>NW_026693034.1:0-2400000 GCF_021218885.2 Marmota monax | reverse complement strand
GTCGAATACCTGGTTCAAGAACGCTGGGCTCCAGCCCAGCCACGAGCTCTAGGCAAGAGGACGTGGGAACTCCATGTTAGCTACTGATTTGGGGACTAGTGAAACTACTGAAAATCCCAGTGCTCACTTTGGTGTTAATCTGCAATACCTAATAACACAACCTTCTTTTTACAGGAACTGCATTCCTTTCCTGACACAATTTAATCGAGGATGGTGTGTGCGCACACATTCTCTCTTTAATGACTAAAACACAAAAACCAGCTGGCCTTGCACATGGCTTTTCTCTCTAACCTCTGAGTCTTCACTGAGACTAACCAAAAGCTTCGCCTAGTGGTAGCTTGTAGAGATGCATTGCCAGTGCTGCTGGGCACAGTGCCTGCTGGCCCTCCATCTCTGGCGCAGGGCCTGAGTGCCACCTCCCAAGTGAAAATGTCCTAAGCGCCCCCAGTCCAGGTATATTAGGTTGAGCCGAGGATCTGTGTCAGGGTCCCCACTCCCTTCCATGGAGGACGAGGTTGAGAGCCATGGACCTGCCTTAATGCCCCAGCAGCAGTGTGGAGTGGGGGCAGCCCTGGGCCATGGCTGTCACTCCCTTCACATGCTCACAGTGGTGCTTTTTTCTCCTTACCCTTCTTCCCCACTTAATGGCACAAAGACACATAAACCAAGTGGCCTTGCAGATGGCTTTTCCATCTTACTTGCAAGTCGTCTTCTGACCCAACATTTGCTAGCATGTGAGTTTCCTTCTTTGGGAAATAGTGGGGATCTTCTTCTCCTTCTGGAAGCTGGCAAAGGTACGAGCTGCAGCCGCAGCCTTTGATCCTGCTGCAGCTGCTCGGGGAGTTCTGTCAGCTGGCCCCCCTAAACCCCCAGACCCTGCAGATGGCCTGTCCGCCAGCATCTTTGGGCAGTGGCTTCTTTCTGCCTCATTCCTGCCGGGCCTGTAGCTCCTATGACTGTGCACACAGAGCAGCAAGTGCTCAGAGTGCACACTCGCCCAGGAGGACAGAAGACTGCCATGTTGACGGGCTGGTACATCTAAGGGGCCTCCCGGTGACTCACTGTGTTCAGAATGCCCTGTACTCCAAACTGCCCCTCTGAGCATCAGTTGGGGTGGGGTGGACAGCTTTTCTTGGCACTTAAAACAAAGGTGAAAGTGGCACCAGCGTTGCTGGGGTTTACTAACATAGCTGAGAGCCCTGTCCTGACACCACGCTGCTCCTGACCGTGTGTCCCTTTTGCCTCTCACGCTTGGCTCATTTCAGCAACCAGATAATATGAGTCTTGTGGCAGATGCTAAACCAGAAAGGGAGGGAAGGCCTGCTTGAAACGTCCTATTATCACCACACTTCAATTATGATACCACATGAGACTCTCCCTTGTGGTGCTCAACGGTCTGTGTCAGAGTCTGCTGGGTTTGGGCTCTTTTCTTTAGCTGAAAAGAAATAGTTGCTTTTTTTGTGCTGCTTTCTATAACTCTTCAAGCTGAAAGGATGTGACCTCAGGGTCACATAGTGCAGATGGCCTTATTTAAAGGAGATGAGTAGCCTTGGTAGGGCTCATCAGGATGGACTCAGGTCACATCTTCAGTTGGGCACAGTGAAGAAGGGCCTGGTCCATGGCACAGAGAGCTTTCCTTACCTTCTCAGTTCTCTGTGTGCCCCACGTCTATTAGGATTAAGAGCCAGGAGGGGAGCAAGCCATTCTCATGTTGGGGTGCTCTCCCTGGCTCTGAAGGCTTCTGCCGCCGTGGCTAGGGTAACCAGTGGCATCGCCATAGCCAGCCTGGGCAGCAAGAGCTCTTCCCTTCCAGCAGTCAGTATGTGTGCCTGTCACTTTCAAACCTGGAAACATGTGAGTGATAGCACGGGCAACTTTGCTTCACTGAACAGAAAGCCATGGGTAGCCAGAGGCCAGGGTCCTCATGCAGCTCAGCCTCTGTCCAGGCACCTTGGCTACGGCCCCCGCCAGCTGAGCCTGGACGGCCTTCTCTTTCTAATGGGGGTGGATTAGGACACCTTTAAGGACATCCCTACTATGAACTCTGTGAAGTGTTGTCATTGGAGAAGGAGATAACTGTTTGCAAGGCCAAACTGAAATCATTTACAATTTTTCTACACATAGATTGTAGTTCTTTTTGTCTCCAAAACCTTAAGCTTTTGTATTTTTTTATTTTAATTTCACTGTTACCCTTGACTGTTGTCTTTTTTAATTGCAATGTCGAAGAAGCAGGAGGTATTCGTGCCTCATCTATTATTGCAAAAAATGTAACAATAAACTTCCTCAAAATAAGACATCTTCCTCATAATTCTGCTGTTTACACAAAAGAGCACATGTCGGTTTTTAACTGAAATATATACTTTAACTCTTTCATTTATAGAGAAATTGTTTCAAAGATTTTGAGCCATAGCTCTGTAATTTATAGAGATGTCTAGAATTTTTATTCTTGTGATTTTCCTACTTCTTTGACAAAAGAAAAATTTGTCAGAGTATTTTAATTCCAACATCAAAACATAATGTTGAAACAATCTGATTAGCTGTGACTAACTTGAAAGTCCCTGAACACCTTACTAGTTATGCTCTAGGTTAGAGGCACTGGTTGGGGCCAGTGGATGAGGACCAGCCTGTCACGCACCAGTGGATGAGGACCAGTCTGTTACATACCCGTGGTGGCCTTTGCTGGCAGGGTCTGCCTTGAAGACCCTAGTCTCTAGAATTTGGTTAAAATAAATTCTAAAGTTTTTTTGCTGAATATAAAATATCACTCAGCATTCAAAACCAACACTAGTTTTAATTTTTCAATCCCAGAAGTTCAGAGCAAATAACTCCCATCCTAATTTCATTTGAAGATTGCTATTTATTGATCAGTTTTACTTCCACATCCCAAGTCTGGCACATAGGGGAGCAGCCATAAATGTTGCTCTGAACTAAAGCCTCTGGGCACAACTTTAAAGCATATAAAGGCAGCACATCAGAGTGAGACACCCTACTGTGCAAGATCTGGAAGCCCCAAGGGGAGGGATTTGATGACTGACTAGAGAAGCCCCAGAGAATGGCAGGGTGGGAGTGTTGAGGTGGAACCCTGTGGGTGAACGCTGAGGTCATCAGTATGGTTCATAGCCAGAGCTTTCTTGTGCTGCGGACTCCACTATAACTGGCTCTCCGCTAATTGTCTCTTGCCCTAAAAGCAGGTTTCTAGAAAGAGGACTGGGGCTGCTGCTCAATGCCATTGTCTGTGTGTGGCCAGGTGTCTGGAACTGACCACAAGTGAGAAAAGCAGAAACTTCCCAGAGGGATTCCCTCCAGGAGCACACTGGGTCCTGGGCTGTCCAGGTGGCTGTGGGATGCACTTGGGCACTGCCCACGGCTGCCCAGATTCAAACATCATATATATGGATTCCTACTGGAGAACTGGGAGATTCAGATGCAAAGCCAGGATTGAGGGCCACAAAAGTACACACACTTGAGGTTCCTTCCAGGCTTGTGGAACTGTGATTAGCACAGTGAGGACTGCTACCCACCCAGCCTTCCCCTGGCTGTGGCCAGCAGCCTGCCTCAGGAGGAAGGTGGGTTTTCTTTCACTGGGTGTGACCATAGGAAACCCTTGCAAATGAGTAGTTCTCTGTGTGTCGCAGCCCTGCAGATTTTTGGTGCCATTCTCTCTAAAGAACCTCAGGTGTGCTTAGCAACTCAGACGTCAAAAATTGCAGTGACCTGTACCTCAATATCAGAGCAGTAGTCAGTTCTTGTGCCTCTTCTGCTCATACCAGCTGTCGGGCTGAAAAAGTTTCCCAGGTTCACCTGCACGTTGGCAGCCAGAAGCTCATCAGTCCCTGGGGGTGGGTGAAGGGTGCTGAACTGGGGGCCGGGGGAACCCATTCACCTATACACACCATCACATGGGGAGTTCACCTGCAGGGTTCAACAGGCCTAGTTAGGAGAAACTTAGAGATAGATTTTCATGGAGCCTGTGACTCTCTAGAACCTTGGAGAATTACCTTTGGACCTTATGCAAATTGATATAAAGCATTCTAAACATCCTTCTTAACTCCATTAGAACTAAGTGAAACCAGTTGGCTTGTTACTGGCTGTGGCCCCAGGTGATCAGGAAGTTCAGTGTTGATATGCCCAGACCCCATTCAGAACCACTTAGTCCTGAGCCCACTTTCTCCGTGCTTGGTTTGTCACCCATGGAGAGCAGCTGTGCATGCTGGAAGCTTGAGGCCCCAGGTGTGGGATGAGGTGGGGGTGGCATGTAGCTTTGGCACCTAAGCATTCTTGACAAAACAGCAGGGAGCTGTCAGGAGTCTTAAGTGCTGAGAGCCTGATGCTCTGCCTTGGGCTCCTCCCTGGGAAGCACCGATGTGCACCAGAACTGCCCAGATGGGGCCACTGCACTGCGACAGGTAAAAAGTGTATTTCCTACCTTGGTGGTTAGTTAGCAGGTTCTGTAGATGTCATTTTGATGAATCTATTAAAAGTTTCCTTAAACGACATGTGTCTTCCTGATGGGTCGCCTCCCATCAAACAGCCAGTTGCCACCCCACAGGCTACTACCGTACAGCGTGCCCCTGAATGTGACCATCCACTGACTGTGTCAAAGCCGAACAGTGACCTGGGTGGATCTTGAGTGCAGGTGTAGCTGGGTTCACAGGCTTTGGGGTAAATCTCCATCTTCGGTCTGACACCGCTCCTGAAGCAGAGGTGTCTGTGGCCTCACAGTGGACAGAGTGCATGTGTCAGGTGCATGCGTGGGCAAGTGAGGTAAGCAGGTGCCCCGTGCCCAGCTCTGACCCAGCCCCTCTCCTGTGTTTCCTTGGCTCTGCCGCCTTCCCCCCCAGGTGCTGAACACTGGCTCTTCCTCATGCCCTGGAGCAGTCTCACATCCTACCCGGTGTTTATTCGGCGAGAGTCAGCCATTTTTCAACTTAATAGCCCTCAGAAGCACAGGCCTGTAGGTGTGGGCGAAGTATGAGAAGTCAGCAGGACGGTTGGGCCGGCAGGGCCGAGGGGAAAATGCTCCCGGTGACGAGAGCGCAAGCATATGAGGTCCCCCACCACACATGCCCCTTTTTGTTAAATCACATCAAAAGCCTCAACCCTGGCTCAAAAATATGGAAACGTGAGCACTGATGAAGTGACAGTTTAATAGGTCTTTCTAAGACTTCCAGCAAATGACTGAAGATGGGAGGCGCCTGCTGGTCACTCAATGTATGGATGTCCATGAGGACACGTGGCCAGGGCTCCCAGCCCATCCTCAGCAGTACAGCAAGAGCGACTCAGAGGAGGCCTTGCACAGGGACGAGTGGACCATCCATCCATTGCCACAAGCAGGGGGAATGGCACCTTGTAGAGGGACTCCCGTGGGAGCCTGGCATTCCAAACAGGAAGCACTGACTGAGCTGAAATGAGGACTTCTCCCATGTCACTTACACTTCTGATTTGGGCTTACAGTAGTATTGAGATGTAACAGGGAAGCACTCTAGAAAATCTGGATAACACAGAACATGCTGTGTGTCGGTCACCTGTGGTCTCAGTACTGATTCCTGAATTTAGGTGGACTTAAGAACGGTGCCCTGTGAGCAGGCAAGCCATCACCACAGGAGGCCTGTCACAGCCAGGTGCTGCAACCAGGGCAGGGGACTTCTCCTGGGACACCCCACCACCACCTTTTATGAGCACCTCTCCTGCTTGGGGTCCATGACTCTCAAGAGCCCCATGTAAAGTGACTGCTTCAGGGAGATGTGACGGGAAGGCAGCAGCAGCAGGAATGAGAGGGAATTCTTGACATTTAGACCCCTGCCCTCACAGCCCCAGCAGCTTCCATTCTGTCCCTTCAGAGCTGGATGGTGCCATGCTGACACCAGCCCTGCCCTGCCCTGCCCATCCACTAGAGGGACCTGTGGAGCCCCTGGTGGGACATGAAGGAAATGCCGTAGGTCACTCCCAGGCCCGATCTCATTCAGAAAAACAAAACCTTTTCATGTTTGCTCCCGCCCTACTCCTCTCCTACTGCCCACTTGGACCGTGACTGGCACCCTCCACACCCCTGCCAGTCATTCCAGTGACCCCCAGGGAAAGTGTGCTTTCTCTCCACTGGGCCCTCATGTGCTGTCCCCTCTTCCCAGGGGCCCCTTTGACAACCTCTGTTTCCTGGTCTCTGGGACTCCCTGTTTAACAAAACCAGGGCAACAGGCCTGCCCATGAGGCCACGCTCCTCCAGGGCATCAGCACTGATGGGCTGACCACAGGGACCTCCACCGCTGGGCCTGATTGGCCTCCGCACTGTGGGCCCAGCTGGGCGCTGACCACAGAGCAAGCCCAGTGGAAGCAGTTCCTCAGGTGAAAAAGGCCAGCAGTTGAGAGTGGTCAGCAACATGGCCTTCCTGTAGGCGGGTGTTGGAAGAAACAGGAAGTCATGTTCCTGCTCCCTAAAGGCCCCCTGAGGAGGAATGGCTTCCAATTGATCCAAGCTGCTTTGCATGGCAGGTGGGTGTGTGTGCCCAAGAGTCGTGGTCCTTGTGAGCTCCCGCTGACCACAGACCTGTAACAGCCCCAGAAACAAACTCACAGATGGTGGTAAAGTTCATAAAGAAACAGAAGGTGCATGTGGAGCACGGGGGCAAAGCGGGCAGACACATCACCTTTGCCAAGAAGTAGCATTTGTGCTTCAACCAGAAAACCAGGCACCCGTGGGAGACAGGCACCCTATGCCAGGAAGGGGCCTGGGTGGGACACAGTGTAAGACAGCACATGCCGTGAGGGGTGGGACATTGTGGCTGGGGCCAGAGGAGGAGCGGAGAGCCCAGGTGCAATGGCCTGGCCCATGTCAGAATGAGTGCAGTGTTCACTTGCAGGCCCAGGTTGTGGCATCTGGGGTGGCCTTGCTCATGGGCCTGGCTGCTCTGCTTTATGGTTAAAATGGAGAGTTGGGATCATCTGGGAGAGGGTCTGGGGGTGGACAGGTTGGTAAGTTACCCTGGTGGAGCTGTTCCTTGCAGGAAGCAGGTCTCTGCAGCCCACCAGTTTTGTTGTGAGTGTTCTGGTTGCCTCTGACCATCACTGGGAGTCTGGGAGTCAGGGATTAACTGAAAACCCAGTAACTCCTAGATAATTCTTGGAAATTCGTTTTTAAATCAAACCCCTGACTGAAGCTTATTTTTGTTGTCTTCTTACCAAGAAGCTAAGCTCAAAAATAAGCCTGTTGGGAGCTGGGGTGGTGGCTCAGCAGTAGAGCACTCGCCTAGCACATGCAAGGCCCTGGGTTCTATCCTCAGCACCATATAAAAATAAATAAAGTAAAAGTACTGTGTCCAACTACAACTAAAAAAATAAATATTTTTTAAAAAATAAGCCTGTTGTTTTGGGTTCTTGTGGATTGAGGTGATGCTGGGAGAGGAAAGGACAGTCAGCCATTCCCACTGGCTATCTGCATTTATTCTAGTAGCTTTCAAAAGCTGAGGTCCTTTACATGAGGCAGGGGGCTTTCCCTGATTCCTCAATTACTCAGGAGTGTGTGTGTCTTTGGCAGCCTGTTGTTCTAAGGGCCATAAATTCCTTGGTTTTTCATCGAAACCAGGTCCTTCTGTGTTTCTTCCATCTTTTGGGATCAGGCTCATGGGCTCACAAAATAAAACCAGTTCTGGGAGCCACTCTGTGCAGGCCTCTCCCCGGACAGCACCTGTGTCCTTCCAGCCTGGCTGGAGCTGCTCCAGGGGAGCCACAGAGAAAGCGACCTCCATCCTGCAGATCTGAGCACGTCCTCAGGAAACCCTGCTGCTCCATCCACTGGGTGGCGGCATCCTTCCTGGGGATTCACCCTCTTTCTAGAAGCAAGTCCACAGAGCCGCAGCACCCCGGGCTCTGTTGTGGTTGGCACCTAAGAGCACTGCCACCCACCCCATGTTCCTTGGGGAGCTTCCTGGTGATATCAGGAAGTGTCTCAGTGCTGAGGTGCAGCCCCCCAGATGCCTGTGCCACCCCCGCTCTGCTTCCTGCTCAGACACATCCAGTTTGCTTCCTTCCCTAAGGAGCCTGTGGAACATGGTGGGGAAACGAAGAGGCTCCCTCTGGGGCAAAGGAGCCTGAATTTGGTTCCACCACCACTGAGGCTTGGGCAGGTCACCAAGCTGCATCTCAGCCTCCACAGCCACAGAGCAGATGTCAACAATGCCATGTGCCAACACTGTTTTGAGAATTGAGGGTGATGGGCGTGCAATATCCCCTGGTCCTCAGAGGGACCCCCTAAGATGTGGAGAATCAGCAGCTGATCCTTCTGAGGCCTGGCTGTCCCTGACCCTTGGATCTGGAGAGTGGCTGGTCTTAGGATTGTGGGTAGACCTTCTATAAGTGGGCATATACCTTGAATGTTGTAGCATGCCCTTTGAACTTGGTGGCATCTAAATTTGAACAGAGCCTTGCCATTAGTTTTTTTTTTTTTAATAATGTTATTGTGGCTTTGGGGGAGTTTTGTTTTGTTTTGTTTTAGTTTAGTTTGGTACTAGGGATTGAACTCAGGAACCTCCACCACTGAGCCACATCCCCAGCCCTATTTTGTACTGTATTTAGAGACAGGGTCTCACTGAGTTGCTTAACACCTCACTTTTGCTGAAGCTGGCTTTGAACTCACGATCCTCCTGCCTTAGCCTCCCAAGCTGCTGGGGTTATTGTGTTTTTTATACCTTTATTTAATTTATTTATATTTTATATAAATAAATAAAATAAAGGTATAAAAATAGAGGATTGAACCCAGTGCCTCACATAAGCTAGGCAAGCGCTCTACCACTGAGCCACAACCACAGCCCCACCATTAGTTTCTTGACTCAGCCAGTGCTTGTCTGTGCTTTAAGCCCTCTGGAGAGTTCTTTCATCACAGAGGGGTCTGTATCAGATGTCCCATGGGCTGGCTCACAGGACAGCACCCCTTTTCAGACTCAGCCCTGGAAATGGGGTGCAGAGCTACACTAGCTCTCCTGCTCTATGAGGGTTCCCACCATGGGCAGGAGTGAAATGCTTCTCCCCTCCTTGGATGGCGAGTCTGGGCTTTGGGTAGAAAGAGGGGTCTGCTCCCTCTGTCTAGGGCCTCTCCAACTTGGCCCCTGGTCAAAGCCTGGGGAAGGGCGTGTGCAGCCAGGGGTTAGATGTTCTATGGAAGTGACATGTCGTGACCCTGAGCCTGGAAAGGAACATGTGGACCCAGGGCTTGATGTCCTAGTGACACAGATGACATGTCATGACCCCAAACTACTTAGTTCCTCTCAAGCGCCTCCAGCTTGACCAAGACGTGCCAGGCTCTTGGAGGATCTGTCAACATGTCCTCATGCACCCCAGGGACCCTGACAGAGCAGGTGAGGAGCAGCTGAGTCAGCTTGTGCGTTTCTTTGACATTTTAGACGCCATGGCCCCGGGACCCTGCAGACCACACCTGTCAACACCACAGCTGCGACATCTCCAGCTCGAGTTTAGGAAGGTCTGTGAGCCCCACTTGGCTCCTCCTCTCCTTACCCTCCTCCCGTGGTGACTGTCCCATTACCCTTCGCCTGTCAAGGACAGAACCTGGGCCAGCGTGTGAGGAGGGAAACATGGCAGAGGAAGCTGCTTTTCAAAACGTCCTCCCAACACCAGTCTTCAAAAGCCTCTGGGTGAAGCTTCTGGCTTTAGTGGTTTGCTTCCTCCTACCTCCATGTGCCCCCTTGGGACTCATGACAGTTGGGAGCCAAAGGCCAGGGGCGGATGACCCTGATGGCCTCCTGCCCTCCATCCACACCTGGCTATTTGTCACCCCCATTGAATCTTCCGCCACTCCAGTAACTCGCCTCTTGCAGAGGACAGAAGAGTGGCCTCAGGTAAGACCATGTGGCCGTCATGATAGTGAAACCCAGGCCACCAACACCAACCACGGCCAGCTTCTCATGAATGGCCACAATGTTATTTCCCCAAGTGGTACGTCCTTCCAGAAACTTGCCACACCTCCATTCAGAGGTGGCGTCTGTGTCCCTCCCAGGGACCTGCAGGGGCCTCAGTGACTGCCCAGCAGGGTGAGGCTCTGACATGAGGCTTAGGTAGAGCCCCACCTGCCTTAGGAAGGCCACAGCTACCCAAGGCTTGGGCGTCAAGGTCCAGTTGTGCTCCCTGCTGGCAGACACGGGCAGCTGCATGAGCCGTAGCGTGAGTCCCTTCATCTCATTGCAAGGACAACCTGGACCATGGGACACCTGTATGAGATGGCAAGAATGGCCTGGGGGCCTGGGGAGGGTGCCGATACTGCATCAGAGCTTTTTGCTTCCAAGCTCAGATGACCTTAACCCTTTGCATTTTTCTGGGCCTGGGACCTGCCCTTTGCCCCGCAGTAGTGTCACAGTCACAAGGCAGCTTCAGACTCCCTCTAGGTCTATATTTGTAGTTTTTTCTCAGAAACAATTCGAAACTGTCTAAGCTTCCTGTTCTTGCCTCTTTCCAGTGAGGAAAAGCCAGGACCCCACCTGCTTCACTCTGCAGGATCCTACTATCTCAGGCTGGGACATTTGATAGTGATAAAAAGGTCACTTTGAGGGGGTGGGAATCAAATGAGGCAGGAGGACAGATTCAAGGCAAGGCCAGTCTTAGCAACTTAGAAAGACCTTAAGCAATTTAGTGAGGCCCCATCTCAAATAAAATAGGGCTTGGAATGTGGCTCAGTGGTTAAGTACCCTTGGGTTCAATCCCTGGAACCAAAAAATGAAAGGGTCACAGACAATGCCACGTGAGGACGGTGTCCTAACCGCTCTCAGGAATGGGATAGAACTCAGCCAAAAAGACGTCTCTGAAGACATGAGCTGCACCCTGCTGGCACCAGCACAGGCACCTGGTGGCCTAGTACAAACTGACCCCACATGGCACCACCGCGGCCTAGTGCCCACTGACAGCACAGCCACCTTGGTCAGAAAACAGTCCCGAGAATGGGGCTGCAGTGTGTTTTCACCACTGAGTGACAGCAGGCGACCTCAGGGGATAAGGAGGCTCCACCCTCCTGCCCCTTAAACCTGCAGGTTAGACACCTGCCTTCCCGCAGTGTGGGTCCAAAAGGACAGACCCCCGTGAGTCTCAAGCTCAGAGACAAAACAAAACCCCACGGCTTCCACTTTGAGGGGACCCTGGAGCCCAGTTAGTTAGCAGCAGCACAGCCCATGTCCCAGGGTCACCACTGGCCTGGATAACTTTTTGAGCTCCAACCGGAAGTAACCAGAGGGAGCAGCAGGCCCAAAGCCCAGCCTGCAGGGAGAAGGCAAGCGCACAGCTCCCCCCTGGCCCTCAGACCACGGTGGCGGCCAGGAGAGGGGCGGGGTACTCCCCAGGCTGCAGGCTACTCTGCCATGGGGGCCCTGGGACCAGGCTGTGCTTTGGGGTAAGCAGTGGGCACAGGGACCCAAGGAGCCAGCTAGAAGCAGCCTCCTCATTCTGAGGGCTTCTGTTAGCTCTGCTGGGCTCACCATGCCCTTGGTGGCTGGACAGCAGTGGTCAGTTGGTGTCCTGGGGAGAGATGTCAGGCGCTGACTTTTCTGCAGGGGACAGGCCATCTTGCTGCACTAACTACCCCCCTCCCAGCGGCAGGGGGAGGACTCGGCCTTGGGGAGTCTGCGTGTGCTCAGCCGCCGCCTCAGGGAGGACAGCTTGTCCCCCAGGGCCTTGCGCAGCCCTGCACTGTCCCTGACACAGGGCAGGTCTTGCCTGGTAGCCGGGAGTTGCCCTGTGAACATCTCCCACCGGTCCAGGGCATCCACGGCCCTGTCCACCTGCGCGAGCTCCTCCTCGGCCACTTCCCGCTCCAGGGCCTGGATACTTGTGGCCAGCCACCATCCGTGCTCCTCGATGGCCTCCACAGGGCCCTCAAGCTTCGGCAGAGCCTCTGAGGCCACCAGGGAGCTCTGCCCATCCTCGGGTCCCTCAGGGAAGGCATGACTCCATGCGTCAGGGGTGAGGGGCTCTGATAGGCTGGTGACAGGCTCTGAGTCGCTCTCACAGCACATGCCAGAGTCTGCGCTGAAGGGTGGGGTGTCCTCCGACATAGATGGCTCTCCTGCCTCCTGGCAGGGCCACGAACCTGCTGCTGCCTGGGTCCAGGCGAGGAGTCTCTGCGAGGGAGAAACGGGCTGAGTTCTCTCTGGTGGGCACTTGTCTGGCCAGCGAGCAGCCCGAGGACCCAGCTGCATTCAGTCACCTTGAGGCCCGTGGCAAGCTGATGCCACCTGGGCCCTGCTGCCCAGCACTGCTGGGGACTGGAGTCCAGGCTGTGCCACAGCCAGACGTTCCAGGTCCCAGGAGCCTGCTGTTCACGTTTCAGGAACTGGGCACCTCTTGCTAACCCAGCCCTTCCTCAAAGCTGATGATTAAAGTCAGAAAATGTTAAGGCAAAAGAAACACTCAAAACACATCACCCCTAAATGTTTCACCATGGCCTCCCATTACCTGTGCTCCTGAGGTCCCCTGTGTGTGCCATGTCTGCAGGATGGGCGTCACAATGAGCAGCACTTTCCAGCTCTGCTCAGTCAATCAGTGGACACTGGCCGGCACCACAAAGCTGGGCTTTTTCTTTGAGCAGAGACACTGGCCCTGGGTGGCTCCATGGCTCTTAGAGTCCTTGGGCCATCCCAGGACATGTGGGAAATCTCCTGCATAGCTCCCCACCTACTACAGTCATTGGCCCACCAGGTCCCTGAGCCTTGTCCTAAGAGGGGACTGGCTGCCCCCAATGGCCCAGCCATTTCAGGGAGCACCATGGGAGGAGAGGCTGCACCCACCACCTCAGCCCTCAGAGCTCACCCAGGGTCTATTGAACGCCACACCCCCGCCCTCAACTGGGTAAAGTTCTAAAAGTTCCCATCAGATGGTTGAATGAGCCCCAGATGAAGGACACAAGTAAGAAATCAAACCCTTTCACAGCCAGAGCTGTCTTCAATTCCCATTTCTCAGCCTCACCAGGACAATAAGGGCTGCCTCCAACCAAGCCCTTTGCCCGTGCCCCCGTGACTGGGCAGCTGGCCCATGCAGGGTGTCTCCACAAGTGACAACCACACCAGCTGCCCTGTTCTGCAGCGACACAGGCTCCTGGCTCCCCACTAGGGAAGAGCTGTCCCTCTGCTCCCAGGGGAGTCAGTGCTATAATCTGAAAATACGTGGCCTCTACTTCAGGCCTCCAGCATCACAGGGGACTGTTCTAATGCATCTAGGTGAGAACCTCATCCCACCAGGGAATTGTGACACCAGGGCAGGCTGAGAGCCACTACCCTGCCAGAAACCTGCATGAGGAAGGGACTCCCCAGAACCATAAGAGTCCGGCCTTAAACCCAGGGAAGTTCTGACAACAAGTTTTGGTTTTCAAATTGATAGGTCCTGTGCCTCCATTGAAAATTTGTTTTCAGCCAAAGGTGGATTTAAAGAGAAATAAAGAGAGAGTGAAGTTTCTGAGTTTACAAACAAATCTTCCCATGGAAATAAGAAAGGGGACCGTGCTCTATGGCCATGCCATATACCACCAACAGAGGGCAGCATACCCCTTGCCAGCACTGCCAGAGGCAGGAGCTCCTGTTGAGGACTGGGTTGGTCTGGTTCCCTCTTCCTTCTAGTGACCCACAAGTCAGCCAAAGTGCCCCAAAGTGCTGGGGGCTTCCACTTGTCAAGCACCTGCTAAGGACTGGATCTGCCATCAGGGAGATCTGTGAGGTCCTGGAGGAGCAGGACACAGCACAGGTCCTCTGCCTGTGTGTGGCTTCCCCTGGGCCAAGTCGGCAGCCAGGGCAGCGCTCACCTTGTACTTCTCAGCAAGCCGGAAACTCAGGACTTGTTGCAGCTTCCTCAGGCAGATGGGGCAGAGGTCTGGGGGCCACTGCAGGGCTTCATCCAGGCTGAGCGCCCCTTTCATGAGGCAGCGGAGCCAGCGGCAGCTCCCCAGGCCCAGGAGGTGGCAGAGATTGTGGCATGTGACCTGAGGGGGAAGGCCACCAGCCTTGCCTCAGAACCTTTCCCTCTACCCACAGACCCCCAACCCCTGGTGAGGACAGACTGCTGGCAAATGGTCCAAGCACACCTTCCCCTCTGGGGGCTCAGGGGAAGCCAACAGCATGGGGCTTGGGAGCCAGGTAGATCGTAGGTCAGATCCTAGCCGTCCCCCAGAGCTATGTGGCCTTTGGCAAAACACTTGGCATCTCTGAGCCTCAATTTCCTCACTCCGTAAAGTGAGGGACTGACCTCTTCCTGGAGAGAACTGGACAATATAACTGGGCAGGCAGAAGGCTCAGCCAGAGCCCACTATGACCTTCCTCTGAGGACACATCCATAGCTGCCCAGCCACCCACCCTCTTCCTGTCCCCCATGCCCACCCTGCAGCACTGTTCCACCCCCATGGTGCTAAAGCACTGGTTCCTGCCTGTGTCCTGCCACCACCTCAGGTAGAGCTGGATCAAGGTCACTGAGCCCCACCTATGAGAATTCCCCTGAGAACCAGGTGAAGCTACAGATGCACCCTTCTGGGGAGAGCGAAGGACAAGGAGACTCAGTGGGCAGCCTCGGATGCAGGGAGCCCAGAATGAAAGCAGCCCATCCTCTCTTGCAACCCAGGCATGGCCTGAGGATGAGCAGTCCAAGTAGACCCTGCCCTGCCATTATGCCCACATGAAGGCCAGCCCTGAGGCAGCAGCCAAGCCAGCCTTTTGCCCAGGAATAGCAAAAATATGGGGGATCAAGATCACGCAGCTGTTTCCACAGGTGTGCATCACCCTCCCCTGGAGCAAGAGCACATGCCAGGCTCCCTCTAGGTGGAAACTGCAGGGCCCCAGCTCACCATGCCCTGGGAGGGACTTGCTGAAGGTGAAGCTCCAGGTCTCGTGGGGGTACAGGTCAGAAAGCGTGAGGCCCAGCACACACAGTGCGTCATCTGGCTTGTTGTTCTTTAAGGACAGGATACCATCTGGGAGGAGAGTGCTGGGGGTCAGGAGGTGGCTAGTGACTCATTTCCAGCTCCTGTTGAGGGCAGACTAATAAATGTGGAAATGGGGACATTATTCTGCATTATCAAGAGGGTTAAGTTCAGAGTGAAAGATCTGAGCTGCTGCACTACTGTTTTGGAGGATGGAGGAAGGGGCCATAAGCCAATGAATGAAGATGCCCAAGAAATTGGAAATGCAGACAGATTCCCTCCAAAGCTCGAGAAGGAATGAAGCCTGCCCACACCTTGACCTCAGCCCAGGGAGACTCCTGACCCACAGAACTATAGGACCAGGTGTATGGTCACTAGTCACAACGGTGATAAAGAATGATACTTCCCAGGAGTGTGGGCATGGACAGAGCTCAGGAAGCCAGGACACAACCAAGGCGGAGCCCAAGGGAGCGAGAAAGAGTGGCCAGGAAAGCCAGGAGGGGTCTCACTGTGACTGATGAATGGGATGGTGCTCAGAGTGACCAAACAGGAAGGCTGGGTCATGAAAGGAGCGTGCCACAAGGGGATTGGACCCTGCTCCCTGACCTAGGGAGGTAAGCCACCCCTCCCCTCAGCAGATAACAGTGAGATCACAGTCACTATCCAAGACCTCCAGAGGGGAGCACTTACTGCAGGGCCACTGAGAAATTCAGGGGCAGGGCTGCTCCTTTTCTGTGATCAGGGATGGCTGTGTCAGACATACTCCCCCAGACTCAGACGATACACTAATGAGGAAGAACCTCCTGCCTGAACTATACCCCAGTAAATTTCAGATCCATCAGAAACCTCTGAGGAACCAGGACTCGGGGAGGATTGGAGCTCAATGCAACAGAGCTGCACTGCTCCTGAAATGAGGAGCCAGTGTGATCTAGTGACCCTGGCTGCCATCCTGAGGTGCCATACTCTGGGAGGGATGAAGTCTGTATCCCTGGGGGCCCTAGAGCTGCCCAGAGAAGGGTCACATCTTTGTCACAGGTGGAAACTACCAGAGGGAAAAGAAAATCCTCTCTACAGAAAACTATCATCCCAAGGCATAGATACTTCTAAAGATTAAACTAAGCCGGGTGTGGTGGCAGAGTCCTGTAATCCCACCTATCTGGGAAGCTGAGGAAGGAGGATCAGAAGTACCAGCCCAGCCTGGACAACTTACCAGACCCTGTCTCAAAATTAAATATCAAAAGGCTGGGGCTGGGGCTCAGTGGTAGAGCACCTCTAGGTTCCGTCCCTAGTATTAAAAAGAAAAAGAAACAAAATCAAAGGACAGGAATTGTTGTCACATGTGAAACCCGGGGAGGCAGGGACTTCTGCAGGGACACCAGAACATTGTAAGCTGACCAGGTGAGGCCCTCTAACAGGTGGCAGGAGCAAGCATGTTTCTCAGATGAAAAGTCAGCCTGGCTGAAACAGGGGTGTGGGCTTATGCTGGGGAGCATCAAATTGGTAGAGCAGGGAGGAGCCGTTGGAGGGAGGGACACAACAAGATGGCATACTAGAAGGACAGATGGACACAGACCAAGGATGGAGGATGGAGGCTGTGAGAGTGGTTGCAAGGTCCCCAGACCAACTGCCTTGGCCTTACCCTGGAGTTGTTAGAAATGCAGGTTCCTTGGCCACTCCAGACCTCCCACCCATCTCAGCAAGGTGTCCACATGTCAGAGAGGAGAGCTCCCAGAGTTGTAAGTAGGACACGTTTAGAGGCTCACTACCCAGATGCCAGCCTCAGGGGAAGGACATGGCATAGTAATGTCTCAAACAGAAACTTGTCATTCCTCTCCAAAGCCCAGCACCACTTCTGCCATGTTGAGGCCACCTGCACTTGGAATGCTCAAAGCACACTGACCAACCTACCTCTGATCCTCCTCATTCCCTCCCTGGGTCATTCTTGTGTCCCTTGCATGGGCCTGTGTCCTCCAATCTCTGAAAAGCCACATGTTGAAGAGGGATAGGCCTGAGGCTGCCTGGACCCCAGTTCTCACCTCTTAACATGTTCCCACTTTGTGTAGCCCGGAAGACTGGGAGCCCCTAAACTTTGCTTCTCTCAGTTCTCTGCACTATGACCTCTAGCTCCCATGTCTCCTTAGATATTCTCTCCTTTCTGCTGACTCCATGTCCCCTCCTGCTCTCTAGATTGGACACTCCCTATCTGGCCAGTGAGCTGGGCTCTCTCTGGACTGGCCTCTCTCTCAGGGATCTAAACTCCTAAACACCGACACTCCATATATTTTGCCCTCTTTTTAATTTTGTTTCAGCAGGGACTGTAAACTAGACCCTTGAATCCATATTGGGCAGAAACAACAAAAATCCACCTTTGATGCTCCTGTTTTTCCAAGGATATCACTGGATCTGTGGTCACAAAGGGAACTTCTCTTTGAGATGCAGAGACCTTGACTCACCAGAGGACATAGAAAGGTGAGAAGAGCAGACTCAGCTAGGTGTGGAGAACCTGCTGGGGAGGTGTGTGGAGTTTCCTTGGAAACATCCTATTCACACGGACCCCAAGGTTAGAACCCAAACTGGGACAAGCCCAAAGAACAGACACATGGCTTGAGGTCTGGAGGGTCCCATTGAAAGCTTCCATGTCCTCAGGATATATCATCTTACCAGGACAGTGATGTGTACACCCAGCAGGGAAGTTCACCTTGGTTTCAGTGTTCTGAGTTTTTATTGGAATTCATTAGGTAGGCATGATTTTTCAATTGTCTTGCAGTGGAACCCAATCTCTTGCCTTCCTCTCCTTCCTTAAGTACTAGCTGATATGAAGCTCAAAGTTGCACACGCCCCACAGTCATGTGGTAACTTTTCTATTGTGGCTGGCTGTTTTGGGATCACCTTGTTATCATAAACTCAGATTTAGTCCCAGAGGCCCACTATGAGTAATAGAATCTTCTGTCACCCAGAAATTTTCAAATACTGGTTAACACAGATAGTATAGCTGACAAAGCCAAGGAGTCACAAGGAGCAGAACAGTCACATGAAGACAGCTTGCTGTGACTGGATATGTGCCTACAAGGGTTCAGGTGCAGGAAGCTTGGTCCCAAATGTGGCAGGGTTGAGGTGGTAGAAACTTTAATACGTGGCATCAAATGGAATGTAATTAGATCATGGGGACATTTTCCTCAGAAGGTATTAATGCTGGTCTCACACACTGAGTTATGAGAACAGGTTGTTAATGGATTTGGCCTCCTTTGTACTTGGCCTGTTTCCTTCCTACTTCTAAACCACACTGTGATATGGCCAGGGAGCAGGAGGACTGCCAATATTCCAGCACCATGCTTTTGGGTTTCCAGAACTATGAGCTCAATAAACTTCGTTTTGAAGACTGAGGTTATAGCTTAGCAGTACAAGACTGGCCTCGCAGGCATGCAGCCCTGGGTTCAATCCCTGGTAGTTCAAAAGTAAGTAAATAAATTCCTTTTCTTAATAAAAATTTCAGCCTCATGTATTTCTTTATTGCAACACATAATGTACTAAATCGGAGCTCCAGGAGATGGGCAGCAATCAGAAGCAGGATGAAGGTGATAGTTGAAGAGCAGCATGAACTGTAGGCTCTGCAGACGCTGAAATAGCTAGAAAATGAAGAGGAGAAATGGTCTGGTGAGGGCAGCTTGGAAACAGATCCTGTTTATGAGACACATAGGAATCACAGGTAGTGAAGTAGCTCTAGGTCCACTCAGGATGGCAGACGTGGGTAGAAGAGGACATATGAGCAGCTAAGATGAGAAAAGAGCTGAATGAAAAGGGGTAACCTAGGAAACCAATAATGTATGTGAACAATCTATCAGTAACAGATAGGGTGAGAAGGTCAGGTGGCCAGGCTACAGGGTCAGGGTGGGAGCATTTGGAAAGACTGGGGAAGAAGGCTGTGGTATAAGCCCAGGGGCAGAGAGAAGCCTGCAGTGAGTCCAGCTGAAGAGAGGGGAGGTCACTGGGAAGGGGGAAAGCTCAAACCACTCCCAGGATGAAGATACGGACCAGCTGAGAAAGTGAGAGGGCTGGAGGCCACGGAAAGCTGAGAAGGAAAATAAATCAAGGGAGTCGCTTTGGAAATGCATTGTGATGACAGAAGGAATGTGACTCCCAGAGAAGAGAACACAGGAGCAATTAAGACAAGAATATGGCAGACTCGGAGCGCCCAGGCTTCTGGAATTGAAGAACCTACAGAGCTGTGGAGGCTGAGCAGAGCTGGGGAGAGGACAGCTGTCGTTGCGGGTCACAGGAACAGCTGGCTTTCTTAGAGAAAGAGAAGTGTGGGGAGAATTCAAAACCGTGTTAGGAATGATTAAAACAGAAAAATAGGAGGTCAAAGGAATCAAGGGTTTGAGGTTATAAAAACTTATACAAAGTGGATCAGATGAGAAAATTAAAAGAGCAAAGAATCAGGAAACCACAATTTTCTATGAGGAGAAAATGATGCCACAGGACATCAGAAGATACGTAGGATCCCAGACAGTTATGGAGGTGGGCTTTACTGAAGGAGAAGGTCGGGGATAGTTTAAGAGGAAGGAAGAAAACCAGTGGCAGCAGCTTTATGAGGACAAAATGTTTAGAGATCAGAAAGATGCAACGGGAATGACACAAGAGTCCATCAGGCCACCCAAGGACACTGTCACTTCAGCTAATCCCATACACTCAGGTTCTCTCCTATGATTGCAGACACATCTTCCTTCCTGTATCTACACTGTTCTGTCTTCTGCCTCTGGATTTCTAAAACAGATGCCCAACTCCCAACCTGGCACAGGTGCAGTGTAAGGTGCTCCCCTCTGGTCCTTCATACATGTGTCTTCTCACATTTGTGGCATTCTATGTACCCCCTGAAATTCCTTCCAGGATGGATCCAACCACCTCTTAGGCCTCCTCCACAAGTGTTGCTCACTGCTTTCCAGACAAAGGCTGGAGTCCTTCAGAAGGTGTGTGTCTGGCAGAGACCTCTGGACCAAGGCATGGTCCTCTGTAACACTTAATAGGGCTGGTGCAGTCCTGTCTGAAGATGGTCCTCTGGGAGTCCCTTTTTTAGAAGCTGACTCCAAGGGGAGGCTTTTCCTGGTTGTGTTGCTGAGGAGCAACCTGGTTTCTTTCCCCAGCTACCTGGCCAATGACATGGAGGAGGACAACCAGGCTCCTAAACAAGACATCTTTCATTTCCTCTACGGGAAGAGCTATGCCCAGCGTCCCCTGTTCCACAAACTGCGCTATCAGTTCATCTGCTCCATGGGCTGGAACACTTGGGTTTCCAAGGAGGAGTGTGAGGAGGTGGGTGGTGCTGTGTGTGCTTGTTGGGGGAGAGGGATGGGCTGACTGGAGAGACACAGGGAGGTGGGTGGCTGCAGGTGGGCTCTAGGGAGGAGAAAACTCCGACAGCTGTGCAGGGAGGGAAGGATTCTTTGTTCTCCTGTATCTCTTGCCTAAACCAATCATAGGCCACACCAACTGGAAAGCTGGAAAAATAAAATAGGGGCGGTAGTACTAAAAGGGAGAAGGGGGAATGAATGAAAGACAGCTTACCTGTCACTGCTACCTGCCAAGCTCTATCTCAGTGTTCCAAAATCAGGAAATATAACTCTTGTTTTCAAAATCAAGTTGTTATATTTAATATTTCTAATCAAAGCATTCATTTTGATAATTTGGGGAAAATTTAATTGACCATTTAATTATCACCAAATAATAAAAGAGATATTCCTGTGACTTTTTCCAAAAGGAGCAACCCAGCCCCTACCTCTAGGAATCCACCAATCCGCCATAGAGAAGAACAGTCTTTCCCAAAGATGCATAAAACGAGAATTGAACAATGCTCTCCAGGCTCCCGAATTTTCAGTCAACATAAATGCTTGGTTGAAAGTTTTTACTTTCTTATTTAGTCACAAGTTTCCTTGACTCTGTATTTTGAAATAAAAAAAAGTTTAAAAATTCCAACCATCACTGAATCAAGACGCAATTAGGAAAAAAAAAAATGAAGGAAATGCATTCTAGACATTCCCTTAAAGGCTCTCTTGATCTAAGGAGAAGCCATGCTGGAGGGTGGGAGGCCTGTGGGCAGCCAAGGCTCACAGCATGTCTCCTCTGCACTGTTAGACGAGGCAGGCACATTTCACGCGGTCCCTAAATTGAGGGTGGTGGGAAGCGCATAGACTTTTGGGAAATAGAAATAGAATCCCAGTACTTGCCTAGGGACCTGCTCTGGGCCCTGGATTACAGATTTCCGGTGAGCTGTGCATGCAGACTACCGGACTTCCAGTGCGGTGAGGAACTCAGCCTTGCAATGGGAAAAGGCAGGCCCACTGAAGTGGGCCGAGACAGACCTATTTCCGGTGGGCCCAGGGACTGGGAGTCCGGTGCCTGCCCGCCCAGCATTAACCAAGATGGGCCTTTTACTGGTCAGAGAGACAAAGCCAGTCTGGAGACCCTGATGCTGCCTGGTGCCACCCTCACGCTGTGTAGGTGACATCATGACGTCCCCTGTCTCTATCCACACCCTCTTCCCTCGTCTTCTTTCCTGGACACTCGCCTGTCTCCCCCACTCTATGGTAAGCACCCACAGGGCAGGACCTGAGCCTGGATTATCGCTCTACTCATCCCACTCCTACCAAATGCTTAGTGAAATTCCAGTAAAAACTCTAGACACTGAAATCAAGGTCAGCTTCCCAGGTTGGTCATATACATCGAATGTCCTCTGAAGGTGCTGCATCCTAAGGACATGACAGCTTTAATTCAAACTTTCCTAGACCCTCAGCCACGTGCCTCTTTTAGTCGGTGCCAATTTGTGTCCTTTTTCACATGACAAAACAGTAATTATAGGATTTGTGCTCTCTTAATCTCAGTGAGATGTTTTAGAGAATTATACAATAGGAATCCCCGAATATGCAGTCGTTGGTGAGAAGTGCCAGTAGCTTGGGAAACAGTTTACAGCTGGTTTCTGAAGACAGGGCAGTGTAGAGGGGGCCTCAACCTGCAGCATGTGACCTCCATGCAATTGATCAGCATCAGAATTGCATTGCACAGTGCTGGTCTTTAATGACTTTTTCCTTCAGCGAACTTTTACCTCTTCAGTTGCTCCACTCACCCAACCACCATTCCTCTTTTAACACATTCAACCAGTCTTAAGCTCATTTCATGCAGGTACTTTCCAGCCTCTTCACATCATCTCCACTTGCCTCTAACCCCACATCACATCTCATCACTGGCTCTGTTGCCACCTCTCTTTAGCTTTGTTTTTCTTCTGACACTTTGCTTCACCTGCTTCTTTCCACAGCTGCTCCCGTATTCTCTGAAGTTCCCATCTCCCAAGATGCTTGTCGGCAGTCATTCGGTGCCCACACTGTTAGCCCTTTCCTCTCTGTGCCTATCTATTTACCAGCTCGAGCTCTTCCTATCATCTCATTCTTCTCACAACTTGCCCTAGTACCTTCATTTCCCTTCACCAGTTTCTATTTCAACAAGACCCTTTGGGTTTCCTTCTGTTATGTAAAACTAGTAATAGATTGTGGAAAAGACTCAAACTGCGACTCCAGTAGCAAAGTCTACCATTCCCTGTGTGTCCCCATCCTTGGACCATTACCAGGAAGGCATCTCCTGTTGAGATGCCTCTTCTTGATTTTGGATTTAGATTGTTATACAGCTCTCCTAGAATTTTCTTTCACTCTTCTGTGTTGTCTCTCTCAATGTCCTCCCTGTGTTTCCTGCTTCCAGTCTCTAGTATAAAGTTCTGCAACCTTCTCTGTTGTTTTCAGACGTGAAAAATAATTGAGGTGTTTTCCCCCCACAGGTAAGAAATTTGGTCAATTAACAACAACCCTGTTAAACAATAGTAACATTTGTCAGCAAACAAACAATCCAGAATGTCATGATCAGATGCATCATTAAGGTAAGAAGATTCTCAACTTTATTCAGTTTCCCCACAAATGCTGTGCTCTTGAAAAGCATATAGCTCCCCCCCCCAAAAAAAATGTACATAGCACATGTGTTCTCTTACAATACATACTTTAAAATAACAGAAAAACATGTCAAACCAAGTTAAATAACAGCAGCTTGATGCTGGGAGCCATTAGCCAAGTAGGTATGACAATTTCCTTGCCAGCGTACCCCATGTTGCTGACATGTTGCAGTGACATTGAATGTAAGTGACCTTGCTCAAGGACCAAGGCAGATTAGGGTGTTCCCGGTTTTAAGATAATCTTGTTTAGGGCGTTCCCAATTTAGGTTCCAGGTTTAAGGTTTAAGATTATTCCTTATTCCTGCTGGGAATAGGGCGTATCCTGCTGCCTGAGTTCCCCTTGAGTTCTCACGGGATTCAGACAGTATATTTTGGAGATAGAAGCCCAGTGGAGGTAAATTTGGGAGAGAAGGTGGATTTGGGAAGAGAACGTGGATTTCCCCAGAATGTGATTGTAGACGGCTGGTGTGAGTTCGGGAATAAAGAGTTGCTGTTTGAATCTACAAGCTGTGTGGTGGCTCGTGATTGTGTGCCCAGCCAGACTGCGGCATTTGTGCCCAGCCAGACATTGGCACTGGCACCAAGGCCAAATTTGGGGGCCAACAGAGGTGAGGCAAAGAACCTCACCCCCCCACTGGTGCATAGACCTATCCACAAGTATGGCTGTATGCTGGACCGGTAGTCAGTGACGGGTATGATTCAATTGCAGTGGTATCAACCTAAGACAGGAGGCTGACGCCTAAAGGTCAGTTTTTCCCATGACGGGTAAGAACCATATGTTGAATTGGACAACCTACCAGGCACGGTCCTTAAGCCACATTGCTTGTTGTTTAATTAATCAGAAGGGGGGAGATGCTGGGAGCCATTAGCCAAGTAGGTATGACAATTTCCTTGCCAGCGTACCCCATGTTGCTGACATGTTGCAGTGACATTGAATGTAAGTGACCTTGCTCAAGGACCAAGGCAGATTAGGGTGTTCCCGGTTTTAAGATAATCTTGTTTAGGGCGTTCCCAATTTAGGTTCCAGGTTTAAGGTTTAAGATTATTCCTTATTCCTGCTGGGAATAGGGCGTATCCTGCTGCCTGAGTTCCCCTTGAGTTCTCACGGGATTCAGACAGTATATTTTGGAGATAGAAGCCCAGTGGAGGTAAATTTGGGAGAGAAGGTGGATTTGGGAAGAGAACGTGGATTTCCCCAGAATGTGATTGTAGACGGCTGGTGTGAGTTCGGGAATAAAGAGTTGCTGTTTGAATCTACAAGCTGTGTGGTGGCTCGTGATTGTGTGCCCAGCCAGACTGCGGCATTTGTGCCCAGCCAGACATTGGCAGCTTGATATTTACAATAATGATGATTGAACATCAAATGAAAATTTATATTTATAAGACTATGGGGTAATACCACTGAGGTTTAAAAGTAATAGATAAAATAGATTTAAAAGATTAAAAACTTCAGAGAAATAATTATATACACAAACCTGTTATAACACTCATCACAAAACTAATAAGAAACAACAATTTTCCAAACAACATATGTCTCAAAACAATTTAAAATAAACATAGTTCAAAATAAGCATTTATTATATATACTAAAACTATGATAATCCTATAAATAAATCATCTTCATGCTTGGTATCCTTAAGAGATGCTTGACCCAAGATGAATTAAAAGGAGAGGGTAAAAAGACAATTTACAGGGAAGTGAGATATTCATGGCTAAAGGACATTCACTTTAGACCAAGATCAGCCTTTCACCACTGCTGACATTTGGGCCCAATTTGTCTGGGTTAAGGATTTCTAGCACATCCTGTGTGATAAGCTGTTCTTTCTCAGGTGTGGCTGAGTAGCCTCATAGCACTCAGCACATATAGAAGCTCATCTGTGTGGTTGGGGTTTGAGACCATGAAGCTGACTTGGATTCAGTCTGTTTCACCATCTGCACACAGTGGCTATGAGTGGAGGTGTAAAGGAGTGGATCGAGAAGTTAGGTCCTTGAGCATCCTAAATAGACAATCAGTGACTCTGTCATAAGGCCAGAGATACAAAATTTTGATTCTCCCCTCAGGCCTCCATTCTTCCGGGTCTTCTAGGGAATAAGAGTGCGATCTCGGCCCCACACCCAGAGCTCGGGATCATAAGCTTGAATCTGAAAAGAAAAAGAGCCCCCCAAAAAGCTGATGAGTTTACAAGATATTGAGTGTTTTGAAGTCATGGTTAATCTATTTTCACATTCCTTAAAATTAGTTCACTTTGATTTGAGTCAGGAATTGTGGGGAAAAAACTATACACAATGCTACAATTTCTTCTTTCTAGTTACTATGATTCAGCAGTTTACAAATATCTTAAATAAAATGTTGAGAGGCTTGATTCTATTAACAAGTTCTGTCAGCTATCAAGGTGTAATTATTAGATTTATTTATCCTGGTGACAAATGAAGTAGCTATATATGGATATCACAACATTATTTTACTTATTACTAACATGGCTATATATTAGGAGCATATTATGTAAGATGTGGGACATCATATTTTCGGCTTTCTTTTCAATAAAAATTGAGTATATTTTCCCATTTTATATTAGACAACTAAATTATGCTACCTGTGTGGAAAATTTTGTAAAGATGCTTTGACAGAGACAGTGGTTTTGGTGTCTCATTGAATCAAATTTGGAAACTTGATTTTATCAAGAGACAGCTTTATCATTGTCTCTGATTTGAATAGAATAATGGTTTAATGTAATTATAATAAAATTATAATTTTTACATGACTATAAGACTGGCAGATGAATAATTTTGGTATGATTTTTGTTTAAAACTAAAGAGTATATCTCAGTGTTCTAGTGTTCTAGACAAATAATTAAACTATAATTTTAGTTACATCCAAAGTAGAAATTAATTGTGTAAAAATTCTATGAATGAAAAAAATATTTCACTGTAAAATGTTCTGCTTTGTGAATAATTTTAGTCTAGTATAAAGATTCCTTTCATCTCATTTATCCACTTCCTTTAAAATAAACCATAGTTTACAATGGTTAGATCCATCTATACATAAATATATATTAAAGACCAAAGATACATATGGAAAAAAATCACTTGAATCTGCTTTATTAAACTGTAGTTCCCTTATTGCATAGAAATTGGACTTGTCTTTACACTTTTAATGTACTTTACTTTTCCTCAAGAAGTTCATTTTCTTGAAATGAGACTTTCTTTTATTACTTGAATCACTTATATATATCTGATAAATTTCCACTAAATTTTTGTTAGATGGTATACAGTAAATTGAGGTACACATTTTGTACACTAACAAACCCCCGCCCCCCCCCCCCACAAAAAAAACAAAAACAAAAAACTGAAGACTGCCCAGGAAATCCTTCCCTCCCTGCACAGCTGTCGGAGTTTTCTCCTCCCTAGAGCCCACCTGCAGCCACCCACCTCCCTGTGTCTCTCCAGTCAGCCCATCCCTCTCCCCCCACAAGCACACACAGCACCACCCACCTCCTCACACTCCTCCTTGGAAACCCGAGTGTTCCAGCCCATGGAGCAGATGAACTGATAGCGCAGTTTGTGGAACAGGGGACGCTGGGCATAGCTCTTCCCGTAGAGGAAATGAAAGATGTCTTGTTTAGGAGCCTGGTTGTCCTCCTCCATGTCATTGGCCAGGTAGCTGGGGAAAGAAACCAGGTTGCTCCTCAGCAACATAACCAGGAAAAGCCTCCCCTTGGAGTCAGCTTCTAAAAAAGGGACTCCCAGAGGACCATCTTCAGACAGGACTGCACCAGCCCTATTAAGTGTTACAGAGGACCATGCCTTGGTCCAGAGGTCTCTGCCAGACACACACCTTCTGAAGGACTCCAGCCTTTGTCTGGAAAGCAGTGAGCAACACTTGTGGAGGAGGCCTAAGAGGTGGTTGGATCCATCCTGGAAGGAATTTCAGGGGGTACATAGAATGCCACAAATGTGAGAAGACACATGTATGAAGGACCAGAGGGGAGCACCTTACACTGCACCTGTGCCAGGTTGGGAGTTGGGCATCTGTTTTAGAAATCCAGAGGCAGAAGACAGAACAGTGTAGATACAGGAAGGAAGATGTGTCTGCAACTCCAGTCTCTCTGCCAGGGACAGGATGTGCCCATGCTTTCCTCCACTCTTCTCAAGTTTCCTTTATTTTTTTAAAACTGGCTTTTAGGGAGCTTATGTTTGTTTTGAGTCAGGAATTGTGGGGAAAAAACAATGCTACAATTTCTTCTACACAGAGTAAACCAGACAAACAGGCCAAAAGTAAAGGACAGTTTCTACCCTCCCAGGTAGTGAGTTCTGATTGATGGAGACCAAATACTTACAGGGCCAGAAAGAAGTGGATTCGTTGGTACTGCCAGGAGAAGAGGCCAGCCCGGCTAAAATAAGCTATGACCATAGACAGGAGGTACTGATGGAGAGAGAGGAAAGACAGAGAGGTCACATCCTGGAACAGGAGGAAAGAGGGGACAGAGGAATGGAGGTCTGGGGTAGAGAGTGCCACTAAGATAAAGTAACCAAGTAAAGAGACCTGCTTCCTTGGGGAAGGACAAGAAGGACCAAGGTCAGTCGGAGCAGTCAGGGGGAGAGGAGGCCTAGATGTGCACTGGGCCAGCTCTGAGGCGACCTTTTGAGAGAAGGCATGTAGGTCAGCTGGGTGAGGAGGGTCTTGGGTAAGCTAAAGAATAGGAGATCCTAGGGAGAGCAAAGAGGAGAGGAGCCCAGAACCTCAGGTGGTATCAAGCAGAGAGGTGATAGACATGCAAGACTGTGGTCTCGGACTTGGAGCCCAAGCAACCCAAGCAGAAGCAAGGTCCACCTGTCCTCTCTGCAAAAAGCTGCTAGGCCCTGAAGGGAGATGTTGACAAGTTACAAAGGTGCCAGGACTTGGTACATCTTTTTGGCTGTATGCAGAGGCAGAGAGAAGGACCATGTGGAGCTTGTGTGTTTGTTTTGACTAGGGAATTGTGAGGGGGAAAAAAAACTATACTACAATGCTATAATTTCTTCTATAGCCAATGCACTTTTCCAAAGTGCCCTGCTATGGCTGATCTCTCCCCCATGTCTGGAGGACTCAGAATGCATATACCTGAGAGACTATTAGATGATGGATGCTTACATTAGTTTAGACCTGACAAGGTCTCTGCTTGGGATCACAGAGCTTGGTTCCAATCATCCTGATTGCAGACATTATGACTCTAATAGATTTCCTCCTCCCTGAGGGGTGAGTAATGGGACCATGTTCACGGGGCTTCAATGGGTGAGAGAGAGCAGAGAGAACAGGACCTCCCTTGGAGAAGGTGTTGGATTGGAGCCCAATAGAGGACCATAGGGTCAGAAAGCCCTTCCCACTCCAGGCTGTGCTGGATCAGTAACACTTCCCAGTGGAAAGCAACCTCACCTTGTCAGACACCCTCAGGTTCTTGTCCCAGGCCAGGAATCTTTTGACAACAGGATCCTCTGTGAACAGAACACTGGTGTTAGTTTGGAACCAGAAGGGGTTGCAATGGGTGATAGAGAGCAGAGAGAACAGGACCTCCCTTGGAGAAGGTGTGGGATTGGAGCCCAATAAAGGTGGATAGATAGAGGACAGGAACATTCCTTGGGCAAGTTGCTTTGACATGAGACCCCCCCCCCCCGAGAAACAACTGAGTGAGGGTTTGGGTAACATCTGGATATCTATATGAATAAAAGCTTTGAGTAAACTGTGAAGGCTCATCATCACCCAAGAATATACCACCACCTCAGAATCAGAGAATTACTAGGTCATTTTCTCATGGAGGAGGAAATCTATTAGAGTCAAGATGTCTTCAATCAGGACAATTGGAACCAAGTTCTGTGATTCCAAGCAGAGACCTTGTCAGGTCTAATGTAAGCATCCATCATCTAAAAGTCTCTCAGGGAGATGGGTCCTGAGTCCTCCAAGAATGGGGATCTCAGGGATAGCAGGGCTCTTTGGAAAAGTGCAGTGGCTGTAAGTTCCTTATTTGTGTAAAGAAAGGATTGGAGGGCACTACCCGGGTGTCTCCCTACCTAGAAGCCTCTTGAAAACCTCATGGTGTTCTGGTTGCACCAAGTCCATGCGCCGTTTTTTGAGTTTCATTTTGAGGCCACACAGTGACTCCACATCCCAGGGGTGATTTAGCTCACTTTCCAGATCCTCCAGCTCATCCTCAGATTCAGTGGAGGACTCTCTCTTTCTCTTTAGACCAGTGGTCTCAGGCAGGAGGCCAGATTCTACCCAGGGTGCAGAATCAAAAATCCCTGGGGAATCATCCTCCGAGTCTTCCTCAGATTCTGAGGTCCACTCTCTCTTCCTCGAGGACCGACATGGGAGGCAGGGTTTTACCCACAGAGCTGAGTAAAGGAAGCAGAGTCAAGCTCCTGTACTTGGAATTCAGCCTTTCATTATCTGATCCCAGTTCACCTCCCACACCCAAGACCTTCAACTGTTACCTTCTTCTGAGCTATTGTTCAACCTCTCCCCTTTGCTGATAAACATGTGCCCCTGATTCTCTTTACCAGTGTCCCATCTCCCTGTTCCTCAGAACTCTTCCTCATTATGGATACTTTCTTCCATGGGGGAGTGACCCTTTTTACATCTCCTCTACCTACTTCCTATGCTTAGATTTCATCTTCTAACCCAACTCCTTTCTCTACAGATTTTCCATCCATGTGGACTACCTTGTCCCATGGCAAGGAACTTTAGACTTCAAAAGTGAGCTCCCTAGTCTACCTTTTCTGGCTTCTCTACCCCTTCCTTCCTCCTTACCAGTCATCATGTCAAATCAGTTCTCACTCTAGCTCTCTCACCTGATGGACCTGGGATCTCATCATCTACCACCACTTCCAGGTGGGTTTCTGAGGTGCTTGGCTGGGAAGGCGATTGCCCAGACTGGGAGATTTGTTGATCCTCCATAAGTTCTCCAATACTCTGTCTTCCTTTTACAAAACCTAGATTCTTACTAAGGCAAAGCCTTCTTCCAGAATTTGGTTGTATAGGAATCTGTTCGCTCTTCTCCAAACGGGAGAAACCAGGTGAAGAACAGTGCTGAGGACAAACTGTTGCCCACTGCACTACCAGTGGTCCACAGAGTCTGTCCCTTCCAATCAGGAAGGTTGGAAGCCTCTGATGTCATCACTCATTCCAACCTGGCAACCAGTTTGAAGGAAAACCCTGTAACTGTCAGACTGGTGTGTGCACCTGTCCTAGAGTTCTAGAGGAGATGGTCTCTGCTGCTACTAATCCAAACTCTGTCCACCTTGCCAAATTACCCTATGGGTCTCTGACTCCTCCCTCTTTCACTTCTCTCTAGATTGTGGGTTCTTCTCTCCATTCTCAACACAACACGTGTTAGATACCCTGCCTTTTAGCATTTCCATTTCAGAGCTTAGTGTGGAGGGAGAGGAAGGAGGATGGCAAGGAAGATGGAGAAGGGCAGAAATGACAAGACCTCCCAAGAAGGAGCTCAGTATATACAAAAGAACCCATGTACACTGAATTATCACTTGAAAAACCTAAATGGAAACACTCAATTTAGCAAATCTATTCCTCTAAGTGCCACTGGCCTTCACTGTTTTCAGAAATCTGTCGAGGCGACATACACTGTGCACTTAGGCATCTTTAACACAGGATTCCTTTTGAAAACATAAAATCATAGGAAATTCTACACATGCTCATACTCTTCACAGAGTGTCTCCACTTTCTGGGAGTCTATGGATCATCTCAAGTTAGCCTCTCATTTCCAATCAATCTCTCTCCAGTTTACATAGTATATTTGGGAGCAAAGATATTGCTCTTGATCTGGATATTTCACTGTCACCCATGTGCCCTATGGAAAATCTGTGAAAAAAGAAACAAATGGAAATTTTCCCATACAAGACAGAATATAGTATTTGCCCAGAAGATGGGAAGTGCAAGGGATGTGTCCCAGCACCCAGTGGAACTGGGGAGCTGCTTCCAAACATCTTAACTCAGCTCCTTTCCAGCTGGGCATTCAATCCATGTTTTTCTTTCTAGCCACAAAATGTGGTTAAATATGTAGAAAACTTACCATGTTAACCATTATGATGTGTAGAGGTGAGTGGTGTTGATTACATGCATGTCTCACTTAATAATGGAGATATATTCCTGAAAATGTGTTTCAGTATGATTCATCATTGCACAAACATTCTACAATGCTCTTACACCAACTGAGATGGCTACAGTCTTACTTATGCTATGTCATATTGTGGAACAAATTCGTGTATGTGGTGTATTTTCCCATCACTGGCCATAATGTCATCATGTGGGGCATGACTATAAATTTCTCTTGTGCATCCACCTCCATCATCCATCTGCAGAGCTTTTCCATCACCATAAGCAGACAGTCTTCACCCATGAAACACTAACTCCCACTTCTCCTCTTCACCTCCTACTGACCACCATTCTCATTTCTATCTCTGTGAAATTGACAACCCTCAGTACCTTATCTGTGTTGAGGACTGGGAATTCATACAGTATGTGTCCCAGTGTGTCTGCCTTATTTTACTTTGTGCACTGTCCTCAAGATCCTACATTACTGGAGGATGGATCAGAATTTCCCTCTTTCTTAAGGCTGAATAACAGATGGGCAGACTCCATCTGTTGTCCATTTATTCATCCCTCCGTGGGCATTGGGTTGTTTTCCACATTTAAGCCTGAAGTCTTTTATTTGCCATTATTATACCTCATTGACGGAAGCACACTTGTTATTCATGTTGTGCATGAGGTTTTATTTTGCATTTTAATATCTTACATGATTCTGATGATCCCATGCCAAACAAGAGTAAATGCAGGTTGATTCTTGTTATCTACTGAGAGTCAGTGTCCAACTTAATTGGCAGCCATGGATGTTCAGAGTTGAATGAGGATCCATCAACCTTCCAAGAAACCGTGAGTTCCTTGGCAGCTCTTTCCCAAGCCTGGGCTGCCCCCTAAGTATCTCCCTGCTGGGAAAGGTCCTGGCAGTCAGGAAGCAAGTCCCATTGCTGTGGAAGACCAATTTCTCTGCTTATTCAGTTTCTAGTCATGATGCCTTTAAACATCAGAGGTGCTTGGGTCCTCCCACAACAAATAGAAAGTTCATATTCTCTTACAGTGGACAGCTTTCAAGTACATTCACATGCAACATGATAATTTTTCGGTCAATGATGGTCCATATATATGATGGAGGTCCCAAACAATGGTATAGCCTAGTGACTTAGGAGCCATCTTAGCTTCTGTAAATACACTCAGTGACTTGGCACAGTGACAAATTGCCCATCAGCACATTTTTCAGTCCTTATCTTACTGGTTAATGATGCACGAGTACATGAGAAGATTCTGTTCCCACTAAAATTCTCTTCCAGACCATAAGAAGTCCCAATTATTTTGGGACAGTAACACGACTAGTTTTTGTCTGATAGGTACCTTCACCTCTCCACTTCTCTTCTCTTCCTGTTGATGCAGTCGTATGCAGCAATGATGATAGTTATACTGGGAAGATAACAGAGTGAATAGATCTGCTTTGCAAACACCAGCCTTTTTGCATAAGGTCAGAGGTAGGAATACTACAGTACAGTTTCTGGCCCTTGCCTCATAGATTCTAACTAGATGGACATGACAGTTTTCCAAATCTGTCTTTGGATTAGGTAGCAGGGATCCTAAAGAAGCTAAAATCAGGCTTGGTGGAGTAGAACGTGCATGTAACCTCAGAGGGTCCAGAGGCTGAAACAGGAGTCTTGTGAGTTCAGACCTAGCTTCAGCAACTTAGCAAGGCCCTAAGCAACTCAGCAAGGCCCTGTCTCTAAAGAAAATATAAAAAAGGGTTGGGGATGTGGCTCAGTGGTTGAGTGCCCCTGGGTTCTATCCCTGGTACCAAAAAAAGAAAAGAAGGTAAGAAAGAAAATAAAGGGAAAAAAGAAATAAAGAAGGAAAGAAAGCAATAAAGAAGAGGAAAGAAGGAAAGAGGGAGGGAGGGAGAAATTGAAACCACTATAGAAGAAAATAAAGAGGAAACACTTTTATGGGAAGGTGAGGTATGTTGAGGGCCTACCATGGGAGGGCTGTGGTAGTCCTCAAGTCCGCCACTGACGGGGACTATCTGAAGAATGCTGCAGTTGTCCTTGATGCTGGAAGTCCCTTGTTGAGCCTTGGAATTCACATGGATAGGAGCCTCCCAAGGAAGCCCTGCCACCTCTTACCCAGCAAGTTCTCCACACCTTGCCTGGTCTGCTCCTCTCCTTCCCTCCTCCCTGAGGAGTCAAGGTCTCTGGACCTGGAAGAGAAATACCTGTTCTGTGACTAATAGAACCAGTTTAAAGCCTTGGGAAAGAGAATGAGTGCTAAGGAGGATATTTGCCATAACTGCCAAACATGGATTCTCAGGGTTGAGATTTTCTGTCCCATATGAATCATGTTTAAAAAGAGGGAAAATATATGTAATATTGTAATGCCAGATTCGTGAGACCTCAATAGACCTCCAGGAGCTGAATCCGATGCAATCACACAAGAGTCTTTATTACAAGCTCGAGCCTGGACTCACAACCGTTTCCGATGCAGCGTTCCCAGGAAGTGAGTCCTGATCCTTTGATCAGTGAGATTTTATAGGTTTTGGGGGGATACTCTATGTGTCACAACATCACACAGCAAATCATTCCATACCACAGGAAAATCAAACAACAACTCTTAACATTGATTAGCACATCCACTGCAGGATCAAGTTGGGTAAGGGTGATGGGTTAGTGCAAGAGGGAGATTCCTTTGAATTGATTGGTTTAGGCCACAACAGGGGTATGTGCTAAACTACATGGTTTCTCAAATGTTATCAACCACTATAAACTACTGAGGGGTCATCTGGCATCCCAGGTATTTTCCCTGTATCATGCTGATTGGTAGTTGCTAGGGGGTTGCTATGGGTCCTCACCTAGCCTGACTGAGTCAGGGACACCTGGCACCACAGATCTCTCCTGTTATTTACAGACAAACAACTCAGCAGGGTTGGTATGTGCCTAGGAGTGCTCTGTGGGTTTTTCTAAGGACAAGGGTCACGCTTCCTTCCTTAGGACAGGCCTTGAGGTAGAGCTGGTTTCTCAAAAATGGAGTCACATCAGTTTCTCATTCCCCCCTTTGTCTGGAAACTTGGGGACCAATCATGGTTCCCTCATCTGGGGGTCTATATGGGCAAGCCCTACATCTTGGTAGGATTCTCCTTCTGGGTTTAGGGCTTGATATTGGGTATGCAGAACCATCATCTGAACTGTGTTTACTCTGTCCTTGATGAAAGCCACTAGCTTGTTCATAAGTGGTCCTACTAAGGTTGACACTAGGGTAATTTTAGAGTAAACAGTAACCCTCAGGGGACAGTCTTCAACTTACCAGACTCACTCAAAATTGGCCTCCTGACTCGATTTACCTATCTATACTGTCTATCTATTTCTGGCTTTATTCCCCCCTCTAATTTTAGGAACTCCTTATTGCTGTAAGGAGAAGGGGCAATGGTTCGTTCTGGCTGCTTCAGAGCTGAGAGGGGGCATTGAACGTGAGGGAGCTCGATGACGTGGGGGACGACGTTGGGGATGTGAGTTCCCTTTTAGAATTCAGTTTGGTTTGAAGTCTGGTTGGGGAAGAACAGGTTGTAAAGTCATCTGGGGATGGGTGTTTCTATGAGAGAAACAAAAACCATGAGTACTGAATAAATGTTGCAGCAACGAACATGTCATTGTATAGAAATGTCCTCACCAGGCTTTAACATCCCCAGTTATCAGGACTGTAAATATAACATTTAACTTTTAGTGTTACAGATGTCCTTCCTCATAAGATACAGTTTAATAATTTAATGTCATCTGCTCTTGCAAAATCTTTTTACTAGTATGACCTCTGTGTCTAATAGAGAAATCTTTAATTCTGTTACTTCGGGCTGTGTGATCATACTAGCAAACACCAAGCCTACTTGTGTAGGTTAGGAATATCTGTAGGCCTTAAACTAAAAACTACTCTGACAGTTTCTCTTGATAGTTTCTTTTGATAGCTATCAGGCATTCCTGCCTAATAATCTCTTCTGTAGCCTCCAGTCTTACTTATTCTTGGGGACTAACACAAGGTGTACACCTTAAGTTACATTTAACTATTATTATTATTTAAAATGCCCAGGAATAACTGTGTTTTGGTTTTAACTGTCTTTGCTAAGTGTTTAAGATGAAGCAGTCAAACTGACTTTTGTTTCTATCTATTGTTAACAGCTGAGTTTTCATGGGAATCCTGGGGGATCTTTGGAGCAGCTTCTCAGTTCTGCTAGTGCCATTTGCGCTAGGATGGGTCCAGGTCTTGCTTGACTATGTGGCTTCCCTTGGAAGCATCAGGGATGTCTCTCTTCTCTGATGACCCTTCTCTTCATAGCAAATGCACTGATTGGCTTTCTGTTCTCCAGTGGTCTCACTAATCTCCCTGATCGGGAGGTTATGTGGCCCAGAGTTGCAAAGCTCTTTAGAGAAGTCCCCTGTTCCCTGGATTCAGACTGACTCAGAGGGAAAGAGCCAGACATTGGTTTTCTTGGCCCTTTTAATTTAACTTTAATTTTAAATCTTAAACACCCAGCAAATCAATCTCACCAGAGTACTGGGCTTTAATGTCTATCTCTCTATCGTGTAGGTGACAACTTATTATCTTAAATTAACCCAGGTCGTGTGTTCTTAAAGCAGTACCTCTGCAAAACATTAACAAGCAATCTTTAGACCGTTTATAAGAAAACTACAAAATAAAATTAACAAGAGTAAAAACTTATTTAGTTTGTGAAATAGTTACCTTGAACTTTGGCAGAGTTATACATTATATCCCCTGTTTGAGATCCTAGTAATCTTGACAAAAGCCAACTTTTGGACGCAACTTTAAATGTACTGAAATCTGGCTTACTTCTTTCATAGTCATTCTCACATGTAGTAAAATGGGACACAGAGCCTTATCTCAGGTAAGGCTGGGCTCTTCATAAATCTTAAGTAAAGTACTGTAGTTCTGAAGCTGATCTTTGTTTTTTAAACATCATTTTACAAAGTTTACATAAATTGTTGCTCAATTTACATGAATATTAGCTAACACAATATAATATCACATCTAAAACATGAATTAAAGAAAGGCTGAAAGCTTTTAACCTTTTGTAGAAAAGTATCAAAGTACTTTTGTATTACAATATTAACCTTTACACAGATAAGGTTCTCATTAACTTAAAAATACATTTAAATTGCACCTCAGTGTAAAAAGTAGCATAAAACTTTACATAACTTATTGATAACAGGTCCAGTTATAGAACATCAAATGATATAAATAAATCTCCAATATGTCTTTTCTTTTAAGCCTAAAATTACCTTACAGCTTTAGAACACCAGCTTAATATAATGTTCTTTTAAAGCTTCTACCTTACAGCCTTGTACACCTGGAAGATCTGAACACATTAATAGCACCACAGTTACATTGATGTTTTTATATTAACCAAATTTACCTTTTAAAGAAATAACATGGTACAATTCTCTAAAATAACAGTTCTTGTTTAACCAGATATTTAATCCCTTTAAGATTACTTGCTCTAGAAACAAGAAACAAAACTTAATAAACACAATGTTATGGATAAACTAATGTTTTAAGAAGTCTTTGTCCTTTTAACATATGATTGGTTGTAAAAACAAACTTACACAGACCTTCTTTATCACTTACTTAAACTCTCTTATTTACTTCATCACATAAAGACTTTCTTATCAGGAACATTTTTTTCCTTTTATTAAATATGATTTCCATACCTAGAACCTTCTAATTTCTCATTTCCATCTGTTAACCTCCTTTTCTGTTCACATTTTGAAACAATCCTTGTAAATTTCTGAATTTAGGCAGACTATTTCATTTTAATAAAAAGAAATATTTGATTTTACTTATAGTATTCTTAATTGAAACAGTTGAAACTTTGGGGCCTTTATATAAAGCAATCTTTTATAAACCCTTGTATCTAGACTCACATCTGTTTACCATTTCATGAAAACACAATGTCTAAGTATCAGGGATGACAAAGCAACTTTATACCTTTTTTCTTCATTTACCAACTTACAAAAACATCAATAATGTTACCCAGTGCAATTCAAGGAGTTAAGAGTACTCAATGGTATATTTAACATTTAGCATTTTAACCTTGTTAATCAATCAGATATCTAACAAAAGTACTCATAAATGAGTAATCCCATGTCAAATATACTTTACTTATTTTATCAAAATATCAGACAAGTGTATTGAACAGTGTTAGCCATTTCTTCCTTGTTGAAGAAAAGTCCTAGAACCAGAGCATATCAGGCATTTCATAGACATCAACATTTTTTTTTGAACACCTAGGAAAACTTGTAAGCTTAATTTTATAGACATTATTATTTTCATCTGTTTACCCAATTTAAATTGAACCATTTAAATCATGTGAATCAAAGATATTTGGATCCATGTTTTAAAATTTCATGAGCACTCCTCATATATCTGCCAATTTTCATGTCATGTGCATGATATATGGACATACGCACATACAGACATACAACACATAACACAAGTGTGCACACATAATACAATAGTAAAGGCCTTGTAGCTTTTCGCAGATGAAATCTCCATTGCAATGTTTAAAAACTCCACAGTTGATCAAAAATAGAACTGATCAGAAAAACATTAACCTAGATCTGTAGGATCAAAATCATGAGCTCAAAAAATACAGAATCTAAGAAAAAGCAAGAGTCCTAGAAAAAAATGACCGGCCAGTAATTAGAAAGTACCATACAATTTACTTTTTTGGTTTAGTCTAGTTTGAGTTCAGGTAAAAAGACACCTTTACTTTTTTTTTTCCTTGAGCCTCAGATCAGTCTCCTACTGAGCTCGTAGGCTTCTTCAATTTGCATTTCAACTCAACGTAAGTCCTGGCTGAGGTCTGGAAGGAGCAGGGAAAACTGCTATTCTCAGCAGAAACCTCATGCCTAAGGCATTTTAACCTTAAGTCATAATTTTCAGGTTTTGGATGTTGAAAATTATGATACAAGTTTAAGATACAATTCACAAAATTTCATACCTTTACATCTTGTTTTGCCAAAGGAAAATTTTTTCCTACACTAGAAAAACTTGCTCACACAAAACTGAAAATAGGATCTTACTTGATAATATAAAAACTACCATCCGAAGAAATCCCTTCAGGATCATTAAGCCACTTCCTTCACTCTGAAGTTCCTATAGTAGTATTAAGTTACAAAAGAGAACCCCATACTACCATCTATATCCAAAATTAAGCTTTAAAAATTCCCAAGACTGTTGCTATTCAGTTTCATTCCAATATGCCAGACCAACCCCCAATCCAACACTTTCCTTCCCTAAACACTGAGGGGAACAGATACCATACCATGATTTACTATCCTTGCCCAAATTAATAATGCACTGGTACACCCAGTGAAATCTTCCCAGGCTACCCAATTCAAAAATTGGTGAAAAAACTGAATGATTGGGAGTTACTTGCCAATTTGGAAGTAGAGTTCTTTAGTTTTCCATCCTAAGTATTTAAGTTCTCTGGCATGAATTATCTGAAATCATAAACTAAATAATTACCTAAACCTAACTTTTAACTTCAAGATTGTGCAATGCTTCAAAAACCCATTCAGATACCAGATTGTTACAATAAAACGTCATCTTTTAGACACACATTCAGCCAAGATCATTCCCTAGAAACAACCTAATATCAACACATGACTGCATTCAGTGTCCTTATTTTTTTTTCAAGTAGACAGAGGTAGAGTAATCCTTACAGTGCAGGGAAGGAAGGCAGGAGTTCCCCGAAGCAAAAGGGGCTTTGGCAGCTGCTGGGAGTCCCTCAGTCCCTCCTTTTACTTACAGGATTAGCTCCTCTGGTTCGGTGTGACCCCAGGTACCAGGCATGCTCCATATCTCCTAACATTCCAGTAGTCAGCTCTCAAAAAGTTCATTTTAATCCTCTGCATGCAGTTGTTTGGAGTGCTAGGCTTCCCCAAGAAAGTGGGGCGGGGGTTCCTCTAGAGTCCCCTCTGGAGTGTCAAAATTTGTAACTGAAAGTTCAGTTCCTGTCCTCGAAGCCAATTAATGTCAATTTGATAATGAGGACAGGGTTTTGAGAAAAAGAAAAAGGGAGATACCAAAGTTCTTATATCCCCAGCAGGCATTTCCCTATGCAGTGGGTACACTCAAGCCAACTAGGGGAAGAAAAGAAAACATTGCTTCCATAATCCTGTTTAACAAAGGGGGGGTAAAGCTTATCAAAGTTCTTTAAAACACAGCTCAAAGGGGTGTAAGAGGTGAGAACAGAAAATCTGGCAGTTCTATTGACTTTTGGTCCCTTTCAGGGAAGCAGGAGAAGCATACCAGGGATATTTTCAGGCTAAAATTTAGCTCAAGTTACTTCCACACATCTAAGGCAGATCAGAACTTGGGATACTGCATCTGTCCAAAGTAAAACAATGCCATCACACTTAACTGAGACACAGACAAAAAACCAAAACACAGATTCTCTTTTCATATTGCAGACAAAAATGGAAGTAGGTGTCCCCCTCAGATTGGGTCTGTCAACCCCAGATTGGGGGAGTATCCCCCTTAGATTGGGTCTGATGACCCCAGATCGACAAAAACAGAAGTGGGGTGCTGGCCCCAAGCCAACTGCAGCCTTCCCCTCAGACAAACAGATTGGGGAAGTATCCCCCCTCTGATGACCCCAGATTGGGGGAGTATCCCCCTCAGATTGGGGTCTGGAACGTTTCCCAGGAGCCCTTGCCTATGACAAGGCCAGTTGCCAGCCCAGAATTCAGATTCTATGGGCCATAATCAGAACAAAGCAGACAACTGACACACGAATAACAAGACTCACCAGTGTTAGACTCTCAGGTTCGGGGGTCCTGAGGTCTGGGGGATCCTGGACGAGCCCCCAGATGTAATGCCAGATTCGTGGGACCCCAGTAGACCTCCAGGAGCTGAGTCCGATGCAGTCACATAAGAGTCTTTATTGTGAGCTCCAGCCTGGACTCACAACCGTTCCCAATGCAGGGGTCCCAGGGAATGAGTCCTGGTCCTCTGATTGGTGAGATTTTATAGGTTTTGGGGGGGGGGATACTCTGTGCATCACAACATCACACAGCAAATCATTCCATACCGTGGGAAAATCAAACAACAACTTTTAACATTGATTAGCACATTCACTGGCGGGATCAAGTTGGGTAGGGGTGATGGGTTAGTACAAGAGGGGGATTCCTTTGAATTGATTGTTTTAGGCCATGATGGGGGTACGTGCTAAACTACATGGTTTCCCAACATGTTATCATAAACTACTGGGGGGGGTCATCTGGCATCCCAGGTATTTTCCCTGTCTCATGCTGATTGGTGGTTGCTAGGGTGTTGCTATGGGTCCTCACCTAGTCTAACTGAGTCAGGGACACCTGGCACCACAGATCTCTCCTGTTATTTACAGACAAACAACTCAGCAGGGTGGGTATGTGCCTAGGAGTGCTCTGTGGGTTTTTCCAAGGACAAGGGTCATGCCCCCTTCCTTAGGATAGGCCTTGAGGTAGAAGCTGGTTTCTCAAAAATGGAGTCACATCAGTTTCTCAATATCAGTCTTTAACAGTTTAGATTCCTGAGAGAAAAGCCAGTTGAGCTCACTGTCCAGATGGGTAATTTCAAGACACAGAGGGGACATGGGGGAGCCAGCAGTTTCTTTGAGCAGAAAGGACAGAGTTGGTGTCTAAGGAAACATGGTAGCTAGAGGTCATGGTGCAGAGAATCTGAGAGAGATGAGACATGCAGAGGCTCACAGTCTGGGTCTGAATGTGGTGAGCGCACAGTGGGAGGTGAGAGCAAGGTCCAGGTAAATTCTGGCTTTACCCCTCTTCCCTTGCTTCCTAGACATCCAAGTATGGCTTTTGTTCATGACCTAAGGCAGAAAAGCACACAGAGAAGTGTTCCCTGGAGGTTGGACATGTGCTCTCTCTGTCACCATTGTCACTTTCACTCCTTCAGCAAGGCCATGTTCAACTTTAGTAAGAGTTGGACATGATGTTGTCGGCCACCCAGATACTTCCAGTAGCAGTGCTGGACATGGACCATTTTTTGCTGAATGAGTTGAATGACACAGATGAGCTGGGAATGCCAAGAAATCAGGATACGTTAAGTGCCCACTCATTGGGATGAACCAATACTTATTACTGGGTTAGTAAGATTTCTACAGCAGGGCTCACAGTGTCAGACTACCTGGCCTGATGGTGTATATGGTTGGTCTGCAGTTTAATTCAAGACTTTGTTAATATTTTAGATCATGGTAAAGTCATGGAGAATTCAATGATTGACATGATTGCATGTATAAAGACATGGGCTAGGATATAGAGGAAAATCCCAAAGTCTCCACCCAAGTATGCTCCACACCTGTGTGTGCTCTAGCAGTCTGTATTTCCCAGCTGTACAGTCAATATCACCTTCATTAACTTTAGTGCAGAGTATTTCTAATATAAGATGCACAGAAATCCCTCATTTCTCTGGTGTAGCAACTACCTAGGTTGGAGATGGTGGCCATTTCACCAGCCTGGGTGCCTCAAGGACCCAATGACAGGGTGCTTGCACATCCACTGAGGACATACAGTGTGCACAAGGACAACTTTCTCATTTGGAGCCACTGAGATGTCTTAGATGGTTTCATGATATAACCTAGTGTATTGGTCAGTTTTCTGTGACAAAATACCCAAATAATCCTCTTAAAAGAAGGAAAAGTTCACTTTGACTCACAATCTCAGAGGTTCCAAGACCATGGTTGCTTGTCCTGTTGCTTAGGGCCTGTAGGTACCCAGAATCTCAGATTTGGAGCATGAAGTATAGGAGGTCTGCTCACCTCATGGCAGTCAAGAAGGAAAGAGAGAAACAGGAAGGGGCCCATGTTCCAATATCTCCTCAAGGGCACACCCCCATTGACTTGACTACCTCCTAATTTACACCCCCATCTTCTAAAGAGTCCACCACCTCCCAATAACACTACAAGCTGGTTACTAGGCCTCCAATGCATGGGTCTTAGGTGACACTGCAGATCCAAACTACTGTCCCTAGTGCATCCTGATTTTAAATCATTACTGGAAATCAGTGAAATAGTTTTGGATTTACAATTGCTGTATTTTAGAACTGTTACCTCTCACTCAGCCCAAACTATCTTTATGATATTGGCTAGAAGATATTTCTTCTCATGGGCAAATATAGGCAAAATAATATTTTATGATGCTAGTGGCCAAAATGTGATGGTAGAAATGGTTCTGTTTTTACCTTGTATTTTTTTTTTGGGGGGGGGGGTGAGCTGCTGGGACTTCATGTATGCAACTATGCGTGTGTGCTCTGTCTTGTTCAGGATGAGTTTTTCCAGGTGTGGAAATACTCTTTAGGCTAAAAAGTGACATGTTATCACCCCTGGTTTCTGCTTTACAAAGCATTTGGATGGAGTGGTGGGCTTAATCCGCTGCTCCTTTTGGAAATTGGTAAGGGTGCTATAGTTAGGAAAAGCAGATGACTACATGGCAATAAGACAACATTCTGCAGAGACAATATGTTCTAACTGATCTAATTCCCCATTGTTTGATTTTTATTTAAACCTAACAAAAATCTATCCTTTTCCCCCATGAGGAAAGTCTGATCAAGTTTTTAATCCAGATTTAGGAGGCTAATAACAGAAGTTCAGAAGCTTAGATCCTTTTTACAAATCTATGTGAATTCAGTTGGAGAAACATTAGTTTTGTTCAAGAGATACAGACTATAGCATTATGATCTTCTCAGTGGGTTCCTTTGGAGGGAATTTGGCAAAGTGAAATGAAAAATCTCCTGGAATGTAAATACTAACAGCAAAATGTAGAGGTATGAACAGATACAATGTTACAATTGTAAGTAAGAGAAATAGATAAACTAAGTGCTATGAAATACTATAAAAGTAAGTGCCAGTCCATTTACATCTGACCACCAGAACTGTGCACAGGGATGTACATTATGTTATAAAATAAAGTTCAAGCCTGTGAATAAAAGGGACTATATACCAACTTGTTTGGAAAATGGATTATATGTTAGAAAAATGAAAAGTTTCATCAATGTTAATGTAAAAACAATCATGAATTGATTTGGTATGTCAGAGTGACAACTTCCCTATGAGGAGGAGACAAAGTTGATGCAGGATACAAACCCAAAACACCTTCAGAAAGTCCATCACATCTTTGATGGCTAAGACAAAAGAGGTAGGTACCAAATGTTGGCAAAGATGTGGAGAATCTTTAACTCCGTTACCATCACTGGTGGGAATGTAAAATGGTGGAAAACAATTTATTGGCTCCTTGCCCAGCTAAACACATATTCCCCCTGCGATCCAGCAATCCACATCAGTGTGTATACCCAAAGAACTGAAAGGAGGTACTCCAAGAAGAATCTATATACACATTTGTAAACAAAATGTGTTTTATCCATATGAAGGAATATTATCAGTTTAAAGAAGGAATGAAGTACTGCATGTGCTGATGTATAGATGTAAATATACAGCCATTGTGCATTCATTGTATATCAGTTGAAAATTCACCCTCTTTGCTTGCTCTGTGATTATGGAGCTGGTCCTTGTATAAATCTCTCTCCTTTGTCATCCTAACTCTGTTAATCCTTGTTTAGAAAGGATGCTGGGAGACATATGGAACTTGATTTCAAACTTAGTCCTCTTTTGTTTGAAAAGAAAACTAGGCTCACAAAGTTGCCCTGGTCACAGAGCAATAAGGGAGAACTGAAGCTAAAGCATGAGTCTGCTACTGGGGTCCCCGAATTTACCTCCTCTGCAGCTTCCTCCCAAGGTGGCCCTTCTGTACTCCCTCCCAGATAAGAACATAGATCTGGAAACCATCATTCCAGATCCTGGTTTCTATTCCCATTCCTTTCCCCGATCTGTCACCCCATCTTGGTTCCCTGCTGACTCATTCAATGTTGGTCCCATTTCAGCTTTTGGACAAGGACCAATGTATTCACAGTTTATGACAAACCTGCATCAGGTGCTGAGTGCAGGTGTGCTTTGGCTCAAGAAAATACTGGAGTGGGTTCAGAGGTTTGACACACCCATTCAGGTGTCCACTGGCAGATACTGAGCCTAGAGTGGTTGAGAACATCATCAACTACTTAGGACCTGCAACTGTGGGTCTCTGAGTTCAAACAAGAAAAGCAAATCACAGAAAGGCTCCCTGACTTGCCCAACACCATACAGACATTCTCTCATGAAAACCTGTTGGACTATGTGGGGCTTTATTTTGTCCTATGTTAAGAAAGAGCATGTCCCTTTTGGCATGCTTGTTGATCTTATTTTACATTTTATTTTTCTTCTAAAACCCTTCTGAAGTAGAAGCAGTTATTCTATAAATGGTTTTATTATTTAGGTATTTTTGTGAAAGTGTATTTTTATGTTAAAGTCATAGTGATATTATCCTTGTACATTATTATTTACTAGCACATTTACTTGACAATTTTTATGGACACTGTTAGCTTCATTGTACAGATTTTTTAAAATGTTGGGCTGGAGGTATGCCCTGTGGTATAGTATTGGTCTAGCTGGGTCCCATTTGAAGCACTGCAAATAGTAAATTAATATGTATGTAATGAAAAGAAAGTTAAACTTAGCATGTTGCCAAGAGTTAGAGACTTTTCCTCTGTCCATTTTGTATAGCATTTCCTTGAGGAAATCAGTGATGGATCCCTATAAAGTGATATAAGCATCTTGTTTGCATCTAGCTGGTAATGTGCTTCTGTAAGCCCTGAGGGGGTCTCTGAAATGGGTTGTCTCCCTCAAGGTCCTCTCTGTTTCCTGCTTCTAGTCTCTAGCTTAAGGTCTGCCACCATTTCTTTTGTTTTCCTATATGAAAAGCAATCGAGTATTCTTTTTCAGAGGTAATAATTGGGTCAGGTAACTAGAACCCCTTTAAAAACAGTAGCATTTGACAGCAAAGAAGCCGTCTAGACTGATATGATCACATGGTCTCAAATGTGAGAAGATGTTTATTAAGTTTGCCCAAGAATGCACTATGCTGTGCTTTTCAAAAGCATGTAGCACATCTAAAATACACACCCACTTTAAAATGACAACAGGTCAAGGCACATGGCAGTTCAGTGTCAACAACTCAATAATGAAAACTAAACATCAAATGAAAATTCCATATTAACAAAATTTGGCAGTGCTACCACTGAGCTATAAAAATAATAGATATATAAATAAAATAGATAAAAAGATAAAACCCTCTCTTAAATGGAAAATATTTATGTACATATATCAATTATAAGACTCAACAGATAACTAATTAGAAATAGCAAGTTTTCAAAATACTGACTATCTCAAAACTATTTCAAATAAATACAGTAATAATTCTTTGGCCAACATGGTCAAAATAAACCAACAAAATATATGATATGTAGGCAAACTCTCTATGACAATCCTATGGCTCCAATTTTATGTTTAAAAGTAATTCCCTCCCAGAGTCCCTGCATGCCCATTCAGAACATCCTAGACTATGACAACTAAATATTTAAAATATGGGACCAAATCATTTACCTTAGAGACAGTTTTTATTCAACACTCTAAAATTTAGAGGGTGATTGGGGAAAATGGAACAGAAAGAACCCTAGATGCCATGAGTACAACATGGTAACTATGCAAATCCTCCTAGAAGAGTCTAGGTTCTTCTGGATTATCTGTATGGGAGGCTCCTCTCTCCCCTCCTAATGCCTGCCTGTGTCTCCATAGATGTCTTGCTCAAAATGTGTCTCTGCCAGTGGTCTGGAAGGAAGAAGAGAGGTTGTTTTACTTGATGGACACAGTTCTCTAGATGTGAAGATGAGTTATACCCTGAGTCAGTCCTAACTAGGGCTTTAGACCAACCTACTAACCCAGCCTTATCTGATCCTTCATTCTTGACACCAGCACTGAATCATCATTTTCAACTTTGATCCCCAGACTTTACTAACCCTGACTTCAAAAATTATTTCCTATGCCCTGGGTCAGGCCCAGAGGTCTGCTTTATAACAAGGACTTGAGCTGATAATGCAGCTAGAGCAAAGCACACTTGGAGAATGGGGCCTTAAACTTAACTCACACCATGGTCTTTGCCACTTATTTCACATCTGTACTAACTGTGTAACAAACATTACTAACATATCAACATCAGGAACCAGGAGACCAGGTGTCTGATCCCTGACCTATCTCCTAGTTTGTCCCTATAATGCCTGCTCCTAACTTGGCTGCTTCCACTTGTTTGCAATAAAACCTTTGCTTCATCCTCTGCCCAAATCTAAACTCAACTGTGTGCTGTGTAAGAAGCTGCCCTGAAGCTAGTATATTTCTTAATCCCCTGTGGTTCTAAAAAACTTGCTTGACCATGAACTTGACAGGGAAAAATATGATTGTATAAGAGGAGAGCTTCATCCAGAAGTAGTAAGTTAGAGGGCAGCAAATATTCAGAAAAGAGTTCTGGCCATAAGCCATTTTATTGAGAGCAAACTGGGATGAAAATAGAGTTAATGAGAATTATTTTCATTGTAGAATATGTGAGTAGTTTCATGGAATATCCTATTGTGTCACATTCACATTGTTGTAAATAAATCTCCATACTTGGTATCCTTAGGGAAGAATGGCCCAAATGAACAAGAAAGGGTAAAAGGGCAGTTAATTTTAGGGGAGAGGGAAATTCAAGGCTAAAGGAGAGGAGAAAAACCTTCCTGACAAGGGGTACAGAGCTTACCTGGAAACTGACTTTTAATGTGCATCCTCTGAACAAACTGTCCCATTCACAAAAACTCACACCAGCACTATAACTGCATCCTTTACTATCATTACTATCATCACCTCTACAGTAAGATGGTGATGGTCCCCATCACATACTGTACCATCAGCAGGAAGCAGGGGTTCTATGGAGAGCACTTAATGCAGGTCCAGCAGACCCCCTGCTGCCCAGACTCGGGAGGGGGTAGGCTGAGTGGGGCTCATACCTGTCTTTGCACAGACAAGCTGGGGTCACTCTCAGTAGAGCACCATGCACAGAACAAGAACTGGAACCTCATCATGTCAAGCCACCCGTAGTCATTATTCCCATGTAAAAATAAATTTGGCTAAGACATCACCACCATTTCATGGTGAACCAGGATGACTTCTAATTAAAGGAGGGTGCCTGAACTAGAGTGCAGGACTCGGCCAAGTCCTCCTGTGTTAGAAACAAAGGCCTTGCCTTGTCTGACTCCCCTTATGAAGCACTGTTTCATAGTTAATTTCACTTCTTGAAGAAAGATTATCAGGTAATTAATGGTTTTCTTTTTTAATATTTTTTAGTTATACATGGACACAATATCTTTATTTTGTTTATTTATTTTATGTGGTGCTGAGGATCGAACCCAGGGTCTCACATGTAAGAGGCGCATGCTGTACCGCTGAGCCATAACCCCAGCCCCTAATTAATGGTTTTCATTGAGGGGTGTGTGTGTGTGTTTCTTTCTTTTTTTGTAGTGCTGGGGATTGAACACAGGGCCTTGTCCCATGCTAAGCAAGTGCTCTACCACTGATCTACACTCCCAGTCCATGTGTGTGTGAAGTGATGACTATGTAAATTCACAGGCACCAATCCACTCCTGTCCAGTTCAGTCAGAGAGTTTGAATCAAGTTTCCTGCTGCCTCACACTCTGGCCAAGAGAGCAGGTAGAGAAATAGTTTGATAGAAACCACAGTGCCTTATGGAAACTCTAAGAAAAGCATGAGCTTTAGGGTCAGACTTGTGTAAATGCACTTGCTACTCCCCGGACAAGGAATCTAATATCAGCCTTGTTCCCCTGATTCATGGAAAAATTACTGCCTTAGGATTTCTGTAAGGTTTAAAGGGGCCCTTGTTGGTGAAGCTCACAAAACCAAGTTTGGCATACATTAGTCACCTCCAAGGCCCCATGTTCTCATTAGAGACAGCACCCCTGAAAGCTGGCTAGTACCTGATCCTGGCAGGAACCCCTCCTGTCCAGTTGATGACATTGGTCAGTTCTGCTCAGAATCCTTGTTAGAGAGTAGATGAGGAGAAAGTGCCTTCCCAAATGACCACTGAGGTTCAATGGTGATAGAATTGGGGCTTCAAGAAGAGTTTTTCTGTTATTTTTCCCACTACTAGTCAGAGGTAGAATTTTCCAGGGAACCTGAACTCTACCTAGGATGGGTTCCCCAATCTGTCTGAGGTAACCCTTTTATAGTATGATCTATATATTTTCTTCTTCAAGTATTGGGGATTGAACCCCTGCTTTATCACTGATGTAAAAAAATCCTTGATTTTTTTTAAGTTTTACTTTGGAGACAGGGTCTTGCTGAGTTGCTGAGGCTGGCCTCAAACTTCAGCTCCTACTGGTTCAGCCTCCCTAGTCACTGGTATTATAGGTGTGCACCACCTTGCCCAGTTAATCTTGCTGTAGGTTCTTTACATGTTTTTCCTGCAGGTTTAAATAATGCCTGCTTTTATACTTGCAATTTAAGAGCAAGTTGCAACATAACACTAATCCTTTTAAATAACTAGGATTTTTAAAATATAATACTGTTAGTCAGCTTTTCATTGCTGTTACCCAAATCACTGACAAGCACAATTTAGAAGTGGAAGCTTCATTTGGGGTTCCTGATTTCAGAGGTCTTAACCCTTGATCTCCCAGGCCCATTACTCTGGGCCCAAGTGAGGCACCATGGCAGTAGGGCCTGGTGCTCAGAACATGGCATCCAGGAAGCAGAGAGAATGGGCTAAGGCACTAGGGACAAAATATCAAACCCAAAGGCAGGTGACCCCAGTGACCTATTTTCTTTAGCCACACCTCATCTGCCTACACTTAACACACAGTACAGTAGTCCTTTCAAATTATTAATCCATCAAGTTAGTTAATCCACTGATTAAACAGCAGCACTGCTTAGATTGCAGCTCTCACAGTCCAATCATTTCACCTGTAAACATTATTACTTGGTCTCATGAGCTTTGGGGGACACCTCATATTCAAGCTATAACAAATATTAAAATACGGCGCTCCGAATCTCTGTTCTAATTTCACCTCAAGCACTGAAAGGATATAAGTTTTTAGTCAACCCCAACACTGCACTTGACTCTGTTGCAAAATAGAATGAAAAGATAAAACCTATTTACTCACTTAATAAGGTTTCTAGCATAATATGGGTTTGTCATAAGGAAATTTGTGTATCCTAAAACTAACAATGTGATTTATTTACTTTATGGTCTGAGACCTGAAGATCTCAGGACTTTAAAGAATTCTCAGAAAAACAACTCTCCAAATTCCTGGAAAATCACCTGGCCAAAACAGTAGACAACAGTGGCAAATACCAAATGCAAAGATATTAATTTTACCTGAATAAAATAAATCATTTTACTTGAAACAAAGAAAATCAAGTCCTAGATGGAGAAATACAAGAAGGTATGAATCAATTTGGAAAAACCAAAGATTCATGAAAAGTTTTTCGCAGCTAATATGAAGATATAATGAAATACCAAGTCTCTTAGACTGCTTCCTGTAACTTGCAAATAGCGAAGCTAACCTAAAAGAACAAGCAAAGAAGGATATCAAAGGTATTTTGCCAAAAGTCATGCCAAGACAAATATCATAGGATGTTATCACTTGTTAAAGATGCGGGGGCGGTGGAGGGGAGGCCTGGGGTTGTGGCTCAGTGGTAGAGCGCTCGCCTAGCGTGAGGCACTGGGTTCAATCCTCAGCACCACATAAAAACAACATGTTGTGTCCACCTAAAACTTAAAAATAATGCCTGGGCTGGGGTTGGGGCTCAGTGGTAGAGCACTGTGAGGCACTGGATTCGATCTTCAGAACCATAAATAAACATAAATAAAATTAAGGTTGATTTTTTTATTTGTTGTTTGTTTTGAAAGCTGTCTGGTGTGTCCTTAAGTGCTGGGCAATGTCTGTATGTACAAAACATATTCCTCATTAAAAAAAAAAAAAAAAAGAGGCATGAGGATGCTTTACCTTCTTTACAGCCATACTGTGATCTGGATGGTTCATTTTGGAAATAAAAGATTTCAATTTCTTTCTCAATGAAAAAAGACGTAAACTCGGTGACCAAATGACTGGGTTAGGGAGCCTGTGCAGGTTCAGAGACAGGGAAGGTTGCGCGGGGTGGGCAACATGGGTCAGTGAGCGTGCGCGCGCCTGGCCCTAAGCGAGCATGCGCAGTGCCCTGTCTTGGGCGCGGATGCGGAGTTGGGCATAAATGACTGGAGTCCAAAGGAGTTGAGGGAGGTGTGGCGTCGTCTGAGGCGGTTCCTGGGTTGCTGCTCTTTGGCCATCGCTTGCCCGCTATGACTTGGTCTTCCCCGCGTTCTTCAAGCTGTTCCTGCGAGTGCTGTCCTGGAAGGCGACGAGGAGCAGGGAGGCGAGCCGTCTCGGCTCTGATGAGAGTCGCCAGCCTGCCGGGTACTGACGCGGTCACGGCAATGGCCTTTTAGTCCCTTGCAGGTAGGTGCGGTTGCTGTCCCCGCTTTACAGATGTCAGGCCAAGGCCGGGAGACAGGAGGCTGTGTCCATGTCCAGGGTCACATCTGTGGCCCAGAGGTCAGCGCTGCAGGGCAGGAGCACGGGCTGCCGCGCGGAGGACTGGTGGGGCGGGGCCGTTGTTGCCAACCGAAAATCACGGCCTCGAACTTTGCGGAGCCAGGTGCACTTGCGTGGTTCCCACTCCTGCGCAGGAGAGCAGAGCTCCTGCCCTGCAAGAGGGAAGTAGGAAATAATGCCCTTCGTTGCCCTTTTGAGCCGGGGTGGCAAAATTTCTCGAGAAGCAGAAAGGCTCCGCATATGTGTGTTGTTCCGGAGTGTGGAACCAGTGCGGAGCGCCACAGGTGCTTGAAGTCTGCTGGCAAAGGGTGTGGGCAAGGAATAATATCATGGTTCTAAAAAAGTAGATTCTGAAGGGGAAAGGGATTTCAGAACAAGAAATGTGATCTGCTTTCCAGGAACTTTCCAGTTTTCAGGGTCAGGTATTTTGGAGATCATTTCCCTATTATGTGTAGACATGGAAGCCTGATAGCACAAAACTGATGAAAAACACAAGCACTCAGCCAATGAGCTAAATTCCCAGCCCCCCAGTTTCACTTCTTAAAGGCTGTGGGCTTGAATCTTTAATAGGGCAATCTTGCCAAGTGGTGCACTGCCTTCTGCTAAAATACCTGTAGGGATGGATGGGTCAGGGTCATTATGACTTCATGTTGTTTGGTTCTGTCTTTCATTGTTCTGCAGTGATTACAAAATGGTAGTTTCAAGGCCACAGGACTTCTCCTTTTGAGTTTTATCAATGCTCACCATGAACATGTTTGCATCTCTGTTCAGTTCTTTCCCTCTTGGTTCAGTTTCAATGTGTATTGATCTTGTTAATCCACAGATGTACAAATTCTCTTGTTCGAAATTTAGCAAACATGTAGTTTGTTGGTTTATCAGTTGCATATGGTGAGCAGTTTTTTAGCAGCCGACTTTTATTTGTTTGCTTATGTCTTGATGAAGCCAGATTTAAAGTTAGGTAGTCAGTGTAGTTAGGTAAATCGGGTCTAATATCGAGTGAAATCTAAAATGGAGGCCATGCTGGCAATGATTCCGGGAAACGCAGGACAACTCATGGAATGTTAATGAAGTCCCGAAAAGGCCCTAGGCCAAAGTCCACCTCAAAGAAATGTTAATGAACAGCCCCCAGCAAGAAGGTGCTGACTCAGAAGTCCTTCCTGACCAGATTACTTCTTTGGCCCACCTGTGTCCCACCCCTCGGTCCTTCCCACCTACATTCCATCACTGAAAGAACTATAAAAAGGGGAGACAACATCCCTTCCACGGATTCCACCTCTTGGGTCCCCTTCTTCCTCCGGGAGAAGTCTTTTCTGCTGTCCTTTAATAAACTTCTAATTTCTACTCTGACCTTGCCTCAGCGTGCTTCTTTGGTGTTATTCTTCAACATTGGGGAAGCAAGAACTCGTCACCAGTCAACAGCGGTAACATTGAGATGCATTTAAATGGAATATAGCAAGCATAGAATAAGAACAATAACGTGAGTAAGCATGAAAAGTGAAAAAAGAAAGCCATACTCTTTAATTGGTGTATCTTTATATTGATGAAAATTATTATTCACATCAGGCTTACCTTGTTTTGCAAAATATTAACTCCCTTTACTTTTTTGTATCATGTTTTACAGAGCAGTTTCTTAGGTTCCATTTCTGACCCTCCCTGTTTCTGGACAGGTGGATTGGCATTTTGATTTTATATGTCATGCACAAAGGGAAGTTAGATTGTGCTGTTGGAGTTCTCACGGTCCTGCTATCAGTTGTTATAGGTGCCATGTGGGCCATCATGTGTGTCAACATGAAAGGTAAAGAGTAGCCTTTTCTGTTTGACACCTATTCCTTTTCATTTAATAGCCTTATTGAGATGTAATTTCCATGCTATGCAACTCACCCATTTAAAGAGTACAATTCAGGGGTTTTCAGTACATGTCAGAGTTGTGCAGCTATCACCACAGTCAACTTCAGAACATTTTCATCATCTCCAAAAGAAATCCTCTCTTCACTAGTTAGCAGTTATTCCTCATTCCCCCCTCCCCAGTTCACCTAGCCCTAGGCATACACTCATCTGCATTCTATCTCCATCAATTTGCCTATTCTGGACATCATAGAGTTGGAATTATTGACTTTGTGGCCTTTTGTTCTGGCTTCTTAGCTTAATGTTTTCAAGGTTCATTCATCTTATTCATGCTCAGTATCTCCTTCCTCCTTATGGCCGATTAAGGTTACATGGTAAACATTTGGGTTGTTTCCCTTTCTGAACTGTTACCAGTAATGCTGCTATGAACATTTGCATGCAGGTTTTTTTTATAGATATGTGTTTTCATTTCTCCCATCTATGTACCTAGGAGTGCGGTTGCTGGGTCATGTGGTAACTCTGTTTCACATTTTTTAGTAACTGCCACACTGTGAGCAGCTATACCTTTTATTTACCCACCAGCAATGTAGAAGGGTTTTAATTCCTCACCAACACATTTTTATCAGACTTTCTGGTTATAGGTATCCTAGTGAATAGGAAATGGTATCACATGATTTTGATTTGCATTTCTTTGATGACTAATGGTGCTGACCATCCTTTTATGTGCTGTTATTTGGCCATTTTTATGTCAGTTTTGGAGAATTGTCTACTAACATAACAGTATAAACAAGTTTATTTAGCCTTTTATTAATGAGTTAGTTATACTTATTTTGTTCACTCCCCTTTTTTTCATTTTTGATATGGGGATTGAACTCATTTTCTTACACAGGCTAACCACAGTCCACTCCAGTCCTTCCACCTATTCTCAATGATAATTTTTCCTGTATATTCGATATTTCCACAATATTTTTTTTGAAAATACTTCTGGAAATATTGGAATCTTCCCTTCTTTTATTGCTGTGGTTCACAGTGAGCTGAGCATTCTGTAGCTAATAAAAAAGTACATTGGGGGGGGGGGGGCTGGGGTTGTGGCTCAGCGGTAGAGCACTCACCTAGCTCGTGTGAGGCCCTGGGTTCAATCCTCAGCACCACATAAAAATAAATAAAGATATTGTTTCTAACTACAACTAAAAAATAAATATTTATTTTAAAAAGTGCATGGGAAATTTTAAAAATTGCGCAGGCAGAAGGGCTGTGTGACATGTCACCCTCCAAAGGGTGTCAGGATGTAGGCACATGCTTATCAAATTGTGGGTGGCCAACTGGAAGGGTAGTGATACAGTGGGTGATAGAGTGCAGGTCCTGACAGTTTGGGGTAATGGGCTGAAACATGATGCCTACCCCATCACACCCCTGGTCAGAGCCCAGGAGTCCTCTGCAGGTCATGTTGGTGTCATGGGTTGCCTGTCCCACAGCCTTTTCCAAACCAAGCCCTGCTTTGTTTAGTCCATCCCCAGCCCTTAATGCCAAGGGTGTCAAAGAAGCTGACGTGAGCCCAGCTCAGATGATCCCCACATGTGGGTGATTGGTTCAGGAGTGGATGTGGGACCTAGAGTGGGCCACTGAAAGTCAGGAGCATATGCTGGAAGTTTCTAGGGAAGTGCTTCCTTGCTGCTGTAGGAGAGATCAGCATGGCTGTTTTGGGTGGTGTTGTTTCTTCACTCAAACATAGAGGAGGCAGCCCCATGAGAAGCCTGATGCCCATCCACCTCTCACAGCCAGTCTTCTGTACAGCTCCTTCCTGCCTTTAAACCAGATTGAGTTGGATTTTCTGTTATTTGTGGCTAGAGGTATCCCAACTGAACTTAAAACAATGTTTTATAAAAAATGTCAGCTTAATTACTAATTTGTTACAAATAATGAGTATTAAATGTCTCAGTAAAATTATTATTTATATTTCCATGAATACCATAAAAAAGGTAAAAAGCAAACAAGAAAACCCAATAGGATAAAGCATTTGTAACATGAGAAACAAAGAAGCAGTCTTCTCAGTATAGAAGGGCTTTAGCAGTGTCTAGGTATTGAACCCCCAGGCAGACAACATGAGCAGTAGAGAAAGCAAATTCAACTGTATAAAATGTTCAACCTCAATCACAAAATAAAATCTCTTAGTACATTGCTGGATGAGGCTGGATAGAATAGGCAGCTTCCCCCCCGCCCCCCAGTGCCAAGAATGGAATCCAGGTCCTCAGCATGCCAGACAAGTACTCTGCCTTGAGCCACATCTCCAGCCCTCAGGCAGCTCATTTTGTTGGTGAGAAAATAAATTAGCCTGTGGAAGGCTAATATGGTAATGAGATTGTGTGAATCCTTACCCTTTTTTTTTCCCTCTATATTTGACTTGTGCAAAGCAGCACTTGTGGGGATCTTCATCATGGTGCTGTTCCTAGAAATAAAACACCAGAGAGCACTATCTCAAAGGTCACTGGTTAGGTAAACTGTACTTTGTCTATGTCATGGTTTACTGTGCACTTTTCCATGAGAAAGTGATTGCTGGATTTGGACTTATGGCAGGCCTATCCCCCTGTACCTCTGATAGTGTCCATTCCAGAGCAAGCTAGCCCAGAACTACTTTTCACCTCTGCCCTTAGACTGATGACACTGAAACAGGTAAAAAACAAAACAACAACAACAAAAAAAAAAAAAACAGAGAAAATAAGGAACTGGGGCTGTGGCTCAGCAGTAAAGTGCTCACCTAGCCTGTGTGAGGCACTAAGTTCAATCCACAACACCACATAAAAATAAATAAATAAAATAAAGGCATTGTGTCAAACTACAACTAAAATGTTTTTTTAAATAGAGAAAATAAGTTATGAAATTAAAGGGGGATTTCCTATGTACTAAGGTCCAGGATATTGTATGTTATTATGGCTGTTTTCCACAGAATATAATATGTATTGTTTATGTACAGACTCTCCCTGAAGGAGACACAGCTACTGGCTTATTTCTAGGGAAGGGAACTGAAGACTAAGGGTTCAATGGTGGGATAAATGCTTAAAATTTACTTTGTTATTATTATCATAATCACCATTATTTTGTATACTAGGGATGGAACCCAGGGCATTATGCTGCTAGGCAGGTGTTCTACCACTGAGCTACATACGCCTCAGCCCTAAAATTGGGTTTTTACCTACTTGACCTATTTGAACTTTTTACCCTTTGTTTGCATTACCTGCGCTGAATCAGCGAGGTTTCCCTTCTACAAGTTTTAGTTTCAGGTCTACTTTTTAAATAATTAACACATTGTTAAATCTTATTCTTGGTATGTGTATGACTTCCATTGCCCTTTTTGTTTCATTAGTCAAGTCTCAATAATCTATCGCTTGAGCATGAAGTCAATGTATTTAGCTTTGGGCTGATATTTCTCTTTAAAAGAAATATCACACATTGTAGAGGGAGCATTTGGAACAAATATAATTCAGTCATCTGTATTCAAAGGACCAATCCTCTTTTTCTTGGTTATAAATATATGTAAGCAAGTGTTTTGGGGAACATTCTTGAGATTATTATGGTCATTTCTTTTCTTTTTTATTATTTTGAGTGCTTCTGTTTGTGTCTGTCTGTCTGGGAGCTGGACCCTGGGGCACTCGTCCACTGAGCCATATCTCCAACCCTTTTTATTTTATATTTGGAGATGGGGTCTCTCTAAGATGCTGAGGCTGTCTTTGAACCTGCAATCCTCCTGCCTCGGCCTCCCAAGTCATTGGGTTTACAGGCATGTGCCACTCTTCCTGTTTCTTTTTGGATTTAAGAACCTCCCAGATGAAATCCTGTAGTTGTCACTGAGTGAGAGGTTTAAATGGAAACCTCTGTTGTCTTTGCTACTATGTTTTCACAGAGAACGTCCGTGATAGATGAAGGCTGCCATTCGCCATGTTTGGTTTTGGTGATGAGACATCATCGTCTTCTTTTCTGCCTTTGAGCCTCAAGAGCACTTGCTTATCTCCAGCCACAGAAGATGTATGCAGTGACCAGAGGCATTGAAGCTCACGATTCTGTGACACAGGCCTCTTTGTTTCTCTGCCTTCAGTGACTGTGCCTGATGCAGGACCATAGGTCACTTGAAGTAGACAGGTGAGGATGTTGCACCACAGCTGTGCTCCTTGGTAGTGGGTCATTGCATCAAGGCACTTACTGCAGAGGCCAGGTTCATACCTGCTTCTTTATCTCGAGAGGAAAGTGAATGTCCAAATAAAGATGCCTTCCCAGGCAGGTGTAACTATGGAAAGGGACCTTCAGTGTCTCATATCTTTTCTGGAAACTTGATCTGAAGCACTCTATTTTTCTTCTTATATATATATATGTGTATTTCATTAATGCAGCATCTGTAGCTGTTGTCACTTTTGGTATTTTTAGCCCAGGTACTTCAAATAATGTCAGGATGGACGGTGTTAGGTGGGTCCTTGTTGAGAATCCCTGCTCTCCTGGAGGCAGTGTGCAGGTACTGTTTTCTGTTCTCATGGGAGGGCTATTAAGGGATCTGTTTTTACAGGTCTGCACCCTTTATCTGTTCGAGAAAGAGAAGGCTGTTAGAATAAATATTTTAAGAGCTGGGGGCAGTGGCGCATGCCTGTGATCCCAGTGGCTCAGGAGGCTGAGGCAGGAGGATCATGAGTAGTTCAAAGCCAGTCTCAGCAATGATGAGGTACTGAGCAACTCAGGGAGACCCTGTCTCTGAATAAATCTCAAAAAAGGATTGGGGATGTGACTCAGCGGTCAAGTGCCCCTGAGTTCAATCCCTAGTACCCTCTCCCCTGCTTAAAAAAAAAAAAAAAGGATTAATTACTTTATAAAATCTGTTTGTGTGTCGAAAATAAGTCCAGGGGTTGCCTAATATTTTAAAAATGAGACTCTAGATAAGTAATTCTAACAGCAGATAATTTTTGGAATTAAATGCCATTTCTTTACCATGTCATTCTTTACATCTTTGATTTTTTTTCACTGTTGTTTTTGTTTTAATCATATGGCATTTTTATTTTGCTTGAATTAGTGTTTATCCTTGCTTTTTCCCAAAAGGAGAGAGTTGATGTTTTACATCGTATTTAAGCACACAGGCCTCTTCTGATACTTGGATTTGTTTTAAAAATACAGTAAAAATGTCAGGTCTCAATGTTGGCTTTTTCAAAGGGTCTCACACATCAGAATTTTTCACTTCTGAAACTAGAGGTGTTGCTCAGTGGTAGAGCCCATGCTTAGCATAAACAAGGCCTTGGGTTCCATCCTCAGCATGAAACAAAAAAGAATAGTTCAGTTTCCCAGAGTGAGGACCACATGTCAAAGAGCCTAGGTCAGGTAGACCTACATTATATTTTAGAAAGTACCTCTTATGCTGTCTGAGCCTTAGTTTTCTCATTTGTACAGTAGGTAATGATTAACCTACAATTTGTGAGGCTTAAAAAAAAACAGACATACAGGGTTTAGGATGGTGTTTAGAACAAAACAGTCTCCTATAAGTGTGGAGCTTGTTTTCTTGGATGCTAGAACCTGGGGGACTGCATCCTGTTTGCCTGGGACAGCCCTGTGGTGTGCTTGTTGCCCCAGCATGATTATTAACAGTGCCCCCTTTTGCTCTCAGAAGTCTCCCCATTTGGGCAGTGATTACATGTACACCCCAGTTAGAACCCAAAAGTAGCTTTAACCCCCATTGAAGCTGAGAAACAAGTCAAGCTTTTTGTCATGAGTCAGGCTTCATTTTGTCAGTTGCTCTTCAGTGTGTGCAATGTTTACCAAGCACAAGTGGGAGGAATCCGAGGTAGGTGTGGGTGTGCACAGATGTGTGCCCCCTTAGCTGTATTTGTGTGAAAGGGAAGCTCTTCTCTGAGGAGGCAAGTGAGCCATTGGTTATTTTCTGTATTTCAGAAACCATTTGTAACCCTGCATCACAGAAGTCAATGTCTATGATGTTGTACATCCACCCAGCACTCTTTATATCAGAGATTGGTCTAGGCTTCTCTGCATAGTGGTCAACTTCCAGTGTGACAGGACTGTGTGAATGGCATTGTGGCAATCGCCATTGTCAGATGAGGTTTTCCGTCTTCTCATTTAGTTTCTTCTCATCACAGATGCATTTGAGAGTCAGGTGAACAAGTCTTTCTGAGGAACACGACAGGTAGCCCAGTGTCAAGAGGGCTTCTTAACAGTGTTAAAATCAGACTGAGTGACGTACTGGTTTGTATATGAAAAATAATTCATATTACCTTATGCATTTATTGACTTTTTATTTCTTACTGGTTCTTGTTTTTCTGCATTCCCTCTCTTGTAAGAAGGAAGAATAGAGCTGGGCACAGTAGCACAGTGTTATAATCTTAGTGGCTATGGAAGCTGATACATGAGTAGTCCAAGTTCAAAGTCAGCCTCAGCAACTTAGTGAGGCTTTCAGCAACTTAATGAGGCCCTGTCTCAAAATTTTTAAAAAAATTTAAAAAGAGCTTGGAGTGTGTTCAGTGTTTAAGTACTCCTGGGTTCAATCTGTATTATAAAAAAAAAAAGAAGAAGAAGAAGAAGAGGAAGAATACAGACAACCAAAGCAAAGGCAAAAACAGGGTTTTCTAAGATGAACAAAATACTAAATTTATATAGCATTGCAAAACCTAAATTAAATGAATACTAAGTTTTTGGAATGTTTATGCTCTGGAAGTGAGAAACAAAAGATATCTGTTGTGTAGAAACAAAAAGAGAAACAAAGAAAAAAGTGATTTTCCTCTGGGGCCTGGCAGTAGGGTTTCTGATCATTCCTCCTCAGATTGATGAGCCTCCATTCATTTTGAAATGAGGCATTTGAACCTTTCACCTGTTTTACAGTATGTGTATGACTGTGTAAATGAAATTTAAACTTCTTGCAAAGTTGGGGTAACTTTTCCCTACATCCTTTTCTTTTGACATGTTCTGATTCTTATTTTCTCCTGAATGTCTCCCTCATCCTGTATTTTATAGAACTACTTCCCTAGTAAGCAAGACATCTTGCTGGCCAGGAAGGCCACCAAGGGGATTGTGGAACATTACTTCATTATTTTTAAAAAATCCCTTTTAAGATGGTGGTGTGAGTAGCCGCTGGTCTCAGTGCCTAAATTAGTTCCAGTGCTTTGATGGGAACATGTCAATCCTGTTCATGGTGTCCTCTTGTGAAAACAAACAGGCACACGTGGCGGACAGGCACAGCAACTAGTGAAGGGAGTCATTGAACATCTTTGAGACCATCCTCAACAAGTTCTTCTTCAATGTCTCCATAATTTTTTTCCTCAAGAAGATGGACCTCCTAGTAGAGAATGTGAAGATGGGCAGCCTCAGGAAACACTTCCTGAATTTCAATGGTGACCCTCCTCAACTGGAGGACATCCAGCTATGCCTGGTCCAATGTTTTGACAGAAGGAGGTGAAACCACAGCAAGCTGCTGATCCCCATTTCACTTCCGCCATAGACACCGAGAACATCCACTTCATGTTCCATGCTGTGAAGAACTCGATCCTGCAGGAGAACCTAAGGGACGTAATGATACTTTGAGAGAGGAAGCCCCCTCATGCCTTTTTGAGGCTGCCTGCATGGCTATTAGTGCTTGTGGCCTGTGTGGTTCTGCAGGGCTTCTTGGACACATCTGTATTACACCTGGGTCAAGAAAGCTGGACTCCAGCCCAGCCATGAGCTCTAGGCAAGAGGACATGGGAACTCCATGTGAGCTTCTGATTCTGGGGACTGGTGAAATACTGAAATCCCCGTGCTCACCACTTTGGTGTTAATCTGCAGTACCAACAAAACAGCCTCTTTTTTTTTTTTTTTACAGAAACTCTATTCCTTTCCAGGCACAGTTTAATCAAGAATTGTGTGCTCAGCCACCTTCCCTCAATGAGTGAATTTTACACCCATGGTGGGTAGTTTAACAGGTTTTGAACATGTGATTTCTACAAATCTATTAAAAGTTTCCTTAAACGACATTTGTCTTCCTGGGTTGTCACCTCCCATCAATGTGCCAGTTCCCACCACACAGACTGCTGCCATACAGTGTGCCCCCGAATGAGACAACCTACTGACCTGTGTCAAAGCAGAACAGTGCACTTGGGGTGGATCTTGAGTGCAGGGTTACAGGTTTCCTGGATAATTCTCTACCTTTGACTGGTGCCTCTCCTAAAGCAGAGGTCTCCTACAGACCTCGATGTGGACAAAATGCGTGTGTCAGGAACATACGTGGGCAAGTGAGGTAAGTGGGTGCCCCAGTGCACAGCTCTGGCCCAGCCCCTCTCCTGCCTTTCCTTCACTGTGCCATCTTCTACCCTGGTGCTGACCACCCTGGCACTTCTTCATCACACCTAGACAGTCTTACATCCTACCCGGTGTTCATTCAACAAGAGTCAGTCATTTTTCAACTTAATAACTATCACATGCTCAGACCTATAAGTGTGGGTGAAATATGAGAAGTCAGCAGGACCAAGGCAGAAAATGCTACAGGTGACAAGAGCATAAACACATGAGGTTCCACATGTATTAGTATTAGTATTCCACCTAAAACTAGCCTCCCCTGTCTGTTAATAACATAAAAGCCTCAACTCTGGCTCTCAAAAATATGGAATTGATGTGAGCATTGATGAAGTGACCAGTCTAATAGGTCTTTCTAAAACCTCCAGTAGATGAGCAAAGATGGGAGGCTGGATGCTCAATATATGGATATCTGTAGGGACATGTAGCCAGGACTCCCAGCCTGTCCTCACCTGTCACATTCCACATGACAAAAACACTCAGGGTCACTCCAGGTGAACTGGGCTGTATGAAATAATCACACAAGGGACAGAGATACCTTTTTCTTTGGGGTCCTGTGACGGCTCCTCCGACCTTAAGGGTCCGCAGAAAGAGAGAGCAAGCACGTGCTGAACCCTTTTATTGAGGAGAAGCCATTCAAATGAGGCATGGGGTCAGGTTTCAGGGGTGTGAGTCTAGATTCATGATGTCTGCTGTCAGCAGGTTGACTGACATCTAGGAAGGCCATACCCAATGGCAGAGCAAGAGAAGGAGACACACAAAGGGAGTTTCCATGGAACTTTCTATCCCAAACAGGGCAAAAGGGTAGTATTACAAAGGAATAGGTAAGCGTAGCTCAATCCAGGGGGTGACACGCCTACATCTGAAGACACGCCCTCAAACTTCCTGGACCAGGGCAATGTCCTGGTCACTACAATGACTGGTCAAAGTCTCTCCACTCCAGGATGGAAGGCGTGAATCATTCAGAGTGGCTCCCCACACTCAACAGCACAGCAGCAGCATCTTGGAGGAGTCCTTGCACAGGGATGAGTGGAACATCCACTGCCACAAGCAGTGCCTTGCATGAAAAACTGTCACACAAGGAGGAACGGCCACCTTGTAGAGGGACTCCCGTGGGAGCCTTGCATTCTAAACAGGAAGGAAGTACTGATTGAGTTGAAATGACGATTTCTCTCATTTTCACTTACACTTCTAATTTGGGCTTCAGCAGTTATTGATATGAGATATAATAGGGAAACACTCTAGAAAATCTGAATAACATAGAACATATTGTGTGTCAGTCACCAGTGATCTCAGTACTAATTCCTGAATTTAGGTGGACTTAAAAACAGTGCCCTGTGGGCAGACAAAATTGCCACACACAAGGTCTGTCATAGGCAGATGCTGCAGCCAGGGAAGGGCACTTATCTTTGCACCCTCCTCTGCCTTTTGCAAGCACCACTCCTGCTTGGGGTCCATGACTCTCAAGAGCCCCATGTAAAGTGAATGTTTCAGGGAGATGTGATGGGAAGGCAGACACAGCAGCAGGATTGAGGAGGGAACTCAACATTTAAACCACTGTGTATTAGACCATATGCTTACGACAGCGTAATTCTAGCCTAATTCTACCTAATTCTAGCCTCCTCTGTCTGTTAAATAACATCAGAAGCCTCAACCTAGGCAGGTGTTGGAAGAAACAGGAAGTCATGTTCCTGCTCCCTAAAGGCCACCTGAGGAGGAGTGGCTTCCAAGTTGATCCAAATTGCTAGGCATGGCAGGTGAGTGTGTGTGCACATGCCTCAAAGTCATGGTTCTTGTGAGCTCCCACTGACTACTGACCAGTGACAGCCCCTGAAACAAACTCACAGATGGTGGTAAAGTTTATAAACAAACAGAAGGTGCACCTACAGCATGGGCCCCAGTGGGGCAGACATGTCACTTTAGCCAAGAATTGGCATCTGTGCTACAACCAGAAAACCATGCATGCATGGAGGAAAGACACCCTACACCAGGGAGGGTATGGGTGGGACACAGTGTTAAGACAGCACATGCTGTGAGGGGTGAGACATTGTGGCTGGGGCCAGAGGAGGAACGGAGAGCCCAGGTGTAATGGCCTGGCCCATATTAGAAAGTGCAGTGTTCACTTGCAGGCCCAGGTAGTAGCATCTGGGGTGGCCTTGCTCATGGGCCTGGCTGCTCTGCTTTATGGTTAATATGGAGAGCTGGGATCATCTGGAAGAGGGTCTGAGGGTGGACAGGCTTGTAAGTTACCCTGGTGGAGCTGTTCCTTGCGGGAAGCAGGTCTTTGCAACCCACCAGTTTTTTGTGAGTGTTCTGGTTGCCTCTGACCATCACTAGGAGTCTGGGAGTCAGGGATTAACTGAAAACCCAGTAACTCCTAGATAATTCTTGGAAATTCGTTTTTAAATCAAACCCCTGACTTAAGCTTGTTTTTGTTGTCTTCTTACCAAGAAGCTAAGTTCAAAAAATAAGCCTGTTATTTTGGATTCTTGTGGATTGAGGTGACGTTGGGAGAAGAAAGAACAGTCAGCCATTCCCACTGGCTCTTTGCATTTATTCTAGTAGTTTTAAAAAGCTGGGATCCTTTACATGAGGCAGTGGGCTTTCCCTGATTCCTCAATTATTCAGGAGTGTGTGTCTTTGGTAACCTGTTTTTTTTTTAATTTTTATTCTAATTTGTTATATATGACAGCAGAATGCATTATAATTCATATTACATATGTAGAACACAATTTTTCTTTTCTCTGATTGTATACAAGTATATTCACACCATTCATGTCTTTTTCATATATGTACTTAGGGTAGTGATGTCCATCTCATTCCACCATCTTTTTTTACCCCCTTGCCCCCTCCCTCCCTCTCCTTCCCCTTTGCCCTATCTACAGTTTGTCTATTCCCATGTTCCCCCTCCGAACCCCACTTTCCATGCTCCCCCTCCTTATATCAGAGAAAACATTCAGCATAAGGTTTTTTGGGATTGGCTTACTTCACTTAGCATTATATTTTCCAACTCCATCCATTTACCTGCAAATGCCATGATTTTATTCTGTTTCACTGCTGAGTAATATTCTGTTGTGTTTATATATACCACATTTTTTAATCCATCTACTGAAGGACATCTAGGTTGGTTCCACAGTTTAGCTATTGTGAATTATGCTGCAGTAAGCATTGATGTGTCTCTGTCCTTGTAGTATGCTGTTTTTAAGTCCTTTGTGTATAGACAGAGGAGTGGGTCAAAAGGTGGTTCCATCCCCAGTTTTCCAAGGAATCTCCATACTGCTTGGTAGCCTGTTATTTTAAGGTCTATAAATTCCTTGGTTTTCATTGAAACCAGGTCCCTCTGTATTTCTTCCATCTTTCAGGATCAGGCTCACAGAAGACCCCAGTTCTGGGAGCCACTCTGTGTGGGCCTCTCCCTAGGACAGCACCTATGTCCTCCTGGTCTGGCCAGAGTGTGCCAGGGGAGCCCCAGAGAAGGCAATCTCCATCCTCCAGATCTGAGCACGTCCTCAGGAAACCCTGCTGCTCCATCCACTGAGTAGCAGCATCCCTTCTGGGTACTCACCCTCTCTGTAGGAGCAAGTCCACAGAGCTGCAGCAGCCCCAGGCTCTGTTGTGGTTCTTGTGTCAGTGGACACTGGCCAACATTACAACACTGGAATATTTCTTTGAGCAGAGATACTGGCCCTGGGTCAGCTCCATGGCTCTTAGAGTCCTTGGGCCATCCCAGGACATGTGTGAAATCTTGTCCTGCATAGCTCCTCCCCTACTACAGTTATTGTCCTCCCAGGTCCCTGAGCCCTGTCCTAAGAAAAGATTGACTGCCCTCAAGGGCCAACCATTTCAAGGAGCACCATGGGAGGAGAAGCTACACCCACCACCTTAGCCCTCAGAGCTTACCCAGGGTCTGTTGAACACCACACCCCCTCAACTGGATAAAATTATAAAAGTTCCCATCAGATGGTTGAATGAGCCCCAGACGAAGGACATAAATGAGAAATCAAATCCTTTCACAACCAGAGCTGTCCTTCAATTCCCATTTTACAGCCTCACCAGGATAATAAGAGCTGCCTCCAACCAAGCCCTTTGCCTGGGCCCCCATGACTGGGCAGCTGGCCCATGCAGGTTGTCTCCACAGATGATAACCATACCAGCTGCCATGTTCTGCAGCGACATGTTTCTTTGACTCTTCCTGTGCTGTCTCTCCCTCAGTGTCCTCCCCATGTTTCATGTTTCCACTCTTCAATTTAGGATCTGCCACTTTCTCTGTTTTTTTTTTTTTCCTACGTGAAAAATAATTGAACTGTTTTCTTTTCCCCACAGGTCAGAAATTTGGTCAGTTGATGACAACCCTGTTAAACACAGTTTGTCCGCAAACAGTCCAGAATGACATGAGCATATGTGTTATTAAGGTAAGAAGAATTTTATCCTCATTACATTTCCCCACAAAATACACTGTACTGTGATCTTCAAAGGCACATAGCACATGTGCTGTCTTAAAATGCACACTTAATTTAAAATGACAAACATGTCAAGGCAAGTAAAAAAATAGCAGCTCAATATTTACAATAATGATGATTAAACATCAAATGAAAATTTTATATTTACAAGACTTTGGGGTGTTACCACTGAGCTATCAATGTAAGTGATATAATAGATTCAAAGATTAAAAACCTCTTTAAATTAAAAATATTTATGTACATAAACCTGTTATAACACTCATCACAAAACTAATGAGGAACAGTAAGTTTTCAAAACAGAAACTCTCTCAAAACTATTTAACATGAGTATAGTTCAAAATACACCAATAACATTAAAACTCTAGGAAAATCCTATGGTTCTCATTTCAAGTTTTAAAGTAATTCCCTCCCACAGCCCCTACATGCCTATTCAAAACATTCTAGGCTGTGACCACTGAATATATAAAATACAGGCAGGATCATTTACCTCAGAAACAATTTTTATTCAACGTCTATCTAAAATGTCAGAGGTGACTGGGGAAAATGGAACCAGAATGAACTCAGCAAATATTAAAAAATAAATTCTGGCTTAAACCCTTTATTTAGAAAATGAGATGAAAATTATGGAATATGGGAAGAGTTACATGGAATATCCTATTATTGCACATTCACTTTGTTATAAGTAAATCTCCATGCTTGGGATCTTTAGGAGGTGTTTGCCCAAGATGAATTAAAAGGAGAAGGTAAAAAGACAAATTCCAGTGGGGGAGAGAGATCCGTGGCTAAAGTTTCTTCACTTTAGACTGAGATCAACCTTTCATCAAAGCTGAATTTGGGATCAGTTGCTTGTAAAAATTTTAAGCACATCCTGTGTGACAAACTGTTCTCTCTCAGATCTGGCTTAGCAGCCATGGAGCATCCAGCACATTTCTAGGAGGTCACCTGTGTGGCTGTGAAGCTGACTGGGAGAGTCAGAGTGCTTCAGCATGTGCAGAGGGTGGCTGTGGGTGGGTGGACAGGAGTGGATTAAGTAGTTAGATCCTTGAGCATCCTAAATAGACAATAAATGACCTTGTCATCGGGCCAGGGATACAGAATTTTATACCTCCTCTCAGACTGATGACCTCAAGCCAACATGGTTCCAGGACTTCTAAGGAATCCCCATGTGATTTTGGCCCCACACCCAGAGCTCAGAATCATAAGCTTGAATCTGGAAAGAAAAGAGCCTTCACAAAAGCTGATAACTACAGGATATTAAGGGTTTTGAAGTTGTTTTTTCATTCTATAAAATAACTTCATCTTGATGTCATCTTTCTAGTAGCCATGATTTAACAGTCTACAAATATCTTAAAAATAAACATTGAGAGAGGCATTATTCTATTAACTATGTTCTTTAGGCTATAAAGGAGTAATATATCAAGGTATAATTATTAGATTTATTTAGCCTAGTGATAAATTAATTAACTATATGTGGATGTCACTGCCACATTTTACCTATTATTAACATGGACAACATTTATCAGGAGCATATTCTGTATTATATGTTACGTAAGGTTAAGGGACATCATATTTTCAGCTTTCTTTTCAATAAAAATTAAGCCCATTTTTCTATTTTATATGAGGTAACTAAATTATGCTATCTGTGTGGAAAATTTTGAAAAGATGTTTTGACAGATAACAATTCTTTTGGTGTCCCACCTAATCAAGTTTGAGGAGTTGATTTTATCAAGAGAAAGATTTATCATTGTCTCTGATTTCAGTAGAATAATGCTTTAATGTTGGTGATATTCCTGCTTGGGTACATCAAAAAGTTACATGCTGAAGCTGGGGTTGTGGCTCAGTGGTAGAGCACTTGCCAGCATGTGTGAGGCACTGGGTTTGATCCTCAGCACCACATAAAAATAAATAAATAAAAGTGTTGGGGGCTGGGGTTGTGGCTCAGTGGTAGAGCGCTCACCTAGCATGCACGAGGCACTGGGTTCGATCCTCAGCACCACATAAATGTAAAATAAAGATATTGTTTCCACCTAAAACTATTTTTTTAAAAAGTATTGTGACCATCAAAAATTAAAACATTTTTTAAAAAGTTACATGCTTGGATGCATCTTATAGCATCTAAACTTCATTATACATTCTACATATCAATAAGCCTGGCAGATAAATAGTTTTGGTTTGATTTGTTTAAAACTAAAGAGTACCTTTCAGTGTTCTGGACAAATAATTAAACTGTAAATCTACTTAGGTTGAAAGTAGAAATTAATTGTGCAAAGATTGAATGAATGGAATATATATATAGCATTAAGTTTCCGTTCATCTCATTTTACCCATTCCTTTAAAGTACACCATAGTTTACAATTGGCAGATGTATCTGTATATAAATATATATTAAAGAGCAAAGATATAGGGGCTGGGGATATAGCTCAGTTGGTAGAGTGCTTGCCTCGCATGCACAAGGACCTAACTTGGTTCAGTCCCCAACACCACGAAAAAAAAAAAAGAGCAAAGATATATATCTAAAAAAAAGTCACCTAAGTTCTGCTTTATTAGACTATATATAGTTCACTTATTGCATTGAAACTGAACTTGGCTTTACAATTTTATGTACTTTTATATTTCCTCAAGATAGGAATTTATTTTCTTGAAATTGGACTTTCTTTTATTACTTAAATCAGTTGTGTATCTATGATAAGTTACCACCAAATATTAGATTGCACAGAGTAAATTGACATACATATTGGGTATACACACATACACACCCACACACAAACTTATGACTGCCAAGGAAGTCTTTTGCTCCCTGCACAGCCTCCAGAGCTTTCTCCTTCCCAGATCCCACCTGCAACTACTCACCTTCCTGTGTCTCTCCAGTCAGTCCATCCCTCTCCCCCCACAAGCACACACAGCCGCATCCACCTCCTCACACACCTCCCTGGAAACCCAAGTGTTCCAGCCCACGAAACAGATGAATTGCTAGTGCACTCTGTGGAATAGGGGTGGGTATAGCTATTCCCATAGAGGAAATGAAAGATGTTTTGTTTAGGAGCCTAGTTGTCCTCCTCCATGTGGTTGGCAGGTAGCTGGAGAAAGAAACCAGGTTGCTCCTCAGCAGTACAACCAGGTAGGACCCCTCTCATTGGAGTCAGCTTCCCATAAAAGAGACCAGGTGGACCATCTTCATACAGGACTGCACCAGCCCTATTAAGTGTTACAGAGGACCATCCTTTGGTTCAGATGCCTCTGCCAGACAGAACCTTCTAAAGGACTCCAGACTTTGTCTAGAAAGCAAGGAGTAACACACTTGAGGAGGAGGCATAAAGGGTGGTTGAACCCTTCTGGGAAGGATTTTCAGGGGGTATGTAGAAAGCCACAGACTTGGAAGACCCCTGTAGGAAGGACTAGCAGGAAGCACTTTACACGGGACCTGTGCTGAGCAAGAAATTGGGCATGTGTCTTGGAAATACAAAGGCAGAAGGCAAAACAATATTGGTGTAGATACAGGAAGAAAGAAAGAGAGCGAGCAATGAGATGTGGCTGCACCTCCAGTCTCTCTGCCAGGGACAGGATGTGCCCATGCTTTCCTCCACTCCTCTCAAGTGAGCTTTATGTTCCCTTTGGTTTTCTTTAATTTTTTAAAACTGGCCTTTGGGGAGCTTGTTTGTTTGTTTTTACTAGGAGAAATATTTTTTTTAAATCCTTTACAATAATGCTGTAATATCTTCTACACAGGGCAAACAGGACAAAGAGGTTAAAAGGCAGAGGACAGAGGGAGTTCCAAGATGGCAAACTAGAGGGAGGCTGCATTCCTTGTCGCTCCACAACTTGGGATTCAAGCAGAGGTAATACTGTTTCTCTGAAGGCAGCCCTGGCTACCCACTGATCTCTTGCTGTTTACCCCCCATTCGTCTGCCCCTAACCCCTAACTCTAACTCTAACCCTAACCCTCCCTTCTACAATCAGTGCTTTCAAAAGCATTTGGTAGAATGAATATGAAGTTGTATAAAAGATGTATAAATGCTGCAAAAACAGACTGAAATATTTTGATGATATCAGAAGAAGAAAAGGAAAGAAGAGTGTATTTAGGATACAGATTTAGAATAACAAACAGAACGAGGGTCAGATTGCAGTTTATATCAGACTTTGGTCCTGGGCTCCATGTAGTACTGTATTCAGGAAAGAGCCTTCAACATTCTTGGAGAAGACAGACACAGCAGAGGGGCAGCCTGGGAACACCTCAGCGGCTCAGCATCTTTCTACCTTGTACTTGTGACTGGTAGTAAGAAGCAGATGAAGCTCCTTGCACCTGTGATATCATTGCAGCCTTCTTTGGAGAGTTTTAAAGTAGATGCTAGTCTTCTAAGGATAAACCATAGTGACCTTCCAGAGGCACTAGCCATCCCATGTATATCATGAATATTCATTTTCAAAGATAGTGGCATGAGTTCCACCATGATGGCTTAAACTCTACCTATTGCCAAATGCCTCTTAGACCACTCCTCATAGGACACCATATTTTCTCGATTCATTTCTATACCATCTACTCAAGCTTCAATTTTGTGTTCCTTAAAATACCCAGTTCTCCAAGTTGCCTTATGACTAAGTAAGGTTGGAAAATTCTACATGTACTCCTTTCCTGGAGAATTACCATTTCTATCGCAGTTTAGACTATCAGCCTTTTCCAAACTCCTCTGTCACTATGTAAAGCCAATGAATATTTAGCAGTACTTATGCTTGGGATACTTGATACTCCAGGTTTGTTATGTTGATGAAAGCAGAGTATGCACATTGTTTCTAATGTGTAAAACATAATAAGGGCTCAATAAATATAGAGTTGTTATGATTCTTAGCTAAAGGTCCTCCTCTGTCCTGAGCAATACTCACAAAAGAAAGACTACACCTGGATCTGCCAGCTGCTGCTGGGTGACACTATGGGAGTGGAGATGGTTGCCGCATCCTTTTTATCTTATGTGGTAAGGCATTTGGGGCCAGTGGACAAGGTGCTGTGAATCCAGGCAAGAACAGGATTACTGGCCACAGCTGACAGACATCCTATAGGACACTCAGGCACATCAGTTTCTGGCAGGGTGGGCAGGAAGCACCACCTCTGGCACTCAGTACCAGGAGTATACACCAGCTGAACCAGGATGTAGGGTGTCATTGAAATCCTGGCAGTCCATTGGAACATCTTCACCTCCCTGGTGCCAGTGGGTCTCAAGTCCCAAGATCTCTGTGCCATGACCCAAGGTCCTGGCATCCAGCCACCTTATTTTCTAAAGATCCCTGATGAAGCTAAGGAAGAGTCTCTCACAGGAGTCCTATAGACCCAAAGAACATATCTCAAACATCTGAATCCACAGGAAAATGCTGCTTTCTCCCTGGCTCTGTGTATTTCCAGAAAACTGTTGCACTCTGAGAGAAGCATGAGACCAGTGGACAAGATCCTAAGGAGAAAGGGGTGCTGTGGGGTAGATGGAGGTTTGGTGTAGGTCACTGTTCTCAGCATGCTTGCCCATGCATCCTGTTACTCTGCACCTAACTGCTTTGCCCTGAACAAAGCATGGGTTCTATTAATGTTCAGAACATTAGGAAGGTTCCCTGCCACTGGTCCAGCCAGTGCCAAGGGTTCCTCTCTCAAAGTTGGCTTAATCCCATGATAAGCACTGGATTCAGGAAAGGAGATAAGAGTTTTTTCACCACCATGTTGCCAGCACATTCAGGGCATGATGGGGAGCTCTGATTTCTCATAAAAAGTGGATGAGACATGTCAATGAAAATGAGGCCCAAAGACAGGGTGATGAAATGAATTAAGGTCAGATTGCCTTCCACAGGATTCTATACTTCAGTTTCTAATACTTAGAGGTGAGGGGTTTTAAACATGACTATAAAACTTTTCTACATGCCTCCCATCAAGGTGTGAGGTTTATATCTTCTTCTTGGAAAACTGGGTAGACTGATAACATCTTCAAACAATAAAATAGAATGGAGGTTGTCGGGGGTTTTAGCCCCCCCCCCCCCCGCCTCCTCCTGACTGGCAGGAGAAGTGGGGAAAGCACGCCCCGACCAAGACGAGCCAAGAGAGGTAAAGGTCGACTGGCAGGCCTGCATCCAGCCCTCCCTCACAGGAGGACAATCAGATGCGCCAGAGAGACGAGTTGAAGCAGGATCTCGTTTAATGATGAAGTACACACAGCTTATATACTGCACAGGAGCCAATCAGAATAAAGGTCAGAAGGGTGGAGCAAGTTCACGTGTACACCCATCCCATAGTCCGTAAGGGAAGGCACGAGCTGTCCACGAGGGCGGAAGAGTCCCAGACCTATCCTGGAGGTGGTCCGCCTTCTCCATCACTGCCCACAGCACCACCTCCTGGCTGATCGCCAGGAGCCATCCCAGCCACATGTGCGGCCCCAAGACCAGGAGGCGGGCAGCCATGCCCTACAAGAAGTTATACTATGTGACCACCAAGGCCGGGTCATAACAGGCAATGAGGCTTCTGCCTTGCCCACTGGAACCCTTACACTGGAGCCACAGCTTTCAAGTTATATGTTCAACTATCCTGAGGCTGCCACTTTTGGGGAGAGCACAGATGTATGGAGAAGACTCATACATGTACTCTGATTGACAGTCCTGCTGAGGTCAGTTTGCAAGACATCTCAGTCCAGGTGCCAGACATGTGAATGAAACTCCCAATGATTCTGGTCACCAACCATCAAGTCCCATATGTGTCAATGAGTCTTCCAAGATGAGATACCAGAGAACCTGAAGCAGAGGCAAGCCATCTCCCCTGTGCTCTGTCCTAATTTCTGATCCAACAAAACTTGTAACCATGATTCAGTCTATATTTTTCAATACTAAGTTTGGAGGCAGTTTGTTACTCAGCAATAGTATTCGAAACAGATTTGGATGACAGTGGAAGCTCCTCCCATTCCCATAGTGGAAAAGATAAAGTCCTTGAGGGAAAATGCACATCTGTTTATTGCAATTTATGCTAAGTAATTGTTGGTTTGTTTGTTTAAGGACTAATGCTTAGCTTTGTAACATAAAGGGGCAGGTTTTATGCAGAATGCATTTGCTCTTTGGTTCTCTGCACAAACAAAACACATGTGAAACAATGTATATTTTTTCTATCATGAGAACAACAGTATTCCATGTACAGTATTTTTTTAGTTGTTGATAGACCCTTATTTATTTATACATGGAGCTGAGAATTGAACCCAGTGCCTCACACATGCCAGGCAAGTTGTGCTACCGCTGAGCCACAGTCCCAGCCCACCATGTACGGTATTAAAATAGGTTAAATCAGTGGACATTTGTAGACACAAATATTTCAGTATATGAGAATAAGGGATTTAGATGCTGTAAGACTGTTGTAGGACAGATGAGGCTGGACACCGAGGAATTAGTAGGAAGCAGGTTTTTTAGCTGCATCAGTCCAGAGGGGGCTTTCATCTAAATTAGTTCATCCCCCTGAACCCCGAGTTCAAAAATGTTTATAACTTTATACCCAGTATGTAGGGGAAGGGGGGCCTCAGAGGCTTACAATCTGCAAAAGTCCACATAAAAGTAGGTTTTTTTTCTATTGCAACCAACCCAGGCCTAGATACAAAAATAATTCAAGGATGCTGTTTGTGAAAATCAGTCCCTGGGAAAGGGAGAGTTCCCTTCCCCTTTCTTGCCAGCTGGCTTCAGGGAATCTAATTTGCACCATTCTTTCTTATCTTTGGGATTGTGAAGAACTTTTAGGATCTAACTACTTTCCTTTGAAATGTAAATGCCTCTGTGAAGGCTTCAGACCAAGGCCTTCTTGCCTGAAAACTCTTCTGCAGAAATTCTTGCTGAACAATTATGGTGAGGGTCTCTGAAGAAGTTTTGTGGAGGAGCAGGTGCCACCACAATACAACAGAAAAATACAGTTACAATTTATTATATGTACCAGACATTTCTCTAGTAATTCCCAGCCAGCCAGCCTGCCAACCACCTGAGACAGGGGAAAAAGACAGGTAGCTGATTATCAAAGAAAAAGAAATAACTAGATAGCACTTCCCCATCCACCGATTCCTAACACCTCCAGGTTAGTAGAAAGATCTCACTTTCCAATACAAGCAATACCTCGTTGATGCTCTTTTCCTGCCTTTTGGTCATGTAGGCATGAGATGAAAGGAAACCTAAAATCTTTAAGGGACAAGACATCCCCATTCCCAGGGGCACCAGCTGTGGGCCCAATCCTCTCAGGGGAGTGTGTGGTTTGTGTCCTATAAGGAGATTGTGTGGGGGGGGAGCTGGTTCAGCTTGGCTTGTGCCCTTATAAGGACAATAGCATTGGCCCTTGGTTCAGTGTGCCTTGTATCCTTATAAGGATAAGGAGAACAGCACAAGCTTTGATTCATTGTGACTTGCTTTGGTTATTTGATTATCTTTCCTCCTATTTATTCATGATTGCAGTAAAATATTTCAATACCCTTACCTCTCATTTTGAGTATGCTGTACAAGCCTTTCTTTGTGGTTCCTATGGGGTTCCATTTAACATGAGAAAGAGATGCCATTCTGATGTGAATCTATAACAATATGACTTCATTTGTGTACAGATGTGGCTGCTGTACCTCTCCAACTCCTCCCCTTTGGTTACTCATGTTGCAGTGTTATATATGATAATTATTTGATGCCATAGAATAAAATTGGGTGTTTTGATACATTATTGTCTTACATGTAGAAAACAAAAGTAGCACTAGCTCTTATGATTATCATGAATATGGGACCTCTTTCTGTCTTTATCAAGATCTGAGTTCCTATCTAATGTCCTTCAGTGCAACCTAAAAGACTCCCCTCACACAGGGCACATATAATAAGGACCTGCCCTCTGGACTCTTATTTATCATGTGCTGTGGTTTGACTGTATCCCTCCAAAATTCCTGTTGACAGTTCGGCCTCATTGTAACAGGATTGAGGTTAGGCCAGGAAGCTCCAACCCTAGGGATGGGATGTGCACAGGAAAGGGGGAGGCAGGAAGAGAAGCTCCTCAGGTGCCATGTTGGGGTTTTTTTGGGGTGTGGCTGCCGTAATACCTTTTCCCAACATTCCTCCTTTTTTGTTTTCTTAGGAACTGGGGCGTCATTGGTCAGATCTGGCTGCTTCCTGCTGTGCGGGGGCAGCGTGGGACCTAGAAAGGGGAAGTGGAGGAATGTTCGGGGGGCAGGTCTGGGGATACCATGGCAACCAGAAATAAAACCCAGTGGCTATAGACAGCTACTTCGGTAGGGGTGAAGTCTATAAAGGTTCCTTAAAGCCACAAGTCATCGATGGCATCGAACCAGTCCTGAATGGAGGAGATTGTTGGTATCAGGCACTGGTCTTGTAACAGAGATTCTAGGAAGTATTGGAAGCGTTGCCTTGACATGGTGTCACCAGCACCTGAAGAAAATCAGAGCGAACAAAAACAGGATGAAGATAAAAATTAATGCAAAGGTCAGTTTTTGGCAGGAGTTCCATGTTGGGGGACTGACAGAGAAGAGGCCGAGGGCCATGAGAAGGCTTAAAAGGACATAAAGGCTCAAAAATCCAGAATGGCAGGCTAAGAGGTCCTCCGGGCTCATTGTCTCCTGCTGTCCATGTCCGTTGCATTCCATCGTGCCTGGTAGTAAGCTTCAGCACTGAGTGAGCTGTTCTCTTAAAGATGTTGGGGGTTCATCGGTCATCAGAGGCTGGTAGTGCCTAAGCAGAAGCTGGTTGAAAGTTTGATTAGAAATTTTCTGGAATTGTGTTTGAAGGAACTTCATTATGCAGGGCAAGAGAGAGCAAAAAAGGAGCATCCCAATAAGGGGCCCCAAGAAATGTAGCAAGTATGTGGCGAGAGAGGATTGGAAGAACCCCGTTATGGGATTAGGGGAGGTGGGTTTGAGCAATTGGGTCGATAATTCCTGCAATTTAACAACATTCTTTTCTATTAGCCCAGACTCATTAACATAGTAGCAACATTCCTCTCTGAGGAACAGGCATGTACCCCCTTTTTCTGCAGTGAGGAGATCAATCACCCTTCGGTTCTGTAAAGCCACCTCTGCCAATGAAGTAACCTGCCACTGCAAGGAGCCCAGAGATTCAGCAGTGGTATTGAGTGCTTCTTGCAGTTTTTGTTGAAGGTCATTGGATGCCCATAGAGCATGACCTATAGCTCCACCAGAGAGTCCGAGACTCGCCACTGAGGTTGTTAAAGTGAGGCCTACCAGAACCGGCAGAAAGACTGCCCTATGGGTACGGGAAGGTGGGACCAGTTGTCGGAATTCAGCGGAAGTGTACAAAGACAGCTGAGGAACTACAGTAACCAAGAAACAGGTGTCAGAGACATTGATCGTTGAAGTACTTAAAGACCCATTACACCAGAGGAAATTTCCAGGTTGCATAAATGCAGGGCTCGATGGGGTGCTATAGCTCAAGGCACAAATGGGTAAAGGATTCATTTTTGGCAGGTGGAAACAGATGAAAGGGAATGAAGCATTGGTGGAATAACTTTCCCACAGTGGGATGCGTGCCACATGTAGGGGTTGTCCTTTCTTTGAGAAATTATAGGTTTTTGCTGAAATATTTCCTGCTGCTAATGGGACTGCTGCTAGAAGCGGATGACTGAGTGAAGCACAGAGGAAGCACTGAGAAGTGGGCACAGAAAGAGGGTGGAGTTTAATAATTGGAGAGTTTGGTGTAGCAAATTAAGCCATGTGGGAGGGGGGCCTGAGGGGGTTGAAGGCTCTGAATCACCTTTGGATGGGCTATGGATAAGATCTCGAAGCTTTGATGCTGACTCCTTGATGTGTTCAATTACCTGGATGGTTGCCTTAGGTGGCATTATTAGGGAGCGGGAAACAGTCATCCATCCTGTGGGTTTGGCTGCACTTATCCGAGGGTAGACAGTAAACTCAGTATATTCCCATCATTTGTCTTTGGGGTCAGATATAGTTAAAGTGTACCATGAGGTCGGGTTCACATGTTGCCCATGCCGTTTAAGGAATCTGGTCGAAATCCAGGCCTTACGATTTGTATAATGAATTATGCACGACCAGTAAGGACACCCATTATAAACCTCTGACCACCGGTGGCAATAATTTTCAGTCTGATCAAAAAGAAAGCAAATGAAAGGATCATCATAGCTACCTGGATCGAAGAACCTGGAAGGTGTCAATTTTAGGGAAACAGAGGTGCAGTTGTGGATGAAGCAAGTAGTTACATTGATTGTGCGGACCTTCTGCATGCCGTGTTCCGAGTATCATTCCCAAAGGGTGAATTGGTACATGGTAGGAGAGGAAGGTGAAGACCAGTCCCAAAAGAGCACAGAAAACAAGCGAAGAGAGAGCTAGAGTGTTGGGAGAGCTCATTGTGCCTTCTTTAAGAGGAATTGGGCTGCGGGGAACACCGTGTGAGCCGTAACTTAAAGGGATGAGATGGGTGTGGAGAGCAGGAGTAAAGGGGAGGTTCAGGAAGTGACTCTTGGAGTTCCCCTAGGATGGTCCTGTCATCAGTAGATGAGACTTCTTGATGGTATGGAAATGTGAATCCAGGGGGTAAGACGGTTGTCTGGTAAGGAGAGTTTGGTGGCGGTGGGGGTACAGAGAATGACCAGATAGGGGCCTTCCCATTTTGGGGCAAGAGGCCCTTTCTCCTCCGAGGTATTATAATAGACTAAACTCCCAGGTGTTAAGGGAGGAGTGTTTGGAGAGGAGTCTGGGTCCGGGAGAAGCCAGTCCTGATATTTCCAGAGTTCCGAGCGAAGATGAAACAAGAGAGGCAAAGACAAATCTCATGAGAGAGGTCCCTGTGAAACAACCAATCCAGGTGGTATAAGAGGTCTTCCATACATTATCTCAAAGGGAGACAGTAAAGATGGTTTCTTAGGGAGAGCTCTGATCCGAAGCAAGGCCAGGGGAAGGAGCTTGACCCAGTCTAAGTTTAATTCCATTGTCAATTTGGTAAGAACTTCCTTCAGAGTCCGATTTACCCTTTCCACTTTTCCTGAAGCCTGGGGACGATATGGACAGTGGAAATGCCACTTGAAGGAGAGGGCTTGAGAGACCTTTTGTGTGATTCTAGAAATAAACTCAGGGCCATTGTCGGATTGTAAGGAAGTGGGCATACCGAATCTGGGAATGATGTCTGTCAGTAAGATTGAAGCTATAATGGAAGCCTTTTTATTGGAAGTGGGAAATGCCTCAACCCAACCAGAGAAAGTGTCCACAAAGACAAGGAGGTATTTAGTACGCTGTACTGCGGGCATGTTGGTGAAATCTACCTGCCAGTCAGCAGCAGAAACATGTCCCCGGGCTTGGTGGGAGGGAAACAGTTTAGGCCTTAAAGGAGTGTGAGGGTTAGTCCACTGACAGATCTGACAATTAGAGGCTATATTCTATAGCATGGCTTTGTCAGAGGGGGTGAGGGAGAAGAAGCTCTGTAAAAAGAGGGTCAAGGACTGAGAATTGGAATGGAATAGAGGATGGAGGAACTCGAAAAGGTCCTTGTTCTTACTGGAAGAAGTAGGGGCTTCAGATGGACAGTCTAAAGTGGCCATTATATGCCCCCCAGGGGGGTCATAATTGGAAGTGGTAGCAGCCATCCGTGCTGCCTGGTCAGCTTTGGCGTTGCCCTCAGCAACAAGAAAGCCATCCTTCTGATGGGACCTACAATGGACAACTCCCAACTGGGTGGGTAAGTGGGAAGCCTCTATCAAATTGGTTATAAGAGCTGAATTAGCGATCACATTACCTTTGGTGGTAAGTAGACCTTGCTCCTTCCAGATTGCAGCATGGGATAATAGAATGTGGAAGACATATTTTGAGTCAGTATAAAGGGTGAGGGATTTGCCCTGCGCTAGAAGGCAGGCACGAGTGACTACTACAAGTTCGGCCTGCTGGTTGGTGGTTCCTGAAGGCAGAGCTTTGGCTTCTATAATCTTAGTAGCCAAAACAATGGCATATCCAGAGTAATGAGTGCCATTTTGCCTAAAGGAACTGCCGTCAGTAAACCAGATAAGGTCGGGCTTGGTGAGTGGTCCCTCAGAAATGGAAGAATGACAGGGGAGGAAATTATCCAAGGTTTCCAAGCAATTATGAACTGGTGCGTCAGGTGTGGAGGTCATTGGGAGCAGGGAGGCAGGGTTCAGTGCAGGGCAGTGGGGAATGTAATATTGGGATTTTCCAGAAAGGAAGTGAGGAGTGACAAAACTCTGGAGGGAGGAAGGGTTTGAAGGCCCTTATAAGCTAAAAGATCCTTCAAATGATGTGGGGAGTGGATAGTTAAAGGGCCCCGAAAGTCAACTTAGAGGCTTCTTGGTGTAAGATTTGTCCAGCAGCCAGAGCTCTAAAGCAAGGGGCCCACCCACGGATGCTAGGATGTAATTGCTTGGAAAGATATATCACAGGTGCAAATGTAGGCCCATAAGTTTGACCCAAAACCCCAAGTGCCTGTCTCCCTTTTTCATGGGCATATAGATGAAATGGTCTTGAAAGATTGGGAAGGTGAAGGGCGGGTGCCTTTAAGAGGAGTTGCTGATGTCTGCGGAAGTGGGGGCCGAGGATGCAAGAGGTTCACCAGGGGGTCCCTTTGCTAGGTCATTCAGGGGTTTGGCTAGAAGAGAATAATTTGGGATCCAGGCCCTAAAATATCCTGCTAATCCTAGGAATGATAGTATTTCAGCTTTCATATGAGGCACCAGAAGATTAGAGAGGAGTTGCCTCCTATCCAGTGTTATTTCCTTTTTCCCTGGTGCAAGGGGAAAACCAAGGTAGGTGACAGTAGACTGGGAAACCTGGGCCTTGTGGGGAGACACCCTATACCCCTTATCTGCTAGGAAATTTGAGAAGCTGGGCGGTGTGGGATTGAGACTGTTCCCAAGAAGGACTACATAAAAGAAGATCATCGACATATTGAAGGAGGGTAGAGTCAGGACAGGTAGGGTGGAAAGATGTGAGGTCCTGGGAAAGAACTTGGCCAAAGAGATGGGGACTATCCCTGAATCCCTGCGGAAGGACGGTCCAGGTAAGCTGACAAGAATGGTGGGTGCGAGGATAAGTCCATGTAAAAGCAAAGATATCCTGAGATTCTGAGGACAAGGGAATAGAAAAGAAGGCATCCTTTAAATCTAGGACTGAGAAGTGGGTAGTAGTAGCAGGGATCTGAGAGAGAAGGGTGTAGGGGTTGGGCACTAGCGGGTGATTGGGGACTACAGAGGAGTTGACGAGGCGAAGGTCTTGGACCAGTCTGTAGGACCCGTTAGGTTTCCTAACTGCCAGAATGGGGGTTTTGAAAGGAGAGTGTGTAGGCCTAAGATACCCCTTCTGTAATAAATCCTGGATGATGGGTTCTAATCCGAGGAGGGTTGTGGTTGTAAGTGGATATTGTGGTTGATTAATATATTTTGAAGTGTCCCATAAGACAATATGAATAGGACTGCACTTAGCCGTAGAGGGCGTAGTTGTGTCCCAAACCTCAGGGTTAACTGGTTTAGATAGTTGTGGGAGAATGTGTAAAAGAGGTGTATCTGTCCCTAGGAACATCATGAGGAAATGAGAGACGGGGGAGGTGTGGGGTGATATGTGAATGGTGACCTTCAATAGTGAGAGTATATCCCTTCCCAGAAGGGGAATGGGGGCAATGGGTCATAACAAGAAAGGAGTATGTGAAGGACAAAAGGGATCCCTGCATGTAACATGATAAGCGGGGGAGGGTTGCCGAGGGAAAATCTGTTTAACCTCCTACCCCAACAATAGGAGTTTTCGAGGGTGTGATAGGACCCCAATACTCCCTCAAGACCGAAAAAGTGGCACCAGTATCCAAGAGGAAGGTAATGGAGTGTCCATCCACCAGGAAGGTGACCCTAGGCTCTTGCTTCTTGATGGTAATAATTGGGAGGGAAGGCCCAGTGCCGCAGTCTGGCTGGGCACAAATGCCGCAGTCTGGCTGGGCACACAATCACGAGCCACCACACAGCTTGTAGATTCAAACAGCAACTCTCTATTCCCGAACTCACACCAGCCGTCTACAATCACGTTCTGGGGAAATCCACGTTCTCTGCCCAAATCCACTTCACTGGGCTTCTATCTCCAAAATCTACTGTCTGAATCCTGTGAGAACTCAAGGGGAACTCAGGCAGCAGGATACGCCCTATTCCCAGGAGGAATAATCTTAAACCTGGAACGCCCTAAACTGGAACACCCTAAACCCGATTATCTTAAACCGGGAACACCCTAATCTGCCCTGGTCCTTGAGCAAGGTCACCTACATTCAATGTCACTGCAACATGGGGTACGCTGGCCAGGAAATTGTCATACCTACTTGGCTAATGGCTCCCAGCAGCCCAGGGCTCTGTCAATCCTCCTCTGCCAAGCCCAGGAGAGGCTGGGGTTGTGGGGCAGCTGACCAACCTCCCCTCCGGGTTGTTGGACAGTCTGACCCCCAATGCCCCCTCTTGTGGCATTTTGGGCAGGGGGTGGAGGGTGTTCTCGGTGAAGAATAAGCCTTAGCCCAATGTCCCTCCTTACCACATTTGAAGCAAGCTCCAGGGGGTATCTTATCAGGACGGTGTGGTGATGACCTTCCCTGAACGACCTGGGCCAACATTTGGAATTTGGCAATTTCGGCCTTCTGCCTGCGGCGTTCGCTTTCGTCCTCCCTACCATGGAAAACCTTGAAAGCGACCAGGATTTCGGTCTGAGGAGTAGCAGGGCCCTGTTCAAGCTTCTTAAGTTTGGCTTTACATGATGGCCGTCAGGGGTTTCTGGGTCAAGGTTTGTGTACTGTTGGAGGGCCTTGGTTAGTCTATCCAGGAATTCTGAAGGTGTTTCTTCCTTCTTCTGAATGACCTCCTGCACTTTTTGAAAATTAACGACCTTGCGGGCGGCCTTTTTCAGGCCTGCCAAGAGGCAGGATGCAAAAAGGTCATGAGACTGTAAGCCTCCAGGGGTGTTATAATCCCATAGAGGATCCTGCTCCAGAACAGCATGTGGGCCCATAGGGTGGTTGAGATTGGTTCTATGATTCTCATCAGCATGGGCCTGGTCTAGTTCCCAGACCTGTTGCCTTTCCTCAGGGAGAAGTGTATTGGCCAGGAGCATGTAAATGTCGTGATGAGTGAGGCTATATGCTTCAGGACCCATTGATACTCCCGAATGTAAGTGGTGGGGTCAGTGGTGAATGAGCCTAACTTCCTCTCTAGCTGAGTAAGATCCGACATGGAGAAGGGTACATGTACTCTGATAACACCCTCGGGACCAGCAACCTCACGAAGGGGTACAATCGTCATGGGAGCGGGAAGGGGTCCCTTAGACCTGGTAACAGGAGGACTGAAAGAGGCAGTCGGCGACGGGCAGGAAAAAGAGGGAGGGGAAAAGGATGTCTCTGCGGAGGAGGGGGTGGAGGCAGCAGCAGAAGAGGGTGGAGGGGAAAGGGGTGAAACGGAAGGCTGAGGATCCATGGGATCAGGCACAGGAAGAGGAGGGGATGGCAGGAGGGGAGGAGCAGGTGGGGCTGAGGGATAAGGTGGGGGTTCGTCTGCCGGGTCAAATGAGGAAGAGTCCGCGAGGTCAGGAGTAGAAGTAGGGGAAGGAGGAGGGGTTTGCAAGCAAGGAGGACTTGAGAGGGAGAACAGGAGGAGCAGAGAGCAGGGTGCTGTTCGAGAAGGCTAAAACCTTCAACTGCAGGGAATCTCCCTCCACTTTTTCAGATGCTGGCAATAGTTAAAAAGGTCCCGGAGAAGATTTGGATCATAGCCTTCTGGAGGCCAATGATTGCCATTATCCAGAGGATATATAGGCCAATATTGGGTACACAATTTGATCAGAAATTGGGTTTGATATCTGGTGTGTGAGAGAGTGTGGTCAGATTTTTTATTAGACATTTAAGAGGCGAGGTTTCAGGTATAGACAAGGAGGCACCCATGGTCACAGAAAGAGATGGAGAGAGAGAGAGAATCTTCGGGCCAGAATGATCAGCAAGGGCTAAAAGGGCGTCCCCTTTTAGGACCTTGGGGATCGAAGAGACTCTAGGAAGAGCCAGGAAACGGGAGGCAGTGAGGGTCGTCACCCGAACTGCAACTCTCGGGAGGCAAAAAGCCGGAGGCAAAAGCCGGAGGCCACGAAGAACCTAGTACTAGGATTTACTGGTTATGGAAGGAGGAGAAGGAAGAAACAGAGGGGTCTCTCGCCTGCACCTAGAAGCCTCACTCCCCAAAAGGAGAACGGGTCATCAGAGAGTCCACTGCGGCTGTAAAAACCTTAGTGGGGTGGGGTCTCTCTATCGGGCGTCAGGAGTGTGCCGCACGATCACGGTCGCAGTTCCTGCTGTAGCCCGAAGAGGGTCACGAGCCAGGAGGGGAACTTACCTAAGCCCGATCAGTGGTGGGTGTAAGGAGCCTGCGTCTGAAAAGGCGGACGAGGGTGAGATGTCTCGGCAGAGCCGGAGACAGGGCTCTGTTAAAATGCTCACCCGTCTCCCAGGTTTCGGCATCAATGAAAGAAACGACACAAGACAAATCACCGGAGGAATTCCACTTTATTACAAAAGGCTATGGGCTTATATAGATCTAAGGAGAGGTGGCAGGGCTTAGGTAAATGATGGGTCACCCGTTCATTGGTAAGTTCTTCCAGATGTCAGTTCCAGAGCCCACGAAATTAGTTCTTATTGGGGCTAAGGTTCCCCTCCAGCGAGATTTGAATATTGGCGCCAGCGGGAGAATTGGTGCTGGCGGGAGTTTTTGGCACCGGCGGGGAAGGGGGAGGCAGGAAGAGAAGCTCCTCGGGCACCATGTTGGGGTTTTTTGGGGGGTGTGGCTGCCGTTATACCTTTTCCCAACAAGTCCTTTATTATTATTATTATGAAAGTGGAAAAGGTCCTGGAGGCCCAAAAGTGCAATGACCACTGGGGGTTGTGCCCAGGTGTGCCTGGAGCCATTGTGAGTGAGTTTCAAACTACAGTATTTAAGAGAGTGGCTACAGCTGGGTTTTTTGGTCCATAAGTACAGGAAGCTCTTGATAGTGACCTGTCAGACTCCCAGATAGTTAGCACATTTGGTGGTGGGTGGTGGTTGATGGTTGCTGACTGGTAGTTGATGGTTGCTGGCTGGTGGTTGTGGTCTTTGGATATTGGGTTTTTTGATTTGGGGTTTTTTTTTGTTTTGTTTTTGCTTTTCTGGTTGTTTGGTTGGTTGGTTGGATGGTTTTTTGGGGGTTTTGTTTTTATTTTGGTTTTGGTTTTGTTTTAGTTGTAGATGAACACAATACCTTTGTTTTGTTTGTTTATTTATTTTTTTATGTGGTGCTGAAGATTGAACCTAGTGCCTCACACATGTTAGGAGAGCGTTTTACCACTGAGCCACAACCCCAGCCCCTGTTTTTTTTGTTTTTAAGCTAACATCCTTGTTCCAGTTTAGGATGAGTAGTCAGAGCAGTGTAATGCTCAAAGCTCCTGCTGTGAGCCCACCTTCACGGACCATTATATGGTCCTGCAGAACATTGGGGAAGGGGGCTTTGCTGAGGTGAAACTTGCCACCATCTCCTTTCTGGGACAGAGTTTGCGGTGAAGATCTTGGCAAAAGTAGCCTCGAACTTCCCCTTCCTATCTGAACCAGATGTGATGGCGGGCTTGGACCACCCAAATGTGATCCACCTCTTTCAGGTCATGGAGACCAACGAATATATCCACCTTATCATGGAGCATACAGTTGGGGGACAGCTAATGGACCTCATCCTACAAAATGATGGCATACAGGATGAGGAGGCCCACAGACTGTTCAGGCAGATTGTGCATGCCATGCAATACTTCCACCAGAAGGGCATTGTGCACCTTGACTTGAAGCCAGAGAATATGGGGGTGGATGCTGGCGGCAACATCACATTCATCGACTTTGACCTGAGTACCAGATTCACAGCTGGGAAGAAGCTGAAGAGGTTCTTTGGCACTGTCCTCCATGTTGCCCCTGAAATCATTCAGGAGAAGGAATATAAGGACCCACAGGCAGATATCTGGAGCCTGGATCTCCTTCTCTATGCAATGCTCACAGGAAAATGCTCTTTTGAGGCAAGCAGTAATAGGGAGGTGAAGAAGCTGATCAAGCAGGGAACATATGACATTCCCCCACATGTCTCCTAGGGACCCCAGAGCTCCCTTTGTGAGATACTCACAGTGGATCCCATGCAGAGGCCCACCATAGACTATGTAATGAAGCACCCATGGCTGACCCAGGGTGAGGAAACTTCACCCAGTCCTCCTCCTGAGGCACTCCTCAAACTCCTAGATCCTGCAATTTTTGAAAACCATGATCAACATGGGTTGCGACCATTAAAATACCTGGGTATCCATGGCAATGTAGGAAATTCAATAACAGAATGGCAACATACCTCATCCTAAGTGCCAGAGAACCCAGGGGGAGTCCTGCACATTCCAGGTGAAGCCCAACCATCGCCCAGTCCCTGAGGATCCTCCCAGGGTCGGCCCCAATAAGTGTTGTAGTGAGCCTGCCCTTCCCTTTCCCTGTGAGCAGCAGTAGCCTGCGGAGGCCAAGCAATTCCTGCAGAAGCCTGCTGGAAGTGCCAGTGTGCCTGCTATCCCTCTCCACCTCCTCATGTGGACACACCCCCTCCCAGCCTAGCCCCCCAGCATGACCCTGTGCCCAGTCACTCATCCTCCCACAGGACCTCCACAGGGCAACTCTGAGACAGTAGCCAGGGTTGGAAGAGGGAGAGGAGGAGGATTGCCAAACGCATCTAGCATCTCTGCTGTATACCCCGCTTCTGTCAGCCAGTGTCCAGAAACAGAGTGGCTCCAGTGGAAATGCCCAGCCCAGATGGGCAGAACTGACAGACAGCCAGAAGACCCTGAGCTGTGTGGGATGTTGACATTATGGTGTGGGAGTGGGGTGTGCTAACTGGCTCAAGCTTCTCCACATGGATTCCAGGCAGGAGCGCATCTGCATCCACCAGATGATTCCTCTGCTCCCACATGTGAAGCACATCATAGAGACTCTTGATGATGTGCTTCACGTGTGGACATGTGAAGGGACACTTCCTCCTGCCCTGCCCTTTATCCTTTCTCCCATGTTTTCAGAGAAATTTATTCTTAATTTTTTTCACAAATTGTATAATAAAATTGATGTTTCAAAGATTTTAAAAAGGCAGGTTTTTTGTTGTTGGTTGTTTTTTTTTTTTTAGAGGCCTCACAGCAAGAGCCAGAGCCCAGTAGCCATCCTCTCTAAGACCTGGACCACTGTGCCTCCCTTTCCTGCTCACTGTATATACTTGCTCACCTTAAGCCAGGGTTCATGGGGACTTACTTGCCTAAAGCCAATGTAAATGGCTTGACAGAGTATAGATGGAGATGCTCCCCTTGAGCCAGTGGGGAGCTGGTTGCTTTGGCCAGAAGGAATCCTTTTCCTGGTCTTCATGCCCTTCCATAAAGTATGTGGGGATGACAGGTTGCAGCCATCTCCCAACAGCCCTAATAGTGCATCTTGGGGTAACTGGTCAATCAAGCGGTGCTAGGCAAATGCCCCAGTGACATACACTTCCATAGGGGCCAAACTGCACTCCCCCACACTCACTCCTCCCAAACCCTCCCCTCCACTCCCCTATCACACTTCAGCTGATCAGACTCTAGCTGTTGAGAAAGGAACATTTTACATGGCATGGTTCGTAAGGACATGCCGAGGTTCCCTGTGTTCACATATTAATCCCTTACAAGCTTTAGGGATTTTCTCCATTGTTTCTGTTCTTCTGAGATTGTTTGGCTGTAAAAAGGGCAGCATTTTCAATTCACTCCTCTGAGAAAAGGACATTAAGCATTTAATAACCACTAGATGTCTCCCTTATCCTCTAGAGGTTCCTTTAGCCCAGAGAGCAGGGAGAATATTCCCCACCACAGGTCAGTTTTTTCCCCTGTAGGTCATCACATTTAAAAGCTGAATGGTGGCAGGAGGAGTTCAGTCATGCTGCTGAGTCAATTCTCCAGGGTCATTGTCATATGGCAGCCTGGGACTTTGTTTATTCTCACTGGTGAGGCAGCAACAAATTCAGAGCAAGGTAGTAAGAGATGGGTTTGCTGGCCATTAGAAGCTCTTCCAGAGAGACATCCCAACAAGATGGACTCAGATGGGACCTTCATTCTCAACAGTATGCCAGGTTCACCACTAGCCTGAATACTGAAAAATTGGGAGTAGTTTGACCCACATATGCTCAGAAAAAGTGTCTCATTTTCTTCTGCTGCCAACCTAATCACAGTTGGAAAAAGAGATGTCTGCATCCAAACCTGGCCTCATTACCAACTGCAGGAATGGAAAACAGTCTCAAGAGTAAACACAAACTATAACACCCCACTCAGGAGACTGATTTTACTAAAGAAAAATAGTGAAAATGTCCTCCTTATGGGGCTTTCCCTCTCAAGCTCAAAACAATAGCTCTCCCTTGTTAGCCTTCTATCAGATATCTCTCCCCCACACCCTCACCTCCCCTCTCTCCAAGGTTTGCATCTGAAATGTAAGCTACAGAGGTGATTATCCAAAACTGGTGTGAGACTGAAAAAAAGAAAGTGTCACTTTTAAATTCAAGCCACTGCAGGACCTAAATAGCTGGCTATCTTATCTGTTCTTGTACTCTACCACCTGCTTTCTTAACAAGTTCCTTCCTAAATGTTACAGCACAAGAGTAAAAATACTTCTATTTTTACTCTCATATATACAAATTTTCTTTACCTTGAGAATCTTTACCTAAGGATTTCTGGATTCTCACATTCTTGAAATATCTGGAGTGACTCTAATCTGACACAAAAGTACACTGATCTGATAAACATGTTTTGCATGCTCCTTTACTAGAGTAATTACAGCTATGTCATTGTTTTAGAACTCTCTTGTTTTTTTTTTTCAATTTCTATATTTTTGAGCTCATGGTTTTATGGTAAACTCATATTTGATCCTGCACACCTAAATTAATATATTTTTCTGATCAGACTTATTTTATCTAATTATAGAGGTTTTTACACTCTTTGATCACAAAAAGCCAATTTTTCAAGGGTTAGGATTGGAAAATCTCCTATTACAAAATCCTAAGAAGGACATAGACATGGTGATGTTGGGAATAAATCTGACAGCCATTGAGGACAAGTGGACCCTGAACATTTGATTTTAGTGTCCACCATGTCTGTCAGACTTTATGCCTAGCATTTCCAACTATACAGGCCTGCCCTATATTTAAGTCATAATGTAAAAGTCTGATAGGCTCTGTTTTAATTTCTTTTTTTCCCTCTTTTAATTTCTAACATGTTAAATCTAATAGAAGCTTTAATAAACATTGGTAGCATTGCCTCCTACCTATGAAGATCTGTCTACAAAAAACTGCAAGATCTTTGTTTGCCATCTCTTTTATTTATCTGTGCACGTCTGTTTATTGTATTGTGTCTACATATGTGCTTGTATCCATATATCATGTACATGGTGTCAAATTGGCATAGAGCTAAATGAGTACTCATATATCAAAATTTAAATGAGAAATGGATCTAAATTTAAAATCACATGACTTTTTAAAAAGTTCAATTTATTTTTTATTTTGATTTGTTATATATGACAACAGAATGCATTACAATTCATATTACACATATAGAGCACAATTTTTCATATCTCTGGTTGTACACAAAGTAGAGCCAGTTCCTTCTTCTTACATGTACTTAGGATAATGATGGCCATTGCATTCCACCATCTTTCCTACCCTTATGCCCGCTCCCTTCCCTTTTCCCCTTTGCCCTGTCTAGAGTTCATTTAATCCTCCCGTCCCTCCTCCCACACACAGCATATTATGGATTAGCATCCCTAAATCAGAGAAATCATTCGGCATTCAGGATTGGCTAATTTGGGGGGATTAGCTAATTTCACTTAGCATTATATTCTCCAGCTTCATCCATTTACCTGCAAAAGCCATGATTTTATTCTCTTTTAATGCTGAATAATAAACAAATGAGACTAACGATATTTTTTAAATTACTAACTCACAAGTTTTAGTAGGTACTCAGACAATAAAGTATTGGTTTCTATAAAATGTCTAGAATGCAATTTCTCTTACTTCTAGGATTGGTCTTCAACAGAGAAAAGATGGCTAATACTGTTAACTACACTTGTCTGATATCTTTTTTATATTTAAAATGAGTAAATTAGATTTAACAACAATGGGATTAATCTTTATAAATGTGCTTGTTACAGGAGACATCTGATTAACTTATGAAGCTAAAATGCTAAAACACCAACTGCTAAATATCAAATCAAGTATTCTTGACTTCTTAAATTCCATAAGGTAATATATTTAAACATTAAATGTGTTTCATTAATTGGCAAATGGAAAAAGGTTTGAGAATGCTTTATTTCTGTGTCTTCACTAAAAACAACATTACTAATAATTAAGATTCTATTAGGTGTAATTCTACATGCAAAGAGTACAAGAGATTTAATCTGGGTTTCATTTAAAGTACTATAAAAAAAGTATTTCATCTTATTAAAGTGCAGTAATTTGTCTAAATTCAGAAATTTCATTAAGGATTATTACAAAATGTGAGTTTTAATGGGGGTCAACAGGAAAGAGCTATAAAAAGGTTCTAGCATGGAAATATATTTTAACATGAAAGTAGAAGGAAAAATAAATGTTTCTGGATCAGAAAGTCTTTTGTGTGGGAAAGTAAAAAGTTGTGCCATGTCTAAGTTATACAATGTTTGTGGAGGGCAAATCTCAACAAGTTTGTGACTAAGTTGGCTATACTTGGAACAATCGGTTATAAGCTATTTAAGGTTTTTCCTAAGGTCAATATTAATATACTGATATAAAACAATGTTTAATCCTCTATGTGTTAAATTACTTAAAACATTAATCTGGCCTGGGCCACCAGACCACACCCCGCCTCACCAGAACCCAGAAAACTGTGCCTACGCACAGAAGAACATCGCACTGTGGTCCCCTATCTACTAACATGTGGCTCCACCCAAACTGCCTCCATCTTGGGACACTGCAGCCACCAACATACCCCTTCACACATGGTAATATCAACTGTGGGACAACAGACAGGGCCAGGAGGCAGCTGCCCATTGCAGCACTGCACACTATAGTGCACCATCACCGAACAGGCCACCAAACACCATCACATAGCCCATCCTTCAAGCCCTGTCTCTGAAAGCATTTGCCTCCGTCTTGGGACAGCTCCACCACCATTTTGGGTTACCTCCACTGCAGCTTCTGCCTTCTTTAGATGGGGAAGCTTCCATCTTGGGACACCAACCAGGGCCTGGAAGCCCAACATCAAGGTACCTACAGGCTTGATGCTACTGCCACCACCAACTAGGGATATGGCCATTTCCATCTAGGGACAACAACCAGGTCCTGGAAGACCATTGCCAAGGTCCCTGTGGGCCCAGTTGCACAAGAGGTATCCTTACTAGGTGTGCTAACAGACACCATCCTGTTGCAGAGGCAACAGGGAGCCTTGCATGGGGTTGCCTATCTTTTTTATCCTGCTAACAGACAACTTCTTTTGATTCATCTTTTACTCATCCCATAAACTAATACCTCTGCATTCTCACATTCTACCTCATAAACATCACATCCTACCCCTCCCTGCATTCTCTTTCATTAGAAACTGTAAACCCTTATGGAAACCTACTGGCTTCATGATAGAGGATAACCAAACTCATGATTTCTCTTTATAGCAACAAAACTGTAAGTATCTAAATAGAAGCTAATAGATTCATGGCTATACACTGGTTGCATTGGGTGCTATAAACATTGATCGTCCCCTTAAATGTGAGGTATTAGTAACCTGCAGGGACTCTACAAGATTATAGAGTAGAAGCTGCAATACCTCAGAGCTGCACTGCAAGAGAGGAAGACACATAGACAACATGAAAAACAAGAGAGAAAAATGCCCCAGACAAACCAAGATACTATAGTAATAGAATCCATTGTCAGTGCAGTAGATGACATGTCAGAGAAGGAGTTCAGAATGTACATAATTAAAATGATCTGCGAATTAAAGAATGACCTAAGAAGCAAATACAGGCAAAAAATGATCACTCCAACAAAGAGACAAGAGAGCAAATGCAGGCAACCATTGATCATACCAACAAAGAGATAAGAGAGCAAATACAGGGAGTAAAAGCTTACTTCAAGAAAGAGATTCTGAAAAAAAAATAATCCTTGAAATTAAGGAAAGAATAAACCAAATAAAAAACTCAATAGAAAGCATCAACAGACTAGATCACTTGGAAAACAGAACCTCAGTGAAGACAGAAATTTCCCAAACATGAAGAATGAATTGGAAAATCAAATAGAAGAGGCTTGCAGGACACCAAATGTGCAAAATTACAACAGATCTACACCAAGGCACATTATAATAAAAATGCCTAGCATACAGAATAAGAATAGAAATTTAAAGGCCACAAAAGAGAAGAATCAGATTACATATGGGGGAGACCAATTCAGATCTCAGCAGATATTTCAAACCAGACCCTCAAAGCCAAGAGATCCTGGAACATATACCAAGCTCTGAAAGAATATGCATGTTGGGCTGGGGATGTGGCTCAAGTGGTAGCGCACTTGCCTGGCATGCATGTGGCCCGGTTTCGATCCTCAGCACCACATACAATCCTCAGCACTAGCATACAGAATAAGAATAGAAATTTAAAGGCCACAAAGATGTTGTGTCTGCCGAAAAAAAACTAAAAAATAAATACTAAAAATTCTCTCTCTCCCTCCCTCCCTCCCTCCCTCTCCCTCTCTCTCTCTCTCTCTCTCTCTCTCTCTCTCTTTAAAAAAAAAAAAAGAATATGGATGCCAACCAAGAATTAAGCTTCAGATTTTATGCTGAAATAAAAACCTTCCATGAAAAAAAAAAGGTAAAAGAATTTACACCAAGAAAGCCTGGACATTATTGGCAAAATATTCCATGAGGAGGAAATGAAAATCTGCAAAGGGAGAAACTACACTAAAGGAAAATCCAATCAAAGAAGAAACCAAGTCATGTTTAAAACCAAAAGTAAACCCAAATGACTGGGAATACAAAACATATTTCAGTAATAACCCAGAATATGAATGGCCTAACCTCATCAATTAAAAGACACAGGCTAGCAAATCAAACAAAAAAAAAGACCCAACAATATGTTGCCTTCAAGAGACTCATCTCGCAGGAAAAGACATCCATAGACTGAAGGTGAAAGGATGGGGAAAAAACATCACTCACATGGACCACATAAACAAGTAAGGGTTTCCATCCTAAAATCAGATAAAGTGGACTTCAAACCAAAGTTAGTGAAAAGGGATAAAGAAGCACATTTCATACTACTCAAGGGATTCATACATTAACAAGACAAACAATGGGGCATCTATGTATATCAAACAAGCCCTTCTCAACTTCAAGAATCAAATAGACCACAACACAAAAATACTGGGTGACTTTAATACACCTCTCTCACCACTGGATAGATCTTCCAAAGAAAAACTAAACAAAGAACTATAGAAGTCAATAAAACAATCAATAATGAATACTTAACAGACATATATAGAATATTAAATCCATCAATGAGTGAATACACTTTTTTCTCAGCAGCACATGGATACTCCTCCAAAATAGACCATAAGTTATACCACAAAGCAAGTCCTAGAAAATACAAAAAAATAGAGATACTACTCTGCATTCTATCTGACCATAATGGAATGAAATTAGAAATCAATGATAAAATTAAAAATAGAAACTACTCCAACACTAGAGACTAAATAGTATGCTATTGAATGATGCATGGATAACAGAAGACATCAGGGAGGAGATTAAAAAATTCTTAGAAGTAAATGAAAACTCCAATACAACATATCAAAATATCTGGGAAACTATGAAGAGGAAAGTTCATTGCATTGAGCTTAATCATTAAAAGAAGAAAAAACAAATAAATGACCTGACATTACATCATAAAGCCCTAGAAAAAGAACAACAAACCAACACCAAAAGTAGTAGAAGACAGGAAATAATTAAAATCAGGGTGAAAATCAATGAAATAGAAACAGTTCAATTGACAAAAAGCTGGTTTTTTGAAAAAATAAATAAAATTGACAAACCCTTAGCCATGCTAACGAAGGAGAGAGAAAACTCAAAATACTAACCTACATGATGATAAAAGAAATATCACAACAGACACTATAGAAATAAAGAAGATAATTAGAAATTATTTTGAAAACTTACACTCCAAAAAAATAGACAATATCAAAGGCATCAACAAATTTCTAGAGTCATATGATTTGCCCGAATTGAATCAGGATGATATACACAATTTACAGAGCAATTTCAAATGATGAGATAGAAGATGTCATCAGAAGCTGCCATCAGAAGCCTACCAACCAAGAAAACCCAGGGCCAGATGGATACACAGCCCAGTTCTACAAGACCTTTAAAGAAGAAATAATATCAGTACTCTTCAAATTATTTCATGAAACAGCAAAAGAGGGAATACTTCCAAACTCGTTCTATGAGGCCAGTATCACCCTGATTCCAAAACCAGGCAAAGACACATCAAAGAAAGACAACTTCAGACCAGTATTTGTAATGAACATTAATGCAGAAATTCTCAATAAAATTCTGGCAAATCAAATACAAAAACATATCAAAAAGATAGTGCACCATGATCAAGTGGAGTAAAATTTTTAAAAATGTCTGTTTGTGCATTATCTACATTGTAAGTATAGGGCTGCATGCAGATGTCTCTGATCTATACCAAAACTAACTGTCTTGCTAAAGCAGGTGCTCTATCCTGTGTGCAGGATAGGAAGCCACACTGGCCTGCAGTGAGCATGATGCATGGCATGTGCTGGACATGCTTCCATGACCTCTCATTTCAAGCCTTCGACTACTTTTGAAGAAGAGAAACGTTAAGGTCACCCAAAGGCACAATGCTTTAAGGTGCCTGGACTTCAGGCGCCACTGTCCATGGAGTCAGGATTCAGCCTCAGGTCTGACCTCAGTCTCACCAGGCTGCCAGGCATTTTCCTGCTCCAACTGGGCCATGTCTGTACTGGGGGGCTAAAGGAAGCCTAGGGTCTCCTCCATTTGTACAATGCAATTTCCAAGGCACCTCCTTGGGCCAGCAGTGATGAGGCTGACCCAGGTCCCAGGTCTAGGCTTCTGAGCATGGGATTCCTGCCATTGCCTCACATAGAACTGCCTTCTCTTCAGTCCCTAGACCCTCTCTGAATTGGAAAATCCTGGGTTTCTTCTGGAAACTGGAATCAGCCAGCATCCCTCATCTCCCCAAACAGGCAGAAATCACAAAAGAATATACACACGCGTGGCTCCAGGAGAGGGGCTGTCACAGTCTTCTGGGAAAACCTAAGATTTCTCTCCATCCAACCCAAAGTACAAGGTCTTGGCAGCTCTAGCAGAAGCCCTGGTGCCATCTGCTGGTCATGTTGAGTATGTCGCCCTGCGGAAGTTAAGTGGGTGCTAGATCTGCTTTAGGTACTGTGTGGGCTCTGGGAAGGGGTGGAGTCAACATCCCTGCCCCACAGGCCATCTGGAAAATTGGGGCATGTACTGAAAGACCATTGTTTTAGTCAGTTTTGTCACTGCTGTGACTAAAGGACCTGACAAGAACAATTAGAGGAAAAGTTTACTTGGGGGCTCACAATTTCAGAGGTCTCAGTCCATAGAAGGTTGACTCCATTCCTTGTAGCTCAGAATGTGGTGGAGGAAGGTGGTTCTGGACATTAACAGGAAGCAGAGATGTGGATAAAGAGTCTGTTCAACAAGCACAAAATCTAAACCCCAAAAGCAACCCCCAGGGACCCACTTCCTCCAGCCACACCCTGCCTGCCTTCAGTTACCACCCAGTAATTACTATCAGTATTAATTCACTTATTGGGTTATCACTTCATTTCTAAACCTCCTTGCATTGTCTCAGACATGAGATTTAGGGGACACATAATATCTAAACCATAACAACCATATAGTGACTGGGGACAGCCACAAGCACATGATTTCTGGTTCAGGAGACTAGAAGCAGGTAAGACAGCACATCACATCCCAGGGAGTCTGGAAAGCTGGTCCTGGGAGACATGTACTAGGGGACCCTGACATTCCTAGGGACAGAAGCACCAAGGGGCAAGGAGTCTGGACTGTGCCCACCTTGGTCCTAGAGCAACAAAGAGCCCTAACCAGTGGCATCGCCAATCATGGTAGACGTGTGGGAGAGGGGTATTGGAAATGTGGATCAAGACCATTGGAGAGGAGCCTAGAATGACAGGCCAATAGTTCAGCCTACTGGTGTCCCCCAGAGTGTGTCCAGAGTAGCCACATTATGAAAAACAAGAGGAAAAAGCTTTTGGCAAAATACAGCACCTCTCCATGTTCAAAACACTAGAAAACTAAGGATAGTAGGAATATACCTCAACATTGTACAAGCTGTCTATACTAAGCCTAAGGCCAACATCATTCTAAATGGAGAAAAATTGAAAGCATCCCCTCTAAAAACTGGAAGAAGACAAGAATGCCCTCTTAGGCCACTTCTATTCAACATCATTCTTGAAACTCTAGCCAGAGCAATTAGGAGGAAGAAATTAAAGGGATACGAATAGGAAAAGAATAAATTCAAACTATTACTATTTGCCCACGAGATGATTCTATATTTAGAATATCAAACAAATTCCACCAGAAAACTTCTAGAACTAATAAATGAATTCATAAAAGTAGCAGGATGTAAAATCAATATCCATAAATCAAATGCATTTTTATATATAAGCGATGAAGCCACTGCCAGAGAAATTAGGAAAAATACCCATTCACAATAACCTCAAAAAAATATTTGGGAATCAATCTAACAAAAGAGGTGAAAGACCTCTACAATGAAAACTAAAGAAAGAAATTGAAGAAGACCTTAGAAAATGGAATGATCTCCCATGCTCTTGGATGGTCAGAGTTAATATTGTCAAAATGGCCATACTACCAAAACTGTTGTACAGATTTAATGCAATTCCTATTAAAATCATAATGACTGGGCTAGGGTTATGGCTCAGTGGTAAAGCGATTGTCTAGAATGCATGAGGCACTGGGTTTGATCCTGGCACCACATAAAAATAAAACAAAGTATTGTGTTCATCTACAACTAAAAAAAATTAAATTCCAATGATATTCTTCATGGAACTAGAAAAAGCAATCATGAAATTCCTTTGAAAAAATAAGAGACCCAGAATAGCCAAAGCAATCTTTAGCAAGAAAAATGAAGCAGGAGACATCACAATACCAGAACTTAAAACTATACTTCAGAGCCATAATAACAAAAATAGCATGGTATTGGCACCAACACAGATACATTGACCAATGGTACAGAATAGAAGACCCAGAGAAAAACCCACATAAATACAGTTATCTCATACTAGACAAAGGTGCCAAAAACCTATATGGGATATGGGGTTAAAGGTACATTCATACATTATTGATGGTACTGTAAATTGGTGTAATCACTATGGAAAGCAGTATGGAGATTCCTCAGAATACTTGGAATGGAACCACCATTTGACCCAGCTATTCCAGTCCTCAGTTTATACCCACAGGACTTAAAATTAGCATACTACAGTGATGCAGCCACATCAATGTTTATAGCAGCTCAATTCACAATAGCTAAACTGTGGAACCAACCTAGATGCCTTTCAACAGACGAATGGATAAAGAAAATGTGATATACACAATGAAATATTACTCAGCCATAAAGAAGAATGAAATTAAGGCATTTACAGGTAAATGGATGGAACATACTAAGTGAAATAAGCCAGTCCCAGAAAACCAAAGACGAAATGTTTTCTCTGATAAGTGGATGCTGATCCATAGTGGGGGTGGGGTGGGGGCAGTAGGGAAGAATGAAGGAACTTTGTATTATACAGAGGGGAGTGAGGGGAAAGGCAGGGTGGTGGAGATGGGAAAGACCAGAAAATGAGACAGACATTACTGCTGTATATACAAGTATGATTACACTACTGGTGTGACTCAGCACCATGTACAGCCAGAGGAATGAGAAGTTGTGCTCATTTGTGTACAATGTGTCAAATTGTATTCTACTGTCATGATAAATAACTAGAACAATTTTTTAAAAATATAAAATGAATAAATATTTTCACTTTTAAGAGAGGTTTTTTTTTTGAGCTATTATACTTATATGTCTATTATATTTCTAGCTCAGTGGAAGTAAACCCAAATTCTTGTCAGTACAAATTTTTTTGAGAGAGAGAGAGAAGAGAATTTTTTAATATTTATTTTTCAGTTTTCAGCGGACACAACATCTTTATTTTATTTTTTTATGTGGTGCTGAGGATCGAATCCAGCGCCCCGTGCATGCCAGGTGAGTGCATTACCGCTTGAGCCACATCCCCAGCCCTCAGTACAAATTTTGATTTTTGGTCTTCATTATTGAGTTGTGAACATTAAGCAGCCGTTCTTTAATGTGCTTTGACACGTCTATCATTTTAAAGAAAGTGTGCATTTTAAGAGGTCATGTGCTATGAGCTTTGGCAGAACACAGCACATTTCTTGGGGAAATTTAATAAAGATGAACGTCTTTGCATCTTCACAATGCATGTGATCATGTCAGTCTGGACTGCTTGTTCACTCACAGGGTTCTGGGTAACTGACCAAATTTCTTACCTGAAAAAAAAAGAATTTTTAATTGCTTTTCATGTTGGAAAACAACAGAGAAGGTGGCAGATCCTAAATTAGAGTCTGGAAGCAGGAAACACAGGAGGACATTGAGGAGTACAAAGAAGAAAGAAAGTTCTATGGGAACTATATAGAAATCCTAAATCTGAAATCAGGAAGTGTCTCACAGGAGATGCCTTCCTGGCAATGGTCCAAGGAGGGGGACACACAGGGAAAGGTAGAGTTTGCTAGTTAAGTCATTATCACAGTCTTTTCCACAACCTCTAATTCCAGTTTTACATAACAGAAGGACGATCCAGAAGGTTGTGATGAAATAGAAAGTGTGAAGAGAAATGAAGAACAGGTTCTGAGAAGAATGAAGTGAGGAAGAGCTAAAGCTGCTAAACAGATAGGCACAGAGAGGAGGGAAGCGAGCTACTAGTGCAGCCCCTCAACAACTGCAGAAAGGCACCTTGGGAGATGGGAGCATCAGAGAATAGGGGAGCAGCTGGGAATAAGCAGATAAAGCAGAGTATCAGCCAGAAGTAAAACAAAGCTAAAGAGAGGCGACAACAGAGCCAGAGATGAGATGTGAATGGGTTAGAGAGAGAGAGAACAATGCTGAGGGGCTGGAAAGGATGACATTTGGAATGAGCTTAAAACTAGATGGATACTTTAAGAGAGGGAGGGTGGTTGAGTGAATGGAGCAACTGAAGAGGATCCATCAAGGGAAAAGCCAATAAGATAGGCATTGTTGTCAGGCATGGTGGAGCATGCCTGTATTCCCAGTGGCTTGGAGGATCAAAATTTCAAGGACAGCCTCAGCAAACAGTGAGACCCTGTGTCATAATAAAAAAATTAAAAAGGGGCCTGGGGACATAGCTCAGTTGGTAGAATGCCTGCTTCATATGCACAAGGCCCTGAGTTCAATCCCAGCACCCCCAAAAAAAATTAAAAAGGGCTGGGGATATGACTCAGTGGCAGAGCACCACTGGGTTCTATCTCCAGTACCAAAGCGGCGTGGGTGGGGGAGACAGATGGCACTGTGCAAAGCCATTCTAATGCTGATCACCTGCATTGAGATGAAATACCACCAGTTGAGGCCACAGGCCTCACTACACTGCTCACACTTCATACCGGCTGCAACTCTGGGATTCCCAGGCCACTCACACCAGTCCCAGAACCATCCTCAAGTCCAGATTCACATGTCTCAGATCTTAAGTTCAACAAGCCTCAGATTCAATTGCTATTCCTGTCAGCCTGTTCCTCTTCTAGCCTAATGGAACCACTCTGCATTGGCCACAATCACCAAAGCAACAAGCAAGCCAGGCAACACATGTTCTAATTTCACATTTCATTGCAAGAAAGTCCACAGCCTGCTGCAAGAGGTATCAGCAATAGCATGACTTGATTGTCCACGATTCCCAGTTTGGGAACCCTGAATTTCCTTTCTCCATATTAACACATTCCAGAAGAGGAGAAATGCCTTCCTGGTAAGGGATATAGAGCTTACCTGTAAACTGACTTTTAATGTGCATCCTCTGAGCAAACTGTCCCATTCACAAAAACTCCCACCAGCACTATAACTGCATCCTTTACTATCATCACCTCTACAGTAAGATGGTGATGGTCCCCATCACATCCTGAACCATCAGCAGAAAGCAGGGGCTCCATAGAGAGGACTTAATGCAGCTTTGTGCATACCACCGTTGTCAATGACGTGTCTACTCCTGGCTTATCACTTTCCAATTAGGAGAGCATAAAACACAAGTAAGTCAAAAGATTTTCCTTCTCTGCTGGCTCATCCCCATTCTTATTCCTCCCATCATATCAAAACTAAACAATATTTTCTTGACCTCAACTCCTATAGCTACTGACCAAATCCTCTTTTCCCATTGGGTCAACAATTATTTAAAATTATGAATAGATCAAATCCAATTGTACCACTCTCTCAAACCCTTCGAGACCCAGCTAAACAAATCCTCAAGGAGTCACAGGACCTCCCCAGGACTGAATCCCATGGCCAGTTCTGTCCTTGGGCTTGACTGTGAACAGCATTTGATACAGTTCTCCTCTAATTCCCAGATCTTTTCATTTCCTTGGCTCCTAAAACTTCATGCTTCTGGTCCTCACGCTGGCCTTACCACCAGCCCCACCCAGTCCCACCTTCTGTAGCACTTTGCACATGGGAGAGTCCTGGGCTCACCTCCTTGTCCACCTCCCAACACAGCTTTCCATGCTGATTTCCAGCGCAGGCTGTCCACTGAAGTCCCAACACAATCCCTGCCCTCTTGCTATCTCTGCTTTACCTCATGCTAACACAGCTGACTCAAAATGGCTAAAATCCAATTCTGGCCTTTTTTTCAAACCTGATTTTTCACCATCTCCCACTCCCAGTTTAATGATAACCTAGTTTTCCTGGTCACTCAGGGAGCCTCTGAAGTGCTTTTCCACATGGAGGCAGCATGATCAAATTATGGTTTTAGGAGAAATACTCAAGGCAGAAAATGCACTTGAGCCAGTGAAGGAAAGAAGTAGTAGAGAATGGGAGTTTCTGCAAGAGTCCAAAGAAACAAAAAAAAAAAAACCCAAAACTGTAATAATGGTAACAAGGAGAGAGTAAAGGGGAAAGGATAAAAATAACCATTGTAGTTGACCATATTTTTAACTATTTCTATTTTCCCATTTTCAGATTTGAACACTTATTTGACTCCTATGGAGTATTGTAAGCAAAAGTAGAGAAAACACATGAATAGAAAAACTGAGCAGGGATTTACTCGTTTTCTTCTGCTCTTGGAAAACATGGAAGATGTGGAAACAGGTGCAGATCTGGGGATGGAAAATGCAAGCACTGGGGCCAGGGCTGTGGCTCAGTGGCCGAGCGCTTCCCTAGCCTTCCCTTCGTGAGGCACTGGGTTTGATCCCTGGCACCGTATAAAAATAAAAGCAAATAAATAAATATATTGTGTCCATCTACAACTAAAAAAAAAAAACCTATTTTTTAAAAGGACACCTCATGGGAGGCTGTCCCATTAGGCCTTCCCCACCTACATGTTTCTAGCAGTGAACGAATAAGTGGGAGTCTCAGGGTGAATGAACTTCAAATCCAAATGAAAACATCTGCCATCATTTAAATGTCAGCTGAAAAAGAAATTCTGCTCTACAACACTCATCTGTTTTCTTACTCTTTTAACCACTTAAGATCATAAAATCCATAGGATTCTCTGAATAACGAATGCAGTCAGCATGGTTGGACTTTGTAGAAACTTGAGTGGCGCTGCTCAAAGGGGTATTTTATTAAGAAACTGTGACTTGAGTGGAATACAGTGGAAGGCATGCTGGCCTGGAAGTGCCCACAAACCAGCCGAGACCTTGATGAAGCCCACGTCAAGCCCAAGATTCCTCCATCGAATGAGGCAATAAGAGACTTGTCCTCACTACACGGCTTGATTCTGCAAGGACAGATCTGAGAGGGAAAGTCAAAGATCTGAGGTGCTCCTGGAGGTTGACACACCTGGAGACACTGGAGCATAAGTGGGGGGGGGGGAGGAGTGCAGGCAGAAGTCCCGGCAGTCCCAGTGACTGCTGCCCCCCATCTGTCTCTCCTGAAGCCACTAAACCCTGCCCTGCCTCGCGCAATAACCCGCCACGCGGTTCCTGCACTCACTACCTGCACCTCCTGGGAATGCGCAGCTGTGGCCTTTCAGCTCCCGAGGGGTCAGCGGTGACCGGGTCCCCGCTGCTGATGGTTGCTGCTCTGGACGGATCTGGGTGCAGCCGATTCCGAGGGCCATTACGGGTCCAGAGGAGAACCGGGACTACGGTTCCTGGGGCCATTATTGCTCCCGAGCAGGCCGAGGCGCGGATGCTTCCAGAGGCCACTGCTGCTCCCAGGCTTCCGACCTCCCCTCGCCAAGCAGGTGTGCTCCAAGGGCCCAGGCCGCGCCTCCCTCCAGGTCCCAGAGTCTCCAGCTCCGGACTCAGCACTGCGGCTTGAGGGTGGACCCGGCGGCTCCGGTGGGTCTTCACTCCTTAGGGAATGTCGAAAATGTCTCCGCCTCATCCAGGGGTTCAGAGGCGCTTTGCTGTGAGCCCCTGGCCGCCGGGAACCGCGCGCTCATTTGTCTCTAGTCCCTTTCTGCGTTCGGTGGCTGGCCGCGTGTTTGGTCCAGGAGCCAAGGTCCTCTCTTTGCACAGAGCCTCGAGTTGTGACATGAAGGAGAGAATGTGTCCTATTCACTGAACCAAGATGCTAGAAGAAGTTCCCCCTCAAAGTCTAGGCTATTCCAGATGCCCAGCATTGCTTTCCAAGGAAAGGAAAGAAGACCGAAACCGTGGCTTTTCCAGATGGCACAACGAACGCGCTTCGACTGCAAAAGAAAAAAAAAAAAAACAGCACACACAAACGAAAAAGAACACCTGTGGCCATGCCTCACCAAGGTCACGTTTAGGGTTAGCTCAAGAAACTGAGCTTGTCAACTTCAGTAACCGATTGTTTCTCCCCTTTCTTTGCAATTCTAGCTCAGTTTGCCAGCCTAAGTGCCAAAGACCATCAATGTCCAGGGACACAATTCTTACCACAGCAAAGGGACCAGATGCTCAATGTGGAAAATCAGAAACTTAACTCTTGTTGCAGTCATCAGTGGTCCTTAAGAATGCAGAGGAAAAGAACCAGAAGATTTCTGTCCAATGCATCTTGCCTTATCTTTTTTTTTTAACACAAAGAAACTTAATGCTGTATTTGAAAGCAAACACACACACACACACACACACACACACACAAGGGGACAGACCTTGAGGGACCCCCCTATGCTTTATTAAGCAACGGAGGGGCACTTTTTCAGGAGGAAAATGGCAACTGGTTACAATGGGGATCTGATTTTTATAGAGTTAAGTGAGACTTAATCATACACACTTAATCATAGCAGAATATGTGGGCTGGGCAGTCAGAGAAATAGTTGTAGAATGGGAAATTGTGAAAGTCCAGAGCCCATTACTTTTCTTTTCTCCCTGCGGGTTGTTGTTTTCCATACCCTTCTGTATTAATAAATTCAGTGTGCAGTTTAATTGGGGTAGTTTCAAAAGTCATGATTTTACAATGAGTAAGTGCAGACTTTAAAAAAAAAAAAACTTCTTGAAGGTTGAGTGTGTCTACAATGAAATCGTACTTCTTGGCAGTTGGTAAATTATCTACTCTAACATCTATCAAATTTGAATTCCACTACATTTATTTTTTGCCAAAAGATGAGTCATATTTGTTTGAAATCTGAGACAGTATGTTGAATTTTGTACATCTGTCCAAGTTTATTTCTGCCAGCCGTGGAAATCCTTCCGTGGACATCACAACACTACATTTAAGGTTAGTGTTGGTGACTTGCAAGTCCCTCAGAACCAAAATTTTAAGGTTCTGAATGTAGATGGGGTGTCAACTAAGAGTTGCCAAAGGAGCCTGCTCTTCTCCCTTAAGACTTCCCCAAGAGTTCCAAAGAACTCACTGGCAAGGGCTCTGGACTGCTTGCTATCCAAGTGTGACTGGAGGGACTGTAATGATTACTTTGGATATGAGACCCTACTTTTCTGAGAAACAGAGCACAACTTATCTATCACTTTCATTTGCAGTTCCCAAAAGATTGCCACAACCATGTCCATGCTCAGATTCTAATGATTTTTCCTATCAATATTGGATAGTAAAGTGATTTACAATTCTTTTTAAATTGAAAGCACCAATTACCATTCCTAATATTCTTTGTTTTTAACTGAGCTCTTGCATGACTTATGTTATTATCCTAAATAAATGCTTTAATAAACACAGAATTTTTTATGAATTAGACTTTTTATTAGTTGTTGGTGGACCTTTATTTTATTTATTTATATGCTGTCGAATTAGACTTTTAAACATTCTATGTTGGTATGATTTGTTTTCATTTGATAGCAAAAGCTCTTTCAGCCTGCAAGCATTTCACATTATCTGGAAAACTTTTTCTCTATTTTGTAGAAATACTAGAATTCCTCCTCTCGATTTTGCCATTATATTGATTTGTAACACTTCTTCGATTTATGCATAAGTATATGACTTTGATTTTACCTGATCCACCATCAATATGAAAGTGTTGAACACTAACAGTGCTTACCACAGGGAGGATATAGTATTTTTACTTCCTGCCTTAAATTGTCTTGTGGGGGAAAGGAGCTGGAAGAGTTGTACGTTTATTTATGTGGATCGTAACAGCTTTCTGAATTGGCAGCATAATCGCATAGTTTAATCCTCATATTATTTCCCCTTTTGCTTCATGTTTTTTTTAATATTTATTTTTTAGTTGTTGTTAGACACAATGCCTTTATTTTATTTATTTATATGGGGTGCTGAGGTTTGAACCCAGGGCCTTGGACATGCCAGGCAAGCGCTGTACCGCTGAACCACAACCCCAGCCCATTGCTTCCATGTTTTTGCTTTATGTAGCAGTCTACATTTTTTTCTCAGCATCCTAATCTTGGTTTAGTGGGTGTGGTCTGTTTTCATCCTCCTTGGACAATTCAGAGTATGCAGGAAGGGTGGGAATTCCAGTGGCAGTAGGTCAAGCCAACCACTTGCTGCCCAGACTGGGGGAAAGGGGGTTTATACCTGTCTTCATGCATGTAAATAACACAAGCTGGGGTCACTCACTGTAAAGCACCATACACAGAACAAGATTTGGAACCTCAGCATGTGAAAGCCTCCTTTAGTCCTTATTCCCAAGTGAAAATAAAATTGGCTAAGATGTCACCACCATTTTTTTGTGGTCAATTAGGATGACATCTTATTAAGGAGGGTACCTGAGCTGGAATCCAGGTCTGGGCTTCACCAGGGATTTTTGTTGTTTTGCCCTCTAGTGGTCAGATGTGGAATTTTCAGGGACCCTGAACACCTGCCTAGAATGGGCCTTCCCACCTATCTGAGTTAACCTTTACAATGAAAGTATACTTTATATTATTGGGGTTCAAACCCCTACTATACCACTCAGCTACATCCCCAGCCCTTTTTGTACTGGGGATTGGACCCAGGGGTGCTCAACCACTGAGCCACATCCCCAGGCCTCTTTATTTTTTTATTTAGAGACAGGGTCTCACTAAGTTGCTTACAGCCTAAATTGTAGACGCTAGCCTCAAACTTGCCATCCTCCTGCCTCAGCCTCCAGAGCTGCTGGGATTATGGGCATGCACCACAAGGCCCAGCTTCCCCCAGACCTTTTTTCTTTTAATATTTATTTTTTAGTTGTACACAATACCTTTATTTTGTTTATTTGTTTTTATGTGGTGCTAAGGATCAAACCCAGGTCCTCACACGTGCTAGGCAAGTGCTCTATCACTGAGCCACAACCCCAGCCCCCCCCCAGACCTTTTTAAAGAAGTTTTTATTTTGAGACAGTATCTCACTAAGTTTCTGAGGCTGATCTCAAACTTGAGATCCTCCCGATTCAGCCTCCTTAGTCACTGGTATTACAGGTGTATATCACCTTGCCCCGCTACGGTGAGGAATCTTGCATAGGTTCTTTAGGTGTTTATCATGCAAGTTTGAAGTATTGCCTGCTTTTATACCTGCAAATTTAAAAGCAAGTTGCAACACAGCACTAATCGTTTTAAATGACAAAGCAAAGATAAATTTAAAAAAAATATTTATTTAGTTATTTAGTTAGTTATAGTTGGACACAATACCTTTATTTGATTTTTTTGTTTGTTTATTTATTTATTTTTATGTGGTGCTGAGGATTGAACCCAGCACGTTGTAGTGCTCTACTGCTGAGCCACAATCCCACCCAAGGATAATTTTTTTTTAACATTTATTTATTTTTATTTTTTTTTTAGTTATCGGCGGGCACAACATCTTTGTTTGTACGTGGTGCTGAGGATCGAACCCGGGCTGCACGCAAACCAGGCGAGCGCACTACCGCTTGAGCCACATCCCCAGCCCAACCCAAGGATAATTTTTAATAAAACTATTAATCAGCTTTTTGTCACTGTTACCAAAATCCCTGACAAGCATAACTTAAAGGAGGAAATTTTTATTTCAGGCTCTTGATAACAGAGGTCTCAGCCCATGGTCTGCCACTCCATTATTCTGAGCCCCAGGTGAAACAGAATATCCTGGTGGTTGTGATGCTCAATTCATGGCAGCCAGGAAGCAGAGAGTGGGTGAGATGCCAGGGACAAAATATAAATCCCAAGGGCTGGGAATGTGGCTCAGAAGTAAAGCGCTAGCCTAGCATGCATGAGGCACTGGCTTCCATCCTCAGCACCACAATAAAATAAAATAAAGATGTGTTCACCTATAACTAAAAGTAAATATTAATATATATATATATATATATATATATATATATATATATATATACACACACACACACACATACATACACACATACACACACACACACACTCCAAAGGCAGGTCACCCCTAGTGACCCACTTCCTCCAGTCATGCCCCACCTGCCTACAGTTAACACCAGTACAGCAATCCTTTCAAATGTTTAATTCATCAAGTGGATTAACCCACTGATCATGTAACAGCTCTCAATCTAATTGCTTCACCTGTGAACACGGTTACATTGTCTCATGAGCTTTGGGTGGTACACTCATATTCAAGCCATAACAAATACTAAAATATACAGTGCAAATCTGTCCTACTTTCACCTCGGGCACTTAAAAGGTGTGAGTCTTTAGACTTCAGTTAACCAACACTACACTTGACTCTGCCAAAATACAATGAAAAGATAAAACCTGTTTACTCATCTGATAAAGTTTCTATGACAATAAATGGGTTTGTCATAGGAAATTGCTGTGTCCTGAAACTAAAAACGTGATTTATTTACTTCACAATCTGATAATTGAAGATCTCAGGATTTTAAAGAATTCTCAGAAAAACAACTACTCAAAATCCTGAACAATCACCTGGGGAAAACAGTAGGCAAGAGTAGAAAACACTAAATGCAAGGATGTTCATTGCATCTGAATCATAGAAGTTACCCGAATCAAGAAAATCAAGTCCCAAACGGGAAAATGGAGGGAGTATGAATCAAAGATTTAAGATAAATTTCTCCAAGTTAATACAAATTCATGATGAAATGCCACGTCTCTTAGACTGCTTCCTGCAACGTGCAAATGGTGAAGTTAAACCTAAAAGAACAGAAAATAATATAAAAAGATCTTTATTTTTCCAAAAGTCATGAGACAAAACGATAGGATGTTATCCCTTGTTAAAGATGCTTGGTAGGGCCGAGCGGGGCGGCGCACACCTGTAATCCCAGCAGCTGAGGAGGCTGAGGCAGAAGGAGCACGAGCTCAAAGCCAGCCTCAGCAACTTAGCGAGACCCTGACTCAAAATGAAATATAAAGAGGGTTAATGTGGCTCAGTGGTTAAGTGCACCTGGTTTCGATCCCGGTACCAAAAAAAAAAAAAAAAAAAAAGGATGCCTGGTAAGTCCTTAAGTGCTGCCCAACTTCTCTATAAATGAAACATTTTCATCGCTAAAAAAGAGGTATGAGGGTCCTTTGCCTTCTCGGGAGCTATACTTTGATCTGGATAGTTCATTTTAGAAATAAGATTCCGTATTGTTTTTAAAAAGTAAACAGCCATCAGCTGTGTCGGCGAGCCTGCGCAGGCGCAGACTGCCGCAGGGCGGGGGGGGGGCGACGTGGGGGTTATTGCGCGTGCGCCTCGGGTCGGAGCGAGCTTGCGCAAGGCCTCGCCCTCGTGGGCGCCTGCGCGGAGTCGCGGGTCGGTTCGCCCGCGGAGTCCGGAAGGTTTGGAGCTGCTCGGTGCGCTGCTGGGCCTGCGCCATGCCGGGCATGGTGCTTTTCGGCCGGCGCTGGGCCATCGCCAGTGACGACTTGGTTTTCCCTGGGTTCTTCGAGCTGTTCCTGCGAGTGCTGTGGTAAGGGCGGCCGCTCTGCGGGCGACTGTACCGCGCCGAGGAGGAGCTGGGGGCGCGCTGTCCCTGGAGACAGTGACAAAAGTACCAGCCTGCTGACCGCAGAGGCCGGGACAGGGGAGGCGGTGTCGGGGTCAGGTGCGCGGCCAGGACGTCGGCGCTACAGGGCACGAGCAGCGCCCGGTTGCAACGCTGAGACCTGGCACACGGGAGCGGGGTCCTCGTTGCAGACCAAGTACCATTGCCTCGAGCTCTCCTTCTCGAGCCGGGTGCACTTGCTTCATTCCCTAACTCCGCGTGGGAGAGCAAAACTCCTGCCCCTGCAAGACGAAAGTTGGAAAATAATGCCCTTCGTTGCATTCTTGAGCCGGTGGTGGCAGAAAGACTCCTCAAGTGTTGTCTTTCGGAGTGTGGAACCAATGGGAAGCGACACTGGTGCATGAAGTCAGTTCGCAAAGGGTGTGGGCAAGGAGTAATACCATCGTTCTCAAACAGTGGATTCTCAAGGAATTTGAAAACAAGAGTTACGAGCTACTTCCCAGGAACTTTCTAGTTTTCAGGGCCAGGTTTTCTGAAGTCATTTCCCTGTTATTTCTAGACATGAAGGCCTGATTTCGCAAAACTGAAGAAAGCAGTTATCTAGTCCAGTACCCCTTCCTCTTTCTTTTCTTTTTTCTTTTTTAATTCCTCCAGGTGGTCCCGGGACTCAAACCCAGGGCCTCAAATCCAGGGTCTCACACGAGCACTCTACCACTGAGGTCAATCCCCAGCCCCCAAGTTCTACTTCTTAAAGATCTGGGCTTGAATCTATGTAATAAGGCAATCTTGCCAAGTGTTGCGCAGCCTTCTGCTAAAATACCTCTAGGGATAGGTCAGGGTCATTATTACTTTGTGGTGTTCAGTGCTGTCTTTCATTGTTCTGCACTGAATTACAAAATTGTAGTCACAGGGCCACAGGACTTCTCCTTTCCTGTCTTGTCTGTGCTTAGCATGAACATCTTTGCATTTCTGTTTAGTTCCTTCCCTCTTGGTTTTGAATTACACACTGCAGATTATAGTGTGCTTGTTGTTAAACCACCAATGTACAAATTCTCATTAGTAATTTAGCAAACATAATTTTTGGCTTACCAGTTGCATATTTCCACCAGCAGCTCACATTATATTTGCTTATTTGTGACTTTAAATGGATTATAGCATGCACAGAATAAGAACAATGGTATAAGCATGGAAAGTATAGAAAGCCATGCTCTTTCATTGGCTTGCTTGATCTTTTATTGATGAAAATTGTATTTCACAGTCAGCCTTGTTTTGAAAAATATTAACTTTCTTTACTTCTTTGAATCATGTTTTACAAAGCTGCTCCTTGGATTCCAATTCTGACCCTCCCTGTTTCTGGACAGGTGGATTGGCGTTCTGACCTTGTATGTCATGCACAGAAGGAAGCTAGACTGTGCTGGAGGAGTTCTTCTCAGCAGTTACTTGATCGTCCTCATGGTCCTTCTGGCGGTTGTTATATGTACTGTTTCGGCCATCGTGTGTGTCAGCATGAAAGGTAGTAGTTTCCTATTTGTTACCTATTCTTTTTTATTTAAATAACCTTATTGAAATGAAATTTGCATACTCTGCAACTCACCCATTTAAAGTGCATAAGAATTGTGCAACTATCACCACAATCAACCTCAGAATATTTTTATCATCTCCAAAAGATGTACCCATTAATAGTCACTTATTTCCCCCAAGTTCACCCAGCCTTGGGCATCCACTAGTCTACATTCTGTCTCCATAGATGTGCCTGTTCTGGACATCACAGAAGTAGAATTGTCGTTAATTGGCCTTTTGGTCTGGCTTCTTGGCATAATGTTTTCAAGGTTCATTCATGTTATTCACGTTCAGTACTCCATTCCTTCTTATGGCTGAATAAGGTTACATTGAAGGATAGACCACATTTTACTCACTCAACGGTTGGCGAACATTGGGTTTCCATTGGGGGCTACTACAGATAATGCTACTTTGAACATTTGCTTGCAGGTTTTTGTGTAGATGTGTCTTTTCATTTCTCTCAGATGTGTACCTAGGAGTGGAGTTGCTGGGTCAAGTAGTAACTCTAAGTTTAACCTTTTGGCATGACTTCTGCCAGACTTCTGAGTAGCTGCACCTTTTGCTTTCACATCAGTGTGTATAAGCATTCTAATTTCCTGTCCTCACACATTATTATCAGACTTTCTGATTATAGGCATCCTAGTGAGCAGGAAATGGTATTTCATGGTTTTGATTTACATTTTTTGATGACTAATGGTGTTGACCATCCTTTCATGTGCTTACTGGCTATTTTTATATATCAGTTTTGGAAAATTGTCTACTCTAAAAAATAATTGTCTACTCTAAAAATATATTATCCTTTATAAAGATTATGTTATTATTATATAAAGATTATCCTTTTATAAATTATTATTATATAAAGATTATCCTTTTTGTTTTCTTTTGGGTGCTGGGGATTGACCCCAGGCCTTGCATGTGCTAAACTTATAGTCTACCAGTGAGATATGTCCAGTTGTGGATGGCCAACTGGAAGGACAGTTATACAGTGGGTGATAGAGTGCAGGTCCTGACAGTTAGGAATGACCAGCTGAAACAGGTGTTAGTAAAGTGTTTCATAAGAAAAAGATCTTAGGGCTCCAGATCACTAAGAAGCAGAGCATGCACTCATTTACGATGGGAATATATAGAAAACAGAGCTCTGTGTATTTCAATATTTAGTAAAACGGTGGATCTGTTGGGTCTGGATTGAAGAAGGTCCCCGTTTTGTGGTCTCTGTTGATCTCTAGTCTGAGTTTTATTGGTACAAATGCTGAAAGGAGGAACTGAATGTGTACAGCATGGCACTTCCCAGTGCAGTGACAATTCCCAGTCAAGGCCGATTTTCTGAAAGATAAAGTATTTGGACAGGTGTCATTTTAGACATAGCGTTTTCTAATTCATATGCCCTTTTTGTCAAGTCACATTCCATTTGAACCACTGAGTTTCTAACTATTATGGGAGGTTCAGATTTGGAACAGTTAAGTGTGAACTCCCTTTCCTCTTAAATGTTTTTCTACTGTTTTTTGGTGGTATCAGGACACGTTTGCATTTCTGTGGTGGGTGCCCCTATTCACTCCTCCTAAATGCTCCCATGATGCCTGTACCATCACACCCCTGGTCAGAGCCCAGGAATCCTCTGCAGGTCATACTGTAGTTGTGGGTTGCCTGCCCCACCACCTCCCCTAACCTAGCCTGGCTTTGTTTAGTCCATCCCCACCCCTCACATTCCAACAGTGTGAGAGAAGCTGGTGTAAGCCCGGCTCAGGGTGGTCTTCACATGTGGGTGATTGGTTCAGGAGTGGATGTGGGACCCAGTGTGGGCCACTGAAAGTCAGGAGCATGTGCTGGAAGTTTCTAGGGAAGTGCTTCCTTGCTGCTGTAGGAGAGATCATCATGGCTGTTCTGGGTGGTGCTGCTTCTCTACCCACACACTGAGGAGGCAGCCCAGTGAGAAGCCTGATTCCCATCTGCCTCTCAGGACCTGTCCTTTGAGTCTGCACAGGTTCTTCCTGCCTTTAAACCAGTTTGAGTTAGATTTTTCTGTTACTTGTTTCTAGAGGTATCCCAGATAAACTAAAAGCAATATCTTATAAGAACTTGCCAATTTAATATCCAATTTGTAGCCAGGTGTGGTAGCACAGGCCTATAATCCTTGTGGCTTGGGAAGCTTAGGCAGGATTATCACAAGTTTGAGGCCAGCCTCCTCAACTTAGGTTTCACTAAGTTGTGTAGGGCCTTGCTAAGTTGCTGAGGCTGGCTTTGAACTTGCAAGCCTCCTGCCTTAGCCTCCCAAGCTGCTGGTATTACAGACATGCACCACATGCCTGGCAGAAAATAAAAAAATTTTTAAAAGGGGCTGGGGATGTAGCTCAGTGGTAAAGTATCTCTGGGTTCAGTTTTCAGTACCAAAAAAAACTTTTTAAAATTACCAAATTATTACAAGTAATTAGTATTGAATGTCATTTAAAACATTATAGAAATTTCAGTGATGAATATCATAGAAAAGGCTTAAAAAAAAAAAAAAAAGGACAAATGGAAAAAGGCAATTGTAACACCTGAGACAAAGACAGAGACTCCTCAGTATATAAGGATTTCTACAGTGACTAGGAAGGGAACCCACAGGTAATAGAAACACAGGCAGACAGCATGAGCAGTAGAGAAAGCAAATTCAAACATATAAAATATTTAGCCTCAATCACAAAATAAAATCCCTTAGAACCTTGCATGGTGATGCTAAGTAGAAATAGGCAGCTTTTTTTGTTTTTAGTGCTGGGGTGGAACTCAAGGCCTCAGCGTGCCAGGTGAGCCCTCTGCCATGAGCAACATCCTCAGCCCTCAGGCAGCTCATTTGTTGGTGAGAAGGTAAATTAGTTGAGTCCTTTGGGAGACCAATATGGCAATAAGAGTGTGTGTATCTATTTTTTTCCTATATATTTGACTTGTGCAAAGGTGCACTTGTAGGGATCTTCATTGAGATGCTGTTCCTAGAAATAAAACATATAATACTATGTGTATCCAAAGGTCACTGATTAGATGAACTGTACTTCATCCTTGTCATGGTCTGCTGTGCTCCTTTACATGAGAAAGTGATTCCTGGATTTGGATTTGTGGCAGGCCCCTTCCCTTGGACCTCTGATAGTGCCCAGCCCAGGGCAGACGAGCCCAGAACCACTGCTGACCTCTACCCTTAGGCTGCTGGCACTGAAGCAGGTTGCACAATGGTGGGGGGAAAAAGAAAGAGAAAATAAGTTGTGAACAGTAAAGGGTGATTTCATGTGGGCTAAGGTACAAGACATTGTATGTTGTTTGCTGCTCTTTTCCACAGAATGTAATATGTGTTTGTTTATGTGCAGACTCTCCCTGAAGGAGACACAGCTACTGGCTTACTTCTAGGGAGGGGAACTGAGGACTGGGGTTCCGGGGTGGGGGGAATGCTTAAAATTTACTTTTATTATCATCATCATCACCATTATTTTGTGGACTAGGGGTGGATCCCTGGGCATTATGCTGCTAGACAAGTTTTCTACCACTGAACTACACCTCAACCCTAAAATTGAGTTTTTATCAACTTGACCTATTTGAACTTTTTACTCTGTACTGATTCAGTGAGGTGTGTGTATTTGTGTGTGTGGGGGGGGAGGGGGTTGTTTGTCTTTACATATTTTAATTTCAGGTCTATTTTAAAATAATTAACACATTGGTAACTTTAATTCTTGGTACAAGGATAACTTCCATTGCCCCTTTTGTTTTATTAGTCAAATCTTAGTAATTAATCTGTCATTTGAGCAGAAAGACAATATGTATTTAGCTTTACACTGATATTCTCTGAAATATCACACGTTGTAGAGGGAGTATTTGGAGCAAAATAATTGAGTCATCCTTATCCAAGAGACTGATCCTCTTTTTCTTGGTTGTAAATACATAGCTTTGTTGGGAGCAATCACTGTTATTATAGTTATTTTTTTTTTCCTTCAGTGGCACTGGCAGTTGAATACAGGGACCCTACCACTGAGCTATGTTCCCGGCCCTTTTTTAATTCTTTATTTTGAGACAGGTCTCACTAAGTTACTGAGGCTGGCCTTGAACTTGGGATCCTCTTGCCTCAGCCTCTTGGGTGGCTGAGATTGCAGGTGTGTGCCACCACGCCTTGTTGGTTTATCTTTTTATTGCTGAGCAGTATTGCAAGGTGTGGATGTACTAGTTTAACTTCATATCTACTATAAGAGGCTTTGGTTAGGGCTGGGCTGTGGCTCAGTGGTAGAGCACTTGCCTAGCATGTAGTGAGGCACTGGGTTCAGTTCTCAGCACCACATATAAATAAATAAAAGAAAGGTCCATTACAACTGAGAAAAATATTTTTAAAAAAAGAGAGTGAGACTGGGAAGACTCTATCTTTATTTGCACATTCACTTTCCTCTCAGGCAGGTGTAACTATGGAAAGGGACCTTCAGTGTCTCATGTCTTTTCTGGAACCTTGATCTGAAGCACTCCATTTTGCTTCCTCGTCTATGTGTGTATTTCTTTAATGCAGCATTTGTAGCTGTTGTCACTGTTGGTGTTTCAGATAGCGTTGGGATGTAAGGTGTTAAGACATGTTCTTGTTGAGGGTCCCAGCTCCCCTGGAGGCAGTGTCAGGGTACTGTTTTCTGTTTCTCTAGGAGGGTCAGTTATGTGGAACTGTTTTTACAGATCTGCTCCTTTATCTGTCCCTCAGAGAGAGAGAACTATTAGAAACAATTATTTTATAAAATTTGTCTTTGTGCCACAAATGAGTCCAGAGATTGCCTAATATTTTTAAGCGAGACTCTAATTCTAACAGAGGATAATTTTTGAAATTTAAAGACTATTTCTTTACCATGTCATTCTTTAGATCTTAGATCTAAGATTTTTTTCAATATTGTTTTTGTTTTAATCATTTGGTATTTTTATGTTACTTAGATAAGTGTATCCCCACTTTTTCCCAAAAGGAGTTGATGTTTTACATCAAGAATTTAAACACAAAGTGGTAGAGCACTTGCCTAGCATGTGTGCACAGATGTGTGCCCCCTTAGCTGTACTTAAGTGGAAGGGAAGCTCTTCTCTGAGGAGGGAAGTGAGCCGTTGGTTATTTTCTCTATTTCGGGAACCTCTACTGAAGACCTCTACTGATACTTGGATTTGTTTTACAAATACAATAAAAATGTCATGTCTCAATATCAGCCCTCCTCAAGGGGTCCCACACATCAGACTTTTTACTTCCGGGAACAGGGGTATAGTTTAGTGGTAGAGCTCCTGCTCAGCATGGGAAAGACCTTGGCTTCCATCTTTAGCACTAACAAAAAAGAGTAGATCACTTCCCCAAAGTGAGGACCACAAGTCAAAGAACCCCCGTCCCCCGTCTTACATACCCAGATTATATTTCAGAAAGTACTTCTTACTCCATCTGAGTCTCAGTTTCCTCATTTGTAAAATGGTATAATGACTGAATCACAGTTCATGAAGATTAAAGAATAACAGACATACAGGGTTTAGAATGGTGCTTTGGACAGCACAATTTTCTGTGAGTGTGGAGTTTGTTTTTCTATCAGAACCTGGGCAATGCACCAGGGAAGCACACCTGTAATCCTTGAGAATTTCAAGTTTGAGGTCAGCCTCAGCAACTTAGTGAGGCCCTAAGTAACTTAGCAAGACCCTGTCTCAAAAAATAAAAAGTGCTGGGGAGGTAGCTCAGTGGTAAAGCACCTCTGGGATCAATCCCCTGGACCAAATTAAAGCAAAACATAAAAAGAACCTGAAGGACTGTATCCTGCTGGTCTGGGACAGCCCTATGGCGTGCCTGTTGCCCCAGCCTGATTATTAACAGTGTCCCCTTTTGCTCTCAGAATTCTCTCCATTTGGGCAGTGATTATGTGTTCACCCCAGTTAGAGCTTTAACCCCCATTGAAGCTGAGAAATGAATCAGGCTTTTTGTTGTGAGTCAGGCTTCACCTTGTCAGCTGCTCTCCGGTGAAGGCAATGCTTACCAAGACGGGTGTGGGTGTGCACAGATGTGTGCCCCCTTAGCTGTACTTATGTGGAAGGGAAGCTCTTCTCTGAAGAGGTAAGTGAGCCGTTGGTTATTTTCTATATTTCAGGAACCATTTGTAACCCTGGACCACGGAAGTCGATGTCTAAGCTGCTGTACATCCGCTTAGCGCTCTTTTTGCCGGAGATGGTCTGGGCTTCTCTGGGGGCCGCCTGGGTAACAGAGGGCGTCCAGTGTGACAGGACTGTTGTGAATGGCATCGTAGCAACCGTCGTTGTCAGGTGAGGCCTTCTGTCTTCTCTTTTAGTTTTTTCCTCATCACAGATGCTTTTGGGAGGCAGGTGAACAAGTCTTTCTGAGAAACAGGACAGGTAGCCCAGTGTCCAGTGGCTTCCTAGCAGAATTAGAATCAGATTGAGTGACTCATGGAAACTTAAGAGACACTGGTTTGTACATGAGAAATAATTCGTTTTCCCTTATATATTTGTTGATGTTTTATTTCTTACAGGTTCTCATTTTTCTGCATTCCCTCTCTTCTAAAAAGGAAGACTATAGATGACCAAAACTAAAAGTAGGATGAGAAAAAATAGAGTGACAGGAATGGCATCAGGGAATAATACTGTAGTAATGTTTATAATATGGTTTCAAATATTCTAAGCTAAAAATTGACAGATGATCTAATTCCATCTCCTCCTGTTCTGAGTAATGGGTTCCTGCTGTTGCTGCCTTTCCTCAGCCATACCACCAGGGGGCAGCAGAGTTTCCTCACTGATATGCATCTTCCCAGCAGCACAGTCCATGAACTCTGTGGGGCGCCCGAGCACGCTGGGGCAACCTAGAAATATGTAAACACATGAACAAAGGAACTATGGGGTAGCGCACTATATGGAAATTCTTTTGATAAAGGTAGTGCTGTGAAGAGCTAGTTCCAGCTGCTTCTGTGTTCATACTGCAGCTCTGCCCACCAAATAGTTCTGTTTCCTTTGTTTCTTTATTTTTACTACTCTAATCTTTATGGGGCCTGGGTTAGCAATGAGGAACTTTCTTGAAGAACTGAGTTGCTCGCCTCAGTCAGGATCTGGAAAATCCACATCCTCTTCAGGAAGGAGCACCTCTGTAGAGATGCAGGGGCTGAGCCATCTGGAGGTGGGGCCCACCGTTACTGAGCCTTTTCCACTCTCTGTTTTGCAGTTGGATCATCATCGCCGCCACGGTGGTCACCATTATCATTGTCTTTGACCCACTGGGGGGGAAAATGGCCCCATATTCCTCGGCTGGTCCCAGTCACCTGGATAGTAATGATTCAAGCCAGTTACTTAATGGCCTCAAGACAGCAGCTACAAGCGTGTGGGAAACCAGAATCAAGTTCTTGTGCTGTTGCATTGGGAAAGACGACCATACTCGAGTTGCTTTTTCGAGTACGGCAGAGCTTTTCTCAACCTACTTTTCAGTAAGCTGAAGGGATATGGTTTGGTCTCTTTCTTCTGTTTCAGTAAATGCTTCTCTGTGAAGATGAGCGCACTGCATCTTGAGCTGAGCCCCCTAGTCTTCCAAAGTGGCATTTGAGAACCTGGAACCTTTGGGCATGGGGCTGGGGGCAGACACTGTGCCTGGGATGAATGCTCTGGGGAGCCATTAACTGCAGGGGCCAGGCTTTCTCAGACCCTATCTCGCTGGTCAGGTGCGTCCTGTCATTGACACCTGTTCATTGCATTGTTGAGGGTTTTTTCCCAATACTGCAGATGGAACCCAGGGCCTCACACACACTAGGAAAGTGCTCTACCACTGAGCCATATCCCCAGCCCTCTTTATTTTATGTTTGAGGCAGGGTCTCACTAAGTTGCCAAGTCTATCCTCGAACTTTTGATCCTTCTGCCTCGGCTTCCTGAATAGCTGTGATTACAGGTGTGTTTCACTGTGCCCAGTTTATACTGTCAAGATCTTGAATTCATTTTTAAGGAACTAAATAAGGAAGCTGTACATTTCGAGAATGATTTTCTAGTTGTCTTCTTATACATCCTCTGTCCAGCTGACTCAGTGGATACCTACCTGCATAGGCAGAGTCATGCATCCAGGGTAATACCTGTGATTTCTTACCACTTCATACCATGATAGAAATGATAGACTACTTTACTTTTGAAAGAAAGCTTGAAGTGTTGCGGTACAAAAGAATGTCATTCTAGAGCCTTCTACTGATTTGAAAATATTTGTTTTTCTTTCGTATTTGGTGTGTGATTTGTCTTTTCATGTAATGTTCTCTGATAAACTGCTGTTATTTTCTGTATTGAGACCAAGTAAGGAGGAAAAGTGTCGACATCCTCCATACCTTCCTGTCTCTCTCTCTCGCTTCTCAGTGGTACCCGACTTTGTACTATTCAGGGCTGGCCCCAGAGCCTGACACCAGGCCACAGCAGCCTCAAGGGGATTAGAGAAGGGTGTTCCCCTGAATCTTGAAGGAGTGCTTCAACCAATATCTAAAGATATTTAGAAGGAGGAAGAAGAGAAGCTGGATATTCTCAGGATTTCTTATTCTTCATCATAGGCAGAACTGATGACCCAGAGGCCCAGTGACCAGTACATGGTCCTTTCTTGTGTGCTAGAAGTGCCTGCTGTTGGTAGAGGACTTCTGCTCCTCCATATCTGTCCTGAAGAAAAAGGGTAAGGGGTAAGGTCAGACTCCAGAGGACAGCTCTGTTGCTTTTCTTGTTTGGGGTTTCTTTTACTGTATGCTGCACCCAGTAAGCATACATTCAGCCTCGTAAATCTCTGCTGTAGACTGTGTTTTAACAAAACTTTCACAGCTGGGCTGGGGTTGTGGCTCAGTGGTAGAGCACTTGCCTCGCATGCATGAGGCACTGGGATTGATCCTCAGCACCACATTAAAATAAATACATAAAATAAAGATATTGTGTCCATTTACAACTAAAAAAATACTTTTTAAAAAAACTTTCACACCAACTTGAAATGATGGTATAAACTTGGGTTCAAATTGTGCATTACTAAAATGGTGGAGGATTTACCCATTTACTCCTCGACTTTATAAAAGATTTAAAATAGACTAGAAATAGTTAAGTCACTTGAAGTGGAAGTTTTAAAACGATTAATCGTAGGTTTGTCTGAGAACAAGATATGAAAAAATATTAAACTCACATATATAGAGAGTCCTACAAGGAAATTGCTTCTTCAGTGACTTGTACATGTCATTATATCTATGTGTGTCCACATGTGCCTGTGAACGGTGTAAAATGAATTTTAAGGAGTTACTGGGTAGTTCCTGCTGGGTTTTAATGACAGGCCATTTTGATTTCTTTCCCAGGACACAGATCTGGTGCCCAGCGACATCGCGGCGGGTCTCGCCCTTCTCCATCAGCAACAGGACAATGTGAGCAACAGCCAGGAGCCTAATGAGGTGATCAGCCACTCCCCAGGGGACTCCCAGGTAACCCTGAATTTCTGTTGGATTGACAGTTTTGACATTCACACCTCTGTGTTGATCTTCAAAGATACACAATTAGCCACAAGCAATTTCAATAGCAGTTGAATCCAGTTTGTGGCTTCTGCTTGTACTTTATCACCTGTCTGTGAGGCAGCTCCTCATCTGGAGTCCAGGAGGTGGGAGCCCATTCTCAGCCAATTTACCATCCATCATGTTTTCAAGGCCCTCTGTTTTAGGAAACTCACTGTTGGATTCTGAGTACCAGAAAAATTCCTTCTAGGGTGGGACTTGAGCCTGGTTCCTACCTCCTGGGGTGTGCTTGCTTTCTTCTCTGAGGGGCAGAAATAGTTCATATTTGCTTTATGGTGGTTTTCTGCCATGGATTTTTTTAATTTTTTTTTTTTTAATTTTTTTTTTTTTTTTTTAGTTTTGATAGACCTTTATTTATTTATATGTGGTGCTGAGAATCAAACCCAGTGCCTCACACATGCCAGGCAAGTGCGCTACTGCTGAGCCCTAGCCCCATCTGCCATAGTTTTTTATGCTTTCAAAAGTGAAAACTGCAAACAGACTACTTGTGTTTCCCTGCTCCTTGCTGAAACACCCATTTCTTGGCAGTACCTCTTGCAGTGAGAACCTTGCTAATGTCTCTAGGCAGGAGTCAGAAGAATCCTCGGTCTTTTTGATGTTAGCTCCCTCCGTACTCCCTGCGTTTTTGGGTCCATCTAATCTGTATTTAAGGATTGATTTTCCCTGCAGACGTTCTCTGAGAGTTCTGGTCAGTGAGGAAAGAGCGGGAAGAATCAGGAATTAGAGTTCTCAGTTTTAAGATCTTAGTGTGTTCATCCTCCCTGTAATGAGTTCCTCTAAATGAAAGCTTTTTTTTTTTTCCCTTCTCTTACAGGAAGCTGATTTGGATGTAGAATTAGAAAATTGCCATCATTATATGCAGTTTGCAGCAGCTGCCTATGGGTGGCCTCTCTACATTTATAGAAACCCATTTACAGGACTGTGCAAGATTGGAGGTGACTGGTAGGTTGGTTTGGGGTGAGGCTTCCATGTCCACATTTGTCCTTTTAAAAAAAAAAAATAAAGTTTTATTTTGAAATCAGAAGTTTTCAAGTTGAGCATGGTGGCACACACCTTAGAATCTCAGCCACTCAGGAGGCTGTGGTAGGATTGAGTTCAAGGCCAGCCTAGGCAACTTAACATAGACCTTGTCTCAAAGTAAACAGGGGAGGGCTGGGGATATATTTTTGTGGCAGAGCATCCCTGGTGGGTTTGATCTCTGGTATTGAAGGAAAAAAAAAAAGCAACAAAGGTGACCAAAGACATCCCTCAGTCCTTTATCTGGAGCCACCAGTTCCGACTCATCCCATGTGTACTCTGTCAGCCTCTCTCCACGGGCATATTTCTTTTTCCCTGAACCGTTCAAGATTTACTTATTACTCCATGCTTTTTTACTTCAGCCTGAATTTTCTCAGGACATTCTTTTACAGACCTCTAATAAAATTGAAGAAGTTTATCTCTGATTATTAACTAACTTGCAATCGGTAATATCCCTCTTCATGATTTTTCCTCCACTGGGGATGGTACTTTTCACTGTGGTTGTCACAGCTCCCTTTTTTGTTTGCATGCTGGGTACAGAACCCAGCCCTCGTGCGTGGAAGGCGAGTGCTGTACCACTGCGCACCATCTGCAGCTCCGGCTCTTCTGCATAGTCTCCCTCAGCTCGGAACCGCTCCTCCGTCATTCTCTTGTCTTCCAAATTTTGACAGTTTGTAGAAGGGTCCTCTGTTTGTGTTTGTCTGATGGTTTCCTTGCGGTAGATCGGGTTTTGGACTTTGGGCAGGGATGCTGTGCTTTGTGTCCTTCCTGATGCATCCTGTCAGGAGCGCATGAGGCCAGTTGCCCTTCTCCTGGCGCAGTTGTCACTGATCGCTTGGCTCAGGTGCTGATGGCAGTTTCTGCCACAGACAGTGGTGCTTTCCTTCCATTTGAAACAAGAAGTCTCCTTTAATGAGACAGTTGAGACCATTTAAATATTTAGTTCCTCTCCAAACTTCCACCTAGTATCTTTGGCATTCATTGATTTTTGTGTGCATCAGTAATTTCTAGAATAATTACAAAATTATGATTTTTTTCACCATTTCTTCTGCATTAGTTGTCATTCTGCTATAAAGAAGAATTTTTCCTTCTTTATTACGTATTATTAATATTTACATATAGATTTTGACTTTATTCTGTGGATTAAGATTCATTGCTAATCATTTTCTAATACATATATTGTTTATTTGGTGCTCAAAGTGTCCCAGACACCTAGGTCCTGTAGACTCTCCTGTGTCCTTTTGATATGTCCCCATCACTTTGTGAGCACTTCCTAAATTTCTGACGTAAGATACTCATCTTCTTTTTCTCTGGAATGGTTTCTGCGGGGCTCCCCTTGCTCTCAGTGTGGGCAGTTGTATTTAGAAACCAAGATCTAAGTGTGTCTATCCCTCCTGGGTGTCATTGCTTCTGGGCTTTTCAGTGGACAGAGTTGGGGGAAAATAGCAATTTCATGCAGTTCAGCCCGATGTGTCTGTTAAATTGTGAATTTAGCTGAGCAGGGTGGCTGGCACATAGCTGTAATCCCAGTGATTAAGGGGACTAAGGAAGGAGAATCCCAGTTCAAAGCCAGTCTCGGCAACTTAGCAAGACTCTGTCTCAAAATAAAAAAATAAAAAGAACTGGGGGTGTGGCTCAGTGGTGGAGTGCCCCTGGGTTAGTCCCCAGTACTGCAAAATTAGTGGGTGAATGAGTGCGTGCATGCCATTCTCTGTTAGCCAGGATGTCCTGGAAATTGTCAGCTTTAGTTCTTTTTCCCTGGGAAAATATGACCGTATCAGACTCCTGGTAAGGGTTCAGGTTGGCACAGTAACCTCTTTGCCCTCTTTTTAGTTGCAGAAGCAGAACAACAGAATATGACTTGGTTGGAGGTGATCAGCTCAACTGCCATTTCAGCTCCATCCTGCAAACGACGAGGCTACAATACAGAGACTTCATTCACATAAGCTTTCATGACAAGGTGCAGTATCAAACAGGGGCTCTTAACTAATTTTGCATCCTAGAGTCCTTTGAGATTCCAATCGGAATTAGGAATTATCCTTTATATAATTCAGAGACACACACTCACCCCAAATCTTGTGTACTATTTCAGGAGTTCACAGACACCCCCCCACCCCCGAATCCCACACAGGTCCATGGATCCAGGTTTAAAACCCAGGTTTAACACAAGGTAGAACAACCAGGGTTCATCAGAGATACCATGCTGTCTCACCTGACTCCAGTAGGTGACAGGATAGTGCAGCCTGAGAATCTGGTGGCTAGCACCTGTGGTCCTGGCCTCCAGGGCTGGCCTGTAGCTGCTCAGCACAAGACTGAATTTATCCATCGAATGAACAATCAGTGGTGCCGGGACCCAGATGAGGGAGGTGAAGTGAGCCTTGAACCCACCAGGGAGCTGCACAGTAGATTTGACCTACTGGCAGGGGTGAGAGAGGCTAAGAAAGAAAACCGCTGGTCATGACAGTTGAGTGTTTAATGAAGGCCTTTGGTGTGTAGTGTCAAGTGGAGCCCTGGCTGGTGAGGACGAGGTGGATGTGTTTCCTCCAGGTTTCTTGTGGCAATTGCAAGGGATGCAGACATGTTCTAACTTTGTATTGTTAGCTGCATGTTTCCATTATGTAGGCCTCACACTGTTTCTCATCCTTCAGGTGTATGAGCTGCCCTTCTTGGTGGCTCTGGATCACAGGAAGGAGGCTGTCGTGGTCGCTGTGAGAGGGACCATGTCTCTCCAGGTAACACTGGACCCTGACAAATTAGACGGGGGGGACTGTGCTGGGAGCAGGGAGTACAGATCAGCTAGGCACCCGTGCTCAAAATGAAGGAAACATTGTTAGGCAACAGCAAAACCACAGGGAAACGCCCCGACAGAAAATGCGGAAGCAAATCCAGAATTGTGAAATGCTCCCTTTTCAAAACACTGTGGGATTGTTGGGAGCAGCAGGTTTGTTGGGATTGTTGAACGCAGCAGGTTCGTCCCCATCTAGGGGGGCTCTGAGAGGAGCACCTGTTTAGTTCCCCATCTGAAACTTGCCTGGATATGTGGCCAAGGCCCCAAACCCAAGGGACCGTCCCCTCAAATCTGTGCCCATAGCCAGAGAGGACTAGTTGAATCTTGCTGTTGAAAGTCACATGATGCTTCCCAAGTTCCTCTTCCGGTTCCTCACTGGCCCAGTCCTCTTGCCAGTCCCCAGGCAGCTGTAGGCCCCCTTGGTCTCCCCCTGCCCAGCGGCCCCTCCCGTGTTCCCCATCCCAGAGCAGCGTTTCTTCCCTCTCCGCGTGCTTTCCAGTTCCTTCTTGACTGCTCCTCTCTCTCACTTCCTCATACTTATCTGCTGACCCATAAAATGTACTGAGACTCCACAGCTTGTGCCCTCAGCCCTCTTCTGCTGTGGACCAACTCTGGGGTGCCCGCACCTGGTTCCCAGCACCCCATACTTGCACCTTCGAGGCCATCTGGGTCTCCCAGGACCCTCCCCCCTCCCAGGCCTGAACTTCCTCAGGACTTCCTGTTTATGTCCATTCTGCCAGCAACCCCAGTTGCTCCTGAAGAAACAGTGGAGTTGTCCTTGCTTTCTCTGGTCACTGCCCAGTCCATTCTGTGTGAAGTTCTAGCCCAGACCTCTGGCCATGTCTTCCGTTCCCAGCACCATGGCCCTCATTCTGTCCAGGCCTCTTCTTACAGTGGAAAGGTCCCATCTCCATCCCTGTCTCGGCTCTCATCTTCCCAGTGTGTCCTTTCCCATCCTTTTCAAAAACTGCCCATGCTTCCTGCTGCTTTTAGTATGAAGCCCATGCAAATCACCTGAGGGGCTTTGTACAGTGTAGGTGTGGAGCCTCATCCCAGCAAGCAGCCAGAGTTTAGCTCTTGACTGTGGGCCTCAAGACAGGAGCAGTGCTTTGTTCAAAACCCTGATACAGCTGGGCATGGTGGCACCTGCCTATAATCCCAGCAGCTCAGGAGGCTGAGGCAGGAGGATCGCAAATTCAAAGCCAGCCTCAGCAACATGGAGTTACTAAGCATCTCAGTGAGACCCTGTCTCTAAATAAAATATAAAATAGGGCTGGGGATGTGGCTCAGTGGCTCAGTGGCTGAGTGCCCCTGAGTTCAATTTCTGGTACCAAAAAAATAAGATAAAAAAAAAACAAACCTGGTACAGGCTCTGTGCTCTGAGGGTCTGTGGACTCTGTACAGTCTGTTGGGTATAGGATGACTTGGATATACCCACAGTCCCTTCAGGTACATGCTTGTTCCAAGCTGCTGTCCTCAAGGCCTCAGGGCCTGCCTGACTCATGGGCATTTCTGCTGAGGTCAAGCATCCCAGGGTCCCTTCTAAGCAATCTGACCAGGAGCCTGCCACCCACTATCCCTCAGAGGACATGAGTGCACGCCACAGCCTGACACTTCTCCTGTCTGTGCCTTTTTTATAGGACATCCTCACCGATCTGTCTGCAGAGAGCGAGAGCCTCCACCTGGAGGCCGAGGTGCAGGACTGTGTGGCACACAAGGTACAGTGGGGTCGCAGGTTCTGTCAGCGCTAATGGAGTGACAGTCACCACATGCCAGCTGCCGCGTACAGCAAGTGCTAGTTCTTACTGTTGCGGTCCCCGCACCAGACCTACAGGCGGCGTGTGTATATGTGTTTTAGAAACTGGGTCAAAGAGGCAGAGTAACTTACTGAAGCCACATAGTTATTGGAGTGTCAGACTGGGCGTGTGAGCCAGAAACGCTGTGGCTTTCCTTCCCTCTTAATTAAAGTCCACTGTCACGGTGACAAAGCTCTTGTGCAATACAGAGCAGCAGAGAAAGAGCTCCTGCCACAGAGGCAGGGACGCCTTGGCAGTGCCGCACACCATCTCACAAGTTCTCTGTGGATGTGTCAGGAGCCAGGGCCTCCGTTTCTCACTGTGCCGTGGGGTAGGGCACAGGAGCACCACCTGATGGGACAAAGAAGCCCCCACGCGCGGAGCACAGCCTTAGGTTTTTAAACCATGTTTACAGTGTTCTATTCTTTTTCATTTCTTTAGTGATAGTGAAATATACATAATAATATACATAATATTTGTTATGTTAACCATTTGTTTTATATTTTGGGTACTGGGGATTGAACCCAGAGGCAATTTGCCACTGAACCACATCCCCAGCCCTTGTTATTTTTTTATAAAGGGTTTTGCTGAGTTGCTGAGGCTGGCTTTCAGCTTGTGATCCTCCTGCCTCAGCCTCCCAAGCTGCTGGGGTTAGGGGCATGAACCACCACACCTGACTAATTTTAACCATTGGTAAATGTACAGTTCAGTGGCATTAAGTGTTTGCATAATGCTGTGTACCCATCACCATTATCTCTACCCAGGATTTTTTTTTTTTTAATATTTTTTTTGTAGTTGTAGATGGACAGCATGCCTTTATTTTACTTGTTTATTTCTATGTGGTGCTGAGGATCGAACCCAGTGCCTCACGCATGCTACGCAAGTGCTCTACTACTGAGCTACAGCCCCAGCCCTCTACCCAGAATTTTTTATCATCCCCACCATAAACTCTGTGTGCATTCAACACTAACAGCCCCCTCTGCAGCCCCTGGTAACCTCTGTCCTATGTAGTCTCCTTGGATTTGTGTGTTCTAGGAACCTCACGTAGGTGGATTCGTCCAGGTTTGCCCTTTTGCAATTGACTTCTTTCACTTAGTACAGTGTTCAGGGTCCGTCCACATTGTGGAATGTATCGAAATTTCATTCTTTTTAAATCTTCACAATTGTGCATCGTACAGCTGTGCTCGCTTCGTCTACCCACTCACCCGCCCGTGGACACTTGAGGTGTGTCCACCTTTGGCTGTTGTGACTAGTATGGCTGTGAACATGGGTATGCAAACATCTGTTCAAATTCCTCCTTTCATTTCAATCTTGGGGTTGGTACCTCGGAGCGCAGTTGCTGGGTTGTGTGGTGATCCTGTGTTTGAAGGTGAGGAAGCACAAGTGAGATCCACAGTGGCTGCGGCATTTTACATTTTCTCTGCGTCCTCGTCAGCACTTATTATTTGCAGGCTTTGATGATAGCTGTCCTGGGGGGTGTGAAGCGGCATCTCACTGTAGTTTTGGTTGGCATTTCCCTGATGACTCATGACGTTTGCAGAGCAGTTTGTTAACATTTAGGGAAAGTTGGGATGACTTACTTCCAAAGGTCAGAGGAAGGCAAGGACTTGACTTGCTTTTATATCCTTGGTATGAACAGGTGCTACTTCTGTAGTCATCACTTTAAAATCGACGAGTATATGTGTGAGTGTGGGCTGTGCACCGAACCTGGGCCTCAAGCGGGCTGGGCAAGCACTCTGCCCCGGAGCGACACTCCCAGTGGGAATTTTTTCTTTAACCTTTAGCTGTCCTTTTGTGCATCAATTCACAAAAGACTGCAGTTTAACTGTTATTGTGTGTGTAAAGAACTTTGAACACCTCAGGGAGCCCAGGAGGCCTTCAGAACTCATGGGCTCTTTTCAGAGAAAGGCTTTCTGTGACCACGAGCAGAGGCCTCTGCCTCACACCAGTTGCCATCTCCAGTATAGTTTGTATTCCGGCTGGGGCGCCGCTGCCCCAGGCCTACTCTCTGCTCTTGGCCCTGCCGCTGTCCTCAGTGGTCAGAGCCCAGCCCCGTGCCTCTGGGAGCCATCTCAGCATTCCCTTGTTACCACGTGCCAGGGATGCTCACCCGCAGCCACCGTGGGCCACGGTCTCTTTGGCTCTGTGTGCAGAACTGGCCAAGGGTAGGAACCTGATAAACAGTGCCTAGAGGGCAGTCTGGAGTTGGGGTCAGGAAACCCTGTCTGAAAGGGCACAGAGTGTCAGAGCTTCCGATTGATCTATCCTGTGTGGTGTTCTGCTTGCAGAATTAGCACATTACGCAATCGTATTTGCAGCTGTTGTAGAGATGATCACAATCAGTCTCCCATCTTATAACAGATCCCCTTCCCTCCTCCTCATAGACTGTGAGCCACACAAGGACAGGGCAAGGCCCTCTTGTCTGGGGCCTGGCAGAGAAACTGTCCACAAGTGGACTGGCCAGCAGGGTTGTCTCCTCTGTTGGGACTGCATAATTCAAGGAGCCTCTGATGTAAAATAGCTAAATAGCTGTATTTGTTAGAAAGTTTTAAAATTTATTCTTTGAAGTTAAGCCCAAACCTGAACTTCCTAGAACTCACTTTTGACGAACTTTTTTTTTTTTTTTGGCCTTTGTAGAGCCAGGGAATACTCAGTGTCATTGGTTAAGGACTGTATTGTAGCTAGACATGACACACCTGTAATCCCAGTGACTCAGAAGGCTGAGACTGGAGGGTCTCACCCTGCCTCAGCAGCTTAGCAAGACCCTATCTCAAAATAAAAAATAAAAAGGACTGGGGATGTGGCTCAGTGGTTAAGCATCCCTGGGTTCAATCCCCAGTACCAAAAATAAAACTAAAAAATAACTGTATTGTAAGCTTTAACATTGTTCAGAAGTGGTCAGTCATTTATGATCAAAATCTGACCGACCACAGGAACTTGGCTGAAGTAAACTGCAGCAGGTCCGCACAGCAAAGCACCAGGCAGCCACAGTGGAAGCTGCAGAAGTATATGTGCAGGCGTGGGAGGGTGCTCCTGGGTGCTGGTTTCTGTTCTCGTGACTAGAAGGCTCAGGGGTCACTCCAGTTGGACTGGGCTAACTGGGCTGCGCAAAATAACCACACAAGAGACACAAATATCTTTTTCTTTCTCCTCTGATCTTAAAGGTCCGCAGAAAGAGAGAGAGAGCAAGAGCACTCGCTGAGGAGAAGCTATTCAAATGAGGCAAGGGGTCAGGTTTCAGGGGGCTGAGTCTATCTTCATGATGTCCACTGTCAGCAGGTTGACTGACATCTGGGTAGGCCATACCCAAAGGTACAATAAGAGAAGGGGACACACACACAAGGCCCTTCCATGGAAGATTCTATCCTAAACAGGGCAAGGGGTCGGGGCTGGGGATGTGGCTCAAGCAGTAGTGCACTCGCCTGGCATGCGTGCAGCCCGGGTTCGATCCTCAACACCACATACAAACAAAGATGTTGTGTCCGCCGAAAACTAAAAAATAAATATTAAAAAAATTCTCTCTCTCTCTCTCTTTAAAAAAAAAAAGGGGGGGGATAGTAGAGGATAGGAAAGGCAGCAGAATACAACAGACATTAGTATGGCAATATGTAAATCAATGGATGTGTAACTGATGTGATTCTGCAATCTGTATATGGGGTAAAAATGGGAGCTCATAACCCACTTGAATCAAATTGTGAAATATGATATATCAAGAACTATGTAATGTTTTGAACAGCCAACAATAAAAAATTTAAAAAAAAATCACAGGGCAAGGGGTTGTATTACAAAGGAACAGGTGAGCGTAGCTTCACTCATGGGGCTGTAGCAAGACACACCCAGGCACAAGACACCGACCCTCAGACCCAAGAAGGGTGGGGAAAGCTCTGCCACATTTCTGTGCCTGAGCACCTCAGCACCCAGCCGGGGAGTGTGACTCAGTCACGTGTAAGGTTGGCCTCCCACACCTGGGGCGTCCTGATTATTTTTTTAATTCATTTTATAATAGACTATGTATGTAGTGAGCACCTGTTTCATGCCAGGGTCTGGCCCAGGTGCCAGGAAGGCAGCAGAGAACAGTAGGGCCCCTGACCACTGGGTCGGGTCCCGTTGGGGAGGTCATTAGGGAGTCAGCAGTGAGTGCACACTGTGGGGTCCTGTGTGTGAGCCGTGCTGACCTGCTTGTCTGTTTCAGGGCATTGCTCAGGCTGCCAGATACATTTACCGACGACTCATCAATGATGGGATTCTGAGCCAAGCATTCAGCGTCGCTCCCGTGAGATCCTGTTTCGTTCTTTCCTTCCCCTGTCATTAGCCTTGTGTTGTTGTTCGCAGTTACTCACTCTGCTCTTCGTCCTCCAGGAATACCGGCTGGTTGTGGTGGGGCACAGCCTGGGCGCAGGAGCAGCTGCCCTGTTGGCCATCATGCTCCGGAGCTCCTACCCCCAAGTCCGGGCCTATGCCTTCTCCCCGCCCCGAGGGCTGTTAAGGTAATGCCATGCTGTCCAGTGCTTAACAGGGGCTGCCCACAAGCTGTCTGGTCCACTTATCTTTTTTGGGGAACCAGGGATTGAACCCAGAGGTGCTTAACCACTGAGTCACATCCCCAGCCCTTTTTTGAGACAGGGTCTTACTACGTTGCTTAGGGCCTCACTAAATTGCTGAGGCTAACTTTGAACTTGATCCTCCCGCTTTAGCCTCCTGAGCTGAAATGATGTAAATCCAAGATTCATTTTATAATAGACTATTTTTTAGAGCAGATTTGGGTTCACAGCTGAATTGAGCAAAGGTACAGAAAGTCCCTGTCTCCCCCACACTTGCAAGCCTCCCCCATTGTCAGCACCCCCAGCTGTCACCTGTCACCTCTGATAAACCTACATTGTCACATCTCTGTCACCTAGTATCCATAGTTTGTGTTAGGGAGTCTCTTGGACATGTACATTCTATGGATCTGGATAAATAATGACATTCTTATGAATTTGCAAAGTATTTTTCTTTGCTGATTCATTATTCTGATTGGACTGTCCTCTGTAACCTTTCACCCTGATTATTTTTTTTAATTGTACCACAGTTAAAAAAAAAAAGACAAATTAAGAATAAAAAATAAGAAAATAAAAAAGGGCCTTGTGCCTAATTATAGAAAATTGGGAAAATATAGAAAAGTGAAGAGATAAAAGATCCTTTATTTTCCCCCCCTCCCAGTGCTAGGGATGGAACCCAGGGCCTAGATGTAGTAGGCAAGTGCTCTACCACTGAGCTACACTCCAGCCCCTACAATTTTTTAAATAAAATTAAAAACTCAGAGTAGGGAGCATAGCTGGTGCAGTGGTATGTGCCTGTTGTCCCAGCTACCACGAGGCTGAGGCAAGTGGGGGGTTACTTGAGCCTAGGAGTTTAAGGTGGGCCTGAAACCTCATCCCAAAAATTCATGTAGAGAGAGTTCATTGTGTGAGCTTCTATTTAATTAGCTTCAGTACAATAATCTATCAACATATGGCTCATCTTTTTATGTACCTTCACCCTACTTCCCACATCCCCCACAGCTGAGTTAACTTGGAAACAAATCTGAGAGAGCATATCATTTTATCTGTAAATAACCCTAATATAAGTAAAAGATAAAGGGGTTAGGGGCTGAGAAAAGGGGGATCACAAACTGAAACTGATTTCCATGTAACTATAAAACTCTAAAAAAAAAAAAAAAGAAAAGAAGAAAAGATAAAGGGCTTGGTAATTTTGTTTTGTTTTGGGGGGTGAACTGGGGATTGAACCAGGGGCACTCTACTACTGAGCTACATCCCCAGCCCTTTTTATTTTTTGAGATGGGGTCTCACCAAGTTGACCAGGCTGGTCTCAGACTTGTGATCCTACAGCTGCAGTCTCTTGAGTAACTGGAATTGCAGGCACATGCTCCACTGCACCCAGCCACCCAGCTTTAATTCTTTTTAATAATGTCTTAATATCTAGTAATAGAATCACATTTCCCCAGCTGTCTCCTAAATGTTTTACAATTGGTTTGTCTGTATTAGGATCCAAAACAAGTTTCTTACATTGTATATGGTGCATTTGCCTTGCAACTGTCGTTTTTTGGAGGGAGATGGGTTTCAAGGACTGAACTCAAGGGCACTTGACAACTGAGCCACATCCCCAGTCCTATTTTGTATTTTATTTAGAGACAAGGTCTCAGTGAGTTGCTTAGCACCTCACTTTTGCTGAGGCTGGCTTTGACTCGCAATCCACCTGCCTCAGCCTCCCGAGCCACTGGGATTATAGACGTGCTCCATTGTGCCCGGCTGTACCTGTGTCTTTTAACGTACAGATTTTTCCCCTCTCTTCTGTATTTGTTGAAGAAACCACGTCATGTGTGCTGAAGAACTTGTCCCCTTCTGGATATATATCCATAGTGCCATTGAACATTATCTATCTCACCTAGGTTGTTTGTAGTTCTTTGAAAATGGTACTGAAGGATTTGATCAGATTCAGGGTGCACTTCCTGTCCGTATGACATCATGGGGATGTGCTTCCTGTTGCATTGCCTCAGCAGCTGTGCTGTGTCTGCTTGCCTCCCATGACATTAGCCCTAATGATTGTTACTGAGATTTGGTTTTTATTGGAGGTTGTAAAATGGTGATAGCCTGCTTCTGTTATTCCTTCTCTGTTAATTAGTTGAAAATTTAAAAACCTATCTGCAAATATTGCTTACTTTGAGGTACGTAGTTCATACAGGAAATTCAAGAGAGATACATAAATGCTGGGATCTTTCCACCTAGCACTGCTGGGAAACAGTCCCTGGCCACATTGACTCCTTAGCCTGTCAACATATGAGCTGTCCTGGCCACGGCCACAGCCACGGGGAGTCCCTTCAGATTGGTTTCTCCAGCCTCTGACCAACCCCAGGTGTTGGCTAGTTTTCTCAACTTTCTGATAAAACAAACTCTCCTAAACTTTTGGGCTTAAAATGGCCTTAATGTTTTTTTTCTCTGTTCAAATTTGGAATCAATCATACTTCAAGGAGTGTCAGTTCCTATTGTGGGAAACAGGACTAATGCAGGGTCAGTTGCGGCTCCTTTCAGCAGAAAGAGGCAGGAAATGGTTTTGTTCAAACCCTTCTCCTGTGTGTGTGTATAAACACAGAGATCAGGGATTGAGAATAGTAACACTAATGTAGTTTCCAACAGTGTGAGTATCAGAAGTAGCTCCAGAGTTCTTTGCAGTTAGTTTGTTCATAGGATCTACCCCTGCTAGGGATATACGATCAAATTGCAGTTGTTTAAAGTCACTTGAAATAACTGATTCATGTATCTCATTTGGCTTTTGATTTTAGAGATTATTTGTGTTATTTGATTATGTTCTAATTATGTTAATTATTACATTAACAAAATGTTAACATGGTTCCAGAGACAACCCTACAGAGCAGATACCTTCAGAGAAATTTAGTTTCCATCCTGTTCCCTCAAAAATGTCCTTTCTTTCATTCCAGAAGTAACTATGTCTGATTTTTTACTTTTCATTATTATTATATATCAAGCATATCTTCTTCAACTTTTTTTTTTTTATTTACTTTTTTATATGGTGCTGAGGGTCAAACCCAGTGTCTCACAAGTGCTAGGCAAGCGCTCTGCCACTGAGCCCCAGCCCTGGCCCTCTTCTTAAAGGCAGCTATTATACCTGCTCTTGTGCCTCATTTTTATTCCTTTAACTTCAACAGCATAATCTTTTTTTTTTTTTTTTTTTTTAAGAAAGAGAATTTTTTAGTTTTTTTTTTTTTTTTTAGTTTTTCGGCAGACACAACATCTTTGTATGTGGTGCTGAGGATTGAACCCGGGCCGCACGCATGCCAGGCGAGTGCGCTACGGCTTGAGCCACATCCCCAGCCCCAACAGCATAATCTTTGAGTGCACCATAACAGTACCCAGAACCCTGTCTCACGGCAGTAGAGAACTCATGTGGACGGTTATAGGCTGGACCCAGTTTTCTGTGGACAGATGTTTGGGTGGTGACCAGCCTCTGCTTTTCAAGTAGCACCACAATGAATAGCTTTCTGCCTCTCCTCTTACATTCTTGCCTCTTACATTCTTAGGTAGCTTCTGCTAGGTGGGGTGGCAGGGCCAAAGGTCAACGTGTACCTTGGTCTGCTCTCTGGATCCAGTCTGACGCTTTGCTGTGGAGTCTTCATTGAATGTCCGTGTGGCTCTAATAGAACCTGGCGAGAGCTGCTTTGGCTCAAGCCACTTCTCCCCCCTGGAGGACAGAGAAGAGCTATACCAACCTCCCACTGACCTGGCAGTGTTGCTTTTTTCTCTCTGAAACTGCAGAAGACTGACTTGGCATCTCTTGTTTAAAATTTTCAGCAAATCTCTTTACGAGTACTCCAAGGACTTCATTGTGTCACTTGTCCTGGGAAAGGATGTGATTCCCAGGTCAGTGTGCTGGATGGTTGGTCAGTGGGTTGGGGTTAGTTGAAAATACTGAGTACTGAGTCTCAATCTCATCTTTTGCTAAACAGGTTAAGTGTGACCAACTTGGAAGATCTGAAGAAAAGGATCTTGCGAGTGATTGCTCACTCTAATAAGCCTAAGGTAATCTGGGCACCAGTGTTAAGAGGGTCTGCAGGGAGAGGCCTTATGGAGCTCAGGAGCTCTCTGGACTCAGCCTCAGGGAGGGCACTTTAAGCTGTTGCTCTAAATTCTGTTGCTGCCCTCTGAACAGATTTTTGTCTAGGACTTTGATACCTAAGAAAGCAAATGACCAAAGCAAGTACACAAAATGCCAGTTAGGAAGTACTGTAACAGAATATTCCTGTTCTAGTTAAGTGTTTTGCCTTCTGCCAGACTTCCTAGGCCTGTTTTGTGACTATTCTGGTGCTTTTGGTAATATTGTCTGTGGTTAAGAAAATAAGATTTTTAAAATAGATTTTAAGGCTGCTAAATCAGATTTTATGTCCACATTATAGATATTATGCAGTTGTAAAGACAGTGATAGAAGCTGGGAGTGTAGATCACTTGCCTAGCATGCATCAACCCCTGGGTTTGATTCTCAGCACTGAAAAAACAGGTACATGCCTGTAATCCCAGCATCTCAGAAGGCTGAGGCAGGAGGATCACAAGTTTGAGGCCAGCCTGGGCAATTCAGACCCTGTCTGAAAATTACTAAAAAGGGCTGGGGATGTAACTCAATGGTAGAGTATCCCTGGATTCAGTCCCTAGTACGGCAATAAATTAACTAATTTTAGAGGAGAGAACATTATATGAGCAGAGGGAGGAGACAAGGAGCTATTTATAGACCTGTATGATTGGGTTTTGACAAAAATTTTGAAAAATATATACCAAGGGGCTGGGGATGTGGCTCAAGCGGTAGTGCGCTCGCCTGGCATGCATGCGGCCCGGGTTCGATCCTCAGCACCACGTACAAACAAAGATGTTGTGTCCGCCGAAAAACTAAAAATAAATAAATAAATTCTCTCTCTCTCTCTCTCTCCCTCCCTCCCTCCCTCCCTCACTCTCCTCTCTCTCAAAAAAAAAAAAAATATATAAATATATATATATATATACCAAATTCCAAAATGTGATCTTATTTGGATAATGGAGTTGCAGATGATCATTTCTTTTGTTTTTTAAACATTTATTTTTTTAGTTGTAGTTGGACACAATATATTTTTATGTGGTGCTGAGGATCGAGCCCAGGGCCTCGCACGTGCTAGGCGAGCACTCTACCACTGAGCCACAACCGCAGCCCACTTTTTTCTTTTTTTGACAGGAGAAATAAGTCTTTATTCAGTAGCCAAAGAATGAAAAAGAGGGAGCTTTGCTCATGAATCAGCTTCTCCACTTAAGGGGGCCAGGGTTACAGACACAGATAGGATTAATGATGGCGAGAGACTGGGTAGTAAAGGGGAGGAACACATGACTTTTTTGAGATTAGGTAAAGATCTTCCAGAACTCAGGTGCCACCTCTTTTTGTTCCTTTTATGGTCCAGTTTTTCCAATCATGGCAGCTGGTATATGTCTTTAGCCTTAGAGTAGGGAGACAGACAGACACAGACATTAGGCAAATTCAGGTCAAATCAACCTTATAGTTCTAGACAAAACATTTCTCAGATGATCAATATGTCTATATGCAAAGCTGAGTAAAATCTGACCCAAAGATTAAGGTAGCAAAGGAGAAAGACACAACATGAAGGTCATATCCCAGTCACCCATTTGATACTTGTAGGCCCAAGTGAAGTCAGAGATTTTAGCAAAAATAGCCTTCAGGTGCCTGAAGAACAGCCGAGGCCCCCCTTTCATCACAGCCCACACAGCAGAGGTGTCTTCAGTTCTTCAACTTTTTTTTGGTTTGTTGCTAATTAGGAAAAAAACTAAATTATCCTTGTATCAGCCATCCTCTCCAAATTTCCTAGAAGGTAGTTTCTAAAGGCTGGGGTGTAGCTCAGTGGAAGAGCATATGCAAGGCCCTCGGTTCAATCTTTAGCTCCCCACAACCCTGAGAAAGAGAGAAAGAAAAAAAACTAGTATCTAATTTGCAAAATTTCATGAAAAGAATTAAGGCATAAGGCCCAGGGGTCCCATCTCCAGCACCACCAAAATAAAAAGTGATTTTTCTCATCAAAATATGCATAATATAGTTTTTAAATATTGCTACAAGTATGTTGGCTTTATCACGCAAGAGGCACCCAACACTGGTTTGGGTGGTTTGGCTGAGAGGACTTCCTGAACCTGAGGGTTGCTGCCACCTAACAGTCCTGTGAGATCCCTCTGGTAAGGGTGGCAAATCCTCAGAGGACCAATGTTCTGTCTTGGTTCTCGCCCTCAGTACAAGATCTTGCTTCAAGGCTGCTGGTACGAACTGTTTGGAGGGAACCCTGATAACTTCCCAACCGAACTGGATGGGGGTGACCAGGGAGACCTGACACAGCCTCTTCTTGGGGAGCAGAGTCTGCTGACACACTGGTCCCCAGCATACAGCTCCTCCAGTGATTCCCCACTTGACTCTTCACCCAAGTACCCGCCTCTGTATCCTCCTGGCAGGATCATCCACCTGGAGGAAGAGGGCAACTCAGGGAGGTGAGTGTGAGGGTGTGCAGGTCTGCACTCACCACCAGGGGAAGAAAGCGTGTGCTGGAGACCAAACTCAAGAAACGCTCACTAGCTAGTATTTTCTTCTCTGTTGAAGGTTTGGCTGCTGGGCTGCTGCTCGGTATAGAGCAAGGTGGTCACATGAAGCAGAATTCAGCAAAATACTCATAGGCCCAAAGATGCTGACAGACCACATGCCAGACATCCTGATGAGAGCCTTGGACAGCATGGTGGCTGACAGAGCAGCCTGTCTCTCCTGTCCAGGACAAGGGGTCTCTAATACAGATGTGGTGTAATCAGGTATCCTGGAAATGGCCCCAGAACAATGGATTCACACATTAATTCTTAAACCAACTTAATGCGCAAATAACTTCCATGATGCCGGTACACTGGATGCCCACTGACAGGAATCTGATGGGTACTCAATTTAATGAGCTTCAAGATGACTCAACAGTCCTTTGGAACTACTTTTGATCATAGTGGCAGCAGGATCAGGAGTCAGGGAAGCGTGCCAAGACTACAGGGCTGCCAAGACAGCAATGTGGGGAAGCCAGGTGGAAGCAGCTCCCCCACCCACGCCACCTAAGAACGGCCCCAAAAGGGCAGGAATCCAACGGCATTTGAAGACCCTAAATGGACTGTAGCCTTCCCCCCTCAGGGTCTTGTCCTGCCACCACTTAGGTGGGTCTGAACTTGGATGACAGGTGTATAGTTTATTTTTCCATATCTCAGGGTACTAAGGGCAGCCCTGAGCTCCGTCTTCAAATGAAGATGAGCCAGGTCGGGAGGTAAGCAAAGGCCACTCCTGCTCCCTCAGCCTATGGCTCTGCCTGTGTTTACACCACCTGGGTGTTTAAACAGTGAGAGTTGATAGTTTGATTCTCATGTATTATTTTGGCTCTGAGGCCAGCCAGTGGGTTCAGAAGTTTAAAAAATAAAGTACTTGCACACCATGAGTAGTATTTCCAGGTAGGTTCGCTTTACTGAGTTGTTTTACAGCAATTATGTTTTAAGTATTGGCTTTTTCTGCCTACTGTAAACAAAAATGAAATCTTACATTTTCTGGGCATTCTGGCTAAATATTAAAGATGCACAAGTACCCCGTTTCACCCACAAGACCAATAAATAAATGGTTGAGGAATTTCTCTGAAAAGCGTAAACCCACAAGGATGGGGGAAAGCCAGAGACAAGAACGGTTGGCTCAAGAATGGCTCCCAACCGAGCGCCGTGACCACCTGTGATCCCCGTGGCTCAGGAGGCTGAGGCAGGATTTCGAGTTCAAAGCCAGCATCAGCAAGTGAAACCCTAAGCAACTTGGACCCTGTCTCTAAATAAAAAAGGCTGGGGATGTGGTTCAGAGATTAAGCACCCATGGGTTCAGTCCCTGGTACCCAAAAAAAAAAAAAGATTCCTAAGTAGGAAAGATGAGCTAGCTGGCTCACCACCCAGGTTCCTAGGAACTGAGCAGATGTGAAAACAGCTCGGTCCAAGGGGTCCGAGGGGGAGGAAAAATCTGGTCTGGCCCTTTGCTCTCGGGCAGAGGGTGGGGTCTGCGCATCAGCAGTTGAGGAAAAGGAATGACCTTCCTTAGCATTTCTCACTCTACTCCCTGGACAATCGGGGAGAACATGCCAGGCAAATCTGACCTCTGGAGACCTTGCTCAGGTAGGCACCTAGCTGTCTCAGCCATGTCTCTTAAGTTTACATGGGTTCAATCCCCCTTCTGAAGGGAGAAGGGGACAAATATCATAAGAGTACCCCACTGCTGCCAGGTTTGCCTCAAAACACAAGTTTCTACACTTCGTGGGGGCAGATGGTGAGAACTGACTTGCTGCCCTAGTGCCACCACATGCTCCCTTACCAATGAGGAACAAGAACAGAAGTGCCAAAGAATACATAGGCTGAAGCTCCAAACAACCCCAAGCTGAAGCTGGGGCCAGAGAGTGCTGTCATTGCAAAACTGACCCAAAGAGCTAAACAGTGAAGAGTTAAAGAACATCTGAACTGAAAGCATGAGCTAAATTATCAATCTAAAATTTTAGAACAGGCCATGAGTATCACAGTAGAATGGCTATTTTCAAAGATGTAAAGGCTCAAAAATACACACTTTCCCTTCTCCCATGTTCTCAGGAATCTCTTGGAGAAGTTATTCATCAGGATGAAAGAAATAAAAGATCAACATGTAAGAGGTGGATGTCATCAAATGATTTTGAGACTTAGCAAAATCTTGAGACTCAGACAACAGATGGATGCTGACAGTTGAACTTTTAGTGAGTACACAGAAGCTGGGTGTGTTGGCCCACACCTGTAATCCCGGAGGCTCAGGAGGCTGAGGCAGGAGGATCTTGAGTTCAAAGCCAGCCTCAGCAACGGCAAAGTGCTGAGCAACTCAGTAAGATCCCATCTCTAATTGAATACAAAATAGGGTTGGGAATGTGGCTCAGTGAGTTCAATCCCCAGGACCCTACCCCAAAAAAATAAGTACACAGAAAACCAAATTAAACATTATCCCAAAAAAAAACAAAAATGTAGGAAAAGGGGAAAAAAGAAAGGCAGAGTTACTACAAGGGAAAAATAGTAGTAGTTAGTTTATATAGCAATAATCACATAGATGCTTAAAAAAAAATCAGTATTTCAAGAATGGGAAGTGTTTGAGGAGGAGGGTTGCAGTCAGGAGAGAAAGCCTCAAGTCTTTCACCATGGGAGTATATCTGAAAGATTCAACAAACAGGAAAAGCATAAATTTAGGTGTGTAGTAAATATCAAATTTTCAGTTGGTACAGCATTTGCAAACAGGGCTCTAGGTTCAGTGCCCAGCACTACAAAAATAACCTGGAGTATTACCTCTGGAGGGCATGAAGGGAATAAGAGACTGCTGTCCTTTGTAACAAACTTTCAGAACTTTTATCTTTAAAAACTGCTTACTTACCTTTGGTTTAAAAAAATAAAGAAAACTCAAAAATATAAGACTTTTCAAGGAAAACTGATTCTTTTTTTTTTTAATAGTTATTTTTTAGTTTTTGGTGGACACAACATCTTTATTTTATTTTTATGTGGTGCTGAGGATTGAACCCAGCGCCCCGCGCATGCCAGGCGAGCACGCTACTGCTTGAGCCACATCCCCAGCCCCAAGGAAAACTGATTCTAACATCAACTTTTTATGTATGTTTGAGACATAACGGGTTGGGGTGATGTAGTCCACCCCCCACCCTACCAAGCTCTCAACACTGGGATATTGGCCCTGAGCTCTGGCCTAGGACACACGCATATGCACACACGTGTCCCAGCATGCCTATCTCCACGTGGACAGCTTGCAACAATTCAACAGGCCCAAACATGACCCCCCCACTCCCCGCCCCCCCCAACACACACACTGTATGGTTCAGCTATGGACTCGCCCACTTTTCCCCTGCAGGTGACTCCCTTTGTCCCTCCAGTGTGAAAATGAAAACCTAGCAATCCAGGATTTTAAAATCCACTTTAAAGTGAGACAAACACACTAGGAGCTTGTTCATCAAATTCTCAAAAATTCGAGTATTACCAGTCATATGATTCAAGAATTTATTAAGTCATACATGCAAAACATACTGCTAATTGCATTAGCAAAAGATCAATGTAAAAACACTGCACAATTCTGCAACTGTCAATTTAAAAAATTTTGTTCTAGTGGTTGAAAGGTCCAACATTGTGTTCTTGCCAGTGAGTTTAAGTTGTACAGAACATTCTTAGCACTAGCACAGTTTACAGAACCTCACAGACCCAAAGGAACATCATTAGGCAAAGCCACAACAGGAAGCGTGTGTCCGTGTGTGTGTGTGTGTGTGTGTGTGTGGTAAACAGGGTCAGTATTAGTCACGTGACAGTGTTGGTAATCTGGCAAGACAGTGATGTTAAGAAGGTTCATAGTTGAAGAATATCTAAAATATTTTAAAAACTGTAAAGCTGCAACACATGATTTTTACACCTAGTTACTAGAAAACTAAGGAAAGCACTTATTAGCTTTGAATAAAGTAACATGAAAACAGGAATGCACTTTTACTAACCTACAAAAAAACTAATGCATTATCAGAAAGATTTATAGTACAAGTAGAAGTCATATTGCTCATTAAGAAGGGGTTCTATAAGAAAAGCACTTACTAAGTTAGCAACTATGGGAATGGCCGTTCAAAAGTGAATTAAATGCCCAATTCCGGGAGGGATGGCAAGTATAGGAAAATGGAGAAGCTTAAGAAAAGACACTTAATACCGACCTTTCTTCATCTACTGCATTTGACAGAAATTAATCTTTAAAAATCTTTACCCGTGACACTTTTTTATTCAGTTGAATTATTCTGTGTACAATGTAGTGTAAATTAATCTCCACTTATATTTAGTCAAAATACTGTCTTCATCCTTTGATCACGTCGTGTTTCACACGCTCCACCCAGCACACCCACGACTAGGAACAGAATACTTCATTAGAGGAAACACGTGAATGAGAGTTCTGTTCAAAGTCTCTGCAAAAGCTAGTCGACTGATTTAAAAAAAAAAAAAAAACTCACTATGAAATCAGAAACTTATCCAAAGAGCTGAGTTATACTCATTTCATTACGACATACAGTACAGTTACGTGGTGAACATGGGCTGATAAGTTACTGATGCATTAAACGGCAACATTTCATCATTAAGGAGGCTGTGCTGCTTCACAGGATCTCAAACTACTCGGAAAGCGTCTGCACCTCCTGACTTCAGAAGCGCAGTCTTCTTAGACAAAGGTCTCCCAACAGTTTAGTGCTCGGTGTTCTCAGCTCAACGCAACTTAGTTCAGAAGGTATTTTGGCAACTCTTAATCTGAGCAAGAATAGGGGCTTTTGAAAAATAAGGCTTTAAGAAGGCTTGTCACTTTAGGGCTAAATTTTAATAGAATGTGAGTTTGAACTCATACACTTAAAACAAACCCTTAAAATTACTGATTGGTTCAAAATGGTTTTATGGAAAAATTAATCTTTAACAAAAACTTGGCATTGAGTGCGAAGGCTCCACTGTTTTTGAGCAAAGCATACAAAGGTTCCAAGGGGCAGGATCAAGAACGAGGAACTTGGACATTTACAACAGCAGGCATTTTCTCTTCCTCTTCTTGACAGGAGGTGGGCAGAGAACTGCTCGGATAGCTTCATCAAACACTGTCTTGAGGCCTCGCTGTGTGAGTGCTGAGCACTCCAGGTATTTTACAGCACCTACGAGACACACAGCCACACAGCAATGTACACTCAGCATGGCACGACACGACTCTCCTGATCAGGACAGCAGCAAAAGGCTGCTCCCCTGGAACCCTGCACCTTCTTCTGCTGATGTGACATGGCACTGCAGAGCCAACTCTAACCCCACCTCCACCTCCCAAGGGCTAACTAACACTAAGGCCTAGAAGGGCCTTGCTGGTTCCCCAAAAGTAAGCCAACCCTAAGCAGGAAAAATACATTCTCTCTACTTCCCCAGACTGAACCCTAGCCTCTCACTAGAGTAAAAGACATGCAGATCAGGTAGGAAAATGCAGGATTTCATACCAATCTCCTTAGCCATGGCTAACCCTTGTGGATAGGTGATGGGAGTCAGCTTCTTCTCCTTCAGTTTCTCAATTGTGTCTTTATCATCCCTAAGATCAAGTTTAGTTCCCACTAGGATGATAGGAGTGTTGGGACAATGGTGTCGCACTTCCGGATACCACTAGATGTGAAAAGAACAAAGTCTGTACCATTCTCCTCCACAGATGACCTTGACCTAAATTACAACTAAGGTGCCAAACTGTGCCAACCACCCCACTTCAGCTGCTGCCTGTCCTTCACACCTTCTAGCTCAGCCTGAAAGAACTGTAAGAAATAATCTTAGTAAGCCAGGACTCCTGGGATTAAGGAAAAAATCAGAGGAAATCACTTTATTTGGGGGAAAACATCCAATTCTTAGGATCATCTCAGAAAATTCATCACCTGTTCAGGGATAAAAATACACAAACTACCTAGTGGAGTACTCTGGCTCTGCCACCATTGCCCACCCTGAAAATGTCCCTGATTATTACAACAAAAAGGTCTCTCTCCCTCCTGTTTGACTACATTGACAAGTATCAAGCAAAAAGAAATGGTCATTAGACTGACTCCAAAGATGTTCTTTATTTTCTGAATGAGACCTGAAGCTTTAGAAATCTATATCCTAAAGGCATTGCTTAAAAACTGATTACGGGACTAAGGATATAGCTCAGTTGGTTAGTGCTTGTCTCACATGCACGAAGCCCTGGGTTCAATCCCCAGCACCACAAAGAAATAATAATAATAATAATAATAAAAAACCTGATAAAGTTCCCAAGAAATAAAATCACTAAGACCAATTTGAATAACTGAAAATTCATAGCACTAAATGATATTTTTTTATTGTTCCTTCCAATATTTAAAAGAAATAAGTATTACATGCCTATAATCCTAGCTGCTCAGGAGACTGAGGCATGAGGATTACAAGTTGGACACCAGCCATAGCAGCTTAGTGAGATCCTGTCTCAAAATTTAGAAACTAAAGGGCTAGGGAGGTAAATTTAGTAGTAAAGCACCCCTGGATTCAATCCTCAATACCAAAAGAAAAAACAAAACAAAATCCTACTTACCTTTGCACGGACATTTTCAAATGATGCAGGACTCACAAGGGAAAAGCAAATTAAGAAAACATCCTACAAAAAGGAAACAGGAAAGCATTCAGAAAACAACCTTAAAATGAGGAAGGTGATTTGCTTCCTAAAGGCTGCTGGGAATGAATCATTAGGTGCGGTGCTTACTGGTACCAACAGCTGATGTCAGAGGCCAGCTCCCCCCACTCACCCCACCAGTCTGTCAGACGACTCCCAAATCAGAACCAGCACATCAAGCAACTAGTGAATTATGAGAAAGGAAGGGAGAAGGAAAATACTGAAAGCTGTTGGAGGCTGGGAAAGCATCAAATCAGACCCCCAGGGGGCCTCTTTTCCCTAACTCTCAACTGGAGACCTAATTATCTGTTATAAACAGGCAAAAAAAAGTACAGTAGTGCTCTTCCAATACTTCTGTAAAATCTGATCTCTCAGTTTCCCAAAAGCAGAGTCAATTTTAAAAACATTAGCTACAAACAATATGCTTTTCATTACGTTCTCTAATGCAGGTTAAGTACAAACATTTTTAGATTATCACTGAGTTCCAATTAAACTGCTGTCACAGTCCCTGGCCACAAAATAGTGGCTGGCTTATTTGCTGTCCCCACCCTTCCCTCTCCAACAAAGGGTAGTTTAAGTGTGGAAGTAGCATTTTCCTAGCTGAGAACCACCTAGATACAGTCACAGACTCTCAAGCACAATCAGGGCCTCTGGAGAACTTGCCCCCAGGGCAGCTGTTGCTAAATAGAGATGCAAAGGAAAAGCAGCGCAGAGTAAATACTTGAAGAGAATTGCTGGTTAAACAGAAAATATTTGACTTTTTCTTCCCATCTAATACTGCACATAATGTAAAATTCAAATATTTACCTGTATAAAAAATGCCCAAGAGTTTCTAAAATGCTAGGTTTATAAAACATATCCCTAGAAAAACGCAATTATGCTGCTTTTGAAATGCATACAATTCCCAAGCTAGCACTTTAAACCATCCAGCTGGTTATCTTGTACCTGAAAAGGAAAGAAACATCCCATACAACAGCTTTTTTATGAATAACATTGTTTAAATACTGGCTCATGCACAAGCTTGTCCAAGAATCACCAGGGCACCCCAGCATCCAAGTTGATTGCAACCATCTCAAAGCATGAGTGGGTTAGCTCACCAGTGCCGCACAGCCACCCAGACAGCACACCACACAGGACAACACAGCAAAGAGAGAATGCTCTGGCAGCAAGGTTAGTCCTGCCCAGGCTCAACATGAAGCCACCCCTGTGAGCTCCCAGGTGGATTCTCACACCACCTCCTCTAATCAGCCCAGAAGGGGCCCTCTCACAAACCCTTCCTTGCACTTGGAAGGAGGGAAGCAAGCAGTTCAGAAACTGCTTCAATCAAGCTGGTAAGTGACCTGTCACGCTCCAATGAAAGCTTTTTTCATCAAGCAAAAGGAACTTGAGGTTCAATAAGAATTCCTAAGAAAACTAAGTGAAATGAGAGAAGAGATAAAGCTTGAGGCTTAAGTCGATTGAAAGTCTTACATACGGCAATCGGCTTGTCTTTGCCCCTGGACGTTATATCCTTACCATACGTGTCTCCAACCTAGTAACGTATGAGAACTTTGTTTGAGTTCAGTACAAACTGAAGAAAATTTAAAAAAAAAAAAAAATCAACGTAACCTGTTATTTATTCTTCATCAGAATTTCAGCTCAACCCTCCTGAGGGATCCAAAAGCATTTAATAACCTAAGACATCTTTGATGCCAAACACCACTGAATCATTCAATGAAACCTGGCCAAAGGTTTCATTCCATCAGTGCAGTTCAACAATGGTCAAGTCAGACAAAACAACTGGGGTGCCACAAAGGTGTTCCTTCTACTGTGGAGCACACACCAGAATTTAACACATTCCCATGCAGCTGGAAATGTTAGCAAGTGTCCCCTAACATAAAGGCCTGCTCATGTGCTGTCACTGGCATACGTCAGCAACAGGCACTTCTTCAAAGAGCTGCATGCAAGTTCTTACAGACAAATCCTGCAGAAGCCTGAGTACAGAAAAGGTACCTGCCTGTGAAACATGCCTAATAGACCAGACTTGAGGGTTTTTCCCAGGACATAGCCAGAGTTGAGAGCTGACAATTCTAACACTGAACACTAAAAGCTCCTGTGCAGAGCTGTGTTCCTGTCTTCCTCCTAGTTCTGTGTGTAGTTTGGATTTAGACTTGTATTACTGAAATGAACAATGCGGTTCAAAGTAAGACTCAATTCCAAGCCCCACTGTGGATTTGGTGAGGTTGCTCCTTAGAGACAAAAGTTAATATTTCCAGTGTTTACCACAATGCTTTTAATTCACTTCTTTGCTTCAAATAAAAATCAATAGACTTATTATTTCAACACAGAACTCTTGAGGATTCTTCTAAGGGCAAATGAGAATTATTCTAATTTCATCTCACTCAAGATTCTCTAATTTATAATTCAAAGATAATATTTGTTTCCCCTAACCCTCCTGATTTAATGTTTGGGCTGTTTTTAAAGATTTGTCCTCTGAAGGAATTGATGAGGGGCCAAATATTCATTGTGATCCACACTTGCTGAGATCAGTCACACAAAAAAACAGACTCAAAATACCATCTAATCACATTTGTTGTACCCTTTTCAGTTTTTAAGAACATCTTTTTTGATAGATAAGGGACATGCACAACAGGAGCCAAGCAGTTCCAGTTCCCCTCCTATGTGAACACTGCACCATCTGCCTGTTCCTTCCTTGTTGCTTTTTCTTCCCCCAGCCTAAATATAGCTTTCAGAAAACATGTCTGGTGCTTCTGACACTTACTTTCTACCACCTATTCCTTCCAACTCTACTTTCCTAACACCGTGGCATGTGAGGTTGTGCTGGTCAACCTGGCTCTCTGTTTTTCCCTGTCCTTGAACCATCAGCAAGCACTCCTTAGGAATACCTGGCTCTTTCAAGGTCTCTCACTTTCCTTCTTCACAAGTCACGTGGCTGTTAGAACACCTCTAGTCCTGGCCTATCTTTCCTGTGACTTGAACACTAATACTTTCCTCAGATCATTATGATGTTTCCAACTATACCAGACGCCCAACATGCCTTTTAAGAAAGTGGCAAGTCTTCCATGTCTTTATTAGTCTCCTATCACAAGCCACTTCCCTTCCTCACTGGTCAAAAGTACAGACAGAACAATTCCACCAGCTGCTCCTCTGCCTGTCTACAGTACAGTCCACACTGATGGGCTGGTCTTGGTAGAATGTGACTGGGCAGACATCTGCATGGCTGAAATCTCACTACTCCAAAAGCAGTATTGTTTCTTTCATTTTATTCTCTTTTCCCGTCAGTCTTGGAATTCTGCCCTGCCCTCAACTTAGTACTGAGGACTGAGCCTATGGGTGCTTTATCAATCCCCAGCCAAAGGCTGGGGATTGATTAGAGACAGGGAATCACTAATCAGCCCAAGCTTTCCTCGAACTTGCAATCATCCTACCTCAGCCTCCTGATTAGCTAGGATTACAAGTGTGTGAAATTTTCTTTTTGTTAATACAGGCATTTTATGCGCAAAGAAAGGACCAGGATATACATACATGACAGAGAAAAGGCAGAACTAAAAAAAGCTGGACATGTGTCATCACTGTGGAACCTCTAAGAAAATAAGCCCCAGAAAAAAAAAGAAGCAGCCCAACACCTAGGAAGTAGCCTGGCGCCAACAGCTTTGTCACAGTGGGCCTGTTGAATGTAACAATTTCTCAGAACACCAATATCAGACAAGGCCCCATGTGACCACACTGAAATGAGACCAAAAGTAAAGAAAAAGACAAACTTATAATCTTGTCTAAGTGCAGACAAGTCAAAAGAATCACTGCAAAATTGCTAAACATCCAAGCTCCTAGTAAATGAGTTACATTCTTCCACCATAGCTTTAGTTTTGCTTCATCTCCCCACCAACTAGATGATCAAAATATACCAATGCAGAATTACCCTGCTCCTGATGGTATACATCCACAAACAACAACTTCCTTTTTGAGCCCTACCACTCCCCCAACCATACAGCACAAGAGCAAATCTCACCCCAGTTTTTAGGTATTTCTCTTTCATGGCAAAAAGTAAGAAACCCAATTCTGCTTAACTATAAGTGTGTTCCTAATGACCTGTAGCCGAAGGACACTGACCCAACTAATGAAGGCTGAGGCCTTTTGAAAAAAAATCAAAATTTTCCAGCTAAACCAGGCATGGTGATACACACCTGTAATCCCAGCAGCTCGGGTGGCTGCGGCAGGAGAATTCCAAGCTCAAAGCCAGCCTCAGCAAGTCGGCAAGGCCCTAAGTAACTGAGCAAGACCCTGTCTCAAAATAAAATATAAAAAAGGGGACTAGGGCTGGGGATGTGGCTCAAGTGGTAGCGCGCTCGCCTGGCATGTGTGCAGCCCGGGTTCGATCCTCAGCACCACATACAACCAAAGATGTTGTGTCTACCAAAAAATAAAAAATATTAAAATTTTTTTTAAAAAGGGGGGGGACTAGGGTTGTGGCTCAGCAGTAGAGTGCTCACCTCACATGCGAGAGCCTGGGTTCGATTCTCAGAACCACATAAAAATAAATAAGTGAAATAAAGGTATTGTGTCCAACTACAACTAAAATAAATATATATAAAAATATATATATATTTATATATACACGCACACACATATATATGGATGAGGATGTGGCTCAGTGGTTAAGCACCCTTCGTTAATCCCTGTAACCATACCCGCCCCAAAATATTCCCAGCTATATAAAGCATGGTTTTTCTTTTATCCAATGTTGCAGCAGTCTAACCCACTATTAACCCACTAGGGTGCCACAAAGGTGTTCCTTCTACCTGTAGAGCACACACAAGAATTTAACACATTCCCATGCAGCTGGAAATGTTAGCAAGTGTCCCCTAACATAAAGGCCTGCTCATGTGCTGTCACTGGCATACGTCAGCAACAGGCACTTCTTCAAAGAGCTGCACGTAAGTTCTTACAGACAAGTCCTGCAGAAGCCTGAATACAGAAAAGGCACCTGCCTGTGAAACATGCCTAACAGACCAGACTTGAGAGTTTTTCCCAGGACACAGCCAGAGTTGAGAGCTGACAATTCTAACACTGAACACTAAAAGCTCCTGTGCAGAGCTGTGTTCCTGTCTTCCTCCTAGTTCTGTGTGTAGTTTGGATTTAGACTTGTATTACTGAAATGAACAATGCGGTTCAAAGTAAGACTCAATTCCAAGCCCCACTATGGATTTGGTGAGGTTGTTCCTTAGAGACAAAAGTTAACAACATTTCCAGTGTTTACCACAATGCTTTTAATTCACTTCTTTACTTCAAATAAAAATCAATAGACTTATTCTTTCAACACAGAATTCTTGAGAATTCTTCTAAAGGCAAATGAGAATTATTCTAATTTCATTCCAGATATGGACCACCTACAAAAACTTAAACCAAATAGTTCTTTGAACTGGCATGAGGATTGGTAAGGGGAGAAAGAGGAAGGCTGGTGGTGAGCAAGTCCCCTACTTTAAGCTTCAAAAACTCCTTAATCTTGGCAGTCCTTCCAAAGACAGACTCAGAATGCATCTGACATACTTTTGTAGGCTTCTCCTATAATACAGCCTCTAACAAAACTAGGCTGTCCCAAACCCCTGGTATTAGAATCGTTAACCTTTATACAAAGAAGGTTGGGAAAGCATCAAAATCTGCACGTGCTGTGTGCCCAGGCAGATTTCAAGGGTATGTGCTGTGAGACCTACGAGATCTCTAAAACAAAAACTCATATATCAGCAAGGCCTACAGTGGGTCCACGCTTACTAAATATGCCCATGACAGGATCAAGCATGCTTTCCTTATTGAGGGACAGAAAACCGCTATGTTGAAGGGACAAGTAGAGTCAGAAACCTACATTTTTAAAAAGTAATAATTAAAAACTGAAGCTTGAGTAATAAAAAGTCAAAAGGCAAAAAAATAAAAAAGACCTTAAACTAAGCAAAAAATATACTACTTGGGCAATTTTGAAATAATGTGTAAATATTTATTATGTTTGCAGAATTGAAAACTTGGGACTTAATGGGTTAAAACCTTCAAGCAGGTGTGGTGGCACATACTTATAATCCCAGTGACTCAAAAAGCTGAGACAGGAGAATCACAAGTTCATCCAGACTTTGTTGAGACCCTGTCTCAAAATGGTGGGGTGGGAACAGGATATTGGGGATATAGCTCAGTGGTAAATCATGTGTTCTATTCCCAGCAAAAAAAAAAAAAAAAAAGGTGACGGGAGGGCTGACCTAAACAGAGGCCTACCATCTCAGCAAACAGGCTACATCAGCTGGATCAGACACCAACAGGGCATAAGCCTTATGATACTGACATACCATTCATGTTCCTACTCCTGTCACTAAGTCCACACAGTGAAATACAAGATGTTGGATTTGAGCATTACTTTGATCTACCTATATGAGCATGCAGAACTTGCAAAAAAATATAGGTAACTTATTGAAGGATAGAAAAGCCCTTAGGATTATTTAATTTGGAAAAATAATTTGAAGGGTAACTTCAGCTGAAAATGATGACTAGCTGCTCACTATCTTTTGGAGAACAAAGTAGAAATTAATGGTTTAGACAAGATTTAGTTACATAGAACTATACAACAGAGAAGATGCCAACTTTAAATAACACGAAAAGCATAATATATCTTTTTTGTGTGGCCTAAATAAGAAATCTTCAACCTGGCCCTTCAGGAATGGGTTTGAGAAGTCTTGGGTAAGCCACATAAAAAGCCTTGCAGTCCAAAGAGCCAAAATCAGAGATCAAGTTCCATTCCACACTTAGGTTGAGAGGTTTCCCCATTACCAACAAGACAACAAGGTGCCATCCTGTAACTCCCAGGCCAAATCCTCTTGGTAAAAAGTGATTCAAAGTAATGAGACATCTGGGCCCCGGTACCGAACCATTTGGGCCTGCCCCTGCGCTCCCAAGATCATTTCCTTGCAAAAAGGAGTTGAAACAAGCATATCTTTAACTGCTAGTCAGGTGCTCCTTAAGCACCCCCACTCACCCTCCTCAAATGTATTACACAGCAGTCAGTTTATGGGTCTTTTCTGAAAGTTACTTGAGAGCAAGAACCCTGTCTTATTCCTTTTTTCCTACTCAAGTACTTTATAGGAAAACAGTCCACTGATGTACATAGTCAAGACCTAAAATGTTTAGTCTTAAGCCCCATCATGGCAACACCCCCTTTGATTTCAGGCCTCTAACATAACAACATAGCTTTCTTCAATCTGAGAGTTCACCTTATCTGTGCTTCTCAGCAGAATGGGACTCTTGCCAAGTCACCTTTGACTTGCTATAAGTGACTCCCTCAGAGAAAATGGCCTTGCCCTATCCTATATCCCCTGAGTCACAGTGGGGTGGCTCTCATTTCTCAGAAATGATGCCACACTCTTCCAGATTATCTAGGGGTTGATATTCCTATTCTACCAGTCACTATTTTTAAATCCACTTAAAATTTGGAATGATTTGCCAGGCGCAGTGGTGCACGCTAATCCCAGCAGCTCTGAAGGCTGAGGCAAGAGGATCACAAGTTCAACGCCAGCCTCAGCAACTTAGCAAGGCCCTCAACAACTCAGTGAGACCCTGTCTCTAAATAAAATACAAAAAAGGGCTGGAGATGTGGCTCAGTGGTTGAGTGCCCCTGAGTTCAACACCCCCCCAAAAAAGGAATGATTCAACACTCACTGATTACAGAATAGTTTTCAAGATATTTAAGATTTTGAACCATTTTATGTTTATGGGCTGATTTTTAATACTTAAATCACATTTAATTTTTAGCTATAGATTTAACTGAGAAACCACCCAACTGAAACCTCCCACACTATATTTAGCACTGTTAACTAAAATTCAGCTAAAGTATAATGTGCAAAAACTACATAGTTTAGACTGTATTTGGCAATACTTCCAGCTAGAAACAAAATGCATGAGACTGTTGGTTAGAGGGAAAAGGCTGTCTGTATTCAAGATCTTAAAACTATCACTAAACAGTAAGTTTGTTTTAAAAAACAAGATCTAAGAAGATAATGGTTGGGCTGGGGTTGTAGCTCAGCAGTAGCATGTGTGAGGCACTGGGTTCGACCCTCAGCACCACATAAAAATAAAAAAATAAAATAAAGGTATTGTGTCCACCCACAACTAAAAAAAAAATTTAAATACATAACACTCAATTAAAAAAAAAAAAAAAAGAAAGAAAAGTAATGATTAAGTCAATTAAGTCTACCCTACCAATCAGGGCTCAAATATGATCATTCTCTAAGCTCTTCCTGATCCCATCCTGGATTCCTGGCCAATACTGGGTTGTCCAGCACATTCACAGAAAATGACACTCACCAAGACACAACTTACACCTAATGAGCCTCTAGACTGATCAAATTGTATCAATAAGAATGAAGAGGAATCCAAATAGCAGTTAATACTAGAGTGTGTACAATATGCTAAGAATTTTCTATGTACATTACATGTATTAACTCACTCAAGAAACAAAGAGGCAAAAACTAGAGAAGACACTGTCCAAGGTCACACAGCAGCTAGGAAGTGGAAAAGCAGGATCTGAACCCAAGGAATTTGCTCTGCTTCCTCTTTAAGTACCCACTGTTCTTGCCAGCTTCTGCTCTAATTCACTTTTTAATCTTTTAGTTGTTTTATAGAGAGGCAAAACAAATTTTTTTCTGATTGGCACAGCAGACCCATTTTATAAAAATGAAACCTCAATCTACATGGAAAAGATTTAGGTCTAAAGTCAAAGAATTATATTTTTTATAAGAAAATAAATTATTAAGCCCTGATTAATTACTAATGTGGTTTAAAGAGACCTTAATCTTAACTACTTAATTTGATATGGTAGTGAAAAACTGTCCCAAAGCAAATCATCTTCAAACTAACTGCTATTAAAAACTGGTTTGTGACAATAAAAACATTACCAGTTTTATTATGAGTGGGGGAGGTTTAATAAATATGGTAATTCTGCTTCCATGAGGAGAGGACAGATTATTCAATAAATAGTATTATATTTTACCCTCACTTGGAGGGGAGTCTGATGCTTGCTTATACTATACCAAAAATGAATTATAAATTAAAGATAAAACCTTTAGCTAAAAAAAAAAAGCCTAATAAAATTAAATGAAAGAATGTAAAATGCACAAGGCTAAATAACTGGTAATGCTCAAAAAGTAAAAATCTGAATTGCATGTAGGGAACCAATTTATATTGAGTGCTATTACTCAATATACCCAAATCACAGCAAAATAAGCAAACCATAGATATGCATTAATAAAACATTCAAGAATAAAACTTTAAAATTCAGTTTAGTCCTTACTGTTTGTGGATAGGAGAGGGGGCGCAATCTGTCATAATCTTCTTGTCCAGCTGTATCCCATAAGCCCAGATTCACAGGTTTCCCATCTACCATAACATTGGCAGAATAGTTGTCAAAACTATAGAATGAGATAAAAGTGGTTAGTCACAGACAAAGGATCAAAGTCACTGTCCCAGCAGCACCTCACATCTCATAGAAGGTTTGCTAAAAGGCAGCAAATGGACCTGGATACTGCCAGGCCAGGAAATGACCACAAAAGCAAAAGGAGAAAGAGCTCTGAGAGAGAATGGCAGGCAGGCTGGCTGAAATGTATGAGGAACCAACTAAACACACACTTGAGAAAGAAAAATGCCTGAGAAACAAAGGACAAACTACTAAATTTAAGTGAAACAAATTTCTGTCAGCAATAAAAAATCTTTGCCTTAATAAACAAAAAGTTGGGGCTGGGGTTGTGGCTCAGTGGTAGAGTGCTCACCTAGCATGCACGAGGCACGGGATTCAATCCTTAGCACCACATAAATGTAAAATAAAAATATTGTGTCCACCTAAAACTAAAAAATAAATTTAAAAAATAAAATAAACAGAAAGTTTTAAGACTTTTTTCCCCAGGAAAAAGTGGAATTAGTTCCTCCTTCAAATCCCACGTGTGGGGTTTTTCATGTACATGTCTTATAATTTTCAACAAGTGTTTCCAGCCCTCACATCTGAGTATATGGAGTGATACTTGGTACAGTCTTGGTCATCCATGCCTGCAACCAAAGTACAGTGGTAACAAGACATACCTGACTTTAGAAGCCACCCCTGTTTTCAAAATGAGCACACCTGGTCACATCAATGTTTAAAATAACTTAAAGCTACTATACACAAATTAGTTACTATAGGAAAAGGCAACAGAGAAAAAAGGCTTATAGGCTGACAGATATTTAAAAAGTGCTACTGGTATCATAGATAATTAAAACAAAAATAAGGGCTTTATGATTTTTTTCAAGCTTTGCAATTTAAGCCAAGACAAATACCCTAATACATTATTAGTCTATAAAAGTCAAGGATTTACTTTTTATATGCTTTTAATACTTCATGCCTCTTACTATACTGCAAGAGCAGAGTTGAGATCTAAGCAAGCTCCCAATATAATTTACAGAATTTAATGACCTAACTTGTTTTTATAAAGAAAAGGTTTGGGAAGTGCCCATGGCCCCTATTGGTAGCAAAGTAGGTTAAATGAATGTGGTAATTGTACTTCCATGAGGAAAGGACAGATTATTCAATAAATGTTCAATAAACAGTATTGTATTTTCCCCCCACTGGCATGGGTGGAAAATCAGATGCTTGCCTCATACTATACCAAAAATTAATTACAAACATTAGCCAAAAAAAGCCTACGGGGAAAAAAAAAATACTAGATAATATTCTTGCATCGAGGCAAAAAAAAAAAAAGGGGGACCAGTGGTATAATCAGGTATAGTACTTCAAAATCAATAATCATTAGGGATTTAAGCTCTATCTATATGCATAGATAAATTCCCACCACAAATACAAGACAACTAGGACAGAGTGTTACCATTTACATACTTTAAATTGTTCGATGGCACTTTCACAGAGCACCTAAGCAGTGTGCTGTGCTTGAGCAGGGCGGGACTTAAAGGCGTTCCTCTCCACAGTGTCTCTGCCTTCACTGGGATGCACAAGACTCACTGGGCCACAGTGAAGCTTGGCTACTTGAAACTCTCTAGTAACCCAACATCAAAAAAGCATTTTGCTGGAGCTGGGGTTGTGGGTCATCAGTAGAGTGTTTACCTAGCATGTGCGGGGCGCTGGGTTTGATCCTCAGCACCACATAAAAATTTAAATAGAGATACTGTGTCCAACTACAACTGAAACAAAAAAGCACTTTTCCTTCCCCACCCAATTCTGCTGCCCTTGGGGAAGATGCAGCCCAATGGCCATTTCTATCCTACCTGGTTTCAACTGTGAAGCCTGTAACTTAACAGTGACCTAGAACCAACTGATGGATGACTTGTCAGAAAAAGCCAATTAAAATCTAATGGAATACTTCATGTTCCACTTCCCATAGAGCCAAATTTATCCAAAACTCTTACATTCACAAGAATTGTTCTCTGACCAATCTCTGGTCAGCTTCCTTTTGTCTAGCTCTGGATTTCTTTATATTACTACCAAGTGCTATATCTCACACTAAATTTTAACTTTGTTTTCTTGAGTATCTAAAAATTAGAAAAGCAAGGCTGTGTTTATTCCATCATGTGAGAAAACTATATTAAACTGACCAGGTATTTCTTAAAAGTCCAAAATACTTACAATTAAATCCCAGACAATGTTTGAGAGGAAAACAAATTATATCCACATATACGAGCATTAAGATAGGGTTAACAACAAAACAAATGGAAAAAAAATCAGAAAAAAACATATCAGACAATACAAGTATAACTGAAGATACTTACACAGTGGGGATATACTCTCCAGGAAATGCATTGGTTGTATAACTGATCAGTAGGCAAGTTTTACCTACAGCTCTAAAAGGAGAAAAATAAGATTGCTTAGTTGACATGAACATAATTATAGTTTTCTTTGTTCTGTTAAAATAATTTCTAGAAATCCAAACAAACCAGCATTTTTTCAGAAAGGTAAGATTTTGGATCCATCTAGTTCTATTAAGGTTATGTGGTATTAGCACCAATAGTCAATATTTGTACAGTTGTTTGTACAAATTACAAAAGGAAGTTACAAAAGGAAGAACATTTTAAAATTTAAAAAAAGTTTCTTCTGTGAACATCTTCTGTGAACAAGCCTTTCATACAAGAAGTTTTAAGTTCTATACTCAATGTATTAGTTCACTAATACTAATGCAAACATAGCTTGCCCCTGCAACATACATGCAGTTATTTCTGTAAGAACTAACTTATTTTGCCATCCCTCAGGGACACAGCTCAAACTCCCACCCACTTCCTAAAGGCTTCCCTCAGTTTTGACTCTTCTCCAGAGCTTTTAGTTAAAAACCATCATACACAAATGTTCTCACATTAATTTATCTGTATGCATTTGCCACGTCATGAGCTTTTAAAAACAGGGTCTAACAATACAGTCTACACATATTAATTAATAGCTCAGAGATGATAGTGTAAAGTTCCCAAACAGTTACAAAGAGAAAGTAAAAGAGAACCATGTAGAAATAAATATTCAGGGCAAAAGAGCCACCTGTACAACTGGTAATGGGTACAGACTGGATCAATATTACCAGTAAACCATCAGGCAAAAGTCAAAGTGGTGATTCAGTCTCCCAACCACCTGAAATGTTTTTCAAGAGAATGTTCCTTTTTTTTTTTTTTAATTTTAGTATTTATTCTTTTAGTTTTCGGCGGACACAACATCTTTGTTTGTATGTGGTGCTGAGGATCGAACCCGGGCTGCACACATGCCAGGCAAGCGCGCTACCACTTGAGCCACATCCCCAGCCCTCAAGAGAATATTTCTAAAAATTAAGATTCCTGGGGCCGGGGATGTGGCTCAAGCAGTAGCACGTTCGCCTGGCATGCGCGCGGCCTGGGTTCGATCCTCAGCACCACATACAAACAAAGATGTTGTGTCTGCCAAAAACTAAAAAATAAATATTAAAAAATAATAATAAAAATAAAAATTAAGATTCCTAGCCCAGGTGTAGTAGCACACATATAATCTCAGTTACTCAAGAGGCTCCCAAGTTGGAGGCCAGTCTGGGCAACTTAGCAAGACCCTGTCTCAAAATAAAATTTACAAGGGGCTAGGTATGTAATCAGTGGTAGAACACTGTGTAGAATGTGCAAGGCCTTGTGTTCAATCCCCAGTACAAACCAATCAATGGACAAAAATAAATTAAGGTCACTGCACCACTGTGCAGGGGCATGGTTGGAGTTTTACAGCATTCATAGGTTGACTTCTTCAGGGCTTTCCTAAGGGCTCAATTCACCAAATGTCCTCTATAGTGAGCCCAGTTTCTTGCTGTTTTCTGTTGGTTTACCAAAGTTAAGATGATAAGAGTTCACTATGGTATTGGTTTAAAAGTTTTTTACTGTTCAATCCCAAATGCCATAAATGGATTCACCATAAAGAAAGTTTAGTGCTTTCCTATTTTTCCCCCTCACACTCTAAAGTTTTAAAGTGAAAATGTCTCAACAAGGGCAGATTACAGGCTAATTCGGTCTTGCCAGTACTTGTTTTACTCCTAACATTATTAAGGGCTTAACAGAAGTTGGAACTCTCCACCCCAAAGATCTCACAATCAAACATTACATCATCAGAAGGTAACTTCCAACTTCTAAGGTTTCCTAAATAGAAATGACTCATTGGACATACATTTTGTAAAAGGCTTAGACTTTCCAAATGAACCTATATAAGCAAGAGACAAAAGATTTAGAGTCAGAAGCCTGCGTTTGAGATCCAGAACCAACTATCACTAAGTGGTTCCAATCTTTTGGCAAGTTCCAACTTTCTTTATATGCTTCAGTTTTTGTGTTTATCAAACAGATGCAAAACTACCAACTCATTCAGCAAACTATTGTGAGCATAAATTCAGTTTTAATTTATAGCAAGTGTGTACTATAAGAAGTATATTAGGCACCAAAGATATTTCATTGAACAAGGCCTCACAGAGTATGTGCACTTATTAAACTAAAAAATGAAGAACACAATCATTACACAGAAGTACTGGTATGAGGCTGGGGATGTAGCTCAGTGTTAGAGTGCTTGCCTAGCATATACAAAGCCCTGGGTTCAATAATAATAATTCAATAATAATCATCATCATCAGTATGATATTAGTAAAAATGCTCTGGAAATGCACAGCAAAAAATCTAACCTAATCTGGGAATGCACAGAAAAAAATCTAACCTTGTCTTCGGGGTAGACAGAGAAGGCTGCAATGTATGCTAAAAACTTATGAGGAATGGAGACAGAATGGGCAAACAAAGCAACAGCAGATGGGGAGGCCCAGAGTTGAACAAAGCCCAGCATAACTTAACAAGAAATATGGGGGCAGTGGTAGAGGAAAATCTGAAGAGGTGTCATCTCCTTAAGAAGAGATGTGGGACTGATCCTGCCTACAAGCCAGAGAAGGTAAACTGCCAAGAATGCATTCGATTTTCCAAGAAATATCCAAATGCACTGCGGAAAGAGGACTGAGGAAGGTGTGACATGAGGTAGGAAAATAAGGAAGCTGCTGCTGTGTTCCAGGAACCACCTGTGGTAGTCTGGACCACAGAGAGGGACTGTAGGGTGAAAATAAACGGGCTGTTTCATGAGCTACTTAGACACAAAGCAGAACAATCATGGTTTGGCCATGGTTTGGATGTGGTAGTTGAGAAAGAAAGTGGAGTCTAAGGCCAGGATAAATAAACCCTTTTTCAAAATGACAAATGTCGTGTAGAAAACGATAACAATTCTTGTCACTTAATGTCTAAGACAAGCAACTATAAATGTTTTAAGATAAAATATCTTGCTGAACACACTGGTGCAGGCCTGTAATCCCAGTCACTAAAGATACTGAGGCAGGACTATTTGATACTCTGTCTTAAAATAAGTAATAAAAAGGACTGGGATTGTAGCTCAGTGGTAAAGCACTCCTGGGTTCAATCCCCAGTACCAAAAAAGAAAAAAGATATTGGCATAATCTGATACTGGCTGATAATTTACTATCTATCATTATTGGCTACAAATCTATGTTCTTTTTTTTTTTTTTTTGGGGGGGGGTACCGGAAATTGAACTCAGGGGCACTCAACCACTGAGCCACATCCCCAGCCCTATTTTGTATTTTACAAAGTGAGACAGGGGCTCACTGAGTTGCTTAGTGTCTTGTTTTTGCTGAGGCTAGCTTTGAACTCTCATCCTCCTGCCTCAGTCTCCGGAGCCACTAATCTATAAATCTTTACGAAAAAGATTAAATTGTGGAATTCTGATTTTTAAAATAAGTACATGCCCTACCTTTTTTTAATTATTAAGAACAAAAAAATTGAAATTTTTGTTTATTTATTCCTTGTATATATAAAAATATAAATCAGAGGCTGGAGTTGTGACTCAGAGGTAGAATGCTCGCCTAGCACATGTGAGGCACTGGGTTCAATCCTCAGCGTCACATAAAAATAAATAAAATAAAGGTATTCTGTCCAACTACAACTAAATATGTGTGTGTTTATATATACATACATATATGTATATATAAACATATATAAATCAACTCTAGAGGTCAGAGTCAACATCTGCACTTGGCAAAACAACTTGAACATAAATGCATGAAGAATGTCAGCCATGTTGGATCACAGTGTGGACAGGCTCTTGTAGAATTTCTGGAAGTTTTGCTTTGGAATTTCCAGTTTTATATATTTAACTGCTCAGTTAAACCTCTTTTTAATCTTTGAAAGATGTCATCACTCTAGAAAATGAACCTGGATTGGCCTGCAGGGAGAAAGCTCATGTCAGTTCTATATTGGATTTCTCCAAGTTCACGCACGACATTACAGTTTTTTAAACCTGTATTTGACTAAAGCCAATAACGTACATTCTGTTAGGTTCTTCACTTTCCCATTAAGAGAATGTTTTACTTTTTTTTTCTGCAAACCTTATTATTTCTTGCAATCTATAAACCACAACTTAAAAGCACATAAAATCAATAATTACGAAACAATGGCAATTTCCTCACATTAAAAAAATAAAAATAAAAGGAGGGGGCTGGGGTTGTGGCTCAGAGGTAGAGCACTTGCCTAGCATGTCTGAGATAACTGGGTTTGATCCTCAGCACAACATAAAGATATTGTGTCCATCTATAACTAAAAAAAAAAAAAAAAAATTAAAGGGATCTAGGAAGCATAAATAATTTTCTGCACTGCTTTTTAAGGTAAACTGATCTTAGGAAAGAAAAAAACATTCTTCCAAGGACAACTGTAAACCAAAACAAAGAGCATGCAATGTCATCTAAAAGCACATAGTTTTGTTTTAGTTTTTTGTTTTGTTTTGTTTTGTTTTTTTAATATTGAAGAATGAATCCAGGGGCACTCAACCCACTGAGCCACATAACCAGCCCTTTTAATATTTTATTTAGAGACAGGATCTCACCAAGTTGTCTACACTCCCACTTAGTTGGCTTTGAATTCAAGATCCTCCTGCCTCAGCCTCAATTTACAGTGAGAAATAAGGTATGGGGATTCTACAACAAATGCTTAAAGAGAATATGTACAGAAAAAAATATGAACTAGTAAGAGTAGTTCAGGGGTTGAGGTTGTGACTCGGTAGTAAAGCACTTGCCTTGAAAGTGTGAGGCACTGGGTTTAATCCTCAGCACCATATAAAAATAAATAAAGGTATTGTGTTCATCTACAAAAAAAATTATTTCTAAAAAGAGTAGGTCAGAGCTGGGGTTGTAGCTCTGTGGTAGAGCGCTTGCCTAGTATGTGTGAGGCACTGGGTTCGATTCTCAGCATCACATATAAATTTAAAGAAAGGCACATTGACAACTAATATTAAAAAAAAGAGAGAGTAGTTCAATGTTACAAAAACACAAAACCCAATCTGAAATCTTAAGTTCTGTTTCCAACAGTGAATATCACAGCAAATGAACAGAAAGCTAGCCAAAACCAAACAAAAAACAGAAAGCTAGCCATTATCACCATTAGAGGCTCCCTAAAAAATTAAGATTCCAGGGCTGGAGATATAGCTCAATGGGACAGTACTTGCCTAGCATGTGTGAGACCCCAGTTCAATCTCCAGCGCAGCGCACACACATGTGCACACACATACACACAAACACACACACATACAAATTAAGATTCTGTTTAAAGTTTCTCAAACACTCAAGGCTGAAGACACTACATATGAATTGTTGAATTATGGGCTGTCTCTTCCTCTGGAGAAGGCCCACATTCTCTCCTGAATGTGTATTTCTTGCTTTATCTCAAAAACTTCTCACTCTTGACACAGCCTACATTATCCCTTAAATATCTCTACTTTCCTAAATAAACAGTTGTGTCTTTGAGAAAGGAAAAAAAAAGAGAGAGAGAGAAAGAGAGAGAGAGAGAATGAATACTGAAGTGTGAAGCAGATTTTTTTCCAATCCACCCTTCTAGAATCAAGTCCAACTATGGTGTAGCAGATATGAGTGAGCTCAAGATACAGAGTTCAAAAATAATATCTTAACTGCATACCACTCCATTCTCCTTCAACTCCTCTATTAAATCCCCTGTTAGTGGGATGTCATGTGAGAAAGCAAATAGAGTAAAATACTGACTACAGATTATAGTGGTGAGAATACGGGTGTTGACTATACTCAATTTTTCTGTATGCTTGAAATTTTTCATATTAACCTGTTGGTGGAAAAATGTTCCTTCTGATGACATGCGATAACTACACTGATAACAAGACTCCTGATAAAAACATCTCCCTCTAGGAAGACTACAATCAGAAGACAGAGCTATCTGTGATACAGAGGTGAAAAAGTAGGAAGCACTAAGATATTAAATGACTAATGCAAAAGAGAAGATTATGACAGATTGAAGGTTTCTCAAAATGGCTTCCTGATACTCCTCCACTTTTACTAGTACTGCCATTCCACACCCCCACATTGCTGGGAATTGAACCCAGGGCTTCTGGCATACTAGGCAAGTGCCTGTATCCCCAGTCCTGTATTAAAAAAAAAAAATGAATATTATTATATATAATTTTGCCAACCATTATCAGTCATACATTAAATCTAAGCTTGTAAGCCAGTGCAGAGAATTCAAATACCTTTATAACAGGTCAAAACTAAAGAAGATAAAAAGTAAACCTCAAAACACACCAAGACAATTTATGAAGAACTGAAATTCATTTTTCATGCTATCACACAGTTCAATGGAAATACTAAATGGCACACATTCTTATAAAGATGATGTCACAAGAGGCATTTATCACACTCAACTAAAAAAAACACCTAGGCAGCTATGTCTTAAGTCAGACACTGTGGCGCACAGATCACTGGCCCAACCAAAAATCATTTTGTATGAGGTCTTCAAGTCATTCACCCTCCACCTTCTAGTCAACCAAAGTTAAAACAACACTATTAAATACTGTTTTTGGTTGTGGGTATACCCCAGTGGTGAAGCATATACTATCCCCAGCATCAAAACAATTTTTATTTAAAAAATTTCAAAACAGTTGTGAGATGCTGTCTTACCTAAGTAAAGAGACAATCAATCTTAGGGCAGAGGTCCCCCTCAAATAAAAATTATAGGTCCTACATTCAGGAAAGACTACCTTTTTTTCTTAAAGATTTTTAAGATGAACACAATATATTTATTTTACTTATTTTTATGTGGTTCTGAGAATCGAAACCAGTGCCTCACGTGTGAGGCAAGTGCTCTATCACTGAACTATAACCCCAGTGCTAGGAAAGACTATCTTTAAAAAATAAATCCTATCTCATATTTTATACCCAATGCCAATTTACTGCTATACAGGAAATTATATACCAAAAGAATACAAGCTAAGGGCTGGGGTTGTGGCTCAGCAGTAGAGCACTCACCTAGCACGTGCATCCTCAGCACCATATGAAAATAAATAAATAAAATAAAGGTATTGGAGCTGGGTTTGTGGCTCAGTGGTAGAGTGCTTGCCTGGGTTTGATTCTCAGCACCATATATAAATAAATGAACAAAATAAAGACCCATCAAAAAATTTATAAATAAATAAATTAATTAAATAAGGGTATTATGTCCAACTACAACTAAAAAAATAAATAAAATTTGAAAACAAAAAGAATACAAGCTAAATGATTCTCACTATAATACAGTTATAACATAGTTTATAATTCCTTAAATAAGAAAGCTTGGGGCTGGGGTTGTGGCTCAGCAGTAAAGCGCTTGCCTAGCACGTGCAAGACCCTGGGTTTGATCCTCAGTACCACATAAAAAAAATAAATAAAATAACTACAACTACAACTAAAAAATAAATATTAAAAAAAAGAAAGCTTGCAATTTGTGAAACCTCAATCAGTTTGCCTTCATTGATTTTATTATTTTTAATTGTTTATAATTCTACAACATTAAGTAGCTTTAAGCCCCACAAAATTTAGGCCCATATTTATAATTAGCAATTTCTGAATAAAAATATTCAAACTATAATATCAGGAATATTATCTGGTTAAAAGCAGAAAAATATTTCTGGTGTGAAAATTATGTACGTACCTAGATTTTTCACTAAAATAATGTTTGCTACATATTATCCCTTGACATAACACAGCTTAAACTCTTCTGTAAAGGCACATTTCATTTACATCACTTAGCTATATCACTAGTCAATACCAAATGTCAAATGCAGTCTTAAAAATCATACTGAAAAAAAAAGCCAGGAACTGTGGCTTTCTGGTGTCCAGTATGAGGGTCTCCTGGAATACTCTTCCACTGAGCTACATCCCCAGTACTTTTTATTTTTTATTTTGAGACAGGGTCTGGGTAAGTTGCTGAGGCTAGACTTGAACTTGCCATCCTCCACCTCCGCCTCTCTAGGTTGCTGCAACATTATGCACAGCAGGAACTACATATTCCCTCAGAGTCTTCCAGTAATAAAAAGAGCAATAGTAACAATGACAACAATAACTGGAGATTACTAAGCACTCAGCAAAGAGTAAGGCACTTATCAGGCTCTTAATATTTAGCATCTTGTTTACCTTTCCCTTGATGCATCTCTTCAGGATGAGTGATATGGTCAAGGTAAGTGGTGGGGTGGGGATTAAGGAAGGATATAGTTCCCATAGTGGGCATTCAACAAGTATCTGACTGTATTTTAAAAAAGCTAGGGCTAAGGTTGTGGCTCAGTGGCAGATGGCGTATCTTGCATGGGTGAGCACTGGGTTCAATCCTCAGCACAACATAAAAACGAAGGAATAAAATAAAGACATCATGCCCATCTACAACTAAAAATTTTTTTAAAAAAAGGAAAAAAAAGCTAATACAGGGATGGAGGTGTTTCTCAGTGGTTAGAGCACTTACCTAACACATTCAAAGCCCTGGATTGATACCTAGCAACAGGAGCTGGGGAGCCAAAACAAGACATTACAGGTCCATGACTTGCTCATATTAATTAAATTAAATGTAACTGTTGTGTGCATACATATATATTTGGCGGGGGGGAGGATACCAGGAATAGAAGTGCCTCTGGAGGCACTTAACCACTGAGTTACATCCTAAGCTCTTTTTATTATTGCTTAGGGCCTCTCTAAGTTGCTGAGGCTGGCTCTGAATCTGCTATCCTCCTGCCTCAGCCTCCTGAACCACTGGGTGCCACCACACCAGATTTCTCCTTAGATTTTAGTCTTGGAATTCTTCAAATAACATCACATAGTATGACTGAGTACTGAATTAGCAGTAACTTTTTATTTTATTTATTTTTTGGTACTGGGGATTGAACCCAGGAGGGCTTTACCACTGAGCTACATCCACAGCACTTTTTGAGACTGTGTCCCACCAAATTGCCCAAGCCAGCCTGGGTTACAGCAGCCTCCTAAGTATCTGGGATAAAGTGGGATTACAGGCTTGCACCACTGCAACTAGCCAATTTAACTTTTAAAAAACTAGTATGTAGTACTTTTATATATCCCATGCCACTACGGATTCAGTATTTTTAACTTTTAAAGGAAGTTCAGATAACTATATGACATGCAAAAAGAAGAAAACTTCATCTAAAATAATTCACTATAAAACTGAACATCTTTTCCAAGTGACAGAGTAAAGCTTTCTTTCAAAAAGTTAAAGAAAGTCACATATACATTCAAATTAAGTGAACCTTACAATTTCTAGTTATATACATAGAAGCCAGTAAATGGGCAAATCCCAAAGACTGGTTATCTTACAAATATCAGTTGTTTGCCTTTCATCTCAATTAGTTATAGAAACAATTTCAAATGTCCAACCTAGAATCATCTAAATAAGTTGAAAATCAACAAATACATTTAGAAGCATAAAAGTAAAATCAATGTTAAAGTTAAGTTTGGAGAATATTAACCAAAAATTAACGGGATGCCAGAACTTGTCCTTCGACTTTACTCAACTTCACAACGTACCAGTTGCATTCTGAGTTTCATGAAACTGCTAGTAATTCTCCGAGCTTCCTTGTTAACACTAACCTACACAAGCAAAGCTCAGATGCGCAATTTTGCTTGGATTACACTGAGATTCTTGTTTCTATACGGGGGGAGGCGGGGGGGGGGAACGAATAAGACAAGTCTTGTCTTCCTCAAGGGCCTGTAACCACCACGGACAGTAATGAAAAGAAAAGCCTAGAGTCACACGGAGCCCGTTCTGCTCCAGCCATACCTAATGCATTAAACGAAGGTCCATTTGGAAGTTTGGGCTTGTTTGTTTTTTTTGTTTGTTTTTAATCTTTATGACACCAGGCTCTTTTCAGAACCTTCTCTACCAGATCGGGCTCCTCACAGATAGCATCTCAATTAAGTTTCTCCACGAAAAGGATCATTTTAGAACCCTTAAAGTGGAGAGGTGCCAATCAGAAGCAAACTGGTGGTCCTAAGTAAGTTTGGAGGCCGCCAAAGTGGCCCGTGCAAACAGGCATCCAACAGGACCGACTCCGGGTTAGAGATGAAGGAAGAAACCAAAAAGAACTCCTTCCTCCAGGGGGAAAAGGGACAACCACCTCCAAGCCCGCCTAATCTTCGTGCCAACCAGGGCGGGCGGCGTCCGCCCGGGAAGAAAGCGGAGGGTGGAGTTCACTTTTCCCTCCGGCCCGAAGCGCCCAAGCCCTCCCCCACCGAAGCGCCGGAACCAGGCCCGCGCCGCGGCCCGGGAGGCTGGGAGCCAGCGCCCCGCGAGGCCCGCGGCGGCCACGCGAGCCCGGCAGCCGGGCGCAGCCCGCAGCCCTCGCCGCCCCCGGCCCTCCCTGGCCCACCCCGCCGCCCCCGGCCCGCCGGCACTCACCCGTCTCCCACCACCACACACTTGATGGCCTGCATCTGGGCCGCTCGCGGGGCCGCGGTAGCGGCCGAGCGCTGAGACGAGAAACGGCGGGCGCGGAAAGCGGCGGGCGGGCGGACGCGCGGCTGCGGGCGGCGGGGCGTGGGGTGCCGGGGCCGCTGTCCACGCCGCCTCGCCTTCCGCGGACTGGAAGCTAAAGCCTGGCAGCGGCCACCACCCAAAGCTGGGGAAAACTGCAGAGAAACAGGAAATGGCCGCTCCACTCACATCCGGCCTCCCCTCCCCCCGCGCCGGCGCCGCCGCTCCCAGGCTCCGGGCGGGGCCGCTCCCGCCCGCGCGGCTCCCGGGGTTCCTCTGGGCTTCGGGAGCGCTCGGGAATGCTCGGAAGCGCTCGGCTCGGGCCGCGGGCGCGCCTCGGAGGGCAGCGGAATGGCCGCCATGTTTGCGCGCTAACACTCCTGGGCGTGTCCAGGCCTGGAGATCCCCACCTCGCGGTCCGCCCGGCTTTGGGTCTGAAAAGGAGACCCAGGTTCCGGGAGCCGCGCGGGCCCTCGTCAGCTCCTGACCAGGCCCGCCGAACCACCTGCATCCTCCTTTTTTAATCCTTTTTATATAATAACCATAACTTATGTCATTGATATGGGTCTTTCCAAAAAATTCGAAATCTAAAATTGTACTCCATACCATTAAAATAATCATAATGAATACTTTGGGGAAAACGGAGGATTGGCTCAGTGGCAGGTCTGTAGTCTCTGCCACTGGGGACTCAAGGCTGGAGGACCAAAAGTTCAAGACCAGCCTCAGCAACTTAATGAGACCTTGTCTCAGAAATTAAAGTCTAGGGGGTTGGGGATGTGGCTCAAGCGGTAGCGCGCTCGCCTGGCATGCCTGCGGGGTTCGATCCTCAGCACCACATACAAACAAAGATGTTGTGTCCCCCGAAAACTAAAAAATAAATATTAAAAAAATTCTCTCTCTCTCTCTCTGAAAAAAAAAAAAGAAAAAGAAAAAAATAAATTAAAATGTGGCTCAGTGGAAGAGCACCCCTGAGTTCAGGCCATCAACAGCAGACACACACACTCACTCACAGAATCCAGGGTGAGAAAAGAAAAGCCTCTTTTAAAGGTTGTCAATATCTGCAGATAATATATATAATTCATCCATGATTAAGAAAGGAAATCTAAACTGGGTATGATGATGCATGCCTGTGATCCCAGAGACTCAGGAGGCTGAGGCAGGAGGATCACAAGTTCAAAGCCAGCCTGGACGATTTACGGAGACCCCTGTCTCAAATTTAAAAAAATAAGAAGGCTGGAGGAGTAGATCGGAGGTAGGAGATAGAGTGACCCTGAGTTCAATCCCCTGCAGGAAAGAAGGAATGAAAGTGAATTCTATCTGAAAACAGGAGCATTTCAAAAAATATCGTTTTGTTTATGCGGTATTGAGGATGAAACCCAGGGCTTTCTGCTCTACCGCTGTAAGGCCCCACGGCCCAAAACCTTGGGTTTTTGTTTTTGTTTTTCTGATACTGGGACTTGAACCTAGGGTGTTCTACCACTGAGCTACATCCCCAACCCTTTTTTATTATTTATTTTGAGAAAGGATCTTGCTAAATTGTTCAGGCTGGCCTGGAGCTTGTGATCCTCCTGCCTGAGCCTCTCAGAGTTGCTGGGATTACAGGTTTGGGCCACCATGCCTAAGTTTTTAAAAATTTCTTAGAAATTAAAAAGCAATAAAGACAAATTTTTAAAATGAAAATATAAATAAATAAACAAGAAAGAAATTAAAAAGCAACCTAGCCAAAATTCAAAACTCAGTGGAAAGAACGAAGAAAAAGCAAAGGAGGGAAATGTTGAACCACGATGCAAAGAAAAGACCACCAACTCCAATTTTAAATCAAATTAAAGCAAGCTTATATTGTGTACACAGAGAGAGCTGGTCAGCCGCTGTCTCACCCAAAGCCAGGCTAGAGAACAGCCGCCCAGCTCTCCAGGAAAAAGGCTTGATAGCATAAAAAGTAACAAAAGGGGATGTGTTGGGAACTTACAGCTAACAAGATTCTGGCAAGCATAACAAAGGCAGGTAGCAGGTTAATGATCTACATGATTCAATATTTCAAGAAAGGGATTAAATTGATATTCCAACATCAGAATTGATGAGGGGCTGCTAAGATTTTACGAAGGGTTATTATGTGGTCAAGGAGAGCCAGGCATGGGTGAGTCTGGAACACAAGCAGGAATTCCCAACAAGATTAGCCCTCACGGTATGGTCAAGCCAAATTGGTATCTTAGTCAAACAGAAATGAGCTTTTTATAACTTTGTGCCGAGATGGCTCCCAATCTTAGAATAGAATTAGGTTGGGTTCATCAGGAAACCTTCATGAAAATACTGAAAAGAAATTTCCCAGGCCTGAAGGAGTTTACTAATGGAAAGTGCCAACCCCTATGGATGAAAACAGACCCACTCAGAGGACATGTTGAACAATGTGAACAGATAAGATACTACAGACTTCCAAGGAGAAAACACAAGACTTAAGGAAACAGGAAACAGAATGGCTTTGGGTTTCTCAGCAGTAATAGTGGTGGGCCATTGCTTTCAAAATTCTGAAGGAAAATAATGTTCAAACTAGAACTCTACTCATAGCCAAACCAGTGATCAGAAGATGGGTAAAATAAGAACATTTTCTATACAAGTTCTCAAAAAAAAAAAAAAAAAGTTTTACCTCCCACATACCACATCCCAGGAAGCCACTGGAACATATGTTCCTCTCACAGGAGGAAAGAAAACAAAAGAGGATATGAGAGGCAGAAACTGGAGATCAAACAGAGAAGAAAGGAGAAGACATCCCCCACCCCCCACCAGCCCAGGTCATGCTAACTGCTCCATGAGCAGCCCACGTTGGAGCATAGAGACTTGGTGGCTTCAACCCACGCTGAGTCTGGTGGCCACTTCCTCCAGGGTGAACAGCCCAGGGAAGCAGCACTTTTGTTGGACTGCTCAGCTCTGATGAGGGACCTTTGAAGTGACAGCAAGAAGACAAGAATGAGAAAACAGAAAATTGCATCTTAATGCAAGTGCTTATGCCGGTACCTAGGTCTTTCTTTTCTCCTTGTTCTTTCAAGTGTTATATTATTAAAAAAAAAAAAAATACACAGAAAAGTTGAAAGAAATAAACAGAAAACTCCCATTGATCTGTTTGAATTCTACCATGAACATTTTAGCAGACTTGTTTTATCCACTCAACAACTCATCTATTTCTGATCTGTTTCCAAAAAGATTACAGAAATCAGTACACTTCCCCCTTAAAAACTTCAGCATGCATATCATTACAGTACAGTGTTCCTCCTCCTCCTCCTCCTCCTTCTTTTTTTTCAGTACTGGAGATTGAACTCAGGCCCTCAGACACGTGAGGCAGGCAATCTACCACCGAGCCACAACCTTAACCCTTTTTAAATGGAATCATACAGTGTATATTCTCTTATATGTGACTCCTTCCTCTCAACAGAAGGCTTTTCAGATTTATTCATGTCATTTTATCAGAAGTTCATTCCTTTTTTTTTTTTTCCTCGCTTGGTACTGGGGATTGAACCCAGTGCTCCACCCCTGAGCTACATCCTTTTAATTTTTTGTTTTGAGACAGTTTCTCACAATATTGCCCACACTTGAACTTTATATTTGTGTGTGTGTGTGTGTGCACGTGTGTGTCTTTAGTTGTAGATGGACACAAGATCTTTATTTTTATGTGGTGCTGAGGATCGAACCCAGTGCCTCACAGTGAGAGGCAAGTGCTCTACCACTGAGCCCCAGCCCTAGCCTTGAACTTTTGATCCTCCTGTCTCAGCCATCTGAGTAACTGGGATTAAGGGCATGAGTCACCAAGCCCAGCTCATTCCTTTTTATCACTGAATAGTAATCCATTGTAGGATACATCATGGTTTATTGATTTCCTGTTGATAGACACCTAGAGTGTTTCCAGCTTGGACTATTATATGTAAAGTTTCTAAGAACAAATCTTTTTAGAAAAATGTGTTCATATATCATGGGTAGGTACCTAGGAATGGAATTGTCAGATCACAAAGTAGATGTGTTTTATCTTATAAAAAAATTTATATATATATATATATATATTTCTTAATACTTTCAATTCAGTTTTGCTGTGAATCTAAAATGATATATATATATTTTTTAGACAGACACAATACCTTTATTTTATTTATTTATTTTTATGTAGTGCTGAGATTTGAACCCAGTGCCTCTTATGTACCAGACAAGTGCTCTACCACTGAGCCACAACCCCAGCCCCAATGCTTGCCTTTTTTTTTTAAATCAGTTTTGTTTTGTTTTGTACCAGGGATCGAATCCAGGAACACTTGACCATTGAGCCACATCCCCAGCCCTTTTTTAATTATTTTATTTATAGACAGAGTCTTGCTGAGTTGCTTAGGACCTCACTAAATTGTTGCTGAGGCTGGCTTTGAACTCATGACCCTCCTGCCTCAGCCTCCCAAGCCACTGGGATTACAGGTATGTGCCTCTGTGCCTGGCTTAAATGAGTCTTTCAATTTTACTCATTCTGTTTCTAGTGGTATATCATTTTGCCTGTTAAAATAGGAATAAAAAGTAAATTCACTCTAGACCAGTAGTGGTGGCATGTGCTGTTCAAAAGGCTTGTGCATCTCTATGCAAGGGACAGACTGTTTGCTTGGACCCTGTCCTTACTGCTGATTCACAGCATTTGTCCCTGGAGTCAGGACACTGGAGGGTTAGAATCCTGCCCCGAATTTGGGTGGACAAAATGTTTAAGATAGTGCATCCCCCTTCCAGTCTCCAGTCTGTTTGTTCGTGGGCTCCCTGAGGTTCCTAGCTGTAGTGCATCGTGTGGGTTTCTCTCTAGAAATGCAACCTCCATGCATAAATGTTTTAACAGAAACATTGAAAAGAGTAGAAGGAGCCAGGTGTGGTGGTGCATAGCTGCAATCCCAGCAACTCGGGAGGCTGAGGCAAGAGGATCACAAGTTTGAGGCCAGCCTCAGCAATTTAGCAAGGCCCTGAGAAATTTAGCAAGACCCTGTTTCAAAATTTAAAAAATGGAGTCAGGGGTGTAGCTCAGTGATTAAGCATCCCTGGGTACAATCCTCAGTACCAAAAGAAAGAAAAAGAAAGTATAAAGAAAATAAACACAATTCTTTGTGTGTGTGTGTGTGTGTGTGGTGCTGGAGATTGAACCTAGGGCCTTGTGCATGTGAGTCAAACACTCTACCAACTGAACAATATCCCCAGCCCCACAATTTGTTTTAATTGTATGTTTTATTTAATCCAGTGTAGTTAAAATATTAATCTATGTAAAATATAATTGCAATATTTTCACTTTTTTTGTACACATTAAGTCTTAGAAATCCACTGTGTATTTTACACCACATTTCAATTCAGCACATTAAATGTTGGGACATTAAATATTGGGACACTAAATGTTCATCAAAAATATCTGCTGCTGGGCTGGGGATGTGGCTCAAGCGGTAGTGCGCTCTCCTGGCATCCGTGCGGCCCGGGTTTGATCCCCAGCACCACATACAAACAAAGATGTTGTGTCCGCCGATAACTAAAAAATAAATATTTTTTAAAAATTCTCTCTCTCTCTCTTTCTCTCTCTCTCCCCCCCCCCTTCTATCTTTAAAAAAAAAAAAATATCTGCTGCTGCAGCTGGGGTATGGCTCAGCGGTAGAGCGCTTGCCTCCCACATGTGAGGCACTGGGTTCCATCCTTAGCACCACATAAAAGTAAATAAAATAAAAGTACCGCGTCCATGTATAACTAAAAAATATTATTTATTTATATATATATATATATATATATATATATATATATATATATATTTGCTGCGCCAGTTGCAGTGGTGCACACCAGATAGCCCAGTGACTCGGGAGGCTGAGGCAGGAGGATGGTGAGTTCAAAGCCAGCCTCAGCAATGGCAAGGCATTAAACTCAGTGAGACCCTGTCTCTAAATAAAATACAAAAAAAGGATGGGGATGTGGTTCAGTGGTAGAGTGCCCTTGAGTACAATCCCTGGTACCAAATATATATATATATATATCTGCTGGGCCCGATGGCACCCAACTGTAATCCCAGAGACTCAAGAGACGGAGGCAGGATGATCACAACTTCAAAGCAGCATCAGCAACTTAGTGAGGCCCTAAGCAACTTAGTGAGACCCCATCTTAAAATAAAAAATAAAAAGGGTTGGGGATGTGGCTCAGGAGTTAAGCACCCCTGGTATTGGGGGGAAAAGTTTGATCTTAATCTGAGGCTAGGTGTGACAGTGCACACATGTAATAACAGTTTCACAGTTTCTGTATTTAAAGTTAATACAAATTTTTTTTAAACTGTAGTTGAACACAATATCTTTATTTATTTATTTATTTGGTGGTGCTGAGGATGGAACTCAGGGCCTCGCACGAGTGAGGCAAGTGCTCTACTGCTGAGCCATAACCCCAGCCCCTGGAGTGAATAAAATTTATTGTGGGAAAAAGATCCTCATATCCAGGCTGTTCTAAACATACTTACAGGTTTTCTGATAGTCGTGGTGGTCCCATAAGACTGTAATGATGTTGAAAAAAATCCTATCACCTAATATGTGTACCATACCTTTTCTGTGTTTGGATATGTAACACACTTACCACTGTGTTACCGTTGCTTCAGCCACAGGACAATAGCATGCAGTACAGATTTGTAGCCTGGGAGCAATAGACTGTTCTATATAGCCTAAGTGGATGATAGGTTGTACCATTTAGGTTTGTGTAAGTACACTCTATAACTTGTGTGTGTGTGTGTGTGTGTGTGTGTATATATATATACACTGGGGTTTGAACCCAAGAATGTTCTACCACGGAGTTACATCCCCAGAACTTTTTATTTTGAGACAGTATCTCGCTAAGTTGCCCAGGCTGGCCTCAAACTTGAAAGCTTTCTGCCTCAGCCTCCTCAGTAGATTACAGGCAGGCATCCCTTGCTTGGATACACTCTTGATATTTGCATGACAAAATTTCCTAACAATGCATTTTCTCATAAGGTATCCCCATTGATTATAACCATATTGAGTACTAGTCCACAAATTTAAATGTAATTAAGTGCAAAATGTAGTAATTTACTTCCTTGCTGCTTGCTTGCTTGCTTGTGGAAGGGTCTCACTATGTTGCCCAGGCTAGTCTCAAACTCCTGGGCTCACGCAATCCTCTTGCCTTAACCTCCTGAGTAGTTGGGACTACAGGTGTATTCCACCGCACCTGGAAAAAATCCAGTTCTTTAGTTGTAGCTGCCACATTTCAAAAGCTCAGGAGCCACATGTGGCCATAGTATTAGACAGAACAGGTTTAACCACGATGATGACACTAACACTTCAGCAAGCCCCTACCTGGAGGAACCATCAGAAGTGTCTGTATAAAAGTTCCTTCTGTCTGTTTTCCTCTCCATGGTAGGAATGTCGCCATCTTTTTTTTTTTTTTTGTAGTTGTTGATGGACAGAATACCTTTATTTTATTTTTATGTGGTGCTGAGGATCGAACCCAGTGCTTCACACATGCTAGGCAAGTGCTCTGACGCTGAACTACAGCCCCAGCCCTCACTGACCATCTTACCCACTACATTACTTTCATTAGGATCTTCCTTTAGGTCTAGGCACAGTGAAGGCTGTACTGCTCCTGAAATATCACTACATATTGTATTCATGGTTGTGTTTATATTTGTGTGTATGTGTGTTCAATAAAGAAAAAATTCTGCAAGCAAAAAGCAGCCCTCAGCAGATACCAGTCCTGCTTAGGCCTTGATCTGGGACTTCCTTGGCTCCACTGTGAGAAATAATTTATTTATTTATTTTTTTATAAATCATCCAGTCTATTCATCTATTGAAGGGCATCTAGGTTGGTTCCACAGTTTAGCTATCGTGAATTGTGCTGCTATAGACATTGATGTGGCTGTGTCCCTGTAGTATGCTGTTTTTAAGTCCTTTGGGTATAGACCAAGGAGAGGGATAGCTGGGTCAAATGGTGGTTCCATTCCCAATTTTCCAAGAAATCTCTATTCTGCTTTCCATATTGGCTGCTCCAATTTGCAGTCCCACCAGCAGTGTATGAGTGTACCTTTTCCCCCACATCCTCGCCAACACTTATTGTTGTTTGTATGCATAATAGCTGCCATTCTGACTGGAGTGAGATGAAATCTTAGAGTGGTTTTGATTTGCATTTCTCTAATTGCGAGCAATGATGAACTTTTTTTTATACATTTGTTGCTTGATTGTATATCACCTTCTGAGAAGTATCTATTCAGATCCTTGGCCCATTTATTGATTGGGTTAAAAATGTGACAAATATATACAATGGAATATTACTCAGCAATAAAAGAGAATAAAATCATGGCATCTGCAGGTAAATGGATAGAGTTAGAGAAGATAATGCAAAGTGAAGTTAGCCAATCCCCAAAAAAACAAATACTGAATCTTTTCTTTGATATAAGGAGGCTGATTCATAGTGGGATAGGGAGGGGGAGCATGGGAAGAATAGACGAACTCTAGACAGGGCAGAGGGGTTGGAGGGGAAGGGAGGGAGCATGAGGTTAGAAATGATGGTGGAATGTGATGATCATTATTATCCAAAGTACATGTATGAAGACACGAATTGGTGTGAATATACTTTGTATACAACCAGACATAGGAAAAATTGTGCTCTATATGTGTAATAAGAATTGTAATGCATTCCACTGTCATATATAAATAAAAATAAATTAGAAAATCAACCAGTCTATTGTATTTTGTTATAGCAACAGACAGAGCAAGACAATGGAACATCATCAGCTATGGGTCTTACAGAAAGGTACTCTGGATTAAGAGAGAGAGAAGGAGGAGTGGGGGGGGGGGAGAAGAGAGAAATGGGAAGAATCAAAGAAAAGGCTAAGTAACCAGGGCTCAGGAAGGACAGAATCTGCCTCAAGAAACCTGTGCCACTCCTCAGGCTTCCATTCCTGATGAGGGGGAGGAAGGAGTCTTGGTTGGTCTGGTCTGCTCACCAGCCCACCCACTGGGGAAAATACAGAGACTTGGTGACTCATTCAACCACAACGAATGGAGTACAGGAAGTCCTCTCAAAGAACAGGAAATTGTGGCTGGGCAGGCAAAAAATAAAAAAGATATCCACTATATCCGTGCAATGACAGAGACCCAAAGTGACAATGGCTTAAAGAAGACCCTCGTTTATTTCCCTCATGTGTAAAAATCCAGAGGTAAGTAATTAAAGCTGGTAGACAAAGCCTCATGGCCCAGCTCCTTCCTCATGGACCAATGCAGAGTTCGGGTCAGCACATCCATATTCCAAGCAGAGGATGGAGAAATGGAGAGGAAAGGATGCAAAGAGAGCATGCTAAGTGTCTCTTGAGGAGGACTCTGGGGCACCACCATGCTTCCTATTCTATCCATTGGCCTGGACGTAGTCATGTGACCACACCAAGCTGCAGTGCAAGCTGGGCAATACAGGCCCTGCTAAAAATTCTGTTACCCCTAAAGAAGAGAAGAATGGATCCAGGTCCTGCCACATCCATCATGTGCCACCTGGCTGCCCACTACTCACATAACTTCTACATTTCTGCACACTCAATATTTTTAAATGCCCCCTACCCATCATAATGCAATCATTATCTCACATTCACCCAAGGACACACTCCCTCCTTTCTCAAGAGAAACAACACAGAATCAGGTACAGGTACCACAACAGCTCCAAGTCCAGGACCTCTGAGGAATATTCTCTTCCTTCAAATCTGTCTCAACATTGTGCAATCCAACAGAAGTTTAACCAGCACCAGTTCACCCTTTATACAGTATTGAGAAAAAAAAAAGATATATATATATATATATATATATATATATATAGAGAGAGAGAGAGAGAGAGATATGGGGAAATGTCTAACAATATCACAGCATAGCAAGCAAAGAAATGCTGGTAAACACTACCCACATCCCCATTCCCACAGTCACAAGCCAGAACCTCTTCCCTTTATACGACCTTTTCTAAGATTTCTTTTGTCTGGCATAGAAACTAGTGGAGATTCTTTGCTCAATAAGTTGACCCAAACTTTGCTCCCTGAAAGATCTGAGTACTTGGAGGTTGTGGCCCCATAGGGATTCTGACAGCGTTTTGAGGCTTTATGCCTGAGATATCAGTCATCTATTGCTGAGTAACAAATTAACCCCCAACCTTAAAGGCTTAAAACAATAGAAAACAGCAAGCAGTGGTATGAATTATGTGCTATAATCATAGCCACTTCTACATCATCCTGCGGATATGGGAGGGGGCCCACAAACATACACACTCATAATCACTGTCTACTGCTGTGGGAGGATAATTAAATTAGCAAGTAGTGAGAACTACTGATGGGTTACTCAGTATCTACTGCTTTTGCTACAAGCAAGATCCATAAGTAATGTATTACAAGAACAATTATTTTTCTCAAAAACAAAAATGTGGCTAGGCTGTAATCCCAGGAGGCTGAGGCAGGAGGATTGCAAGTTTGAGGCCAGCCTTAGCAATTCAGCAAGACCCTGAACTCGTGTGTGTGTGTGTGTGTGTGTGTGTGCGTGTGTGTATCGGGGACCAAACTCTGGGGCACTCGGCCACTGAGCCACATCCCAGCCCTATTTTATATTTTATTTAGAGACAGGGTCTCACTGAGTTGCTTAGGGCCTCGCTTTTGCTGAGGCTGGCTTTAAACTCACAATCCTCCTGTCTCAGCCTACTGAGCTTCTGGAATTACAAGCGTGCGCCACTGCACCTGGCTGAGGCCCAGAACTCTTACACTCCACTTCAACTATTATTGACACATGACCAATACTGTGACTCCCCACCTTCCACACTGGAATACTTTATTTTGCCATTCTTTCTCTATTTATGTTTCTTCTTTCCATATTTTTATTGGTGCATTGTAGTTGTACATAATGGTAGGATTTGTTACTACGTATTTGTACATTCACACATTGTAAAAATAGAATTTGGTCAATATCATTCCTCACATTGGAGTATTTTAAAGCAAAACCCTCTTTATCATATGATTTCATTCATAATTACTTCAGTATGAATGTCTAAGATAAAGAGTTAATAAAATGGTTTTGATTACAGGACACATCTAGCACACTTAATAATTCTTTGACATCAGAAATACCTCATTTGCTGGGATGATGGTGCACTCCTGTAATCCCAGCGGCTCAGGAGGCTGAGGTAGGAGGATTGGGAGTTCAAAGCCAGCCTTAGCCAAAGCTAGGTGCTAGACAACTTAGTGAGACCCTGCCTCTAAAAATAAAATATAAATTAGGGCTAGGGATGTGGCTCAGTGGTTGAGTGCCCCTGAGTTCAATCCCAAGTACCAAAAAAAAAAAAAAGAAGAAGGAAAAATGGCTAGGGATGTGGCTTACTGGTTAAGTGCTCTTGGGTTCAATCCCCAGTACCAAAATAAATAAATAAATTAAAAAAATAAAAAAGAACTGGGGAGATATATCAGTTTTAAAGCACGCCTGGATTCAATTTCCATTTTTAAAAAGCAGGGCTGGAAGGGCTGTGGCTGTGCTCAGTGATAGTGCACTTGCCTGGCATATGTGAGGCACTGGGTTCAATTCTCAGCACCACATATAAATAAATAAAATAAAGGTCTATAAACAATTAAAAACATATTTTAAAAAGGGGGTAGGGAGTAAATTATATATATCATACATTGTGTCTGTAAATATTTTAGTATTTCTGAAATATAAACTCTTTTTACAAAAGAGTTACTTAACCTTAATTACGTATCATACCTAATCCCCTGCCCCCCCCCTTTTTTTTCTGCTCTGGGGTTTCAACCTAGGGCCTTGCACATTCTAGGCAAGTGCTTTACCACTGAGCTTCATCTCAGCCCTAATAAATCATCTTTGCTGGAAAAATTAAGCTATTTTCCCTTTGCTTTCATACCACAACACAGAAGACTTCTGTGACCCTTCAAAAAGCATGGAGGGAGTTCCCCACCAGCAAGCAAGTAATTCTGCAGCAAACACCTGCTGGGCATCCCCTCACCCAATTCCATTCTAGCACTGTCTATCTGGAGACCGAGTCAGACCCTCTAGGTTGAGAGCTCAGTCACTGGGATTGCCTCTCTAACTGTACGTGCTGAGCACAAGCTCCAGGTTCTGACTTGTGCTTCTGACCAACTAGCTATAAAATGAGGCCAGCCTCAGCAACTAAAATGAGGTTCCTACAATCCCCTCCTCGGGATCAATTAATTTGCCTGAGCAGCTCACAGAACTCAGGAAAACACAGGTATTGTTTTATCATAAAGGATGTCACAGAGGATACAGAGAAACAGATGTTGGGTCACAAAGGGTGGGCTCTACTGCTGGCAGACTTGGGGGGGGGACCTGTTTGTTCTGATTCTTGAATTCTCTGTGCAGCATTTCTCCCAGCAGGGGGTGGGTCAGGAACACTCTTCTAGAATGAGGAGGGTCTTATCCTCTACTATTAGACAAGGGTAGGTCAGAGAAATTCTTTATGGCAGCTCAAAGACAGAAAGGTGGAGGAAGATTAGAATTTCTATGTATTACTCACCTTGAGAAAGAGAAATTTTCGTTTCTATGGTTTGTTTTGCCAGGTGGGCAGAGTTATGAGCCAGGAACGGTGGATGCCAAGTGAAATATATGTATATCATAATTTCAATTTTTTATAGTTGAATTTTAATTTATAGGCATTTGCCACCACATTCAGCTGACTTTTTTTTTTTAAGCAAGTTTTCATTGTCATTCCTGCTAGCTTTCTGGCTTTGAATTTTGAATTCTTGGGCTCAAGAGATTTCCTGCCTCAGCCTCCTGAGTAGCTGGTACTACAGGTGCTCACCACCATGCCAATCAGCTAATCCGTTGACTCTTGAAAGACCATACACTGGACTTTCCAGATCTCTGTCTCTCTCTCTTTTTAAAATTAGATCTTAACTCCCTTCTACTTTTTCTGTTCCTTTTTTTTTTTCTTTTTTTTTTTTTAATGATGCTGGAGATTGAACCGAGGGCTTTGTGCATGTGAGGCAAGCACTCTACCAACTGAGCTATACCCTTGGCCCTCTCTTCCTATTTTTGCAACAATATTTTCTTTTAAATGTCATCATATTTTAGGTTTTGCTGACTTCCTCTGTGTAATCATTTTATATGTTCTTCTGGTAAATTGATGTAGAGCTTGGATAGATTCAGTTTTTTTCCCAAGAGTATTACATCAAGAGTCACATGTCCAGTGTGACATTTTTTATGATCATATTTTTGTAATGTGAGCAGCCCTTGATGACATTGACTCATCAAGGGATGCAAAATGATATTCTTTTTTTCCCCCCATTGTACTGGGTATTAAGCCTAAGGCCCCACCCATCCTAGAAAAGTAATGTCCCACTGAACTATATCACCAGTCCTTAAAATTTTATTTTGAGACAGGGTCTCCCTAAGTTGCCCAGGCTGGCCTTGAGCTTGAAATACTCCTGCCTCAGCCTTCAGGGTACCTGGGTACAGGCGTGTGCCACCACATCTAACCTATTCTTGGATCTGGAATGTCACTAAAAGGTCCATGTGTTAAAGGGGTGGTCCTCAGAGTGGTGCTACTTGCATGTGGTGGAACCCTTAGGAGTTTGGGCCTAGCAGGAAGTACTTAAGTCATCAGGGGTAAAAGAGACCCCAGCTTCTTCCTTTCCATCTCTTTTTGCTCCCTGATGATGAGGTGAGGTGGTTTTGCTTTGCCGCATGTTCCCACCATGATATACTGCCTTATCATAGGCCCAAAGTAATGGGGCCAAGTCATCATGTATTAAAACCTACAAAACTGTAGCCCAAATCAACCTTTTCTCTTCATAAGTTGATTATCTCAGGTATTTAGTTATAGTAACATAAAAATGATGAACACAAATATGATTTTATTTGGAAATAGGGTCTTTGTAGGAGTCATGAGTTAAGATGAGGTCATACTGGAGTGGGGTGGGTCCTAAACCCAGTGGCTGGTGTCCTTGTAAGTTGAGGAGAGGACACACAAACACAGGAAATTTGTCTATGTGAAGATAGAGGAAGGGATTGAAGTTATGCACTCACACAAACCAAAGGATGTCAAGGATTTCCAGCAATGCTAGAAGGTAGAAAGGGCAAAGAAGGATCTTCTCCTAGAGCCTTTAGAAGAACATGGCACTGACACCACCTTGATTTCAGACTGGTGGCCTCCCAAACTACAAAAGAATGAATTTCTGATATTTAAGCCACCTAGTCTGTGGTCATCTGTTACAGCATCCCTGGGAAACAAATGCAGGTACCATAGTGAGCTGCACATATTTGGTGCATTTCATTTTGCTGCAATTGTTATTTTTAGGGATGCTCAAATTGTCCTGTTCTTGGTCAGTGTGACCCTCTTTCAGTTGGCTTCTGAGTCTTTCTGACACATCCCTTTCTTTGAGAACTTCCTTGCTATTTAGTGTGACAAGAAGGTCCGGGCTCTGCCTCAGATTTGGAATCTGTTAGTGAGATATGGTATTCAGAGACTCCAAGTAGCATTTGGCCACCAAAGGTGCTCATTGCTACTAGAGTGGTCACTATCCCTAGCACTATTCTTAGGGATTTTCAGTGACTAGAGCTGGAAAACACTCTTTCTCTCTCTCTCTCTCTCTCTCTCTCTCTCTCTCTCTGATTTCATGCCATAGTCCAATTCAAATTCAGGATTACAGTGTTTTGGGTTTGTTTATTTGTGTGTGTGTGTGTGTGTGTTGTGGTACTTGAAATTGAATCTTGAACCTGGAGGCACTCTACCACTGAGCTATATCCCCAGCCCATTTAATTAATTAATTTTGGTACAGGGAACTGGACCCAAGGCGTTTAACCACTGAGCCACATCCCCAACCCTTTTTTACTATTCCAGGACAGGATCTTGTTGTTTAGGCCCTAAGTTGCTGAAGCTGGTCTCTTGTGATCTTCTTGCCTCAACCTCTCAAGTTGCTGGTATTACAAGTGGGCACCACTGCACCCAGCTCATTTTGTTTTTGAGGGTCTCAGTGAGTTGCCTATGCTTGCCTTGGACTTGCTATCTTCCTGCCTCATCCTCCCAAGTAGCTGGGATACAGGCATGTCACCACATCAGGGTTTGGCTACACTGTTTTTATTTAATCTTGACAAGTTGGTATTGTTAGCTTCTTTCTCCTATGTCAAAAATCCCTGTCCTCATTTATCAACAGGATTACTTGATATAATACAAACAAAAGATTTTCAGAATCATAACATATGATTACTGTAAACAGCTTAGAAATTTATCCTAGTTTTTCATTTCAGGGGATACAGTCAAATTACAGATTTTGTTGATCAAACCCAGGGCCTCATGCATGCTAGGCAAGTGCTCTATCGCTAGGCTACATTGCTAACCCCAAACTATATTTAATGTTTCTTGGAATAGTTCCTCTTTGTGTGTGATTAGGCTACTAACTGGATATACAGATTTTTCACTTGTTTTCATTTTGCTCTCAAAAATTAAAGTTTTGGGCTGGGGATATAGCTCAGTTGGTAGAGTCCTTGCGCTGAAGGCCCTGAGTTCGATCCCCAGCACCACACACACACACACACACACACACACACTTTTTTTTTAAATTAAAGTTTTAAATTTTTTTTTTAGTTTTTATTTTTTGGTACTGGGAACTGAACCCAGGGCACTTTACCACTGAGATACTCCCCAGCTCTTCATTTTTATTTTTTTTTATTTTTGACACAGTGTCTCACTAAGTTGCTTAGGACCTCACTGAGTGCTAAAGCTGTCCTCAAACTTGCAATACTCCTGTCTCAGCCTCCCAAGTTGCAGGGGTTACAGACATACACCACCACACCTGGCAAAGTTTTAAGTTTAAAAATGTAATTTTGTTTCATAATGGTGTAAGACATTTGCATGATTCCGAAGTCAAATTCTACAAAACAAGGTATATCCAAAGAAGTATAATGTTTATCTCCATATCTTTTTTTTCAATTTTTCTTAATTTTTGGTTGTAGATGGACATAACAATTTTATTTTATTTAGAGGTTTTTTTTGTTTTGTTTAACGTGGTGCTGAGGACTGAACCTAGTGCTTCACACATGCTAGGAAAGCGCTCTGCCACTGAGCTATAGCCCCAAGCCCCCTATCTCCATATCCTTTACCATATTCCTTCCTTCCCCTTACAGGTAAGCACTTAAAAGCAGAGTTATGATTTCTCCTTTCATTTAAAGAACAAACAAAACCACAAATATGTGTGTTTGTACATATTTACATTTGTAATGCACATGTATGTATATGTATGTTATATATATCCTCCTTTTCTTAAGTAAGTAGTGGAATTCTGTGCATACTTTTCTCCCTCTGACTTTTTCCATATAACATTATGCATCCTTTGAACCTAACACAGTGTCAACAATTCACATTGACCTTGATCTGTGACGTGTGATATGATGTGTATTATGATGCACCAAGGTGCCTGGCAAGAGCCCTTTTGAGGAAGACCAGAAACTTGCACTTTGTCAAAATGGTAACTGAACTCACATGTTTAAATCTACCCCACCCTTCCAGGAATATGCAAAGGAATAGAAATTATTTTTGACCCACATTTTGGATCATGCATGTTCATCCCCTCTTCCTGAAGCATCATCACGTGCCCCTCCTCCTTCTTCAGGTTGCTTGTGTCTGTGATTTAACTTTATTAATCATAATGAGTATTAATGGATCTACTAATTTGCATCCTGTCTAAGAGCTCAAGGACACTGAGAATAGCTACCACTTTCTGGGTGCCCTCTATCTGCCGGGAACTGTGCCTGACGCTACAAACCTGATCTCATTTACTTCTCATAAACACCCTGTAGGATGAGTGTCCTTATCCTCATTTTATAGAATCAGGTCACAGAAGCACTGAGAAGTTGCTGAATCTGGAACCTAGTTTCTGTCTGCTTTTCACACCAACTCATTTCTACCTGAGACACAGCTTTGCTAGCAGGAGAGAAAACTGTAGGGAAAGCAGATGGATCCTGTCGATCAGTTGTTAATAGAATTATTCTCCATTAGCATCTTCTCATAATGCTTTGTGCCTCTGTGAAAATATTTTTCACACTGACTTATAATTAGTTCTGTCTGTTCCTCAAATTATGATCAGCAGTGCCTTCCTAGAGACGCTTCATGAAGGACTGATTTGAATGCTGTTGTGAGCCTAGATGAACTTACCAGCTGCACTGTAACTTGGAACCAGTTAACTCTGCTATATTTGACACTTGAAATCTTATTACCTTTTCTTTGTGTTCCCTTTGACATCTCAGGAATGTCTAATGATACCAGGCTTCCTATCCAGTTCAGTTTAGCATTTTGTTAATTCTGTGTGCTATTGTGTATGGCAACTGAAGCTCTTGTTAAAATGTCTTGTTGCTTCAGTGGCATTTAAAGACAAAGAAATGAGTAACCAGGGAGGATATATATATATATATATATATATATATATATATATATATATATATATATATATATATATATGTCTCACAAGGCCACACCTCATCTGGTCTTTCAACATAGTTCAGATTAATAGGACTGCCAGTTCTCCACCAGATTTTACAAGCCTGACAATAAATTTAGCTGATCCAAACCTGTTGACACACTGCCAAATTGATTTTGTGTCTTCTGGCAAATTTTCTTCTAAAGACTCCAGTCTTTAAAAATCTTTATTTGCCTGAAAGAGTGCATAAAGATTTTTTCATTTTCCTGTTTTTAAAGGGATCACTTGAAAAAAAAATGATAATTCAAGCAGCATGTTTTCTTCAGTGCTCAAAGATAGCATCCAATGTGCACTTAAAGAAAAAAAAATAGCTTACATAAAAAGGGAAATGAGTATTTTAATGTCAACCAAAACCGTGCTGAAATATAACACTGGAAAAATAAGGGAAACTAAAGATTTGTGAATTTTTTGAAAAAAACATTATTTTAATAATAAAGGTAGCCCAAAAAGTAAAAACCCCAAAATATCTACTTAATATGATATTTCCCTGAAATGCAATGGGTAGTAAATATGGACAATTATACAATAGACATTTAAAGAAAATAACATTAAATGACAATACTTTCTAGTATTCCTTTATGATTTATAATCTTCCTCTTTGAAGTACAGGTACATAAATATTTAAAAGAATGATTTTGAATATGAATCCATTTGGGGGCAAAGGATTTCAACATGAAATAAACTCATTTTTTACATGCTTACTTTCTACTGTGGCTTAGCTAAAGATTATTTCATCAAGGAAATTCTTTTTTTCCACCCATACCAAATCCTCAGACTTTCTCATCGGGTGGGAAGACGTATTATGACAGGAAACATTTTGTCAGAAACTAGAAGGAAGGAATAGCAAATTTTCAACAGAAACCTAGATTTATAATTAGCAATGTGAAAACTATACAAAAAGCCTCAGGACACTAGAAGTTGTGGAAGCTTAAGTATTTTTTACTTTTCACATCAGGTGGTTCAATTAAAATTAAACTTATTACAAGATTAAACTCTATAAGTAGACATTGAACAAGAATGGCCGGAACTCCAATCCACATAGGGAGAATAGACTACCAGTTAGACTCCCAAAGGACCCTTTCGCTTTTTGAAATTGTGATCAAATATAGGTAACATAAAATTTACCACTGTCACCGTTTTTTAAGAGGCATAAAGTACACTCATTTTGTCCTGTGGCCATCGCCACCGCTCACCTCCTCCCTTTGTTTTTATTCTTAGGCTCACCCATAGGGGGCAGCCGGAGACAACACACCAGCATCGCTCCCCTACGCCCTTTCGCCCACGCATGCGCGCCTCACCTGCTGGAAGGGGCGGGGGCGTGGCCGGGTGTGGCCTGTGGGCCGCGCAGGCGCGGGGCGGGCTTTGTGACGTCAGGCCGCGCGGCCGGGCCCGGACCAGGCGGCGGCTCGCTGAGGCGCTTCCCTAGCGTGACGCGCGGACTCGGCTGCCCAGTGGCCCGCCCGCCCGCCGGCCTCACCGCCGCCTCCCTTGCTCCCTGAGCGCGCCGTGCGCAGGCCAGCGGCCGGGGCGGAGGCCCGGGACGACGCGGCGCGGAGAGGGACGGCGGGCGGGCGGGCAGTGGGAGCGCCGGTCTCTATATGGCGGCGGCTCTGTCGGGCCTGGCTGTCCGCCTCTCGCGCTCGGCCGCCGCCCGCTCCTATGGGGTCTTCTGCAAGGGGCTGACCCGCACACTGCTTATCTTCTTCGACCTGGCCTGGCGGCTGCGTATCAACTTCCCCTACCTCTACATCGTGGCTTCCATGATGCTTAACGTGCGCCTGCAGGTGGGTGAGCCGCGCCCGCCGGGTCTCCCGGGCCCGGCCCTCCCCGAAAGGCCCAGAGGGATGCAGATGCCCATGGTAGCCACTATCGGTTGGAACCTGTGTGTGTGCCAAGCACCGTGCATTTTCTCATGCAACCCCATTCGAGAAAAAAAAAAAAAACCACTGAGGTTGTTATCCGCCTTTTGCAAATAAGGCTCAGGTTGCAGGTACCACACCTGGGGGTGGGGTCCGAGGAGGTAGCACGGGGCCGAAAGGTCCCGAAAAGGACGTTTTGCCCTGAAGATGACAAATTGTTGGGTTCTGGTGGTGTATTTATGGGTAAATTTTCTGGTTCCCAAACTTTGGGAGGTTTTTTAATATTATCTTCATAGCTTAAGATAGATTGCAAGATAATGATGTTTTGATCACGTATCTAATTCATTCTAGCCTAGGGGTTGGGGTGGGGGTTGAAGTGAGGTGGGGATAAAGTTGAGAGAATGAAGGTTTCAAGAGGCCCGAAACAATTCAGATGTGAAATAAAAGGGCGCTCACCGGCCACTTTCCCTGTAAATGACTGACATTTCTACAACTCTTGAATTAGCAGATGCCTTTTTTCTAGCAGAAGGGGAAGGTGTCAATTTGGGAATCCTTCCTCAAAGAAAAATGGCTAGATACTGAGCTTCTTTTGAATTTCTTTTTTCACACCTTGGAGTGTCCCAGGCTTTGGGGAGCTAACTGTCCAACAGTACTTAGCACTGATATGCAAAATGAGTTAGTTTGAGCAGTAGTGCCAGGTTTTTCTCTGGTTTGGTGTAATTGGTGTATCTGCAGGTTTTTGGTCCCTGACACAGGTGATGATAGACTACATGAAGCCTAAAGCCAACTATTGATCAAAATTGTATTAAGGGTTAGCATGGTGGTTCATGCCTGTAATCCCAGTGACTTGTGCTGAGACAGGAGGATCGAAAGTTCCAGACTAGCCTTGGCACATCACAGGGCCCTGTGGAGATCCTGTCTCAAAATAAAAAGGGATGGGAATGTGGCTCAGGGGCTAAGCAACCCTGGGTTAAATCCCTGGTACCGAAAAAAAAAAAAAAAAGAAGTGAGTGGAAGTGAACATGTCTTTATTTTAAGGTCCCATTGACATACTTTTATGTAAGAAAAGACTTATGGCATCCATAAGCAGTACCAGGCTGAAGGAGTAGAAACCCAAATATCTTTGCAGCAGGTGGTATAAATGAATAAAGGGTGCTGGGTGTTGGGATTAAGGTAAACCAGAAAGCCTGTGCTCTAGCCAGTTACCGCCCTGTGGAAACATGGGCCCAGTATTGGCCAGATCTAGTGATCTTAGAGAAATCAGATGTCCTGATTTTTAGGTATCAGGTTAACTTGGACTTTTTTTTGAAAGTGGACAAAGAGAAAAGTATATGCAGACTATATCTGACCCCCAACCTCCCACTTAGGAACCTTATGTCTAGAGTTACATATGATTTGTAGTCATTTATAAAGTCACAAGAAGGACTGTAAGAATACCTACATAATACTGGTATGTTGAAGATTACCGTGTTTTGTATCATTTAAAAAAGAACTTTCTTAAATATCCACTTCTCTTATTTATGATCACCTTTCTAATCTAAACTAATCACCTGTCTGAACTATTTCAGTATCCTTTATCTGTTCTCCACTGGGCAATTCAGTTTTTTGGGTACCAGGGATTGAATGTGGGGGCATTTGACCCCTGAGCCACATCCCCAGCTCTATTTTGTATTTTGTTTAGAGACAGGGTCTCTGAGTTGCTTAGTGCCTCACTTTTTGTTGATCTGGCTTTGAACTCTAGATCCTCCTGCCTCACCTTCTGGAGCAGCGGGGATTACAGGTGTACACCACAGTACCCAGCTCAAAAGTTTTTTGTTTTGGCTTTTTGCTGTGCTAGGGATTGAACCCAGGGCTTGGGTTCTATCACTGACCCACACCCCCAGCCCAAGAGAAATATTTGAAACACTAAGAAGGGTCTGGCCATCCTTAAAACAGCTCCCCTGGAGCCATTCACATTTCTTACCCTGCAGATCTGGCTTCCACATATCTGTTGCCTGTCACGTGACTTATACCATGCTTACTGTGCTTGCCCGGGGCTGCCTAACTGCTTGCACAGAGCCCCTTCCTGCCTCTGTGCATTCATCCAGGCTCTTTCAACCTGAATGCTGGTCTTACACTTTAATTCTTTAGCTCTCCTTTCAGAGAGGACTTTGGAAATCACCATATCGCCATCATCTTGCATCTGCTGTCTTTATTGCAGATGTGTTGAAGGCTCATTTGTTTTATAGGTAATAAACAAGTAAAGGACTTCATATTACTGAGACGCTTGTGGTTTCCAAATAGTACGTTTGTTTGTAGGACAGTGAGATCATCTCTGGAAAGGTTATTCAAATACAAATTTCATAACAAGAACTCTGCACTGTAATAATTGAGGGCAAGTGCATTTTGGAGGAGGGAAATTGGATCTATAATAAGAGTGGTGTGGGCAGTCAGTGAGTGCAGATACACCAATCCCAGAAACCCTGAATGGTGACTTGGTGAGCTTGACATCAAGTGGTAGATAGTCCAGGCACAGTAGAGCTGCGAATATGGGGAACTGAATGGTGGGCTCTTAATTCAGGGACATGTGCATACAAAGGGAGGGTAGTATGGAGATGATCACCAGGTACCTTGGAGAAGGGATTTCTCAGAACTGCACATGATTTTAGACTTGAATCCTGGGTTTGATCAGGTGCAACAAGCATCTGTCTCACAACCTGTGGGTGAGATAATGGTGTGTTTTACAACTGTAATACTTAAATTGGCTACTGTAAGCTCCTCTGCAGGTTTTAGAGTTTATGTTCATTTGTGAACAATCACTAACTTAACTGGTTTAGGGGTTTAATTATTCTGGCCTCTGGTAAAGGGAACAAGAAATGGAATATGGCACCAAGAAATAGAATCCAAGTAAGGGGGACAGCCCCAGCTCATGCCCTTTTTTTCTCAAGCATGTTGTACCCATTCCCTTCGATTAGGGGTGTTAGAATCTATTTAGGAAGCATAAGTCTTAAAGGATTTCATTTTCTACATGTTTACTTAGGACCCTCAAATCTCTTGTTTGTAGAGTAGTGAGTCATTTTAAGGGGATTTACTACCTCTTCAGTATGAAAGATGATTGAATGAGAAAAGAGATGCAAAAGGGCTTTGTAGACTGAGAGTGTTATGATGTAAAAGTGATATTTCTAAGCAAATCTTAATCCCTGGAGTTAGTAGCATCCTACTTTTTTTTTACAGAAGCTGAGGTACAAGGCAGTCATAAAGGGAGAATCTGTACTGAATACTAAATGTAGTAACAAAACAAGAAATGGCACCAGGAACCTGTGGTAATTTACAAATCATGCCCAAACTTTTCAGTTGTATGACCTGTGAGAAGATCAAGTATGTTAATCCCAGGTCACTCAGATTCTTATAAACATCAGGAGAGAAGGCCTGAAAAAGAACAGAGAAAGGAAGATATTGTGAAGGTTGGTGGTTATGGTCAAACCAAGCAGTGCCCTTGTTTCACCAACAGCCTTTTGCTAAACTGCTCAATGCTGACCCAGCCTGTGAACCTTCCTGTGGCTGCTGCCTGTCTTCTGGTTCTTCCTAGCCTCTCTCTCAATGTCTCTGAATGACTCTCTAAATCCATAGCTCCATAGGTTTTACTTATTACTTGGAAATCTTTATTTTTTTGCATCCCAAGGAAGGTAGAGAGCTGGTTGGCATTTTAAATAGGGAAGACAGTGGGCCCCATTGAGAAGGTGACATTTTGAGCGAAATCTTGGAGGAGGTGAAAGCTTCAGCCATGGAGATATCTAGGTTGAAGGAGTGTCATGCAGAGGGAACAGCTACAACCAAGGCCCCATACCTGGGACAAACCTAGTGTGTTCCAGAAATGGCAGGAGGCTGATGGGGCTGGAGCAGTCGTGAGAAGATTCAAACTGAGAGGATTTGAGGCAGCTACTGTGGTTTGCAGGCATTGAAGGACTTAAGACTTTGACTGAAATGATCTTATGTCTGAAAATTTTTGTTTAATTTTATGTGGTACTGGGGATTTAACTTAGGGGCACTCTATCACTATACCTCCAGCCATTTTTTATTTTTTATTTTGAGGCAGGGTCTTGCTAAATTGCTCAGGTTGTCCTTGAACTTGTGATCTTCCTGCCTCAGCCTTTCACGTGTCACTGGGATTATAGGCATGGGCCACCACACCTGGTTGAACTATTTTAAAAAGTAGTAAAAATCCCGAGACCCCCATTCCCAGGGTTAATTGTTGCTTGAAATGAGTTTTACTGTGTTACTTGATTTACATCAGACCCCTCAAAGAAAATTGGGTGAAATTATAGACTATTAAGAAAACTTTATAAGCTTTGCAAAAGCTTAATATATCAGATCAAAAGAGTGAACTCAAGCTTAAGAGTTCTGACTTCAAAATAATGAACCAGTTGTGTACTTGAGATGTTAAATACCAAAAGTATAGGAAACAAATACTATGGAATTTTTTTCTGACTTTCAAGTGAATGCTTTAATCATAGTTTTTCATAAATTTTTTATTTTGAAAAATGTAAATCTATATAAAACTAGACTAGGATAGCAAACACCTATATCCTCAACTCATTTCTAGAATCCTACACTTAATTATATAATGGTTCAAGGAGATATTAAGGTATATGAATTCAGTCTCTATTTATTAATGTTAAAAGATAACTGCCATATATGCAGTGAGGTGGGGGGAAGCTTAAAAACAATTTATTGCTGAAGGTGTTGTTCAGTGATAGAGTATGTGCTTAGAATGTGCAAGGCCCTGGATTCAATCCCCATTACATGAAAACAAACAACGGTGAACCCTGATCTATTACCCATTTGAAAATTCTCATTAATAAGCCTGTCATTGCCTGGGGAGGCACTGCAAGCCCAAGGGGAGAGCCTGAGCCTTGCTTCTCAGATGACTTGTGGAGAAGGGCCATTGTCTTCACCTCCTGATAGCTTTGTAGGATATGATAAAAATGAATTACTTCTACATGCATCAGACAAAACTGGAGGAGCTGGGGTGTAGCTCAGTGGTAAAGTGGGTGCTTAACATGTGTGAAGCCCTGAGTTGGATCCTCAGCACCCAAATAGTGAAAGAGACCACTCACAGAATTGGAGAAAGTATTTACTAATCACATATTTGAAAAAGGATTGATAACATGAAAAACAAACCAGTCCCAAAAATTGACAAAGGACTTGACTAGAGATTTCTCTGAAAAGAAGATATACAGATGGCCAATAAGTCCATGAAAAAACGTTCAACTCTAAAGGAAATAAGTCAACCACAATGAGGTAACACTTTGCACCTATTAGGATGGCTGTTTTTAAAGCGATATGGGAGAAGTGCCATGCACAGTGACTTGGGAGGCTGAGGCAGGAGGATCACAAGGTCAAAGCCAGCCTCACCAACTTAGTGAGGCCTTAAGCAACTTAGACCCTGAAAGAGAGTTGGAGATGTGACTAAGTGGTTAAGTGCCCCTAGGTTCAGTTCCTGGTTCAAAAAAAAAAAAGAAAAGAAAAAGAAAAACACTTGTTGGCAAGGATGTAGAGAAATTGGATCTCTTGTGTGTCACAGGTGGGAATATAAAATGGTGCAGCTGCCATGAAAAGCAGTTTGGTGGTTCTTCAGAAAGTTAAACATAGAATTTTACTATATGACCCAGGAATTCTGGTTATATACTCAAAAGAGATGAAAGCAGACTCAAATACTTGTGCTTCCAAATTCATATTCATAGCAACATTATTCACAATAGCTAAGCAGTAGAAATAATTGAAGGATTCATTGACAGGTGAATAGATAGACAAACAAAATGTAGTGTGTTTGAAGTGGAATGTTATTCAGACAGCAGAATATTAGGCAGTTTTTAAAAAGAAGGAAATTCTGATACATGCTATTTCGTGGATGAACTTTGAGGGCATTATACTAAGTGAGAAACTGGTCACTAAAGGACAAATACTGTATGGATTCCACTTAACATGAAGTCCCTGAAGCAGTCAGATTCATAGTCACAGAAAATAGGATGGTAACAGGGCTGGGGATGAAAAAAAAAAAAAAGAAAATAGGATGGTAGGGAGCTCGTGTTTAATTGGTACAGAGCTTTAATTTTGAGGAGATAAAGTTCTAGAGGTGAGTGGTGGTGATGGTTGCATAAGGTGAATATTTAATGCTACTGAACTTTACACTTAGAGATGGTTAAGATACTAAATTTTATGTTGTGTGTATTTTACTGCAGTTTTTAAGAGAGTAATTAGCAGAACTATCCTTGGATGTTGTGGTAATGTTAAGTTGCATTAAATTTCCCAAATGCCTGTTCTTAATTTCTGTTCTTGTCTGCTCATGATGATAACCTGGAGGCATATAGATCATCCCTTGAGTGAAAGTGGCAAGAAAGCCATTGGGATTGACCAAGAAAAGAGAGTAGGAGGAGCCCCCAAAGTAACAGGCACAGAAGGTGGGGAGGACAGTTTTGTGTTCCTTTGTAAGGACTTTGGGTGGTACTCTAAGTATGGCAGGAAAGAAGTTTTTAAGCTGAGGTGTATGACATAATTTGATTTGCTGCTTTTGTGTTTTGCAGTATTAGGAATTCAACCCAGGTCTCCCATTGCTAGGCAAGCATTCTGCCACTTTACTACCTTCCCAGCCTTATTATTTTATTCTATTTTCTATGTTTATTTTTTGTGGTATATTTTATTATATACCAGGGGTGCTCTATCACAGAGTTAATAGCCCCAGCCCTTTTTATTCTTCATTTTGAGATAGGGTCTCACTAAGTTTCTGTGGCTGGCCTCAAATGTGCAGTCCTGCCTCAGCCTCCTAAGTCACTGGGATTACAGTAGGCATGGGTCACTGTGCTTGGCAACATTTGTAGTTGTTGTTGGCAGCTTGTGCTCCATGGAAGCTGTTCAGTAGTGCTGCCCTCACCATCAGGGGCTCCCTTGGGTGGGCTGTACTTGCTCTTCAACCTCCACCAGCCTGGGCCAGGCCTTTGCCATTCCACTCCATTCCATTGCACTTGCCCATATTGAGGTTACTTTCATGCTGCCATATGCAGCAGTCTTTTTTTTTTTTTAAAGTCTCCATTTTACTGAACCTCTCAGCAGCTTTCTGTCTTTCATTCCATTCTGCTTCAGTATCTCGATACTGATAACAATAGCTGCTGGCTAATTGGATGCCCATGGGATGCTGGTCAGAGAAGATGCTGGATGCTTTCTCACAACGAATCCTCACAGCATCCTGGAAATCTCAATCTCCCTGAACATGGTGAATAGCCTGGTCTCTTGAGTTGTACCTGAGTCTATTCCACCTCAGCGCACCTTTGAGCATCCAGGTGATCAGGAAATAGGGAGGTGGTCATAGAGTTGGCACAGCTGGTTTTGGAAGGTTAGGTGAGATTGAGCTGTGCTGCAAGATCAGTAGCAGGAACTCTGAGGTGTGTTCTCTTTGGTTATGAGTCTGCTTAATTTAGAAATGATGGAGTCATTTTTGCTTCTCATCTTCTAAGCTATGTAGACATTTGGGGAATTTGTTTCAGCCACCTCCAGCCTGATCATCTTAGTCACAGGCACAGTGATACTACAGTAAACATACCAACGCTCACACCTACAGGCAGGGTGAAGCCAGTTTGTGTTGAGTGTGTGTGCGAGCCATCAGCACCTAGGATCCTGCTTGAGTCCCATTAGCGCTCTGCTCATTTTAGCAGTGACTTCCCATGTCCCCTTTAGGAGTAGCCTTGCCAACTTGCTTTTAGAAACATTGGGGCCAGGATATTTTTAGTTTACAAAGCAGTGGTAGTCTAGTGTCAGGTGCTGCAGGCCATGAATAGCCAGGGTTAGGGCAGGTAAGGGGACAGGCATCCAAGAGGGCAGCAGCTGCTTAATTGGGTCAGGCCTATTGTCATCCAGCAGGCTGGCTGCCTCCAACAGGGGCAGGGATTTGTGTAGAAGAGGCTTTCTTGAGGCTTGTGAACCTACCTGGACAGTCTCTTTTCCCTGATCACATTGCCCCTCTCAGCCCTTATCTTTGATGGAGAGCAAGGGGATAGAAGTTCAGGAATTTATTCCCAGTATTGCACTTTATTTTTCCCCTTGAACTTCCTCACTATGGTGTTTTGATAGACAAGTTTGTTTGCCATAATTTATGCTGTTATTTGGTAGACTTGGATGGAGGGTGGAGGATGATGAGGCCTGGAATCAAGGAGGGTATTATAGATACACTATGAATGTATAGATACATTTGTGAATTGCTTTGCAGTTTATTCTCACTATACTAGATATATACTTGGTGCTGTATATATCTAGTATAGTGAGAATAAACTGCAAAGCAGTTAACAAATGGCTATTAAATATATCTAGAAGTCATTTGGAAGTTATTTTTGGCTCTCAAAATGTGAGTGCTATATTTAACAGTCTAATATCAGGAGGGTTCAGTTTAAGGCTTTGAACCAAAATGTTATCAATGACCTTGAAGTATTTTTGGTAAGAGAATTAAATACTAGCTTATTACTGAATTTAGTAAAGAATTAGAAGAACTTCAGGGAATGGTTTATTCTGTCATGATTAAATACATGATTACTCTATCATTAAATACATGATTATTTTAATTGCCTCATTTAAAATATTTTAACACAATTCTGAAAATATTTCATCTTTCTGAATAGTATTAAGTCCTTGTAAAAGGATATAATAAAAGTGGTTAGGAACTAATTTTCCTGAGAGTTGTCCCATATTAAATAACCTGTTTTTTTCTTAATTAAAAAAACTTTTAAGGGGCTGGGGATGAGGCTCAAGTGGTAACGTGGTCACCTGGCATGTGTGCGGCCCGGGTTCGATCCTCAGCACCACATACAAACAAAGATGTTGTGTCTGCCGAAAACTAAAAAATATTAATAAATAAATAAATAAAAATTTAAAAAAACTTTTAAATTATTATTAAAATGTACTTAGGGCTGGTTGCAGTGGCACATGTCTGTAGTCCCAGCTACTTGGGAGGCTAAGGCAGGAGGATCCCAAGTTTGAGGCCAGACTGGGCAACTTAGACCCTGTCTCAAAAATAAAGCGCTGAGAGTGTAGCTCAGTGGTAGAGTGACCCTAGATTCAAGCCCCAATACCACAAAAAGAAAAAAAGTGGGGGGGATATATATATATATATATATATATATATATATATATATATATATATATATATATATATATAAAAATTGCCTTTTTGTTGTGGCTTCTTTCCAGTTTGTCCACCACAATGCAGCCAGGGTGATTCACCTAAAAATGTAAAACTAGCCATCATTTCCTTGCTAAAAATTCTTCACTGCTGCTCCATGAAGACCCAGCTCACTGTGACAGTGGTCAGTGCCTTTCTTCCTTTAGGCTGTTTAGCTCCGTGGCTCCATTCCTCAGCTCTGCTTGTTTTCTGTTTAAGCCTCCAATAATGCAGTAGTGTTATCTCTCTCTCTCTCTTTCTCTCTCTGTCTCCCCCTCTCCCCCCCCTCAGGATTTAACTCAGGGGTGCCCTTCCACTAAGATACATCTCTAGCCTTTTGACACAGGGTGTCTCTAAGTTGCTAAGGCTGGCCTTGAACTTGTGATTCTCCTGCCTCAGCTTCCTGTGTAGCTGGGTTTACAGGTCTGCACTACTACACCTGGCTCTTAAGTTATTTTCTTTTTAGTATACTCAAATTAAAAAGGGAGGGAGGGAGGAAGGAAGAAAATTTACACAGTTACACATTTATCTAGGGTGTTTTGCTTTTTTGTTTGTTTGTTTGTTTGTTTTTTGGTACCAGGAATTAAACCCAGGGGGTGCTTAACAACTGAGCAGCATCCCCAGCCCTTTTTATGTCTTATTTTGAGACAAGGTCTCACTGAGTTGCTCAGGACTTTGCTAAGTTGCTGAGGCTGGCTTTGAACTTGTGATCCTCCTGCCTCAGCATCCAGAGTCACTGGGATTATATGCGTGTGCCACCATGCCCGGCTCATACAGCTTTAAGAGTCTACTGGTTCCAGCTGGGCATAGTGGTGCACACCTATAATCCCAGCAATTCAGGAGGCTGTGGCAAGAGGATCACAAGTTTGAGGCCAGCCTCAAAATTAGTGAGACCCTAAGCAACTTAGACCCTAAGATGTCAAAAAATAAAAAGGGTTGAGGGAGTGGCTCAGTGATAAGTGCCTCTGGGATAAATCCCCAGTAGCGGGTAGGAATGGGGGAGTCTCCTGGTTCCCTAGATTGCTTCAGAGAAAAAAATCAAAAGATTGGTTCAAAGAAATCACACTGTCTGTAGCCACCACTTTCAGCTGGGGCTAGTTCTCTTCACTGCTTGCTTCACTATTGCTAAATTACATGCTTGTGTTGCTTCTTGGTTTTTCATTTTTTAGGCTTTGTGTTTGTCTTTTCGCTGTGGAAAACAAGGTGTTCTCACTTATGGCCCTTCCTGTTGGTAGAGTTATTACATTTCAACAAGATTGCTATTTCATAGGCTAGCTTAGAAATACTATATCTATATCTATATCTATTTTCATATTAATAATCTGGTTTTATTTATTTTTTAATAAAAACAGAATGTGTCCAAGATTTTATTTAGCTTATCAATATATTAGGGAACTAGTAAGCTGTTACAATCAGATTAAAGGAGAATTCAGATAACACGCATGCAATCTAGAATGTTAATCTGGAGCTGGACGATGGCATGTGCCTGTAGTCCAGCTGCATGGGAGACAGGCAGAAGAATCACTGGGAGTCCAGTAGTTCCAGGCCAGTCTGGGCAACATAGCAAGACCCTGTCTCCAGAAAAGAAAAAAAATGCTAATGTGAATTTACAAATAGATAAGATATAAAACTGGTCAATATTGACAGGCAGTAATTAATTGTATTATACAAGGCACAATTTTCATTCCTTTGGACAGGAATTTACTAGCCTTACTCTTAACAGTTTTTGGTAATTTACAGAGTTGTAAAGCCAATCAAAGACACGGAAAGCTACAGTTCCTTATAAAATTAGAGAACCTAGAAGGATACACTGGAGAGCACAGCGAGTAATCTTGCTTTTTGTTCCATTTAGAGCCTTTCATGATTCTTCTTGACATCTTCCCCATTTGGAGCGTAATAATGTCAAAGACAGATGATTCTTGATCACAGAACAGTCTGGCCTCGTTAGGTTTGTAGGTGCAACAAGAGTTTTGATTGGCCATTAGCCACCTTAAGTGTACTCTCACTGTATATTGAACTCCTACTATGGTACAGGTCACTGTGCAGAGGTTTTCATGAGGAATCTCAGATGGAGCTTTAAAGCCTCTTTTTTTTTTTTTGCAAATCTGAAGTTGGTAAACTAAACCCAAGAAACTGCCGTATATTTACCTGCAGTACCTGTAAGTCTGGGTAAATTCTTTTTTTAAATTTAGACTTTTTTTAATATTTATTTTTTAGTTGTAGTTGGACACAATACTTTATTTCACTTATTTATTTTTTTAATGTGGTGCTGAGGATTGAACCCAGGGTCTCATGCGTGCGAGGCAGGTGCTCTACCGCTGAGCCACAACCCCAGCCCCATAAATTCTTTTCTTAATGAGGCTGTATGTTTGCTGAGGTTCCTGGCCTGCCAGGAAGTGATCTTAAAACCACCTGAAAACTGGGGTCTTACTGGAGAGGACTTCAGGTTGGTTTTTGGGGTAAGCACTTATAGATGTTGGATCTGTAAATAATATCAACCTTCTTTTCCTAAGAGTGACTTATCACACCAAGAAGCTCAAATAGGATACTTCCATTAAGGCCTTGGTTGTATAATTGAGTCATACAGTAAATCCTGGTTAAAGACAGATTTTTATTGAATCTATATAAACATTTTCTCATACTCTTTGGCATGAAAGTACAAAGCCTCAGAATTTGTGCCTTTTTTTTTTTTTTTTTAATACCATGCTGGGAATTGAACTGAACCCAAGGGCATTCTGCATGCATTCAGGCAGACTCTCCCCTTGACCTATACACCAAGCCTGCTTTTCTTATTTTTATATGTTTGTAGGAAATAATGTATTTGTAATGTGCTGTGTTATTGTTTAATCTCTATTAGGTGGGCTGTTATTCTGTCTTTTTGTCCTAATGCAGGAATTGTTGGTACTCTATAGTTAGAGAGATCTTATGTTAGGTAATGTTTGATGTGTGCAGACACTATTAAGACTCTCTAGCTTCATTGTAGAATTTTAACGTGATTGTCTTTTCCAGGTTCATATTGAGATCCACTGAAGGCCCTCCCCTGATTGACAAAGGTGTTACCCCAGGCTCACTGCATCAAAGAATACAAAACATGAGGGACGGAGGAGGGACCCTCGGCATCTGCCTGATAGAAGCAAAGGGGGAGGGAGGAGATGACTGGTACAAACAATTATGTAGCCTTAAGAAAAGAACACAGAAGGAGAGCCCTTGCCCAGCAGATATACCTTTCTGGATGGATAAGTCTGCAGTTGATGTAAATGGAAATTCACAGAATGAGGTGTTATCATTGGAAATGAAAAACGATCTGAGTGACACTGATCTCTTGCTTCACAATGGCAACAAAGAGCTTCCATATTTGAAGAAATCAATGGGAAGAAATTTAGCTCCCGTAGCTGCTCCAACCAAGGCCATGGGCCTGTCCTTTGCTCCTGCAGAAGAGCATCTTGCTGGGGTGTTCCTCGGTGTTGGGGATGCTCTGGGGAGGGACTGGCTAAGAAGCGGGCCCAGAGCCATGGACAGCCAGAGAGGACAGTGCCCCAAAGGAGAGTCCTGGGTGTCAGGACAGCCGGTCCCTCCGAAACTGTGGGAAATGGTAGTTTTTAAGGGTGAACCACCAAGTGCTCTTCATGAGGGACTAGGCTCTGAGTCAGAACTGTCTCACCTGCGTTCTGTGCTGCCTGCAACACTGCACTCCTGTCCTGAAGTACTCCTAGAGGACAAGACAAGATGTGTTTTCCTTGACCATTTAAAGCCCATGTTTTCAGAGCAAACAACAGAGTATAAGAAAATGCTTTCATGTGTAAAAAGTACCTCAAATGGTCTGGAGATAACACTGGGGTTACTGGCTCTACAGCCTTTTCAATTAGCAAATCCCTTATGCCATAGTTAAGGTACAAGCAGAACAATAAAATAGTAGATTAATTTTAGAAGTTGTCCTAGAATGATTTCTTTCCCATTAAGTCTGGATGCAGACAGCTTAGCTGCTCAGATCCTGCTTTGGTTTGTGTGACCAGGCAGAGGAAGTCAAGTTCACTCACCAAAAACTGATGGATGCAGAAGGAATTTTTAGCATGTTTTAAATTGTGCTTAAAAGACTCTCAGAATTGGTAAAACCCTTTCAGATGATTATTGATATATCCAGTTTAATATCAGATAAGCACATGGTGATTTAACATGAAATTCTTTATATATCTCGAGATCTCTATCCATTTTAAAGGGCTATTGTCCCAGACATCATCTTGTCTCCTCAACTCCTCTTTGATCACCTCCTGGAAGTGAATATTTGTAAAGTCTACCCACTGTATTTTTATTAAACCTTGCTAAGCTCATGGCGAGCTGTTGCCATTTCTGCATCTCATAGAATAATTTTGGTCTGCAGTAAAATCTGACTTCTTTTCTCATACTCCTTCCACTTGAAATGCTGTTTAAATGGAGGCCCTATGGTGAAAGTTGCAATATTAAATTTAATCATCTCAAACTAGGAACCCTAGCAGTGTTACTCTAAGTGAAAAGGAACTTGAGACTCTTTGCTCTGGCTCAGATGTAGAGAGGCAAATCAAGAACCTCCTTTACAAAAGTCCTAAGAGTTGATGTCTTTTAAGATTTTTCTGAAGTGACTCCTTTTGTTGTTCATTGATAATTTTATTAATAAAGGTCATTTAAAAGTGTAAGTTTTTAAGGACTCCCAAAGTGAGACTTAAAACAGCTATTTGGGGGATAACTGATTGCATATATCAATTTATATTGTGTGCTAAATTACTATGCCATGTGCTATTTTAGTGTTTGGGGAAAATGCAGAATAAAATCTGTTCTTTAGCATAATAAATGTCTTATTTTACGTGTGTACTCTCAGTTCTCCTTGTCTTTTTATTAATTCTATCATCTTCTTAATACTTAAACATCTTTCAGCACCAGGCAAAGTAGGTTGCCAATGCAGAAGACTAAAAGCAGGGTTTTGAAAACCAAAATATAAGACTAGATTGTAATGCCACTTTCAACTTTCCTCCCACGTTAGGATAAAGCGGTGCATTGTAATGCTTTGGGGTGATGCAGATGGTGTCCTTTTAAAGTAGCCATCTCTAGCCCATCCAAATGCCACACCATCTCGACTGAGCAGTTAGAGACCTAGTGGATGCATAGTCCCTTTTGGTGTCACTGATGGATTTATAGGGACTATTTTCTTGTCCAGCCTTCCTTATACTGGTTGTTGGTGTGTTTTCTTTTGTTTTAAAGCTTACTCCTTTGGGATGGAACTTTCCATGACTCATTTGTTTTGTAAATTGCAAGTACATAAATGTTCAGCCAATTGCCAAGAAAAAGTACAGAATTCCCTTCTTAGTATCAAAAATTTGAAAATTTTCATATGGCTGTTTTTAGAAGATGTGTTTTCTAATTGGTTTTTGGGAGAAGTTCACAATCACTTTTTTTTTTCACATTGGAAATTTTTTTTCTGCTCGTAGACTTAACTGCGTCTTTTCCCTTTGGGATTGTGCTGGGTTCCTATCTGAATATGCCCTCTCCTGTGGAAAGTTCTGGGGGAGGAGGTTCACAGTCTAGAAGAAACTGATGATAAATGTGCCATATAGTTTCATGACTACAAAAGAGGGTCTTCTAGGGGCTCAATGGTAGGGCACTTGCCTATCATGTGAGGCACTGGGTTCAATACTCAGCACTGTATATAAAGAGATGAATAAAGGTCCACCAACATCTTAAAAAAAGTGCCTTCAAAAATATTTTTATTTTTGTGAAAACTAGTACGGAAGTGAGATGTTTTTTCAGGTAAATTAAGTATCCATGATTGAATTATAAAATGATTTGAAATAAAATGAGGCAATGAAAAACAAAAGCAGTTTTAACTGCAGTTCTTAAATTTGTATGCTCTGCTCCCTCCCCCAAATTCTGCTCTTAGGGTTGAAAGCACAATCATTTTAAATTTAGAAACAATACATAGTACAAAATCTTTGGACTTGGTTATTTGCATTTGGAAATGATTTCCTCTTTAAAAATAGCAATGACAAGGTCTTCAAGTCCTGAAGTTGGAAGCCTATGGAGAATAAAAAGTAAACTCTTAAATAGGTTGTTCTTATATGACTTGATTTAATCAAAAGAATGCAAGATACATGGAGTGTAGTGTAAATGTCTATGTATTCTAAAATCCATACAGACTATTTGCTATAATTTGACATGAAATGAAAAATGGTGCTGTAAAATTCTATTTTTTTTTTCTTTTTTGTACTGGGGATTGAACCTGGGCCCTTTGCCACTGAGCTGCATCTCCATCCATCTTTATTTTTTATTTTGGGACAGGGTCTTGCTAAGTTACTGAGGCTGGCCTGGAACTTGTGATCCTCCTGCCTGAGCCTCTCAAGTCACTGGGATTATAAGTATGTACCAACACAACCAGCAATTACCATGTAGAGAATTTTATTTCATCGTAATATTTAAGTTCTTTTTAAACTTTCCAAGCAGAATAAAAGTGGGGAGGGTTTCCCAAACTATGATGAGTGCAGAGTTGAACACTGCTTTTCTGTATTGGCAAGGTTGACGATTTTGAAACAGCCTGTCCTGGTGGCTATATATACATTGTGAAAAGCTGACCCTAGAAGCAGAAGATCCAGTTCTTAATGAATTGAGTTTAATGGCTGCTTGCACTTGGCTCCTCTTCCAAAATGTTCTTTTTCCCAAATATTTTTTTAAATCAAAGCTCAGTTGATCAGATAAAAAAAGGTCATCTGTTTTCATTTTTAACTCAGCACACTATTGAGAGCTATATATTTGTATGATGCAAATTTTCAAAGGTGCTTGCAGAAAAGGCAAACTTTGTAGAATCAGCTTTTCTTTTTCCTGAAATAAACTAAACTGTCTTGCATTCTTTTTTTTTAAATTTTTTAATATTTATTTTTTAGTTTTTGGTGGGCACAACATCTTTATTTTATTTTTATATGGTGCTGAGGATTGAACCTAGCGCCCCGCACATGCCAGGCAAGTGCGCTACCGCTTGAGCCACATCCCCAGCCCCTGTCTTGCATTCTTGAGGTTCATCAAGACTTTTTTTTTTTAAGGGTGGATTTGGTTTTGTTGGGATCAAACATGCAAGTTTTGCTTTGGTTGTGTTTTGAGTAGATTATAATTATTTTGAAAAATTGTTTTAGAGCCTAGGGGTGTAGTTTAGTGGTAAAGTGTGCCCAGCATGCACAAGGGCCTGGGTTCTGTTCCCACCCTCCAAAAAAAAAAAATGTTTAGGTGCATAATGATATAAGGAAATTTTCTGGGTCTCACACAATATGGGCAGAATGGAATTCTCCAATTAACTGTTTACTGCTCTTAGTTTGTTGAATGCAGAGAATTGACCTGTTTCCTTCCCCTGTCTGCCTTAGAGTTCTGATTTTGCTCTCAGAAATGAGGTCTGGGAGGTGTAACTCAGTGGTTATAGCACATGTTTAGCATGCATTTGGCCCTGGGTTCAATCCCTAACACCAGGAAGGGGGAAAAAAAAATCACCAAACCATGAGTAATTTGTTTGAATATTAGGACTAAATCTCTGTTTTCTAACTCTGGAAGCTGGTCTTCCATTATACGTAGGGTTACAAACACTCTTCTGCTGCTGCTTATTTCAGATAACAGAAAAAGCATCATGTAGATCCTCCTGTGAAGTTGCATAGCTATCTCTTCAGCAGAATTCTCACATGCTTCGAAAAACCTAGAACTTTGTAGAGTATGTAAAGGGAGGGGTATCCTACCTAGGACATAGGTATGTGTCTAGAAAGCACTTTTTTATTTTTTATTTTTCATTTTTTATTTTTATTATTAGTTGTTCAAAACATTACATAGCTCTTGACATATCATATTTCATACATTTGATTCAAGTGGGTTATGAACTCCCATTTTTACCCCGTATACAGATTGCAGAATCACATCGGTTACACATACACGTTTTTACATACTGCCATACTAGTGTCTGTTGTATTCTGATGACTTTCCTATCCTCTACTATCCCCCCTCCCCTCCCCTCCCCTCTCCATAAACCACTTTTCTTATAACCCCCACCAAGATTTGACAAGGACACCTGTTCAGGGAAACCCACTGCATGAGGAAGACCTGAGAAAAAGGGGAGTCAGCTTTGCAGGTGCTTTGTTTTACAGGTGGGGAGACCAAACACACATCTGAATTCGATTTGAAATTGAGAATGCAATAAGGGAAATAAGCACTTTTTCTACCCTTGCATTGTGGTGCCTTGGGGAGAATAAATTGAGGTAGATTTTGCATCCCCACATCCAGGAGAGTGACAGGCAAGGTTCATGGTTAGAGTTCACATTGCCTACTTTTCTGCATAAAAGCAAGGTTTGACAAATACATGTTTTAAAAGGTTCAAATGGGCAGGAAGTGTAGTTCTGTGGTGGAGCGCTTGTTTGGTATGCTCAGGGCTCTGGGTTTGATCCCCAGCACTGCAAAATAAAATATCCAAACATTGGGATGTTCAGTCCCTTTTCTCCTGTAGGAGGAACTCAATAACAAGAATACCTTAGCTTGGTTCATATAAATATTGTGGATTTGAGTTAAACGTATTCTATGTTCTAGTGGGTACTATATATTCCAGCACTCCTCTTTATTCTTTCTACTTGTTGTACTGTTTCTAGAGAAGGGTCCTGGCACGTGGCGCACACCTATAATCCCAGTGGTTCAGGAGGCTGAGGCAGGAGGATTGCAAGTTCAAAGCCAGCCTCGGCAACTTAGTGTGGGGCCCTAAGATCCCATCTCAAAATAAAAAATACAAATAAAAAGGGCTGGTGTTGATGTAGCTCTGAGGTTAAACACCCTTGGTTCTAAGATTTGCATCATTTATGTGGTGGTGAATATTATGCCAGTAATGACTGTTTTTCTGTATGGAGAATGAGTGAATGTGCCTTTTGACCATGAAAGTGGTAGAAATACTGGGATTCAGCTTCTAGACCTGACCTTGATGTGTGACATTTGCCCTTCTCAGATTCATGACAGCTAATTTTGGTTTGTTGGGTATTTTAGTCAGCTTTTTCATAATTTCTTTGGGGGCTCATGCTTTCAGAGGTCTCAGTCCATAGACAGCCAAATCAATTGCTGTGTTGGAGGTGAAGCAGATCATCCGGGCAGAAGGGTGTGATGGAAAAGAGGCTCAGGACATGACAATCCAGAGGCACAGAGCTCTTTGCTCACCAGGAACGAAATATAAACCCAAAGGCACACCCCTGCAGACGACCTCCTGCCCAGTTAATTCCTGTAGTCCTCCTACCTCAGCCTCCTTCCTGGGTTGCTGGAATTATGTGGATAATTTTTAAATTTCCATGGAAAATTCTCACTTCTCTTTGAAGGTGAGCAACCTAAGTCAGACACAGTGGATGGGAGGCTACTGCCGGTCAGTGCATATTAAGTGAATCTCCCAGGTGATCTATGTAGGAAAATGAATAAGCAGAAAACATAACCCGGATCTGTATATGCGAGGCTCACATTCACCACAAGAGGGAGGCACGTGTTCACGAGGGAGTGAGACCGCTTTGGAAAGGCTTCCCCCCTCCCCAAATTCTTATGCAAAAATAAATGTAAAAATGCTGGACTTGGTCCACTTCAGCATGTTAACTTCAGTGAGTGTAATGTATCAAATCTTAAAAAATCATAACTCATTCAAAACCTATAAATGATGCTCTAAAGCAAAAAAAAAAAAAAAAAAGAAAAAGTTATTTTTGGGTTTTATTACTATTATTGTTGTTGTTGCCGACATTGTTATTTTACAGTGCTGGGGATCAAACCCAGAGCCTTGTGCATGCTGGACAAATGTTCTACCACTGAGTTACTCTCTAGCTCATACACACACACATATACATACATACATACATATAGACAGATAGATAGATAGATAGATATAGATACACACACACACACACATATATATATATATGAATATATTTACTTGATTTTCATAAAAGGATTGGTTTATTTTTTCATTTTTATTTTTTTAGTTGTAGATGGATAGAATGCCTTTATTTTATTTGCTTATTTTTTTTATGTGGTGCTGAGGATCCAACCCAGTGCCTCACACATGCTTGGCAAGTGCTTTGCCGCTGAGCTACAGCCCCAGCCCAGGGGGTCAGTTTTATGCCACACACAAGAGAACAGTCATGTCAAGAGCGGGCTTTTTAACATTTTCACTTTGCCCAAGGAAACATACAGCTCCTAGGCTGTGACTCTCAAGGGCACACATGTCTTCCGGGGGTGGAGCTGTGCTGATTCAGGGGGACCCAAGTGGCCTCCTCCTATGCTCATTCTTTGCAAGAGAGCCTCTTGGAGATCCTTAAAGGAAATCTGCAGCAGAGTACAAGTTATTTTCTCATTACAGAAATCAGAACTTTGAGTTTCTTTTGTGGCTTGTAATGAGTCGTTCTTTTTATTTTTATTTTTAAAATTTTTTTAGTTGTTGATGGACCTTTCTTTTATTTATTCATTTGCAATGCTGAGAATCAAACCCAGGGCCTCACACATGCTAGGCAAGTGCTCCACCACTGAGCTACAACCTCAGTCAGTAATGAGTTGTTCTTAAAGTATAGGAATCTATTATAAGATTGGGCTGTTAATACCAGCGGTTCCCGAGACTGAGGCAGGAGGATTGCGAATTCAAAGCCAGCCTTAGCTGGCAAGGTGCTAAGCAACTCAGTGAGACCCTGTCTCTAAATAAAATACAAAATAGGGCTGAGGATGTGGCTCAGGGGTCAAGTGCCCCTGAGTTCAATCCTCAATACCCTGCCCCACCCCATCCGCCCCCCAAATTGGAACAACTATGGTTTTATGACATCAATTAATTATTACTCTTTCTGATACATTTTTGTAAAAGATTAAGGAAATTTTTTAAAATGATAAATTGGGATAATAGAGTATATATAAACAGTTCATAAGCTATTTAATGTCTTAGAGATGTTTTGAGTAACACTTAGGGCTTATAAAAACAAAGCAGTTTGTTTGAATAAACTCCAGACTTTCTCTTTGTTAGACGTTTCTGTTTTAGTCTGTTGTGGAAAAATCACTAGGCTGGTACTTTCTCTTTCCTGTGTGGGTTCCACATACAATATTCAGAGCTCCTTGGATATATTTTGCCAGATCACAAAACCTGGTATGAGTTTATTATAGAACTCATATCTTTGTTATAAAACTCATATCTTTAATTATTTATTTACTTTTTGCAGTGCTGGGTCTTGAACCAGGGCTTCACATGTGCTAGGCAAGTGCTCTACCAATGAGCTATATATCCCTAGCCCTTTTAAAATATTTTTTAATTGTACATATTTATGGGTTACAGTGTAATAATTTCATATGTGTTATAATTTTAAATTTGTTTGCTGTTTCTCACCCTAGCTACATTTCAAATGCTCAATAGCTACATGCAGCTGATGGCCACTGTACAGGACAGTGCAGATAGAGAATGTTCCCATCATCATAGAAAGTTCTTTTGAACAGCTGGTGAGACTCCTATAGACATACTTGTGACAATATTACCTCTTCTGAATATGAAAGATGTGTGTGTGTGTGTGTGTGTGAGAGAGAGAGAGATAGAGAGAGTGGGGATGGAACCCAGGGCCCCACACATGCTAGGCCAATGAATGTTCCATCAGTGAGCTGCACACCAGTCTCTGAAATGCATTTTCCATTAGGCTGGTAACCCCAGTCTGTGGTCTATAGGAGGGGACAGCATACCCTTCACACGCCCAGAGGAAACACACTCTCGGGTTTAAAGCTTGGCCTTGGCTCTAGTAATGGGACAGTTCATAGGATTTGGGATGATTCATGAGAACATCCTGTACAGTCCCTCTCCACAGCCATTGGGGGCCTTGAGGCTTGAGAGCGGATGCCTGAGACTTGAGGCCTGGACAGTATTTGTCCCCCTGGAACTGTGGGCTTATTGAGGAGCCCTTGAGCCTCTTCCAGCTTGAGGCTGGACTTGGCCTCCCCGCTTTGTTGCCTCCAATGTTACTTCTTTTCCCCAAAATAGGACTTGGAATTTATTCCCTCTGTGACCTAATGCATCTTACAGTCATAGGCAGGAAGTGAATGTTTTCCTGCCAGGCCTGTGAACTCCCCTGGAGATGGGCTGAGAAGGGTATTCCTTCTTCCTCCTACCTCACAGTAGAATATTGCCATGATTAGGAGGAGAGTTTTTTTTTTTTCAGTCAGAAACAAACTGAGAATGAAAGAGCAGAGTCAGGATTTGCTTTGCTGCTTGAAGAAATTCAAGTTCTAATGTAAGCAAAACCCAAGGCACTTGAGATGACACTGTCTCCCAAACTGTGCAGCAAGGGAGTTTAGTTTGGCTAGATTCAGATGCTCTTGGAGTTTCTGCTTCATAAAGGAAGGACAAAGCCTGGCACAGTGGCACACACCTGTAATCCCAGTGATTTGGGAGGTTGAGGCAGAAGGATTGCAAGTTTGAGGCCAGCCTCAGCAACTTAGCAAGGCCATAAGCAACTTAGTGAGACCCTGTCTCAAAAATGAAAAATAAGGGACTGGGGTTGTGGCTTCATGATAGAGCACTTGCCTCCCACGTGTGAGGCCCTGGGTTAGATCCTCAGCACTACATATAAATAAACAAATAAAGGTATTGTGTCCAACTATGACTAAAAAATATATATTAAAAAAACATAAAAAGGTCTGGGGATGTGGCTCAGTGATAAAGCACCTCTGGGTTCAATTCCCAGTACCGGAAAAAAAGAAAAAGAAAGTATGAACAAGTGTTAGTAATGATGCTTCCTGTCCACTTGGACACCATCTTGGGCTTCCTCTGCAAGGGCTCATAAAAACAATGAGGTCGTCTCATTGGGGAAACATGTTAATTTCCTTCGACTGATTTAGAGCAGGCAAGAGCATTTGGCTGAGTGACCTCATGTGTGAGTGAGAATTGGAAAACAGACCAAAGCAGGCAGGCCAGGGCTCGAAATATCCTGCAGTAGTAATTTTGGTTTTCCAGGGAATATCTTTATTTCGCTGAGAGAGCGTGCCAGGCTCTAAAGATAAGCAAATGAGCCAGACAGCCGTGGATCTCAGACATCCACAGATTGGGGAGGTTAGTGACCCTAACCAATCATTAGCACACAGCTGCAGTGGCCAAACAGTTCTCAGGCTGGGTGGCATCTAAGAGGTGTTGGAAGGCACTCTCACACACCTGCAGCCCCCACTTCCAGCTGGCTGGGTGGAGCCTTCTGTTACAGGGGTGCCACTTCAACCCCAGCTAACTGCTTCACTGACAGTAGCTGAGGCCCCTGTGAGCACTGGGAGCTGAAGCTGGCCAGAGACATGTTTGAGATCTAGCTTGAAACTGCAGAAGCCTAACTTCTCCTGCTCACCCTGAGCTCCTAAGGACCTCTGAACCTCTTATACTTCCAACTTACAAGCTCAGACACCCCCAGACCCAAACACCCAACCATTCATCATCCCTGCCCTTTACCCAACAAACAGACTGGAGTTCTGGTACCGTCCCCTGCCTCGACTAGGAGCCATTGTCTTCTCTGGGTGGCTCTAATGGTCTCATACCACATGGTCACATACCAAGTCCTTCCCTCTGTGGCTGTGGCCCTGCTCCTACTGCAACCATCAGTGCTAGCAAGAAGGCTTTGCCTCCTTTTTAGTTCTTTGCCTAAGAAAGAACTTCATCATCATGTCCCAGTTGTTTAAGGCAAAGAAAATGTGGAAACTGAGAATGAGAAAGTCGAGTCGGGATTTGCTTTACTGCTTGAAGTAATTTCTCATTCAGTTCTAGTATAAGCAAAACCCCGTTATTTAAGATGACTAATGGGGGAGATTCACATTAATTGGATTTGCCATTAAGTGGGTGTTTTTCTACCAAATTGAACAGCAAATTATTGGGAAGACTTAGAATGAAAATAAAAGTGTCAGAGGCAATGATGACAGGGGACCATTCAACGCCTCTGCTCTGGCTGCCCTGGGAGGCTGCAGCCCTGATGCTTTTCCCAAAGGCTTCCCAGGCCCTGCAGCTGGTCTGGCTCCATGGGGCCCCTAGCCTTCCCCTGGTGCAAATTGACCCCCTTTCCCCCTCCCTTTCTCAGTTTTTTAGGATCTGTTTGCTTTTTCTTTTCCACCCAAAATGTCAAAACTAACCCTTATTTCTTGAGGTTCCCCTTCTCCAGTGTAGGTACAGTTTCCTCAGGTTCTTATAATCCCCAATAATGCAGAAGTGCTCTTCCTATTAATAGCATCACTGTAATTATTACAGAGACATCAAAGAACAAGAGATAAGAGAAGAAATGAGGGAATGAGGGAGTTAGTGTGTAATGAGTGAAGTTTCAGTTTGGAAAGATGAACGAGTTCTAGAGATGGATGTGGTTGATGGTTGCAAAACAATATGAATGTGTTTAATGCCCCAGAACTGGACACTTGCACTTTTTTTTTTTCACTTACACTTAAAAAATTATAAAATGGTAGATTTTACCTGTAACAGACAGCTTTAGTTACTATAATAAAATATCTGAGACAAGATACTTATGAAGAAGAAAGGTTTATTCAGCTCACAGTTTTGGAGGTTCAAGAGCATGTGCAGGCATTGGTTTTATTCTGGTGAGGGACCTCTCAGATGGTAGTGATGGGAGCATGTATAAGAGTAAGTGATCACATCTGGACATTTTCTCTCTAAGTCTTCCCAATAATTTTCTGTTCAATTTGGTAGAAAAACACCCACTTAATGGCAAATCCAATTAATGTTCAGAGAGAGCCAGTCTCAGACTTTTATAACAACTGTCTCATAACAACTGTCGAGGCAGGGGACAGTACCAGACCTTCTGAGGGCAGGACTCACAGTGACCCAAGGACCTCCCACTAAGCCCCACCTCTTAAAAATTTTACTACCTCTCAATACTTCTACCCTGTAGACCATGCCTCCAACTCATGGGCCTTTGGAAAACAAACTACCTTCAATCCATGGTATATGTACATCGTATCACAATAAAAAATTTAAAGTAACAAATGTCCTGGGGTCTTGTGAGATTCACTTAGATGAAATGTTTAATGGCCCAGGTTTCCTTTCTGACTTGGTTATGGAAAGACCTTTTTTAGCCGTCTCTGTCTCTCCCATTCTCTATCTCTCTCATTCCTGAAAGTGGGGTTTCTCCACCTGTTCCCTGCTTTGTTCTTCCAGTTATAGAACTTAACTCTCTGTTATGAATTGAATATTTGTTACCCCCCGCCGCCCCACCAATTCATATGTTGGATCCCTGGCTCTAATATGAAGGCATTTGGAGGTGGGGCCTTGGGGGGTAATTAGGTTTAGATGAGGTTGTTAGGGTGGGACCCACATGATGGAATTAGAGTCACTACAAATAGAGGAAGAGAGCCCTCCGTGGGGGAAAGTGAGACAGCCAGCCTCTTCATTTTGGACTATCTGGCATCAGAAGCAAGAAACCAACATCATATTGAAGTCCTGCCGTCTGTGACATTTTTGGTATATCAGCTAGGGCAGATTAAGATACCCCCCAAATCCAAAAAGTCAATTAGTCATAAGAATGTCATCAGGCCTGGAGGCTCCTATCTCTGAGCTCTCTGGTTCTCTGAGGAAGGGGTAACTAAAGGACTGTTTCACAGTCCAACCATCTCCCACTAAACACCTCCTCTTAAATAGGTTCTACCACCTTCCAATACCACCAGTCTGGAGATCAAGCCTTCAACACAGGGACCTTCAGGGACAAACCACATTCGTAGCATGCAAGAGCCAAGATCATCAGCTTCTAACTTGTGGTTGCAGAGGAGGACCACCAAGGAAACAGTCTCAGAGACCTAGGGTTGAGTTTCAGCTGACCATTCAACAGAGATCCTCAGATTTCTTATTTGTGAAATCCAGACTCTATCATCCCCTTCCCAGGCTTGATGCAAAGACAGAGGATTGAGTGACAGCCACATAATGGATGCCAGACCCGCTTAATCTCTTTCCCTTCTCTAACCTTGAGGGACAAGACAATGTGTTCAAGCTTATATGAATGCAAAGCCCCTCGGGAGAGGAGATATGGGACTGCTGCACTCATCTGCTCTTTCAGTAAGAATGGGAACCAACAAATGAGTCATATCTGTAACCAACTCACGTGAAAAGATGCTCAACATCATTAGCCACCAGGGAGATGCAAATCACAGGCACTAGACTGGTTATAATCAGAAAGACATAAATGTTGGACAGGATGTGGAGAAATTGGAACCCTTGGACACCGTTGGTGGAATGAAAACTGGTGCAGCTGCATTGGAAAACAGTTTGGCAGTTCATCAAACAGCTAAACATAGATGATTTACCATGCAACCCAACAGTTGCCCTCCAAAGTATACTCTCAAAAGTATTAACATTTTAATTAAGGGGCTGAGTACATGCCTGTAACCCCAGCTATTCAGGAGGCTGAGGCAGGAGGATTGCAAGTTCAAGGCTAGTTTCAGCAACTTAGCAAGATCTTGTCTTAAAATTAAAGGAAAAAAAAAAAGAAGTGGGGATGTAGCTCAATGATAGAGCACACCTGGGTTCAAGCCCCAGTACTGTCCCCGCCAAAACAAAAACATTTCCACACAAAAATTTATAGATGAATGTTCCTAACAGCATTAGTAGTAGCCAAAAGGGGAAAACTCCAATGTCTGTCCAGTGATAAGTGATGAACAAAATATGATATATTTGTACAGTAGAATGTTATTTGCTCTTATAGACCAAATGTGTCCCCCACAAATTCATATGTTGAAACCTACCCACTAAGCGATGGTCTTAGGAGATGGTCCTTTAGCAAGTGATTTGGTCACCCGGGTGAGCCTCCCTGAGTGGAATGATTGGCTTTGTGTGAAGAGACACAGAGCTTGTTCCCACACTCTGCCAAGTGAAGATACAACAAGATGCACCATCTATGAACCAGTGGCAGGATCTTACCAGGACCGTCTATGCCACCCCCTGATCTTGAACTTCCCACCTCCAGAACCATGAGAAATAAAGGTTTGTTGTTTAAGCCACTCAATCTATGGAAATTTGAGAGAAACAGGAATAAAGTACTGATCCATGCTACTACTTGAATGAACTTTGAAAATGTGATGTGGAAGAAGTCAAGGCAAAAGGTCACATATTGCATGATTGCATCTATGTGAAATAATAATAAGTCCAGAATAAGTCAATCTATGGAAACAGAAAGTACATTCGTGGTTTCCAGGCCCTGGGGTGGGATGGGAAAGACAAAGAAGGTGATGACTAAGAGGTCCAGGATTTCTTTTGGGGGTGATGAAAATGTTCTAAAGTGGCATGTGGGGATGCTTCTGCAACTCTGTGAGTAAGCTAAAAGCCATTAAAGTGTGAAGTCTATGTGGATGAATTGTGAGGTATGTGAATTGTGACTCAATCCAGCTGTTTAAGTGGAACCAGTGATTCTATGTGACAGGAAGCATGAGGTGGGCATGTGGTAGGGCAGGTCCTGTATAGATGGGCCACACTTGGTGGTTCTCAGAGGGGGCTGCTGCACTGGCCCCCAGAGGAGACTTTGGAAATGTTTATGGGTAGATTTCGGGTCACTCAATGGCTAGGAATGATGTCAGAATTGAGAGGATGAGAGTTGAGGAAGCTAAACATCCTATACTGCCCAAGTTAGTCATGCACACTTAAGACTTGCCTCACTTAAGAGCACCGACTCTCTTAACCCCTCAACTGCAAACACAGCTGGGGATGGGGAAGGGGCATGGTGACTTCCTGACCTCAACCCTGTGCATTTTAGGACTTTGCCACTGAAGGCTTTATAAAGCTGTATTGTGAGCTGGGGTTGTGGCCCAATGGTAGAACGTTTGCCTAGCATGTGTGAGGCACTGGGTTCGAGCCTCGGCACCACATAGTAAATAAAATAATTATGTCCATCTACAATGAAAAATATTAAAAAAGAAAAAAAAAGCTCTATTGCACTTTCCCAACCATAGGAATAGATCTCTGTGTTAGATTTTTGTGTTGTTGTTCTGTTTTGTGATTCATTTTTAGTGCGGTATCAGGGATGGAACCCAGGGTGTCACACCTGTTAGGCAAGTACTCTGTGACTGAGCTACATGTCCAGCCCCCTTGTATTTATTTTTGACTGCCACATAGTAATTGAACATAGTTATGGTGCACGAGATGAGGTTTCCATTCATGAATACATCCATTCCTCACCTCTTGAAGGGTCTGTTAGCTCTGGTTTTGGCCTGGCCCAGGCTTGGTTATTTGTTTAGGGGTTATTTTTAGCCCTTAGGGAACAGATTTGAGGTAAGTTGTTTGGGTACTTACACAGCTTTATTTTTTTAACCGATCATGACTATTTTCAACTGAGTAGAAGTTATAAGGCAGAAACATTTCCTTTTTAAGGCGGTATTTCTCTAGCAGTTCTAAAGACTAATCCAAAAGATTAGCAAAAATAGCCAGTTGTTAAATTGCTTGAATCTGGGAAACACAGGCGACAGACTTCTCTCAGTGAGCTTCTCAGGGTGAGAGAAGAAAGGAAGGGACTGGGAGATTACTGTGGATATCTTTGAGCAGTCAACTCCCTACTGAATCCAAGATATTTCTTTTTTTAACCAGAAAGCTAACCTTCATCAGTGACAGATGGCATATTCCTGGCCCCAAACTGCATGCCTCCAAATTTAAATTAGAGTAAGAACTATTCCTCAGCTAGGTACATGGTACCCTCCTGTAATCCCAGCAACTTGGGAGGCTGAGGCAGGAGAATAGCAAATTCAAGGCCAGCCTCAGCAACTTAGTGAGGGTCTAGGTAACTTAGTGGGACCCTGTCTGTAAGTAATTCTTAAAAAGGATTCTAAGGGGCTGGGGCTGTAGTTTAGTGGTGAAGGGCTTGCCTAACATGTGCAAGGCCCTGGATTCCATCCTCAGCACTACAAAACAAAAGCCAAAAGGAACAAACAGAGCGGAGGTCATAGCTCAGCAGTAGAGCGCTTGCCTAGCACGTGTGAGGAACTGGATTGGATTCTCAGCATCACCTAGAAATAAATGAATAAAATAAAGATATTGTGTCCATCTACAACTTAAAAACAACAACAACAACAACTATGGACTTTCTTCTAAAAATAAAAACAAAAAAACCCCAACCAGAACAAGGAAAGACCTAGTCCTCTTACTTCTTTTGGGTCAACCCTATCCATCATCTCATTTAATTCAGCGTGTTTGATCTGATTCTGTGTTTGGGGGAATCATCTGGCCCCTGGGTTTCCCCAGAGTTTTAGAGAAGCAGATCTCAGCCCTTTTCAGCCCCAGCAGCAAGAGGCCCAGAGTTGAGCTTTGTCCTCAAAGGTTACATCTAAACCGAATATTTCCTTTTATGTTTTAAAAACAAAGATGCTTTAAACTTAGGAAACATACACACTCTTGAAAACATTATGGTAAGTAAAAGAAGTCAGACACAAAGGACAAATATTATATGACTCTATTATATGAAGTACCTACAGCCACCGAATTCATACGGACAGACTGCACAATGGTGTAGCCAGAGGCTGGGCAGGGGGTTGAGGAGTCAGTGTTCACTGGGTAGAGCCTCAGTTTGAGAAGATGGAAAGTTCTGGAGGTGGATGGTGGTGAGGGTCGAATAACAATATAAATGTACATAATACCATGGAACCTTCCCCCTAAAAATAGTTAAGATGGTAAATTTTTATGCTATGTATATTTTACCACAATACAAATATTCATACCCATATATACACACCATTAGCTACTATGTCCCATCCAAGGGCAGGGCTCAGCAAGATATCTTGGAAATCACTTAGACCAGGGCTTGAGTCCTTCCTTTACCACTTCCTGCTGTGTGACCATGACAAGGCACTTAACCTCTCTGACCCTCAATTGACTTCTTTTTTAAAAATATTTTTTAGTTGTAGTTGGACACAATATCTTTATTTATTTTTATGTGGTGCTGAAGATCGAACCCAGTGCCTCACTTGTGCAAGGCAGGCACTCTATCACTGAGCTACAGCCCCAGCCCCTCAGTTAACTTCTTTATAAAATAGTATTAATATGTGCATCATTAGAGTTGGTGTGGAAGATCACACCAAAGTATGCAAAGAGCTTTCTCCTGTGCCTGGCACGTGGTAGACACTTAACAGATGCTTGATTATGATTGCCAAGGGGAGAACTGAAATTCATTGAGACCCTCATTAATAGCAGTTTTAAAATAGTAACTCTAATAATGTGGAGTTTTCTCTGGTTTGGTTTTGCATTCTTACTTTCTAGATAGCAGTCTGGTTAAAAAAAAGACTAAACCCTGGTTGCTAACCCCAAATGCAAGCGTGTCTTAAATACTGTCTGTATGTTTGGGGGTCCTGGGAAATAATTCATGGCTCAAGTTCAGATCTGGTTATTGGCAGCAGCAGACTTGGAAGGGGTGAGTCACAATGAGCAGTCAATAATGGGATCTGAAGTATGTGAAATATATTCTGCACATAAAGATTTCAAAGGTAAAAATAAAGAGCTAAATAGTTGGTCAACTGGCAACAATGTAATTTCTTAGTAGGTCTTCAGGGTGTGGGTTTTCACAGTGTGCTTCTGGACAGCCCGTCCTGTTCCATCCTTCACCGGCCACAGCCACTTAGTGCTGCAGCTGTCAATGGCCCTGAAGGAGGTTACTGGAGCTATTCGAACAGTAACTTCGAGGCCTGTAGGAAGATCCAAGAACTACTTACAGTGGCATTTGTGTTCTGGGCTGTGTTATTGATGTCTAAGCTTTCTGTTTACTGGAATTTGGCTCCCTTGACTTTCTTTCCTCCAGCTCTATTGAATATGATTGACAAATAAGTCAACTTTCTTGATTTAACCAGCAACATTTGCAAACAGAACTTGACTTTTAATAAGCAATCTGTATGTTTAGCCTGTCCCTATTTCCACTTTGCATTTCAAATAAAACTGGAAGAAGTTGAGATAAATTAATTTAAATGAAGCTTGAGTGTCTGATAGTTATTTAGCATGAAAGGCATGAGTTTAATTTCAGTTTGAGAGGATCAAGGCCCACACATATGCCTTCCTTAAACAAATTGGTTTTTTTTCCAGACTACAAAAGTACAAAACATCTTTTCTTTTTTCCTTTCCTCTTTTTTTTTTTTTTTATACTGGGATGGAACCCAGGGGTGCTTAACCACTGAGCCACATCCCCAGCCCTTTTTAAATATTTAATTAGAGACAGGGTCTCGCTGAGTTGATAAATGCCTCACTAAATTGCGGAGACTGGCTTTGAACTCATGATCCTCTTGCCTCAGTCTCCTGGGCTGCTGGGATTACAGGAATACATCACGCCTGGTGAACCGAAGGACATCAAAACATCTTTTCTATTTATCATGATCCTCAGGTTGATTTGTATACTAAATTATTTACATATGTCTACATATATGTAAATTATTTATTTATTTTAGTTCTGGGGATGGAATCCAGGGTCTTACACATGCTAGGCAGGCGCCCTACCACGGAGCTACATGTCAGTTCTAAATTAACTATTTCTAAGTAAACAATTTAGTGGCATTTAGTACATTCACAATGTTTTACAACCTCTACCTCTATCTAGTTCCAAAACATTTATTACCCCACGAGAAAATTAACTAGCTGCTCCATACACACACTACAGATCTGCATTCTTTTTCTGCAGATCTTACCGTATTCTGCATATTCCATATAAATGGAATCATTCAATATGTGACCTTTTATGTCTGGCTTCTTTCATTTCACATAATGTTTTAAAGGTTCCTGTTGTAGCATGAATCAGTGTTTCATTCCTTTTTATAGCTGAGTAATATTTTACAATGTGGACATACAAAAATTTATTTAACTACTCATCAGCATGTGGACATTTGGGTTGATTCTAACCACACGGATGGGCCCAATTTGCCCTGGGAACTGATAGAACAAGGCTATAATATCGAAACTGGAAATGCCCCTGCATCTCACAGCATTTTCTTTATACACCATAAATAGGATGAAAATAAATTTCACTGAAATTCCTAGATCTGGGGTTTGTAAATTATTACTCTTTGGGGACTTTTTTTTTCTCTCATAGAATTCATTTTTTTGTGTTTGATATTTGAAAGACTTTTTGTATTATTTTAACCTCAGAAACTTACATAAGGTCATTGTCACTTTAAGTTAACCCCCTTGAATTGTATTTCAAATTGTGCAAAATGTTTGTTTTATTTGGAGCGTTTCTAACTGCAGTCGTATAAATGGGGACCAGTAGCTCTCCACTTCCACTAGTCCTAAGAATCACTGGGAAAAAAAAAGTACAGACTGCCAAATCCCATCCCCAGATGGCCTGATTTATAAAGGCTGGCTGAACCCCAGCAATCTGCATCTTTCAGGCACCCCAAGTGGTTTATAGACTACAGATGTCTTATGTCTTGAGTTATTTAGTAAGCATATCAGATTTGAAAGTAAAGCTTTTTAAAACATAAATTGAAAGATATGTTGAAAATAATCCATTGAAATCCTAAACATCCTGGGGATGTAGCTCGGTGAAAAAGTGCATATTTGGCATGCACGAGGCCCTGGGTTTCAACCTCAGTACCCCATACTTCCCCCCACCCCCGTAAATCCTTTTTTTTTTTTTGTACAGGGGATTGAACTCAGGGGTGCTTAACCAATTAGCTACATCCCAGTTATATTTTGTATTTTATTTAGGGACAGACACTTGCTGAGTTGCTTTTGCTAAGTTGCTGAGGGTGGCTTTGAACTCGAGATCCTCCTGCCTCAGCCTCCCAAGCAGCTGGGATTACAGGTGTATGCCATTGTGCCCAGCTTCCCCTCGTAAATCCTAAAGAACATATCACTATAAAGTATATGTTAAGTGAAAATGGAAGAAATACATAAAAATTTTTGATAAAGATAGTTTTTTAAGCCTAAAGAAACTTATATCTGCTCCCATATGATTTAATTGCAATTAAAAACCACATTGCATATAAATATTAAATATTTTTGTGTAGCGTTCAGTAGTGTTAAGTACATTCACATTGTTGTGCAACCAATCTCCAAAAGGTCTTCATCTTGCAAAACTGAAATTATCTATTAAACAAATCCTCATTCTTTCTCCCTCAACTCCTGGTGACCACCTTGCTACTATTTGTTTCTGTGAATATGACTACTTTAGATACATCATATAAGCAGAATCAGACCACATCTGTTTCTCTCTCTCTCTCTTTTTTTTTTTTTTTTGATAGTACTAGGGACTTGAACCCAGGGGTGCTCTACTACTGGGCTACATCACCAGTCCTTTTTATTATTATTATTATTTTTTTAATTTTTGAGACAAGGTCTCACTAAGTTGCTGAGGCTGGCCTTGGACTGGCCATCCTCCTGCCTCAGCCTCCCAAGTAGCAGAGATTATAGGCATACCCCAGTGCCCAGCCCTAAATCTGTCTGTCTGTGTCTGGTTTATTTCATTGAGAAGAATGCCCTCAAGCTTCCTCTGGGTGTTGCTTCTGTCCAAATGTCCTTCCTTTTTAAGGCTAATTGCTAATTGATACTGTATGGATACACATTTTGTTCATTCATTCCTGGACATTGGAGTTGCTTTCACATCTTGGCTATCGTGAATCATGCTGTCAATTATGTTTGATTTTAGCCATTCTAATAGTAGTGATGTCTCATTCTAGTCTTGCTTTTCATTTCTTTAACGGCTAATGATATTGAGCATCTTTTCTTATGAACATTTTTATGTCTTCAGTTGATATACCTATGTCCTCTTTGGTGACATATCTGTGTGTGTCTTTTAACTACTTTTAAATTAGGTGTTTTGGGCTGTGGCTGTAGCTCAGTGGTACAGCGCCCGCCTCGCACGTGTGAGGCACTGAGTTTCGATCCTCAGCACCACATAAAAATAAATAAAGATATGAAAAAAAAATTAGATGTTTTTGTTTGTGTATATGCTTTTATTGTGTAGATTGATTTTCTACTGTTGAGTTTTGAGAGATATTTATATATGCTAGGTACTCTATGTAAAAATATCTGTATTGCCTTTTTGATATTAGAAGTAATGCATATTCATTATTTTAAAATTTCAACGGTTTTGAAACATATTTATACAGAATGTGACAGCTCTCAGTAATTCTAACAGATATAATATCAACTGTCTATCAGAAGTTTTTTTTGTGGGGGGGGCGGAGTACTAGGGATTGAACTCAGGGGCACTCAACCATAGAGCCATATCTCCAGCCCTTTTTTGTATTTTATTTATTTTTATTTTTTTTAATTGGTTGTTCAAAACATTACAAAGCTCATGACATATCATCTTCCATACATTTGATTCAAGTGGGTTATGAACTCCCATTTTTTACCCCAAATACAAGTTGCAGATTCACATCGGTTACACATCCACATTTTTACATAATACCATATTAGTGACTGTTGTATTCTGCTACCTTTTGTATTTTATTTAGAGACAAGTTCTCCCTGATTTGCTTAGCACCTTACCATTGCTGAGGCTGGCTTTGAACTCATGATCTTCCTGCCTCAGCCTCCTGAGCCTCTGGGATTACAGGTGTGCACCACCGTGCCCAGCTGTTAGAAGATTTTTATGCACATACTGTAAACATTTGTGTGCATGTGTGTGCATGTGTGCGCTGAGGATTGAACCCAGGACCTTGTGCATGCTAGGCAATATTCTACCACTCAGCTGCAGCCCAGCGCCGGAACATATAATGTGAATATGTTTTGTTTTGTTTTTTCCTTACCAAAATGGGATGATATGCAAACAGTTTTAAACTTGCTTTTTGAAAAAATTTCAGGTGTCATGGACCTTTTTTATACCTGGGTCTGTGAGATCTATCTCATGCTTTTTAAACAGCTGTGCCATTGTCTGGTTATATATGTAAGACTTCAGAGCCCAGAAGAAAGCATTCACTCGAAAAGCAGGCAAGTTCCCATTGTATTTCATGCTCCACATATGTTTGGTATTCATCCTCCTGAAGTAGAGGGTTGTAGAGTATCTTAGAAGCCAAGGCAACACCCAAATTTAACAGGGCTCAGGCTTTTAACTGAGAAATTAGTACTATGCTCTAATGACCTATTATGTTTTTATGAAGTTTTCTTGATGGCCTATAACCTCTTCCCTAGTTTTCTTTTTTTTTTTTTTTTTTTAATTTTTTATTGTTGGCTGTTCAAAACATTACATAGTTCTTGATATATAATATTTCACAATTTGATTCAAGTGGGTTATGAGCTCCCATTTTTACCCCATATACAGATTGCAGAATCACATCAGTTGCACATCCATTGATTTACATATTGCCATACTAGTGTCTGTTGTATTCTGCTGCCTTTCCTATCCTCTACTATCCCCCCTCCCCTCCCCTCCCCTCCCCTCTTCTCTCTCTACCCCCTCTACTGACATTCGTTTGTCCCCCTTATATTATTTTTCCCCTTCCCCTCACTTCCTCTTGTATGTTCTTTTGTATAACTCTGAGGGTCTCCTTCCATTTCCATGCATTTTCCCTTCTCTCTCCCTTTCCCTCCCACCTCTCATCCCTGTTAAATGTTAATCTTCTTCTCATGCTCTTCGACCCTACTCTGTTCTTAGTTACTCTCCTTATATCAAAGAAGACATTTGGCATTTGTTTATTAGGGATTGGCTAGCTTCACTTAGCATAATCTGCTCTAATGCCATCCATTTCCCTGTAAATTCTATGATTTTGTCATTTTTTAATGCAGAGTAATACTCCATTGTGTATAAATGCCACATTTTTTTTATCCATTCATCCATTGAAGGGCATCTAGGTTGGTTCCACAGTCTAGCTATTGTGAATTGTGCTGCTATGAACATCGATGTAGCAGTGTCCCTGTAGCATGCCAGGAACCTCCCATTCCTGGTGTAGATTAAACAGTAAGGAAAACTGACTTCCGGTTTCAAGCTTCCATGAGTCCTGGGAACAGGGCTCCGGGATCTTTGCTACATTGTGGAAATTGATCTGATACTCTGCAGCAAAAGCTGCTGCCTGCCCTTGTGACTCAGATTAGAAACCTAAATCCCAAAGATGCCTTGAGGGTCCTTTCTCCTGGGAGCCTTGTTTTCTTTCTGAATTTCCCTCCTGCTCACCCCCCTTAGGCACTCCAGCCACACAAGACTTGGGGCCCTTTCAGAAGGCAGAGGAGCTGCAGGCTCTGCCCTGGGGCTTCCTCTGAGGGCTGCTTTTCCCCACGTAGCTACATCCTCATTCCTTTGGTCTTTGCTCCTAGATAGCTTCTTAAAAACAACAACAACAAAAACCCAAATTAAGTAAACACTTTGTAAATTATAGGACATTTATCAATTTGGGACAGTGGTATGGTTTCTCAATTCCCACATTTTTCCAACAGAAAATTTTGAGGAAATGTTTCAGCCTGGAAAGGCATATGACTTTTGAATATCCACAATCTCCTTTTGTTCTGGATAACAGAGGCATATCAGTGAAATGATCTTTGCACAAATATTCTTCACAATTACACAATAGTTTTGTTTTGTTTGTACTGGGATTGAACTCAGGGGCACTCGACCACTGAGTCACATCCCCAGCCCTATTTTGTATTTTATTTAGACACAGGGTCTCACTGAGTTGCTTAGCAGCTCACTTTTGCTGAGGCTGGCTTTGAACTGGTGATCCTCCAGTCTCAGCCTCTGGAGCCACTGGAATTACAGGCATGTGCCACTGTGCCCAGCTTGCACAATAATTTAGAACACTATTCTATGTCCAAAGAGCAGTTTCAAAAACCTCTTAGCAGCTGAGTAGGAATAAAAGCAGGAAAACAACTGAATGGCCGTGGTTAAAATGGTAAACTTGCTCACAAGGTTCTTTTGTCTATAGCCCTTATCATCTTTTTTTTAATATTTATTTTTTAGTTTTAGGTTGTCACAATATCTTTATTTTATATTTATGTGGTGCTGAGGATTGAACCCAGTGCCTTATGCATACTAGGCGAGCACTCTATCACTGAGCCACAAACCCAGCCATCCCTTATCATCTTTAAAAAAAAATGTGGTAAAATGTACATAACATAAATTTTTCTACTTCAACCATTTACGAATGGCCAGTTCAGTGGCATTAATCCATTCATTTATGTACTGAATAAATATTAATCTGCTCCTACTGTGTGGTAGGCCCTGGGCCACATATGGGATATAGTGGTGAGCAAAACCAGACCCAGTCCCTGTGTTCGCAAGCCCGGATGGGGAGCACAGATGGACATTAGTCAGAGGATCACACAGATTTCTTGTTAAAGAGAGCCAAGGCGGAGCCATTCTCCTCTACTCCCTTTCCATTTGTTTGACAAAAAGGGCTCATTTGGCTCTTTTTACTGTTGCATTTTGAAAGTTATATATATCCTAGATGCAAGTCCTAGGATATGTGATTTTCAAGGAACTTCGCCAAGTCTGTAATCTGTCTTTCCATTCCCTTATCAAGGCCTTTTTCAGAGAGCCCATGATTTTAATTTTAATGAGGTCCAACTTATCAAATTTTCCTTTTATGGGTTATGTGATCTTAGGTGTTTTTTTTTTTTAACTGTAGTAAAACACATGTGACCCAATTTACCATGAGCAGAGCATACTTGGTACATTCACCATGTTGTATAACCATCGCTACTATCTAGTTCCAGAACATTCTCATCACCCAAAGGCAATCTGTATCCATTAAGCAAATGCTTCCATTGCCTCTCCTTTAACCATTGCTTTCTATCTCCATGGATTTATCAGTTCTAGACATTTCCTATAAATAGAATCGTGCAATATGTGGCTTTTGTGCATAGCTCATTTCACCTTGGGATGATATGTTTGAACAATAGGGTTTTTTTTTTTTTTTATATTGTTGTTGTTGTTAGACTTGTCCTTCTGTGACAAGTCTCATTCTTGCCTGGTCCTAACATCTGTTGTCTCAGAGCATTCTGGCTCCAGACTTCCCTCCTTCCAGCCCAGTACCCCATTCCCTAGTCAACTCTCAGCAGTAGCCTAAGGCTCTCTGCACCTCAGTAACTGGCTACTTACTCTCCCTCAGCCTGGCTTTCCGGTTCCGGCTTTCTGGGCATGTCTGCTCCAGGCATTTGGTTCTGTCCCATGCTTTTCTACAGTCCCCTAATATTAGGCACTTTCCCCTATTCCTGCCCTTTCCCCCTATTCCCTTCTCCCTTGTTAAAACCTGATCTAGCCACCCATGACTTCTTCCTTTCTCATCCTCAAACCCAATAATCACTTTTGATCAGAAAATGGCCAAGTAAATGGGCTTTCATGTAAGATCATCTAGATTTGGGTCTTTTATTCATTGCCCTAATACATTTGAGCAGGTCACTTGGCCTCACTAAGCCTTAGTTTCCTTATCTATGAAATGGGATAATACCTGCTTTGTGCTTATTAGAAGGATTGAAGAGGATGGTAGAGGAATTTAGCCCAATGGCTATAAAAAAATGGCAGAGAGAAAATGATTGATGGTTGTGACAGATTGTACTGAACACAGAGGACCACAGCAATCTCATGTGCCACAGGCTCCTTCAGAACCTTTTCACTCATCAAGAGATGAAGTCTAGGAGAGATCAAGAGAGTACAGCAAGTGGATTGGGGAAGGGAGAAGGGGAGGGAAAGGGAAGAAAATACTGGGGAAGGAGACTGGGCAATTTATGTTATGTTCATGTATGAATATGGCATAATGAATCTCACTATTATGTGTAATTATAATGCAGCAATAAAAGTAAAAAGAAATGTTAGCTGGGCACGGTGGCACATGCCTGTAATCCCAGCAGCTCAGGAGGCTGAGACAGGAAGATCATGGGTTCAAAGCCAGCCTCAGCAACAGTGAGGTCTCACTAAGCAACTCAGTGAGACCCTGTCTCTAAATAAAATACAAAAAAGGGCTGAGGATGTGGCTCAGTGGTTGAGTGTCCCTGAGTTCAATCCCATACCTCCCCCCCAAAAAAAATAAAAACAAATATTAAAAAGAGAAACAGAATCCAGTACCAGCCCACCTTAGATCCAGATTTACAATACTTGTAATCAGTAGAATATGACATAAATTATCCTAAAAGTCCTCCAGGCTGTGTCACCAGTCATAAAAGGCTGTGCAGTTCTCGTCTTGTTTGCTGGAATGTTTGTGCTCCTGTAAAAGCTGTCACATGATGGCTCACATGAGGCCGCCATACCACACAGTCGCACGCGCAGGCTACATGCGGTGGTCACATGCAGGTGATTTGGCTGACAGTTCAGTTGAGACTCCAGCTGGAAATCAGCATGTGAGTGAAGATGCCTCCAGATTACCAGCCTCCGGCCGTGAGTCTCACTGTCCCCAGCCTTGAGACTTCCCAGGTGAAGCCATGGACATCACTGAAGAGGGACAAGCCATCCCTCCTCTGCCCAGTATTAATTTCTGAAGCATAAGCACACTGACCTAATACAGTGGTTATTTTATGCCATAGGCTTTGGTTTGTGTGGTTTGACAGCCGATTCTCCCTGCGGATTTCAGGAGCATTGTGAATGGGGCCATTTCTCCATGTCTGTCTCCATTTGTACTATCTTAGCTCAGCCCCTCATGTTACCTGCATCAAGTTCTAAACTTCTCTTTCTGTCTCGATCCTCCAAACCTCCATTAGCCCACATTGATTTTTCTAAAAGGCAAACCTGGCCTAGAACCTCACCTTCCTTACACATATCCTACAATGACCTCAGGCCCCAGCTTTAAGGGTGGAAGTCCAGAGAGATTAATCAACCACAACATTAAAAGATAACATATTTTAGGGAAATGTAGGCTGCTATAATGAGATGCTTTATCTCATTTTATTCTAGTCCACCCCAACATAAAGAATGTGCTAATACTCAGAGCGGCTGATATATTTGGAAACTGAAAGTAGATTCTTTATTGGGAAACATGTTACTACAGAGTCCACCCATCTATGAAAGATTTTATGTAAATGCTTTCAGGCCCTGGGAATTTTAGCTAGAAAGTTTAAGAATGATATATTTAATCATAACATATGTCATTCAATTTTTTTCAAGTCTTATGGGACATTTGGAAAAATGAAGTACAATCTAGTTCTATGAGCTTTTTAATCACACAGTGTAGACGAAAAACCCCTTATAAGACCTTGGCCCCTGGGAGTGGGGTAGGGAAAGCCCAGGTGAGCAGGTCCAGGAGTTAGGTGCCCAGGATACTGGGTAGGAGAAGCCCAGGGAAGCAGGCCCAAGTATTCCTATTCCTTTTTGATAAATACCTGGCTCAAGGGACTCACTAAACCAACGTTTCCTCTAAATTCACCTTCTAGGTGTTGGCCAGTGGAATAGGAAAAAAACTTTGAGCTCAAAATGTGGTGTTTGTTTTTTAGCAAATGATTTTTTGGGGGGGCTTCTGGGAGTGAACTTAGGGCCTTGCCCACACTAAGCAGTCACTCTACCACTAAGATACAGCTCTAACCCTGGCACACTACATATTATTTTGCTTTTTGAGATGGGGCCTTACTTTGTTACCCAGACTGGTCTTCAACTCATGGGCTTAACAGTCCTCTTCCCTCAGCCCCACAAGTAGCTGGAATTATTTGCCACCACACCAAGCTTTGTGGCAAATACTTTTTTTCTTTTTCTTTTGCAGTACTGGGGATAGATCCCGGGGACACCTTTCCCCTGATTTCTACCCCCCAGACCTTTTTATTTTGAAACAGGGTCTCACTAAATTGTCTAGGCTGACCTCAAATTTGCCATCCTTCTGCCTCAGTCACCTGGGTCACTGGGATCACAGATGTTCATCGTCACACTCAGCTTGGCAAATACATTTTAAAGGATGTTGCCCTTCAAGGTTGTTTTTAGCTGATCATTTGGAATTGGAGAACGCCATTCTCTATTCCTTACACAGTAAATGGCTATAATCACTTTGGAAAATATAGTAAAACTTCATATTAAGATGAACAACAACAACAACAAAAAGCCTTTGTAAGGTGGGGAAATGGAAATGACCCTTTTTAAAATGTTCTCTAACCAGTAACTTTTGCCTTGAATATGGCTATTTGCCACGGTAGAGCTAAGGTCTCCTGAAGAAAGCTGAGAATTCTTATGTTGAAAGGCACTTCCTTCTGTTATTTGATTACCTTCCTGGTTTTGTCTAATCTCACCCAGATTACAGTCATATTTCTTGGTCTTTTTAATGTGTGTATTAAAATATCAAGCACAGAGTCTTTGTTCTGTGGTCTTGACTTTTTGTGCACTCTGAGACATATTTTGGGACTCTGACAGAGAAGAATGTTGGCTTTAAATATCCTTAACGTCTTGAAGCCTACAATGTTGTGTTCAGCTTCTAGAATTTTTATGCATTCTGATGAGGTATTTTATTTAGAGAATACTTTGTTTTAATTAAGCCCATCTGAAGAGACATTCAGTTTTTTGAAGGAATGTGTTTTCTCCCTCACAAGTCAGTTATATTTATAACATTCATAAACTAAGTTATTAGCAAAGACAAAAGTTTAGCTGCAGTGTGGCTGTGTCTTACTAAGGTCATGGAGAATTCAAGAGAAGGAGACCAGGCTTAGCCAAAGCATGCGGACAAATCAAGAGTAGAGACACCCATGAACTTCATGTTCAATCTTTTTTCTTATTTTCTTAAAATGTTTTTTTTTGTTATTTTTTAGTTGTAGATGGACACAATACCTTTATTTTTATTTATTTACTTTTATTGGTGCCAAGGATCGAACCCAGTGCCTCACATGTGCCAGGCGAGTGCTCTACCACCGAACCACAACCTCAGCCCTTGGTTTTTTATTTTATTATTTTATAGAAGAATTTCTCACCTCCCAATAAAACATGCTTAGGGTGGTTGCTATACTTGTGAACATTGGTGTGTTTATGTGTGCGTGTGTGTATGTGTATTTACTTTTTGAACGTTTTTTTGGTTCCGAGAAGAAAACCCACAGTCTTGCCCATGCCAGGCATGTGGTTTACCAACGAGTTACATCCCTGGCACATTCTGTTTTATTTTTTAATAGGTGCCTGCTGTAACTATGGAGAAAATCTACTGTGGAAATTTCAATCCTTCCTTTGTTCAGCTGAGCTGCATTTAGAAAACAAAGTTTATTTTTTCTCAATGTTATAGTCTATGTCCACATAATAGAATACACAGAAACTACAGAAAAATAGAGACAGGACTGGCTGTGTCACCTGGTGGTAGAGCCATTGCCTAGTATGCACAAGGTCCTTGGTTCGGTCTCCAACACCAGGAGGAAAAAAAAGAGAAAAAGAGATAAATTAAAGGCATCTTTAGGACTTTTAGAAAAGGCAGCCTATATTCTTCTTTATTCTTCTGTGGTTCAGATAATATCACAAAGGTTTTTTTATCCAGCTGTTTATTGTACTAAATACATGTAACATAAAATTCACCATTTTAACTTTATTTATTTATTTTGGTCCCAGGGATTGAATCCAGAAGGGTTTTACCACTGAGCCACATCCCTAGCCTTTTTTTTTTTTATTTTTTATATTGAGATAAGGTCATGCTAAATTGCTTGGGGCATTGCTAAATTGCCAAGGCTGGCCTCAAAAACTTGTGATCCTCTTGCCTCAGCCTCCTGGGTAGCTGGGATGACAGGCATGTGCTCCACCATACCAGGCAAAAGGGCATGAACAATTTAAAGGTTAAAAAAAAAGATAATATCAATTTGCTCTTCCTACAGGGTTTTATCAATTCACACTCCTGGCATTTGTGCATCTTCTCGTGGGAATGACTTATCTGTATTCAGCTTATTATTTTGGCGACACAGTGAAGACTACACATATCACAATGTAGCTGCTCTTACAATGAACCACAGATGAACCTTTTCTGGTTTACTGTTGAGTTTGCTATTCATATTGCAAATCCATCCCATCAAACTTCAAATCTCATGTAAAATTTTTCTTTCTAGCAAATTTCTGAGCTGCCATTCCTGTACCTTGGTGAGATAAAAAGCCAGGATTCAGGTCCTAAGCTCTCTAACTGTGAGCAGCTGATTGGCCTCTTTGGGCCTCTGTGTTCACCCCGAGGGCTCACCTAGCTATAAAACCCTCAGGAAAAACAACTCAGGCCTCAAGGAGCACCAGCAGTCTGGTAAGGACAGTGTTTGGTACTTAGTCGGCATAGATTAAATGCTAAGTTCCAACCCAGTGATCCCATTATTGATGATAGTGCAATGAGAACTCGATAAAGTAGTAAAATTTGTTCCTGTCCCTTACAAATTTATTTTCAAGTGGGAAGAAGTATATTCTTACAACGTGGAGCTGACTTTATTGATTTGAGAATGTCATCCATAACCCTCTCTCCATGCTAGCAGTAAAGTTGGGATGTCTTAGAGAAGTCACCACCTAAAGAGCTCTCTTCTCATTTTTTTCACAATAACTAATATCTGTGCCAGGCATATAAGACAAATGATCTATAATCCTAAGAACAATTTTTCAAGGTGGGGATTATTGTCCCTATGAATAAACCAAGAAACTGAGAACTGGAGCTGTAGCTTAGTGGTAGAACACTTTCCTATCATGTGCAAGGACCTGGGTTTGATCCACAACACTGTAAAAAACCAACCAACCAACCCCCCAAAACACCAAGGAATTTCAGAGAGGCCAACCACTGTGCCAGAAGTCAAACAGCAAATAAGAGGGAGTAACCCTCTTCACTCTGTGCTTAGTTTGTGGGGACACACAGATATTTTAAATCAGAGTGAAAGGTACAAGTTAATCCATTACATTAAACTTAATTAGTTATTTTTGTGCTGCTGGGGATTGAACCCAGGGCTTCACACATGCTGGTGAGCATTATACCACTGAACTGCATCCCCAGCCCCAACTTTACCATTTTAAAATGGATAGATGACTCAGTGGCATTTAGTACATTCATAGTGTTGGGCAACCATGGCCTCATCGATTTCCAAAACATTTTCATCACCTCAAAAGGAACCTGTGTCCATTCAACAGCCACTCTCCACTGCCCCTCCGCCAGCATTTGGCAACCCCCAATCTGCTTTCTGTCTCTATGGACTTATCTACTCTAGACATTGCACGTAAGCGGAATGGTGTAATTATGTGGTCTTTCGTGTTTGGCTTCTTTCGCTTCACATAATGTTTTCAAGGTTTGTCTGTGTTGTAGCTGGTGTCAGTTTCTTCTCATGCTGGAGAAATAGTCCATTGTTTATATATTCCACAGCTGGTTTATCCATCCATCTGTTGACAGGCATTTGGGATGTCTCTGCCTTTTGATTTGTGAATTGAGTTGCTAGGACTTTTGTGTATGTCCATTTATTTGAGTATGTTTTCAGTGCTTTTGCTTAATGCCTTGGAATGGAATTGCTGGGTCCAATAGAAATTACATGCATAACCTTTTTCTTTTTTTTTTTGAATAGGGGTCTCATTGTGTTGCCCAGCCTGGTCTCAAACTCCTAAGTTCAAGCGATCCTCCTGCCTCAGCCTCCCAAGTGCTAGGACTGCATAGGTGGTGCGTGCCTATGTTTAACTTTTTGAGGAGCCACCAAACTGTTTTCCACCATGGCTGGCTCATTTTACATTCCTACCAGCCATGTAGGAGGGCTACAATTTTCCACATCCTTCCCTGGGGACCTCGTCTGGGTGGGGCCTTTCTGGTTCTCCATCACAGTGGTTCATCTCCCATCAGTTTCGAGAGTCTCCACGCTATTTCCCTCCATGACTCATGATGAAACATGAACTGAAGAGCACCTCTTGTGACCTGGTAATGGCCTTTAGTTCTATTGACTTGCAAATTCCCATGGTCACAAGAGCTGGAAGGGATTTTGGAAGAAATATATTCCTGCCCGTGTCCTGCATGAGCCGTGGAAATGGGGTTCCCCTTGGTGGAATGGGCTGGCTGAGAAATAAAAGCTAGGAAAAATAGAATAAGGAAGAAAACCACAGGACACAAGAAGTAGTTTCAAAAGCAGGGATGGGGATGGGCAAGCCATTCAGACAGATGGAGCTTCTAGACTTTATATGGGGAAACATCAAAGGCCTTCCATAGAATGTTCTTCACCAAAAAAGGTTAAAGTTGGGCTGTCCAGTTCCCAACAAATTACGCCCATCTTGGGAGCTACTATGAGGGATCTTCCTAACAGAGTGGAGATAAAGGTCACATGCATTGGGCCATGTATTGCAGCCGGAGAGCCATGAATAGTTTGTAATGCCAAACCTAAATCTCCCTGGCTAACATACCAAGAGAAGATCCTCATGTAATTCATGAGTGGTTTCCCATAGTATATTCCAGCGTTTCTGGCCTCTGCTTGGATGCTTCCTGCAATGAGGTTCTCACAAGTACATCCTTAGCTATTTTCTTTTCTCTCTGGAGCAGAAATCTATTTCTTTAGAAGAGGAGGTTCAGGACTGGGGTTGTATTTCAGTGGTAGAAGTCTTGCCTGGCATGCATGAGACCATGGGTTCAATCCCTAATACCACAAGAGGAGGAGGAAAGAGGAAGAGGAAGAGGAAGAGGGGGAGACAGCATAATTCTTAAAGCTCTAATTCTAGTTGAGATTTGAAGAAGTGGAGGTTCAGAGAAGGCTCTCTGGAGGAGGGGAGGGCTGAGCTGCACTTTGAGGATGTTGCATTAGCTAGGGAATAAAAAGGGCTGAGGCATGTTTCCGGCAGAGGAAAAGTACTAAAAACGTTTTCCAATTTGGTCTTGGTGCTGTGGTCCTTGTCCCATCAGGGGGCTCCTTGGGTGTATTGTTGGATGCATGGTGTTGGAACAGAATCGCAGCCATGCCATGAGGCCCGAGGGGAATGGAGCATTTCCTCATCATTCCATTCATTCAATATGCAGTGATGGGCTGGCACTGGGTGCCTGTAATCCCAGCTACTGGGGAGGCTGAGGCAGGAGGATCACAAACTTGAGGCCAGCCTCAGCAACTTAGTAATATCCTATCTCAAAATAAAAAATAAAACAGCCTAGGGATATGACTCTGTGGTAGAGCACCTCTGGGTTCTATGTCCACTGCCACTACCAAAAACCAAAACAAAACAGCAGCAATGCTCCCTAACCTAAGAGGCATAGCCTCTTCATCACTCCTCTTCTTGGGTTTTCTAGAAGCCACTTTGTTTCTGATCCTCTAGGACAGGCAAATGGGACATCTATAACTAAATGTGTCAATTATTAAATCTCACACCTAAATGAATAGTTCTTGCTGAGGTACACAGTGTGCAATGTGGCTCAGAATCCATAGAAATGCAAATTCCCTTGGTAGGGTGAAAATGAAAAAGATCCTCCAAGGACCAAGTTACAAATCATGTTCTCTCCATAAAACTTCTCTTTGTGTCCTAATATACCACTTTTTTAATTTTTTAATTTCTAAGGAAGAATACCAAGGATTTAAATGGATATGTATAAGTCAGCTCTTGGTTGTTAGTTATGTCTGGGGACAGGGTGATACATAAATAAACTTATCACATTCAAATTGCCCTTTAGCTAATATTGATATAATTTTTCTTTTTCCCCCTATACTGGAGATAAAAACTCAGGAGTACTCTATCCTTGAACTATACCCTCATCCTTTTTTAGTTTTTATTTTGAGACAGGATCTTGCTAGGTTCCTGAGGCTGACCTTCTACTTGGGATCCTCCTGCCTCAGCCTCCTGAGATGCTAGGATTACAGGAGTGTGCCACCAGTAGTATTAATAGTATTTCTTTTGCATCCTCACCAACATTTATTGTTACTTGTGTTCTTGATAATTGCTATTTTGATTGGAGTTAGATGAAACTTCAGTGTAGCTTTAATATGATTTTCTCTAATTGCTTAGAGATGTTTAACTTTGTACAACCACTCTGGAAAGCAGTATAGAGATTCTTCAGAAAACTTGGAAGGGAAATCACTATTTGACCCAGCTATTCCCACTCCTTGGTATATATCCAAAGGACTTAAAAATCAGCATACTACTGTAATGCAACCACATCAAAGTTTATAGTAGCTCAATTCACAATAACTAAGCTATGGAACCAAACTAGGTACCCTTTCAACAGATGCATGGATAAAGAAAATGTGATTTTTATACACACACACACACACACACACAATGAAGTATTACTCAGCCATAAAGAAGAATGACTTATGACACTTGCAAATAAATGAATGGATCTGGAAACTATCATGCTAAGTGAAATAAGTCAGTCCCCAAAAACCAAATGTCAAAAGTTTTTGCTGATATGTGGAAGTTAGCCCACAATAAGTGGGGACAAGGGAAGAATAGATATTCAGTAGATTAGACAACGGGGAATGAAGACAAGAGAGTGGGGATAGAAAAAGAAAAGACAGTAGAATGAATCTGAAATAATCTTCCTAGGTACTTATTTGAATACATCATAGTGAATCCCACCATCACGTACATCCCCAAGAATGGGGTACTAATTAGAATAAGATATATTCCATGCTTGAATAATTATATCAAAATGAAATGACACTTTTACTGCCATGTATAACTGAAAAACACAAATGGACAAGAGTTGACCTCGGGGAACTAGAACTGAAGGAAAGAAATAAACACGGCTGGAGCCAGCTGCTTTTTATCAGAAAAAAAATTTTTTTTTCTTCCTCCACCAAATCTTGTGTAAGTAGCACAGTGAGACTGCTCCTTTTCTCTTTCTATTATTTTTTTTTTCTTTCTTCCATTTTAAACTTGTGAAGGATCCAGGGGCTGGGCATTCATCACTCAAGTAAAAGCAACTGGGGAAATGTTAGAAAACGCTCTTACAAGAGAAAAGTGGCTAGAAATTAAATAGAAAGTGTCAGACTGGGGGTGTAGCTCAGTGGTAGAGAACCTACCTCTGGCATGTGGGAGACCCAGCGTTGAATCCCCAGCACTGCTAAATACATAGGTAGAAGACGTCATAGGGGTGGACTTAAGAAAAGCAGAAGTTCTCTTGTTTCTACTCTAGCCCTTCTGAGGCTCTGGCTCCACCAGAAGGTAGACTTGTGTTGTTGAATCTTCAGAGTCAACAGCTAATCTCCTGTACCTCAGGCCTCTAACTTCTTGGGCGGCTCCCCTGGGTTTCTGGTTTTAGAAGTTTTAAATAAGGGCTAGGTAGCAAGAGAGGCCTTGCAAGGAGACCATCTTTCCTCCATCTTCCCTCCCTTCAAACCCTGGTTGTTGGGAATAGGTTCAAGCTTACTTTGCTTTTTTATGTTTCCTTTCTCGCTAATCACCAAATCCTTCCAGCCTAAGGCTTCTTCTCAGAAACCCGGCAATTAGAAGAGGAAGGCTGTCTTTTACTGACACTTCATTTGGAGCCCCAGCATAAATAATTAACCTGAAGTTACACTCAGAAAACTAATGGATGGGGTGCCATTGGCAGAGCTGCCTGGGAGCTTTTTCTCATGGGTTTTTCCCCCATTCACAAAATACAGGAAGCGGATACAGCCCTTTCCATTAGCAGGAATGAGCTGTCTGTGCTTGAACACTTAGAGAGGAAACCACAGCCAGACACTTTTCTCCTGCACTTAAACTTGAGATTTTCTCTTGGAGCGGTAGTCTGAGGCTCTGGACAGCGTTTTCTCCTAGGGGATTCCACATACCACCTAAGGGAAGGCCTGGCTACAGTTGCCTCCACACACACTGATTTCAACCTCCTGCCAACATGATGTGGTCCCTGGGAAAGACAATTCTCTCCTTGGCTAGAATGGTCAAGGTGAAGGTTTGGCTGCTATTTTGATTTTGATTTTTAGTTTTCTGTGGTACTTGGGGTTGAACCCAGGACCTCACACATGCTAGGCAAATGCTTTACCACTGAGCTACATCCCTCACAAGGACAAGTACTATATTATTTCACTTACAAGAGGTGCCTAGAGCAGTCAAATTCAGAGACAGAGCTGGTATAGTGGCACACGCCTATAATCCTAGTGGCTCAGGAGGCTGAGGCAGGAGGATCTTGAGTTCAGAGGCAGCCTTAGGAACTTAGCAAGGCCTTAAACAACTTACTGAGACCCTATCTTTAAGTAAAATAATTTAAGAAAGGGCTGGGGATGTGGCTCAGTGGTTCAGCATCCCTGGGTTCAATCCCTTGTGCAAAATAAATAAATAAATAAATAAATTCAGAGACAGAAAGTAGAATGGTGTGTTCCAGGGACTGGGGGAGGGAAATGGGGAGTTAGCATTTAACAAGGACGGTTTAAATTTGGGAACATGAATGAGCTCTGGACGTGGATGGTAGAGATGGTTGCACAACACAGTGTGTGTACTTAGTGTCAATCAATAGTACACTTAAAAAGGTTGAAAATGGTAAATTTTATGTTATTCATTTTTTATCCCAATGCACTTTTAAACAACCATTGAAAAGTGTACGATCCAGTGGCTTTTAGTACATTTCCACTGTTGTGCACCACTACTTCTCTCTAGTTCCCAAATATTTTCATCCCCCCGCCAAAGGAAACCTCATACCCATTAAGAGCTACTTCTTCTTCTACCCCCACCTCAGTCCCTGGCAACCACCAATTCACTTTCTGTCTCGTTGGATTTACTTATTCTAGATACTTCCTATAAATGGAATCACACAATATGCGCTCTTGTGTCTGGCTCTTTCACTTAACTTGTTTTTTTGAAACTCATCCACACCATGTCATGTATCAGTGCTTCCTTCTTCCTCCTCCTCTTGTTCTTCTTCTTCTGAACTCAGGGGCACTTAACCATTGAGCCACATTCCCAACCCTTTTTTATTTTTTATTTTTTTCATTTTGAGACAGGAACTCACTAAGTTGTTTAGGGTCTCCCTAAATTGCTGAGGCTGACTTTGAACTTATGCTCCTCCTGCCTCAGCCTCCCGAGCTGCTGGGATTACAGGCATGCGCCACCGTGCCTAGGAGTACTTCCTTCTTTTTTATGGCTAATAGCCCACTGTGTGGCTGGATCACCACTGGAGTGTCCATTCATCTGTTCATAGACATTTGGGCTGTTTCCACCTTTTGGTGACTGAGTAGCGCAGCTTTGAGCATTTGTGAGTAAGGGTTGGTTTGGGTATATTATTTCACTTATATGAGGTGCCTAGAGCAGTCAAATTCAGAGACAGTGGCACAAGTCTATAATCCTAGCGGCTCAGGAGGCTAAGGCAGGAGGATCTCGAGTTCAGCGGCAGCCTTAGGAACTTAGCAAGGCCAATGGGGAATGTTTAGCTGCCCTTGGCTCTCAGGTTCTTTCTATCCTTGCCAAGAAGGCTGCCCTTCTTTACCTGCGGTCAGGTTGGTCCTGCTGTGGCCTCCTGGACCACATGGGACAAGTAGTGCTTCTTGGGGAACCTGATAGGTGACATATTTCAGAGAGTCACAGCGCTCAGTGGCCACCCAGCAATTAGGAAGCTGCCTTGTCATACTCCCTGGGGAGGGTGCCAAAGGATGTGGGCTGGCACTTCTGACTGTCATTGGTTTTTTAGAAGTACACAGGGGAAAAAAAAAAATGTCTGACTTGATGGGACAGGTGTAGTGAGAATCCACCTTCCTGAGTCACCTCCTAGGGAGCTTTAATTTCACGTCTCTGGACATCCTGTCTAACTTCAACTTGTGTGTTAACAAGATGTATAAGATGTAAGGACACTGAAATGGGAGGGGACACAACGTGTTCAAAATTCTGTCCCAGCATGGCTCATCACAGAGCCTCAGGAAATTATTGCTGCTGTCCAAACACATCTGAGGGTACATGAGCCAAGGAAGAGGGAGGATGGGCTCTGACAGCATTAAAGATCATCTGCTGTGGAATTTCTGTGCTCTGCAATTTTCACACTTTCTTAATTTATTGGAGTGGAACTCACACAACATAAAATGAGCCATTTGAAAGGGAACAACTCAATGGCATTTAACGTTCACCATGTAGTACAACCACGACAAAAACCAAGTGCACCACCCCAGAAAGAAACCCTGGACCCAATTACACAGGAGCTATTTAAAATTTCCATCCTCAGTGTAAAGTCCTGGCGCCTGGATCAGTGCCTAGGCTCTCTGTTAGAGGCTCAAATGAGAGGTGACAGAAGATGGGGAAGGAAGATGGCAACAGGAGAAGACACAGCAGACGCAGCATACATCCAGAGGGCAGGTGGGGGGACTGAAATACTTTCCTGTTTTTGTATTCCAGAGGCTAGATGGGACCGTGGAACATTTGCTGGGTTCTTTGATGTCCACTTGAATCGTCTTGGGCAAGTTCATGTCTCTGAGCTTCACCTTCTGGGCTCTAAAGGCAGCTAACAATATCAACCTTGGGGAGGGAGGGGGGCTGGGAGGGCTCCCTAGAAGATGTAAAGGGACATTGTCAAGAACAGGTGCCTAAAATTGGTCCCTATAGTCCTCCTGTACTTAATGGTGATGGTGATGGTGACATTGGTGGGTTGATGGAAGGGCTGGGGGTGGGTGGAACTAAGCCCCCTCCCTGCTCCTTTTGTATCCTAAATCCAGGAAAGGCAAGGATAGAGACAGGGAGGGGACAAGGAGACACACGGAGGAATCTGCCTCAATCAAGAGAAGCCTTTTTGGACCCTGGGACGCCCTCTCACTGGGCCTCCCCTGCTTCTGCAGGGTGCCTCCCCAGGAAGGTCCAGAAGGCCTCCTCTCAGTCTCCTTTGAACTTGGCAGCCTGGAGGAGGTCGGAAGGGCCGTGACTAAGCTCCCAGCCAGCTGACAGCGAGCAGGCTCCGCAGGAGAATGTGCCCTGGGCACCACATTCATGTGGCCGCCCCTCCAGAGCATGATTTTTTGTTTGCTTGTTTTCCAACTGCTCTTTACATGCAGAAAAATGCTGCCTGCATGAGGGTGGGTCCCTTCTTTCTTTTTGTAGAAGACATTTCTTCAGCTCCCATATGGAATCTGGAATTCATTCTCCCTCTCAGAAGCCACACTGACAGCTCAGGGATGGGGGAGAGACTCCCTTTACTAAAAACTCTGGAAAAGATGGAATCAAAAGGTAGTGATGGTTTCCTGGGACTTTTGTAACAAATGAACATAAACTAGGTGTTGTAAAAACAACAGAACTGTATTCATTCAACGACTGAGAAGCCAGTAGTCCAAAATCAACTTATGCCTGTGTGGTAGCACACACTTGTAGTGTCAGTGACTTGGAAGGCTGAGACAGGAGGATCAAAAGTTCGAGGCCAGACTTAGCAATTTAGTGAGACCTAAGAAAATAGATTTTTTTAAAAAGAGCTAGGATGTAGCTCAGTGGTAAAATATCCCCTGTGTTCAATTCTCAGTAAAACAAAAAAAAATCAAGGTGTGAGTAAATACAATGATTCCTCTGAAGGTTATAACGGAGGATTTTTCTTGCCTCTCTCCTAGCTTTTGGTGGCCCCAGGAATCTTTGTTTTTTCCCACATCAGCTGCATCAAATCTCTCCTTTGCCTACACAGGGCCGTCTTCCCTGTGTTTATTCTCCTTATAAGGACACCTGTCATTGGGTTTGGGGCCCATTCTAACCTAATTAGACTTTATTTAACTGCTTACATCCTCAAAGATGCTATTTCCAAGTAAGATCACATTCTGAGATTCAGGGAGGACATGAATTTTTGGAGGGGACCCTATACAACCCAGTATGTGAACAAAAAATCCTCATCGCAGCAATGATCCCCAAATCCCAATCACACAAATCTTGTTAAATTCAAAGCCAGACTACCTCTGTTATCCCCGCTCCTCCTTTAAAGGTACTAATACCTTTTGTTTTGTTTTTAGGTTAATAATGCCTGAGGTCTCTTGTGTCCCTTTCCAGTGACTACCATGCCACGCCACCTGCAAGGAGCCACTGTGCCCCTGGGGTCCTTCAGGGGGCAGTCAGAAGTGCAGGGGTTTTCATTGGGGGGCAGCATGATGTGGGGGCTGTATTTACAACCTTTGAAATGCAGGTGTAGCAGCCCAGAAGGGACAGGGAATGGAAAAACCTCGCTATCATGTGGCTCTGAGAAGGTCCCAGTCACTATGATGGTGGTGGTGGTGGGGACCCAGCAAAGGCTACCTGTGAGAGGATCCCCCAGGTGCCCTTGTCCCCTGATCTTCACCTAGTGTCCCCCAGCCATGATGTCACATGTAACTACAGAGAACTGACATTGGCATAGGGTGGGTGCAGTTCTATGTCATTATGTCACACATATGAATTCATGAGGCCACCACCACAGTCGGGACACGGAAGAGTCTCACCATCGCAAAGTCTCTCTCTTGCTGTCCCTTTATATTCACAACCCCCAAAACATGCCAACCCCTGGCCACTCCTAATCTGCTTTCCCCTCTTTATAGCTGTCATTTTGAGAATGATCTAAGTGGAATTCTACTGCAGGCAGCTTTTTGAGACTGATTTTTTTCCCACTCAGCATAATGCCTTGAGATCCATCCAAGTTGTTAGGTTTTTTTTTTTTTTTTTTTTTTTTTTTGTGTGTGTGTGTGTAGTACTGGGGACTGCATATGCTGGGCAAGGGCTCTACCACTGAGCTAGCTACATCCCCAATCCCTTTTTACTTTTTATTTTAAGACAGGGTCTTGCTAAATTGCTGAAGCTGGCCTCAAACTTACGATCCTCCTGCCACAGCCTCCCATGTAGCTGAGAATAATGTGTCACCACATCTTGCTGGCTCATTTTTTTCTTGCTGAGCAATTTTTTTTTCTTTCTTTTTTTTTTTTTTTTTTTTGGTACTAGTGATTGAACTCAGGGCACTTAACCACTGAGCCACATCTCCAGCCCTACTTTGTATTTTATTTAGAGACAGGGTTTCACTGAGTTGCTGAGGCTTTGAGTTCATAATCCTCCTGCCTCAGCCTCTCAAACCACTGGGAGGCCTTGCTGTGCAATATTGCATGGTGTATATTTACTCATTTAACTGTACATCTACTTTCAGACAATTAATTGGGTTGTTTCCCATTTTTGGCTATCAAAAATAAACTGCTGGGACTGGGGTTGTGGCTCAGTGGTAGAGCACTTACCTCGAATGTGTGAGGCCCTGGGTTCAATTCTCAGTACCACATAATAAGTAAATAAAGGTATTGTGTCTATCTCCAACTAAAAAATATTTAAAAAATAAAATAAACTGCAATGAGCATGTTTTCATTATTCTGATAAAATGTCCAAAAGTGTGATTTCTGACTTGTGTGGTAAGTATATGTCTCGTTTGTAAAGAAACTGCAGGATTATTTTTCAGAGTGGCTGTATCATTTTACATTCCAACCACACCAATGCCTGAAGGATCCTCTTTCTTTCTTTCTTTTTTTGTTTGGTACTGGAGATCAAACCCAGGGGCACTCTACCACTGAGCCACATCCCTAGCCCTTTTTATTTTTTATTTTGAGACAGAGTCTCCCTAAGTTGTTTAGGGCCTCACTGAGTTGTTAAGACTAGTCTTGCACTTAGGATACTCCTGCCTCAGCCTCCCAAGTCACTTGGCTTATGGGCACAGGACCATCTCACCTGGCTAGTACTCATATAATTCTTTAAGGTATTTTGCATTGTATTGTCTTTTTAATTTCAAATTTCCATGTGTTCAATGCTAATATGTAGAAATTCCATTCAACTGGTCTATTTCATTTTGGATGAATTGTGGTAAATTTTGCTCCTTGAAGAATGAGTTCATTTAATCTACACTGTTAAATTTATAAACATGGAGTTATTCATAATATGCATGCCCTCACTATCCTCTCTCTCTCTCTCTCTCTCTCTCTCTCTGTGTGTGTGTGATGCTGGCAATTGAAATCAGTGTCTCAAACATGCTAGGCAAACACTCTACCACTGAGCTACATCCCCAGACCTAATATTGGTAATTTATGTCTTCTCTCTCTTTTTTTTTTTTTGTCAATCTTGCTAGAAGTTTGTTGATTTCACCAATTTTTTTCAAAGAACAAGCTTTTATTTTAAATAATTATTTTTAAATAATTAATTATTATACTTTTTTTTTTTGCAGGACTGAGGTTCGAACCCAGGGATGCTCTACTGCTGAGCTACATCCCAGGCCCTTTTATTTTTATTTTTGTTTTGAGATAGGGTCTTGCTGAGTTGCCCAGGCTGGCCTCCAATTTTTGATACTCCTGCCTCTGCCTCCTAAATTGCTGGAATTATAAGCATGCACCACTGTGCTTACCTTAAGGACAGCTTTTAAAAAATAATTTTGTTGAGTTGAAATATGCATAACATCTGGGTGTGGTGACACATGCCTATAATTCCAATTACTTGGGAGACTGAGGCAGGAGGATCAGGAGCTTGAGGCCAGCCTGGGGAACATAGTAAAATGCCCATGTCAAAACCATTTGTGAAATATACATAGATATTGTTTTGCTCTCTCCGCTTTTAAGATCCTTCCCTTCTCTTTATTTTTAGAGATGTGTTTTGCATTGGACTACTTTGGATTTATCCTTCTTGGGATTTGCAGCTTCTTGAATCTGTAGATTTGTAGTTTTTTTTTTTGTTTTTTTTTTTTGGTGCTGGGGATTGAACCTAGGACCTTGTGCATGTGAGACCAGCACTCTATCATCTGAGCTATATCCCCAGCCCAAGGCTTATGGTTTTTGAAATTATTTATTTATCTCTTTTTTCAAAGGCAGCAAGTTTTCAGCCATTATTTCTTCAAATATTTTTTTTTTCAGCTTTGCTTTCTTTTTCCTCTCTTTCTGGAATCCCCCTACCCCGCCCATAATAAATCTTAGATTTTTGTTATACTCCCACCTGACTCTGAAATTCTGTTTTTGTTGTTATTGTTGTTGTTTCAGCCTGCTTTCTTTCCTTTGTTCAGATTGGAGAATTTCTGTTGCTCTCTCTTGAAGTTCATTGATTCTTTGTTTCTTCTATTCTGCTGTGAGTCCATCCATTAAATTTCTTTTTAAGTTTTTTTTTTTTGGTGGGGGGGGTCTGGCACATGCCAGTGCTCTACCACTGAGCTACATTCCTAATGCCCTCATGCCCTTTTCAAATTTTTGAGACAGGATAAATTGCGTAGGCTGGCCTTAAATTTGCAATTCTGTTGCCTCTGCCTTCAGAGTAGCCGGGATCATAGGCGTGTGGCATGGTACACAGTCATATCTATTCTGTTTCTTTGCTGGACTTTCTATTTTTTTTCACTCCTTTCAATGGCATTCCTAATTGCTTATTGGATGTTTTTCTAATGACTAGTTTAGAATTTGATACAGGTAATTCTAACACCTCTGTATTGGTATTGGCATTGTTGATTGTCTTTTCTCATTCAACCTGGGATCTTTCTGGTTCTTGATATGATGAGGTTTTCCATGTATCCTAGAATTTTTGATAGTATGAGACTCTGGGTCTTATATAACCATTATGTCACCAGCAACAAAGAAAGCGGGGACATCTTATCCCTGGGAGCTTGGGGTAGAAGTCCAGCTTTTCCACTTGGCCTCTGTTGACCTCCTGGCATGTTGGGGAAGGAACACTTCATTTCTGCTGAGTGGAGGAGGAAGTTCATGTTCCTCCTAGGGCTGCCCTGATACCATAGGGTGAGAAGGAGCAGTGTTCCTTACTGCTCCTCGGGGCCTCCACTGATACATGGGGCGGGGTGGCCTTGTTAAAAGGGAGGGTGTCAAAGTACTGATTTTCACCAAGTGCCCATCTAACATCACCCCAGTGTGGGAAGGACAGGGACCTCCTTAGTACCTGGCTAGAATGAAGTCTCTGTCCCTCTTGGCCTTTTCTGATTCCACTGGGTTAGGGATGTCTGCTCTCAGCCTTGGGAGGGTGAAGGTTCAGACTCCCAGCTCAGCCTTTTGCTGATGTTGGTGGGGCTGGGTGGGTTGGGGTAGAGGGTTATTGTCGAAAGTTCTCTATCCTACTAGGCAATGCCTTTCCTGATCTTTTTGGCTGGACAGAGTAGCCTTTTTTTTTTTTTTCTGTTGAGGCTTTTTTTTTTTTGTACCAGTTTTTATGGATTTCTAAATTTCTGGCTTTTCCAGCATCCACTCTAGGATAGTTGAAGAAGAAAGAAAATCAGGGAATTTACTACTGGGTCAACCGGTGTGTCCCATATCCCTAGCCTATCTGCCTTCTTATCCCACCTTTCAATCTTCTGTTTGTTTCATATCAATGTTCAGAGATGTCAGTTATACTTAATGGGAGAAACAGGGAAGACTACTCCTACTTCATCTTTCTGGAATCAAGAATCAAGGGTTGTGGTAAATGACATTATTGTTACTTTTTTTTTTTTTGTCCTGAGATTGAACCCAGGCCTCCATCATGCTAAATATGTGTTCTACTAGTGAGCCACACACCTCCCCCACCCCAAGACATTATTTTTAACAATGTAAGCAATCAGGAAGTTCTGGAATCTGCCCACACTATGTTGCTAAAGAAGAAAGAGATTTAACATTGTGTCATTGAGCAGCTAAACTGAAAGAAATGCAATCATTCCCTGTTTTGACACCAAGGAAATAGGGGTCCTCAATAAACTTCAGTGATAAACTTCAATCACATTTATTAATTGCTAACAATGTATTTGCTTAAAAAACAAAAGTAGAGCTCTTAAAATAAATTTATGAGATTATATATGAGGGAGAAGTATCTGAGTGTGTGTGTACAGTAGATCCCACTCCTCTTTTTTTCCCTAAGAAAGGAGTCTTGCCCGTTCAAGGAGTCCACAGGGCCCTCACAGTGACTCTGGGTGCTGAGGTCTGCCCTGTACATGATTTAAAGTCACTGACTGATGATGGCTCCTGTTGAATTTCCAGGTTCCCAGTGTGGTGGCTATGCTCTAAGAAGCAGTTTGTATGAGTAAAAGGAGAGGACACAGGGTCCCCAAATTCCCTTACTGCAATGCACAGGTGCGACTATGACCCTAAGAACCCAGTTCGTTCTCTCTCTCTCTCTCTCTCTCTCTCTCTCTCTCTCTCTCTCTCTCTCTTTCTGTCTCTCTTTCTCTTTCTTTCTTTCTTTCCTGAGGATAGAACCCAGGGGAATTCTACCTCTGAGCTATATTCCCAGCCCTTTTTATTTTTTATTTTGAGATAGGGTCTTGCTAAGTTGCCCAGGCTGGCCTCCAACTTGCAATCCTGCCTCAGCCTCCTTGAGTCACTGGGTTTACAGGTGAGCACCACCACTCCCACTAAGAATACAGTTGTTTAGTGGACCGATGAATAAGAACTGTTGAGCTGGGCGCAGTGGCACATGCTGGTAATCCCAGCAGCTTGGAAGGCTGAGGCAAGGGCATCGCAAGTTCAAAGTCAGCCTCAGCAACTTAGTGAGATCCTGTCTCAAAATAAAAAGGGTTGGGGACATAGCTTAGTGGTAGAGTGCCCCTGGGTTCAGTCTCAAGTGCCCCTCTACCCCCCCAAAAAAGTGTTGAACACTTTATAAGCTGAGAGCATAGAGCAAGGTAGGTTGGATTCCAGAACGTAAGCTTGGAGTGAAAAAGCAACTGGAAGTTGGCAGTGAAAGTAGGGATCCCTGGCAGGGCATGGTGGTGTACACCTGTATAATCCCAGCAGCTCAGGAGGCTGAGGCAGAAGGATCGGTAGTTCAAGCCAGCCTCAGCAACTTAGCAAGGCCCTAAGCAACTCAGAGAAAACTTGTCTCTAAATAAAATATTAAAAAGGGCTGGGATTGTGGCTCATTGGTAGAGTGCTCGCCTAGCACGGGAGGGACCTAGGTTTGATCCTCAGCACCACATAAAAATAAAGGCATTGTGTTGTGTCCATCTACACTTAAAAAATAAATATTAAAAAAAGAAAGAAGTCCTTAGAAATTTGGCTTTGCCTCCTTTCTTCCTGACAAGTGATCCTGACAAGTGATCTGATTTGTGAATGACCAGGTAGGGCAACTGTACATCTATCATAACAATTTATTCACTGAATGCTTGCTAGGTACTATGCACTATTTGTGTACCATAGCATCTAGTTCTCATAGAAACCTTATGCACCAGGGTTTGTTGTTGGTTCCATTTCACAGAAACCAGGACGTAGAGAGGTGAACAATTTGCCCAAGGTCACACAGCCAAGAAACAGAAGTGCCCAGTTCTCTATCTTGACAGTCTGGGTTATCAGATATCAGTGGTGGCACTTGGTGATGCATCGTGGCTGGAACCCAAAGTCAGTTATTGGGTGTTATGTGACTATTTTACAAAGTCACTGAATGGTCAGAACTTGTGACTAGCTTTTGCCATCTTACAAGTCACATTCACTTTGGTGTAGTTAGGCTTTCCAAATCATAGTGCTCTATGACCAGTGGTCTGTCACTGACTTGAAGGCAAGGAGCACATCCCATGTAGGGGACCATGGTCCCAGACAGATGTTCTATGTTCTTATATTTGTCATTTTACTATTTTTCTTTAATTGCCTGAACGATAGTACACTTTACACCCCAGGATAGATTCTCTTGATGATTTTAAGCTGTATACAGCAAACTCTGACCAACTTCATTTTTGAAATTAACTTTTTTTTATTTTTTAGTAGGTCAGGGACAAACTATAAAAATGAAGAAATAGATAAAAAATAACACAGCTTTTTTAGTACTGTAGAAGACAACTTGCATACAATAACTCTTAATATTGATGATGCCTTGAATGGTACACTGTCTTTCTTCCAAGAACAAATAGCTCAAAATAGGGGCCAGACTATTTTTTTCCTAAGTTTACCACGAAAGAGAAATTGGACTGCTGTTGTTCTTGCAAAAATGCAAATTACAAATCAATCTGAAAGGAATTGAGCTTTGAATTAACGTGAGGCCCGGGAACTGGTGTCATTTGTGTGGATTCCAGTGGGGATTTAATAAGACCAGGTGGACAGCACTGAACGATTGGGAAGAGAGACAGAACGGGTTGTCTGGGTTTTTGAAAATTTAATGAGGATGTGACTTGACACATGGACTCCTGTTGTTTGCTTGGGCAGAGTGGAGCATGTTAATCTGTTCAAGATCATCTCCATTCCTAGACGAAATTAGATTTTAGAAAACATTACTTTTCTTTCGTGACCATCAGCTGACAGTGAACTGGCTATGCTATGTGCCTTCCTTGGAATGGACCAGACCCTTAACCAGATGTAAGGGATTAGCCAAGGTCCCCATCTACGGACAGTCACCACCATGTCTGCATTTCTTGACTATCAGAGGTTATCAGAGGAGATGGGAACTGCTCTTATGCAGGAACTGGAAGCATCCACAGCTCAAGCAGTGTGGGAAGACTCTTTCTGGACAAGCAAAAAGAGTCTTGGCAGGGTTTTGACTCTTGTGATTCTTAGAACAGCAAGAGGACACTTGTGTCTGATTTCACAGATTTCCACTAGCAGGATGGAGAAGGATATACAAAGAAGTCCTGACCTTTCCGGAATGTGCACATTCTTGACTTTGTAAACTATTTCTGCAATGGTCAAAAGGCTCATAAATGGGTTTCAACATGTTTTCAGAAGGTCTTCCACGTTTCATGGTCCTATTCATCTACCAAATACTGTTGTTTTCTCGATTTTTTACATGGCCACACCTGGCAATGGAGAGTGGAGACAGAATACAGATTACAGTCTCTATTCTGAAGGAGTTTAAAGGTTGCAAAGTTAGTACACATGAAACAGCAAAAACTGAGAACATCTATAAATAGGATAGGGCATTGAAATTACAATTAAATAATTATTTGTATAATTACTTGCTTAATGGCTTTTAGGCCATCAGTCCCAGGAAGACAGGGACTTCACTGTATTCCCAGCACCTAGAACAGAGATGAATGCAGGAGGTATCTAAATCTTTATTGTCTGGCTGAGTGACAGCAACAATGTAATAGCTGGGTTTAATATTATTATCTTGGAGCAAAGTCTGCTGCACAAATTAGTTTCCTTGCAAATTCACTTATATGACTTTCATCATCTGAGCAAACTGCTAATAATTGAGTGCCTATCTTAGTGGATAACTAGAATACTTAATGTTCTTGCATGTAAGAGTAACATTAATGTAAGCAGATAACTGCTAACAGTAGAATTCAAGAAACACCAGAAATCACCTCTTTTTTAAAAAAGCTAATTTTTCTCTGAAATATTGATTCCTTTGCGTTGTGAAGGTTTTAAAGTCTTCCAATTTCCCCAGTAAAGTGTAGAAAAGACACCCTAAGCCTTTATTCTTCCAGGACCATTTTTTTTTTTTGTTCTGATACTGGAAATTGAACCCAGAGTACTTTTCCATTGAGTACATCCCTAGCTGTTTTGTTTATTTATTTAATTTTGAGACAGGGTGTTGCTAAGTTGCTGAGACTGGCCTCAGTCTTCCCAGTATCTGGCATTATAGGCATGCACTGCTGTGCCCGATTTCTCCCAACACTTTTGCAGGATTTGTTGGAATGGGAGCACAGGATAACCTGTGGGATGATATATTCTGCTTACAAATAATTGGGTTGTGTTTCATATGGAAATTAGATTAGATGGAGATCACAATTTTGGGATTCAAACTTGGAGAGAAGTACCTATAGATCACACTTTAAGGAGACCAAAGAATTAGGAATTGACATTGAAAAGCATTTATAATTGATAATATCTTTGAGTTCAAAGCTCTACATAGCACATTATCAAGTTCAAAGTATGCTGTCTTTTTTTTTTTTTTCCCCTCAGTAATGATGCTCTTATCTCTAGATAACAAAGCTGACAGGAACAAGATCAGGAAGCCACATCTGTGGGTTGGGACTTGGACATATATCTCCTGACTCCCAGATCCTTTTCCTGTTGCATCTTTGTCACACAAACTGCCAAACATTTTATCTACACCCAGAAGTGTCCCTACAGTTTAGGACGCACCAGAATGCTGGGTGTTTAATTCTTGAGGTTATTAGGAAATTGAACTCTTTGGAATCATCCCATGACTTTGAACAAAAAGGTTGAAAACTGTCTGCTTTGATAGATGATGGCAGAAGGATCTTTTGATTCAATGGGCAATTTGTAAATATAAAACAGTTGCTGGAAAATTCTATTAGAGATGAACTATCTCCTCCATTACAATGTTTGCTTTTCTTTAATGCAATTTTGTTCTAGCAGAAGGCTTGGAATGGCCCACATTCAATGTTTCAAGAAGAATTACTGGAAACGAGATATCAGAGAAAGACAATCCATAGATTTGGAATAGGGGGGAGCTAAGCCTTCCGCCCAGCTCCTGGCTGTGCCCACGTGAAATTGAATTCAGAGCTCCTTCTGCATCATAAATCCCGGCGGCTGGCAGCAATCCAAGGGAGACTGGCGCTAAACTCCAAGGGCATCTGACGCCAGTCTGGCCAACCCCTATTAAAGTCCTCTGAGGGCTGCACCCCAGGTGTGCTGGATTGGGATTCGGTTCCTACCTCAGGACAACATTCATTTATATGCCTTGCACTTTGTTAATTTAAAGATGCACCCATGGTCAGAAAAAGGAGAGGTTTCATTATATTTCAAAAAGCTGAAAGGCTGTCATCAGTTCCAGGACAGGTCCTAGGGCAGGAGGGGCAAGGTCTGACTTCTCAGTGCTTTCATTCCTAGATCTTTTTTCGCCCCCGGAGTGCACGTGCGAGTTAGACACCCGGCCACCGGGTTTCGTAGAGTGGGACGTCCCCACGTCTCGGACCCTCCGTTCCTGTTCAGGCTGCTGGAGGGCAGGGGTGAGGGGTCTCGAGCCGCGCTCTGGGGGCCTGAGCTTGAGGGTCTCAGGTCTCTGCCACCGCAGAAGCCGCCGGGCCGGGCGTGTTCCCGCGGGCGGGGCAGCCACCGCGGACCCCGCCCACCGCCACAGGGGGGGCGGGGCCTCCGTCACGTGACGGCGCGCCGAGCGGTGAGCCCCGCCCGGCCGGAGGAGGCCCGGCCGCGACCCGGGCCGCGCGCTGTGGAGCCGCCCGTCCACCCAAGCGCTCGCTCTGCGGCGCCCCCCGCCCCGGCTCCTAGCCCGCCCGCCCCGGGCTCGCCGACCGCGGGAGTGGCCTCAAGATGGACGAAGACGGCTGCGGCGAGGGCGGCGGCGGTGAGTGTCGGAGGTGTGGCCGGCCAGCCGGCGGCCTGGGGCCGGGGTCGCCTGAGGAGACGCGTCCGGGCGGCGTCGCTGCGGGCTGGTGACCGCGGAGGCCTGAGGCGCGCGGACACGGGGCGAGGCGGGGGCTCGGCCCCGGGGAGGGGCGGGCCGCGGAGGGGTTGCCGGCCAGCGCACGGGAGGGTCCGGGTGTGAGGCGGGTCGCCACGGCCGGGGTCTCGCGGAGGGGTGGGGGTCGCCCTGGTGGGGCGGGGACCTTGCGGGGCGACCTTCCTCGCGTGTTGTCGCCAAGGGCGTCCACGCCCTCCGGAGAGGTGTTGGACGACCCCAGGCAGCAGCTCTTCTCAGGTGGTGGGAGCGGGCGAGCGGGTGGGAACCCGGGAGGGGAAAGTTTTTTCTCGGGGCTCCTCCGGGGTCCAGCAGGGATGGGGGGAGGTTGGAAATCGGGACCGTTTTCCTGGCTTTAGATCCGGAGTGGTCTCTGGGAAATTGCTTAGGCGAGGACGGGGGCAGCTCCAGTCCAGGTCTGGGCACGCATTTTATGAAAGAGCAAAGGTTACAGAGTAAGCAGAAAAACGAGTCGGTGTTGCGGAGGGTGGGCGACAGGAGCCCAGCCAGCAGCGGAGGGGAGCCCCGAGATCAGGTGCGGAAGACACCTTTCCGAAGTGGGTCGTGCCAGTGCCCTGCGTGGCCCTGGTTGTGTGTCCGACATTCCGCGTCCTCTTGCAGGAAGGGTCGTGTTTGTTGTCAATTATTTAGTGGAATACAAATTACTGTCGTGTCATGCTGTGAATTAGGTTTCAAAACTGAGTAACGTGCCTCCCTGTATGGGGAGTGGGTCCATTGATTTGGAAAGCAAAGGGTTAATGCCCATATTTTTTTACAGGAACACCCCAAGTTGAGGCGCTCTATCCTTTGGCTAACGATCTCCTTTTTGCTGACAGACCGAATCATCAGAACCCCGTGTAATAAGGGAGTGTTTAGAAAAATCTTAATTACAGGCTGCCGGAGCAGCTGCCTGTAAGAATCAGCAGTATTGAAGGGTTCCGGATGAAGTGGTTAATCAAGGTGCCTTCTAGAATGCAAGTGCTGCTCAGAAGGAAATCATTTTTGCTGAAAGAAGCGGTGCGGCAGGACTGGTGGGAAGTTGGCACCAGTCATGGCATTTGGCAAGTTCAGTTCTCATAGTTAAAGCCAGGGGTAGCACTGTGGCACCGAGTGGGTGTGTTGTTTATGAAGGAGAATGCTGTGTAAAGAAGGAGCCCAGTTGCAAACCCTCCTACAGCCTGGCTGTTCGTCTGGAGACACCGGATCCTAAGTAATGGATTCCCTGGATGCCCTGCTTTTTGCCCAGCACAATTTGGCATAGCAGTTTTCCCCTTATAATAAAATAAGACAAACAACTGTAATATTTGAACATTTGACATTAGAGTCAAGGAGGTAGCTGGCTTGGCGATTCTGTTTGGAAAGTGCTTCTGACTCTGACTAAAGAAATGAGGAACACTTGAAGGTAAAAAGCAGGTATAAAGAATAAAAAAGGGGGGGGCCAGTGTGCTGCAGCTATTTATAGCTCTCCAGAACCATAACAAAGGATGATATTAGGTATCAGTAAGGCTTAAAACTATCTTTGGGTTATTAATATCTCTTTTGGGAAGTGTCACAGAGAAACAACCTTGAAATTCAAAAATATATATGATGTGTGACAGTATGTATTACACTATAATTGTAAAAAATTGGAAACAGTAATGTTCAATAGTAGAATGGTGAGTTAAATTTGGGAAGTTTGTGAGGGAAACATTTTCAGCCATTAAACATAAGCAGCTTTACATCCTAGTCTAAACAATGAAAAAACTGGTAATAATATGTTTTATTTTTTTAGTTTTTACATTTTCCAGGTTTATGGAAAAAAGTGTGTGTTACTTTCAAATTTGAAAAAGAAACTCAGTTTATAAAAGGCATGCAGATGTTTTACATGTACAGGATGATTTAACTCATCTCACTGGAGCATTGAACAATGAACAGATATTTATTGTCTACTAAAATGCCAGGCAGCATGCTAGGTGCTGCCAAACTTTTAACCTTTATTGGTTTGGTTTATCAAAATCTTTCTTCCTTGAATTGTGAAAGACATTTAAGAATATGTTTGGCAATTGAAGAATAAGTAATTTTGAATCAAATAAAAATCTTTCACAGTTTTGAAATATGAGTCATTTTTAGTGCTTGTTGTATAAACTTGATGTACTGTTGATTGTTGGAGGTTTTGAAGTTAACACACCTTTTTATAGTTCTGTACAGTTAACATCACTTAGATTAAAAAAAGTTTTTTTTTTAATATTTATTTTTTAGTTATAGGTGAGCATAGTATCCTCACTGTACTTTATGTGGTACTGAGGATTGAACCCAGTGCCTCACACACACATGCCAGGCGAGCACTCCACCTCTGAGCCATAACCCCAGCCCAGATTAAAAAAAAGTTTTGCTTTAAAATTCATGTTTTAAAAAATGAAGTTCAAGGGCTGGGGATATAGCTCAGTTGATAGAGTGCTTGCCTCACATTCACAAGGCCGGGTTCTAATCCTCAGCACTATTAAGAAAGAAAGAAAAAGGAAAAAAAATGAAGTTCAGCCTTTTGAAAGAGAACAATTTCAGTTGCCAGTTGATTGTAAAGCATAACATTTTTTGGTATATCTTTAGAGTGTAGGAAAGAACTTTGAACTGTGTCTGGGGAGTCAGTTTCAGCTTGTTTAGATGAGGTAAATGATCTATTCATACAGTAGTTATGACAGAGGCCAAAGATTATTTAAAAGATCTTTTTTATTAATGTTTTGGTTGGGTACTTTAAAATTTTATTTAAAAGTTGATTCTCACTTGCTGCTTTTATAATATAACTTTTTGTTCAGGATGTAATTCTTTGTTCTTTCGATGCAAGATAAGGAGAGGATGGCGGCATGAATGGCTGGAAGGCAGTTACAAGGAGGAGCCAGTTGGGGGTACAAGATTACAAGAACACATTGTTTCTTAAAATGTGTGCAGAGTGTAGTTAAGGTATTTGTAATTCTTTTGGCACTTGTTGCCTTTCTCTTTTCAACAGTTTTTTTGGATATGTCTCTACTTGGAAGGTGACTGGCTAGTTTGGCACCTTGCCATCATTTGTCTGATTGATGTTCCTGAATGGATTGTCCATGGCAAATGAGGTGTATTAAGTTAAATTGGTTCCCCTTCCTGTCTCCACTTATTCCCATCAGTATAGGTGAGGATTAAGTCTGGCTCAAAGTGACACTCAGCCTCACTCAAAATAAAATAAATATAAATTAAGATTAGATTGAGATTCTGTCTTTCATATGTCAGACAAGTGATAACCCCCAAGTTTGAAAGCAGAATGTTGGCAAGACTGTCTCAGCATTTACTGGTAGGAGTATAAATTAGTCATGGGTCTCAGGGAGGCTCAATATACCCTGTGTCCTATTGGCTTAAATCCATTTCTTGCCTTTTCCCCCTGCAGAGGGATTCACCTCCACAGGCAGCATTTCCCCGGTCCTTGGTCACCTGCCCTCCACCTGGATTTGGCCAGTGGGAGCCACTGGTGGGAGATTGTATGGCAGGAGGAAGAGGGAAACCAGGTGGTTTTGTTACTCTCCCCCTCCTACTGCCTCAGACAGTGTCTCTGCAACTGCCTTGTCCTTTTGGCCCCAGCACCTGAGCTTTGGAAATACCTCTTCCTGTCTACTCTGCAACCAAGAGGTGGGAGCATCTTCTTGCTCTTGCTAATCTCCAGGCTGTCTTACTGTTTCTTGTTTTACTTCTGTTTTCCATCACATAAGTAACCAACTCCTTATATTAAATTCCCTCAGTTTCAGACCCTTAAAGAGATGGCTATTTCTCTGGGTGGACCCCAATATATATAGGACGTTGGTCAGTATAAAATTACAAGTGTAGCAGGGCTTGGGGTGTAGCTCAGTGGTAGAGCTACCCCTGGGCTCTGTTGGGGGTGTATCACAAATATAGAAATCCTTTGACCCAGCAGTGCCAGTTTTAGGAATTCAAGCCTGCAGATACATATGTCCATGTGTGAGCTAATATAGGCAAAAAAAGTATTCATTGCTTTGTTCATCAGCAGAAAACTGATTAGATAAATAACAACATGCCCAGATGGTGAATGAAATTGTGAAATTGTAGAAAGGATCAGGAAGCTCTTTGTGAATTGATACAGAAAGAGCTCCAAAATACACATGAAAATTACAAGGAACTAACAACAGTGGCTACCTATTTGGGGAGGTGATGGGGAAGATAAGTGAAGAGGAAACTTTTCACTATATGCCTTTTTATTTCTTGACATTACAAAAGTTTTGTCTATCTTCACTTTCTAAAATTAGAAAATAATTTTTATGGACAAATAGTATAGTATACTGATAAGAACCGTCTTGCCTTTTTTTTTTTTTTGGGTGTGGCGTACAAACCCAGAACTTTGTACTTGCTAGGCAAGAGCTTTACTATTAACCTACCCCAACCTCCCGCCTCCAGCCGGGAGGGAATTTATGTATTTATTTTATTTTATTATTATTATTATTACTTGCTAGGCAAGAGCTTTACTATTAACCTACCCCAACCTCCTGCCTCCAGCCGAGGGAATTTATGTATTTATTTTATTTTATTTTATTATTATTATTATTTTTAATCTTATTTATTTATTTTTTTTGGTGGGGTTCTTTTTTTTGTCTTTTTTGGAACTGGGGGTCGAACCCAGGGCTTTCGAATGCAAGGCAGACGCTTTGCCACTGAGCTATATCCCAGCCCAATTTTTTAAAAATATTTTAAAAATTGTTTATGGATTTTTTTTTCATTAATTTATTTATATGTGGTGCTGAGAATTGAACCCAGGGCCTCACCCATGCTAGGCAAGTGCTCTACCACTGAGCTACAATTCTAGACCTTTATTTATTTATTTATTTATTTATTTATTTAAAAATGAGACCAGAGGGAAATTCATATATTTTTAATTTTTTTAAATTTTTAATATTTATTTTTCAGTTTTTGGCAGACACAACATTTTTGTTTGTATGTGGTGCTGAGGATCGAACCCGGGCCGCACGCATGCCAGGCGAGCGCACTACTGTTTGAGCCACATCCCCAGCCCTAGACCTTTATTTATTTTTATTTTTTATTTTTTTTAAATATTTTTTTAGTTGTAGATGGACATAATATCTTTATTTTTATGTGGTGCTGAGGATTGAACCCAGTACCTCACACATGTGAGGCAAACGCTTTACCACTGAGCTACAACCCCAGTCCAGCCCTTTATTTTTTAAAAAATATTTTTTTCAAATTGTAGATGGACACAATACCTTTGTGCTGTGGATGGAACCCAGTGCCTCTCATGTGCTAGGAGAGCACTCTACCATTGAGCCACAACCTCAGCCCTATGTATTTATTTTAAATGACACAATTAATTTTTTTTTTTAATATTTTTTTTGAATTTTAATATTTATTTATTTCTTAGTTTTCTGCGGACACAACATCTTTGTTTGTATGTGGTGCTGAGGATCGAACCCGGACCGCACGCACGCCAGGCGAGCGCGCTACCGCTTGAGCCACATCCCCAGCCCCGACACAATTAATTTATATTAAATGTAAAACAAAATGTAACCTATACTTTCAGTCTGTTCATAGGAAACTAAAAGCCACTGAACTTTAAAAAATAAATAATAACTTTGTATATATATATATACACATATATATGGCATGTTGTAATAGTTTTGATAGGCTTATCACTATACTTTTGAATGATTAAAAAGTGGACATGATATGTCCTTTTAGATTTTGTTTAGAGCATACTCTTTTTTTTTTATACCTTTATTTTGTTTTATTTATTTTTATGTGGTGCTGAGAATCGAACCCAGGGCCTCACATGTGCTAGGCAAGCGCTCTACCGCTGAGCCACAATCCCAGCCCTAGTCACTTTAAAAAAATAATACTTTGTTTTAGTTATAATTGGACACAAACCTTTATTTTATTTTTATGTGGTGCTGAGGATCAAACTCAGGGCCTCGCAAATGCTAGGTGAGTGCTCTACTGCTGAACCACAACTCCAGCCCCATAGTCACTTATTTATTCAAATGTTGATATGGTTTCTACCAAATGCCAAGCTCTGTGCTGAATAAGTGGTGGATAAGGCCGATGAATTTCCTGTGTTGATGGAGCTTATGCTTAGATGGGGAGATGGACAAGGAAAACCCTAGACAGGTATATAAAATAACTGCAAATTATGCTAAATGTGTTTAAGGAAATCAAAAGATTGAGGGCAAGGGGTTGGGTAGATGTGGGGCATGGGGTGGACAAAGTTTCAGGAAAGCATGTGGCCAGGGACAACCTCTTTGAGGAAATCTTCTGCAGCAGCTTGTAGGGATAGTTGCCTAGCAGAAGGGAAGGCACTGAGCTGCCCAGACCTGAGTGTGTGGCTTAAAAGGGGAGTGAAGAGGGAGCTAGGCAGGCTGTCAGATAAAGAATGCAGATTTAATTCTAAGTGAATGAAGCTACTGAAAGATTTTAAACAGGGGTATGACATTAGATTTATGTTTCAGTAATTTTAGCTAATATTTACTTAATGCTGTCAGGTTCTTTCCTGTGTGCTTTACATATCTTAATTTATTTACTCTTCCAACTATTACCAACATTTACAAATAGGAAAATGGAGACATAGGGAAGCTAAGCAAATTTCTCAGACAGTGGTGGAGCTGCAATTCAAACTCCACCCTGCCTTTATTTGTGGTGGGATTGAACTCAGAACTTTGTGCAAACTAGGCAAATCATCTACCACAGATGGTACTACATCCCCAGCCCCCCACCCAGCCTTTTTAAAAAGGATATTCTAGACTTCAGGATTGGAGGAGGAGGAGGTAGGACTTGGGACACCAATGAGGAAGCTGTTGCTTTGATTCAGGTGAGAGTTATAAAGGGGTGTGGGTTAGGATGGTAGTGGTGAAGTGCAGGGAAGGAAGGACATGAAAAAACAAGTCTATATAAAAACATACCAGGGCTGGGGTTGTACTCAGTGGTAGGGCACTTGCCTAGCATGTGTGAGGCACTAGGTTCGAGTCTCAGCACACATATAAATAAATAAAATAAAGATCCATCAACAACTAAAAAGAAAAAAAAAAAAAACTAAAACAAAACAAAACAAAAAAAAAAACACCAGATTTAGAACTCTTAGAAATAAGGAAAAAAAAAAAAATCCAGGATGGGCAGGTTGGTGCATGCCTGTAATCCCAGCAATTCAGGAGGCTGAGGCAGGAGGATTGCAAGTTCAACACCAGCCTCAGCAACTTAGAGAGGCCCTAAACAACTTAGTGAGACTCTTTCTCAAAATGAAAAATAAAAAGGGCTGAGGATGTGATTCAGTGGTTAATTATCCCTGGGTTCAATCCCCAGTACCAAAATCAAAACAAAACAACCCCCCCCCCAAAGAATCCCCCAACACCCCCAAAGTTAAAAAATAATAGACAAGCACTCAAGTTCCTAATACTCAGAATTAGTGTAGTAGCTGTTAAAGTTATATGTCATTGGTTTAAGTCTTCCTGGTTTCTTTCTTTCTTCTAATAAAATAAAGCACTACAGATATGACCCTCCATCTCAGTGTATGGCAGTGTCCTTCTTTCAGTTGCTCAGGCCAAAACTGTGGTGATATCTCCACCTCTTGGGCCTTAACCTCCTCGTATCACTCTTCTGATCTGCCCCATCCTCATCTTATTTAGACTCCTATCCTCCTCCTCCTATCATGACTGGTTTGCTCCAAACCACAGGGCTGCAACTCTTTTGTAAAAGAACCAGGTAGTAAATACTTGAGGCATGTGGGCCTCATATGTCTGACAAAAATCTTCTTCCCTTTTTTTGTTAAAAAAAATTCTTTAAAAATATGTTTAAAAAATTCTTACCTTGGGGGCTCTTCTACCTCTTACCCCTTCTCTTCCCTCCCACCCTTTCTCCCCTGCTGTCTCAACATTTCCTATCCCACTTCTCCCGTTCCCACTCCAGTCACTCTCACTGGTCTCCTTGTCACTGTGTGAACTTGCCAGGTGTGCCCCTGTCACTGTGCCCTTGCACTTGTGGTCTCTGCATACTTTCCCCTTACTCTGCTTATGTGGTGCTTGCCTGCTTGGTCCGGTTTCTGCTCAAGTGTCTCCTTAGCACAGAGGTCTTCCTCAGCTAGGCTTTCTAAAACAGCACTCCAGCGTCACTCTTTTTCCTTTCCCAGCTTGATCTTTCTTCTTAGCACTTATCACCACTTACTATTACATTTTTCTTATTTTTAAATTGTCTCTCCTCAGATGAAGCAGGAATGTTTTCTGTTTTTATCTACTGCTGAGTCTCTAAGACCTAAAGCATGCTGGATGTATAGTAGGTCTTCAGTAAATATTTTTAATAAATACTGAATGTAGTTGAAGTCACATTGTATAGCAACCCCTGGTCCTGTTCTTTTCTTTCCTTTCATATTTCCTGGTGGCAGCAATTATGGGTTTGCTGTGAGGCTCTCTGGTTTATTTTTCATACTTTTGAAGATGGGTGTGTGTGTTTATCCATAAATGATATATAGGTCTCTTTTTGGTTTGTTTAGAATTATAAAACTGGTATCATACTCTATGTAAAGTTTTTTAGCTTGCATGTGAGATTATCTGTGTAATGATCTATAGACTTTGTTCCTTTCCTTTAACTGCTGTCACATTTATAAATCTTGTCCTGTGTTGAACTTTTTTTAAAAAATATTTTTTTAGATGTTGATCGACCTTTATTTTATTCATTTATTTGTATGTGGTGCTGAAACTCGAACCCAGTGCCTCACACATGCTAGGCAAGTGCTCTACCACTGAGCCACTGCCCCAGCCCCTCTTTGTTGAACTTTTATGTGCTTTTTTTTTTTTTTTTTTTTTTGTACTGGGGATTGAACCTAGGGGTACTTTACCACTGAGCTGCATCCCCAGTCTTTTTTTTTTTTTTTTTTTTTTTGAGATAGGCCCTTGCTAAGTTGCTTAGAGTCTTCCTAAGTTGCCCAGGCTGACCTTGAATTTGTGATCCTCCTTCCCCAGCCTCCCAAGTTGCTGGGATTACAGGCATGCACCACTGCACCCTGCCGAAGACTAGTTCTTAATATAATTTAAATTTGGGGGCATGCAGTTTGGGGCCAGGAATTACAGGTGTACATCACTATGCCAGTTTATATGTTAATTTTACACTGATGTTACAAACAATTCTGAGATGAACTCCACAGGATTATCTCCTTTTCCAAATGTGTGAGAGTTTATAGAATATATTGCCAGAATTGCAGTCATGGGTTTTAGGCATGCTTTCAGTTTTCCTAGATTCTGACAGATTGCTTTCTTATTAGGAGCTGGTGAGTAGTGTTCTTATTTCCCAGCATTCTTAGCATTCTAATCAACACTTGGTGTTTGTCAGACTGTTAAAGGTTACCTGCTCTCATGAGTAAGAAATGATTTATTGCTTTAATTTGCATTGCCTTATTAGTGATGAGACAGATTTTGGAGAATCAAATGGGCATGGACAACTTGAGGGAGGTTAAAGGTGCAGGAACTGCAGGATTTAAAGATGAATTTGGGTTTCTGGCTTGTGTGTCTAGGTAGGTGGTGGTGCTGCTTAGTGAAAAGGGGAAAAATATTTTGAAGGTTCTTTTTAAAAAAAAATTTTTTTTATCAAAAGCATCTTGGCTTCCACTTTAAAAGAAAAACAACAAAATAACAACAAAACTTTAATACATGTTTTTTTTTTTTTTTTTTTTTTGGTACCAGGGATTGAACTCAAGAGCATTCAGCCACTGAGCCACATCTTCATCCCTATTTTGTAATTTATTTAAAGACAGGGTCTCACTGTGTTGCGTAGTCCCTTGCTTTTGCTGAGGCTGGCTTTGAACTTGCGATCCTCCTGACCCAGCCCCTGGGATTATAGGCATGTACCACCTCTCCTGGCAATGCATGTACTCTTTTTTTTTTTTAAGATTTATTTCTTGTAGTTGGACACAATACCTTTATTTATTTTTATGTGGTGCTGAGGATTGAACCCAGGGCCTCGCACATGCTAGGTGAGCACTCTACCCCTGAGCCACAACCCCAGCCCCCCCCGCATGTACTCTCTCTTTTTTTTTTTAAAGAGAGAGAGAGAGAAAGAGAGAGAGAGAGAGAGAGAGAGAGAGAGAGAGAGAGAGAGAGAGAGAATTTTTTAATATTTATTTTTTAGTTTTTGGTGGACACAACATCTTTATTTTATTTTATTTTTATGTGGTGTTGAGGATCAAACCCAGTGCTCCGCGCATGCCAGGTGAGTGCGCTACCGCTTGAGCCACATCTCCAGCCCATGTACACTTTTTAAAATAAAAATTTTTTTAGTTGTAGATGGACACAATAGCTTTATTTTATTTATTTATTTTTATGTGGTGCTGAAGATCAAACCCAGTGTCTCTCACATACTTGTTAAGTGCTCTACCGCTGAGCTGCAACAGCAGTCCCTGGCCTCCTCCACTTTTTCTTTCTCTCTTTTCTTTCTTTCTTTCTTTTTTTTTTTTTTTTTTTTTTTGTTATCAGGGATTGAACTCAGGAGCATTCCACCACTGAGCCACATCCCCATCCCTGATTTGTATTTTATTTAGAGACAGGGTCCCACTGAGTTGCTTAGCACCTCACTTTTGCTGAGGCAGGCTTTGAACTTGCAATCCTCCTGCCTCAGCCTCCTGAGCCACTGGGATTACAGGCATGGGCCACTTTATCCACCTGGCCTCTACTTTTGAAGGATATTTTCAGTGGATATTATCAAATTAATTTCTTTCAGTAATTTGAGGGGATCATTTCTGGCTCCCATTGCTTCTGTGCAGAAATCAGCCATGTCAGTCTTATTGCTGCACTTTTGAATTTATTGTTCTTTTCCAACTCTCCTATGCTGCTTTAAAGATTTTCTCTTTACCTTTCTTTTCAGCTTTGTTACTGTGAAGTGTGAAGATGTTGTTTTCCTTGAATCTATCCTGCTTGGGATTAGTTGTTGTTGTTCTCTTTGGTAGGGTTGTAACAGGTTAGCTCTTCAGTTTTGGAGAATGCTTGATCATTATTTCTTGACTTATCTCTTCTGCATTCCCTCTCTCTTTTCCTCCTGGGACAGTAATTACATGTAGTTAGACATATCCTCTAGATCATGTCATATGTGTACTCTTTTCATGCTTATTATCCTTTTGTCTTTTTGTGTTTATCTGTGTATTTTCTTCTGAATTATATTCCACTGTATCAGTTCTTTCTTTAGCTCTAATTTCTATTAAATCCATATATTGAGTTTTTTTAATATTTATTTTTTAGTTATAGGTGGACACAATATCTTTATTTTATATTTACATGGTGCTGAGGATCGAACCCAGTGCCTCATGCATGCTAGGCGAGTGCTCTTCCACTGAGCCATACCCCAGCCCCCATCTATTGAGTTCTTAATTTTGGTTAGTGTCTTTTTCAATTTTCTTTATTCTCTTACTAGATTTCAGTTTTCTGCTGAAATTTTCATCTTGTCAACTGATTTTTTATTATACTAGTAGTAATATAAAGTTTGTGTCTGATAACTTTAATATTTAGATGCCCTGAGAGCATGTTCTGTTGTCTATTTTACCCTTGGTTTTTAGTCACATGATCTTGATTCTATGCCTGTTAAGCTTTGATTAAATTCTGGATAATGCATATGAAAAAATTGTAGAGATATTACAGATATAAATTGACATTCTGGCTATCTTCCTTAGGAAAGGGCCTGGCAAGGTGAGAGAATAATCTTAAAAGGTTGAGGATTAGTCAACTTCTCAGTCTGCTCTTGTCTTAGGGTAGAGCCTCCTTCAGTGGGCACAAAGGACAGCCTCGGTGTTTAGCAAGGCCTCTGAACTTGGCATCCCCTAAACTCTTAATTTTTGTTTTTCCCTTAAGGCTGATGGAGAGTATGCTGACTTTCTCAGTCACTTTTCTGTTTAGTGTTTTGGCCCCTCAGCTGCTGTTGTGAATTGGCAAGTACTTCCAGGAGAAGAGTGGCTCCCATGATTCTGCTCACCTCTCTGCATTTCCCTTCTCTGGGGTGCTGGCCTCAATCCTCCCTGCATGGGTAGTTCTCTTCTGCCTTCAAACAGTTGTTTCTTATTACTTGTTTAGTTTTTCTAGTTGTTCTTGGCAGAAGGGTTGGTCTGTAGAACTCAGGGTTCTACAGGATTGTAACAAATTCATCTTTTACTGGAAGCAGAATCTCAGAAGTTCAGTTTTAGTTATTTAAATTTGACTTGTCTGCTGAACACAGTGGTACATGCCTGTAATCCCAGCTTACTTTGGGGACTGAGGTAGGAGGATCACAAGTATAAGACTAGCCTTAGTCTTAGGTTAGCCTAAGGTTAGCCTAAGACTAACCCCTCTGCCCCTGAAAAAGTTCATATCCCTGTGGAGGTAGCTGGTAGACAGTTGGCTGTGTAGGTCTGCTGCTTTTAGTGGAAGTTTGATTTTAGTTATAAATTGATGAGGATTGAGTGGACACCAGAACTCAGGGAGGGAAAGATGTCTGACATATAAACATTTCTCAAGTGAATCATTTTGTTAAAGGACCAACAATAATTTGTATCAATAATGTCAGAGTAACAATGCTGTTTGCTGCTTATACTTTTAGTGTAAGTAAATTTAAGAGAAGGTAGATTTAAAAATATTATTTATAGGTCCTTTAGGAAGCAGTTTTTTTTTTGAGAGAGAGAATTTTTTAATATTATTTTTTTTTTTTTTAGTTTTCGGTGGACACAACATCTTTATTTTATTTTTATGTGGTGCTGAGGATCGAGCCCAGAGCCCCGTGCATGCCAGACGAGTGCGTTACCGCTGAGCCACAATCCCAGCCCCAGGAAGCAGTTTTGTCAGTAACACAGGACTACTGAAACTCTTAAAGTTAAATGAAATTTTAAAAATAGGTTTGTTTTTTAATTGAATTACCTTAAAATCTACTTAAGATGTGTTAAATATTTTAAACTCATGGGGATGTAGTAAATCTTAAATGATAAATAGCAAATTCATCTCTCTTCATTCTTTTTTAACTTTAGCCAAACTTTATAAACTTTGTAGTTAATGTCAGTTCCCCAGATGGCATGATAGAATAGACTTGACATCCTGAAGTGTTTATAATTTGGATAGAGACAATTCAACAAGCATTTGTTTCAGATAAATATTTTTCAATATTATGTAAATATTAGAAGAGACTCACCTTAGTCAGTTCAATTAGCTAAAAAGATTTTGTAATTTACTTTTAGAGAGCAAATTTACTTTTCACTGACTTAGTTTTCAGTAAGTCACCAGGAACACTGTTCAAATAGGAAAAAATAAAGTTCCTATCTTAAATTCTTAGCAGGGTTATTGTTAGTTACTGGACTAATTTTTTAGTAAAACCAAGCATTTTGATGATGATTGAAAAGTATTTCCTAATGTCTTGGTAATTAGTGATTACACCCTCCCCAGTTTTCATCCAGATGTTTGGCAATGTGTGGACACAGCCTTACTGCAATTTTCCAATTCACTTTCATGGGAACACATAATATTCCCCGTTTATTTTGGATAGCAGCATTTCCTTTTTCTGTGGACAGACACATATGAAACACATGCTCTTCTAGTGGAGCTGGCGGTCCTCTGAGAATTCTCTGAAGGAGGAAATGGGTTGACCTATTTCGTTGCTATGAAGTAAAAACAATCTTGTTTTCATTTTTTTAGTGAACATCTGTGTTACATTTATCATTTCCCATTTTGGAGGTTCTTTAAAACCACAGTTTGATAATAGGGAAGGTTTATTAAAACAGTAACTAGTTATTTCTGTGATTGATATAAGTTTGAGGGTGACCAATACAATTTTAAAAAATATTTTTTCATATATATATATATATAAATAAACATAAATAACAATCCTTGATATGAATCATAAAATGGGATCTAGATATTTGAGGGCAAAGGAAGGATTGATCAACCTGTTTATTTCTCTATTTCCCACTGCAGAGTGGTTTGAGGTCATTGTTACTGCTGTATTTTACTCTGTATAGCAGACCCTGTTGGTCCCCTATTGCAATTCTATCCCTGTTTTCTTCCTTGTATACAAAATCATGAATTGTACAGATATCTACCTGTCAAGGAAGGAGCTCTTTATTACCAACCAGGTCTATGCATTTAGGGTAGGCCCTTTTTCCTTATTGATTAGAGGAGGGGCTGGTTTGCAATCCAGTTCTTGCCAATGTGCAGACAGACTTCTTGGAGAAGTTTCTTCCTCCTCCAGTAAATACACAAGGAAGAGACAGTTCCTTTTCTTATATTAGACTTTGTTGGGCCTGGATGAGTCTCTAGCTTACATTCATGATATCCCTCAGTCCGTCTAGTTCTAAGCCCACATACTTAAGGTTGATCAGCTCGGTTCTTGATGTTGTTGCTGAAGTTAACCCACCCAGGAGTCTCCCTGTCTCTACACTTCCTGAATGTGGGGCAGTAAATACCCTTGATGTTTGGCAGAGCAGAGGTGTACTGTAACTTGGAGCCAAAAGCAGTGTTGAGCTGGCTGTAGTAGCTGCAGGTTCTCTCAGCCACTCAATAAGGCTCTCATCACCATCAAGTACAGAGAGAAACATCTTTTCTATAAATATTTGTTATCATTTTAAGAACTGAGCTAGGTTCTGTTTTTGAGACTAACATCTTTTCCCACTGTATAAAATATATAAATGAAATAATTTTCATACACTTAGATTATATTCTTACATTAATGGTTTCATTTGAAAAGCTTTTATGATTACATTTATTTTTAACAAATATTTTAGAAAAATGCAATGATCATAAGAGGCAGACATTGGCTATTTGATATTCTATTAGAAGACAGGACTTCCTTTTAGTTCTTAGCAGAGAGGAAATAAAAGAAAATGCTCAAGAATGCCCTTTTCCAAGTCTCACTAATTAGATTAATTTTTTTTTTTTTGAGTAGAAAAAGGATCAGACAATGAATTCATTTTTGTTTGTGTTAGAGTATGGGAAAATTGAAGGATTTTAGTGTCTCTTAAATGTTTGGCCTGTTCACATGATGAGGCTGTATTTCCCAAGTGTGGGAGGACGAGTGATTGCAGACTTTGATTCAGTAGATGACTGCATTTCTGAAAGTATGAAATATTCTGAGAATAAAATGATGCCTTTCATTGCCTTATATAAAGAGTCTTCATACCAGGCGAAATGTTGCATTTTCTCTGGAATCACAGGTTATCGATGGATTCCCAAAGTAACTTGCTTCTGAAACTTAGCTTTTTCAATTAAAATAGTGGCTAAGCTGCCGGGCTGGGGATATAGCTCAGTTGGTAGAATGCTTGCCTCACCTGCACAAAGCCCTGGGTTCAATTCCCAGCACCACCACCACGGGGGGGGGGGGGGGGGAGTGTCTAAGCTGTATTCTAGACAAATTTTTGGTTACTAAAATGTTTCTGTTTTTACAAAAGAAAGTCAGGCATCTTCGTTGCTTCCTGTGGTCAGACTAGTCTTCATATATTTTCCCTCCTTCTCTCAAACTTTGTCCCAGGGACTTGCACCTAATGGCAGCACACAGAAGAGCAGATTCTGGAATGTGTGCTTGTGTCCTGCCCTCATTTGGCTCTCCTGGTAGTTGTTCTGTTTCACAAGTACCCAGTAATTTGGCTGGACATGCAGAACATGATGAATTTCTTTCTTTCTTTTTTTTCAATCTGGAAAGAACATAAACTGGGATATTCCCCCTGGGTATTGCTGCTTTAGTGCTTGGACATTTGGTTTTAGTATTTGTATCTGTTATTTTCATATTGCCTCCACTCCTCACTCCCTTTTCCCCTCAGAGTAGAGGAGTTTGAGGCCTTTTCTTTGTTTTCCTGTTGAGTATTTGATCTTGGTGAAGAGTGGACTATCTTGCATTTAAGACAACAAAGACCATCTATTTCAGAAGTGTTTTCACTAGTTCCATACTATAACTTATTTAATCCTTTTCTGTTTACCTAAAGGTTTGAGGTAGGTTAAAAAAAATAAAAAAGAATCATTCTCAGAGAGAAATCTTCTATCCCAGCCCTCCAGCCACCTTGAGATTTGGTGTAGGCCTGTCCTGGGGCTCCAAATTTGGGACTGTGCCCTTGTGTCTGCTGTCTTAACCCATGGTTAGCTAACTCCCTTTGGAGAGAACATCTAGCAGAAGTTCTTGAATCTATGGAGCTTCTTGTGGATGTTTTATCCCGGTTTCAGCAGTCAAGATACAGTTGGATTGGTGACTAGAAATTTCAGGTACAAATTTTAGAGGTGTGCCATTTCCTTAATTAAAGTGTTGTAAAGTTATTGGCATTTAGAGTCATTTCAACTCTCACTGGTTAAAAGGGATTAAGGCTGGGCTTGGGTGGTGATACTAACCACATGTGAGAGAGGGGGAATGAATCTTTTAGTATAAATCCTTAAGTTTATGAGACTTGAAATTGAAGCTCTTCTTTCCTAATGTCCCTAACATGGCCCTCCCTCCCCCATTCCAGAGATGGTTCTATCCATTGATTAGAGACTTGAACCATAGGATAGTCACATTCTTGTAGCAAGCAGCCTTTCCTGTCTCTATCCCTAGTCTTTATGACTGTCTTGTTGGCATGCTGGAGATAACCATGCAGCTGTTTCTTAGTCTTATGGAGTTGGAGAGGCCCCCTTTTCCTTCGTAGTCTCTGTGATTTAAGAATTTTTGCTTCTTTGCTGTATTAGGTCAGCCCTTGAGGATATTTCAGATGATTCCCCTAGTTAGGGACAGAAAATAGTCAACTGTAGTAGAGAATTTGTGTCTGTACTTTCTACATGCTTACATAAATTTGTTTAAATATTTGAATCTGATTGTTATACTTGGTATTGATATATTTTTAAGTAAATATATATAGTTCTATCCTTTCTAGCTTTGGGACTTTGTGTTAGTTATTTACTCTCCCTAAGCTTCAATTTTCTTATGTGTGAAATGGATATTTAAAAACCCAAGTGAAAAATTATTTATGTGAAGAATTTATTAAAAATTGCAAGTAATTTCTAGGCATTCAAAACTGGACAGTCATCAATATATTAAGCCCCTTGCCTGCCCACATTTATATACCAGGCAGAGTGAGTCAGAAGAAATGTTATATTTGGGTTTAGGAAAAACTTGTGATTGACAATATTATTATTGGATCTTTTCTCCCCCAACTTTCTATTTCGAAATTGTTCACATCCACAAAAAAATTGAAAGAACAGTGCAATAAATACCCATGTGTCTTTTACCTAGACTCATCAATTGATAAAATTTTGTCATATTTCTCTTTAATGTTTTTTAGTTGTAGATGAACAAATACCTTTATTTTGTTTATTTAGTTTTATGTGGTGCTGAGAATTGAACCCAGTGCCTTTCACATGCGAGGCAAGCACTCAACCCCAACCCCAACCCTGAGCCACAACCCCAGCCCTCTCTTTAATTTTTAAATTGCAGGATTTTTTTTTCAACGAATGAACTGTTCGAAAGTTATGAACATTATTGTACTTTCCCCTTAAATACTCCAGTAATTCATTTCTTATAGACGTTCTCCATAAATCACAACCATTATTGTACTTAAGAAAATTAACTGGGGATGTAGCTCAATGGTAGAGCACTTGCCTACCATGTGCAAAGCCCTGGGTTCAGTTCCAGTATTACAAAACAACCAACCAGCCAAAAATAAGCCCATAATATCATTTCATGTACAGTCCAAATTCTGCTTTCCCTAGTTGTTCCCAAAACATCTTTTAGAGCTCTGCATATTTCTTGCATATTTGGGCTCTAATTAAGATTTACATCTTATATTTAGTCTTTGAGCACTGCCCCCCCCCCCCCTGTTTTGAAGAGTCCAAGCTTGTAGCCTACTATTATTATGATCCTATAGTTAGGTTAAGCAAGAGAGATAAATGCTTTGGTTTCTCCAATGTCATTTTTATATAAATATGTTAAAATCATCTACTTGGTTCAAGGTCAAAGTCACATTGGTTTTCCTTGTTCTTTGGTAAATGTGGATTAAATTGGTAACCAAAAGAAGTTACTAAACGGCTCAGATGTCAGTGGAATATGTGTGTGGGTGAACTTGGAACAAGCATACACAGTGGTTTGTTAGACCTACACCCATATGGAGGTTATTAGTTATCTGGCTTAACATAGTAAAGATTTTATTTGAATATTTGGCCAGGATTTTATAAAGAAATAAACTTCAGAATTGGGGAATTTAGTAAGACAAACTATGGTTACATAATACAAAAGAGATGCTTTTGCTGTCAAATCCTTGGATGAAGGGCAAACCTTAACTCACAGGAACGGGTCTTTTCCTTCTTCCTTTCCTCAACACTTTCTTATTGGCTTTTTAAGAGAAATTAACTGCAGCTGAGACTGATACAGGAACCAGCTGTAACTTTTTTGTTATTCTTGTATCCGGTGATGGTCACTGCAAACTCATTGTATGAAAATTCAAAGAGGGAAAGGGCAGGGTGGGAAAAAAAAAAACAAAACATGCTTCTTTATAAAAGTATTCAAGAAATAGCAACAGGACCTAGGAGTCTCCCTTCAGAGATTGAATTAAATTCCATTCTGAAGCATTGATTTTGTGACTAGTCTAGAAAACCTTTCCCCTTTTAATATTATATATATACATGAGGCCAACATACAGTTTTCAGTAGGAGACAAAGAAACTTGTCAGAACCCAAACCCTCCTAATGTAAAACAGGGCAAGAATTCTTGAAAATACCATTTACCTTCACTCTGGTATAAAGACAGCAACAATCTGTGAAAGGAAGCCAATTCTCTTGATTGTGTTCCATAGTACTCATATTTATGCAACTACCATTGAACAGTTCAGAATTAGCTGTTCAATCAAATTTTAAATTCGCATATCTATTTCAGTGTAATCACTATAAAACATTCACGTTTTTTTGTATCTTATGAAGTCCAAAGTACATAGTGTCACCCTGTGGTTGAAGATGAATTGTGAGTTTTCTTTTTAAATTTTATGTATTATAATTATTATTGCAGTACTGGGGATTGAACACAGGCCTCACACATACTAGGCAAGTGCAGCGTGAAAGACTAGTGATTTTCACATACTTGTGTGTCTCAAGCATTTTGTATTTCTTCTTTTTAATGTTAAGGGGGTCACATTTCTTCTAATTGTAGCCAGACATCCTGTTTGGGGGCTATTTGAGATCAGTGCTGCCTGTGAAATCATGTGGTCTGTAGTAACTTTCTGAGTTATTCTTCTCAGATTTGATCGTAAGGGCAGGTTTCAAAGAAACAGAGTAAAAATACTCTGTACAGTATTTTTAGATGCTGTTTCTACATTTCTGTGGTACAGGGCATCAGTAATGCATACAATTATTATTTAGCACAGAAATGTTGTTCAATATCTGAAGGCTGTTTAAGTTTTTATAGAAGAAACAAGCCGATGGTGCTTTTGTGGATGTAGCGGAGGAGCACTGATAAACCAGTGCGGGGAAAGGGAACTCGCTTTCCTTCATAGACTCCTGCTGGATCTGTGCCGGCAACAACAACATTCTGAAGACTCTTTTCCTATTTTACAGTAAGAGGGATCTGTCTGTCTCCTTGGTTCTCATAAGTTTCTGTTTTCTTCCTCCCACGGAAAAATACGTTTTCATAACCCTCTCAGTCATTTCTTGCATGTCTTCCCTGCCTCTCTCTTACTCCATTAAAAAAAAAAAAAACACTCTTAAAAACTAGCTTTCTTTTCAGATTTATCAATGATTAGTTTGCTGCACTGCATAGTACCTGAGACCCTCATATTCTTGAAGTAGTTTTGGCTCTTATAAAATTTTACAGGAGGGAGTGAGGGACCATGATCCTTCAGACTTTTTGGTAATAAAGTACCTATTTATTTCTAGGGGAAAAAATCCTATAATTCACACATCTTAACAGTAACTTTTTTATAGTACACAATTGAGTGATTTTTTTTTTCCAGTGCCAGATAAGTGCTCTACCACTGAGCTACATGTCCAGCCCTCAATTGACTGGTTTGTAGTAGAATCACAAAGTTGTGCAACCATCACCACTGTCTAATTTTAGAACATTTTTATCACTTCAAAAGAAACCTCATTTTCATTAGCCCTCATTTTTTCTCCTTTCCCTACCCCTGGCAGCAGCTCATTTACTTTCTGTCCTTATGTGCTTGCCTGTTGTGGACATTTCTTATAAATGAATCATATACTATGTGATCTTTTGTGTTTGGTTTCTTTTACCCAGCAGGTCCATCCACGCTGTGACACTGAGTCAGTTTTCCATGTTCTGTTCTGTACTAGTTGTAGCTTGATTCAATATCAAGTACCTATACTTTTCTTATGAGTGGTACTAAAACTCAGATTGGTTTTAGTGTTCGGAGTGGTTGGAGGTTTTGCTTAACTGTCACATGGTCGAATCTGTGGCTGGTATGCTATCCTGAAAGGTTGTAGGTTTGCGTGTTTCCTTTAGTTGAGAAAAGTTGAAATTTATTTTAAGCCTTTTATTTGGGTAAGGACTAGCTTGAATCCTTGCTGTTGTGTTCTCTTAGTTTATATGAACAGTTGCCTCTGGAGCAGAACTATGTTGTCGGTAGAAAACTTTTATTCTCTGAAGATCAATATATGGGTTCAAGAAACTGAATTCCTTAGTGCTGAGATCTCTTGATCTCCTGAGAAGGGTGGGCTGCTCAGGAGTCCAATGTGATCCCAGTAGTAGATAGGATACACCAAATTTTCATGCCGTTTATCCTGAAAGCCAAAGAAATGAAAAGAAAGTAACTTGCAGCAGAGAGACTAGGAAGAGGGGGTAAGGGAATTGGGAAGACATTGTAGTTTTAAGATGAAGTTCTGGATACTTAATGTACAGCATAGTGACTTCAGTCAATATAACGTATACTTGAAATTTGCTTTCTTTTTTTGTACTTCAGATTGAACCCAGCGCTGCTTTACAACTGAGCTACATCCCCAGCTCCAGCCCTTTTTATTTTGAGACAGGGTTTCACTGAGTTGCTCAGGCTGGCCTTGAACTTGTGATTCTCCTGCCTTAGCCCTCTGAGAAATTTGCTAATTTTAAGTGTTCTCACCACATGATAACTGTGTGAGGGGATAGCTATGTCAATCAGCTTGGCTGTGGTAATCATTTTGCAACATCTATATATATCAAAACATTATTTTGTATGCCTTGAACATACAATTTTAATGTGTCAATGTACCTTAATACAGGTGGGAAAAAAGAGACTGGGAAGGGACCTTTGGCAGAGAAGAGAATTTAACAAACTTTTTGAAACCTACAGAGAATTTAAAAGCAGGAAGGACTCTTCGTTGGCCCCTTAAAAGACTTTCCTTAGGTTAGTATTGTGGTGGTAAGTGTAGAAACAGTGCCCCACACAAGATAAATTCAAAGACAATCTGGAAGCCATTGTGCTAGAATATTCTCTACAACCTTTTCTCTGTTTTCTCCTTCTTATTTGAAGGCAGCAGTTCAATGTTTTTCAATCTCAAGCAAATATTTACTTGCATGGATTGAATTCTAGCTTGGAGGAAATTGGGGTTCTATGGGCAAATACAGCACCCCAAGTCAAGCTTCTTTACTTTTTTAAAAAATTGGTCTTCTGAGGGCTTCTCGGCCTATAGGCCCTCTCCCTCACTGGACAGGCTTTGCTCACAAACCGAGAACATTAGACACCTTCCTGTTCAAGAGCGAAATCCAATGAGAAGATGCTTGCATACTGAAGGAAACCACGCATCTTGCTACGTCTTCCTTAGAAATGTCCCTATATGGCAAGAATCTCTGGATAGATGAGAAGAGCCAAACATCATGAAAGAGAAATTTATCTATGGGAAGACAGACTGACTGACTTCAAAAGAAAGAGAACTCAGAAGATAGAAGAACAATTTAAAAAAAGAGCATCAGTGACTTCCAGGGAAGCTGTGACCTGGGTGCTAGAATTTGTCTTTCTACTTCCCCTTCACTTGAGTTACCAGCTCTTGATGGACATGAGTGAAGCAGAAAAGTAAAGTGAAAAGCTGACTCATAAGGGCATCAGGGTAAAAATGGGAGTTCATAACCCACTTGAATCTAATGTATGAAATATGATATGTCAAGAGCTTTGTAATGTTTTGAACAACCAATAAAAAAATATAGAAAATTAAAAAAAAATAAGGGCATCAGGGTGAAGAAATATCAGGCCTGCCAGGCACAGTGCCACATGACTAACTTCAGCCATTCGGGAGACTAAGGCAGGAAGGATCACATGTTCAAGGCAAGACTGAGCAACTTAGACCCTGTCTCAAAATAAAAATAAAAAGACTAGGGATACAGCTCATTGGTAAAATGCCCCTGGTTTCAGTCCCCCAGAAATACCAGGGTCTGACTCATCACTATTTCCTGAGAATTCATTGCAGGGTTGTGAGGGAGGTTAAGAAGATGTGTGATACTGGCTCTGCTAATTTGGGAGAGAGGAGAATAAGAATGAATGATTTCAAGTGACCACAGAATTGAAGGTCAGATTTGTTTCAGTGCAGTAAAAGATTTAGGAGCCACTGAAGTGGGGTGGGGGCAGAGGACATATGTGGCTTTCGCATGCTCAGACATGAAAAAATACATGAATTTGTTCTAAAATTAATGTATATATAAGAGCAATTTAAATGAATTTTAAAATTGCTACTAAGTTGTTTTGAATTAAATCATTTAATTGGGACTTGTTAATTAGATTAGGAATTTTGTCACCTGAAAACTTTTTTTCTTTCAGACTGGTCATTTTAGTGATAATCTTTTGTTCTATTTCGTCTGTGAAGTCTGGAACTGCCAAACTTCATCAGTATAAGATGCATCAGAGACATGAGATGCAATCTGATACTTCGGGCTGCACAACTTCAACCCAGATCTACTTGCTGTTTTAGAACTAGTAGTGCAGTCGTAAACCCTAAAAATACAGGATTCTCCTAAATTCTCTATTTCACAATCTCAAAAAATTTTAAAAATAGTATATTTATAATACGGTTGCATAATCAATTATTATTCCCAACAGGAGACTTTTTTTTCATTTTTTTTTGGTGGGGGCGTGTATTGGGGATTGAACTGAGGGCACTCAACCACTGAGCCATATCTCCTGACCTATTTTGTATTTTACTTAGAGACAGGGTCTCACAGTTGCTTAGTGCCTTGCTTTTGCTGAGGCTGGCTTTGAACTCACGATCCTCCTGTCCCAGCCTCCCAAGCTGCTGGGATTACAGACATGTGCCACTGCACCCTGCAATATTTTTCATTTTGATTAGACATCATTGAGAATCAAATTTAAAAAAAAAACTTACTTATTGACGATCAGTAAAATTTTCATAGATTACCTTCTGACTCCATACAATTCAAGCTTCATTTCTTCTGCATTATCCTCATACTTTGGGTGTTGGGCAATGTGTAAGACCTGTTCATATTAAAATACCAATTATGGGGCTGGGGGTTGTCACAGGTAGAACATTTGATCAAACTCAATCTGAGTTTGATCCCTAGCACTGCAAAAATAAATAAATAAATAAAATTTAAAACATCTTTTCTGACTGTACACTTAAGCATCATTTCATCAGGTAAGTAGGCATAAAGGGCAGAAGGAAGTAATATTCCTAGAAATCATTTTTCCATTTGAGATGGCTGACTATAAACAAAATGTACACAGAAGTAGCTGAAAGCTACCTAAATGTATCCCACTAAACCCTTCCTTATGAGTCCCCCACATACTCACCCCAGGAGAAGTGTGCTAGGATACCCCTCCCCCAGTCTTTTAGAGGCATATTCATATATTGCTGCTTTTTAAAATGCCAACTCCTCCAGCACAGAGGTGCAGGCCCAAAGGCAGTTTGCTTTCTCACATGTAGGACAGAAAATCCTAATCTGCTCTATTAACTTCAGGACAGATGTTTAGCAGAGATTTGCTGGTTTGGCAATTTTGGGGGGAAAATAGCAGTTTTTTGTTTGTTTGTGATGCTGAGGATTGAACCAGGGCCTCCTGTGTGCTAGGCAAACACTCTCCCTCTAGGTTGCACTGATAGCTAGGAATAGCATTATTTGAACACCTGAAATTAGGGAGGAGATTAGGTTTGCATGTGTTCACTACAACTACCTTGAGAAGCAGGTTTTTACCTCTCAGAAAATGGGTGGGGCACACTCCAGGGGGCAGCCATGGAAAACTGCTGAACCTGCCATAGAACCAGCCTATTTTATCCCCTGTCCTCCTTCTTAGAAATAATGTTAATTGGCACTCTACCACTGAGCTAAATCCCCAGAACTTATTATTATAATTTTTTGAGGTTAGGATCTCACTAATTTTCCCAGACTGAATTTGTGATCCTTTTGCCTCAGCCTCCTGAGTAGCTGGAATTACAGATATATGCCAGCTGAAGGCCCCTTTTGTTCTTCTTAAAAAGAGAAGTAGCTGGGCATGGTGGAGCATGCCTGTAATCCCAGCAACTTGGGAGGTTGAGGCAGGAGGATTGCAAGTTTGAGGCCAGCCTTAGCAACTTAGACCCTGTCTAAAAAACAAAGAACAAAAAAGACTAGGGAGGGGCTGGGGTTGTGGCTCAGTGGAAGAGCGCTTGCCTAACATGTGTAAGGCACTGGGTTTGATTCTGAGCACCACATATAAGTAAATAAAATAAAGATCCATTGACAACTAAACAATATTTTATAAATTTTTTTTTTTAAAAAGACTAGGGATGTAGCTCAGTGATAAATTAGCCCTGGGCTCAATCCCCAGCACTGTAATAAAAATAATTAAAAAGAAAAGTAAAGAATTTTCATTAGTAGAAATTATTTAAACAGTTACCTATAGGAAGGAATTTTACATGAATAAGAGCCTGAGGTAATTTTTTTTTTTTTTTTTGGTTACAAACGAAGCAATTAAATAACTATTAAATTTCACAATTGTTTTTCTTTGGTTTTTTAGTTTTTGTGAAGGCAAACTTAAAAAGTTTTTTTTTTGTTGTTGTTTCTTTTTTGCCATGCTGGAGATTAGTCCAAGGTCCTGTGCATGCTAGGGAAGCATTCTGTCTCTAAGCTACATCCCCAGACCAAAGAACGTAACTTTTTTTTTTTTTTAAATATTTTTTTAGTTGTAGTTGGACACAATATCTTTATTTATTTATTTTTATGTGGTGCTGAGGATCGAACCCAGAGCGAGGTGAGCACTCTACCACTGAGCTACAACCCCGGCCCCAAACATAACTCTTAAATAATCCATTCTTATCTTGGTTGCAACAAGCTGTAGTCATTATCCTGGATTTGAATGATAACCAACCTTTAAGGAGGCTTGATAAATTATAACAGTTATCAGGGGGTACAGTGGTATACACCTGTAATCCCAGCTGCTCTGGAGGTGGAGACAGGAAGATCTTAATTTGTAGACCAGCTTTAGCATCTTAGTGATGCTGTCTCAAAATAAATAATAAAAAGGACTAGGGATGTAGTTTATTAGCAAAGCACCTCTGGATTTGATCCCTAATATAATGTAATGTAATGTAATATAATACATATCTCTCTATATATAACAAAAACAGTTATCTAAGATATTTAAGATGTATTTTCTTCTATAAATTAGAATGTTAGAGTGACTGCATACTCATTGCTTAACAGCTCAGCAAAATTGAAACATCGCAACAGAGGGAGCATTCTAGCAACAGAGGGAAAATACTTCCATGAGTTTCATTAAATCTTCTGTTCTGTTGGGTGTGATGGCACACATCTATAATTCCAACTACTCAGGCCAAAGCAGCAAGATCACAAGTAATTTCAAGGTCCATCTGAGCAATTTACATTTAGCAAGACCCAGTTTCAACTAAAGAATAAAAAGAATTGGGGTTGTAGTTCAGAGGCAGAGGGCCCCTGTGTTCAATCCCAGCACTAGGGGAAGGGGGAATACCCACAAAACACAGAAAAACAAACAAAAAAACCCAGAAACTTCTTTCCACCTTGGGTCTTGCCCTTCTTGTCATCCTGGAAATGGGATGACTTTTGAAAACTTATTGGAAGTGTATAAAGCTACATTTGTAAGTCAAATTCCTTTGTATCGCTTGGACATATGAATCAAACCTTTTAATTGGCAGTTCTTATGGGAATAAACACTCTTGTGTGCTTTTAAGTAGAAATCACAGAACAGGATGGATGAAGGAGAGTGCTTTTGTCTCAGTAAGGTCATTAATTTAGGAGATTTGTTTTCTGAGCCCTTTATTAGCAGGGACATGAGCCATCCTCTAAAAACTAGTGAAGCTCAGACTGTCCCTGAGGAAACTGTGCCCTGTGGCAGTTTTGTTGCACTTGTTACAGTGCCTAACCCCACACAGTTCTCACCTACACTCACATGGACTGTGAAGGCCTTTGGTGTAGTCACATTCTGAGAGGACTGAAGCCCTGCCTCTGAGGTGGGATGTTGGGAGCTGCTCCTATAGTACCTTATGGCTCCTTTGATCAGGAGGTTGCTTCTCCAGCAAAGATTCCTCTGCGTTGACATGAGCTTTTATGAGTTGTTGCGTGAAGAAACATCTTTCTCTTTCATGTATGCACATACACAAATCAGAAGCCGCTTCACATCTATTGATTATTGACCTCCAGACAATTGTTTATTCATTAATTAAGTTGTCTTTTACATGAATAGTTATACCATCCATGATTACTGAGGGAATGAGCATTCAGAGTAATTAAGGGTTTGGTGGGAGATGAATTGGAAACATCATTTATGACCAGGTATGAGATACCTAAGTCAGGGGTCTGAGACTGTCATTCTCTTGTTGAGTAGCTAAGAATCACTGACAGCTTGTAATGGGCCACCTTTCATATTTTTTTTCAACAAATCTCTCAAGCTGTCTCATTACTGATGAGCAGGAAGTCTAGTATCTCCTTCAGGATGACTTTTCTGGGCCCAGGAATCATTCTGCAGAACTCCAGAGATTCATTACATCTAAAGGGGTGCTGGGAACTGCAACTCTTTGGGTTACATTCGAATATTCAGCTCTTAAGCACAGCTACTTTCTTAAACACAGTCTGGGTACTCAGGGCCTTCCAGTCATAGATATAAGTTGTACTGAGACAATCCTCTCCATAAGCATCCAGACCTTGACCTTGAGTATTAGTCACCTTCTCATGGTGACTTTCTCTGTGGGGTTTTTGATGTCCTTGCCTGATGCAGATCTCAGCTGAGGGTGTCAGTATATCAGAGTTCCTTTGGACTTCCAGTGGGAAGGAATGAGAGTCTCTCTGCTTGTCATCTAGGAGGTTCCTTGGCCCAAGATGCAGAATTGACCAGTAAGTTTTGAATTCTTGGGAAGGCAACCTTGGTCAGAAGACAGGAAATACTTTTATTCTTTCTCCAGGGGTGCCTCCGTGCCTGGTACTTGCGTAAGTAGGAAAGGGACAACTCTTGTTAGAGAAGATCTCAGTGGCATAACAACACTTGTGAAGACTCACAAGACTCCTGCTACACATAATGAAGGCTACTGAGTAGGGACATGGCTTGATTGGCTCTGTGATTTAGACATGATGTTGCAATGGACTGAATGTTTATGCCTCTCCAAAATCCACATGTTGAAATCCTAGCCCCTAAGGCAATAGTATTAAGCCAAAGGTTGGGACCTTTGGTAGGTGATTAGATCGTGAATGTGATTAGTGCCCTTATAAAAGAAACCTCAGAAAGTTGCCTTGCCCCTTTCATCTTATGAGGAAGCAACAGAAATATAACCACCTATGAAATAAGAGAGGAGCCCTCACCAGACCCTGAATCTGCCCATGCCTTTATCTTGGACTTCCAAGAACTGTGAGAAATAAATTTCTGTTTATAAGCCACTTAGTCTATGATACTTTGCTGGAGTATTCCAGACAGATAAATGTATGAAGGTTGGAGTAGTGATAAGATCTTGATATAGGGTAGAAGCTGGGACTATAGGTGAGAGAGATTTACTATTTTAAAACAAAAACTTGTTATGAAAGTAAAGTAGAATTGACAGGATTTAGTGATATCATAGCCATGGGTCAAAGCTAAAGCTTGTCTAACTTGGTAGACAGTAAAGTCTTGAATCAAAGCATGGACTAGGAGAAACAGAATATGTAATGGATGAGAGAACAAATGACTTTATCAACACATTGTTTTATCTATAAGAGGTACTAGTGAAGGTGTTTAGCAGGCAATTAGATGGATATACTGGAGTGATCAATACTTAGGTGATAGGTCAAGTTGTGAAAATTGAGATAACCAGGAGAGTTTAGAGTAAGGAGAGACAATGACTGAGGAATGAAGTTTAGGCAGGAATAATGTTTAAGAAAGAAAGAGGAATCCTGGAATACCTGAGCTAGAATGAATTCCAGAAGTAAGACTCAAAGTGGTGGGAAAGTCTTTTCCACTGACCAGAGTAGCAGCAGCAGAGGGCTGCAAGGAGGTAGAAGAGGGGGTGTTGAGAGTGCCAAGTACTATTGCTATGAGGTTGGCACATGAAAATGGACGTATGTACCTGTCATGGTTCTTGGTTGCAAATTACCAATGACTCTGTCTTGTATATAAGGAAGTCATTGGAAAGGTGCAAGGGAAGTTACAGAACCTACAGGAAGTCTAGAGAGCCACACCCAGAAAACTGACCATAGATGAGGAAAGCAGCAGTGAGAGACATAGCCGCAGCCAGGCCACGTGAACAGTCTGGCTTAGGTTGCCCCATGGCTGATGCTGAATCCATGAATCCTGATGCTGAAATCCTAGCCCCTAAGACAATGGTATTAAGCCAAAGGTTGGGACCTTTGATAGGTGATTAGATCGTGAATGTGATTAGTGCCCTTATAAAAGAAACCTCAGAAAGTTGCCTTGCCCCTTTCATCTTGTGAGGAAGCAACAGAAATATAACCACCTATCAGCACTGAGTCCTGATTATTGTGGCACTGAAAAAATGATTTCCAAGTCACCCATTTCTTTGTCACATTCTTTTTGATCCAAACCCTGGGCAATCAGGCAGGCTCACAACAGGAGGGCACAGGGAGAGCCATACACAAGTCTTTTCCTTTAGTGGTCAGGTAGCCCATCATGACAGGTCATATAGTCTGGCTGTGCTCTTGATGTGCTCTTGATGGTCTTAGCAGGTATAGGGGAATAGCAGCTAAAATAATAGATGTTTGGAAAGTGGGAAAGCTAGATAAATATCCTTGTGCCCTCTTTTTTGGGAGGCCTAACTTCAGTGTCCCTAAGACTGGCAGTAGGCGTGGAGCTTGTTTAATCTGTAAGTGTGTCACTGGGTTCTTCTTGTAGCCATGTCTCCTAGGGCCACCCTGAGTCTACTATGGTATCCAAGGTCAGAGGACAGATTTGTCTTCTAGTTTGTTAAGAATGTTTGAATCTATCCAGAATTGGGGGATGGTAGAGAACCCTTTCTCAATGTGAAGGTACAGGCAGCATTAGCACTGAACTCTGGGGTTTGTGAAGGGTCCTTATGGTGAGATGGGTGCATCAGACCAATATCCTGATGTCTTTAAACCATTGTTTGAGCTTTTCCCCCCCCCCTCACTTTACATGGTGATGGCATCATGTAAAGGGGCATCCCCTCTTGGAAGATAAATGTCACAATCATGTTAATTTCCTAGTATTCGCTTAATGTGTTACAGACTTAAATTTATCTCTATGAGTTTATCAGTTAGCATTGAGAGAATATAACAGCCTTGTATGTCCAAGGACTCAGTGTTAGGCAGTTATTGTTTCTCATTGTTAGTTGACACAGGGCATGCTGTTTTTTGGTTTTTTTTCCTCCCGTTTAGTTACAGATGGACACAATATCTTTATTTTGTTTATTTATTTTTATGTGGTGCTGAGGATTGAACCCAGTGCCTCATGTGTGAGCAAGCACTTTGCCACTGAGCCACAACCCCAGCCCAGGGCATGCTATTTTGATAGGTAGATTTGTCCAGTGTGATGAACATGAGTGCCTGAGAGGCAGGTGTGCTCCTGGCATATGCACCAATCCCCATGCACCCTGCTGGGTGAGGAGTCTTGGGAGATGCCTGCTGATCTCACCCCTGTGGAAGCACTTTGGTGTCTTGTGACTGTGGAATGGCCTACCCTCCTGCTGAGATCTCTGGGGGTATTGTGCTTGTTCTCTCTTTTGTCAAGGAGACTCTCCCCCACCCCAGGCCATTCTCCACCTGACGGCCTTTTTCCTACTCATTCTCCTGACCTTTCTCTGTTTCCCTCTTGGAATTTATTGATGTTTTGAACCACCTTGAGTGTTAAATGCTCTTTCCTTTTTAAAAGGCGTAAAGAGGGCAGAGGACCTGTGGCTTGTTTGTCTGTGGGCATTGTGCCTACTGCAGGAAGCATTGCTAGGAAGAGAACAGTGTTGAACTGAAGAATTCCAAGGTAGGGCTCAGTGCAGGGGGGAGGGGAAGAGGCCTGGAGGCCTCCAGGGGGAGCCTTGAGGCCTGAGCCACCAAAGGGAAAGTGGGGCCACTGGAGGCAGGCTATGAAACCTTCTGTTTGTGGAACTGCAGCACACCCAGGTTACCTGCCAAACAACAAAATCTTATTTCAAGATATAAGTAGCATGTAAAAATATAAATTCCTAAGAAATTTCAGAAAATTACAATGAATAAAAATCACCTGCAATTCCACCATTATCATGCTTTTGTTTGTATAATTTTACTTTTCTGAGTGAATATAGTATATGTTTTTGAAAACATTAATGGAATCTTATGTACTTATAGTGTTGTATCCAGTTCTTTTCATTTTACACTATGATATAGGCTTCCTTTTATGTCAGTAGAGGTCTACATTGTTATTAAGTGGCCTCATGTTCTGTGATATGAAGAATACTGTGTTTCCTTTTGTGGACTTAGATCCCTTCTTTCTTTATATTTAAACCATGTAAATTCCACTGTGATAAATAGTCTTAAAATTGTCATTTCAGTACCTTAAGACACAGAACTTTTAGTTACTAATATAGTAGAATGTAATTGGTATCCTAAATATTTATTTTGTTACTGGGGATTGAATCCTTAATCACTGAGCAACATCCCCAGCCCTTTTTATTTTTTATTTTGAGACAGAGTCTTGCTAAGTTGTTTAGGGCCTTCCTAAATTGCTTATGCTGGCTTTGAACTTGGGATTCTTCTGTTTCAGCCTCCCAAGTCATCCAGCACCCCCCCCCCCCCCTTTTTTAACTTGTTCTGTCTCTTTGGGGTTTGTATTAGTCATTTGATGTTCCCTATTCACTTCAAGTTCCACTTCCCCTCCTAGAACTGGCATAGGTATTTTATCTTTAAGTTCCCGAGACTCTGTCATAAGGAGAAACTCCCCATAAGTTTCTAGCTGAAGGATGTTGATAGTAATTAATATAATCATAACAGTAAGAGCAACAATGGTATTGGTAAATGTGTCGCTTTCCCTGTGGACTGTGAGTTCATTTGTAGTTATCAACACAGTCCTTGAGATTGATACTGTAAACCCCATTCAGTAGATGAGAAAACTGAGAGTTTAATGGATTACATGACCTATATAAGGCTTATGAGGGTGGCATTAAGCTGCAAACCCTCGGTGGCCCATTCCTGGGCAAGTAGTCTCTTTCCATTCTGTATGTCTTTCTTAGCCAAACCAGCACTCCTGATAGTAGTGATACTTTATAAGGCTAAAGACACTCTATGGTTTTTAAACTAGAGGCAAAAACACTTTGTCTTTTTTTAGATACTTAAAGTTGTAACTGCTTTTCTTTCTTTGGCTACGTCAGACAGGAGCAGCAAGTCAGTAGGGAATCATGGTTCCGTGGCCAACTCCAGTAAGTACCTGTTTCCTCCTTGGATTTCCCTCTACACTTTATTTGGCTAATTCAGGTTTTACCTTCTGTTCCACTCTTTCATTCTGTCACTGGACGGATGTTAAACGTCTGTTACTCTGTGCTCAGAGAATGTGCGGCCGTTTGTGTATGTCTCTATAGATGCTTTCTGTGTCCTGTTTGTATGTGCACTAGGAGCTTTCCAAATGAAGGGTCTTATACAGCTATTTCAAAGTGCCTTATGTTTTACTTGTCACTGCATCCTCAATAACTCACTGTTACCAATAAAAATGTCTAACAAGATTAGATACTTTTTCCCATCAGAGGAATAAAGGAAAGAAGATATGACCAACTAGAAGGAGGAAGTCTCCAATAAAAAAATTAATAAAAAAAATAAAGGCGGATTTTGCATTCTTAAAAGTAGGGCAGTGTTCTTGAGCGGGAGGGAATCCTTCTGTGGACCCGGATTGTGGGGAGGGCTGATAGAAAGTGTGGGAGGACACTTCTCAGAGGAGGGCAGCCGCGTTTCCAGAGGCTAAATGTTAAAGTTGAGCATGGTTTGGATGCAAATAAGAAGTTCTTTCACCTCCACTACTTGCTGTAAAACTTTTCTTTTTTTCATTTTTAAGGTCATTTGGGGGGAGTTTCTTTGCTCCCAGCCTCACTCTGTCAATGTGGCCTGACCCCTGAATCCTACACTCCCACACAACTTGAGAACTTGATTCTTTTCTCACAAAAGACTTCTTTCCTACTCCTTCCTCCCCCAAAAGACTCCACATTTGAGGCTAAGTGTTTTGAACTGAGTCCTGGCTAGAGGGCATGTTAAGTATGTTCTTCTGTCCAATGTACATGGAAAAACATGAGCTTTAAAGTAAATGTATGGAAAATACCCCTTATCCAGGCCACAGTCTGTTCTTTCATGAATGTGCTTGTACTTATGTGATCTATTCTCTCTACTTCCTCTTTGAAACTGAAAAGGTAATCCACAGTGGTTTGAAATAATGAAAAGGAATAGAGAATCAAGAAAATAATTTCTGGGGGTATACTCAGTGGTAGAGCATTTGCTTAGCATGTTCAATGCCCTGGGTCTTATCCTCAGCACTGGAGGAAAAAAATAAGAGAAAAAAGAAAATAATTTCTTAGACCATTCTTCTGAGATCTTTTGGTTAGCAGAATTAATACTTAAGGAATATAAAATGAGGATAAACTTCACATTTTCACATTCACTATTTTTAAAAATTTTTTTTAGCTGTAGTTGGACACAATACCTTTATTTTTTATTTTATATTTATTTTTTAGTTGTAGTTGGACTCAATATCTTTATTTATTTTTATGTGGTGCTGAGAATCGAACCCAGGGCCTCGCACATGCTAGGTGAGCGCTCTACCGCTGAGCCACAATCTCAGCCCCAATACCTTTATTTTATTTATTTTTTTATGTGGTGCTGAGAATCGAACCCAGCGCCTTGCACATGCTAGGCGAGCGCTCTACCGCTGAGCCACAACCCCAGCCCCTTCACATTCATTATTAACAAATACTTTTTAAAATAAGAATCTGAGTCAGAATGAACCTGAACCATTATCTGGTTGTTTCTGAAATTCTAACCCACCTACCATTTTATAATTAAAGAAATGCAGGCCCCTTGCAAAGATCAGGGAATCTAAAAGTATTTTCCAGAAAGTTACCACCTGTGTATCCTGGTTCAGCTGAGGTCTGGTTAAGTTACTTGTTCTCGTTTGCTGTTGGATTCTTCGCTTCAGGAACCATAAAATTTTTTTCAGGAACATTTTCAGTAAAGTTGATGAGATATTGTTGGCTTGGAAAATACACAAAGAATGTGACAGTTCTTTGGGGTGGACAAGTATAGATTTGCTGATTATTTATATCTTAGTTGATGTGAATGCTTCTTTCCCTTTGGTTTGCTAACTCAAGCCCCAGCCAAAGGCTTTCTTTCTAGCCTTGGAAAACCTGCCTTCAAGTCTTTTGCCTTGAAGAGCAACTGGGTTAGAACACCCTCATTTTGGTCCTATCTTGAATGGGAATGTTGTTAAGTCTGATGTTTGCTGTAGGATTCTGCCGGAAGTCCTTCAATTACATTTAGAAATCTCCTATTCTTAGTTTACATTTTTTTTTTAAAATTTCTTTGTCATGTTGGGTATGGAATTCTGGTCCTCATTCATGCTGGTAAGAGTTCTACCACTGAGCTACACCCTTAGCCTGAGAATTTTTTTTTAATCAAAAAAGGCTGTTGAATTTTATCAAATGCTTTTCCCCCATGTAGTTCGATGATCATATGTCTTTCATTATGAGGTTTTCTATACTGTTTGATTTTTAAGAAAACCCATTTGTACATATTCTGTCCACTGACTTAAGGCTTAGAACTCCTCTTAAACACTGACTTCACAGCAGTCTTCTGCATGTGTTTTATTGTGAATTTGCTTTTTTTTCTTCAGTCTGTTCCTGTCTTCTTTTTTGTATAGTTTTAGCATTCCTGGAATGAAAATGATTTTTTCTTTAAAAAGTCTCTTCTGTCACTCTTTGAGTTTAAAGGATAGCGAACACACACCCATGTGCCAGTCCTGCCATCTTGATCTGGTCTCTGGGGACTATAACTACCAATTTTGCTTGTCCAATTTCTGTTTCAAAAGAACTTTCAAATTCTTAAAAATCATTTGAGATCCTGATGGAGAGTCAGTTTGGAATTGTGTTACAAAACCTGACAAGGGCTGAAATTTTGGGAGATGATAGAAGGGTTCATCAGGGCTGTACTGTGGAGTGGCTGGAGGAATCACTGTGGTGGCTTTCAGTCCAGACTGCCAACTTCATCTTTCTTCCTTGGACTGTGAGATACAAACCAGATGGACTACACCCTGATTTGCCTGCTGTGTCCTAAAATAGCACTCTCCCATCCCCATCTAAACATTAAATTCCTCAAGTGTTTTACCTTTTAGATGTTTGTGAGTGGGAAACCAAATACAGATGTCCTACAGCTGTATCCAATTTGCTAAAGAGGGAGTGTGGTCAGGCTTCCAGGCAAAGAATGAGGAAGCACTTCCACTGCTAAATTTCATGGGGAATATTGTTGGTGGGTGCAGATGTGTAATAGCTGTGGGAGGACCTCCAAATCTTTACATGGAGACCTCTCAGATTCTTCCAGTTTAAAAAGGGAGCCAATAATAGTTGTATTGCTTTTTCTTTGTTTTTCTTTTCTTCTATTGGGGATTGACCCCAAGGGTGCTTTGCCACTAAATTTTTAATTTTGAGACAGGGTCTAAGTTGCTGAGCGTCTTACTTACTTGCTGTGGCTGGCCTTGAACTTGCAGTACTCCTGCCTCAGCCTCTCAAGTTGCTGAGATCACAGGCTTTTCACCACCACACTGTCTTATTTTTTTAAACACCCTCTTTACCTGAGGTAGGATGTGTCAGACTAGTGACTCAGGTGTAAGTCATGGGTCACCTAATGATGAACATTTCAGATTGTTTTTTTGTTTGTTGTTTAAAGACAAAAAGTTTTCTTCTTTTTTATAAAACAATACTTTTAGTGTGGATTTCTCCCTTTTTAATTTTTTCTAAGATGTTTTTAGTTTAGTTGGACACAATACCTTTATTTTATTTATTTATTTTTATTTGGTGCTGAGGATTGAATCCAGCGCCTCACACGTTAGGTGAGCATTCTACCACTGAGCCACATCACCAGCCCCATTTTAAATTTTTTTAAATGCTTCATAATCTGGGTCCTATTTGGACAATTTTTATCCCATACCTTTATCTTCATATCCAGAACAATTTCTTCAAATAATCCATTTGATATGTAATAGTGAATAAGTACACACCTTGTTGGACAATATGACAAATAATATTTTCTTGATTTATAATTAAGACTCATTATTAGACTTTTTATTCAATAACTAGGCTAATAACTAGACTTTGTTTTGGGACTCACCATTAAACGCTGCATGTTTTAGTTTTACTATCTCTCTTGGAATACACAGAAAGTGAAAATGAAAAATAGGCACAGGGTGACAGAATATAGAACTAAGAATCTTGGATGCTAGGATTCCAAAACAAAGACCAGCCTCCAGCTGGAGTCAATGGCACATACCTGTAGTCCCAGCAGTTCTGGAGGCTGAAGCAGGAGGATTTTGAGTTCAAAGCCAGCCTCAGCAATTTAGCAAGGCCCCAAACAATTTAATGAGACCCTGTCTCTAATTAAAATATTTTAAAAATGGGATGGGGATATGGCTCAGTGGTTAAGTGCTTCTGGGTTCAATTCCTGGTACCAAAAAAAAAAAAAAAAAACTAGTGCCCAAAACTTATCTTTTTTTGGTCCTGGGGATTGAACCCAGGGATGCTTAACCATTGAACTACATCCATAGCTCTTTTTATTTTTTTACTTTGAAGCAGGGTCTTGCTAAGTTGATGAGGCTGGCCTTGAACTTGTGATTCTCCTGCTTCAGCCTCCCAAGTTACTGGGATTATCAACTTATACCTTCATGCCCAGCCAAACTTATTATTATTATTAGAGAGAGAGAGAGAGAGAGAGAATTTTTTAATATTTTTTTTTTAGTTTTCAGTGGACACAACATCTTTATTTTTATGTGGTGCTGAGGATCGAACCCAGCGCCCTGCATATGCCAGGCGAGCGCGCTACCGATTGAGCCACATCCCCAGCCCAAAACTTATTTTTAAAATAGCTTTATTGAGATACAATTTACATACCATAAAATTTACCCACTTTGTAAAACTTAGTGACTTGTGGTAAATTTATAATTGTGCAGTCATTACCCAGTCATGTAGTTTTGATTTGCATTTCTCCAATTGCTAGAGATGTTGAACATCTTTTCATATATTTGTTTGTCAATTGTATTTCTTCTTCAGTGAAGTGTCTGTTCAGTTCCTTTGCCCATTTATTGATTGGGTTATATGTTTTTTTTGTTGTTGTTTGTTTTTTGAGTTCTTTATATATCCTGGAAATTAATACTCTATCTAAGGTGTGTGTGGTAAATATTTTTTTCCCATTTTGTAGGCTCTCTCTTTACATTATTCATTGTTTCCTTTGCTGTGAAGAAGCTTTTTAGTTTGATTCCATCCCATTTATTGATTCTTGATTTTACTTCTTGAGCTTTAGGAGTCTTGTTAAGGAAGTCAGGTCCAAAGGTAGAGATTTGGGCCTACTTTTTCTTCTATTAGGTGCAGGGTCTCTATTCTAGTACCTAAGTCTTTGATCCACTTTGAGTTGATTTTTGTGCAAGGTGAGAGATAGAGGTTTAATTTCATTTTGCTACATATGGATGTTCAGCTTTCCCAGCACCATTTGTTGAAGAGGCTATCTTTTCTCTAATGTATGTTTCTGGCACCTTTGTCTAGTATGAGATAACTGTATTTATGTGGATTTGCCTCTGTGTCTTCTGTTCTGTACCGTTGGTCTGTGTATCATACTGTTTTTGTTATTACGGCTCTGTAGTATAATTTAAGGTCTGGTATTGTGATGCCTCCTGCTTCATTTTTCTTGCTAAGGATTGATTTGGCTATTCTGCCTCTCTTACTTTTCCAAATGAATTTCATGATTGCTTTTTGTATTTTTTTGTATTTCTATGAAGAATGTCATTGGAATTTTTTAAAAATCATTTAATTACAATAGGATATAAAGATGATATTTGACATAGTGTTTTTTTTTTTTTTTTGGTACTGGGGATTGGACTTAGGGGCACTCAATACCCTATTTTGTATTTTATTTAGAGACAGGGTCTCACTGAGTTGCCATTGCTGAGGCTGGCTTTGAACTCATGATCCTCCTGTCTCAGCCTCCTGAGCCACTGGGATTGCAGGTGTGTGCCACCATACCCGGCTGTCATTGGGATTTTAATGGAATTGCATTAAATCTGAATAATTCTTTTAGAAGTATAGCCGTTTTGACAATGTTAATTCTGCCTATCCAAGAGCATGGGAGATCGTTCCATCTCCTAAGGTCTTCTTTAATTTCTTTCTTTAGTGTTCTGTAATTTTCATTGTAGAAGTCTTTCATTTCTTTTGTTAGATTGATTCCTAATTTTTTTTTTGAGGCTATTGTGAATGGGGTAGTTTTCCTAATTTCTCTTTCAGTGGATTCATCACTGATGTATAGGAATGCGATTGATTTATCCGTGTTAATTTTATTTCTTGCTACTTTGCTGAATTCATTTATTAGTTCTAGAATGTTTCTAGTGGAATTTTTTTGGATCTTCTACATATAGAATCATGTTATTGGAGGGGAAGGGAGGGGGCATGGGGTTAGAAATGATAGTGGAATGTGATGGACATTATTGTCCAAAGTACATGTATGAAGACACAAATTGGTGTGAATATACTTTGTATACAACCAGAGATTTGAAAGTTTGTGCTCTATTTGTGTAATAAGAATTGTAGGGCTGGGGTTGTGCTCAGCTGTAGAGTACTCACCTGGCACATGCGAGGCTCTGGGTTCGATCCTCAGCACCACATAAAAATAAATAAAAATAAAGGTATTGTGTCTAACTACAACTAAAAAATAAATATTAAAAAAAAAAAAGGAATTGTAGGGGCTGGGGTTGTGGCTCAGTAGTATACCATGTGCGAGGCCCTGGATTCAATCCTCAGCACCACATAAAAATAAATAAACAAAATAAAGGTATTGTGTCTAACCAAAAAATAAATATTTAAAAAAAGAATTGTAAAGCATTCCACTGTCATATATAAATTTTAAAAAATTTTAAAAATCATGTTATTGGCAAATAGTGTTAGTTTGAGTTCTTCTTTTCCTATTTGTTCCCTTTAATTTTTTTCTTCTGTCTAATCACTCTGACTAGAGAGAAACTGACAAACTATTTTTAGGGTTCTGTATCATTTTACATTCCCATCAGCTATGTGTGAGAGATCCTGATGCTCTGCATCCTCTCCAACCTTTGGTATTGTTGCTACTTTTAATTTTAGCTATTTTAATAGATGTGTCATGATATATCATTATGGTCTTAATTTGCATTTCTTTAATGAGTAGTGATATTGGACATATTTTCATGTGCCTATTGACTGTCTTTTTATCTTTTTGAAATATTTCTAGATATGAGTTCTTTATAAGATATGTGGCTTGGGTATATGTTCTTCTATTCTGTAGTTTATCTTTTCACTTCATAATACTTTGAAGAGCAAAATTTTTATGAGATCCAGCTTACAGTTTGTTTTTTTTTTTTTTATGGATTCATAGTCATGTTTGTGTCATGTTTCGGATGCCTTTACTAAGCCCTAGCTCCCAAAGATTCTCTTTGGTAGAAGTTTTATAGTTTTACATTTAAAATTTTTAAAAATTAATTTTGAATTAATTTTTGTGTGAAAGTGGCCAAGGTCCACTATTTTATCTGTATCCTTCCTCCATTGAATTGCTTTTATACCTTTGTCAAGGATCAGTTGACTCTGAGTGTGGGGTGTTTTGGGTTCTCTATTTTGTTCCATTGATCTGTGTTTCTATCCTTCTGCCAGTACCCCCATCATGAATAATATGATTATATAACCAGTCTTGAACTCAGGAAGTGGTTTCTCTAAGTCTTCTTCAGACTATTCTAATTTTAAAGATCCTTGCTATATACAAAATATCTTTCTGGAATTTTGATGGGAATGACATTGAACTTGTTTATCATCTGGAGAACTGTCATCTTTGTTTTTGAGGTGGGTAACTGGGGATTGAACCCACAGGTACTCTGCCACTGAGCTGCATGCATCTCCAGCACTTTCTTTCTTTTTTATTTTGAGATAGAGTCTTGCTGAATTGCTGAGGCTGTCAACTACCTCTGGGATTCTCCTGCCTCTGCCTCCTGAGTAGCTGGGATCACAGGTGTGCACCACTGTGCCTGGCACGAGAACTGACATCTTAAATTTTTTTTTTTGTCTTATTATTCAGAAAGGCTGAGAATTTCCTAAATTGAATTCTGGTCCCTTTTGAATAGCAGTTTCTCCTCTCATCCTTTCCTCTTGTGTTTTAATATAAATAACAAGAAGAAACTAGGCTGCATCTTCAACACCATGTTTAGAAATTGCGTAAGTATACAAGTTTATTGCTTGAAAGTTGTGCTTCCACGCAGTTGTTGGCTATAATTCAGCCAAACTTTCTACCAGTATTAAAACTTTCTACTAGTATTAAAGAATATGTACCTGGGGGCTGGGGTTGTGGCTGAACAGTAGAGCGCTTGCCTAGCACATGTGAGGCCCTGGATTTGATTCTCAGCGCCATATAAAAATAAATAAATAAAATAAAGGTATTGACAACTACAACTAAAAAATAAATATTAAGAAAAAGAATATCCCCATTTTGCCTGCGTCCTCCAGGAGCCATCCTATCTCCTTGCACCTAGCATCCAAGGAAACGTGCTGTACACCCCTGGAGTGGAAATGGGCAGAGCAATGGTGGGCAGGCTGGGGCTGGGGCTGCTGCTTCTGGCACTGCTCCTACCCATGCAGATTTATTCAAACCAAACAGCTGTTGTGACACTTTCAAGTAACTCCTCACAGAGTACCTCTGCTGCTCCCAATTCAACTAATGCTACACCCAGCACAGGTGGCAGTGCCCTGCAGTCAACAGCGAGTCTCCTTGTGATCTCGTTCTCTCTTCTACATCTCTACTGTTAGAGACTCAGGCCAAGAAATGTCTCTACTTCCCCATCTTCCAAACCCAATCAGAATGGTGACTAGAAGTCCAATGTGTCAAGGAAGAAGCTGGTCTGCATCAAATCTATCAATCCCGCACCTGATTTTATTGGCACAGAAAACACTGAGAATTCCAAATTGATTGGTTTGAAGGACATGTAAAGGGTTTCACAAGTGATGAATGCCAATATTAAATCTGCTGGAGTTTCATGTGCAAGATAAAAAGAGATAACATCCAAAATTGAGACATGATTTCCTTGAATGAGGCATAAGAAATATGGACATTTAAAACTCTATCTTGAAAACAAGAATAGATTTTGTCTAGAGATAAAGGATGGAATATGGAATGGAGATTTCAGTTTTTATTTGGTTCATGAAATCTATAAGGCCATAAAACAGGTAATATAAAAAGCTTCCATGATTCTATTTATATGTACATTAGAGGGAACTTCCAGGTGTTACTGTAAATCCTCAATGTATTGTTTCAGCAGTACTAATTTAATGCTAATATATTCTAGAAAAAGTTTCACATTGTTAAGCTATTTCTGTTCCTTTGGGAACTGAACTCTTTCCTCTGTGGTTTTTGGATTTGACATTATGTTTGAACTTTTATGTAGTAATTGACATGTGCTAGGGCAATGATAGATTGGAATCCACCCCAAATCCAGGCATCAGGAGTCTTGCTTATCCTCACAAAGTCAAATGGTAGGCATCTCCCATCTCCTGTTTTCATTCAACAAGAGTGCCAGATTCCTTTAGCTAAACTGATTCCACAGAGTAGAATTGCATTGACCTCAACTAATTTCAAAATGCTGCTTTTTATTTCTACATTTATTGAATACGTTTCACAATTGAAAATGGTCCACTTTGAAGGTAAAATGGCAAATCTTGAAATTAGAAAGGCAACTATGTGAAGAAGCCAAATTTATAAATCATCATTTGGGAAGTGAAGACTGGAAGCTAGCTTGCATATTAAATTCACAAAAACTTCCATACTTTTTCTGTAAATACTTTTTTTAAAACTATGGATCAGAATAGCCATATTTGGAACACTTGCTGTTATCAGTCAATATTTTTAGGTAGTTAGAACCTGATCCTAAGCTTAAAAGCGGTCTTGATCCTCTAAATCTTTTACAACTGCCTTGATACACAGAAATCTTTTGAAAAATACACTCCCTGAAATCTTTTGTTCACATGGTCACACATTGATGCTTACACATTCCAGTATCTATTATGGCTACCACAGTCTTGATAACCCAAATCATTTTTCTCATCTTTAGAAACCTACACGGAACAACCAGATCAAACAGATCTAAAGCTACTGTGTGTGTGAATGAACACGCCCCTTTGCTTCATACCTGAATGCTGTACATCTATGTGGATTGTATATTGTGTTTGTGTATTTATGCTTTGATCCATAGTAACTTCTCATGTTATGGAGTTGATTTGCATTGAACACAAACTGTAAATAAAAATAAATAAATGGCTGAAAGAGGAAAGAAAAAAGGAATATGTACCTGATTTCAGTCTGAACCCTCATCAACAATACATTTAATGTATTGTTAAGTGTATTTTCCAATGTATTTAGTGTCCAATTTTCTGCCAGTAGTATGTTTATGATGTTTAGATATTCTCCAAAATAATATAGACATTCTTTACTGTGCTCCTCATTTCCTCTTGAGTCCTTAGTGGCAGAGTGTTAAACATCCACTTTTCTACTACAATTTGTTTATGGCAATCTAGGCTTTTTCTCCTCAAAATTCTTTCAGTCTCAGCCCCTTACAATTAAAAAGCCAGTTTCAGGTGCATGTCCACAATCCCATCTACTCAGGAGGCTGAGACAGAAGGATCACAAGTTTGAGGCCAGCCTGGAGAATTTAGTGAGATCCTGTGACAAAATTTTAAGATAAAATAAGAAGGGGTGGAAATACAGCTCAGTAGTAGACCACTCTGGGTTCAATCCCCATTACCACACATGCACACAAATTCAGTTCCACATTTTTAGATATTTGCTATGACAAATACCACATTTATGGTATCCCTTGACTTATGAGCAGCCTAGAATCTTTGTTCACTTGTTATGTTGCCATCTTCAGTGTCAAGTCTCACTTGCTTCCCTCATCTAAGGGCATTTCTGATTACATTTAGATCTCTTCCCCTCAGTACAGGATAATTTCTCTGTCTAAAATTCTTACTCATATCTGTAAAGGTAACATTCACAAGTCCTAGGGATTAGGACTTGCACAACTTTGGGAGTCAACTATTAAGTCTACTATAGGTTGAATACCCTTTATTTAAAATGCTTGGTATAAACCATATGATCATCTCGATAGATGCGGAAAAAGCATTCGACAAAGTACAGCATCCCTTTATGTTCAAAACTCTAGAAAAACTAGGGATAACAGGAACATACCTCAATATTGTAAAAGCAATCTATGCTAAGCCTCAGGCTAGCATCATTCTGAATGGAGAAAAACTGAAGGCATTCCCTCTAAAATCTGGAACAAGACAGGGATGCCCCCTCTCTCCACTTCTGTTCAACATAGTTTTCGAAACACTGGCCAGAGCAATTAGACGAAAGAAATTAAAGGCATAAAAATAGGAAAAGAAGAACTTAAATTATCACTATTTGCAGATGATATGATTCTATACCTAGCAGACCCAAAAGACTCTACAAAGAAACTATTAGAGCTAATAAATGAATTCAGCAAAGTGGCAGGATATAAAATCAACACGCATAAATCAAAGGCATTCCTGTATATCAGCGACAAATCCTCTGAAATGGAAATGAGGACAACCACTCCATTCACAATATCTTCAAAAAAAATAAAATACTTGGGAATCAACCTAACAAAAGAGGTGAAAGACTTATACAATGAAAACTACAGAACCCTAAAGAGAGAAATAGAAGAAGATCTTAGAAGATGGAAAAATATACCCTGTTCATGGATAGGCAGAACTAACATCATCAAAATGGCGATATTACCAAAAGTTCTGTATAGGTTTAATGCAATGCCAATCAAAATCCCAACGGCATTTCTTGTAGAAATAGAGAAAGCAATCATGAAATTCATATGGAAAAACAAATGACCCAGAATAGCAAAACCAATGCTAAGCAGGAAGTGTGAATCAGGCGGTATAGCGATACCAGACTTCAAACTATACTACAGAGCAATAGTAACAAAAACAGCATGGTACTGGTACCAAAACAGGCAGGTGGACCAATGGTACAGAATAGAGGACACAGAAACCAATCCACAAAACTACAACTATCTTATATTTGATAAAGGGGCTAAAAGCATGCAATGGAGGAAGGATAGCATCTTCAACAAATGGTGCTGGGAAAACTGGAAATCCATATGCAACAAAATGAAACTGAATCCCTTTCTCTCGCCATGCACAAAAGTGAATTCAAAATGGATCAAGGAGCTTGATATCAAATCAGAGACACGCCGTCTGATAGAAGAAAAAGTTGGCTACGATCTACATTCGGTGGGGTCGGGCTCCAAATTCCTCAATAGGACACCCATAGCACAAAAGTTAATAACTAGAATCAACAAATGGGACTTACTCAAACTAAAAAGTTTTTTCTCAGCAAAAGAAACAATAAGAGAGATAAATAGGGAGCCTACACCCTGGGAACAAATCTTTACTCCTCACACTTCAGATAGAGCCCTAATATCCAGAGTATACAAAGAACTCAAAAAATTAGACAATAAGAGAACAAACAACCCAATCAATAAATGGGCCAAGGACCTGAACAGACACTTCTCAGAGGAGGACATACAATCAACAAGTACATGAAAAAATGCTCACCATCTCTAGCTGTCAGAGAAATGCAAATCAAAACCACCCTAAGATACCATCTCACTCCAGTAAGATTGGCAGCCATTATGAAGTCAAACAACAACAAGTGCTGGTGAGGATGTGGGGAAAAGGGTACACTTGTACATTGCTGGTGGGACTGCAGATTGGTGCAGCCAATTTGGAAAGCAGTATGGAGATTTCTTGGAAAGCTGGGAATGGAGCCACCATTTGACCCAGCTATTCCCCTTCTTGGTCTATTCCCTAAAGACCTAAAAAGAGCATGCTACAGGGACACTGCTACATCGATGTTCATAGCAGCACAATTCACAATAGCAAGGCTGTGGAACCAACCTAGATGCCCTTCAATAGACGAATGGATAAAAAAAAAGTGGCATTTATACACAGTGGAGTATTACTCTGCATTAAAAAATGACAAAATCATAGAATTTACAGGGAAATGGATGGCATTAGAGCAGATTATGCTAAGTGAAGCTAGCCAATCCCTAAAAAACAAATGCCAAATGTCTTCTTTGATATAAGGAGAGTAACTAAGATCAGAGTAGGGACGAAGAGCAGGAGAAGAAGATTAACATTTAACAGGGATGAGAGGTGGGAGGGAAAGGGAGAGAGAAGGGAAATTGCATGGACATGGAAGGAGACCCTCAGGGTTATACAGTGGAGGGGGAAGAGAGAGAGGAGGGGAGGGGAGGGGAGAGGTGGGGAGGGGGGATGGTGGAGGATGGGAAAGGCAGCGGAGCACAACAGACACTAGTATGGCAATATGTAAATCAATGGATGTGTAACTGATGTGATTCTGCAATCTGTGTATGGGGTGAAGGTGGGAGTTCATAACCCACTTGAATCAAAGTGTGGAATATGATATGTCAAGAAATTTGTAATGTTTTGAACAACCAACAATAAAAAATTAAAAAAAATAAAAATAAAAATAAAATGCTTGGTATCAGAAGTGTTTCAGAATTTTTCTGATTTTGCAATATATATTTGCATAGACTTTACTGGTAGAGTATTTCTAATCTGAAAATCCCAAATCTCAACCTCTTGTGTTGGTGCTCAAACAATTTTGAATTTTAGAGCATTTGGATTTCAGATTTTTGGATTAGGGATGCTTAATTTGTATGTGTTCTGTGGACTCTTTAAAAGAATGAGCATTAGCTGAGTGTGGTGATACACATCTGTATTCCCAGCAACTTGGGAGGCTGAGACAGGAGGATCACTTGTTCAAAGCTAGCCTCAACAACTTAGTAAGGCTCTAAGCAACATGATGAGACCCTGTCTCAAAATAAAAAATCCAAAGGGCTGGGGATGTGGCTCAGTGGTTAAGAGTGCCCAGCTTAAAATAATAATAATAATAATAAAATAATAATAAAAGAATGAGTATTGTGCTGGTATTAGGAATTTTTTTCTTTCTTTTTTTTTTTTAGAGAGAGAATTTTTTTAATATTTATTTTTTAGTTTTCGGTGGATACAACATCTTTATTTTATTTTTTATATGGTGCTGAGGATTGAATGCACATGCCAGGCGAGCGCGCTGTACCACTTGAGCCACATCCCCAGCCCCAATGTGTTTTTTTTTTAACTTTATTTAATTTATTTATTTTTATGTGGTGCTGAGGATCGAACCCAGGGCCTTGCAGGTGCTAGATGAGCACTCCACCGCTGAGCCACAACCCCAGGCCCATGGGAATGTTTTAAAATGTCAGTTAGATCTTGCTAATGAATTCTATATCTCTCCTGATTTTCTGTGTATTTTCCTGTTGTTGAGAGAAGGATATCACAGTCTCCAACTATACTATTGATTTGTCTTCCCTTTTGGTTCTGTTGTTGATTTCACAGCTCTGTTATTGGCTACATACATGTTTAGAATTGCTCTTGTTAATTGACTCTTTTCTTAATATATAATGTCTCTTTCTGTTTCTGGTAATTTTCTTTACTCTGAAGTTTACTGTAGCTAATATTAGTATAGTCATTTCTGCTTTTTTTGGGGGGGCGGTACTGACATTTTAACCCAGGAGTACTTAACCAATGAGCCACATCTCCAGCCCTTTTAATTTTTTAATTTCGAGATGGGGTCTTGCTAATTTGCTTAGCGTCTTGCTAAATTGCTGAGCCTGGCACTGAACTTGTGATCCTCCTACTTCAGCCTCGAAAGCCATTGGGATTACAGGTATGGGCCACCACGCCTGGCCTCCTGCTTTCATTTGATTCATGTTTGCATAACATGTCTCTTTCCATCCTTTTAATTTCAACAGATATGTTCAAATGTAGCATATATAACTGTATTTGATGTGAGTTTCTTTTAGATAGCTTATAAATGGAGATACATATATATATTATGTATAATTTGTATATATGTATAAATTCTGCTCTGCCAGTCTGTGGTTTAAATTGTATATTTAGACCTTTTACATTTAAGGTGATATATTAGAACTCAAGTCTGCCATTTCACTTTTTGTTTTCTGTTTGTTCTCTGTTTATTTTTTCTCTTTTTCCTTAGAATTACTTTGAATACTTTTTAAAATTTCAATTTAATGTATTTATATTGTTTTTAAGTATATGTCTTTGTGTAACTTTTTTTTTAAGAGTTAGTTTAACAGGATTTATTTGTGTAGAATACCATTGGCCTTGGTCCTATCCTTGATAAGAATGGTGATTTTTAAAAATATCTTTATTTTTTAATTTTTATGTGGTGCTGAGGATCAAACCCAGTGCCTCACATTTGTGCCAAGGCAAGCGCTCTGCCACTGAGCTGTAGCCCCAGTCCTTTGTATAACTTTACTGACTTCTCTAGGAGTGTATGTGTGTATGCATTCATGTATGTATCCATGTTATATATAACAACCTTATGTTTAAATGAATACAGTCTACTGGTGTCATTTTACCAGTTTGGATGAGATAGAGACATTTACCCTCACCAATTTAGATAAAATTTTCTTAAATATTTCTTACATTACATTGGTAACTACATCAGTGTTATAATTTTTGTCTCAGCCTTCAAACATAATCTAGAAAACTTAAGAGGAGATGCAAAGTTTTTAGTATACACATATTTTTACTTCATTTATTTATTCTGTGTGCTGAGGGTAGAACTTGGTAATTGCTCTACCTTCTTCTTACTCCCCTCACCCCACAGGTTTGGGATCAAGCCCAGGGCATGCATGCTAGGCAAGCAAGCATCCCAGCCATAGTTTTACTCTTTTTTTTTTTTAATATTCTGAAATTACTTTATCATTTCCTGACTATTTAGAGAACTTCCTCTAGCTCTCTTTTTAGGGTAGATCTACTGGTGACAGATTCTTTTGATTTTTCTTCATTTTAGAATCTCCCAATTTTCCCTTTACTCCCAAAGGATATTTTTGCCAGATATACAATTCAGGGTCAACATTTTTTTTTCCTTGAAAAATTTTGTGCTACTTCCTCTGGCCATAATGATTTTTTATGAAAAATCCACTGTCATTCGCATTTCTCCTCTAGGTAAAGTGTGTTATTTTCTCTGCCTTATTTCAAAAATTTTTTTTCTTTCAGAAATGTGTTTATGAGCCAGGCGCAATGGTGCATGCCTGCAATCCCAGTAGCTTGAAGGCTGAGGCAGGAGGATGACAAGTTCAAAGCCAGCCCTCAGCAATTTAGCAAGACCCTATCTCAAAATAAAAAATTAAAAGGACTGGGGATTGGGGCTCAGTGGTTAAGTGATCTTGGGTTCATCCCTGTACCAAAAAAAAAAAAAAGTATATTTATGGCATGTCTTAACACAGATCTCTGCTTTTATTCTGTTTGGAGTTGTTCAGCTTCTTGAATTTTAAGGTTTTCAGCCATTTTAAGAAATATTTTTCCATTTTGTTGCCTTGACCTTGTTTGTATCACGGAAATTCCCTGTACCTTTGTGGAGTCTCAGGTACCCTGAAGGAATAATCAAATACCTTTTTGATTACTGCTCATTGGAATTCTTTGTTGGCTCAGGTGCTCTATACTGGGAAGTGGCCTTCTGAATCTTGCAGTGCCCTTTCTTTTTTTTTTTTTTTTTAATTTTTTATTGTTGGCTGTTCAAAACATTACATAGTTCTTGATATATCATATTTCACACTTTGATTCAAGTGGGTTATGAACTCCCATTTTTACCCCAAATACAGATTGCAGAATCACATCGGTTACACATCCACATTTTTACATAATGCCATATTAGAAACTGTTGTATTCTTCTACCTTTCCTATCCTCTACTATCCCCCCTCCCCTCTCATTTTTTTAATATTATGAAAAACATATAAATATGCAGAATTTTACAATGACTAGGAATAAATCCACTGCTTAAAATATATAATTAACCTTTTGCCATGTGTGCTTTATCATATATCTATTTATTCATCTGTCATCTGTCAGACCATCTTTTTAGGCATTTCCAAGTTGCACATACTGTAACAGAGCCCCTTTTAAATTGAAAGCAACTTCCTGGTAACTGCATTTCTGTATCTGGAGTTTTCTCCTGCTGAGATGAGAAAGTGAGAAGCTACCTAGTGGCACCAAGGAAACCATGTAACATTTCCAATTGGCATAGCCTAGCTAAATCAACATGTATATTTCTCACCTTTTGTCCCACTATACCCCCTGTCCTTTTATAAAATCCATTTGTGCCCCTGCCCATCCCCAAGCAAAGATGTTGATTGGAGATAGAAAAGTCGACTATGTGTCTTCTGTGACATTCCAGATACATTACAAGATAAGGGAAGTGTGTCACTCTTTTCTATTTTCCTTCCCTGATGTGTCCCATAAATCTTCCTAAAAGGCCACCAAGAGACGACTCCCATACCCAGATGTGCATCTGGCTGTGCACTTCTGAAACATTCTGGAGTTGAGTTCTCCTAGGGTGGGCGGAAAGAGCATCCAAACAGGGTGGTCTCCCCTGGTCATGGGGCTGCTGTGAAAGGCTCTTGCTTTCCTGGCTTCTAAGGGACTATGCTTATTTTCTATTTGGGTATAATACTGTGCTAACTAAGGAAATTAGAAGAGGGATGAGATTGTGTCCTCAGGGACCGGAAAAGAGCACAAAGACAGAGAAGGAGTCACTGAGGAACTGTGCCTGCCTAGACTATTGGTTCCCAAGGCCCCTGGGGGTGAAGGGCCAAGGTAATTAAATTTTTTGGTTAGACATATTAAAGACAATTGCAAAATGTAGGGGGGTGTATTTTACTGGGATTATGATTGTATTCCAAAGAGGCTTCAATCAGGCTGCCTCATTGTGTTGCAGATCTTAAAATGCTGGGCACTAATGTCATTAAAGTCATCTTGACTTTAAAATTATTTAGCATAAAATTGTTGAACACTTATTAAAATGCTCTTGGAAGTATATTTCCCCTCCCTAATTCTGTTTTCTAAACCATGTGACAATGGACAGTGTTGGGACCCATTTTAGGAATTCACTAAAAACATGAAAAATCATGAAATAACTTTTTTCCTTAGCCTTTTTTTTTTCTTTTTTAATATTTATTTTTTAGTTTTCGGCGGACACAACATCTTTGTATGTGGTGTTGAGGATGGAACCCGGGCCGCATGCATTCCAGGCGAGCGCGCTACCGCTTGAGCCACATCCCCAGCCCCGAAATAACTTTTTTAATTGCAAAAAAATAACAAATACCTTTAATACCTAGGGAAACTTTTGTGAAAAACCTGTATTTCAAGTATAAAAACCTGATAATTTTTCTGAATACCTACTCACAGTTCTTGATACTGGGAATTCAGTGATGAAGTAGGCAGATAAAATCCCTGACCTCTAAGGAGTTGGTATTCTCATTAGAGACAAACTAAACAATTCAATAGAATAGTACTGATAATATTAGTACTTACTTCTGCAATGACCTAATAAAGCAATTAACCCATTTTCCATTTTGTTCCCTTGTTCCAGATGTGTGTGGAACACCTTTGAAAACATAAATATTGTATAGAATATACATTTATATAATGTATAATATTATATAATGGTTAATTAACATTAATTAATACAGTATATATAAGCTCTATGTTATTACTTCTAATCTATTTTAATGCACCTGTGTCAGTTTTGTTGTAATATTCACAGAATTGAAAATTTGGGACTTCATGGATTATTGAAATTACCTCCAGTAAAGATAAGAAAACTGAAGAAATTGGAAACCTTGTGCACTCTTGGTGGAAATGTAAAATGGCACAGTTTTAATGGAAGTTCCTTGAAAAATTAATACTAGAATTACTATATGGTCTTTCACAATAGCTAAGAGGTGGAAACAACCCAAGTTTTTGTCAACACATGAATAAACGAAATGTAGTGTGTCCATATGTTGGAAATGTTATCCAACTTTTAAAAGGAAAGTATCACATGCCACACCCTGCATGAACCTTAAGGTCATTATGCTTAGTGAAGTAAATTTATCAGAGAACATTCAAATACTGCCAGGCAGGTGCAGTGGTGCATAGCTGTTACCCAGTGACTTGGGAGGCTTAGGTGGAAGAATTGCAAGTTCAAGGCTAGCCTCAGCAACTTAGAGACATCCTGTCTCAAAATAAAAATTTAAAAAGAGCTGGAGGTATAGCTCAATGGTGAAACACCCCAGGGTTCAATTACCAGTACAAAGAAGGAAAAAAAAAGACAAATTCTATATGATTTCATTTACCAGAGGTGTTTTAAGAGCAGTCAGTCAAAGAGATGGTAGTTTCTAAGAACTGGGGAGAGAAGAAATGGGAAAGTTGGTGTTTTTAATAGGGATAGAGTCCTAGTTTTCCAAGATGAAAAAGTTCTGGAGATGGATAGAAGTGATGATGGTTCATAAAATATGAATATACTTGCCAGGTTTCTGTTCTCGAGACTAAAAGGCTCAGGGGTCACTCCAGTTAAACTGGGCTAACTGGGCTACACGAAATAACCACACAAGAGACTGATAGACCCAACCTGATCTTTTCTTAAAATTGGGCATCTTGCCACAAAACCATGAAAAGATAATTTTGGCTTTACTATAAATTACTGCAAATTCTGAACCTACTTGGAATGCCTGCCCGTGCCCTGAACTCACCCATGTCCGGTTTTCCCTGACCAGATAACAACCCTTTCCTAAACCTTAGTGACGCCTCATAAATTCTGGCCTTCCCTGGCCGGATAACGACCTTCTCTGAGTCTCTAAGATCTCCATAAATTCTGATGCCGGGGCCAGCAAAAATTGTGTTATGCTCCTCAGAGTGTTGTTATCTGTAACCCCCCTTTGTGTAACTTTTTGGGTTATAAAACTGGGCCGCAAAGAAGCCTCACCACTGTCCTTGGCTCCCATGATTTTGATGGGCAAGGCAGCCCGGCCGGTCGAAATAATAAGCTTGCTTTAATTTGATTTTAATTGGAGTCAGTGGTCTTTTCTTGCGTCCTGGTCTAACAAGACACAAATACCTTTTTCTTTAGAGTCGCTGTGACGGCTCCTCTGACCTTAAGGGTCCACAGAAAGAAAGAGAGCGTGAGAGCATGCGCTGACCCCTTTTATTGAGGAGAAGCTATTCAAATGAGGCAAGGGATCAGGTTTCAGGGGGCTGAGTCTATCTTCATGATGTCCACTATCAGCAGGTTGACTGACACCTGGGTAGGCCACACCCAAGGGCACAATAAGAGAAGGGGACACACACAAGGCACTTCCATGGAAGATTCTACCCTAAACAGGGCAAGGGGTTATATTACAAAGGAACAGGTGAGCGTAGCTTCACCCATGGGGCTGTAGCAAGACACACCCATGCACGAGACACCGACCCTCAAACCCAAGAAGGGTGCCACATTTCTGTGACTGAGAGCCTCAGCACCCAGCAGGGAAGTGTAACTCAGTCATGTGTAAGGTTGGCCTCCCACATACACTGTACTCATAAAATGGTTAAGATAGTAAATTTTATGTGTTGTGCTCTTTTCTTTTAATTTAAAAAAGTTAACTTTTTTAATAACAAAAATGAAGCACAGTTGTCTGGTGTCGTGTAGCTACTTAAGTGGCTGAGCTAGGAATAAAGCCCAGTAGTGTGACTCTGGAGCACATGCATTTAATCTTCATTCTGTATGGCTTCCAAAACACTTTTGGTAATGATAAGTGCTATGATAAAACAAAGCAGTGATGTCTTACAGAAAATGATGGTGCGAGAAGTTGAGTATGCTTTAGACAGAGTGATGAGGAGGACAGGCCTCCTGGAACTGAAGACTGAAAGGAAGAAAGGGAGCCAGCAGGAGCTGGAGGGAGCTGGCTGCTCAGGACAGGGCCTGGAGGGGGGCAGGATGGGGAGCTATGGAGTTGGGATCAGAGAGGATCCTGGAGGACCAGGTGAGGAGGTTGGGTTTTATTCTGAGCCTATTGGGAAGCAATATGTGTTTTAAGCAGGAAAGAGACATGATTTGATATGTTTTGAAGAGTTCTGCCAATTTTCCCTTGGAAAGGAAGTTGAGAAGAAATTCCAGAATATTTGTCCATTTTGTACTCAGACGTCAAATTTGAAGACTTGAGACTTTATGAAATATTTTATTTTCAGTGTTGTTAAAGCTATTTAAGTGTAATGAATTTACCAATGACAGCAATTATATACAACATTTATCCCCAGACTTTTTTATTTTTTATTTTGAGACAGGGTCTTACTGTGTTGCTTAGGACCTCCCTAAATTGCTGAGGCTGGCTTAGAATCTGCAGTCCTTCTGCCTCAGCCTCCTGAATTGCTGGGATTACAGGCATGCACGACCATGCCTGGCTGCTGAGTTGTATTCTAAGACCATGTTTAGTTTTGCAAAAAACTGCCAAGCTGTTTTTCACAATGTCATTACAGTCTTCATTCATGTGTATTTGGGAAACTGTTTTCCCTCTTCCTCCAATCTCAGATTCTTGGATATGAAAAGGATTAGTTGATCAGGGTTAATTTTAAAAAGTATTCACTTTACTTTTAGTTTTCTTAGAAAGTAAGTCTCGGTGTCCATTGTTATTTTTCAAGATTGAGTTAAACATATGTATCTTTTAAGATCTTAAAATATTTTTTGCTTTAAGAATAAAAATTTCAAATGACATTCAGAAAAGATTTTGATTAGCTTTTTGAAATAGTAGTATTATCCTATTAACAAGTAAGGAAGCTGAGGCACAGTGAGGTTAAGTAAGTTGCTCACAGCTAATAACTGCCTTGAAACAGGTAGCACAGCTACAGCGTTCAGTTTCTGACCTGATACGTCATACTGCCTCTATATTGATCACCACATTAATGAATTAAGGATTTATATATTCATTGCTACCTTTTAATACTGGCTCTTAAATTTCAGTGTTTAACAGAATCATTTGGGAAACATTAAAATTCGGAATGCTAGGCTTCTGATTTGGTAAGATATAGGGTAGGGTCTAGGAATGCTATTGTAGACAAGTACTTCTGAGTGATTCTGGGAGACCATTTTGTTAGCAACTGCTATGAAAAATGAGCTAGATTCAGTGACTTTTGATATGGATTACAGAAAGCTGGCTAAGTCCTTGACTCTTCTGTTTAATTTTGCTGGGAGGAACCAGAGGGTAACTGTCCTTTATCACTGTATTCAGTAAGACACATGCCATTGCAGTGGTTCTTCTTGCTTGTTGGTGGTTGGCTACATCACCCAACAGGAAGGGTAACAAATGTGGTTTGGCATGTTGTTGTTAAGAGTATGTTTATATATGTGTCCTAAAGGCTAATTTGGGGAGGATTGCAACATCAGGTCTTTTTTTTTTTTTTTTTACGTGCAACACTATTTAAAGACAAAATAGTTATTTTAAAAACTCACAATGACTGCTCTAATTTCTAGTTTATTGCTATTTTGTCTTTCATCTTTGTTATGAAATTCTTAACTGCTTCATCCACTGTTGGATGTGATCCTCTAAGTTAGAAGGAGACTTGGAAGAATAATAGCAGTAGTGTTCAAAGTTGTCATAGAAAAGTTAGTAATGTTTGTTTAAAATTTTTCTCATAATAAAGTAAGTATTCCTTATAGCTGTATGTCATTGATAAGTGTTGGTTCTGTTGTTGTATGGCAGGCTCTTAGAAGGCTGTTCTAGTATCTATTTTAGAAAATTCTTCCCTCTGTCAAGGATTGAGAGGGATCTGTTGTTCAGATGTAGATTTGTAAAGGCAGTGCATAAAATGCCTGCTATAGTTTGGATCTAAAGTGTCCCCCCAAGGTCCATGTAGTAAAAAAATTGGTTCCTACTATTGCATCTCTGGGAGGTGGTGGGACCTTTAAGAGGTGGGGCCTAACAGGAGGTCTTAGGTCACTGGAGACATGCCTCCGGACATTGTGGGACCATGACACTCTTTTGTTGAGTCCTGGTGGGGATTTTGCTTCACCACGTGACCCTCACTGCAGGCCCAGAAGCAATGGAGCCAATCAGCTGTGGACTTGGACCTCTAAAACTGTGAACCAAAATAAACTTTTTCTCCTCATAAGATGATTATTTCAGGTATTTGTTTTAGATCCAGAAAGCTGACTAATACAGTATCCAAATTTTAAGTGTTCCTGGAGCTCGAGCTCTTTTCCATGTATTTAGCCTGTACAGACGCTTGTGTAGACATGTTGGGAAGAACATTTACTCACCACAGAAGCTCTGCTGGGCTCTTTCTCAGGCAGTGCCTTCCACCTCCACCCGATTAACCACTGATCTGATTCCTGTCACCACAAATTTGTTTTGTCTGTTTTTAGCTTATTATGGACATTTCCTGTAAGTAGAATCATACAATATGTGGTCTTTTGTGGCTGGCTTATTTTACTTAACATCTAGTTTTCAAGGCTCATCTGTGTTGTAGCATGTGTCAGAATTTCATTCCTCTTTATGATTGAATAATTGCATTTCAATTCCATTGTATCTATAGACCACATTTTGTTTATCCACTCATCTGTTAATGGACATTTGGAGTATTTCCACCTTTTGACTATTGTGATTATTACTACTTTGAATATTTATGTACAAGGTTTTATGTGGTCATATATTTTTACTTCTTTGCTCTATATATCTAGGAATGGAATTGCTGATCATATATTTAACTTTTTGAAAAATTAACAAACACTTTTCCAAAGTAGCTGGACTTTATTGTATTTTTAAAATTAATTTCTGTATATTATTTTGGGGGTTTAAGCTGTTATTTTTCTAATTCTTTTTTTATATTTCAAAAACCAATATGTTAAGGGCTGGGTGATTTAGCTCAGTTGGTAGAGTGCTTGCCTCACATGCACAAGGCCCTGGGTTCAATCCCCAGAACCACATACACACACACACAAAAAAACAAACAAACAAACAAACAAAAAAACAACAACAATATATTAAGATCTTTGAGCTAGTAAAAATTTGCTAAACATTAAGAGGGAAATCCTCTAAAATATTGTTTTATTTTATTGGTTCTTTTTAGTTATACATAACAGTTGAGTCTATTTTATGTAATTATACAAGCATGGAATATATCTTGTTCTAATTAGGACCCCAGTCTTATAGATGTACATAATGGTGAGATTCACAATGGTGTATTCATATATGCACATAGAAAAGTTATGTCAGATTCATTTCACTTCTTCCCTTTTCCTCCCACTCCCTTCCCTTCATTTCCCTTTGTCCACTGTACTTCTGTTCCCCATCCCCCATTCCCCTTATTTTGGGTTAGTTTCCACGTATCAGAGAAAACATTTGACCTTTGGTTTTTGGGAAATGGCTTATTTCACTTTTTGATAGTCTTATAGATCCATCCATTTACTGGTAAATGTCATGAAGTCATTTTTCTTTATGGCTAAGTAATACTCCATTGTGTATATATACCATAATTTCTTTATTTTTATTTTTATTTTTGGTACTGGAGATTGAATCCAGGAGCTCTTAACCACTGAACAACATTCCCAGCCATCTTTTGTATTTTATTTAGAGACAGTCTTGCTAAGTTTCTAAGGGTCTTGCTAAGTTGCTGAAGCTGACTTTGAACTCACAATACTCCTGCCTCAGCCTTCTGAGCTACTGGGATTATAGGCATGTGCCACCATGCCTGGTTTATATACCATAATTTCTTTATTCATTCATCTGTTGTAGGGCATCTAGGTTGGCTCAATAGCTTAGCTATTGTGACTTTTTCTGCTGTAAACATTGATGAGGCTGCAGCACTGTAATATGCTGATTTTAAATCCTTTGGACAGGAGTTGGAGTTGTGGCTCAGTGGTAGAACGCTCACCTAGTATATGAGAGTCATTGGGTTTGATCCTCAGCACCACATAAAAATAAATAAAACAGCGGTGTTGTGTCCATCTACAACTAAAAAAAAATGTTTAAAAAATACTTTGGACATATACTAAGGAGTGGGATAACTGAGTCAAATGGTGGTTCTAGTCCTAGTTTTTTGAGGAATCTTCATACTGCTTTCCAGAGTGGTTGCACCAACGTGCAGTCCCACCAACACTATATGAGTGTACCCTTTTCCCACATCCTTGCCAACATTTATTGTTACTTATATTCTTGATAATTGCTATTCTGGCTGGAGTTATTTTTCTAATTTTTAAGATGAGTGTTTAACTTACCATTTTCAAGTTTTGGTTTTTTGTTTTGTTTTTTTTTTTTTGGTATTTTGGGGATAAATCCAGGGGTGCTTACCACTGAGCCATCTCCCCAACCCTTTTTATTTTGAAACAGGGTCTCACTAAGTTGCTTAGGGCCTCACTAAATTGCTGAGGCTGACCACAGATTCTTCTTGCCTCAATCTCCTAGCAATTGGGATAACAGGCACGTGCCACCATGCCCAGTCCTTCAACTTATTTTCTAAAATAATTATGTTAAGTTTGGGTTTTTTACGCTTTAATATTGCTGTAGCCCACAGCATTAATATATAGTATTTTTATATTACCTTTTCTTCTTGATGTTTTCTAATTTACATTACTATCTCTTCTTTGACCAATGACTTATATAAAATTGTTTTAAATTTTCTTTTAAATTAACATAATAATTGTATATATTTATGGGGTATAGAATGTGTGCTGATCAAATCAGGATAATATAACTTCCCTCTATCTCCCTCCTTCTTCCTGTTCAAGCTTCTAGAAATTACAATTCTATTCTTTTCTACTGTTAGTCAATATTTTTAACTTTTGAATAAGGAATTTGAGAACATGTGGTGTTTGTCTTTTTGTATTTGCCTTATTTCACTTAACATAGTGTCCTTTTGGAATTATGTTTCTTAGTGTCAAAACAAATGGTTTTTTCTAGTCATTGTTTTGTTACTGATTTCTATATCAGAAGTTCTCTGAGGTCAGAGAATGTGGTCTTTCTGTTACCAATTTTTTCAATAAAAGTTACAAGAAACGTCAAGTACTTGTGAGTATGTTGAGCAGGAAGGGATAATGCGACATGGAGAATTGGGGTGCTTGCCATAGCTCTGAGATGGCTAGAAGAGGGTCCTCGAGCATGGGTCCCCAAAATTGAGTCATTATAGGAACTCCTGCTTCCTTCACGACCCCTGAATCCATACTGTTCTATACTGATTCCCAGTGATGGTGGCAGGTTTACATTGAATTAAGAAGCTGTTAATACCGCAGTCGACTCTGCATTCCAAAGAATCTAGAGAATAAATACTAGTTAGAATGCTGTTCAGAAAATTCCCACCATTCATGACTTCCTGGCCAGGATGCTATACCACTCAACTACATCCCCAGCCCCCTTTATTTTTTATTTTGAGACACGGTCTCGCTGAGTTGCTGAGGCCTGCCTTGAACTCCTGAGGCAGTGATCCTCCTGCCTCAGCCTCCAGGTTTTCTGGGATTACAGGCGTGCACCACCATGCCCAGCTGTCGTCTTTGTTTTTACTTTGAGACAACTGCTCTACTGAATTTTCCAGACTGCAACTTGAACTTGCAGGAGGCTGCCTCTACAACCAAGTAGCTGGGATTATAGCAGGTTCACTCATCTTGCTGCATTCAATTGTTGGGTTAGCTGGGAGCTGAGTTCATCCCAGAGGTTGTCACTCTCATGCCTGAGGCCTTAGCTAAGGTGGCTTTAACAGCCGAATGTCTGTGACTGTCTCTCTACGTGTGGTTTCTTTGCACAGTAGATTTTATTCTCAAGTCTGTGGGTACTGGCTTCTCCAAGGCCTGGTGGTCTCAGGGTCCCAAGACAGTAGAGATGCAGGTATAAGACTTTGTGGGCTGGACCTTACACATTGTCACATCTACCACTTGTTTTGGCCAAAGGAAGTTCCTAAGCCAGTTCAGAATCAATAGTGGGAATAGATTACCAAGTATCATGGACTTATTTTTCTTGCTGACACAGTAAAGATGTATTCAGATTTTTTGATTCCTACGTGGATATTTTGCAGTTTATGTTTCTAATGGCTTTTGTGTTTTTCTTTCTCATCTTTTTATGAGATTGATTGATTGATTGATTGATTTCCTTGTTGGGTTTGAACCCAGGGCCTTAGTGTTCTGCCATGAAGCTACACCCCCAGCCCACTTGTCTTGTTAGATTAATTATTTTTTCTCATCCAATTTTAATTCTGCCTCCCAGTTTGTGCATTTTGAACTCCATTCCTTTCCTGCTTAGTCTAGAAATTTGAACCAGGCATTGTGGTATACATCTGTAATCCCAGTGACCCTGGAGGCAGGAAGAGTGCAAATTCAAGGCTGGTCTGGGCAATTTAGTGAGATCTTATCTCAAAATAAAAAATAAAAGGGAGATGTAGCTCAGTAGTAAAATATACTTGGGTTCAATCCCCAGTCAAAAAAAAAGACCTATGTCTAATATAAGGTAGTTGTAATTTTGTGGGTTGGTCTCTGTGTCCTCTGTTCTGTACCATTGGTCTACCTGCCTGTTTTGGTGCCAGTACCATGCTGTTTTTGTTGCTATTGCTCTGTAGTATAGTTTAAGATCTGGTATAGCGATACCACCTGTTTCACTCTTCCTGCTTAGAATTGTTTTAGCTATTCTGGGTCTCTTATTTTTCCAGATGAATTTCATAATTGCTTTTTCTATTTCTGTGAGGAATGCCATTGGGATTTTGATCGGAATCACATTGAATCTGTAAAGTGCTTTTGGTAATATGGCCATTATAATAATATTAATTCTGCCTATCCATGAGCAAGGTAGATCTTTCCATCTTCTAAGGTCTTCTTCTATTTCTCTCTTTAGGGTTCTATAGTTTTCATTGTATAGATTTTTCACCTCTTTTGTTAAGTTGATTCCTAAGTATTTTATTTTATTTTTATTTTTTTGAGGATATTGTGAATGGGGTAGATTTCCTCATTTCTCTTTCAGAGGATTTGTCACTGATATTCAAGAATGCCTTTGATTTATGGGTGCTGATTTTATATCCTGCCACTTTGCTGAATTCGTTTACTAGTTCTAGAAGTTTCTTGGTTGAACTTTTTGAGTCTTATAGGTATAGGATCATATCATCAGCAAATAGTGCTAGTTTAAGTTCTTCTTTTCCTATATTTATGCCTTTAATTTCTTTCATCTGTCTAATTGCTCTGGCTAGTTTTCAAGAACTATGTTGAATAGAAGTGGTGAGAGAGGGCATCCCTGTCTTGTTCCAGATTTTTAGAGGGAATGCCTTCAATTTTTCTCCATTTAGAATGATGCTGGCCTGAGGCTTAGCGTAGATAGCTTTTACAATGTTGGATTTTAAAAAAGTCGCATTTATACACAATGGAATATTACTCAGCACTAAAAAATAATAAGATCATGGCATTTGCAGGGAAATGGATGGCATTAGAGCCAGTGATGGTGGCTTATTTATAACTTCACTTATGCTAAGTGAAGTTAGCCAATCCCCAAAAAACAATGCTGAATGTCTTCTCTGATATAAGGGGATGACTCAAAATGGGGTAGGGAGGAAGAGCATGAGAAGAAGATTACCTCTAGATAGTGAAGAGAGGTGGGAGGGAAAGGGAGGGAGAAAGGGAATTGCACGGAAGATGGAAGGAGACCCTCATCGTTATATAGAATACATGTATGATGATGTGAGGGAAGAAAAAAAAAAGAAGTGGGTCACATTAGATTGGGGAGAGAGAAGTGATGGGAGGGGAGGGGAAGGGGGGAATGGAAGGATAGCAGAATAAAATAGACATTATTACTGCTGTGGGTATATATGTGGGACTGCATGATCAATGTGATTCTGCAACCTGTATACTCAGAAAAATAAAAAATTTTATCCCATCTGATTCAAGATCATTGTACTGTCATGTGTAACTAGTTAAAACAAATAAAAAAGAAAAAAGAAAAGATCTAGATGGGGCTGGGGGCGTGGCTCAGTGGTAGGGTGCTTGCCTAGCACATGTGAGGCACTGGGTTTGATTCTCAGCACCACATACAAATAAATAAAATAAAGGTCCAACAATAACTAAAAAAATATTTTAAAAAAGAAAAGACCTAGAAATTTGAGTGTGCTTTTTTAGCTTGTTGAGTCTAAAGTTAATAATGTATACCCTCATCCTTAGAATGCTAAGAACTTTGAAGCAATTTTTTCCTTCCCATTTACATGCTATTGTAAGGCATTTTAGTTCTATTTTTTATTCTAGAAGACATTATTATCTCAGTCAGTTTTCCTTTAGATTTGCTTTTGGAGATCAGTGCTCATCGTTCCCTTTTGCATCTAACACTTCTTACCTCAGATCTTTTTTCCTGATATTTGTTCTTTCAGAATTTTCATTAGTAATAGTGTACTAGTGGCAAATTCTTAATTTTTTTCCCCTGGAAATATTGCTTTTGAATCTAATCCAAATGGAGCTTGAGGGGAAATGGTAAGAGAGGAAGTCTCAAGGAGGTGATGATAGTATTTGGAGTGATTCTTATGTCAATGGGGACTGCTCAGAGCTTCTTACCCTTTCTTACTCTGAAGGTTCTCTGATCCTACCTGCCCTGCAGTTCAGGCAAAGTACCCTGGCTAACTGTAGCACTCTGCTGAGGTGGCCTTCCTGTTATTGTTATCATGTGACTGGCCCAGTTACCCACTTGAATTTGAGTGTTTAAACTCAGCTTTGTCACCTTCCTGAGGTCAGTCAAGTGGCTGCTGAGTGGTGATGAGGTCCAGAAGTGTAGCTCTGGTGGCCTATAGTCTACCTTTTTGTTTTTTGTATCATCATATCATGCTAGTAGTCCCTTGGAACTTGTGCTCTAAACAGTTCAATCATTTGTTTTTGGAGTATCACAAGAAAGGCATTATTTCCCTGTGTACAAAATTTCCATTTAGTTGATGAACAGGGACTAATTCCCAGGCCCATGCCAGTGTTCTTAGTGTCCTATAGAATTGGCTTGTACCTGAACTGAACAAAAATCTAAAAAATACCAAATCACAACAAAAAAGTTAGTGTTGATTAGTTAGTGTTGCAAGGAAGGTAAACTTTAGGATAGAAGATGTCAATTTCAGTGAAGAGTTGTGCAGGGCAGGGTGGTGTACATGTGTAATCCCAGGCACTTGGGTGGCTAAGGAAGGAGTTTCAGGTCAGCCTGGGGAAATAAATGAATGAAATAAAGGTCTATCAACAGCTAAAAATATATATATATATTTAAAAAAAGTAATTTTTTTTTTTAGTTGTTGATGGACCTTTATTTTATTTATTGGTTTTTGGTGCCGAGAATCAAACCCAGTGCCTCACACACGCTAGGCAAGAGCTCTTCCACTGAGCCACAACTCCAGCCCCTGAATGGCCATTTTTTCTTTCTTTCTTTCTTTTTTAATATTTACTTTTTAGTTGTAGTTGGACAGACTATCTTTATTTTATTTATTTATTTTTATGTGGTGCTAAGGATCGAACCTAGGGCTTTGCACGTGTTAAGCGAGCACTCTACTGCTGAGCCACAACCCCAACCCTGAAGGGCCATTCTTAAGCCCACCTCTGGAGTGTCAGAATTCTATATGGAAGCTCATAATAAGGACATCCAACAAACTTTAGGATTTTGCAGCCAGAGCAGAAATTTTCAGTTGATTTGATTCTTTCAAAGAAGGTAGCTTTATTGAGGTTGAAATAAAAGTTTTCATCATATGCCTTTTTGTGCATTAGGGTATAGCCACATCCATATATTCATTTTCAGTTTAAGAATAAATTGCTAGATTTCTTGGGAGATAAAGAAAAATCCTCCATGACACCTTTGTTTCTTCTTACCTAATAGAGTCCAAGTGAACAAGTATAGACAGCCAATGTCAATAAATCAATCTAAGTCTTATGTTGCCTTCATAGGGCAAACTGGTGTGTTCCTGGGAAGGGTCTGGATAATCGGTACCCCTTCTCTAAACATTGCTTAGCATCCCATTTTTAGTATAGCACTTGCATGTGTGAAATTGCCTGTGTGTCAGCAGATTTATGACTGCAAAGTTATTTTGGATGCAGATAGATGCTGATAGAACTTCACTAAACAGCTGGTATAACAGCTCAGTGTTGGTATTCACTATGCATTCTGGGTGTCCAGAGAAATAATAGGATGAAAAGATACTTAAATGACTGAAGCTGTGCAGATTGTTCTGGAAATATTTCATCACATACTTCAGTTCCTTTTATTAAAGTCTTTTTTCTTTCCCCCCCTTCTTTTTCTCTTCCCTTTTTTCTTTCCTCCCTCCCTGCTTCACTCTCTTTCTTCTCGTCCTTCTTTCCCTTTTTGGCATTGATTCCCGGGCCTTGCTCATGCTGAGCACACTCTGCCTCTGGGGACTGAGTCTTTTAGATGTGCTGAGTATTCTATTACTTCCTGTTGATGCTTTTGCTGAATATCCTAAAAGATATTGGCCATTTAATACCAAAACATTTTCTGTTATTCTTTACTATGAAAATTTTCAAATTTTAAAATGGATAACAAATAATCATACATCTATCAAATAGATTCAACAGTTGTTATTTGGCTCAGTTCTTTTTTTTGCTGAAGTATTTCAAAGTACTGGTTTAATAGCATTATAATCCTAACAACTATAGTATGAGTCTCTAGGAAATAAAGATTTTTCTAGATAGCCACAATCACATTATCGTACCATATAAAATGTCTTTTAAAAAGGTTGGAATTACTGGTAACATAAATGAAAACACTTTGTTATTACTCCTTAGTGCCTTAAAGGGGTAGGAAAAGACAGGCATCACTAGAGGAGAAAAAAAAAATCAAGGGAATCCTGGAAAGCTTCTGATCGAAGGAGCTTTAGGATCTTTAGCGTTAAATCATTGTGGTGTTTATATTCACCTTCAAAGCCTTCACTCTGTTGTTAACCAACACTGCACATCCTCAGGGCAGGAGGGGAGATACTGTAAATAGACTTTTTTTCTCTTTAGTTGTAGATGGACACAATAACTTTGTTTTATTTATTTTTATGTGGTGCTGAGGATCAAACCCATTGCCTCACACGTGCTAGGCAAGTGCTTTAACACTGAGTTACAACCCCAGCCCTGTAAATAGACATTCTTAAAAGAAACATAAGTGTCTATAGATGGTTGAAGTACAGCTCTACCCTTTTGGATTCTTGTTTTCATATATCCGCATTGGAGAACTCAGCAGCAGAGAGTTTTTTTCCCCCAAGGAGGCCGCTTTTGGGTGCCCAGCCAGCATTGTTGACAAGTTTAACTTAAAACTTCAGGTGTAAGTTACTTTCAAGTAACAGGATAGTGTCAATCAGCTGGCTACTTTTAGAAATAATATTCTATTTGTTAGAATACAGGCTTCTGGGCACAATGACTCTTGGCTATAATCTTAGTAACTCAGGAACTGAGTCAGGAGAACCTCAGATTGAAGATCAGTTTAGCAATTTAGGGAGACCCTGACTCAGAAATCACAATATAAAAAGGACTGGAGAGATAGGTCAGTAGTAAAGTGCCCCCTTAGCTCAATCCCCAGCACGGGGGAAAGAGTGGTAAAAATAATAGCTTTGAAGGTTCAAGAATTGTCTGTTGGCATGGTTGCTTCTTTATGTTCTTGAACAGTGTGGGCATTTGACGTTGGTTTTCTTCATGGTAAAAGCCTTTATTCTCTTGGTTTTGGAAGCATCATTTTCTCCTCTTCCTCACCTTATCTCTTGACCTGGATCTCTGTGTGTCTTCCCCTTAAATGTTAAGTGTGACACACAGTAATTCTATTGCTGATTCATATAAACCCTAGTCTGAGCCAGGTTGATCCAGGAAAAATTGAGGAGAAACTTTGTGGGTCCTTCTGGAAAGAAACTTGAGAGACCCATGAATAAGGAAGTGCTTTCTTATTCCTCTGGCATAAAAGAAATCAGCTTTAGTTCAAGATGAAGCTGGCACTTTGGAAAGCAGAATGGAAAGACCAGGTTACTGATGACATTATTGAGCTGCTAGACCCACCAAAAGCATGTTGCATGACCTTGTGTATCTAAGTTTATCCTACCTGGGGTTTGTTGAGCATCTTGGATGTGTGTATTTATGTCCTTGGTCAAATTAGGACATTTCCACCATTGTTTCTTTCTTTCTTTTCTTTTCTTTTTTTGGTGGTGCTAGGGATTGAACCCAGGGCCTTGTGCATGTGAGGCAAGCACTCTACCAACTGAGCTATATCCCCAGCCTGCATTTTTTCTTTAATAGTCTCTCTCCAGGGAAAATCATTAGATCTCACTTAGCCTCGGTTTCCTCACTTATAAATGGAGATAAGAATGGCTGCTCTCAAAGGTATTTTGAAGATTTAATTGAGATAACCTGTTAAAGCATGTCGTCCAGTCTGGTTCAGTAAATTATCATTTATATCTTCCTCATTAATTGCTCAGCATTGAAAATTGCTTACGGAAATTGCTAATATGGAATTTAATGAAGCTTGGGTCTGGTAGAACAGGCAGGAAATTACAAATTTAAAGTATCCTGTGCTTTCCTACCCAATCCCGTGCTCCTTCTCTGTTCCTAGACGATCACTCAGTATTAGCTCAGTTCTGTATTTATCATTCTATTTAACTTTTTGTTTTTAAGGTTTATATAGAAAGTATTTATTTCTACATAATTTTCCTGAGATCATTCATTTGTTGCTTGTTGTATTATTCATTTTCACTGCTGTTTGGGATTTCATTGTGTATATAATCCAACAACACATTTGCCCATTCTACTCTGGATAGGCATTTAGATTATTTCCTTTCTTTTTTTATTATGTACAAAATGTGCTTATTTTTTATTATACATATTCTCTGTCACTTTGCTAGAGAGTTTTTCATATATCTATGTGTATGTGTATATATATAAAACATGTGTATGTATATATGTATATGTACAAAAATATGTTTTTTAAATTAGTTACACATACATATCCCTAGAAGTAAAGTTGCTAGGTTATGGCATGCACATCTTTGATGTTAATAAACAGTACCTAATTGTGTTCCAAAGAGGCTGTGCCAATGTACACTCCCAGCAGTTTTTTTTTTTTTTCTTTCTTGTTTTCTACACAACCCAATCTGGTGTGAGTGAAATACATTTTTGTATTTATCAGTTAAGTGTGTACTAGAGAAGCTTGTCATGGGGCTGGGTTGGGAGACACACACTACTGTCCCTTCCTCATGTCTTACTCCTCAGGCTGTAACCACTTTGACCTCTCTTAGCTTTCATGTGTCTGTTTTGGTATGTATTTTACGTGTTAGAGGTTTACCCACATTTGAGAGTGAATGACTAAGAATTGTTTGGGAGCTATGAATGTAGCAGGAAGGCAGCTGACCAAGTTTCCCTACTGGGCGACACGGGTGTGCAGGTGGTGGGTGCTTCCCTCTCAGTTTCAGTATCTGTGACCTGAAGCTGATCAGCTGATGCAGAGAAGACCTTCCACACCTCTAGTCAGAGCAGTTTGGGTTGCGGGAGTCTTGTGGTCTGCAGTCTGGGAGCCCCATGGGGAAGACTGGGAGACTTCAGCATTTAGCTCACCCTCAGTTTTATGAAGTACCTGTGCCCTCAGCTGTGTTTGGTGTCCCCTAACCTTTTGGTTTTACTCAAGAAATAAATGTTCTTCAGTGAAGGGAATGAGAAGAAAGGATCAGTAGTTTTCTTAAGCAGCCTTTTAGCCAGTCCTCCATCTCCAGCCTTGTCAGACACGGAAAAGTATTGTTGAACTGTTTGGTTTTTTTTCTTTTTCAGTGCCTGAAGACCTCTCATTAGAAGAGAGAGAAGAACTTTTGGACATTCGTCGAAGAAAAAAGGAACTTATTGATGACATTGAGGTAAAGAACAAAACAAAACCAAAAAACTCTTGGTTTTTATTTTTGGGTGTAATAATGAATAAGAAGTTGCTTCAGGAAAAAATAGAAAATCAGTGTTTAGTGTATGGCTGTGAGAACTACATCAAGAGACCAAGCAAAAGAGTTGTCTAAACTGGAGAAGCAAAAGCTGTCTAGGTCAGACAATGCAGACTCTGGGACAGAAGTGGAGACAGTGAGTCTGAAGTCTGCAGCAGTCAGCTTGCAGCTCCAGAGTCACAGTGGCAGGTTTAAACAGCAGCACAGGTCTGCTGAGCATTGTCCTCTAAAATCTTATGGTAAGATCTTGATCATATACAATATATTGAGCACATAGAACGTTGCCTAGTACATTTTTGGCACTCAGATATCCTTTGAATGAATGGTCAAACATATATTGGTTTCCAGCTGTGTACCTACTAGGTGGTAGGAGAAACAGATAAATGACAAACAGATGAATAAACAATGTCCCTCTCACACTTGTGTACTTTACTCAGGACAGGGTAAATGATGTCCCTTAGGAGGGGCGAATGAACAAAGCCACAATTTCAGAGCTGAGGTGTCTGTGATTTCTACAAAAACTATTCACAAGGCCTCTGGGCTCCTTCCATGTGGGGCTTGCTTGGAAAAGTCAATCATTGGCTCCTCTTAAGAAGCTTCCTAGTCATTGTCACTGCCAGAATAAATATGGCTCAAAGGCCATTGGCTGCAGGGCCAGGCCTTATCCCAGACAATGACTCCTTTCTAGGAACTCACTTTTAAGTCTGATTTTCTTGGCACACAAAATAATAGGGCCCTGAATAGAAATTTCTTTGTATTTGAAAGGTAATTTATAGACATTTTAAGGTTATCCTTTATTCTTGGAAAAATCCTGTAACCCAGAATAAGTCCTTTAGTTGAAGAATAAAAATTTATATTATTTGTATACAAGTAATTATACTCCTAATTAATATGATATCTTAATTTAACTCTACTTCATTCCATCAGTGAGAATGCTGAGGCCCATGGAAACTAAGATACTGTCCAGGGCCTCTCAGCCAGTAGGGGACACACTAATGGAAAGGGGAGTCTGTTCCCTCTGATGTCTCTGGTCTCTGAGTCCTAGGGATCCAGATCTGGTTTTACCCTCTGGACCCTGTCCCTGACAGAGTGACAAGAATCACTCTGTCACTGATAAGCTGCTGATAAACTACCGCAGTGCTAACCTGAAAGTGTCTGAGCTTCAACATCCCCCTGGTCTCCCGAGAATGTAGGCAGCATGGGGAAGGCACACAAGCCATGCCAGGTCGTGGGGAGTGGCTATACTTCCAGGGACTAGGGACCTGCTGCCTTCTTTTTGCTGGATAGGCTTACTTTTTACACCTCTAATATTCTTCCACATTCCTTCTTAACTTTACACACAAGTACTCTAGAGTCTGCCTAGTGAACCTCTCTCATCTGTCATCCAACAAGGGGTAGACAAATCATTTTGTTTTCTCCTAAGCAGTGCTGGCTCTGACTTTGAGGTATCGGGTGCTGGTACCTGTGGTACCTGCAATGCTCCAATGAGCCCTCTGGGAAGGTGGTATCTACAAGGTTAAAACGTGCCTGAGCCTAGGTGGAAGAAGGCTAAGACACCCTGCGACCCCCAAATCCTTCTTTTTTGGCAGAGGCTAAAATATGAAATTGCAGAAGTGATGACAGAGATTGACAACTTAACCTCTGTGGAGGAGAGGTAAGTAGTTTATGGCTGCGCTTTCAAGTTGCTTCATCTCTTTGCTCCCCACCTCCACTCTCTAGCTGAACTTGCCAACTGGTGTTTGCTGCAGGGGTGAGAGGACTAGGCCTGGGTTGTGGGGGCCTTTGGAGCTGTTCATTGAGTTTTCTGTCCCGGGCTCCTTCCCCCTCCTGGGAGGCAGGGCTGCAGCTCTGCTGTTTACTTCCTCTAAGACCTTGTCTACCTTTGTAAGTTTGGGAGTAAGCACAAGCAATCAGAAGTAACTACCTAGAAATAAATTTTCTGTATCATAAGAAACTGTGCTTTTTTATTTAAAAAAAAAGTTGCTATTTTTCATTATTTTTTTCTGAAGAAGTATGTCTCAAGTTATCATATGTTAAAAAGAGCCAGAGTTCCCCAAGCGTACCCATGCTTTTTACTTTGTTGAGTTGTCCTGTGTTGTTGTCGTGAGAGGGAAGATGTGCTGAAGGGCTGTGACTGGGCTGTGTTGTGTGAAATGCTGTGTTCTCCGAATGTACATATTAATGATTTTTTAATTATTTCAAATGAATAGCAAAACTACTCAGAGGAACAAACAAATAGCCATGGGAAGAAAGAAATTCAACATGGACCCCAAAAAGGTAAGAGAATACTTTCGGTTTTCTGGCATGTGAACGATTGATTATTCAGCTTTAATGGCTATCTCCCTTGGGACAGAGGCGGCTGTATCACCTCATAAAAAAGATGGGATTAACATTACATTTTTATAAAAACCAAAAGCAGGGAGGGGAGGTCTGGCTGTTCCTGAGCAGGGTGAAGCAGAAGCAGCAGCCTGTTGAGCTGATTTCCAGGCAGAAAGGCTTTTATTGCTGTGTGAGTTCCAAGAACACACACGACTCCAGGTAACTAGTAGGAACCACTCCCCGGCCATGGGACCCTGCAGGGCCCTTGCCCTCAAGGTTTATCTCCCTATATCTTCCTAAGAAGCTAGGCCCTCTCACAGGGACTTTTGTGATCAATGAGGGCAGAGGTGCGAGTGGAGTCCAGGTGCACAGTGTTTGTAGATTTCATTGTCAGGTGGGCTGAAGAGTTCAAGTAAGAGGACCTTATCCCTGTCTTGTCCCTAAGGGAAAGGTGCCTCCATGAAATAACACGGAATTCTCCTGATTGAAATGAATACCTTGTTCTTTCCTCAAGTTGGATTTTCTAGGAAAGCACCCCAAAACAATGAAACCTCTTGTTTTTGAGATTGAACTAAAAGATTTGGCAGAATCTGTAAAGCTTCTTAGAACACGTGACTCAGTTGTCACATTGTTTTGGTTTTGAAAGAGAAGAGTAGACCTGCGTTAGTCACAAAGGCTCATGGTGGAGGAGAGGATAGGTATCCCATGGAAGGTCTAACTGAAGAGCTGGTTTATTCATTGCTGGTGGTCTAAGATTGGTATTCATTTATTTCTCTTTGCTTATTCTGATATTGAGCTTCTAAACAAATTAGTAAATTTGTTTGTTTGGGTTTTTTTTAATTTTATTTTTTTGGTGGTGCTGGGGATTGAACCCAGGGCCTTGTGCATGCAGGGCAAGCACTCTACCAACTGAGCTATGTCCGCAGCCCCAGTAAATGTTTCTTGCGGGAAATACATTGTACAAGGTCTAAGGTTTGTAAACTCACTTTTTGTAAGTACAAATTCCATTGCAAATCATTTTTGAAGAAATATTTATCAAGCTGGGCATGGTGGCATATGCCTGAAATCCCAGCTACTTGGGAAGCTGAGGTTGGTAGGATCACTTGAGACCATGAGTTTGAGACAAGCCTTGGCAACATAGTGAGACCTGTCTTGAAACAACAAACAACCCCCTCCTCCCCCCAAAAATGTATATCATCGTTCCTTGTGCATGATTTGCAGATTCGGATTTTCTTAGAGCTTAGTATATCTACAGCTGCAATAGGGTTTTTGTTCAACTGGTATACTCTAGCCACCATAAAAAATTTCCAGTTGCTTTCTAATTCTCTGCTCTTGAGGCATAAATCAACTCTAAAATGGAATGGAGTTGTCAATTGGAATGATTTTTGTGCATTTGGTAATGATTCCATTTTTGGGGTTAGTAAGTTTTTGTTTTTGTTTTCCTTTAGAAGTTGAGTTTACTGAGTTAAATTATCAGCAGATTTCACAAGCATTGGGAAATATCCCAGGGTGCTTTGCAAAGGTGAATGTTTTGAAACTGGACTTCATGTTTAAAGGGGCCCAAGTATAGCACAGTGTAGCATACTCTGCTACAAAAGCATGGGTTGCATGTGCTGACCCCCATACAGGGGGAACCTAGTACAGTCAATTATTCCTCTTGTAAATAAATTCAAGTCTCATGAACATGCAGATAAATAAACACTGATTTTGTTTCTTAAAGTGATGCTACCCCTGTGCATCAGGCTTCAGTTTCATGAATGTGAACTCACCTCATACTTTTGACATCTTCTCTGTGGGTTCTTGCTTGTCCTCTCACTTTTCATGTACCATGTGTCAGATTTATAATAAGGGCTAACACTGAGAACTTCCTGTTTTCCAGGAACTATGTGAAGGAAGCACTTTAATTAATATACTTAATCCTTACAGCAACCTTATAAAGTAGGGAGGTTCCATTTTAATTCTTGTCTCACAGTTTGGGAAAAAGCGCAGGACAATTAAGAAACACCCCACTATCATGAGCAAGGAAGACTCATGACTCAGTGCCTATAACCACTTGTGTTACTGAGCTTTCCATTGCTGTGAAAAATACCTGAGAAAAACTAAAGGAAGAAAGGTTTGTTTTGGTTCATGGTTTCAAAAGTTTCAGTCCACGATTGCTTCGCCCTATTGCTGTGGGCCTGTGGTGAGACAGAACATCATGGCAGGGAGCGTGTGGTGGAACACAGAGCTGCTTACATCACAGCAGCTAGGAAGCAGAGAGAGGAAGGGGCTGGGGAGATATAGGCTTCAAGGGCATGCCAAGGACAACTCTCTCTGACTAGGTCCTACCCCTAAGTTTCCACTGCCTCCCAAGCATCCATTAAACTATGAATTCAGCAATGGATTCACCCATTGAGGAGATCAGAGCCCTCATCATCCAGTCATCTTTCAAAGTCCCCACCTCTGAACACTGCTGCCTCTTAGGTCACATGCACTTTGGGGGGACATTTCAGGTCCAAACCATAAACTTACTACTTTGCTGAGCTGGGTGGGACCCTGTGGTTGGTTGGTAGAGAGCTCCGAATCCAGACAATCCAGTGTTCACAAGGTGGCTGCTCGCCACATCCAAGGAAGTAAGGATTTAATCAGGTTATGGCAAATTGCTGAACAGGCTTCATTTATGTCCCTTTTAGGATTTATTTAATCAGGTTGTGGCAAATTGCTGAATAGGCTTCATTTGTGTCCCTTTTCACCAAAAAGACATTTTTATACTAATTTAACTGGTTCTGTTCAACAACTTATTTGTAATCATGTTGCTCAGTAAATGTAGAGGCACATTAAGCCTGCAATGTGGATGAAAAATTATCAAAATTATTTGCTTTTAGACTGGTTCATGGTTTCAGAGATTTATGGCTGTAGCACTTAGTTTGGGTTCACTAAGGCTATAGACTATGGCTCAAACAACAGGTATTTATTTTCTCATAGTGCTGGAGGCTACAAGGCTACAGGACAAGAGTGCTAACATGATGGGGGCCTGGTGAGGCCCCTCTTTCAGATTGCAGACAGCTGCCTTGTTACTGAATCCTCACATGGCCAGGGCAGGGAGCTAGCCGATTCCGGATACACATTCATACTCACTCATTCTCGGGCTGGGGAAATAGCTCAGTTGGTAGAGTGCTTGCCTTGCATGCACAAGGCCCTGGGTTCAATCCCCAGCACCACCAAAAATAAATAAATAAATAGGTAAATAAACAAATATTTTAAAAATAAAATAAAAAGGGCCAGAGATGTAGCTCAGTGGTAAAGCTACCCTGGGTTTAATCCCCAGTACCAAACAAATAAGCTCCTGTATTTCATGTCTGCGAGAAGCTTTCATGGTAATGAGTGCTCATTCCATTTCATTGTAGTTATTATTTCATCATGTATCCATCAGAACATGTTTATCTGCCTTTTTAAAAAATATGTATTTTTCTTTTAGTTGTAGATGGACATGATATCTTTATTTTATTTATTTATTTTTATGTGGTGCTGAGGATCAAACCCAGTACCACACGCATATGAAGCAAGCGCTCTACCACTGAGCTACAACCCCAGCCCTGTTTATCTGCCTTATTATTGGTTGATTTTTCCAGTTTTTGGAGACTCTAAAATAGACTGCTATAGACAATCATGTATTTGAGAAAAAAAAAAAAAATCTCCAGATGGACTATGTGGGTATGAGGAAGCCTGGCCTTGAGCCTGGGAATTTTAGCTAGAAAAGCCTGTCTAAATTGGTAGGAACAGCCTCCTGGCAGATAGATACCAGAATCCCCTGTTCCCTTACTGGCCTGGCCAATGTGCATCTTGGAACCAGCTCTGAAACTGTGCCAGAGAGAAACTTTTGCTATCATGTTGGGTCCCTGGGGTTCCCCTGAGACAGAGCGCAACTGGGTCAGGCTAGAGGTAGCTTCTTGCTTTTTGAAATTGTCAGCTCTGCTCTGTAGGTCCTTAAAGTATGCATCAGTTTCAGCTGGTGTAAGATCAGTGGTAGCATATCAGTTAATGTGTTTTTGGTCTCAGGTAACAGAAATTTTAGCCAAAAAAATTGCCTTTTGATTATACAACAGATATTTATCTTCTCACATAGCTGCTATGTAGTCCATGGCTCCTAAGTGACAGGAACAAGGTGTCTGTGCTCATCTTAGCCTTTCCCTCATATGATGGCTGCTCTGGCTCAGGTCATCACATCCTTGTACAAACTAGGAAGAAGGAAGAAGAGCAGTGCTAGCTCCTGGGAATTCTTTTACCAGGAAATCAAAATGTTTCCCAGCTGTTTGTCATGGGCTTCATTTATGACTATTTGGTCAAATCTGTGGTAACAAGGTCATTTTGAATTTCAAGGGCAGCTGAGAGAGTGATTATCTAGTGTAGGATGAGAGAGAGAAAGGCATTTAGGTTGGGTGTTAGGTTGCCCAGCCAGCAGCATCCATCTCATGTGAGGAGTACCCCGACACAAAACAAATCATTTCCCAGGCTTAAGAAATCCAACATCATTATTACATTACATCTGCTTTTAGAATATCTAACAATCACTTAAAGTGGTTTGTTCAGCAACCCATTTATCTGTCTTTTAACCTGTTTAGTTCCCAGGGTGGAGGTATGTGCTTTTCTTGGCTGGATGAAATGTAGCATGGTACTGTGAAAGTCAGAAGTTTAGTGGGTCTCTGGTATTTTTGCTCTGACCAAATGAATATAATTCCATCCTTGAAAATTAAGTTTGAGTGGCACTCCTAATCATCATTTTCTGTCTTATGATCTTCAGGGAATTCAGTTTCTAATAGAGAATGACCTGCTACAGAGTTCCCCAGAAGACGTCGCCCAGTTCCTCTATAAAGGAGAAGGCCTAAATAAGACTGTCATTGGGGACTATCTGGGTGAGAGGTAAGTTAAAGGAGGATGGGCAGCTGCACCTGGGCCTACCCTCCATTTTGGGGTTCTTGCAGCTCCTTAGCCACAAGCATGGGTTGCATGTGCTGACCCCCATACAGGGGGAACCTAGTACAGTCAATTATTCCTCTTGTGTACTGTGTGGTAGGATGGGTATGGGGGCACTTGGGTCCAGGTGAGATCTGTGCCCCTTGGGGAATCGAGACAACTGACAGCACTGCTGCCTTTCTCAAAATCTTGAATAACCGGTTGGTCTTCTGAAGTTTGGCCCATAAATACCCCAGATGTCTCAGTGATTTTCTTCCCCATATCACGTGGGGTGTGAATGAAGGTAAGAATTGATTGTTCATATTTAAAGTAGAAAGCAGCAGGTCAAACTTACTTTCCCAACCTTTTTCACCAACAGTCCACTTACTGTGCTTAGCAGAGGTTTAAGCAGTACATGCCAAGTGTGCCTAAATAGACTTGTCAAGGGCCAAAGAGAATATTGTTAAAAGCCCAGTGGTTGCTCAATCAGATCGTTTCTGTTTCCAGCTTTTTATTAAAAATACTTAATCAGAAGAACATTCCCCAACTCATTCTGTGAGCTTTCTACTACCTGAGACCAAAACCAAAGACATCACAAGAAAACAAAGCTGCAGGCCAGTATCTCTTAGAATATGGAAATACAATATTTCAATAATTTTTTAGGGAGCTGGGGCTGTGGCTCAGCAGTAGTGCACTTGCCTGGTATGTGAGAGGCACTGGGTTCGATTCTCAGCACCACATATAAATAAAAATAAATAAATAAATAAATAAAGGCCTATCAACAACTTAAAAATATTTTTTAAAAAATAATTTTTTAGGAAACAAATCTAACAATAAATAAAAAGGATTACACACCAAATGCGATTTATTCCACCAGTACAAAGTTAATTCAGCATGCAAAAGTCAAAGATATAATATATCAGTAGAATAAAGAATCTGACTCATGATCATTCCCATAACTGCAGAAAAAGCATTTGACAAAGTTCAACACTGCTTTTCATGATAAAGACACTCAAAAAAACTAAGACTAGAAAGGAAATTCCTCAACAGGATGGAGGGCACCTGTGAAAAGTAGCTTAGCATAATTAAGATCAAGAGCAAGACTAGAATGTTGGCTTTCACTATGCTATTCAACATGGTACTGGCATTTTTAGCCAGGGCAGTTGGACAAGAAAATGAAAATAAAAACATCCACACTGGGAAGAAATACAATTAATTCTTCTTTTTTTTTTTTTTTGGTACCAGGTATTGAACATAGGGGCACTCAACCACTGAGCCATATCCCCAGCTCTTTTTATATTTTATTTAGAGACAGGGTCTCACTGAACTTCCTAGAGCCTTACTAAGTTTCTGATCCTGGCTTTGAACTTGCAATCCTCCTGCCTTAGCCTCCTAAGCTGCTGGGATTATAGACATGCATCATCACACTTGGCAAATGAAACTGTTTTTATTTGTAGATAACATGATCCACGTGTGTATAAAATCTGAAGGGGGTCATTGAAAAACTATTAAAACTGAACAAGTTCAGTAAGATTGCAGGATACAAAATTAATATACAAAACTGAATTTTTTTTTTCAGTACCGGGGATTGAACCCAGGGGCATTCTACCACTGAGATACACCCTCAGCTTTTTTTTATTTCTTATTTTAAGACAGGAGTCTGCTAAGTTTCTCAGGCTCTCAACTTCAGTCTCCCATGTAGCTGGATTATAGCTGGGTTTCAGTAGCAATTAGCAAACTGAAAAGGATAACAAGAAAACAGCTCCATTATAAATAACAGTAAAAATAATAAAATATTTAGAAATATGTTTGGCAAAGGATACACAAAATATTTACTCTGAAAACTAAAACATTGTTAAAAAGAAAAGATAAAAAAAATGGAAAGACAGCTCATGTTCATGGGTCAGAAAATTTAATATTGCTAAAATGGCAATACTCTCCACATTGATCTGTAGATCAAATGCACTCCCTATCAGAATTCCAGCTGAATTCTTTGCAGAAGTTGGCAAGCTCATTGTAAAATTCATCTGGAACTTCAAGGATCCAGAATAGCCACAGTCTTAAATAAGAACAAATTTGGAGGGCTGAGGTTGTGGCTCAGCGGTAGAGCTCTTGCCTAGCATGTAAAGGGCCCTGGGTTTGATCCTCAGCACCACATAAAAATAAATAAACAAAATAAAGTTATTTAAAAAAGAAAAGAAGAACAGATTTGGATAACTTACACTTCCTGATTACAAAATAGACTAATGCTGCACTAATCAAGAGAATGTGGTACTGATGTAAGGATGGACATACAGAAGGTCATAGAATATAATTTAGAATAAAAAATAAACCCTAATATTTACTGTTAAATAACTTTGAATAAGACTTCCAAGGCAATTCACTGGGGTAAGAATAGTCTTTTCAACAAATGGTGCTGGGATAACTGAAAACCACATGCAAAAGAATGGTGTTGCACCCCTCACCAGTACAGTTAAAATGGATCAAAGATCTAAGTGTAAGAAGCAAAACCACAAAACACTTAAAACATACAGGTAAATATTCATAACCTTGAATTATGCCAGGATTTCTTAGATCCAACATCAAAAGTACAAACAACAGAAATACTTTTGTGCTTCAGATGACATCAATGAGAAAGTAAAGAGATAGTCCTTTAGGAGAAAGATATCTGCAAGTCATATATAAATATAATAAGGACATATCTAGGATATATCCAAGATCCTAAATTCCCTGAATTCTTAAACTTTCAGAGCACCAATGATACTCAAAAATAATGGATTTTAGATCTTTTAATTAGAGATGTTCAGCCTGTATTGAAATCCACATGGCATGGTGGTGGATAGCCAAGAGGGTAAGGCAAAGATTGAGATTTGGTTGCTCCATCTCAGAGTAGGGAACAGGGGACTGGTGGAAGAGGAGTGATGGGAATCCCACCTTATATTCAACACCTGCATTTGGGGTGCTTCACACCAGCTTGCACCAACTTGTGAGCCATGACAGGCAAGCTTGCTCCCTCTGTGGAGCTCAGGCATCCTTCTGGCAGTGGGGTTTTGCCTTTATATCTCTAAGACTGACCCCTGAGGTGGCAGTGGCTAATGTGGTCACAGGCCTGCCACTCACTATCCCCGTAACCTAGCTGATGCTACCTCCTCCCACACTCAGCAACAGCAGGCATGTATACCCACAGACCTTCACTCTGAGTGTGCCCTGTACTGTGCCACTGTGCCAGTTTAGTGGGAATCAGCTGACAGGTGCATTGTCAGACAGGGCTGGATCCTCAGTTTTTCTTCCTGTCTCCTAGGACAGGGTCTTTGTGGTCACTGCCCTCCTGGGACAGACAGGAGCCATCAGGACCTTGAAACCACATCAGAGACTGCAACACCACACCTTCCACATGCAGATCCCAAAGAGAAAGATGGAGAGAAGTTGGGACATGACCTTGGTGCCCTTGCACTTATCCTTCCCTCCCTCTTTCACCCCGCAAGCCCCAGATGGGGGAGCTGCCTGTGAACAGATGGCACTTGCCCACAGCCATGTCTAGTATTGACGCTGGCATAGGCTGTGGTGTTGACACAGTCAGTGAACTTGCCTAGAGAGTGAACACTGGTTTTCAAGCTGCATTTTTTTAGTACCAGGGATTGAACCCAGGGGCACTCAACCCTGAGCCTCATCCCCAGCCCTATTTTGTATTTTATTTAGAGACAGGGTCTCACTGAATTGTTTAGTGCCTTGCTTTTTGCTGAGGCTGCCTATGAACTGGCGATCCTCCTGCCTCAGCCTCCCAAGCTGCTGGAATTACAGGCATATGCCACCATGCTGGCCAGGCTGCATTTTGTAGGCTCTCTCAACTAGGGCAAGTCACAGGTGTCTCTTGTAAAGTACAAGTGTTTTGAGAATACTGGCCTACGTTAATTCCAACTCTCTGCTACCCTCAGGTGGCCAGTGGTGGGCGCAGGTAGAACCCCAGCATTTTGATACTTGGGGTATCCTCAATATATCTTGTGACCAGGTCCTGTGGAGCATCCTTCAGTTAAGAGCCAATGGCACACATTGTTAAGTCATTTCCTTTTTGTTGTCATTTATTTTCATGATTAGTTTTTAAAAGCTAATACAAGGTATTGTTTCTTTCCCAAGCTTTGCTTTCTGAGCCCAGTATTGTACCTTATGGTTCATGGCCTTGAGCAAGTTAATTTACTTTTCTGAGCCTCAAAACCCCCATTGGTGAAATGGGGGTAATAATAGGCCTTGCTCATGGGGCCATTTTAAAGGTTTCAGGGTGCACACTAAGCACTGGGTAGGCCTCACAGCTTGGCATCTAAGTGGAACCGATTGGCCATGATGGTTGTCCTTTGGGGAGATTTTAATGTTCTTCTTCCTGACTCTTACCTACTATGAAAGTACACTCCTAAAATCCTATTAATTCTGTTTTGTTTTAAGCCTGAGAACAAATTTTATAGTAAGAGGACAATTTTCACTTGTAGTCATATAAAATTAAAATTGCAAAATCTTGCTGTAGGACTTGTCTTTTTTTTTTTTGAAGTCATTGAGATAACATACATTAGACTTGAATTTATTTCCACTCTTTCCTAGGGATGAATTTAATATCAAAGTTCTTCAGGCTTTTGTGGAACTCCATGAATTTGCTGATCTCAACCTTGTACAAGCCTTAAGGTTAGTGTTTGGCTGCACCCTGGGCATAGACCAGAGGAGTCATGAGCAGTAGTGGCTGTTGATTCACTCCAAGGAACTCAGAGGGAGCCTGCAAGTCCTACAGACACTGGCTGCTCATTCCCATGTTCCTTCTGCTGCATGACATTCTGCAGCCCTGTACAGGAATTGGAACATGCACACAGGGATGCAAATCACTCTTTCCTCCTTGTAACTTCCAGTTCTGCATCCTGCTCATGGTTTCTTTGTTGTCCATCATTTTGAATGACATGCAGGAGTGTGTGTGTGTTTTCTTCACATATCTGCTGCATGCTGTAGTTGGTGTGACCTTAACATCACCCCAACCCATTTTCCACTAGACTTGGCCTTGAGCACCAAGCACAAGGGGGTTACCCTTATTGTTCCCAGGAGGATGTAGATCTCCCACCATTAGAGGCCACACTCTGGCCTGTCTTGTCTAAGGAAAGCCAGTGTCACTCTGAGTCACACAGGGTGGATGGAGGAGGACAGTGCTTAGACACTCTGTGCAGCCCTGTTGGCACCCACAGTATACTCCCTGAATGCCCACTTGAACAGCTGGCCCTGCAATCTTGGTGGCTGTCTCTTTATCTTTATCTGTTGTGTCCTGGCTGGGTGGCATGGCTCTTCATCTGGTCTAGGTACTAATTCTGACCCACTGACCTATGTAGGAAGCGGTGGCAGGGACAGGCCTCTGGTGGGAGCCACCTGTCCTGCTCCAGAGCTGAGGCTATCATAGCCATGTCTTGTCTGTTCACATTCTAGACCTCCTTCCGTGTACTCTGGTCTTATTTACATGGTCTTATTTACATTGTGGCCTCATTTCAGCTGCAGACTGAAATATGCGTGGTGTTTTGTGTGATGCTCATAACACAGGGTCAACCCGGGGCTGAGCCGTGCACTGACGGTGCGCAGACACAGGAGGCCTGCAGCCCTGCTTTCCATTTTCAGACTCAGTTTTTGAAAACCTTTCATCCAGAGAAAGGCACAGGCCTGGGAGTGTGGCGGGTACGTCCACAGCACAGCCAGCATCACCTCTGTGGTGCCATTTATTTTGGCCAGTTTCTGATCCATAGCAAAAGGCCAGGAGAGGGCAGAAAGCTGCCACTTCAGCATTACTCCAGTGGGTCCTTGAGTGCTGCTTGGCTTGTCGCACTTCTGTCATTGGGCCTATCCCAGTGTGCCCGAGAGTGGGGCTGCTGGTCTTTGGGAGTGCCCCATAGAGCTTACATGGGGCAGAGAGAGAAGGGATAATAGATATTTCTAAAACCTATGTTTCATGGCTTATCAGGAGCTAGTTGCTATGGCAGCAAAAGTGAGACAGGATAAGGGGTCCTCAGGCTGGTGGCAGGGAAGGCTAGGGTGGCTTAGGGCCGAGGACGGTGCACTGATGGAGCAAGCAGCAGGGAGGGGCCCCTGGGTGCTCCTTTAGTTTGAGGAGTTACCTGGAGGCTTTGGGCTTTTATTCTGAGGAAGTCAGAGGTGTGGGGCTAACTGAAGCCATCCATTCTGTGGAGCAGGGCAGGAGATCATTTGTCCTGGTGGGGGTGTGTTGCTGACCAACATGGGTCAAAGAGGGAGAAAGTCAGCAGTGGCCCAGCCCAAGCCAGCTGTCGTGATATCCTGGGATCAGGCAGGATATTGAGTCTGAAGCTGTTGAAGCAAGTCCTCAAAAAGAGGGACCCAAGTGGCAGGAGTCTCTAGAGTGAGGGCATTTATGGGACCTGCAGAGAAGAAAAGCTCAGAGGGAGGGGAGCAGCATCTGATCACTGCAGGAGCAGCACCTTACAACCAAGGACAGTCCAGAAATTAGTTGGAGTTTATAGTTCCAATCTCATCCCTCATCCTTGTGCTGAAGTCGGGCTGGCTGTGGGACCCCAAGGTGCAGGACAGCTACATCTCTGCCTTCAGGGCTTAGGGCTGACAGGTAATAGGTGGTACTGGGTGCCTTGCAGCTGGAAAGCAAAGAAAGGGACAGGAGTATTGGTGCAGGGCTTGCCATTTTAGGTAGGGCAGCCCCATGGAGACCTCAGTGAGAAGGGACATCTGAGAACAGAAGCATTTGATTACCTTGGGCCTGATCCCTAAAGTAGAAGTGTGTCTGCCCCATCTAGGTAGCAACAGACTCTGTAGGTGGCCCCAATGGTGTGGATGGGCCATCAAGTCTGTCCTGCTGACTCTGACCTTGCCATTGTGGGTGGAGGTAGGCATGGGGATGTGGGAGGGCTCATGTGGCCATGTGATGGGTGCAGATGGTGGTGACAATTAAGGGCAAGAAGTGCTGGCATCCTGGATGTTTTAAAGGCAGTGGCAGCAGACCTTGCTGAAGAGTTGGTTGTATCATAAAAAGGCAGAGCAGTCAGTGAGCCTGTCTTGAATTACCAAGCAGAAGGAAACTGAATCTTTCCTTGCTGGCACCCCTGCCAGGATGGCATCTCAGGCCAGGAGAGAACGTCTTTGCTTGGGCAGGCTCTAGGTTCCAGGCTGGGTCCATCCTTAGCATGGCCATGGGGTGAATGTCCATCTCTCTACAGGCAGTTCTTGTGGAGCTTCAGGCTTCCAGGAGAGGCTCAGAAAATTGATCGCATGATGGAGGCCTTTGCTTCACGCTACTGCCTGTGCAACCCTGGAGTCTTCCAGTCTACAGGTCAGTGGCCAGCTTGTGGCCTAGCCCCCCACCCTTCAAGCTTGTTCCTAGAACCTGCCTTCCCTGAGCCAGGAGGGTCCTGCTTGTAGCCATGCATCAGACCCATCCCACTCTGCAGAGAGCTGCCACTTCAGGGGGTAGACCCAGGGCCCTCCCGCGAGGCATGCGTGGCAGGGCCAGCACATAGGTTCCTGCATGGGTCGTCCTTGTGGGTCCCACACTCTCCATGTAGAAATTCCACCTGGTTCAGGCTGCTGAGCCCTCTGCTGTCCGCTGACTTGTTGCAGACACATGCTATGTACTGTCATTTGCAATCATCATGCTCAACACCAGCCTTCACAACCACAATGTGCGTGACAAACCCACTGCAGAGCGGTTCATCACCATGAATCGCGGCATCAACGAGGGAGGGGACCTCCCAGAGGAGCTGCTGAGGGTGAGTCCCACAGGACCCTGCTGCTCGCTCTTTTTTTCTTTCTTTCTTTTCTTTTTTCTTTTTTCTTTTTTTTTTTTTTTTTTTGTGTGTGTGGTACCAGGGATTGAATTCAAGAGTACTTTTCCACTGAGCTACATCTCTAGCCCTTTTTACTTATTTTTAATTTTGAGACAGGGCCTGGCTGAGTTGCTGAAGCTAAACTGCTATCCTCCTACCTCAGCCTCCCGAGTCACTGGGATCATAAACATGTGCCACTGTGTCTAGCTTCAGAACCCTGCTTCTGAACTGCATCTTGCTGTTTCTCCTCCTTCCTCAAATTTATCAAAATGTATGAAAATTGGCAGTTCTGATTTATTTATCTAATTTTATCACTTATTTTTGTATTTTCAGACAGGGTCTCTGCCTCAGGCTCCTGAGGAGCTGGGATTACAGGCAGGGACCACCATACCTGGTGACTCATGGTTTTGAATTGCGTATTTGGGCATATTTTTGTTTTCTTGGTCCTGCTCACTTTATGCACCTTCTTCACTGGAGAGAGAGAGAAAGGGCAGTTACTTCTCCTGTTTGAAACCCTGAACTTGCTGTTGTTTCTCCTCCTTACAGAACTTGTATGAAAGTATTAAGAATGAACCGTTTAAGATCCCAGAGGATGATGGGAATGACTTGACACACACATTCTTCAACCCAGACCGGGAAGGCTGGCTTCTGAAGCTGGGTGAGCCTGCTGTGTGTGACCTGTGCTCGTGGCCCCTCAGCCCACGCAGCAGCTCCCGTGGGGTCCTCCCAAGCTCCTTGTAGCAAAGCCCCTTACCACTTGGCAGCAACATTAAAAGACAATTCCGTTGAGCCAAAGCCTGCTCTCAGCAGCCGCACGTGCCAGGCCGTTGGCTGCTTCCCTGAAGTGTGGCCTTTCAGAGTGAGGCCCTACTTGCTGTGTCCATGGCAGGGACTGCACAACCTATCCCAGAAAACTGCTGAGTTAGCATTTATGTAAATCCAGGGCAGTTTTCTGTACGAGAAGCAAGTGCATTTATCTCCAAAGAACCTGTGTGCCTTTCTCTTGGTTTGGCGTGGCTGTGATTTTTGACGAGTGGTTTAAATGTGCCTTCTTGTTGTTTTCCTTCTGCCTGTGGCTCCCACCTTTCTGTTCTGTGACGGGCTGTCCCTGCTTGTCCTGCGTTAGGAGGTAGGTACCCAGTGGCTTCCTCCCCTCCCCAGCGGCTCACTCCTCCTTCGGTTTCTCTCCCCCACGTTGGTCTGTGTGAAGCTCTGGTTTGTGGCTGCCATTCATCTGATCCATTTGGCTTTGGACTTGCTGGGTCAGCGTTGTGCACGGTGTGGTGTATTGGCACCCACCCCAGGGACAGGGTCAGCATCGGCTAGGACCAGGAACGCATGGGGACACTGTGTGGGAACAAGCTCGCCCCTCACCCCTGCCCCATCTTTAGGTCCTGCAGCAGTGAAGAAGCTGGTAACCAGCCTGTCCCACAGCCTCACCAGTCTCCCCATACTAACCAAGCACTGCATGTTTACAGCTCCCGGAAAGATCCTGGGGATGCTCTGAAGGCTTTCTCACTGGTGACAAGTCTAATGGCTCTTACACTTTATGGGCAATTGTAGCAATTTTTAGGGGTTATTTTGACTCTGGGGGGGGGTGGATTTTTACCTTACGTTGACAGTAAAGGCCACAAGATGTGACTGCTGTATTTTCTTGAGGTACTCCTGAGAACAGATGATTGCTGTGTGGCCTGTCAGACCCGAGGGCTAGAATTCTGGTGATTTTTATTATTTTTTCATGAAGGGAAGATGAGATGCTGCATGATGACAGTGTGACAGGCTCAGGCCACCTGAGCTAATGGGCTGGGGCTGTTTCCATGGGCCTGTTCCCACTGGGGTCTTCAACCTTGGCATTGCTCTCTAGCTCTTCTCTGGCTGTGCCAGTGTTTAGAAGGATTCTGGATCTTTGCCTGAATACTGAGTGCTGTAGCCTTGGACTCAGATGCCTGAGTGACAGCAGATATACCCCAGACCTTCCAAGTCATGTGGTGCTTGTGTCCTGGAGTAGGGCAGCAGGAGGACCGCATCTGGAGTCACCAGCAGTTGCACTCAGCCGTAATAAGTAGGGCACTCACTGGATTAAACTCCTTCCTTCCATTTCTTGCATTGCCCAAGAGTGCCCCCTTGAGGGACAGTGGCAGCCATTCAGGTGGCCTCTGTGTTCCTGGGGAGGAGGCCGGCTCTGAAGACATAAATAAGTGAATGAAATAAAGGCACAAGACTTCTTGTGTCTGTAGCGTGTTTTCTGGACGAGCAGATAAGAAGGCCATGGAGGGAGTGCACAGAGCGCTTGTGTTTCTGTGCAGTTGTCCTGGGCACAGGTGGGGTGCCAGGAACTCCCCATGCACCCAAATGTGGCCTCAACTCAGTGGTCAGCCAGTGGGGCATGGGGTCTGCCTGGGCAACAGGTGCTGCTCTGCAGCATTGGCACCTGAAGCTCTCTTGCCCCGCAGCCCCTGTATCTGCTGTCTCCTCAGGAAAGCCGGAGGCCAAGGCCTTGCAGGCCCACACTGTGCACAGCAGGCCCTGGAGCCGCTGAATGACAGCAGGCTCGCTGCAGAGCTCCTGGGGCCTGGAGGTGCCTCTGCCTGTGGGCCTGCCCCAACTGTGTGGAGGAGCCCAGGCCTGGCCACTAGGTACATCCAATGGTATTGGTCCCCAAAGGGCGAAGAGAATAATATATGTGCCAAAAGACAAGTCTGGTGACTCAGGTCAGCCTCCAGGTGTGACCCTGTACCGAGTAGGCATGCAGAAACCCTCCCAGTACAGGGCAGACATCACAGGGACATAGGCACCTGGCTAGACAAGTGTAAAACTCCAGAATGTGGGTTTCCAAATGTGCATTTGGACAGAATGTCACACGCACAGTGTAAATTTAGCTGCAGAGCAGCTGCTGCTCAAGGCTGGGTGTGGGGGAGCTTAGGCATAGTGCACAGGCCTGGCTTGAGGAATTTAAGACAATGGGTTTCGAGAGTGACTCATATCAAAAACACAGAACGTGGTCAGAGCTGAGCTGCCATGGAGGGGAAAGTGTGCGCATGCCTGTGCCACGCGTGCCTTTCGTGTGTGCGTGCATTCACAGGCCTGGGAGCAGTGGAGATGGAGATTTACAAATCAAAGTGGTGCTTACCTGTTGAGGAGAAGCTGGCTCCTATCTGCAGGTGAGCGTGGGGATGGATGGTGTGGGCTGGGCCTTCTGGCATCTCTCAGCAGAACCTGCCATGGCTCTGAGGCCAGGAGCGTCGCCCATCCCTGCCAGGCCTACCTCTGAGCTGAAAGGTGTCCTGGGCTGGTAGACTTGGGCCCAACCCTTATGACATACCTCAGTCTGGCCTCCTGCGGCCCTGGCTTGAGAGGCTCCACTGACCAAGGACTGGACGGGGGTGGGTTTTCCAGACACAGCACTGAATGGAGAAGCAGTGGAGTGGGGTCCAGGGCACAAAGCTGAGGGTTCTTTCCTGCAGATCCATCTCCATGACCAGTGATGACTGCAGGTCAGTGACAGTGGAGATGGGCATTCTAGGGGCAAACAGCTAGCAGGCAGCCCTGATGGCCTGCCGTGGCGGGGTGTGCTGGAAAAGCAGGCCCTGGACAGGAGCTGCCTGGGATCACAGACAGCTCCAGGACCCCCACAGCCATGTGGAGGCAGGGCCTGTGGCTGGGAGGGCAGCAGAGCACAGGAGCCCTCAGGGCCGCAGAATTTGGGTCTTCACACTGAGTGTAGCAGAACCTCTGGGGGTATAAAGCAGGGGAGGGATGTGACCAGTAGGCTCTTTTGAAAAGACGCCTCTGGTTGCTGCAGGTGCTGGGTGGGTGGGGGCACCATGGCAGCTTCCGAAAACGCACTAGTGCCCGAGGGACAGAGCTTTAGATGGTGATAGATGCAGTGGTAGAGGCTGCCATCAGCCGATGTGGCACAGGGCCTTGGGACTTGGGGAGACACCTGGAAGGAATTAGCATTGTCCTCTTCTCGTGATCGTAGGGCACAGAATGTCCTTCTGTCCCCTTGTTGCTGGAAAACTTTGAGATAAGGCAGGTTGCCCCGAGTGTCACCTGGACCCCATATGGAATGGGATCATGTCCCCTATATGGAACCAGCTTCCTGTGGGGCACCCTGTTAGGACTCCCATGCAGAATGGGCTCCCTATCAGGCCCCCATAAGGAATGGTCGTCCTGTCAAGATGGATGAGACAGGCCCAGGCCATGGGAGCAGGAGACTCCATGGTGAAGCTGTGTGCAGGAGCTGGGGAACAGGACCCAGGCGTGGAGATGCTGAGAGGAAGGAATGTCACTCCAGGCCAGAGGAGCCTGAGCACAGAGCCTGTGGCATGAGGGTGTGATCTGGTGGGGGGAGGGGCCCAGGGACATTCTGAGGGGATGGCAGAGGTGCATCAGGAATCTCAGACACTCTGACTGATGGAAGTGGTGTGGTGTTGGTGAGGACAGAGCGGGGTGGAAAGTCTGTCTGGGGAGAGGGAGGGACAACTGGATGCCAAAGCTTCCTGGCCCTTGCTTTCGTAGCAACTGGACTCCTGATCTGTTTTAGGCTGTCGAGGAAGGACAGATTGAAGGTCCAGTGAGTGGGGCAGGGATGAGGGAGAGGTCCCAGCTGGGCTCTGGAGACACCCCCTGCCTGCAGGGCCTCTGCCTGTGGGGTCAGGCTCCCTCCCTCCCAAACTGACTTTCCTTCTGGTGTCCTCATCCTGGGTCTCCACAAGCTGAAGCCCAGTCAGGGAAGCTCCTGCCTCAGCCCCGGGACATGACCCTCACCTTTCCCCCACGCCTTTCCTTCCACCGCTCTGTCTCCATGCCCCACACAGTGCTCCCAGTCCCGAGGAGGGATCCCAGACCCCAACCCTTCCAGCTCCCTGTCACCCCATCAGTACTGGGGAACCCTGGGGAAAGGAAGGTAGGTCCCTTCTCACCTGCATCCGCATAGCACTTGGGTCTGTTGTGGTGAGCAGTGTTTTCTTTCTCCCTCCTTTACTTCCACCCGCCCCGACACCTCCTGACTTCACCTCAGAAGCCAAGGCCAGCAGTTGAAGTTGCTTGTGCTGAGCATCAGGGCTAACAGATCAGACGGACTGTGTGTGCATGTGTGTAGTGTGTGCTCCAGATCTTGTTAAAAGATTAAGTTAATTCAATCTAATAGTTCCCTGAGCCAAGGGGTAATTGACTTTGATGGATCCCAGGGCTGCCCAAAGTACCCAGTAATGTGATAACACTTGGACGAAACAGGATTAGCCCTGGATAGACCTGGGTGAGCGGCGTTGACTTCATCATGTTATCATCTCATGTGGGGAGATTGCACCCATCCATTATGACTTTTCCAGGAAGCAGATTTGAGAGTGCTGTGTTATCTAGGGTGACCCTGGGTGGCCATGGAGAGGATACCTGTGTGGGCTGGGTGGGGGGTGCATGTGGGCCCCAGCCATGCACCCAGCCATCCCAACTGGACGGCCAGGCCACACAGCTTGTCCTGACTTTGCTAACTTGGTCAGAATATAAAGATTTTCACGAAAGAGAAAACTAAAGCCCAAGCTTGGCTCCTGGGGTCTTTCTGCAAATGCAGTAGCTGGTGTGGGTCCTGGGCCCTCAGGCCTCGGGCTCCACAACCCTGAGCACCTGACTCATGGGGCCCTTCTGCTCCTAGGGGGGCGTGTGAAGACCTGGAAGCGGCGCTGGTTCATCCTGACGGATAACTGCCTCTACTACTTTGAATACACAACGGTAAGTGGGGAGCCCACTCTTCCTCCTTCCAGCAGTCACCAGAGCCCCCCCTGGTGAGGGGCCCTCGCCTATGGTCTGCTGAGGCTGCTGTGCATCTTTCTCTTGTAGGATAAAGAGCCTAGGGGAATCATCCCACTGGAAAACCTCAGCATCAGGGAGGTGGAGGACCCGCGGAAGCCTGTAAGTGGCTTTCTCCTGCCAGCTTCTTTCTACCCACGGGGTGGCACTCCCCAGGCAAGGAGCCTGATGGCAGACAGCCTGGTCTGGCCCCCCGTGACATCCTCCCCCTTCTCTCCACCAGAACTGCTTTGAGCTTTACAATCCCAGTCACAAAGGGCAGGTCATCAAGGCCTGCAAAACAGAAGCGGATGGCCGAGTTGTGGAGGGGAACCACGTGGTGTACCGGATCTCTGCCCCGAGCCCAGAGGAGAAGGAGGAATGGATGAAATCCATCAAGTGAGTTAAGGTCTAGCAGAGTGAGTGCTTGCCTTGGGGACTCACGGGACAAATGTTCTCTGTCTGTAGGAGCTCAGGGGCTGCTGGAGAAGCTACCCTATTTCCATCTCCTCTCTAGTCTTGGAGGCCCTGGGCTGGTGGGCAGTGGAGGTCTAGGGCTTGTCCTAGGCCCTGACTTGCTCACTTTTTTTTCCCCAGAGCAAGCATCAGTAGGGATCCTTTCTATGACATGTTGGCCACAAGGAAAAGAAGAATTGCCAATAAGAAATAGAACTTACCTGGCTCCGCAGGTCACCAGAAAGATCCACACCCCACAGCAGAGCTGCAGGGCAGGGAGGTGGGATCCCGCTCGGCACTCACAGCTCCCCCAGAACTGCGGCCCCAACACACACGCCAAAGCCTTGTGCTGTGACTTGGACTGGACTGTGGTCAGCTGCCACCTCTGGGGCGCCCATGATGGGAGAGGTCCAAAGCATCAGGCCCCCCGGCTGGGCTGTGGGAATCTTCATCGCACACACAGGACTCGCGCAGCAGGAACTGCGTTTGCACCAGTCATGCCACGCTTGCGCATTGGGGCAGAGTTGACCACTCTAGAAGCCGCTGCTTTATATCAAAACAGGAAAGGAAAAGCTACCACTTTTTTTATTCAGAATTTTTCTCAGATATATAGGATTATAGCTTTTATATGCCTTTTTGTATTCTGAAATTATAATGAAAGATACTTACTTTCTAACAGTAGTATTTTTAGAATGGCAGCTATAAATTTAACTCCTGGACACAAGTATATACCGTGCACTGAAAAAAAGTCTATATATGCAGCACTCAGAGGGCAGGCTGTGGGGCACTTGCCCTGGATAGGAGCTGCTATAGGGCCTGGCTGAGAACAGACAGGTGCTCTGGGGAAGGTGGTGCCTGGTATCCTTGAGGACGGGTACACTGGGGGCTCCATGTGTGATCAGCTCTGCAATCTCCCCTCAACTCAGCTTTGGCCCCACAGATGCTTTCTAAAATAAAGTATTTATCCTGTAACTGCTGAATCCTAGACAATGAAGCCCTTTCCCTGGACACAAATCATCCACGCATCGAACCACATAAAATGCTAATATTTGACTGTTTTTATCCCTAGAAACAGCAGTTTCATGTTGTTCAACTTTAATACATTGGTCTGATAAGCTTTTGACCACATTCATCAATATTTAAAACTTTTGGCAAAATGCTTATTTTGACATTATACTAATCTGATTTTTTTAATGTAATGGATATATAAGTACCTATGAATAATCTTATTCTTCCTTACTATCATGTTCTCAGAGATTTGATCTCCCCTGTGAGAAGAGCAAGCTATGACTGAAGGTGTGTGGCCTGTAGGGTTTTCTGTGAACAGTACACCAGGGTGGGACTTGTAAAGCTCCACAACTGGGGATTGTCACGTGGCCATCCCTGTACAATAGTAGGTGCTCAGGACATCTGTGGAAAGGACACACACACCAGGATGAAGGGGGCCGTGGATGTAGCTCAGGGTAGTATTTGCCTAGCATGTGCAGGGCCTTGGGTTCCATCCTTGCTGACACAAAAGATGAGGGTGCGGATGAGGCGGAGATGAGATGGGGGCTGGATTAGAGAGCCCTCTCCCCTTGTAGAATGGTTTCTTTGCATCTTCATGGCACCAGTGCAGAGCATGTAGGACCTTCTTCAGCTCTATGGGCTGTTCAGCTGGTGGGTGACCTTTTCCCCCCAGAACTGCTCTCTCTACCCCATTTGCACCTGGAATTTGCACCCTTTGGAGGTCATTTGTACTCCTGTGCAAAATCCAGGAGTGAAAACCTCAGACCATATGCACTTATTTTGTTCTAAATAGCAGAAGTAATTATTCTTATGAACTGCCTTGAGGCGGAGACAGCACAGCCTGAGCCCTTTGCCTCTGTGTGGCTGACATTGATGTAGCTTTACGTCATACAAGCAAAGGGGTCCAAGGCTGAAACTCTCCATCCTGCATCAGACTGATTTGGTTTATACCCGAGCTTCTAGGCTTTGTTACTTTATTGATACCTCAAATCTGAAGCTTTAGTGTTTGGGCAAGTCTCCCTTGAAATGCCTGACTGGTGTATATGCAACTTGGCCTCCAGTCTTCCATGTGCAAGTGCTGCCTGGACCCCTGGCCAAGTACTGATGCTGCAGCTCTGCCAGGCCATCACTGGGCTGGCCCCAACCAGGACTGCTGCGGCGCTGGCCAGGTCAGTTTGCCACATGTGGACAAGCCATTTCCTCTCTCCTGACTGTCTAACCCAGGTACAGACCTGGGAACATGGAGCTTTCTGGTTTGGGGTGTTAAGCGAGCATGAAGTCACCTGATGGTAAATCTTGTTTGCACGGTCATCTTGTGAGCAAGCTTTGCCTGATGGCTGTCACCCGGGATCAATACCAGAAGGCCTTCGTACTTAGAATCTAAGTAACTTCCCTCAAAGAGTATTACGTGAACTTGCCTAATCTGAGGTTTTGTTGTGACAGTATTAACCCAAAGGCAGTGGATGAGTTGTTAGGCCAGGTCCAGAAAATCCTCCAGTCTAGTGACAAATACACACCTGGCCTCCACCAGGACACCCTAGAAGAGGGGGACAGCAGTTTCAGCCTCAGTCAAGCTCATCCTCCTCTCCACCCCAATGTCTACACTCAGTGCATGGATTAGCCCGATTCTGGCCAAAGACAAAGTTTCCTCCAGAGACAAAGGGCAGTAGGCAGAGGAGAGGAACCCTGGGCTGGAGACTGCAGCTTCCACAGCCCCTCTAGCCTGGCTCCCTGGGTCCTGGCCATCACTTGAGGTTTAACTGGACTGACTCTGGACCCAGACATGCACCTTTGTCCTCAGGGTCCAGAACACTTTTGAGCAGTTCATGTGGTACCAAACAGTCATAAGAGAAGCTGTTTGTAGATGAAACAGCATTGAATGCTTCATGTAAAGCAATGCCTATTTTCAGAGTTACAAATGCATTTATCTACACAGATGTGCTTTGCTGAGAAGTTAGGTCTATTATAGACCAGAAACCACAAGTTGTGATTTCTCATTTTCTTATTTTTTTCTTAGAAGACATTTCTATTTACAATAAATGTAGTCAGTATGTAAATAATGTACATATATATTGATTTCTGGAGTGTTTTGTTATTCAATGTATATATTTCCCACAACTTGCATGAAGAAGTATTCTATTGATATCAAAATATCTATTGATATTTTGTTGCAGAGTGAAGTTAGTAAAAATTGGAGGGTATATGGCTGTCAAAACTCTTGTAGATATTGTGTTCACTAAATAAAAATCAAATGTATTATTAAGACAAGATTGTCTAAGACTTGGTTCTTCAAATTAGAAATATGTTGGGTCCAGCAAACCACTGCCTGATTTTCCCTGACCAATTCCTGGGGTCTGTACCTCTGTTCCAGGCCTGACAGCTTGGCTGGAGGCACCTACTGACAGACCATGTGGCAGGAGCATTGTGGGTCTACAGTGACTGCAGAAGAAGTCAGTGAGACATACTGCAAGCAAATGGGGAAAACAGGAGTAAAAAACAAGACACAAAATGTTTAATTTGCTGCCATTTATATACTATATAAATTTTACATGCTGTATTATTTACAGTGGGGCAAGTGCTTTTTCAATCTTTAAAAAAACAAAGATCAAACTTTAGACATCTCTGAACAACACAAACTGTATAAACCATACAGATTATTCAGATACAAACTGTATTAAATACAGTTTTCCCCACTCCATCTCCTGATGCAGGACCAGTGAATTATAAGTGTATCACAGTTTGATAGCATATCCATATTAAAAATAAAATCACAGTATGATTTTTGTCTGTAACTAGAAACTTTAAGGGACCAAGCTGACAACTCAGACTCCAATACCATATAGTCAAGACAAGGACGCTGTATAAAAAAGTGTTATGTAATAAAAACATACCGTAGGCTGTACAAATAATGTTTAGATTATACATTCATAATGTAAATACTCATCATAACTGGTAAATTGATTGGAATAGTTCCACAAAGTTCAAAAACAGAACTTGTCTATAAAATACATTTTCAAATCTTGAATACAACTAAAATATGAAGCAAATTAGTTTCTAGTATCAGACATTACAGAAAACAGACTGCCCTCGAAAAGTTTAGTTGAGAGCTTGTGAATCTTTAAATAAGTCTTTAAATTAAATATACACACTGTCAGTTTGTACTTTTAATAATTCCATGGTTTCCCGGTTGGTCTTGCACCAGATGTCTAACTTGGAGGAACATTACATGAAATACAAGTAATCAACCTGAGTCTGTAATTAAGCAGCATTTGAGATGTTCTATTCCAGGGCATTATTTTCACTGTGATATATATACACGGTATCTTACAGTGGTCAGCAGTTGTAGAAAGTGTTCATCCATTTGGAATAAGGGCAATTAAGAAAACGTAAAAACAAAAACAAAACAAACAAACAAAAAAACCAAAACAAAACCAAAAAAAAGTAAGTTTTCCATGGTAAAATCTGTACATATTTACTAAAGAAGCACCACGCAGATTTGAACAAAGTTATTTTCTATGTTTATAATTTAAGCTGGGTTGGGGATGGCTTCTGTTGAACACGTTGAATCTGAAAGACAAGAGGCGCAGGCGTTAGTTTGGAACGGAGGCCAAGATGGGCCCTCCTTTTCAGAAAACCCTGTCAGCGGCTCCCCCAGGGTTTGGGGGAAGCTCTTCTTCCTTGAAATGGTCACTCTGTCTTCCCATCACAGTAAAGGAACCCAGAAATGCCAGGCAGTTCTAGAGACGTGGGCTGGTGGCGAGGCCAGGCAGGCGCCATCTGCTGGGCCCAGCTGGACCTGCCTGGAGCCCAGACTGCTGCTAGACTGCCCCAATCCTCAGCTCCCACTTTCACTTGGGAGGAGTTTTAGTTTCCTTAGACTTAGCTCTTTCCCTTGAGGAGACACTGGTAAGGCTTGTTAATTAACTGCAGATAATTCTCCTGTAGATATAATCACTTTAAAACTCATTTAAAATCCTCCTTACTGATTTGACATGATAGACACATTTGGACAAAATTTCAAGGGCCAAATGGTTCACTGTTACCTTTCCCTCAGCAAGTGCAGAGTACAGTACCATGAATAAAAGCCAAGCATTAACATGACATGGCCACAGCTCTGACACCCTGCTAGGGGAGCAGGACTTCTATACCTCTGCCCTGGGTGTGTGCAGGGATGGTGGTGCAGGTATAGGGATCCTGGGGCCTGGCTCTCAGGACAGACATGTGGCAGGTCTGGGTTGGGGAAATCCAGACAAATGGCAGTCTGTTCCTTCTGAGTTTCGCTGGCATTTTTTAAGATGAGGGAAAGGGATAGGGAGTGACTTCAGTGACAAGCATCCTCCTGGTCAGTCCTGGGAAAGCCAATAAGGAAAAGGGATCTAAACACATCTCCAGGTCTAAGAAGTGTCTGCTGCCCAGGCTGGCCTGGCTAGAGGGAGCTGAGACCCCCACAGCTGGACCACCCCAGGCCACTGCCCCAGCCCAGGTGCTGCAACAGCACCATAAGGCCCTTATGTTTTCTTCAGAATTAAAACTTGATCTGTGTCCTCTCAGTGCTCTACAATGACAAAATGTAGAGATAGGAAAAGGGCTTACCATAACTAGTGAATTTTTTGTTTTGAGGCCAAGTTTTCAATCACCTGGAAGGCAAAGGTTAGGAAATGGATTTTAATAATGATTGTACAAAATTTTTAGTGCCTGTGCTCTGAGTGCAAATTGGGGGATTTGAAACTAGAATCAATTTTCTTTAGTTTAATATCAGTCACCTGAAATCAATTCTACAAACAGGAAGCGCAAACAGAGGCTGGCACATGGCTATTTCTCCAAGTGTCCTACTAAAAATAAGTTCACATGGTGACAGGACCCAGCAGAAGCATGCCCCCAGAGCCACATCCCTGAAGGAACAGGCCCTCCTCAGCCCCATCAAATTGCTGAGCATTTTCCTATTAGGACGGATCTCAGGCCACAGAAGTTAACTGAGAGTTGAATGGAGCCCAAGGACAGAAGCTTGGAAGAGAGGCAGGTAGTCAAAGGCCAGGGCAGAGGAACACATAGAAGGGAGTGGGAGAGAGCAGAAGGGGTGTTAGTCCTCAGCCAGTGCAAGAGGGCCTGGCCACCTAGGCCAGACAGGCAGCCCATCACCTGGGCCCTCAGTCTGTGCTCATAGCAGAAACATGGCTACAAACTAGTCATCAGTGCCACTGGACTGGGGATAGAAACACAGGGCCACCACTCAGACACACAGCCTGACTGCGCTACTTGGAATGGATGAGTGGAATCGGCCACCTAATGCCACAGCAACACTGAGGTTAGCACTCAACCTACCTTCCCTTGAGCCTAGCCATCTCTGGGAGCCAGGCTAGAAGATTCTGGCAACAATTCTGGGATCCTGCCTAATACATAGATTATAAATATACCTCACTGTTTATTCCTTAAATACTACTCATCTCCTCACTTAATCCTTAAGTACCACACAGAGGTCAGAAAAGGACCAATCCTCACCAATCCCCTTCCCCAAATTGTTGAAATATTAATGTGAAACCAATTTTAAAACATACATAATTAACTTCTTAAAAGAGGGCTGGGGTTGTCGCTCAACGGTAGAGCACTTGCCTCGAACATGTGAGACCCTGGGTTCGATCCTCAGCACCACATAAAAATAAATGAATAAAATAAAGGTACTGTGTTGTCCAACTACAACTAAACAATAAATATTAAAAAAAAAAAAAACACATAGAGCTGGATGCAGTGGCACATGCCTATAATCCCAGTGACTGGCTGATGTAGGAGGACCACAAGTTCAAGACGGTAAGTTCAAAAACTACTGTTTAGTGAGACCCTCAGCAAACTAGGAGACCTTGTCTCAAAACAAAACAAAAAAAAAGTTCTAGAGATGTATCTCGGTGGTAAAGCACCTCTAGGTTCAATCTCCAGTACAAAAAAAAAAAAAAAAAAAAAAAAACACTGCCAGGTGCAGTGGAACATGCCTGTAGTCCCAGCCACTCAGGAGGCTGAGACAGGAAGATTCCAAGTTTAGCCTGCCTCACCACCTCCGCAAGACTCTCTTCAGTGCTCCCAGCTCCTGGTTCTCTTTTCACTCCTACTTGCTGGGGACCATTTGTTTTTCAACCAGTAATTGAACAGTAACTTAAGGACCACTGTAGGGAAGGGTCTCTGCCTCCTGCCCAGATCTCCCCCACAGTTCACATTAGACAATCAAAAAGCCAAGATGATGTGTCAAAGTCTCTATGACAGCAGCATGGTCTTTATGCAATAAAGTGGACCCTTGTGGTCCAGCACAGGGTTGGCAAACCTTCTAACGGGCCAGAGAATGATGAAAACTTTCAGTTCGCAGGCCACAAGGTCTCTGCTGCCACTACTCACTTCTGCTGAGCAGCACACCAAAGCAGTCAACCTGGTCACACCCCCAAGCAGAGTTGACATTAAAATTTGAATTTCACATAGTATTCATGTGAAACACATTATTACTCTTTGGAATTTTAAAAAATGTTAAAGCCATTCTAAACTCGCAGGTTATGCAAAGGCACTGGCATGAGAGCTGAATTTTGCCAACCTCCGCTCCAGCCCCATTGACTCTAACCAAGCTCAGTGCTCCTCTTCATGGGCAAAAACCACCCGAAACAAGTCAGAAAGGGAGAGGAGCTGACCCAAGTATAATCAGAGAATGCAAAGAGCTACTAAATTGCAAAGGAGGGGCTGGGGTTGTGGTTCAGTGGTAGAATACTTGCCTAGCACCTGTGAGGCACTAGGTTCAATCCTCAGCACCACATAAAAATAAATAAAATAAAGGAACTGTATCTATTTACAACTAAAAAAAAAAAATTAAATTGCAAGAGAAGACAGTGTCTACAAAGAAGGCTCCAAGACACACAGCAACCTGGAGTGATCTGGAAATGGTAAGAGCCAAAGGCCCACAGTGCAGGTGCCTGGGAGGTGGCGCACCAGTTGAGGCTGACAGCTATGTCTGTGACAACACAAGTCATCAAGTTATGACTTGGTTACACTTGGCTACTTTAAGGATTCGGGAGATTAAAGCATATATGGCAAAAGTATCTCTATCCATAAACTCCAAGGCTCTGACTATGCAGGCTCTGCAAGGTCCAATTCCACGTAACTCCTGCCTTCCACAGATGCTACAGGGTCGGGCAGAGCATCCAAACCACACAACAGAAACAGCCCCACACTGTGTCTGCAAGCTGAGACTGCACGAGATGGAGGATGACTCATTTACTCATGTAACCCCTTCTGCCACTTGAGGTCCTCTCTCCTTTGTTCCAATCACCTTTTCCAAACAAATTTATTAAGAGTTTCTATCTTCTTAATTCCAAGCTATCTTCTCTTACCCTGGCCATACTCAGACAGATGGCACCTGTCAGCCCTGCTTTCCATCCTTAAATGCTTTGTTTTTTCCTGGAAAGGTCCAATGCCTTCCAGAGGCAGGCCATCGGTGAGTAGAAAACTGCCCTCTGTTCTCCGGAAATGGTTGACAGTCTCATAGCTCATGGCCTTCATCAAGTGTAATCCTGAATCTTTCACAAAGTCCTCTGACTTCCTTGAATGTCTCTTCTTTTTCTTCTTCTTCTTTTTGTGTCTGTGGAGGTCGGCATCAGAGTACGCTACTGAAAGATCGGAATCTTGCTGATGCCTGCAGAAGAAGCAGCCAGAATTCAACAACCAAAACACAGAAGCACCTCACACAGGACTTGGCCCTGGGCTTTCATGCCCACTCAGGACTTCAATGTGCAGACACAGGTAAAATTCTTACCTAGTTACAAATGTGTTGTTCATTTGCACTGTAATGCTTTTTAATCCCAGGGTCAAAATTTAGCCAACCTGGACCCCACCTCTGGCCACCTCCACCCACCTCCAGCAGCACTCAGGAGCTGGGGCTGTGGCCAGACCACCATGGGGGTACCTGGCTAACTTCTCCTAAAACCGATGACTAAAGGAAAATAGGATTTTGTCATGTGTCTCAGGCACAGAGAAGGGAAGAAGCTTGTGACTTCCTTTCCCCTCATATACCTGCTGCCTGTTTACATATGGCTTTTGGCAACTAAAGTACAAAGTAACCCTATGGTCACATGTGCTCATCACAGCATGTATCAGTCATTTTAAAGACAATTGCCAACCTGCTTTTTAAAAATATAAACACATTTAGGATTTGAACTGAGAAACAGAGACAGAAAAACAGACAAAGGCAGGCCAAGGAAATAAATGATATACATCTAAGACCCCCACTCTAGGCAGGCAGGCAAATATCAAAGGAACTGTGGCCTCCTGTTTTCTGCCTATCTTGTTGTTCCTAAATTTCAAGAAAATGTAACAGATATGAAAATATAACTTCATCAAATAAAAATCAACCTTGAAGACAGAGATTCCCGCCTTACATTTACACTTACTCTTAGGAGGGTTATAAAGCATTAACTGAGAAGGCAACATCATTTAAGAAATGAGGCTGTTGGCCATTACGATACAAATGCAGCTCAAAAGCAGCAGTTTTAGAAATGTGTAGAAATAGCGAAATCTCAAACCCCACAGAGATGAAGAATACAAATCAAACCAGTGCAACTGACACAGCCCTTTGCTGGTTACTGTGAGAAGTGCCGGAGGCCTGGAGCTCCCCGGGAGCTCCGTGGGCGAAGTGCCTCTGCTTTGCTCCAAGTGCGCCACCATCCTCACCTGCAGTCGCGCTCTCGATGTTTGTCTTTGGATTTCTTTTTCTTCTTTGATTTCTTGTGCTTCTTCACCTTAGGCTCTTCTAAAGGGTCCTTCTGTAAGCTTCTGTGGGCTTTCTTTTCTAAGTGACTGTCATTATTTTCTATGATCTCGTACCTCCATTTCCGCGACTTTACAGTTTCATGTTCATGAAACCGATCCGAGAGGCTGAAACTGCTGTCTTCAGCTCCCAGTGCAGTCTTCTCCTGGGGGTACCTCGCAGGGTGCAGAGGAAGGGCAGGGGCTGCCCCCACTCGCACACTGTGCAAGTGGTGCCGCTCCTTGCCCCTGGCAGGAGGCTCCCAGCCCTTCCTGCCCCTGTAGCAGTCCTTGTGCAGCCGTGCTCGGTCATGCTCCCGGCCACTGCTGTGTAGAGGCCTCCATTCCCTCGTCTCCCTGGCTGCGTAGGGGACGTACCTGTCATGGTAATACCTGCACTTGTCCCACCTCATCTTCTCAGGGTAGTACTTCTCCCGGCCCCAGGTGTGCTCGCTCTCTGAGTGGTGGTGTCTGGCCCAGTCCTGGTCTGACCCACCTCTGTTGCGAGAGTGGTGATAGCTGTACCTGCCCAGGGAGCGGCGCTCGCTGGGGCTGACCCGCTCGCTGTGGCACAGGGGGTGCTGACTCCCCTTACAGTGCTCCACTTGGTGGCGCTCCTGCTTGGCCCGCTCTCTAACATAGCGCCGCTTTTTGTGATAATGGTCCTCTGTCTTGCTCCTACTTTCCCTTGCGTGTTCTCCACTGGAGGAACGATCTCTACGGTTCCGATAATGTCCTCGATCAACTTTTCTGAGGCTACCGATTTTTTCTTTAACCGGAGAATGATCCTGAACTTTCTGTCCAACCTTGTTTTCATCACATCTCTCGCCACTGCTATGCTCGTCGCCCCCATCTGAGTGGGCTCCTGTGGTCCTGCTGTCTGGCTGGGGAGAGGTCAATGCATCTGCAGACACGCCTGTGCTTCTGGAAGGATCTTCTACATCCCTGCATCTGTCTCTGCTGAGGTAAACTAGGAGTTTATGCTCACATTCATCTTCTGAACGTACTGAGGGAGTTGGGCTCAACTTCTCCACTATTTCCACTGGTGCAGAGTCCCGTGGACTCTCAATTAACATTCCTTTCACCTCTTGGGATGGTTTGCTCTGGTCATTTGTAAGATTCTCAGTGTCACACAGGTTAGAAAGTTGATCATCCCCCATGGGATTCTTGTTGGTGTGACAAACATTGTTAATAATAGGCAAAGACTCTTCAGGTTTTGCTGAAATGTTTTCAGAGACTTCTTCTTTGGTAGATTTGGTGTTGGGGTCGGAGGGTGGCAAAGCCTTCTTTAACTTGCTGCTCAGACTTGTAACTGTCTCCACTTTTTCGTGAGAACCAGCAGTGGTACTGCCAACTTCCGGCTCTGTAGCAGGCTCCTCAGCTGGACTTATCTCTGTTCCAGTCAAACTGCAGCCCCACCAAAACAGAGAAACAAACCAGGAGTTAGCCTGACTTCTGTACAGGTTTTTGTCATTGGCTATGTTTGCTAAATATTTTTTAACTTTAAGTATATCTGCCTGAAACCTAGTAACAGGCTTATTTATTATCTCTAAAAATCAGAATTTTTTTTTCCCTTTATTGAATAAAATTTGTATCTAGCCTATCTCTTATCCTATTTTTCAGCAACAAGGATTCTGCAGTTCTAGAATCTTCCTATATCCATATATTTCTAATTCTTCTTAAGGAGTAAATCTAGGGCTAGGGTTGTGGCTCAGCAGTAGAGTGCTCGTCTAGCATGTGCGAGGCCCTGGGTTCAATCCTCAGCACCACATAAAAAAAAATAATAATAATAAATATATAAATAAAATAAAGGTATTGTGTCAAACTACTTCTAAAAAAATAAATGTTTTTAAAAAAGTAAATCTAAAACGATAACAAAAAATTATACTGGGGTCACTAAGTTCTCTAGATCCCTTCTCCCTTTCTCTTAGAGCTTCTGAGGCAGGGGAGCTACCTCCAAATAGAACCAGCAACTCCCTGAATTATGGAAGCCGAGGAGGACTCACTGAGGCTTAGGACTTTCTGTGATAAATTCACCCACCCTTAGCAGCTGAAGAGCTTCTGGCTCATATTCCCAAGGCTAGTGACAGCTGCCAGAAAATAATAAAATACCAGCGATCTCTACTTTTTAGAGATAACCCCTGTGACCTGTGAAGTCACCATGGAGACACTGTAGAAGAGGACTCTCAGAGCTCAGCACATAAAGCAGTACATGATTGGCCATACTACATCATGGGCTTGTTAGTGTCATCTATAATAATTCCCAGGCACATCAGAGATGAGGACCACAAAACTAGACTAGAAAAAACACGGAAAATCACTGTACAAGACAGAGTGTTCCAGCTACTCTGTCTTTAAGAATGAGTATTCTTTGCCTAAAGGACCCAATTCTGCTTTAACAATTAAACCTCCCTAACACAGGTTCTCAGTTGGGGAAGCTGGCAGGTATTTTCTGGGGTAGCCAGAGTGATGGGGGAACCCCAATGGCACAGGTGCCACACATGGAGAAAGAATCCTCTATCCTACATGTTCTCACATCTGCAAGGGTAAAAATACCAGTTGTGTTATTAGCTCATTTTCCAAAGACACTAAATTTTCTAGCAATTCAATTACGATATAAAGCAAGAGATGGATGGTCATGCTGTGATTTGGTAAGAACTTCACCAAAAGTTTTCATCAAGAGAGTCTGGTACTCCTGATGGTGAATCTGGGCATGGCACTTAGTCGATTTCAAGCTGCATTGTAAACAGCCAGGTGCACAGCACACCTGTGCACACATGCCAATACCTGAGTACTCCATATCCTGGTGCAGCCTTACCTGGTGGTTTCCACACCGAAAGTGCATTTCAAACCCCTTCCATTTTATTCCTGAGATAAGTTACAGTCAGGTCAATATACTGAATTTGTGTGGGGGGACAGGACATGGGACTCAACACTAGGCATTCTGCCTCTGAGCTACATACATCTCAGCCCTTTGTTTTGTTTTTGAGACAGGATCTAAGTTGCTAAGGCTGGCCTTGAATTTGCAATCTTCCTGCCTCAGACTCCTGAGTAGATTATAGGCACGAACTACTGCACCTGGTGATACATTGACTTTTTTTTTTTTCTTTTTAATTGAGTGTCAAGGCAGGATATATTTTCTTTGAATTTTAGATTTCTGGAGGGGCCTTCAAAGAACACTTGCTTTCTGATAGAGTTGCAAACCCCTGCCCTATAACCTTAACACAGCTTTACCTGCTTGTCTGTCATTAGAAAGGTGGCACTGGGGGCTGGGTTGTAGCTCAGTGGTAAAGCGCTCGCCTAGCACGTGCAAAGCCCTGGATTCGATCCTCAGCACCACATAAAAATAAATAAAGAAAATAAAGGCATTGTGTCTAACTACAACTAAAAAATAAGTATAAAAAAAAAAAAAAGAAAGATGGCACTCGATATCAGATTCAGAAGTGGACCAAAAGCATCACTGGTCAGAGAGAGCATCATCAACGGGATTGTGCCATGCTGTAATGACTGAATCCCACAGAGCGCATTTTTTTCTTACTCTTCTAAAATGCAAATAACAAATCCTATAGACTATTATGCAAGTCATTCCAAGATTCAGCTGGGTGAAGTGTACATATCTGCAATCCTAGCTATCCAGGAGAGCTGAGGTGGGGATATCACGAGATTGGGACCAGCCTGGGCAATTTATTAAGACCCTGTCTCAAATTTTTTTAAAAAATTAAAGATAAAATGGGCTGAGGATGTAGCTCACTCAGAGAGTGGTTCTGGCTTCAATCCCCAAATCATTGCAGGGTTCAAATTGTTCAATATAAGACTTCTATGGACATTATTGGATGTCATACCATGAAGTTCATTTCCTCGTAATTCATTCTTTTCTTACCTTGTTTCATCTATTGAGCCTTTTACTTTGTTGCTAAGTTTGAAAGTCTCTAAGATTTTGTCTTCTGGGAGAGATGGCAAAGGAACAGGCATCAACTACAATGAAAAACAAAGACATTTTAATTCTAGCTGCCAGCTCCATGATCACTTAAGTCTGGCCAAGTGAATGGCCAAGAATGAGACTCAAAGCAAAGCCTCTTCCACTCACTCACCTTTCCAGGAAGACCATTTGCTTTAGAAAAGGGATTTTCTGAGTGTATAGTAGGCTGGACTTGGCAGCTGGCACCTTCAAATGATAGGCCATTTTCTTTTGGGTTGCCATCTGCACCATTAGCACCATTTAAAGTGATAGGTTCTTGAAGCTCATGCTGAGAAGCCTCATCATCTTCGGCTTCTTCACCAGCAGAGTGAGAGCTCGTCACTGTACCCACACCATTCTCCTTGGCCAGGCCCTTTGTTTCCTCGTCAGACTCTTCGGATGACTCGGCACCATAGGGGACCAGCACACTGGAGCTCAGCTTAGACTTGCCATTCATCACTGGCTTGGAGCAGGATTCACTCGGAGAGATGGGTTTTGCTACTTTATTAGAAATTGACATCGTAGATGCATTCGAGGTAGACTGTATTGCAGAAGAATTAGTAATGGTAGAAGAGGGAACAGGCTTGTTAGGAGCCTCCAAAGAATTGCTGTGAAGATTAGGCTGAGACTGACCTTGGCGAACAGGCAACTTGTTGTGAATACTTATGGTAATTTTTTGTTTCTTGGGATGTTCTGGAATAACTGAGGGCCTGTTAACTGACCAGTTTTGAACAGAAGTGGAAGCATTAACAGGACCAGCCCTGTTGACACTGGGATTTCCATTAGGACTTGACATGGAACTGCTTGGTGTTTCCTTCAATGGCCCAGTTCCATTCAAGTGAGGTGGATTCTGGAAGGAAAAAAACCATACTCATGTCAGTGCTCCAAGAACATGGTCCAACTTGGCTGAGGGCACTTCCCATGTGGGCCTTGTTATAACTTATAGATTTCACATGTCTAGAAATACCACTCTTTTCTTTTCATCTGCTGCAACCCACATACACCTTAAAAGGCCCTAGTTTTCTGGCAATTAATTAATAAAAAAACAAATATGTTTGCCAGATCACAATCCCCAGACCAAATTTTTCTATTTCCCAGGTCACTCTGAGAAAGTCACACATATTCTCCTCAGCTGGGTTTCCTGGGAGGCCCATATCACAAAGACAAAAGTACCAGGAAGCAGGAATCACCACTGGCCTCAAAGCTAAGGCAGGCTAGAACAACCCACACTAGACAACCCCAGCCACCAACCCGTGTCATCTCCCGGTTCTACTTGTGCAGGTCTATTGCTCCAGGTTCCCACTACTGGTGCTAAATCCCTGTGAGGACCTGGATGAAAGCTGGTTTACAGATGAAATCATGTTGGGCCTTCACAATGTTTTCTTAAATATTTGAATTAGTTGTTATTTTAACATTGGAAGGTTTCATGGTAAAAACCAACCCAACAAACAATTTAATAAACCAATTACAGCTGTTCCCTTCCAGAGTCATCTATACTCTGGTTTTCCAATGCCCTAATGTCAACTCTGAAGAAGAGCCCAACTCAGAAGCCAGCTGCCTGCCCAGCTCACAAAGGCATTGGATTCTACTACTACCTAATGTCCTTTAAAAAAAAAAAAAAAAAAAAGCATCTAACTAGAAAAATCTGATAATTCAAATTAAACTCAACTGGGAAGCTGTAGAACACCACAACACCAGTGACATGGCTTAGTCCCGACAGGCTGCTCACAATTTCCTGTGAGTCTGGCAAGTCAGGCCCCATTCTGCAGACTGCTTCATACAACAGAGGTACACAAGCAGTCCTCCTGACAGGACCATCAGATGCAAGATCAAATTCAAGTGGACAGCAGACATAAAATGCCACATACCTGAAGTAGCTACATGGACCCTTTGTAAAAGGGTCACTTTTCTGGTATCCAACATTAAGAACCCAAATATCTTACCCATGGAGCAGGAGTCCACACTGGGAGTTGACATTTAAATATACTCACACCCATACCATCTTCTTGATCATTCTATTCATGCTAAAGTTTCTGTATACTTGCCATTATTTTGTAATAAAGGGCTTGAATCAACTTTAACAAGAGATTCAGTTGTGCATGAGGACATAGCAACTACTTTAATGTTAACTTGAGGGTTCAAGGGTACATTTTTAAAATTAACATAAAAGTTATATTGCACCTATGAATATTACCTTTATCAGGTGAGAAGGAAGCTGTGGTCCAATAAACCCTGGCGTCGTGGCCTGCTTGTTGGTAACAACCCGCTGACTAATTACTGGGCGGGGAGAGGACTGGCCCGGGCTATGGGTGGAATGAGTAAGTTCACCTCCATTTTTCACATCATGGGACCTGAGGACAAAGAGTGATATGACTTAGGGTGAGGAAGGACATCTCCTTAGAAGAGACTCACTTACAAAATCAACAACACTTAACCCCTCAGAAACTAATGGACAAATGAGTGCTTTTATGTCACTCTGTACAGAGCTATACATGTTTTTCCTTTAGGTCAATGTTAGTTGCTCAGATCAGGACACAACAGGGGCAACTGGGTAAGTAAAATGGCATTTTCCAACACCACCTCCTCAACCTTGCCCCTCAGCAGCAGCTTCCATTCTATCTAGTGCTGGATCATTGCTGCCCCCCACCCCTGTTTTCATTCGTATTGTTGGTTTTCACTAGTATTTAGTATTCCTAAAGCATAAAGGGGCGGGGGGCTTTATTAAAAAACCACTCTCAATTGAGCATGATGGCACACATGCCTATAATCCCAGCACTTCAGGAGGCTGAGGCAGGAAGATTGCAAGTTCAAAGCTAGTCTCTGAAACTTAGCAAGATCCTTTCAAAAAATTTTGAAAGGCTAGGGATGTGGCTCAGTGTTTAAGTACTCCACCCCTGGGTTCAATCCTGGTACCGAAAAAAAAAAAAATCACTCTCAGCAAGAGAATTACAAGTTCAAAGTCAGCCTGGGCAACTTAGCAAGAGTCTGTTTCAAAACAAAAAAATCAGCCGGGCACAGTGGCACACACCTGTAATCCCAGTGGCTCAGGAGGCTGAGGCAGGAGGATCGAGAGTTCAAAGCCAGCCTCAGCAACAGTGAAATGCTAAGCAACAAAATGAGACCCTGTCTCTAAATAAAATACAAAATAAGGCTGGGGATGTGGCTCAGTGGTCAAGTATCCCTGAGTTCAATCCCTGGTACCAAAAAATAAATAAATCAATCAATCAAAAGAGCAGAGGATGTGGCTCAGTGGTAGACTGCTCCTGGATTCAATGCCTAGTACTAAGAAAAACAAAAGAAAAATTACAACTGTGTAATATTTCAACACATGGCTATCTATGATCATTTTGCTACTGTTGGACATTTTAGGATATTCTTAATTGTCAGCTATTAAAAAGGGACACCTTGAGGGACGGAGTGCTAGGCCAGCCTGCTCAATGCCCTGGATTCCATTTCTGGTATTGCAGAAGAAAACAATAAAAATAAAACAACAACAACAAAAAAAAAAAAACCCAAGGGGCACACTGGAGCATGCATCAGATTTCTGCAAAAAATGGAACTGATAAATCAGATCTTACAGCTATAACAGGACAGCCCCGAACACTGGTGCTAGTGTTGGCCCAAGCTGGTACTTGACTGGCAGCCTAAGCTCAGCAGTGAGGTGATGGTGGCTGTGATCACAAAGGATGCTCAGAGACCCCTTCCCAAGGCCACCCACTGCCCTCAGTGGCCCCTGGCCCACTTGTTTTGCCACCAGCAGCATAAGCTACCCTTCTAAATTGTCATCTTTCCTTTCCTCTCTACCTTTTAGTGCTGTGTTGCCAAAAGAGCTGGAAACTAAGGCCAACTCATAATCCATACTCAAAAACAACCTGCTCACTCTCCAGGCCATTGGCAGAGCTAATCTTCAAACTATCATTAGAAAGAATAAATAAATAAATAACTTAAAATTGGCTAGACATATTGGCCAATTTTAAGTTAATTCTAACTACTCAGAAGGCCAAGGCAGGTGAATTGCAAATTCAAGGCCAGCCTAAGCAACTTAGACCCTGTCTCAAAATAAAAAATAAAAAAGGCAGGGGATATAGTTCAGTGATAGACTGAACCCCTAAGTTCAATCCCCAGTACCACCAGAAAAAAAAGAAAAAGGTGGCGGGGGTGGGGAGGCTCAAAAATTGAATTTAAATATGTTGATGAGAGGAAAGAAATGGTGGAACAAAAAATTTAACAACTTGTTTTCATGACAATACCTGATATAAAAGAGCACATAAGCTTGTTGGCTGAGTACCGATCTAATATCACTGGTAGATACAATGGAATCATTCATTTGATACCAGAGGCCATTACTAGCCTGCAAAAGAGTCAATAGAGAGATTAGTTATATTCACAAGAAACACAGTCAAGAGACATTAAAGAACAACAGGTTAACCTAAGTTTCACAGATTAACCATTTAAGTTCTACTTTTTACTCCCAAGAACATTAGAGCTATCTTTTGGTACATATGTGAAATAACTGACTATTAGCAAAATCCATACAACTTACTTTTATGTAACAGAAGTAATGGCCAGCGTGGCAATTAAAACCAGTGTGCACCAGCACTGCATACAGAACATAAATAATTGGTTCTCCATTTGGTTGAGACATGTATGGACGAATATCAAGATATTCAGGATATTTCACATCCTAAACAGAAATGAGAACAGGAAAACAGAATGTCATTTCTAAAGAAACACACCATCCATATATTCAAGTGCAGAACATTTAGAGTGTCCTGGAAGAAGACTCAAAGGATACTGCATGCTGTGATGTTACAGCAAAACCCCAATGCATTTAGCCACCTTTTCAAAGGACACAATTAACCTAGAAAACACCTGAACCTAAGAGCATTGAAGGCAGCCTCTCTGTCTTTTATTTCCCTTCAACAAGGAAGAATCAAGGAAGATCCACGTTCTGTGAATCCATCAAATCTACCAGACAATAACAAAATGACAACTCTGGACATTAATCACAACTTATTTTTATTTTAAATAAAAATAATTTTGGAATATATTATTTATTTTTCTTGCATGCTGTTGAATTTTTTTTACCATATTCAAATTTCAGTAAGTGGGAAGAAAACAGGAAAATTCAGTGTACTGAAAAAATCAGAAAATAAACAAGAAAATGAACTAAGACAGGGACATCTCTTTGGATTTCAAATTATACAAGCTGTCCCTGCATCCCCTCATTACCATGGATACCAAAGAACTGACTATGAAGCCCAAATGCAGATAACAGTTACCAATTTTATCACTAGAAAGTCCAGCCAGCTGAAGCGTACACTAAAACACACACACTCATAAGCACATAGTCCAAACTACTGGCACAATTATTTGATCTTTTTTTTTTCTTTCTTTTTTTCCCCAGCTACCAAATGCTGGAAGAACTCAGAAAATTGATCTAATGATTATTCACTTAAGTCATTTATAACCTTTAATAGTTACTAACACGTAAGCTTTGTAAGGTTTCACATAAAAGATTATTAACATACCTTAGCAATTTTTCCACCAGTAAAATTTGCAAAGCGTTTCAGAGAAAGTGTAAGAACATTAGAAGATCTATGTATAGTGAACCTTTTTGAAGCTGGAACCATCTTTTTACACCTTGAAACACACAGAAACAAACGATTAAAAAAATATGAATTTTTCCAGTGTTTTAGTCTTTCCTTAGTTATTTTTCTACAACATCCTAAATGAAGATTCCAAAATAAGGATACTAAGATGAGAAACACCAGCACCTTAAATCAATAGTGAAAATATTAAATTAAAAATACCAAACTGCCTAAAAGCATGAAGGAAGGAAAAATAGGACAATGCCAAAATACCAAGCCATGTAGACTACCAATAGGTTAACTCAGGCTGGGGGTATTGCTCAATAATGGAGCACTTGCCTAGCATGAATGAGGCCCTGGGATGCAGCCCCCAGCACTGAAAAAATGATAATAATAAAAAACTTATAAAAACTTAAAAGCTAATAAGAACCAGGACAATGGTGTACAACTATAATCCTGGCAACTCAGGAGGCTGAGGCAGGAGGATGGCAAGTTCAAGACCAGCCTCTGCAACTTAACAAGAGCCTGTCCCAAAATAAAAAGGGTTGTGGATGTATCTTAGTGGCTGAGCATCCTGGGTTTAATACCCAGTACCACCCCCCAAAAAAAAACATTTTTTTTTAAGCTCGCATAGTTCTGTTACAGCAGATAGCAAACCCTATCCAGATATAAAAGGAGCTGGGTTGTGGTTCAGTAGTAGAGTGCTTGCCTGGCACACGTGAGACACTGGATTCAATCCTCAGCACCACACAAAATAAATAAAATATTTTGTCTAGATATAAAAGGAAAAAAATAAAAGACTAGAAATTTAAAACAGGAGAAAGTGCCATAGTATTGGCAATAAGGGAGCCTTCTCTCCCCACCCCCATAATAAATATATAATGAAAAAAAGATTTCCTATATTACCTGACTATAAAGTAGAAATCTACTTAAAACATATGAAAACAGGGCCTTCTTAAAATAGGCTCTTTTTACTGCCTGGACAAATATATTACTGAATAATCTAAATTAGACATTACCCCACACTCTGGGTACTGATAAAAGAGAAAGAGATCCTTAGCTCTTCTGAGAGTAAGTGACCCCCACCCTATTCTCAACCTTTTTCTAACAGGAAAGTCAATGAAAATGCTGCTTGACAAACTGTTATCCCATGCTGTGAGGTCCTGGGAGAAGACACTAATGTGTGGAGTATGGATGATATTAGCTTGCTTTCTCCCATCCAACTGGCCCTAGAGTAAGGTGCCAGTCCTCCAAAGGCACAAAGCTGCACATCTTGAAAGAGTGGAAACATTATACATTCCATGTTCTGGCCTCTAGTGGACAGGGAAACAGCATCTCTCCAGATGGCATTAAAAGCTTAAGGCAGGGCTAGGGTTATAGCTCTAGTGGGTAGAGCACCTGCCTAGCATGTGAGAGGCACTGGGTTCGATTCTCAGCACCATATATAAACAAATAAATAAAATAAAGGTCCACTGAAAACTAAAATAAAGGGGCTGGGATTGTGGTTCAGCGGTAGAGCGCCTGTCTAGCACGTGCAAGGCCCTGGGTTCAATCCTCAGCATCACATAATAAATAAATTAATTAATAACAAAAAATTTTAAAATAAATAAATAAGTAAACAAGAAAATTGAGGTATTATGTCCAACTGCTTCTAAAAAAATAAATATTTTTTAAAAAAGAAAACAAAAAGAAAAAATTAGAAGGAAAAAAGCTTAAGACAGGGGGCTGGGATGTTGGCTCAGGGGTAGAGTGCTTGCCTAGCATGCGTGAGGCACTAGGTTCTCATCACTGTGATCCTCAGCATCACATAAAAATAAATAAAATAAAGGTATTGTGTCCATCCATCTACTACTAAAAGTATTAATAACAACAAAAAAGCTTAAGGCAGCTTAGTGAGCCATTTGAATGCACCAAATTCTTTCAAGCCAAGTCTCCCTGCCACCCGCACTGTAACAGCCAGCAACAAGAACTAAAAAAGTTACCACCCATCATACTTGCTGCACTTGTAGGAGTTTTCACCATCCAGCTGTTCTGGTTTCACAAACTGCTCCAATGCCTTATTAACACTTTGAGCAGCCTGGAAGAAAAAAGCATAAAGACCATATCACTACACACTACCACAGGTTGAAAAACAAGAGCAGGAAGGAGGGGGAGGAAAAGAGAACATGTGAGCAAAAGACTCACACAGAAAAACAAATATGAATTTTTATGTAAAAGATGTTTTTTTACGGTGATATCCACATCTTCACACCAAATTATTTCTCCTTCCATTAAAAATACAGATTAAACAAAAATAAGTAAAGAGGTTGCTCACCACAGCTTTATTTAGAATAGCATAAAAGTAGAAAACATCAAGGAACCAGATAGGTGAATTACGGTATATCCTCTTACTGGACCACCACAAAACTGCCCAAAGAACACACTGATGTGGAAGGTCTCCAAGCAGAATTAAATAAAAATAGCAAGTGGAAAAACAGACTAAGTCATAATCCCACTTCTATGAAAAGGAAGTCATCTATTCTGGAGCAGGGTATATATCAAACTACTAAAGAACTAATTATGAAAGCAAGGTTTTACATATGTCTGCAAAGCTTCTTTTTATCATTAACATGTATTACACATCTGTAATCAGAAAAATGGAAACTCAATAAAAAAAAATAGGAGTTAAAATGCAAGAAGCAAAACAGTTTCTAAAAAATAATAAACATCTGGACTGGGCTTGTGGCTCAGTGGTAGAGCGCTCGCCTAGCACATGCAAGGCCCTGGGTTCGATCCTCAGCACCATATAAAAATAAATAAAACAAAGGTATTGTATCCAACTACAACTAAAAAAATAAATATTTAAAAAATAATAATAATAAACATCTAAGTTTGGCTAATACAGGGATCAAAATTTGATTTTATAAGATTTCTTAAGTGAAAAGTCAAAAGGTAATAAAAAGACTTTAAACTTAACCATCAAAATAATTAATCAGGGACTGAGGTTGTGGCTCAGCGGTAGAGTGCTCGCCTAGCGCGAGCAAGGCGCTGGTTTCAATCCTCAGCACCACATACACATAAATAAATAAATAAACAAGCAGATAAATAAATATATAAATAAATAAATAAGGTGATTGTGTCCAAAGTAAATACTAATAGTATTTTTTTTAAATAATTATTCAATTTACCTTTATCTCCAATGTTATGTCAAGATATGGATCAAAGGTATCTGAAACGCCCTTGCAATTTAAACACTTGACTGAAACAAAAATAAAATGCAAAAGATAAGCAAAGGGTATTCATCACATCAGTACCAACTATGAAATGACAGAATATAAATATTATTTCAAAATAAAAGAATTAAACCAGTAAAATTTTTACTCTATTAGATTGGGGGGAAAAAACTAAGTTAATATTACACACAGTATAGGTGAAAGGTCATGAATCTGGCCCCTTATACACTACTTGTTGGAATATAAACTGGTAAAAACCTCTTAGAATGACAACATGCCAATAATAGAAATTAAAATACACCCTATGACCTAAAAAATGCTAATTTTAAGAATTTATCCTATATATACTTTTACATAAACACAAAGGCATGTGTGCATGAATGTTCAATGATACACTGATGTAATAACAAAATAGAAACATAAATATCGATCAATAGAACAAAATTAATGAAATACTACTGAAATTGTGAAAGATTTTGTTAAGAATTATTTGTGCTAAAATATAAGATCTATAATACTTAGAGAAAAATGAAAGTATCATACATGCTCCCAGTTTGTTCACCCTTAAGAAATTACCAGAAGGCTAAACTACCAACTGGCACAGGGTTGCCATTAGGTCAGGGAGATTGGAGTCAGGGCTGGCTAGGAGATCTACATCATTAGCCCTTTCCTACTGTCTGCATTTTTAAAAACACATGCATGTATCACTTTATCAACTTTCAAACAAAAGTTTACCTCTAGATCTTAGGTATCCTCCAAATATCTGACAAACAAGTGTGGTAGCCTGGGTATGTCTGTCTAATCTGAAAAATAGTTAAAAAGTGACATGATAGAAGAATTATGCAAAAATTACCCTATGACTAGATTTTAAAAGCATATACATCTATAAAGGAACAAGATTCAAAAAGACCCCCAACCCACCACCATACACACACACACACACACACAAAAGACCTCAAGATATGTGGCAGCCAAAAACTAGCCCTTGCCTGACAGATACAGTGAGGGTTTGGGGATGAGGACAGAAGGAGCTATATTATGAAGGGACTTTGAAATCCAGGCAGGAATTTGGCCTTGCAACAAAGAAGATACTCTCAGCAGGTTTGTGACCCTGCACCAGAAGAATGACATGAAGGCCTAGATCAGCATGCAAAGGGAAATGTACTAGGTGTATGTGGGCAAGAGCAGGTGGGTTATGACTGTTTTCTATTTGTCTCCTCAGTCTTCCTTCATGTCTGCATTTAGGTTTTAGGACAAAGCTATAAGAATTCATAACTGACCAGAGAGAGAGAAAGAGGCAGGAAACACAGACACATTGTGAGTCTAGAGGTCAACAAAGAAAATGTTAGAAACAACCAGGAGAAGCAGGTAATTTTAGATCTGCTAAGGTGCACCATTACCCAGAAATTAAACTATGGCAAGGCCAACATTCATTTTCTGACACTTATAATTGAACAAATTAAAACTGTTATAACAAGTACCTTTCTAAATTACAATAATTTTAAAATAATGCAAATCAGGTCGGGAAGAGGCAGGGGAAAGTCAAAAGGTAAAGTAAACAGATCTGTATAACAGATTTTTATGTTGTAACAGATTTCAACATAAAAGGCAAAACTAAATTCTGATAAGCCAGGGACACAAAACATAGCAACGACTGATGTTTTATTTGACTTACTTATTGCTCCCATTCAAACATGCTTTTTGCATAGCATCAACAGTATACTGAAGAAATTCATGGGCATCTTCTTGGTTTCCAAAACGAAAGTGCCTAGCTATACCTATAAAATTTAAGTAAAGATGAGGCTTTATATCATTATATATTATATCCCTAGGCTATACCACAAAAAGTTATATCTTATATTTATTAGAAAAATCCCTGAATAATTACTTAATGAGGAAGCAACACTAACACAAGCTGCCTTGATAACAGCCAGGACCACATACTGTCACTGAGATCCAACAGGGGATGCAGTTTCTTAAGAGTCCAGAGCTTCTTTTTTTTTTTTTAAATACATTTTTTTTTTAGTTGTAGATGGACACAATATCTTTATTTTATTTTATTTATTTATTTTTATGTGGTGCTGATTATTGAACCCAGTGCCTCACGCATGCGAGGCAAGAGCTCTACCACTAAGCCACAATCCCAGCCCCAGAGCTTCTGCCTTTATCAAGTCAATAAAATTACACTTAAATAAAATCAACATTGGCCATATTTCCTCAAAAGTTTGTCTAAAGTATTATGTTGATGCACACAATTTTAAATATGGCATTAGATCTCCAAAAGAGAATCCATGAAAAACATAAATATCCAACTACTCTCAATTCTATCCAATGACCAATAGAACAAATTATATTTTCAGTTGCACAGTAATATTTTAGTCCTACTTCTCACTAAGCAGTTGTAATACCAAATTATTTTAAAAATAAAAACAACACAAATTAAGAAATCACAATGAAATATTATATATTGAATTTTACATGTATGAATGTGCATAAACATATATTACCTCAAATCATGAAATTTGCTAATATTCCACCAATTTTGACTTATAAAAATGGCAATTTCTTGATTCAACTGTGATGTGCTTTATGGATATATGTATACATACAGAACATAAACACAATGAGGGGGATTTTTATTGGGTTTTTTTGGTTGTTGTTTTTGTTTTTTGTTTTTACATTGGGGATTAAATCAGAGGGACTTTACCACTAAGCTATAGCCCCAGGACTTTTCATTTTTTATTTTGAGACAGGGTTTTACTATGACCTTGCTAAGTTGCTGAGGCTGGTCTCAAACTTGTGATTCTTCTATCTTAGCCTCCCGAGTCACTTGGATTATAGGCATGCACCACCGCTCCAGCCAAGAGCAGTGATATTTTCTTAAAGACTATGTTTAAAATATCATTCATGCCTACTACAAATTTATGTATAAAAATAAATACAGGGCCGGGTGCGGTGGCACAAACCTGTAATCCCAGCTGCTCGGGAGGCTGAGGCAGGAGGTTGAGAGTTCAAAGCCAGCCTCAGCAAAAGCAAGGCACTAACTAAGTAACTCAGTGAAACTCTGTCTCTAAATAAAATACAAAATAGGGCTGGGAATGTGGCTCAATGGTTAAGTATCTCTGAGTTCAATCCTCGGTACCCCAAAAAATAAAAAATTAAAAAATAAATAAGTAAAGGTACAAACAATCAAAACCTGAGCTGGCTAAAATTCTGCCAATATCCAACGATGTTTTAAAGATTTCTGCACTGTTTGTTCTGGCCTGTCAATAATGCTAAGAACCAATTAAATCTTCAGCAGCTTTTTAGGAGAAAGGATTATAGTTTCTCACTATATACTTATGCACCCTTATAATTACCCAGTTAGATACCAGATTAAAAATTAGTAGGTTTCTTAAAATTTTCACTCAGTTTTTATTACTACTTGGTTAAATAAAATGAATATATATTAAAAATGAATATGGGCTGGGATTGTGACACAGTGGTAGAGTGCTTGCGTAGCACATGTAAGGCACTGAGTTTGATCCTCAACACCACATAAAAATAAACAAAACAGGGGCTGTGGTTGTGGCTCAGCGGTACAGCACTTGCTTAGCGCGGGTGAGGCCCTGGATTCGATCCTCAGCACCACATAAAAACAAATTATAAAATAAAGGATTGACAACTACAACTAAAAAATAAATATTAAAAATTAAAAATAAAACAGATATTATGTCCATCTACAACTAAAAAAGAAAATTAAAAAAATGAATATAAAGTTTACTACAAAAAGCACGTAGAAAGTACAGAAGAAAATTTCATTCAACCTATTTAAAATTTTAAAATTAAGTGGAAAAGAGTGAAGTGTATCCATAAATTTGTTACACTGAGTAGTCTAAATTTTTCTTTGAGTCTAATTTCCTTAATTTTGACAACTCCTGTCACTAAGTACAATGTATTATTTATCCACCAAATTAAAACTAATTAAAATTAAAGAAACCTGTGGGATAATATCAAGAGTATTCCAACTATCTGGAAGAAAAAAGCCTCAGGAAAAAGGTAATAATTTTAAACAAATTGAGTTTTAAACAATTTAAAATTTGCTTATATTAAACTGAACGCTTATTATATTTTGCATTAATATTTCAAACTAATTTATACAATCCAGGCATAATAATTCGTGCCTGTAATTCCAGCTACTCAGGAGGCTGAGGCAGGAGGATCACAAGTTTAAGGCTAGCCTCAGCAATTTAGTAAGACACTATTTCAAAAAAAAGTAGGGACTGGGGAATGTAGATCAGTGGTAAAGTTCCCCTGGGTCTGATCCCCAGTATCAAAAAAAATAAAACAAAAAATGTTTACATAGTATAATAAGCAGTAACAAACACATAGTAAATGTTTAACCCAAAATTTGTTATTAAAATAAGACACTGCCATGTATGATAAAAATACGTGTCTGTTTTCTAATACTCCAGGAACCTTTTTTTTTTTTTTTTAATCTTAGGCCATGAAGACTAGCTAAAAGTCAGGCATTGTGGTACACGCCTATAGTCCCAGCTACTCTTGAGCCTGAGGTAGGAGGATCACTTGAGCCCCCAGAAGTTCAAAGCCAGCCCAGGAAATAAGAATCCATCTAAAAAAGAAAAGAAAAAGCAGAAAAGACAAATAACTAGCTAACTAGCTAAAAAACACTGATATAAACTATAATAATTAATACTTACGCCGCATCTCATTGATGACAAACATTGGTTTAATTACATCCCCAGGATTGCTGAGTGCCTGGGTAATATGCGCTTGCATTGTACACATCATGCAAAATCCTTCTGCATGACCTGAAAGAGAAATGTTAATCCTCCATATTAGTAAAATAAGACTATATAGGAAACTACAAATAAGGGGCACACTTCTGAGATGAAATATCAGTAACAGCTACTGTGTGTACATTGGGTTATTTTAATTCATTTTCATTTAATTCTCTAACAAATCAAAGCAATAAGTATACATTGGCTGTATTTTATGAGAGAGGAAAAATGGCTCAGAGTTAAAAATTTGCCCAAGGTCAGACATATAATCAGACCCAAATCATACCCTTTCAAGTTTTGAAACTTGTACTGGAAAAACAAGGATTTTTTTTCTTATACTACCATTTGTCTAAACTGGTAAAAGAATGTTTCTCACAGCAGGGTTAAGAAATCTCTATATACATATTTTGGCTTTCTTGGTCACATATGGTGGTCTCTACTGCATTTTCTTCTTCCTTTTTTTAACTTTTAAAAAAAATGTAGAAAATGATTCTTGTTTCACGCTAAGTGGTGCTAACCAGCATATAGTGGATAGAGGCAGGTATGTTAGTAAACATCCTACACAGCACAAGATAACCTCACACAGCAAAGAATTACCTGACCCAACGTCAATAGTACCAAGGTTGAGAAGTTCTGCCTAAATCTTCCAATAATATATATAATTAAAGCTTAAAAGTCTTGAAAGAAACAAACTATTTCCAATAAACTATGTCCCACAACAAAGTTCAAAAATATATACAGGAATAAACAAAATCCAGTACCCAATATAAAATTCATAATGTCTGTCATTCAATCAAAGAGTATAGGGCATATAAAGATGCAGGAATGACCAGCAGTAAGGGAGAAGGAAAAAAAGACTCCAAATATGATATAGAATACAGAATCAGAAAACAATAAGATATTAAGATGTGCAAGGAAGTGAAAAATGCAAGAGCACATTAAAGAGAAGCATATAAGTAGATCCAAATATACCTGAACAGTAGACTATGAGGTAAAATATATACCAGAGGGGATTAATAACTGATTAGACATTACAGAAAGAAGAAAACATTAGTGAACTGGAAGACATTCATTATGACACACAGAGCAAAAACAGTAATAGTAACAAAAAGGTAGGTGTGCCAGTGAGCTGTGAACAATTTCAAGCTGTCCATAATATATGTATGACTGGCATCTGAAGGTGAAGAGACAGAACAAATGTCAAAAAATAATTATCTACAAAGGGAAAGAAAGCACAGGGAGGTATTCAGAGTGATGGAATGATTTTGTATTCTGACTGAGGTGAGGTCATGGCTTACATGAACCTACATGTGGTAAAATTCAAAGAACTTGGCTGGGCATGGTGATGCACACCTACAATGCCAGCAACTCAGAAGGCTAAAGCAGGAGGATTGCAAGTTTAAAGCCAGCTTCAGCAACTTAGCCAGGTCCTATCTCAAAATAAAAAAATAAAGAGGATGGGGGTGTGTGGCTCAGTGGTTAAGCACCCCTGGGTTCAATCCCTTGAACAACAACAAAAAAAAAAAAAAAAATCAAAGAACTTTACACCAAAAATGTTATTCTGTGAAGTATAAAAATAAGTTTTTAAAAATGACCAGAAGTTGTTCAGATGTGATGGAAACAGTGAAAGCACAGAACTAAGAACCTCAACAAACCCCAAGCAGAAGAAACATGAAGAAACCTACAAAACGATCACTCAAACTGTTTAAGTGATAGAAATATTAAAAGCAGCTAAAAAATAAAAACATTATATATAAAGAAACAAAGGGAAAAGTGTAACAACAGACTTTTTGTCAGAAGCCACATGGGCTAGAAGACACTGCAGTAACATCTTTCAAGTAGTAAAAGAAAAATGATGATGCCCACATCCATCACAAATGAAAGTGACAGTTCCTCTTTTGGGACGATGGCATAAGGATAGTTTTCTCTGCTCTTCCTGCCATATACAACAACAATAAACAAACAAACAAAACTCTGAATATTTACATACAACAAACATAAAAAGGCTGTGAAAGTTAGTGGGGAAAAAAGACAGATACACTAGGGACCTCAGGACTCAATGGCAGTAGTTCCCTGATTTTCATTGTGCTTCAGATATTACAGACTTGGAGCTGAAGAAGTAAGCAACCAAATGCACAAAGCAAACCCCAAAGAAAGCTTTCCTGCTCTCTTGCCAGCCAAGGACAAGGAAAAGGGCAGCCCTGCTTTATAAGACAACTTTAGAAATATTATTCTACTCTGGCCTTTGTGTGTACACATGTGTATTTTTTCTGTAAATGACAGTGTTTTGATACCTTTAAAAACTTTTCTGTTTGGGGAAGAGACTATCCCTTCCAACTCTTAAAAGACTAGAAAGGGCTCAGCCAGGAGCATGCCATTGCTATGCAAATTAACAACCCAGAGCCATCCTCCTCTGTCTGGTCTGTACACCTCAGGAATCATTATTCCTGTTCATTAATCATCCCAGGATCAGATCCCAGGCAACTAAGGACCACCCATCTATGGCTCTGCACCTAACCCAACTATTAAAACTAGCCAATGCAAACTGTTCACCCTGCCCTGCCTTGCCTTACTTGGAAACCTCAATGAGGGCTTTGGCCTAATGATTTTCCCTCATTCCTGTCTTTATTCCTCTTAACCACCCTGGTATTTTTCCCACATGGCCCTGTGTGGCATGCCATGCCTCCTGTATCCCAGGGGCTGTGAATATAATCATCTTTATTTTCCTGGACCTCTCCTGTATCTCCTTCTAAGGCTGCACCCAAATAACCATCACATAAAACACCACCAAGCACAGCCAAACACTATATAAAAACTATTGCCTCACCTCTACCCATATTGCAAAGGCCAAGTGAAGGGCCTAAACTTCCATTCACAGGACTCTAATAAGGCACCCCAAAACACATCCAGTGGGTTATTGTTAGAGAAGAAAGATTGGGGGCTGGAACTTTCCCCCACACTAGGTGCTAGTCCCTTCCCCACCTCACAGTGGCCATGGAGACCATGTGAGGACCATCCTCAACAACTAATGAAAAGGCATTCCTCTACCTGGCCGCACAGAGTCAGGACTTTCACCATCACCCAGTGGTAACAAAAGCTACTCCCACTGCAGTGTCAGTGGAGACCACGCGGGGACTTGGAACTTCCATCAGCAGCAACTGAAAGCCCTAATCCTCACGTTGGAAGCTGAATGGGAACCTGGGCGTTTTTCTACCTTGGCATAACTTCACTTCCTCTGCCTAGATATCTCAGGGAAAGCTAAAACAGAGTTAGTTAAGACCCCATACATCAAAACAAAATGTAAAAATACTCAGGTTTCAATTGAAGAAAAGTAAAATAAAAGCATTTACCACTCCAAGAATCTATCAAACAAAAATTGTAACATTGCCTCACATGGTTTTAAAGGTATGTTGAGGAAATATTTAAGAAAATTGTAGAGCTGGGGATGTAGCTCATTGGGAGAGTAATTTGTCTAGCACATAAGGGTCTGAGTTCAATCTAGAAATGTAAAACAAACAAACAAACAAGATAAGGAGAGTGACTATGTATAATATAATACCTAGAGCAACCAACCACTAAAATAGCTAAACAAAGAGATATACTCAAAACATGATAAATAAATCAAAATGGAATTTTGAATATTTCTAAAAAATATTCAAGTAAACGAGATGGAGATAGGAGTAAGAAAACAGATATTAAACAAAAACAAAGGGAAAACAAATATAAAATGTCAGACTTAAGCCCTGATACATCAATAATCATCAAGTCCAAATATTCTAACTATACCTGTTGAAAGCCACACATTGCCACACAATGGTGGCCACCCCTATGATCCCAGCTACTCAGGAGGCTGAGGCAGGAGAATTGCAAGTTCAAGGCTAGCCCAGGCAAGTTGGCAAAGATCCCATCTCAGGGAAAAAAAAAAAAAGATTGGTGGTAGAGCACTTGCCTTGGATGTATAAGGCCCTGAGCTTGATTCCCAATACGGGGGTGGGGGGGGGGGGCGGGGGGGGGGAATGACACAGATTGACAAAATCAATTTAAAAACATGATCTAACTATACAAGAAACTCAGTTCAAATGTAATGATTCAGATAGGCTGAAAGTAAAAAGGACAAAAAAAGACATGCTATGAAACATCAATCAAAAAAACAAACAAACAACAAACAAACAAAAACCCAGGAATGTCTATGTTAACATCAAATAAAGCAGACTAGAGAGCAAAGACCACTACCAAAGAGAAGGACATTACATAATATAAAGGATCAACCCATTAAGACACAACAATCATAAGTGTACCTGTATCAAACAGAACTTCAAAATACATGAATCAAATTCAGATATAACTGAGTGAAAAGAAATAGCCACATTTAGAGATGGAAACCTCAATATTTTTTTGTCAACAACTTATTGAACAATTCAACAAAAAAATGAACAAATATATGGAACTCATTTTTAATCAGTCACCAGATCTAATCAACACTTAAACAACAACTCCACCCACCAAGAGCAAAATACACATTTTGTTTCAGGTGCTTACAGAACATATACAAGACAGACCATATCCTGAGGCATAAAACAAACCTTGAAAAATTTAAAGTATGCTCACCAACCACAGCGGAATAAAAACCAGACATTGATAAGTGAAAGATAATAGAAAATCTCCAAATACCTGGAAACTAACACATATAAATAATCTGTGGATCAAAGAGTAAATCTCAAGGGAAATAAAAAATACATTGAACTAAATGTAAATTAAAAGACAACATATTTTTAAAAATAGGGACAGAATTAAAACAGTGCTGAAAGGGAAAATTTTAACTAAGTTTATCAACATCAGAAATGAAACTGGGGATATCAACACAGACCCTGTAAATATCAAAAGGGTAATAAGGAAATTCTATGATTAACTTTACACACATAAAGGCAACTGAGAATAAATGGACCAATTCCTCAACAAAGCAGCTGCCACAATTCACCCAAGAAAAAATAATTTGAGTAGTCCTATACCTATTTGAATTAGTACTTTTAAAACTCCCAGAAAAGAATATCTCCTGATTCAAATAATTTCACTAGAAAATTCCAAACATTTAAAAAAGAATAAACAGTTGGGTGTGGTAGTGCACACCTATAATCCGAGCAGCTTGGGAAGCTGAGGCAAGAGGATCACAAGTTCAAAGCCAGCCTCAGCAACTTAGACCCTAAAAGCAACTTAGTCAGGCCTTGTTTCAAAATAAAAAATAAAGAGGGCTAGAGATGTGGCTGAGTGTTTAAGTACCCTGGGTTCAATCCCTGGTACCAAAACAAATAAATTAATTTAATTAAATTAAAAATAAAAAAGAATTAACATTAAAAAATTATAAAATCTCTTCCAAAACACAGAAAATGAGTTAACATATCTAATTATGACACCAAAATCAGACAAAGACAGTACAAAAACAAAATTACAGACTAATATCTCTCATAAGTATAGATGAAAAAGCCCTGAATGAAATATAAGCAAATAAATTGGGCAATATATATGAAGAATTATATACCATTACCAAATAGAGTTTATTACAGGGCATGCAAAGATAACTCAATATTATACAATATAAATTACCATATTAACAGGCTAAAGATATCAGATGATCCTATCAATTTGATAAAGAAATCATTTGACAAAAATCAACATTCGCTCACAATAAAAAATAAGAATCAGAAAACAGAGTGGAAAGAAATTTCCATGAGTTGGTAAAAAGCATCTACCAAAAATCTACAGTTGCTGGGTGCAGTGGCACATGCCTGTAATCCCTAGGGCTTGGGATGCTGAAGAAGAAGGATCATGAATTTAAAGCCAGCCTCAGCAACTTAGCAAAGCTCTAAGCAACTCAGTGAGACCCTGTCTCTAAAATACAAAAATGGCTGGGGTGTGGCTCAATGGTTAAGTGTTGAATGCCCCTGGATTCAATCCCCAGTACCCAAAAAAGAAAAAAAGAAAAAAAATCTACAGCTAACAAGTTGAATGCTTTTCCCTATCATCAGGAAAAAGTCAAGGGGGCTGGGATTGTAGCTCAGTAAAGAGTACTTGCATAGCATGTGTGAGGCACTGGGTTTGCTTCTCAGCACCACATATATGTTTTGTTTTGGTTTGTGGTGCTAGGGATTGAACCTAGGGCCTTGTGCATGAGAGGCAAGCACTCTACCAACTGAACCATATATCCCCAACCCTCTCAGCACCACATATAAATAAATAAAGATCCATCAACAACTAAAAAATATTTAAAAAGAAAAGAGTTAATGCTTTCACTACACTTATTGAACAAAGTGCTAGAAGTTCTGGCCAGTGAAATAAGACAAAAAAGGAAATATGCAAGGCAAACAGACTAGTAAAACATAAGTAACACTGTCTGTATTTGTATGGCTTGACTAAATATGTAAAAAATTCCAAGAAGGAGCTGGAATTGTGGCTCAGTAGTAGAGTACTTGCCTGGCATGTGTGAGGCCCTGGATTCAATCATCAGCACCACATAAATAAAAATAAATAAATAAAAGATCCACTGATAACTAAAAGAAAATTTAAAAAAAATTTCAAGGAATCTACCCAAGATGCCTAGAATAAATGAGTTTAGCAATGTCACCAGATAATTATAATTCAAAAAAGGAGTAGAGCCAGGTTCGGTGGCACATGCCTGTAATCCCAGTGACTTGAGAGGCTGAGGCAGGAAAATCACAAGTTCAAAGCCAACTTCAGCAAATTATTGAGGCCCTCAGCAATTCAGCAAGACCCTGTCTCTAAAATAAAATATTAAAAAGTGCTGGGGATATAGCTACTCAGTGGTTAAGCACCTCAAATTCAATCCCTGGTAGAGAGAGAGAGAGAGAAAGAAGAGAAAGAAGAGAAAGAAGAGAGAGAGAGAGAGAGAGAGAGAGAGAGAGAGAGAGAGGGAGAGAGAGAGGGGTATAAATTAACAACAACAAAAAATTACAGAAAAAGATTAAAAAGGGAATGAAGAACAAATGGGACAAATAGAAAATGAATAGCAAGATGGGAGATTTAAACTAAATCCTATCAATTATCTCACTAAATGTAAATTACTAAAAATTCTAAAGTAAAAAGCAGAGACTTACTATTGGATAAAAAAGCAAGATCAAATAATAGGATGCTTATAAGAAATTCATTTTAAATACAGACATAGGTTAAAGTTGAAAAGATAAAAAGAATATGTTAATACTAATCATAAGAAAACTGGAGTGACTATATCTCAAAACATGCTTCAGAGTAAAAAATACTATTTGAGATAAAGGAGGTCACTTCATAAATGATAGATGAGGTCACTGAGAAGGCATAACAATCATAAATGAACAAGATTCAAAAGAGTACAACAAAATAAGCTATATTCTTTCTGACAGAGCAGAAAGAAACAAATTTGCAAATATAGCTTATTTCAACACTTCTCTCAAAATCTGATATAACAAGTAGATAGAAAAACAGGACACAAAGGATTACCTTATAGAAATTACAACCAATAGTAGCAGAATACACATCCTGATTAAGTATACATGGAACATTTAGCAAAACAGACCATGTTCTGGTGCATAAAACAAAGTTTAAAAGAATTCAAACATTGAAAAAGATATTCTCTAACCACAATGGAATAAAATTAGAAATCAATAACATGACAATTTCTGGTAAATTCCCGAATATTTGGCAACTAAATATGCAGTCCTAAATAATCTCAAGAGCAATTAGAAAGTTTTTTTAACTGAAATTAAAACATATCAAAACAGCACTTACAGGGAAACAGCACTTATCAAAAAGCACTTACAGGGAAATTTATAGCATTAAACACACTGGAAAAGATGATCGTAAATGCATCTAAGTTCCCCACCTTAAGTAAGAACAGTGTATTTCAAGAAAGCTAGACAGGAGAATTTTAAATGTTCTCACCACAAAGAAATAAAAAGTGTTTGAAGAGACAGATATATTTACCCTGATTTCAACATTATGCAATGTATACACGTATCAAATCATCACACAGTACACATAAATTACAGAATTTTTTTTCTGTCACTTAAATGAGAAAAAAAAAAAAACTAAAATGGAGAACATTAAACCCAAAGTAGGCAGAGAAGAAAGAATAACAGTAACAAATATCAGTGAAAGAGAAGACAGAATAACCATTAAACCAAGAGCTAGTTCTTTGAGAAAATCAGTAAGATTAAAAAGTCTATAGTCAAACTGGGATTGTGACTCAGTGGTAGACCGCTTGCCTAGCATGTGTGAAGCACTGGGTTCGATTTTCAGCACCACATAAAAAATAAATAAATAAAATAAGGACATTGTGTCCATCTACAGCTAAAAATATTTTTTAAAAAAAGTCTCTAGTCAGGGGCTGGGATTGTGGCTCAACTGTAGAGCACTTGCCTAGCATGTGTGAGGCACTGAGTTCAATTCTCAGCACCGTATATAAAATAAATAAAGGTCCATCAACAACTAAAAAATAAATAAATAAATAAATTTTTAAAAACTCTCTAGTCAGGAGGCTGAGGTTGTGGCTTTGGCTCAAGCAGTAGTGCACTTGCCTGGCATGTGTGAGGCACTGGGTTCGATTCTCAGCACCACATATAAATAAATAAAAAAACAACTATCAACAACTAAAAAAAAAAAGTTTCTAGTCAGATTGATTAACAGGAGACTCAAATGAACATTGGGAATGACAAAGAGGAAATCACTACAGACCCTAATAAAGTTAAAAAGAAAAATAAGAAAAATAAAAACAAGTTTATAGACAAATTTGTTTTTCTTTTTAAATTCTTTTTGCAACACTAGGAACCCCAGTCCTTTTTATTTTTATTTTTCAATATTATTGAATTTTTTTTTTATTTTTGCTTTTTCAATTTTTCAGACAAGATATCACTAAATTGCCAAGACTGGCCTTGAACCTGTGATCCTCCTGCCTCAGCCTCCCAGTAGCCAGGATTACAGGCATGTGCCACTGCTCCCTAGAAGACAAATTTCCTTAAAGACATAAACTAACAAAGCTTGTTGAAAATTAAAAAAAACAACAACAACAAAAAAAAAAAACAAGGATAACCTGAAGAGCCTTACATAAAACTAAACATGTATTTTAAAACCTGCCTATGAGCAACTCCAGATAACTTCACTGATGAAATCTACCAAATACTTAAGGAAAAAATATAATACTGACTCTATACAAACTCCTCCAGGAAACAGAAGTGAAAAAAATCTGTTCCAAACATGATACCATCATTACCCAAAACAAGACAAAGACATTATAAAAGAAATTACAGACTAATAATATTCATGAACATAAAATTATTCCATAATTTTTAGCAAATAAAAGCCAATAAAACACAGAAATAATATATCTCAAGAATGCAAAGCATCCTGAGATGCTTAATATTAAAGCATCAAATACTCCATCCAGTAAAAGGGATCTATGAAAAATCTACAGCTAATATCAAACTCAACAGTGAAAGACTGAATGCTTTTCCTCTAAGGGTGAGAAAGAGATATGGATGATCACCTCATCACATATATTCAACATTGTAATAGTAATAGATGTCTTAGCCGGTTTGTAAAAGGGCAAGAAATGAAGAGCATACCCAGACTGTAAATGAAGAATATAATTATCTTTATTTATAGATTACATGACTTTCTCTGTAAAATCTCAAGGAATCTTAAAAAAAAAAAAAAAAAAAAAAACTAGAGACCAGCCTGGATGATTCTATAGAAAGACCCTCTCAGAAAATAAACAATAACAACAAAAAACTACCCGAATTAATGAGTTAAGCATGGTTCCAGAATATAATATCAATATCTAAAAATCAACTACAGCCAGGCACAGCGGCACACACCTGTAATCCCAGCAGCTTGGGAGAGGCTGAGGCAAGACAATCCCAAGTTCAAAGCCAACAATTTAGTGAGGCCCTGATCAACTTAGCAAGATCCTGTCTCAAAATAAAAAAGGGCTGGGGATATGGCTCAGTGCTTAAAGCACCCCTGGGTTCAAACCATAACCACCACCACCCCAAAAAAAACCCAAATTATATTTCTATGTTCTAACAATAATTGATCAAAAATTGAATTTTTAAAAAATGCCATTTATAATTATCAGAAATATGTACATCTGATGTACATTGTTTTTGCACACTGAAAACTATACTACTAAGAAATTAAAATGACCTAAATAAAGAGGTATACCTGGGTTTTTTGGTCAGAATATAAAAAGTTAGATGTGATTTCACATCTGATTTATAAATTCAGTACAATTCCAATCAAAATCCCAGGAAGTTGTTTTTTTTTTTGGGGGGGGGGGGCACTGGGGATGGAACCCAGGGACACATTTTAATTTTTAAAATATACTTTTTTTAAAAAAACATTTATTTTTTAGAAGTAGTTGGACACAATATCTTTATTTTATTTATTTATTTTTATGTGGTGCTGAGGATCGAACCCAGGGCCATGAGCGCTCTACCACTGAGCCACAATCCCAGCCCCATTTTTTTACTTTTTAAATTTTTATTCTTTTAAGGTATACATGAATCCTTTATTATTATTATTATTATTTATTTTGAAATAAGCTCTAAGTTGCTGAGAATCTTGTTAAATTGCTGAGGCTAGCCTAAAAACTTTTGATCCTCCTGCCTCAGACTCCCAAATCACTGGGATTACAGGCTGTGCCACTGTACCTGGCCAGAAAGCTTTTTTAAAGAAATTGAAAAACTGATTCCATTTAGTCCAGCATTCCCATTACTAGGGCACACCCAAAGGAACTGAAATCAGTACGTCAAAGAGACATCTGCAATAGCATATTTACTGCAGCAATGTTCATAACAGCCAACCTAGGTGTTGATGAACACACAAATAAATAAAGAAAACATATATACACACACAATGGAATAATTATTCAACATAAAAAAGAATAAAATTCTGTCATTTGCAGCAACATGGGTGAACTAGAAGACTTAATATTAGGTTGAAATAAGGGTATAAAAACATACTGTGCTTTCTCACTCACATGTGGAAGCTAAAAAACTGATCACAAATAAGGAGAGAATAGAATAGCAATTACCAGAGCCTGGAAAAGGTGTGGAGGAAGGAGGAAAAAGGGACAAAGAATGGCTATGGAGTACTGGAGTTCAGTTGGTTAACAATAATTTCTAATGTTCTATAATACAATATAGTTGGCAACAATTAATTATTTTAAAATGGCCAATAAAAAGGATTTTGAATGTTCCCAACACAAACAAAATAGACCTGAAGTGACAGATACATCCATTACCCGCAACTGATTATTACATACTGTATACATGAATTAAAATGTCACACTGTACCATAAATAAACACAAGTATTATGTATCAAATAAAATTAAAATACATTAAGATATACATAAAAGCCAAAATCCATTTGGGAAATGCAAATGACCAAGAATGGTCAAAACAACTTTGAAAAGTCAGGGGACTTACCTGATTTCAAAGCTTTTAGACATACAGCAATCAAGACATTGTGGCCAGGAACAGTGGCACATGCCTGTAATCCCAGAGGCTGGGGCAGGGGTGAGGATGGGGTTGGGATGAGGGGTTGCTGAGACAGGAGGATCTCAAGTTCAATGCTAGCATAAGCAAAAGCAAGGTGCTAAGCAACTCAGTGAGACCCTGAGTCTAAATAAAATACAAAATAGGGCTGGGGATGTGACTCAATTGGTCAAGTGCCCCTGAGATCAATCCTTGGTACCCTCCTCAAAAAAAAAAAGACACTGTGTCATGGTAAAGAATCAGTGTTACAGAATGGACTCCAGAAATAGATCCGAATGTGTATAATTTATTGAATTTTGACAAAGATGCCAAGATAATTTGGTAAAGAAAGGATTATCTTTTCAGTGAATGGTACTAGAATAAGTGGATATTCATAGGAAAAAATATGGGATGTTGATGCATCTTAGGTAGTGGCAGAGCCTAGCCTACCACATGTGAGGCCCTGGACTCAATTCCAATACCATAAACAAACAAATGAGCAAAACTTATCCATTCTTCACATCACAAACAAAAAAATAAATAAAAACGGACCACTGACCCAAATAAAGTTAAAACTATTAAAACTTCTGGAAGGGGCTGGGGATGTGGCTCAAGCGGTAACGCGCTCGCCTAGCATGCGCAAGGCACTGGGTTCGATCCTCAGCACCACATAAAAATAAAAGGCAGCAGAATAGAATAGACATTATGATTGCTGTATGTATATAGGTGACTCTATGACCAGTGTGATTCTGCAATCTGTACAATTAGAAAAGTGAGAAATTATACCCCAATGACTCAAATGTATGAATTGCCAAGATCATTGTAATGTCATGTGTAGCTAATTAAAAAAATAAAAATAATAAAAAATAAAAATAAAAAATAAATAAAGATGTAAAAAAAAAACTTCTGGAAGAAAATGTTGTAAAAATCACTGTGATGACTTTTGGAGTTAAGATTTCTTAATGCAACACCTAAAAAAAAACGCAATTCATAAAAAGAAAAAAAAGTGATGAATTGAAAATTCTCAAACAAAAAATGTGCTCTTCAATAAACACTGAAGAGAATGAAAAGATAAGCCTGGGAGAAAATATTTGCAAATCATAAGTCTGTTAAAGAAGTTATATCCAGAATACATAAAGAACTCCCAAAATTCAACAATAAGAAAACTATCCACTTTTTAAATAGATAAAAAGATTTAAAATGGCATTTCAGTAAAGCAAATATACAGAATGCAAATAATCTCTAAAAATATGTTCAACATCATATTTATTAGGAAAGTACAAATTAAAACCACAATAAAGTACTACTATTCCTATGTTTACATATGAATACATGGCCCAGTATAACTCCATATCATGTTCAACCACAAGAATGGGATCCTAATTAAAATAAGTTATACTCCACATTTGTATAATATCAAAATACACTCTTATTTGTCAAGCATATTAAAAAAGAAGAGCAAAAAAAATACTACTATTTTACACACCTATGAAAATGGCTAAAATTAAAGATTGACCACACCAAGTGTTGGGATAGATTTGAAGCAAAACTTTTGTTGGCTGGTGACAAAAGTAGACATTACAATCCCTTTGGGAAATAGTTTAGAAGTATTTTATTTATGTAATTATGTATTTATATACACACACACACACATATATGAGGATTGAACCCAGGGTTGCTCAATCAATGAGCCACATTCCCAACCTTTTTATTTTTTATTTTGAGACAGGGTCTCACTAAATTACTTAAGGACTCACTAAGTTACTGAGGCTAACCTTGAACTTGCAGTTCTCTTGTCTCAGCCTCCTGAGTTGCTGGGATTACAGGCATGCACACCACACCCAGCATTAGAAGTATTTTTAAAAATATAAAACACATGCCTATTATGGGACTAAACCATCTTACTCTTATTTACCCAAGGGAAATGAAAACACATCCTTACAAAGATTTTAAAATGTTCATAGCAGCTTAATTTTTCATGGCCCAAAATAGAAAATAATCTAAATATCTATCAATAAGTAAATGGAGAAACAAGCTATGGGACATTCATACAATGGAATACTACTCAGCAATAAAAATGAACTATTGAAACATGCAATAGATGGAATAATGTTGAAATAATTAACTTGCCAAGTAAGGCAAGATAATATAGAAATATGTACTGTATAATTCTACATCTGCAACATTCTAGATAATATAAATTATTTTATAGTGACACAAATTGGAAATCAGTGATTGTCTGAAGTAGATGAAATGGGGGTGGGGAAGTTATGGAAGGGGTCATTTCAAAGGGGCATTAGGGAACTTTTAGGGGTGATATGACCATGACTTCTCTTAACTGTGACAGGTATATACAAATGTCAAAATGCAGCAAATTATTTTTTCAAATATGTGCAATTTATTATATATCAGTTATACCTCAATAAAGTTGGGAAAATAGGGGGAATAAAGAGAGAGGGAAAGAAAGAGGGAAATAAATTACCAAAAGCATAAAAGATAGGCACCTAATTCTGAACACTGGGAGCTTCTGAATTTTGTCTTGGTCTCCTTTCTTGCTGTCCAGATGCCAGTGCTGGGTTTTTATCCACACCCTACTTTCATTAAGCACAAAAGTGACAGGAAAGCTGTCTGTGGGGAATGAATTATGGACTTAGGGAGAAAATGAGGGCAAGCAATGTTCATTCTGTAATTACAAACTGTTTGGCATAACAAAAACTTCTAGGTAGTGAGATTCTAGGTGATTTTGCTTTTGTTTACTTAAATTTTTCTGTGCTTTCCAAATTCTTTACAAGCATTACTTCGCTCTTTGGAGGAAAAAACAGTTTTTAAAAGAACCACTTTAAATTCTCTATTAAATGAAGAAATATTCAAAAAGAAAACCAAAGAGTTTTGCTTTGTTCTTTAATCCTGATCATTGATGAACAGCATCAGAGCATGCACACAAATTGGAGCATTAATTTAGGTTAAAGAACAGGGAAACTTCATTTATAAAGGCTGATGATGGATAATTCACATTATATGTAGCTATCAAAACCTCAAAAATGGATGTTCTAAATTCTGAATGTCACTGGTCGGCACTGAGGGGGCTTCCACCTAGTTAAAAAAAATCTTAATATGTTTTAATTTATTTTCTGCCTTCTGGATTGAAGAAAGAGCTCTCAAATGATAAGGCAAAGTCTTATATGGATTCTAGGAGGTCTGGGCAGTGATAAAGGTTCCTCTCCTCTAGGGCTTACAAGCCTGACAATGAATCAAGCCTTCTATAAGAAGATGAATGCTAGGAGAGAAAGGATTTCTTAACCTTGCTTGTCTCAAGCTGTTAGCATCAGACATTAATATTTTTTTAACAAGTGTAGAAAACTAACAGGAGGATTAGAAATGCCAAATGCTGACAAAATGTTTCTTTTAAAATATCCTCACGGGTCAAATTAGGTGCAAAATTTTTCTTATCAATTTGAATACAAATCCTTAGAGTCCTCCTTGGTCTGTAAAAGAATAAACCAACTTCTAATGATCATATAACTCTTGACTTAATTCTAATTTTTCACTTTTATTTCAAAGAAAAAAGTAAATAAAATGTTAGTATCCGTGATACTACAAACATACCACAGAACAGAACACTTACATGTCTTGGAGTGTTCATGTGACAACATGTAATTGGCGAGAGGTGGTGTGTAAGTTAAACACTGCAAAGCAGCATTGGCAAAACAGGTATTGCCCAAATTCTGGAGCCCAGCGCCAACTCTGTGAGTTTGTTGCCACTTAAGACAAATCTTCTCAGATGGAAAAAGAACTTTTTGTGGAGGAGCAATGCCATCACCTAGGGCTGGAACAATAAACAGCAAATATTTTAAAACAAAGCTTTGCATGGTTCTGAAGCTAAATACATAGCAATACTTGATCAAACCTGAATCTGACCATGATTCTAAATCACATTACCAGCTTGCCATAAATACAGCGCTGAACTGGACATTTTTTTTTTTAATTTTTTTTTTTTGATATATTTATTTTTTAGTTTTTGGCAGACATAACATCTTTGTTTGTATGTGGTGTTGAGGATCGAACCCGGGCCGCACACATGCCAGGCGAGTGCGCTACCGCTTGAGCCACATCCCCAGCCCTGAACTGGACATTTTAAAAGAAAGAACCCAGAACGAGAGAAACTCTGAATTTTCAGATTTGATTTCTTTAATACACAAATTGCAAATGATAAAAGGAAGTTTAAACATATCAAGCAAATGCAAAGTGTAGATTTTGTTTGAATGTTGTTTTCAACACCAACTATAGGAAAAAAAAAAGATAACCAGGGAAATTTGAATATTGATTGGATTTTTAATATAAAGATGTTTTTAATTTTTAGAAAATAATCCTTTTGCTATACACACTAAATATTTACAGGTAAATATTAAGTATTGGACTTACTTTAAAATATTGGAGAAGGGATAGTAGGTAGAGGTATAATTGACCATGAGTTGATACATGTCAAAGGTGGCTAATAGCTACATGAGAGTTCATTATAATTACTCTTAAATCTACTTAAAATTTTTCATAAAAATCCAAGTTTTTTTAAATAAACACAATCAACAGAAAATATAAGTCAATTCCCTATGACATTGGCCACATATGCTTACATGCAGCACCACGTCCATCCTTACCATCACATCACTTATTGAGCCCTCACCAGGTCATAGTCTCACAATTCTAATGCTGGTACTAATGTCCCCATTTTACCACTAAGAAAACAAGTTTTAAAGTCAGGCTCTGGGCACCACTACATGTACTTGTAAGTATACTAAACATGTCCGTCAAAGGTTTGTGTCCATTATTAAGACTTATAAACAGACTACTAGTAAGTAACTATGCTAATAGAACAAGTGCAAGAAACCATTTATTTAGAAAAGTTCAAAATAATCAATTAGCAAATTAATTTTTCAGAGGATGGCTAGTGCCTCACTGCTATCAAAGGCTGAGATACCCTATAAAGGCAGACTTTGGTTTGATAGGATATGGAAATCAAAATTAGAAAAAGAGAAATTAATCCAGAGAGAATGAGAAAATAGCACCGCCCCCTCCTGCAAAAGGGGCAGTGAGCTAAGTGCTTATGAAGAGAAAGAGAAATCCTAGCAGCATGACAGGAGGCTGGAGCCTTGCAAAAAGACGTACTATAGGAAAGTATTGTTGGAGAAGGAGCTGAAAGACCTTAAACCTCTGTGTAATATTGAATTAAGTTGTGTTTAGTGATACAAAAACTTTTATCAAACCATACTGCTCACTCCTACACCACAATATCGAACTTACTAAGAGGACTCATCAAAACAATTTAAGGGGCTTTGCATGTAGCTCAGTGGTAAAGCCCTTGTCTCTTATGCTTAAGGTCCTGGGTTGGAGCCCCAGAATCAAAAAAAAGAAAAAAAAAAAAAAAAGGTTAAATTATTCTACCAAACAACATTATGAGTAGGAACTAATTCTATTAAGTTTCTTTGAATTTCAGATCTCCAAGTTTTCAAATCCAAAAGTCTTACAAGTACCAATAAAAATGTCAATGTTTCATTTATCTGAATACATTTTAACAAATGTAACCATATTTACGTTGTTTTAACAAAAGTAATATTTCTATTATCTGCTCTTTTTCAAAGAATTTTATTACTGATGGTTTTTGGGTCTTTTGTCATCATTGTTGGTGTTTTGTTTTTTTATGTGGTACTGGGGATCAAACCCAGGGGTACTGTACCATTGAGCTACATGCCCAGCTCTTTTTGATACAAGCTCTCACTAAATTGCCCAGTCTGGCCTCGAACTTGTAATCCTCCTATCTCAGCCTCCTGAGTTGCTGGAATTACTGGTATGCATCATTGTGCCCAGTGCTACAGATGATTTTTAACTGACTGGAAAAAAAAAAAGAAAAGAAAAGCAATTTAGAGTCCATTTATCTAAAGGCAAGCATTTTTAAAATCATCCTTAACCATGCATGGTAATGCATGCCTGTAATCCCAGCTACTTGGGACGCTGAGGCAGGAGAAACACAAACTGGAGGCCAGCCTGGACAACTTAGTGAAACCCTGTCTCAAAATAAAAATTAAAAAAAAAAAAAGGACCCTGGATGTACTCAGTGTTAAGAGTGCTTGCCTAGCATGGGTGAAATTCTGGGTTCAATCCCCAGCACCACAAAAAAAAAAAAAAAAAATTAAAAGACAGATGTAATGTAATGTAATGCTTGCCCGTATTGATTTTCTCCAAAATAAAGTTTATCCTTCAAAAAAATAGTAATAAAAGAAACTACTCATATTAACTAAAAAGTAATCCACCCTGTTGTGATACATGGGTTAATAATAAATAATCATTCACCAGAAGAAAATGAAATACATCAAAGAATGCTGGCCATTTCTTGCAAAATAAGCCCCTCTCTGAAACTACCAACCCATTAAAAAAAATAAAATAAAATAAATAAATATATATATATATTTATTTATTTATTTATTTTAGCTGTAGATGGACACAATACCTTTGTTTATCTTTATGTGGTGCAGGGGATGGAACCCAGTGCCTCCCGCATGCTAGGCAAGTGCTCTACCACTGAGCCACAACCCCAGCACCCCCAACCCATTTTTTTAAAAAAATAGTACCTTGATCCTTTTGTGGTGATGGCTTTGATTTATCAGGTACAGAAGAATTTGAATAAACTACAGCACCAGGTACTGGTCCTAAAGAAAGTGTGTGATTTGAAACATCATTTAATGAAGACACAGCACCCCAGCTGGCAGAACCTGCATCCATGTCTCCAGGTGAGACTGCCTCAGAACTGCCAGGCTGATTCTGATAGGTTGATGGGTCTGAAGATTCAGCTTTGTCAACTATGGTCATTGTTCAACTCTGCAAAAGACGAAAAGCATACATCTCTTTTATAAGGTTCGAGAAAAGTAATCCATTTATCCTAACAATGTATCTTGGAAAAGTTTTCTAGCCATTTTATATTATCTTCAAACAAATCACCCAAATATAAAAAGAACAGAATTTTATACCACGTTTGTAATAATTTCCTTGGGACATTTAGAATCATGCTAATACAAATATTTCAACAATTTTTACTTTAAAATCTTCAAGAATGCATTTAATTAGAACTTCCTATTCTATGCCCCATAACATTATATTTCAGCTTATAATCAGGTACCTCAATTTCATTTCTATATTTTTACTAACTTCATGCTTTTTTCCTCACTATTGCTTAAAACTAGAAATATTATATACAACACTAATACATTTGACTAAGTTTTCAATTCAAATAATTTCTCAGGGACAAGTATTGCCTACATGAAGAGTAAATCTAACTTTAATTTTTAGCTTAAAATCCAAAATGACATTATTAAAATACACTGCTTTAAAAAAAAAAAAATATATATATATATATATTAAAAAATTTTTAAAGTATATATATATATACACACATATATGCTTTTTGTGTGTGTATGTGTATATATATGTATATACATATATATACACACACATATATACTTTGAAACAAAACTGCTTTTCTGTAGTGGTTCATTATGACTTTTTAAATGAAACCTGTTAAGACTTTACTAATATCAAACCTGAACATAAATATGTGATACAAAAGTAATTATAATTTTTCTCTCTGAATCCTATTGTTAAAATCTACTAACTGAGCATTTTCTATATGCTAGGCATTGCACTGTATGCTGAACATATATTAACTTGCTTACTTTTCATAATGAACCTACAAAAGACCAGAGATTCCGGAGACTATAAAATGAAGCAATTATAACAAACTAGTCAGCAACTGGGACTAGGAGCCAGGTCCAATAAATGCAGCTGGGCTTCCTTCTGGCTAAACCACCTAGGAACATAGCACTTTTAGGAACGTTCCCAAAATTGCTCAGGCAGCTAAATCTAGATATGTTACCCCCGTGCAGAAAACCTTTCAGGGCCAGGCATGGTGGCACATGCCTATAATCCCATCAGCTCAGGGGCTGGGCAGGAGGATTCCAAGTTTGAGGCCAGCTTCAGCAACTCAGCAAGGGTCTAAGCAATTTGGCAAGACCCTATCTCAAGCCAGGCATGATGGCGCACACCTGTAATCCCAGCAACTCAGGGGGCTGAGGCAGGAGGATCATAAGTTCAAAGCCAGCCTCAGCAACCCTATGTAACTTAGCAAAACCCTGTCTCAAAAATTAAAAAAGGGCCGGGGATGTTGCTCAGTGGGTAAGCACCTCTGGGTTCAATCTCTGGTACCAAAAAAAGAAAAAAAAAAAAAAAAAAAAGAAAGAAAAACCTTTCAGGAGTGCTGCAACTGCCCTTTCACAGCACCTTGTCCTAATACCTGGACTTGGCACTCTCTGACCTAGTAACACCTCAAGCACTCCCATGTCACATTCCCATCATACTACCTGCTCCAGACTCTGTACATGCTCTTTTCTTTCATCTACTCTTTTCCATCCTACCACCTTCAGCCAGTGAACTTCTCAGATTAGAATTCATTTCTTCTGCCAACACTTCCTTGACCACTCCTTTTTGCCAAAGACTGGGTTAGAAACCACTTCTAAAACGTCCCCCAGCACCCCATGCTAATTTCTATGGTAGCACTTCAGCATTTACTTTACATCCATTTTACTTATTGCTCTCTGTTATGTTCTTAATTATATCCCCTGACTGGTGTGGAGAAAGCTTCCATACACTTCACTTCTTCAACAAATGAATAAAACTTGCATTTGTTTTTAGCACTCAGTTTGTCTTGTATGATTTATATACAACATCTCATTTAATACTTTAACAATTCCAAAGTAGGAACTGCCTTAAATTTTTGTTTTTAAAAATATTCAGTAAAGGGGCTGGGGATGTAACTCAAGCAGGAATGCGCTCGGCCTGGCATGCGTGGGGCGCTGGGTTCGATCCTCAGCACCACATAAAATAAAGATGTTGTGTCCACCGAAAAACTGAAAAATAAATATTAAAAACAAATTCTCTCTCTCAAAAAAAAAAAACATTCAGTAAAGTACAAAGCATTATGAAATATCCATGTATATACTTGCCACTTCAAATATTACCAGGCACTTGCTGTTCATGATAAGGTTGTTTATAAAAAGGCTCAATTTTAGGACTGGAGTTGTAGCTCAGTGGTAGAGTGCTTACCCAGCACCTGTGAGGCAATGGATTCAATCCTCAGTACCACATGAAAAAATAAAGGCACATAAAAGAAAAAGGCTCACCAGGTGCGCAGTGGCACACGCCTGTAAATCCCAGCAAGCTTGGGGAGGCTGAGGCAGGAGGATTGAGAGTTCAAAGCCAGCCTCAGCAAAACCAAGGCACTATGCAACTCAGTGAGACCTTGTCTCTAAATAAAATACAAAATAGTAATGGGGATGTGGTTCAGTGTCCTACACTACCCTCTTAGTTCAATGCCCAGTACCCCCTCCCCCCCCCAAAAAGCTCAATTTTGGTGGAGCATGGTGACACACACCTATAAACCCAGTGATTAGAAGAGAACAGTTTGAGGCCAGCCTCAGCTACTTAAGTGAGGTCTTCAACAACTTACCAAGACTTTGTTTCAAAATAAAATATAAAAAGCACTGAGGACCAGGAGTAGCACATGCCTGTAATCCCAGCAATTGGAGAGGCTGAGGCAGGAGCATCACAAGTTCAAAGCCAGCCTCAGCAACTTAGCAAGGCCCTAAGCAACTTAGCAAGACCCTGTCTCTAAGTAAATAAATAGGGCTAGGGACATAGCTCAGTGGTAAAGCACCCCTGAAAAAAAAAAAAGGGGGGGGGGGCTGCAGATGTTGCTCTGTGGCACAGCACCCCAGGGCTCAATCTCCAGTACCAAAAAATAAAAATGTTTATTTTGTTGTTTGTAATTTTTAATTAAGGCAAGATTATCATTCCCAAGAGATACAACCTTAAAAGTTTTGGGATGCTTATGTAGCCAAAGAAAAACTGTTAATCAGATCTTAATAAGCTAAAATATATATATATATATATAAATTTTAAACAACCAAGGACACGAGATCTTCATTCAGAAAGGGTCTTTCAGAAGAAAGCTTGAGCCGATCATTTAAATAAAGTTTACACTTTCCACATCAAAAAAGCAAAAGAAATTATAAAAAGCTGTGGAGACAGGAATAGGAAAATAAAAAGAGGAGAAGGAAGTGGGTGAGGAAGGAAGAAAGCCAAAATCAAGTAATAAGAAAAGGTTAACTCAGCCTTTTTTACAACAATATCAAATAGCAGCAAAAACCTTGATTCTCCTGGGATAAATATCCCCTCCAATGATTAACAAATTGACCAAATAAAATCATTTTATTTGTTCCAATAAAAGGAAAAAGAAAAAGAAAAAAACACTCTTGGGAAAAATTTTAAGGAAAACACAAATCATTAATAACAATATTTTCATTTTAATTTTGTAAAAACAAACCGAACCCATCCACTCTTTATTTATATAGTCAGCCAATGAAATCTTACCCTAAAACCATCAGGTATCAAACTAAACTCCATCTGCTACAGAGACAACCTTTCTCCAAACCAAGCAATGTTAAGACTTAGGATTCATGTTCTTTATGCCCAGTAAAGCCTCTAAATATTACTGTTACAAATACCAACACTTTGAAGTAACAACTTCAATGAAAAGTTTAACACCTTCTAATGATATACAAAGTTATAAGAGCATGTTTTAAACAAACAAACAAAACAAAACAAAACAGGAATATGAAACAAAGTTGGATTGCATATGAAAGAATGAGACAACTTCACAAATATTTCCTCTGCTTTAAGTACCATCCTTTACTCAAAAGCCTTAGAATTCCCAAGTCCTTTACATGGTATGTCTCCCTCGTAGTGACCAAATGCTAGATGTTACGTTTTTTAAAATTATTTTAAAAGAATATCAGTATTTAAATTATGCGGCATTCCACATACATTGAAGTAATAACATGGACACATTTAAAAACAAACTGTTACACTCTATTTCAAAAACAATGTAATCCAGGTTCTTCTACCATTTCCGTTTTAAGTGACACACACACACATACACACACACACAGAGAGAAGCTTCAAAAACAAAACTTTTGATTTTAATTATATTTAAGTGAACAAAACGATTAACCTTAAACCTTTACAAACCAAATACTTACTGTCGCCTTGATTCAATGATATAGAAAAGAAAGTGAAACTGACCCTAAGTAAAAAACAAACAAGTGAAACTGATTATTCATAGACCCTATGCACTTTGAATGAGTAACACAATAAAAAGAAAATTGTGTTTAAAAAATACAAATCTTCGAAAAAAATTTAGGCTCCAAGGACATGTATCGGAACCTGTAAAATGGTTGTTACTTTGAAAAGGAGGCGTTAACTAAATAGTTTTCCAACCACTTTTACTGTTACTTGAGTGTATTTACTTGAAATAACCAACTTGTTTTCCCATAAACAAGTAAGCCCTAAGGCCTTCGCGAATATAAAAGAGCTATTCAATGAAAGTAATCTCAACGGTATTCATTATGGAAAGGTTAAAGTCCTAGATTGTAAAACTTCTGTTCGGTCAAATTTTCCTTTCAAACATCAGAAACGGACCCCCTCTCATCCCCGCCTTCTCCAGGTAAGTTGGCTCTTCCTGCCCCAGAGATAAAGACCCAGAGGGAGGCACACACGCTTTGGGGGACGCGCCACCCGGCTCCTCCTCTCCCGCGGCCAGCTGCCCGCCCGCCCGCCTCCCCTCCGGTGCCCGCACCGCTCAGGCGGCCGGCGTGGGCACTCGGACGCTCGGCAGAGGCCAGGCAGACTGCCCCGAGCGGGGGACCCGGGAGCGGGCGCTCCGGGTGGGAAAGTTTGTCTCTGTTAGGGATGCGATGGGGGCGGGGAGGCCAGCTCAGAGCTCCGAGGGGCGCCGGGGCCCAGAGGTGGCAGCCACGCGGGGGGCGGCGGGCTGGCGGGGGACGCCGGCTCCGCGGTGGCGGCCGGCACACGCCCACCCCGGCAGCCCAGCGCTGGCCCGGCCGCCCCGGAGCCGCCCGCTGGCCCGCCGGACCCCCGGGCCGAGGGGGCGGGCTGGGGCCAGCGGGGGTGGGCGCGCAGTGTCCATGGCAACCAGGGGGGTCCGGCCTCCCCGAGCAGCCCGGCCCGCCCGGCGCCCGCCCGCCACGGCCGCCGCCCCCTCCTCGGCGGCCTGGCCGGCCGGGCGGTGGCGGCGCTGCCCCCGGCTCGGCGGGGTCCCAGGCGGCCCGCGGCTGCGGAGGGAGCGGCGGGCGAGGGGCCGCACCAGCCCCCGGCGGGCCGCGCCGGCTGAGGGGCGGCTCGGCCAGCAGAGGCCGAGGCGAGCGGGGAGCTCGGCGGGCCCCACGCCAGCCTGCGGCGGGCGGAAGGAGGCGGGAGCTTACCTGACCCGACTCGGCGCTCGCTCCATCCCCCTCGGCCGCCGCCGCCGCCGCCGCCGCCGCACACAGCCCAGCCGCCCGGCGGGGGACAATGACGTGCCTCCATCCGGGCACCGCCGCCGCCGCCTCCGGGTCAGCGCCGCGCCCGCAGCTCCCCGCCGGGCCGCCAGGGGGCGCGCCAGGGCCGCGCCCGCACGCGCCGCCGCCCAGGGGCCGTCGCTCAAGAGGCGCGGCGCTCAGCTAACGGGCCCGGCGAGCACGGGAGGGGCTGTCGCCAAAGGGCGGCGGGCGCAGGCCGGCCTCGCACGTCAGCAGAGCGCCGGCCGACCGACGGAGTGGCTACGCTGATTGGCCGAGCGGGCAGCAGGGCGGGGCGGGGCTCTTTCCGCCCCGTTCGCCCCAAGCAGAGCCGCGCGGCGGACGTCGGGCTCTTGAGCTGTCCCGCTACGGGATGCCAGAGCTCTGGCCCCCGAAGATCGATGGGGCTCAGAGGAAAGCTCTTCCCTGTGCGCCTCGCCCTGCCCGAGTGCGGAGCGTGACCCTCGGCCCTTCGGTCAGTGGAACCCCACCGGGGCGGGGCGCTGCTCTTCAACAGGCTGCACACTCTTTTACATAAGGAAGGCTGATTTTTTTTTCCGGGTGCTGAGGATGGAACCCACGACCTCACGCATGCTAGGCTAGCGCTCTACCACCGAGTTACACACCCAGCCCCAAAAGGAGAATCTTAATTCTGGCTTTGGAAAATAACAAATCCCTGCCACCTTGTCAAAATTTCACCTCGAATCCTAGCGTTCTGCCTGTCTTTGGGGGTCAGTGGCCTGGCTCTTGCACCCCAGTGCTAGATTCGTACTTGTGTCACTTATTGGACGTCTGACCGCGAGGTCGAACAGAACTAGTTCATCGTTGCATCTCCCCTACACCATGACTGTTCCATCTCCTGCCTGCTTTGAGGACATGACGTTGTCGTGCAATGGCCTGAATTTTCCACCTCCTCTGCCTCTCTTCTCCCCCAACATGATCTAACCCCTTAAACCAAGTCACGTCAAGTTGATCCTCCCCTCTTCGAGTGGTCCTTTACTCTCTCACCAAGCGCATTCCAACAGTCCCATTCTACCTTCATTTTGTAGCCAGGTAAGACACAGATCAGAGACTGTGTATCCCCATCACAGACCCTTCCTCTTCCTATAGAAAGCCTGAAGTCCTTAGCCTGATGTTGAAAGCCCAAGTTTCCTTTCCTCTTTTCTTATGTCAGCCATAACGGACTCTTTCCTACAAATCTCAGCACCCTGCCCCACCCTGCCCCACCCCACTTCTATATCTGCTGACAGAAAGCCTAACCATGCCTCCTCCACTGATACTTTATAAAATATCAGTTGTGGGGCTGAGGTTGTAGCTCAGTGGTAGAACACTTGCCTAGCACGTGTGAGACACTGTGTTCGATCTTCAGCACCACATTAAAATAAATAAAGGTATTGTAACTACCTAAAAAAATAAAGGTATTGTAACTAACTAAAAAATAAATTATTAAAAATAAAATATCAGTGTGTATTTGGAGCAAGAGGCTGCAGTACTTGAAGGAAACAAGAGAGAGAGAGAGAGAGAGAGAGAGAGAGAGAGAAGGAGAATCTCTATACTCCAGAATTCAGTGTCCACTTTCAGGTGCACTTTCTTCCTGATGAAGGATGGTTGTGGAATTTCGCTTTTACAGCATTTTCAATACTACTAAGAGATGTCAAGAACAGAACAACTACAGGGATGAACTCAGTGATTTGCTTGCCTTTTCCAAATGACTTATAATCGATTAAATCAGAATGCTAAGGAACTGAAGAGCCAAATCCTTGATATTCACCTGAGCCTTGTGGTATTTGAAAATGTTTCCCTTAGAAACATATTAGATGTTTGACTTCTAGCTGGGTGCAGTGGCGTACGGCTGTAATCCCAGGGCTCAGGGAGGCTGAGACAAGAGGTTCTCAAGTTCAAAGCCAGACTCAGCAAAAGTGAGAGCCTGTCTCTAAATAAAAAACAAAAATAGTACTGGGGATGTGGCTCAGTGATTGGGCACCCCTGAGTTCAAGCCCCTGTAGCAAAAAAAAAAAAAAAACAAGTTTGACTTCTAATTTCATTTTGCATTTCCTGATCTATTGACAAAGTGCCCTCTCAGTCAGTTCCTTAAATCTTTGCAGAGTACCTGAGCAACTTGGGTAGAAAAAGAGATTAAATAAGTAATAAGTAAATAAATAATTCAGTGAGACCTTGTCTCTATGTAAAAATACAAAATAAGGCTACAGATGTGGCTCAGTGGTCAAGTGCTCCTGAGTTCAATCCCCAGTACCCCAAGAAAAAAAAAAAACAAGACCAAAACAACCCTTTGGGTCTTGAAAGGGAAACTGCATCTTCTTCCTACTCCATCTGTCTGTATGACCTCAAAACAAAGAAAGCCCTTTTCCTAGAGTGGGGGCAGTTACTCTAGTAAACTGACAACATAAATGAAAAAGTTACAAAGAATATGAAGAAGTCCCTGACTTCATACAATTGAATCATTAACTGATGGTTTGCAAATTTGTCCCAGAATCGTGTTTTCATCCAGGCCAGCCCTTATTCCAAAGTTATTTCACTCTGCACCTGCTTCGTTCGTATAAGCCATGTGATCTATAGACATTACTTAGCCTGTCCCCTTTACCAACACCGTCATTAGATATCAAAGATGGATGAAGTAGTTTTTCTGAGGACCTCCAGACACTTAGGAAGTCTGCAGTGGGTACTGTTAATACCTTATCCAGATCCCCTCTACTGACTGAAGTAACCATCCCCTCTCCCAGCTGCTGAATGTTGGCTGCTAATCACTGGCAGCTGCTGCCTCCCCCACCCACCCTGTCCTTTGAGCCCTTATTCTTAGCTGAAGGGATCCTCTTCTCCCACTGAGACTATATCCTTGCCTAACTTCTCATCCTTCTCCTTCCATTCCCCTTCCTCCCCTCCCCAGAGCACTCCTTCATATCCCCATTTAATTCATCAGTGTGGCCCCTGCAAAAACTGGATGGATCAGGGAGGATGACAATGAACTATTGCCAACTTAACCATCAAAACCCAGCTTAATTTCCTCATACCTACTCCACCTCTTAACAATCTTCTTATAATCACCACAAAAATGGGAATAGTATTTAGAATTTCTTAGTCAACCCCTCATTAAAACATGAGGGCTGGGGATGTGGCTCAAGCAGTAGCTCGCTCGCCTGGCATGCGAGCGGCCTGGGTTCGATCCTCAGCACCACATACAAACAAAGATGTTGTGTCCGCCCAGAACTAAAAAATAAATATTAAAAAAATTCTCTCTCTCTCTCTCTCTAAAAAAAAAAAAAAAAAATTATTAAAAAAAAAACATGAAGCAGACCCTGTAGCTGTACATTTTACTCATAATCTCTAAAAACAAAGAAAAAATGATACACATACCAAAAAGTAAAATAACACAAAACACATTCAAAATATTGCCACACTAATAAAAAAAGAAAGAGAGGCAGCAAAGGTGGAAGGGAGGAAGAAAGGGAAGAGTACCTTCTTTGCACTGTTTAACAGTGCTCAGATGACACAATCAATAGACTTGTCTTGCAGACCACTGGAGAGGGTGCTGTTTAGAAACAGACTAGGTGTAAATCCCAGCTCCGCCTTTTCTTTATTAGTTGTTAGTTGAGTCTTGCTTTGGACTGCCAGGAAATGAAAGACTGGTTTAATTTATCAAATCCAATTTGACCTTAATCATTAACACCCCTACTCCACCCTAGACCAACATGACACTTCACTTCCAAGCCTTAAAGTTTTCAAGGCAGCTTATATTTGATCTCTGAGGAACACAGTCTCCTAGAAAATCAGCCTGAGACTATGGCTAGCTGAATCTTAGGCCTCACAGAGATCTGCATAATTGATTACTTCACATTGTCACCATGTTCAAAAAGAGAAAGTTAAAGGGGACACTTGAAATGGGACCTTGAGGTTTAAATTAAAAAAAAAAAAATCCAGGAAAAGAAGAGCTAGGAAATAGATGCCAGCATTTCAGGAGCAAATGCCAATTTAGAAAAAAATAAAATCTGTTTCTCCGTTACATTGAATTTTATGAAATGTGCAAAAATTAAGATTGATAACACAGTTGATAACAGGATGATCCAGAGGTTATAGTTTGATTCAAATAGACTTAAATTTATTTTTTATTTTTAAAATTTTTATTTATTTATTTGTTTATTTTTTGTACTGGGGATTGAACCTAGGGCACTTTGCTACTGAGCTAACATCCCCATATTTTTTTTTTTAAAGCAGGTTTTTCACTAAGTTGCCCAAGCAGGCCTCAAACTTGTAGATCCTCCTGCCCCAGCCTCTTGAGTAGTTGGGATTACAGGCATGTGCTACTGTGACCAGCTAGTCTGGGAGTTTCAAAGAAAAAAAAAAAAAGTGGTGCATACCTATAATCCCAGTTACTCTGGAGTTGAGGCAGGAAGATGGCAAATTCAAGGCCAACCTGGGCAACTTAGCAAGAAACTATCTCAAAATAAAAATAAGAATGGGGATGTAGCTCAGTGGTAGAGTGGTTCTGGGTTTAATTCCCAGCACCAAAAATAATTTTTTTCTGCTGAAATCCATATACTAGCAATATCTAATAATAATAATAATAATTATTATTATTATTATTATTATTATTATTATTAGAACAGAAACAAAATACTAAGGAATAAATAATAAACATGAAAAATATGCAGGATGTTAAGCTCATGACCAAAGGACCTAAAGAAATACTTTCTAGACTGGGGTATAGCTTGTCTAGCTTGCACAAGTCCCTGGGTTCCATCCCTAGCACCACAAAAAATAAAAAGATTTTCTGACTGAAGAGGTCTACCTCAATTTGTAAAGATTTAAAGTAAAATTTAATTGATCCCAAATAGATTTTTTTTGTGAAACTCAATAAAATTCTGATAGTCTGAAGATTAAAATTAGTTTATCCGTATAATACAATTAGTCTGAAAAGGACTCCTTGTGGCACTCTAAAATATTTTGAATATTCATCTGGGTGATAAAGCTACTTATGAATACACTCAACCCTTAGCTGTCTCTAGCTCTTTTCTTTTGAAATAGTTCTGTTGCTGTTAACCTAGCATCAACTCTGGAGGCCAAGGAGAGGGAAATTGTGTTAGTCCCCAAAAGTCCCGGTGCTCAGTGAGCTCTCAGGATGTTTATATAAAGCAGTTAAGCAATCGATGATGTACCTGGAAGAGAAGGAGAAAATAGCAGGATGGTGCAGGGGTGTAGAAATTGGGGAGTGCAGGTAAGTGGGAAGGGAAAGCTCAGAGCCCACATCAAACTTAAACCTGGAGGATTGAGTTTCAGTGGACTAGGTGAACTGAGGACTGAGCAACTCAAAGAGATTCAGACACAAAGATGGGTAGAAAAGATCAAGACAGAAAAAGATAACTCAGTTCACCTTGATGACTTTGAAAGGAACAATTCACACACAGCTTTATCAGAACAATTTCTCAACATAGAATTGAACAAAATAAAGGCTGCTAAAGGGGAAAAAAATCTTCCACCAGTCTTAGAATCTCTGATCTGAAGAGTGACAAGGATTTTCTGGGATAAGTGTCTCCAGAGCAAAGTGGAAATTAAGAGCATTAACAAACAATAGTGATATGAAAAATATTGAGAGGTAATGTGCTTCTAAAGAGGTACCTGATTGAATCACTTAATTCTTGGAACTGAAAGGTAGATACTACCAGCATTGCCTTTTCATATATGAGTTAACTGAGACAAAAGGAGGTTAAGATTACACAAGCAGCCGGGCACGGTGGTTCATTCCTATAATCCCAGTGGCTCCGGAGGCTGAGACTGGAGTTCAAAGCCACCCTTAGCAACCCATGTTCTTACAGCTCCAAGCCAATACTGCTCAGTGTTTTCTGCGATGATGATTACAGTATGTGCCACCTAACAGAGTAGCCACAGGCACATACAGCTATTGAGCACTTGAAATGTGGCTTGGTGTATAGGTTAGTCAACTTTCCATCACTAGTTTGAGATAATCTACTTATAAAAAGAAAAGCTTCTGGCTGGGGTTGTAGCTTAGTGGTAGAGCAGTTGCCTAGCACCTGTGAGGCACTGGGTTCAATCCTCAGCACCACATGAAAATAAATAAAGGTATTGTATCCATCTACAACTAAAAAAAACAAAATTAAAACAAAGAAAAGAAAAAGGTACATGTTGACTCACAGTTTAGAGTCTACGATCAACACTCATTATTTTCTGATTTTTGTTTTAATTATAACCATTATCACAGATATAAAGTGGTACCTTGTTATAGTTTTTTAAAATTTTTGTTGTTATTGTTGTAGATGGACACAATACCTTCATTTTGTTTGTTTAGTTTTTTTTGTTGTTGTTGTTTTATTTTTTTGTTTGTTTTTGTTTTTTTTAATGTGGTGCTGGGGATGGAACCCAGTGCCTCATGCATGCTAGGCAAGCGCTCTACCACTGAGTCACAAACTCAACACTTGTTATGGTTTTGTTTGATATTTACTTAATTATTAATGTTGTACAGCATTTTTCATATGCTTTTTGGCTGTTTGTATGTCTTCTTTTGGTGAAATGTCTATTTATAATCAATTGCTCATTTTAAAGTTGGGTTGGTTGTCATTTTGTTAAGAATTCTTCATATTGGATACTATACCCTATTAGATGTCTATAGTAATTTCAAATATTTTCCCTTATTCTGGGGCTGGTTTTTTTTTTACCCTCTTGATAATATCCTTTTATACACAAAAGCTTTTAATTTTGATGAAATTCAGTTTATCTGTTTTTTGTTGTTGTTATTTGTGCTTTTGTTGTATTTAATAATTGCTAAATTTCTATTGTGAGATCATGAAGGCTTGCACTATGATTTCTTCTAAGAATTATAGTTTTAGCTCTTAAATTTAGAGTTATTTTTATATTGTGTGAGGTAGGGGTTAAACTTCATTCTTTTATATGTGGATATATAACTGATTAGAACTATTTTTGAGAAAATTTTTCTTGCCCCCTAGAATGATCTTGGTACCCTTGTCAAAAATCAGTTGATCAGCTGGGTGGCACTTGCCTATAATCCCAGAGGCTTGGGAGGCTGAGGCCAGAGGATCACAAGTTCAAAGCCAGCCTCAGCGATTCAGCAACCCATAAGCAACTTAGTGAGATCCTGGTTCAAAATAAAAAATAAAAAGGGCTGGGGATTTGGCTCACAGGTTGAGTTCCCCTGGGTTCAATCCCTTATAAAAAGAAAAGCTTTTGGTGCCAAAATAATAATAATAATAATAATCAGTTCATCAGCTAGGCATCCTGGCCCACACTTGAAATCCCAGAATTTGGGAGGCTGAGGCAGGAGGATTCCAATCTCAAGATCAGATTCAGCAAATTTAGGGAGATCCTAAGCAATTTAGAGAGACCCTGTCTCAAAATTAAAAAAAAAGAGCTGGGGAATGTGACTTGGTGGTTAGAGTGCTCTGGGTTCAATTCCCAGTACCCCCAAAATGAAACAACTTTTTCTGTTTTGTAAGGTCAAAAGCAATGTACCCTATTTTCATTTATTGAGTCTCCTTTTTCTTAGTCAATCTAGCTAAAGGTTTGTTAATTTTATTAATCTTTTTAAAGAACCAATTTTGGTTTAATTGCTTTTCTCTTTTTTTCTTATATTTTCTATTCCATTTATCTACATTCTATTACTTCCCTCCCCCTATTAACTTTGGGTTTACACCTCTTTTTAGTTCTATAAGCTATAAAGTTGGGTTATTAAAATGAGAACTTTTTTTAAAAAAATGTAGGCATTGCAACTATAAACTTCCCTTGGAGTACCGCTTTTCCTGCATGCCAAAGTTTTTATTATTATTATTTTTTAATATCAAGGTGTTGTCTAGTTTGTGATTTCTTCTTTGACCAATTTGTTGGTTAAGGATACTTTATTTAATTTACATATTTTAATGAATTTTTCTAGTTTTTCTTCTGTTGTTGATTTATAACATCATACCATTGTGATCAGAGAAGATATATTGCATGATCCCAGGCTTTTAAAATTTATTGAGACTTGTTTCCTAACGTATGTTCCATTCTGGAGAATGGTGGCATATAGAGTTGTTCACCTCCTTTGTTTCCTTATTGATATTCTATCCATTATTAAAAGTGTGATATATTTGAGTCACCAAACTATTATTGTAGATCCATTTCTCCATTCAATTCTGTCCCCCCCCCACTTTTTTTTTTTTTTTTTGGTATTGAAGTCAGGGGTGGTAAATTACTGAACCACATCCCCAGCCCATTTTATTTTTTATTTTGAGACAGGGTCTCTCACTAAGTTGCTCAGGTGAGCTTTGAAATTGTAATCCTCCTGCCTCAGCCTCCCAAGTAGCTGGACAAAACAAGTACTCATGTTCATGCTCATCTACAGATTATATCTTTAAATGTTGTGTGCCCTTTAAACAGAATTATTATTTTAGGCATTTGTCTTTTAAATTCACATAGAAAAAGTTAAGATGTTACATACCAAAATTATAATAATACTGGCTTTTATATTTAGCTATGTTCTTACCTTTATGAGTGTTCTTTATTCCTTTGTATGACCTTCAATTGCTATCTAGTATCTTTTCAATTTAGCCTAAAGGACTCCTTTTAGCATATCACATATTACTAATAAATTTCTTTAATTTTTGTGTATCTTGGAATGCCTTTAACCTCTTCATTATTTTTTGCTTTCTTGGTAATGAGGATTGAAGCCAGGGCCTTGAGCATGATATACATGTGCTCTAATGCTGAACGACATCTTCAAACTCTACTTTCAGTACTTTATATATGTTATCCCACTGCCTTCTGGACCTTCTGATGAGATATTAACTATTAATCTTAGGATTCTTAGTATATTTTCAGTCACTTCTCTTGCTGTTTTCAAGATTTGATTTTTATCCTTTGGCTACTGTATGCCTTGGTATAGATCTCTGTATGTTTATCCTATTTGAAGTTGGTTTTATTTCTTGGATGTGTAGTCTCATGTCTTTCATCAGACTGGGAAAGCTTTAAATTATTATCTGCTCAAAAATTCTTTCTATCCTTTTTTTTCTTCTGGTACTCATATGTATATTAGCTACTTGTTGGTGTCCCACAAGTCTCTTAGCTCTGTTCATTTTATCATTTCTTTTTCTTTCTGCTCTTTTGATGAGGATGTTTCATTTGAGCAATTTTCATATTTTCTGATTCTTTCTAATGTCTATTCAAATATGCTTTTGGAACTGTCCTAGTGAATTTTTCACTTCAGTTGGTAAGATTTAATATCAATCTCTATTTGCTTCCTTTTTAAATAATTTCTTATTTTTAAGTTTTTTAGTTTATGGCACAAGGTATTTTACCACTGAAAATATATCCCCAGCCCTTTAAAAAAAAAGATTTATTTTCATTTTTATTTTTAGTTGTAGTTGGACACAATGCCTTTATTTCACTTATCTATTTTTATGTGGTGCTGAAGGGATCAAACCCAGGGCCTCCATGTGAGAAAAGAGCACTCTACAGCTGAGCCACATCCCCAGCCCCATTCCCAGTGCTTTTTATTTTTTATTTTGAGACAGAGTCTCACTAAGTTGCTGAAGCTAGATTTGAGTTGCAATCCTCCTGCCTCAGCTCCCCAAATCACTGAGATCACAGGTATGCTCCACTACACCTAGTTTATTGTTTATTTTTAATGATATTTCCTAGTTGTGGAGACATTATTTCCTTCAGTTATTTGTCCATGTTTTTCTTTAATTCTTGAACCATATTTAAGACAGCTGACTTAAAGTCTTTGTCAAGAGGTTGGGGATATAGCTCAGTGATAGAGCCCTTGCCTGATATGTACAAATCCCTGGGTCTAATTTCCAGCACAACAAAAATAGAAGGGGACAAAGGGTCTTTAATAAGTTCAATGTCTGTGTTTCTTCACGTACAGTTTCTGTTCATTTATTTTTACCCTGTGAATGAGCCATACTTTCATGTGTCTTTGCATGCTTCATAGAAAATTGGATATTTTGAATATCATAATATTGGAAAGAAAATATTATCTAGGTCTTTGAAAATTGGCTCTGTGTTGGGGCATTACTTCAACACTTAGCCAGGCTGTTCACAACTCTTCCTTAGCCTTCACTTCTGCAGAAGCTAAAGAAAGACCAGTCAACAAAGAGAACTTATCATCTCCTTGGACCTTTTCTGCATATGTGTTCTCCCCTGGACATGCACGTGGCTTTCTAAATTCCTCAGTATGCGTCAGAGTTTTTTTGAAGCCCTATTCTCCTCAACTTTTCCTTCCTGGCTTTCAGCATGTATGTTATTTGCTTCAATTATTATATTTTGTTTTTGCACCAGGCAGCCATAGGTTCTCATTTAACACTCATTGCTTTCCAGGAAAATCTTCTACATAGTCATGGCACTTCACTGCCCCAAGAGAATTCTGGGTTAAGCAAAATAAAACCAGACCCCTTTTGTTAGTCCTTCAGATAACCCATAGGCAAGTTGAACAGACAAACATAATTCCTTTGATCTGTCTGCTCCTAGACCAGATACCCACTTGGAATACAGGCTGCCACCTTGCAGACCACTGCGCCAAGAGAAGAGGTTAAGTTAAAATGCTGGGACCTTCTCTCATCCTGTTTCTGGAGCCTTTCTCCTCGTTAAATATTCACTTAGTTGTTGTAAACTTTTGATAATCTTCCAGAGTTTGGATGAAAGTGATTCTCACATCTTTGTACCAGGTTTTCTATTGTTTCTGGGGAGAGAGAGCCTCCAGGGGGGTTCCTACTGTACCATTTTCACTGACATCAAACTGAAATTTTTTTATTCCGCTTTTTTGTTTGGGCATCATATTTAATGGTGTTACACAATGAAAATACAGAAAACATGACCACAGGTGTCTTCAGAGAGGTCCTCAAAGAGCACCAATCACCAGTCTCCTCATTTTCCAAATTTCTTGGGGAAATGGTGAAAACAATGTATCAAGGTAAGTTGGTGTGATAGTTAATTTTAGGTGTCAACTTGACTGGATTAAGGAAAACCTAGAAACCTGGTAAAGCATTATGTTGCCTATGAGGGTGTTTCCAGGGAAGATTAGCATGTGAGTCTGAGTTAAGGAAGTCCAGTCCTCAGTATGGACCAGTACCATGCAATCAGGTGGTAGTCCAGAGAGAACAAATATAAGAGACACACTGGTCTCTGCTCTAAGAGCTGGGATAGATTCATCTTTTTCCCCTGCTGCCTTAGGCATCGGAACTCCAGGCTCTCCCATCCGTGGGACTCCAGGACTTAATAACAGTGGCCCCTAAGTTCTGAGGCTCTTGACCTTGGAATGAGACTTCCACTGTTACTTTCCTGGTTCTGAAGTCCTTGGATATGGACATGCCACACTACTGGCATTCCAAGGTCTCCAGCCTGCAGACACTCTGTCATGGGACTTAGTTGCCATAATCAAGTAAGCTAGTTCCCCTAACATATCTCCTCTCATATCTCTCTATATCCTACTGATTCTGTCTCTAGAGAACCCTGACTAGTGCACTTGGTATTTTTGTGTCATCCATGCACATGGTGACATTGAGTATGATGACAGGAGTGGGGCGGATGAAATGGAACTGGGAACTGCAGCCTTACCATGAATATGAGGGAATGACGGGGAGGTCAGAAGGTAAAGGCCAAGGGCAGTGGTGTCTCATGGCATGAGGCTTCAAAGAAGGCATGAGAAACAGTTGTGAAAACATGTTTGCTGATCTTGAGAGACAACAATTTTGCTAGCTAGATGAACATGCTAAAGTAAGATTCAACTGAAAAGTAAAGTAATTGTTTCTATCTATTTAGGAACAAAATCAGAATGCATATTAACACAATGATTAAATATGGTTCTTGTGTTTGGGGTTAATGAAAAATAACAAAAGTAGAGTGGAAGAAAAAAATCAATATAATCAATAGAAGACAAGTTAGAGTACAAAAGGGCACCAGATTAAAAGATACATACGTAAAGTCAATTGGTCTCACTGTCCTGACATTATCAATTTAAAAAGCATACTGTGAACTTCACACTACAGTAGCTGAAACAAAACAGCAAATAAACAATACACTGAAATAATCTATAGAACTTAAATGTAGAAACTGATAAAAATAACTAAGAGGGGCTGGCTATGGTGATGTACACTTGTAATCTCAGCTTCTTGGTAGGCTGAGGCAGGAGGATTGCAAGTTTGAGGACAATCTGGGAAACTTAGCAAGAACCGGTCTCAAAATAAAATTTAAAAGGGGCTGGGGATGTAGCTCAGTGGAAAAGCGCTCCTGGGTTCAATCCCTAGTACCAATAAAATAAAAGAACTAAGAGGGGAGCTGGAGTGGCTCAGTTATAAATCACTTACAAAGAATAAACATTAAAATAACTGAGGGGGAACTTTCTGAAAGAGGATTTATAGCTCTATCCTTGAATAGGCATCACATGTCCTCAAATTAGATTGTAACTGTGAAAAAATTGATTCCAAAGGGATTCTTTTCTGGCACATAATAAATTGCTTATAGGGTAAATATCTAATACCCTTTAATTAAGTTACAACTGTAATTTAATGAATCCCAACAGGATTTCTTCTGAAAATTAATAAAAATGTTGTACATGCTCCCTAAGTAATAAACACATTAAGTTATGAATACAGCTATGAATACTGGCTGTCTATCCCTTCAAACAGTTTGCTCTCTCATTCATTCATCAATTTTCTGTTGAGATAAGAGAGTGTGTATGATACAGAGAAAATGAGGAACAAGAGACACAAAAACCATCCTTATACTTCCAGGTGTGGTGGTGCATATCTGTAATCCCAGCAGCTTGGACTGAGGCATGAGGATCACAAGTTTGAAGCCAGCCTCAGCAATTTATTGAGGCCCTAAGCAACTTAATGAGACTCTGTGCAAGATTTAAAAGTTTTTTTAAAAAGGGTTGGGGATGTAGCTCAGTGGTTAAGAGCCCCTAGGTTCAATGCCCAGTACAAAAATAAAGACAATCTTTATACTAATGGATTTCCAGTGTGTTTATATATAGGAAAGCTTGCAGAGACGGGGAGAGGAATCTGCTTCAAAAAAGCTAACATCTACAATGAAGCATGCTAAATGCTATGGAAGGTGGATATAAGTGTGATGGGTTGGAGGCTCTAACAAAGAGGGGTGGGAGGAAAGCTGTAAAAGGAGTATTACAGCCCAAATTGTATATCCCACGGGAGAAATATTGATGTTCTAACCCTAAGTAACTCAGAATGTGACCTCATTTGGAGACAGGGTCCATACTTTGATAACCAAGTGAAAATGAGGTCCTTAGGGTGAATCCTAATCCAGTGACTGGTGTTCCTATAGTAAAGGACAATTTAGACTCATGTACACAGAGGGAATAGGTCATGTGAAAATGAAGGCAAAGGTCAAGGTGATGATGCATCTACAAGCCAAGGAATGCCAAAAATTATCAGCAACCATTGGAAACTAGGGGAGAGGCAGAGAACAAGTTATGCCTTACTGCTCTCAGAAGGAGCCAGCTCTGTAGACTTCTGGCCTCCAGAGGTATGAGGTGATTCCTTTCAGTTGTTCAGGCCATGCAGATTGTGGTGGTTATGACAGTCCCAGGACACTAATACAAGAAAGAAGTCAGGCTTCTCTGAATAGGTTACATTTCAGTAGAGACTTGAGTGGTAAGTAAAAGAAAGTCAGATGATCTGGGGACTGGGCAGGGCCATGCTCTGAGCAAAAGGAACAGACTTTGCATTTATTAATCATGTTTATCCTTCCCCTAACTGGGGGCCAAACCCAGGGCCTCACATGTGCTAGATAAGCACTCTATCATTGAATTATGTCCCCAGCATACCACCCCCACACCTTTTTTGTTTGTTGTTTTTCATTTTGAAATAAGGTCTCACTAAGTTGCCCATACTGGCCTTGAATTTGCCTCAGCCTCCCAAGTAGCCAGGATTAGAAGCTTGTACCACCATGCCCAGCTAATTGTGTGTTCTACTTACTGTATTTTATGATGTTTTGACATCTTACAAATCTTGCTGGCCTGGAAGAGATTTTCCCCCTCCCAGGGTTAGCTCACTGGAATTGTTCCAATTGTCTTTTGCTAACCTGCCCATTCTACCTTCACTTACTTTTCCTTCAAAAACTTCAATAAAGGCTTTTCTGGCTCAGGTTCTGCCCACATTCTTGTCTTCTGCCATGTGATCCAAACTTGGCGCTTAGCATGGTTCTGCCTGGCATGTGGCAACCCCCTCTCTAAGAACTGGAAGTATATAAATGTTTTCCTTCCAAGCTTCAGTCTCATCCCCTCCTATCTTCAACTTTGAAATCCTTAGAATACTGCAGATTTCAAGGAGAGGGGCTGGCAGAGAAGAGGAGAGAAAGTAAGCCAAGTGTGGAACTTACCTTGAAGAGTTGGTGAAAACAGAAAAGTAAACTCTCAGAAGAAATCTCCCCACTTAGGGAGATTCTAGAGATGAGCGACTAAAGAAGAGGCCTGACCCGACCACCAGGGTCAGAGGAAACTCTGACCCCAGTGATGTTGGTCAGCACTGGTAGCATAAATCAGTCTCCTAGAAGGAAAGATGAAGGAATATCAGTAAAAAAGGATATTGATTAATGTCAGCTAATAGTTGAGAGATTACTAAATCCTGGGTATCTCCTTTAAATGGTTTTGATAAGTCATCTATTATTCTCAACAGGAAAATATTAGTATTTCCATTTTACAGATTAGAAGCTAAGAACATTACTCATGATCTCAAATGGAGGGATTTTATAGGCAGCTGGGATAGCAAAGGCAGAAATAAGGGAGGAGAGCCTAGTGGGTTGCTTAGGTCAAAGTTATTGGAGAAAATACACACCTCTCTGAAAAATAATTCAGTTTTGTCAAATAAAGAAGGATTAAAGAAGCAGGCTTCCACAAGGGTGGTTTCTTTGATCTTAAGATTTGCCAATCTGTGTATTCGGTAGAAGGAAGTTTCCTAGAATGACCAGCTTATAGGGTAATGAGGTAGTAAATACACCAGAGTTGTTAAGAGAATTATTAATAATACCTGTTATTGTGAAATCATTATATACCAGATTTCTCTTCTATATAAATTACATGTAAACTCATCAATTACCTTCAATAACACTATAAGGAAGGTATAATTAGGTTTCCATTTTACAGCTTCCAACAATTAAAAAGAGAATGGTTAAAAAACAAAAACAGCTGGCATACAATGTATACCACCCACTTGTAATCCCAGTTACTTGGGAGGCTGAAGCAATAGGATTCTAAATTCAAGGCCAACGTGGGCAACTTAATGAAACTATCAAAATAAAATTTTTGGTGTAGCTCAGAGGAACAATGTTCTGGGTTCAATTCTCAGTACCATAAAACACTAAAAATAAAATAAAACTATGAAAAATCCACTAGGGTAAACAAATGGGGTGGGGAGTCATAGGACGGTGCAATGGTGATCAGAAAGGGAGAATTGTGGACAACTATGCTGTACAAATCCACCTTTGCTGGGGGATCCGAAAAACATTTTTTACCTAAGTCCTGGCTTTGCCACACAATTTCTACTTATGGTAGTAGGCAGTAAATGGAGGTTGGGGGTGGTTTAAAGAAAAAGTTCTTGAAGTCAAATCATGAACTGAAAAAGTATGTTGTAGAATATATACAATATACAGTAAGAAAAAAAACAAAGTCCAAAATATCATATCCTTTCTATGGGCATATGTCTATATATGTAGATGAACTGAAAAAAAAACCCACCTAGAAAAATTCAAGGTGGGTGAGAGAATATAAGATAAACTATAACAGAAAAATGGAATTTGAACTTTAAGTGAAAATTTAAAAACTTTCCCAAAGGGTTTACCTATTTTGGGCTGGGGCTGTAGCTCATGGCAGAGTGCTTGCCTAGCACCTGTGAGGCACTGGGTTTGATCCTCAGCACCACATAAAAATAAACAAATAAAATAAAAGCATTCTGTCCATCTACAACTACAAAAATATTTTTTAAAATAAAAAAATCTACATATTTCTATGTAATAATATTTTTTTTGCCAAAAAAATATCATCTTTTTTTTTTTTGAGACAGTGTCTCTCTAAGTTCCTAAGGCTGTCCTTGAATTTAACAGAGTCACTGGGATTATAGGTGTGCACCACCATGCCCAGGGAAAAAAAATTATATATATAAAATCTCATTTTAGATTTTATTCTATTCACATAGACTGGTCTTTGAAAGGCATATGTTTGCCATTGCCCAGCTCCAAGGGCCCTTCTCTTGGAGAGAAGTCTGTCCCTGTGGCTTTTGCAACAAACCAGCTGCTTGCTTGCTAAAAAAAGAAAGAAAGAAAGAAATGCACCATTATGGCATTGTGGGCATAAGAAAACAAAAACAAAATGCTTCAGAGTAATTTCAATAGGTATTGTGCAGACAAACGTGGTGTGTTACCCTCCCAAAGGAATTACTGGGATCAGGGAGGTACTGAATAATATGAAGTAACTTTTTCACAAATATGTCTTTATACTTTCATGATAAGAATTTTCACTTATTAAAAAGATTGATTTCAGGCTTATTAAATCATTCATCTCATTCAGTCAGACATTTAACTGCAAGATCTTCCTCATGAGGCAGTGTGCACACCAAGGAGAGAAATACAATGGATTAGTTAGATTTTTATGGAATCTATCAGATGAGGTGGAGGGTGGGTGTTAAGGAGACTGGAGAAAGGAGCAGCAAAGAGACAGGTGAAATGGGGGTAGGGGGAACACAAATGCAAGGGGTGGGGTGTGGAGTGTCTAGTAGCGAAGTAAGCCTAGAAAAATATCCTAGAGTTAGGCTGGATTCAAAGAGAAAAACCAAAAGCAAGACCCTCCCGTCTAGGCTCAAAGTTTCTCTGGTCTGTGGGCTGTCTTTCAGTGTCTGGCTGGTGGAATCAAACCTAAGAACAAAGCTGAAAACGTTAGTAATAGCAAGACAAAATATTAACAAGGAATAAAAATTATTGAAAAGAGGCCAATCAGTGGACCACCCCTGTAATCCTAGCCACTCAGGAGGGTGAGACAGGAGGATAATAAATTCAAGGCCAGCCTTGGCAACTTAGCTAGACTCTGTCAAAAAAAGGCTGGGGTTGTGACTCAGTGGCAAAGCACCCCTGGGTTCAATTCTCAGTTTAAAAAAAAAATTCAGTGAAAATATACATATGGTATATATGTATATAAATATATTTATTATATATACGAATATATGTGTGTGTATATATATACATATATACTAGCGGGCAGGCAGTGCTGAAACCAGTTAATTCTTCTATGTGATTTATATAGCTTTACTCTGAGGACCTCCCATCAGCCTGGCAGTCGATTCCATTAAATCATTCCATTTTACAGTTAGAAAAAGGAGGCGGGGGGCCAAGTAACTATGATATACATCCATACAAGCGTACACTTGCTGGAGACCCCAAACTGGTTTCTCAGCCCCTTCCCCCACCCCACAAAATCTCCAAACTTGAGGATTGAGAAACCACAAAAGCGAGGGAAAGAGTGAAGAGGAAGAAAGCATGTACCCTAGGTGGAGAGCTCAGTGAAAAAAAGCAAGTTGTGCAACAATATGTAAATAGCATACTGCAATAAAATCAAAATAATCCCAAAAGATAACATGTATTTTCTGTAGGGACATGTGTGTACCTATATGTGTAGCTATATGTCTGTTCATGTGTAAGATATATTTATATGCATAAATACCGTCATATGTGTATAAATACATACTTGTATGCCTACATATACATATACTTCTACTTTATGTATTTCACATACATATATATACACCCACGCCCTCATAAAAACTGCACGAAGGGCTGGGGTTGTGGCTCAGTGGTGGAGTGCTTGCCCGGCACGTGTGTGTTCTATCCTCAGCATCACATCAAAACCAAAAAACTACATATGATTTGGAGTTTGTTTCACCATTGTCTCATGAATGCTATTTAGTATTGTTCTGTAACTTGCTTATCTACACTAGATAAGCGTGAGGACGGACACTCAGCCGGTAACTGCTTACTTCTGGCGAGGAGAGACACTGAGATTGAGTGTCAGGGTCAACAACGACCTTAGGCTTTCTCAAGGACAGCCCGGGTTTAAGTGGGCGAGGGGATACCGAGCCTCACCGCAGCCCTCGACCACGCGCCCCTGAACTGCCCCATCAGAACCCGTGCGCCGGGGGTGCGCCGGGACTGGACCAGCCTATCCTTACTACTCGGAAGGGAAGGGGCGGAGTCTCCATAGGCCCCACCCCCGAGGCGCGCGCGGGGCGAGGGAGGGACTTCCGCCCCGCAAGGGCGACTTCCGGATCCTGGAAGAGGGCTCTGGGCCTCGCCTGGGGAATCGTTGGGCTGGTGGGCCCGCAGTGCTGGAATGTGCGCGCGGTCGGCGCTGCTGGGGATCGGTTGGAGTGTCGGTTGGGGGGCGCGGGGGTGCGGAGCCCAGGGCGACGGGGCGGGGGATGTGGCCGAGCCACCCGCCATCGACTTTCCAGCCGAGGGCTGGCCCGGGATGATGGCGCTGGCCCGGGGCCTGGATTTAGGTAGAGGAGCAGCTTTTGCGCCGAGGGAAGGGTGTCGGAGAGTGTGTGTCAGCTCACCTCCTTTAGCCGTTGAACCGAAAATCCACAACCGACAGAAGATTCTCTCACCTTACGGCGGGAGTGTAAGGGATGCCAGAGGAATGTACTTGGATCTGAAAGACGACCACCTGCGCCCGTCATCTAGAACCAAGTCTCCTAGGGGCCAAGACTTAAGGATCAGAGCTAACCAAAGAGAATAACGGTATTAGGTAACAGTTACTGAGAGCCTGCTGTAGATAAGTCTTTAATTACTGTCCCTCCAATCCTGTAAGTTAGGTGACATCAGCATCTCCTTCACGAACGGAAGGCCGAGTCCCAGGATAAATAATATACTTAAAACTCCGTCGATAGTGACAGGATTCCCTGCGTGAACATTAAACTGAGTTACAGATGTTATTTTTCGAACCGTTTACAATACTGGAGACACTTAATTCCCATACTGCTGGGGGAATGGCTAAATTTACAATGGAATATCTGTTTTTGAAAAACGATGTCATACGAATATAGAAAATCAGCCCCCCCCGACATTTTGGAGTGGAGACAAAAATTCAGGGTGCAGAAAAATAGGTAGTGGGTAATTCTTTTACACGAAAACCCCCTCGAAACACTACTTAGGCCAGTCGCGGTGGCGCACACCTGTGATCCCAGCGGTTAGGGAGGCTGAGGCAAGAGGGTCGCGAGTTCAAAGCCAGCCTCAGCAACAGTGAGGCGCTGAGTAACTCAGTGAGACCCTGTCTCTAAATAAAAATTTAAAATAGGGCTTGTGATGTGCCTCAGGGGTGGATTGCCCCTGAATTCAATTCCCAGTACCCAAAAATAAAAATAAATCACTTTTTTTTTGTAGTAGGTGCTTATTTGAGGAATAGAAAACGGATGTATGAAAATTAACAAAAAGGATTGCGATAGTATACATTAAGCTGACAACAGTGAGTGGGGAGAAGGAAGTCAGGGATTTATGGGTGTTAAAGAGAATTTAGGAAGATTTGGGGGGGGGGAAGTAGTCAGGAAAATGTACACATACACTTTAATAAAAATTAATTTTAAAACGACCAAAAATGACATTATCATTTGAGCACTTGCTGTTAAAAATGGCCCTTAGGCCCCGCGCTGGAGGTAATCTGTCTCACTCAAAGTCCACCCATTTTGAACATTGCCTAATGAATTCTTTGAATGGAGTTCCTCTTGTTGGAATGGGCTGGCTGTGGAGTAAAAGCTGACTCCCCGCATTCAATATTACTAAATTTCTCTTTAGTTGGGTATGGTGGTACACACCTGTAATCCCAGGGACTCAGAAGGATCTCAAATTCAAGACCAGCCTCAGCAATTTAGAGAGGCCCTAAGCAACTTAGCAAGACTCTGCCTCAAAATAAAAAGTAAAAATGTCTGGAGATGTGGCTAAGTGGTTAAGTACCCTTGAATTTAATCCCTGATACCAAAATAAAGGAATAAATAGCTCTTTTTCCACATGCTCACCAACACTTGGTATTAGAAACTTTAATTTTGCAAATGTAATATTTCATTTTTTATTTTGCATTTACTTGTAACTAGTGAAATTTATGCATCTTTTGCTATGTTTACTGGCTACTTGGGGTTCCTCTTCGGTTACCTTTATGTTTAATATTGCAGATTTCTATGCTGTATTATGTTTCTTTTTCCTTCTTTCTTTTTCTTTCTTTCTTTTTTTTTTTTTTTTTTTTGTGATGCTGGGGAGAGAAACCCAAAGCTTCATGCATGCCAGGTGAACACTCTTACTACTGAGCCTCATTCCTCAGCTTCTTATATTTCTTTCTTTTCTGTCTTTTTTTTTTTTTAAAACAAATTAATTTATAGACAGCCAAATATTTCTGGATATAGTATAAAGATTGGCTGCCAGTTTTTAGGCTTGGAAAAATGGATGGATTATATGCAATTTACTTGGATAAAGAAGGATAATGAAAAACAATTTTTAGAAGGAAAATAAAGAATCTTTTTATATCCGAGCATGGTGACACACACCTGTAATCCCAGCAACTCTGGAGGCTTAGGCAGGAGAACTGAAGCTCAAAGCCAGCCTCGGCAATTTAGTGAGACACTGTCTCAAAATAAAAAATGAAAAGAACCAGGATGTGGCTCAGTGGTTAAATGCCCCTGGGTTCAATCCCCGTTAAAAAAAAAAAAAAAAAAAAAAAAAACCAAAACAACAAAAAAAAAACTTTTTAGGAATTTGAGATACTCTTGAGGCATCCAAGAGAATACATCTGTGATGTAGACATACATTTGAGGGTTGTTAGCTTGTAGGTGGTATTCTAAGTATAGTAAAGCCCCTGGTTATCTCTTGGACAGAGATAACAAGAGTCCTACAGAATTACACATTTGGAAAAGGAGATTTTAGTAAGGGATCCCGAATGAAGGACCAGTAAAAAAGAGGAAAACCAGAAGAATATGATGTCATAGAAGGCAAGAGAAGAACGTGCTTCCTTTTCAAGTTTTCTAATGACCACATAAAGTTTCACAGCATAGATATATGGCAATTACTCTTTTATTTGCAATTTGGCTTTATTTCATTGCTCTTCTCCCCTACCTCCCACATTGGTACTGGGGATTGAATCCAGAGGCACTTTACCACTGAGTTACATCCCCAGTCCTTTCCTTTTTTATTTTGAGTCAAGGTCTCACTAAGTTGCTGAGTGTCTCACCAAATTGTCAAAGCTGGCCTTGAACTTGTGATCTTTCTGCCTCAGTCTCTGCAGTTGCTGGGTGTGCCCTACCAGGCCTGGCAGATGAATTTACAGATTCATTTTTATATGATACTCTGATTTTTTATGTTATTTCTTATTGTGGATGGAAACCAGGGGCACTTTATCACTGAGTTACACCCCTAGTCTTTTTCTATTTTTTATTTTGAGATAGGATTTGGATAAACTTGTGATCTTCCTGCCTCAGCCTCCCAAATCCTTGAGATTAGAGTCTGTGCCATTGTGCCCAACTTGATTATTTACTTTGGATATGCTCCTATATATAGGTGAAAGGGAAAATAATAATATTATATTATTATTATTATTATTATTATTATTATTAGTAGTAGTAGTAGTAGTAGTAGTAGTGGTAATAATACTGGGGAGCCCAGAGGTGCCTTACCACTGAGGTATATTCCCCAGCCTTTTAAATTTTATTTTAAGACAGGGTCTCACTAAGTTGCTTAGAGCCTTGCTAAAATTGCTGAGGCTGGCCTGGAACTGGTAATCCTCCTGCCTCAGTCTCCTTAGCCTCTGGGATTATAGGCCTGCACCACCATGCCATGCAAGGAAATCTATTTAAAACATTTCAAGTCCCAGCATGCTGATGCGTGCCTGTAATTCCAGGGAATTGCAAGACTGAGACAGAAAGATCTCAAGTTCAAGGTTAGCCTGGGCAACTTAGCAAGACCCTGTCTCAAAAAAGAGCTGGGGATGTGACTCAGTGGTAGAGTGCTCCTGGGTTCAATCCCCAGTCCCAAAAAATAAATGAATGAATAAACAAATAACAGTTTTAAGTATAAATTACACAGTGTCTTCTAGTTTACTCCATTTATATATATCCACTTGAATGAGTTGCTTTTTCCCCATAACATCAATATTACTAGGCATTTCCAGTTATGGCAGAAAAGCAGTGAGAACCAGATATTGCACATAAACAGTTTTGTTTTTTTTTCAGAATTTAAAATAAGAGGGACACAAACAATATTTTTGTTGTTGTGCTGCAATGCTGGGGATGGAACACAGAACTTTACATGGAGCAACCACTGAGCTACACACCAGGCCCCTTACTGACATTTTTAATGCATATAGAGTGTGTTCCTAAATTAGTTAGCCAAACATATTATCTTTAGTATTATAACCAGTGTTATGATTAAGTTTTTCATTCTTATTTTGCAGTGCTGGGGACCAAACCCAGGGCCTTGTACATGCTTAAGACAAGTGCTCTACCACTGAGCTATATGCTCAGCCCCAATAAATTTATTTATTTATTTATTTATGACAAGGTATTGAACCCAGGGGTGCTCTATCACTGAATTATATTCCCTTCATTTGTATATTTTACTCTGAGACAGGGACTTGTTGAATTAGAGAGGCTGGCCCTGAATTTCAATTCTCCTTCCTCAGCTCCCTAGAGGATCTCAAATCCCTACCCTCACTGAGGATTAAAACCTGGGCCTTGCACATGCTAGGCAAGCACTCAACCACTGAGTTATATCACTAGCCCCCAAAACTTTTGCTTCTTTGCACTGAGTTTTGAACATTGGGCGCTACACTCCCAGTCCTTTTTACTTTTTATTGCTTAATTACTGAACTATATCCCAATCCTTTTTATTTTTTTCAATATTTATTTTTTAGTTATAGGTGGAAAAATATCTTTATTTTACTTTATTTTTTATGTGGTGCTGAGGATCAAACCCAGTGCCTCACGCATGCTAGGTGAGTGCTATACCTCTGAGCCACAAACCCAGTGCCCCCCAATACTTTTTATTTTTTTATTTTGAGACAGTCTTGCTAAATTGCTGAGGCTGGCTTCGAACTTGGTATCCTCTTGCCTCAGCTCCCTGAGTTGCTGGGATTACAGGTGTGTGCTAGTGCACCTGGCCCAATAACTCTCTCTCTCACTCTTTTTTCTTTTTAAAGTAGTTTTATTGCAAAGGCAACAGAGATACAGAGACTTTTTCTGAAAAGAAGGAGCCCCAGAGTTGGAAATCACCCAGTAACTTTTTTTGTGGGAGTGTACAAGTGATTGAACTTGACCATTGAACCACATCCCCAACCCATTTTGTATTTTTATTTACAGACAGGGTCTCACTGAGTTGCTTAGTGTCTCTTTTTTCCTGGGGCTGGCTTTGAACTTGCGAACCTCCTGCCTCAGCCTTCTAAGTTGCTGGGATTACAAAAATTTTTTTGGTACTGGGAATCGAACCCAGGGTACTTTACCACTGAGCCACATCCCCAGGCTTTTATCATCATCATCATCATCATCATCTTCAATACAGGGTCTCTCAAAGTTCCCTGGGGCCTTGTTAAATTGCTGAGGCTGGTTTTGAATTGTGACACTCCTGCCTCAGCCTCTAGAGTGGCTGTGATTACAGGTGTGCACCACCATGCCCAGCTCTTTTTTTTTTTTTTTGTTCATTCTTAACCTTTTACTTAGAATAAATTCCTGAAAGTGTAACTGTTTTTTTTTTCTTTCTTTTTGATACAAGGGATTGAACCCAGTGGCACTTTACCCCTGAGCCGCATTCCCTTGCTAGATTGCTAAGGGTCTTGCTAACTTGCTGAGTTTGGCATCTTCCTGTCTCAGTCTTTCTTGCTGGGATTACAAACATTTGGAACTGTCTCTGGGTTGAAAGTGGAACTGTTGAGTCAAAGATATTTTTTTTCTTAAAGTGATTAATTAAAATGTTTGGTATCAGGGATTGAACCCAGGGGAGCTTTACCATGCAGCCAAATACTTAGTCCTTTTTATTTGAGACAGGGTCTCGCTAAATTGCTGAGCCTGGCCTCAAATTTGAGATCCTCCTGCCTCAGCCTTCTGAGTCCTTGAGATTACAGGGGTATTTGCTTTCTTAAATTGTGGCTACATATAGTTAAAGCACTCTCTAAAAAAGGCGGTCTTCTCCCAGAACATTAGCAAGGCATGGGAAGTTTTAGAGAACTGTATCCTTAACACATCCAGTATATGGAATGTATTGTTCAAATAAAAAAAATTCAACATTACCAGTTTTCTACATCGCATTGAGTTCAAGGTCTCAAGTCGTAAAGACTATCACAACTGTATTTATCTAATCCAAGATCTCCTTATGGATTATTTTCAAAAGCATTGTGTTAGGGACTGAGTCACCAGGGTCAGCTGCAGATGGGGGATGATGGGGTTTTGAACCTGAGGGTTTCAAAACAGTAGATCCAGGGTGGCCTGGAGGTCACATGGGAATAAGTATTCAGGTTTGAAAACATTTCAATTGTAAATGCAGTCCCCAAACCAGCGTTATTTCTGTAAGGTTAAATTCACTCTGGGATCAAGTTGGCATTTCCTACTTGATTGTGGCTTAACGGTTTACAAAAATAAATCCAGGGGGCTGGGGTTGTGGTTCAGTGGTAGAGTGCTCGCCTAGCACGCATAAGGCACTGGGTTTGATCCTCAGCACTTCATAAATATAAGAATATTGTGTCCACCCAAAAAAAATTCAGCATTGTACCCACAAAAATTAAATATTTCTAATTAGTCTCTCAGACAAATAATTTTTACACTGACGCCTGACTCTTGGAGTGAGATGTGTTAAAACTCGTCTGCACAGACTCAAGTCTTCCGGGAGGGAAGACTGGCAGCAGCACACCCACACACTCAGTGCAACCATGCACCCAGAACCAGCGAGGCCCTAGAATAACCTACTGGGCGCACTCGCCAGGACGTGGGACCGGGCGGAGTCTGCACTGAGTCCGCCCCTCCGGCGGCGCCAGGGAGGCAGGGGCGGGACTTCCGCCCAGCGAGGCGCTACTTCCGGGTCTGCGTTGATCGCTGCTGGTGGCGAGCATAAGTGGTTTTGGGCAAGCCTGCGGGCGGGGCTGAGGCCCGCGCGCGGCTGGAGATGCTGGGGGGCGGCTCTGGGGCCCGGGAGGACAAAGCCGAGGGCGCCCGGGCGGGAGCTATAGTCTCGCCGCCCGCTATCGACTTTCCGGCCGAGGGCTCGGATCCCAAGTATGATGGTGAGTGAACCCGCTGCCGCGCGCCGTCTGGCTGTCCCCTGACCATCCGCGGTTCAGTGCAGTTCGGCGTCGGCAGCGGTCGTTTCAGTACCTGGGTTAGTTCAGCTGCCTCCGGGCTGCACCCGGGGTGGCGTGCGGGCAGTCAGGGTAAGGTAAATATTTATTGAAAAAGCTTCTCCGATCTGCTTGTTTGTTTACATTTCTGCTCCTTGGTTTCCTTTTTGCGGACTGAGGCCTTTGGATGGCTCAGGACTTTCAGGTGGCCACTTTCCAGCTCTTACGCTGTGTGGTTTGGTCAGTCGTTGAGAATGATCTTTGTTCTGCAGACTATATGCAGAACAGTTTGGGCTAGGAGACGCAATTTGTAGCTTGTAGTTTTGCATCAGTAATAGAATGATGATTTCTCACAGTGAGGCAGTGGAAATGCCCGTTTTCTTGAGGCTTTTGGTTATTAGATGGCGTTACTTAAGTCAACTAGCATAAAGTGAGAGGTCCTAAAACAAGGACTCTACTATTTTACTGAAAATGCAGGGTTGCTAGTTGCACTGGCAGGGTTGTTAGTTGCTGCCAGTTTTTTTTGGACAATTTTAAAAATTAAATGTGGTATCAAGAATGAATACATTGGGGCTGGGGCTGAAAGCTTCAGTGATACAGCTGGTGTTTAAGCATAAATGAGACCCTGAGTTCAATCCCCAGCACCAAAACGGACAAGGACTCAAAGAAGTTTTAACTATACAGTATTCCTAATAAAATGACTACAGAGAATACACATTCAGTTGAAGCATGGAATAAATATTACTTTGTTGCAGTGGATTTAAAAGTGCAAATTGAGTTGAAAAGGTTTTGGAAAAGTCCTTGCATTTTCATTCCTAATACTGCCTGTAATGCTTTACTACAATGAAAAAAAAAAAAAAAAAGCAGACCGTGGTGGTAATTTAGGTAGAGTTTTACAGAGGAAATTTGTAAGATAACAGTTTTTTAATAGATACATAGATTCCCCCCCCCCCTCACTTTAGGTGGTATATTAACAGCAGCTCAATACTGTGGAACATGTTATGTCATAGGGTAAGCCCCAGCTGTAAACATGCAAGTTTCTTTCTGTGATAAGCGTTTCTGCAAACCAAAGATTACTTTTGAAGGGAGTGATCTTAGATAAACTTTAAAAATTTTTCTTCTCTCTTGTTCTCTTTAAAACCAACATCTGCCTTTGATAAAGTTTTTGTAGGTTTTCTTTTTGTGAGCATAAGGAATACCAGGAGCTAGGCACAGTGGCACACATCTGTAATCCCAATTACTCAAGATGCTCTGGCAGAAGGATCACAAGTTTGAGGCCAGCTTGGGTAACTTAGCAAGATCTTGTCTCAAAAATAAAATGAAAAGAGTTGGGGATATATCTTAGTGGTAGAACACTTGCCTGGCATGCAGGAGGCCCTGGGTTCAATAAAGAGGGCCAGCAGTAAGCCCATGGTTTCATTCATTCTCTTCATCTGACAGTTTTTAAAAAATGTTATTTCAGGGAGGCTGGGATTGTAGCTCAATGGTGGAGTGCTTGCCTAGCATGTGTGAGGCACTGTGTTCAATTCTCAGCATTGCATAAAAATAAATAAATAAAATAAAGATATTGTGTCCATCTACAACTGAAAAAAGAAAAAGTTATTACAAGTTTATCTTCTGGGCTTGTCTTCCGCTTCTCCTGGGGAGATTAAATTAGATGATCCCTTTCCTGTTTGTATACTCCCATCCTGCTTGGCAGAAGTCTAGATCTCGAATTCATCTAGTGTCTATCTTTTTATTTTTTAAATTTTATTAATTTTATTTTTTGTTGTAGTTGGACACAACACCTTTATTTCACTTGTTTATTTTTGTATGTGGTGCTGAGGATTGAACCCAGGGTCTCCCATGTGTGAGGCGAGCACTCCATCGCTGAGCCACAACCCCAGCCCTAGTATTTGTGTCTTATTTCTTACCATTTTATGAGAACTTTACCTCTTTGCTACTTTCCTTTTTCTCTTCTACTCATAACCAGTACTGTGAAATGGGAATCTTTCAGCTTCAGCCTTTCTTTCTTTTCCATTTTACTCATTTGAATATCTTTCCTCTGGTCTTTTAAATGTTGTCCATTTTCTTGAATTATTAAAAGCTCATTTGAAAAATGACCAACTTTTCTCTTTTATTTCTTTATATTAAAAAGTAGAATTTCTGGGCTGGGGATATAGCTCATTGTCAGACTGCTTGCCTGGCATATCCCTAGCTCTGGGTTTGATCCCCAGATGTAAAAAGGTAGATAAGTAAATAAGATAGAATTTTCTCATTGTATAAAATGGGGAAAACTAAGAGTATAAAGAAGGAGACAACCCTCCTATCCACAGTCTTACCACTTTAATGGTTAAGCGTACGAGCCCAGCGTGGTGGCGCTATCCTGTAATCCCAGTGGCTCAGGAGGCTGAGGCAGGAGGATCACTAAACTAGATCCTAAACTAGACTCAGCAAAAGTGAGTGCTAAGCAACTCCGTGAGACCCTGTCTCTACATAAAATACAAAATAGGGCTGGAGATGTGGCTCAATGTTGAAGTGCCCCTGAGTTCAATCCCCTTAAGCGTACATATTTTTAAAAATTTTACCAGGCATGGTGGCACAGCACTGTAATTTCAGGTACTCAGGAGGCAGAGGCAGGAGGATCAAAAGTTTGAATCCAGTTTTGGCAACTCTGTGAGATCCTGTCTCAAAATAAAAAATTAAAAAGGCCTGGGAATGTAGCTCAGGGGTAAAGTGCCCCTGGGTTCAATCCCCAGTATGGGGGTCAGGGAGAAGTTTTTACATTAACAGAATGTTTAGAATATAGAAAGGCATGAAGATTTAAAAACCATAATCTCATCATCCAGAGGCTATGGTTTACATTTTGGTGTAGCTAAAGACAGTTTTTATTAATGATTTCACATTTTAAAATGTTTGTCCAAGAAAGGTAACAGAAATGGATTGATGATTTCCATCTAATTTTGTTGAAATACATTCACAAAGATTTAAAAGTATAAAGGAAAAAAAGGGGTTGGGAGGGTAATTGCCTATACTCACATCCCAGAGGAATACTCACTGTGAACAATTTGATATTTTGGGCTGGGAGTATAGCTTAGTGGTAGAACTTTTGCTTGGCATGGGAGAAGCCCAGGTTTTGATCTCTAGCTCTGCAAAAAAAAAGAGAAATAAAGAAAACAAATAACTAACTAACTAAATAAATAAAAGGAAGAAAGAGAAACAATTTGATATATTTATTTCCAGGTATTTATTGAGAGCTGTATGCCAGTCACTGTCCTCCATACTATATTATATATTTGGAACAGTCAGACTATAAAACAGCATTATAATATAATTTAATTTCTTTTACAAAATCTGTAGCTATATCGTTAAAAACAAGGGGACAGAAATTTAGTCTGTTTTGTTCTTTCCAGCTTTCAAAATTTTTGTGTATTTATTTAACTATAAAGTAAATGCATTTTAGATTTTTGATCAAGGAGGCATGGTGGTGTGTGCCTTGTAGTCTCTACCACTTGGGAGACTGAGGCAGGAGGATTGCATCTTTGAGGTCAACCCTACTAATATGGTAAGACCTTGTCTTAAAATAAAAGATAAAAAGGGTTGGAGGTGTAGCTCAGTGGTAGAGACCCTGTGTGAGACCCTGGGTTCAATCACCAATACTGTTAATGAAACAAAACTAGATGGTATACCATTTGTAGTATCATTTATTTTTGCTCTTTTACAAATAAGACTGTGTAACATTCATACTATTGTTAATTTAGTTTTGTGCTCTATTGTTGAAAAAGATTTGTCTTTTTTATCGTTAGAAATAATGTATAAAAAATGATAGAAATAATACTGTTGGACGCTTATATACATACATACTCCATGTACCTGTATACATACATAAATCTTTGTCATTATTATTCTTTTAAAAATTATTGTTATTATTATTATTATTTTGTGGTGCTGAGGATTGAACCCAGGGCCTTGTGCATGTGAGGCAAGCAGTCTACCAACAGAGCTATATCCCCAGCCCTTAAAATTTATTTTTTATTGATGTGTTATAGTCATACATAGTGGTGGGATTTGTTTTCATATATTTGTACTGTCTGATTATTTCTTCAGAATAAATCCATGAATAAATCCATAGAAGTAGGATTGTTGGATCAAAGAAGTAACGTGGTTAGTTTTTTCCCCTTTTTTCTTTTTACTTTTTTGTATGTTTAAGATTTTTGATACAGTGATGATAGGGAAGGTTATGTTGGCATGTACTCCCACATATAAAACTGTCTCATGTTACCTTCATTAGTATTAATTGTTTTTTTCTTAGTATTGTTTTATAGCTTGCTTCTTTGATTTGATAATAAACCTTATGATTATCTTTCTATACACTACCATTTCTAACTGCTGCATAGTAGTGTTTTGTATATATTTAATTTTTAAAAAATTTTCAGTATTCTAAACAGTATCTTACTGAATGTCTTGTATGCATTTTTGTTGTGCTTTGATAGATCAAAGGTTTGCACTTTTCAAGTTCTACAGTTGTATTGTCAAATGTTGTAAACACTTTCGTATCTCTTGTGTTTGAACATACCTGTTTTTCTTTCCTCCTCTTTTTTTGCCCTGGAGATTGAATGTAGGGCCTTGCTCATGCTATCCAGGCACTCCACCACTGAGCTAACTCCTCCCTATCTCTTTTTATTTTATTTATTTATTTTGAAACAGTGTCTTGGTAAGTTGCCCAGGCTTGGCCTCAAACTTGTGATTTTTTTTTTGCCTCAGGCCCCACAGTGGCTGGGATTACAGGCATTTGCCACCACACCCAGCCATGCCTGCTTTTTCTGTGCCCTTGGCAATACCAAGTATTTCAGGCTTTAAATAGTTACCAATGTGATGAACAGACTCTAGTGCCTTAGATATTTTAATATGTATGTCATTAATTACCAGTTACATTAAACCTGTTAAATTTTAATTGTGCTTTTTATTAGCTTGTGAGACGTCTATGTAAGTTTTATTTCCTTTTCTTGTCATGCATAATACAGACATAAGTACTGTGTCTGAATTTGTGATTTGTATTTTAAGATGTCTTTATATGGGTTGGGGATGTGGCTCAGTGGTAGTGTGTCTGCTTGGCATTCATGAAGGCTTGGGTTTCATCCCTGACACTGAAAATAAATAAATAAAGATATACAACAGTGTTTCTTGCTTTTTTTTTTTTTTTTTTAAGATGTCTTCACATAAGGAAGTTTTTGTGAGGCCACATTTTTCATTTTTTTTCTTTCCCATACTCAAACAACTAAGTATTTATTTAAAATGAATAGCACATCTGCTACAAGAATGTCATGCGGGTGTGTCCCCCCCTACCTACAGATCAGAGAAGAAATTGATAAATAAAGACTGGATTTGAAAATGTCTGGTCTTCCAGGACATTTAGTGGTTGATAGAGGAGAGTGGAACAGAATATTTGAAATGGGCCAATTTTATTTATTTATTTTACTTTTTTGGTTCCAGGGATTGAACCTGGGGCGCTTAACCTCTGAGCCACATCCCCAGCCCTGTTTTATATTTTATGTAGAGACAGGGTCTCTCTGATTTCACTTAGGGCCTTGCTAAGTTGCTGGGGCTGGCTTTGAACTCACAATACTTCTGCTTCAGCCCCCAAAGTCACTGGGATTACAGGTGTGTGCCAGTTTTTGAAGGTATAAAAGATACACAGTCATCTGCCTGCAGGATATTTCCAATTGAATGCATCCACAACTGTTGAGAATTGATGTGTCTCATCTTTCCTCTGACAGCTCCTCTTACAAGTTTTCACACTCATTAATACCTCTTCCTCCCCATTCCTAGTGTTTTAAATCCTGCTCTCAATGGTTCTATAACTTACCTCCTTTACTCAGTTTATCCACATCTTCCCTTGTTTACTTCCTGCCTCCTTCCAGACCACCATCATGGTGTCTTCAAGTATTTTTCCTTTATTATGTTTTTTACCTGTTCAATAATTTATTAAATAAACCATTAGTGAGAACGTATGACCTTCAACTGAAGTGCCAGCTCATCTGTCTGTTTGATCTTGCATAGTGGTGAGAGGGTGAACTTGGGAGTCAGGCTAACCTGCCTGATTTGCTAGTCCTTAATCTCTTAGATCAGTGTCCTCATCTGTAAAAAATGTCTGTAAAAAATGGTGATGGTAACACTTTATATTGTTTTTTAAAAATTAGAAGAAGCTGGGTGCAGTGGCGCACAATTTGGAAGGCTAAGGCAGGAAGTTTGCGAGTTCAAAGCCAGCCTCAGCAATTTAGCAAGGCCCTAAGCGAATCAGTGGGACCCTGTCTCTGCATAAAATATAAAAAAGGACTAGGGATGTGGCTCAGTGGTTAAGTGCCCCTGGGTTCAATTTCCAGTACCAAAAAAGAAGAGATTACACACGTACAACACCTGTACATATGCAATCATGTGTTCACAGTAGTTTCCATCCTTCTTTCCTTCTCTCCTTTGTCAGCCTTCTTTCTTTATGCTTGCTCCCCAGAGGATGGAGGCCATCCTATTCTACACTTGCTTGCTTATTTGCTTTAAAATCATTTTGTTTTTTTCCTTCCATTGTACATATCATTGCTACCAAAACTGTTTCCCTTCTGCCTCATGACATCTTGCTACTGGTCCTCCATCTTATAAAATTCAACTTGAAACTCACTTCCACAAAGCCTGCTTTTCTTAACTCAACTTAGCATGACTACTCTTTTGTTTTTTATTTCTCTTCAGTTAAATAATTTGTATTTCATTAATTGGAGTATGCTGTTTTTTTCATTTTGAGACATGTTTACCAATAATTTTTTCCTTTAAAATTTTTAGAATCTGATGTGCCAGCAGAACTCCAGGTGTTAAAAGAACCCCTACAACAGCCAACTTTCCCTTTTGCAGTTGCAAACCAGCTACTGCTTGTTTCTTTGCTGGAACACTTGAGTCATGTTCATGAACCAAACGTACGTCGATCAAAACAAGTGTTTAAATGTAAGTAAAAATAACTTGATCTTGCTAAGTAAAGCTTATGAAAACACTATATTGTTTAATGTGGGTCCAAGAAACAGCTGGTGTATAAAATTGAGTCAATATTAAGTGTGAATAATTTACATCCCTTAAATTCATATTTTCTTTGGGTAACTCCTGGGGCTCCGAAATTGCATGTAATTGCATAAATAAAAGACTTTTTTTGGTTTTTGTTTTTGGGTACTGGGGCTTGAACCCAGGGGTGCTTTAAAACTGAGCTACCTCCTCAGCCCTTTTGATTTTTTAAATTTTTAGATGGGGTCTCACTAAGTGGCTGAGGCTGGCCTCAAACTTTCGATCCTCCTGCCTCAGCCTTCCGAGGTGCTGGAAATGAGTGTGCCACTGCTCTCAGCTAAAAGAGCATTCTTTCGTATCTGTAGTATAATGTGATATTCATATGATTTTTGAAGATCTGTTTTGATTTGGTTGACATGCAGCTAAAAGAAAATCACATGTATGCATTCTGAACCAGTTCTTGACCAGACCAGAGAACTAGAATAGCTGCATATTGTGTTGTTGAAAATGTTTTTTATTCCTACCATAGGGTACTTGTATGAGAAACTTGAGCCAAAAAGTGAATAGAATTATAGATGATGTTTCTGGTTCAGCACTTTTTTTCCATTTTGCAGTACTGGGGATTGAACACAGAGGTGGTCTACCAGTAAGTTACATCCCCAGCCGTTTTTAATTTTCATTTTGAGATAGGGTCTTGTTAAAATGCCTAGACTGGTCTCAAACTTTCACTGTTCCTGCCTTAGCCTCTAGGGCAGCTGAAATTATAGGCATGGGCCACCGCGCCCAGCTGGTTGTTTATTGACTTGAGACCATTGTAGCTGCTTTAATATCTCCAGTCACAGATTCTGAGGTTCTTTTCTACTAAAAAGGTCTTCGCAGGTCTTGTTTGGTGTTAGAAATTCTCAAACTTATACATTTATGTGGTCTTAGAACTTAATATATTTTAGTTAAAAGATGTTCTCATTTTTGTAAACTTGATGGGACATAAAAAGTAGTAAAAATGTTTGTATAGTGTACATTCATTATTTTCTCAATAAAAGCAAATCTTATACTGTACATTCTAAGCAGTGGCATATGTGGGGGGCATAAGAGGTGATTCTTAGGTTCCAGAACCCTGGTTCCTAGGGTTTATTGCATTAGATTCATGGTATAGAAAGTAAGTTATAATAATGTTGCTGCAGTAACATTGCTTATAGTGAAAACAGATTTGTAATCTTACTGTTCTTTTTGGTGATTGTGGGAACTGAATCCAGGGCCTTGTTCACTGAGCTACGCCCCCAGCCTAATTTTAAGATAATTTTGAATCCCTTATATACAGCATTTTTAGATTACTGAACTTTAAAAACTCTAATTTTTTAGAGAAGATTCTAGTTGGCTTTATTTTTGTTATGGGTCGGGCTATATGGGCAATGACCAAACAAACTCCATTTTACCCTAAGATTACATTTCATGTAAGCAATGCTTCTCCCATGGGAAAGCCCCACCTCTGTACCCATTAAGAGTTACCTAGCACAGCAAACTTGGCAACACAAAATAGCACTTTTTTTTTTAAGTTGTTGATGGACCTATATTTTGTTCATATTTATATGTGGTGCTGAGAATTGAACCCAGTGCCTCATGTGTGTAAGGCAAGCTCTCTACCAATGAGCCTTAATCACAGCCCCAAAATAGCAATTCTTATAGCAATTTTCTTATGTAAAATTGTTCTCTTTGGTTTCTATTTTTCTTGGGCAGTATACCTTGTCAGAGATTGTCTAGATGTTAGTAACTATTCTCTAACTTGTACTGAACTAGGGTCATTTTGACCCATGTCCTTTCTGCTTGCTTGCTGCTATGCCAACCTGGGAATTCCCATGGGAAATACCAGTGTACCCAACGCATTGTCCCACTAACTGCCCAATTCAGCTTCTGTACCTGCTTGCTTGCAGCTGATCAACCTGAATGTGGTTTTTGTCTTATATATATAAATATCCTAAAATGTTCAGGCTTGGGGCTATTCCTTGCAGAGATAGTTATGGGTCCTGCAGGGGCCAGTCATTGGCTGGCTGGCTAGATAAAGACAAAATTTGGACAAAACTGGGACGTGGTATGTTTTCTTAGTGACCTGCCCCACAATAATTTTGTGATTCTAGAATCAAGCAACATCTCAATTCTATAGAATAAATGTTCCTAAATAAATATTTTTGCTGTGATTCAGTTACTTGATCTCAGTGGAGAGTTTTGAGTGTGAACAGAATATCCTCTATGATATCTGTATTTCTCATGAGTAAAAGCCAGGGCATCTCTGTAGAAACTTCTTTTTCTGAAGAGCCTGGTATTTGGACTATATATACATCTACTGTGCTCTTTGCATGTTAGCTTAAGATGTTCTGTAACAGAAAAGAACAGTTAATACTCACTTCTGTTGTTACTTCTTATGTTTTTTTCTCCTATCTCTATTATCTTATTGCCTATCAACAAAATGTAATGTGTGAAGATTTTACATTTTTTTCTTGCCCCCCCCCCATCTTTTTAATGGAACTTAGTACTTCAATGACTAGGCATGTAAGCATAGCATACTTGGCAACACAAAATAGCAAATGACTACAGTTTAAGATGGTAGTAATTACAAATGTGTTCTTGATCAGTTAATGTACCTGTTGCTCCCCGGTTTGAGAATCAATCTTCAAGCCATTTTATTAATGCAAAATCTTCGTTTTGCATGTTCTTCTTTTATAGTACTCTGTGAGACCTTTATCAAAATGGGGCTGCTGTCTTCTTTCACCTGCAGTGATGAGTTTAGCTCATTGAGACTACATCACAACAGAGCTATTACTCATTTAATGAGGTCTGCCAAAGAGCGAGTTCGCCAGGTAAGCCCTAATGGGTGTGCTCTGTGTATGAAAAAAATAGAGAACTAAATTTTAAAGCATTATGAAATTCTAATTACATGTCAGGTTTTTTAAAATATAAACTTTGCTTATTCAGCAACATTTAAGAAATATTATGTGTTAGACTCTTTGAGGTGCTGAGGTAAAATCATTGAACAAAATAGATCAAAATCCCTGCCCTCATGGAGATTATATTTGGATGAGAGGGCAGAAAACAATAGGAAAAAATATAAAAATATATGAGGTGTTAGGTGGTGTTAATATAAAAGACAAACATAAGGAAGTGAAAGGGCTTTGGAGATGTTGGGAGGGGCTGTGTAACTTTCACATAGGGTGGCCAGGGAGGGCCTCACTGACACAATGTTAAAGTCAAGAGTTGAAGGTGAGAGAATGAACTATGCAGATATGTAGAAGAAGATCATTCCAAGCAGAGGAACAGTGTAGGAGGGTCCCATGGTGGGTATGCAAGTGGCAGTGTGCTGAGGCTGGGAGTGAGGGACTGAAAGGCATCCCTATGGCTGGAGTAGAGTGAGCAAAGGGGAGAATTTAGAGGGAACACCTAAATTCAGGGAAAGAAAGGAGTGGAGGGGACAGATGAAGTAGGACCTTGAGACCATTTTTTTTTAAAAAATATTTTTTTAAGTTATTGATGGACCTTTATTTTATTCATTTATATGTGGTGCTGAGAATTGAACCCAGTGGCTCACACGTGCTATTTATTTATTTATTTATTTATTTATTTTTTGAGAGAGAATTTTTAATATTTATTTTTTAGTTTTTGGCGGACACAACATCTTTGTTTGTATGTGGTGCTGAGGATCGAACCTGGGCCGCACGCATGCCAGGCAAGCGTGCTACCGCTTGAGACACATCCCTAGCCCTTGAGACCATTTTAATGGGCTTGGTTTTTACTCAGAATAAGATGGGACACATTGCAATTTTTTGAGCATAGGAGTGACATAATGTGATTTACATTTTATTATTTATTTATTTTTTTTGGTACCAGGAATTGAACTCAGGAGCATTCAACCAATGAGCCCCAGCTGAGACAGAAGAGTCACAAGTTAAAGCCAGCCTCAGCAATTTAGTTGAAATCCTAAGCAATTTACTGAGACCCTGGTCTCAAAAAAAGTAATAAAAAAGGGCTGGGGATGTTGCTCAGTGGTTAAGCATCATTGGATTTGATCTCTGGTATTCTGATCCCCACCCATCGCCAAAAGTTGTTTTTGGTTTTGTTTTCAATATTGTTTTGAGTATTTGGGGCTATAAATGTGACATTGAATTTTGAAAGATTGCATATTTCAAACTTTTCAAAACGGTTTTTTAAAAGTACTTTTTTTGTTTCAGGATCCTTGTGAGGATAATTCTTATATGCAGAAGATCAGGTATGTGTTAAGTACTTCTTTGATTATGCACAGACTAAACTATTCAAAAGAAATCAGTATTAATTTGAGAGTTAAAAAATAATGTTGTTAGGGTAGTTTGTGAATTTTTCTTTTTGGAACCTGGAATTGAACCCAGGGGTGCTTAACCATTGAGCCACATCCCCAGCTCTTTTTTTGTTGTTTTGAGACAGAGTCTTGCTAAGTTGCCTAGTGCCTCACTGAGTTGCTGAGGCTGGCCTGGAACTTTCCATCCTCATGCTGCAGCTTCCTAGGCTGCTGGGATTACAGGCGTGCTCCACTGCACTAGGATAGTTAATGACAATTTAAGACTGTGTTGTTAGCGCTTAGTCCTGCTCCAGGACTTGCTTTCTCATTTCTTTCCTCTTCCAACTCTTGTCCCCATTGAGTGTGGATTCTGTTAAGCCCCACTGTTAATTCACCTTATTGATACCCCATCTCTTTTAGGGAACATCTGTTTACAAAATATTTAAAATCTATGTCTGGTCTGCATTGTAATTTAAATAAATTTGTTACTGAGTTTACCTAATCAATTACTGTCCAGTAACCTTCCTTAGGATTTCTGTTGTAAAACATTGGTGGTAATTTATAACTGGTAAGGGACTTGAAATTAGTTTAATGACCCCTTTGCTATTTTCAGTACATTGTTGATTTGCTTAGCCAATGTTTTCTTTATAAAGAATGAAAAATTTTACTTCATTTTATATATATATTTTAGTTGTAGATGGATACTTACTTTTATTTTATGTGGTGCTGAGGATTGAACCCAGTGCCTCACATGTGCTAGGCAAGTGCTCTACCACTGAGCTACAGCCCCAGCCCCACTTCAGTTCATATTTTTATAAATGATTGCAGTTTAGTAATAGATGATTGCAGTTTAGTAATAGATGAGTCAGCAGATTTGTACATAATACAGTGAATGCGAACTGTCCTAGATCATATTGTTTCAGGTTTTAATATTGATTATATATTTGGCCACTGAAGGGGAGTAGACTTTTAATCCTAATGATTTGGGAGGCTGAGGCAAGAGTGTTGCAAGTTGGAGACCAGCCTCAGCTACTTAGTGAGAACCTGTCTCAAATTTAAGAAAAGCATTGGGAATGTAGTTCAGTGGTAAAGTGTCTCTGGGTTCAATCCCTAGTACCAAAAATAAAACCAAAAATATTGATTATGTGTTTGTATTTAACTTTTAGATCCAGGGAAATAGCCTTTGAAGCACAAACTTCACGTTACTTGAATGAATTTGAAGAAATTGCCATCTTAGGAAAAGGCGGATATGGAAGAGTATACAAGGTTTGTTTTCTACTTGCTCATTTTGACCCATTACTCTATAAATAAGTGTATTTTGAGAAGTTGGTTTCATTATTATTATTATTATTATAAAGCACTCAGAGAATGCCTAGATGTCACATTTATTTACTTATCATTATGATTTATTATTTACAGGGAAGTATGTAGGTTTTAATATTTTTCATTTCTTTTTTCTTTTTAAAAAGAGAGAGGAGAGAGAATTTTTTAATATTTATTTTTCATTTTTCGGTGGACACAACATCTTTATTTTATTTTTATGTGGTGCTGAGGATCGGACCCAGTGCCCCCCGCATGCCAGGCGAGCACATTACCACTTGAGCCACATCCCCAGCCCAAGTTTTAATATTTTTCTAAGAATACTAGGTGTATTCTGAAAACATAAGAGCTTTGTTTTATGGTATATTCTTTTTTTAATATTTATTTTTTAGTTTTAGTTGGACACAATATCTTTATTTTTATTTATTTATTTTTATGTGGTGCTGAGGATTGAACCCAGGGCCTTGCATGTGCTAGGCAAGCACTCTACTGCTGAGCTACAACCCTAGCCCTTAGGGTATATTCTTATTAAAAATGTACAACTACTTGTGAGACTGAGACAGGAGGATTATAAGTTCAAGGCCAGCTTTGGCAACTTAGAAAGACCCTTTCTCAAAGTAAAATATAAAAAACAGGATTGGGCCTAATCTCCATCATGTGGGATTAGGCCGCCCCAACTTCCTTAATAAGACTCCTGTGGTGCAAGAATTAAAATCAAGTATCAGTAAATGGGATGGACTCAAGCTAAAAAGTTTCTTCTCAGCAAAAGAAACAATCTGTGAGGTGAATAGAGAGCCTACATCTTGGGAGTAAATCTTTACCCCTCACACATCAGATAGAGCACTAATCTCTAGGGTATATAAAGAACTCAAAAAGCTAAGCACCAAAAAAACTAATAACCCAATCAATAAATGGGCCAAGGACCTGAACAGACACTGAAATGTCTGTTCCCTGATATACAATCAATCAATAAATAAATGAAAAAATGTTCATCATCACTAACAATTAGAGAAATGTAAATCAAAACCACTCTAAGATTTCATCTCACTCCAGTCAGAATGGCAGGTATTATGCATACAAATAACAATAAGTGTTGACGAGGGTGTGGGGAAAAAGGTACACTCATACACTGCTGGTGGGACTGCAAATTGGTGCAGCCAATATGGAAAACATTATGGAGATTTCTTGGAAAATTGGGAATGGAACCACCATTTGACCCAGCTATCCCTCTCCTTGGTCTATACTCAAAGGACTTAAAAACAGCATACTACAGGGACATAGCCACATCAATGTTTCTAGCAGCACAATCACAGTAGCTAAACTGTGGAACCAACCTAGATGCCCTTCAGTAGATGAATGGATAAAAAAAAAATGTGGCATATATACACAATAGAATATTACTCAGCAATAAAAGAGAATAAAATCGTGGCATTTGCAGATAAATGGATGGAGTTAGAGAAGATAATGCTAAGTGAAGTTAGCCAATCCTAAATGCGAATGTTTTCTCTGATATAAGGAGGCTTATTCATAGTGGGATAGGGAGAGGAAGCATGGGAGGAATAGATGAACTCTAGGTAGGGCAGAGGGGTTATAAATGATGGTGGAATGTGATGATCATTATTATCCAAAGTACATGTATAAAGACATGAATTGGTGTGAATATACTTTATACATGACCAGAGATATGAAAAATTGTGCTTTATATGTGTAATAAGAATTGTAATGCATTCTGCTGTCATATATAAATAATAAATTAAAAAAAAATCCAAAACAGGGCTGGGGATGTAGCTCAGTGGTAGAGTACCCCTGGGCTCAATTCGTAGTACAAAAAAGAAAAAAAAAAAAAGTGTTGGGGCTGGGGATGTGGCTCAAGCGGTAGCGCGCTTGCCTGGCATGCGTGTAGCCTGAATTTGATCCTCAGCACCACATACAAAGATGTTGTGTCTGCCGAAAACTAAAAAATAAATATTAAAATTCTCTCTCTCTCTCTCTCTCTAAAAAAATAAAAAAGTGTTAATATGGCTGGGGATGTAGTTTTGGGATAGAGCTAGCATGTGTAAAGTCCTGGGTTTAATCCTCAGCAACACACACACACACACACACACACACACACAGTGTTACTAAAAAGAATATCCTGCATTTTGGGGCTTAGGTAGGTTAGCTGATGTTCCTGTTCTTTAGACCTGGAATCTTTGGGTGTCAGACTCACACAGTTTACAAAGCTGCAGTCCAGCCGAGTAGGACTCACTTCCCAGAAAACAGGGGCAAAGATTCTTGGCTTTAGCTTAATTTGATCTTTTTGGCTAGTTTGGGTTAACTAAGCTCAGAATAGAGGAACTTATTAATTTATAATTTATTGGAACTTAATACTTGGTCTTTTCTGCTTTTTAGGTCAGGAATAAATTAGATGGCCAGCATTATGCAATTAAGAAAATTCTGATTAAGGGTGCAACTAAGACTGACTGCATGAAGGTATGATTTTAAGAAGTGTTTTGAGCTAGACCCAGTGGTGGCATGTACCTGCATTTCATCTGCTGGGATGCTGTGGTGGGACTTGTGCCCAGGAGTTCAAGATGGGCTTGGGCAACATAGCAAGCCTCATTTCAAAGAAAGAAACAAAGATTTATTTTGTATAATTGTGAATTAAGTTCCTTTTCAAAGGAGTTATATGTGTATTTGGCAAATAGTAGGTGGTATGGATTGCTCTCTTAAAAGATGAGATTGTAGTATAGTATAAATATCAAAACTAAATTTTTATTTAAGGTAATTTTTTGTAGACTACCACATTTCAAGTCATTGCTGGGGAAATTAATTTTTCAGGTAAATGATTAGTGTATAGTACAATTTATTACTATAAAGCATGAGCCCGGTTTGTCTAGGTCTTCCCCCTACATGCTATTGTGGTTCTGGGAAAACTGCCTTATTTTCTGAGTTGCTGTTTCTCTCACTTGACTATAGTGTTTTTTTTACTTACCTTGATTTGATGTAGGAAATCAGATGAGAGAATGATAATGAATGAGCTTTACGAAACATAAAGTGCTGTATAAATTTATTTAGTTGCTGTAACTATTTGTCTCTCACTAGAATATCCCCATTGACATAGTTCAGATTGCTTGTACAGAGAGATTTTTATTATTTGCTCTTGAACAAGAAGTGTTCAAGAGGAATAAACACTTAACAAATTGCTGGTAAAATCTTTTTACATTTTCTTTAGGTACTACGGGAAGTAAAGGTGCTGGCAGGTCTTCAGCACCCTAATATTGTAGGCTATCATACTGCCTGGATAGAACATGTTCATGTGGTCCAGCCCCAAGGTAAGTCATTTTTGACTATACAAATTGAGCATCCCATGTCTGAAAACATGAAATCTGAAAAGCTCTGAAATTCAACACTTTTAGAGTGTTAAAATTTTTTAGATTTTGTAGTCTGTGTAAATATTTCAGAATCTGGAAAAAATCCAAAGTCTGATTTATTTCTGGTCCTGTGCATTTTGGATAAAAGATACTTAACCTATATAGTAAAATGGTTGGCATATTTCTACTTGTGAGCCAAATCTTGCCTACCCTTGTTTTTGTATATTCCAAGTTGAGAATGGTTTTTGATTTTCAAATAGTTAAAAGGAATGAAAAGAATATTTGGGGAGTTATGAATAATTCAAATTGGGTTATCTAAGCTCAGAATGTGATTTATTGGAACTTAATAAAAAAGTTTATTAGAACACAGGCTTATGTACCTATTGCTTTTGCACTACAACAGAATTCAGGTTGCAGCTGAGTCCCTTAGAGTTAACAAAACCTAAACTATTTTCTTTCAGGTTTTCCAAAAAGTTTGCTGACTCCTGGTGTATACAACAAGTCTGTTTTTATACTTTCTAAAACAAGCCTGCTATTTTAATAAAGATGGTGTATTCATTTTGACTTATAGTCTCATTTGGTATTATCTATACATTTTAGCTCTGCTTTTAACTTTAAGTTGAAGTACTGGGCTGCTTGCAGATATTTATATTTTGTTTTTGTTCAACAGGCAGAGTTCCTATTCAGTTGCCCTCTCTCGAAGTGCTCTCTGATGTGGACAGGTATGAGGTGTATGCACATTAGACATTGTTTACTGTGGCCTGCACTGACTTGCCTTTGCCTTTTCCTATTGGGAGCTTGGCAGGAGTGTTTTAGGCTTTCTTTTTGTTTATTTTTATTAAAAAATATTAAATTGCTTTCTCCTCAAGTATTTTAGTATGTTAAATAAAGGGTGCTACTGGAACAATTTGATACCCTTTTCAAAAATCTTATCTATAAGATTCCTACAGACTTGAAGAAGCAGTTGAGATACTCTTTTGATCTCTTTTTACAGTCACTTTTATTTTTTGCTGTTTTTTTCCTCCAGGGATCAATATGATGTTAAAGACAATGAAAGTAGCAGCTCGTCAATTATCTTTGCTGAGTTTACCTCAGAAAAAGAAAAACCCTTTGGAGAATGTGACATCGAAAATCAGAATAACAAATTGGTGAACTACACCACAGATTTAGTTATAAGGGACAGCAATGAACTTGAGTCATCCATTGATCTCCAGGAAAATGGCTTGGCTGATTTGTCTGACAGATCGATTGTCAAACATCAGCTGCCAGTCAGGCATAATTCAGACCTGGAAGGGAATTTCACATCCACTGAAGAGTCTTCTGAAGTAAACTTTAACTTGTTGGGACAGACAGAGGTAGAGCATTTTCCCAGAACCTACTGATGAGATGTATCTTAAAAATTGTATGAAGGATTGTAATGGGCCTGCCTTCTCATCTGACTTCCCACTTGGCATGCCTCCCTGTCTCTGCTCTCGCTCTTCTGCGCTGTGTTCAGTCTTGGACTCACCATGTTTTCTCTTGCCATATGGCCCTTATATTTGGTCTGCCTCCTTCACTTAGCTCCTACTAATGACCCTTTTCTGACTTCCCTAGTGGGTCATTGCTTCTCTAGACATTCTTTAATATCTGCGCTGGACTTGGAAGTCTCATTCACACTCTATTTCTGTAGTGTGTTAGCATCATGCTGTAAAAATATATTTATGCAAAGAGTTTTCTATTTTTAGAGCTTTATTTTAGATGAGTCCTGTAGGATTACCAGGTCAGTTTTCAGAATATTCTTATTGAGGGTTATACTAATATGCTGGTCAGACTTCCATCACTGGTATTGAATATTAGTATTTTAAAAAGTGAGCATTAACAAAGTCTTTACAGAATCTGTCATTAGAATTGCAAAACTGTATATCTCAGCTATATATACACAACACAGAACACAGAATTCTTGTCAAGGAATATATATGTCTGTATGTATGTTTTTGTTTTTGTTTTTTGATACCAGTTCGTAAACACTGAGCCCATGTCCCCAGCCCTTTTTTTAAAAAAATATTTATTTTTTAATTGTAGGTAGAAATACAATATCTTTATTTTATGTGGTGCTGAGGATCGAACCCAGTACCTCACGTGTGCTAGGTAAGCACTCTACCACTGAGCCACAACCCCAGCCTGTCCCCAGCCCTTTTGATATTTTTATTTTGAGACAGGGTCTAAGTTGATTAAGGCCTTGCTAAGTTGCTAAGGCTGACCTTGAACTTGAATTCCTCTTGCTGAGATTACAGATGTGTGAGCTTTTTTTTTTTTTTTAAATATATACATTATATATTTTTAGTTGTAGATGGACACAATACCTTTATTTATTTATTTATATGTGGTACTGAGGATCGAACCCAGGGCCTCATCATGCATGCTAGGCAAGTGCTCTACCACTAAGCCACAACCCTAGCCCAACTTTTTTTTTTTTTTTTAAATGAAAAACTTTGAATGGATTCACCTGAATCCAAAGGAGTTTAGTTTGAAGGACTTCTAATCAGAATTGTTTCATTGTTCTGTATTTCTGTATTTGGAAAATTTCCTTTGATGCCTAAATGAGTGGGCTGTAGGAAGTTTAATGTTTGCTTATAATTTTCTTGAATCAAGTTATTATATACTATGTGAAGCTAAAGTATATATACTTCAGTAGAGTTATAGAGTACTACATAAGCTTCTTTGATGTTTTATCTTAGATTTAAAAACTGTTTGCAGACCAGTTTCAGAACTGCTTCCTCCGTGTGTCATGTTCGGGAGCTTCTACCATTGGACTCCTACTGACTCTAGCCTGGCCTACCCTTGCCTCCTTGTGTTATGACACACTATTTTAATTATTGAGTTATTGTTCTGCTTCTTGGGCAGGCCTGGGTCCTTAGTGCTTAGCCATTGTTTTTGGCCTAGAGTAGGCACGTTGAGTGTTGCGTGAATTAGCAAATATGGGAGCCCACAGTGTGTCCTGTCCTAGGTGCAGTACCACCTGATGTTGCATATCCAAATGCAGCTGTGTGAACTGTCCCTGTTTGACTGGATAGCCGAGAGGAACAAGCGGAACCAAGAATGTGTGGATGAAGCTGCCTGTAAGTACCATCTGAATAGTAAATACTGAAGGGGAAATAAAGATAGTCAGATCTTTCTCATCTAATGTTAGGAATTGCCTCTGGGGCTTTAGGTTTTAAAAAAAAAAAAGAATAAGAAAACTAACAATAAAAAAGTTCAAAGAAATAGTTGTGCTTTTTTTCAACATTTTGCAAGAACAAATTTGGAAGATAAATTTCTAAGTAATAAAGTTTTATTAAATTGAAAGAGTACTATGATGGAATTTAGGTTAATGATTTTGGGTAGAATTTAAAAAAATTTTATTCTAATTTGTTATATATGACAGTAGAATGCAATTAATTTTACATAAATCAAGCACAACTTTTCATGTCTCTAGTTGTACACAAAGTATTTTCATACATGTACTTAGGGTAATGATGTCTGTCTCATTCCACCATTTTTCCTACCTCTATGCCCCCTCCCTTCTCTTTCCTCTCTTTTGCCCTATCTAAAGTTTGTCTGTTCCTCCCACGTTTCACCCCACATCCAAAGAAAACATTTGGCATTTGGTTTTGGGGGATTGGCTTGTTTCTTTTTTTTTTTAGAAAATATTTATTTATTTATTTCGTTTTAGGGGGACACAATATCTTTATTTTATTTTTATGTGGTGCTAAGGATAGAACCCAGTGCCTCATGCATGCTACGTGAGCATACTACCACTGAGCCACAATCCCAGCCCTGGATTGGCTTACTTCACTTAGCATTATATTCTCCAATTCTATCCATTTACCTTTAATTGCCATGATTTTATTCTCTTTTAATGCTGAGTAATATTCCATTGTGTGTATATACCACATTTTTTTTACCCATTCATCTATTGAAGGGTGTCTAGGTTGATCCACAATTTAGCTATTGTGAATTGTGCTGCTATAAACATTGATGTGTCTGTGTCCCTGTAGTATGCTGTTTTTAAGTCCTTTGGGTATAAACCGAGGAGTAGGTTAGCTGGGTCAGATGGTGTTCCATTCCCAGTTTTCCAAGGAATCTCCATACTGCTTTCTATATTGGCTAATTAACCAGAGACCCTGTACCTAATAGAAGAAAAAGTAGGCCCAAATCTTCATCATGTCGGATTAGGCCCCAGTTTCTTTAATAGAATTCCTATTAAAATCAGGAGTCAATAAATTGGATGGATTCATACTAAAAAGCTTCTTTTCAGCAAAACAGTCAGTCAGTGAAGTGAATAGAGAACCTACAGATGGGAACAAATTTTTACCACACGCACATCAGAGCATTAATTTCTAGGATATGTAAAGAACTCATAAAAACAAGTAAACCAATCAACAAATGGGCTAAGGAACTGAACAGACACTTTTCAGAAGATCATATACAGTCAGTCAGTCAACAAATATATGAAAAATTATTCAACATCTCTAGCAATTAGAGAAGTGCAAATCAAAACCACTCTAAGATTTCATCTCACTCCAGTCAGAATGGCAGCTATTAAGAATACAAATAGGGGCTGGGGATGTGGCTCAAGCGGTAGCGTGCTCGCCTGGCATGCTTGCGGCCCGGGTTCGATCCTCAGCACCACATACAAACAAAGATGTTGTGTCCCCGAAAACTAAAAAATAAATATTAAAAAATTCTCTCTCTCTCTCTTTAAAAAAAAAGAAAATTAAGAATACAAATAATGACAGGGCTGGGGTTATAGCTCAGTGGCAGAGTGCATGCCTAGCATACATGAGGCACTGGGTTTGATCCTCAACACCCCATAAAAATAAATAAATAATAAAGGTATTCTGTCCATCTACAACTACAAAAAAAAATTTAAAAAAAAGGATGTGGGGGAAAAAGGCACATGCATACATTAATAATGGGACTACAAATTGGTGTAGCCAATTTGGAAAGTAGTATGGATATTTCTTATTTGTTTATTTTTATGTGGTGCTAAGGATCAAATTCAGTGCCTCACACAATGTGAGGCAAGTGCTGTGCCACTGAGCTATAGCCCCAGCCCTTGGGTAGAATTTTAACATTTCTAAGACAAATCTGTTTAATTGTCAGTGGACCTTTAGTTTATTTATTTATACATGGTACTCTCACATGCCAGGCAAGCACTCTACCGCTGAACCACAACCCCAGCCCTAAGACAAATTTAAATACTTGTTTTACTTTATTATTATCATTTTTTAAATTCTGAAATTGGTGTTCTTATAAAAAAAATTTCGTATATAAAATTATAAAAAATTTCTTATATAATCCAGGTTCCCCGCCTCCCATCAACACCCTATATATATAGGTCCTTCTAGAAACACTTTGTTGGATATTTAAAAATATAACACTGATTCTCGGATTTGGCTGCACCTTAGAATCACATGTAGGATTTTTAAAAATGTTGAGTAACTTTACAGAGGAGAAGCCTGATACAACCTTAGCCAGAGATGGAAGTCACTATCAGTGTTGATAAGTCATGTTAGTGTGAGTATCCTTGGTATGATGTGATGAGAATGGCAATTTATCTCTGTGATCTTCCTTTTCCCAAACCATAGTCCCAATCTAATCATGGGAAAAATAGTAGAAAAATCCCAATTGAAGGACATTCTACAGAATACTTGATGAGTACTTTTCGAAATTGTCACAGGCCAGAGGAATCTAATGATACACAACAACTCCATGTTATATGATAGGTATATCCTGATTGGGGTCCTGGAATAGAAAGAGGAAACTGTAAAGACTAAGGAAACCTGAGTGAACTGTGGACTTTATTTAGTAATATTATGTATCAATATTGGTACACCCATTGTGACAAATGTATCGTTTTAATGTAAGGTGTTGATAACAAGGGGAAGTGGGGGCTTGGGGATGTAGCTCAGTGGTGGAGAGCCTCCTTAGCATGCTCAAGGCTCTGGAGTCAATCCTACCACTAAAGGGGAAAAAAAGAAAAAGGGGACAACTGAGTGTGGGTTTTATGAAAACTTTTTGTACTATCCTTTCAGTTTTTCTGTAAATTCAAGATTATTTTAAAATGTAAAATCTGTTTTAAAAGAAAACTGCTGCGGCTGGGGTTGTGGCTCAGCGGTAGAGCGCTTGCCTCGCACATGTGGGTTCAATCCTCAGCACCACATAAAAATAAATAAACAAAATAAAGATTAAAAAAAATAAAAGAAAGCTATCTGGGAGTATATCTGTTATTTTTATATAGAGTGATTGTTCTAAGATAGACCTTGGTCTTTGACACTTATTGGAAAATTTACTTGATTCTCATGTCTAGCCAAAGTTAAAAATCACAATATTAGATTATCAGAATGGTAGATGAGAGTGATCTGATTTTTTTCTTAATATTTTTTTAGTTGTAGATAGACCCAATACCTTTATTTTATTTGTTCATTTTTCTGTGGGGCTGGGGATTGAACCCAGTGACTCATGCATGCTGGGCAATTGCTCTACCACTGAGCCACAACCCCAGCCTGTGAGTGACTTGATTTTAAGTCAAAACTAAATGTCAGTCATTAATCATTTGCTGTTCTTTATTGGGTCTAAGATATCCTTACTCAAATCTGAGACCAGCTTCCAATGCAAAAACAATGTCTCCAGAAGCTCCTCTATGCACTCCGGTGCTGCTTCTCTGGTTTACCATGTACTTAGGTGGAGGGAATGCACTTGGTTCAGTTCGGTTGTGGCAGGTGGTGTGTTGGTTATTTTCAGTGCCTTGTGTATGTGTCTTTAGCCTGCTGCATGACCGTTGTAGTGCCGTGTGCAGTTCCTTAGGAAAATGGACATAGTTTATTGAAGCACCATATGCAGTTGCTGATCTCTAAACTTCCATTTAGAGAATAAGTAATGAGTATGGCAGGAGAATTTTAATCCTTACCATCCAGTTCAAGAAGTCTGTTAAAACAATAAAGGCAAAATATGTATGATGCTGCTAGGATGGTGTATATGTGTATATGTATATATGTTTATGTAATATATACATATACAGAATATTTACTTATTTTTAATTTTTTGGTGGTACTGGAGGTTGAACCTAGGAATGCTCTTCCACTGAGCTACATCTCCAGCCCTTTTTATGTTTTGAGACCAGGTTTCATTTAGTTCCCCAGGCTGACCTTGAATTTGTGATACTCCAGCCTCAGCCTCCTGAGTAGCTGGACTTATAGACATGTGCCATCATGCTGGGCTGTTTTCTTCTTAAAATATTTTGAAGTTTTAACTTTGTAGTGTTGTCCAACACTGTGTTCATAGCTTCATGTTAGTTTTTTTTGACTTATGGATGAACCTTTATATATTAATTTTTTTTTTTTAGTTGTAGATGGGCATAATACATTTATTTACTTTTACGTGGTACTGAGGATCAAACTCAATGCTTTACATGTGCTAGGCAGGTGCTCCACCACTGAGCTACAGCCCCAACCCCTTATTTATTTTTATGTGGTACCGAGAATTGAACCCAGTGCTTCACAAATGGTAGGCAAGCACTCTATCACTGAGGCATGACCCCAGTCCCACTTTACATCAGTTCTGTTTTCACATTTCACCATTCCCAATAATCCCAGGAACAGCAGACCTGGATTTGAGTCCTGACTATACTTACCAGCTTTAAGTTTCCATGCAAGTCTGGGAATACTCTGTCTGTCTATCATCTATCAGTTGTGGGTTGTCCCTGTGGTGTGGGGTTGTTGTGAGGATTAATGTGAGGAATATAAAGGATGTAGCAGATTGCCAGGCACAGAAAATGGCATGAATGGACACTACTGCCATAGAATCAGTACCCTGTCTTCCAGGTCTGCCCCCAGGTCCAGTTTGAATCCTGTGACTATTGCCTGCCATTTGGAGATGTGGGGTGGATAAAACAAGAACCACATGTTTTCAAGACACCACAGGAAGGTAGTGGTTCTACATAGTTGTGGCAGTCAAAAGCTTTTCTTACTTTTCTATCTAGACAGGAGTATGGTAATCACTTTTGTGTGATAGGTAGTCAGAGCAGGGGTCTTTTATAAATGGAACCATTGCTTTTACCACACACACACACCACACACACACACACACACACACAGAGAGAGAGAGAGAGTAGTTTGTCTTCTGAAGTACTTGCCCAATTATAAACTAGATATTGTAAAAAGTTATCCTCTGTGTGTGTGTGTGTGGAGTAGGTTTGAGCTCTAAAACAAACAAGGCTCATTCAAGAAGAACATGCAGGGTTCTTTTATATGAATGTAAACAATAGATTAGTTAATGATTTAAAATGACTGAGCTATTAAATGCTTAGTTTGATATTACTAAACTTAATTGGCAGGCAAACTCCAGGATTTCTTTCTTTATTAATTTTTATTTAGTCTTATAAATATTAATTAGATGAATTAGTTCACTTTTTTTTTTCTTGGTACTGGGAAACCCAAAGATGCTTTACTACTGAGCTATATCTTCAATCCCTTTTATTTTTTACTTTGAGGAAAGGGTTAAGTTAAGGGTTAAGTTGCCCAGGCTGGTCTCGAACCTCTGATTCTCCTGCTTCAGCCTACCAAGTTACTGGGATTATAGGCTTGCACCACCATGCCCTATACTTTTTTCTTTTTGCCACGTACTTCATTTGTCAGTCATTTTTGCAAATAAGTCTTCCAGATGATAGAAATTTAAAACTCTCAATCAAATGAAATTTATCTTATTCCACTATTTGTAATATCTTTAATATATTGTGGGCTAATAAATTGGATTTATTAGCATTAGATCTCAGGATGTCAAGGGTTGATGGGAACTTAAACTATATCTAAGCTAGTCATCTAATGCCTGAGAATTGTTTAAAAGGTAATTGATACAGGGTGAAATTGATTCTGGGTGAAATTAGAGGTCCTTTCTTTCAGGTGACACAGTCCATCAAGGATTGGGTGCCAGTCTGATGGTTTCTTCTCTAGCTGAGGAACACTTTCTGTGTTGACTTTGTGCTTCAGATTGTGCTCCACAGCTCCTTGACTTTGTTAAAAACTTGAGTGTTGCCTAAGTGTCTGAATCACCTTAACATTTAGATATTAATATAATGGATTTAAAAAAATAGAGAAATGAAGCTATTTCCCACCCTGCCTTCCAGGTCCTTATGTTATGGCCAGTGTTGCAACAAAAATTTTTCAAGAATTGGTGGAAGGTGTATTTTACATACATGACATGGGAATTGTACACAGAGATCTGAAGGTAAGTTGGGTATCTGAATCCTTGAAAGCAGTAGTGGTGACTTTATGTGAGGGGTGACTTGATGTGGGCTCCCTGGGTACAGTGAGATGATGTATCCTTGTTCATATACTTGGAAGGTCATTGTTACTTCTGTATAAATCATCATTGCATAGGTCCAGTCAAGAAAACCTTAGATTAAATTAAAAACAGCAATTTTAGAGTATTTGAACATTACTCTTGGAGTCCAGGTACTATTAGTGATGCTGAATGTACTTTTACTGTCAGAAATGCTTATATATTATCATAGCATTAGATAATAAACTTTCTGGGAAAGTTTAATTTTTTGCTGCTTGAAAAATGATGATGAGCACTATTCCAGTTTTTAATCCACAAAAGACTATCAAGAAAAATATTTTCTTCTTTTGCTGACAAGTTTTAAAGTAAGTTGTTTATTTTTCAGGCAAAACTTAAATTGTGATAAAGGCATTTAAAAGAAAATTAAGGAGCATAAGAGTTAATGTGCAGGGGCTGGGATTGTGGCTCAGTGGTAAGGCACTTGCCTTGTACGTGAGGCACTTGGTTCTATCCTCAGTACCACATAAAAATAAATAAAGTATTGAGCCCATGTACAACTAAAAATATTTAAAAAATTGATGTGCAAATCACTTTATTTTTTGAAAAGGGTTTAGGAACCAGTAGTTTCTACATTGGGATGTAAGGATGATGAGTTATGTATTTTCTGGTGTATGTCTAGCCAGAAAAAACATTTTGAGTTGTTGAAATTCTCTGGCACTAAGGAACCTGGAGGTCTTATTTCAAGAGGTAAGCTAAATCATAACAGCAGTATATAGAGTTCCACATCTTCATCGGGAGAAGTTTCTTCAGGTGTTGTTTGTATTTCTCACCATAAACGTTTCTGATGTTTCTTTTACAGATATCCTCTAGGGATAAAGGTTTTTGAGATAAGTTTATTAGGTTTTCCTTTAAGAGGTGGAATTCTGGTAGCATGATTCCTGCAGGTAGGATACCTTGCTTATTGGTCAGTCTCAAAGGGTAAGTGTGATGAAGTAGCCTGGCAAGAAGTGTCGTATCTCTGACATTGGAACTGCGTTGAAGGTACATATAAATTGGAGATTCTGAGTTTTTTGTTAAAATGTTGACATTTGCTTCAAATTCCAGCAAGAGATTGATTATTGCCTCTCTGCCTCCAAAACATGCCTCATGGAGAGCTGTTTGACCTTCATGGTCCTGGGCATTAACTTTGGCTCCGTGAATTAGCAGCATACGGATGCAGCTAACCCCTGCTGCTAGCAATCGGCCTGCCTTGCTTGATGCTGTACACACTGCCAGCTTCAGGGCTGTGTTCCCGGTAGAAGAGACAGCACAGTTAACATTTGCACCACATGCAATGAGCGTTTCCATCATTTCCTTATTCAGTACATCTGCAGCCATGTGAAGGGGTGTCATGCTGGATTCATTAATGGCATTGACCTGAGCACCATTTTGGGCCAAAATGGAGAGAACTGGGTAGGTTCCATATGTTATGGCCAGGTGGAGGGGTGAATGTTTGTTGCTGTTGTCTACCCGGGCATTAACTTGAGCTCCATGTTCACATAAAATGCGGAGACACAGTACAGCATTATTCTGAATGTCTGTCAGGATCCTTTGGATTCTGTCGCCTGGTTTTGTCCATGTGGTAGAAGTGATTGGCCAATGCAGTAGCATCAAGTGAAGAGCTGTGAGGCCGCGTGTGTCCCTGGAAGGGTATTTATCACATGTTAACTAGATTAACAGTGAGAATGGCTCTGCATGAAAAAATTAAATGTTTAAGAAGGCAACATTTTCTTAATATCCTTTAACTACTTTGAAGAAATGTTTCAGAATCTCTGTTGCTGGGTAATTTCTTAGGATATCCACAAGTTTTCAGTTTATATATATTTATTATTGTGAGGCCCTGGGCCAAGGACGTAGTGAACAATAAGTGGCCCTTGCCTCTGGAGGGCTTACAGATCAGAGAATAGTTAACCCATGGAGTAATATTGGAAGTGGGCAACTTGCAGAGAGGTGCAGGGGCTTCATCCAGGGATGTTATGTAGTTTTGAGGTGCTCGGAGGAAGGGGTGCTCGGAGGAACCCCTGAGGAGATGTGGGGAGTCCATGATGGATGGGGCAGGTTTGGAGGAGACTTGGAAAGCTGGGGTGGGGGTGAAGGTGCAAGGAGAGATTGAGAGTGGGTCTATCAGTGGCAGGCATTTGGTTTAGGTGTTGGAGATGGAGTAGTGAGGAGGATAAATTTCTCTGTCATCAAGCTTACCTTCTAATGGAGAGTCATAAACAAGAAAACCCATTGTCTTGTTTTTTCTTAGGTTATTAGACTTCCTGAGGGCTCTGGCCAGAACTTAATGTATTTTCCACAATACTGTTATTGAGCACTTAATACTCAGTGTGCATTAATTTGGCTGTCTGGTTTGTGTTTTTGCATCTTCTCCAATTTTTCTAGTATATCATCTAGTCATAACAGAAGTAGGTTCATTCAAAACATGATGATTTGTAGTTCATAACCCATGAAGAATGAACAAGCCCCTAAGTAACTAGGATAGATAACCTCTGAGTCACTCAGATGGTCACTTTAGATGGCCTGCTAAATTCACTTACCTTACTTCTGGATCAGCTCCATGTTCTAACAAACAGAGCAAACTTGGTGCCTTGTGGTATTCTGCGGCCAGATGAATTGGGATAATGGACTGTGTTTGCTGTGGGGAGACCAAAATGTATTAAAAGCACAATTTGTGCTAGCTTGCCATTCCAAGGGAACCAAGTATGTTAGTTTTACATTGGTTCAGTAGTATTCTGGCATATGTGTTGAAATTTTCCTTTGCTATTGTCTATTTTAAATGACCAGTATCCAGGGGATTTCATATTATAGAATCTGTATTTTACAGAAATGCAAATTTATCAAGGCAACACTCATGACTTTGAAAGCTGTATCTTTGTGAAGAACTCATAGTGTAAAATTAATGCTCTAAAGTTATTTATCCTTAAATTGTAGTGACAAGCAAGTAGGTGCTGGGTTTAAGGCTTTACCAAAGTCATATCATCAGTAGCAAACCTTGCATTTTTGGGGTTTCAAAGATAACGTAGCATATGTTCTGTCTATGATTAGCAGAGCTGTTTATGCTAGCTCTTAAAAAAATATGTGTACACACACACACAGAGAGAGAGAGAGAAATGTGTGGTTTTATACTGTGGCTGTAAGATATGGGGGAGAGGAGGAAAAGTGAAGCTGACTTCCTTTTTTTTAAAATTTTTCTTTTTTTTAGTTGTAGTTGGATACAATACCTTTATTTGATTTATTTATTTTTATGTGGTGCTGAGGATGGAACCCAGTGCCTCGCACCTGCTGGGTGAGCGCTCCACTGCTGAACTACAACCCTAGCCCCTCCTTTTTTGTTTTTAAATGGTAACTGGGGACTGAACCTAGGGGTGCTTGAGCACTGAGCTATGTCCTCATCCCTTTTTATTTTTTTATTTTGAGACAGGACTAAGTTGCTAAGGGCCTTACTAAGGGTTATCTTTGAGAAGGGTGATCTAATGTTCTTTGAGCCAAATAAGTTCTAGTCTTTTCTTCCATTAGTTTACACATAGTGAATGGAAGGGAGGTCTTGCAGACCTGCACTCTGCCCTGTAGGGGGATGGGCTGGTTAGTGGCTGAGCCACATGTTTTGTTAGGGCAGCAAAGAGCTTAGATAGTTCACAAGTGTTAGATCATGTTCCTCCCTCTTTTATCTAAAAGTGACTAAGTATAAAAGAGGGTACCTGGCTCAGATGTAATCTATAGCTGGTGGAGCTGGCCAGAATAGTCAGGGGCTGGTTGACATGGTGGTTTCTGAGAAGTGCCTTGATTGTAGTGCAGTCATCTTTGATTATGGCTTCGTAAAGCTTAGTGTGCAGTGCTGTGGTTGAGCTGTCCTCCAGTGACTTGGTACTGTCAACTACCAGGTTTCTGCTTCCCTTCTTGGTTATATTTCCCATCAGAAAATCTTGAGACTTGTGAGTTCAGGGGAAATTGCTGTTATGGAATCAATTTGTTTCTTTATGATGATCCCTTTAGTGCAGTTCTAGAACTATTCTAGAATTGTTGAGGATTATATTTGTGAATACAGTTCATTTTTTAATTGGAGCCAAACCTCTTCAGACTTTGTTATCTGATTGCATAGAACCAAATGTCAGCAGAGTATTTAGGCTTTTCTACACAGTCACAAAAACATTTTAACTGTCATCTTACACTTATTTCTGCTTTCTCTTCCAGATAACTTAGTTCAAACAACTAACAGAACTAAACAGGGTATTTATATATTAACATCAAATTATTACATTTAAAAGTAAGAAAACAACTTTTTAAAAAAAATTTTTTTTTTAGTTGTTGATGGACCTTTATTTTATTCATTTATTTATATGTGGTACTGAGAATTGAACCCAGTGCCTCACACATGTGAAGCAAGTCCTCTTGTTCTTGTATACCACTGAGCCACAATCCCATCCCAAGAAAACAACTTTCAATCCAAGTGTGTGTGTGTGTATGTGTGTGTGTATTAATTTTAGTAGAATCTTCTTTCCCCATATAGGTGCATTTTTTTTTTTTTCATTTTTTTTGCTGTGCTGGGGATCAAATCCACAGCCTCACATATGCTATGGAAGTGCTCTATTACTGAGCACATCCCCAGCCCTTTTGAAATTTGAGATAGTTCTCCTTGCTAAATTGCTGATGCTGGCCTTGAACTTGCTATCCTATCAGATCTGCCTCTGCCTCCCCAGTAGCTAGGATTACAGACATGTGCCACTGTACCTGGCTAGATGCAGTTTTTCACTGGTGTAGGAATAGTGTGGTTGGAAGATGTTTTGGATCTGTGAAGATTGCTTAAATATATCAAATGTTTGTCTTCATAGTGTGATAATTGTTGTTCCCAACCCTAACTAACATATAAGATATGTGAGAACTTATGAAAAATACCAAATTTGTTGGGCTTTGTGGCTGGGGGAAACTGAGGCAGAAGGGTTGGGAGTTTGGGATCAGCCAAAATAGCGAGATGCTGTTTTCAAAAAAAAAAAAAAAAGTTGGCCTGGGGAAGTGTGCTTAGCATGTACAAGACCCTAGGTTCAATTCATAACACTTCCTACGCCACCAAAAAACAGCAAACTCCCGAAGTTTTTCGTGAAAAATATCAGTCTTTGACTATTAGAGGACAGTTCTTAAAAGCTTCTCACATGATAACACACAGACAAGGTCAAGAAGCACTTGTCTTGGTATAAAGCATGCTCTTACATTAATAATTCTAAATGTGAAATACCTTTGGGACTTTGGGACTTACATCCAGCCCCATCCAGTTTTTCACTTAGTGGGTATGAGGAATGACATGGATGTTGAGATTCTTTTTTTTTTTTTTTAATTTTAGTTGTTGACGGACCTTTATTTATGTATAGTGCTGAGAATCGAACCCAGTGCCTCACACATGCTAGGCAAGCACTCTACCACTGAGCTACAACCCAGCCTGGATGTTGAGATTCTTATGAACTCCTCTGATAATTCTAACATACAGCCAAATTTGAGAACTGTTGCTTAAAGTTTTAATTTTTGACAGGGCTGCTTACTTCTGAGTTGCTATCTTCTTCATCTTCTTTTTTTTTTTTTTGTGGTATTAGGGAATTCAACCTACAGATGTTGACATCCCCAACCCTTTTTATTTTTTTTTTTTTTGACTATTACATAGCCAACCCTTTTTATTTTGTTTTTGAGAAAGGGTCTTGCTAAGTTGCCTAGGCTGATCTCAAACTTGCCGTCTTCCTGCTTCAGCCTCTTGAGAGTTGCTGGGATTACAGGCATGTCCCATTGTATCCTGTGTCAGAGTTAATAGCTCTTAACATTTATGAGTCTTCACTATTTGTTTTAAGAAAAGTAAGGAGTGGACATGTTGTGTTTGTGTACAGCCTAGAAATATTTTTCTTCATGGTCCTGATCAGCAAGTGAAAATAGGAGACTTTGGCCTGGCCTGCACAGACATCATACAGAAGAATTCAGATTGGACCAATAGAAATGGGAAGGGTAAGCAGTTTTTTGTTTTTGCATTAAAAAAGGAACATGGTCAAACATGTTGGTATTTAAAGACCATCATAAAAATGTAATAACAAAACTAAGATTAAAAACAAAATATAGCTGTTGTCCCTGTAGGAGCTACAGTCCCCTGCTTATCATATTTCTTAATGTTGACAGTGTTAACTCTTAGTGTTTAATATGTGCTTTTTCAACTGTAGGAACACCAACACATACTTCCAGAGTGGGTACTTGTCTGTACGCCTCACCTGAGCAATTGGAAGGATCTGAGTACGATGCCAAGGTAGGATTTGTTGCTTTTTTTTTTCATTTGAGTTGTTCTGCAATCATTAATTATCAAATAGGACAGTTAGTGCAGAAGCTGTATAGTAGAAATGTCTGGAGAGAATATCCCTGCAGGTGACCCACTAACCATGCTGCTCTAGTAAGAAGCCTCACTTTTCACCTGAATCTGATTGTGTTGCCCTTTAGGCTACTTTACTATTTCTAACTCCATGGATGTCTCAAATTGTTCCTGAAGTGAACTTTCCCCTTTAAAATGTCACCATTCAATTCAGGAAGTAAGAATTCTTAGAGGCATTTGTTCAGCTTTTCATTTCAAGCTTATGTAAATAAATGCTACAGGGAAGCCTTTTTTTTCTTTTGGTACTGGGGATTGAACCCAGGGATGCTTAACCACTGAGCCACACTCTAGCTCTTTTTTGTATTTTATTGAGATAGGGTCTCACTGAGTTGTTTAGGGCTTCTCTAAATTGCTGAGGCTGACTTTGAACTCACTGTCCTCCAGCCTTGGTCTCCTGAGCTTCTGGGATTACAGGTGTGCGCCACTGTGCCCAGTATCTTTTATTTTCCTTAAAGAAGCGTTAAAGTAAATTCTCTTTTCAAAATAAGTCTATTCATTTTTCTTCTTTTTGAGGAATCCATCAGTGTTTTAGCTATTGGGAAAGAACTGGCAGAAGAAACCATGGCTGTCTCTAAAAGCTTATCTGGTAAAGACCATCCTAAAAAACTAGTTTTTAGGGAAAGTAATTCATTCTTTCCCTTTTTGTCCTGGGGTGTGAATCCAGGCACTACCACTGAGCTATATTTCTAGCCCTTTTTATTTTTTGAGACAAGGCCTTGTTAAGCTGCTCAGGGTAGCCTCAGCCTCATGAGTTGCTGGGATTACAGGTGTGTGCCATCATTCCTAGCAGTAGCACAGATTCTTTTTTTTTTTTTTCTGTAGTTATAAATGGACAGAATGCCTTTGTTTATTTTTATGTGATGCTAAGGATCAAAACCAGTGTCTCACACATGCTAGGCAAGTGTTCTACTACTAAGCTATAGCCCCAGCCCAGTAGCACAGATCTTATGCAGAATTTGCAAACATTACCAGGAATGCTTAGAGTATAGGTAGAGGTTAAACCAGAAAAGGACCTGGTGATAGTCCTGTATTGATGGCACTAGCAGTCACAAGCTTATGTTGCTCTGCCTGCGTCAGGCCTGGATTGTCATGGATGGTGGAGATAGTTGTACGGCTATGATTGCTGTGGGTGGTGGGAAATATTGCTGTCCTTTCACTGACCACCAATCCTGCATGCCTAGGGGTGCCCCTTTTGGGTATTAAAGAGATCAGGCTGTGAAAATCCTGGTTACCTCTTGCTTGGGATAGACACTTGTCTCTGTAAAGCATGGGCCTTCCTGTTGTATTCCTGTCTGTGGCTGTAAATCCTCATTCTTAGAAATCCTTGCTTGTTTGAGAGTGTAAACTGCCTTGGAAGTGCCATTCTAACTTCAAATTGTATTCTTGAACCCCATTTTTTGTTCTTTTCCAGTCAGATATGTACAGCTTGGGTGTGATCCTGCTTGAACTCTTTCAGCCCTTTGGGACAGAAATGGAGCGAGCAGCAGTTTTAACAGGAGTAAGAACTGGTCACATACCTGAATCCCTCAGTAAAAGGTGTCCAGTACAAGCCAAGTATATCCAGCACTTAACTAGGAGGAATGCATCTCAGAGACCATCTGCTCTTCAGCTGCTGCAGAGTGAACTTTTCCAAACTTCCGGAAATGTACGTAATTTTTTTTTAATTCTGGGGGAAGTATCCAGCTTGAATAGAATTTGTTAATTGTGAATCCTATTTCATGAAGATCAGTTGAGTTTCAGTTAAGGTTTTTGGAAACCTTAAGCCCATTCTGGGTTTCCTAACAACATAACAAGTGTAAGCTTATACTGTAGCACACTTGTATTGGGGGTTTACATGAGTTGACTCACTGCCAGCTTTCCAGTCTAAAACTAAGTTTCACTTTTTAGGCTCATCTTGCTAGTAAGTCAGTAAGAAGGTTTTTATTTTTCCTTTTCAATCATGAACCTTTTCTAAATTATTATAAAAGTGTCCACTAATAAAAAGGGACACATATCAAAGGGCAAAAGAGAGTAATAATTCTAAGGAGTAGATGGAACAGTGGTGGCAGATAAAACCTTTGCCACAAGGAGAGCTTTCAGTGTTGGTTTTCAGCCCTGTGATATGGTGTTCTCCAGGGGATCCCATTCCCTTCCTCCTTCCTGACCATGTTCACAGTGTCAGGTATAGTCACTAGTCTGCGTATATTGGAACCAGTAGGTAATTCATCCATTTTGTTCTTCTAGAAACTTGTAAGATTTAAGTTGGACACAGTGGCACACACATATAATCCCATCAGCTTGAGGAGGTTGAACCAGAAAGATCATAAGTTTGAAGCCATGGCAATTTAGCAAGATCCCGTTTCAATTAAAAAAAAAAAAAGGTGGGGTTGGGGTGTAGGTCAGTGGTGAAGCACTCCTAGGTTCAATCCTCAGGAAAGGTTGGGGTGGGGCAAGAAACTTTCTAAGATTTAATTAAAGCTTGAGTCAAAGATATATTCACACATTGTGTAGTGTTTTGCTGCTCAAAGTATGGTCCTCAGATCAGCTGCATGCATCAGTGCTACCTGGGAGCTCCACAAACATTCTCAGTGAAAATCTGCATGTTCGCAAGATTCCCAAGTAATTAAAACAAGTGTTTGTGCAGCAGTCTGTGAGTGTGGAAGTTTTCTTAGTCTCTAGGTCAGCAGAAGAAAATCTCTTGGGAATTTGGTAGAATTCTTAGGCCCTCACCAGTCTCCCAACCTGTTAAGATAAATTCTGAGCTGGGCACAGTGGCTCACACCTGTAATCCCAGTGGCTGGGGAGGCTGAGGCAGGAGGATTGTGACTACAAAACCAGCCTCAGCAACTTAGCGAGATCCTGTATCTAAATAAAAAAATAAAAAGGGTTGGGGATGTGGCTTAGTGGTGAAGTGCCCGAGTTTATTCCCAGTACCAAAAAAAAAAATAGGCACAAGGGAAGGAAAGGAGTTCTGGGATTGGGCAGCAGTTTGTATTTTAACAAACTCTTGAAGTGATTCTGATAGCAGTTGTTTGGAAATCAATTGTAATGATTGTTTAAAAGAATCCATAGGGGATATTTGCGTGAATGAGTGGTAGAGGTATGCTTAGCACGCATAAAGCCCTGAGTTCCTTCCCTAGCAGCCAAAGGGGAGAAAAATCAGGAAGTTGATTTTTCTTTTATTTAAAGCATATTAATTTTCAATTAAAAATAAATTTTATTAGTTTAAATGGTAAAATGGTAGATGTGATACTTTTCTTTGAGAAAATGAAAGTAGCAGGTGTGATTCTTTAAAAAAAAAAAAAATCTTTATTTTATTGAGAATTGAACCCAGGGCCTCACACATGCTAGGTAAGTGCTCTACTACTGAGCCACAAATCCAGCCCCAGGTGTGGTTCTTTTTTTTTTTTTTTTTTAATATTTATTTTTTAGATGTAGATGGACACAACATAATGCCTTTATTTATTTATTTTTTAAAATGTGGTGCTGAGGATTGAACCCGGGTCCTGCCCATGCTAGGGGAGCGCTCTACCGCTGAGCCACAATCCCAGCCTCAAGTGTGGTTCTTTTAAAACCAAGCATAGGCATTTATCCTCTTAAGGAAGGATTCTCTAGCATCCAGTCAGGAGCTATTAGAATTGATAGTTATTTGGTACTTATGGAAAAAGATCCTCCCATCTTGTAAGGTTTTATTAAACAAAACAAAAACAAACCCCACACATCTTGTACATGTATGGTTTGTACATAGGCAGTCCTTTCTTTGCATGGTGGTATGGGACTGTAAAAGTGACTACAAAGTTAAAACATGCCAAGGGATCTTTATAATCAATAGGAAAGGTTACAATTGTTCTGTGATCTTTAAAGTTTGAAAACATTAAAATTTTCACACTGAAATGAAAAAGATCGTAAAAAAAGATAGTGCAGAGTAATAAAGAATGTTAATGAGTTCCAGGAATAGTGTGAACAGTGCCTGCCTCCTTCATTTGGTAGCATGGGATATGGAGCAAGCACCTTTTGTTTTCTGTCACTTGGTTAATTGTCATGCTACCCCCCTTTCTCTTTTTAGTGTTGTGAAACATCTCTGAGAGTATGTTTTTTTGCTGGTAGATCACCTGTTTCCTAACTTAGATTGAAATCTGTTCTTATTCTGTGAGCACACATCTAGTGTTTTTCTGATAGTGTCCCCATTCCTGCAACCAGGCTACTCTTCTATCCCCCATTTACATTTGATTCATATTTGCTTCCAGCATTAACACTTTTCATATTTGTTGGCCAGTATGCTCTTTCATTACCCATTTTAAAAAAATGTTAGGTAGGTTCCTCACTGGAAGACAGGGAGGCAACACAATCACTTGTTGTTAACTAACAGATGTATAGTGATCTAGCACTGATAGATTTTCAAAGATAAGTTTGGCCCCTTATCTTAATGTGCTTTGTTCATTTACACAGTACCTTGGGAGCTGAGGAAAGTTATACACAGTTGTAGTTAGTACATATCATGGCAGCTGACCCTGGAGCCATGCATTTGGGTGATTGGTGATATTTAATCTGTGAAAACTGGAATCATGTATACTGGAACTAGGCAAAGCAACTGCCTGTTACTGTTTTGTTTATTTATTTATTGTGGTGTGGGGGATCACCAGGGCCTCAGGCAGGCTGGCTGCCTGTATCCTCTACCACTGAGCCATTTTAACGGAACTTAAACATTTTCTCTTTCCAGGTTAATCTCACCCTACAGATGAAGATAATAGAGCAAGAAAAAGAAATTGAAGAACTAAAGAAACAGCTAAGCCTTCTTTCTCAAGACAGAGGTGTTAAGGATGACCTGCAAACCTGAGGCCACCCAAGCACCCAGGTCCCCTCCTGCCAGGCTCTGTCTCTCTTTCAAAGCGTAGCAGGCACAGGCCAGGCTCTAAGAGCCGGGTGGCTGCGTGGAAGGGAGAAAAGAAAAGATGGCATGTAAAATGGGAGCTTACCTGTCTAGCCTTAATTTAGGCTACATCAGTAATATGAAAGTGGACTTACTTCTTAGAATAAGCAACTGGAATGTAAACTTTCAATCTTCAGTAGGGTATAGATTGTATAATTCTTAATTGTATTTAGGAAACCTGTAGAAGACTTATTAAAGATATAAAAGTACCCCCAGCTGCCTTTTCCTTAAGTAGCTCTTTCATGATCTAAGCTTGCTCTAAATTAATTTTTCTTTCTTTTTTTTTGTGTGTGGTTCTGGGGATTGAACCCAGAGCCTCCTGCATGTCAAAGGCTCTACTACTGAGCCAGATCTCTAGCCCCTCTACCTTAAACCTGTTCTGCTCTTTCCCTCTTCTCTTTTACAGGCTTCTTTTCCTGAGTTTCCTACTTAAATATTTCTGCTCAGATTCTGAAACTAAAAACTTAAGCATCACTCAGTAATTCCTCTTTAAATTCTGCTTATTGGCCATCCAGTCCTCCTCCAGAAGGTTCTACTATAGAAATCCAAGGGTGCTCTCCCTTTTCCACTGCCCACGTGGAGGCCTGCATGCCAGCTGGATTGTCACATTCCAGCAGGTGCTACTCTCCCCAGCCCTGTGGCACTGCTGCTGAAGCTAGTTACCAGAAAGACACCTTATTGCATCACTCCTTGGCTCAAAACCACCTGCTGATTCTGGCTGCTTCTAAGGTGGAACTTCCGTTTTTCTGCACCATCTCCAACTTACCTCTCTTCTTGCACCTCCAACTCCGCATCATTCTATACACTTGCCCCAGAGAGTTTTGAATTTGCACCTAGGTGACCTGAGGACAGCAGTACCACCTTTCCTGCCTTTGCCCTGGCCTTCAGCTTCCCCAACAGCCTACATTCCTGAGGCAGTGATCTGATGTGCCTCCCACAGTTTGCAGTCCTCATGCATACTGCACACAGTTTTAATGAATTTTAAATAAAATGAAACCCGTAAGTTATGTGATGCTTTTATTGATATTTGAAAATTGTCCTAATATAAAGACTTTGATTCTAGTACAAGTCCCCTTATTGACAATAGGCATGAAGCAGCACCATTCTTAAAATGAAAATCCTTTAAAACCAGTTGTTGAAATTCACTTAAGGAGCTTGAGCGCAGCATTGAAGGGGGCCAGGTTTTCACATGATCTCAGCCACCGCTGCACGTTGGCTGGTGCCGTCACACTGCAGCCTCCGGTCTGCTGGAGCACAGACCACAGCACAACATCTGCCACGGTGAGCTCATTCCCAACCAGCCACGGGCTCTTCCCCAGAGCAGAGTTCATGGAGCGGAAAACAGCTGCTTTTTCTTTACTGCTCCCCTCTTTTAGCTGAAAAATAGCGATATCTACCCAGCTATCTATGAGGGTTGAGTTGATAGCATTATGCTTCTGGCCAAACAGAGAGAACAAGAAACGTGCAATGTTCCCTTCTCCTTCAATGGGGCACATTGTCTGGACACTGAACTTCATTTGAGTCTTGGGCACTGAAAGGGAGAAACACAACAGGCAGCATGTGAGTGGCAGCTGCTGAGGGAGGTACTTGTGCTGTCTGGAAGGGGGAAGTCACCAATAATCACAAACTTGCAAGGGGGGAAAGTATTTTCAAGAACATCACATTTTTCACACCTCCAAGAGCATTTAAATGCAAACTGTATGTTAAAAACATACCCAAGGGCTAGGGTTGTGGCTCAGTGGTAGAGCACTTGCCTAGCACATGTGAGGCACTGGGTTCCATCTTCAGCACCACAGAAAAATAAAGGTACTGTGTTCATATACAACTAAAAAATATATTAAAACAAACAAAACATACCCAAGTAGCCCTTCTGCTATTTGATTTTGACAATTTTCAAGCTGTAAGGACCTTATTAGACCATCTACCCCAACCTCTGTTGCCAAGGGATTTGGAAGTTGAGGACAGGAAACTGGGAGTCCTACAGCCTTAGACAGGGACTCTGCCCTCATAACTTCTCTACTCGTGGAGCTGAGGGCAGTGAAGTCATTACTGATGAAGGGCATTAACTCACCGCCCTCTTATAAACCTAAACAGGACACAGGTCAGTGACACACCCTTCAAGGGCCGTACGAAAAGTAAAGTGTCCCTGGCATAAGTTTTTTAGAAGGAGAGGGTCAACTATGTTGCTTCACCTCAGTTCTGCCTGGTTGGATAGATTCCACCTGGAACTGTCTCTCACTGAAAATCCTCACCACCTAGAGCAATGAGGGCATCCTGTGTCAAGATTCATCTCTGTTCCACTTCTAGAACTGCCCCAAGTTTTCTATATGGAGAGGATCTGACCCGATGACAAGCAGCTCCACTCTGCTGTAGTGTCCTGTCCCTTTGTGGCCTATCTATTCATATGTGAAGGTTAACTCTGTCCTCTACTCACCATTCTTCCAAATTAAAGTGAAGCCCAGCTGATACTCATGACGGGGCTGTTTCCTAGTCTGTTCCCCAAAGCACTTGAGAAGGTTCTCGGGCACACTCTTCACTGATGAATGTGTGTGCACAGTGGATAGCACCCTGTAGCTCTCACAGAGCAGCCTATGCAGCACAAGCAGGCAGAGAGGAGGGGAGGCAGGGTTTGCGTTGATCACGATGTCTTTCAGTGCTCCATAGTCCTAGGAGAGAGACCAGAACAACACAGCCATCCAGAGCATGTGCCAGGGGATATTGCCAGGATTACTGAACTGAATCCCTGGCTCCCACAAAGGAGGTACTGTTAGGATCCCACCTTACGGCCAGGAAAACTTGAGTCCTGGTGAGGCAAGTAACTTCTAAAAGGATACTGAGCTCAGAAGTGGAGGCTGGATGTGGCTGACTCCATGTCTTAAGCTCTCCACTGCTGGCTCCCCATGATTAGAAAGTAGACTTTACTGTCAAATACAAAACAACATTGGGGATGACATTTCTGTCTGTCCTTTTTTATCTCTGAGATAAAACCAAGTTAAAAACAATCAATGTGTAATTCCTCCAGCTACCAATCTTAACAATGACCACACATAGGGTTTCTATACCAATTTGTGTTCATCAAGGTGTTTCAATGAAGTGCCCCTTGAAAAAGGGTCTTGGCTCCAGAGGTCACTGCCGAAGAGGGGAGAAGACATTCTGCATCCTTAGTGCTGACCAAAGTGCCAAGGCTTGCAGCCTTTTTATTTACTTATTTTGTCCTGGGGACTGAATGCTTTCAGGGAAACTTTACCACTGAGCTACATCCCCAGCCCTTTTTGTTTTTTATTTTGAGACAGGGTCTCACTAGGCTTTACTAAGTTGCTGTGGCTGGCCTTGAATTTGTGATCCCCCTGTCTTGACTTCCCAAATGGCTGGGATTATAGGCACATACCACTGAACACAGCTATACCTACAGTCATTTTTTAGAGGTTGACATTCTTATTTCTATGCTTTTGCTCTTAATAACAAACACAATTCATGTAGACAATCATAACCTGATTCCTTGACCTTTTGCACACAGCCTGCCACGTTGGATTGATGTCCTTCACGCCAAGCTAAACAGAACACTTTGCAGTTCCCCAAAAAGATCACATTACTCGATGCTGTGCCTTCAGAGGTATCAAAATGCCACACACTGAGAAATCACTGTTCTGTTGTGCTGGGGGCCTGGTCAGGACTCCTTTAGAAGTCAGTACAGAATGGGTGGGCAGAGGAATAGATACAGTAGGGAATTTTGGGACAAACCCTTTGAACCCTCAATTAAATACCAGTTTTTTTTTTTTTAGTTGTAGTTGGACACAATATCTTTATTTATTTTTATGTGGTGCTGAGGATCAAACTCAGTGCCTCACAGGTGCCAGTTGGGTGCTCTACCACTGATCTACAGCCCCAGCCCTAAATACCAGCTTTTAATAAGACATTCTTTGCTTAGCAGATTATTCCCCTAAATTAGCTGAAACCTATAAACTTCAATCATGAAAGCTGGCTGACAAGGAATATTCTAACACAGCAAACTGAATTTGAAGAAAATATGCAGGAAACAGAATGTGGGACCAGCTTTCAGTAATGTATCTCAAAAGGATTGGTGAGATACACGTGCCTGGGCAGCCAATGCTTCTCTCAAAACGTTAAGGCTGCCACTACTGAGCCTCTGAGAAGACTCATAAATAAGTGGAGACCTGTACTTCAGGACTCTAAGGCTGGTAAACAGACCTTGGACCCTCAGGAAACTGTAACTTGTCTCTCTCTGCCTACTGCTCCTCCCATTCTCCCCAGGGTCTGAGAAATTAAGAAGGAACTTTGGAGCTTGCGTTGGCTTCACTCTTGCCTTCTAAACCTGTTCTGTGCCAAGGTACAATTATTTAGAGAAAAAAAGAACATGCTCCTTGCTCTACCTTTGAGAACTAGAAAGCAAGGCAAAAATCACACTGGCATGATTTTTCTGGCACAAACAACTATCCAACACATACACTGTCACTCAGCTTTCAAAATGAACCTACCTTTCCAAGCACTGAATTCAAATCTAATGCATTGGTTGTTAAAGTAGTGGGCTCATCAGCTTGCATGATGTTTGTCACATCCATGTCTGCATCTGGTGTGTGAATCATCTTGGAGAGACCATCGACTGCAGCTTTCAACTCATACAAACGTTTTAAAATATCATCTTGGCGGGACTCAAGAGCTTGCAGAGAGGGGTCAGATGCTTCCTAAACAAACCAACATCCACACAGTTGGCCTACATTTGATCACTTGTTTTACTTTGTCCCATGCACTCGCCACTCTTTAAAAGCCATTACAATGAATCAGCAAAATCATTTCATCCCCCAACCCTCCCATCTAACAGGTTCTCCAAATAGATCCACAAATGCTCTAAAATAAGGGAGAAACATTGTGACTTAAAGTCACTTTGAAATTGTCTGATTCCTATTTCAGGTAATTTTGTCCAAGAATAGAGAAGGGTAGAAAATGAACACAAATCACTTTATAATTTTGGGGGGTAGGGGTACCAGGGATTGAACTCAGGGACACTTGACCACTGAGCCACATCCCCAGCCCTATTTTGTGTATGTATGTATGTGTGTGTGTGTGTATGTGTGTGTGTGTATGTATATATATATATATATATATATATATATACATACATATATATAATTATTATTATTTAGAGACAGGGTCTCACTGAGTTGCTCATTGCCTCGAGTTTGCTGTGACTGGCTTTGAACTCACAATCCTCCTGCCTCAGCTTCTGAGCTGCTGGGATTGTAGGCACCTGGCTAATGGTTTTTTGAGACTCATTCTCACCATGTTGCCCAGGCTGGCCCTAAACTCCTGGGCTCAAGCAATTTAGCTGCCTTAGCCTCCCACTGCACCCAACACTCTCTATTCTTAATAATAAAGTAATTAAAAATACTTACATTAGTTAACAAAGAGTGGAAGGGAACAATGAGACTAACTTAATAATTTACACTGACAGAAGGGAAAAGGGAGCACAGACAGAATTTAAGAAGACTCCTTCAGCAGGGTGTGAATTTTTTTTTTTTTTTGGTTAGACACAATACCTTTATTTAATTTATTTATTTTCATATGGTGCTGAGGATCGAACCCAAGGCCTTGGGCATGCTAGGCGAGCGCTCTACCGCTGAGCCACAACCCTAGCTCCATTCCTGGCCCTTTTTTATTTTGAGACAGAGCCTCATTAAGTTGCTGAGGTTGGCCTCAAACTTGTGATTCTCCTGTCTCAGCTTCCCAAGTCATTGGGATTATAGGCATGTGCCACCACACCCAGCAGCATTCTTTTTACACAGTACACTGTCTGGTACACAGAAAATAACCAATAATATTCGCTGAGAAATATGTCCTACAGATGTACTTTAAAAGGCAATAACAAGTAACCTCCCCACAATCATATCATACAACCTGTTGACAGATTTGTGAGTTCTCACAACAGATAATCCATTTTGAGTTGAGCAAACAAATAAATTCAGCATCAGGAAAATGCTCATATTAGATAGAATAATCAAAAAAGTGGCAGTGACTTTGAGTTTATTATAATTAAATACTCGTGATACAATGGGAGTGGAGGAGTATTTGCTTACATTTGTGTGCAGCCAAGTTCAATTTTCTTAGGAACATCTGCTCCCCCACCAGTCATACCTCCCTCTCTCTTATATCTAACTTGTCACCAGGTGCTGCTGCTAGTTTTACCTCCCAAATATTTCTGGAATCCTCTGGCTTTTAGGATTGCCTCTACCATCACCACCCAAGGCCAGGCCACCATTTTTTTCACCTGGCCCAATTTCCTTACTGGTCACATAGCACCCATTCTGATCTGCTGCTCCAATTCATTCCTTAAAATACTAATTAGTTTTAAAAACAAATTTGGACCTTGTCACCATTTCCCCTGTGGTGACAAGTTGAATTGCTTAGACTCTTAAAATAAAAGTAAAGTCTTTAACATGGCTTAAAAAATACCTTGTATTATCTAGAATCTTGGTGTCTCCGACACAATTCTCTCCCTTATTCTGCACTTAAACCACACCATTATAAGTTTCTAAAACACCAGGCTCCCTTCTACCACAGGATCTTCACACATGCTGTTCCCTCCATCTGCAATACTTTCTCCTCTGTGGTCTGATTAACTTCTACTTATGCTTGCACTTAATAAGCACTATCTCATTTCTCCTTGCTTGTTGCTCTTAAGATTTTAGACATCAAAGGAATTTAAGTCCACTGACTTCTAGATAGAATAAATAATAATAAAGGGTGCCACTTAAATAATTAAGTGCTGGCTGGAAGTGAGTTTGAATGCAAGATGCAACAGGTAGGACTAGCCCCTGGATAACATCCTGTTATGTGAAGACGCTCCCCCTGAGTAACATTTCCAATCTCTTGTAACCAACCCATACACAGTTTTGCTCATTTCTACTTACCCAGTAGGGCCAAAGAAGAGCAACTAAATTAAAAACTCAGTCAACCCACTCTGGGAATGTCTGAAGTAAGAACTGTACATGTGACATGGTCTGTGATTTCTGAGCCCCAGCACAGGTTGACCTAGCCCTTCTTGATCTAAATAATGCCAAAATGCTCAAGATCTGCAAGATCTGCTTTATCTCATGGATTTCTTCCAGTGCTGGTCTTAGTTTTCCTTGTTGAGGTGAGAGATTGTGACTTGGTACTCATTTGTTTTATCTCATATGTATTTAGAAGCAACTGCTTCTTTGTGTTACTCTCATTTGCTCTAGATATGCTTGGTTTCTAATTATTTGTATATCTATATTAACATGTGCTAAGGGATTTGCCAGAGCTGCAGGACTGTGTGTTTTCTGTCATAAATTCATAGATTAAAGCCCAAAGGAATTCAGGCAGCAGATTTAAATGAACAAAATTTGGGTCTCAAATAAGAGATGACAGACAGGCATTGTGACACACACCTGTAATCCCAGTGACTTGGGAGGCTGAGGCAGGAGGATCACAAGTTCAAGGCTAGCCTCAGCAACTTAATGTGACCCTGTTTCACAAAATAAAAAATAAAAAAATAAAAAAGGGCTGAGGATGTAGCTTACTAATAAAATACCCCTGGTTTTAATCCCCAGTCCCCCCCCCCCAAAAAAAAAAAAAAAAAAGGTATGACATCCCTCTCCAGGTTTTTTTTTATGGTTCTCTTGGATTGTGCAATTGAAGGGGCCATGTCTCCGTGGCAGTCTCTAGTTGAAGGACCACTGAACCATATCTGTCATTTTTGGCTTAGCTCTGTAGTGAAACGATTATTAATGTCCTTGGGTTTCAAACTAACATTCCTTCCAATCTAGGTAGAAAGTCATTACGACAAAGTGAAGGATAATACACAATGGGAAAACTGACACAAAAATCTATTTACTCACCTCCTGTCAGAATGGACAGAATGTTTTTGCTACTAGAAATCCAGATATGCATTTGCAATCGATAAAAGAGTGAAAATACTTATAAGATAGGCAATCAAAATGGCCAAGAAAACATGGAAAGGCATTCAATTTACTTAAAGTTGGAGAAATCCAAACTACAACTACCTTAGGACACCTACATTAAGATGACTTCATTAGACTCCCATCAGCTTGGTGAAGAGTGCAAACATGAAGAATTCTCCAAGGCTAGTAAAAGGATAAACTGGTATAACCACTTTGGAAAGCCATTTATCCAGTAAAGTAGAAGACTGATCTGCCCACTGGGCCAATGATCCCATTTCTTAGTTTATATCCTGTGTCAGGTAATGAATAAGACTATTCGCTGCAGGATTATTCAGAATAGCTGAAAAATGGAAAACAACCCAGTGCCCACGAGCAGCAGGAAGAAAAATAATGGTGGTATAGACACTCAGTGGAACATCACACTGCAGAGAAGACAAACACTTCACTGTTGCAGTAAAATTACACTTAAAAATCACGTCTACAAAAGAAAGGCAGTCACAACAGAAAGATACTGTATGCCTCACTTACAGCAAGACTATATTGTAGGGCGGGGGTTGTGGCTCAGTGCTAGAGCGCTTGCCTAGCACATGTTAGGCACTGGGTTCGATCCTCAGCACCACGTAATAAATAAACAGTTATTTTAAAAAGTTTTAAAAAAAACTATATTGTATAGGGATGTATACTTAGCATGCAAAACAGCAGGGACAAGCAAGACATTACTACCATCAGTCAGGACTTTTGGAGGAAAGTTGTAAATGGGAAGGTGGGGCGCTGATAATGCGTGTCAAACTGGGGTGGTGGTGACTTTGAAGTTCGCTAATTCTTTAAATGAGTATTTACGTATTAGCCACTTTTCTGTGGGTAAAATTTCATAATAAAAATGCTTAAGAAGTCTTATGCCAAAAAAGTAGAGAAAAGATAGATCTTTTAAGAGATATAATTTAGGATGACTCGAAGACCGGGCGGTGAGCGGGGCCAGAGTGGGGCTGGCAGCCGGGTCCAGCGCCCAGTTTGTCCCAGATAGGTGGGTCCTGGCCAGGTCCGGCGGGTCCGGGCCGACGCAGCACCTGCGCACTGGAGAGGTGGAGGGGGATGCGGGGTGCGGCCCAGCCGCAGCGCCTGCGCACTGGGCAGGGGCCGCGCACTCCTACCTGCACGTGGCCCGCCTCGGGCGCGGGGCTGCCGGTCCTACAGTGCACGTTGGGGAGCCGGTACATGCAGGTGGGAAGCTCTACACGCAGCGGTGCGCCGCCCCCGTGATAGGGCTTTACCTGGTACATCGGCATGGCGGGAACCAAAGGAAGGAAGGTGGCGAGCGTGGGACACGAACGCTAAAAAACCGTCTGGGGTCACGACGAACTACGGCTACCTTCTTTCTGACCCTGCTTGAGGCGTTCGGGAAAACGTAGTCCGTGAGTTCTAATTGGTTCAGGCGTTCTGGACGTCACTTCTCGACCTTTGATATAACGAATCCACGAGAAGGAGTTCTGGGAAGCGTTCGCTGCCCCGCCCGGAAGGGGTGGGACTTGGCACCAAAGTCCACCAATGGGCAGCCGGGAAACTCGGCCAGAGTCAGAACAGCAGCGGGAACTCTCAGTCCTGGAAGCGAGTCGTGTTCAGGGTCCATGGAAGGACTTGAGGGTCCCAGGTGAGCGGGACTCACGGTCTTCTAGGGGGGCCACCTTTGTGGAGCCCCACGGCGTCCCAGCCCCCGAAAAGGACAGGAAATGGCCTAGGCACGCGGCGAGCACGGCCCGGAGCGGCGTTCGAGGTTCGCCCCGGCCGGGTTCTCAGTGAAGGTGTTCTGTGAGGCCAGACGCCAGTTCCTGATCCCGGGCTGCGGGTGGGGAGTCGGCGCCTGAGTGTGATAGATTTGGCTCGCGCTGGGCGGGCCTCCCCAAATGCTGTCACTAGAAGGCGGACCTGAGTCTGGGACACGCAATCCACCTAGACTGAATTAATTTCCGTTTTTACCTGGTGTCTGTCTGACTCTAATTGGGGATAGGATTAGCTCATAGCGCATGTTAATTTGCATGGCCTTTGAGTATTTGATTTCTGGCTGGCAAGTTACACCGTATTACATGTAGCGAGTCTGATGTCGGCACAGTTGCATTCAATGTCAACGCACATTCGCAGTTTGTATTTAAATGTTATGCCTCACCCGACCCCCACCTCACATTGAGTACCTGAAATGGACCTTCAGCCTATGATGTATTGCCAAATAAACTGATTTTTTAGAGATAACTTTCCATTTTCTGCGAGGTCATCTGCAGTTGCACATTGTAAAGTTAAGTGAGATTCTTTGCAAGGTAGAAGGGGGAGTTAATTGGTTTATTTATTCTGTTTTAGTATTTGTTGAAGGTCTGTTAGGTATGTTTCAGATGCTGTGGAAAATACAAAGATTTTTCTCCTGGGAGGCTCCTGTGTTCTATTTTATCCAACCGATGAGTTGAACCATTTGTTGAAAATGTCTACATATTAATGAAGATATGGAATACTTTTTTTTGTGTGTGTGTGGATGAGAAGGAGTTGGCCTGGAAGGGGGTGAGGCACTTTAGAGAGAAGACTCCAAACAGAGCAAAAGATCTAAAAGAGGTTGTCCATTACAGGAACTGCTTGTTTACTGTGACTAAAATGTAGGGACTTGATGGAGGGAGAAGGATGGGAGAGAATGAGAAAATAAGGTAGATTGGGATCCAGTCATGGTTAATTTTAAATTTCATATAATAGGCAGTAAAGCACTAGTAAATTTTTAAAAATTATCTGACCAGATTTGTGACTTCAAAAATAATAGGTGGTAGTATGGAGAATGGATTAGAGACCAAATAGTTGTAAAACTCTGAAAGCAAATACAGGAAGGACTTTGAGGATCTTTGCCAAGGCATAGCTGGCAGCTTGGATTTGGATTGGGGTTTCGAAGGCAGCTATGGGAATAGTGAGACAACTGGCACTCCAGTTTCTGAGATGGTTTTGGCATAAACATTGTTTATTCCCACCATACTTTGAGTTTTTCAAATTGTATGGGCAATATTGCTTTTGCTTTTCAAGAAAGATCTCTTTGTAAAAGATTATTGACCTGTAGCTTGAGGAATATATGTTTCCTACATGTAGTTTCATGTATAATTTAATTTAATTCTCTATTGAATGTGAAGCATCTATTCAAAAGTATTTTTGGCAGATGTTTAAGGATGATAGAACATTTGTGTTTGTGAATATAATAAATGAATATGTTCATATAATAAATGAATGGGTTAGGTCCATTAAATAACTGATCAGTCATTTCCCACAGTTAATATCAGAGTGAAAATGCATTACTTGATTTGTTTGAATACTTGTTTTGTTTCTTATAACTGTTTTCTTTAGTATGGAACTTGCTAAAGCCATCAAACCTATTGACCGGAAGTCAGTTCATCAGATTTGTTCTGGGCAGGTAGTACTGAATCTCAGCACTGCTGTGAAAGAATTGGTAGAAAATAGTGTGGATGCTGGTGCTACTAATATTGGTAAGTTTAGGAAAGTGTTAAGCCTCAAGAAATAATCAGTTTATATAATTTCATTAAAGAACCATTTGTTACTGTAATAAAACCATGAAGTGTTAATATACCAATGAATTACTATTTTAATGTTAAAGTTACCATTTATTGTACTAGCACTATGTGGTAAGAATAATAATAATGGTTAAGTTTTACCATATTCTTACTACGTGCCAGGCTGGCATTGTGCTAAGAATTATACATGGAATATTTCATTTAATATACAGAATAACTGTGAGTTAGATGTTATTATCTCCATTATATTGGTGAGGAATTAAGGCATAGGAACTTACATTTTTTTAGATTATAAAGCTAGTAAAATATGACCTAGGAAGTCTTGATTCAGAGCCTGTTCTCTTTAATGACTTATGTTAAAATCATTCCTTTTGAAAGAAAAAAAATTTAAAAATTATTGAATCTTGGCCAGTAAAAAGCCCAAAAGGACTTTAAAAAAATAAAATATACAAAATGACAGTAGTATGTTTAAATTTATGGTTATAACTTAAATTTGTATCATATATTGCAAATATTAATACATAAAAGCTTTTCAGCATGGATCAATCTTGAGAAATAAATATTTTAAACTTTTTAGATCTAAGGCTTAAAGACTATGGAATGGATCTCATTGAAGTTTCAGACAATGGATGTGGGGTAGAAGAAGAAAATTTTGAAGGCCTTGGTAAGTTGAATATATGATATAATTGGGCCAAATGTCTCAGAATTTTGAATAACACTGTCTTAGGAAACACATCTTTTTAAAACCAGTCATTGTGTATATTTAATTATCCTTGAGACATCTTACCTTTCACTCTTTTTTTCAGCTCTGAAACATCACACTTCTAAGATTCAGGAGTTCGCTGACCTCACTCAGGTTGAAACTTTTGGCTTTCGGGGGGAAGCTCTGAGCTCACTTTGTGCACTGAGGTGATAACAGCATTTTTATCCATTAACTTGACCCTTATACAAATTCTTTTGAAAATTGATAAGTATGATTAGAATCATTATTAGAATCACTATTATTAGAATCATTATACTGATTGATGGAACTGATTTTTGATGGAACCCAGTACCTCATGGTTGCTAGCAAAGTGCTGTACTGCTGAACTACAGCCCCAGCCCTTATTTACTCTTTCCTATCAGAAAGTCTCAATCTCTAACTTCTGAATTTTTATCTGACAGTCTAAATGATAATCTTTTGAAACTTGAGCAATAAATGATGAAATGAAACAAACAGTATTGTAAAAAACATTGTTGTCCATTTTAAAGCAGTAGTTTCTCAATTTTAAAGTAATGCTGAAGCTGGGTAAGTAGCTCAGTGGTAGAGTGCTTGCCTAGCATGGGTGGGGCCTTGGGTTCAATTTCCAGCAAAAACAAACAAACAGAAAACACAGGTAATAAATTATAGGGATCACTGGTTTTGATTTACTTTCAATTTTTAGGAAAAGATTTAACCAAAACACTTATTTATTCTAAAATTCTAAAGATTCTATTCTATCTAAAAGATTCTATTTTTATTTGTTCTAAGATTTTAAAACATTGTAATTATTTATACATTTGAATTTTAATATCTTTTGGATTATTTTACCAAATTTTTTTAGAACAGTAGTAACAAAACTGAAAAATATTTGTGACTAAATTTTGACATCATGTGTTGTTTTTGCACTTCAGCCTAAAAAAACTAAATCAACGCTTTTATCAAAACAGCATTTATAGAACTCTCTCAGTATGTCAAACCTTAGATTTTATAATTCTTTACCCATTTAAACTCTCTTGAATATCTCAGAGGGATCATCAAGGAAAGAAAATATATCAAGTAGTGTTGTGTTTAACCTTTGTGATCTCTAACTATACAGCCATGCCTGCTGTTTTCTTACAGTAATGTAACTATTTCTACCTGCCACACATCTGCAAAAATTGGGACTCGATTGGTGTTTGATCATAATGGGAAAATTGTCCAGAAAACCCCCTACCCACGACCCAGAGGGACGTCAGTCTGTGTGCAGCAATTATTTTATACGCTACCTGTGCGCCATAAGGAATTTCAAAGGAATATTAAAAAGGTGTGGTAAATTCATAACTCCAATCTTCAGTAGTATCAATAGTATAATGCACATGAGTAAAAGATTTTTTTTCTTTTTTATGGTGCTAGGAATTGAACTCAGGGCCTTGTGCATGCAAGGCAAGCACTTTACCAACTGAGCTCTATCCTCAGCCCAAATATTTAATCAAGATGTTTACTCTTCAATTAATTCTCATTCCTTAATTTTTTAAGAAATGGGTCTTTTAAAAAATAATATTTTTTGATTCTGTCTGTATTGGGGGTGTGTGTGTGTGTGTGTGTGTGTGTGTGTGTGTTTAATTTGTTTAATTTTCCTTATCAAAGACTTCCTAAGCTGGGCTGGGGCTGTAGCTCAGTGATAGTGCGATTGCCTAGCATGCATGAGGCACTGGGTTCAATCCTCAGCACCACATAAAAATAAACAAATAAAATAAAGGCATTCTGTCCATCTACAACTATAAAAAAAAAAAAATCCAAAAAAAAAAAAAAAGACTTCCTAGCTACTAAGAAGGCTGAGGCAGGAGGATCATAAGTGTAAGGCCTGTCTGGGTAACTTAATGAGATCCTGTCTCAAACTAAAATGAAAAGGTCTAAAAGTATAGCTGACTGGTAGAGGTCTTACCTACTATGTGTGAGGACCTGGGTTCAATCGTCAGTACTGCAAAAAGAGAAAGAAAAGAAACTAAACTTTGAATGATTTACCCTTCTTTTTGCAAATAATCAATAAATAGTGTTTATTAGATATTCTAGAAATGGGTCTTTTAAAAAATAATATTTTTGATTCTGTCTGTATTGTGTGTGTGTGTGTGTTTATGTGTGTGTGTAGCTGGGTGTAGACCCCAGGCTCTTGCATATGCTAAGCAGTTCCTCTACCACTGAGCTGTAACCCCAGCTTCCATCTTCATTTTTTTGGGGGGGAGTACCAAGGATTGAATACAGGAGCACTTTACCACTGAGCCATATCCCCAGCCCTTTTTTGAATTTTATTTAAAGACAGGGTCTCACTGAGTTGCTTAGGGCCTTGCTAAGTTGCAGAGGCTGGCTTTAAACTTGCCATCCTCTTGGCTCAGCCTCTTGAGCTGCTGGAATTAAAGGTGTGTGTAACCATACCTAGATCCCATCTTCATTTTAAAGTAAGATTATTTCTCTTGATTTCCTGAAAAATAAATTATTTTGAATTTGAATGCAAATGGATGGCAAAATGCTATTTTGTATTTCAAAAGCAGATTATGAAATTGTCTTTGTATAAGTACAGTTTTGAATAAATGAAACAACTGACCTAAATATGTGTTGCAAAAAGGCTGGAAGAGTGGACATTTGAATGTTTGAGAGGTTATCATTGGATGTGAGATCTTGTGCATTTTGCTGTCCTGTTGCTTTTCTCTTTGATATACATGCACATATTTTTGGTGCTGGGGATTGAACAGAAGGGTGCTTTACCACTGAGTTACATCCCCAGCTCTTTTTATTTTTTATTTTGAGACTGGGTCTCAATAATTGCTGGTACTGACCTTGAACTTGGAATCCTCCTCCCTCAGTCTCCTGAGTAGCTGGCAACACAGGTGTGCACCACTGTGCTGGCTATATTTCTGTTTGTTTGTTTTTTTTAACCTTTATTTTACTTACTTATTTTTATGTGGTGCTGAGGATCAAACCCAGTGCCTCACATGTGCTAGGCAAGTGCTCTACCACTGACCTACAACTCCAGCCCCTGTATATGTATTTTTTTTTTTTTTTGAGAGAGAGAATTTTAATATTTATTTATTTTTTTTTTAGTTTTTGGCAGACACAACATCTTTGTTTGTATGTGGTGCTGAGGATCGAACCCGGGCCGCACGCGTGCCAGGCGAGCGCGCTACCGCTTGAGCCACATCCCCAGCCCTGTATATGTATTTTTAATAATAACAAAAAGTTGCTTAAGTCTGTATAGTTAAAAACTTTCTTTACTTATACAGTAATTTGTGCTAATTTTAACTTTATTAAATTTTACAAAAATAGAGAAAATTTTATTTACATCTGATGGTAAAAAATAATCAGTGCCTCAGAAAAATAAAGGAACATAGAACTTATACTTGATAGAGATGACCATTATTAACAGTCTGTATGTTTTTTTCAAATGCTCTTTAATTTCATATGTATATAAGTATTAGAAAAATTTTCAAGATACATTAATGTAATGAAAACAAGAAATACAGAAAGGATATCCTTTATATAATCGAGAATTATATGTGGTAAATAGTTGAAATTATGTCTGCTTACCCCTTAGAATTTGGTTTATATTCTTTAGACTATAAGGTATCTGTGTGTGAAGCTTTTATACATGTGTTTAGATATTTTTGAAACAATTGTATCTCCTATAAACTGTTGTGCCTGATTTTTCACTCAGCATATTGTTATTTTTGGGTCAGCACACTATCTTATGCTTTTATCATTTCTCCACAATGCAGATATACCATAATTTAAAAAAAAAAATTTTTTTTTTGGTACTAGGGATTTAACCTTGAACCCAGGGGCTCTTAACCACTGAGTCACATCCCCAGCCCCCCTCCCTTTTTTAAATAAAAAAAATATATAAAATTTTTAAAATTGTTTTTTGGGTGGTACTAGGTATTGAACCCAACCGTGCTCCACCGTTGAGCTTTATTTATCCTCCGACCTTTTTAAAAATATTTTTGAGACAGAGTCTCTCTAAGTTGTCCAGACTGGCTTAAAACTTGAAATCCTTCTGCCTCAGCCTCTTGAATCTCTGGGATTACAGGTGTGTGCTCCCACACCTCGTTAAGGATAAGATAAAGCAAGAATAACAAAACAGGATAAATTTCTAGGGGAGGGATTACAAGGTCAAATTGAACGTGCATCTGTAAGTACGAGGACAGTGCAGAGGAGCTGAAGCCTGAGCTTCCTTTTACAGGACACAGTTGAATTGGATGTTTTAACTTGGGCCATGTTATTCTTGTAAGGTAAACATAATGTTTAGTCTTGTGTTTGTGTTTTTTTACACAGGAGTATGCCAAAATGGTCCAGGTCTTACATGCATACTGCATCATTTCAGCAGGTGTCCGTATAAGTTGCACCAATCAAGTTGGACAAGGAAAGCGACAGCCTGTGGTATGCACCAGTGGAAGCTCCAGCATAAAGGAAAATATTGGCTCTGTGTTTGGGCAGAAGCAGGTAATGGTGGCCAGTTACTTAAGAACATTTTATTGCTATAGAGATTATGACAGGGTTGTCATCCTTTCTAATAGAGCATAAGTCCAAGAACTGAGTTTTTAAGATATGTATTGTAAAAAAAATGTTTTTTAGAGCTGAAAAATTTTGTTATTATTCCAGAAATGAAATACCATATCCTTATTTCTCTCTGAAAAAGCTTAGAGTGGTCAGTGTGGTGATTATAAATATAGAAACTCAAGTGTGTTTCATCTTTGTAGTTAAAACATGTTTTTTTTAACCATTTTTTAGAATAGGTGGACACAATATCTGTATTTTTATTTTTCACTTTTTATTTTTTAATTTTATGTGGTACTGAGGATCGAACCCAGTGCCGCATGCATGTTAGGCAAGCACTCTACCTCTAAGCCACAAACCCAGCCCAAAACAGTCAGGTTTTTAGTAGCACTGCAAAACAGTTATTGGGATTCTTTGAATTTTTATGTGTTCTTAATGTGAATAGCTTAACTGGAAAAGAAAACACATTTTATCTTCTCTGAAGTTTGGACCATTCTGTCTTTATTAGGAAATAACCGTTACTCTTGGTTTCTTTCAGTTGCAAAACCTCATTCCTTTCGTTCAGCTGCCCCCTAGTGACTCTGTCTGTGAAGAATATGGTCTGAGCTGTTCCGATGCTCTACATAATTTGTTTTAGTAAGTAGATTGTTGCCAGGAAAACTACAACCACACACTTTTTCCTGAGGGTGGTTTTTTTTTGTTTTTTAACCTTTTTAAATAGAGATGTTAAAGCTTGTAGTATTTTTATGCCCTTATTAAAACCATGGACAGTTTCACTGTTGAGAAAGGGGGTTTATATAAAAATTACTTAAATCAAACAGTATTCTAGGTAAATGGCACATTTCAAGGGGTTCCTATTGAATTAGTCTTTGTTAAGGCTCTTTAGTTGGAATAATATTTAAATTATTTTATCTATAATGTTTGACTTTTTGAGAATCTGGTCTTATTTATATTATAAAGCATCCTTATTTTTAGTTTGTGAAAAATGTACACTTCCATAAGTAGGAATGGCCCTGGCAAAGTCCATATTGCTTACTCCTCGTCCACTTGTCTTTGGCTTATGCCTGAAAGTGCAAAAAGAAAAAAGAAAAAAAGAAAAATTGAAAATTGATTTCTTTATGTTAAGTGATTTTTCTTATAGAAATGCAGATATCCCTGGGTGGACCTCATATAGAATAAGCACTTCATCAATCCCTTAGTAGAGATAAGTTTGCTGACAACAGATTTTAAAAGGAGAGGGAATGTGGGTAGAGATTCTGAAAACAAATAGGTAGACTCCATTGACAAGCTGGTGGGGATAGTGCAAAGGTCTTGAGAATGTGTTTGGAGTGAGGCCCACTCCTGACATGGAGGCCCAGACTTCCTAGGGAAGGTGAAAAGAGAGCTGAGGAGGTTAGCAGTGCACCCACTACATTATCTGAGATGGACTTTAGTCTGTGGAAGTTTAGGGCACTTCAGAATTTCTGGGCTCTTTTTGTGATTCTTGGATAAAGGAGAGATGCACTGGAATAGAAGTAGGAATACTCATCAGCAGGTCACCAGGTGTCCCATTGTTATTTGATTTTAACTGCATACTTTGTGCTAAATGTTTTAACACTTAGCTTAGCTTTGGAACCTGCCCTTACATATTATCCTTGATAGTATCTCAGGCTTCATCGCAGGCTGTGCACATGGTGTTGGCAGGAGCTCAACTGACAGACAATTTTTCTTCATCAATCGGCGGCCCTGTGACCCAGCAAAGGTATTTACAAAATTTTTATATTAATTTATTCTTTTTTTTAGTTGTAGATGGACACAATATCTTCATTTTATGTATTTATTTTTATTTGGTGCTGAAAATTGAACCCAGTGCCTCATGTATACGAGGCAAGCACTCTACCACTGAGCTACACCTCAGCCCCATGTATTAATTTATTCTAATGCCTTTGAGTTTTTTTATTTATTATTTCATGATATAGGTAATTTACATGGAACTTGGGACCAACTGAGAAATTTGGCTTTAAAATTATTTTAAGCATTTATGAAAGTCTACTCTGCAGTTGTTTCAATTGTGTGTATATATATGTATACACACAAGCATAAATAGATAAGCACATATTAATTACCTGTATGTTTATTATCATAAAAGCTATCACTTTTTGAAGAAAATAAACGTTTCAGAACATTTTCTGTCATCTAGACTTTTCAGCATAGATTGACTACATGCATATGTTTCTATCTATATTTTCTCTTCCTTCTGCCATTTTCTAGGAAAATAAGGGCCCAGATTTTCCTCTGCCTCACACTGAAACTGATCATCTTGATATGGTTACATAGGTTTTTAGTGGTTCAGTTTTGACTTTTCTATCTTCAGCAACATAGTACCTTAGTAATATTTTCTATTTTTCCAGTGACAGATTAAAATTTACTTGTACCTACCACATGTGGTTCACTTTCTATCTTTTTTTTTTTGGTAATGGGGATTGAACTCAGGGGCGCTCAGCCACTGAGCCACATCCCCAGCTCTGTTTTATAATTTATTTAGAGTCAGGGTCTTGCTCAACACCTTGCTGTGCTGAGGCTGGATTACAGGTGTGCGCCACTGCGCCTAGCTTCTGCCTGTTTTTAGTTAGTGCAATTTCCATGGTTTAATCTCTAATGCCATTAGGTAATCTGATCATGATGTCCTGTATATATGTGTCTTTAGTACATTTGAAAGTGCTTTTGAACATTTAAACTGCACTTGAGTTTTATTAAAATTTCTTGAAGAGCATCTTCAGATTGGAAAAGGATTCAATTTCAGGAGTCTATGATTAAAAAATATCTCTTTGAGGGACATGATAACACTTTTGAGTGATTTTGATTGTGGGATAGTTCTATAGGCATGCACGTGTGTGTGCACACACACAGACACACAGACACACACACATATACACGTTATATAGGTTGGCAGTTGTGTGTTCTTGTAGTCCCAGCTAACTTGGGAGGCTCAGGAGTAGGATTGCTTGGAAGAGTCTTACCAAACTGTATACTTTAAATATGTGCAGGTTTTTGCATACCAGTATTACCTTATTCATTTAATAATGCTTTAACAAAAATGTACCCTTTTAGAGATAACTTAGACTAGCATGTTGTTAACAACAGTGGGAGAAGGGAGCAATTATTGTTTTCTCATTTTTGTTTTTATACAGGTTTCCAGACTTGTGAACGAGGTCTACCATATATATAATCGGCATCAATATCCATTTGTTGTTCTTAACATTTCTGTTGATTCAGGTACGTTTCACTGAGATTTCAATAAAATGGGAGACTTATTCCTAAAAGAAGAAAATGAAGTTTGTAAAGCTCTGACTTGACTGGAAAGAGAACAATTTATGGTGATAAAATTTTGAGTTTTATAGACCTTCCTGCTTTCTACTTGAAACACACAGGCATAATTGTGTTATTAGGAAAATTTGACTTTTTAATATCAATAAAGGGAGGAAGTAGACTAAAATGTTCTCTCTGATTTTGAAAATAACTAATTAATTTTATCATCTAGGTATTTTTCTTTGATTGTTAAAAATTCTGGTTTATTGCCATCTGGAATTCCAGGCATGTGCCACTGTGCTCAGCAGTTTTTTTTATTTTTTGATATATTCAAGTTGTTCAATTTTAAGAAATTTCAAATGCTATATTTTAGAATCATTGTATGATTGTTTCCATAAGATACATTTCTTGAAGTGGAATTACTGGGTCAGTGAATATGATCATTTTAAGGCTTTTTGCTGTGTTGAATTCAAGGCATGCTGTGTCAATTTATACATCTGCCAACAATACTAGGTATTATAATTTTTAAACTAAATTCAGTAGGGGATAAAATATTGAAGCTTGCATTTTTCTCATACATTACATTTTCTTTTCTTCTTCTTTTCTTTTTTTTTTTTTTTTTTGGCAGTGCAGGAGATTGAACCCAGGGGTGCTCTACCATTTATTCATATCCCCAGACCTTTTTATTTTTTATTTTGAGATAGGGTTTTGCTAAATTGCCCAGCTGGCTTTGAACTTGTGATTCTCCTGCCTCAGCCTCTGAAATCTTTGGGATTATAGGGGTACACCACTGCTTGTGGTCTTATATATTCTTATGTGTTTATTTGTACTTTTTCTTTTACAGTTTACCCATTCAAATCCTTATATATTTTGTCTATTTGAAAAATTGTTCATGTTTTTCTTGTTTGTTTGAAAAAACTAATTTTATAATTTCTTATTTATTTTTGACACTAGGTATTAAATTCAGGGCCTTGCACACACTGGGCAAATGCTTTATCACTGAGCTACATTCAAAGCTCTAATTTATGAATATTAACCTGGATACCATAATACTTTTTTTTTTTTAGTTGTAGGTGGCCACAATACCTTGATTTATTTACTCTTATGTGGTGCTGAGGATCAAAACCCAGTGCCTCACATGTGCTAATCAAGTGCTGTACTACTGAGCCTCAACCCCAGCCCCCATAATACTTTTTTTTTTTTTTAACATTTTTTAGTTCTAGTTGGACACAATACCTTTATTTTATTTATTTATTTTTATGTGGTTCTGAGGATCAAACCCAGGGCCTCACACATGCTAAGTGAGTGCTTTCCTGCTGAGCCACAACCCCCACCCCCTCCATAATACTTTTTAACATTGTAACATTTTGTAGAAGGTTGTTGAAGGATGAGGATAATTTAGAATATCAAAGAGAACTAATTAAAGTTAAAATGAGACAATTACTAAATCTAGCAAAATAAACACAAAAGATTTAATCATAACACTATGTAGCTCACCAGAAGCAGACTTTACAGAGTCATTAAATTGAAAATAGTGATATGCTTAATCAAAAGTTGAAATGTAATTAAGAGAAGTATGGTTATAAGTAGCTAGACTTCTTATAGTAAGATATATACCAGTTAGGTTGGACTAAGTATTCAGTAGTAACAACTTCAAATCAAATGGCGTGTCTAAGAGAAATTTTTGTCTTACTAACACATTTCTCACTTGGGTCATCAGATGTTCTCCATCTGGTCATTCAGGGATTCAGTCAGAGGCTCCACCAACTTATAACTACACCATCTGAACATAGGCAGAGAGTGACAGGACAGAGTAGAGGAGCATGCATGAGCTTTACATTTTTTACTGTCTTAACTTAGAAGTGATGCTCTTCATTTCCTCTTATATTTTACTGTCCAGAAATAGTCACATGACCCTGTTTAACTTAGCCAGACTGGGCTAAGCAGTACAGTCTTTCATGTGTTCTGAAGGGGAAGGAGACTGGAAATATTCACCAGAGGAAGTTTTTAAAACCCTGTAAGATGAATGAATATTTAAGACAGCATTATATGCATTTTTAAAATGTGAAAGTAAGTGCCAGAACATGTTGAAGAGCTAAAGCAAAAGTGAAAAAGTTTGAAATGTTACTTATAGTGAGGCAAGCAGGTAACCAGCACAGGCTGAGATGCAGGTCACAGAACAAAAGATTGAATGGGTCAATTGAAAGCTTTGTATCATTGTTTGACTTTTCAAACTATTTCCATAATTGGTTTTATTAATTGTATACATTTTATTTTTTAAGTTGCTTGAAAAATGAAGACTATGACAAACATTCTCAGTAACTCCAACAGAGTTAGATGACTAGTCAGCATTTTGCAGAAAACCTCTCTTGATTGGGTGTCTAATTGCTTCTGAGTCCCAAGAATTGATTTGCTTCGAGAATGTAGGTGTTGTCTTACAGCCTTTTCCTCAGACTGCAATTCTTTCTTGCTCATTTGACCTTACACTCCTCAATACCAAGATTGTTCTTCAAGCAGCCCACATTGGTTTTTCTGATTCCACTGGCATCCTTATGCAACCATTAGCAGGACTGGACTCCCTAGGCACAGGGCTATAGGGCCCTACCCCTTGTGTTTCTTCCTGCCTATTGCCAGGCTCAATGCAATTGGAGTCTTGAACTCAACTGATTTTTCCCTCTTCCTCCCTGTGTTGTTTTTAGTAAGTTGTACTTTTGGTAAGAATAAGTGAATGGAGTAGTAGATGGACAAATTACTATAATTAAAGATGAATTAAAACATAATTGATGTGTTTTGTTTTTTTTTTTTTGGTCTTAGAATGTGTTGATATCAATGTAACTCCAGATAAAAGGCAAATTTTACTACAAGAAGAGAAGCTTTTGTTGGCAGTTTTAAAGACCTCTTTGATAGGAATGTTTGACAGTGATGTAAACAAACTTAATGTCAATCAGCAGCCACTGTTGGATATTGAAGGTAAGAAAAATGCAGTGACAGAATAGCTTCTAAAGCTTCTAGCTATTGTGAGATTTGCTTTTTTTAAAAAAAATTTTATTTATTTATTTGTATGTGGTGCTAAGAATCAAACCCAGTGCCTCATGCATGCTAGGAGAACACTCTACCCCTGAGCCACAATCCCAGCCCAAGATTTACTTTTTATTTTATTTTTTTAAAGTTGACCTTTATTTATTTTGTTTATTTATATGTGGTGCTGAGAATCAAACCCAGTGGCCTCACGCATGGGAGACAAGCACTCTACCACTGAGCTACAACCCCAGCCTGTGAGACTTGCTTTTTTCCTTCAGGTGAAACAAAATCTCTTTAGAGGATATATCACCCTAGAAAGTGTATAGCTGTAGGCTTAGGGTAATCTGTTACAAAGAGACGAGGGGTGAGCACCTTTAGCCCTCCCATGGGTGTTTAGTGATGTCTTTCTTGATCCATAGTACCACTCTCGTTTTTCTAATCATCAGCAGATGACACAAGATTTACATTGAGCAGAAGTCTGCCTTTATTATAGATTCTTAAGTCTCTTGACATTTCTTTTACTATATATTTTTGAGTTAAGTTCTTAGCACTCACCCTGGAGATTATAATTAGCATAGCAATTGAATTCAGAGTAACCATAATTTAATTTCAATAATATCCAGATTTATCTGGTGCCTACCACCAGATTTATCATTTTTGTTTTGTATGGTTATCTTTTAAATCACATAGTAGAAAAAGGATACAAATAAAAAATACATTTATTCTTTCTCTTATATTTACCTTCCTTTATAGTTTACCTTTATTAGTGCTCTTAATTTCCTCATGTGGATTTGAGTTTCTGTCTGTTGTCCTTTTGTTTCATCTTGAAAGACTCCCTTTAGATTTCCTGTAAGGCAGATCTATACTAATGATTTTTTTTAGTCTTAATATCGTCTCTTTTTTCTTTTTTGGGGTTGGGGGGGTGGGGGTGTAGAGGATACTAGGGATTGGACCCAGGGATGTTTTACTACTGAGCTACATTCCCCAGCCATTTTCAATTTTTTTAAATACCTTTATTTTATTTACGTATATAGTGCTGAGGATCAAACCCAGTGCCACATGCATGCAAGGCAAGTGCTCTATCACTGAGTCACAACCCCAGCCCCTCAATTTTTTTTATTTTGAGTCAGGGTCTTGCTATGTTGCTAAGAGTCTTGCTGAATTGCCAGGCTGACCTTAAACTTGTGTTCCTCCCACCTCAGGCTCCTGAGTTGTTGAGATTACAGGCATGTGCCACCAATCCTGGTGAGCCATCATTTCATCCAATAGTCTTTTTGCCTCTTTGTTTCTCTCTCTCCTGGGATACCTACTTTGTGTACATTGGTGTGTTTGATGGTCTCCAGAGGGTCTCAGAGTCTCAGTTCATTTTCCTTTATTCTTTCTGTTCTAACTAGATGACCTCAGTTAACCCACCAATATTGCTGATGTCTCTGCCTGATGAAATCTTCTATTGAGCTTTTCTGGGGAATTTTTTATTTCAGTGGTTATGCTTTTCAATTCCAGACTTCTTTTTAAAAATTTCTATCAGGCCCACCTACTTTTCAGCCTGTCCACTGGAGACTCTGAGGCACATTTATATTGTGCAGAGGCATGGACTTTTTTTTTATAGTCCTTCCAGATTTCTCTGCTTTCCTTTCCTCTCTTCCCTCTACATCCCATCTGGAAATGTCAATAAAGACATATGCCACTTTGAAAAAATAATAATAATAATTTCTATCAGGGGGCTGAAACAGGAGGTTCACAAGTTCAAAGCCAGCCTCAGCAATGTAGTGAGACTCTAAGTAACTTAGACCCTTTCTCAAAATAAAAACCAAAAAGGGCTGGGATATAGCTCGGTGGTAGAGTGCCTGTGGGTTCAACCCCCAGTACAAAAAAAAAGAATTTTTTTCTGTCTAATGATAATCTTATTTGGCAGGACATTATTTTTATAGTTTGGGGTGTGTGTGTGTGTGTGTTGTGAGAGAGAGAGATTGAGAGACTGGAGATTGAACCTTGGGATGCTCTACCACTGAGCTACACCCCTAGCATTTTTTATTTTTATCACTAAGTTGCCCACGCTGGGCTGGAACTTGAAATCTTCCTGCCTCAGCCACCCAAGTTCCGGGGATTACTGGCATGTGCCACAATATCTGACTTTCTTTGATTCTTTACATATGGTTTCCTTTGGTTCTTTGAACCATTTATACTGGTGCTGATTTAAGCCAGGAGTGGTGATGCATGCCTATAATCCCAGAGGCTCGGGAGGATGAGGCAGGAGGATCTTGAGTTCAAAGCCAACTTCAGCAATGGTGAGGCACTAAGCAACTCAGTGAGACCCTGTCTCTAAATAAAATACAAAATAGCGCTGGGATGTGGCTCAGTGGTTGAATGCCCCTGAGTTCAATCCCTAATACCCTCCTTCTCCCAAAATAGCTGATTTAAAATCTTTGTCTAGTTAAGTCCCTAGATAAGCTTCTTCAGGAATAGTTTTATTGACCATCTTTTTTCCTTTACATGAGTTATACTTCCTTGCTTTTTTTTTTTTTTTTCCCACAGAAAAGTGAACATTTTAAGTAATAGAATATATGGTAACTCAAAATCAAATTTTTTCCCCTCCCTAGCATTTGTTTTTGTTGCTTTTTGTTGTTTGTTTGTTCATTTAACTGGAAAAAAAAATCTCTGTGAAACCTGTGTTTTTTGGTTATGTGTAGCCATGAAGTCTCTGATTTTGTCTCAGACTATGATTTTAAGCAATTATCTTGAATAAGGTTTGACCATGACTCTCAAGGAAGGCCCTTTTTGTGCTGGGTGAACTGAGTCCACACAAATATAGACAGCCTTGCAGATGGGGTGCTCCAGAAACTACCAGACAGGTCAAGTTATTGTATGTCTCTAGGACGTGAAATTTTGACAGACCATCTTGTTTTGTCTGGTGGCTGCTAGGCCTCTGTAGTTGTACTATGAGCTCAGTCTATTGGTTTTCAAGGCTATTTTAAGACTGCGAAGGAGGGACTGGGGCTAGACCCAGTTCAGTGGCCTTAGAGCTTACTGTTTTTATGGAGATCTGACCATTTTTCTTGAATAAATACTCTCCAGTTGTTGTAAGTCTTACATTAATTCCCTCCTGAGTTCTGAAAAAGTTGATTCTGACCTTTTTTTTTTTTTTTTTTTTTTTGCCAGTTTTCTTATTCCTTTTAAGGAGGAGGGTCTCTTTGGAGGTCCTCACTCTGCCATTTTCCCTGAGGTCATCCCATGTAGTCTTCATTGAGTGTCACATTGAAGTGAGAGTTGTCACAAAGGTGATCTGATCTCTGTCATGTTGTGCTCAATCATTATTTTACTACTTGGTCATATGTTGTCATCCATTTGTCAGAATAAAATGTTTTCGTTTTTATTCAGTCAAACCATAAACACTGGATGACCTGTGGGAGGTGCCAAAGTTGAACCCCAGCTTCCTTCCTTGGCAGAGGGAGGAGTTGACCTTTCCTGTCTGGTGGCCAGACCACTCTATCTTAGTTAAGTTCATAAGCCAGTTTTCCCCTGATCCCTATGTCTGAATGTGAAGGGATAGAAGTGGAAGACCATAATTGTGTCCTTGGTGGGGGAAAAGGCCAGAGAATTACTGCAAGACTGGAACTAGTCTTAGTAGGAAGCTACAAGGTGACAGGTGCTCATTTCATGCTGCCAGTGGGAGAAAAATGCTCTGCGATGAGTCTGAGACTGGAAGAAGCTCTAAAGGGAGGTGCTGAGAACAGCAAAACTATGGCCTTCTCGGGTCTTTCCTAGACAAGCAGGCGGCCTTGTAGGTCCGCAGGTTTAAGGGGAGCAGGATGCAGAGTAGGAACAGAGAGACTGCTCTCTGTCCTCACATTTCCCAATACCCTGAAGGCAGAAAGAGGTTGATTTGGAAAATGGTTGGGTGGGCTTTTGTAGAGTGCCACAGAGTACAATTGGGAGAATCCGAGAATATGGTAGGGGGCCTGAGGCTCCTGATGGTCTGGTGAGCCAGTGGGTGGTGGGAGAAGAACACTGAATGCCAGTATTGGTGTGGCGAGGCGGCTGACTTATATCTGGAAGACTCAGGATTTTCCTGACTATTGTTTTCATGGGAGAGTGGGGATATCACTCTGCTTGTGAAACACTGAGGAGGGTTGTTGGCAGCACATGCCTCTGATGGAAGGGCTAACTGGTGACTGAGCTCTTTCCAGACCTAGCTGGAGAGGCCACCTCATAATAGACCATTTAGAACCACTGTATTGGGAGGCATAGCGACCTCAGTGCCTGTCTTTTAGCTATTCTGTTGAAGTGGAACAGTGACACAGAAACAGACATTGTATGTATGGCTTAAATGTCATAGCCCTGAGATCGAGAAAGAGCTCCCACAAACCACCCTTGTGCCCCTTTTCCTACACTAACCACCAGTAGTAAATTATTTTCTGACTTGCAGCAGCATTAGTTTAATTTGCTTTTAATTTGCAGTCATTTAATGAGTATTTTTAATGATTTGTGTATAACATTCAGCCAAGTCACATGGGCCATCCGTTCATTCATTCTGGTGGCTGTACAGAATTCCACTGTGTTCACATACCACAATTTCTTTGTGGGTATTTGGGTTGTTTGCCGTCTGGGGCTTCAGAGAAAGCTGCCATGAGCATTCTCACACATGTCTTCTGGTGACCATCCGTAGTTGTTTGTGGGGGGAGGAGCAGAGCTGGGTCATTGGTGCATGCACTTAGGAGATGCTCCCCAGAGTATTACGGAGCAGCCGTACCAGTCTAACTGCCACCAGTAGTGTTTAAGATTTCCTCATGAGGCTCATTCTTGTGAACATTTAGTTGCTTTTAAATTTACCCATTCTGGTGCTGAACGGCATCATATTATTTTTATTTGTGCCCCTTTTAATTAACTGTGGGTAGTGTTTACATATTTAATTAGCTGCTTGTCCTTTTTTATGAAATGCCTGTTCATCTAAAAAACATCCTCTTGTCTCACTTCAGTACAGTCCCTGATATTTTTCTCTGTTCTCATCTGCCTAGGCAACTTAATAAAGATGCATGTGGCAGAAATGGAAACGCCTCTGCCAGAAAAGCAGGCGAGTTCCCCTTCTCTAAGGACTCAAGGAGCAGAAACAAAGGTAGTGTCCATTTCCAGGCTGAGAGAGGCCTTTTCTCTTCGTCACACCACAGGGACCCAGTCTCGGGGCCTAGAGATTCCTGAACCCAGGCGGAATTCTCCAGTACAAAAAAGGGGTGTACCATCTTCTAGTGCCTCAGATCCTGTCTCTGGCAGAGGCTTTCAGGACCCTCAGGGAGAGGTGGTGAGTCCCAGGAAGGACTGTGTGGACAGAGTGGAAATGGAGAAAGACTCAGGATGCAGTAGCACTTCAGCTGGCTCAGAGGGAGGGCTCAGCACTCCAGAAGCCAGCAGTCACTGTAGCAGTGACCATGCGGTGAGCTCCCCAGAAGACAGATCTTCACAGGAGGATGTGGGCTCTTGTGAGAAAATACCTGAAATGGAATATCACCTTTCAGATGTGGAAAGCTGTTTAAACCAAGAAGATACTGGATATAAATTAAGAGTTTTGCCTCCACCAACTGATATTACATACTCAAACACCAAGCGTTTTAAAAAAGAAGAAATTTCTTCAAATGTTGACACTCCTCAAAATTTGGTTACTACTCAGAACTTCTCAGTGGCTCAGGTTGATGTAGCTGTTAAAATTAGTAAGAAAATAGTGCCCCTTGACTTTTCCATGAAGTCTTTAGCTAAACGAGTAAAGCAGTTAAATCACCAAGAACAGCAAAGTCAAAGTGGGCAGAATTATAGGAAATTTAGGGCAAAAATTTGCCCTGGAGAAAATCAAGCAGCAGAAGATGAGCTGAGAAAAGAGATCAGGTAAAGCTTGCTCTTAATGGTGTTTTGGTCAGGTTTATGGCTGGTGGCTTTGAGTGAACCAGAGGTTGGTCCTCAGACTCCGCATTGGAATCTCTGGCTTTCACTTTTCTGTCTGGCTTGGGTAGGGTGGCACCAGAATGTGTCCTCTGACCTGTGTTGCCCAGCAGGATAGCCCTGTCTGAGGGCTTCCCTGCACCACAGACTTCTGTCCCTCTTGAGCTTGCCCTCTTTGCTTCTCACTCTCAGATTATAAGGTCAGGGCTGACTATGACGCCACAGATTGAATTTTGGCTTTGCCGTGTACTCTTGGCAGTGGTCTTTCCATCCACCGCCTTCTTGCTGCCTCATACACCTGTCATATTAATTTTCTTTAAAGAACTCATTCCCACACTCTTCTGCTAGAAAATTTCTAACTTGTTTTTCCTTAGATTTTCTCAGCACTTTATAATGATCAGCTGTTTTTCTGCTGTGACCAGAGGACCTGATAAGAATAGTTAGAGGAGGAAGAGTTTATTTGGGGCTCACAGTTTCAGAGCTTAGCTCATAGTTGGCCAGCTCCACTGCTCTGTGCCCAAAGTGAGGCAGAACACTCCCCACAGACAAAATGTAAACTCCAAAGGCATACCCCCAGTGCCCCATCTCTTCTGATCATACCCTACCTTCTTGCAGTTACCACCCAGTTAATCCTTATCAGTAGATCAAAGTACTGATTAGGTTAAGGCTCATAACTCAGTCATTTTTTTTGAGAGAGAGAGAGAGAGAGAATTTTTTAATATTTATTTTTTAGTTTTCGGTAGACACAACATCTTTGTTTGTATGTGGTACTGAGGATCGAACCCGGGCCGCACGCATGCCAGGCGAGCGTGCTACCGGTTGAGCCACATCCCCAGCCCCATAACTCAGTCATTTTATCTCTTAATTTTCTTTTTTTTTTTTTTTTTAGTTGTAGATGGACACAACACCTTTATTTTATTTATTTATTTTATGTGGTGCTGAGGATCGAACCCAGTGCCTCACATGTGCTAGGCGACTACTCTACCACTAAGCAACAGCCCCAGCCCCTCTTTTAATTTTCTTGCATTGTCCAACATAGAGCTTTTGGGGGACACATTATATCTGAATCACACCAGTATTCTTTTCAGATCAGTCCAATTAAGCAAAGTCTTCTTGACCCCAGTTTTATCCCTGTTCCTGACAATTTCCAACCCATAGTGACTTCTGATGTTAAATTTATGGCAGATTTGGTAGATTATCACCATTTCCCATTTTTTAGTTTAATGTATATTTCGAAAAATTACCACTAGCTCATTGTCAGTCTGGTGGTTGTAAAGGATAAGTGAGAGTCAATTTAAGAAAAAATAACAGGGCAAATAATGGGAAACATTGGTAGCTACCTACCACTTTCTTCACAGTAATCATGATCTACCCCCTGGTGCTTCCTCCTCCTCCCAGTGCTGGGGGTCAAACCCAGGCCCTCAGGCATGCTGGACAAGTGCTGTACCACTGAGGAACTTTCCCAGCCCCATTGTGGCTTTTTTAATAGTTAAAAAAAAAAACAAACTTCTGGTATGTTTTGTCTCACCAATTACTGAGACATGCTGCACACTCTACAACTCTAATTGTAGTGGCCTCCTGTGGCACTTTGGATCACAGATTTTACCCAGTTCATATTCAATATGCTTCAACAAAGAATAATATATACTTTCTTTGATATTCATAAACCTAGTTTATATTAAGATAAATTATATAAATTATATTAAGTGTTCAGGAAGTGCTTTCTTTGAAAAACAGATTAATTTTGCTAGGCATGGTGGCCCATGCCAGGCTGAGCAGGAGGATTGTAAATTCAAGTCCAGGCTAGCCAGCTCATCAAGACCCTTCTTTCTCAGTGGATCATTACAACCCCGGGAGTTGGCAGTTTTGCAAGAACCATAGATGGTTGCCTCACAAATCCCCGACCCACAGCATGCCTTGCCTTGGCTCTTGGCTGCTAGCACACAGTTGCTGTACTGGCCACAGCTCCTGGTTCAGAGTTCTTGTTCTGACAAGGTGTGGTATGGTTTACTTTTTTCTCAGAGACGCATTTCTAGTTAAAAGAGTAGGTAGTAATAGATGACGTGGAGGTAATGCTCACCACCTAAATCCTACTCACTGGGGAAAAGGCACTCTACCATGAATTTTATCCCCACCTCTTTTTATATTCTATTTTATTTATTTTTTAAAATATGTCTTTAGTTGTTGTTGGGCCTCTATTTTATTCATCTATTTATATGTGGTGCTGAGAGTCAAACCCAATGCCTCACACATGCTAGGCAAATGCTCTACCACTGAGCCACAACCCCAGCCCTTATATTTTATTTTTAAGACAGGATCTTGCCAAGTTGCTGAGGCTGGTCCTGAGCTTGTGATCATCCATCCTCAGTCTCCTGAGCCACTGGGATTATCAGCATCTTTTTGTTTTTTATTTTGAAATAGGATCTCACTAAGTTGCTCAGGTTGGCCTTGAACTTGTGATCCTCTTTCCTCAGCTTCCTGGTCACTGGGATTATAGGTGTGCACTGCCTCCACCAACTACCACATTCTGTATTTTGAGTTACAACCAAACATATCAAGCCGTCTTCTATAGTTGTTTAAACCAGATACTGTTTTCTGTAGAAGGAGAGAAACCTACCAAAGAGTCTTGAGGCCCACGCAGGTTCTTCCCAAAGATCATTCTCCTAGGGAGCTGGAGCACATGCAGACAGTTCCAGGAGAGGAGGAATCTGCTGTTACCAGCATATTGAGTGTTGGCTCCATGCTCTCCAGTCTTCATGCTGCTTTACTCCTGGAGGCTAGACCACATGGGTAGGCACTTCTCGTGGCGCATTGCTAGACTTCATCAAGAGAGCTTGCTGGGGGGAACACTGCATGACAAAGCAGACACTTCCTTCCTTGCTTTCCAATGCCTGTTCTCTTTCACAGCGCAGCTGCCAGAGGCAATCAGGAGCCCCTGCATGGCTCACTCTGGCCATTTCTTTCCATTTAGGGCTAACAGCCACTCCTGCTGGAGCTCAGTCTCCATGGTGGCACCTTCTCCAGGAGTTCCCCTTTTGGGCACTCTCCCTCCCTATAGGTAGCAGCTACTCCTTGTGTTTGCTGCTCTTTATTTCTTAGTTTAATAGTTGGCCGCATTTTACTGTGAATAATTTTATTCTAAATTCTCCTTTATCAATCATGGGCGTGTTTTTATCCCTTGACTGGACTCTGACTGATATGGAAATGGTCCAGGAATGGTGCCAGGAGACAGACCCTCAAAGATAGGCTTTAGGGACTGGTTTGGTTATGACTTGGGTTTATAATCCGTGGCATGCAGAGGGAATCACAGTCACACTATCTGTCATCTGTGGTTGATTGTGATGAGGTGCCAACTTTGTCACTTCATTGTAATGAAGCCAGTGTCTCAGAAGTCCCAGTGGCTGCTGCTGCTGAACAAGTATTGGTGACAGTGCCCTGGAGCATTTACAAAAATAAATGGCAGTCTCAGCTTCTTTTGTTCTCTGCTCAGGCCACTGTCTGAGAGGCAGAGAGTTCCAAAGCAGCTCTAAGAATCTTTTTTTTTTTTTTTTAAATTTTCTCTTTGTGAGTTTATTGGGTATGTTTTGTTCTAACCAGCTTGAAACTGAAAACTGATTCTCAGTGGCAGTGATACCACTGAGGTTTTTTTTTTTTTTCTTTTTTAAATTTTAATTTGTTATATATGACAGCAGAATGCATTACAATTCATATTACACATATAGAGCACGATTTTTCATCTCTGGTTGTACTCAAAGTAGAGTTCCACAATTCGTGTCTTTATACATGTATTTAGGGTAATGATGTCCATCTCATTCCACCGTCTTTCCTACCTCCATGCCCTCTCCCTTCTCTTTTGTCCTATCTAGAGTTCATCTAATCCTCCCATACCCCACCTCACCACATTGTGAATCAGTATCCTTAAATCAGAGAAAACATTTGGCATTTGGTTTTTTGGATTGGCTTACTTCACTTAGCGTTATATTCTCCAACTACATCCATTAACCTGCAAATGCCATGATTTTATTCTCTTTTAATGCTGAATAATATTCCATTGTGTATATATACCACATTTTCTTTATCCATTCATGTACTGAAGGGCATCTAGGTTGGTTCCACAGTTTAGCTATTGTGAATTATGTTGCAATAAACATTGATATGGCTTTGTCCCTGTAGTATGCTGTTTTTAAGTCTGCTGTTTTTATCTGATGTGCATGTGATAAGCACTAACAATCTTGCTTTTTGTCGTAGCTGGGGCTTATGTTGAGGAAAATAAATGTTCCTAAAATTTAATTGTGTGGGTTTCAGGGTTACTATATCTATCTCTTATGTGAAGTTGAGGTTTGTCTCTGGTCTGCATTGACCTACACAGTGTTGAGTTAGATTTTGAAGTCACCTACCAAGGGACTTAGTAGTTAAACCTGGCAGATAATAAAAGGATTAATACCCAGGATTTGCAGAAAGTTATACTTACTATTGGTGGGAGCGCAAACTTTTTTTTCTTAATATTTTCTTTAGTTGTAGGTAGACACAATACATTTATTTATGTGGTGCTGAGGATCGAGTCCAGGGCCTCACACATGCAAGATGAGCACTCTACCACTGAGCTCTAGCCCCAGCCCTAGGAGCGCAAACTTTTACAGACTTGCTATGAAAAGAAAAAACTGTACATACATAGTTGTAGGGACTAATCTCACAGAAAAACTCCTATGAATGAGCAGGTCTTGTTGCAGCTTTGTGTGCATTATTAGAATTTTTTAGCTGTTCAAAAATGTTGCTCACTGGTTGGCCAACTGAATGTCTTTCAGTAGAGAATTTGTCAAAGTATGCTGCATCTACACAGTGAGTTCCTATGTGGCCAGTCAAAAGAATGAAGTAGGGGCTGGTGATGTGGCTCAAGCGGTAGCGCGCTCGCCTGGCATGGGTGCGGCCCGGGTTCAATCCTCAGCACCACATACAAACAAAGATGTTGTGACTGCCGAAAACTAAAAAATAAATATTAAAATTCTCTCTCTCTCTCCTCTCTCTCTCTCTCTCTCTTAAAAAAAAAAAAAAGAATGAAGTAGGTATATGTGTGTGGATCTGAGAATAATTCTACAATGTGTTAAGTGATGGAAGTAGAGTGGTGTGAAGAATAAAGTTTAATTTTTATTTTTTTAATAACAAATTTGTGTATAGGCAAAGGTCTAGAAGGATATATATATCAAATTATGAAAGGCAGTGAATAATGTCATCTCTGGGAAGTTGGATGAATGAATAATCAGTGTTATCTGTAGAAAGTGGGATTGTAATCATAAAAATAATCTTTAAGATTTCTTATAATGAATGTTTTCTTAATGCAGTAAAACAATGTTTGCAGAGATGGAGGTCCTTGGTCAGTTTAACTTGGGATTTATAATAACCAAACTGAAGGAGGACATCTTCCTCGTGGACCAGCATGCCGCTGACGAGAAGTACAACTTCGAGATGCTGCAGCAGCACACTGTTCTCCAGGCTCAGAGGCTCATTGCGTAAGTTCACATAGAGTCCTAAATTTTCACTGCTATTTCCCTAGTTCCTCCCCTCATTTAAGATTGAAGAACTTATAAGTGTCTGCTTATGTGCATGTTAGTCTTTGCCATGGACATCCATGCAGCAGTTTTACACTTTTTATGTAGTACTAGTCCTGGCTGTCATTTCTTAAGTGTTTATCATGTGCCGGGGACTATTGAAGCAGTTTGCATGCACTGGTTTATTTAATCCTCACAAACCTACAAGACACTTACTGTCTCCATCACTATTTCACAGGTGACAAAACAGAGATGCTAAAAAGCCTGCTAGAGGTCACTTAGCTGATGTGTTCTTTAGGTATTAGAATTTTTAGCTTTTCAAAAATGTGGCTCACTGGTTGGCCAAAAAATTATTTTGGTGAAGGGCAATTGATAGTTCACAGTATTCATAGTTACAGTGCAGAAGGGTTGTGTGTTCAGAAAGGCAGCAGAGTGTGCAGCTCAGTCTACCTGTGTAGCAGAGCAGTTTCAGTGGCTTGTTGCAGTGGCTTATTGCTGAAGAAGTCAGCACTTCTCTCCCCTGTGTCAAGTTTGAATGTTTTCAGTGACCACCATTCAAGGGGCTGTGATGGTTGTCATGTAAACCAGCAGGTTTGTCTTAAGCGGGGTTACGAGAGGTCACTGATTTCATTTGGGAAATAAAACTATGTAGATAAATGAACTCAGACTACAAGGGGTAGATGGGGCATAGAGAAACATCCCCCCAAATAGTCCTCAGCTGGGAAAGTGTGTCCAGCTTACTGAATGCTCCATTTCCCATGGAATGCATTAATCCTTTTCATTTTCCGCAGGAGTAGTGGTAATAGTGAAGATGTTTGGTGAGCTGCTTTATAATGTGTACATATTTCTGCTTGTTTCACGGGATCTTTTGACATTTTGCATAAATGTGCAACATCACAAGTTAAATTAGATAATCACAGGCCACTTTGGGTTCCACATGGACCACACTTCAAGATTAAAGGATAAAGACTAAAATTCCTTCCTAGCCTATGAGACCCTGCACAGTTTGCCCTTGATGACCTCTTTAGCATTTTCTATTTTCCCTTCTTATTCTCTTGAGCTACTCTGGCTTTATCCTGGCCATCCTGATTAATTCAGCCATGGAATTCATTGAGAAAAATGAAATGTGTCTTTTTTTAAAAATATTTTTTGTTGTACATGGACACAATACTTTTGTTTTATTTATTTACTTTTAAGCGATGCTGAGGATTCGAACACAGTGCTTCACATGTGCTAGGCAAGCACTGTACCACTAAGCTACAACCCCAGCCCTGATGTGTGGTTCTGGGAGCATGAGCAGTCCTTTAGAGTGCCTTTGCACAGATGGTTCTCTCTGCTGGGAACACTCATCCCATACCTACCTCTCTCCCTTTACCTGATTTGCCCTCCTTGTCCTCATAGCTCAGCTTTTCCCCTGACCTTAGAGCCAAGGCCCACTTGCTGTATGCTCTTATGGCACTGGATGTCTTTTCTTCCCTATCTCACTGTTGTTTGTAGTTATAATTGATTTGACTGTCTGTTTAGTGTCTTTCTTCCTCACTAATATAAGACAGAGACCTAGTCTCTGTTTGCTCACCAGACTATTTCCTGTGTTCAGTAGTGTTGTCTTATTATGAATCCATTAGGAGAGATGAGTGGATAAGAAATGTAGGCAGAGGAGGGAGCAGGATAGCAAAATTCTTGTTCATGTTCATTGTTTTCAAATGATCTTTATTGTGAAGTGGAAATGTTGGCATAGTTTTATCCTTAAGGAGAAGATCTGAAAAAAGACCTGGTCCCTGGGATAGGATGGCAGATTGAGGAGAAAGCAAACTACTTTTCACATTAAATTTTAATATGAACTTTATAAGAAAAAGAAAACTAAAAGAAATAGTGCAGGAGGTTTTTGTGATGAATAGTGGAAAGGTCCAGAGCTGAATAATGTTATATCATTTTTTGAAAGTTAGTATATAATATTAATGTTTCACTTTCTTTTTTTTTTTTTTTTTTGGTACTAGGGATTGAACTTGACCACTGAGCCACATCCCCAGCCCTATTTTGTATTTTATTTAGAGACAGGGTCTCACTGAGTTGCTTAGTGCTGAGGCTGGCTTTGAACTTGTGATCCTTCTGCCTCAGCCTCCTGAGCCGCTGGGATTTCAGGCATGCAACCACATCCAGCTTAATGTTTCACTTTCATTTCTGCTTTATGGGTAAATGTTAATGTCAAGTTACAGTGTGAATCTCCTGTTTTTCAGACCTCAGACCCTCAACTTAACTGCTGTCAATGAATCTGTCCTGATAGAAAATCTGGAAATATTCAGAAAGAATGGCTTTGATTTTGTCATTGATGAAGATGGTAAGTTAGTAATCATGACTATCAAATTGTGGTATTTTTTTAAGAGCTGGGAACAGTCTTTGACATTATTTAATCAGTTTATTTATTTTGTAAAAGGTGCAAAGGCTTCCCAAGAAGCATTTTGTGTCTTCAGATGTTCCTTTGCAGTAGTACTCAAATAATAGATATTTCTCAAATAGTGGATTTTTCTCAAACTTTTATTCTTTTAGCTCCAGTCACCGAAAGGGCTAAGTTGATTTCCTTGCCAACCAGTAAAAACTGGACTTTTGGACCCCAAGATATAGATGAGCTGATCTTTATGCTGAGTGACAGCCCTGGGGTCATGTGCCGGCCATCCCGAGTCAGGCAGATGTTTGCCTCCAGAGCCTGTCGGAAGTCTGTAAGTATAGAAAGCCCCACTGTGGGGCATGGTGGGTCTGCTCATGCCTGTGGTCTTAGGAAGTTCTCAGTTCAGCTCCTGATTGGGTCAGTGTTGTTGAATGTCTTCGTGATCGCCACAGAACATGTTATGCCAAGAGTCAGATCATCTCTATTAGTACAACATACCAGCCAGCAGGTCTGTGTTATCTTTGTCCTCTAATTCACGCCTGTTGCCCTTTTTCCACATAGTTAAGCAATATTCCACCTTGGGGCTTTTGTTGGTCCTAGCATGGTCAGCTCTGCATGCACCTTGCCTGTCCATGGTCCTTGTGGGTAACAGCAACAGCAACTTTGGTTGAGAAAGGTTTGCTGCTGCCAGGCCAAAACCATGCCATCTATGCTTCTGTGGAGTCATTGAGTCACAGGTGTTCCACAGTGGCCAGTGTTGTGTCCCTGCTGTTGCCTAGATCTGTAGTGGAAATAGTAGCAATGGCTAGGGATTAACCTGATGATGTCCAAGTCCAGTAAATGGCTTTGTCACTTTGTCACATTCCTTATTTATTCAGCATATATTCCTTGAGCCCACTTTGTGGCCAACCTTGTTCCAGATGTGAGGACACAGAGGTAACTAGGCTGGTGAGGTCCCTGCTCATGTGGAGCTGATTGTTTCATGGGGAGAAATAAACAAAAATACATGACACCTTAGATGTGAGTGCTGTAAAGAAATTCCCACAGTGTGTTGGGATAGGAAACAACCAGAGGAACAGGTGAGATGGGCAGTCAGGGAATGGCTGTGTGAGCTGCTACCTTGGGTAAGAACTTTCTGGTTAGGAGAAATAGCAAATCCAAAGGTTTAGGGTGTTTGAATAGGTCCAGAGGCTGGTCCATGTGCCTTGAGAGGGACATATGGAAGCAAAGCTGTGAGGCATGCTGGGTCTGGAGTCAAGAAGGAGGTGGAATTTCGGGGGAATGGGTGGAACATTGGATGGGGGTGGAGTGCTTGGGAAGGGCTAGAGCATCTAGGGAGCGGGCAGGGTGAAGAGCACTGCTGTAGACATGCTGTGTGTGAGATCCCATGTGACTCTATAAGCCAGGTGTCTGAAAACAGTACATTGGTGAGTCTTGGGCTCCAGGGAAGTGTCAGAACTGCTGATGGACGGGTAGAATGCATAGCTGTGAGACTGGATGAAATTACTCCAGGGAAGAGTTTAATTAGAAGAGGACTCAGAATCTGACAGGTGTTTGTTTGATGAAGATCTAACACTGACCTTCCAACCCTGGAGTCTGAGTGAGTGACTGAGCAGGGCAGGCACTTTACCTCTCTGTCTTCACGGCTGAAGACCCTAGAACCACAGAACATGAGCTTTATTTTTGCCCTGGGGTTTGCATCCTGATGCATCTCTTCTTCCTCTGCCCCTTGTGCCTACCCCCTTGGGCTCTCTTCTTTCATTCCCTGCCCAGGAGGCCTGTGCTATGCCCTGCTCATCCTTCCAGCCCCTTCTGTGCTCCAGCTGTGCTGGCCCTCTCTAGCTCCACAGCCACTCCACCTACTCCACTCCATCCCTTTTTCTACTCTTCCTTCTGCCTGGGTCTGCCCCTCAGCCCTTCACGTGGCCTGGCTCCTTCCCATCTGCACAGCCCCATGTGTGATACTCATCCTGCTTCTCTGTTAACTTGTTTATTGTTTGTCTGCCTCCAGCATAGAAGTTCCCTTCGGTGCCACAATAGGGCCACTGCAGTTGCCCTGGTGAAAGATGAGGGTGGCTGGAGCAGACAGGGTGGAGCTGCTGAGAGTGGTTGGATTCTGGATGGGATGGGTTGGTGTCTCAAGGAGAGGTGGTGCTGCCATGCTAGAGCTGCCCTAGACCCACCAAAAGGCAGAGGGCTGAGATAGCAGAAGGGGGCGTCTTTGGGGAAGTTTATTGTAGACAAGAGTGCTTCTGAAGAGTATTGTAACAGAGACCAGTAAAACTCTAAACCATTGTGTCTTGTTCTCAGGTGATGATTGGCACCGCTCTTAACACAAGCGAGATGAAGAAGCTCATTACCCACATGGGTGAGATGGACCACCCCTGGAACTGTCCCCATGGAAGGCCAACCATGAGGCACATTGCCAATCTGGATGTCATTTCTCAGAACTGACACTTGTCATTTTCTTTGTAGATTTTATTGTAGATTTTTGTGTTTTGAAAGACAGGGTCTTAAGTAACACTTTTTTGTTTCAAAATTAACCTGCTACTTTAAAAAAATTGTACCAAATCCACTTAAAAATGATCTTAAGCCAGGTGTTGATGATGTGCTCCTGTTGTCCCAACTGCTCAGGAAGCTGAGACAGGAGATTGCTTGAGCCTGGGAGTTCCAACCCAACCTAGAAAACATATTGAGACCCTGTCTCCAAAAAAAAAAAAAAAAAAGACTTGAGAATCTTTCAAACCATGTGGAGCATTGCTTGCAAAATTTTTTTGTTCTGCATTTGAATGTATATGTGTATACAGGTAAGAACTTATTTTACAAAAATAAGAATACTTTGGAAGTTACCTAGGCCTCAGTTCTGCTGGAGGTGTTTTAGTCTGCAGCTTTCCACCTCAGTGATCATTAAATTCATTTTGGTTGAAATTCATTAGCTTAAGATTATGGTTCTTTGGGGTTAGTTATTCTCAACCCTAATGCATATTAAATTTAAAAAAGAACTAATCACAAAAATGCAAAGAGAATTGTCTGCTTGGCTAAAACAAATGACTGGATGAGGATGGTGTTGCTATTTTTAAGTGCTCCCAGTGCAGCAAGCATTTGGAAACTGCTGTTCTAGGCAGAGGGAAAGAAAAGATTTTGATATTTCTGTACCTTCATACTGTGATTTGGTTTCCTTGGGGTGTGAACTGCAGATGTTTCCTTCATGGGCTCTCCCCATTTGAACTGTTGCCAAAAATGGAAGTAAAAATGCCCTTTTTTTTTTTACTTTACTTTTACTATGGATTCCAAATGGTGGTAGGGGTACAGTGATGACAAGTATGAGCAACGCACTGCCACCCCTTTCCCTAGAGAGTGGCCTCTTAGGACAGCAGGCCTCCAAAGTCTAGCATTCCTCAGATGTAACCAGACAGTAGTCATTGCATTCACTGTGCCAAGCTGTATACTGGTTGTGTTTCTGCATGATCTCATTTAATATCCACAAGAACTCTACAAATTGGGAATTGCTTTAGGCATTATGATGCCCCACCAAGATGGCTGGGTCCTAATCCTCACAGTGTGGGATGTCATCTTGCATGACAAAAGGAACTCTGCAGAGTTTTTAAGTTAGATTAGCCTGTACTGTCTAGGGGGCCCAGTCTCTCACAGGAGACTTCAGAGTAGAGACCACCCTCCCAGCTCCAGCTGGTCAGGGAGATGCAGTGTTGCTGATTTTGAAGATGGAAGAAGGCTACACTAGCTAAGGCATCACTAGAAGCTGGAAAAAGACAAGAAAATGAATTCTTCCCTGGAACCTCCAGAAAGACCAGCCCTCGCGGACTAATAGAACTGTAAGATAATAAACTTATTGTTTTAAGCCACTAAGTTTGTGGTGATTTGTTTAAAAAGGCAGCAATGGAAAACTGATGCCTGTTTCGTAGTGAAGAAACCTGTGGAGAAGCCAAGAAGTCGTGCAAGGCATTTACCAAAGCCAGGAAAACTCAGGGCAAATGCATCCAGCTCCAGCACTTTTTTCTCCTGCCTTAAAGACCAGAATGGACTGCTCAATGGATTTGCAGTGGCGGCCCCTTTAAGGGGGAGGGGCCTAGTGTGTGGCAACGTGGTTGCCCGGAGACGGACCTAGTTCCGGGACGCGTGTCCCTGCGCCACTTCTGGGTCTACCGCACCCTGGGCATCTGAGCAGTGAGCACCCGAGGGACCCCTGCGTACCGTGATAGTGTAAGGACCTTGCCGGCTGTTTCCTCAGCCTCCTAGGATCTCAGCATGTGCGTGATGGGCGAGGGACCTGAGGCAGGGCAGAGCAATGCTGGGACCAAGGCTCAGAAAACGGGGTTTGCAGCTGAAGCTGCTGCTGAAGCCTAGGACAGAGGGCTTTAATAGAAAACACTGAGAGAAATGAAGTTAATTTGTAGTTTGAATTTCACTGATAGAGGATAGTAAGCCTTTAAAGATCCGGATGAGAGCGGTTTGGGCTGGACTGCTGAGGATGGTTCTGCTGAGGCAATAATTGGGGTGGGGGGTGGGGGGGAAAGAGCAATGTGGGTTTTGAAGGCAGAGAGAAGCCTGGAGGTGGGATTGAACTGGCCAAGTAGGGTCCAGAGGATGCCATCAGATAGAGTCCCTCACATTGTAGAATGCATGAGCAGAGGCCTGACTCCCAGGACATGTCTGTGTGTCCTTACTAGTGGACTAGGATGTTTCTGGTGGGGCCAGTTTGGGAGGGTAATGAAAACTGTGGCTTTGGAACCCTGCCCTTCTCTGCCTTGAGATTTTGGACATATTGTTGGCATATATTTTCTCCTCTGGCCTGTAAGAGGTGATATTGTTACAAGGAGTAGGTAGCCAGGGATTTCAAGTTCAAAAAAGGAAAAGTAACTATTTAAAATAATCACTCCATTTATCGACTGCTTTGTATCCTGTAAGAGATTTTTCTGTGCATCATCTCATTTAATCTTTGTGGTGAGACAAGTTATTGTTATTTCTTTTTGATATCCAAGAGAAGGAAATTAAGCAACTTACTTAAAGTCACAGAGCTGATAAAGTGAGATGCAGGGCCTACCCCAACTCTTGAACGCTTCACAATGCTCACTTTAGGAGAGGGGCTCTTAATGTATGATTTGACAGCATGCAAGATCTTATGGGTTAGGTAGTCATTTTTTAAAATGTTAAACATGGATGCAATATTTTTATTTTGTTTATTTACTTTTATGTGGTTCTGAGAATCAAACTCCAGTGCCTTACACGTGGGAGGCAAGTGCTCTACTGCTGAGCCACACTCCAGCCGCCAGGTAGTCATTTTTGCATATAGGATTATCCTTCTTATTGCAGTACTAATAGAAAAATAAGCATGTTAGCTGGGGTTCCAGTGCTAAAAATTTCAGGAACCACCAGTGTAATGTTGAGATTGTATTGTTTTTTTTTTTTAAAAACCTGGTGATACTTGTAATTATTTTCTCAGGTTTTAGGAGAATGATAATGATACTGTTATAAGGCTAAGTTTTTATAAGTGAGACTTCCAAGTATTTAGAGGCATAATTTTTATTTTTCAGATAAAACTCATCAGGCTTTAAAACAGCTATCAACTGAAGGACCCATTGGATATTTATATATAAACTCTAGGACTTCCAAAGGCAATGGTGAAAGAAAAGAAAAAAGCAGACAAAAAAGGAGATAAGTCAGCCCATTCTCCCTCTTCTGGCTCAGAGTTTCCAGAGTTTTCCAAGCAAGATGGCAGTGCTCTTAGGCAAGAACCGCCCCCAAGTGGCATACAGGCACTGGAATTGCCACATAAGGAACCATTACCCAAAAGAGAGTCTAAAGCTCTTCAACAGAGTGAAGATGCCACTCAGTATGAAGAACCCATTCTGACCAAACTCATAGTGGAAAGGTGACTTTCACAGGGCGGGGCAGGATTGAATGCTGTGAATCAGGTGTTTCTCAAAAGTGTGCTTCACTGCAAGCATGTGAATCCTCACACATTTTTATGATCATCACATAATTGTCCCACCTCTGAAAACCACTCTTTAGGCTCTGTCTTTGTGTGATCCTTTTTGTGGTGCTGGCTTTGCCCCATTGAGGTTTCTGGGGGCTGCCTTTTCCAGACTCCCTTTTCTATCACTTTTATGTCCTCTCTAGGCAATCTCTTCTCTCATTGTAGCTTTACCTAACATCTCCCTGGATGACTGTATAAAACTACTTTCTTTAGTTCCGTTCTAGAATTTCAGATTCAAATTTTTTCTTATATATTTTTTATACCTTTACTTTATTTATTTTTATGTGGTGCGGAGGATTGAACCCAGGGCCTCGCACATGCTGGGCAAGCACTCTACCGCTGAGCCTCAACCTCAGCCCCATCAGATTCAAATTTTTAACTTCCTCCAAACTCCCCAGTCCAGAAGTGCAGACTGCAGGGCTTAAGACGAGTCCAGCTTTGAGTATTGGCTCTGTGACATTGACCCCATCCATCCTAGAGTCTTTCTGAGCCTCAGGTCCTCAACTGGGGAATATGAGAATACCCACCTTAACAGGTTGCTGGGAATGTCATTCTTTTTCTTTTAGTTGTAACCTTCTCCATTGTTCCCATTTCTGTAATGGCAACACAATCTTCCACAATCTTCCTGGCCTGACACAACAGAACTGTCCTCCCCATGCCTGTCACATTTCTTTTCCCTCCACTCTTCTCTCCTTAGTCATTTCCCTTGGCATAGACCTTATTCCTTCTTGTCAGAGTGATCTGACATTTCCTAGACTGCTTCTAGTGCCTCTCCTGAGGCCTCCTGTTTAGATTTACCTTCCTAATGCAGGGCTGTCTACATTTCTCCCTGTACTAGTTAACCACCACTGTGTAACAGATATCCCAAACTTGGCAGCTTGTAGCTACCTCATGTGGTTTCTGGGTTCAGGATTCCCACAGCTGAGGTCTCATGAGGTTGCAGTTGAGGTGTTGACCCTGGATGCTGTCATGTGAAGGCTTGACAGCCTACATATCTGCTTTCAAAGGAGTTCACTCCTATGGCTGTTGACAAGAGGCCTGACCTCATTTCCTGATTATATGGTCCATTCTCTGTAGGGCCTCTGAGTCCCTGACATGGCACCTGGTTTTCCCTAGAGAGAGGGATCTAAAGGCAGAAGCTACAGTATGTCTTCTATGACACATTCCAAGACCCAGTCTCAGAAATCACCCTCTTGCTCTCTATAATAGCCTAGTGGTCACATAGGTCACTGGTATTCCATGTGGGTATGAATACAAGGTGAGAATCATGAGCTATGTGGAGTCCAGACACTAAATTCCTCTTCCTTACTATCTCTTGAGTTTCTTCACATTGAGTACAGAATGAAACCACTTAGCTCTACAGTCTGACCCCGGCCCACTTCACCCTGCCCTGCCCAACAGGGAGGTCCACCTCAATTTCCTACTGATTCCATTTGGTTCTGTTTTTGCTTCTCCAACTGCCCTGGCTGGAGTGTTTTCCCTTGTTTCTGGGAACAGAAACAAATCCCACCTGCTCTTCAAGGGCCAACCTTTTCAGCACTTCTTTTGTTTATTGGTGCTGTGGTTGAAACCTAGGGCCTTGTGCATGCTAAGCAAGTGCTCTGCCACTGAGCTACACCCCCAGCCCTTTGAAATTTAAAGTCCTTTAATCATAGTTACTATTTTCTGTTATGTATCACTGTACTTACTACTTTTCAATACATGCATACATATGATGTATGTGTCATTGTAATTGGCTTATTCGCCCTCAGCTTCTCTGCCTGGTTAAATTATTCAGGAGCTGAGATGTAACCAGAACTTCACATACCTGGCCTCAGGCCCGGTAGGTGCTCAGTCAAGATTCACAATCTGCATGATGCCAGCAGCTGTTTACTCTCCACTGTGTGCCCACTCCCAGCTATAGCTGAGCACTCTAGAGGGATATTAAAAAGTATTGAACATAGTCAGTGTAGGCAGTGCAGGATTGTGTTCTCTGGTGGGCTCTTTTGAGAGAAGCTCAGAGCAGTGTGTACTGAGTTGGTTTGGGAAGGTGGGGCCTGCAATTACCTTGAGACAGGAGCAGTAGGATAGAGTGTCCTGACACAGCAGCGGGAGGCTCCCAACCAGAGCTCCTGGATATACATGTGCTCTGGGAGCCAGGGGAGGTGTCCTTGATACCACCATATGGGGCTGTTAGGAACTCTTCCAAATCCTTTATATATTTTTTAAATTTATTGTTGTTAATTCCTGAAGCTATGTATGCTTCTTATGACAAGTGAAATAATTCAGTATATGATAAAAAGTTAATTGTCCCCTTCCACCCTATTCAAATTCTCCTCTTCCTACCACTCTTGTTAATTATGGGTTGTTTTTTTTTTTTTTTTTTTTTTTTTTTTTTGAGTTTTGTTTTGGGGATGGAACCCAGGGCCTTCTGTGTGCTGGGCAAGTGCTCTATCACTGAGCTACACCCCTCCTGCTCTCATTTATTACCATAAAGTCATTTGGATTTTATAGGTAAATAATCACATAATTTTCTATTTTGTATTTCTTCAGCATTTACATAAGTTGTTTAAATTTCTTAACTTTTGCATTAACTAGAAATTCTAAAATGGGTATTGAATAATTGGTGGTAAAAGCTGGCATCTTGCTGGGCATAGTAGCACACTCCTGTAGTCCCAGCGGATTGAGAGGCAGAGGCAGGAGGATTGCAAGTTTGAGGCCAGCCTCAGCAATGGCAAGGTGCTAAGCAACTCAGTGAGATCCTATCTCTAAATAAAGTAGGGGCTGGGGATGTGGCTCAAGCTGTAGCACGTCTGCCTGGCATGCGTGCGGCCCAGGTTTGATCCTCAGCACCACATACAAACAAAGATGTTGTGTCTGCTGAAAAAAAATAAATAAAGAGAGAGTTTTTAAAAAATAAATAAATAAATAAATAAAGTACACACTAAGGCTGAGGGTGTGGCTCAGTGGTAGAGTGTCCCTGAGTTTAAAAACAAACAAACAAACTGGAATCTTGTTCATGTTCCTGAATTGGAATTGTTTCTCATCTCTTAAAAATCATGCATGCTATTATTTTTTCATTGGTCTATTATGTTTAAGTAGCTTTCTCATATTATGTTAGAATAATTTTTAGAAATAATTGCTAGAATTTATCAAATGTTTGGGTTTTCTTTTTAGTTTGCTGATGTATTGAATTATGTTCATAAATTTTTCTGAAGTTTAATTTCCTTGGATTCTTGGAAGAAATCAAATTTGGTCACACCCATCACAGGCTCATTTGTTTTCTTCTCATTTACCCCAGGTGAACTGTGTGACAAATCACACATTATCCTTTTGGTTCTGAACTAAAAATCTGGGCACTGTTCTTAAAACCTCCCTTTCCCAAAGCTATCTCATCAGCACACTCTGTTGTATCCATGTCCAGAATAGGTCTTTTTGCTTTTTAAATTTTAAACATTTTTATCATGGTAAAGTATGCATAATATGAAATTTACAGTTTTGACCATATAAAGTGTATAATTCAATGGCATTAAGTACAGTTACAGTGTTTAAATTTCATTAAGTACAGTTACATCATCTGGCTCTATTTCCAGAACTTGTTCATCTTCCCAAATATCCATTTAACACTAAGCCCATGTTCCCCACTCCTCCCCAAGCCCCTGGTAACCTCTACTGTATATTTCAACTATACAATTTAACCCACTGTCATGTAGGTTTATTCACATCACTCATTACTTTGAGCTTTATTTCTTTGTAGCTATGAAGGAGAGAAAGTCCGAGGACTGTACGAAGGAGAAGGCTCTGCAGTCTTTCAAGGTGGTTGTACCTACCACGTGAGTCTCTGCTGGAACTTGCAGGGTGAGGAGGAAGGTGTGAGGTCATATGTTTTAATTTGCAAGGTTTCCCAAAGATCCATTGATTCTTCAAAAGAAATTGGAAATACTTCATGCTGATTTTAGCCTGAATCTATGCTACATTTTTAAGGTAAAAATGTGGCCCAGGGTAACTGAAATGGTCACTTTAGATTTTTTTTTCCCTCTGATTTTTATCTGTTGTTCTAAGAATATCATTAAAGCAAAAACAGTTGTCCCTTGGTTATCATGGAGGATTGGTTCCAGATCCCCTCAGATACCCAAATCCTGGAATGCTCAGATCCCTTATATAAAATAGTATTTGCATATATATACACACTCAGATACTTTAAATCATGTCTAGATGACTTACAATATGTAACATAAATGTTAGGTAAATGGATGTTATACTGTATCATTTAGGGAAGAGTGACAAGAAAAAAGATGTGTCTTTAGTACAGGTGCAACCACAGTAGGCCTGGCTACATAGTAGATGTCAGCATAGTAGATATCCATCTGAGGTCAGTTCCATTTACAGACTTGGAAGCCATGGATATAGAGGCCAATTGTGATGAAGAATAAAATCTCAGTATTTCCATCATTTTCCCATGAATGTTTTCCATTTGCCATGTTTCTATTAATGGATATATCGTTATTTTTATGTGGCATATTACTTTCATTGGTAACATTTTGAATTTTCTTTTTCATTTGTGAATCTATTTCTGCATGGTTTTCTTTTTTCTTTCTTTTGGTCCTGGGGATTTAACCTAAGGTTGCTTAACCACTGAGCTACATCCCCAGCCCTTTTTATTTTTTATTTTGAGACAGGGTCTTGCTAAGTTGCCAAGGCTGGCTTTGAACTTGTGATCTTCCTGCCTCAGCCTCCTGAGTTACTGGGGTTATAGGTGTGCACCACCATGCTCAGCTTGCTGCATGGTTTTCATAAATGGTTTTACTGTGAAATATACATAGCATTATTTTAAGTGGCATTAAGTACATTCATATTGTTATGCAACTATCATTATCACCCACCTCTAGATCTTTTTTGTCATTCCAAAATGACACTGAGACTGTACCCATTAAGCACTAAATCCCCATCCTCCTGTTGTTTTTGATATTGCGTAGTGTTCTAATTTGCTAGTCATAACTAATTACATAGTTGTTGGATAATTTTGGAGAGCTTTTGCTGTTTTCCTTTGCAATAACACCACAATGAAGATATTTATCTATTCATTCACATGGTAATAGAAATGTGTGCTGGGGCTGGGGCTGTAACTCAGTGGCAGAGCACTTACCTAGCATGGGTTCATCCTCAGTACCACATAAAAATGAACAAATAAAATAAATGTATACTGTCCCTCTACAACTATAAAAAATTTTTTTAAATGTTACCAGACATTAAAAAAAAAATGTATGCTTATTATAGGAGAACAAATTTCCGTAGCTGAGGCCAGAAAGTTTGAGTGTTAGTACCTTGATTTTTTCCCCCTTAACATTTGTGTTTATTTTCCTTTGTCATAAAAGCTATTCAGGAGCACCTTTTCATGACTGAATACTCTTCACTAAATGATTGCCCCCTCTGGCCTGTGTCTGCCTCCTGGTATCCACAGGGCTTCACTTATTTTGGTCAGGGTCTTCTCTCCTCTGCAGACTTTTTTTTTTTTTTTCCTTTTGGTACTAGGGATTGAACCTAGGGTGGCTTACCCACTGAGCCACATCCGAAGATCTTTTTTTGTATTTTATTTTGAGACAGGGTCTTGCCGAGTTGTTTAGGCAAGCTTGGAACTCACAATCCTCCTGCTTCAGCCTTCTGAGGCGCTGGGATTGCAGGTGTGCTCCACCACACCTGTCTCTGCAGGCCTTTTGCAGCATTGTTTATCTAGCAGTTCACACCCCTGCTCCATCCCTGCTTCAGCTCACACCTAGGGGCTATCCTAGACTAGACCTCTTTGCTGGGAGGAATGAGACTGCCCTTCTTTCCTTCTTTCTTTCTTTCTTCCTTTCATTTTTTTGGTACCAGGGATTAAACCCAAGGATGCTTAATCACTCAGCCACATCCCCTGGCCCCCCATGTTTTTTTTGTCATCTAGAAACGGTCTCGCTGAGTTGCCTAGGGCCTTGCTAAGTTGCTAAAGCTGACTTTGAACTTTGATCCTCCTGCCTCAGCCTCTCCAGCTGCTGGGATTGTAGGCATGAGCCACTTTGCCCTGTGACTGCCCTTTCTGTTCCAGGTGCTCTTAGTCTATTACTAGGTGTGTGCAAAGAGCATGGCTGCCTTCTGCTGTGAAAGCTGGCTTCCTTCCCTGTCCTTCCACTGAGGGGGGAAGAAACACTCTCCATTTCCTCGGCCTGCACTGCCAGCTACTTGATTTGTAAACTTGCCATGTTTTCCCAAGACCCAAATGATTTTGACAAAAAGCAATCATTGCTGGATTTTCTTTAAATTGTTTTCTGTTTGTTTTTGAGATGGAGTCTCACTATGTTGCCCAGACTGACCCCAAACTCCTGGGCTCAAATAATCCTCCTGCTGCAGCCTCCTGGATAGTTAGGACTACAGGTCAACAACCCAACTTTAAAAAAATAATTATTATTACTTATGGGGCTAGAGAGTAAACCCAGGGCCTTTCACATGCTAGGCAAATGTTCTATCACTGAGCTACACTTAGCCCTAAAAAAAAAAAAAAAAAAAAAAAAATGTTTTTAGCAATGTGAGTTTCTAGTTAGATTTTTGCTCTTGGATTAGTTTAGGCCACCCCTAAAAACATACTGAGAGCAGTGCAGTGACTTGCCCCCTCTGTTTTGGTTTGCATCAAGGTGGCTCATGTTTCATGCATCAATAGAGATTTTCAATTCCTAGAACATTGAATCCCTGAGGCCTGAGAGCGGTGTTACCATTAAGTTCTTTCCAGGTAAGGGATAGACCCAGAGACTCAGCCCCAGGCTTCAGGTGGGTGAGATCAGGCTTTGTCACATTTTCAGATCACAATTCCTAGTGTACACGTGTGAGTATGTGTGTAAAGATAGTGAAAGCCAGCATTCTAGAAAACAGCACCCTTAGTATGTGAATACGGGCTGATTATTTTTTAGTTTTTTAAAGTAAAAATGCTGGCCGGTGTGACACATTGAATTGATTCCATAGGACAAAACAGGATCATAGACTGCAGTATGACATTTCTGGGCTGCCTTCCTGCCTGCCAGCCCTGTCTGTGGTGAGTTAACCTGGATTGATTCTGAAATGGATTCTTGCTGGCCAGGTTAGGGCATTAGTTCTCAAAGTGTGGTCCCTACTGCAGCACATGCATCACCTGGGAATGTTTTAGAAATGCACATTCTGGGGCTCCACTCGGACCTGCTGAGAAGTGGAGTGGGAGCCCCAAGTGTGTCCAGCAATCTGCATTTTAACAAGCCTGCAGGTAACCCCCATTCATACATAGCAGTGTCTGAGAACCTCAAGTTCTGTTTTGTGCAGACACTCTTTGTTTAGGCTCCCTTCACCCACCTGGCCTCTGACTAGATGATTTTCAGAAGGGTCTGGGTGTAATTTTATCATTGTTTACTCTGATTGCACTTAGACATTCAGCTATGTTGTTTTTTGTGACTATTCTTATGTGTCAACATTAGACTATACTAGCAGTGCTATAGCTGGCCCGCCATGTTCATGGGGTCTGCATCCACATATTTAGTCAACCACAGATGGAAAGTATTCTGGAAAAAAATTGTGTCTGTATTGGGCATGTATAGATATTTTTTCTTGTCATTGTTTCCTAAGTAATAGAGTATAATAGCTGGTCACTTAGCATTTACATTGCATTAGGTATTATCAGTAATCTAGAGATTATTTAAAATATATAGAAGGAGGTTGAGACATAGTTCAGTGGTTGAGCTCAGGCTTAGTATACATGAGGCCCTTGGTTTAATCCTCAGCACCAAGTAAATAAAATGTATAGAGGGTGTGGTTAGATCACAGTACATACTCTATAATTTTATATGAAGGACTTTGGTCCTGGTGTTACCAAAAGCTTGGTCTTTGTCCACAGTGCCAATGTAATAATGAAGACAAGGTTTTGAGGAAAATAAAGTTTTATTTCTCTGCTAGTAAAGGAGAAACACAGAGGACTTTTGTTCTTGAAGTTGTGAATCTCCCCCTCAGGGGAAACTGAGGGTTTTTAAAGAGGTAATTTAAAGGTTCCATTCTAGGTGTGCCCTGTCAGGGATTATAATCTACTTTTGGCCCTGAGAGGTAGCTGTGTCTTAGATCATCTTGTCCAGGTCAGTCTCAAGGTCTGAATTACTTTATTCCTCTAGTGTGTGTACTCAAAGACAGATAATGTGATCTAGGATGGGAAAAAGGATAATCTTATTTTCTCTTAGGGAGGGGAAAGAGGGAGAAGAAGAAAGGAAAAAAACTCTCAGTTTTAATATAAGCTGCAGTGGCAGAGCAGCAAGGTCACAGGAACCAAACCCCCATGGATACTGAGGGACAGTATATGTATACATATATGTGGCTCAGGACACACATTGGTGATTCCCAGTAAAGGAAAACGGGCAAGAGCATAAAATTTATGAATGTAATAATGTCTGATATTCAGATGATGGTTGTAATTGTCTACCTAGTTAAAATAATTTTAAAAAAATTTTAAAATTTTGGGTGATAAAACCAAAAATTTTGAATTGTTTTGAACTATACTGTTTTCTAGCAACTTACTCAGGCGAGGGACACTCAGATTGCCTGGTGTACATTTTAGAGAACTGGGTATTTGGGGATCCCTCTTTATATCCCTTTTAGGACAGGGTGGACCCCCATGCCATGTTGGCTCAGACCCCGGCTCTCATGTTGCTGCTGTTGCTGCTGTGATGACGGCATGTTCCTACAGGGAGAGAGTGACAAGGCTCCACTCTAAGTAACTGTGCCTGTGGCAGTAGGTGCTTAAAACCAAGTTTCATTCTGAGGGTTTGCTGTTATTTTGTTTTGAAGGGTATGTTTTCAGAAGGATTCATGCATGGACAAGGGACTTACATTTGGGCTGACGGATTGAAGTATGAGGTAAAGCATATGATAATTACAGTTCTAAAGTGCAATTATGAAATTTCACAATCATGCCCCCACAACTAGACATATTATTTTCATAAAGTAATTTAGCACAAATTTAAAACAATACACAGAATCAAAGGGTAGAGTAACTTAATGACTGCATGGTGCCAGGAATTGTTATAACTGGATCTGTTTGTAGCTCTAGAGGTATTTTATGTGTTCTTTTCATGTACAGAACACATATGTATTTATTCCCTCCTACTTTTTACAAATACAGAGTTTATTATACATTCTCTTCTATGACTTTATTTTTTAGTGAGCAAACAATATCCAGACATCTAGGTCTATTTTTACTGGCTACATGTATTCCACTATCTGGATTTTACTTAACCCAACTTGCCAGGCTGTGGGGAATATGTATTTTTAAATTGACTGCTAGGACAGATTTGTTCTCCAAGAGAGTGTGCCAGTTCTGACTCCCACCCACAAAGTGTGAGTGCCCAAACTGCGCTCTAAAAATCTCCATTTCAGAGCTACTAACATAGTGGTGTTTATAAATGGTAATGAAGACATTTAAAATACAGGTATGTGATGCACTTATTCAAATAAGAGCTAATCAAGGACAGAAACAGTCACATTTAGGCAGGAGCTGAATGGTGGGAGGCAGGCTGCAGAGGTGCAAGGAGAGCAAAGGAGGGGTTCAACCTTATTGGTCTGGGGCCAGCCTTTCTCGGGGGGACTCCATTCCTACAGACATCCACCTCTAGTTCGTGGCCAACATTCAAGATTTTTGATTCAAATTTGGCATGGAGACCCCTCTGCTTCATTGCCTCTGGAAATTCTCAGGGGTTAAGGACTCCTCCTTCCAGGCACAGACCCCTGCATCAGCCCAGTCAGATGTCTTTGTGGGTGGGGTTGGGGCTCTCACTAGAGCTCCTCAGGCAGGGAGACCAGGCAGTAGCATCTGGCTAGTGGCCAATCAGGCAGCACTGTGTTCTCTCCTCGCTGATGGCAACATCCAGTAAGTTCAGATTCCTGGAAGAGAATCTGTTGGCCTAAGCCATGGTGAATAGTACTGTGCCCAGCAGACATCCCAGTCCATGCAGGGCAGAGTCTCTAAAGATGTGCCTGCAGTATATTGTGATGACCACAGATAGAAGGAGGAGTTTCCACTGGTGGTCAATCACTGCGTCACATCTGGAGAGAACAGGGAATGAACCTACTTCTAGGCAGGCGTAAAGAATCTGAAGTCCCAAGGTCAGGGCTGGCAGCTGCCTCTTTACCATATCACCTGCTCACCCCCTGGAGCTTTGTCTACACAGCCTTCCTCATACTTTATTCTCCCTGCACTTCCTTGCAGAGGAGGATCAGGTGAGAGAGAACAGGGAATGCAGAGGAGGGAGAAGAGAGGAAGCTAGAGGCATGTCCAGCTTCCCATGGAAGAGGGGCAGGGGCAGCATCAGGGGTTTGGTCTCCAACAGCCCATAGGATAAGAGGGCCCTGCACTCCGCCTTCTCATCCCCCTTACAGACATTTTGCCTTAGGGGGATTTTGTGAAGAACATTCCTATGAACCATGGCGTGTACACTTGGCCAGATGGCAGCATGTATGAAGGGGAAGTGGTGAATGGCATGAGGAACGGATTTGGGATGTTCAAGTGCAGCACACAGCCTGTGTCCTACGTCGGCCACTGGTGCCAAGGCAAGAGACACGGGAAGGTGGGTGGAGGTACCATCTGTGCACAGGCTGTGCAGACATGGTGGGTGGGAAGTGTTGGGGGTGTTCACATGACATAAAATTAACCATTTTAAAGTCACAGTTCGGTGTCACTAAGTCCATTCGTAATGTTATGCAACCATCACCACTGTCTAGTCTCAAACATTTTCGTCACCCAAAAATAAAATCCCTTGCCCATTAGGTAGTTGCTCCCCATTGCTGCCTTTCCATGTACCCTTGTAGTCCCTCATCTGCTTTCTGTTACTATGGGTTTGCTGGACATTTTATATAAATGGAATCATATGACATGTGACCTTTGTGTCAGGCTGCTTTCACTTGGCATGTTTTTGAGGTTCATCCATGTCCTAGCATGTGGCAGTACTTCATTCTATTATGGCTGAGTAATCTTCCATTATAAGTATTGATCATAATGTGTCCATTCATCTGTTGATGGACATTTGGGCTATTTTCATCTTGACTATTATGAACAATGCAGCTGTGAATATATGTGGATGGATTTGAGTACTCATATTCAATTTTGGGGGGCATTTACGCAAAAGTGGAGTTGCTAGGTCATATGGTAACTTTATGTTTAATGTTTTAAGGAACCACCAAACTGTTTTCCACAACAGCTGCACCCTTTATACCTCCAACAGCAATGCAGAGCATATTCATTTTTAACTACGTTTGCTATTTTTGGAATTATTGTTTTGCTTTTGTATAGGTTGATAAAATTCAGCAATTTTTAGAATTTTAAAATCTTGTAGTTTTTAGAAAATATGTAAGAAAAGTGTACCATTATAATCCTCACTAGCTGAACATTAACAGGTTGGAAAATGTAATTTGAGAGGGTATTATTCCCAAGTCCTTGATTGTACAACATTCACCCATGGTTTCTTAAACAATGGGAGACTCTTGTTATTTCCTTTTCTTTTCCTTCCTTCCTTCTTTTTTTTAATATTTATTTTTTAGTTGTAGTTGGACACAACACCTTTATTTTTTTATTTTTATGTGGTGCTGAGGATTGAACCAAAGACCTCATATGTGCTAGGCGAGCGCTCTACCGCTGAGCCCCAGCCCCAGCCCCTTCCTTTTCCTTCTTATACTTTATGACTGCCTACTAAGATAAGGCAAATACCCTGGTTTATTTTAAGACCCATAGAAGTAAATGTAATGAGTTTGGCACATTATTTAGAAGCTCCACAGAAATCAGTGCCGGTCCTTCAAGTAGTGCTATATGAAAAAGCAGAGCACAGAAGCAGATCTGTGAACAGCTCTGAGAAACCTTGGAGAATTCTGGCTCTATGAGTCTTTTTATCTGAACAACACCGATAATTAAATTCCAGCTTCTGGCCTGCTTCCAGAAAGGGCCTGGTCTGTCTACTGTTTTCCTTTTAAGTGGAACAACCAGATGGACTAAAACCGAAGAAGTCCTTCCATGAGACATGTGCCAACTACTGGAAGTTCCCCCAAAGGCCTTGCAAAGTCCATGCACAAAGGAATATCTAGGTTTTAAGTTGAAAATGGGGCTGGAGATGTAGTTCAGCAGTAGAATACTTGCTTCAAATGTTCAAGGCCCTGGCTTTGATCCCCAGCACTTCAAATAAACAAAAAACCCAAAAGCAAAACAGAGTGAGTTTGAGAGGGATTAGGGATCTAGTCCAACCTTCTTCCTTAAGGGACACAGACCAGGAGAGTAGGGAGGGGGAGGGGTGAGCCAGGGCTGCATGGCTGCATCCACAGGACACCTGGCACCTGGCTTTCCCTCACAGGCTCTCAAAATTCCACCTCAGCCCTCCTGCTCTGTTCAGGCTTTTCTTTCTCTTATGTGATGTTATGGGTATTTCTTAAGCTCATAGCAAGTCAGTTGAGACTGGAGATTTGGAGATAGTGACTTCTAGTCAGAAGCACCTGGATGGCTTCAAGAAGGAGCAAGGTAGCTGGATAATGAAGATTAAAAAAAAATTGCTGGGCTTGTATATACAGGTCTATAATTAGCAACTCAGGAGTCTGAGGTAGGAGGATCACATGTCAGAGCCCAACTTTAGCAACTTAGACCTCAGCATCTTATTGAGACCCTCAGCAATTTAGTCTCAAAATAAAAAAAGAAGGCTGGGGATGTGGTTCAGTGGCAAAGTATCCCTGGGTTCAATCCCAAGTACCAAAATAAATAAATAAATAAAAGAGAGGGCTGGAGTTTGGCTCAGGGCTTGAACATTTGCCTAGCATGTGTGAAGCACTGGGTTCCATCCTCAGCACCACATAAAAATAAATAAAATAGAAGACATTCGGCATTTGTTTTTTAGGCATTGGCTAACTTCACTTAGCATAATCTGCTCTAATGCCATACATTTGCCTGCAAATGTCATGATTTTATTATTTTTTAGTGCTGAGTAATATTCCATTGTGTATAAATGCCACATTTTTAAAATCCATTCATCTATTGAAGGGCATCTAGGTTGGTGCCACATTCTAGCTGTTGTGAATTGTGCTGCTATAAACATTGATGTGGCTGTGTCCCTGTAAGTATATAAGGGGGGTGACTCAAAATGGGATAGGGAGGAAGAGCATGAGAAGAAGACTACCACTAAATAGAGAAGAGAGGTGGGAGGGAAAAAGAGGGAGAAGGGGAGTTGCACAGAAGATGGAAGGAGAACCTCATTGTTATACAGAATACATATATGATGTTGTAATGAGAAAAAGAAAAAAAAAGTGTGTCACATTAGATTGGATAGAGAGAAAGGATGGAGAGGAGGGGAGGAGTAGGGAGGATAGGAAGGGCAGCAGAATAGAATAGACAATAAGATTGATGTATGTACATTCCATGTATGTATTATATATCAAAATGCATTCTACTGTCATGTATGACTAAAAAAAATAAATAAAAATTTTAAATATAAATAAATAAATAAATAAAATAAAGGTATTGTGTCCATCTACAACTAAAAATAAAAATTGCTTGTGTGTATCGGTACACGTGTGTGCATGATTGGACACACACTCAGGGATAAATAGCCACGAGGTAACTAGAGGCCATTCAGCATAGATCCAAACACACTGCAGAGTGGCATGAACCATTGCCTTGAAGGAATCATCAAAGGAAGCTTACTGCATGTTGCTCATACACAGAGGCAACAAAATGGGTAAGATGTCAAAATGTATAAAACAAAATGGCTTTGGTTTGTGAAAGAGTGACCTCCAGTTATGAGGAAGGTGCACCAAAAAAATGGGGTTCTCCAGGGCTGTGACTAAGAGTTAATGAATACAATGAGTGCACTCATTCCTGCCTTAATGTGGCACTTTGTTATTAAGGGATAATTGGTTTGTGATATCTCATTCGCCCTTGCTGTGCCATTTTTGTGATTGTAAAATAGAAACTTAATAGCTTCTGTGTCTCATGTGAAGTGTGACATTGTATTCTGTGTAGTTTTATAAGTTTATATATTTTTTATTTTTACATTTAAAAAAGTATGTTATGAAGCTTGGATTTTTCGTTTTAGGGCTCCATTTATTACAATCAGGAGGGTACCTCTTGGTACGAGGGAGATTGGGTCTACAACATCAAAAAGGGCTGGGGAATAAGATGGTAGGTATGATCACTGCCACGTTTGGGGTGTAGGTGAAAAAGTGTGTGTGGGCCCAAATAACTCTCACTTAGCCTACAGATAAGAGGATACATTTCTGTCAAAGCAGGTGGAATATTTAAATTAATCTCCAAAGTGAAGAAAACATTCCATAAAAATTTTAGAAAAATAACATTAAACATACTGATTCAGTTTAGGTAGAAACTGCCTTTCTATGTTCTTTGTATTAATCATCAGTCTTCATTATTTGTTGTATATTTTCTGAAGAATGATGACACATTTGCTTGATTTTGGATTCAGATGTAGAATCTAATATTTTACTAAAAGGATTTTTAATGTTTTAATAAAATGATTAAAATATTTAGGCACAAATATTAACTAGTCATCATATGATAGTGAATTATTTCTTACCTACTTTGTCACCTTAATATCAGTGGGTTTAATAAAGTGATTTATTCTGCTCCCTAAGATGATAATTTTTACTGACCACATGCCCACCTGCTGGACTTCAGCACAGTGAAGAGTGTTGGGGTCCCAGGGCTGGATTTCTGTCACTGCTTGCTGCCTGTTGGTTTATTTTGTTCCAGTTACAAATCTGGAAACATATATGAAGGCCAGTGGGAAGACAATATGCGCCACGGGGAAGGCAAGATGAGATGGCTGACAACAAATGAGGAGTATACCGGCTCCTGGGAGAGGGGAGTCCAGGTAGGACTGGGCCATCTTGGCGTGGCACACCCACAGCGATGCTGTACTCATCCTTAGCCCTGGTATGTGAATGATATTGTTCAATAGTCTAAAATTAAAGCTCTGCTGAATTTAGAAACTCAAAATATTCTTTACTGGTCTCAACTGTATCTTTTTTTAATTGCTGTTTTATTATTTAGTGTTCTCTAATAGTGTCATACACAAGCTAGATTCTGCCATTGGCAACTTCATAAATTCAGGTGGCTCCTGTAAGGGCAGGGACTATTATTTGTACTTTAGAAATGTTGGATTTTCAGCCACATGTGGTAACACATCCCTGTCATCCCAGCAATTTGTGAGGCTGAGGCAGGAGGATTGCAAGTTCAAGTTCAGCTTGGGCAACTTAATGAGACTCTGTCTTGAAATAAAAAATAAAAAAATATATAGAAGAATATATATAGAAGAATGGAACTTGACCCTTGTCTTTCACCCTGCACAGAAGTCAACTTTGATCCCCTTAGGAATTAGACCAGAAACTCTGCAACTGCTAGAAGAAAACATAGGCCCGACACTCCCAACATGTTGGCACAGGGCTTGACTTCTTTACGAAGACTCCTAAAGCACGAGAAACAACCCCCAAAATCAATAAATGGGATGGCATCAAATTAAAAAGCTTCTGCACAGCAAAGTGTGAAGAAAGAACCTAAAGAATGAGAAAAGATCTTTGCTACCTACTCCTCAGATAGGGACTAATATCCAGAATATATAATGAACTCAAGAAACTTACCACACCAAATAACCCAATTAGTAAATGGGCAAAAGGACTAAACAAGACACTTCTCAAAAGAAGAAATACAAATGACAAAAAAATATATGGAAAAACGTTCAACATCTCTAGCATTCAGGGAAATGCTACTCAAAAACTACACTGAGGTTTCATCTCATTCCAATTAGAATGTCAGTTATCAAGAATACCAGTAGCCAGGCACAGTGGCACATTCTTGTAATGCAAGTGACTTGGGAGGCTGAGCTAGGAGGATCACAAGTTCCAGGCCAGCCTCAGCAATTAAGTGAAGCCCTAAGCAAGTTAGTGAGATCCTTTCTCAAAAATAAAAAGGACTGGGGTTGTGGCTCAGTGGTACAGTGCTTGTCTGGCATGTGTGAGGCACTGGGTTTGATTCTTGGCACCACATATAAATAAATAAATAAAATAGAGGCTGGGGTTGTGGCTCAGTGGTAGAGTGCTCGCCTAGCATGCACGAGGCACTGGGTTCAACCCTCAGCACCACGTAAATGTAAAATAAAGACGTTGTATCCACCTTAAAAAAAAACAAACTTAAGAATAACTATTTTAATAAATAAATAAAAATAAAGGTCCATTGACTATTTTAAATAAATAAATAAAAAGGGCTGAGGATATGGCTCAGTGGTAAAGTGCCTCTGGGTTAAATCCCTGGAACCAAAAAAAAAAAAAAAAAGAATACAAGTAGTAATGTGTTGGCAAGGATATGAGAAAAAGTTACACTCATACATTGTTGGAGGGACTGCAAATTAGTACAACCACTCTGGAAAGAAATATGCATATTCCTCAAAAATCTCTACCATATGACCCAGCTATCCCACTCTTTGGTACATATTCAAAATATCTAAGATCAGCATACTATAGTGATATGGCCACATCAGTGTTTGTAGTAGCACAATTCATAATAGCCAAATTGTGAGATCAACAGATGAATGGATAAAGAAAATGTACATATACACAATGGATATAGCCATAAAGAAGAATGAAATTAAGGCATTTGCTGGTAAATGGATGGAATGGAGGACAAGATGCTAAGTGAAATAAGCCAGATTCATAAAGTCAAGGGTCGAATGTTTCCTCTGGTCTGCAGAAGCCTGTCCAAAATAAGGGGAGGAGGGAAGAGAAGAAGGGAAACGGAGGTATTCCACCAAAATAAAAGATCAGCCAGGCGCAGTGGCACATGCCTGTAATCCTAGTGGCTCAGGAGTCTGAGACAAGAGGATTGCACGTCAAAGCCAGCCTCAGCAAAAGTGAGGTGCTAAGCAATTCAGTGAGACCTGTCTCTAAATAAAATATAAAATAGGCCTGGGGAGGTGGCTCAGTGGGTGAGTTAGTTCCCCTGAGTTCAATCCTTGGTAGTTCCCCGAGAAAATAAATAAAAATAAAGATGCAGGGAAGTGAGGAAGAGGAAGAAAGGAGGGTTAAGGGAAGAATAAATCTGACCTAACTTTCCTGTGTGCACATATGAATATAACTTAGTGAATATCATCATCATGTACATCCATAAAATAGTAACTAAAAACAAAAATAAAAAACCCCCAAACAGGGGCTGGGTATGTGGCTCAAGTGGTAGTGCGCTTGCCTAGCATGTGTGAAGCACTGGGTTCGATTCTCAGCACCACATAAAAACAAAATAAAGATATTGTGAAAAACTAAAAAATAAATATTTGGAAAAAAAAATTTTAAAAACCCAAACAACTAAAAATAGCAGAAAGATCAGTGGAGGGGAAGGGAATCCGGGGGAGAAGAGGAGAGAAAAGGAAGGACTAGTGACTGAATTAGAACAAATTATATTCCGTGCTTTTTTAGTTATGTCAAAATGAATCCTAATGTTATGTATAACTAAAAAGAGCCAATAAAAAAGGGAAAAGTGGAAACACTTATTTTAAATGTAAAAAAGATAAAACAAGGCTTTGGATGTGGCTCAGTGGTAAAGCACCCCTGACTTCAATCCCCAGTACTGGGGAAAAAGCAAGAGAAAGAAAGAAACAAATGATGGATTTCCTGCACAGAAGAGAAAAACTCTGGTATCAGTTCATAAAACTTGAATTTTCTAATATATATTAATCTGGTAATGGGGATCTTGTTAAACTAACATAATAGCTTCACTTTTTTTGTAGGTTCTTTGGTGGTGTTTATATAGGCAATCATCTTTGCAAGTACAGTCAACTTATATCGTCTTTCTAATCTGTCTGGAGTTTTCCCTCTTACTATAATACAATAGTATTGTGGGTAGGACATCCTGTATGATAGAGGTACGGAAATCCTTATGCCATTCTTGATCCTACTAGTAAAGAATTCAGTCTTTCATCAGGGTTGATGTTAGCTGTAGATTTTTCATAGATGCCCTTTTCTGGTTCAGGAAGCTCTCTTTAATAATTCTTCTTCTTATTATTTTAATTCTTTTTGTGTTTTATTTTGAGACGGGGTCTCACTAAGTTGCTTAGGGCCTTGCTAAGTTGGTGAGGCTAGCCTGGAACTTACAATCCTCCTGCCTCAGCCTCCTGAGATGTTGGATATACATTAGCTGCCATGCCCAGCTAATTCTCAATTTCCTTACAGTTTTTATTATGAATGGATATTGACCCTTAAAGGCTTACATAATTTGTCTTAGGTAAAGAGATTGGTTAGTAAGTAGTTGAGCTGATATTGAACCTAGTTTGTGTGGCTCCAAAGTTCATGTCCTCCAAGTTATCACTGTATTTGTCTTAATTTCAAATGAATTCAGGTAAAAGGAGGAAGTCTTTTGAGCATTTCTGATGGCATCTCACTTTCTTTTCAGAATGGCTTTGGAACACACACATGGTTTCTCAAGAGAATCCCCAACTCCCAGTATCCTTTAAGAAATGAATACATAGGAGAGTTTGTGAACGGATGTCGTCATGGACATGGAAAGTTTTACTATGCCAGTGGAGCCATGTATGCGGGAGAATGGGTTTCCAATAAAAAACACGGCATGGTGAGGGTCCCGGGAAGATTATATCTAAAACATTACACAGAGCAACTGAAATGCAGTAAAACGTGACTCATTTGTGGCCAGTAAATTGCATTATCGATTTTGCATAGATAATTCACTGTTAAGGTGGTTACATAAATTTTAAAATATTTTTGACATGTTTTCTATTTCCTGGATATTTAGAGGTTATTTAGTTTGTGTTTCATGTGTGTGTGTGTATGTGTGTGAGGATGGTTTGGGTTTCAAAGTATCAGACAATCTAGTTTGATGTGCCGTATATAATAAAGACTAATGTGAATGTGGGCTTAGGTTGGTTTGATTCGGTGACTTTTTGATATCAGGATTTCCTTTCGTCTGTCCACATCATCTGCCCCCATGTCAGCTTCACTCTTGTGTTGTCCCTTCCCCATGACTGCAGGATAGCTGCTGTAGTTCAAGACTTCACACCCATGTGCCACACTAAGTAGAAGAAAAGAAATTCTTTTCCCTAAATCCTTCTATAAATGTCTTCTCATTTCACAGAGCTGAACTGCATCATTTGCTCACCTCTGAATCAGTAATTGAACTTTGACAAGCAGCAGGAAGCACCTCTTGTGCCCTGGGCACTCTGCTGGTCATGTGCATAGTTTTAATAAGACCCATTCTGTGATGTAAAGGGGCTTATAGTTGGGGAGAGGTTCTGGGGTAGGTATAGAAAGAGGAGAGAAAGAAGAGTAAAGGAGGGAAGAAGCAGCAGGAAGAAGAGGAGAAAAGAGGATTTACACAGAGATATGATACCCTAGGAGCCAGGCTGTATGCGGCAGCTTCAAAACAAATAGCCCCATCAGGCAGCTCAGGAGGCAGAGGCAGGGGGATCCAGAGTTCAAAGCCAGCCTCAGCAACGGCGAGGCACTAAGCAACTCAGTGAGACCCTGTCTCTCAATACAATACAAAGTAGGGCTAGGGATGTGGCTCAGTGGTCGAGTGCCCCTTAGTTCAATTCCAGTACCAAAAACAAAACAAAACAACAACAACAACAACAAAACCCCACCACCAACAACAACAAGAACAACACCAAAAAAATCCTCAACTCCAAACCCTCGAAAGAGCCTTTGATGTGCATCCACCAATGTTTTTTTTCCCCCAAGGAAACATTTCCCAAACTGCAAAATGTTTTCTACCTGCAGGGTCGATTGACTTTCAAGAATGGGCGTGTGTATGAAGGCCCGTTTTTCAATGACCACATAGCACAGTTTCCAGATCTTGAAGTTGAATTTATAAGTTACCTGGACCTGCCCGTAGATGATGCCCAAATAGACAGGCAACGCAAATCTTCTGATAGTGCTGGTAGGATCATTTACTCAGTTGAAAACAAATCAGCCTGCTTTTATCTATGTGTCCATTCATGAAAATATGTCTGATACTTCAAAAAACAGAAGTTTCCTGTAGCAACTGTTTTCTTAGTTTTTTCCTCATATGGTTGTATCACATTTTGTTAGAAAACATTTGGACATAATGGTGAAAACTTTTAACATTGTTTTTCTTAATTATCCCCTTTATTTGTCTTCATCATTTGCTAGAAATTATCAGAAAGCTTGATGGCAGTAAAAGTCGTTCTGTGTTAGGATCAGGCATTGAACTGGACCTAAATTTGCTGCTGAACATGTATCCTAAGGAAAACCAAGCAGAAGAAAAAAAGCAGGTAGAAACCTTTTTATTCTATAAATTTATATTGTAGATTTAAATAACAGAATCTCCACAGTCCTGGTATGCTAGAGCTGGTGATTGTTGCCACTTGTCGAGTGTCTTCTATACACACGCATAACAGGCTTTAAGTAGATCATCTTGTTTAATTTGCAAGGCAGCCCTGTGAGTGAGCAGGCTGGTGAGAAAATGGAAGCCCACAGGGAGGGATTCAGTTTCTCTGAGTTCAGGGAAACTGAAAGTCACATCACCCCCACACTCAGGTCAGTTTGAAGGCCAAGACTGTAGCCACCTCCCTCGGTGGGATGCTAATTCTGTTGTACATTATTGCAGACTTTTAGGATTCAGGAGAACTTCAGGCCCTTAGAAATCACTGGAAATTGAGAAGTCTTTAGAGACAGATGACTGTCTGGAAAATTATAGCTACCAGGTACCAGTTAGACCACAGCCCCTGCTTAGACTGGGGACCAGCATGTTTCCTCCAGAAACGCTTGTTGAAGATGTTACTTCAAGAACCAGCCAGCCTCTGCGCTGCAAAGCGTCTTTGCCCTTTCCTCTTCCTCATCACTACTTCCTCTGGCTCCTGGTTCTCTGAGCCTCAGGAAGATGCCTCACTCCATCTCCTCTCCTCCTATTTTGGGTTCCAAGGCCATCACTGTAACTCAGGCTCCCAGAATCAAAATTCTACTGCAAGATTCGTGTTAAAAATATGAGTCTTCAGACTGGGGTTGTGGCTCAGTGGTAGAGCGCTTGCCTAGCATGGGTGAGGCACTGGGTTTGACCCTCAGCACCACATAAAAATAAATAAAATAAAGGTCCATCAACAACTGAAAAAAAAAAAAATAGGAGTCTTCATCACATTCCCTAATTTCAGAAGTAGAAAATGTAGAAAGCAGATAAGGAAAAAGTAAAAGAGGCTTTCCATCCCAATAAAATCTTGTGACCCTCTTTCCCCCCAAATTTTTTTGGGGGTGTACTGGGGACTGAACCCAGGAATGCTTTACCACTGAGCTAAATCCCTAACCCTTTTTATTTTTTTAGAGACTGAGTCTTGCTGAATTGCTGAGGCTAACCTTGAACTTGTGATCCTCCTGCTTTAACCTCCCAAATCACTGGGATTACAGGCGTGTACCACCAAGCCCAGCTCCTTCTTTCCAATTTTTTTTTTTTTTGGTGGGGGATGGTACTGGGGCTTGAACTCAGGGGCACTTGACCACTGAGCCACATTCCCAGCCCTGTTTTGTATTTTATTTAGAGAGAGGGTCTCACTGAGTTGCTTAGCACCTTGCTGTTGCTAAGGCTGGCTTTGAACTTGTGATCCTCCTATCTCAGCCTCCTGAGCTGCCTCTTTCCAATTTTTAATGTTCATAGATAGAACTAGAATCATTCCATTCACAAAATCTTTGTCTTCACATGGAATTTAATGCTAGCTATTCAGTGCCATAAGATGTGCTCCTACAATATAATTTTTAGGTGAATAATATATACTGATTTACCAAGAAAGGTGTGATCATATTGTTTACATTATTCTCTCCCTAATCTCTTATATTATAATAATGTAATATATATAAAATCTCTTATATGTTATTATTATACCATTTTACACTTTGGAGTTCTGTCAAATATGTGGGTCTTATACAACTTATAGATTTAAAAATATCTTGACTATATCATAATCACAAAGGGAACACATGCTCTTACCAAAAATTCAAACATTATGGAAATATGACACAGAAAGTAAAGGATCCTGTGATTCTACACTCGGGGAATACATTTAAATGTTTTTAATGACTATAATATTTCATGATAGACATATTGAAATTTAGTGAATTTTCTATAACTTACTTTTTACTTTTGATTGTGAGCTGATTTTAGACTTACAGAGAGTTGAAAAAATTGTGGTCTCCATATATCTTTCTCTCAGCTTCCCTTAATGTACCATCGTGCATGACCATGGTACAGTGGACAGACCCCAGGAATGAGCATTACAGCAACCCTGGTGCCCCACTACCAACTTCTAGGGCAGAATTTTACCAGTTTTTCTCCTAATGCCCTCTTTCTGTTCTGGCATTCAACCTGACCCCATGTTGCACTGGGTTGTCTGTGTCCTTAACCCTCTAACCTGTGACAGCTCCTTCATTTTCCATTGTCTTCATGACCTTGAGACCTCTCAAGAGGACTGCTTAGTTATTTTTTATTTATTTATTTTTTAATTTTTTATTGTTGGTTATTCAAAACATTACATAGTTCTTGATATATCATATTTCACCCTTTGATTCAAGTGGGTTATGAGCTCCCATTTTTACCCCATATACAGATTGCAGAATCACATCAGTTACACATCCATTGATTTACATATTGCCATACTAGTGTCTGTTGTGTTCTGCTGCCTTTCCTATCCTCTACTATCCCCCCTCCCCTCCCCTCCCCTCCCCTCCCCTCTTCTCTCTCTGCCCCCTCTACTGTCATTCATTTGTCCCCCTTGTATTATTTTTCCCTTTCCCCTCACTTCCTCTTGTATGTACTTTTGTATAACCCTGAGGGTCTCCTTCCATTTCCATGCAATTTCCCTTCTCTCTCCCTTTCTCTCCCACCTCTCATCCCTGTTTAATATTAATCTTCTTCTCATGCTCTTCAACCCTACTCTGTTCTTAGTTACTCTCCTTATATCAAAGAAGACATTTGGCATTTGTTTTTTAGGGATTGGCTAGCTTCCTTAGTTATTTTTTAGAATCTCTCTCAATTTGGGTTTAAGATTTTCTTCACAAGTATATGTGTTTATTATCTATTATTGGCATTCTGTCAAAAGGTGGGTATCTGAGTAGAGGTTCTGGATTATTCTATTTTCGACCAGAATAAGCTAAAGCAAACAGGCCATGGTCCTCTGAGCCTTTGAGCTACCAGTTCTCCCTCAAATGGTTGCCTTTGTCACGTGATCTGACATCAGCCCCTTTCCAGTCTGCCTCTGTCAGTCCTCTCCTCCTCACCATGACCCACAGAACACTGGTTTGCTGCTGCAGAGTCACACTTGGCTCTGGGCACGGTCCCAAATGCCTTCAATTCACTGAATCCTCCCAGCAGCCTCTGGGCAGATCTGGGGTTGTCCCATTTTGCACAGGATGGGCTGGGCAGAAGGGGATGACTGCTTCACTGCAAGCCCTCCTGGTGTTCCTGGAGCCCCCCACCCCAGCCACTGTCTGTTCCAGGCCCGGCCTCTCCTTGGGGTGCCTGCTCTGTGAAATTCTACTGCTCATTCTGTTCTCCCAGGTTCAGTTCAAGTGCACCTTCCTCCAAGGAGCTGCTGCTTTAGGATTTCTCTTCACCTTGGTTCAGTTCTCTCAGCGATACCTCCTTATTGCGTAAGGTGCATGTCTTGCGTTTATTACTGGATTTTAAGCTTCATGAAGACAAATTCTGTGTTGTGCATTGAATTGAATCTCAAAAAGCAGGAGTTAATGGCAAGAGTAACCAATGCCTGATGCACCATCCAGGTGGGGGCTTTTGGTTCTCCTTGGGGACCCCAAATGCTATTCTTCACATTCTCTGAATGTTTAAGAGGGAGAGACACAGGCTAACTGGTTTTGAAGAGGGGGACACTATACAGGCTGTCAGGCTGTGTGGATGGGGAGTTCAGGAGAGCATAAGGGCATCGGAGGCCTGGGAAAATACTAAAAGGTGAACTGGGGACAGAGAAAGGTTAGTACAGCAATCAACATGGACATTGCTTAGTGCCTATATCTTCATCCCTAACTGTGTTAGCTAGATGTCTTTGGTACATGCTGTTTATCAGGTTAAGGAGTTCCCTTCTATTCCTAAGTTGCTGCTGGTTTTATCATGAATGGATGTTCATTCTGTCAAATGCATAAACTGGTATGATCATGAAGCTTTTCTTATTTAATGTACCAATATGGTGAATTTTGTTGATTGTTTTTTCAAATGTCCAAACCATCCCTGCACCCCCAGCCAGCATAAACTCCACTTGGTGTTGATGTATTATTTGTTTTACATATGGATTCAATTATTTTGTCACAAGGATTTTTGCATCTATGTTCAGGAGGGATAACGACAATAGAATTTTATTGCTGCCATTGAGACAGGATGCCATCACATTGCAGTGTGAAAGGAACTTCATTTTCCAGATTTTTTTTACTGTTCAGAAATGGTATTTTATTGACTAGGGGTGACAGGCAGAATAAAACATTGAGCTCCCCCAGGTAAGAAGTACCTGCTTTCTTTACATGTACTGTCCTCATTTGATTTAGAAAACAGGTGCTTTGTCTTTTACTGTTCCTCCTATGAAGCAGGATTAAGATACATGGCCAACTTTTTTCAGGTAGAATTCGCTGTCTTAAGAAACATTACAGAATTAAGAAGAATCTATAGCTTCTACAGTAGCCTAGGATGTGATCACTCTCTGGATAATACATTTCTGATGACAAAGCTTCACTTCTGGAGATTTCTAAAAGATTGCAAATTTCATCACCACAATATAACTCTTGCTGATATGGACAGGATATTAAGTGGTGAGTATTCAAGGTCCTTTACTTCCTTGGGTTTAGAGGACAGTGTATCACACTGCCACTTGCAAACGAGTTCAGAAATGTTGAGAGAGTAGGGAAGGCAAAAGTCGGGAAAGGAGTTCCAGAAATTAACCTGTGTCCTTGATCTCAGTGCTCTCAATGCTCAAGGTTCTAGAATATGTTACACATCCTTTCCAATTTTTAAATTTTAGCCAACAGTGATATACCAGTTGAAGAAATTCATTCTCCATTTAGAACAATACTTTTGAGAACATTCTTGAACTATCTGCTGCGCTTGGCTTACCACATTTATCACAAAGACTTTCAGTAAGTACCACTCTTGGATCCCTGTGAGGGGCTGACGCGGAGCCCACCTGTGCTGTAATTACAGTGCTGTCCTCTTGTCTCTGTTAATCAGTGTTTTTACATATCTTTGAAATGCAGGACTAGGACCAAAATTTTTCCACAAATATCACCCACAAAGCCCTAAGATATTAGATTAGGCTTTGAAAACCCTTCGTATCTGAGTTGTTTAATATTGCAAATAGCTCTTGGAATTCTATTCAGAAGTAATCACAACTAACTCTTACTTCTTAGGTCATAATTTCCTGTCTGTCTTAGAGCAAAAGTGATTCTCTCTCTCTCTCTCTCTCTCTCTCTCTCTCTCTCTCTATATATATATATATATATATATATATATATATTTTTTTTTTTTTTTTAACTTTTTATCTTAAAAAATAATTTTAGGTTTTCAGAGTTGTTGCCAAAGTAGTGTGTAGAGCTCCCGTGTATCCTTCACTCAAATTCCCCTACTGGTGACTCTTATGTAGTTATGATGCATTTATCAAAAGTAAGGAATCACTGGGTGCAATGGTGTATAGCTGTAATCCCAGTGGCTCTGGAGGCTGAGGCAGGAGGATCTCGAGTTCAAAGCCAGCCTCAGCAATGGTGAGGCACTGAGCAACTCGGTGAGACTCTGTCTCTAAATAAAATACAACATAGGGCTAGGATGTGGCTGGCTCAGTGGTCAAGTGACCTTGAGTTTAATCTCTGGTACCCCCCCAAAAAAATTAAAGTAAGGAATTAATGTTGCTATAATATTATTAATTAAACTAGATACTAGTAGGATTTCCCCAGTTTTTCCCCTCTCTTGTTTCTGTTTCAGGATCTAATCCTGGATCCCACAATTCATTTTGCTGTCATGTCTTCTCAGACTCTTCTAATCTATGACACTTTCTTGGACTCTTTGTCTTTCATAACCTTCACATTTTAAGAAATGCTGGTCAGTTATTTGGTAAAATGTCCCATGGTTTTGGTTGGCATCTGATATCTTCTCTTGATTACACTGTGGCGTGGATTTGGGTGAAGAACACTGTGGCAGAGAACTGCCCTTCCTATCATGTCATACAGGCAGTGTGTGATGTCAGTGTGTCTTGTTACTAGTTATGCTAACCTGGCTCACAGATTAAATGGCATTAGGCAAGTTTTTCTACTGAAACTTACATTTTCCCCTTCTCCCATTTCTATTTATACTGTATTTTTTAGAAGTATTAAATCTTGCCCACAATCCAGAAAAGAATTAAGTTCTAGCTTCTGGGGAGAGGAGTAATTATGGTATTTTTTTAAATATTTATTTTTTAGTTGTAGTTGGACACAATACCTTTATTTTATTTATTTATTTTTATGTGGTGCTAAGGATCAAACCAAGGGCTATGCACATGCTAGGCAAGTGCTCTACAGCTGAGTCACAACCCCAGGCCTAATTATGGTATTTTTAATCACAGAAGCAGAAGTCCGTCGCTCTTTTTGTGTTTCACAAAACTGATGACTGAGAATATCCATCCAAATGCCTACCAAGTAAAAGGTAAATATAAGAATAATAGGATCAGGCTAGGTGCTGTTGCATACTTATAATCCCAGCAATTTAGGAGGCTGAGGCAGGAGGATCTCAGAGATCAAAAGTTTGAGTTCAGCCTGGGCAATTTAGTGAGACCTTATCTCAAAAAAATATAAAGGGCTGGGGATGTAGCTCAGTGGTAAAGTGTCCATGGGTATAATCCCCAGTATAAAAAAAAAAAAGAAAAAGAAAAATAAAGAAAGAAAAAGAAAAATAGGATTACATTTGCTATCATTTCTTCACAATTTAATTCTATAATCATTTTCGGAATGTTCTATTTTAGGCACTTTGTTCAGTGAGCAACAGAGGACACTCTACTCAATGAATTACATTGATAAGTGCTGGGAGATTTACATAGCTTATTGCAGACCAAATGCAGCTCCACCCAATGAGCTTACAATGAAGATAAGACACTTCCTCTGGATGTTGAGAGTAAGTTTAATACCACTTAGGTTTGAAATTGGCTTTAACTGGTCCTGGCATGGTAGCATACCACTGTAAATCCCAGCAACTTGGGAGGCTCAGGCAGGAGGTCACAAATTCAGGGCCACTGTGGGCACCTCAGCAAGACCCTGTCTAATAAAAATAAAATAAAAATTTAAAAAGGGCTGGGAATGTAGCTCAGTGATAGAGTGCCTCTGGGTTAAATCCCCAGTACCATAAGGAAAAACAAAGTCTCTGAAGTTGGTTTTCTATTTATAGGTATTTTTATATTAATTAAAGGAAAGGTATTCTAGGTGTGATATGTAATGAGGTGAAGATTTGGGATGGATTTTCATGGTCACTGAATGTTTACTGAGTCCCCTTTGGCAGAAGAGAGTCATGTAAACGGTCTGTGATGGTGGGAAGCCCAGATACAGGGATGGTGCCACAGGTGAGGGGAGGGAACAGCCTGGGTGACAGCACCTTTACTCCTGCAATCCTGCCTTTCAAGGAAGACAGGAGGAGGACTTGTTCATGTGGGGTGCCATGCCATGGCCTGCGGTCCCAGGTACTTGGGAGGTGGAGGCAGTGTGGGCAACGTCGAGTCCTGTCTCAAAAAGAAAAAAAAAGAATGCTCATCAGAAAAGTGATTTTTAAAAGTTAATTTGAAAAATAGTGAGACTTTATTTATGCAATGTTCTTATACTAGCAATAGTTTTATTCCACAATACTTGAAATTTTGGGAATGCAAATGATGGGAAAATTGAACACTAATGATAGAGTGCTTAACATTTTTAAAGTGCTATGCATTATGAAAAACTGACAATTACTTAGTGTCTTACTGTAGGAAAATAATTTTTAAGGGTATATGATTTGGGGGCTAGAATATTATATACCTGTTTGTCTACCTTCCCCTTTCTTCATGGTCATTTATTATTGAAGAAACTTGGTCATCTGTCCTTGCAGACTAAGTCAGACATCCTGGTTTTTGTGGTAGAGGGGGTTCCATGGGACCCAAGTGACCATGGGGCTCAAGTGATCCCCAAGTGATCCATGGGGATCTGCAGCCATCTGCCCTCACGCTCCCACATGAAGGATTTCAGAGGGGGGACTTACAGAGCGGCAAGCAAGGGTTCATACTCCTGGCAAAGGCACTGTGGACTGTCTCTGAAGAGAATGGTGTGGCTCTTAGAGGTGGCATCTGACATCTTCTTCTTTTCCCCACACTCTCATTATAGTGGCTGGATTAGGGGATTGATGAGATTCAGGTTTTTATTTTGTGACCAAGCCACAGGTGGTATGTGTCCTTCCTGTTACATCCCATCAAGAGGGATTCCTTGTAGTGATGCTGTGATTGATCAGTGGGTCATACAGTGTCAGTGTGATCATCTATTATAATGTTTCCCATAAACCCTGTCTAGGGGCTCTGCAGCCCCCAGTGGTCATACTAATGTCCATTAGTTCACAAGAGACTATACAATGGCAATTTTCCAAATCTGTCATTTCTTGTACATTCATTAGCTGTGAGTCTTCAAGAACTTACTTCATTGTTTGAGTACTCTTGAGATATAATCCATACAGGAAGGGAGGGAGAAATGGTTGATTTTTTTTCCTTGATTAATTTTCAGAATAATGAATTAGTATTCTAGCAATTCAGGGTTTTTAATTTTAATATGGACATAATATCTCTTATCCCACTGAAGACATGATTTGAAGGGGGGAGGCTTAATGGTTTTTCTCTGTTCTTACAGAATACCTCTGTTCCCTCCAAATGCTGTTTTTTGTCTGTCTGGTTTGGTTCCTTGGTGTTTACAGTAAGCCTTTCCTTCAGATGTGTCGTGAACCTTGGCTGTCACACACATATAAGGCTGCAGCTCTAAAGCTATTAGGTGGCACTTGTCAAAGAATAGGTTTCACTGTAGAGGGATCAGCCAGGAACCTGCCCTGCTGCAAACTGTGAATGCTGATGGAGCTTTTCTCTTGGGGTTTTCCAAAAGATGTCTCCTGACTCCTGCGTGGGACACAGGTGCCTGATTATCACAGGCCTTAAGACAGAGTGAAGGGCAGAACTGGGTGTGGGAGAAGGGCCTTATCAAGACCCATTTAATCTATCTTTTGAGCAAAGCACTGTGTTTTCTGCCCAAATTCTCTCTGACCCAGTTTTTATGAAGAGAAAACCTTCAGTGTAGAGAGGGGACCAGCCACACTCGACTTCCTGAGCTGGGCTGCTGTGGCACCTCTCCTTCCCAAGCTGCACACTGGCCTCTCCCGCCCTGAGCGCCTTTGCCTTGTTCTGCTGGGGCCAGCAGCTCAGCCCGCTCAGCCCATGGAACGTGTTGATATTTTAAACCTGGATCATCCAACTTCCATTTTGTCTGTCCTGTGTCTGTGTGAAAAAATCATACTTTGTTGTTTTAGAGAGATTAGAAAAGGGGTAGAGAGGCAAATACTAATGGTAGTCCAGAATGCTTTTCACAATGATAGTTTTTAAGATATTGATTTCTGGCATATTTTCTTAAAGTGTTATATAACACTAGCATGTGCATGACATTAAAATATATACCTGTTTATAATTAATTATGCACAGTTATGATGTGGTTGGTTTTTGCTTTTATAGGACTTTAGGATGATAAATAAAGAATTAACTGCAACCAAATTTGTGGCAGTAATAGCAGAGGACAATCCTTTCATACATGATGGGGTCGACAGCAACTTAGAACTTGAGGTTTGTAAAGATGTGTCACAAATGGTGTTTGTTCTGCCTTGGACACCAAGAACCAAGATCTGATTGAAAGAATCTGAACCCAAATATATGAAACAGTTTTTTAATATTTAACATTTTTAACATTTTTTTAATATTTATTTTTTTAGTTATAGGTGGACACAATATGTTTATTTTATTTTTATGTGGTGCTGGGGATTGAACCCAGTTCCTCACTCACGGCAGGCGAGTGCTCTACCTCTGAGCCACAATCCCAGCCCACATATACATTTTTGATTGTTAGAATAATAGAGATTAATATTAGAAAGAAGGATATTTCAATGTCAGAAAAATGAATAAGAAATGAACACCCAAATCAATCTCTGGTCTGCTTTTAGGTGTGTCAGAATGAGTGACATCCCTATGTTTTCTTCTATTTCAGCTGGTTTTCCTGGAATTCTTTGAAGCTCTCTTATGCTTTGCAGTCAGCTATGTTCCTGACCAAATGAATAAATCCTGTTTACATGCTCAATATGATGATCTGTTTGGAAACAAAATTGGAAGTATTCAAATGGTAATGAGTCAGGTAACATAATTTAGAATTTACAAACAAGGAATGGTTTTATTCTGGAATGGCTAAACCTCCATCAAAACTATCTTGGGGGACTGGGCTATGGCTTGCCTAGCATGTGTGAGGCACTGGGTTCAATCCTTAGCATCACATAAAAATAAATAAATATAATAAAGGTATTGTGTCCATCTACAACTAAAAAAAATCAAAAAATAAAACTATCTTGGGCATTTGAACCCTTCTAGGAAATAATTTAAAACTTAAAATTTATGCCTTTTCACGTTTTGAAAGGTGTATATTGCTTTGTTTTGCTTTTTTAAGTTAGGGAAAATGTATTTCCTGGAAATGGTCCAAGAAGGAGACTCCTAGCCACAGCAGTGAAAGTATCATAATGGAGGCCAGCATGCATACTGATTAGATAACATTGGGAAATCTGATGTCATTATCAGTCATGTGTATGTAGTGTTTAAAAGACCAGAAAGCTTGTGCCAGAGCAAAGGTATCAAGGGACATAAAAATATGAGTACACAAAAGATGCTAAACAAGTCCCCGAGGATAGTTGGAGGCCAGAAGACAGTGGGTTGATATATTCAAAACATTAAAATAAAAATCTGCCAACCAAAATTCTTTTATCACTCGCTTTAAAAGTAAGAAATTAAGAAATTCACAGATAAACAAAAAAAAGTTGAGGTGGGTAAGTTATGATGAGACCTACTCTGCAAGAAATCATAAATGCAGAATGAAATGAAAGGACAAGATGGTGTATCAAAGGTCACTACTATTAGATTGCTTAAAAAATAAAAACCTATAAACTGTGTACATTGAAAAATTCTGTGCATCAGACATTATTAGCCTATGGGTAAGGGATGACAGTATTTACAAGCCACATATCCTCTAAGAGGTTACAACACAGGGGCTGGGGTTGTGGTTCAGGGATGGAGCACTTGCCTAGCATGTGTGAGGCACTGGGTTTGATCCTCAGCACCACATAAAAATAAATAAATAAAATAAAGGTATTGTGTCCATCTACAACTTAAAAAAAAAGGTTACAACACATATGAAATATACAGAAAACTTCTAAAACTCGATAGCAAAAACAACAACAGCAACAAAACCCACCCAGTTAAAAAAAATTGGCAGAGAACTTGAATATGCATTTCTCCACAGAAGGTATACAAATAGCCAGGTGAGTGGTGCACACCTGTAATCCCAGTGGCTCAGGAAACTAAGGCAGGAGGATTGCAAGTTCAAAGCCAGCCTTAGCAACTTAACAAGGTCCTGTCTCAAAAACAAAAAAATAAATAAAATAAAATTTAAAAAGGCTGGGGATGTGGCTTAGTGGTTAAGCATCCCTGGCTTCAATCCTTGCTACCAAAAAAAAAAAAAAAAAAGCCAATAAACACATGAAAAGATGATCAACATTGCTAATCATTAGTGAAATCCCAGTCAAAACCACAGTAAGATACTGCCTCACACCTAATAGGTAGCCATAAAACAAGTTCAATAGTCAAAAATCTTCAGATCGCCCACCTAGCTAAAGACATTTTTATATCCAGACCAGTGGGGCATGACTCAGTGAGAAAATAACAACACAGATGAATCTCAAAATAATTTATGCTGGGTGAAAGAATCCAGGCAAAAAGGATGGACACTGTGTGATGACTATTATATAAAATTCTGTAAAGTACAAAGCAATGTGTAGTGATGGAAAGCAAAACAGTGGTTGCCTAGTAGGGGAGGGAACCCAGTTATACCTTGTTAGAAAAACACATGTGAACGTGTGTGCACGCATCTCCCTGGAAGCTGGAAACCCTCTGTGCTTGTCCTTGCTTAGAGCATCCACAACAGGAGTCCAAGTGTAGTCACGAGCCACGAGTCTGATGTCGTTACCTTTAGCAACACCAAGTCATCTTCAAGCAAGTTAGGATTCTTCCCTGATATGAGAATAAGGAAATCAGAGGTTTGTATTTACAGCCCACCATGCCACATTGACACAGCTGTGGCCAGCAGTGGACAGAACGCCTGTCTCACAAGCACTCACCTGCTGATGAGGAAAGGGAGATTCTAGCAAGCAAATGGCAGCAGCTCATGCTTATGGGGGCCTTACCAGATGCCAAGCACTTCCCAGGTGTCAGCTCACTTAATGCCCCAAATGACCTTAAAGGTCGTCTTATCTCCAGGAGAGGACTGTGGCACTGAAAGATTATGTCCATGATCTCGTAACCAGTGAATGGTGGAGCTGGGTTTGTACTGTGCAGCCTGTCCCCAGAATGTGCATCTGTCACCACAACCCTTCTTCATACTGATGAGGTCTAAGTGATGCCAAGGTCACACTGATGAGGCTGAGGCAGGAGGATTGCAAATTCAAAGCCAGCCTCAGCAAAAGTGAGGAGCTAAGCAACTCAGTGAGACCCTGTCTCTAAATAAAATATAAAATAGAGCTAGGGATGGGGCTCACTGGTTGAGTGCCCCTGCATTCAGTCCCTGGTATCCCCACCCTCCAAAAAAGGTCAAATTTAGCTGAGAATGGCCCTATTAGGAATTTTCTAATTACTTATGATGTAGAAAACTAGTTTTATAGTCCATGATGATGCAGAAGTAATATTTCACTTTGTTGTTGTTGTTGTTGTTTTAATGGAAAAGCCCAAGATCAAGAAGTCTCTAAGTGATGTCAAATGTTCCAAAATGAATTTTAAACCTTCAGGAAAAGGGCTGGCCTTCTTATCCCAGAATGGTGAGTATTTTAACTGGAGAACTTAAAAAAAATTTTTTTGTAGTTATTGATGGACACAATATCTTTATTTTGTTTATTTATTTTTATGTGGTGCTGAGGATCGAACCCAGGGCCTCACATGTGTGAGGCAAGCACTCCATCACTGAGCCACACCCGCAGCCCTTAACTGGAGAACTTTTCACACTTATAAAATGCTGCTAATCAGTTACATCCAGTCTGCTAAACTTTACAAGTTTCTCTCTTATATAAGGAGGCTGGTAAGCCGCTCCCAGCCCTCTTACGAGGGCCATGGGCATTCCCTCTCCAGGCAGGACCAGGACTAAACAGCTGGATTGCCTCACCTGGGCCCTGCCTGGGCTATATCCCCAGTCACCTGTTATTACTCAAGAGTCTCATCCTCCCTGTTTTTTTGAGGCCTGGTCTGTGTGCCAGCCTGCTCTCACTGGCCTCCTTTCTGGTTTCCCTAGGGAAGCACCTCTGGGCTGTCCCCCTGCTGACTACGCTTCCTCACTTCCTGCCCATCGCTTCCAACTTCATCCCTGTCCTCACTAGGACCCCTCAGGGCCTGGATCTTAGCACAGTTGGTGGGGACTTTCTGTCTCATCTCACAGGTGCTTTCAGTGGCTCTGGCCTAGGTTCCTGTGGTCAGCTACCCACCAAATGGTGACTTCTTCAAGGCTCTGTCCTGGGCTGCCTCCTCCTGGAGCATCTGTTGTGCAGGGACTGTCTCTTCCTGGCACTCGCTCCCTCTCTAGCTGGTCGTGCTCAGCACCCGCTGCAGCGTGTAGAGAAGGAGATCACAGTCATCCAGCCTGCCCTCCACAGTCTCTCGCTTTCTCTGATCCCTTTGCTGAGGAAAGGCTGCACCCAGCTTCTCTGCTTGCCTGCCTGTGTCTCCCGTGGCTCATCCCTACACCCAACGCTCCCCTTCCTCACCAGTGACTTTGCGCTGTTGCCCCATAACCCTGCCCTCCTGTGAACTGCTTTCTCAGGAAACCCTCTTCCCCTGGCTTCCTTCCGCAACCCTCACTCTATGTTTTCCTCTCCTCTGGGGCTAATCTGCAAGGCTGTGCAGTTTTTCTCCTATGGTGATCAGCATCCTAGCAGAGAGCCAGTCTCATGACTGTCCCTAAAGCCATCCTCAAGACGTACAGTTCCTATGAAAGCAACACAACTACAAAGGAAACCCCAGTTACTGTATTTCACCAATGATGTTATTAGCTGGTGATTCATCTTTAGTTCTAGCTATACCTTGATCTTGCCCTGGATCTTTCTGGTTGTTCCTTTAGCAATGATTGAGCACCTACTGTTTGCTAGCCACTGTGCCGATGGCTACTACTTTGTCAGCTGTCAAGGCTTTTCCCTTGGCCCATGTGGCATCTTTTCTCAAAGTCCCATTTCATCTGATTTTTGCATGCAGGTGGCTGTGACTTACTGTCCTTCAGCTAGGAGGTGTCTATGACAACGAACATAAGAATTATCTTCCTTCATATCCAGTCTTGTTCTGACCTGGACTGCATACAATAATATGATTTTCTGATTTTAAAATCTGCCAAGTGATTAAAAAATCAACATCACTTAAAAGGATGGGGAAATTAGGAATTACACCAATTAGCCTAGACAAGAAGGGTAGAAAGTGGGATATCTCTTTTGAGTTACTCTTTTGAGAATAATCATAGTTCTCTAGAAGAGAGAATTTCCTGAGGCACATACCTCTCTTGTCTTAATGGTGCTTCAGACTAAGCAGATTACAGACAGATGTTATCAAATACTTTGTCCCAGATATCTAAATAGTTTAACTGTAGCCTCTCTGAGGCTGAAGGGTGGCACCAAAAGTTCTTCTTGTGACTCCACCATGCCTGTGTGGTCCCAGTCATCTCGTGAAGGCCCAGAGGGTTGTGTTTTGGGTTCTCTGATCTTCTTATGTGCCTAACACATCTAAGGACATAACAATGATTGACAAAGCTAGTCTGGAAGGCTTTAATTTCAAGGTGAATAATTTGAAAAGTGCTGTTTAGCTGGGGGCACTGGTGCATGCCAGTGGCCCAGGAGGCTGAAGGAGGAGGATCACAAGTTCAAAGACAGCCTCAGCAAATTAGTGAGATCCTGTCTCCAAAAAAAAGTGGGGGGGGGGGCTGGGTATGTGGCTCAGTAGTTAAGCACCCCAGGTTCAATCCCTAAAGAAGAAAAGAAAGAAAAATCCCATTTATTTTGGCAAAAGATATCAAGTGATTCATGAACCATAAAATAATTCCACAAACATAAAACTTATTAAATTGTAGCCCAAAATGTGATGTCTGATATAAATGCAGGGCCTGGAATACATATAGAAGCAGTGATAGATGTCAAAGAAGATAATGGATTGCCACACATTGATGAAGAAGATGATGCTCTTAGTAAAGGACCAGGTATGTTGACTTTAAATGTAAAATATCATCTAACCACTTGAAAATTTAAGGCAAAAAATCAAAGAACAAAATCCACCAAAGGGGCTGGGGTTGTGGCTCAGGGGTAGAGCACTTGCCTGGCATGTGTGAGGCACTGGGTTTGATTCTCAGCACCACATATAAATAAGTAAACAAAATAAATGTCCATCAACAATTAAAAATTATTAAAAAATCCACCATTATTTTAAATAATTTATAAAGAAAATCAAATTGTGGGACTGGGGTTGTGGCTCAGTGGTAACACGCTTGCCTAACATGCATGAGGTACTGGGTTCGATTCTCAGCACCACATACAAATAAATAAAATAAAGGTCCATCAACAACTAAAAAATATTAAAAAAAAGAAAATCAAATTGCATTTTTTTTTTTGGTACTGCAATAGAACCCAGGTGTGCTTAACCATTGAGCCACATCCCTACCCCTTTTTTATATTTTATTTAGAGACAGTGTCTCACTAAATTGCTGAGGCTGGCTTTTGAACCTGTGATCCTCCTGCCTCAGCCTCCCAAGCCACTAGTATTACAGGTGTGCGCCACCGCACCTGACCCTCAAATTGCATTTCTAAGAACACTTAGGAGATTAAAATAATTTAGACATTACCTATAGGACATGGCCAAAACTACAACCAGAAAAAACCGGTATTAAGTTTACCGAGAAAACAATAACCTAAACACTCAGCCCCAAAAAGCAGAAAGGAGAAATAGTGAAACACTAAGAGAGCAGGAAGAAGGCAGTGGCAAGACACACTCACAGGCTGAGCATGGTGGACATGCCTGTAATCCCATCAGCTCGGGAGGTTGAGGCAGGAGGATCATGAGTTAAAGCCAGCCTCAGCAACTTAGTGAGGCCCTAAGCAACTTAGTGAGACCCTGTCTCGCATTGTGGATGTGGCTCAGTAGTCAAGTGCTGCTGGGTTCAATCCCTAGTACTAAAGGATACACTCACAGATTACAGACTAGAAACAAAAGAAAAGTAGTAGGCCTAGAATTCTACATGCCTGTCCTTCAAGTAAAAGGTAAATAAGACAACCTGAGCTTTGTGGTCTGAACAGAGGTGATAAAATGCATGTAGAGGCTGAGGCTCCTTTAGTTGAAGTGATGACGACCATGGGTTTCAGATCTTGGATTTGCTGGATTTTGGAATATCTGCACGTACATAGTGAGATATCTCTGGGAGAGACACAGGTCTAAACATGAAACTCATTTATGTTTCACATACACCTTATACAGATGCCTGAATGTCACTTTATACAATATTTTTAGTGCATCTGTGTTTGACAATGCGTCGTAAGGTCAGGTATGAATTTTCTACTTGTGGGGTCAGCACTTGGAAAGTTCTAGATTTTGGAGCATTTTGGATTTCAGATTTTCAGATTAGGGCTTCACAAACTGCACTAAGTAGGAAGGAGAAAGTAGATAGTCACAAGTAAGGCTTTATGGTAAAAGAGTCCTATGTTCAACTCCAAGCTAATACCCAGAAATTATTTTATAGGAAGATGTTAACAAAAGTAGACACAAGAAATGGAGAAAACCTGAATCATGAGGAAAAACTGTCAAAACTTTTATGAGCAAGTTCATTCAAAATTTAAGGAAACAATAAGAATTAGTCTTAGATCTTTTTTAAAAAAATCAAAACATAACAGCATAAAATAAGCCTTCCAGGTCATTTAACAAAATTAGCATAATCAGGGCTGGGATTGTGGCTCAGGGGTAAAGCACTTGCCTTGCATGTGTGAAGCACTGGGTTTGATTCTCAGCACCGCATATAAATAAATGAATAAAATAAAGGTCCATCAACATCTAAAAAATATATTTTTAAAAATTAGCATAATCAAGTTATAAAAACTCAATGAAGATTAAAAAATGAAAATAGTAACCATTGTTCTCAACAGGGAAAAAGGGTAACATGAAAACCACTTAGAGTGGGGATTCTGGGAAGATGAGGGTGGCACGTGGGTGTTTTTTTTTTCCATATTTCTAGATCCCCACATGAAGCAAGCACAATTAGAATGCAAAACCAAAAGAGCATAAACTATAGTAGAATCTTATTTTGTGATAAGGTGTTAACATGAAAGTCAAAATTTGAGTAGAAAGGGATAAATCACTAGCTACATAACTTGAGTGACCTCAGAATGCAAAAATGGACGCAAGAGGAAAAGAACAGATATAAGACACAGAAGCAATCAGAGCATCTTCCAGACCTGAGAATGTGAGGATCCAGATCTCCCAGCAGGAACTCTGCAAGCCTGGCAGAGCTGCCTGGGGGAGAGCATGTGTATGCTCCAGGGGACCAGGGAGCTCCAGGGCTCAGATGAGGGCTGCGGAGCCCCAGGAACTCACCACCCAAACTCCCTTCAGGAAAACCTAGGCCCGAGGAGACAGTGCTGGGTAGAACTCACACTGAGAAGCCTGGAGCAGAAGGGCAAAGAAGGATCCAATGAAAAGGAATTGGGAAGTCACTGAAAGAACAGAAGGGGGAGTTCTAGAATCCTGAGGCTAGAAAAACTGTTGTGCGTCATCCACCTAAGCCCTAAAGTTCAGATACCTACTTTTCTTTCTTAAAAAAAAAAAAAAAAAAAAAATCCACAAGAGAGGATAGTCTTTTTAAAATATATGTGTGTCAGTGTGTGTCTCTCTCTCTCTTTCTCTCTCTCTCTCTGTGTATGTATTTTAGCTGTTGATGGATCTTTATTTTTGATTTATTTGTATGTGGTGCTGAGAATTGAACCCAAGACTTCACACATGCTAGGCAAGCGTCTACCACTGAGCCACAACCCCAGCCCCAGATACCTACTTTTCTGTAGAAAAGAATAGGGTATGGTCTTGTCTAAAATGAAATTATTACAAGAAAAAAAGAATAAGAAGCAGAATACTGCCACGGAGAACCAAAGCCTGAAAGAAGCCTGCAAAAGAGATGAAAACTGTCACAAATATTGTAACATGAGCCCAAATAAATTGAGAATGTGATAGAAGAGATGACAGGATAATTAATCAGAATTAGAAAACCTCAGATGAGAAAACAGCTCAAGAAAGAATTTAGAAATAAAAGAAAAACATTCTTAAAAGACCAAACTAGAAGGAAAAAAGTAAACAAAAAGAGAGACTTCCTTAAGATAAATAGAAAGGGAAAGGGAGAATTCTAAAAGACTTCAAGAAAACAGATTTAAAAAGTAGGCAAATAAGTCCTAGTGTCACAGGACTCCCTATAAGAACACAAAATCAATAGATTAAATATGAAAATTGATACTTCCTGAACATTTTCTCAAAATGAAAAGACAGGACTGATATGTTCAAAGGACATCTGTAAACCTGACCCAGGACAACTAAAAAGTCCTTGTGGGGAGGGCAGGAAAGGGAGAGAGACAGACAGAGAGGAAGGCAAATTAGCAAACCCAAGGACATCTGGCAAAGGGAGCAAGTGAGACATAAACAAGATCAGACTGCCTTAAGAGAAATAGAAAGGGAAAGTTTGTTTTAAATACCAAAAAAATGTTTTTCTTAAGTTCCTAGCAGAGAGAAAATGAGCTTGGGATTTTACTTTAGTCTTCAGATGGAGTTGACTCAAGAATTCCAGTACTATTGCTCTTGCAAGCCCCTCCTCTGGACATCAGAGGACATGAGCAAAGGATGGTAGCAAACGCTGCACTAAGGACTGCGGGGCACCTGGAATGCTCCACTTCATTAGGGCAGGTGTCCCCGGCCATCCTGCTTCCTTCCTCTGCCTTAGTCTCATCTTTGCAGTGTCAGTGCCTGAAACATCTGTCCCTCAGTCCTCTCCTTGCTCCTGGAATGGAAATGTCCTGCCCTCTGAGAGTGGAGTGCTGTCAATCACTGCTGCATTCCCACAGCCTAGCAATGCTAAGTGTGCTTCTAGGGATTCAATAAAAACTTGCTAAGTATTAATGAATAAATACATAACATCAACTGGAAAGCCACTTGAAATATTAAGAGTGACTGTACCTGTAATCCCAGCTACTTGGGATGCTGTGGCAGGAGGATCACAAGTTCAAAGTCAGCCTCAGCAAAACTGAAGTGCTAAGCAACTGTCTCTAAATGAAAGAAGCCTGCAAAAGAGATGAAAACTGTCACTGGGGATGTGGCTCAGTGGTCGAGGGCTCCCGAGTTCAATCCCTGGTATTCCCACCCCCGGCAAAATCAGAAAATATGGAGAAAGAAAAACTATGAAGAGGAAAAGAAGTTTCAGTTGATGATAACAAACTATAAAGTATCTAGGAATAAACAAAAAGAATTTGTGAAATATATATTAAAAAAATAGCAAAGCCAAAAATAGACGAATGGATTACACCAAGCCGAGAAGTTTATGCACAGCAGAGGAAACAATGAGCAAAGCAAAGCTACAAACTATGGATTGGGAGAAAATATTTGCAAGCAGGACATCTCAGAACTGGGTAACACCCAGATATATAACACCCAGAATATACCTGAGGAACTCAAGAGTAAGAAAATACTGTGACTTAAAGATGGGCAAAGTACTAGAATAGACATTTCTCCAACGATGACATGCAAATGACCAACATGAAAAAAAATGTTCAACATCACTAATCATGCGAACTAAACTACAATAAGATATCACCTCACATCTGTCAGACTGACTGGCTATTACCAAAAAGATGAAAGTAAGTGTTGGTGAGGATGTGGAGGAAAAGGGGGGCCTCTGTACACTGTTGGTGGGAATGTCTAGCCATTGCAGAAGACTGTATAGAGGTTCCTCAAAAAGCTGAAAGTAGGGGTTGGGGTGTAACTCAGTGGTAGAGCGCTTGCCTAGCTTCTGTGAGGCACTGGGTTTGATTCTCAGCACCACATAAATAAGATAAAATAAAGGTATTGTGGCCATCTACAACTAAAAAAAAAAAATAAAACTAAAAGAATTAACATTGTGTTAGCTTTTGATCACTTGACAAAATACCTGAGAATAACAACAAAAGGAAAGATTTGCTTCGGCTCATGGTTTCAGAGGCTCTGGTCCGTGGGTGGCTGGCTCCATTGCTTAAGCTTGAGGTGAGGCAGAACATCATGGCAGAAAGGCTTGGTGCAGGAATTCTGGCTACTTCATGACAGCTGGGAAGAAGAAGGGGTGGGGGACAAAGATATAGTCCCTAAGGACCCACTCCCTCCAACCAGGCCCCACCTCCTACAATTTCCACTAATTCCCATTTGTCCACTCAGTTAGAAATCCTTCAATGGATTAACCCATTGATGAGCCACCTTTGAACATTGCCCACTGGGGACTGAACCTTCAACACATTGAGCCTTTGGGAGACATTCCAGATTCAAACCATAACAATACCACCTTGAGCTATATAGATAAAGGATTTGAAATGATGATGTTGGAAGAGACATGCATTTCCATGTCCATCACAGCACTGTTCACAAAAGTCAAGATATGGAATCAACCTACATGTCCATCAATGGATGAGTAGATAAGTAAAAAAAGATATACACATGGAATACTATTCAGCCTTAAAAATAAATTCTGTCATTGGTGACAATATGGATGAACCTGGAGGATGTTGTGCTAAATGAAATAGGCAAGGCACAGAAAGCCAAATGGTGAATGATCTCACAACCTAGGACAACTGAACTCAGAAGCTGAGAGTAGAATGGTGATTATCAAGGATTGGGAGTAGTGACTATAGTTAATAATATATTTCAAAATTTCTGTGAGTAAACTTCAAATGTTCTTACCATGAATGTGTATGTTTGAGGTGATAGGTATGTTAATTAGTTTGATTAAGCATTCTACATTGTATATTTATATCTCATAAGTATATATATTAAAATTTGTCAATTTACAATTTTAGTACCCCAAAGTACTGAACTTTACAGACCTTATAAAAATCTTGAATAAATGGAAACATTACCTACCTGGTAAGACTTGGTATTGTTTTTTTTTTTATTTTTTTTTAAATTTTTTAAATTTATTTTTAGTTAAAGGCGGACATAACATCTTTGTTTGTATGTGGTGCTGAGGATCGAACCCGGGCCGCACACATGCCAGGCGAGCGCGCTACCGCTTGAGCCACATCCCCAGCCCCAGACTTGGTATTGTAGCAATGTAGATTCTCCCCAAAATAACTTAGAGACTTAACTGCAATTCCAGCTAATTCTAATCCCAATAGTCTTACAAATTTGAAAAATAATCCTGGAAAAATAATGGTCAGAAACAGACAAGTATATTAAAAAGAAAATCAAGAGGATAATTTTAGTTCTATTTATTAAAATATACTAAAAATGTAAAGCCTCAGTAAGTAAACTGGTTCTGCAAAAAAAAAAAATAGGCTGATTATTATAAACACAGATGGGCATTCAGTACATAGTAGCTATCCCTCCTTGGTAGGGGAAAAATGGACTATCTAATAAATGCAGCTGCAGTTGGCTAAATTTAGGGGAAATATTTGGGTGGATTAAAAGGTAAATGTAAAGACTGGAACCATAGAATTGAGAGCATGTAAAAGTGTATGTTATATTCTTAGTGTTGATAAAGGCTTACGTATAAAAACTAAGGTAAAATACAGAGAAAATACTGATAGAAATCAAAATCAGTTTTTGGCAAAAGAAGCCAAGAACACAATGAAAAATCAAAGAGAAAACATTAAGGGAATATCCTTAAAATAAGAAAAAAATAGGAAAAAGCCACTCTTCAAAAACATAAGTGACCCCTAAACATAAAAAGAACTTCACTGATATTAAGAAAATGCAAATTAAAACAATAAAGTGCTATCAAAAATAAATGGTGCTTATGGCAGTGATGTAAGGGAAAAATAGTTTCATGCACTGAAAGTGGGGTGGATGATAAAATGGCTCAATCTTTCTAAAAGGCAGTCTGGAAACATGCACCAAAGGTTAAAATGCGAGCATTCTGTTTCACCCAGCAACTCTGCTTCTGGGGATTTACCACGGGAATGTTCAGAGGTGTGGGCAAAGCTGTGTGGATGAGGGTGTTCACTGCAGCATTGCTCAGAAAATGGAAAAGCCCTTGGCTCCCGTGGTTTCCATGCACATCACAATGATTTACAGCCATTAAAACTCTTACAGAATACAGTGTTGACAGAAAAACAGGACACATGACCCCATATTTGTTATCTATCTTCTCTGATAACTACTAGTAGGATGTACACTAGAATGTCATTAGCCCATTAATTAATTCCCAGGTTTTCAATTCTGTGAATATTTCAATGAAATTAACACAAGTGCATTAAAATCGGTCAGAAATCATAATCTAGAGATTATGTGTATATATATATTGAAATTATAATCATGTCCACATATATTCCTACTATATACCACTATATACATGTATTATATTCCTACTGCTAGACTTTTTTTGGTGGGGGGATACTAGGGATTGAACTCAGGGGCACTTGACCGCTGAGCCACATCCCCAACCCTATTTTGTATTTTATTTAGAAACAGGGCCTCACTGAGTTGTTTAGCACCTCGCTTTGAACTTGAGGTCCTCCTGCCTCAGCTTCCCGAGCTGCTGGGATTACATACAGGCATGCGCCATGGTGCCCAGCCTGTTATGTTCTTTTGTAACTATATAATTACATATTGTATACTAAGGTTTTTATAGGTGTTCCACATCTAGGACCATGGGACAAAATGGGTTCATGTTTTGGTTATGCTAGAGGTACATATTTTTGTTGTTTCTTACAGCTCTTGGAACAGGGTCTGCTATATAAATGGTGCCCAGTATACGTTTTTTTAACAAATCTAGTATTTTCTGCAATGAGCAAGCTTGACATCAATAGTTAAGAATTTTACTCAATGAACTATCTTTTATAAAAGAATTAAATTTCCTGCAAATCTATCAGTCCATTCCATCCTACCTGCTCCCTCGGGTTATAACACTGGTCCTTTGGGTCCATGGGTAATGCCCATGACAGGCATTACCATGTACTTCCTGTGTGTGTGGTGCTCAGCTTGCAAGCTAATGCATCGGATTTTCACAATACCTGTGAGGCAGGTACCAGTACGGTGCCCCTTTTGCAGATGAGGAAACTGGCACAGAGAGTATTAACTGGCCAAGGTTGTGCAGCGAGTATGTGGCACAGAGGGGCCTTGAGCCTAACTCACGTGGCCCTAGTCTGTGCTACACAGTGCTGCTTCAGAAGAAGCAAGAACCTTGACAGGTTAGGGCTTGTTTTCTTGACTTCCTACCTCATTCCTCCATGCACAACTCTTACCCAAGCCCGAGGCCTGCCGCAGGTTATGTGTTCTCCAGCCTGGGGTTCATGTGGGAAGCACACACAGGTCTCCATTAGTCTCTAAAATCTGGCACTGGGATCATGAATCTTCCTGATGTCCTTGTACTTGGAGCATACCATAGAGGCTCCTGGACTGGGAGGCTGGTTGGTGGAGTGGACTGGTCACACTCCCTTCCACAGCACCTGTTCCAACACCACTGCCCATCCCCATTCTCCATAGTGGAGTAGCGAGAACTCAAGACAAGAGTCTCCTTACCTTTGTTATTCAACAGAGATTTAAATCTCTCTGAAGACAACGTAAGCAAGAGCCAGGAGGGTTCCCCACCAAAACATGGAAAACATCAACTATTGAGGAGAAAACAACAGGTACCAGGAGGTTCAAAGGCAGTGCTGACAAGCAGCCAGGGTCTGCAGAGAACTTGCTTTGTCTCAGGTGGTCACTGAAGCATTCTGCAGTTTCCTCGCCCCCTCTGACAGGATGGGGACACAGAGGCCATCACAGGAAAGGGCAGAATTAGAGTAAGAGACTCCAGGCTGCAGGATTGTATTAACGCTCATTTTAATTAAACTTTATTCCAGAGAAAAATGAAAAACCCAAGAATGACCAGAAGGAGAAGCTCAACACGTGGGTCAATAACATGTACATCTTCTTTGTGAATACGCTCTTCCAGGCGTACAAGCACGAGGAGCTGCTCAAGGAAAAAGTAAAGGAAAACCGGTTGCGGGATGCAGCCATGGCTCAACAGAAGAAGATGGAAAGTGAAGAGCTAGAAGCAAGGTATGGCAGGGCCCCGGCCCTCCTCTGGCATGAACTCCGCTTTCTTCCCCATCCTTTGTAGCTACCAGGAGCATCGGGAACACATGCTTGCACTGCCAAGTACACAACGTCCCAAGGTTGTCCAGAGCATAAAAAAAATATCTGGCCTCTGCTCCTGCCGGTTCTTCCAGAGGGCTGGGAGCATCTTTTGTTTATATAGAGGGGCTAGCATCTGCTCCTGACCCCAGGACCTACCAGATCCTGGCATCTCTGGAGGCATGTTTTTATATATTAATGAGATGACTGTGGCTGGGGCCCTGGATAACTTTGTTGCCCAAGGAACCACCTGTGACTGGAGAACTTCCAGCTTCGCCCTTGTCTCTAGGCAGGTGGGGAGGCTGGGGACTGAGTTCTGTTAGTCATGCCTACATAATGGAACCTCTACAGAAACACTAAATCATGGGTGGGATTTAGTTTCTGGGACTGAACATATCCATGTGATGGGAAGGTAAGTCTGCAGGGACAGAAGTTCTTGTGCTCAGGGGACTCTTCTGGACTTGACCGTACATCCCTCTTCATCTGGCTGTTCGGCTGTTCATTTTTATTCCTTTTGTAGTCCTGGGGATTGAACCCAGGTGTACTCTCCCATGGAGCTACACCCCTAGCCCTTTTCTATTTTTTGAGACAAGGTCTCACTTAGTTACCCAAGTGGGCCTAGAATTTGTGATCCTCTCGCCTCAGCCTTTGGTAGTTGGAATTACAGTCGAGCACCACTGCTCGCTGCTGTTCATTTTTATTCTTTGTAGTATCTCTTAAAGTAAACCAGTAAATGTAAGCAAAGTTTTTTGCTAGAGGCTGTGAGCTATTCTAGCATATTATAGAACCTGAAGGGGGCGTTGTGGGCACTTCTGATTCATAGCTGGTTGGTCAGAGGTATCCGAGTCCTGAACTTGTGACTGGCATCTGGATGGGGGTGGCCTCGTGGGACTGAACTCCCGTCACTTGTGAGGTCTGTGGTAATGTGAGTAGATGGTGTAAGAATTTTATATCAGTGGTGTTGGACTGTTGGTGAGGTGAAGAGAAAATGTGGTGTCAGAATTGTCAAGGGGTGTCCCCGCCTGGTCTGGGGGGCTTGGGGCTCACTGTGAGCTGCTTGTTTTCCGGGGTGTCTAAGTGGAACTGACATCTGTGTGAGAGGCAACAGGAAGCCATGGTTCACACCCTAGCCCCCCCACCGCTCTGTGCACAACTCCAAGCCTCCTGTCCTCGCCTGTCAGGTGGGGTCATGGTAATACCTCACAGGACCGCTGGGGCCAGGAAGACAGCTGAAGGCCAGGAGTCCAGGAAGCAAGGCGGGATGCTGCACTCACCGCAGTATCACTGCTGAGGCTCAGCTCTGCATGGTCCTTTAGCAGTGCAGACACCTGCCCTTGGTGATGTGTGTCTCCGCTCACTAGAGAAAGCATTGCTGTATGCTAGAGGGCAGGAACATATGAGGACTGTCACAAGGTCACCCCGAAAAAAGAGGTTGACACCTCAGGTCAGATCGACAGCATTCTACCTGGGCTGTCTAGCTATGGCTTTACTTATTACTAACTCAGGCAAGGTGATGGCAGTTTAGTTTTGGTCACAGGCACTGTTGAAATACAGATATGGACAACTTTACTTGATACACAGAATAAGAACTATTGGGCACGGTGCCACATGCCTGTAATCCCAGTGGCTCAGGAGGCTGAGGCAGGAGAATAGCAAGTTCAAAGCCAGCCTCAACAACTTAGTGAGGCCCTAAGCAACTCAGCAAGACCCTGTCTCAAAGTAAAATATAAAAAAGGGTTGGGGATATGGCTCAGTGGGTAAGCCCCCTGAATTCAATCCCCAATACCAAAATAAATAAATAAAATTCAAAGGAAAAAAATCTACCTTCCTGTGTTTGCTTTTTTAGGCTGAATATCTTAAGGAAGGAAGAGGCCAAGAAACAAGATACTGAGATGGACATCCCTGTGATCAAGGAGCCAGGGGACGCCCTGTCCTCAGTCCTCACACAAAGCCCTCCCAAAGAGGATACAGCTGTGTCCCAGGCCAGCAAGTCCACCCTGAGTAAGAAGAAGAGAAAGTAAAGGCACGAAATGTTGAGGGTAGACTGCAAGGACACAGAGCAGCTCAGGACAGCAGGAACTATGATAAATGTCCTGCACAATAAAGTTGTTTGCAGTTTACTTCTGCTCTTGGTGTTCTGGAACACTCCTATCTTGACCCACTGCACCCAGCTTTTTGCAGCTGGATCACTGAAAGGCCTGCATTTTGGAAATTGAGTTGAATGAATATCCAACACACACACGCATATTAATGAACATGTTTTAAATACACGTCTAAAAAATCAAAAGTAATGCCATGATGATGAAGTTAGAATCTGATAAAATGAATCAAAAGACAGTGAGGAGTGGCTGGGGATGTGGCTCAAGCGGTAGCGCGCTCGCCTGGCATGTGTGCGGTCTGGGTTCGATCCTCAGCACCACATGCAAACAAAGATGTTGTGTCCCCTGAAAACTAAAAAATAAATATTAAAAATTAAAAAAAAAAGAAGACAGTGGAGAATGGAAGAAATTATTCAAAACATTTCTTCAGGTCTGGGGATGTGGCTCAAGCGGTAGCGCGCTCGCCTAGCATGCGTGCGGCCCGGGTTCGATCCTCAGCACCACATACAAACAAAGATGTTATGTCCGCCGAAAACTAAGAAATAAATATTAAAAATTCTCTCTCTCTCTCTTAAAAAAATTAAAAAAAAAAAAATAAGTCTCTGGGGAATGATATTGGCCAAATTACATTATATATAAAAAAAAAAAAAAAAAAAAAAAAAAAAAAAAAATTTCTTCAGACACTCTTGTTTCCCACACTGGGTACATTCTCTATCCCCAAAACCACCTGGAGTTCTTCAGGTTCCACTTCCTGTGGCTTCTCCCCTGGCCCGTTTCTGCAAATGCCCACAGTTCTCTATCGAATTTGAAAACCACCACACAGCAGTGAGTCCAGGCAGCAGTGAGAGGAGGAGCCAGGTGTTCAATAGATGGTTGTTGAAAGTTTTATAGTTAATAATTTGTGTTAAAATTTAAGGGTCACCACCAATTTAAAGCTACCCAAATTAGCAAAAGGAATACAGGAAACCATCAATTTTAACAGAAAGATGGGAAACAGAAAAGTGCGGATGCCCCAACAGCCAAAGGAAACAGACTAAACCCACTCGTACTGCTCCCCCAAACGAGCCCAGAGGTAATTTAATGGCACTGAAAAATAAAAATTCACCTTAACATCACTTCACAAGGGAACTATCTTAGAGCCACACAGGAAGAATGAAAATAAAGACACACACAAAGATACGCCAGGCTGATCTGTTCAAGGTAACTGCACTAGCAAGCACTATCACAACCCAAAGGCAACATCATACCTACACATTAGCCTTGCAAAGCTGAGGGAGCCCCAGGGAGAAGTGCCGTCTTGACAGCAGAAAGCAGGAAAATGGGGATCAGATGACGAGAGCAACTAAACTATAAACCCTGAATTAGCACAGAGCTAGGAACCAGAATGCAATAGAGAATTAACACTTGACACACTGACCACTTTTTAGGTTGTGAAGTAGAGCAATTCCACATGATGTGTATAGCACATCTATTCTAGCTGCAAATGACTGCACAGTGTGCACACAGCACACCATAAACACAAAAGCCACAATCTGAAGTAACACAAGGGTGATGAGGAAATCACAATGGACATTGTGAATTATTTAGGACCAAGTGACAATGAAAGTACCGTGAATCAACAAAGCCATTTCCTCCTAACAGGCTCATACACATTAAGTGATAGGGAATATGGGAAGCAAACTTTAGGACTAGTGAAATATCATGTTTTTTGGACCATTTAGCTAGTTTTTACCTAGACCCTGGGCTGACCAGATAATAAAAATCAGCATAACTAAGACTGCTGAATTTCATCTCATTCAAGGACAGAATTGTGGCTCCCTGGGATGGCTCCTCAGGAGTTCCATATGACAATGAGGAGTGCTTTCTGTTTAGAACACATTGTGCACTTTCATTAAGCTCTCTGTATTAAATGAGTCTAAAAAATCACAATAGTACTCAGGATAAAAGCCAAGTCTAGCCAGGTGTGTGGTGCATGCTGTAATCCTAGTGGCTCAAGAAGCTGAGGCAAGAGGATTATAAATTCAAGGCCAGCCTCAGAGACTTAGTGATGGCCTAAGTAACTTAGTGAGACCCTGTCTCAAACAATAAAAAGGACTGGAGGTGTGGCTCAGTGGTAGAGCACCCCTGGGTTCAATCTTCAGTACCAAAAAAAAAAAAAAAAGGGCAAGTCTAGCAATTACTTTGGGCAAATACATCCTTATTTGGGTTTCACAGCTAGGGAATGGAATATAGCTGTGAAAGCATCAAATGACCTTTTAAATCGCCAGGGCACGTCCCAGGAACCACTGGTAATGCTTTCATCTAGCAACAGAAGAGTGCCTCAGCGCAAAACCAGAATTTTAGAAACTTTAACAATTTATTAGTCTTATTTTCCAGTAAAATATTCACATGTCAAAAGAATGGAATGATAGAGATATAGCCAACTACCTTTAAGTAATTCCGCATAAATATTTAAAATCTAAAAACCTCAGGGGATCATCAGACTGAGTAGAAATTTGTTTCTTCAAAGCAAGTATTGCTTTACTATTGTCATTAATCCAGTCAATAATATGACCAATAACTTGCAATGGTAAACAAAGTGTTTGCTGAGTTTCTTAAAAGATGCTTTCCGTGAGCCATTATCAGTCAATCCAAGAAGAAGATGTTGTTGAACTGCGTGGCACAAAGTTTCTTTACCTCTTCTGCAAAAAAGAACAGAAAACAGTGCATAAGGAATAGGGGTTCTTACTTAAAAGGTTGTATGCTACATGTTAGTGCCTTAAATTCTTCTGAAATAAAACTGGGAATAAATAAATGTCTGCATTAATTTTGACTTTAAATTCCAGAAGCCCAAACAAAAAGTAATAAACCAAGAAAAAGGGAAGAGACTCCATACCTAACAAACCCATGAGACCTCAATACTTCCCAACATACTGAAATCCTGCTTCTCTGGGCCTGAAAAAGCTTAAACCCAGGGCAAATAGTACCTGAGACACCCACAGGTTGGGGTTACAACATCCAAGATACAGTCAATTTCAGAATCTGATGCAACAACACAAATACTCTGGTTGCAACCTTGAATTGTAGATCAAGGGCTCCATAGAGGTATCATGATCTTTACTGAATTCCCATTTTAAGTCAGGCTTGTACTATGTTTTTAATACACAATGAATACAGGTTTTAGTATAGAAGAAAAATTTCACAGGCCTTAGAAGATATATTTTTAAAAACCTTGCATCTAACTTTCCTTGTAGTTTGTACTGGGGGTGCGTTTCCCCCCACCTGCACTGCTGCTTGCCCCAGCTCCAGGTGTAAGGCAGAGTAGCAGAGAGGCTAGTGAAGGGGACACTGCCCTTTCCCCAGGACAGCAGCTGTCAGAACCCCACTGACTCATTCAGCACAAAGGACCAGACCGACAACTCTGGTTGCAAGGTGGAGAATTCTCATCCTGCCTATGGGTGGAGACAGCTGGGACTATCATATGAATCCAGCAGCTCTGCATATAAAAGATGTGTTTTCATCTTTTTGATAAAAAGAGACATTTTTACACACAATACATAAAGCCATGGGTTATTTTAGCACTGTAGAAAATAATTTCCTTTTAGTCTCGATTAAGCTTGCTTGTCACAGGACACAGAAACATAAAATGGAGAAATCTGCCTAAAATCTTAATGATCATCATTTGCTCTATATACCATGTTTCCTAATACATTGAAGAGAATTTCCAAATATCAGTAGCATTAAAATTACGGTCAAATACCAAATTCAATTTACCATTGACTTCGATCAGGTTTGCATTTTTTTGATTCAAAATAACATACAGCTCCCGCTGATCAGACTTTTTCCCAACAACCCAATAATCACTCATGGCTTTCACGATGATTTCTTCATCTTCATCTGCTCTGTAAGGCAAGAGTTTCAGAATGTACTATTTTATTATACACTTAGCTACACTGTGGGAAAAAAAAGCATTTCAAAACAAGACACTGGATACTAAATAGTCACTTAAGAAGTTCAGGAAGGCCCATGTGAATGGACAGGGCTTATGGACCCATTCAGAAGGGGTGCCCATAAAGGTGGTCAGACCTGGCCTCTATGAAGGGGCTTTGGGCTACTCAGTTTTGAAGATGACTCCTTTAATATCCTTTAACAAAGGGATACCTATTTGAGAAGTTGTCAGGAATACCTAGTAAAATCACTGTTGATGTCACCTAGAATCTTCATCAAATCCGGATGAACAGACGTAAGCGACACACTGGGTGTTTTCCTCATGTGAATTGTACTTTTCTCTGCTAAATTCATATGGTTGAAGTAGATAAACTTAAACTGTGGTTCCTTTTCAGACCTGTAAAAACATGTCATTAAGAGGGTAACATTCTGAACATTATACAAACTACACAGCTACATTTTAAAAACCATATGGCAAAAGCCTGGTATTTTCAAAGGCTGGGTCTTTAATTCAAGAATCTTAGTTAACATGTAACAGACTCTTCACTCAGTAATCACTTATATGATATCAAGCATGATGGAATTTTCCAGAGAGCTGAAGCTTATTAACTGACTGATTTGAAGTACAGGGGGACTGAACTCAGGTCCTCACAAATGCTATGCCAGGTTTCTACCTCTGAGTTGCATCCCTAGCCATTTTCTAAAATAAAAGTTTTATTTCTATTTTTTATCTTACTAAGTTGCTAAGGCTGGCCTTTAACTTGTGATTCTCCCACCTCATTCTCTTATATAGCAGGGATTATAGGCATGTGCCATCATGTCTGGCCTAAAGTTTACCATTTTTTTTGGGGGGGGAAGGGGAGGGTACTGGGGACTGAACACAGGGGTGCTTTACCATGGAGCTGCATTTCCAGCCCTTTTTATTTTGAGACAGTGTCTCACTAAGTTGCTGAGGGTCTTACTAAATTGCTGAGGCTGGACTTGAACTTTTGATCTTCCTACCTCAGTCTCCCAAGTCACTGAAATTACAGGTGTGCACCACTATCCCATTTAAAGTTTCTTTTTTAAACACTAGAAGTATTTTCTAAACGAAATCATAGTGTTTTATAAATGGTAATCACTTGGTTATTTGCTGACTTTTTAACAAATGCAAATGAAATCCACACAGGCTATTTATCTTCTAGTGGAAGGGTCAGCAAACTACAGCCCTGAAACTAAATCTGGCCATTTTTCTAAATAACAGTTTACTGGAACACTGAATGCCCATACAAATATTTATGCGTTATCTATGCTACTTTCAAGCTAAAATAATAGTTGAGTAGTTGCAACATATATAGCCCACAACATCTAAAATACTTACTATTTAGCCCTTTACAGAAAAAGTTTGCCAAACTCTGACTCAGGAGAGTAACATCTCATTTATCCCACAGTGCTGGGGAATGAAGGAGGCGCTCCATGTGGATTACCCAGTCACACAACTGAAGCTTAATACTGTAACAAAGCTCTTTATCCTCCTCAATGGAAATCATGCTTAAAATGTATTAGCTTTTCCTGCTGAAGTAAAATTTTAATTGGGATATATATTTTTCCTTCTTTGCACAATCACTTCTCACTTGTCCCTGTGTCTTTCTCAGGGAACCATGGGGACAACTGGGTTACACAGCTCATAAGGTGCCTCCCCGCCCCTCCCATGTCACTGTGCCCTTTTGAACACCCTGGGTTCTGGGGAGAGCCTGAGCACAGCCTGCCACTGGGGGCTCAGAAGCCTTCTCCGCTTACTTCAGGGTTAGCAGCCACGTTCTGGAGGGCTGAGGGTGCCGGAAATCCGACCTCCGGACAAGTGGGTTACTACTGTAATACTTTACATCTAGGCAAAGAAAGAATGTGGGTGATTTAGTTTCCAGGAAAATGAAAATAAATCTCTTACAAAACCAGAATTTGTTTTTAATAGATCCCTAAAACTAAGAAAAGTAAATAACATAAAAAACTAGATGAAAAAATAAAAAATTTAAGACTTTTGGAAAGAATTTCAATTTAGCTGTCTCAATACACAAGTAACTTAAGTTGAACTTAAAGTTCTGGCTGTTTTGTCTAACCCCCAAACACTCTTTAGTCCATTCAGAATGGACTGAAACTCTGTCTATTGTAGCCCCAGGTTGGAATTTATATTAAAAACGTTATTTAACTAGTTAAAACAGGGTTAAATAATTGCAACTCTTTCTACCCCATCCTCCACAAAACATAATAAAAAACAGACACAGAAAAATGGCTACTTGCAATGTACTATTAAATAAAAGGAAAAGAGAAATTTGCTCGCATTCAAAATAGCCAGAATAATTTTCAGTGTACAATCTTATTAGTGATCAAATTTATGACCTTACAGTGTGTCAGTTTTGAATTAGCAGCAGCCACAGTTACCTCATATCTTTTTCAAAGAGCTAAGACATTCCTTCTAAAAATCAAAGCATTTTTTTCAAACACAAAATCACACGTTTCATGCCTTCTTATAAAGAGAACATACTAAACATAGTTAACAATGTCCATGTAGGAAACTCTAAACACAAAGAAACAGTACAGAATTCTTCATGAAGACTTTTTTTAAAATATTTTTTTTAGTTGTAGGTGGACACAATATCTTTATTTTATTTACTTATTTTTTATGTGGTGCTGAAGATTGAACCCAGTACCTCATGCATGCAAGGCAAGCGCTCTACCACTGAGCTACAGCCCAGCCCTCATGAAGACTTTTGAGGTTCAGTATACAAAGTAACCACAGCACAATGATGTCTTCAAAACACATGGGAGGGGGAGTCCATTTTAAGTGGTTATAGCTCAGTTTGTGTATGCACTAACTTTAAAGAAAGATTTCCTATTTTCTGATAGACCCATCATTTTTAGCCATGAGAAAAAAATACCTCCTGGTCAGCCTTATCTTCACTCATTTTCTTCTGCTCTACGCTAAAACGCAATATAATCAATCAGTCCTTTGTCTGTATATCCTATACCCGCAGATTCAACTGTGAATCAAAAATACTGGAGGAAAACTGCACCTGTACTAAACATGCATGGACATTTTGTTGTCATTATTCCCCACACAATGCAGGATGAGTATTTACACAGCACCTGCACTGTACTGTACTGTGTTCTAAGTAACCCAGAGATGATTTTCAGCACATGGGAAGATATGCATGGGTTACCTGCAATGCTGTGCCTTTTAAGGGTCTTGAACATCCAGGGATTTTGGTATCCACGTCCTTAGGTACTGAATGGGACCATAACTATGATTGGTAGATGTCATGAGAAGATGTGAGGAGACCTCCCATGAACAAACAGCAATAATTTTACTGAGATGCCAGAATTGAATGTTTAAGTACCAGGTGTATGAAAACATTCTCAAACTTCAAAAGCATGCCCAGAAAGGGTGCCGTGACACAGTGGAGGAAATCAGCACTTCTCCAGTGAGCACCTAGCTGCTTGAAGTTTCCCCTGTGGGCTTCAACAGCTGAAGGCACAAAGATAACCACTGTTTCAAGTTGTGATGGGCTGTGTTCTAAACAGCTAAGACTGCCAGATACACGATTTCTAGATAAATATGGCTCTGAGAGTTCCTCACTTATCTGACCTAACTGAAGGCCAAGAGGAAATGCTGAATTGAGAAATTTGGGTACCATAAAAAGGAAAACTGGACTTTACTTATGAGTTAACTTAATAAAGTTCTTTTCCCCTGGCCTCTCCAAAGTAATGAGGAAGCGAAGGTACGCCAAGAATCCTGGAAATATGCACACGCCTCCTCCTGGACGACGTCCCCTCCCTCTTCCCTATTACCACACCATGGCTCTAGCTAGGCCAGCCTTCCCTTCCCTTCTCTTCCCTTCTATCAGTGTCCAATCCTATATCTGTTCCCTCTGTCAGTGTCCAATCCTGTATCTGATTCATTATCGACTCCTACTGTTAATGGCCATACTTTTCACTTCTTTACAAATCTGAGCCTACTCAATCTCAAAAAGAACTATACTAAAACTGACCACTGGGGCTGGGGATGCGGATGAGTGGTAGAGTGCTTGCCCAGCATGCACTAGGCCCTGCAGCCCATCTCCAGCAACCTCCCCCTTCAAAAACAGATCACAGGAAAGAGTTCCTTTTCTGAAAACTTTGTACTTCCTCCTCCCCATCCTTTTCAGATTTAGTACTAGAATTAACTAAATGAATAGGGATATGTGAAAGGAATAGAAACTAGAGTCTCAGAAAACGATCGATTTGGGGGAAAATTTTTAAGTTAGAACTCTGCCTCAATTTCTTAAAAACTCTTGGTGAACTAAAGATTTGAATACACAAAATAAAACCATAATGGTACCAGAGGTAAAAATGGGATTGTATTTTTATTATATTGGGGTGGAAAGCTCAGAGTATAAAACTAAAGATGGAATACCAAAGAACTGAATTGAAAAAACTTATTACATACAAACCCCATGCATATATATTGTGCAAAACAGCAAAATCAAAACTAAAGAAAAAAATATATACCATGACCAAAGGGTATTATATTAAGGGTACTGATGTAAAAGAAAAAAAAAGAAACCCTTCAATAGAAAGATTCAAAGAATCCAGAGGGCAATTTGCAGAGGACACAGAAATGCCAATGAACCACAAAGAAACACCTGACTTCAGTGTCACCTACCAAAATGTCAAAAGAAAAGTGTACAAAGAATAGGTGTTGGTGGCGGAGCTGGGGAGTGTACAGAATGGCACCACCGTGGGCCAGTGATCTGGCAACAGGTACCCACCCTTTAACTGCATATTCCTTTGGCCCGTGAACTCTAAGGATAGCCTCAGAGAAAAATGTGATGTGCCAGATTCTTCTTTTTACAATACTTAGAATGACTACATCCGGATTGCTAAAGGACAAACAAACAAGAATGCATCTAATGCCATGATGCCATCAGAAACAAGACAGATCCATATTTATTAATTTAAAGTGATGTTCATGCCATATTTTTTAAAAGTTCTAGATTTATGACGTAACACATATTTTTAAAAATTTACATGTAGGGCTGGGGCTATAGCTCAGTGATGGAGCACTTGCCTCACACATGTGAGGCACTGGATTCTATCTTTAGCACTACATAAAAATATATAAGTACAAGCTACTGTGTCCATCTACAACTAAAAAAAAAACAAAAAAACAAAAAACAATAATATATATACTTGTGTGTGTGTGTGTATATATATATATATATATATATAAAAAGTCACATGTAAAAACATGGTGTATTTGCATCACTATGCTTATACATGGGTTCGAGTATAGAAAGTCAGAAGAAAAAATAGGTAAGATTTCCAGTATTTATATTTCTTAATAAATTACTCTCAAACAACAACAACAACAAAAACACACAAAAAGCACTGGTTTGATCCCTAGCACCATTAAAAAAAGGGGGAAAGTATAAGAATTATAATAAGTCCTTAAGTAGAGAAAAGCAAGGTATAACACTAATGATAGAAACCCAAGACCAAATAGCCTTGCTTCATGCCATTCTTTAAAGGGGTGGACTTCATCTTGGCAAGAAGCAAACAACTGCAGTGCATGACTCAGATTCCATACCACAAAGGATGCTGGAGAACAGCCTCTGGGCATTTCCAGCAAGGGCTGAGGCTGAGAACAGATGGGTACAGAGATACTGGAATTAGCCTCTGGGTCTAGGATGGCTCCCTGCTCTGCTCCCTGCCTCCTAAATACTCAACAATGCCCTGGAGAGGTGGCCAAGGTCTTCCTTTCTCCCCAGGAGTCCCCCCTGACCATGCCAACCTAATTTCTCTAGAATTTGAGTTTTGGAGAAAGGGGAGGGCCCCGGTCAGGTATATAAGATGGTTTGGTCTGAGTCAAAAGGATTTCTTGAAGGAAAGCACATTATCTTTTGTACCCCAAAGCTTTTACCTTCAGCCAGTTGATTTCTGTTGTTTAGCAAACAATAGCTTCTTTTTATAAAATCTCAGATGCATCAAGAACTATCAAAAGGTCTAGAACAACATTTCTAGAATTCTGATTCTTGTCTATGCACCTAAATTGTACCATGTTTACCCTGCCATCCAGTTTTCCAGGTACCCTATTTTTTTGGGGGGGGAACTAGTGATAACTGTACAGAGGCTCTCTTAAAAGTAAAAGAAATCCTGTCCTCTAGGATAGAGGGATGTGTGATAAAATATGTGTAGGAAAACATTAACTACAGAATCTAACAGGGAGTAGATAAGTATTCACTATGATTTTCATAATAAAATGTCACAGAGAAAACTGCTTTCTGAGGTAGAATAATATTCAAGGCTCTCTCTCCTGTGTAATTTAAAGGACAGGTCACCATACTTGCAAAAAAGGTACTCAACAGCAAATTCCACCCCTGGATAGCTGTTGACGAGTCACTTGGAATTCATGAATTCACAGAAAGCAAGGGCAGAGCAGTTACCAAGTCCAGTAATCTCAGAGAGCTTGGGGATGATGCTAGAAACACTTTATTAACCCATCTGCTACCTCTCAACTTGTAAGATCCAAAACAGATTTCACTTACTCCTGCCTCCTTCAAGAAAGAATATATGGCAGTTTCATGGGCAAAAAATTAAAACAGCAGGCAGCACTATTAGGAGGGGAGTCGGTCAGCACTTTCATTTCTTGACCTTATCTTTTGCTGTCCATTCTTAGTTCTCTAAAACCAAGTAAGCTGTCAGTAAGCCACAGGCACTTGTACCAAATCTAAAAGTACTTTCACCCTGAGTTTTTTTGAGCTCCCTAGAGGCTGACACTTATCAATGCCAAAGACACTAACAGATGAAGGCTGAGAACACTGTTAAATAAATTCACAGCATTTTAGTAACTGCTTAAAGAGATGAAAGTCCTGATAAACAGGGCTCGTGTATGTCAAAGTGCTTTCCATTTACTCATTTTATCTTTATCATAGTTCTAATTTACAATGAGAACAGAGAAGCAGAAAAAGTTCAATGACTTCAGTGCTCTTTGACAAGAGGGGTCAAACCCCAAGTCTCCTGATGTGTCAGACTTGGGACCAGAGCCCAATGGCTTGTACCATGGCCACCTTCACTGTGCATCTCCACAGGAGAAGCAAAGTTGCTTTTGCTTTACGCAAAGCAATGCCACACTGCCTGATGCTGCCACGGTGATGCAACAATCTGGGCTGGGCAAGGGGGATGCTTATGGGACACTCTAAAGGCCAAAGCCACAGGCACAGACAGCTCACCTAACCCCATCTGGTCATGCCACCAATGGGGAGAGCTGAAGGGTCATGTTAGTAGAAGACTAAGCCCTAATCATCATCAAAGGGCAAAGATCTCAAGCACAGTTCCCTGGGAAACTTTCAGACAGGCTGATGGCATATTACTCCATTTGGAGTAAATACCGGAATATTAACACGGTCAATATTCTTAAGTTAAAAACCACCCTATTTTTCCATGATCAGTTAAGTGCTTGTAAGTAAACACGAAGCAAAGTACAAACCCAGATATTCTTTTGTTGATGTTAAACTGCTCACAAATGTCAGATGCCAGCACTGTAAGCTGGGGCCCAACAATGCTGTCCAGTCTTCGGCAAAAATCCAACGTCAGCTGTATGGACGCTAGTGAGTAATTTAAAAAATAATATTCAGTGTTACCAACACTTTGTGTTAAACATATCAATATTATTTTTTACCTCCAATATTTAATAGTATTCAAATAAAACTTTACTATCAATTAAATACAAACAAAACATTTAGGAAATAAAACAATCAGATGATCAGATACCTCTCCTCCCCCAAACAAAAGAGAAAGAATTAAAATTAGTTATATTTAAGATAAAAAAGATTCAAAGACAGTCTTACTGTGAAAAGTGGCTTTACATGCACCCTGAGGGGTGGCAATCAGCTGCTGCCCAGGTGGATCTAACATATGACAGCACTCTGTAATGTGCTGCTTGATGCTTTACAAATTCCTACCTCATTTAACCCCCAAGTCCCTCTGAATCAGGCACCACTGCTACCCCCAACACACAAGTCGGCAGGTACAGAGGTATACACAGGTCTATTGTTGACAAGTGGGAAGGGTAAGAAGGGGCCCCTCAAGTAAAAGAGTTCCCACATGGGGAACAGCCCTTAATATAGCCTCTCTGTTGCTTTTTACTGCACATTATTTATTGCTTAAAAACAGAACATAGCAAATTACAAAAAGCTTATGTGGTCAGGCTGAAACCAGACATAGGTGTGCACCTACCATCAATCATAAAGCACACAGCTGCACTCATGGCCTGGAGAAAACAAACCAGAGATTATAAAACAGCACAAAAAGGAGGCTAAATGTAATAACAAAATGCAGCGAGTTTGTTTAAATCTTGATTTGAACAAACCAACTGTAAAAAGATTCTTTTTTGTCGACTGGAGCAATCTGGATACAATGGATATTAAGGAAGGACTGTTTTGTGAGGTGTGACAATGGTCTAGTGGTTATGCTACAGGAGATAGCCTCATCAGTCAGGGATGCAAAGGGAGCTATTTACAAGTGAAGGGGTCTGGCAATATAAATGCTCTAGCAAACAAGACAAATGCAACGCAATGGGACAGATGAGAGATTAGCCTTTTATTGATTAAGCTCTGTGACGGGTACTTGGGGTTTCATCATTCTAGTCTATGTGTACTTGACAGTTTCCATTAATAAAACTTTAAAAAGACTATAAATTGAAGTTATCTTATCTCACTTTATTCCAGCAAATAATTGCACTTATGACATTAGGCAAGTAATAGCAATTTACAGCAACCAAGATAATAAATAACCCAAATGTTTAAAATTAAAATTTATCATAGCAATGCAGTGTTAAAAAAGATCCAGTATGAATAATGACAGTCTTTCAAAACTTTAAACTAATGTTATAAAGAAGAAAGTCTCAAATCAATAACCTAATCATCCACCTTAAGACCCTGGAAAACAGGGCAAACTGAACCTAAAGCAAATATGAAGGAAGATAATAATGATCTGAGCAGAAGTCAATCATACAGGGGGGAGAACAGATAACAAGAGACTATAAATGAAGCCAAACGCTGTTTCTCTGGCATGATCAACAATACTGAAATCTCTTGCTAGACTGGAGATTGAGGGTGGGATGGGGACTCAAATGACAACAATCAGGAATAAAAGCAAACATCACTACTGACTTTACAGGAAAAGAAAGTAGCAAAGGCATCGTATCCCACTAGAAACCATTGCACACCCACAAATGGAAAAACTCAATGCAACTGACAAATTCCTTGAAAGACACAGACTACCAAACTGTCTCCAGAAGAAATAGAAAATCAGACCAGTAACAAGTGAAGAGACCAGTATTTTAACATTTCTCTCAAAGGCAAGCCCTGGTACAGTTGGCTCTATTATGAATTTACCAAACATTAAAGAATTAACACCAACTCTTCAGGAAATCTTCCCAAAAATGAGAGGAGGGAACATTTCCCTACTTATTCTATGAAGACAACATCACCCTGATAGCAAAACCAGACAAAGTTATCATGACATAAGAAAACTACAGGCCACATCCTTCATCACCACAGCCTCTGCAGTATCATCCTGACCTCTGCAGGCTGGAGACGAGGTCAGCCATATGGAGCCAACTGCATCTATGTAGCCAATCCCTGATTCAGACGTGGAGGTACAGGTGAGCTCCTTGGAGGGCATCACTCCACACACTTCACACAACTGTGCCACAGAAGTAGGTGCTGTGCTGCCTGCAGGACTCCACTGGGAGAGGACAACTTGCGCTCACGCCTGTGACTTCTAGCCTTTGCTACATATTCTTCTCTGAGCTGACTTCACATGTTCCCTTACACTGTAACAGACCATGACTGTGAATATAAACACTTTTCTGGGTCCTCTAGTCCTTAGGAACTGCCAAACCTTAAGGCAGTCTTGGGGACTTCTGAACTTTGCAATGAGAAATTGCTGAATTGACCAATGACCATTTTAAGTGGATGAATTTTATGGTATATGAATTATACCTCAATAAAGTTGCTTATAAAAAGATAAGGCTGGGTATGGTGGTACACAGCTATAATTCTAGCTACCCAGGAGCCTAAGGCCAGAGGGCACCAAGTTCAAGGCCAGCCTGGGAAACCTAGTGAGACCCTGACTCAAAATAAAAACTGAAAAGGCTGGGGATGTAGCTCAGTAGTAGAGCACCCCTGAGTTTAATCCCCAGTACAAAAAAAAAAAAAAAAAACAGAAACAAAGATAAGGACTCATGGACCAGCCTGAGAGTTTAAAGGCATTGTGTCTGACATTCAAAGCAGAAGAATTTTAGCTTGACAGACAATGGACCAATTCCTTCCTCTAGCTACTGCTATAAATCATGCCTCATTTTAGGAACACGTCTTTTTGTATGTTTTCTCTGGAACTTCAATTTCCCTGGCACTTTATCACATTTTAGGGACTGGGATTTTTAGCTCAGCAGCAGAGTGCTAGCCTAGCACACATGAGGTACTGGGCTCAATCCTCAGTACTACATAAAAAATATAAATAAATAAATAAAGGTATTGTGTGCATCTACAGCTAAAAAATATAAAATAAAATAAAAACCATTTCACAAACAAAAAATATTTATATTTTAGAGGCCCTGAAAACCAAGAGTGGTTCTTCCTATTGCTCCATTATGGGTACCTCTGAGGTGTTAGATGCTGGCAAACTTAAGAGCTCTGTCATCTTGAGACTTCCCTTTATTACTCTCCTGGATCAGAACCAGTGGTTTGGATTCCAAGGTGCTCCCTGTCCTGGTTTATCCACTTAACTCTGATAAGGGTTGGCTCCATGAAACATTCTGAAAGGATGCAGGGATAAGACCTTTTCTTCTGTGTCACCTGTGATTGATAATTTGGCTTATCCAAAATGTCTACACTGAAAATTATTTTCTCTCAGAACTTTAAATGTAACATTGTAACCCAACATCTGGGCCTAGCTAGAAAACTAATGGTGCTAGTTTTGCAACTGACTAGATTTTCCTTCTGGAAGCTTTCAAAATCTTCTCCTTATATTTCTAACATTGCCCAATGTTGTGTAGGTATGAGTCTTTTCCATTCATTATGGCAGACATTCAGAGAATCTTTAACTCTAGAAAATTATGTTCCTCTTCAGATAGGCATTATCTTATGTGAAATTCCTGAATTAATTCTTTCTTCTCACCTTTCCTTCCATGATTTTCACCAACTGTCCTTTTAATCTATATTCTGGAGCAGGCCAACTTATCTTTACCCTGCTAATGAATGTCACATGTCTAAAATCATATTTTCAGGATTGGGGAATAAAGAGTTTTGCTTAATGGGTACAGAGTTTCAGTTAAAAGTTATGAAGTAGTTCTGGATGGTTGCACAACACTCTGAATACATTTAATACTACTGAATTGTCCACTTAAAAATGGCTGAAACAGCCAGGTGGGGTGGCACATGCCTACCATACTAGCAATAACAAATTCAAGGCCAGTCTGAGCAACTTAGTGAGACTCTGTCTTAAAAAAGGACTGGAGGTAGAGGTGTATAGCTCAGTGGTAGAGCAATCCTGGATTAAGTCCCTCACACACAAAGGCTAAAACAGAAAATTTTATAGTACATATATATTTTACCACAATAAAACAATTTTTTTTTTTTTTTTGAGACAGGGTCTCTTTTGCCTAGGCCAGCTCTGAACGCATGACCCTGCCTCAGTTTCCTGAGTTGCTGAGATTATAGACATGCACATCATTGCCTGGCTTAAAATATTTTTAATTAACCTGAGTTCAATATAACCCGAACTCTTCAATTTTTGTAGGTACAACTTCTCCAATTAGTGGCTACTGATTTTTAAAAGTTCCTGGGTATTCCTAGAATTCTCGTTTTTTTCTTTGGGTGCCTGTAGTTTTATTTTTTCTGTTCATGTTTAAGAATGAAGGAACCAGAAGGCTGCCTATGCATGGAAGTTCCACATGGGGTGAGGACAGAGAAGCAGTTATGCTGGGTAGATGAAGTCACAATGAATGGACCTGATTCTCAGATGCTGAGACCCACACTAACTACTCAAGGTCTCTCTCAATTATTTATTATCTTTTACACAAACCCTCACTCTTCATCCAGGGACAGGTGCTCAGCTGTAGGCCTGTCTGTGTGTAAGAACAGGAAGTGGTGGTGGGGTGGTATGGGGTACTGACTAATTGAGACAACATCTTCCTTATTCCCCTTCTTTCTACACTGAGTTCCCACTGGCACTCAGGTGACTACCTCCGTTCCGAGTTAAGAGTTTCTCTGGGCTCCTGTCTCCTCTCACTCCATGGCTCAGAGCCTTCTCCACTCTCCTCTCAGTCACCACTCTTATATTTCCTTTCCATCTTCTAGTTATGGGATTCTCTTCCTGTTCTCTTGGGGCATCATGTCTAGGTCTTTATGAATTAAAACTAGTTCACTGTAGTTTTGGGGTGGGAAAGAAGATCAATACGTATACTTGGGTCTTCTTCTTTACACCAAAAACTGTCTTTAAATAAAAAGAAAACCAGTGTATAGGTGTGTGCCAGTAGACCCACCTACTCAGGAGGCTGAAGTGGGAAGATTGCTTGAGCCAAGGAATTCAAGACCAGCTTGGGCAACAGGCAAGAAAAACAAAAACAAAACAACAAAAAAAGAAAACTCAACCTAATGTACATATCCTTATAAGAGAGAGTATCCTAACAAAAATACTATCCTTATATAATTAACAAGTCCTCAGCTTTGAGAATCAGAGCAAAAGCAGATTTCATGGAGGTGTGGCCATAGCCAGGGGGCATTTAACTGACAGGTGGCACCACCCTGACAGCCTTTGGTTTGTGAGTACACAGGATTTCAAATGTTTGAGAAGCACCACCTTAGCAAGCTATTCTTTCACTAATAGCAAAATTGTTTAAAAAGAGCTGAAAACACACTAATCCAGAAGAGCACCCATTTTGAGTTTTACAATAATTAGAACTACCAACAATTTTTTCCAAAAAACATTTAAGAGGTTTGCATACGTACTCAAGTACACATGCAAGAAAGATTTACTTTAGTATTAATCTGTAACACTGGAGGGAAAAACAGTTGTTACCTTATAAACAATTAAATGGAGCTCTTCATAAGTGTCATCTGTATTTACAAAAATTTTGGGGAATCTGCATTTTGCTTCTGGATCATTAAGGTTCAAGGGTCCAGTAAGAAATCTTAAAAGTAAGCACAGAGATGACTCAACTCAATGAGGTAAATTATAAACAGGAATATAGAAATACACATCAATATTTTTGCAACTAGATGCTATACGGAAAACATGAAATCAGAATATGATAAAGTTAATAGTTTAAATTAATTGGAAACAAAAGAATTTCCTCTGTTGATTATCACCAGTAAAATAGTACAAAGGTAATTCAGTGTTCATCATTTCCCCTTTACCAGGAAAGCTAATGAAACCCAATATTGTAAATCAAAGAACAAAGGTCCTACCTTCCATAATGTTGAAGATTTCCTGGCATTTCTGCTCTTATTGGAGAATCCCTTCCTGCCAACTGTAAACACATTTAAAGTTCAAAAATGACTGATTAGTTTTTTTTTTTTTTTTTTTACTTTCAAAGCTTTGACAAATAACATTCCCATCTGTTAGCTGGTTCCACTTACTTTGTATCAATTTTCCATATTCCTCCTCACCAAAAAAAAAAAAAAAAAAAAGGGTAGAAGATTATAGACATTCATAAAGAACTGATTTTAACCATGCCTGTCATCATACCGCACCCCAAATTCCACAAACTAATTTAGCTCCTTATTAAAAACAAACAAACAACAAATGAAAAACAACTAAAATTTCCCATGTGGCATAAATTGGGAAATCACACACTACCCTCTGGGGAATGTCCTCTTCCCACTTCCTAGATTGGAAACTGAAGTTTGGAGAATTGCACCAACACAATGAGTGGCAGGGGCAGACATTATGACCAGGCCTGTCCAGTGTCAAAGTCTCTACTTTCAGCCATGACACCATGTCTCTTCTAAGATTTGTATTTGTCACATATCCCTAGTTAATTTTGCTAAAAATATACTATTTCAACACACATAGGAAATGAAACAATCCAAACACAATAGTCATGTTTGTGAAAACTTGATACTTCTGTTAAAAATGCTTGATGCGCTTCTGGTTTATACAAAGCTTTAACACAGAACCTCAGAAGACCCAAAACACCTTATGAGCCCAATGGTGAAAATGTACAGACCAATTCTCATTCATTTAGTTTGCACTGAGAGGCTTCATGTGTCCATGTCACGCTGCCATACTGTGTGCTGTGGCTTCCTATTTTATGTCTCTCTCTTAAGCTGTACAGAGATATCAGTTGTCTATGGTGGCATAGCACTGTGGCCTTAAGGGATGTGCTCACAAGTAGGTGCTTCAGGATTTGGAAGACTTTGAGGTCAAGTCTTTGCTGGGGGACCCTGGATTGCCTCATCTGTGGGATGGGACAGCATACTTAACTCTTGGGACTGCTGTCATGGTATCATAAGATCTTGCAGGCATGTTGGGCATTGGGAACCATGGCTGTGTACAGGAGGTACCCCAGAACCATCAGCTATTGTCCTCAACCCATCTGGAAAGAAGCTAAGACCTGGAGGAGATCCTTCTTAAAAACCTTTCTTTCAATTTCTTATTAAAGAAAATTTTTCTGGTTTCCATAATCAAGCCCTTAAGAGAGAAGGGACATGGAAGAAGGATGGAGAGGGAGAAGAGGGAGAGCCTGCAATCGACGTGGGTCTATGCATGCTCCTGAGCAAAAATGATGACTTTATGGGCTGTGAACACTTTTTGCTTCCAACCTAATTAGAGCAATGAAAGGGTACTTTGGGGAGAACACTGGTATTATTTACTTATTTATAAAAAAAAAATTAGCTGCATATAGACAAAATATCTTTATTTATTCATTTATTTTTTTTAAAACATGGTGCTGAGGATCGAACCCAGTGCCTTACATGTGTGAGGCAAGTGCTCTACCACTGAGCCCCAGCCCCAGCCCCAGCCATAATTTAAAGTTCTATACAGAAAACAGGGAAATTAAGTACCAGAGTGGGAAAGCCAGGCAGGTAACATACCATCTACTCACTATCAGATCTCACATTTGTAGATGGAAGAGACTGTAAGACTGACCAGAGTTGGTCACGGATCCCTGCCATTTCCATGGTTCCCTGGACTTCACCTAAAACCCACTCTTTCCTCTTAAGAACACACTTTTACTATTGCATTTGGATGAAACAAACTGGAGAAAAACTGACACACATGGGTTTCTGTGCTACTAAGTGATACACAATAAGTATCACTGCATCACAAATAAAATAAAACACAGCTAAGAAATGCCCCACACACCATATTACTCAACCCCCTACCCCTGTCCAAAAGTGTATGCATGTGTGTATCTACAGAGCCCAACCATACCTCAGGTTCGATGTGCCTGGGAAACAGAGAGGTGGTGAGGTATTTGTATAAAATTCTCATGTCATCTTGTTCTAATCCACTCCTGAAACATCAGAAAGCACTGTGTTAAGTTTGGATTGGTCTTCTGTTTTTTTTCGATGCTCTTTGATAAAATTTACCTTTCCTTCCTTTTTAAGAAGGTGGCTGCCCTTAACTGGGCAGTTCAGGTGGGGAGTGAGTTAGACATGAGCTGGCACAAGCACTACACCCTAACCTGCTTAAGGCTACTGCAATGCAGTTCTGTAATTTATAGGCATCTGAAATCTCAAGGGATCTGAGTCTCAGGCTGAATTCCAAGTAGGATTATTTAGGGGGCCTTAACAAGCACACTGCTGCATTCTAGCAGCAGGGGTTCCTTAGCTTCCTGGCCTATACAGTAACACCACATTCTGAAAATACTGGCATGCTGTACACAGGGAACTTGATCCTAGGTTGCAGAAATACATCTGGACTTTAATTCTCTGGATCTCAATGTATAAAAAGGAAAAGAAAGAAATAAGCTTTAATTTCAAATGAGGTAGGAATAAGGAGCTGTAGAAAAAGCATTAAGAAACTAGAAGGTCTAAATAGAAGGAATTTTACTTTATGTATGTATATTCTGCCAAAATGCATTCTACTGTCACGTATGACTAAAAATTAAAAAATAAAAAAAAAAATTTTTTTTTTAAAGAAAGAAACTAGAGGGATTCCACCTCTTGGGTCCCCTTCTTCCTCCGGGAGAAGTCTTTTCTGCTGTCCTTTAATAAACTTCTAATTTCTACTCTGACCTTGCCTCGGCGTGCTTCTTTGGTGTTATTCTTCAACATTGGGGAAGCAAGGACTTGTCACCGGTCAACAGCGGTAACATATTGGAGGTCCCAGACCGAGATTCTACACCGAGGTAAGTGCACACACCCCATGTCTGTTTGAGGTGCATCTTTCTCTCTCTTTCTTTCTGGAGGGTAAGGTGGGCACCCGACGGCTACTTAAACACAATTAGTGCAGCCGCCACTCTTCAAGACTCGGGTGAGAGGTTTCCCGGCCTAGGCAGCTCTCAATCACCTGTTCAATACAGAGCAGGCATGTTGGGTTCTGCCAAAGCCGCTTCCAACTTTTCTGTCTGGTCCCAGAGAGCAATTGGCGTGAGTACACAGTGTCCCGAATCCCGATCTGCCTCGGATGTGTGGAGGAGGAGGAAGGAGTTTGGAACAACTGTGGAATTCCGGTCTGGGCTACACTCAGACGTATTCTTAAGGTTCCTTTCTCTTGAGCCCCCTTCCGACAGCCCTCAGGGGTATCTAGGGTGATCGGTAGATGAATGGCACTGAGGGAAAGCCCCAATCACATTTGCCTCTGTATGGGCCATGCAACACTCCCAACCCCGCATCCATTCCTCCTGGATGCTCCCCTTCCTTCGCAGGTCAGAAAAAGAACTATAAAAAGGGGAGACAACATCCCTTCCACAGCTTCCCCCTCTTGGGTCCCCTTCTTCCTCCTGGAGAAGTCTTTTCTGCTGTCCTTTAATAAACTTCTAATTTCTAAAAAAAAAAAAAAAAAAAAAAAAAAAAGAAAAAAGAAAGAAACTAGAAGGTAACAGACTCTGAAAAGATTTTTAGAAAAGGAAAAAACAAAAAACAAAAAAAACTGGACAATGAGGCTGTGAAAGGGGTTTTCCTGGTTCAAGGTAACTGAAAACTCCTGGAAGAAAATCTAACTTTACATGAACCAAGCCTTGGCACCATATTCCAGAGGAGCTCTCTTCTTTTCCCTGTAAGGTCAGAAGTTGAAAATATTCTAGCTTGTCTTGCAAATAAGTGCGGTCCGTTCTTTAAACTGTTCTGCTTTGACATCTTACCTTTCCTTTTCTGCCACTACCACTCTGCTTTCAAGGTTCAATTTTTTTTTTTAAACCATACGATTTATTTATTTTTTTTAAGTCATACATGACAGCAGAATGTATTTTGACATATAATACATACATGGAATGTACATACATCAATCATATTGTCTATTCTGCTACCCTTCCTATCCCCCCTACTCCTCCCCTCCTCTCCCATCCTTTCTCTCTATCCAATCTAATGTGACACACTTTTTTTTTCTTCTCTTTCTCATCACAACATCATATATGTATTCTGTATAACGATGAGGTTCAATTTTTATGAGTCTTGACCACAGATACAGAAGCCCTACACCCTAAGATATGTTTGTTTTATTTTCTTTTCTAAACAGAAAGAGATGTCCTGATATAAAGAAGAAAAGAAGAGGTGGCTCAAAACACTCAATGCTGTCTTATGACAGCACCAACTCTAGAGTCTCACACAGCCACTCAGGTAGACAATTTCTAAATCAAACATGGAAAGTTACCAACTTTTTTCTTTTGTAGAAATAACTGAAATAAGGGAAAAGGAGGAAAACAAAACAATAGGTTCTGGGTGTTACCGTCCTGTTGAGAGGTAGTAAGTGTTACTGGGGAACACGAGTGATGGTAAGAAAAGATAGTACATAAGGAATTAATGTGTGGGCAACTATCTTTTAAGAGCTGCATTTCCAGTAGCATGAGCTAATGGATACATCTGATCATTAGCATCTGAGATGTAGTTGGCCAAAAACAGTACAAAATACATAACTGGATTTTAAACTTAGCACAAAATTGTCAGCTCATTAATTTTAAAATACTGTTTACATACTGATATAATATTTTAGATGTATTAGGCTAAAGAATATATTTTACTAAGATTAATCTCACTAGTCTCTTTCTACTTCAATATGACTACTAGAAAATGTAAAGTTTACATGTGACCTGCATCATATTCAGTACTGTCCTCGATCAGAGGACACTTGGGTAGAAAACAAACTATAGGAGGAAAGGGACGACAGCAGTGTGAATCGCTAACTGTATGCACTGTGCTCAGGGATTTCTTTTTATTATTTTACTTAAGATCTGCTAGACCCGCCACACTTCAGTGTTGGTTTTAGGAAATCGAGAGAGAAGACTGAGTGAGGCTGCAGCCAGCTGTGCAAAGCAACAGAATCCCAAGGGAGTGCTTCCTCAGTGCCTGCGGAAAGGCCCTCCTCCTCACAAGGTACCATGCATGGTGAGCTTTCCCCAGTATCTGCCTCCTGTGCCCTGGCCCTCTCCCCTACAGAAATAATACATCATAATATAGTTAACTAAGTGAAAAATTTCTTACAACTGCATGTGAATCTTCAAGGACTTCAAAACAAAAAGTTTACAATGAACAGAAGAGCCCCTTCTAAAGCACAAATAATATGTGAAACAAATGAAACCCTACACTGACAGGCCCAAATAATCCCCGTCCCATCAATGATTCAGATCAAATAGGAAAACAGCCCACTCAAACTCAGAGGATGTTCTTCAAGTCTCTCAAATAATTACTTAATGTAATGATTTTTTTTTCTTAAAAAACATAACACCTAAGATGGATGTAGTGTTGTGCCTGTGGTCCCAGCTACTCAGGAGACTGAGGGAGCAGGGTGCCTTGAACACAAAATCTGAGGCCAGCCTGGGTAAGAGAAGCAAGGCCCTATCTTAAAAAAACACAAAAACCCCAAAAATGTTTCTTTAGCTTAAATCTCAACTGATTCACTTGTGTGCCAATGTGACACTATTACTTGTTCAAAACTGATTATTATTCTTATTTTGTGGGTAACTTTGTGCCAATTCAACTTCAGTGCTAAAGGGACTTCCACATGTATCCCCCGTGCCTTGTCTTTGATGGAAATATCAAGCTATTGAGAACTTCTTTTTGCAGAAGCACTACCAAGAATGAGGTGGCTATCATTAAATGCAGAATCTTTCCTCTTAGTTTATTCTAAAATATTGATTGTGCTACTATTAAAATATTGCATATAAAATAATCTACCAGGAGCAAAGAATATGGTCAACTTTGAGTAACTTAGAAATATCTAGGGCTGGGGTTGTAGCACTTGCCTAGCACATGTGAGGCACTGGGTTTGATCCTCAGCACCACATAAAAGTAAACAAATAAAATAAAGGTATTGTGACCATCTATAATTAAAAAATACTTAAAAATAAATATCTAAGACATTTACTCATAAATTTGCTAATTCCTCAGAAGTAAATCAATGAACTAAAAAGAAAATTTTCTCTAAAAATTGGCCAAAATCTGAATAAGAAAATAAACTAACCCCTCCCATCCAACAACAATAAATATCTAACCCAGGCAATGCCTGCTACAAAAACCAAACCCATTCATTAAATGCGTCATCCAAACAGAACCTGAGTTTTTTTTTTTTTACTCATTACTTGCTTTGAACTGACCATCAAGATTTACTGAGCACCTACTGTGTGTCATGCCACAGTCATGTGCTACAGATACACAAGTTAAAAAAAATACAGGAAGTAATAAGAGTAAATACATACTCTGCTTCTGAGGCATAAATTCTTTCTTGGTATTTAAATATACCAGCTATTTTCACTCCTTGTTGTTACCTCCTGGGAGCAACTTTTCCCTGCCCGCATACTGGATGGACCACAGAGCTGGTGCTGTTTGACTCCAGGGGATGCCCTTCACAATCTGATGATGCCAAGAGGATCCCTTGAAGCCAGGCAACAGGTAGCTGTGGGAATCCAGGCTTCCAGAGCCCAATCCTGCTGGTTGCTCTGGATCCAGGGTCTCCTAGAACAAGTTGGCTCTGGGCCTTTCCCTTCCTCACTCACAGGGTTTGCACCTGTTATCAGGGCTTGTGAGCTACGAGATCAGAATCTGAGCTACTGTCTTCTGACAGTACAGAGGTGGCCCTGGACCACTGCCTCTATATCTCCTACTACCAAGGATGGCTGTTAACCCTCCCAGCACCTCTAATTTTCACCTGTGGAGGGGCCACTCCCTCCACAGAACTGCTGCTGTAGAAGCACAACTATCTTTCTACCTTGTAAGTTTTATTTTGCTAACACAGCATTAGCATCACAGAAAGTAACTAGAGCAGCGTCAGTTAACACAGCATAAAGTTGCCTGATAAGCAATTTGTTAAATTGAAAAGTGGATAGATTTTCATCTGGAGGCAGAAGACAAGTCCACAGGGAAATCCACTAAACCATTACTTTATGGACTCAAATTTCTGTAGATTATCCTGTTTCTCTTCTGAAAATAGATACAGAATTCTGACAGGACAGGGAATGGGCTTCTGGACAACTTAGTACCACCTTTTCTATTAGTTGAATTCAGTTTCTCATGTTAAAATACAACCACTCCCCTAATTTAAAAATGTGGGTTACAGTAAACGCAAACATAAAAATTGAGGGCCCCAGAGGAGCTACTAGAGGAATACTGGTCAGATGCTCCCTAATGGGTTATCAGGGGCAAATCTCAGCCAGACTGGTACACAGGTGACAGGCAGGGCTGCCATACTACTCTTTGGGGTATATCCATCCCACAGTCACAAGCTCATTCACGTGGGTTCCCCAGAAATTAGTCTTAAATGATAACATTTAATATTACTTTTTCTTCTTGAACACTGACATTTCCTTCAACAAAATGGTGTTTTTGTTCCCACTACAGGATACAAACATAGCTGGGATGACAATGGGTGATCTCCTAGTTTATGGTCATCTTGGATTTTTTTTTCTTTTTTTGGAGGCGGGAGGTACTGGGGATTGAACACAAGGGCACTCAATCACTAAGCCACATCCCCAGCCATATTTTGTATTTTATTTGGAGACAGGGTCTCATTGAGTTGCTTAGCACCTCGATTTTGCTGAGGCTGGCTTTGAACTCATGATCCTCCTGCCTCAGTCTCCTGAGCCACTGGGATTACTGATGTGCGCCGCCCTGTCCAGCTATCTTGGATATTTTAAAGAATCAGCTTCTTTACAAGAAAGCATGAAAAATGATGCATTTCACATTTACTTTATCATTGCTTTGAAGTTGGGGATATTTTCTCTACCTAGTATCGAGTCAGTTCTAAACTCCCCCACTTGGTAATTTTATTACAATCTTAGTTTTGTTTTAAATAATTCCTGTTTACTATGACATCCTCTATAAGGAAGCTCTCTATCCATTCCCCTGCTGTTGGTTCCTGCTTGACAACCTGCTACTGATTTAGTCACAGCTGTGTTTATTACTCTGACTTCCTCCTCTCACATGCCAAGTCTTAAGTTATACCTACCAGATGAGCTGATCATTATAGAGAAACGCAGTGTATTTAACTATGTTCAGGGTTTCCTCCATTCTGTTAATAAAGGACTGGATTTTCAAATAAGTCATTTTATCCAATGGGAAGAAGCTGATTCCACCAAATATGTCAAGTAGGTCACATGACTGTAAATGTAGCGTTTGCAAATACTGTGGGAAAAAATAAGGTATAAAACAATAGTACATTTAATGTAGTACTCTCTGACAACTGAAACTAATAATCTTATGTTACATGAACATTTATGGTATAGTTACATATTGACAAAGTATAATTTCAAGAACAACAAATAGGTAGAATTGAAATCAGTAGCAATTTTAAAATATTGACCCTAACTAGTTACTATTTTATCCCTTTAAAATATTTAAATTCTCATATTAGTGCTCCTCAGATTAAGTCATTACTCATTAGGATATTAATATACCACGGATGGACAGTGACACTTTGAAGGATGTCCCATCAACCAGAGTAGTAAGGACAAAAACAGGAAGCAGGAGACAGTATGAGAATGATTATTATGGTCATTAAAGAGAAGAAATAAAGAAAAGTAATTCATAAAAACAAAACAAAACAAAAACCCACAAAAAAGTATCAAAAATGTCTGAGACAGAGTAAAAAAGTATAAGAGGTATTATAGGGAGAAAATACAGAATTATTCCTTTCCATAAAACTGGATTTGACAGAAGTAGGGGTGAGATTTGCAAAATGCAATGTGTGGGCTGGGATGTGGCTCAAGTGGTAGCGCGCTCGCCCGGCATATGTGCGGCCTGGGTTCGATCCTCAGTACCACATACAAAGATGTTGTGTCCGCCGAAAACTAAAAAATAAATATTAAAAAATTCTCTCTCTCTTTAAAAAAAAAAATGCAATGTGCAATGAAAGAGAATGCCAATTATTTAGGGCCATTCTCATTTGGGACAAGTTATACTAAAAACCACTAATATGATAAGAGTCTGTATCATAGTCACAAATTTTTTCCTTGAGCCAATATATATTATGCCTTTTTAAGGAACAGAACCAATCCATAACATGCAACTCTAGTAACTGCTTACCTTTTGCTAATTGACCAAACTACCACATACTATGACTGCTTTTGAGTAAGTCTGCACAGATGGATGCAGGTAGAACAAGGGCAAAGCCCAAAGGTGTGTCCCAGATGCTTCCAGGAGCCCTGAACAGGGACAGGATGCTCTACTCCAGTGTGGGCCTGAGGAGTCCCTCACTGCTCTGGTTTTGCCACAGTACCTCTAAAGCTCTTTGACACCTTCAAGTTCCAGGGTTTTTATAAAAACAAAACGAAAAACTTGTTTGCATCTATGTTTCTTTTTGGTACTGGTGATTGAACCCAGAGATCTCTATCATTAATCTATATTCCTAACCCTCTTTATTTTGAAACAAGGTCTCACTAAGTTGCCGAGGCTGGTCTCAAACCTGTAATCATCCTAACTCAACCTCTCGAACTCTCTGAACTGTCTGAATACTACTAAAATTATAAATAAAATTTGAAATACTTACCCGATGGAAGAATTTCTCTAATCTTTCTTTTAGGAGCTTGACACCTCCATCTTCCATGGCTTTCAAAAATGTCCCATTAAAAAGCTAAAAATAGTGTAAGACATTGCGGAAAAAAAAAAAATCAATTTCCAATGCCCATCAGTTTCCCAATGCAACAAGTTCTTCTTTTCCTTTTAATTAATTCAGTTCATTAATCCCCTCATACTTCCTTATAAACAGAAAACATTCACAGGAGAAAGCTTGAGTTATTAATTACAATAAATACACCATTAAGTGATACTGTCATTTTTATGAAACCACTTAATTGTTCTAGAAGTTTTCTTTTTTTTTTCTTTTTTGAGATAGGATCTCATTATGATATCAGGCTAGTCTCCAACTCCTGGGCTCAAGTTTCAATTTACATAAATAACATCACCAAGATTTTTAAATTATCAAAATATCTGCAGTTTTTATGTTACTTGAGAAGATGGACTCATTTGTTCCCTAATGAGGATTTAGTTCTACAGGACTAGAACAAAGAAGGGGGTTTAATGCTAAATGGAATAAATGTCTGCATAAACCTTACCACCTATTTCTTTTCTTTTTTTTTTTTTTTTAAATATTTATTTTTTCAGTTTTCGGAGGACACAACATCTTTGTTTGTATGTGGTGCTGAGGATTGAACCCGGGCCGCAAGCATGCCAGGCAAGCGCGCTACCACTTGAGCCACATTACCCCCCAGCCCCCTTACCACCTATTTCAAAGGCCATATTATTTTATCCCCCAAAACAGCTACACAGCCATTTTGTAGCACCTAAGAATTCTTTTTAAACAATCCCCAAGCTTGTAACAGGATGAACTGGACAGACTCTCAATTCAAAAAGAAGTCACACTTACCTTGTACATGCTATAGCACTGTTGTAGCACTGAACTATAGACCTTGTCCTACAAACAAGAAAACAAAACAAATCTCAATTCACGGGAAAAAAACTGTCTTTTGTGCATAGCAAAGGTGGAGTAACTCTTGGCAAAACAGTTTAATAATTATAAACTAGGTCCTATAATACTTGTGTGTTGAAAATTCAAATTTACCAACCAGTAAGTCTAATTGTAGAAAGGCTTCACATACAGATGATCATTAGAAAATTATTAGTGATACAGGATGCATATATGTTTTTAAAAGACTGTACTAATATACACACTAAACACGAAACTTTTCTATGTACCTTGAGAAACTTTGGTAATTTCAATATAAGTTTAAACATAAGTCATTCAACATATTCAATAATAAATTTTTTCCTAAAAAATATGAAATAAAAAAAATGACACATTACCAAAAGCTCTTCCTCTTGGTATTCAACAATTGGTTTTCCATCTTTACTTTGTTTTTCAATTATAGGATTCCGAACAACCTACAATGTTTGATAAACTGAAATTATACAATGAATTGATTATGTATGTTTTAAATTCTGCCTTACTTTTAAAAATTTAGGGCTGGGGATGTAGGTTAGTGGGAGAGCATTTGCCTAGCATATCAAAACCCCGGGTTAATTCCCAGCACCACAGAAAAAAATAATTTACACCCGTCACACCCCCAGAAACATAATTTCTTAAAACCGCCCCAAGAACAAACACACTGAACAGAAATTTGGCTTTAAAATGTCAACCAATTTTACTGAAATCTTACTTTGATGCAATAGTGAGATAACATTCCTAAATTCCTAATGGTAAAGAATACCCATACCATACTACTTCAGAAAAAAATACTTATGTATAGGGGTTGGGGGTTGTGGCTCAGTGGTAGAGTGCTTGCTTAGTACGCATGAGGCACTAGGTTCGATTCTCAACACCAAATATAAAATAAATAAAATAAAGGTCCATCAGCAACTTAAATTTTTTTTTGATTTAAAAAAAAAAAAGATGCTTATGTATAAATACCATGACCATCCAGAAATTTTCTTCTGGTTCATTGAAGAACTGTCTATTCTTCTGTGTATGTAAAGATTTTGCAGGTTTTGACGGACTAAAGGTCCTAAAAAAGTTAAAATAACATGTTGGAAAAACTCTCCACCATAAGTTTTAAGAATTCATTGAGCTCTACAAAGGCACATTTAAAGGCATTACCTTGTAAATTGTACAATAGCTTCGCATAACCCAACATTTCTAATTTTTTCATTCTTTTCTACTTCATTTGGATGATAAAACAAAATTTTATTTTCCTCCTAAAATATGAAGAAACAGAAGCACAACATCAACATAGGCTTTTCTTCATCTTAGCTGTTGAAAGTGCTAAGTTTAACAACGACCTCTCCTATAATAGCTCTAAGGACAAAACCAAAGACACTTTTTGGAAAAACAGAAATTATCTCATCATCATTGTGTAAATACCGACCATTCGTCTGAAATTTTCGGCCACTGCGATATTCACTAAAACGTTTCATCTCAAGCAGTCCTAGATAACTGCAATGACTTCTGGATTTCTTTCCGTGGGATGAGTTGTAACACCAGCGCTTATAAAAAGCAAGTGTGTGCGCACGTGCCCAGGAACACAGCTCTCAAACATTAAATCCAGCTGGTTCCACGGCATTTGGACTGACAGCTTTAACAAGGACTGTGATTTGCTGACCACAAAACAAAGCTCTGGACATCTTTTGAGGAAACCAGCATCCTCACCTAAGAACAAACAAAAGCTCCTGGCGTCTTATTTACTTTTGATTAAAAAAAAAAAAAAAAAAAAAAAAAAAACTTCCCGAGGGTCCTCCAAGCTTGCAATCTCTTAAAGCTACTGCCCACCACTCGGGTTCCACAGTTCTTCTCGGATACTTCCAATAATAAAGACAGTTCCCCATAACTGATGCAAAGCGAAAAGAAGACAACCTGCGTGGAGTGGTTAACCTGGCGGACCTTCATTCAGCAGCCAGACCTCGACCCGGCAACGCAGCCGACCCTGCCTCCGCTGTCAGCTCCCCGCCGCACACTTGGCGCACAGCAGGCACAGCCAGTGCAGTTCGAGGACCGCAGAACCACGGGGGCCGCCTCCCGGGCACACCCCGTGGCTCCAGGGTACCGACGCCGGCCGGCCGGCCGCCCTTCCGCCCCCGAGGCCTCCTCAGCCACCGGCGGACGCCGGCGCGCAGTCCCTCCGCGTACCTCTCCCTCGCGCGGCCCGAAGCGCGGATTGTAAATGAAGAAACTCAGCAGCGCCGGCGGGAACTGCTTCTCTTGGGCCGCCCAAGCCCCGGCCCCAGCCCCGGCCGCTGCTGCTGCCATCCCGGCCCGGCCCCCACCTCTGGAGCCTCCCACGGCCCGCCCAGAGACGACAGTGGCCTCGAGGCAACTACACTTCCGCCTCACTCGCCACAGCCCCGGAAGCGGTTACTGCCGGCCCGGAAAAAGAACTTGCCACGCAGTGTCCCCTCTGGCACGTCCGGGTGGATCCTGTTCCCCTGTGTTTCCTGGACTGAGGTGTTTCTAATGCCTTTTAAGGGACTTCTGGATCTCCCCGCTCGTTGGAGTAGGCGTCTTAACTCCAGTTTCTCCTGCTCAGTGTGAGCCGCAAAGGCGAGAATAGATGTGGTGTTCGCCGGAATGCCCATTTCTGGGCCTTGGCGCGCCTGGGATTCCCGTGCCTGGAGTCGTGTGGTTTGTGACAGCTGGAGGGCTCGTTAGGTCCGACATTTGGAATTCAAGCCCTTAGCAGACCGGTTGGCCAAACCCAGATCTGTCACAGATGAAGTTTGGAAACAAGGCCTCTCTTACCCAGCCCTCAGGGTAGTCCTTCACGTCTCGGGAGGTGAAGCGTTGGGGTTTGTTCAAGAGACAGATCTGGGTACACATCCTAGCTCTGCCATTCACTTAGTGTGGGACCCTGAACCCATTACCCAGCCTCTCCAGGTCTCTCTTATGTGTAAAATGACTAACAGTTGATTCCTGCCTACTGGAAATTTCACTTTGAGAATTAAGTGGGACTATCAATGGACTTCAAATGCCCAGCATGCAATCATTACGCAACAAGTGATTGCTACTTTTCTTTGCTTTGGGCTTTCCCAGCTAGTTTAAGGGATTTTTTTTTTTTTTTTTTTTTTTTTTTTTTGGTATTGGGGATTGAACCCAGAAGCACTTAACCACTGAGCACATAACCACTGAGCCACATCCCCAGCCATTTTATATTTTATTTAGAGACAGGGTCTCGCTAAATTGCTTAGAGCCTCGCTAAGTTGCTGAGGCTGACATTGAGCTTGCAGTCCTCCTGTCTCTGGGTTTACAGGCGTGCGCCACTGGGCCTGGCTGCTAACTTGCTTCTAAGTGCATGAAGACCTCCCATTAGAACCGCGCGTTTTGAGCTGGTCAGGGTGGCTCATGCCGTAATCCCAGAGACTGGGAGGTTGAGGTAAATTCGAGACTAACCCCAGCAATTTAGTGAGGTCTTAAGCAAAATTTAGCAAGACCCTATCTCTAAATAAATAAACAGATAGATAGATAGTTAAATAAATAGATAAAGTAGATAGATAGATAGATAGGGCTGAAGATGTAGCTCAGAGGTTAAGTGTCCTGCCTGGGTCCAATCCTGGTTAAAAAGAAGGAGAAGGAGGAGGAGAAGGGAGAGGGGGGAGGAGGAGAAGGGGGAGGGGGGAGGAGGAGAAGGAAGAGGAGGGGGAGGCCAACAAACAACAACAACAAAACTACATATTTTGGCATTAAGGCAATAGTTTTCAAAGCCACTTTTTAAAGGTACCAGTGTTCGGTTCACACCCACACAAATCTTTTCTTCCCCCCAGATTCTTATGGAAACTTGTAATATATAAAATAAACAGAGAACTACCAAGGTTAAGAAAGGGCCCAAATAGTAGACTATAGACTGATGTCTAAGAGTACCTTCCAGAAGCTACCCACCATCCCCATTTCTCTCAGGGACCTTAAAACATGGACATGGAACTTTGCAACTCCAGGGAACATAGTTTGAAAATTCCAGGTTAAAGAATTCTTTCCTCTATGTCAGAGCAAATGCTTCTGGAAGAATAATAGGAAGAGCCCAGGACTTGAATAGGAAAACCTGCATTTGAGTTCTGGCTTTGCCATTTACCAGTTGTATGACCTTTGGACAATCCCTTAACTCTCCTCTAAGCCTGAATTGCCTCTTCTATAAAATGAGATGAAAACATGCCTTGCAGATTGCCAAGATTACATTAGATGATACAAATAAGAGTCCTTTGTAAAGTACAAAGTACTATGTAAATGTGTGAGATTAACATTTTATGGTATCAAGTCATGATTTCTCCTAGGGAACACTTCTGTTTCCTTGTACACTTTGCCCAACCCCATACAATTAATTGCATTTATTATCTTAAGACAGATCAAGGGCTGGGAATGTGGTTCAGTGGTAGTATACTTGCTTAGCATGCATGAAGTCATGGATTATATCCCAGTACCACAAGGTGGGCTGGGGAGAGGACACAAAACACCCAGAAATTGAAGAAAATACTTTTAAGTTTCCAAAGCCAAGGAAACAAGAAAGCTTGGACTTTGATTCACCTTCCTCTCCTGGTGTAGTCCTAGGACGGTCATGGGTGCAAGATACAAGTGGGAGAGATGACAGACACCCACATAGGTTTGGAGGATGTGTGTCTTGCTTCCCTGTGGAGCTGGGGCATGGTGGCTAGTCTTATAGAGTTTCCCCGTGTTTCTAACATGATTTGGCAATAATAAAATATCCGTGGCCACAAGAGTAGGCAATAGGCTCTGCTTGGTACAGGAAGAAGCCACATGTTGCACATAGAGATAATCCAGAGAAAGCCTGTATTCAGAGGTCTCAAGGTCAGGATGATGAAGAGATAGCTGTGGCTACTGAAGATCACAGAGAGAAAAGAGGATGACTCCATGGTCACCATGTGAACACACTGAACACACTCCTTTCCCATCCAGAGCCTTGACATGTCAGCTCTTTCCCTGAAACCTAGGGAAAGAAAGGAGACGATGAGGTCAAATTGCCCAACATAATTCTAAATTATGATTCTGACACCAAGTACAATAGTCACACGAAGTTCAGTTATAGAACTTCTAACTTTGCACAGTTTGTGAACTCAGAGTTTCAAGGGAATGAAATGTGGGAAAGGCACATATCCTAGGAGAAAGTCACAGCGGGTTCCTGAACGAGTTACTATGGATAAGTTGTCACGTACTGTATGTCTCATCCCTACCGGGAAAGATGAGCTTCTCTGGTAGGACTCTCAGAGTCCCCTTCTTGTTCCTGCTAACTCAGTGCCAACCTTGAAGCTCACATCCATGTGTCTTGAATGAATGACTGACAGAGGCAGGGAGCAGGGAGGGTGGAGAAGTGGACATCAGAGACAGATGTTGTTCCTTCAGGGTTCTGGCTGCTTCATGCCTTGCTGACAGAGCTATGGACACAGACCGATCGAATGTTCTAGTGAGTTCTCTACTTAAGTCAGTATTGAGCTCCAAGAGGAAGCGGCTGGATGCGGTGTACACCTCCCTCCCTCAGTTAAAATCGTCCTCATCCTCCATCTCTTCCATCATCACCTGGAAAGTATCTTCAAGAACACGTGGTTCAGGCTGGGGCTAGAGCTCAGTGATAGAACACTGGATTCCATCCTCAGCACCTCATAAAATTAAATAAAGGTATTGTGTCCTTCTGTTACTGCTGTTTACCTGTGACAAGTCCTTGCTTCCCCAGTGCTGAAGTATAACACCAGAGAAGCACGCTGAGGCTAGTTTAGAGTGGAAAGTAGAAGCTTTATTAAGGACAGCAGAAAAGACTTCTTCCCAGAGGAAGAAGGGGACCCGAGAGGTGGAATCTGTGGAAGGGCAAGATCTTCCCTCTTTTATAGCTAAGGTCTTCTTTTTATATACTCTTTGGGGAAGGCAGGGACTTCACGTACATCATAGCATCTCTTAGCAAATCATCACACACCACGAGAAAATCATAAAACAACTCCAAAACATGATTAGCACATTCACTGGTGGGAACAAGTTGGGTAGGGGTGATTGGTTACTACAAGAGGGGGATTCATTTGGACTGATTGGTTTAAGCCACGAGGGGAGTACGTGCTAAACTACATGGTTTCCCAACATGTTATCAACCACCATAAACTACTGGGAGGGTCATCTGACATCCCAGGTATTTTCCCTGTCTCATGCTGATTGGTGGCTGCTAGGGGGTTGCTATGGGTCCTCACCTAGTCTAACTGAGTCAGGGACACCTGGCGCTGCAGATCTCTCCTGTTATTTGTAGATAAACAACTCAGCAGGGTGGGTATGTGCCTAGGAGTGCTCTGTGGGTCTTTCCAAGGACAAGGGTCACACCCCCTTCCTTGGACAGGCTTTGCTTTGAGGTAGAGGCTGGTTTTTCAGTGTGAGGCATTGGGTTCGGTTCTCAGCACCACATATAAATCAATAAAATAAAGGTCTATCAACAACTGAAAAAAATATTTTAAAAAAGAACATGGTTCTTTTTAGTCAAAATTTAAAACCAGCCAGGCGTGGTAGTACATGGCTGTAATTCCAGTAACTCAGGAGGCTGAGGTAGGAGGATTGCAGTTTCAAGGGCAGCCTCAGCAACTTTGTGAGACCCTGTCTCAAAATCAGAAACAAAAAGGGCTGGGATATAGCTCAGTGATAAAATGCCCCTGGATTCATTCTCTATATCAAAAAAAAAAAAAAAAGAAAGAAAGAAAGAAAAAAGGAAAAAAAAAGAAAGAAAGGAAGGAAAGAAGGAAAAGAAAAGAAAAGAAAAAAAAGAAAGGTTCGGGTGTGGTGGTCATGTCTCAGCTACCTGGGACCCAGCTGAGACTGGAGGATCTTTTGAACCACAAGTTTGGGGCCAGCCTGGGCTACCTAGTGAGACTCTGTCTCCAAAAACAAACAAACAAAAAAAAAACAAGTGGAAACAAGTTCTATTAATCAAGGTTCAACTGAAGAAGCAGGATTACTAGAAAAATACATTTACATATTTATATTACATGTACTAATATAATTTTTAGATTAATAAAATTACATGTTTCATGCAATGGTGTCATCATATAATATATGTGAAAGATTGCCAGTATTATGCACTTGGGAGAGCTGTCAAACAGCCTCTGGAAGGCTGCTTGCTTTTCTATTGAATGCCTGAGCTTGACCCTTGCAGAGCAGGAGGGGGTGATGGATGTAAAGTTGGGGAGAGTGAGGCGAACCAGCGGATGAGGACAATCTGTCTGTCTCCACCTCTGATGATGAGGGGGTGCTCCGGGAAAAAGCTGGTGTCCTTGATCACAGAGAGAAGCATATCCAGGAATTAGGGAACTGCAGGGGGATCCCACAACCAAAGAGGTGAGCCAACAGGTGTATGTCCACCTGAATTGACCTCCCAAGAATAAAACACTACAACTGCTGCCTCACGCCACCCCCCACATCTCAGGCAACATGCCTGGTGGCCCACCCTAACTGGATCCCTATAGCCTAAGCAGTTGACCTATAACAATGCCACCACCCCAGCAATGCCAAGATTTGATAAAGTGAAACTGTAGGTACACAGGTATTTATGTTGTTCTGTCTTCTTATCCATATGTTTGAAATACTCCATGACTTAAAAACAATTTAAAGTGTAAATCCATTTACATTCATTGTAAAAACCCCTAGGAAGCAATGTCAAAATCTATCCCACCACCACCGAGAGGGAGGAGGGGGGAGGGAGAGAGAGGGAGAGAGAGAGAGGGAGGGAGGGAGAGAGAGATAAAAACATTATGTAAATGTATAGTCTTTCCAGTGAATCAATTAACAGGCCAGGTGGAAACTATCCTGGTGCGTCCAATTTCATCTGTCTTCTTAAGTGTTTGCAAAGTAATACCATACCTTAACACTAGCGGAAGACATACAAGATAGGTTTTTGCTTGAAATTGGATGCTTGAGTACTCATTGCATAAAAGGAAACTGTACTTTTTACATAGAATTAACTATGCACCTTGTAAACCTGAATAAATGGACATGTATTTCCCATCCTTTTATTTATATTTATTTATTTTTATTTTTATTTTTTGGTGTGTATGTTTGCTGGAAAGAGCTACTGTGAAAGCCTATATGTATATATTTAAATCTTATTAATAATTCATAATGTGCATGTACTGAAGAAAACCACCAGATAGCATTTGATGTAATCATTCTCAGTCTCAACAATTGAGAACATTCACAAAGCTGGCTTTGAGATTACATTCCATTTAATTGTGAACTAGTGTACCAAGCTCCAAGCCAAAATTGTGGTTATATAAAAACAGCCCAAATTAAAGCCCCAGTTGCAGCCCTAATTTATAAACAATTAGGAAAAATAACAGGATACCTAGGGTTTTTTTTTTTTTTTTGTAGCTGTATACAATAACTTTTATTTACTTTTATGTAGTGCCGAGGATCAAACCCAGGGCCTTGCACATGCGAGGCGAGCGCTCTACCGCTGAGCCATAACCCCAGCCCTCAGGATACCTAGGTTTTTGATGTTTATTTGTTATTTTAGCTTTGTAAACTATATCGCAGCTTAGATCTTCATTTTAAAATTAAAATATGTTATTTCAGTGCTGAGGACATGCCTTTTTTTAAAAAAAATATTTATTTATTTATTTATTTTAGTTTTAGGCGGACACAACATCTTTGTTTGTATGTGGTGCTGAGGATCGAGCCCGGGCCGGACGCGCACGCCAGGCGAGCGCTCTACCACTTGAGCCACATCCCCAGCCCCTTGGACATGCCTTCTTGAGGTAGGTCGGTGGTCACCTGTAACTTAGGTAAAAATAGAGAAGGCAAGCATAGATATAAAGCTCTTCAAGCGTCTTATTCAACTTTTTTGGGGGATTGTTAGATTTTCTTTATAATTCTTCCCATTTTGATTTGATTCTGGGTATATTATAAAGTTTTTCCTCAGCATATAAAATATGCATGAGTCAAAAATGGGTAGAGATTTCAGTAACAGAACATTATGCAGGGTTTTTATTAGTTGGAGTGTGGGGCACATCGTTAGCATGAAAGTTTTTTTTAAATATTTATTTTTTAGTTAGAGGTGGACACTATATTTTATATTTATGTGGTGCTGAGGATCAAACCCAGTGTCTCACACATGCTAGGCGAGCACTCTACCTCTGAGCCACAACCACAACCCCATGAAAGTTTTTTTTAAATGAGAATTTACTGTGACTTTGGTTAGTGACAACAATTCTATGTCTGTGTTCATCTTTTCTCTAGTTAATGTGCTCCACTGTGTGTGTGTGTGTGTGTGTTTTGCTGGGACTGAACCCAGGGATCTGTTCGTGTTGGGCAAATGCTCTACCACTGAACTATCACCCCAGTCTATCTTCCACATTGTTAAAAGGTTTCAGTCTTATCTCATTGTTCACTAGTCCTCTTAGTTGGAGATAACCACGGTTAATATTTTACTATATATTTCATTCTTTTTTTTTTCCTTTGAGATACACGTTGAACCCCTTTTAAAATGAATTGTTTTGCACAAAATTCATATAATGACTAAACTCAAGAGAATTTTAGAAAAACATTTGTATTTTGAAATGGTAGTTTCCATCAAAGATTGGGATAAATGCTAATGTTTTTAACAAATTTAAACTTAGAAAAAAAATAACAAGTCAAAAAGTTTTAATTAACAAATATGTTTGATGCCCAAAAAGCTGTTACCTGCCTTCAAGAATAGAACAAACCCCTAAAATCAAACCCCAAATCCAAACAACATAATTAAAACTTGGTAAGAGTAAAGATAAGATTATTGTTTCATTGAAGCATACCTCTTGGCACTTTGGGAGGGGGGGTGTTAAACACAGAGGAGGCTTTTTTTGATTGCTAATTCTAATCATTAATTCTAATTGATTGCCTATTGACACATACAATGAGATTAAGGTCCTAAGATCACGTTGGAAGAATGAAAATGTAGCATATTTGAAGGGAACACAAATCATTGAAATCGTATTTTTGAAACAGAATGAATAAAATTCATGAATAATTGACCATAACTGACCAATTAAAAGTTTGTGAGTATTTATCTCTTTAAATACATCTGAGCTTTTCTCTTTGTATACATCTAAGCTTTTCCTCCAAGATAGAACATCAACGGTCAGACCTATGACACAGGGTGTCCCCTGGGCACTCTGTCATATTCCAGTCATTTTTCCTACTCAGGGGATTTCCTGATTGACAGGGAAAATAATAGTGAAATTACCACCTTAATCTAGATTAGGTGAAACTATCTCTGTATGGCCATTGCAATTAAAAATATTGATCCCTGTCCTTCTAAAGTCATTTTGAGACTAGTAATATCCCAGACTTTGAGAAACTGCCCAGACATGATCTTTCAAACAACACAGCTTCAAAACTCACTAAGCTATTTTGTGTGTAGGAGGCAATCTGGAAAAGTCCCAGCATGTGGTGAGCCTGGGAGTTGTATTAAGAATGTGCTTTTAAACAAGCTCCTGGGAAAATATCTCAGTGACACCCAGGAGTCCCCAGCTCTCAGGATCAGCCAGAGAACAGCTTTGTGTGCCAGTTGGAAGACAGATGAGAATTTCCTGGCCCGAGACTGCCCAATCTTCATGACAGCCCTGTAACAGGACCCTTGAGACTGGCCTCGAATGGGAAGGCCATTCTGGGTGTAATCGGCTCAGGTGGTGTCACCTAAGAGCCAGGAAAATGGTGGCCAAGAAGAAGGGGGAGGTGAGGGCAGGTAAGTCTCTCTGAGAGCTCATTTTTATTTCTTTTCTTGCTCTATTGGGATGGAACTCAGGGCCTCAGGCATCCTGGTTAAGTGTTCTACCACTGAGCTGTATCCCTAGCCCATGAGTTCATTTTTTTTCTCTAAGAAAAAAAAATTAAGCTTGAAAATGAGTCTGTTTGTGTTAAATGAGGTTAGTAAGTCTCCATAGCTTTATGGAGACTCCATAGCAAGTCTCCATACGTTGATCTGTCTCATCCTGTTTGCTTTTACTTAAGTCTTCCCTAGAGCAATGTAACACCCAGTATCAGAAAACACATCAGTAAGAGTGATTTTGTGCTGGCTGAAACCTCTTCATATTAATTTCAGAATCAGATGAATATCAGAGCAGAATCCTTGCACAACTACACCATTTATTTTTTTAAACCTGATTTTCCTGTTTCCTCCTACCCAATGCCGGTATGGCTTGCTCAGCACCTGATGGGACCCAAGATCTTTGGACAAGCCCTTGGTCCCACTTGCTTTGGTACCTTCACCTGGCTGAGAAAAAAACACACCCACACGTCAGCCATTGATGAAGAACTGTCTTTATTGGGTGATTTTAAAGGCATTGCCTGCGGGGAGTCCTTAGAGAAATCATGGGACCAACTCACCACTAAAAAACTATGGACTGACTTATTTCCTCACTCAAACAATGAGCAGATTGCAGCAGCATTTCAAGGGGACTTGATAAATGAGTTCAGGGTAGGATGTGGGGCTTCCCATTCCGAGGGCTTTGCAGGTTTTCCAACTGAGTGTTCCTTCTTCTTCTTCTTCTTCTTTTTTTTTTTTTCTCCATAGACTGGGGCCTTTAAGAATGCACCATCTCTTGGAATTCTAGAACATAAAAGGTGACAGGTCAGTGGAGACGGCTCAGGACTCTCCAGATGCACTATCACTGTGATAGATCCAAGAGGGAACACTGAAGCCGATACTCAGATGGTAAGCATGATCCCCTTGGAAGGAAGAGAAAGGTGGGCATCAACAACTGCAGCTCCAGGGAGTCTACAGCCTCCCACCCCTCTGTGTAATCTCGTTCAACAAACATCTTCAGCTTGGCAACAGCTGAACTCAATGCAGTTCTACTCAGTAGAACTCACCAACTCTATATTTTCCCTCCAACAAGGAAGGCATTCAATAGCATCATCTATTGCAATCTGCATACATTTAGCTCTGTGTTGGGTCAATTTAAGACAAAAATGGGAGATTGTTCTTCCCTTTTTCTGCAGCAGTATATTGCATTTTTAGGTAACATTCACATGAGCTAACCTCATCCCTCAGAGTTTATATTACTACAAGAAAGATGATGAGAATAATAAGATGTGGATGCTGCAGATTGAAATTGAAATCTGGGAGAGTTACTTTGGTAAATTTTGTCTGGAAATCTTTCTTGCTCATGTGTAAATAAATCAGCCTCCCCAGGCCTGAGCTAAATTTCTGAGTTGTCTACAACAGCATTAACTCCTGAATAGTAATCTATAGTGATATCATTTTAAACAGATTTTAAAAATAAGAATATAGCTGGGTGTGGTGGCACACACCTGTAATCCCAGTGGGTCAGAAGACTGAGGCAGGAGGATCACACGTTCAAAGCCGGCCTCAGCAATTTAGCAAGGCCCTAAGCAATTCAGAGAGACCCTGTCTTTAAATAAAATACATATTTTTTAAAAAGGGAGGGGGGCCTGGGGATGTAGATCAGTGGCTAAGTGCTCCTGGTACCAAAAAATAACAATAAGAATAAGGATCTAAAGGCTCGGGATTTAGCTCAGTGGCAGAGCGTTTACCTAGCATGTGCCAAGCCCTAAGTTCAATCCCCCAAAAGGGGAAAAAGTACGGATCTAAGGTAGCAAATTTAAGTTTCAAACTAGTGCCACTATTAGCAGAACCCTCTGATTTATCAGGCACAAAGTCCCTAAAAATCATAACCTGCAGCCATGTGACTATGATGACATTTGAATCTAGGGAGCTGCACATAGAAAGCTCCATAAATGGTGGCTGACTTATTTGTCTTCTGCTTAATTATGCATTTGAGAGTCTAATGTCCACTAAAATGTCTTTGTTTAAACCCTTGAAAGCTTAGAGGATTTTCAGTGCAAGACAGTAGACTCTTTGATATGACACAATCCTGAGAATGCCCATCCTTCCTTTATCCAGAGGGGCTCAGATTCTTGCATGATTTTTGAAGTGCATTAGTGCATGCTGAAAATAACTGGCCAGGCAGCTCACTAGTCCCCTACTGGGGTAAAGGAATTTTTTTCTTTTCTTTGGCAGTGCTGGGATGGAATTTGGGACCTCATGTGCACCAGGCAGGCATTGATCCACCGAGTCACTTCCCCATCCTCAGCCCCAAGGATATTTTCTTTCTTTTTTTTTTTTTGTATTTGTATTTGTTTTTGTTTTGCTGTACTGGGGATTGAGCCGAGGGGCACCCTACCAATAAGCTACAACCAGTGTTTTATTTGTTTGTTTGTTTTCGTTTTTTAAAGGCAAGATCTCACTAAATTGCCCAGGCTGGCCTCAAACTTGTGATCCTCTTGCTGCAGCCTCCTGAGTAGCTGGGATTACAGGTGTGCACCACCATTCCCAACCAATTTTTTTTCCTCCTAATTCATCAATAATAATCAGAGGGACCAGCTTCTATGATATATATCCTGGGCTTTAAGCCAGAATTTTTTTGTGTGTGTGTGTATGTGTGTGTGTCTGTCTGCCTGTCTGGTGCTGAGGAATGAACCCAGGGCCCTCTGAGCAACATCTCCAGTAATGGCAGAATTTTTACACACAACATTGGCAGCCTTGCTTTTTAGTCCCATTTTACAGATGAGAAGGTTGAGGTTTAGCAAGGTTAAGAAAGGGGGATTCAAAGCCTCCATCTCTTTGATGTCAGCGGCCAAGCCCCTGCGGATAATCCCCAAACTAACATGTTCATGCTACGCACGGATGTGGACGTACCATCAGCCCCAATTTTTCCATCTCCATCATTATCTGCAGCAGCCATCAAGGACTTGGTTTCTGACTCGGTCAGTTCTCTAGCACCACTCTCAAACTTCTGGAGGAAAAACCTATAGGATCATAAAGATTGGTGGGAATTTTCTAAAAGAACCTGTGTCTCTCTTTCCCTCTTTCCTTTCACCCTTCCTTCTTCCCTTTCTCTTGCTCTGTGTCTCTCTCTCTGCCTCCCTCCCTCCCTCCCTTCCATTCTTTCTTTTCTTCTCCTCCCCCTACCCCTGCACTGGGGATTGAAACAGGAGTTCACTAAGTTACTGAGGCTGGCAATCCTCCTGCCTCAGCCTCCTGAGGTTGGGATTATAGGTGTGCACCACCACACCCAGACCTTTCTTTTCTTTAAACCAACCTTTTGTTTCTAGTAATTGCAATGATCAGTCAAGGTCTTAGAAAGCAAAGGACTAATATGCTGAAAACATAGGTTTTTAAAAAGTACTTTCATAATATCCCTGAATCAAAGGGACGCTTCGTGGATCCAAGCAAAACAATGGTAGATATTTTATTTTTAAGAGTTTTGTCAATTCCATTTGCAAAGGAAATCTCTTAGACTAAGAAATCTTTGCAGCTATGGTTTTCAGTGCCCAAGTTTACTGCTTTGCATGCATAGAAGTGCAGCCCTCTGACTTGGCTTTGATGAGTCTCAGTCAATTGGATGCCCAATGCCAAGCCTGGCCATTCAGAAATACCAAGCAAACTGGGCCCCCTGCACACCAGCCCCACCTAGCAATCCTGGGGGTGCTCAGGACACAGCTTACTTAAGCTCTTCTTCATCCAGATATCCACTCTGATCATTGTCTATGAATCGGAAAACATCCTTCACCTGACTGGCTGACATCTTGGAGAGGCCTGATGTCTGGAAGAATTTTTGGGGTTCAAAGGTATCTGGGTCTAAAGAACAGAAAATGGGTTATTCTGATGCTCATTGGATTCCATTCCATATCTGGGCCAAGGTGCTGATCCACAAGGATTCTCTAAGCCTGGTGGTTCAGGGTCTCACTAAATTGCTTAGAGCCTTGCTAAATTGCTGAGGCTGGCTTTGAACTTGAGATCCTCCTGCGTTAGTCTTCCTAGTGACTGGGATTATAGGGTTATTTGTTTTTGATTGAAGCCAGGGCCTCATGCATGCTCTGAAAGCAATTTACCACCTAGCCCCCAGCCCCAGATCTTTCTTCTTGATTTCATCCCATCTCCCTCTCCCTTCTCTGCTTTCTGCCTGCCCCCGAACTCCCTCCCACTCAAAGGATTGTATTTCCAAGCCTCCAACATCACTGTTGTAATTAGTGGAGAAATGCAAACAGGCTGAATTGCATCCATTGACCCCTCCTCTACCTCCAAGGCCCCTTTTATGATTCTTTCATCTTACGGAAGTGCCATCACAGGCTTAGATCCCAGATTCCTATATCTAATGTATTAGCATTTTCATTCTCTGATTCCATGAGTCTTCCAGCAAGGGTCACATTTCGATTTTTGTTGCTTGGCTGGAGGTGGGACTATGGGGGGACAGCCTGCACCTGCTGTACACACCCTTACCTTGGCATTCCTGCAGGGCAGCAGCGATGTCATCAGCACTAAGCACATCTGTGATGCTCATTTTCCACCTAGTCACGTGGAATGAAGGAGATGTGATAAATAGCAGGGATGAACAGGCACATCCAGGTGAAGTGTAGGTACCTTCTTGGGCTTATTGAAGCTGTATATTTGTCTAGAAATTTTATTCTCCTCTTAAAATTATTTTGCAGGGCTGGGGATTGAACTCTGGGCTTTGCACATGCTAGGCAAGTGCTGTACCGCTGAGCTACATCCTCAGCCCCTGTCTAGAATTTTTAAAATGCAATAAGGGTGATGGGAAAGAATATCCAAACAAAACCAGATATGAGAAAGATCCCAGCCCCCTTTGTCTCAGCACCATCTCCTGAATACACTCCAAAGATGAAATAAAAATATACGACCTAAAGAACTATTTGATTCCGTTTTCTTATAAAATTGTATTTACATAATCATTTACATAGGTGGCTGCAAATCATTCAAAAATAAACCACATTGCAAATGCAATAGCATTTTCATACATCAGCCAGAGAATTGCATTGTTGCAAATTCCACATGGGCCCCGATACAGCCTGAGTTGCTTGCAGATCTTCTGTGGAAGATATGCTATCTCTCCTGAAGGATAGGAATTAGATGGATGAAAAGCCGGTCTACTAGAGATCAAAATCCTTCCAAGTGCCAAAGTCATGGGAAGAGAAAAATCTGAGCACAGCATGCACAAACCTAATATGAATGCATGAGGGGAAGAAGAGCTTGGGGTCTGGTAGGTCCACAGCTACTCACCGTTTTAGATTTTCCCCCAAGAAGAATCAGGGGAGAAAAAGTTCAAGGAGAAAAACATAGATGTGCTTCTGCTACCTTACTGACCTACCTTATATAGGATTGAAAAAGTGATAGTTACAACCTCTTAGATTTCCTTCTTAAGGATCAAATAGATGTAGCTCAAATGTCTTACTTTACTAATGAAACCTCCTTTTATTCTTCTATTTATATCTCAAGTGAATGTGGTTGGGAACAGCCTGTTTTAAAAACAAAACAAAACAAAAAAAACACCTCAACAAAACCTAACTAAGGTTTCGATTCTGCAAACAAACCTGCTTGGCAAAACGTGGAGCAGATACTGGAAGCCTGATAAGGAGGGGCCAGTGGCTGAAATGAGATAAGCACACATTGGGGTGCTCTGTAAGCTGAAAAGGTCCCCCAGATCTTAGTGGCTGCCGTTTGAGGCAGGTCCATTTTTAGCTTCTGAAACCGTGGATGTGGGAGGCTGACCTCAATCCAGGGTTGACAGACTCAGAGTCAGTGTCATCAGATGGACACACGGGGCTTGTCCAGCAAAGGAGACACGCTGGTTAGGTGACTTTCCTACAAGTCTTGACTTTGACATTTCCCAGTGAAATCTGCACATGCTCAGAAGACAAAACAAAGGAAAGCAAATAATTATGCCCAGCCCCCAAACTCATATTTGTAGATAACAATATTATGATTTGAGATCTCAAGTTGTTTGTTTGTTTTTGGGTGGTACCAGGGATTGAGCTCAGGGGTCCCCCCACCACTGAGTCACACACCCAGCCCTATTTTGTATTTTATTTAGGGACAGGGTCTCCCTGATATATTTGTAGATGGACACAATGCCTTTATTTATTTATTTTTATTTTTTTCATGTGGTGCTGGGGATCGAACCCAGTGCATCACGGATGCTAGGCAAGCGCTCTACCACTGAGCTACAACCCTGGCCCTCTCTCTTTTTTTTCTGGAGGTGGGGAGACTGGCGATGCAACCCAGGGGTGCTTAACCACTGAACTACATCCCTTGTCCTTTTTAATTTTTTATTTAGAGACAGGGCCTTCCTAAGTTGCCCATGCTGGCCTTGAACTTGTGATCCTCCTGTCTCAGTCTCCTGAGTACTGGGTTTCCAGGAGTGTGCCACCATGCCCAGTCCATCTTAACCATTTTGAATTGTACACACACTACAATAGTGTTAACCATGTACAAATTATTGCTCAATAGATCACTAAAACTTTCATTTTACAAAACTGAGACTCTACACTCTTCCCCACCCCCTGGCAAACTCTATTCTACTTTCTGTTTCTAAGAGTTTGACTACTCTCGGTCTCTCATCTAGATGGAATCATGTGATGTTTTTCTTTTGTGACTGGCTTATTTCAGCTAGCTTCATGTCCCCAAGGTTCATCCATTTGGGACATTTTTTTTTTTTTGTACTGGGGATTGAACCCAGGGGTGTTCTACCACCGAGTCGTACCTCCTGCCTGTTTTTATTTTATTTTGAGACAGGGCCTTGTTAAGTTGCTGAGGCTGGCCTCAATTTGCGATCCTCGTTCCTCAGCCTCCCAAGTCACTGAGATTATAGGCATGAGCCATAACAACTGGCCAGATTTTCTTTTTAAAGGCTGGATTTGAGGTGATTTTTTTTTTTTTTAGGTGTAGAAATATATCCCATATTGCAATCAAAAACATCCAGATAGCTTAAAAGCAAAGAATTCCAGAGTACTAGAGAGGGGCCTTAGGGGGTGGTCAGTAGCTATTTGATCAGAGAATAAATAAAAATAGTAAAAAGAACTTTAAAACCCTCTTACAAATCAGTATCAACCTGCCCAGTCCTTAAAAAAAAATCTGAAAATAAATTTTGAGAGTTTTGAATTAGGTGTGGGTGGGGGTAGGGAATGTAGCTCAGTGGTAGAGGCCTTTCCTAATGTGTGAGGCCCAGCCAGGGTTTGATTCCCAACAACTAAACAAAAACCAAAACAAAAGAAGTTATCTGAATTCAATTTCCTAACATTAAATTGTCATAGGAACTGGCCAAACATTCCTCATGGAAGTGTTTACAATTGTCCACAGAGATAAAAATGTAAAAAAAAAATGAAAGGCTGAGGCAGGAGGATTGCAAATTTGAGGCTAGCCTCAGCAATGTATCGAGGCCCCTAAGCAACCCAGTGAGACCCTGTCTTTAGATAAAATATGAAAAAGGGTTGGGATGTGGCTTAGTGGCTAAGAACTCCTGGGTTCAATCCCTGGTACCACACACACACACACACACACAATAGGTCTAATACAATTTGCCCAGTTAAGTGAAAATAGCGTATGGGTTAAACAAGATACTTTAGATGTTCTTGCTGGTTGCTTTGATAGAAAATAGTGATAAAAGAGGATGAATAAACATGTTGGAGGTGATTCGTTAGAAGTGGGGCATCCTAGGTGATTGTCCTGGCTAACGCAAGTGGCAAGTGGCATTCTCTGGTAGGTTCTAAATTGGAAGTAGGGACAAAAATTAGGGAAGCTGGCAGTTATTAACCAAGTCCTGGCTACTGGGAGCGGATTATACAGGGTGAGTGTTTGGCTTCCTGGACTATTTGCTTGAGACAGTGGTCTGACCTCCAAATCCAACTTAGAGGAGCACTGGCTTCCTGGGCTGGTTGCTCTAGAGAATGGGCCAGAGTTCTGTTTTTACAGAGGGTCTGGCCATTGTCCACTTTTGTCTTCAGCTTCTCAGCGGAACATCCCTTGTCACATTTCAGACACTCAGTGAACATATTTATGGACGATGTGAAATTAAGCAAGTCTCTGACATTGAGCCTCAGCTTCCCCTTTTACAAGTGTGGATGTAGCCAGGCGTGGTGGTGTATGCCTATAATTCCAATGACTCGGGAGACCGAGGCAGGAGGATTGCAGCAAGTATGAGGCCAGACAGGCAACTTAGCAAAACCCTGCCTAAAAATTAAAAAAGTAGGGGCTGGGGTTGTGGCTCAGCGGTAGAGCGTTTTCCTAGCATGTGTGAGGCCCTGGGTTCGATCCTCAGCACCACATAAAAACAAATAAACAAAATAAAGTTATTGTGTACAACTAAAAAAAATAAATATTTTTTTAAAAAATTTAAAAAATAACAAGGGCTGGGGAAGTAGCTCAGTGGTAAAGTGCTCTACCACTGAGCTACCTCCTTGGCCCTGTAGTAAAGTCTTTTACAAATGAAGCTATTCCAGGCAAATATGTATGGTGCTCAAAGAGAGGAGCAGGTACCCTCCAGGAGGGGGTAATTCCTGAGGGTGGGGAGGTCCTGGGGTGCTGATAATGTTTTATTTCTTGATCTGACTGCTGGTGTGTGGGCATTTTTATTTTAGGGAGATTTATCAGATGCTTTCCTGTTATGTGTGCTTTACTCTGATAGAAAGTCGACTTAAAAAACAGTGGTTGTTACCTCCAAAGAGTGGTTGTTGGGCGGAGAAGGACGAGGGTCTTGCCCTGTGACTTTGGCCTTGAGGTATGCTGGGTGCAGGTGGTGGCTCAGGCCTTGTCCTCTTGGCTGAATGATTGGAGGGCTTTGGAGGGTTCCCATAAGCCAAGACCCAGCTACTAGACTCTGGGACTTCTAGTGTTCATAGCAGGACTGTGAATGGAGATGCTTGATGGAACCACTAGGCGCTGTGCCTTGGGATGGAAGGAAGTTATCCAGCAGCTTGAAGGACAACGCTGTTCTGGCCCCATTGCAGACAGACCTCCCTGTGGCCATCCCAATCTCAACACACTCTGTTTTTCATCCTAGGCACTTTCTGTGATCTGGAATGATCTGGTTTGCCTCCTTGTGTACTGGTTGGTTGCTTGTCCTCTCCTCTCCCAAATGGACATTTCTGGAAGGCAGGGTTTGCATGTGCTGTTCCATCCTCAATCCCCAGCACCTGGCAATGGACAACATTGGAGGGTCCAGCAGTGGAGACAAGAGATTCTAAGGTGGACTTGATGGGCACCTGATGTCTCCTTTAAACTATGACCAGCATGGCGGAAACATCCCCCATGCATTCTAAGAGAGTCCACGCTTTGCATGGAATTTCCAAGTCAGGCAACTTCCTGACACCGACCAACAATGGAAACAGTTTTCCTGAAAATGTTATCAGAACAGCAAGAGAGACTTTTGTGGCAGACAAATTCCAAACACCAAAGGAAATTCTCCAGTGTCTTACAGGTCCACAGCAAGCTATATGGTGACATTAAAAGCTGAGATTCTTAAATATCAGCGATGAAACAGCAAGGCCCACAGGAAAGCAACATCTGACTGACAAGTTAGAAAAACTGAAAAATCTGAACTTCAGCATTGAGCTGATGTCTCTGTGTGGTGATATGGGAAGAAGGGGATTCTAGAGTTACCAGAGTGTCTTTATTTATAGATGAGACTCTTTTCTAGAGGTGGATTGCCTTTCCTCACCCAAAGAGACTCAGCAATAATTGGGTAAATAAGTTTAATCATGGGGGCTTAGGCCACGCTCCTTAGTGAGGCGCAGCTACTAATGGAGACTGTAAAACATCTTAGGGCTGAAAGAGACGGGCACCTTGCACCTTACATGGTTTACAGCTAAGTTCCTAGCCAAGGAAGCATACAGCCCATGTATAGGAGAGTTGGTGTGTCCTGGGTTTGGAGTTTTTATCACTCCTGGGACCAGATACATCCCTCATGACCTACTACAGGTCTGGCAATGAAATAAGGCTCATACCTACCATCAGCAACATCATCTGTGGGCCCAGTGCAAAAATGAAAATGTGAGTCTTCTTGTTCAAGTTATTAAGAATTTCAATCTGATGTCCACGAACTGTAAGGCAAGTGTGGTCCCCTTCAAAGTGCAGGGCCCTAGAGACTGTACAGGCCCCACATCCACAAAGCTAGCCCTGCTGGTGGTTTATAGATACAAGTACAATATTGCCCAGTTTATCCAAAGCACATCATTAAGTCATTTATTGTAACAAATCTGTGAAATATCATCATCCCCATGAGGGGAAAGAGAGGTTAAGTGACATTCCAGTGACTTGGGGGTGCAGCTCAGTGGTAGAGCACTTGCCTGGCATGCACAAGGCCCTGGGTTTCATCCCTAGCATCATGCCACCACACAAAAAGAAAAAAAAATGAAAGGATGGAGGGAAAGAGAGCAAAAAAAAAAAACAAAACAAAAAAAAAAAACAGTGACACTTTGGAAAGTCAAATAGCTACTTAAGTGGTAGACCCAGAACTCATCCTTGGTGTTTTCCTTGGTACCAGCTAAAAAATTCCAAAGACACTCAGGCCCTTGGATTCCTAGAGCCCCTTCTTCACCTTAGACAGCTAAAAGAGGCACAAGTTTGTCTTGAAGCCGCTGGACAAAGAACTGTCCAACATAGAATCATTCACATAACCCAGCCGCTCCCTTCCCTTGACCTGGGAGAACGTCACACACGTGATCCTGAGCATCATTGCAGTCCATGATGGGAGGGTGGAGAGTGGGGCATGTTCCCACCTGTTCTTTTTTTTTTTCCCACCTGTTCTTGATAATTTGTACTAGATCCAGGACCATGGGTGTGCTGGACCAATTTTCTTTTCTTTTTTAATTTAAAAATTTGTTCTAATTAGTTATACATGACAGTAGAATACATGGCAGTCTGTCTCATTCTACTGTACTTCCCATTCCCACTGCCTGACCCCTCCTCTCACTCCCTTCTGCACAATCCAAAGTTCCTCCATTCTTCCCTATCCCCTGCCTATGGATCAGCATCCTCTTATCAGAGAAAACATTCATCTTTTGGATTTTGGGTTTGGATTATTTCACTTAGCATGATATTCTCTATTTCCATCCATTTACCTGCAAATGCCATAATTTTCATTCTTCTTTATGGATGAGTAATATTCCATCATGTATATATACTATAGTTTCTTTATCCATTCATCTATTGATGGGTATCTAGGTTGGTTCCACAGTTTAGCTATTGTGAATTCAGCTGCTATAAACATTGGTGTGGCTGTGTCACTGTAGTGTGCTGATTTTAAGTCCTTTGGGTATAAACCAAGGAGCGGAATAGCTGGGTCAAAGGGTGGTTCCATTCCAAGTTTTCTGAGGAATCTCCATACTGCTTTCCATATTGGTTACCCCAATTTGCAGTCCCACCAGCAATGTATGAGTGTGCCTTTTTCCTCACGTCCTTGCCAACACTTATTATTGCTTGTATTCTTGATAACTGCCATTCTCATTGGAGTGAGATGAAATCTTAGAGTAGTTTGATTTGCCTTTCTCCAATTACTAGAGATGATGAACATTTTTTTTGTATCTTTGTTGATCAATTGTATTTCTTCTTTGTGAAGTGTGTTCAGTTCCTTAGTCCATTTATTGATTATTTGTTTTTTGGTAGGACCAATTTTCTTAGGGAGAATTTCTAAGAGCAAGACAGTCTACCATAGTTTACCAAAAGAATTATATTAGGAAAGCCTGATGTAAGCATAGCATGGATCTAGACTGGCATGTATATGCACTGAGATGATACTTGCCTAGATCAGAACAGTCAACAAATGAATAAACAAGGCACATACTCAACTTATTACACATGCACAGCATTAGTCAGCTTTTTGTCACTGTGACAAAATATCTGAGATAATCAGCCCCTTAGGAAGAAAGGTAAATTTTGTTTCCTAGTTTCAGTCCATGATAACTTTTGCTTTGGGCCTGTGGCAACATGGTACATCATGGTGGGAGGAAATGGGAGGGGTGATCTGTTCCTCTCATGGTGGAGAAACTAAAGAGAGAAACAGAAAGGGGCCCATATGCTGGAATGTTTACACTACATTTTTTTCCAGGAGTTGCATAGTTTCTGGTCTAATTCCTAGGATTTTGATCCACTTTGAATTGACTTTTGTGCAGGGTGAGAAATAAGTATCAAGACTCATTCTTCTACATGTAGATAACCAGTTTCTCCAGCACCATTTGTTAAGAAGGCTGTCTTTCCTCCAATGTGTAGTTTTGGCACCTTTGTCTAGGATTGGATAAATATCTCTGTGTGGGTTTTTGTCTGTGTCTTCTATTCTATAGCATGGGTCAATGTGTCTATTTTTAGGCCAGTACCATGTAATTTTTGTTACAATAGCTCACACATGCAAGGCAAGTTCTCTAACACTAAGCTATAGCCCCAGCCCCTGAAATGACCTTCTTTTTCTTTTCTGATTAATTTTAGCTTGAAGTCTACTTTGTTTGATATGAGAGTAGCTACTCCTGCTTGTTTGGGGGCTCCATTTGCATGATATATAAATTTCCATGGGTCAATGTGTCTGTTTTTAGGCCAGTACCATGCAATTTTTGTTACGATAGCTCTGTAGTATAATTTGAAGTCAGGTATTGTGATGCTGTCAGCATTTCTTTCTCTTTTTTTGGCTCAGAATTGCTTTGACTATTCTGGATCTTTTATTCTTCCAAATGAATTTTAAGACTTTTTTCCTACTTCTGTGAAGAATGTCATTGGTCTTTTGATGGGGAGTATATTGAATCTGTACATCGCTTTTGATAGCATGCATTTAAACAATATTAATTCTGCCTATCCATGAACATGCCAAGTCTTCCCATTTTCTTATATCTTCTTCAATTTCTTTCTTTGATGTTCTATAGTTTTCACCTCCTTGGTTAGATTTATTCCTAGGAGTTTTTTTTTTTTTTTTGAGGCTATTGTGAATGGGATTGTTTACCAATTTCTTTCTCAGCAGATTCATTATTGGTGTATAGGAAAGATCCTGATTCTTGTATGTTGATTTTGCAGCCTGCTACTTTGCTGAATTTGTTTATCAACTCTAGCAGGCTTTTGGTGGCGCTTTTTGGATCTTCTAAGTGTAAGATAATATCATCTGCAAACAATGATCATTTTTCTTCTTCCTTTCCTGTTTTTATGTCTTCTATTTTCTTCTCTTGTCTTGATTTCTAATTATCTGATCAGATGCAAATAATTGTATGTTTAGGTTACAAAGAGTTGCTTTGTAACCTAAACATGAGTCACTGAGAAGAAAGTGTATTTGGCTATTGTTAGATGAAATAGCCTATGTATATCTGTTAGGTCTATTTGATTTATAATATTTTCCAGGGCCAAAGAGACTTTACTGAGTTAATTCTGGATGACTTATCGATTAGTGAGAGAGGTGTGTTGAAATCACCCAGTATTATTGTATTGGGGTCCATGTGAGTCTTTAATTCAAGAGTGTCTGTTTTATGTAATTAGGTGTACCATTTGAGACATAAATATTTACTATCGTTATATCATATAATATATATATATATATATATATATATATATATATATATATATATATAAAGTTGTCAATGTCAATATTTTACTTATTGTGGTGATGAGAATTGAACTCAGTGCCTCACACATGCTAGGCAAGCTCTCTACCACTGAATCACCACCCCAGCCCCATCATTGTATCTTCTTATTGGATCATTCCCTTCACTAGTATGAAGTGACCTTCTTTTTAAATTTTTTTTTTTTAGTTATAGTTGGTACAATATCTTTATTTATTTATTTTTATATGGTGCTGCAGATTGAACCCAGTACTTCACACATTCAAGACAAGTTCTCTAACACTAAGCTACAGCCCCAGCCCCTGAAGTGACCTTCTTTTTTTTTCTGATTAATTTTAGCTTGAAGTCTACTTTGTTTGATATGAGAGTAGCTACTCCTGCTTGTTTGGGGGCTCCATTTGCATGATATATAAATTTCCATCTTTTCACTTTTAGTCTGTGACTGTCTTTGCCTGCAAGGTTAGTCTCTTGCAAATAGCATACAGTTCAGTCTTGTTTTTTAAATACATCTGGCAAGCCTGTGTCTCTTAATTGAAGAGTTGAGACTACTTTCAATGTTACTATAGATTTTTTTTTTTTAATTCTTCCCGTTTTGATTTATTTCTATTGTTTAATTTGGTCCTGTTTCTTAGCTACTCTTCAAATGAGATTTGTTCATTTGATTTTTTCTGTGTGGAATATTTCTTCAAATATTTTATGTAGTGCCACCTTAGTAGTCATGAATTCTTTGAGTTTCTGCTTATTGTGAAAGATTTTTTTTTAATTTCTTCTTTGATGAAGGATAGCTTTGCTTGATATAGCAATCTTGGTTGACAGCCCCTGCCCCCCGCCCTATTATTTGGAACACACCATTCTAATACCTTCTGGTTCTTAAGAGTTTGTGCTGAAAAAGTGGAAGCAGTTCTGATTGGCTCACCTCTAAATGTAATCTGATGTTTTTCTCTTGAGGCATTAAAAATTGTATCTTTATTCTCTGTGTTAGGCATTTCAATAATAATAGGTCATGGTGAGGTTCTTTTTTGATCTTGTCTATTTGAGGTTCTGAATGCCTTCTGTCCATCTAATTCTCAAGGTTTGGAAAATTTTCTGTTATTATTTCCCTGAAGAGGTTACCTGTGCCATTAGGCTACTTCTTACAACCCTCTTCAATTCCAATAATTCTTAAAATTGGTCTCTTAATGTTATTTCAGAGTTTTTGTATATTCTGGTCATAGTTACTTATTTTCTTTTCTTTAATACTGTCTGAATATTCAAGGTAGGCCACTTTATCTTCCAGCTCTGAAATACTGTCTTCAGCAGGGTCTACTCTATTAGAGAGACTTTTCACTTAATATTTTATTTGATTTATTGTGTCTTTCATTTCCAAGATTTCTGTTTTTAGATATCTCTATATCTTTATTGAATTTTTTGTTCATGTCCTGTAGTAACTTCATTAATTCATTCAATAATTTTCTGTGTTCTCTTGAAATTTATTGATCATTTTTATAATCATTCTTATGAGTCTTTATATGATATTTCATCCTCTTCAATATCTTTGGGGTCAGTTACCAATGAATTGTGAACTTAAGGAGACATTGTATTACCTTATTTTTTTTCACATTGCTTGTAATCCTGCGTTGAGTTTTATACATCTGTTAGGATGAAGTTCTCTTCCACTCTTATGAGTGAATCTTTCTAGGGCACGGTCTTTTCTTGACAGAGTGTCCTAGAGTAATTTAGATTGAGACCTCTTTGTAGGCATGGTATCCACAGCCTTTGTGTTAATTCTCTGTTTTGGCTATAAGAGTGGATGTTCATGAGTGGGACCTGAGGGCCCACCCATAGCTATTCTATTTTTTTAAAAAATTTAGTTGTAGATGGACAATACCTTTATTTATTTATCTTTATGTGGTGCTGAGGCTCAAACCCAGTGCTCACATATGCTAGGCAAGTGCTCTACCACTGAGGCACAAATCCAGCCCCACCCATAGTTGTTTTTAGTTGAGGAATCTGTAATGTCCCTGTAGTTTCCCAGAAGTTCACAGCAAAGGGAAAAACAAGCAATAGCAGCAACCAAATCAAGTGATTTGGTTAAAATTGCATTAAAATTGATACCTAGTGCCTACTATGACATCTACAATACTGATTACCCCTAAAATAGGAATGGTGGGGTCAGCAATTGCCAATAGAAAAAAAAATGTGAACTAGATCTGGCATTAAAGTAAACAGCAGGTGTCAACTACATCATCTATAGCACTAATAGCTGCAACAATGTGAATGGTGGGGGAAGAAGTTATATAAACGAAATAGTTCTAAATGATGGTAAAAATACAGTTCATTAAGAGAAAAGGAAATGTGAGAGGAAGGTAGAAAAAAGTTTACTCACTGAAAATGTGAAAGAGAGAAGCAGAAGATATACAGTAAATGATAGTTATAAAGGAGAAAAATAGGAAAAAGCAAAGTAAAGGGAGAGAGAGAGTCAGGGAGAGAACAAGAGTATTTGACTATTGGTGGGAGAAGAAGGGACAGAAAGAGAAACAAAAAAAATAAGAAAGTAAATAAACAAACAAACCCCTGACCCTTAAAAGATACGACAAGAAAAATAACTCACAAAAATGTTAACAATGTGAAAAAAGGAACAGATATGTATATGTATATATATATCCACCAACCAATTAGCACAGAAAAAAAAGAAGAAGAAGGAAAAAAAATTCTTAATGAAAAATGAGAGTTGTCTCTATTGAGGATCTAAATAGTTGACAAGAATGGATGGCCTCCCTGGTACCATGGTATTGTAATCCCAGTGGCTTGGGAGGCTGAGGCAGGAGGATCGCAAGTTCAAAGACAGTCTCAGCAAAAGCGAGGTGCTAAGCAATTCAGTGAGACCCTGTCTCTAAATAAAATGTAAAATAGGGCTGGGGATGGCTCAGTGGTCGAGTACCCCTAAGTTTAATCCCTGGAATTAAAAAAAAAAAAAGAACGGACGGCCTCTGCCTTTGCTCCACTTCTTCTTGGGCTAGTGCTGAGAGAGCAAGGGCTGGGGGTTGCTAACTCTTTCTTCTTTGGTGCTCACCAGGCTTCCAGCTGGGGTGGCCTAAAACTGCTAAAACTGACGCTGCTTAAAATAACTCCCAGCTTCCTTTCTCATCAGTACAAGGTGGTAGGGAATGGGAAGTACTGTCCACTGGAGTTTTGTCCCCACAGATCAGACTGATGCACTCCCAGGACAAGGCTGCTGCAGAGTTCTGTGGAGGTCCTCCTATTTCTTCCTCATCCTTGGTATCCTGAGATTATTCAGCTGTGCAGGCCCAGCTTAGCCTCTGTAATGAGAGAATGAGAGACCAATGACGGACGAGGCCCGGGGCATTCTAATGGTCCTAGTATTCCTGGCCGGGCCCCAGATCTGTGAGTGAGCTCAGCTGACACGTGGAGCATGCATGTGCCTTCCCAGCTGAGCCCAGCTGAGCCCAGCCCAACTTGTGGACCCACAGAATTGTTAGAAAGTAAGATGGTGTTGTCAAAGCCACTTAGTTCCAAAGGCACTAAGTCTAAAACAGCATTTTAAAAAAATGGATAGTCTCCTATTGCATTTAGGATAAGATGTACTCTAGGGTCTTCGTACATGTTGTGCCATCTCTATGGGCCTCTTCCCCACCGTCCACCACACTCCAACACTCTCCTACTTCAACACTTTTGCCTGGAGAATTCCATCCACGTCTTTCAGATCTCAGGTTAAATGTCATCTCCTCAATGAAGCCATTCCTGTACCCCAGCTGTTATTTCTATCATCCTACTCTCTTCTCCTTCATAACACTGGTGATATTTATTTATATATTTATGATTAAATGTTTTTCTCCCCAACCAGCCATTGTGTTCCATGAAGGAAAGGTCTTTGTTCATCTTGTTTCCCACCAGTAGGAAAAGAACGCTTGGCACTCGGTGTCCAACAAATCAATGAGAGAATGTTAGAGACCTTGAGGAGGAGACTGTATTGTAAAAATATTCGGTTTTCGTTTTGATCTGCTAATTGTGGAGGCTGATTTGATTTTTGTCTTGACCCTGGTTTTTGTTTGTCAGAAACAAAACAAAACAGAGAAACAGGATATTTCTGAAAAGTTGGTTTTAGTTTAGAGAATATCACATGCTTATCTCTAGATTCAGTTTTTTTTTAATTTGGTGTGTGTGTGTGTGTGTGTGTGTGTGTGTGTGTGTGTGAGAGAGAGAGAGAGAGAGAGAGAGGGAGTGTGAGTGTTTGGTGCTGGGGATCAAACCCAGGGCCACATGCATGTTAAGCAAGTGCTCTACCACTGAACTACACACAGCTCTACATTCACTTTAGAAGAGGATTTTATGATGTGTTTTATACTTTATTTTGTAAATTTCTGAACACGTACAGAACTAACTACTATGCACTCATCATCCATAAACATTTTCTAGCTAGGCTTCATTTATCTCCAACCCCTGCCCTTTCTTTGCTGGATAATAAAGCAAATCCTAGACTGAATGTCATTTCACCCGCAATGCTTTAGTATGCACACAATGTGTTCTTTGACTAACACCCTACATCTTCAGAAATTCTTGAATGGGGTGAGGTGGCACACACCTGTAATCCCAGCTACTCTGGAGGCAGAGGCAGGAACATTGTAAGTTCGAAGCCAGCCTGGCAACTTGGTGAGACCCTGTTTCAAAATAAAAGACAAAAAGGATTGGGGATCTAACTTAGAGGTAGAAGACACCCCCCCACCCGTACCAAAAAAAAGAGATTTTTTAAAGCAAATCAGGCAAGTCTATCATTACTTTTATAGGAAATTTTAGCCCTAGAATTTTGAACAAATATCTATATTCTTCATGAATAGTATTTCAACTACCATACTATTATGAGATAGAAGTGATGAAAATCTTTATTCAAATGAAGAATAAAAAATAGACAACTGGATCATTAGTAACTGTGTCTTTGCTCTAGCCCTCGATGTGTATATTCTTTTTTTTAAAAAAAAAATATATATATTGGTCCAACTCCACAGAGGGTGTGCTAGATTACAGAGGTGCCGAGAGGAGTCAGAGCTGCCTTCCCCCTTGAAGAAAGTGGAAAGGCCTACAATGGCCTACATAATTGCCTGCCTCACTTCAGCTACCTCTTAAAGCCCATGGGGGGTTAGGTCTGTTGGATCCCAGTGTGATGGGATGGGAGGCTATAGTGTGAAGGTGGCCCCGGCTGGACTCCTCCAGGTCAGGACCAGGTGGAACCTTGGCTCTCAGTTCCATACATTTCTAGGCACCCACACCAATCTGTAGATGGGGATTTCTTTTTCTTCCTCTCCATTGACCAAATCTTACCAATCACTACAGCTGCTCTGCTCACTCTGCTTTCCAAAGTCAGCCTGGGTGCCACTCTAACTGGCCAGGAGTCTGGGCCAGATGTGGGGGAGGTGGCCTGTCCATGAGTGAGGGCCAGTGCCTTCCTCACCCAGGTGAGTCCCATGCACATAACCTCAGTTTTAGGACCAAGAGCTGTGTTGGTTTCTTAGATTGTTAGTTTTCCCTCCAGGGGACCACAGTAGGTGAGGCTTGGAGCCTAGATGTTGGCTGTGCGAACAAGTGTAACTCATGTTCAGGGCCTTGTCCAGCTTCATGCACACCAGATTTTGAGAGGTGTCAGCAGCACTTTTTGTTTGTTGTTTGTTTTCCATGAGATTTTTGGACCATGGGCTGAGCTCAGGCACTTTGTGTATGAATGTTATTTCTGTAAAGACGGTTATTTAAGCCTCCTCCATCCCCACCATGTTGGCCCTGCCAAGGACTGACTGAGAGGCCAGTGGAGCTGCCCTGTGCGGGGAGGCTGAAGCCTGCTGAACTGCTGCTCCAGCCCTCACCTTGCACAGCACAGGGTTGGTCACTTGGGACAGCCAGGCATTTGCTTGCTCCTCTCACTCTGCCTGGGGAGGGAGCTGCCTGTGTTCCTATAACTGCTTTCCTTATGGTCCATCCTGGCCACCCAGACTTGTCTGAAGTTGTGCTGACAGCTTTTGGGGGTGGGGGTAGTTAATCTCCTTTTGGTATTCACAACAGCCAGGGACTTGATATTGATGTATTTTAAACCACATTAAATAAAGAGTCTGTTGCCTTAAAAAAAATATATTGGTTTTAGTTGTAGATGAACACAATACCTTTATTTTATTTATTTATTTTTTTATGCAGTGCTGAGGATCGAACCCAGTGCCTCACACCCATCAGGCAAGCGCTCTACCCCTGAGCCACATCCCCAGCCCTGAATGTGTATGTTCTTACTGTTTTCCAAAAATGAAGAAAGGGACAAAAGATTTCAGTATCGTCTTGATCCAGTTACTTTAGTGGATGGTCCAACTCAGAAAAGCACAGGGTAAAAAATTAAAATAAATAAATAATAGCACCGGGTATTGTCACCCAAGTGCTTAACAGCTGTTTGGGGTTTTAGGTCACTGTCCAATGTGCTTTAGTTCTCCCATTGCTGGAGGTCATCAATGTTTATTTTTAAAAGTTGCCTCAGCCTCACAAGGAAAGGCAACCTGTTGCCACCAGGAACTGCCTTTAATGATATTCTAAAAACAGCAGTGGCTTCTCGTTGGGTGGCTGGTTTCCCTTTGTCTCATTAGTCAGGGTCTCTTTTCTCCTCCCTGTGCAGCGATTTTAATGCCACTGGGCGTCGCCGGCTCTCATTTTGGGAACAATTGTGAACTGTCAGTAAAGGTTCAGCTCCTTTAAGAAGCCAAAATTTTCAGCAAGAAAATTCACTGTGTCTCGGTTTTCTAGACAGCATCCTCCTAGATCTCACTGGGTGCTTAATAATTTAGCCTTTTGGGCAAAGTTCTCGTTAGAATAGGTCAGACCTATGAATAATTCAGACATTTGAGAATCATACTGCTGCGCTGTGCTGACGACCGCCAAAAAACACCTTAAGCGCTTACAAAGAGGCTCAAGGTGGCTGGATCGGGTGACTGGGTCATGATGACACCAAATTTGGTTAATGGGAATCCCGGGTCCTATCCGAGGGTGTCAGACTACAACCACTGCCGGTTATAATTTTGCAAGTCTGAAATGTCTCAGGGAGGCCAAAGTGTCTGCCGAAACATCAGACTTCACACCCCTAATCTTCTCTCTCTCTCTCATTCCCAATGCCTGTCTTCTCTCTTCGCATCCTAACACTTCTTCCTTCTCAGGAGATGACCTTGAATCCTCCTCCTTAACTGAGAAAATAGAAGCAATCAGAAGAGAACCTTCCCCAGCTCCCCAGCCACATCTGCCCACGACCAGCATGTGTATCCTCCTACTGTCCTTCCTGTCTAGGGGATAAAACGGCCATAGTCCCTCTCATGCCACCTCCTCCGTGTCTACACTGGATCCTACCCCTTCCTACTTACTCCCTTGAGCACATCTCGCTGCTCACCCTCCTCTCTCTCCTAGATCGGCACTTTTTAATTCCCTAATAGATCTTTTTATCATCCCACGAACATGCTGGAGTCGATCCTACCTTTAATTCTCCCTGGGGATGGTCCAGGCACAAATGAAAAAGACGCTGAACGTCATTCATCCTGAGACAAGTGCAGATTGAGACCTCAACCAGATGCCACCACACACACAACGCAAATGTCCCAAATCAAAAAGATGGACCGATGCCGAGGGAGGGCGTGGAGGAATTGGCATTGTCTTCCAAAGGGGGGGCGATGAGAAATGGGGGACCCAAGTGATGACCAATTCATTCTCTTTATTCTCCTTTTATTCTTTAAACAAGTTGGCGGTGTCTTAAATTGTTAAAGATACAACTATCACACGACCCATTCATTCCCCTCTAGTTTCCTCTCTAATAACTGAAATTCTCCAGGGCCACATCTTCCTCTCATCCTGTTAAAGTCAGAGTGACAACTACAACCCCACCTGTTCCATGCATGTTTGCTGTTGGCAGTGGCATTTGAGGACTTCCTGCCAAGATCCTGAGCAGTTTTTACTTAAAATATTTCTTTCTTGGAGTTTCCCCCATCTGAACAAACTTTGTGGTCTTTAATGAATGCACCAATTTTTGAACAAAGGCAAGAAATCCTGGGAGAGCCCCAAACCTGTCAGGCACATATGAAATACTATAGGAGAGCAGAATCAAAACGCTGTAGGAGGCTGATTTTTTCATGAACAAGAAATGTGAGCATCTTTGGCTCAGTTTACATGTGCTGGAGGCAACCTTTAAAGGAGACTCAAATGAGTTAATTAAGGAGAATTGGAACTGACCCCCATATAATGAGCCTGTCTGGATTGCTCCAGGGCCCCCCTTTCTTATCTCCCTGTTCTTTGTCAGGCAAGTGTTCTGAGGGGTTCCTTACACTGGGCAGAAATGCCCCTAAGAATCAGACCCTCAGGAAAACCATCCAAAAAGATAAATGTCAAGGAAGGGTGTTTTCATCCCCAAATTTCAAAGACCTGGGATCAACTTCAGGGTGAAATCCAGGAGATTGTTGGAAAGTCTTAGGAAGGCTTTATATTCCAATTTCTACATGACCTTGAATGGATGGGAGATTAGGAGACATGGAATCTCACTGTCCTCTGAGTTCCCCAACCATCTGATCTTAAGAAATTCATGTAATTTCTTAGAAAGTCAGTTTTCCTGTTCATTTACCCAATACATTTTTTATGGAATGCCTCTTAGGTGCTTGGCACTAAGAATAAAAATTGTTAATTAATGGGATAATTAATTCACCAAACATTGCTGGTACAGGAACGATACACCTAAAATGAGTGTGCATCACACAACCCATAAGAATCCCATTGTGTAGACGACTCTATTAAAAAACCAGGTGAAATCCCATGGATTCAGAAGGGGCTGAAAAGTTCAATGTAGGTCTTTTAAAATTCTTTTCACACCTCATCTTCTTTCTTTTCGTATTTATTTATTCATTTATTGGCACCAGGGATTGAACTCAGGGGCACTCAACCACTGAGCCATGTCCCAGCCCTATTTTGTATTTTATTTAGGGGCAGAGTCTCACTGAGTTGCTTAGCGCCTCGCTTTTGCTGAGGCTGGCTTTGAACTTGTTATTATCCTCCTCCCTCAGCCACCCAAGCCACTGGGATTATAGACGTGCACTACCACGCCTGCGTCACACTTCTTAACATGTTCATATTTCCTTCACCATCTCAAATATTCCAAATGCAGTTGTAGTAATTATTTTAATGTCCTTGTTAACTGTGTCATTTCTCTTGATGATTTTTCTCCTCCTCCTGGGATACAATTCTTGCTTTTTTGCATGCCTGGTATTTTTTTGTTGTTGTTGTTACTGGGGATTGAACTCAGTGGCACTTTACCACTGAGCCATATCCCCAGCCCTATTTTTTGTATTTTCATTAGAGACAGGGTCTCACTGAGTTGTTTAGTGTCTCACTTTTTGATGAGGCTGGTTTTTGAACTTGTGGTCCTCCTGCCTTAGCCTCCTCAGCTGCTGGGATTACAGGCAAGAGACACCGCATCCGGCTATGCCTGGTAATTTTTGTTTCAATGATAGATATTGTGAATTTTGTTTTGTTGGGTGCTGGATGATGAATATTCTTCTATTATATACATACATATGTATGTATGTATATACACATATATATGCATATATTCTTTAACAAAATTTTTTTGGGGGGCTGGGGCTGGGGCTCAGCAGTAGAGCGCTCACCTAGCATATGCGAGGCACTGGGTTCAGTCCTTAGCACCACATAAAATGAAATAAATAAAATAAAGGTATTGTGCCCAACCACAACTTAAAAAAATATTATTATTATTTTTTTATGGATTTGGGGATTGAACCCAGGGCAGAACCAGAGCAAGCTTTAGCCTAGGGCCACTTTCGCTCCACTCTCTTGAGCTCTTGACTTCCTGCCCCAGGTATCGTGAGGTGTTTTTCTCTATCTGCTGGGAACCACAACCTATGGCCACTCCCTGTGGGCTCTGGAATTGTTCTGCTTGCTTCTATCATGGATTCATTCCCCTGCCGTCAGGTGGTTTCCTCACACGCTTGAGCTGCAAACTCAAGAGGGAGCCTTTGTTAATCTCAAATCTAGTCCCTATGCCCTGTCCCCTCTGATGCCCTGCCCTGCAGATCCCAGCTGTTTGCCTTCCTGACTTAGCTCAGGGAGGCTGTTCTGCCTGGCCTAACCCTCCTTGCCCTGCAGGCTGCAAAAGCTTTGCCTTACCTTGTTTCAGCTCTATTAGGGATCATCATCCCGCATGGCTACCTGCTGCTGTGTCTAAAAACTTCTGTTTCATAGTGCAGCTCTATTTTATAGGTGTTGAAGGCAGGAGGGTTAATTCATCATTGTCACAAGTAGAGGATGTTTCCATAATTTTTTTAAAAAAAATTAGTTCCGAGAAGAAGAATTTTGAGAAAAATCTATAAAATATTAAAGTTTTTAGTAGGAAAGGGGTATGAATTTTCTTTTTAAAAAGTGTGTGTGTGTGTGTGTGTGTGTGTGTGCAGCAGAAGATTTATTTCCAGTGGAATCCTGACTGCTTCAGCCTCCTGAGTCCTTCTTTGTTTCTGGGCATGAATTTTGCAGCTGCCTGTAGATGTCACCAGAGGAAGGCAAGTCAGAAGGGACAAAGATCCCAAAGAGAAAACCACAGCACCACAGCAGAAGGTTAGAGAAGAGCGTTTTGTTTTGAGTCAAGGAATTTCATCCACGGAACCAAGATTTTCAACAAGTATGGAGCCAATTCTTATTACAATAAATATTAGTATGAGCAGCAAAATCAAATATTGAGGAAAGATCTGGTTGTGTTCTGGGATATGGACCCATGTAATTCGGGTCAAACTTTATCAAAATCTTCTTTTCAAAAGCTGGGTCTTCAAATGGAGCTTAAGCAGATGTTTCTCCTAAGGAACCCTTTGTAAGTCTGTTCTGTTGCATGAAATAATGTGTGTGTGTGTGTGTGTGTGTGTGTGCGTGTCTCCATTGTATTTATTTATTTTACTGTGCTGAGATTGAACTCAGGGCTTCCCCCGTGCTAAGCAAGTGTACTACCACTGAGCTCACATAACAAAATAAAATAAAACAAAACAAAATTCCAAACTTAATTGGTACATAATAACTGTGCATATTTGTGGAATGGAATATAATGTCTTGCTACATGTATACATTGTATAATGATCAAATCAGAGTAATTGGCATTTATCATTTCCATAAGGGTATTGTGGTTCAGATATTAGGTGTCCCCCCAAAGCTCATGTGTAGGACAATGCAAGAACATTCAGAAGTGAAATGATTGGGTTAACCAAATCATTGAATTAAAATGGGGATTAACTTAACTCAACCAGTGAATTAATATGGGGATTAACTGAGTGGTAACTGAAGGCAGGTAGGGTGTGGCTGGAGGAGGTGGGCATTGGGGGCGTGGCTTTGTGGTATATAGTTCATATCTAGCAAGTGGAGTCTCTCTCTTCTTTCTGATCATCATATGAGCTGCTTCCCTCTACCACATTCTTCTGCCATGATGTCCGGCCTCCCCTCAAGCCCCAAGGAATGGAGCCAGCTGTCTATGGACTGGGACCTCTGAAACAGTGAGCCTCAGATAAACTTTCATTCTCTAAAATTGTTCTTGTCAGTCTTTTAGTCACAGCAGTGAAAAAGCTGACTACAACTGAGGGATATCATTAACTTAACAACCTTTATTATTGAAGATATTGGGTGCACAGTGCTGATCAACAAACATGATCCAACTCTCTTGAGTCTCACCTGCCTGTGGAGGGAGACAACATGCAAATATACAAGGAAATAGATGCTAACATGAAAATGAGACCTTGTGATCATATCAACTTTTCTTTATTGCTACATTTGAGTGCATATTCTTTTTTTAACTTTATTTTTTGTTTATTATTATTGTTATTATTATTTGGATGCTGGGGATTGAACTCAGGGGCACTCAACCACTGAACCACATCCCCAATCCTATTTTGTATTTTAATTAGAGACAGGGTCTCACTGAGTTGCTTAGCACCTCACTGTTGCTGAGGCTGGCTTTGAACTTGGGATCCTCCTGCCTCAGCCTCCTGAGCCACTGGGATTTCAGGTGTGCACCATCATGCCCAGCTTGTTTATTTTTTATGTGGTGCTGAGGATGGAACACAGTGCCTCACATGTGAAGCAAGTGCTCTACCACTGAGCCACAACCCCAGCTGGAGTGCACATTCTTAAGTTACAATACGTCTCTTGCCACAGGAACAGGAAGAGTTTGGAGACTTACTAATAAAAGTGTGTATTAGTTAGCTTTGTGTTGCTGTAACAAATACCTGAGAAAAACAACTTAAAAGAGGAAAGATTTATTTTGGCTCAGTTTTAGAGGTCTCAGTCTGTGGTTGGCTGGCTCCATCCCTTTGGGCTGAGGTGAGGCAGAGCATCATGATGGAAGGTCGCGGCAGGGAAAAGATGCTCTAGAAAGGAGAAGAAAGAAAAGAGGCCAGGGACAAGATATAGTCCCCATGGGCATGCTCTCATCTACCTAATTCCTTCAACCAGGCTCCACCTGCCTACATTTTCCACCACCTTCCAGTAGTCCACTCACATTTCTAATCTATCAAATGGATTAATCCACTGATGAAGTTGGAGCCCTCATGATCCAGTAATTTCCCAAAAGCCTTACCTCTGGACACCGCTGCACTGGGAATGAGCCTTTAAGTATATGAGTCTTTGGGGGGTGTTCCAGATCCAATCCATAACAGTGTGTCTGAACCTCTTTTTGGCAAAGCAGCTTAATAGGTTTTTTTATTTCAGAGGATGAGTTTATTTTGAGCCTTAAAGGCAGGCAGCTCTCCCCGAGGAATACGTAGTTGCTGCATGTGTTTGTGGGGTTCAAGACAGCTGTACCCCACGAAGGCTGTAGCTCCAGCCTCATCATGTACAGGATGGCACATCTGCATCACGTGGGTAGGATGTGACTGACAGGGGAGGGTCCAGTCCCAAATCCGCTGTATCACAAGCTGTGTGCTCAGATAAGCTCCACTGTCCCTGTGGGTCTAGGTTCTCTCACTCTAATGGTAGCATTGAGCATCCCTCCTCCAAAAAAATTCAGAATCCAAACTCTGAAATGTTTTGAGCATTGCTGTGATATGACGAGTGGAAAATTCCACCCCGTGAAACTTTATTTCAGGCACAAAATTGTTTAAGATGTTGTGTAAAAATTATATTCTGGGTATGGTGGCACACACCTATAATCCCAGCGACTCAGGAGGCTGAGGCAGGAGGATGGCAAGTTCAAAGCCAGCCTCAGCAATTTAGCACGGCCCTCGGCAACTCAGAGAGACCCTGTTTCTAAATAAAATATTAAAAAAAAGGGCTGAGGGTGTGGTTCCATGGTTAAGTGCCCCTGGGTTCAATCCCCAGTACCAAAAAACAAAACAAAACAAAAAAGACATTCTAGCTATGTGTGCAAGGCGTCTATGAAACAAATGAATTTTGTGTTTGAAATTGGGTCCCACTTCCATGATCTCTCATGATGTATATGTAAACATTCCAAAATTTAAAAAAAAATCGGATACCCAAAACACTGCTGGTTCCATGCATTTCCAGTAAAGGATACAGAACCAATAAAGTCCTGGCCTCCAAATTTTAGAAGCATATGAAATAATGCACATGAGGCATTTCCATGCAGTATCTACTCTCAACTACTCTTATCTAGGTAATGATTTGTTCTCTGGTTTGGGGAAGATTGACTCCCCACTCCAAACCTCAGTTTTCTCATCTTTAAAAGGGGTTTTCTCATGCAGGAAGCACCACAGAGGAGCTCATAAACGGTTTCTGGATGGATTTGCAGCCCCCAGACCCTCCTGGTTCCCACCAGGAGACACCCCCCATCTTCCAGGATATAGCAGGAGATTACTGATTCCGGTGGCTGCTCCCTGCCACCCCCCAACCCCTGTAACTCCTGCTGCCCCCAAACACTGTCTTTTAAAAATTAGAGCAGCACAATTCATAATAGCAAAGTTATGGAACCAGCCTAGGTGCCTATCAAGAGATGAATGGATAAAAAGTGTGATATATATACACAATGGAGTTTTACTCACTGATAAAGAAGAATGGAATTGTGGCATTTACCAGTAAATGAATGGAAGCGAAGAACATCGTGCTACGTGAAACAAGACAGACTCAGAAAGTCAAGGGTTGAATGTTTTCTCTCATATGCAGAAGCTAGAGCAAGGGGGGAAAAAGATGCAGGGGTTGAATTTCAAAAGGATAGAGGGAAGATCAGTGGAGTAGGAGACAGAAGGGGAGGGAGAAGGGACGGAAAAGGGGAGGAAATGTGGAATGAATTTGATAAAATTATACTTTGTGTATAAATATATCACAGTGAAATCTCTCTCTCTCTCTCTCTCTCTCTCTCTCTCTCTATATATATATATATATATATATATATATATATATATATATATATACAAAAAAAACCCCACACCAATTAAAAAAAATAAGTATGGTGCATGCTTGTAATCCCAGCAGCTTGGGAGGCTGAGGCAGGAGGATTACAAGTTCAAAGCCAGCCTCAGCAACTTAGCAAAGCCTTAAGCAACTTAGGGAAACTCTGTCTCAAAATAAAAAAACAAAAATGGCTGGGGATGTAGCTGAATAATTAAGCACCCCTGGGTTCAATCCCTGGTGCCAAAAGAAAAAGAGAAAAAAAAAAGTACATAAATATAAGGAAGACCAGTAGAGAAGAGGAAAGGGAATAGGCGGAGGGAGTAGGGGCGGGAAAGAGGAAACACTGAGACTGAAAAGGAGCAAATTAAATTCCATGCATGTATGATTATGTCAGAATGAACCCAATTATTACATATAACTCTAGCATACTAATGAAAGCACTTATGATTAATTCTTGCAAAGAGTTAAGTATTTGATTCTCTTATTCGCTGTAATATCCATTGAATGAGTGTTCAAAAGTCTTGGAATCATTCCAAAAGAGCCAAAATATCTCCAAGTCATTTTAGATGCAAGGACAGAGAGGTAGGCACCCTTTCATAAGGACTTGTTAGGTTAAAGGGTGAGCACATTGCATAGTTCAGATTATTTTCAAGGCAGAAAGGAATCCGTTGTGGAGTACCCACGCTCCGTGAATTATAAAAAATTTATAAAATGCTCCATATGGTTTTAAATATTAATAATTCATCGAGGTGGGTGGTGGCAACTAACCATGTGTACGAACTGGATACCCTTGTCTGAAAATTGAACGTCCCAGTAAAGTTCCCCTGAACTTCAAAGATGCCCACAAGAGGGCGCTAAGAGATGGGACTGACAGGAGAGGTTTTGTGAGGCTGGATCTGGACCAGATTCATTGGGACCCACTTCATGGAGGGTCCTCTTTGTGATTTCTGGGGAGGGAGCTACAAGAATTCAAAGACACAGCTCCTGCCCTCTGGCTGATTAAAATATAATAGAAAGGGTTTCTATCAAAAAGAGGTAGCCACGAGGCACAGTGGGGCACACCTGTAATCCCTGCAGCTCTGGAGGCTCAGACAGGGGGGATTGTAAATTCAAAGCCAGCCTTAGCAAAAGCGAGGCACTGAGCAACTCGGTGAGACCCTGTCTCCAAATAAAATACAAAATAGGGCTGGGGATGTGGCTCAGTGGTTGAGTGCCCCCTGAGTTCAATCCCTGGTAATCCTCTGACCCCCCCAAAAAGAAGTAGCCATTTGCACTAACTCCCCAGTTCTCATGAGCCAGGGCAAAGGATGTGTATGAAGGCCGTGAAGGTGCTAATCCCCTGTTATTCACTTTCTTCCCCTCCCTGCTCCTGTCCTCATTCCAGCAAACACATCGTTCTCACCATGTGGGTATGGGTGTGAATGGTGTCTCTCCAAAAAGATGTGTTTTATCCTAACCCTGGGACCTCAGTGTGAGATTTTATTGGGAGACAGGGCCACTACAGAGATAGTCAAGATAAAATGAAGTCATTAGGGTGCACCCTCATCCAATAAGGAGAGTGGCCTTATATAAAAGGGGAATTTGGCCAGGCATAGTAGACACTTTGATCTGGGAATTCTCGCCTCCAGCACTGTGAAGAAACAAATTTCTGCTGGTTAAACCACCCTGTGTGTGGTACTTTGTTATGGCAGCCCTGGTCAATGAACAGGCCCCCTGCAGGGACGATTCCCAACAACTTGATGTGTACCAACTCATTCAGTCGTCCCAACAGCCCTCTCATGTGTGCTACGATCATCCCCATTTTACAGATCAGGACCCTGAAGCCTGGAGCAAGATTTAGTGATCTGCCAGAGGGCACACAGATGGGAAATGGTACAGCCAGGACTTGGTCCGTGCCCTTAGCCACTCCGCTACACTGGATCTCTGTCGGCCATGGGGGCGAAATGCAGACATATCAAGGAAGAAGGGACAGGCAGGGAAGAGGATGCATCCAGTGTGGGTCACCGAAGGGTGAGGACAGGGAAGGGCCTTTGAGGTAGTACAGCAAGCCGACGTCTTTCAGCTAGCATGAGGGCCAAGGGCCACGGTGCTCGGTCTTGCTTAATTACCCACCAGGAGAATGTCCTCCCAACCTCTCCTTCCCCTTCAGGTGTGTTGTAATGGCCCACGTTGAATGGAGCAGTGGTCCATCCCCAGCCACCCTTGGCTGGGAAGATCCCCTTAGTGGACATCAGCTTAACCCTCTCAACAGAGGTCCAGGGTGACAAAGCAGCTCACTGAGAACCTGCAGCCTGAGATTCGCCTCTTTCTATGAAGGAGTTAATTTTATCAGGAGGTGAAAGGGGGTGATTCTGGAATGCCAAGAAAGGGTGACAGGGACATGGCTGGGAAACCTGAGGAGTCGGAGAATATCTTTCTTCTAGGATCCATGTGTAAGTACATAATTAATTAATTAACTACTCTTTTTTAGGTGGAGGTCTCACTCTGTTGCCCAGGTTGGCTACAAACTCCTGAGCTTCCAGATGCTTAATAAATTATTTTGGTAGTGGGGAACTGAACTACCAGGGGAGTTTAACCACTGAGCCACATCCCTGGCCCTTTTCTTAATTTATTTTTATTTCAAGACAGAGTTTTTCTAGGTTGCTTAGAGCCTCACTAAGTTGTGAGGCTGGCCTTGAACTCGCAAACCTCCTGCCTCAGCCTCCCGAGCTGCTGGGATTACAGCCCTGCGCCACCACACCTGGCTTCATATTTTTTTTTTATTGGTGCATTATTGTTGTACACAATGGTGGGAATGTTGTTACATACGCATGCACACAATAGAACAATATAATTTGGACGACATTACTTCCTTCCACTTTCTGCCTCCCTCCCCTTCTCCCCCCCCCCTCCCTTTCCTGATCTGGTCCCTTTCTACTGATCTCCCTTTGATTTTCATGAGACCCCTCCCCCACCACCTTTCTCCTCTTCCACATGTGAGAGAAAACCTTTGACCCCTGACCTTCTGGGTCTGGCTCTTTTCACTTAATATTATTGTCTCTGGTTCCCTCCATTCTCTTCTTTATGCCTGAATAAGGATTGTACCAATTTACAATCCCATCCACGGTGTAAACATGTTCCTTTTCTCCACATTCTCTCCAGCACTTATTATTACTTGTATTCTTGATGACTGCCATTTGGACTGGAGTGAGATGAAATCTCCATGTAGTTTCCGTATGCATTTCCCTGATTGGTAAGGATGTTGAACATTTGTGGGCCATTTGTATTTCTTCTTTTGAAAAATGTCTGTTTCATTCACTTGCCCATTGTTTCAAATTGGGTTGTTTTGGGTGTTGAGTCTTTTTTGAGTTCTTGCTATGTTCTAGATATTAATCCTCTGTCAGAAGAGTAGCTAGTGAAGATTTTCTTATTCTGTAGGTTCTCTCTTTCACATTCTTAATTGTTTCCTTTGCTGTGTAGAAGCTTTTAAATTTGATATCACCCAATTTATTAACTCTTGGCGTGATTTCCTGAGTTTTAGGGGTCCTATTGACCTGCATGCTGGAGTGTGGACTCCACATTTTTCCCCGGCTCTGGATCATTTTTTGCCATGATTGGTTTGGTTATAAAATCCCAGAGGAAGGAGAGAAGGCTTCCGCACGCCACCAGGGGTCGCTGCTGCCCACAGCTCTGAGCCCAGGGCGGCCCTTGGGGCCTCCACCTTTCCTCTGCTGCCCCTATTTAGCTCCTCATCTTCAGGACCAGGCCCCCAGCCCTTTCCCCTCACCCTGACCCCTTTCACCACGGGTCAGATCATCTTATCCAAAGACCCGTGCCCATCCCTCCCAGGGTAAGTTTCCTCTGTGAAACTTTGGCCTATCACATTGGCATAGTCAGATGGCCTAAATGATGGCCTGCTGTGGGTCATTACCAGGTCTTATTTCCCTCTGGAGGGCTTTTGTAAGCGTCAGGTGAGGTCCTACGTGGGAAAGTACCTCATAAACACAACCTGGGGTGGTGATGGAGGCTGGCACAGCTGTGGTGAGCCTCAGGCCTGGGGCGGATGGTCATTCCTCTGGGGCTCTGAAGGGTCCTTCCTGGTTGGAACATGCTTTGAGAATTGCGGTTTCCCAACTGGGTGATACATGTCCGTGTCCATAGAGCTGGAGCCCATGAGGCTCCTGGGAGGGAGCACCATTCATGGCTGGAAGTAGGGGCAGCCACTCCTGAATAGCTCATTGCATGGATGCTTGCCAGGTTTAAATGTGGGCTCCATGTCTCCAGATAGGCAATTTTTGTGAGAGAATCTAAAAAGGCATATATATATATATATGTATTTCCCACAGAAAATCTCCAAGTGTTTCAATATTGGCAGTTACAATTTTTTTTTTTCAAGCGCTGCATGGGCCCACAGAACAGTCTACAGTCTAGCCTACAGGTGCCATTTTGCAGTCTCTGGTGGAATCTTCTGGAAGACACAGTCAATGGTGGAGAGTAAATACCACAGGACTCTATCATGGGAATCGACTGAGTTTTCTGCTCCCTGGTGTCTCCTTGGGTCTCACCTCTTTGGGGATGAACCAGGACCCCTGGTTTGGTGAGGGGACATCCTATGGCTCCTTCCCTGGGATCTAAGCTGAAATAGTAACCTACAGGTGTGAAAATCTCCATTTGTATCCCATTTCTCTGAACCGACTTTTTTTGGCCTGAGCAGTAGAGACGCTGGATAACCCGGGTGCCTACTGGACTCTCTAAACAGAAGCATCAGATCTGCCCATCTTTCTGCACCATGGCACTGCTGATGTTCCCAAGGAGCTAACTCCACCCTGGTGGTCTTGCCAGGCCAAGCCAGGCTGACCTCAGAGTCCCCCTGGACAGTGCAATGGTCCTTCTGAACCTTTCGAGGGTGCTTGTCCTCACAGCTCTATCCACAGGAGCCAGTGGCCGGGGCTGGGGTTGGGTGGAGAGTCCTTGGTTGCTCAGCTCTTCACACCCACTTAGTGAGTGTGATCGCAGCTGCAGGATCTAAAATAGATGTGCTTGGCAGAAGTCCTTCTAAGGTGCTGAAATGGGGCTTCACATGCCCAGCTGAAATATGTATGCAGAAGGAAACCAGACACGGCACGCCCTCCCCGGTGAGTATCCAGGGGATGAGACCTCTTGGAGAGGACCTGGTGTGTCCTTGCTTCTGACCCCAGGCAGACAGCTGGACCCCTTTCCCTCATTTGGGAGGGTGAACAGCTGAATGCTGTCATCCCAGACACATTTATTCTTTATCCCTTCCCGATGAACTTCCACGGAATGAACTAAGTCAGATTTTAACAAGGATTGTCCTTGTTACAGCCAAGGGCAGAATAATTCTGATCCCCTCTCTTGGTAGCTGGCCCAAGAGCTAACCTTACACACACATGCCTGCATGCACATATATGCACATGGTCACCCTGTATACACGTGCACACACACGTGCCCTTAAATCACTGCAGTGGAATTTTGGAAATAGTACTGTTCAAAACAGATGAGGTTAATCACAGAACTTTTTTTTTTTCCTGGCTTGTAAATACACTATCTGATGGAGGGGAGAGCCACTCCCTTTACCTTCTCCAGGTCATGGGCACTGCTGCTCAGCCTGAATCCATGGTCTCATCTCTTTGGGGGCAGTGACCTCTGTCTCTGGAGTAGGCAGAGCACATAAAGCTTTGTGTTGAAGTCTTCTTCTGCTGTTCTGGAGGGGAGCTGGGATGTAATGTCTCTGTTCTGAGTCTACCAGAGAAAAACTCCACTATTGTTTCATCTCAAAATTTTTTTTGGGGGGGATGGGGGTACCAGAGATTGAACTCAGGGGCATTCAACCACTGAGCCACATCCCCAGCCCTATTTTGTATTTTATTTAGAGACAGAGTCTCTCTGAGCTGCTTAGTGCCTCACTATTGCTGAGGCTGGCTTTGAACTTGCGATCCTTCTGCTTCAGCCTCCTAAGCTGCTGGGATTATAGATGTGCACCACTGTGCCTGGCTCTCATCTCCATTTTTTTTCTAAGTTTTCATCCTCTTCTCACTTCCCTGCCTACTGCAATGGGCCTAGGTTTGGGGGTTTCCAAAGACTCATAACCCCAGCCCCTAATCACAGCCCCCAGCTGGTTGATTGCATCCTAAAAGGGGCTGGGTGCCGTAGGTGTCTTAGCACAGCCCTGCCAATAGAACCCCTGGTCATGATGGAAGGCCTCCGCCTTGCCTGGCTGTTGTGGTGGCCACTAGCCACCCATGGCTCTCAAGTCCTTGAAATGTGGTGACTGGAGAGCTGAAGATTTCACTTTAATACACTTACATATAAGTACACAGGAGGCTAGTGACTGTTGTACTGGACTGTGTGAGTTTAGACCCTCATAATTATAGGGCTCCCCCTCCCTCTGTATCCATGGGTTCTTATCCTTGGATTCAACAGTGTGCAGATGGAAAATATTTGTATAAAGTCGTGTCTGGCTGGGCATGGTGGTGCACACCTGCAATCCTTGCAATTAGGGAAACTGAGGCAGGAGGATTGCAAGTTCAAAGCCAGCCTCAGCTACATAGTGAGACTGTCTCAAAATCAAGCCAAAAAGATTATAGGTGTAGCTAAGCAAGAGAGCACTTGCCCAGCTTGTGTGAGACCCTGGATTAAGTCCCCAGGGCCACCCTCCACCAAACACAAGCCATGTCTGTACCGATCATGTAGACTTTTTTCTTGGCGTAATTGATTAACAGTGCAGTGTAACAATGATTTATTTCTATGCCATGTACATTGTATTAGGTATTACAAGTAATCAAGAGGATTTAAAGTATATGAGAGTATATTTGTAGATTGTATACAAATGCTAAGACATTTTATTTACGGACTTGAGCATCCACAGATTTTTGGTGTCCTCAGGGTCCCGCAACCAATCCTCAGCAGAAATTCAGGGATGACTGTATTTTCCCCCATTTTACAAAGAAACCAAGTTTTCAAGGGATTAAGTTACCTGTTAGGGTTACAAAACTCCCTTCTAAGCATGGCCCCAAGTCTTTTTGTGTTTGGGGGTAATGTTGCTTTGGAAAATAATCCTAAGTCTTCCTCCCCAGGTTGACTTGACTCATATGTGCTAAAGAAGTCACCTTCAGCTGGGCACGGTGGTGCACGCCTGTAATCCCAGTGGCTTGGGAGGCTGAGGCAGGAGGATCTCGAGTTCAAAGCCAGCCTCAGCAACAGTGAGGCACTAAGCAACTCGGTGAGACCCTATCTCTCAATAAAATACAAAATAGGGCTGGGGGTGTGTCTCAGTGGTTGAGTGCCCCTGAGTTCAATCTCTGATCACCCCCATCCTCCCCCCAAAAAAGAACAGAAGTCACCTTCATGCTGTCTTGTCCTCATTTCCTTTCTTTTCCCTCTAAAAGGTATCTTTTTCTGTTCATTGAGGAAATAAAGCCCCATTGAGGGGGAGGGATTATAGGAAACCATATAAAGAAAAAGATAAACCACTATGCTGTGTTGGCCCATCTCTTCCCATATTTTCCTACACACACACACACACACACACACACACACATTTTAAATTTAAAGACTTATTACATTTGCCAAGTAGGAATTTGGAAATTTATACTAATTTACATTCTAAACATATATGTGAATGTTTTCTTCCTGTGTCTTCATCAAATATCCTTTTTTCCCCTTTAGTTGAATATTCCTGTTTTTTTTTTTTTGTGTGTGTGCCATTTGCCTTTCCTAGCATTCATGGCAGTTTCTGCTACTTTCTGCTGCCTTCTTGTCCCAGGATGGCTACCCAGGCAGGACCAAAATCTCCACTGGCCACTGGATCCATGGACAAAGATGCTCCTGGTGGGAAGCTGGGCAGCACAGGGAGAGAAGGAGGGTGCGGGAGGGAGAAAGACAGATATCTGATATCTTGGTGGATTTCTTTTTGTGTTATTTTTCTGCCCCAAATGCCACACTGTGATTTGCCACATCGCTGGCCTCTGACTCTGTCCCCTTGGGACCCACGGTGTGTCACCTAATATGCCTACTTGGCTAACAGTCCTGATTGGGCAGTTAGCAATGGACAGTTGATGGGTCGATGCCACAAAATGATGGGGAAATGTGCGGAGAGGAGCCCAGGAGAATGAAGAGGGCTTCGGGGACAAAACACTGAGGTCTGTCCTGACCTGTGCTGGGCCCAGAGCTGCCTCAGCCTTTCCCAGTGATTGGGAAAAATACATATTAGAAATGGCACAGGGAGGAAGGCCAACCAAATCAAGTCATTTCTGCAAGATTCCAGGGCAGAACCTGAGGAATAAGCATGCTAGGGTCCAAGAGAAGGTGGTGGCAAGGTGCCCTGGGCCCGAGGGCTCTGCTCTGGTCAGGACTCAGAGATGCAGCTTCCAGTGGAGCCCAGCCAGCGGCCACAGGGCCATTCTTCACCCACAGCTGTGGGAACTTCCCTTTCTTCCTAGGCCGGCCTTCCTTTCTGCTGGGAACTTCTGGAAGATACGCAGGCAAAGACATAGGCAGCTAGAGTGTCACAAATCACAGACCCGCCAGGCATGATGGTGCACGCCTGTCATCCCAGCAGCTTGGGAGGCTGAGGCAGGAGGATCTCGAGTTCAAACCAGCTTCAGCAACTTAGTGAGGAACAAAGCAACTTAGTGAGGAACTAAGCTACTTAGTGAGACCCTGTCTCTAAATCAAATATAAAACAGGGCTGGTGAGGTGGCTCAGTGGTTAAGCACCCCTGGGTTCAATTCCTGGTACCAAAAAAAAAAAAAAAACCACCCGAGCCTCAAAACGGGGTGAGGTGGTTTTTAATTCCAGAAGGCTCTCTCATGTAACCTGGGCCATGTGAATGGGGCCAAAAGCTGGGCTGTTTTGTCATGACATTTTGAGAAATGCAGCATTAGGCAACTTTGTCACTGTGAAAACACCAGAGTGTCCTTCCACCAACCTTGGGGGTGCAGCCTGCCACACACTGGATTATGTGGGGCTCCTGGGCTCCACTCTGTACAGACTGTCACTGTACTGAATACTGCAGGCAACTGGGACAGCATGAGATGTGTTTATGTGCCTAATCATATCCAAACATAGAAAAGGCATAGTGAAAATCCTACCCAGTAGGAAATTTCCAGCTCCGTCCCAATCGTAGGGGACCCTGTCATAGACTGAAATACCATTTTACCCCATGTAACTGTGATCTGATGCCCTAGTTGGGTCCCTGGACTAGAGGCTTAGGCCTGCCACATAAGCCCCTCCCTGGGCTGCCTGTCCTTGGTCCATGAAAAGTTCTGCTCTGACAAGTATCTTTGTCATCCCTCAGGACACTTGCCAGACCATCCCAGGGCTCATCTGCAGGCAGCACCTGGAGGCTATGTCTAAAAGGACATGGGGAACCTTCCTGCCAGATCATTGCTAACTTCCAGGTTGCTCCAAGTTTAATCTGACTCAGGACGAAGTGGGGCGGGATGACAAATGGCAGGGTTAACCTGGGCCACCTGTGTGACTCTCATCAGTTCAATGTACACTTCACCTGCCCGCACAAGTCCCCAAGTTCTATTTTACAAAGACCATGATGTTAAAATTCCAGGAAAAAAAAATATAATGAGCTATAGACATGTGAGCATTATCTTCTCCCAGGATCATGACCACAGGCTAGGAAATGAAGGATCATTTTTTTCATGCGGGCCAGGGCACAGGATGTGACTACTTTCACTTTGGGATAATACATTCATGTCCAGGTCCCTGGAAAGAGAAAAGCATCACAAACTTCATCTGTCAGAGGGTCTGGGTCCCAGTTCTGGAAAACTTTCTGAGAACTCAAAGTGTCTTGCATCACGAGAGCCTCAAAAATCACTTTTTGGAAAGAGTGCTGCTAGGATCCCCATTTACAGATGGGTAGACTGAGTCAGGCTCTGATACTAAAGGACCTGTGCAAAGTTATATCAGTTGCAAAAGGTGAAGCAAGGACGGGACCCCAGGTTTGCAGACCCTAAGATCCATACTCTGGTTTGCAGCTGCTTCTGTATTGTGGTGCATCCGTCTCTCTCGAAGAGAGAAGACCCCTCCGTCGCCTCTGTCATCCATCTGTTCTCTTTCTTTCCACTTTCCAACCTTGGTCCAGATCTTGCTTCTGCCTCTGTGTTTCACATATAAGGCAGAGGCTGCTGTCAAAAAGGGTGAGCCCCAGGAGGAGGGCACAGGTACCAGCAGGCTGAGGCTAATAACAAGTGCCAACATTTATCCAGAACTTTTGAATCAAGCACTGGAAAAAAAAAAAAACAACAACAACCAACCAAATCCTGGATGTCTGCTCATTGATTAAATGGATTTTTAAATTACAACCATCCCTTGAGGTAAGGAGTATTGCAGACTCTTTTACCAGGGAACTAAACTTTGATCAAGCTCAGCGTCATATAATTTGCTCCAAGTTCCATATAATTGGACAAGAAGGGAAACTGGGATTCAAACCCAGCCCCAAGCACCAGTCCTACCCGACCCAGGATCTACTGTCTCTTTCATCTCCTAACTCAAGTTAGTTCTTGCAGCAAAAATTGAGGGGTTATTTTCCCTGCTCTACAAGTGAGCACCCCATCTCTCAGAGAGCCCCAAGGGAGGGGAGCCCAGGCTTACTGGATCCTAGGGCTACCTTTTCCAAGCTGTAGACATCTGTGGAACTGGAGAGCACTTGGGAGGTCTCAGAGTCACTCAGCAAACAATAGCTTCATCTCACAGGTGGAACTTGAGGGGGGTCACTGAGGCTGAGGGAAGTGTTCTGAGTCACACTATCACTTGGGGCCAATTGAAAAGCCAGCATCTGTGATATTTGGGGGACGAAGCATATCCGGGTACCTTGGCTCTGACACACAGCCTTGTAGACTTGCAGGAATAGAGTTCTGAGACTTGGTTCTTGCTCTGCAAAGGTGGCCTTCGGAAATCCAGGAAAGAGGGTGGAAGATGGGAGGACCCAGAGCACAGCTCCCACATGTGGCCAGGTGAGCTGTAGCCCTATGGGCCCAGGTCCTAACTCATCTCGTGCCCTGCCCAGAGTTTCTCCAATGGGGGCCTGTTGTCTCTATGAGAGTTTTAAAAATTCAGTGTTTTTATTTTTTATTTACATAAAATAGCATGCTTTAATTTGAGAGTCATCAATGAATGCTGGACCAGGAGAGGTGAGACGAGTTCTTTGCCCTAGAATTTTCCACCTCCCACTATCTTCTCCAGGTAGAAAGCCTGATACAGCTTATTCCATTCCCTCTCCTCTCTGCCTCTATCACTTCCCCAGTTGGCTAGTTTTTCATGGAGATGCATAAATTTTTTCATCCATGTATGACCCAGATCAAGATATAGGACATTTCTGTCGCCACAGAAGTTCCTGGGGGGGCCCCTTCTCTGTCTTTCCAACAATTATCTCAGCAGTTCAAACACTCATCCTTTGTTCCGAGGATACTTTGTAGTTCACAGGTTTTTATTGAATAAGAGATTAGATTCTGAAGTTGTTGCTTCTCAAGCACGGATCCGCAGAGCCCTAAGAGTATATTCTCAGGGGTCCCAGCCAAGACTTCCTTCAAAGGGTCCCAATGTTACTCAAGATGGAGGAACCTGGGTCTGGGCTTTCTCTCTCAGCACACACAAACGTGGACTTCAGGGCAGGACTCCTCAGCCTTGGAACCATTGGCATCTTGGGTTAACTCCCAAGTGTGGGAGACTGTCCTGTGTGTTGTAGGATGATTAATGACATCTCTGGTCACTACCTATTCTATACCAATTGCCCTCCCCCCTTCCTTCTCCAGTTGTGACAGCTACAAGTATCTCCAGGTGGGGCAGAATCACCCCCTCCTTGAGAATCACTGGTTGGACAGGCATAGGAGAAATTAAGAGTCTTCAATTAAATCAGACTGAGACCTCTATAATAATAAAAAGTAATAATTAGGGAGGGGCTGGGTTTGGCAGGGATGGCTGGGAACTCCTGCAGGGAACCAGAGGACCTGGGATGGGCAGGGCAGGTGGGTGTGAGAAGCACCTGACACAGGTGCATGGGCTGTGGCGGGAGGAAGGCTAGGCTGCCCTGCTCACCACTTGCTCCTTTCTGTTTTATTTTTTTTTTGTACTGGGGATTGAACCCAGGAGTGCACTACCACTGAGCCACCTCCCCAGCCCCTTTTCATTTTTTATTTTGAGACAAGGTCTCACCAAATGGCTGAGGCTGGCCTCAAACTTGCAATCCTCTTGCCTCAGCCTCCTAAGTAGCTGGGTCTGTGGGCCTGTGCCACTGTGCCAGGCTCATATCTGTTTCTGTCTTGCCATTCAGGTCAGAGTCTCCTGCCTGGAGGGAGGTCTGGACCTCTTTATTGTCAGGGGCCAGACAGAGGGGGAGAAATGGGTCAGATCCAGTCTGGAGGAATAGGGCATGTTAGGAGGCCTGGCTGGGCGGCCAGGGGAGGCCTGCACTGCCCTCTGGGAATCCCCAGCCGGTGTAGCTGTTGCTCCCATGGCTGGCAGCCTCTGGATTTCCTGTGATTGCCAGGGCAGGTACAGGGTGAGGAGCAAACTGGAAAACAAGTCACTTGATTGAGAGGGTGGGATTCAGGGGGCCGTTCTCAGGTCCCCATAGAAGTCACAATCCCCAGGGACCTTTAACTCTCCCTTTGTCCACTCCCCCCAACCCCCAATATTTGGAAAAGTTTTACTGAAGCTCATCTTCTGTGATGAAGCCCCTCTGGTCCTGCTCTAGGGTGGAAGCTGCTTTCCTGAGACGATCCATGCTCTTGTTGGCTAAACTCACCTGGGAGAAGAAGGCTTCGTAGTTGAAGCCGTCAGGATCTGAGAGGCACAGAGACCCTTAAGAACTTTTTTTTTTTTTAATTTGTTTTTAACATGAGATAAGGCCCAATGTAAATGTACCTGCTAGAACCTGGATCTTGAGTGTCCCCCCAAGCTCCATGTGATAAGGCTTGGTCCCCAGTCTGTGGCGCTACAAGGAGGTGGTAGAATCTTCAGGAGGTGGAGACTAGTGGAAGGAAGTGAGGTCATGCGGACAGGTCCTTGAGGGGATATTGGGACCCTGGCCCCTTCCTGTCTCTCTGTTTCCCAGCTTCCTCGAGGTGAACAGGCCTCCTCTGCTATGCTCGCTGCTCTGGGCCCCCACAGGCCCCGAGCAACAGGGCCAAGTGTCCATGGACTGAAACCTTTAATCTTGAGCCAATGTTTCCTTATTAAGTTGATTATCTCCGGTATTTTGTTATAACAAGGCAAGGCTGACTAACACAGTGCCTCAGGCACTGATCTGCATCCCCATGAATGTTCTTTGTATTTATTTATAATTTTTTTCTTTGCTTTTTATTTTTGAATGCTCCTTGTAGATGGATTAGGCATTTGTGTGGGTTTCTGAGGTGAAATTCACATCACATAATATTTACTGTTTTAGGGCCAAGGATGTGGTTCAGTGGCAGAGTGCTGGCCCGGCCTGCACGAGGCCCTGGATTCCATTCCCAGGACCAGTTTTTAAAAACAGAAAGAAAAGAGATCACCATTTTAAGCAAACAGTTCTGTGGCATTTACTACATTTGCTATGCTGGGCAATCACTATCTCTATCTAGTTCCTAAATAGCAAAGTCTAAGTATTGAAGTCTAGGAGTATTCAACACAAATAGGCTACTTTAGCTGGGTGCAGTGGCACACACCTGTAATCCCAATGACTTGAGAGGCTGAAATAGGAGGATCACAACTTTGAGGCCAGCCTCAGCAACTTAGCGAGAGACCCTATCTCAAAACAAAAATTAATTTTTTTTTAATTTTTTATTGTTGGCTGTTCAAAACATTACATAGTTCTTGATATATCATATTTCACACTTTGATTCAAGTGGGTTATGAGCTCCCATTTTTACCCCATATACAGATTGCAGAATCACATCAGTTACACATCCATTGATTTACATATTGCCATACTAGTGTCTGTTGTGTTCTGCTGCCTTTCCTATCATCTACTATCCCCCCTCCCCTCCCCTCCCCTCCCCTCTTCTCTCTCTGCCCCCTATACTGACATTCATTTGTCCCCCTTGTATTATTTTTCCCTTTCCCCTCACTTCCTCTTGTATGTACTTTTGTATAACTCTGAGGGTCTCCTTCCATTTCCATGCAATTTCCCTTCTCTCTCCCTTTCCCTCCCACCTCTCATCCCTGTTTAATGTTAATCTTCTTCTCATGCTCTTCGACCCTACTCTGTTCTTAGTTACTCTCCTTATATCAAAGAAGACATTTGGCATTTGTTTTTTAGGGATTGGCTAGCTTCACTTAGCATAATCTGCTCTAATGCCATCCATTTCCCTGTAAATTCTATGATTTTGTCATTTTTTAATGCAAAGTAATACTCCATTGTGTATAAATGCCACATTTTTTTTATCCATTCATCTATTGAAGGGCATCTAGGTTGGTTCCACAGTCTTGCTATTGTGAATTGTGCTGCTATGAACATCCATGTAGCAGTGTCCCTGTAGCATGCTCTTTTTAGGTCTTTAGGGAATAGACCGAGAAGGGGAATAGCTGGGTCAAATGGTGGCTCCATTCCCAGCTTTCCAAGAAATCTCCATACTGCTTTCCAAATTGGCCGCACCAATTTGCAGTCCCACCAGCAATGTACAAGTGTACCCTTTTCCCCACATCCTCGCCAGCACTTGTTGTTGTTTGCCTTCGTAATGGCTGCCAATCTAACTGGAGTGAGATGGTATCTTAGGGTGGTTTTGATTTGCATTTCTCTGACTGCTAGAGATGGTGAGCATTTTTTCATGTACTTGTTGATTGATTGTATGTCCTCCTCTGAGAAGTGTCTGTTCAGGTCCTTGGCCCATTTGTTGATTGGGTTGTTTGTTCTCTTATTGTCTAATTTTTTGAGTTCTTTGTATACTCTGGATATTAGGGCTCTATCTGAAGTGTGAGGAGTAAAGATTTGTTCCCAGGATGTAGGCTCTCTATTTACCTCTCTTATTGTATCTTTTGCTGAGAAAAAACTTTTTAGTTTGAGTAAGTCCCATTTGTTGATTCTAGTTATTAACTTTTGTGCTATGGGTGTCCTATTGAGGAATTTGGAGCCCGACCCCACAGTATGTAGATCGTAGCCAACTTTTTCTTCTATCAGACGGCGTATCTCTGATTTGATATCAAGCTCCTTGATCCATTTTGAATTAACTTTTGTGCATGGTGAGAGAAAGGGATTCAGTTTCATTTTGTTGCATATGGATTTCCAGTTTTCCCAGCACCATTTGTTGAAGATGCTATCCTTCCTCCATTGCATGCTTTTAGCCCCTTTATCAAATATAAGGTAGTTGTAGTTTTGTGGATTGGTTTCTGTGTCCTCTGTTCTGTACCATTGGTCCACCCGCCTGTTTTGGTGCCAGTACCATGCTGTTTTTGTTACTATTGCTCTGTAAAAAATTAATTTTTTAAAAAAAGGGCTGGGGATGTAGCTCAGAGGTAGAGTGCATTGGATTCAATTTCCAGCACTTCCAAAAAAGTGGGGTATTTTTTTCTTTTTTTAAATTTACATACTATCCCTAGGCATGACTGGATGCTAATGCAAACTGTAGCAACTCTTTGGATTTGCAGACCTGGCCACAGAGAGAGCAAAGGAATGCTCTCCTTCGCTTCTGCAGCATATCCTCTTGCCATAATTCACAAACAGACCCCAAATGAAAGATGTCAAAGTCAATAACGATAATATCTAGAATTTATTGAGTACTTAACCACATGTCAGATGCTGGGCATCTAGTGTATGAAACAGCTGCTATTTTTATTCTTTGTTTCACAAATGGACTCTCTGAAGTTAAAACAGCTATTAAATGGGAATCAAGTGGTTGCTCCGTGTCCTGGGGCTGGTGAATGGCCAAGCAGCCCCTGGGCAGCCTGAGGCTGGCACCTGTGCACTGGAGTCCAACGCTGTCCTGTATCAAGGTTATCATTCCCTCACGTCCCAGATGCAACAAGATGAGCATGGTCTTTGCACCAGGGAGCAGGACCAAGGAAGCCAGCTCAGGCCCTGGGTAAACCCACGCTTTAGTTTCCACGTATGAAAGAAAAAAGGTTGGAATGAGTGACTTTAGGGACACTCCTGGACCCTTCATGTCATTAGAAGAGAAAGGACCCTCTAACCTTTGCAGCTGATCAGACCAGGCCTGATGTCATTGGGGAAGAGAACGCCAGACATCGCCATGGCTTGGTCCAAAAGGAACAAGCAGGAGGAATTTTTTTTGCTCTGAAATCCCCTTGTGTCCCTCCTGGGAACCCAAATGAGGCTGGAGAGTTCGGGGTCTGGTGATGTGAGCAGCATTCTCAGAGACATGTGAGGGGAAGAGGAGAGAGGAGCGCCCTGCAGTTTGGGCTGGCCAGGGCAGCCTGTGTGTCCACATAGGGTCTGGGGACAGGATGTATACACTCTTGGCCACCATCCCGGGTGCTGACTTGCACTGGTCCCCTGCCAGGGGGAGCCCCCAGAATCCGAATCCAAGTCTGGAGTCTGCAACTTCCAAAGGGCGAATGCATTTTCTATTTAATTAACAAAAGTGGCTTCCTGGACCTGGGTGCCACCGCTGAGCTCATGCTTTGAAAATATGTGTCACGGAGGAGGGTAAGGGAAAGCCTCCTCACCCCTCGTCATTACCAGTCTCCCCAAGTGAAGCCAGAGATCCCCATGTCTCTGAAGGGGGTCCTGCTTGGAAATGGGAGGGTCTCCAAGAGAGCAGGTCTGGAGTCCTGTGGAACTCAAAAGAATGTATCTAAATAACAGATCAGACCACTTACACACCTCTGGGTGTTGGGCCAGGGAACCTTCTGGTTCTACCACAAACTGTCCTGGTTCTACCATGAATTCACCCACATCCATGGGATGCAGGGGGGGTGAGTGGATTAAGGGTTGGAGTCCCGTCTCCATCTCCAGGAGTCCAGCTGTCCCTTTCTAGACCTGCTTCTGAGAACCCTGATCTGTAACATTTCAGATTTTTATATGGAAAAGATATTTCAAGTAACACATGTATTACTTGTATAACTAAAATTTAACTTTTAAAAGTTAATTGTAAGCCACCGTATTCTCTCTCCTAGTCTTTAGAGACTTCCTGTTTGTGTGTTGTATCTTCAAATGAAGATCTTCCTTCCTATTTTGTTTTCTTCCTAGACACTATATTTCTGAAACTACCTTATGCATTGGTCTAGGGGACTGTCTCCACTTGAAATATAACAATACTAATAATTTATAGAACTTACACTATGCCAGGCAATATTCCAAGTGTTTTGTCTATAGATTAATTTTTTTTTTTGTACTGGGGATTAAACCCGGGGATGCTCTACCACTGAGCTACATCTTCAGCCCTTTTTATTTTTTTATTTTGAGACAGGGGCTCACTCAGCTGCCCAGGCTGGCCTTGAACTTTCGATCCTCCTATCTTAGCCTCCTGAGACACCGGGGTTACAGGGGTGCCCCACTGCACCTGGCTAAATTACTCGTTTGAATGCTAAAATAAGCCTTATGAGGGATGCTAGGTTTGAATGACCCCAAAACTCATGTTGACATGTAATGCCCATCACGAGGTATTAAGAGATGAGACCAGGTAGGACCTCTAGAGGGGATTTAGTCATGGGGACTCTGTCCTTATGAGTGAATGAAACCATTCATGGATTAACAGCTATCAAGACCTTTGGTTATAAAAGTGAGATCTCTCTGACTAGCCGGCTGTCTCACCAGATGACGCCCAGCATCGCCTTGAGACTCACGCTTTGAAAACAGCTGTCAGGGAGGAGGGTAAGGAAAACCAAAAAGTCCCCACCAGCAAGAAGGACCTCACCAATTGCAGCCCTTCAGCCTTGGACTTCCCAGCCTCCATAAACAAATAAAAAATAAATTTCTTTCTTTCAGATAGTAACCAGTCTGTGGTATTCCGTTACAGCAAAAGAAATGGATTAAGACAATCCCATTAATATTCTCCGTGACCTCATCTGTTAAGTCCCATTAATATTCCCATTTGACAGATGAGGTCACTGAGGCCCAGAGAGACAAAATTAATGCTTTGCTCAAGACACAGGGCCAGGAGTTACACTCAGTCGTGGATTCTAGAGACTGTCTCTACATCACCCCCAGCAGCTGCCACTGAGAACCAAAGTGCTATCACAAGGTGACACTTGGAGCTGGGGATGCTTCAGGATTTTTTTGCTGACCATCCTGGGGCATGTGGCTCCAGGTGTGAAGGGAAGAGGCATCTGCAGTGTAGGGTGCTGAGCAGACCCCTCCTGCACAGATGCTCATCCCTGGGATCTGGCCTGAGAGAGGGTCCTGAGCCCTAAGAAATGGCCTCACCAAGATGCACAGTCTCAGTCGTGGCCTCAGACCTCCCAGGAGTCCTGGCGCTCTCAGGAAATTCACATCAGGAATCCCAGTCCCCCTCCTGACAACACACACTTGAGCTTCAGGCTATCCCTGGAAATCGTGCATTTGGACCCCCAGCTCACCTTTGAGCAGGAACTTGATATGCCCTAAACTTAGTTCTTATATAGACCAGCATTTGGGTGAGTGGGGCTGTTGTCTGATAAATCCCCAAAGTAATTATCTCATGCTATTTGACAGGGGTTTGGTTTCTGGGAATTGAACCCAGGGGCATTAACATGTCTCTAGCCCTATTTATTTATTTTATTTTAATACAGGGTCTTGCTCCGTTGCTTAGAGCCTTGCTAAGTTGCTGAGGCTGGCCTTGAACTTGTGATTCCCCCTACCTCAGCCTCCGGAGCCTCTGGGATTACAGGTATAAGCCACCACTCGGCTACCTCATGCTATTTTTATCTCCAGAAAATACATATTCTTTTTACAAACAAAAACAAGGTAAGTGGCTAAATCTGGGAAAGTGTTTGGCGAGTTCCAATTTCTTAAGATTTAAGCTGAAAGTTTGAACTTCTCCTCAATACCAGAGCCAAGGACATAAGCAAGTGTTGGGCCATGCCCAGGATGTTGGATGAGCCAAAATGACCAGTGGGCAGCCCAAGAGGGAGCAGAGAGGCATTTCCATGTGCTAAGTTGTCCCTGCTGTGTACAGACAGCACCTGGGGACAAGGCTTGTCTGGCCAGCGTCCGGGCCAGAAATTAATCCTGTTCTCTTTTGGGTCACATGTGCAGGAATAGAATAGTGTCAGGACCTTCAGAAGAATAGAACTGATAAGATAGATAGATATAAATATATGAGAATGGATTTATAAATATATGAGAACGTGGTTTTGTGTGTGTGTGTGTGTGTGTGTGTGCTGGGAATGGAATCCAGGGCCTCACATGTGCCAGGCTAGTGCTCTACCACTGAGCCACACCCCCAGCTTTTATTGTGGGGTGGAGGGTACTGGGGCATCCGAACACTGAGTCACATTCCCAGCCCTATTTTGTATTTTATTTAGAGACAAGGTCTCCCTGAGTTGCTTAGCACCTTGCTATTGCTGAGGCTGGCTTTGAACTTTCGATCCTCCTGCCTCAGCCTCCAAAGCCACTGGGATTACAGGCGTGCACCACTGTGCCTGGCTTCTTTTATTTTTATTTGGAGACAGGGTCTTGCTCAGTTGCCCAAGCGGGGCTCACGATTGCTCTCCCCGTCTCATCCTCAAGAGTAGCTGGGATTACAGGTGTGTCGCCTCCCCCAGCAACTGTGCAAAAATTATTTTAAAGCCATTTACTTAGAAACCGCCCTGGTTTTTCTCCCACGGTGTTTAGAAATGTCCTGATATGCATATCATGTGTTCTCTTCCAAACGACTGCCATGGGTCCTGCCTCCAGTTCATCCTGGGGAGGTGGGTTCTAGAAAGCCAGGCCAAAAGGGTGGGCTTCTCCATCAAGGCAACTGTCCACCTGCACCCGGGGGGTCCCAGTGGATCCTGAGATCCCATCACCCACGGCCACAGTGTGTTGCCCAGAGGGTCCTGAAAAGGGCTCATTTCTGGTCAGTCTTCTTCATTCTGGAACGAAGTCATTTTCTGCTGTAGACAGAATCTATTTTGAGCTGCCTTTTTTCGTCTACTGCTTCATACGTGTGGGTCTCCCGTGGGCTCCACATCTGAGAAGCTTCGCTCCCTCGCAGACTCTCAGAAACAGAGCCAGCCAAGCGGGGAGGGCTGTTCTCAGGCACAGATGGCAGTTGTGGGGGAGAGGAGCCTGCTCTGGGTCTCTTCCACGTGCCGGCGGAATGAAGCCAACTTCCTCCCCGTTCTTGACATCAGAAGGAGCTGACCGCAGTGTTCTTTTTAAAAACCAGTAGCCGGAAGCCTTGAACTTGGACCTTGTGAATACATTGAATGGTTGCTTTCTTTTCTTTTTGGTACTGGGGATTGAACTCAGGGGCACTCCACCACTGAGCCCCATCCCCAGCCCTATTTTGTATTTTATTTAGAGACAGGCTCTCACTGAGTTGCTTAGCCATTGCTGAGGCTGGCTTTGAACTCTCGATCCTCCTGCCTCAGCCTCCCGAGCTGCTGGAATGACAGGCATCCGCCATCACGCCCGGCTAAACAGTTGCTTTCTGTTCCCTAGGCTAAGGTTTTGGTAGTTTGTAGACAGATGTCTCTTTAAATCCAGGTTTCTGTAAGTGCATATTCTCAGCAAGTGCCTATTCTCAGCTTCTTCATTGGCATCTCTTAAGAGATGCCAGTAAGTGGCCAATGGATTGGGGGAAGGTTCAGAAAAAAAATAATTTGCTTTCTGAGATGAGTATTGAGGGAGGGTTAGGGACAGGGAGACCCAAGAATCATGCAGACCCAGGGCTTCCTATTGTGAATTCACCAAGGAACATCCTCAAGGCACCTGACCTCCTGGGAGACCCTGGGGTCCTGTCACCTCCACACTCTGAAATAACCATTTCACCACCCTTGTGATCCCTGTTCCCTACTCCCCACTCTGAGCCAGTGGCTTCCTGAAGACTGACCCTCCCTGCTGTCCCTCCTCTGTTTGAACCCGCTGCCCATCCATGCTTGGAACCCTCCTCCTCGCCTTCCACTAACTCCCAGCAAACTGGCTGGGAGCTTCTCACCTGGTTTTGAACCTGTCTCCTTAGAAAGACAACAAAAGGCTTGAAGCCCTCCAGAGCCCCCTCTGCTCAACCCCAACTTTCTCTTCTTTTGCAGCCAAATTGCTCAAAAAGATGTCTCTCAATTCTCTGCCTCTCAACCTCTTTCTGTCCCCGCCTCTCCACTCAGGTCATGGTCGGGCACAGTGGCACATGCCTGTAATCCCAGCTACTCGGGAGGCTGAGGCAGGAGGACCAGAAAGAAGTTCAAGGCCAGTCTCAGCAACTTAGTGAAGCCCTAAGCAACTTAGGGAAATTCTATCTCAAAAATAAAAAATATAAAGGGCAAGGAATGTGGCTCAGTGGTAAAGTACCCTGGGTTCAATCCCCGATACCTAAATAAAAATAAATACTTAAACTTTATGCTTATATTATATATGCATTATAAATAGCACACACACACACACACACACATATATATATATACACACACACTATATCACATATTATACATAATATACTATGTATATAGTTGATTCATTAACATTAAACTATCACCCTCACCTGAATGAAGCCTATCTAATGCATAGTTTCTTTTCAACATTCTACATACACAGTAGTCACTGCTTAGTTGCAGTTTTGCCACTAGCTGAAACTTTGTGGTCAATTGAGATCCACAAATATGACATGGAACATTCCAGAAGTAAACAATTCACAAGTTTTACATTGCATGCTGTTTTGAGTAGCATGGTGAAATATCACACCATTCACCTCCATCCTGCCTGAAATGTGAATCATCCCTTTGTCCAATAGATACATATTGTATGTGCCCATGAGTCACTTAGTAGCCATCTCAGTGATCAGGTCAACGTCGGGGTTTCACAGTGCCTGTGTTCAAAGACCCTTGTTTTACCTAATAACAGCCCAAAGCACAAGAGTGAAGCTGGCAATTCAGATATGCCAAAGAGAAAAGACTTCCTGTAAGTGAAAAGGTGAAAGTTTTTGACTCAATCAGGAAAGGGGGAAAAAAATCATGTGCAGATGTTGTTAAGCTTTATGGTAAGAACAAAACACACAGGCATCCCACGGGGGGTTCTGGAACTACCCCTTGGAGATAAGGCAGGGAGTGTCTGCTGACCAGTTATTCTATCTGCAAATAATTATAACTTCAAACATTTTTTTTCTTTTTCTTGTTTACTTACCTTAATTAATTCTTCCTGAACAAGATTTAATAATTTGAGGCAAGTGAGCAGTCTCATTATTATTCCCTTTAAAATGACAAGGTTTTACTGGGTGTAGTGGTACATGCCTGTAATCCCAGCAGCTCAGGAGACCGAGGTAGGAGGATTACAAGTTCAAGTCCAACAATTTAGCGAGACCCTGTCTCAGAATAAAAAATAAAAAGGGGTGGGGATGTGGGCATGTGGCTCAGTGGTTAAGCACCTGTGGGTTCAATACCTGGAACAAAATTTTTTTTACAAGTTTCTAGTGTTTCCCCTCTAAACATGATGATCCACCCACTGTACAGTCATAATAGGGAAGAATACACTTTTTGACCTTTCAAGTGAATGCACTATCTTTACATTTTCAAACATTGAACTATCCTTGCATTCTGGTAATGTGCCTTTTAAAAGAAGTGATGAAATTTTATTAAATTAAAAAAAATTGTTTGCATTGATATTTAGACGTGAGATTGCTCTGCAGATTTCTATTTGGGGAGTTATTTTTATCAGTTTTTAGTACAGGGGATTAGACTGTCATTGTAAAAAGAACTTGGCAAATTTTCCTTCTGAATGGTCTAGCAGTTTAAGTAGTGTTGAAATTGTTTTTTCCCCAAATGTGCTTTTTCAATTTTGAATTTCATGATAGAATCATTTGAGTGAGAACCTATTTTGAGGATGGTTTCTATGATTACATTTCCAATGCCATTCATTGTTACTAGACCGACAGGAATCTTGCAGAGAGGGAAGAGTGATGGCAGAATTAGTGAGCGAACTCAGCCTGGCTTTTGGGGTAATATCGAGCCTTTGGGAGACTAAATTAGATCGAAGCAGGCTACGCACCTGCAGAAACAGCCCTTTAAAGAACGCCAAGACTGCAAAGCCTGCAAAGCCTGCATTTTCTCTTCCCAATGAACCTTGGGGCCCGCCCACAGCAGGCCAGGTGCTATCGTTGGACAGTGTCTTAGTCTCCCGGGGCCAGGGCCCCTGTAATAAATGACCACAAGAAAAGTGACTTAAAACAACAGAAAGATATTTTTCCACAATTCTGGAGGCTGGAACTCTGAAACCCAGGTGTCATCAGGGCCACTGCTCCTGCTGCAGGCTGGTCCTGTTGCAGGTCCTGGTGCTCATTGGCTCATTCCTGCATTCCTCCAATTTCTATCTCCGATGTCCCATGACGGTCTTCCCTCTGGGTGCCTCTGCGTCTCTTCATTTCTTTTAAGGACACCAGCCTTTGGATGTAGGTCCCCTGCCCTTCATCCATTGTGACTTCATCTTAATTACCTGTAGAAAGACAGTATGTCAAATAAGGGTGCGTTCACGGGTACTAGGAGTTAGGATCTCCACATACATTTCAGGGGAACACAATTCATCTCACAGCAGCTGGAAAACACCCATATCCTTTAAGAAATCTCCCTTTCATTGAGCACCGTGGCACACCCAGGGCTCCAGCTTCTTAGGAGACAGTCCAGGAGTTGGAGGCCAGCTTGGGGGCAATAGAGTGAATCTGGGTCTAAAAAAAGAGAAAAAAGAAAAAGGAAAGAAGTCCCCCCTCTGGTGTAAACTCATGTCTAAGAGTGAAACCCATCACCTTATCATCTCTACCAGCCAAGCTTGTGCCCTGGGGCAAAATCATAGCAATAATGGCTCTGATGTAAGAGGACCTATTGACTGCCAGGCACTGGGCTCTGGGTACAATGTCAGGTTAGAGACAGGGAATGGGGAAGGGCTAGGGACCTCAGTCCCACCCAACACACTTCCTACGAAGGGAAACTGGGCCATCTTGCAGTTAAAGGGAGGAAGCCAGAAGTCCACAGGTGAACGCAAGATCCCGAAGGGAAAGTCCACCATCTTGTGCATGCGATGCACATGCGCAATAGCCCAAGGGACTGACCTAAAGTTACTTTGTTGCAGGTTAACATATCATTAAAGTTGTGGTTACCACACCCTTTTGCACATTTTCCAAGGGAAAAGAAACATGTGCTTGACCAATAGAGAAGACATTATGTCAAATGCAGCTGTCAATCAAGGTTCCAGTCAACCCCAGGTCCACCCTTGGGAGAAGGGGAGAAGTAGCCCAATAAGAGCAAGCTCCAGGGTATATGTAGACGGGGTTGGAGCTACTTCGCAACTTGGCCCACTCCTCTCTCCAGAATGTTCTTTTGTTTTTAATATACCTGCCAAGGTTTTGCTCAGTTCTTTGCTTGGGATGCCAGGAACCGGGACCTGGACCCCCCTGGAGATCCCTACCCTTGTGCTGATAGCACTTTTGTCAATATTAGGTGTGTGTGTGTGGGGGAACCCAGCTGGTCACAGGCGGAGGCAGGGCCTTTTTTTGCAGGCTACATGGCCACTGGGAGGCTAAGCTGCTGGCTCTGGAGTTGTCCTTTGTCTGCTTGTTGGGCAGCGGGAGGGGAGAAGTGGGGCTGAGATGGGCCATGCAGAGAGGGCTCCTTTCCTGGCCAACGACAGACCCAGGATCGGTGGCTTCTGACTGCCCATCCCTGAGTCTCCCCCAGCCTCCAACCCCAGACCTCTTCAGGGAAAGAAGTGTGACTGGAGGACACAAGACTGGCAGGACAGATGGCACCCTGGGCGCTTTGCCCTTTCTCAGATTCCCCACACTCCCAAGGAGGGCTGCCCAGTCCCCAGCGGTGGCGAGCACCGTGACCCTGTCCAGGAGTGAGGGACTGACTCCCTCCCTGCAGGGACAGCTGCCACGGTGGCCCTCAGCCACCCTGAAGAGAGGCCTCAGGTCACACAGAGTCATGCCCCCTCCCCAGGGCAGACCTCTCTGGAGCGCGCTGAGCCCAGGGTTCCTTACAGTGCCTTCCTGCTGCCTTCCCAGCCTCCCCCAGGCCCACGACCTCCAGGCCAGCCCCCACTCAGCACCTCATCATCTGCTCCTCCCCCCCAGAGGGAGAGCTGCAAGGAGGAGGCTGTGTCCCCTCGTCTCTGCCGGGCATCCTCTTACCAGGGGTCTATGTTTCCACTTAGCATCCCTCATTTTGGAGCTGTTCCTGTGCCACCCTGCCTGCAAAGTAGGGTATTTTCTTTGTCCTCATTTAACCCTTTTATATCTCGGTGCAGTGGCTTCTGGGGCAGCAGACTAGCTTCGGGGGTCAATAAGACCTGCTTACCGCCTCCCCATCCTTTTGACCACCCCTGTGGACTTCACATTACATCTACCTGGCTGAAAGGGTCCCACCTTTTCTTCCCACCCCCTTCAGCACCCCTAAGATATCCTCTCTGATTCTGAGGAGTGACTAGCCTCAGCGAACCAATGTGCCAAAGTGCGCAGCCACTTTCGACAAGGACTTATATGTTTATTTTTATTTAACAAATGTGTAGAGTGTGTAGACTAGACCCAGAGGCCAGTCTAAGTGCTTTCACTCATTTAATCCCCATAACAACCCCATGAAATAAGTCCCTACTGTTTATTTATGTATTATTAGAGATGAGGAACAGAGAAGTCAAGGAACTTGCCCATGGTTACCCAGCAAATGAGAAACAGAGCTGAACTTGAACTCAGCCAGGATGGCTCCAGAGCCACGTGTCTCCTGGCTGTTGGTTGGGTCACCCTCTCAGAGTCAGAGCTCTCTGCCCACCCCCCATCCAACCCTTCTAGGCACCCCACTTGTTCCACTTTCAAAGTCTACCCATCAACCTCCAGTTCTCACCTCCTCCATCCCTGCATCCTGGTGCCAATCTCCTGGATGCAGCTGTCACCGCCTCTTTGGACTCCAGCGCTTCCTCCTCTCCCTGCCTCCACCTCACGGGGCTGCACACGGCAGCCACGTGTTTTCTGGAAACAACGGGAGGCTTGGAATAAATTCTGATTCATGCTATGCCAGGGAGGGACCTTGGATGCTGCGCCCAAGGAGCCAGACACAGCAGGATGCATGTGTATGCGACACCTAGAACAGAGGCCCGCATGGAGCCGGGGGATAGGAGGGTGTCACGCGCTGGCCAGGCACAGGGGCTGCGTGTGACTGCTTGGTGGCTACAGAGTCTCTGGGGCGATGAAAAAGTTCTGGAAATAGACTGCGGTGTTGGTCGCACAGCCAGCGAATGCAAGGAACGCCACGGAGGGCACTCTTAAAAATAGCTAAAGTGCTATTAATAGCTAATGATCATAAATTAATAGCTAATCATAATAAATTTAAAAATCAATGCTGTAAGACACCTCGATCCGTTGAATGGCACACTTTAGATAGATGAATTGTATAACAAGTAAATCCCATTGGAATAAAGTGGTTGCTGTTGCTTTTTCGTGGAAACCTTAGCTCAGACCAGTATCCTCCAGCCATGAAATCTTACTGACGGGGCCCCTGGTGATCTGCCACCCTGACATCCCTCTGACCTCCTCCCCCTTCTTCTTACTTTGCTCCTCAAGCCACTTGGACCACTTGGCTGTTTCTCTGGGGTATCAAGGATCACCCCCATCCACCTCAGGGCCTTTGCACATGCTGTTTCCCTCTGCCTAGAACACTTCCCCAGATACCTGCGTGGATCACTTCACTTCCTTGGGCTGTCTCCCCCAGCGTCATCTGAAATGTCTTCCTTGGCCAATAAAATAGGACACACAAGCACACACCACAACACTTTCTGCTCCTGATCTTGCTTCATTTTTCTTCTTAGCACATCTGACCGCATGAACATTACAAATATTTAGAAAAGTGTTCTGTCTCCTCCAACTAGAGCCTTAGCACCGGGAGAGGAGGGACCTTATTTTAGTTCTCAAGCCCCTAAAATACCGCCCGGTAAGGAGAGATGCTCAAGAAATGTTTCTTGCGAGAAGGAATTGCTGCACGGCCTCCCGGTGGATGGGTGCCGCATAACGGATGTGACCATCCACAATTTGCCTTTACCCCGCCTTGACTGCTGTTAATCATGTCACAATAAAGGGCTTCGTATTCAGGTCTTTGAATCCACATCCCGGTATGTCTGTGGCAGAAATTCTCAGAAGTGGAACTGACATATCAAGAGCCTGAGCGTTTTCTGTTTTGATAGCTGTTGCCAAATTGTCTTCCAAACATGGCTTGCACCATCCGTGGGCGACGGTCCCATCAATCATGCCGACATTCCCTGCATTCTAAGCAATAACGTGCTACCTTTTATCTTTGTCGATCTGAGAGGTGAGAAAATACTGCTTCATTTTTGTTTGATCTATTTATGTATATAGATTAATATAGGTATATTAATAGAATATATAGATTATTATAATACATAATAACCTATATATTCTATTAATATATATTAATGTATATCTACATAATATATTATCTAATGTATATAATGTATATTAATTTCTATACTTATATAATTGTATATAAATTTAGTATACACACACATTTTGGGGGTACTGGGGGTCGAACCCAGGAATACTTTGCCACTGAGCTACATCCCTTGTCCCTATTTATTTATTTATTTATTTTTGATACCAGGAATTGAACTCAGGGGCCCTCAACCACTGAGCCACATCCCTAGCCCTATTTTGTATTTTATTTAGAGACAGGGTCTCACAAGTTGCTTAGTTCCTCGCTGTTGCTGAGGCTGGCTTTGAACTTGCAATCCTCCTGCCTCAGCCATCTGAACCTCTGGGATTATAGGCGTGGGCCACCGTGCCTGGCCAAATCCTTTTTAATTTTTTAAAATTTTAGTTACTGAAGGTCTCTCTAAGTTACTGAGTGTCTGGCTAAGTTGCCAAGGCTGGCCTCCAACTCACCATCCTCCTGCCTCAGCCTCCAGAGTCACTGGGATTTCAGGTCTATACCACCAGGCCCAGCTTGATTTATATTTCTTATTTTGAGTAAGATTGATCATGACTGAAAGCCATTTGTTTGATCTCTAGACTCAAAGCAATCATAGTCAATGGTTTATTCAACCAATTTCCTATTAATGCACATGTCTGCTGTTTTCATTATTTTACTCTTTTAAATAAAACTTCAATTCGTAAAACATCCGGATTTGCAAATTGGTCAGGTGACCTCCTTCACTAAAAGTGGAAATGCTGTTTCAAAGAACTTGCCCATTGACATTTCAGGTGGATAAATAGTTTTCCAAATGGTCTTCCAAAGTCTGTTCCTATTTGTTTCCCCCAATAAAGTACAAGAACATCAATCTGTCTTCCGTAAGGATCATCATCATTTATGAAGGCCTATTTTCTTGTACTCTCCCTACGCAGGGGCTTGTTCATCTTTTTGACTTCTCAAAAGAGTTACTTGTGCGGTAAAGAATTTTACCCAAACTGAGCAGGGTGTGGTGGCGCACACCCCTGTAATCCCAGAGGCTCTGGAGGCCAAGGCAGGAGGATTGCAAGTTCAAAGGCAGCCTCAGCAACTTAGTGAGGCTCTGAGCAACTTAGCGAGATCCTGTCTCAAAATAAAAAAATAAAAAAGGGCTGGGGATGTGGCTCAGTGGTTAAGCACCCAAAGGTTTAATCCTCAGTATCCAAAAAAGAATTTTACCCAACTTGAAGAGAAGTCTGGTCTTGGTCCTTATCTAGGGGTGGTGAAGGAGTCCTTGGAGGGTTCTGTTGGCCGGTCCCCTTTTTAAATAAATAAATAAATAAAACCAGGCCACGATGTAGGAGAATGGCAAAATAAATGATGGTACATCTCCCAGATGGAGTGGTAAGCAGCTCTTAAAAATAACAGCCACAAGGACTGCAGGAATATGTTTAAAAAAAAAATCCATGACTTAATTTTGAGCGAAACAAGCAGAATCCACAATTGTATCTGTGCTGACGAGAACTTCGAGAAAATACGCCTACAGGTGTAGAGAGACTGGGTGGGCCCTGGAGAGTGGCAGAGATGGGACGGGTAAGTTCTCTTTGTCCTCTTCTTTGCTGCCAGTGGCTTAATCAGTGTGGATGCTCTCTGCATGGGTCATGCCAAGGTATACTCCCTGGACCTTGGACACCCAGGGCTGCCACCTGGATCTGCATTTCCCAGTGTGAAATGTGACCTACCTGATTTCAAGACAAGCGTGGCGTTTCTGTTCTTGTTGTTGATTGATTTTTGGACTTTGAGGTTACAGAATTGCAAAATGATGCATTTCTGTTTTTTGAAGCCACCTGGTTTGTGATATTTCATTATAGCAGCTGCAGAATTATGGGCTACGGTACGTCTCCTCCAAACAACTCATACGTTGAAGGCCTAACCTCCGGGAGCTCAGAATGTGACTGTATTTGGAGACGAGGCTTTTAAAAGGATGATTAAGTTAAAATGAGGCCATAGGGATAAACCCTGGCTAATCTGATTAGTGTCCCCAAAAGAAGGGGAGACTGAGACACACAGAGACACCAAGGATATATGTACCCAGAGGAAGGGCGACTTGCGGGTACAGTGAGACAGAAGCCACCTGCAAAACAAAAGAGAAGCCTTGGGAGAAATCATCCCTGCAGACCCCTTGATCATGGATTTATAGCTTCCAGAACCATGTGAAAATAAATCCACCCAGTTCTGTGGACACACACAAGTCATTTGGGATTCAGGTGGGGCTTGATCAAGCATACACACAACTTCACCAGAATCTACATCTCATCTCTGCTTCCTGGGATTGGTGCCATAAAGGATTTTCCTTTGGTTGGTTTGTTTGTTTGTTTGTTTGTTTTGGTACTGGAGATTGAACCCAGGGGCACTTAACCACTGATCCACATACCCAGCCCTTTTTTTTTTTTTAATTTTTATTTAGAGACAGGGTCTCACTGAGTTGCTTAGAGCTTTGCTAAGTTACTGAGGTTGGCTTTTGAACTCACAATCCTCCTGCCTCAGCCTCCCAAGCTGCTGGGATTACAGATGTGCACCACTGCGCCTGATGCAAGGTTTTCCCTTTGTGATCATAAGGCAAATGTACCAGCTCATGGGGTTCTGCACTCTTCTGGGATAATAGATAGCAGGAAGCAGCACACTTTTAACTACCCAACAGATTCTGGGCTTTGCCGATTGGTCCATCTGAGGTCACAGGCTCGTCTGTGAACTAATCACTGTCACAGGACTGTGATTGTCCCAATGAACTCAAGCCTCCTCTTCCTCCCAGTGTCTGAGGGGTGTGAGGATAGGCGGAGGAAGACTGCCTGCCAGAAACACACTGCGTTTCCTTGGGGGGATATTCTAAGGGAAGCTTGGGGTACTGCTAATAAGGGTGAAGAGATAGGAGGCAGTCCAAAGCAGCAGTTGTGACGGACTATTGCAACTGTCCCCAATTTCATCCTTGTCGTGATTCAATGAACCAGGAGCCATTACTATCCCTGTTCTCTATATGAGAAATCTGAGCCTCAGGGAGTGGAAGGAATTGCCTGAGCTGACAAGTAGAAGAATCTGGACAAACCTGGGACTCTTAGTCTGTCCCCAAAGGCTTTCTCTTTCCACCACATTCACCCTCTTACGTTCTAATATCCAACATACAATCTCCACCGGAATCCTGTCCTACTAGTTATCTACCTGAAAGCCAACACTGAAAGTATTCGCACCAGGGATGTCAGCAACGGCTCCAAATCAGAGCTTTCCCTTCAAGAATCAAGTATCAGCTACTGTTTTTTGCAGCTTCTGCTGCCCCCACTTTGGAGCCTCCAGCTCTGACCTCACAAATGGATCTCAAGCATTTTAATTTGGTCCGAGGGATATAAATGTAGTGTGAGACGCACAGGCTTATGCAAGGGTAAGAAAAGCTACAGGATGCAGCCGAGAAAACTCGAAAACAGTGGCCTCTTCTCCAGAGGGTGGAGATTTGCGTCAGCAAGTGAGAGATTTTTGGCATCTTTCAGCAATTGAGCTCTCTGGAGACCTACATTCCTGGTCGGTCACTCCCGGGCCTGGACAGGTACTGACAGTGCTCTGCCCCTCCCAGCCGAGTTTGGGCTGCTCAGGTCTGCCCATTCCTTCTTTGCCAGTTCATGTGTTTGTGAGGTTTCTCTGGGATTCCCCCATTTGTGTCCTGCCTGCACAAGGCTGGAGGGTCAGGCAGGATGGGGTGGGGAGCTGTCCCATCCCTCCAATCTGAACAGGAGCTGAGAATTCAACCTATTTCTAGACACAACGTAGGCCTCGGATCTCACAGCCCTGTTCCTGCAATGATGAAAATATTTAGTATTTACTTTGTCCCAATTGTTGGCAATGCACTTGAGCCATGGAATGTGGCTGGTGAGGCTGAGGAACTGGGTTTTTATCATATCAACACGTACTTCATTTGGGTTTTGTTGTTTTTGCGGAGTTGGAGACCGAACTCTGGGCCTTGTACTTGCTAGGCCAGTGCTCACCACTGAGCTATACCTGCAGTTACATGTACTTTATTTGACTAGCCACATGGGACTAGTGGCTTCCGTGTTTGGAGAAATACTCCCTCCTTTACGCACATGCGGTTGTCTCTTGGTATCCGGGAGGGGGGTTGGTTCCAGGAACACCCTCTCTCAGACACCCAAACCTAAGGATGCTCCACCCTCTTAGGTAAAATGGCATAATATTTGCCTATATCCAATGCACCTCTTCCTGTATACCTTAAGTCATCTCTGGCTTATTTATAATACCTGCTGCAATGTAATCGTTATGTAAGTGTTGTTATGTTGCACTGTTCAGGGAATACTAAGATAAACATCTGGACACACTCAGTAGAGACAATTTCTTTTTTCAAATATTTTCAATTTGCTGTTAGTTGGCTAAATCTGCAGAGGCTGAACTCACGGATAGAGAGGGCCAACTGGATATATATATATGGGTGTTCATTTTCCCCCCTGTTTTTAAATAGAGGAAAACTGGACACCACATAAAAGTTGCTCAGTAGAATGGATTAAGAGTAACGATGCAGAGTTCCGGAGCACAGCTGGGTGTCACTGCCCAGGTGTTGGGGGACACAGAGACAACTTCCCCAGGCTGCACAGACTGAAAGATGGGCATAGGTCTAAGAGTCTCCCTTGCTCCTGGGGAGATTCGATGACTCAGTGGTAAGGACTCCAAACCAGGATGTCCTGAGGCACTTTAGCAGTGCCCTGTGGAGTGCTGCTTGTTGGGGTTCAGTCCTCTGCCACTAATGGGGGGAAATCTCTCAAAATCAGGTCTCAGGCCCTGGAATCCCATTTGCAATCAATCTTTCTCCAGAAAACAGCCCTCACCACTTCTATCTTCTCACCCAACCAGTGTCCAATCCAACTCTCCTTTAATGATGGTCTGTCTACTTCTGTCCTAGTGGATAAGTTAAAAAAAAAATAGAGAAACAAATCACTTGTGTTTCTGTACTAAATTACTCTGTATCCTGACACCTTAGTCGTTTCCAGAAACTGCCACACTGTGTTCCCATGTGGCTGCACCATTTTGCATTCCCACCAGCAGCGAATGAGCGGTCAGTGGCTTCACATCCTCACCAGTATCTGATGATATCAGTTCCCAGACTCTCGCCATTATAATGCACATGTGATGGTATCTCATTATTGCTTCGATTGCAATTCCCTCGTGGCATGTAAATATCTTTTCATGTGCTTATTTGCCATCTGTATGCTTCCTCTCATGAGGTATCTGTTTAGCTCTTTCACCCATATTTTGATTGGGTTGTTTACTTACTTATTGTTGAGTTTTAAAGAGTTCTTTGAATATTTGGGATACAAGTCTTCTATCTGATAAGCATTTTGCAAATGTTTGTCCCAGTGCGTGACCATAGTTTTCATTTTCTTAACCTTGAGTCATTTTGGAAAATCTGGAGTAAAGATGGGAAGGGTCAATTGGTTAGGAGAGGTCTGTGACCACCCATGTCACCCAGCCTCCCACCCCATGAGGAAGTACAAGGGGGAAGCAGAGTCTCCTCCCTGCGGGTGGGCTATATATTGCCTCGGGCACTTACAGAGCAATTGACAATCCCCAGTGAATCAAGATGCTCAGAAACTGTGTTTCTTAACATATTACAGAGACAATCTCTTGTGTGGAACACCAGCTGCAAGATTGGAAGATGTTCATCAAGGCATTGTTTGCAATAGAAAAAAAAAAAAAAGGAAACAATAAAAAAAAATGAAAGTTTGGCATTCCATAATTTAAAACAACAACAAATCAGTGGTGTAAAGTGTCTCTCGTTGTCCAACCTGGTCCTCTCCACCCCCCTCCTTGGAAAGACAGGGAAACCCACAACTGCGGGGCGACAGGACTGGAGGCAATGGGGTGGGGGACGAAACCAGACTGGGAGATGAGAACAGCTCCCCACTTCTGGGATCCCATTTGGCTCCCCCACCACCACCACTCAGCGGTATCCATGGCAACTAGGTTCGGTTGCCTGGCTGGACCAGTCGTCAAGTCCTGCTCCTAACCATGGCACGCTCTCTGAAGCGTCCCCAGGTGGGGACCTCTAGGTCCCTTCTGGCTGCAGCTGCCCACCATAGAGCATCATCCAGCCTTGCCCCAGGCGCTGTCATTCACGTTCGGCTGCTGTCATTGACCGACCAAGGTTTGCAGGGTGCCTCCTGGTGTCCCGCACTGCTCTGGGCATTGATTATGACTGTGTCTTTACAGGAACCCCCAGAGCTCTCGGTGACAGGTCACTCGCAGACCCTGAGACAAGAGTGGGGTTCATAAGCAATCAGTGTGGACCTCTCTATTGGCCCATTCTTTTATAAAACTTTGTTTTGTAAATGTGTTTTACTTTAAAAGTAACATCCATCTGTAGAAAATGTGGAGAATCATCTCATCATCCCATGTATTAATAATCAGAGCTAGCATTAGGGTCCTCCTCTTTCCAGTAGCCCCCTTTCTACACGCATTTTGGAGGAATTGGTTTCTTGACAAATCAGAAATTCATAACCTCAGAGTGACTTTCAGGCATTACCTCTGGAAACAGGTGGGCATGGGTTAGGACCCCAGCTCCTATTCTTAGCTGCCATCTTGAGCAAATGAATGAGTTTCTCCACACCTCGCTTTTCTGACCTATCATTATATGGGAATAGTAATGATCTACCTCGGAGGGTCTTTGGGTGGCTTTCAGTGATATGATGCACATAATGTACTTAGCATCGTGCTGAACACATAGTAATCAGAACCTCAGCCAGTGTTACAATTATAGCGGCAAAAACATAGCATGGTATAATTAAAATATTCTATAACCCACTTTTTTCCATTTATTACATCATGAGTGTTTTCCTATACCCACAAAGATAAAAAGATCATGATTTTTAATAACCACATATCAGCATATGAATATACCCAATAATTATTTTATTAATTCTCCACTATTACATTTGAGGGTGGGGAGGTTCCTGATGTTTTTCTTTCCTAAACCACAGCATAGAGAACACCCTTTCCTGATTGTTGACTTGGACCTTTCCCTCCTTAGAGTCAGGTAAACACCCTCTGAGATATGCTTACTTTCTTGATGACTCATATTTTTAATTGAATTCTTGAATTCAACTGGAGGGTTGGTTTTTTTTAATACCATCAAGTGAGAACTAAGAAATCTGATTTTATTCTTATTCACAATAAGCTAACCAATGACCCAGAGTCATTTATGAAAGTACCCAATCTTGGGGTTGGAGTTATGGCTCAGTGGTAGAGCACTTGCCTACCTAATGTGTGAAGCCCTGAGTTCAATTCTCAGCACCACATATAAATAAATAAAATAAAGGTCTATTGACAGCTAAAAAAAAATATTTAAAAAAATTTTTTAAAAAGTACCCAATCTCTTCTCATTGATTGGCTGGGCCATCTTTATTAGATTCTAAATTCACAAACATATTGACTCTCTGTTGGGTTAGTGGCTCTGGGGATCGAAAACACATATGCTGGATTTGCATGTGATTCTACTGGCTAATGCACCACTCTGATGAGCCCCACCCACCCCCAAGTCTCTCCCATTCAGCTCTGGCCATCGGTATCATGAAGGAATTGTGAATCCCTGAACTCTTCTCTAGTCAGTGTTAACTATCTTTGCTTCCTTTTCCCCACCATGTGAAATCCTCTATTTCTATTAAGCTCCAATTTCACTGGTTCTAAGCTCAGCAGCATCTGTCCCTGGTCATCTCCATGACTTGCAATCTCTCAGCACTAATGCATTCAGTCTCTCTGCATGTAGCAGATTGTCCCTTCCAAAGATGGTGTCACCAGTATATTTACCTGTCCTTTATGCTCTTTTTGCAGATTAAGTGGCATGCCTCCTTTGAGAGGTGGAGTCTGTGTACCCTCCCCAGGGGTCTGGCCATTGGTCTTGTGTCTTCTCATAGAATAGAGCACAGCCCAAGTGATGCTCTGGGCCATTTGCAACTAAGTCACGAAAGGACCCAGCTTCTGCTTGGTGCTTTCTGTCCCTTGTCTGTCTCTTTCTTGATGCTTCGGAATTGAGTCACCATTTTTTGGAGGAAGTCCAGGCTCTATGCAGAGGCCACATATGAAAGTGCTTTAAGTGACAATTCCAACTAAAGGCATCAGCTGCTTCATCTGGTAGTGTATGACATGACTCTGGCATCTCCCACTGCCCTTGCCTCCCCAAGTTCCAACTGAGGTTCCAGATGTTGAGAAGCAAAGAAGCTGGGAATAGTGGCCCACACCTGTACCTACTCAGGAGGCTGAGGCCACAAGATTGCTCGAGCCCATGAGTTTAAGACCAGCTTCAGCAACATAGCAAGACCCCATCATGAAAGGGACACACACACACACACACACTCACACACACACATACACACACACATAAAATAAGAAGCAAAAACAATGAAGGAGAGAAGAATTTTGGAAATGGATAGTTATGATGATTGCACAAATTGTGAATGTACTTAATGCAACTAAACGGTATAGTTAAAAAGATAAATTTTACTGTATGTATATTTGTCACAATTTAAAAAACTTTTAAAAAAAATCAAAATACAAGCTGTCCCTGCTTTACTTACCCTAAATTATAGAGCCACAAAAGTCAGCCCCACTATATGTAAGAGTTATTTGTTAATGCAGCAATAGCTAATTTATACCACATACTCGTCTTCTTTGCAGAAAATTTTGGGGAATGAATTACAAGTTTTAACATCAGAGCCTGTCCTTTTAGCACTTAAAATACTGCTAAGAACATATGAGGTATTCAACAAATGTCTACAAATTTGAATTCACCATGTTCTGAGTGATGTGATCCTTTAATAAGTACTAAAGTTACATCCTCTATCCACGTCTTAGTCTATTTTCTGTTGCTATAACAGAATACCATAGACTGGATGATTTATAAAGAATATAGGTTGACATAGCTCATGGTTCTGGAAGCTGGGACAGCCAAAAGTGTAGTGCCAGCATCTGCTCAGTGTCTGGTGAGGGTCTCAAAAGAAGCAAAGGGCATCATATGGTGAGACAGAACAAGCCTGCCAGAGAGAGTGCAGTTTTATAACAAAGTCACTCCTGTGATAATGAATCCATGAATGGACTAATTTTTTTGTGTCATGAGGGTAGAGCCTTCACAACCCAATGACCTCCCAAAGGTCCTGCCTCCAAATACTATGAACATGAATCTGGAGGTTGTTTCCAACACATGAAATTTGGAGAATATGTTCAAACCATAGCTATCCAACACTTACGTAGCTCAGTCTATGGTAAAGAAGAATTGTATTCACAATCACTGGTCTTTTCTGCACACCAGCTACATCACATACCTTATGGTTAAATACCCAGGTTTTAGAGTCAGGCACAATCACAGCACAGTTTTTACCAGCAGTGTGATCTTTGGCAAGTTACTTGATCTCTCTGGGCCTTAATGTCCTAAAATGGGTACAAGAGAACCTCTTCCAAAGAGTCATTGTGAGAATGAAACAACACAAATACGTGTCAAATCATGAGCAAAAGCTTGGAGTGCTTGAGAAACTTGGAGTCTATCTCATTTACCTCACAAGAGCTCTATAAAGTAGGTACAGCCTTACTATCTCCACAAAATTAATGAAGAATATTGTAATTATCTTCCAGTGCTATAACAAAAGCTTAAGGTGGGACACTTTATTTAAAAAAAAAAAAAAGAGGTTTATCTAGCTCACAGATTTGGAGCCTGAAAACCCAAGATCTATTGGGTGGCCCCATCTGTTTGGCCTCTGGCGAGGGGTCTCTTAGCTGCTTTACAATAGGGTGGCTCACATCATAGTGGGCGCATATGTGGAAGAGATCACGTGGGGAGACAAGAAGCCAAAACCCAGGAAGGCACCATTCTTGGTCTTTTTTTTATAACAACCTATTCTTGAGAGAACTAACTTGGGTCCCTTCCAAAGGCAATGCCCCTCCCAATGACTTAACCACTTTCCACCAGACCCCACTTCTTAACACCACCCCACCAGGGACCACCCTTCTATCACCTGAGCATGTGGGGCACACCCCCAAGCCAAACCCAGACTTTAGCAAACGTGACCCTCAGGAAGACCAGGGGGCCTGAGAGTATGTGAATAGGAAGGCGATAGAACCTACGTTGACCCCTGTATTCGTTTTCTGGGGCTGCCATAACAAAGTACCATAGACTGGATCGCTTAAACAACAGAAAGGTACTGTCTCAGGGTCCTGGAGGCCGGAAGTCCAAGATCAAGGTGTGGACAGGGCTGGTTTCTTCTGAGGCCCCTCTCCTTAGCTGTCTCATTCTGCGTCTCCACAGGGTCATCCTTCTGTGAGTGTCTGTGTCCTGATATCCTCTTCTTGTAAGGAGGATGAGGGCCCAGTCTGACAGCCTCATTGTAATTTAATCACCTCTTTAAAGACCGGGTCTCCAAATACAGTCGTTTTTTTTTTTTGGACGGGGGTGGTGTGCCAGGGATAGAACTCAGGGACATTCAACCACTGAGGCACATCCCAGCCCTTTTTTGTATTTTATTTAGAGACAGGGTCTCACTGAGTTGCTTAGCACTTCACTGTTGCTGAGGCTGGCTTTGAACTCATGATCCTCCTGCCTCAGCCTCCTGAGCCACTGGGATTACAGGCATGTGCCACGGTGCTGGGCTACTACAGTGGCATTTTGTGATATCCTAGGGTTTCAACAGGTGAATATCAGAGAGAGACAGCATCAGTCCCTAAGGGTCCCATCTCCTGTCATTTTGACATCTTAATTCTGAAGTGTGGAGGTGTAGATTTACTGGGACCTTGTCTGGCCTCTCCTCGGTCCAGGGCTGTGTCTAGACCAGGAGGAAACCCAGTCAGTCAGGTGCGCTCAGAGACAAGGGCCCAGCTGCGTCAGCCTCAGCCTCAGCCTCCTTGTGCACGAAGCCAGGCCAACCCTCTCCACAGCCGCCCTCACAGCCCTGGCAAGACTAGAAAGTGCCAGTGAAACCAGGAAGATTGAAGCTTGTTCTGGCAGGTCCCAGCCTGCGGAGCTCACCTCCACGCCAAGACCCAGGAGACCGGGAGAAGTATCTGTTGGCAAAATGGAAAAGAACAAACCTTCAATTAATGACTCCCTGGGGGTTGTGGGGGTGAGGATTGGCGGGGAGACGCGAGACAGTAAAAATTTCCATCCACAGTGGCTGTGAAAATCCACCGGGATAGCTTAGCAGGGGTGGGGGTGGGGAAGAGGCTTGCAAACAAGAACAAACAAACAAGCAAGAGGGTTTTTAATGACAATAGGGACCAAGAGGAAGAAAGCCCAGGTGGCTAGAGAAAGGGGTGACGGGAGGGACCTCTTTGCAAAGGATGCTTGGGGAGGGTCTGTTTGAGGAGGTTGCATTTCAGTTGAGGCTTGGAAGAAAGACTGGATTATGGAAAGATCTAGAACCAGGTTTCTGAACTTGGGCACTGTGAACATTTTGGGCAGGATAATTCTCTCTGGTGAGGCTCTTTGTGTGCGTCGCAGGATGATGAGCAGCATCTCTGGCCAGGGGCAGCCTCCCGAATATCAAAGTCTTTACAGAGACTTGTTTTAAGCCACAAAGGGAGGCTTAAAACAGAAACAGATTCTCTCAATTTGGAGACCAAATCCAGGTGTGGACAGGGCCATGCTCCCTCCAAAGAAATCAACCCTGTTGAGATCCACTGACCCAGAGGAAGGGCACCTAGGGAGCAATAACCGAGAAGGTCCTGAGGTGGAGAACAAGCTTGGTGACTTTTCTTGGAACAGAAGTTTCTAGATGCAAAAGCTTTCAAGGAGATGACAGTTGACGCTTGGAGTTCAGCAAGGGAAGAGAGAAGTGGGAGGAGGGCAGGGCCCAGAGCCTGTGGAGCCCCAGTCTGTGGGATGGAGGGTGAATTCTATTCTGCACCTTGGAAGGAGACAGCAAAGGTTATGACCTGGAAGTTCCCTTGGGTGCTGGAGTGGGGTTAGGGAGGACAGGTGGAGGACGGCAAGCGTATGAGTCTCCTGTTGCTGCTGTAACAAATGGCCACAAAGTGAGGCCTAAAACAGAAACAGATTATCTCAATTTGGAGACCAAATCCAAGTGTGGATAGGGCCATGCTCCCTCCAAAGACTCCAGGAAAGGATCCCTCCTGCCTTTTCCAGCTTCTTGTGGCTCCCTGCAGTCCCTGGCTTATGGCTGCATCACTCCAATCTCTGCCTCTGTCTTTGCAAGTCCTTCTCCTCATATCTCTTCTTATAAGGATGCCAGTTATTGAAATTAGGGCCTAAGCTAAATAGAGAATGATCTCTGGGGGAAGAAAAATGGTGGGGCCTGTGCCATAGGGCACCAAGGAGATGAAGAGCCATGGAGAGGCCCCGCTGTCACTCAGCATTCATTCCCACCTTCTGATTGGCTGTGCCTGGATTAAGCTCCGCCCTCCATGTCTGCCCCTCCCTCCGTATCTTCCCCTGCAAGAGGGAGTCAGCCTCTTTCTGTACCAGGATCCAGGCTGCCCCCACACCCTGGCTACCCTTTTCCCCACATCTGGCTCTTGGTGCTGGGTTTAGGGTTCCCCTCCTCTCCCTTCTGGCTTGCTGGGAAATTGCTGAGAAATCACCACTTGGTTCCTGGCTCTTGCCTTCTTCCTAAGGATCTCACATGAACATTCTTCAAGATGGGAGATTAGGAGCCATTATCTCTGGGTCAAGGGTAAAACAGAAGAATGTCCCTGGCATTTCCGGTGTGTGCTGCCCTCCTAAGTGTGGGGCTGGGCTTGTTTTTCAGGTTTCATTCCATGCAGGATTTTTGTCCTCTAGAGAAACCAAACCAAGGGCCCTGGGTCCCCTGTCTTCTTGGGAGATATTGAAGAGATATTGAGTATGTCCAACTCCATTTCAGCCCCCTCTGTGGGGTCCCAAGTTTTCTTGGTGTCCTCACCCCTATATACACATTAACTGGAGCCCCTTGGAATGGGGAAGTCTCCTGGTTTCTGAGGTGTCTTCCTCCAGCAGCAGGAAGCCTGGCTCTGGCTTCAGGCCACTTCAGTGGTGAAATTAGGGCCTGTGGTGGGCAGGGCCCCAAGGACTTCCTGCAGGCAGGTCCTGGCCCGTAAAGATGTGAGATGGCTTTGAGAGAAAAGAGGAGAGAGGAAGGGAGGGGCAGGGACCAGAGGATGCAGAGCCCTGATAATACCCTGGCATCCATGTGTTTGTGACACTGATTAGTCCCACAAATACATCACTCCATCCTGCCAGGACCCATGGGCTCCAAGCAGAGGGCTGTGGAGTTGACACACAGCACCCAGGAGCTTGGGCCCAGGCTTGGGTATTCATGTGATTGAGCTGCTGCTCTGTGCACCTGGCCTTTCAGGTGCTCGCTGCATGGTGTGGGGACAAATGTGTTTACTCCTCACATTTCCCTCCGAGAGCCTGAGCATACAAAGGAACAGCCATCAGACCCTATAGGACAATAGGGCTGTGACCCACACCTGCCCCCACCAGCCCAGGAAGCCAAACACAGCCTCTGCACCCATCTGCCCCAAATGGCCAGGGCCAGATCAATGACTGACAGCTTCCCCGCTTTGGCCCGGGACTCTGACTGAGGACCAAGTGGAGAAGCCAATGGTGCTCTCCTAACTAATCACACAGGATGCCCGGCTTCTCCCTTGCTGCCTCAGTTTCCCCAGGCCAGCGGCCTCCCATCCAAACACTCCTGAACCTTCCCTTTTGCTCACCGTCACGCATGGAAGAGGCATGGCTGAAACGCCTCTTCCCCTGCTCTTGGTGGCTGCCCTGATGGTTGTCCCTCTTCTTGGAAACCCACGTGGGTTCTTTTCTTCTCTTCCATGAAGGTGAAATTCACCTAACAAAATTAACCCTCTTAAAGCCAATTAATTCAGCCAGAGGTGAGGGTGCACCTACTGTAGTTCCAGGTAATCAAGAGCTCCAAGTCCCTTGTTATTCACCTCCCTGCCACCCCCACCAAAAAAAAAGAACAAGAAAGAAAGAAAAAAAGTAATGTTTAGTTAATGTTGTGCAATCACCTCTATCCAGTTTCAAGAATATTTTTATCAAAAAGACCTTGTTGAGCCCAATAAGCAGTGAGTCCCCACTTCCTCCACCCTCAGCCCCTGGCGTACACCCAGAAGCCCTGGTGTCTGAGGAGCACCCCCTCCTCCCAGCCCCCCGACCATTGGGAGGCTATGTGGTCTACATACTGCAGCCTGAGCCCAGTCTCAGTCATTTCTCCAGGGGGCTTGTGTGCCAAGCACCTGGAACACTAATCAGATTATTTTTAACACATCCCTGTTCCAGGATATGTCTCCAGTAACAATTATATAAACAATATTGACTAGATTTGTTTTTCAGTTCTAAAATAATTTAGGAGAGAAGAACATGTCCCTATGGTTATTGATACCCAAATTCAGCAAAACATGTTACCTGCAGACTGAAAGTTATACCTAATAAAAGCTTCCCACCTCACAGTTGGCATATCAGCTTGCTCCTTCAAACTTTAAACACAAATCAAAACTCCAGCAGCTGCACGAAAGAACAGAATTGAAGTAACCCAAGTTCTGTGTCTCGTCTTTACACTCATGGTACCTGGAATATGTTATAGGAACATAGACGTGAGTGACAAACTGGGTCCAAAGTAAGTTCCAACACATGGAACCACTGAGAAGTGAGTGTGTATACAGTAGGGGCCAACTGCAAAACTGAGACCTCTCTAAGTTAACCTCTTTGTATGCAATGCTTTACAGTTGAGAATTTTAAATATGCAAAGGTATTTTGCATAGGTATTAAAAAGGATTTTGCATAGGTATTAAAACCCAACAAGAACTGCCCCAATTGTATAAAACTTAAACCCACAGTATTTTTTTCATAGAGAAGTACAAATGGTCCCTGACTTATATGGTTCCATTTAATGTTGGTGTGTGTGTGTGAGATACTGGGGATTGAACCCAGCTGTATCACCGAGCTACGTATCCAGCCCTTTCTATTTTTATTTTGTTCTTTATTTTGAGTCAGGGTCTCACCATTTTCTGAGACTGTCCTCTAACTTATGATCCTCCTGCCTCAGCCTCTTGAGTTGCTGGGATTACAGGTGTATGCCGCTATGACTGGCCACTTGATCATTTTTAAATTTTTTTTAACTGCATAATAGTGCCAAAGTGATAACACATTCAGCAGAAATCACACTTCAATTTTTTAATTTTGATCTTTTCTTTTTTTTAGCAATAATCACTGCCGAGCTTTATCAAGATACTGGCCGGTGGCCGCTAAAGGCAGCTGCCACGGAGCCTGTGATCACAAGCAGAAATAACCAGCACTCTACTATGTTGCTAAACTAGGATGCCTGCTAGATTAGGCGTGCAATGCGTTTTCGACTTATGATGGGTTTTTCAAGATTAAACCCATCATTAAGTCAAGGTGCATTTGTAGTTTATTGCTGACGCTTCGGCTTGCACAAGGTGATAATAAGAAGCAGATGAACTTTGGATTGAGTTTATTATTGTTATTAAATTCTCCACAGAGAGTGCACATCCTTATTGCCTATCTTCAGGGTGGTTTGCTCCTCCTGCCCTGTCATCTGGCCCCTGGCTGGGGGATTCTGGGGAAAATGCTTCTTAGCCCCATAGGCCTCCATAGGATGTGAGAAAGAAACACACAGCCCTGGAAGCTCTGGGCTATCTTTGTGCATCCTGAAGGGAGTCTGTACCTTATAAAGCAAAAGAAAAACACAGAACGAAATGGTGAGCCCCTGGATCAAACCAGTACTGAAGCAGGTATAAACCTCCTCTGGAGATCCCCATAGATGTTGACCCGTCCATGTATGACATAAGACTCTGATATAAAACCTCTGTAGCAACCAATCCAGGAAGTCAAACCACACCTTTGCATCATGCATTGTCTCAGAATGGTCTGAACTTGGCCAATGACCCACAGCTTCCCTAATTTTTGTTCCTGCCTCCAAACCACTTGCATTTCAGAATTGACCCAAGGAGGCCAAATACCGCTTTCCCAATCGATCACAGAATGTTCCACTTCTAATTAGCTTTCTCCAGCCTCTCTAGACCAACAGCCTCCAACCAGCACACACCCCAAGCCTTCCCTTTTAATACTCTAATGCTTTCCTTCTCCACCGACAGCTTTTGAGTCTCCACCAAATGCAAACAATGGTGTCGACACCCTTGCTCTAGCAAGTCCTGAATGAATAGGCTGCTTGTTCTTATTTGGGTGACGCCCTTGTATATTTCTATTGAGTCCCATTATTTATTTGAGCTGATCCAAGTGTGTTTTCTGTTACTGCATCTTGACATCTTAATTGAGATACCTTAGAGTTCTCCACCAACCAGGGATAACTATGTCCACTTTAGAGGCCCCCAGGCCTGACCTAAAGGAGTTTTGTTGTTATTGTTGTTTTCCTGGAGTGAAAAGAAAACCTGAACCCGAGTTGGGATAAACCGTAAAGGTACTTATCTCCCTTAGCAAGAGTAAGGGTACTTATCTCCCTTGGCAGCTCTAGGGTGGACATGTCGAGCTGTTCAACAAGGCCACCTATAGTGTGTTGACTGAACCTCAGGGGACTTCAGGATGGCTCCCTCAGATAGCAGATACGTCAGTGTCACCTTCGTATGCACACCATCCACAGATGGCATCTGATTCTTCTTCTAATGTCCCTTAGAAGACCTCTCACTGGACAGAATTGGGCCACATGTTCACGCCTGGGCCAATCACAAGCAATGGCATGGAACTGTCATTGGTCTCAATGCCTGGGTGAGACCAACTTAAATTCTTGGGACAGGGTGGGCTGAGGTTGTGTCTCCTGCCCCCTTTCCCACATGGTTTCTGGAATGGGGTAAATACGTGAATAAAAAAATAGGAATTTCCAGGGAGAGGACGCGGGGTGGGTATGGATGGATGCGGGGGAGTGACTGTTCTACCTGGCCAGTGCTTGTTTCGGATTCTCAGTGAAGAGAAAGAACGAGGTCCATTGTCCCTTGAATGGGTGCCCATGGGCTCTGAATAGGGGTGATTCCTCAAACGTCCACTGTCTTCCTCTGGTCATTTAATTCACAGGTGGGATCCTCACCTCCCTGGGCCTGCATTCACTTTGCTCTTGGTGTCAGAAGTGACCCCAGAGACTTGGCATCCTGACTTCCCAGGATTTTCCTTTTTCAAAGTTCAGAGGCCCCCCAAGACCCCCCTCATTCTGACAAATCTACCATTTGAGGGGATTCTGAGACCACCCTGAGGTTTGGTAAGTCACGAGGAAGCTGATCATGGTTACAGTTTATTACAGGAGAAGGATGCAGATGAAAATTAGCCAGGCAGAGAGGCACCTTGGGCAGAGCCCACAGGGTTGTCCCCTCTGATGAGCCACAGGCAGAGTTAACTTCTCCCAGCGGTGATGCGTCACAACACACCCAAAGCAGAGTACCCAGCTGGGAAACGAAGGCTTGATGTCCAGAGTCTTGACTGAGGCTGGATCATGTGGACCTGGTTGGCAGCCCACGTGGCTCTCAGTTTCCAGTGCTCCCAGAGCTTTGGCTGATTCTCCATGGCCCAGAGGTGCTCCACAGATCACATTCTTAGACTGCTTGGCATGGCCCAAGGTGCCCAGATAAAGATATTCTTATCTGGCCGACATTCCAAGGACTTAGAAGTTACCTCTCAGGCGCTGAAGTTGAAGGACCGATTTCTCTTTCTGGGTAAGGTGAATTCTTTACAAAGTGCAGGATATTTAGCAAAAAAAAAAAAAAAAACCAAAAACCAAAAAACAACAAAAAAACAAAACTCTCTTTGGGGACTTTGAAATCTCTGCTGACTTGTAGGGAAAGGCAAAGCGCTTTGTAGGCTTGCTCCATGGGGCTACAGAGATGATCTTCTCATTGTCCTTTCATGGGTCCAAACTTTCATGACTCCCTGGACATCCTTATTAGGGGTCCTTCCCAAACAAGAGTATGTGGTGGTTAATTAAAAAACAAAAGGGAGGGGCTGGGATGTAGCTCAGTGGCAGAGCAATAGCTTAGTATTGTGAGGGGCCATGCATCCCCAGGACCAAACCCACCCCCACACCTCAAAAAAGGAACCAAAAAACCAAAGCCAACCATGGTGGTGCACATCTGTAATCCCAGCGACTCAGGAGGCCAAGGTATGAGAATCGCAAGTTCAAAGCCAGCTTCAGCAACTTAGCAAGGCCCCAAGCGACTTAGCAAGACCCTGTCTCAAAATTAAAAAGAAAAAAGGCTGGGGATGTAGCTCAATGGTCAAATACCCCTGAGTTTCAATCCCCAGTACCAACAAACAAAATATGGTAGCACTTGCTGGTAATCCCAGTGACCCGGGAGGCTGAGAGAGGAGGATCTCAAGTTTGAGGCTAGCATGGGAAACTTAGCAAGACTCTGTCTCAAAACAAAATATTTAAACAAAATAGGTCTGGGGGATGTAGGTCACTAAGACAGTGCCCCTGTGTCCAATCATAGTACAAAAAAAAAAAAAGAAGTAGTTTTTTACTCAGTTCCCAAGAGGAGGGGCCTGACACACTGTGCAGGCCACTTTGTTCAAGAAGCAGAAAAAAGTGGGAAATGTGGGCAGGGGCTTTTCCTTTTGGGAAGGAAGAGGTAAGGCCGGGTAAGCAGAAGATTGGCCAATTGGAACAATGTCCGTGGGCTCAGGGGTACAGGGAGTATCCCTAGTTGTCCGGTACCTGGCTCTGGGGGCATTAGATCAGGGGTATGTTGTCCCAAAGAAGAGGCTTCTCCTGAGTCTGGGAGAGCCGTCCCTCCAGGGTCAGCAAGGCCCCAGTTGTTAAAAGCTCAGAAAACAGAAGACGAGGTTGATACACCATGCAAAGGTGTCTCACTGTCTTTGGTGGCAATGACACTGTGCATGAGACAGGGGGGAAGCTTTTGCCAGGCTGGGGAGGGTGGTGGGGAGGGCCAGCTAGCAGAGTAAACCACGAGCCCAGTGAAGAGGAGGGCGGTGCAGGCCTGTGTGTTATGCAGTATGGAAAGGCCGAAGGGTCGGGATCCAGGTGCCACCCAGGACATGCCCCACTTTGGATGCTCGCCTTCCTTCCTGTGCCAACCCCTCTGCTGATCCATTGGGTTTCCACATGGGGTGGGGACAGATCCCCACAAGGCCTCACATCTGCCTCCTTCCACTGTCTCCTTTGGTCCCACTGCTCTGGCCACCATGACCTAGGAGAAAGCAGTGGCCTCCTCCCAGTCTCCTTTGGTCCTTCCTCCCTGCTGATGTCTTCACAAAATATAACACCATTTCTCTGTTCAAAACCTTCTCTGGTGGCTGGGGATTGTGGCTCAGTGGTAGAGCACTTGCCCAGCATGGGTAAGGCCCTGGGCCTGATGCCCCCACCCAGAAAAAAAAAAACAAAAAACCCTTCAGTGAAACGGGGTATTTGAAGATGTGAAAGAATTGCTTATTCTTTTCCGTGGTGGTATTGTGTCTTTTTTAAAAAAAACTTTAAAAGTTTCGATTTTTAAAGTATCTTCTAACTGGAAAATGTCTCTATTATCATGGGTATTTTTTTTTTCTTTAAAACATATCCCTTACCTTTTTGAGATATATAATGAAACTTTCACAAATTAAGCAGTAGGACATCTGGAATTTGCTTTTTAACCATATGGGAAGGCGAAGGAGCGGGTGGAGGCCCGGCGAGGCTGCCTTGAATTAAAGGTTTGCTACAGCCGAGGACCATGGGCAGCAGGGTCCCCGTACTCGGCCATGTATGTTTATATGTTTGAAATGTCCCCGACCACAAGTTAAAGTTCAAAAACCCATGCAAGGTCCCTGATGGCCATGGGACAGAGTCCCAACCCCGGGCCTTGTACTCCAGAGCCTCATGACTCTTTTCGTTGTCCCCTTTAAGAAGGACACGTGGGCTAGGGAGATAGCTCAGTTGGTAGAATGCTTGCTTCCGCATGCACAAGGGGTTTAATCCTTAGCACCACAAAAAAAGGGGGGACACGCTATGTCCTTAAGGCACATCTCAGAAACAAACTCATCTCCTTTGTCCAATTCCTCCGGGCTGGCTTGCTGCCTCCTTGGTGCTATGCAGTTACTCTCCTTGTAACTCAAATTACACAGTATTTCTTTATTTTTTGGTACCAGGAATTGAACCCAGAGGTGCTTAACCACTGAGCCACATCCCCAGCCCTTTTTACATTATTATTAAGAGACAGGGTCTCCCTGAGTTGCTTAGGGCCTCACTAAGTTGCTGAGGCTGACTTTAAACTTGCCATCCTCCTGCTTCAGCCTCCAGAGCTGTGGGATTACAGACATGTGCCACCATGCCCAGCTCACTTGTTATTTCCAAAGCCTCTCCTTATTTCTCACCCTGTTAACAAATCAATTTTTTTTAAAAAAATTTTTAGTTGTAAATGGACACATTAGCTTTATTTTATTTATTTATGTGATGCTGAGGATCAAACCCAGTGCCTCATGCATGCAAGGCAAGCGCCCTGCCACCAAGCCACAACCCCAGCCCCTCATTCAATCTTTACTGAGCACTTACAGTGAGTCCTCCTTGCAGCCACTGGGGACACTGAGGGACTGTGTCTGTGTATCCCCGCCCAGGTTGGCCACCTTACAGTGAAGGTGATGGGCAGCAGGGCTGAGATGGGGAACAGACAATCCAAGCTGGTACCCTCTGCTCTCAATGGCTTGGAGGAGTAAAGGGCAGATGCAGGCCCAGGCTGACGAGTGGGTTCAGCAGCATCTGCCCCAAGTGCCTCCAGCATCCTCTCCTACAGCTCAGTGACCCAGGGAATCGACTGCTTACTGAGAGTCCCCGAGCAGTGCCATCGGTTTCCTCTCTCTACGGAGCTCTGGCCCACAACCAGAGAATGAAACTCCCCTGTGGCAGCTAATCCTGAATCAATAAAGGAGAATCCTGCAGAAGCCACATCAAACCCTCATAATGTGGGACATAAAACTTCTGAATATTGCCTGTCTCAGCTTTAAAGTCCCAGAGCTATTAAAAAATAAAAAATTAAAAAAACTATGAACTAAGTGAATTTAAGCAGGGCAGGGGGAGGGGGAGCCAGAGAAACCCTACTAGACATTAAACCTCACATCGTTTGAACTTTCTGGAAGGCTTGGGTTGGTTTGTTCACCGTTGTCATCAGTAAGGACAGACATTTTGGATTTTTCTCTCCTCCTTAACTGATGTGAAATGCAGGGAACCAGGGCAGTGTGGTGGGTTAGTTTGAAGACCTTGGAGCCAAACTGCCTGGGGGGGGGGGCGGGAATCTCAGCCCCTAGTTTGCTGTGTGACCTTAGGCAAGTTTACTTAATCTCTCTGTGCCTCCATCTCCTAGTCGTCTATAAAATCTGGTCGGTAACAGCGCCTACCTCCCTGGATTGATGTGATGATTTAACTGAGTTACTGTGCATGTCCAGCCAGTGGCTACTACAGCTCTGCAAGCTGCACAGGCCCAAGTTCAGAGCACCCTTGGTATTTCCCATTTGCTCTTCCACCACATCCAACTGATGGCCCCGTCGTGATGGTCACACCTGAGTCTCTCTCCACTCTCTTCTCTACTCGCTACCTCAGCCTATCATTTCCTGCCTGAATGACCACAGCCTTCTGCCAACGGGTCTCCCCTCTTTACTCTGCCTCCCTGGGGCTGTCAAAACAGATGAACGCAGAGCTGGGGGCTTGGAACCGCAGGAACGTGTTGTCTCGATCCGGAGGCCAGAGCGTGAATTCACGGTTGGGCGAGGCTGATTCCCTTAGAGGATGCGCTCTGTGTCCCAGGCCTATCTCCCGCTCTGGCCGTGCTGGTGATCTTGGCTTTCCTTGGGCTGTAGCAGCCTCACTCCAAGATCTGTCCATCTTCACATGGCCACCTTCTGTCTGTCTCTCTCTTTGTGTGTTTGTGATTGGTACTGAGGATTGAACCAGGGATGCTTTACCACTGGCCTGTGCCCCCAGCCCTTTGTATTTTTCATTTTGAAATAGGATCGTGCTAAGCTGCCCAGGCTGGCTTTCAACTTGCAATCCTCCTGCCTCAGCCTCCGGAGCCCTCTCTGTGTCTCTGTGTGCCTTCTCCTTTTCTGTCTCTCATGAAGTTAACTGGCATTGGGTTTAGGGCCCACATGAACCTAGGATAAGCCCATCTCAAGATCCTCGCTTTAATGATACCCGCAAAAGACCCTCACTCTAAACGAGGAGGAAGGTCCGGTGACCACTTCAGCTTCCGTTGGGTGGAACCTAAATATGAATGGCTGCATTTTTATTTGTGGGCGGGTCTGTGGAGGCCTGGTGCTGGAGCGTGGTTCAAAATAACTGATTCCTGTGATTTTTATTTATTTTTTGACACCAGGAATCGGCTCAATTTACCACTGAACGACAATATACCAAGTCCTTTTTATTTTATTTTTTTATTTTGAGGCAGGGTCTTGTTAAGTGGCTGAGGCTGGCCTAGATCTCCCTGCTTCAGCCTCCTGAGTTGCTGGGGTTACAGAGGTGTGCCAATATGCCTGGCTATCATTTGTAGTTAACAAGGCATGGATATTGCTATATAATCCTGAGGTTTAAGGTCAAGGTTGTCAGACAGTTGTTAATGGAAAATATCTAAAAATATACATCTGGCTGAGATCAGCCAGGCTACAGATAGATAAGAGACGAAGCCCAGGACGGAGGCCCCTGGGGCCCTCCCAGGCTGGGGAGTGGGATGCTCTGGGTACCTTGGACGAGTCATGCTGCTCTACAGAGGCAAAGTGAAACCTTTCCTGCCGTACAGAGTGCAGGGCGCTGGGGACTGCCACCAGGAGAGAGGGGGCTGCGTGTGTGGAAGCAGTGGCGAGGGTGTTGGCCACAGCACCTATACTGGGAAGAGACTCAGGGTCAGGCAGAGGAGCTAGAAGGCATCGTGGTGAAGAAGAGAAGATCCAAGGTGTCCCCACTGGAGGCTGCCAGTCTGGGCAGGCTGCGGGTGGCTAACAAGAGGCCGGGCGTCGTGTGCAATAGTTTTGGGGAGCACATCTGGCCACGTCTTGCTGGTCTTAAGTTGGACATGGGGACAAAAATCAGGAAAGCTGGCTGTCATTGAACCAGTCCTGGGGTTTGGGGCTGAGAGCCTCTGCTCTGGCTTTCTGGCAGGTTGCTGAAGGTATGGGTCAGAGTTCTGCTGGCATTTAGGGTCCGGCCCTGGTAGGGTTAGCTACTCAGCCTCCCACCTGAGATGGACCTCTTCTCAGAGAGGCCGATTGGGTTTTGCTTTTCTGTTCCCTTATTTTGTTCTGTTTTTATTTTCCCCCTGTTCTCTCCGATTTGTTTTCAGTACCCAACATTTCATAGAATGCACACATTTCTCAGTGAAGCATGTTTTGGGTGCTGTTTACAAAGGAATCGTTTACATTGAATGGGTACATACCTGAAACTCAAAACATTAAAAAAAAACATGCAAATGAGAATTCAAGTACAGGGGAAGGTGTCAAAACCTTGCTACCTGGAGAGGGGGTGCGGGAGATCTCATGAAAATTGAAGGGAGATCAGCAGAATAGATCAGCAACACTGTCGCAGGAAAGGGACCAGAGGGAGGGAGAGGAAGAGGGAAAGGGGAAATACTGGGGACTAATAGTGACCAAATTATATTGTCATATTGTGTGGACATATAGATGCCTAACAACAAATCCCACCATTATATGCAATTATAATCCACCAATAAAAAATGTGTGTGGTGGGGTGGAAAAACTGGCTACCCTTCAGAGGAATGTGTGGCTGGATAGATAGATGCAAGTGCTTAGAAAGAATGGAATTGTGAGGGTCACCTTTGACAGCTGGATGCGTTCCATAAGGCCTTTCCTGTGTGGCTCTTGTGTTCACCCAGTCTTCTACAGGGTTCCCCACCCACCCTCAGAGGTTGAGAAAATGAAGAATAAAATCAGAAGGGAAGCAAGGAGGGTGAGAACAGTTGTCCTTAACAGATCACTTGTCCTTAACAGGTCAGTTTGTCAGTATGGAAGAGAAGGTGTTGAATACAAAACAACCATCAGTTGACCATCTGTGTTAGTCAGTTTTCCATTACTATAACAAATGCCTGAGACAATCAATTGACAAAGAAAAAAGGTTCATGTTTGCTCACAGTTTGAGGATTTCAGTGATTGATTGATTGGCCATGTTGTTTTTGTCCTAAGGCAGTACATCACCATGGGACAAAACCATTCACCTCCTTATGAAGAAGCAAAAGAATGAGAAAGGGGCTGGAGTCCCAATATCCCCTCCAAGGGTGAACCTCCCAATGACCTAAAGACCTCTCACTAGGCCACACCTCTTAAAGGTCCATTACCTCCCAATACTGCCATTCTGAGGACCATGCCTTTAACACCTGGGTCTTTGGGGAACATTTAACATCTAAACTGTGGTGCGACCACACTGTTCCATCCCCTGGAAGCTGTGCTTTAAGCATTTCACATAAGCACTTACAAACAGGAGGGTCTGTTGTTACATCGAGATGTTTATGGGATAAATGGAGTATTTTCACTTCTCCCTTCAGCTACTCCATTTTCAGTCTTCCATCTCCCGGGCTGGGGGGGTCAGCAAACTCTTTCATTTAAGATCAGTTAGTATGCATTTTTAGTCTTTGAAGATCACACGCTTGAGACTACTCAACTCTGCCACTGTCGCAGGAAAGTAGCCATTGAGGATACATCAGCCAATGTATCAGGCTGTGTTCTGTCCGACTCGGCTTTATTTGGGGATTGTGAAATTTGAATTTTATATACTTTTTGTGGGTCATGAAATAGTATACTTCTTTTAATCTTTTTCAGTGATTAAAAAAAAATGTAACCACCATTCTTTTTTTTTTTAATTTTTTTTATTGGTTGTTCAAAACATTATAAAGCTATTGACATATCATATTTCATACATTAGATTCAAGTTGGTTATGAACTCCCAATTTTACCCCAAATACAGATTGCAGAATCACATCGGTTACACATCCACATTTTTACATAATGCCCTATTAGTAACTGTTGTATTCTGCTACCTTTCCTATTCTCTACCATCCCCCCTCCCTCCCCTCCCATCTTCTCTCTCTACCCCATCCACTGTAATTCATATCTCTCCTTGTTTATTTTCCCATTCCCCTCACAACCTCTTATATGTAATTTTGTATAACAATGAGGGTCTCCCTCCATTACCATGCAATTTCCCTTTTCTCTCCCTTTCCATCCCACCTCATGTATCTGTTTAATGTTAATCTTTTCTTCCTGCTCTTCCTCCCTGCTCTGTTCTTAGTTGCTCTCATTATATCAAAGAAGACATTTGGTATTTGTTTTTTAGGGATTGGCTAGCTTCACTAAGCATAATCTGCTCTAGTGCCATCCATTTCCCTGCAAATTCTATGATTTTGTCATTTTTTTAGTGCTGCGTAATACTCCATGGTGTATAAATGCCACATTTTTTTAATCCATTCATCTATTGAAGGGCATCTGGGTTGGTTCCACAGTCTAGCAATTGTGAATTGTGCTGCTATGAACATCGATGTAGCAGTATCCCTGTAGTACGCTCTTTTAAGGTCTTCAGGGAAAAGTCCAAGAAGGGCAATAGCTGGGTCAAATGGTGTAACCACCATTCTTATTCATGGACCACACCAAAGATGGACCAGGCACCAGATTTGGCCCATGGCGGTAGTTTGCTGATCCCTGTCCTAGGCTAATCCATCAAGTTTGATTGCCCTAGGGAAGGACAAGACAGAATGAAAACGAAGAAATCATGGTCCCCAAACAACAGATCAACCTAAGCTTTGTCCCAGAGGAAGGGGTTTTTCTAATTTCCTCTAGTTTCTATCAATATTCATACAACCAGGACCTGACTTCTTCAGTTTACCTAAGAGTAAGACAGGAAGGAGGAAGTACCCCTTCCTGAGCGTGGGGGTGATGGACAGGAGGGAGCAGGTGATGATTCCCTTGGGACCTAGCTTCTCCAGGTCCACGTCCCTGAAGGGGTCGGTGAAGAGCTGAGGGCCCTGCTCATGTGGGAGGAGGCAGTGGGCTGCCCCTAGTATGCGGGATGTGGGAAATGGAGCAGAACTCACCCCAGTATTTAGAACATATGGCAATGGGAGGGTACAGCAGTGAGCTGGGGCTAGCTCATCCGGCCCAGCTGACGTCACAGGTTGGCCTTGGTGAGAGTGTCAGCTCTGTGAACATCAGCCACCACTTCGAATCAGGCCTCTTTATTTTCTGTTGTGCAGCACAGGTGGAGTGGGGTGTTGCGTGAAAGAAGCTGCTTACGGTTTTGTGCGTATGTTTTCATTTATCTGAGGTTCCAGAAGAGACAACTCGTCTCTAGTGACAGCAATCAGGATCAGGGATTACCTGGGGGAGAGAATGATGGAGAGGGGCCACCAAGGAGTGTGGCCAAGTGCTGGGAATGTTCTGTATTTGCGTTGTCCCATAGGTAACCCTGTGACTGTTTAAGTGCAAGATTCAGTTCCTTGGTGCTATGGTTTGGATAAGTGTCCCCCAGAGGCCTGTGTGCAGAGGGCTTGGTTGCCAGCCTGTGGTGCTATTGAGAGGTGGCAGAACTGTTAGAAGGTGGAGCCTAGTGGGTGAAACTTGGTCATCAGGGGCAGGCTCTTGTGGGGATCCTGAGAACCCAACCCCTTCCTGTCTCTCTTTTTCTCAGTCACCCTGAGGTGAGCAGCTTTCTCTGCCATGTGCTTCCACCGTGATGAGCTGCCTCACCAGAGGCCCCCAAACAATGGAGCCAACCCACCATGGATGGAAGCCTCCCAAACTATGAATCTAAATAAACTTTTCTTCTTTTTAAGTTGATTATCTCAAGTATTTGGTTACAGTAATGGAAAGTTGACGAATACACTTGGTATGACAATTCACCAAAAAATTAAACACGGAATTACCATATGCTACAGCTACTCTGTTTCCAGGGATATAGCCCAAAGAAGTAAAAGCAGGGTCTTGGACAGATTTTTGCACACTTGTGTTTATAACAGCATTATTTATAATAGCCAAAGGTAGAAGCAATCTAAGCAAAGGGAGGGTACAGCAGTGTGCTGAGGCCACATGGATGAATGGATACACAAAATGTGGTCTATGCATAAAATGGAATATTATTCAGTCTTAAAAAGGAAAGGAATTCTGACATTGTAGATGAATCTTGAGGACGGTGTGCTAAGTAAAATAAGGCAGTCACAAAGGGTCACATATTGTATGGGTGCATTTATATGAGGTCTCTAGAGTGCTCAAATTCATAGAGACAGAAAGTGGATTGATGATTGCCAGGGGTAGGGGTGTCGGGAATGGTGAGTTAGTGTGGACAGAGTTCCAGTCTGGGAAGACAGTTCTGGAGACCGATGATGGTGATGGTTGCACAATAATGTGCATGTGCTTAATGCCACTGAATGGCACGCTTAAAAATGGTCAAAATGAGGAACAGGGGAGATAGCTCAGTTGGCAGAGTGCTTGCTCAAGGCCCTGGATTTAATCCCCAGCACCACCACCAAAAAAAAAAAAAAAAAATGGTGAAAATGGTAGATTTTTAAAAATTTGTTCTACTTAATTGTACTTGACAGGAGAATGCATTTCAATTCATCATATACAAATGGAGTGCGACATTTCAATTCTTTGGTTGTACACGGTGTGAAGACGCACCATTTGTGCAATCATACATGTACCTAGGGTAATGATGTCTGTCTCATTCCACCATCTTTCTTATCCTCATAACTCCTCCCCACCCTTTGCCCAATCCAAATTTCCTCCGTTCTTTTTTTTTTTTAATTTGTTTTTTTTCAGTTGTAGTTGGACAAAATACCTTTATTTAATTAATTAATTTATTGATTTTATGTGGTGTTGAGGATTGAACCCAGAGCCTTGCACATGCTAAGAGAGCGCTCTACCACTGAGTACAACCCCAGCCCTTTCTCCATTCTTCCCATGCCCTGCGGGACATTTCCATCATCTCAGAACGTTCTGCTGGCCACCCCTGTGGCTGGGGTGTAGTTGAGGAGGAGTGGGATGTCCTGGCTTCTGGCTGTGGTTCTCCTGGATCTCATCGCTGTGGAGAAGACTTGGACGCAAAGCAGGAAGCTGCAGACTTTTGCAAAGACTCATGCTGAGGTGCTCGTTTGAGTTGCCCATCCTCCTCCTGGGCGGATTGAACATGACCTGGACTTGGCCACAGAAGCAAAGTGGTCTTACCACCTCCAGCAGAGCTGTGTGTCCTCACCCACCCCTAGAGAGGCTGGTGCAAGTTCATCTTCTCCCATGGCTTGGCTTCAGCCTCCTACTCCCTCCTCACGGTGACCACACATCCTTGAACTAGGCCCCATTGTGGACTCTGGGGTTACCTTGAGATTACGTCTCACTGGGTTTTCCTACGTCGTGTAGCACCTATGATGGTGTTTGGCATGGAGTAGTCATTTGATGCATTTAATTTTAAACTTGATTATTGTTTTTATATTTTGACGGGGTCTCACACATGCTAGGCAAGTGCTTTACCACTAAATAATACCTTCAGGACTGCTATTTTATAATTTTTTAATCTAACTTCTTTTTTACATTTTTAATTGACATATAATAACTCTACATATTTATGGGGTACCTTGTGATAATTTGATACATGGAGATAATGTGTGATGATCCAATCAGGGTAGTTAGCATTTCCATCTCCTTAAACATTTATCATTGATTTATCCTGGGAGTCTTTGAAATCCTCTCTCTGGTTCTTATTTTTAATTTTAAAGCCTTGTATATGTGCCAAGAGTCCAACCACAAAGGTAGAGATGGCATACAAAAAAAAAAAGCATGCAATAAAATAATCATAACTTACGTAGCAAGAAGGAATCAGAGCCAAGTGAATGAAAAAGAAGTGACCACAAGGGACAAAAGAAGCCAAAAGGTAAGTCAAAGGCTGATACAGTTGCTCTGGGCAAGCCTCTAATTTGGCCCAGAGCTTCCTGACAGGCAAAGTGAAAAGGGAGTCAGGATTCATCAATCATGCCCTTCTTATTGTCCTGGAAAGAAGCACATCTATGTCTCCCCTTTGTCACTTAAGGTCTCCTTTCAAGTTTTCTCTAGGCCATTCTTAGATGTAGAAACCTGAGCTGTACAGACCATTTCAACAGGTTTCTGTAACATCCACTTTCTGACTGGGTTGAGCACTAATATTAGATCAGGGGGAGGGTGGCGGTGAACCTGCTCCCTACCCCCAGCTTCTCATCCCTTCAAGGTCAAGCTGTCTGGAGCTGGCTAGTCCCCTCAACTGAAGGTCATCCCCCCCCCCCATTCCTAGCTCTCTTGTCACCAGTGTCTGGCAACCCCTCCTTCCCCACTCTTCCAGCCAAGGCTGATAACAACCTGTCTTCGGTTATCCACACCTTTGTCAACAGTGCCATTGTAAATAACCCCGCCTAAGTCTTCCATCTGGCCCCTGGTGGGACCCCAACGGCTACAACACCATTCCTCAGGGGAGGCAGGCAAGTTCCTCCTAGCTCTAGGTTTTAAAACAAATTTCTAATGTGGAGATTGACATAGGGCATAGGAAATGGGGGTGACAGAGGAACGATGAACAATGTACCACAGCAAAGGCAAAGCCCTGAATTTCAACAGTTTCCTTCAGTGAGAGCCAAGAACATCTCACTCACCCATTCATTCATTCACTCATTCATTCATTCATTCACTCACTCATTCACTCACTCATTCATTCATTCACTCATTCATTCATTCACTCACTCATTCACTCACTCATTCATTCATTCACTCACTCATTCATTCATTCACTCATTCATTCATTCATTCACTCACTCATTCACTCACTCATTCATTCATTTGACAAATACATACTGAGTACCTATATGTGCCTGGTACTGGGAACCGCAGTAGTGAGTGCAAAACCCAAAGTACACAGCTCTGGGACAGGCAGAACTTGCCTGGACTGTTTTTTTGACATCCGGGTTGGGTAGGAGGTTTTATGGGGGATTGAACTCAGGGGCACTTGACCACTGAGCCCCATCCCCATCCCTATTTAGTATTTTATTTAGAGACAGGGTCTCACTGAGTTGTTTAGCGCCTTGCTTTTGCTGAGGCTGGCTTTGAACTCTTGATCCTCCTGCCTCAGCCTCCTGAGCAGTTGGAATTACAATCATGTGCCACCAGCCCCTGATTCCTAGGGTTTTTTGAGCAGTGGTTCTCAAAACTCAACTTCAGAATCCCTACAGGTGAGTGCTCCTGCCCCAGTTTCTGATTCGGGAGCCCTGAGCTGGGGCCTAAAAAGGTGCATTTCTAAGAAGGCCCTCAGGTGATGCCGACGCTGCGGGTGAGTGGACACTCTGACCTCTGATGCTCAGATCCCGAGATGGCCTCGGGGGCCGGGCATGAACACCAAGTCCTCCACCATACACCTTCACCTTGACCCTCGCAGGCCACCCAGCACTGTGTACTCCAGTTAGGGCTAAGGATGCTAAATTTCTCTGCCCTTAGTTAACTGAGCCATGGTTGTTAGAAACTAAAAGGACATTCCTCTACGAAAATGAAGGCACCACTTCCAGGACTTTGACTGGTGTGTGGACAGCTGAGGGATAAGGACCTTAACCTGCAAATGTCCAAGCACCCTTCTTGCTCCTTCACTAGGGCAGGCTGCTAACTGTCCCCATTTCAGCTCTTTCTTCTCTAGTGAATGAAAGCCCTCATTTTTAGCTGGCATGGCAACCACCTAGGAGAGCCTACATTTCCCAGGCTTCCTTGCAGCTCCGGGTGGCCAAGTACGGTCCAGTTAGTTTTCATTTTCTTTTTCAAAGGGAGAAACAATTCACATACCCCAAAATGCATCCTTTTAGAGTGTGCAATCCTAGAGTTTTCAGTACAACTCGGAAAGTCATGCTACTATTGCCATTAATTTCAGAAGGGCCAATAAGTTTTAAACATTCAAGAACCTTAAGCACCAGACACGGTGGGGCGCACGCCTGTAATCCCAGCAGCTCAGGAGGCTGAGACAGGAGGATCGCGAGTTCAAAGCCAGCCTCACAATGGTGAGGTGCTAGGCAACTAAGCAACTATTCTCTAAATAAAATATAAAATAGGGCTAAGGATGTGGCTCAATGGCCGAGTGCCCCTGGGTTCAATCCCTGGTACCAAAATAAAAAAATAAAAATAAAAACCTTAAGCAATGGCTGTTACAAATTCTTTGTCCCTTCTTCTGTTACAAAAAAGAAAAACCCAAAAAACTGAAATGTGAATGTGATCCAGCCAGCATCTTGGACCATGAGGATGCGGGTTACATGCAAGGGATGGCAGAATGAGCAACTGGAAGGGTCAAGGACACCAGAGGTCTTTGTGTTGCCAGACCAGCCAAGACAGCTCATCCCGACTTTTACGTGGGAGAGAGATAAATTTCTTGTTTAAAGCACTCTTATTTGGCAGGGATGGGGGTGGGAGGTGTGACCGCTCTTCACAGCCAAACTTAATGCTAACCTATAACAAGTAGTCTGTTGAATCAGTCTAGATTCTTTAGTTGTAACCACAGAGACTAATTTTAACTGATTTGAGCAGAAATGGAATGCATTAAACAATACTGGGTAACTCAGAATCTCCAAGAAGCCTGGAGAATCTGGTGTAGAGTCTACAGAATCAGAAACGAGTCTCAAGGCACATGACACAGCTCGTTCCACGGAGCCACCGTGGCTAATGCTGTTGGAAGCAAGTAGTAACCTGGCTGATTCCCTCTGTCTAGCACGAGGTGCAGCTACGGCCACCCTCCTTCAGTGTGGCCACTCCCCTTTCTCCCCTGGTATCCACTCCCCTGGTATCCACTCCCCTTTCTCCCTTGTCTCTGACAGGTCCCATAGCAGGACCTAGCTTCAAGGAAGGCACATAAAATGATCAGCAAGGTTCTATGACTGGTGCTGGGCAGCCGGAAAGAATATAAATGGCTTCGACGTACACCTTTAGCTTTCCCCACAGCTGTTGCCAAACCAGAATCTCAGTTGGCTGTTTGCTGGACAGAGCCTCTTCTGTCTGTCTGCATGGGGGAAATCCCTGATGGACTGTGGCTTCAATCCATGACTCTATCAGCTACACCTTTTAATGCTCTAGATTGCTTGTCAGTTTGGATTCAGTGAGTCCGTCTGGTGCCTCTTGGAATTCCCTGGGCCATTCCCAAGAGGCATATAGATGCAGCAAGCCGGTCCCAGAGAGCAAGCAGTGTCTGACCCAATAGAAGATCCCCCTCCAATTCCTCCTCTGGGTTTGTCATTTTGTTTTCCTTTATCCCCCAGGAGGAGAAGTTAGGCAGGTGTGCCCTGGGCCTACCCTTCATGGTCAGGAGAAAAGAACTGGCTTGTAGCATGACTTGGATTCAAAGCAAATTGTTCATCCATCGAGGGAGGGCTTTGAACTCCATGACTTCTGATGACCCTCCCAGCTCAGACTGATGGGCTAGGATTTTGCCAGAGTTATATTTTCTAAATGTCTTAGGGGTTCCCCTGGAGGCTGGTATTGACAGCAAGGCATCGGAGCCCGAGGATTTTCCAAATGGCCTAGTTTCTATTTCTATTAAAATGTCTGCTTGTTCAGCAATTCAACTTCTGGGGATAAAAAGACCCAAAGGAATAGAAAACAGGGACGGGATCAGATGTTTGCCCACCCGTGTTCAGACCTGCATCATTCACCAAGGCCAAATGGTAGAAATCCCAGTGATGATAAATGGATAAACAAAATCTGGCAGTTGTAGCCCATGGAAGATGATCCAGCCTCAGAAAGGAATGAAGCCCTGACACGTGCTACATCATGGATGACCCTGGAAGACATTGTGCTAATGAAATAAGTCACACACAAAAGGACAAATAGTATATGATTATTCCACTGACATGAGGTCCCTAGAGAAGTCACAGTCACCGTGACAGGAAGTAGAATGGTGGCTTGCCAGGGGCTGGGGGAGGGGGAGGGGGACTTAATGGGCACAGAGTTCGTTTGGGGAAGACAGAAAGGGTGGATGGTAGTAATGGTGCCTTGACTATGTAAATGTGCTTAATGCCACTGGACTGTATATTCAAGAGTGGTTAAAATGGTAAATTTTATGTGTTTTACCATAATGATAAAAAAAAAAAAGTCTGTCTGCTCAGAGCTCAGCGTCTTCAAAGATTCTCTCCGTTGGTTATTAGTAGCAGGATTAAAGCCAAGTAACATATTGCTAAAATATCCCATCAGTTGAGTCAATTCATTGACAATTATAATCGATACGGAGCAAAATAACCAGCCAACCCTCCAACTCTGTTCTTCTATGAGGAAAGACAGATCCACTAACGAGCCTGAGCTGACTGATGGGCCTGGAGCCCTGGACCCCCTGAGCCACCAGCCCAGACTTGTGGAAAGTGAGATTCCACCGAGACATTCCAAAATCACATGGATTTCTTGTCTCCAAACAAGCCAGCTGTCTAACGATTCCAGCTTCCTTCTGAACACAGACACACACACACACCCAGATTTGAATAAAGACGCCACAAAGTAGAATTTCTTCTCGGGGGCATCTATACCTTGCTCAGAAACAATGCAAAATGGACCAAAAAAAAAAAAAAAAGCTATAAGCCATTGCCAGACGGTAACAATCCTTCAAGTAAAATTTAAAAAGACTTGGTGGAATGAGCCAGCCATTCCCACCAAAAATAAAACACTCCACTTCCCTCAGCCGATTCAATTATCTCGCTAAAAAAGGGCTTTTTTTAACACCTCCCAGCAGGCAGCAGATCTAGCAAGTGAGTCGGTGAGGATGACAGTGAATAATCAGGCACCCGGAGCCCGAGGTGTGAAATAAAGGTGGCCTGCCTCGGCCAGGAATATCAATGCTCAGAAATGAACATTATCGTTTCCATATTATAAAGCATACTTTAAAAAAATCCTTAACGATTTTCTGATTGTGAGGCTATGCCGGTAACAAAGTCTCTGTCCTTGACATGATATTGCTGGGAGTCAAAAATCTCATCTGTAAAACCTCCCAGCTTAAAAACAAACAAAAAATTCTCCCATTTGCCTATAAAATATTTCAGGATCATAATAGAAGAATGAAGAAATTTTTTTAAGAAGAAAAAGAAACATCCCTAGTTCTACAATTCAGAGACAACCGCTGGTAGTGTTCTCATGTTGTGATGATTTCCTCCCAGTCCTTATGAATATGTATGACATGAGCATTAATATGCATATGTGCAGGGGCTTCACTGCAGCCTCCTTTTACTTAACATGGCAAAGTGAGGATTTTTGCCTGTTCATGTGATCATTCCCTGACTGGTCATATTTGTGGGATCCTCCTTTCCTGTGTTTTGAGAACTTTGGCCCCATCCTGTCTGGAATATTCTGTCTTGCCACATGCTTTCTCTCAACAGGATGTGATTCTCTGCTACTCATACCTCCCATTTTACATCTTCCTGACCTCCCGTGTGTGTGCAGGAACCTGTGCTCAGGGCCTGTACAGGGCACTCAGGTGTTTATGGGGACCTGGCTGGCCGTGCCAGACCCCAGCTCCCTAGCTAGACCTCTGTCCCACCTGCCCAGCCTCTGTAGATGATTTATCAGTCACTGGTCACCACCAGCTTTATGGGGGGGGCAGTAGGAAATGGGGACATGTATCAAGGATACAAATTGGCAGATATGCCAGATGAATAAGTTAGAGATCTAATGTAAAATATGAGGACTATAGTTATAAAATTATATTGGAGGGCTGGGGCTGGGGCTCAGTGGTAGAGCGCTTGCTTTGCACGTGTGAGGCACTGGGTTCGATCCTCAGCACCACATTAAAAAAATAATAAAGATAAAATAAATAAAGATATTGTGTCCATCTACAACTAAAAAATATTGTTTTAAAAAAATTATATTTGGGGGGCTGGGATGTGGCTCAAGTGGTAGCATGCTCGCCTAGCACATGTGAGGCACTGGGTTTGATTCTCAGAACCACGTTAAAAAAAATAAAGATATTGTATCGACCTAAAATAAATAAATAAATATTTTTTTAAAATTATATTTGGGATTTTTTAGTGAAAGACTAAATGTTGGTGCTTTTTTTTTTTTTTTTGGTTTGGGTTTTGGTATGAGAGGTTGAACTCAGGGACACTTTACCATTGAGCTACATCCCCAGTTCTTTTTAATTTTGAGGCAGGGTCTTGCTAAGTTGCTGAGGCTGACCTCAAACTTGCAATCCTCCTGTCTCAAGTCTTCTGAGTTGCTGGGATTACCATGCCTGGCATGATGTTGGTGCTTGTGACACACACACACACACACACACACACCAGTAACTATGTGAGATGATAGATATGTCAATTTGCTTGACAACTGTAAGCATTTCACCTTAAATATATGCAATAAAGAGTAAAAGTAATATTTTTAAAAGGATTATAGTGTCTTTTCTTTAGAATACTTTTTTATGGTGTAAAGGGGTTGGCAATCTGTTTTTCCCATGTGAACCATCAGCTTACAGGTTTTCTATTTCTGAGCCATCTCGTTGAGAGGAAAGTCATGAATCGTAGTTCTCAAAGGACACTGGGAGTGCTGGAGCAAGACCCAGGTCAATGCCTGCAGTCTGCCAGATGCCCAGAGATGTCACACACACCCTTCATCACCTGACACCTCCCAGGGTAGAGAAAGTCCCTGTTCTTCAGCTAAGAAACTGAGTTTGTCCTCTGATGTTGGTCCCTGGTGTCCAGGCCTCCTCTGCCCTGTCCTTCCTTGAGTCTCCAATGGGCTGCCTGGCTAGCTAAGTCCCGGCCTTTCACCAGGTGGAGTGAACAGGTGGAGCAGGGTCCATTTCCTCCAAGAGGAAACAGGCTCAGGGGAGGCAGCCTAATGGCCTCCAGGCCCAAGTGAGGTCACTGGCAGATCAGCTTCCGCAGGGGCCCTGCTGCTGATTGGACACCAACCTATGCAGTGTCATCCTCTGGGATGAGGCTCAGTCCCTGCATCTGGAAAATGGCCACAGCTCCAGCCTTGGAGGATTTCTTCTGGGGAGTGATGACATAACATCTGGGAGATGCCTGATGTCCCTTGGGACACAGAGGCTTCAGCGGAGCACCCTGAGCAGAATCCGAATCATGTGTGATCTACTCCTGGGGAATCCCAGAGGAGAGCGGAAGAGTTACAACCTGGCTGTACAGGGAGCAGGGCAAAGGCTCGATTTGGGGCCAGGAGGCATTGCACAGAGGAAAAATGCTTGTTTAGCGTTCAGGAAGTTCCCTTGTTTCAATCCCCAGCAACACCCCAAAAAACAAACAAAAAACCAACAACAACAAAAAACTACACCTCCCTCTGCTATGAAATAATAAATCCACTGAGCATTACAGAAGGAGCCACACATTCCGCCTGGCTGAGCCTGTTGGCCCTAATAAATACCTTTGAACACAAACAGGTGGAACAACTCGAGATGCAGGAAGTCACCTGCGGACTCCCTGACTTGGGCCCCAGCAGCAGGGGTAGGGGGTGCTGCTGGACTCTGAGCCTGAAAAGAAAGGAGCCACGGGCAGGCTCAGATAACCACTGTAAACAGCGCCTCGTGGTTTATTTGGGTGACCTCTGACCCCAGATTTTGTGGGTGACAGGAGGGTCACTTTCTCGCTTCCTCTCTTAGAGAGTCACCCAGAAGTTTGGAGAAGACAGAACCCTCCCCACACTTTCCTGAGACCTCCCTAGAGAATCTGGAGAGGTAGAGAGGCCAGGAGAGGCCAGGAGAGGCCAGGCGGGCCTTGCCGGAGGAGCCTCCCCAGGACCTGCTTTGCTTGTATGTCCAGCTTCCTGAAGTGCCCTCTGGGCCCAGAGCCAGGGAAGAGCCCGTGGCTGACGCTGCAGGGACTGGCTGGTCAATTGAGCTGATGGGCCCTGCCCTACCTTGCCCACTTGCCAGCCTGCACCTGCCCCGCCCAGCCCAGCTGGCCTGGCGGGAACCCACCCAGTAAGTGACTCTGTATGCCAACCTCAGTTTCATGGGCTTGGGGCAAGGGTCCCTGCCTGGCAGGGAGGCTGAGGCAGGCAGGGTTTTCCACTGTGGTCCTGGCTCTCCCTGGCTGGAGTAACCTCCCTGAGGGTAGGGACCACCTCTTGTTCACCCTAGTCTGGGACAGGCTCATCACAGGCAGCAGGTTTGCTTATGGAAATGATTATTGAATTGAGGTAGGATGGAAGAAACAAAAAATAGGTAGAAAGGAGACAAACAGGTAGGACAAGGAAATACAATTTTAACCTGAGCTCCCAGGTATCTTCCCAGGCCTGTCACTCCCAAGTTTCTGGGAAATCTATAAATCTTAAAGTTACTGTTATGATAATGACCTTGTGCACTGTTAATAAGCCTATGCAATAAATAAATTAGGCAAAGGGAGATGCAACATTTTAAGAAACCTGTAATTAGGGGACTTTGTAGTGTTATCTACTGACCAGATAATGAAAACCACAGCAGGTTAAGAATCCTGAGAACCTCCATAAACTGTCTTGTGATCACCAGACCCATGTCATCCTCACAGACCTTCCACTGCCCACCCCTCACCAAGTGTCCTTTAAAAGTGGAGTTGGGAACCCCCAAAATGCACCCCTCACCCTCCAGCTGACCTACGGTCTCCCTTGAATGTGGATTCTTTGCTTTTCTAAGTAAATCTCCACTGATGGGTGCTGAAATTCTTTTCCATCACATATGCCAAGGACCCCGATTTCCTAAGTTGAGTTCCCTCCCCCATTGAGAACCCTCTTCCAGCAACATCTTTTCTCCAGTGACAGAAGGATTGGGAAAGGGCAGATGTGCAGAGAACCCGAGCCCTGTGCAAGAAAAGCCCCAGGTCCACAGAGACCAGCAATGACAAGCAGAGCAGGGACCTCTCCCAGCTCCTGGCTGCCACATGGACCTGACCTGCTAAAGCCTCCCCCCCGCCCCCCAGGGCCACAGACCACAGACCACAGACTAGAGGGCCCCAGGAAGATGTTCCCTTCCCACCTGACTCCAGGGAAGCGCCACCACCTTTTGTCCTGGGAAGGAAGTGGGAGGAGTCAGAGCCTGACCTCACATCACCCCACATCACCCCAAGCCTGGTCTCTACACCACGCTTCTGGCCTGACTCTGCCATCCACCTCCCTGTTCATGCCCCAAGCTCCGTCACCTACCCAACTCTTCCTTTCTTTCCTGGGTCCTTCCACCAGACGCTGACAGCCTCCACTTTAACGCACCACAGACAACATGCTCAGACCTACTCTCTTTCCTCTATCGGAAACTCTCCCTCCCTCCTTCCTTTATTTAATTACCTCCTATTCATCTACAGGAGTGCAGATCAAACATCACCTCCTTAGAGAAGCCCTCCATGATCACCTGGGCCATGTCAGGTGCCCTGCATACCTATTCTTTGCCACCTAGCAGATCACAATAGTGCATTCATGGTGCCTTGTGTAATCAGTTGTCTGATTTTGGTCCCCAGCCAGAGCACTAGCACCAGGAGGACAAGGACTGAGGCTATCTTGTCCACAGTGGTTTCGCCAGTGCCCAGAACAGTGATGGACAGGTAATCAATGCTTCATGAATATTTCAATGAGGATGACATGGGACAGGGTTTCTCCAGGGGCCTGGCCCAGGGGCAGCCCTGAGACACTGGCTTACCCATGGGAAGAAGCAGTGACCAAGGGTCTCTGCAGAAGCTCAAAGCAGCTGAGAGTTGGTTATGAGTCGCTTCTGACCCTCCAAGAACCTGGGCAAGGTGGGGAAGTGCTTGGAGAAGGTTGAGAAATACCTGGAGAGCAGAGAACAGGCATGGCGGAGCTGGGGACCTTGGGCTCAGAACACTTGCAGTACCCAAGGAGGCAGAGCAGGAGGATGGTCACCAGGTTCTGCTATGGGGGTTGCACTGCAGGCTAGTGTGACAGCTCACACCCTGGGGGGGGGGTGCCTGTGCCTGGTTTGGGGACCAGAGGGCACGTTTGGCCCTCAGTTTCTGCAGTGCACCAAGACTGTATCATGGGGCTTTCTCCACGTGGTAAGGGATTCAGCTGCTGGGCAGGCCACAGGAATTTAAAATGCAGGTGCTTATCCCAGGAGAGATTCTATCTCTGTCAAGAGACAAAGGTTGATTGAGCAACTACTCCTTCAGGGGAAAACTTGTTCCCTCTCTGCCATTCTTGCCTTCCCCACCTCTGGCCCCAGGAGAAGGCAAACTGTTAATCTCTCATCGGAGAGTCCCACATGGAACAATTTGGTCCACACCTCATATTCACAAAAGACCTTCAGTGTCTACCTTTGAAATTATTCAATTTTGATTCTGAGACTTAGCAAGAACTCTGGCGTCAGGCTGCTTGAGTTTGGATTCTACTACTGCTGGGTGGCATTGACCAAGGTGATTTAACTTCTCTGTTTCTGTATTCTCATCTACAACACAGAAATGACAATAGACTAGACCATTCACAAAAAAAAAAAATTAAAAATAAAAATAAATGCCAAATACTGTACGATTTCATTTATGTAAATTATCCATAATTGATATAATTAAGTTTATTATATAATTATATAATATACTTAAATATGGTATATTATATATTATATATGGTATATCATATATATCATGTATATATTATATATGGTATATTATATATTATATGGTATATTATATAATTAACATATACTTAAATATAGTATATTATATAATTATATAATACACTTAAATAATTATATAAATTCTGGACAGAAGCAGGAAGTAATTCAGGGTTGCCAGGGGTTGGGAGAATAAGGAATGTCTGTTAACAGGTACAGAGTTTCTTTTGTGAGTGATGAAAATACTCTAAAATTAGATAAAGATGAAAGCATTATTACTTATAAAATGCTTAGAGCAGTGTCTGACACATCAAAAGTGATCTGTACGTCATTGTTAAATAGAACTTACCTCCAAGTGAAGGCACACATGCTAATGAGCCTGAAAAAAAAATCTGTTGAAGATGCAATTTTAAAAGTGGTATTCCACCACTGGGATGGTGGCTCAGTGGTAGAGCGCTTGCCTAGCATACATGAGGCACTGGGTACAATTCTCAGCACCATATATAAATAAGAAAATAAAATAAAGGTCCATCAACAACTAATAAAAATATACATTAAAAATGTGGTATTCCATTCCTGAGTCCTATTGTCTGTGTACTTATTTTATAAATCCTGTCATTATCTTATGGATAGCATCATTATATTGCAGTATAAACTACATATGTTAAAAGTCTTATTCTATTAGACATTAACTTTACTAAGACTGGGTCTCCCCACCTCTACAATGGGAGGTGGCTCAGGGCTCTGACAGATGCTGATGAGCTGTCCCTGAGTCAGAGGCTTTAGGAGGCAAGAGTATGTGGGGATGTCACACAAAGGCCCATGACAGACAGCCAACCCATTCTGAGGATAATGTCAGCTGCCATCCAGAAAGCAGTAAGTGGCCTTTGATTGGTGGAGAACTAGGGAGAGCCAGATGACTCTGACCCTCCTTGGTCTCCCTATTTGCCAAAGGCTGGGTTAAAGCAATACAACCGCAGCACAGATTCAAATCAAGCAAGAGTGATCATAAAGACTTTGTGGAGGGTATTCATGGCAAGACCACCAGTGTACTGCTGGTAAATAGTAAACAGGGAGAAAAAGAAATACAAATGGCTCTCTGGGAGGAAAGCGCCTTGGTTAGTAGTGTGTTTGGCAATTTCTTTGGTTTAAACAGTCACACCAGGGCTAATTTCAAGCTACAGACGTCACTGAACTTGGAGTTGGGAAGAGGCACAGTATTATAATTTCCATTGTACAGAAACAACAGGTGCAAATAATCTCAAGAGCACAGGTAACAATAAAATGTAGTAAAAAATAATTAGGAATCAATTATTTTTCTTTTTAAATAACAATTTTATTGAAATATAATTCACAGACTGTAAAACACACCCCTTAAAAGAGGCCTTTAGTGCTGTTATAGAGTTGTACAACGATCACCATTATTTAATTTTATAATATTTTTGTCACTTTATAAAAACAAATCCTACTCCTATTAGCAGTCACTTCCCGTTCCTTGCCCTACTCAGTCTCTGGCATCAACCAATCAACTTTGTCTCTTGATTCGCCTTGTCTGGGCAATTCATAAAAATGAATACTAGTGGCTTTTTTCACTTAGCATAATGTTTTCAAGGTTTGTTCCTGTTGTAGCATGGGTCGGCAATTCATTCTTTTTTATTGCCAAGGAAGATTCCATTAATATGGTTATATCGTATTTTGTTAATCCTAGTCACCAGTTGATGGGCAGCTGACTGACTTTTGGCTATTGTGAATAATGTTTCCGTGAATATTCAAGTACAAGTGTTTAGATTTCTGTTTTCATTCCTATTTTGCATAAACCTAGAAATGGACTTGCTGAATTATAAGGTGACTCTATGGATAACATTTTGAGGAAATGCGTGTGCTTTTTTTTTTTTTTTTTTGGTGCTTGTGGGGGTGGGTACTGGGGTTTGAACCCAGGGCTGCTCTACCACTGAGTTACATCCTCAGCCCATTTTATTTTATTTAATTATTGTGATCATTTTTGTGGTATTTTATTTCATTTTTGTGGGGATGGAACCTAGGGGCCCTCTACCGCTGAGTATGTTCCTGGCCCTTTTTATTTTTTATGTTGAGACAGGGTGTTCCTAAGTTTCCTAGACTGGCCTCAAATTTGTGCTCCTCCTGAGTCAATGGGGCGATAAGCAGGCACCACCATGCCCAACTGAATATCTTCTTTGGAGAACTGCCCATTTAGATCCATTGAAAAAATAAGTTATTTTTATTTTTATGAATTAAAAGAGCTGTTCATATATCTGAACACAAGTTCTTTATTAGATATGTGATTTGGAGAGATTTTCCCCTATTTTGTGGGTTGTCATTTTACTCGTGGTCTGAAATAACAGTACCAAGTGAATAGTATTTATTTATATTTCATTCCTTTACTGCTGAGTAATATTCCATTATAAGGATATACCATGTTTTGCTAATCCGTCCCTCAGTTGATAGACATTTGGGTTCCTTCCACTTCTTGGCTGTTATGAATAATTCTGTTTTGAACATTTGTGGGCAAGATTTCATATGCACATATGTATTCAATACTATGAAAAATATATGTGGAAGTGGAACTGTTGGGTAAGATGGGAACACTCTGTTTAACTTTTAAGGAACTGCCAGTCTTCCAAAGCATCTGGGCCACTGATGTAGGTGCCTATCAGTAATGAGTTCCAATTTCTCCATCTTTTTGCCAACACTCATATCTTGCCACTTTTTTGGGGGGGGTATTTAAAAAACTCATCCTAGTGGGTTTGAAGTGGCATTGATTTGCATTTCCCTGGTGCCTGAGGATTGAACGTTGTTTTATTTTTTCTTGTTATTTTGTGTATGTTCTTTGAAGAAATGTGTGTTCATATCTTTTGCCCAATAGTTAATTGAGTTCTTTGCCTTCTTGTTATTGAGTTGTTAGAGTTTTTTTTTAATAGATTCTAGATGCAAATATCAGATACATGATTTTCAAATATTTTGCCCCATTTTGTGGGTTGTCCTTTTACTTTTTGATGGTGAATAACAAGCACAGATATTTTTAATTTTGATGAAATCAAATCTGTCAACTTTTCTCTGTTTACTTGTGCTTATGTCCTTCACTGAAAACATCACCTAATCCAAGGTTGTGAAGATTTGTGCCTATATTTTTTTCTAAGAGTTTCATAATTTTAGTGCTTGGTTCTTGATTCATCTTGAGTTAATTTTTGCATGTGGTGTTAGATAGGGGTCCACAATCCTTTTACCTGTGGATATCCACTACCCCATAGAATTTGTTGAAAAACTATTCTTTCCCATTGAATTGTTTTGGCATTCTTATTGAAAATCAATTGACTGTAAACATTGAGGTTTATTTCTAGATCCCCAATTATATTGTTTGAACTACATATGCTAGTGTCATACTGTTTGGATAACCATAGTTTTATAGTACATTTTAATTTTTTTATTTGTTATTTTTAATTATACATGAGGGTATAGTCTATTTTGACATATTTATACAAACACGGAGTATATCTTATTTCTAATTGGGATCCCAGTCTTGTGGAAATACACAGTGTTGAGATTCACTGTGGTGTATTCATATGTGTACATAGGAAAGTAATGTCAGATTCATTCCACTGTCTTTATTCCTATCCTCCTCCTTCCCCTTTATTCTCCTTTGTCTAATCCACTGGACTTCTATTCTTCATACCACATTTTTAAATCACAAAGTGTGATTCCTTCAACATTTTTTCTTTATTCCCCGCTCCCCAAGTTTGTTTTGACTATTCTGGGACCCCCAAATTTCCATGTAACTTTTAGGACTAGAGTCTTAATTTATAAAAAAAAAATAATTATAGAATTTTGGTGGGGATCACGTTAGATCAGCAGATCATTTGGAAAGTATTGCCTTAACAATAGTAAGTCTTCTGAGCCACAAACCTGAAGTCTCTTGCTACTTCTTGAAGTCTTCTTTATTGTCTTTCGACAGACATTTAATTATTTAGACATTTATGAAAATGATTTAAAGCCTTTGTCTTTAAAGGCTTCTCAGCTTCCTCAAGGAACATTTCGTTTTGTTTTTGTCTTTGCAGCACGGGGGATTGAACTCTCGGAGCCTCGCATGTGCTGTGCAGGTGTTCTATCACTGAGCTACATTCCCAGCCCTTTTTTATTTTATTTAGAGGCAGGGTCTCACTAAGTCGCCAGGCTGGCCTTGAACTTGTGATCCTTCTTGTGATCCTTTAGCCTCCTAAGCAGAAGGGATTACAGGTGTACCGCACTCCGCCTTTTTAAGCAGGATCTATGTTGGCCACACTGGTCTTGAACTGCTGAACTCAAGAGATCCTCCCATCTCAGATTCCCAAGTAGTTTTAACTACAGGTGTACCACCATGCTCCTCAGTTTTATTGAAATCCATCCTGTGTATAGATCATATTTTACCATTTCCTTTGCATGTCTTTAACTCTTTGAAAACTGGCGACTGATTGATTTTACTTGTTCTTTTTAGTTATACATGATAGTAGAAAGTATTTTGACATACATACATGGAATAAAACTTTCCATTTTTATGGTCATACATGATGTGGAGCTTCACTAGTCATGTACTCATATATGAACATAGAAAAGTTATGTCCAATTCATTCTTCTGTCTTTCCTATTCCCACCTCCAACTCCCCTGTGCTCAATCTGGTGAACCTCCCCTTTGCTCCCCCCAGTCTATTGTGAGTAAGCATCTGCACATCAGAGAGAACATTTGGCTTTTGGTTTTTTGGGATTGGCTTATTTCACTTAGCATGATAGTTTCCAGTTCCATCCATTTACCCACAAATGCCATAAGTTCATTTCTTTATGGCTGAATTAGTTCATTGTGTAAAAGTACCACATTTTCTTTACCCATTCATCTGTTGAAGGCATCTAGTTTGGTTCCCTAGCTTAGCTACTGTGAATGGAGCTGCTATAAACCTTGATGTGGCCACATCATTGTAGTAGGCTGATTTTAAGTCCTTTGGGTATAAACCAAGGAGTGGGATATCTGGGTCAAATAGTGGTTCCATTCCAAGTTTTCTGAGGGATCTCCATACTGCTTCCAGAGTAATTGCATAAATTTGCAGCCTCACCAGCAATGTATGAGTGTACTTTTTCCCACATTCTTTCCAACATTTATCGTTACTTGTATTCTTGATAATTGCCATTCTGTCTGGAGTTAGATAGAATCTCAGTGTAGTTTTAATTTGCATTTCTCTACTTGCTAGGATATTAAATATTTTTTTCAGATATTTATTGACTGATTTTTTGTATTTCTTCTTCTGTGAAGTGTCTATTCAGTTCCTTTGCCCATTTATTTATTGGGTTATTTGGGTATTTTTGGGTCAAGTTTTTTGAGTTCTCTACATATCCTGGAGATTAATGCTTTACCTGAAGTGCAGGTGGCAAAGATTTTCTCCCCTTCTATAGGCTCTTTCTTCACATTCTTGTTTGTTTCCTTAGCTGTGAAGAAGCTTTTTAGCTTCATCCCATTTATCGATTCTTGATTTTACTTGTGCTTTAGGAATCTTGTTGAGGAATTTGGTTCCTGAGCCAATATGATGGCAAATTTGGCCTACATTTTCTTCTAGTAGGAGTAGGGTCTCTGGTCTACTGCTTTGGTCTTTGATCCACTTTCAATTGAGTTCTGTGCAGGGTGAGAGAGGGGGGTCTAATTTCATTTTGTTACATATGGATTTCCAGTTTTCCCAGCACCATTTGTTGAAGAGGCTCTCTCTTCTCCAATGTATAAAACTGGACATTTTCAATCATATAATGTGGAAGCTCTGGAAATCAATATTCCTTGATACCTCCCTCCCCCCCAGTTCTGTGTTTTTCTTTCTGCTGCTGCCACTATTCATTTTTTAGTGGGGACGTGTACTGGGGATTGAACTCAGGGGCACTTGACCACTGACCCACATCCCCAGCCCTATTTTGTGTTTTATTTAGAGATGGGATCTCACTGAGTCGCTTAGCACCTCACTTTTGCTGAGGCTGGCTTTGAACTCGCCATCCTCCTGCCTCAGCCTCCTGAGCCACTGGGATCACAGGCATGTATCACTATGCCTGGTGCCACCATTTACTTTTTAAAGTGACTTTCCTGGATTAATTCTATAAGGTCTCTACTTTTTAAATTTGTATATGGCCCCCGAAGTCTCTGTTAACTTAGTGGTCAGTTAATGATTATACAGAGATTTCTTTAAATACTTTGAACCAATACATGTCCCTGGTGTGGTATGTGTGGCATGTGGTATAGGGGTTAGGGAATGCTCTTGCAGTCTAAAAGTTGGCCCCGTCTTAATTTTTTCTGCTTATATAGTTGCAAGATCAGCCAGGATGAGAAATGAAGGCCTTCTCATACCTTTCCTGGGTGTATTCACAGTCCTGAAGAGGTGCATGGCTTTCTAGATTTCCAGCAATATGGTGGAGCTTTTCAAGGCTCCTATTAACATATCAATCTTTTTTTTAAGTTTTTTTGACCAGCCAACCGGTGTTACTGGCTCAGGCAGCTGCCATGTTAGATGACGGCTGCTGATTATTTTCAACAAACTGGGGATAGGAATTTCTGAGTCTTATCAAATAAGGAGAAGCCTGGAAAACCGTGCCCCTCTAGGGTGCTCTGGAACAGCCACAATTCTCTGGGGATAAGGCTTTTGCAGGAGTTCCAAACCTATGCTTCCCATTCCAGGACCAGTAACCTGCTTGTTTTCACGGTTATCACTGTGGTGACGCTGCTCATTTCCAGGGCTATCATACAGATGAGGAGAGAAAAATGGGACTGGGCAAGTGAAAAATGCTGTGAAACTCATTGCTGTTACCAAAATCCAGCCATTTTCTTTAATAAATTGACTTGGGTTGTTGCAAACCTCTGGCATATTTCTAGAGTTCTGAAAAGTTGATTTTGACAATATCTGCCAGCTTTCCATTCTGGAAGCACTTCTTTTCATTACCTTTGTTTTAATATAATTTATTTAATTGCAAATTTATATAATTTATGTTTTCCTGTCGTACTAAGAATTGAACCCAGGCATTGAACCCATGAATTGAACCCACTGAACTACATCCCTAGCACTTCTCTATTTTTTCAATTAGGGTCTCACCAAGTTACCAAGGCTGGCCTCAAATGTGTCATTCTCCTGCCTCAGCCTTCCAAGTTGCTGTGTCTGGCTATATAATTTTATTTTATTTTTTTAATTTTTAATTGATTTGTTTTAGTTGTAGATGGACACAATACCTTTATTTTTTTATTTATTTTTATGTGGTGCTGAGGATGGAACCCAGTGACTCACACATATGAGGCAAGCGCTCTACTGCTGAGCCACAATCCCAGCCCCATATATAATTTAATTTTTAACGATGGCTGTGTTTGACAACTGGCATGCAAAACTCCTGAAGATTTAATAATTGGCTTTCACTGGCTGGAACCAGCCTCCTCCGGTGCCCCACAGACTGGACCCTCCCAGATGCCCCCATTTGATCCAGTTAAGCTCTGTAAACCTTTAGAGTATTTGCTGGGTGCAGGGTATTTAAAAGTATTCCAGGAGTACAGCTCACCCAGTATTAAACTGACTCCATATTCTTCAGTATATGGACCTTAGGTGTCTGTAGGACACACACTGCCAGAGCTTCCTGGCAGGACACACACTGTCAGAGGGTCTTCCAAGTGATGACTTGGCATGGAGGAAAATTTGGAAAAGGCTGCACACATGTGAGAACAGCTATAGAAATGCCGAAAGGTATCACTTCTTATCTTAGAGATCTAATCCCAAATTGTGCCAAAGGCTCAGTTTTCTGACTCCTGGGTGAAACTTACCAAAGCCAACAGGACAACAGGACTTTGTTTTATAAAATGTACAACTGGAAGTCTTCAAGGGAAGTACAGGGCAAAGGTATAAATGATGAGATGAGTGGTGGAGTAGTTTCCATTAGATGCCCTCTGAAGAATGTGTACCTTAACCCCTGCTCTGTGCAAAGGGGAAAAAAATGTTTTTTTTTTAACATTTGGACTTGCTCAAATAATAACAAAACTTGCTTTGTGATTGTAGAATGATGTGTTGTTGGGGTGTACTTTAATTAACTACCACAGGATTAGGAGGCAGGGCCTTTATCCAGCCAACAATGCTGTAAGTAGCCAGTCTCTTCCCACCTGTGAGTGAGCATTCCCCAGCTTCCTTAAATGCAAAACATGGAGCTTCCTGATAAAAGTAGAAGCACAAGAGGGTCACTGTGTCTCTTTTCTAGACCTTTGCTTTCCTTCTTTTTCTCCCAGAGAGATGAGCAGAAAGTCGATGGATCTTTTACTTACTGTGCCACATGCCAGATATTGGTTTCCTTATATGTTTACTGACTTTCCTCAATCATACAACAAATGTTCCCCTGACATTGTCTGTGTCCTGCTCTGGATTAGCACAAAGGACAGCTAGCATTTCGGATGTTTCTATTGGGGAGGCTCCCTTTCCAGTTGGTAAAGTCTTACCTGATACAATTCAAATCAGTTTCTTTCATGTGCACATTGGACCACATGTGCTTCCCCAGCACTTTTCTCTGTTACAGATAACCTAGAAAGTGCTTTCTTTATTTTCTTTGCAAGACTATGGCTCTGGCCTCACCTGGGAATGCTTCTCCCTGGCACCCAGGACCAGGACCTGGCACCATTTCTTTAAAGAGCCCCTACTCCAAGCCAAGTCCTGTGCCTGCTTTGGGGAACTCCCAGCTGAATCAGACACAGTTCCTGTCCTCAAGGAACTTTCAGTCACAGGAACAATAAAACATGGCAGTGGGGATAGGATGACGTCAGGTTCACGGTTCTAGGAGATGCCAGTCATTCATCCCGGGAATTGGCAAGGAGCCTTCCTCCATGAAGTCATACTTCAGGTGTGTCTTGACAGATGAAAGGAAAAGTGTCTCTGCCAGGTGGACAAGAGGGGACAGGAAGGGCTCTCCTGCCAGAAGGAACAGCTTGAGCTCAGGAGCAGAATCAGTGGGTGATGAATTCTCGTTCAATTGAAATAAAAAGCCCAAAGCGCTCAGAAGGCTGATAGGATGTGTAGGTCAACCTAAGGAGAAAAGCCTAAGACGGCTTTGACAAATAAAAAAGGCAGAAAACAAAACAGGACTATTTTTTGGTGTCACAAAATACCGAGGAAAATCAGGATGAATTTTGCGTGGATTTTTATCGTCTTCTTTATATTTTCCTGTATTTTTAAATTTAAAATAATTGTCGGTATTACCTGCTGCCCACGCACTTCTCGGTCTGCAGGGGGCGCACCGGCGGCCACCTCGCCACCTCCTCCAGGGTGAGGGGCCGGGTCTCCAGGGCCGATATGTACTGACGAATGGCTGGTCGGGCTGTCTGTCACGACGTCCCGCCTCCGTGCTACGTCACATGACGCAGCCCATCATGGCGGCAGGATCGCGGCTGCCCGGGCCCGCGGCTCCGCAAGGTGGCTGCCGTTGCTGCTGTTAAGAGGCGGCGGCGGCGGCGGCGGCGGCGGCGCAGACTGGCGGGCAGGATGGTGTTTCTGCGGCCGGAGCGGCGGGTGCGGACTAGGAGCCGGGCTGAGGTTTGGCCGAAGCAACGTGTGCCCAGGAGCAGCCGGCGCGGGTGTCTCTGAGGCAGCGGAGGGAGGCAGGACCGACTGACTGGCGGACGGACCGACCCACGGAAGGCGACCGGAGAGCCGGCCCCGGGGGGCTGTGCCGTGGGCGAGATGCCGGGGCCGCCGGCGTTACTGCTGCTGCTGCTGCTCCTGGCCGCCGGCAGTGCCGGGGCCGCGCCACTTCCGCAAACAGGTGCAGGTGAGCGGGCCGCGGCGGGCGCGGGGCTGCGGGGCCGCTGCGGCGAGGCTGGGGCCGCGGGTCGGCGGGGTCTGGCCTCGGCGCGGAGGGATCAGAGGGCGTGCGGAGGGCAGGAGGCCCGGGGACGCTAATCATGAGGGAGATTTCTGCCGCAGGGGCGTGGGATGGGGGCGGGGGCAAGGCGGTGCCGTGGGGGCTGGGGAGAGCGGCGGGAGAGGTGGCAGCCAGCGACCCCTCTCCACTAGGCTGCGGTACCGGCTCTGGACCTGTTGCCTAAAGGTCCCCAGCTTATTCCCTTCACGACAGTTCTGTTCCTTTTCCAGATGTCACCTGCCTCTTGTGCATTTCTCACATCTTATTGTAAGAACCATTTCTTAGCTCTCATCATACTTAAATGCAAATGACTTGTCGAGCTGTGCCGAGTTTCCTTTCATCCCTGCAACTTGTTCTGAAGTTGTAAATTGATTTTAGTAGTTTTTATTTGGAATGAATCCAGGGGATGAGAAGGAAACAACGATAATATTTCTATTTTAGGAAGCCAGTGATTAGAGTAGCAGATTTTGAATAACTATTGACAAACTGGCCTAAGGGTAATTGAAGTTTCTATTTTAGCGTTAACAGCGTGTGATTTTCCTTTTTCTCCGCCCCCTTCCACATTTTCTTCATGTTGTTTGCATTTTGGAGATTTATTATCCTAAAAAAAGCTTCAACCCAAGAAAGCATTTCAAGTTGGACTTTTTTTTTTTTTTTTAAAGGAGGAAAAATATCTAGGCAAACTTGCCTTGCTTGTCTACTGATTATTGTTGCAATGAGGAGCAATTGAAATTTGATAGATTAAAAAAATAGTGTTGGAAGAAACCTTAAATAAAATTGAGTCCAATTTCTTCATCTTATTGAAGAATGGTGGTCAAATGACCTACCCAAGGTGACACAGCTAAATTGTAGTTGGAGCTGCAAACCCAGGTCTTAGATTTCTCCGCTTGTGTGATTTTTTTTTTTTTCCCAGTTTTCCTCAAGTATCCTAGTGGTTAATGGAATATTACTCCTGAGTCAGGAGTTATTTTAGAATAATGTTAATTGGCTGCCGAATGTGGAAGTTCTGCCTTCAGTAAAGACACATTTGTTAGATAAATCTACAGTGAAAACTATATGTAATTGCTTCCAGAGCTACACCAGGAGTGCCTTTGAATGTTAGTGTACTGTATAAAGTAGCACCAAATTTTTGCTGTTACCTTAGAGCAAATCTTTGTAAGATGAATTTTGTGTTCTGGTACATAAGAGTGTTGTCCAAAGTGTATAGGCAGCCCAGGTACATGTCTCAGAAAGTACCTGGGAAGTTATAAAAGATTATGTGGAAAGATAGTGATGTTGATATTTAAGGATATTGCTATTGAAATTCACAATTAGCACTAAAGTAGGATGGTGGATACAGAGTATTTTTATGTCAAGGGAATTCAAGAAGCTTCCAGAAGACTTTGCACTTAGTTGAATATTTGTACATTTTGGCAAACAAGTTCTTTATAGGAACCTATAAAAATATGTCTTTTATTCCATTCTTTTATGCAGGCATAAATTATAAAAGCTGAGTTTTGTTGGGTTACTGTAAACAAAGTAATCAGGAAAATGAACCTGTAAGGAGAAATATCATATCTTGACATAAATAAAGCACAGGGAAGGACTTGATAATTTATAGCAACTTTTGCAGATTGTTCTTTCTGGTTCTTGGACCAGAAGGTATATGGTTAAGGTGTATGGTATATGAAAAACAGGTACCTAGAGTTAAGTGGTTAAGGTGTATGGTATGTGAAAAATAGGTACCTAGAGTTAAATTCAGTGGGAAAGATGTACAGACATTTGTCTTTCCATCTAAAAGAGGTTAATTCTGAACTGGGATAGATTCTTGGTCATGATGTTTTAGACCAAGAAGAATAAAGAAACCTTTGAGCTAATCCCGATTAGTGAGCTGTGGTTAAGAAAAGAAGAACAACTTTTTTTTTTTTTTTAACACTTTTAGTTGTAGATGGACACAATACCTTTATTCTGTTTGTTTATTTATGTATTTGTTTAAAATTTTTTTTAGTTGTTGATAGACCTTTATTTATTTATACGTGGTGCTGAGAATCAAACCCAGTGCCTCACACATGCCAGGCAAATGCGCTACTGCTGACCCCCAACCCCAGCCCCTGTTTGTTTACTTTATTTTTTTTTATAAAGTGTACATGTTAGCCTTTTTTTTATATATATATATAACTTTATTTTATTTATTTATATGTGGTGCTAAGGATCTAACCCAGGGCCTTGCATGTGTGAGTCGAGTGCTCTACCGCTGAGCCATAACCCCAGCCCCTGTTTGTTTATTTTTATGTGGTGCTGAAGATCAAACCCAGTGCCTCACACTGGGTAGAGGCAAGTGCTCTACCGCTGAGCCACAACCCCCTTCTGAAAGAACTCTTGAACATAGATGGGAGGTGAAAGAGCACTTAAACGTTGAAAATGAAACTCTCAAGCTTCTGATGATTTAGGGGCCTGTTCGCCAAACCAAAATAGGGCTAACTTTTCTCAATTAAGCACAGACCCATTGCATAGGGTCTTTTGATTCCTTGGTCATATTCTTTCTAAAGTGCAGAGTTTTATGGTGCAGTGTTAAAAGTATGCTTATCACAAATAGGTTGAAAAAAATATTTGAGTTTTATCCTTTGTTAGCCTATTTGTATGGGGAACAAATGAGGCAGTTAACTAAAATTCAGCTTTTAAATTGAAGTTCATTTTTCCAAAGTGTCTTTGTCATCCAGAGTTATTTCTGGGTTTGAAAGTCGAAAAGGTATTTACTCATTGAATCTTAATAAAACTGTGTAAATATATGGATTGCCCTTGACCCTCAGATCAGAAGGCATTTCTTGGTTGAACTTTATTTTGGGCCTCTTCATGGCTATGGAATGCCCTTGTGCCCCTGTCTGGGAGCCTCTTTTCCTGAGAATCCAATGTTTCTGCTGCAAGGCCCTTATTGTTATGTAGATTGAGACCTTGCTGGTCCCACTAGGAAGCTTACATAAAGGGAGAAAGTCTACCGTTTTCACACACTGTTAAATAACTATACTGAGATTATAGTTCAGTCTTTTCCTGCAGATCATGGTTATCGCATAATTCTTCTCTGGAAAACATGATGGTGCCTTTTGTAAGATTCCCGGGATTCACCTCATAAATTGGGATTCAAAATAAAGAAGGATCATGTATATGTGAAAGCATTCCTCTGAGCCCCACTTTCTTATTAATATTAGGATAGTGCTTAGACAGGGAAGCCCACTTCTATTGTTCTGTGGCATATTAGGTCACAGAGTACAGAGGAAGCTTTCAGCAGTTCCAGATAAAGGCCCTCACCGAAGCCTGTGAAGCCGGTGGGACTCAGCCACAAACACAGTTTGTGAAACCCTGGTTTTCATTTTAAACAGACTTTTATCTTGAAAAAGATTTCTATATAAGTAAAGGAATTGCTTTCTGAAGTATGTGTTTTTGTGATTATTTTAATAGTTTTTGAGAAATAAAAATTTTCAACAGGCAAATTCTTTCAGGATTTATGGCTATAAGGTTTGAAATCGGATTTAGGTTGAGATGCTATAATTGCTTTTACTTGATGATATTTTTTGTGTTAGTAAATATGCCCATCTGCACAGTAAAAGGAAGCCTGTCCAGTTTCGTAGCTGATCAGCATTGAAGTTACCAAATTCCTACTGTTTTGCTGATATCAATGTGCTGATAGTTCATGCAATATTCTTGAAATTTGGAGAGTCCTTGGGTCCTCTCTGTCCCCTGTGGGCCTTGTCACTTAGATAACAACTGTACATATAATAAAAAAGACATTGTCATGTAAACAGGGGATGTCCAGGGTTCTGAAACAGTTAAACAAATGAGTTCTCCAAAAAGTCCTTGTAACTGGATGTAGAAAAAGAATATAACTTTTCAGTGCAGTTGAGAGTAAATCTGTGAACCAATCCTAGGTGGAACATGATGTCCTAGAAAGAACTTAGGCTTTGGAGTTAGACTTAGGTGTGAGGTCTTCCTTTTCTGCTTCACTAGCTTTAAGATTGTGGGCTAGTTTCCTGGGCTTTTCTGACTCCTTAGCACTCAACTATTAAAAAGAATGTTTACTGTATAAAGGGATGTTGGGAGGGTGGGATAGTCTTGCAGTGAGACACCATATCTGTTAGCATTATGTACTTGGTAATGTAGATTTTTTAAACACTTCAGTTTTTTTTTTTTTTTTGTAAATTTGGTGGGTTGTTATAGGGTTGACTAATGGCAGGTGGTATAACTTCAGAGATTAAGCTATTTCACAGGGAATGCCTAGAATTTACTGGATTTGAAATCTTTGTTTCTCAGAATAAGTTGATATATGATGAATGGAGACCAATAGAAATAAATAAATCTGGTTGATTTATATATGATGTATAAGCTGATATTGTTACTTCTTGGAATATATAAAGTTGAGAAACTATGCTATAAATTTTTAGGATGACCTAGATCAGTCTGCTTTTTTTCATAATAAACCTGTTTTTAGGCCTCAGCATGACTAAAGCTCTTGCGAGTGAACAGTCTCTGGTTTTAATTTACTTAGAAGTACAAGAGCAATCTAAGTTTCCTTGATCCCAGACACAGTTGCATATTTGCATTAAGCATCCCCAAAGGCAGTGAGACTGAGGAAGAACTTGCCTAAGGCTGATGTTTTCCCCTGAGAAAATATCCTTTGGGAAGATTAGGGTTTTTTTCTTTTTCTCTCCTTTAAAATTGTGTACTTTTGCAGTCTACTGACTGTGCTTTATTCTTCATAATTTTTATGTGCTACTAAGATGTGAGGGAAGGATTATTGTAGAGAGGAGAAGCTGGACCGACCTCTCTGGACTGGAACAGACTGCCACATTTAGGGTTGCTATGATTCCATATGAGGACTCAACTTTCTTTCTTTTTTCTTTTTTTTTTTTTTTTGAGTCCTCATATGAAGATACCATTTTAAAAGAAAGCTGGGGAAATATGGTAAAATCATTGTGTCTGTGGAGCAAAAATATTGAAGTGAGGAATTTTAAAATTATGGTAAGTGACTAACTTGGAACCATGCCTTGGCATTACAGTTATTTGCCATAGAAAACAGTCATATCAGAAGAATAACCTGAGTATTTTTAAAATGTTTTCTTGGCAAAGGTTAGCACAGTGCAGCAATCCCAAAGCTTATTTGATTTTATTGTGATTCAAGTGGGAAAAGTGAGAACTGTTGATGCCAAATGTCTCAGGTGCCTGAATCCTGACAAGCGAGTGCCTCTTATTCTACTTGCCCCTTCTAGGGCTGGCCTTCTGTCTGCCAAAGCTACCAAGAGTGACTTGTGTTCCTTTGACTTCCTGGGACTGGAGGTGATGGTGGTGGTGGTAACCTGAAACTTGACATTTTTGGCAATTTTTATTTTACCATATAGTATGTGTTTGTTTTCATATTTTTAAAGACTTCAGTTACCATCAGGTCAAATAGATGTGTGGACCATGTGCCATGGCCACAGTAGCCCCTAGCTCCCTGTATCTAACCCCAGTTTGGTCAGGGAAGATCATAGCATCTACAAATCTGCAGTAGTGTGTCTCGTTCCTGCTTCCATTCTCCACCTTGTATGACTTTTCTTACGAGCAAAATTGATCTGCTTTCTGCTTACAGTTTGCAGAATATTCTGTGCAAATTCCCATCCCTATTTGTGAATGTCTATCTCTTCTCTTTCTTTTCCAGGTTCAGATTTTTTTTTTAACTTCTTCATAGACTCAGCTTCCTACTGAGCTCTGTGTCCTGGAACAGTCCTTAGAGATTGCTACCCTGGTGAACTCTAGGGTCTGTACCTGTGGGACAAGATATTGCATGGGTGCTGGGTGAACATAGTGCAGTTTAGATTTTGATTTATCTTCAGTTCATCCTTTTAAAATTTTGACTTATGTGACTCTTTAAGGTACAGAATACATACATTGGTACACTAACATGTTTTAGTGGTTTGTAGATAATTTACATGGAATGGAAGTAGGGAAAATTTACTGTTAGACTGTGTGATCAGATGGGTTTGGAGTCATTGTACCAGTCTACCACTTGTGCTTAATAAAACACTACTTATTATCATTGTTTCTTTTTTTCATTATTGGGGATTAAATCCATGGGTGCTTTACCACTGAGCTACATTTCCCAGCCCTTTTTATTTTGTGTTCTGAGATAGAGGGTCTTGCTAAGTGCCCAGGCTGGCCTGGAACTTCTGATTCTTCTGCTATGACCTCCCATGTAACTGGGATTACCGGCATGAACCACCATTTCTGTCTTTGTTTAAGTCTCTTTATCTGGATTGCAAGGACAGTGTCTCATATCATTGGTATTTCTAATGAGTTTGCATGGTATGTTACTAGTGATAGATGCCCAATTGGAACTTAGAAGTGAGGATGATGAAGATGGTACTGGAGAAAAGAGTTCTGCAGTGTGCAGGTGTGTTGGAAGGAGTTGGTGAAAGTTAGCATCTCATTCTCCTGCAGACGTGACTTTTCAACCAGTCAAAGCCTTCATTTGGAATGAGGCCATTTATTGTGTTTTTGTTTTGATAAAATTTTTGGTAGTCTTTAAAAAATACAATAAACTTTGAGAAAACTTTTAGATAGAAAAATTGCAGAGATAGCACAGAGTGTTCCTGTATTTCTCTTACCCAGTTTCCCCTATTGTTAACATCTTACGTTAAATGTAGTACATTTGTCATAACTAAGGAAACAATATTAATTATTATTATTAACTGAAGTCCCTACTTGAGTATCTTTTTCATGTCCTTTTTCTCCTCCAGGATACCTCATTATGTTTAGTAGTCCTGTCTCCTTGGGCTCCTCCAGTTGTTCCTTGCTTTTGATGACCTTGACAGTTTTGAGGTGTGTTGGTCAGGTGTTTTGTAGTGTCCCACCACTGAGCTTCTTTGATGGTTTTTCATGATTAGATGGGGATTATGGGTTTTGAGAGGAAGATCACAAAGATAAAATGCCTTTCTCATCATGTAATGTCAAGGGTGCTAAATGCTTTCTGCGTGACCTGACACTGGTCACCTGGCTGAGGGGGGAGTTTGACAGCTTTCCTCCCTCTCCAAACTGTCATTTGCACACTGCACAATGTGAGTTAATGTTCCACCCCAAGGGGGAAGTAACTACAGATATGATTTGGAATTCTTCTGTATGGGAGATTTGACTATTCTCCCCCATTTATTTCTTTATGCAAGCTTCTGTTTATATCAATTTGGACACATGGATATTTATTGGCTTTGTAATCCAGTGCTGTGTTATTTACTTTGTTGTTCAAATTGTAGTAGCCTTGGCCCTTGGGAGCGCTTTCATTTGGCTCCTGTTTTCTTTTCTCTTTTTACGATAGTACTTCCTTACTTTATGGCATTACAAGGAGTGACAGGCTCATCTTGTATATTCCCTGCCCCAGTCCTAGAATCAGCCATTTCTCCAGGGAGCCCTGGTTCATTTGTTTGGAGAAGGATATTGTAAACCAAGATCTGGGTGCTGGGTTTGCTCGATGCTCCTGGGACACTTAAATAATGAGTTTTAATCTTCTGCTTCCTTTGTCTGCTCTTTAGTACTGGGGGAGGAACAATTTTGTAGGGACAAAGGACCACTTAGAGACAGGTAACTTGCAAGAAATCTGTTGATGTTCTCTCCCTGGCATTCTTTTAAATACCATCACATATATTTTGAACATCACATTTGTGGTATTAATTGCATTATGATGATATTGGTAGGATATTATTTTTCTTTTTAAAGCAGCAGATGTATGAAAAGTAGATTTGATTTACCCTCTCCACAAACAGCCAAATTTCTCAGAGTGCAAGGGGAACTTCTTTGGCCTAAACCTTTAGCAAGAGAGGATTATTTTAGGAAGTCTTTCAACATTGGAATACTTTAAAGGGATTGTAGGCAACTCCTTTAATTGGTCAAAGTTCAATAAAATATGTCCGAAGGCAAGGCTCTGGAAGTTCCCAAGGGGCTGTGGACGTGTTTCCATTTGTTTCCAGAGCTTTTCATTTCATTTTTATCACGGAAAATGTCAAACATATATTAATAAAATAAATGGTGAATCTTCACTTCCCCTTTGCCCAGCATCAGCAGTTTTAAATTTACAGTCAGTCTTGTTTCACCTGTACCCTTACCACTGCCAGCAAGCACCCTTTTGTTTTGATGTAAAACCCAGTCCCGGGTTGCTTCAGTTGTAACTGCTTCAGGAGGAAGAATGTTTTATAAAACAGGATTGCTTGTATCAGGATCAGCATCTACTGTGTAGGTATTTGCAAAAGTATAGACTTGGGATTCTGACTAACCACTTGAATCAGAATTCTGTTCTGTTATTCTACTCCCACCCTTTGCCCTCTGCAACACAAATACTGTATTTTCTAGATATAAAGTCATATCATTTATTTAATAGAAACCTGCGACATGTGTAACTAAGGATGTTCAAAGAAAAAAAAAACAATTAAAATTTAAAATTAATGCTAGGTAGTGCTGATCATGATCATGCCTGGACATTGCTCTGAAGAGTCCTCTGTGAAAAGCAGAGGTGCTGTAACCTCTAAGTAACTTTTGTCTTTTTTTGACTTCAGCTTGACCTCAAGAAGTTGATATGAATAATAGCCTCTGTACATTTTATAACTATCCTGTATAAATACCAAAAACCGGAAGCTGGGAGCTTGACAGTAGATGATGACACTATGGACCTGGTGTATCTCCTGGTGTAGATGTGCCAGGCATCAGTCCACTGCAGCTTGAGTTAGGAGGCCTTGTACTATGCAGGAAGTTCAGTTAGAGCAGGTGTAACACAGCAACATCCTTAACTCCCCACTGACTGTTCATGTGGGTGGTAACTGTCAAGGCCCCTCATCCCTCAGTTGTTAACATTTTGCTTTAAATTGTTTATTTTTCAAAGCTAATTTATTTTGATATAGACTAGAATTTGTAGCCTATTTCATGTTTTTCAATAGGTGCTTTTTAAAAAGCTAGTTATATTTTGATGTATTTGCTGTGAATGTTTTGATGTGTGAAATATTCTGATGATGAGCTAAAAAACGTGAACCATTTATCTCAGGAACTGCTACATTGTAATGAGTATATAATCAGTTGAGTTTGAGAACATCATAGGCTCATGCACTAGTACACTCTTAGCAACATGTATACCTTGAGTGGGAGAATTTAGTTATAAGCAGCTCTGCCAGTGTTTTCTTTTTTTTTTTTTTTAAATATATTTTATTTCATTTATTTATTTATATGTGGTGCTGAGACTCGAACCCAGTGCCTCACACATGCTAGGCAAGCGCTCTTCCACGGAGCCACAGCCCCAGTCCACTCTGATAGTATTTTCTTGAGAGAAGTTGTCCTTATTTAAGTTAAACAACTACAGTTTAATTTTAAAGGACTATGTCCTTTCCCCTTTTCAAATTCGTGTTCAAAGTTCATTCCCTTAATATGGACTATTTTTTGCCATGTTGAAGAGAGACTTGAGTTTGATACACTGTAATTGCAACTTTTTTGTTGTTATTGTTTTCAGTAGTAGAGGTTGAACCCAGGGACACTGTACCATTGAACTATATCTCCAGCCCTTTTTCCTTTTTTATTTTGAGACAGGCTCTTGCTAAATTGCTGAGGCTGGCCTTGAACTTGCAATCCTCCTGCCTCGCCTCCTGAGTCGCTGGGATTACAGGCATGCACCACCACGCTGGGCTTACAATCTTTATTTATGTGAAGTATATCTCTAAGAAAGGAGGATGAGTTTGCAGTTCGTTTGCATGTTTAAACTATCTATTTTAACCAACTAGTAATTGTAAAATTTTGTAGTTTCAGCTTTTTATTGCAAAACTCATGTATTGTCATCTCTTGGGCGTTTTCAAATTAGCTGCTAAAACTGGGGGCAGTGGTGAGTGCCTGAGGTCCTAGCTCCTTGGGAGGCTGAGGCAGGAGGATTGCTTGAGCCCAGGAGTTTAAGACAAACCTGGGCAACATTGTCAGGACCCCATCTCAAAAAAAAAGATTAGCTGCTAAATTTAAGTTTTAAGTGTTTCACTACAGATTCTTCCTTAGAACCCTCAATAAATTATACCTGTGCTCCTTTGAAAAGGAGATTTCTCTTCCTACCTGCCCGGTAGCTGGTCTTTGTAGGCAGCAACTGTTCTTTCTCAAGGTTACAGCCTGTCAGTTACTGAGCAGAGCCTCACTTGACTTTTACTTCAGACTGTTATTAAAATGCAACACCCATGTGCTGATTGTTAGTAAAGCACTGGAAAATAACAAACTTACCAAAATAGTCCCTGGGAACTCTACAGAGGGCTGCTGTAGCAGTGCAATCCAGAAATCTGTAATTTAACTTCGTTTTCTTTACGGAAAATAAAATTAACTTTGATAAAAGATCCAGTGTTAGCCCAAAAGACACTTGGTAGGTTTAGAAAATTTTGGCATTGTAAATCCTTGTCCATAGAACATTAACGCTGAAATACCAGTTTACAGGTAGAGGAATGGAGACCAGAGAAGTTAACAGTGCAATCCTATATGGCAGGTAGAGTCAGGTAATTCTGGCATGAGGAACCCTAGCAAACAGTCCTCCAGGGGAACCACCTCATACTTTAAAGACACTCTTGTTAGTGTGATATATGTAGCCTAACTCCAATCAGTCTCTTTTAGATATGTATTTTTCTAGTTATTGTCTGAAAGTATAGAGGTGAAATTTTAAACTGTCATAAATTGATTCTTGAAGAATTAAAGAAGAGTTCATTTTGAAAATTGAAAACTAAAATGCTAACCTCCATAATTAAGTTTAAAAAACCACATTTGTATATATTTATAATTATTATTATATATTATTATTTATTTATTTATCTTATTTTTTGGTACTGGGAATTTAGCCCAAGGTTGCTTAACCACTGAGCCACATCCCCAGCCCATTTTATTTTTTATTTTGAGACAGGGTCTTGCTAAATTGCTTAGGGCCTTACTAATTTGCTGAGGCTGGTCTGGAACTTGTGATCCTCCTGCCTCAGCCTCCTGAGTCACTGGGATTACAGGCGTGTGCTACCATGCCTGGCTGTTACATATGTACAACTCTTTAGTTTCCACCAATGAAATGAAATTACAGCATTTAATTAAAAGTGGTAAGAATTTTTTCTGATTTTTAAGAAATATAGTCATAAACATGTAAACATTCTTTTGTAAACATGGAAAATCTTTTAGACACCATCAATTTATCTGTGTTTTGGAGCAGAAGGTGGGGGGGCCAGGCCCTTTTTTAAGATTCTGCTAACTACTGTGATCCGCAGGAACAGTGTTCATCTGCAGGTATTTTGTATATTCTTTCTGGGTCCACAGGCAGGTAGGAATTAGGCATGTGCAGTAGTAGGCAAATGCCATTTTCCTTTTCTTTCTCAGCTTCTTAACACCAGCTTCTTGATCTGGGTGCTTTGTCCCTTCCTTTCTAAGCTCTAGCAACATTCTGGAGCTTGGTCAGCAGCAGCTGCCCTGGCTCTCATCCCTTCCTCTCGCATGTGTAGTAAGTAGATGACAATTCACTGAATCTCTGTTTTCCACATGACCTTATCCTAGTTATCAAGGATAACTTTTTAATAGAATAATTTTATGGTCCTTTTACTACTGATCACCATATTTCTTTCCATGACCCTTTTAAAAAGGTCATCCTCTCAAATTCAAAACCAGCCTTGGCAACTTAGTAAGGCTCTAAGTAACTTCTCGAGACCCTGTCTCAAAGTTTAAAAATAAATAGGTAAATAAAAACAGCTGGGGTTAAGTGCACCTGAATTCAATCCCTGCTACCAATAAATAAATAGATAAGCAAGACAGCCGTTCTCTGTCTTCCAGGACAGTGTGCTCCTGTTGCCTCCGCAGCACCCTCCGTCCTCGTTCTTGTTCGGCTGTTTCTTTGTCACATCCCTTAAATATTTTTTGTCTCCTTGGATTTCTTTTCTTTTCCCTTCTTCCCATCCTCTTATCTCTTTTGAAAGTTATATTAATTGTCAAATAATGCATTAAATGGTTTTAAAAGTTAAATACTTTTCCAGAGCTTATAATGAAAAGAGTGAGCCCCTTTCCCCATACTGTCCCTCCCTGTCCTGGCTATTAGGATTCTGCCTGATCCTCAGCCACAGTGTCCTGCAGCTGTTTTAGCCATATTGCTAAATTACATGCTTGCACCACTCTTGGTTTAATTAAATACTAAATTTCTACTGTGGAAGAAGATGGTTTATACATTCACACACGGATATGTACTTCCCCTTTTCTGTTGTGGTTTTGTGGGGGATTGAACTCTACCACTGAGCTATGTCCCAGCCCTTTTAAAATATTTTTTTGAGACAGGGTCTCGCTAAGTTGCCTCAACCTTGCAATCCTCCCACATCAGCCTTCAGAGTTGCTAGTATTACAGGTGTGTGCCACCAGACCTGGCTCAATAGTTTTAGAGGTTTTGATTAACTTCTCATCATTTAAGGTTTATTATTTATTTTTATGACTACAGATACTATTCCCAGTTGACCCTATGGTGTTTCTGATGATTTAAGTTTCTTTGACATCTTTTGTTTTCACTGGATTTGCCCTTTGTTACCATTTTTTTAATTTTTGTGTGCACATCATTAATGTGTCCCATAGTGTTGGGCAGGGATCTAAGTTCCGGTGTGTTTGACTGGTCTGTCCTGGAACCTCTGGACCCTGTTCTGGGCTTGGAATGGTGTGCTCTCACTGACTTTTATGTTCTTTTGAGAGATAAGAGGCCATTTGACCTATTCCTTTCCTATGTCATCTTCTTACCCTCTCCTTGGGAGCATTTAGACTTTTCTCTAGATTCTGAAAAGTTGTCAAACTGTGCCTTGGTAGGTGTCTCTTTCCACTTATCACATTCATTAACATAGACACTGCACCTTGAGAGCCCTGGAAAATTCTTATTTATGTTTACATACACATACCCCTTTAGGGAGAATTGCCTCCTCTTCCTTTTCTTCGTTCTTTCCTTCTAAAACTTATCAGTTGGATTTTTTAGAATGAGACTCTGCTTTACTTCTGTTGATCTTTTTGTCTCTCTGTACCACTGTGTGTATTTTTCTATTATGTTTAATTGCCAGGAGCTTCCTCCATTCATTTATTCATTCATTTAGAGATGGGTCACACTGTTTGCCCAGGCTGGACTCACTCCTGGGTTCAGGTGATCCTCCACTTCAGCCTTCCAAGTCACTGTACCAACAGGTGCATGCCACTGTACCCGGCTCCCCTACTTTTTAAATGGTGTCTCTCTTGTCATGCATGTAGTATCTCCTCTTAATTCTGAAAATATCATAGTTATTTTGTTTTAGTTTTTTTTCTTGTCCTACCCCTTCATGTCTGTTTATGTTGGTTTCTGTCCTTTACCTAAGAGGTTTTCTCAAGTGTTGGGTGATTTTTTTTGAAAGTCCACTCTTCTCAGAGCACAGGATTAAAGAACTGACTGGAGGTTTCCTCCTTGGCCCTTTTCCCTCATTTCCACCTCACATCTGCTGGCAAGTCCTGGCGCTGCCAGCTTCCTCCTCCCGCCCTCTGCCCTTCATGGAGTAGAAGAGTGTGCCCTCTGAGCATCAGCAGGTAGTGTTATGACCTTGGACAAGTTACTTGGCCTCTCCATTGCCTGGTTTCTTCATTTTAAAATGGTTACCTTCTTCAAAGGTTATTGTAGAATTGCCTGAGTTTAGAATAGTGCCTGGCACATGGTAATCACCATTTAAGTATTAGTATTTCATAACGCCCTGGACCAAATCACCATCATTGCTTGTGTGAATTATTAAAATATCAAAACATGTTTCCTGCTCATTCCTGTAAAATAGTAATCTCTGCTTTTCCTCATTTTTCCATAGTGCTTCTTGCCATCTGAGGTACTATATATATGCACATATATATACATATATATATATATATATATATATATAATCTTGTTATCTGTCTTCTGCATGAAAATGTAAACTGAGTGCAGGGACTGTTTTTTCACTTCTGTATTCTCAGAACTAATAGCAGTGCCTGTCTTAAAAGACTCTTAGTAGAGGTTTGTTGGAGGAATGGATGAAGGGTGGGACTTGTGGACTGATAGGTTCCGTAGTAGGCAGACTGAGCAACCATAGCAATAGGAGACACGCCTCTCCCCTTACCCTCCTAACTATTTGTAGGCTTTTATCATGACTGGTCCTGAGTATCTAGAAACAGTTATATTAGGTTACATTGTCTTTGGGCTTGTCTTTCTCTATGATATAAAGACAGAGCAGTAGAAGCATCAAATAGGAAGCCTTAGGTGATCTTTCCTTTAAGTGCTCTGGAACCCCATCAGGATCAGTATCTGGCTTTAGTTGTGAACATAATACATAAAACTTTATTATGGAGACTTGAACATACACAAGTGGACAGAGGAGTACAATGAATTCTACCCCCGTCCTTCTCCAGGCCTCCCATCCCTGATGGCCACACCACCTTCTGCTGCATCAGCATCACAACTGCTTCTTTGCTAAAGAGAAAACTAAGGACACATTACCTAATCAGATTAGCAAGAATTTATGTTAGATTTTAGGAATCTGGAAGGGTTCTAAGGACACAGGTCCTGGCAAGATGTTGTAGGAAATTTATTGAGAAAGGCAAACATGTTTTCCTGGGATCCTTAGGACTCCCTGCCTGGAAATGAACGCACATGTTTAGTCCTCTACCCTGTTCTTGGCTATACAGTGTAGACCTGGGATTGGCTCAGTGTGGAGGATCTGGTGCGACCGTCGTGTCACCCACACGTTTCTCCAGATTGCAGTGGGCAGTTGCATGAAAGGGAGTATCCTTCCCCCAGACATTAGGGGTACTCCACGTGACCAGTTGTGGGGGAAGAAGTCCTGGGAAAGTGGCTCTGAGTTTCTGCTTCTGGGATTAGAAGCTTCCCGTTCCCAAACTGGCTTTAGAGAAAGATCCTGCTTGGAGGCTGTTACAGACATGTAAGTGCTGTGGGTCACTCTGCACCTCAGCTGTGCCATCAGCTGAGTTAAGATTCTAGATTACAGACCGTCAGTCCCGTCAGTACATTGAGGTATGGGGCACACTGGACTAACAGAAGTCATCCTGACATTCTCTTGGCCAAATTGTGCTATCTTAGGTCTTCTGCAGTAGTTCCCATCCTAATTAGTGGTCTTAAAGTGCAAGGGAACTGGCCCTTTGATAACAGATTTTAATGGACTAGGCCGAGAGAAACCAGTTTCATATAAAATGATCTCATTCACAGGTACTCATCAGTAGTTGAATTATGTAACCTTTCTGTGAGTGTGAGAGAACAATTAGACTGGCTGACCTTGGAAATCACTTCTGAACTAGCTAGTGCATAGTGAAGTTGTTCTCTTAGGCCGCTGGTCTTCTGCTGAGGGTCTTTGTAGAGCCTCTGATTCATCGACCAGATCATCAGTGTGCTGTTTGCCGTTGTGCGTGCTCGAGTATATTTAGTGCTATGTTCATTTCCCCTTCCCTTTCTAATATTAGAATACATTAGGGAGCTTTTAGATTATTTGATCTTATCATAAATAGATATATTGTTACTTTAAGAGCAAGGAAGATATTCAGTAACTTAAGAGTCAGTGCACCTTTATGATAGATGGTTTATAATTTTGAGGTGTTAAATAAATAAAAATGTGTGTTCTGATGATTGTCCATGTTTTTTCCCCAAGTGGTGGACTAAGTCTCTGGGATGCAAAACTACTTGTTCAAGCCGGTAGAAGAATGGTTTTCTTGGTCTTAACCTTTTCTCTTTTAAAGGCCCAAACTGTGTTTTAGAGGCAGATTTTATGTCAGGACCTTAGCTTCTCTTATTTTACTGAGTTTCCTTTTTTTTTTTTTTTTTTTAAGTCTGGTAGCATCAGTTATATTTATTGGTGGGTTTTGTTTTGTTTTGTTTTGTTTTTTTGGGTTTTGCAATACAGGGAATTGAACCCAGGTCCTTGTGCACGCTACGCAAGCCCTCTGCCACTGAACTAAACCCCCAGTTCCTCACAAATTTTAATTCTCAAGGAGGCACAAGGTTCTGTTGTACAAATTTCCTGAGGTGAGAAGGTCTAGGGAAACAAAAAACAGACGAGTTGTGTAAAGTACCTGGCGTGAGGACTTGCCTAGCATTCTCAGGGCGTCCCTAGCACTGCCCAAAATGAAAAAGCTGAATGTTAAAGTACCTAATAGAAGCTTCACATTCCCATTACCTGCACTTTATACACGGCCTTACAGTCATCCCCACACCCACATGTCCTGGGAAGACAGGAAGGAAGGCAATGTCTGCTTATTCCTGGTGTTATCAGGAAGGGATTCCCATCCAGTGGGATGGTGTTCTTTCTTTCTTTTTTTAAAAATATTTTATTAGGTATTGACAGACCTTTATTTATTTGTTTGTTTGTTTATTTATTTATTGGCAGTGCTGAGAATCAACCCAGTGCCTCACACATTTGAGGCAAGCACTCTACCACTGAACCACTACCCCAGCCCCTCTTTTTTTTTTTTTTAAAAGAGATAGGGTCTTATTGAATTGCTTAGGGCCTCACTAAGTTGCTGAGGCTGGGTTTGAATTCCCAGTCCTCCTGCCTCAGCCTCCTGAGCTGCTGGGATTACAGGTGTGTGCCATCACACCCGGCTGGGATGGCGTTCTTAAATTAATAAATTCACCACAGTATTACAGACTGAACCCTGTTGTCCTCCTCCCCCACAACTCAGACCACGACTGGTTTTTGGAGGTAGGGCCCTTTGAAGAAGTGAATAAGCTAAAACAAGGTTATAAGGGTGGGCTGCTGTAATCCAGTCTCAGTAGGGTCCATAAGAAAAGAGGAAATTTGAGTGGGACTTTGTGGCATACACCTGCAATCCCAGCTACTTGGATGCAGATGCAGGAGGATTACAAGTTTGAGGTCAACCTGGGCAACTTGGTGAGACTCTGTCTCCAAAAATAAAATATAAAGGACTGGGGATGTAGCTCAGAGAGAGAGTCCTTGCCTAACATGTGCAAGGTGCTAGGTTCTATCACAAGTGCTGCAAAGTAATAATAGTGAAAGAGAAGAAATTTGGACAAAGAGATAGCAGGTATGTGCACAAGAAAATCCCATGTGGGGATACAATAAGGTAGCCATCTGCAAGGCAAGGAGTGAAGCCTCAGGGGAAATCAAGCCAGCTGGCACCTTCAAGCCTCCAGAACTATGGGACATTTACTTTCTGTTGAAGGCCCTCATCTGTGGTGTTTTGTTTCAGCAGCACTAGTAAACTCAAACACATAATGTTCAGACAAAGTTATAGTTAAGTTTTAGAAGCATCAATTTAGGTTCCTTTTTTAAAAATAAATGTTGGAGTGGAGGCCACAGGTCATGGCTCACCAGGAGAGGAGCCCTGCTCCTGCACGGGCTGTCTTTAAGCCCATCACTCCCTGGGGCTCCGTGGAGAAGTGGGTGCCTTTGGATTCTTGCTTCACTTGCCCAGACTATAACTACTCTGATAGCTTCTGTGAAGTGAGGGTGGAGAAGTTGGGGCTTGTGGATGAATACCTGTCATCACTGGAGAACACAGGTTGGGGAAATCTACTTTTTTAAAAAACTTATTTTTTAAAGAAAACAGTTGCTAAAAAGAAATTGCAAATTGGGTAAATAATGTTGTGGGAGTTTCTGGAAACCTGGGGAATAACTGATATTACCGCAATACAGTGTATGTTAGTGGAAAATCCTTGCCAAGTAAGGGCATAAAATTACTGAAGGAGTGCTACTAAAATAATCTATCTTGTTTGACCCTGAAAGCCTGTTTATTTGTTAACTGGTGGGTTACTTATGGTTGGTCTCTGGCCTTCTTGCTCATCTCCCTTCCTTGGTGGTTCCCCTTGGTTGCTGTCTTTCTCCCTCTTTTGTCCTGGCCTGGGCTCACAGTGGTGGATCACAGAGGCCTGGTCCCTGACCCCAGGAGGGGAAGACACATTTAAGCTAGTGGTCAGTTCTTTGATGGGGAAATGCAGTAATTGAGGGTCCAAAGGCAGGAACTCTGTTTTTAAAAGACTTTAGGGATGATTTCCACAATGGGCAAGAGGAAGAGGGACCAGTGGCAGAGTTTTCCTGGCAGGGGAGGGATGTAAGACTAAAGTGACAGAAGATGGGTCTGGGAGGATGAGAGAGGTCACCATAGCCCTTACTGGAGAACTGGAGTCCAGGTTGCAGAGGTAAAAGGTAGCCTGAGGACACAGGACAAATCGCCCTCTGAAGGAACCAGTCCTGCTAATACCTGATCCTGGACTTGTATCCTCCAAAAATGTGAGGTAATAAATTTCTTTTGTTTAAGCCACCCCCTTTGTGTTACTTTTGTGGCAGTCCTGGCTAGCTAAAACACTTTATTAAGAGCAGGCAAGAATATAGATTGCAAATTGTTATATCTACCTTTTTCTATTTAAACTTTATTTAATGCATGGAAAAATTGTTTATGTAATAAAAGGAAAACTTGAGGCATTTACAAGACTAGATAGAGAACATGGTGAATTCCCACATACTTTTCACCCAGCCCGAACTCCATCTACTCCCTGTGCCTCTTGTGCTATTCTGACACAAATTTCAGACATCGCTACATGGGTCACTGTCTCTAAAAGATAAGGATTATGTTTTTAAAGTCAGCATGTTACCATTAACATTCTTAGGAGAAATGATTCTTACATCCTGAACATGGTCAATTATTCAGTGTTTGGCTTTCCAACATCTCAAATGTCATGATTTTTAATAGTTTGAGTTGTGATTGAGGTAACATCTATACAGTGCACTTAGTTGGAGTGTCTTTTTAGTCTCTTAATGTCTGACACTCCCCTTTCTTCACAGTTCATCAGGTTTTTCTCCCCAGGGGTCTTTCAGTGAAGGCTGTGTTTTGCCAATTGTATTGCAGTGATAGGTGAGTTTTTTTTTTTTTTTTTTAACTTTTTCATTTTTTAAAATTTTTTATTTGTTCTTTTTAATTATACATAATTGTAGAGTGTATTTTAACATTATACATACATGGAGTATAACTTCCTGTTCTTGTGGTAGTATTTGATGTGAAGTTACATTGGTGGTGTGTTCATGTATGAACATAGAAAAGTCCAGTTCATTCTCCTGTCTTTCCTATTCCCATCCCCCACCTTCCCTTCATTCCCCTTGTCTAATCCAAAGAACTTCTGTTCTTCTCTCTCCCTCCCTCCCTGCCTTACTGTGCATTAGATCTGCATGCCAGAGAGAACATTCTGCCTTTGGTTTTTTGGGATTGTATTATTTCACTTAGCATGATAATCTCCAGTTGTATCCATTTATCAGCAAATGCCATATTTCATCCTTCTTTATGGCTGAGTAACATTCCATCATACACACACACACACACACACACACACACATATATATATATATATATATATATAAATCACATTTTCTTTATCCATTTATCTGATGAAGGGCACGTGGGTTTGTTCCATAGCCTAGCTGTTGTGAATTGAGCTGCTGTAAACATTGATGTGGCCACATCACTATAGTATGTTGATTTTAAGTTCTTTGGGTATAGACCGAGGAGTGGGATAGCTGGGTCAAACGGTGATTCCATTCCAAGTTTTCTGAGGAATCTCCATATCCATTGGTAGTTTTTAAAGCATGCTGTTCTATTTCTGCCACCTACATCAGTATTCGAATCGGTTCAGGTTTGATACTCTGTTGTTGTTTGTTTGGGGTTTACTGTTTCCAAGGTGATGTGTGTTTTCCCATCAGGAAATAAGTGATGTCTTGTCTTTGTGTGCATGCAACCAGCTATTGATATGAATTTCACAGGTCATGAAATATTATACTTCTGGTGTTTTCTTAAACAGCTATTCAAAAATGTAAATTATTAGCTCCTCTTAGCTTGTAGGCCTTTAGAAAACAAACCATGGACATGGTTTAATTCATAGGCCATGGTCTCCCAATCCATCTAAGGTATCTCTCTGCTGTGATTGGATGTAGTTTGTCCTCCAGCAGTTCTTGTGTTGAAGGCTTGGTCTGCAGTGTGGTGGTGTGAGGTGATGGACCTTCAAGAGGTGGGGTCTGGCTGGGTGCAGTGGCACTTGCCTGTAATCCCAGCACCTTGGGAGGCTGAGGCAGGAGGATCATGAGTTTAAAGCCAGCCTCAGCAAAAGTAAGGCGCTAGGCAACTCAGTGAGACCCTGTCTCTCTATAAAATACAAAATAGGGTTGGGGATGAGGCTCAGTGATTGAGTATCACTGAGTTCAATTCCTGGGACCCCCCTCCCCCAAAAAAGAGGTGGGGTCTGGTGGGAGGTCATTAGGTCATTGGGTGCACTACCCTCAGAAGGGATTGATGCTGGGATTGTAGAGTGAGTTCGTTGCTCTCTTAAGAGTGCTTACAAGAGCCAGATCCCTGAATCTGACTTCCATCTCACCATGATGTCTCCCATATGTGCTCCCACCATCATGCCATCTGGCATGAGGCCTTCACCAGAGGCCATCTGATTTTGAACTTTCAGTCTCCAAAACTCAGCTCAGTTAACCCCATTTTCTTTATACATTATCCAGCCTCAGATATTTTGTTATAGCAATGGAAGACAGACTCATACACTATAAGAGGGAAACTTCTTAAACCACACTGATACCAACAGTCAGTGTTACAAAACAATGTCAAATTGTTTTCTACAATTCTTGTGATGCCAGCAGTGAATAAGCATCTTTGTTGCCCAAGGCTGGGGTCTTAAATAAGCAAATCATTCTCAAAGAAACCAAGACCCCCCCCCCCCAATGATTGACAATGATTTTCTGTCTGTAGCAGAAAATATAAAAGGGGAGCCTGGAACATATCAGGAAACAATGCAGCCCAAGTCTCCTGGGATCTTGGCAGAGGGCTTGGGAGCAGAACTTTGCAGAGGTCTTGCTGGCCAAAGATGGACTGGCATGAGCATCAGTAAGAATATCAAGAGGATTGAAGCCCATCAGGTAGTTTAAATCCATCAGCTTATAATGATTTCCTGAAACAATATCAGTAACATTCCTAACTGGTAACTGCCACAGAATGCTAGTGAACCAACTCATATTTTAAAACAATTGGTAAAGAGAGAGAAAGATTTAAGTGTCTAGCCTTTCTTTCCCCTTGACTTGAACCTCTGGGTAACCAAACAAATATGAGGAAACTTGTGTATAAAAGCACATGAGGGAGACGAGACACTGGAGGAGGAGTGACAAAATGAGATGCCAGCATGCTGTAATCCCCGATGGAGCTGGACATTGGTCATCATTTCTTTTCACCTGTGGATCTTGAATGTTTTTTTTTTTTTTAATCCAGAAGTGAACTCATGGGCAAGTCTTTAGTTAATTACATGTGTGTTCAAGTTCCATGAGGTTCTAGGCATCAGATAATTGGGCTGAATTTGTGATGGTAAATTAATTGTTGGGTAGTGCTCCTGCCATGCCTTGAGTCAGTGCTGAGAAACCACCTCTCCAAATTACCTGTCTCTAAAGCAGATAATAGGTACCTACCTGCCTCTTAGAGTTCCTCCAGTTTTCTACTCATTTAAGTCGAGTGCTAGATAGCTATTAGAATGCTTTGGAAACCGTAAAATGAAAACTCATGGGATGTGCTATGGAGGTGCCAAATGCACCAAGTACCCCAAACCTTTAATTATCCTCCTCCTTGGTGTATACTCAGGTAAGCTGTCTAAATGTATGGTGACACTCCTGTCACTGTTGATGTTTTTTGGAGCAGATGATTGATTGGCTTATGTGTCTCTGGATGTCGTAAACTGGCAGTATAGAGGGGAAGCACCCTTCCTCATAGTTTTCTGACAGTTGCAACCAGAAGCCTTTTCAGGTTGGGTTTTTGGTTTGGCCATTGGGACCTGGGGGTTTCAGTTGTGGTTGCCCACGTCTAGGACTTACTTCCTCTCTGTGGTTTGTGCAAACCCATCTCACCTTCCCACCTGTGATTTGATTTCCTCATTTTATGAGAGTTTTTCTCCCATTGGAATACAGAGTTTATTTAAAGCACAGAGCTTTGGACTTTTCAAAGAAAAACACCAATAAATAGATAGTTTTTGAAAGTGGTAACTTAAAAATGTCTGCTTGAGGCCAAATTGTTTCTCAAACAGAAATCTCTAGAGTCCTTTTAATGAGACCGTTAGGCCCTGAGATTGAGTATGGCGTCCACATTGAGGAAATCTGAGGAAGGGAGGGCAGCCACCCACCGCCAGCTCCTAGAGGAACAGGCATGGGGGAAAGGTCGGGCAAAAGCTGGCCAGAAAGTGAAGTGCTGTTGGATTCAAAAGAACTGGATGGGGCACTACCTAAGGAGCCAGCAGTCAACTTGAAAGAACCTCCAGTGGCCAATGCTGGAGCAGCTTGAGCCACAAAATAAATAATGGTAATATTGGATTGTTAACCCCAAGGACAAACATCCAGGAGTAAAAAGCTGTATAAGTGATGGGATAAAATAAATACATGGAGGAGAAAGTACAAGTGTTCCTTACAGAAGGGTTTTAAATAACAAATGTAGAAGGAATGAAGGACCTAGAAAATCTGCATTAAAACATCTTGGTATCAATCACTGCAGGCAAGATGTGCAGGTGAATGAGAAAGTGGGTATGCAAAACCTTAAGGAGAAGCAGAGTATTTACATAACAAAGTATCTCCCCTCAAGTACCTATTTATTAGTAGCTGTAGTATTTTTAAACATTTTTTTAGTTGTAGATGGACACAATACCTTTATTTAATTTATTTATTTTATATGGTGCTGAGGATCCAACCCAGTGCCTCATATGTGCTAGGTGAGCGCTCTACCACTGAGCTATAATCCCAGCCCTGCTGTAGTTTTTTTGACATGTCTGCAAACTCTTCAGGAGTCCTCCCTCCACAAAGTCTAGCTTACTTTCCTTCTCTGTGGGTATGCACTTGACTTTGGGACCTGCTTGTAAGGCAGAGAGTCTGCCAAGAGAAGACTGTATGTTGGAGAGACTACCTGGCCACATGGTCAAATTTCAGCACACTAGGAACAAGTTATGTGCCCCCGATGTGATGCAAGAACAAAGTCATCTCACCCCTGTGGTGTTCTAGGTTCTTCCCAAATACTGTAAACTTTCTCTAATCCTGGGAAAACATCAGACCACCCAAGTTGAGGAATATTCTGCAGAATAACTGACCAGTGCTGTTCAGAAGTATCAAAGTTATGGGACACATGGAAAGACTGAGAAAATCAGAGATAGGAGGAGACTAGGGGGCATGTAGGTTAAACGCAGTGTTAGTATTCTTTATTGAACCCTGGAATTAAAAAAAAGACTTTAGTGGAGAAAATTGTAAAATCCAAATAAAGTTTGAAGCTCCATTAATAGTGTTATGCCAATGTTTTTTTTTCCTAGTTTTGATGAATATACTACAGAAATGTAAGATTTGAGCATTAGTGGAAACTGGGCAAAGGGTATGTGGGAACTCTGAATTCTCTCTACAATTCTTCTCTAAATCTAAGATTATTGTAAAATAAAGTTTAAGAAAAAAAATTCTATTCTGGATTGACCATCAGCTTTATCATAAGCAATTAAGCATATCTTATTAACCCTTGGTCCCTTTTATATCTAGAAGAAAGTATCAGTAGTTAAGATTGATTTTGGAATGTATATGTTTTTAATGTTATTTTTTTTTTCTCTCTCTCTCTAGGGGAGGCACCTACTACAGAAGTTCCTGTATCGTTTGTAATCCTGTCTGTGTGCAGCTTAATGATATTAATAGTGTTAATAGCAAACTGTGTTTCCTGCTGTAAGGACCCAGAAATAGACTTTAAGGTGAGCACAGATGCAGAAACCTATAGTCATCTTCGGATATGTTTACAGTAGAGTGGCTATGCACCAGTGTTCTGGGAGCAGGTCTCAGCAGACTTTTTTTGTAAGGGCCAGGTATTAAATCTTGTGGGCCATAAAGTCTCTGTTAACAGCGCCCTAAACCTCAGCCCTACAGTCGTAGTGCTACATTAACCAAAGAACTATGTTAACAAATGGTCTTGGCTTTGTGCCAGTAAAACTAGATTTACAAAAACTGGCAGTTTGGATATGGCCCTTGGCCTTAGTTTGGCAACCCTGCCTTGGAGCATCTTTGATAATAAGCACAGGGTGTGGTGAGTTTAAGTTTTTGCTAGGTGGGAATAAAGCATCAGGATTGAACTTACTTGCTATAAGGTCTATGTGTAAGAACAAACTGGTTTGGGTTTTGGGTTTTTCCTAAACTTTTGTAGGCTGGTGAATTTGTGGTCATTAGATCACAAAGGGATCCCCCCAGCGTTTTGTGTATGAGGAAGAGTATTGAAGCCTCAGGTTTGCCTTGAAACCTTGAGTTCCCCAAAGAGGGGGAGAATGCTGCTCACTATAAAATCCTGGCCCAGAGAGGAATGACAGAGAGGGGCTGATGTAGCAGCAGATGGATGGGATCTACCAGAAAACAATCTGGGAACTCCTGCTTTAGAGCTTGCTGCATGCCTGCTAGTGTGTATTAGTGTTCCAAAAATATTAGTTAAGAAGGAGTACATGGGGAACGTAAATAGGGAGTGCATGCACCCAGAGAAAACGCACCTCAATGTGTTGCCCTCTGACTGCACTGTCCTGAAGGCCACTGGTTCAAATTGGAAAACAAAAGTTTTCTTCTCACCCAAACCTTTTCAATGGGCATGGGACCTGATTTCTATAGCCTCCTAATTGTTTTATTGTGTGGTCTCTATTCTGGAGTCTGCCCGCAGCTCTAAAGACTTAGGAAGTGTGCTGTCTCTGGACCCAACACTGCATTACGCACAGAAGGCCAAGAGCAAGGGAAGGCTGCAGGAGACTCACCCAGCATGGGCCACTGTCTGTGGAAAAGTTGGCCTGCCTGGGCCTGTGAGGCTTTATTCACAGCACCAGCCCCTGGGCTATCACATCACTGTCAACATTTCTGTGGGGACTTAATGACATCCCAGTAGGGGGCTCACATTTGTGGATAGAGAATCTGTGTCCCCTCATGGTCAATTTTGCTGAGGGACTTTGCACAGAAACCTGGCCATTTCAGGACAAAGATAAAGTCTGATCAGTGTTGCCGATAGTGAAGTCAGGTCTCACATTTCGTGATATCTCATTCTTGCCTCAGCAATTCTTGCCTGTTTTGAATGTCAGTATTGAATGAAGGAGTTTATTGTGATGCTACCTCAAGGCTGGGATTCTTTATTGCTATCCAGCAAGCTGGGGTGATTCTGATGCAGGGGTCACAGTGCTCTGGGGCCTGTGTGACTAAATAAGAATATTGCTGGGCTGGGGCTGGGGCTCAGCAGCAGAGCGCTTGCCTAGCATGCATTAGGCACCGGGTTTGATCCTTAGCATCAAATACAAAAGTAAACAAATAAAATAAAGGCATGCTATCCAAAAAAAAGAATATTGCCATCTCTTTCCTTTGGATATAGGGCTCTGCAATTTTAGAACTCAGTGGTCCCAGAGAAGTCCCTTTACACACCAGGAAGCTACAGTCTGGAAAAGTGATTTGCCTAAGTTCATCCAGACAGCCACTGGCATAACTGTAAGAGATACCCATTACCCAGGCTTATGTCATTTTTTTCAATTACTGTTATACTGTATCACCTCTCTGAATTTTAGAATCATCTACTGGTATATTTACTGGTTATGTCATGTTGCTGCCACATTTTGAGTGGCATTATTTTTAAGATAAAGCGTGATGGACAAAGTCCTTTTAATGAAAAACCCTTTAGGAATGTCCAAAAGAAAAACTGAACAATCTCTTTATTCAGATATGTCCTCACATATTGAACTTTTTTTTTTTTAAATATTTATTTTTTAGTTGTAGTTGGACACAATACCTTTATTTCACTTATGTATTTTTATGTGGTGCTGAGGATCGAACCCAGTGTCTCGCACGTGTGAGGTGAGCGCTCTACCACTGAGCCACAACCCCAGCCCTCACATATTGAACTTGAGTATCACATTTTTCCTGCTCCCTCCTCCCATATAAATAACCATAATGTCCTTTAATGCATTCAAGCACATAGATGACATATATGAGAATAAAGTCTTCTCACATGTATGTGAAAACGGAAATCTAACATTATAATTTTTTTGTTTCTTTCTTGTATTGGGGGGCTAAAGGAAGGTGGTAGAAGAAGAAAAGGATGTTGGCAGAAAAATGGGTCTTGTCCACTGATCTCTTCTCAGCTTCAGTGTGGTGCCTGAGGAAGGGGGTACTTTGTAATTATCTGAATCAGTGAACCACTTGACAGTCTTCTCTGTCTGTGTTAAATTAACCTGGATCCCAAGGTGTGCTCAGTTCACAGGAATGAGGATAGGAGGATGGGGAGAATTTCTGCCCAATAGAGCCATTTAAAAGGTTCCCACAGCCTGATTGGGACCTCCTCAATTTTCAAGTCATTGTCTTTGGAGTACTGGGTTCTCTTGTAAGCTAGGCGCACTTAGGTGCTGCACAGTGTCATACTGGTCTTTGTGATTCGTGTGCTCTGGTTTTTCTGCCCAGTGTAGCAGTTTTTTCCATCATTACTTTCTTGGAGAAATAGGACTTACTTAAAAATATCTTTTCTGGTTGTTTAACTGTCTTTATTTTAATAGAAATCACAGTGTAATTAAAAACGCATACAATATTAAAAATAAAAATTTGTTTTGATTCAGTATGCAAATATATTTGTGAAAGTGAATGATAACTTTAGAAGAATTGTCTAAACTCTAATAATTTATAAGCAAACTTTTGATCTTGGGAGAGTATTTCCATGTTAAGTTCCATGGCCATTTTAGAAAATTTTGCATTTAACTTCAAACTATCAATTTTAAAAGTTACATAAAATATGTGTGATTTATTTTCAAATTTTATTTTGCTTTTTGGAGTTGGAGAGCATAATTGCATATGCTTTTCACTTGAGGTAAGTAAGAACTGGGGGAATTTTGACAGCATATTACAAGTAAATTGAAGCAAGAGTCATATCTTAAATGTTAGCCAATGGTTTTTAATACTGGTTCTTTCTGATTTTAGGAATTTGAAGATAATTTTGATGATGAGATAGATTTCACACCACCAGCAGAAGACACCCCTTCTGTCCAGTCCCCAGCAGAGGTCTTCACACTTTCAGTACCAAATATTTCACTTCCAGCTCCATCACAGTTCCAGCTTTCTGTGGGTAAGACCTTACCTAATGTTAGATTTCCACGCATTGTTTCTGAGCAGTGACAATAGGAGCCTTGCTGCTATCGTGCAATATTGGGCAGCCCACTTCCTCCTTTGCCTGTGTGTTTCTCTTCCTTCTGCTCCCCACTGTTCCAGTGCTCGGGCTTATTTTATTCCAGCAAAAGCTGTTGCTTCCAGGCTAAGGCAAGAAGATCGTGAGTTCAAAGCCAGCCTCAGTAGCTTAGCAAGGCCCTAAGCAACCCAGTGAGATCCTATCTCTAAATAAAATATATATGGGCTGGGGGAGCTGGGGATGTGTCTTAATGGTTAAGCACCCCTGGGTTCAATCTGTAGCACCCACACACACACACACACACACACACAAAAAAAAAAAAAAACTACAAAACTTGTTTCCTTTATGGACCCTGGGTCTGATAAAAGAATAAAACTTGTCTCCCAGATGCACTGAAATTACATAGTGGGATTGAGCTCCTCAGCTGTCTTTCAGTAGGCTGGTTTCTCTATAGACTCTGGACATTCCTGTCTTCTACTAGAACATTCTGCTCTAGGGAGGAGAGCATATACAGTTCTGTTAATCAGATGGCTTTTTATTCACTTTTTAAGATAGAGTTTGATTAGATGTTAGTTGATCTCTTGAATGCATTAAAGGACACTATTGCTATTTGTATAGCAGGTAGAGGGTTTAAGAAGTCAGGTTTTCCAAGACTGCTAAAAGAAGGCTGTTTAAGGTTTCATAGGTGCCAAACTTGCCATTTGTGGTACCACATGCACTGTGGGTTGTATTTTAGGGCAGTACAAACCCAAGTTGATTACACTTCGTCAGCATGCATGACTCAAAGAAAAAGTAAGGTTAAAATATACCAGTATAGTTCATATAAGGTATTTGTAAAGTAAGGTATATTTAATATTTGTGTGTTGCAATATTAAAAAATGACACATAGTACTTAGCTTTAACTTCTGTAAATAATACTCTTACCACAACAAAAAATAGTTTAGTTTGAAAGGAGTCCAACATATTCTTGATAACTTAAGTATACTCATTGTTAAACTGGAATGCTTTATTGTAGTTTATTTGATAATTTTCTTTTCTTCATGTGTAAAGAAAGCCCTGAGAGACTGGGGCTTTTATAGGACTATAATTTAACCCTCAATTAATTTCAGTTGAATCCTAACTCAGATCAGCATCAGTAGAAAAGAAACCCAGACCGTAGAAGGCGTAGGGGTGAAGCTGATCTTGAAGATAGCTGGAACCAGGACCTTGAGCTCCATGGGCATTTTACAGTCAACTGCTCATTTTCTCTTCCCTTTCTCATTTTCTTAAAATGTCAGTTCAGTCTCTCAGATGGCATCTCTCTTCAGTAGGGAGCATGACTGCTGGCCGCTCCATGTTCATATCTTTGTAGTTTTGCAGTGAGGGAGGAAAGGACCTTCTCTCTCCTTGGACCAGAAAGAAAAACCTCCCAGAGGCGTTCTGGCTTTGGTTTACCTTCACCACACCACAGACTGACGTGGCGTGAGCTGGGCCACCGTCCTCCTGTCGGATATATATGCCCCTTTCTGTTCTGCTGAATTCCTCCACTCTAAAATCCCCCTTAATAGGAAGAAATCATTGTAAGTTTCTCTATTTAGAATACTTTCAGAGTATTTTTATCATTTTGGGATATAAGAGGCTTTCCAAGTATAGCAGTAAATCTGGAAGCCATAAAAAAAATAGCCAGATCTGATTCATAAAATTAAATATTCTGTGTGGGAAAAAAAGAGTGTAACCTATTTAACATAGTAGCAAAAATATTTGTAAACTACAAAAAGGATGAAAAATTGTAACATATTAATAGCTCAGAGGCCTGTGTGTGGTGGCACAGGCCTGTAACCCCAGTGACTCAGGAGGCTGAGGCAGGAAGATCAAAAGTTCAAGGCCAGCCTCAGCAACACAGCAAGGCTCTGTCTCAAAATAAAAGTAAAATAAGATGAGTAATGTTGCTCAGTGGAAGAGCGCCCCTGGGTTCAATCATCAGTATTACAAAAAAAAAGTTCTCACGAGTATAAGAAAAAGAGTAATGTGAAAAAATTAAGATAAGGACATGAAAGAAGAAACTCAAGGGAAGAAATTCAAATGGCCAAAAGACAAAAGAGCTTTACTAGTAACTGAAGAAACGCAAACTTCAAGTAAGATGAGGAAAAGAAGTGGCAATAGGTCACGATTGGGAGTGTGTGTGTGTGTGTAAACGGGAAGTCTCTTCCACTTGCTGTTAGTGGAGCTGTAAAGTGGGGAGAAACCCTCCCCAGAGGGGCATCTGGCAGTTGGCATCAGTCCCCAGCACCACACACACAGATGTAAAATGTGTTTGCTCTTGATCCAGCACTTGAACTTTTAATGATTTGTCTTTAGGAACGAATTAAGTATACAAAGGTGTGCAAAGGGATTTATTGCAGCATTGTTTGGCAATACAAAATGGAAAATGTTTAAATAGCAATCTGTAACTTGCTAAATTACAGTATAGGCAAATAGTGAAGTATTTCATATCCCTGTAAAAGGCTGAAGATAAGCTGTATTTAACTATGAAAGATACTTATGATTATATGTTAAAAAAAAAAAGCTGTGCCACATATTCACAAGCAAGTTCTATCCGTTGTTTCCTTTTTCTCTTTCTAAAATTTGTATTTTGAACAGACAATATGTTCACAATTCAAAAATCAAATCAAAGCATAGAAAGGTATGAGTGATGAAAAGTCACCCTCTCATATTTCAGTAAAACCTCATTTCCCACCCCTGACTTCCCCAGGTAACAACTGCTCCTCTTGGTTTCTTAGGTATCTTTCTAGGGTTTCCAGATGAAAACCCCTCCCTTCCATTTTAAAATTTGTTTTAATTTTTTAGAAGATTTTATTTTTGTACAGCAGTTTTAGGTTCACAGCAAAATGGAGAAGAAGGCCCAGAGATTTCCATACACTCTCCATCCCTCACATGTGTAGGAAGTTCCCTCTTTTACTCAAAGTTGCCATGGTAGATATATTGCTTGGTATTGTGCTTTTTTCCATTTACCAGTTGTTCTTAAGAGATACTTCCATATCAATAAAGATAACATATTTATTCTTGCCTATATATTATACTATTTGAATTATATAATCTTAGCACAGTCTCCTATTGATATTTGGATTATTTCTAATCTTTTCCTATTAAAAACAAAGCTGGTACCTAGGTTGTTGTGCATGTGTAGAATACGTTTTTAAAACTGGGTCAAATAATGTATGTGTTCCATTTTGATGGCTCTTGCCAACTTACCCTCCACAGGAGTTGTACCAGTTTCTGTTCCTGCCAGCTGGGTGTCAGTGGTTTATGCTATATCTTTTGAAGCTAAGTTGATATCCCTTCAAACTAGATTGTTACGAATTTAGGATAACTGTAATCCCCATGGTAACCACAAAAAAGTTCACAGGAAAGGAAACCCAAAAGGTTACTCTAAGAAAGAAAAATCAATCACATACATACACAAAAAAATTATATATTGATGAACTGATGTTAAGTTGGCTTAGCAATCTTTTTTAGAAGCCAAAATTTAATAGTCTTGGACTCAGTGTCTTAAAAAAGAGATAATGTTTTAAGGTTTTAGTTTGACATTAAGCCTATAACCTGTCTTAAGTTGATTTTTGAGTATGGGGAAGCAAGTTTTCCTTGTGGATTACTGTTTTTTTTCCTCCCAACTTCATTCACTTGCTGGTCCTGACTTTCCTCTCTGCTTACATGTGTGGCTCTATTTTAGCCTTCTGCTCTCTTTTTACTTAATCAGTCTGTTCCTTTGTCTCAGTACCAGTGTCTTAACTATGATAGCTTCATAATAACATACGATCTGCACATATTTTCTCAATGCCTATAGGTTCTCTTTTCTCTCTCTCTAGGTAATGTCCTTTCATGAATAAAAGTTTTTAATTTTGATGAAATACAAATTATCCACTTTTTTTCTTTTGATGCTGTGCTTTTGGTGTCATATTTAAGAAATCATTGTCAAATCCAAGCTCATGACGATTTTCCTCTTTATCTTCAATAGTTTTAGCTCCTAAATCTTTAATCCATTTTGACTTAATTTTTATATATGGTGTAGGGTAAGGGTCTAGCTTAATTCTTGTACACGTGAATATCCAGTTGTCCCAATAACAGTGTTTGAAGACACTGTCCTTTCTCCATTGAATTTTCTTGGCACACTTTTGGAAAATCAATTTATCTTATTTGTTTGGATTTATTCTAGGCTCTTAATTATATTCCATTAATTGATATGCCTGCCCTTATGCCATTATAACATGGCTTTGATTACTGTAGCTTCTATTTTGTAGTAAATTTTGAAATGGAGAAGTTTGAGTCCTCCAATTTTGTTTTCGTCTTTCAAGATTTTTTCTGTTATTTTGGATTCCATATGAATTTTAGAATTATCTTTTCCATTTCTACAGAATAGGCCATTGAAATTTAATAAGAATTATTATTTTGGTATACCACATTGATTCCTTTCTCATTCCCTTTTGACTATATTTATTAGATATTTTCTTAGTGAATATGATTAAGATCACGGTTCACATTCAAAATTTGTAACGATGGAGTTTAAATTGATAATCAGCTTCAATAGCATACAGAACCCCTGTTTTCGTACAGCACTTTCCTTCCCTTTACATTGTCACAAATTATAGTGTTATACATTTTGTGCCTACTTCTATTTTTTAAAGCATTTGTATTTTAAATCATGTAGGAAATAAAAAGAATAGCATATCAATAGTACGATAACATTAGCTTGTGTATTTACCTACTTAGGTTTACTGAAGATCTTTATTTCTTTTTAAAGGAGCCTTTTAAACATTTGTTCTAGGTCAGGTATATGGGCAGCAAACTCCTAAACATTTATCTGAGAATATCTTTCTTTTTCTTTCTGAACTGGGGATTGAACGCAGGATCACTCTACCTCAGAGCTCCATTCCCAGACCCAGCCCATGACCTTTTTTGGAGACAAGATCTTTCTAAGTTGCTGAGGCTGGCCTTACACTTGTGATCCTCCTGTCTTGGCCTCATAAGATATGTATTACAGGCACGGGCCACTGCTACTGGCTCCTCCTCTTCTTCTTTTTTTTTTTTTTTAATATTATTTATTTTTAGTTGTAGTTGGGCACAATACCTTTGTTTTTATGTAGTGCTGAGGATAGAACCCAGGGTCTCTCACGTGCTAGGTGAGCGCTCTACCGCTGAGCCACAAACCCAGCCCTCCTCTTCATTTTTGAAAGATAGTTTTGCCAAACATGCAATTCTTGGTTTGCAGATCTTTTCTTTCAGCTCTTTATCTGTGAGCCACTGCCACTGCCCTCTGGCTTCCATAGTTTCTGATGAGTAACTGTTCATCTCATTGAAGATTCTGTGCTCATGGTAAATGGTTTCTCTCTTGCCACTTACAGAGTTCTCCATCTCTGGATAGAGTTTGATTTAATATGTCTTGGTGTGGATTTCTTTGAGTTTAATGTTACTTAGAGTTGATAGAGCTTCATGGATATGTATATTCATATCCTTTAGTAGATTTGGGGCATTTTCTACCATTGTCTTCAATTATTTTTTCTCCTTTTCTCATTCTTCTGGACTTTCATTAAGTCTTATAATTGGTCCTTTTGACAGTGTTTCCACACTAGAGTTATTGGGTCATAAAACAGAACTAGGTATTTTAGAATCAGACAGAATACTAATTCAAAAATAGTGTCCGTGTTAAGACTTAAAACTGTTTTGGTTTTATTAGTTTGTTTTTACTTATTTATTTATTTTTGGTACCAGGGATTGAACTTAGGGATGCTTAATCACTGAGCCTCATCCTCAGCCCTTTTTTATATTTTTATTTTGAGACAGGGTCTTGCTAAGTTGATTAGGGACTTGTTAAATTGCTGAGGCTGGCTTTGAACTTGCGATCCTCCTGCCTCAGCCTCCCAAGTCACTGGGATTACAGGCATGTGCCACTGTGCCCAGCATTATTAGTTTTAAAGAGGTGTTTTATATATTTATTTCTACCTTTTTAAATAATTTTTAAATTTGTTTTAATTAATTATACATGATAGTAAATGCACTTATGCTCTTTGATAAATGAGGTATAATTTCTCATTTTTCTGATTGTACATGTTGTAGAATCACATCGGTCATGCGGTCATATATGTATATAAGGTAATAATATCTGTTTCATTCTACTATCCTTCCTATCCTCAGTAGCACAAGCATTAAATCTGTGTTAAAATTTGTACTTTATAGGTTATGTATTTAATACTTATTTTTAGTTAGATATTCATATTTTGAATGTTCTTTTCTCTACAGAAGGTTTGAAGTCTCAAGTTGCCCGCCACAGCCTAAACTACATACAGGAAATTGGAAATGGCTGGTTTGGAAAGGTACATTGTTTTTTCACTTTGATTTTTTTTTCTCCTCCTGATTATACAGTTTAGAATTTAAAGTTAATTATGAATTATATCGTGACATTCCACATTCTCCATAGACACTGTAGTGTGAATAGAGGTTGCTTAGGGAAATTGCATAGGAACGCAACCTGCAGCATTCCTGGGTATGTAACTCTTTCCAGAAGATTGTCCAACATTCAGGCTGCTATAAAAAATCCATAAACTGGGAAACTTAAAAACAAGAGAGTGCTCTCTTGGTAGCTGCCATTCTGACTGGGGTGAGATGAAATCTTAGAGTATCTGTTTTCATTTGTATTTCTCTAATTACTAAAGATGTTGAACACTTTTTCATTTATTTGTTGATCAGTTTATTTATTCTGAGAAGTATCTGTTCAGCCCTTAGCCCATTTATTGATTGGGTTGTTTGGGTTTTTTTGGTATTAAGTCTTTTGAGTTCTTTATATATCCTGGAGATTAGTGTTCTCTCTGATGTGCATGTGCTAAAAATTTGCTCCCATACTGTAGGCTCTCTCTTCACCTCAATGATTGTTTCCTTTGCTAAGAAGAAGCTCTTCAGTTTAAATCTCTCCCATTTATTGATTGGCTCTCTCTTCACCTCAATGATTGTTTCCTTTGTTAAGAAGAAGCTCTTTAGTTTAAATCTCTCCCATTTATTGATTCTTGATTTCATTTCTTGTGCTTTAAGAGTCTTATTAAGGAAGTTGGAGCCTAATCCAATATGATGAAGATTTGGGCCTACTTTTTCTTCTGTTAGGCGCAGGGTATCTGGTCGAATTCCTAGGTCCTTGATCCACTTTGAGTTGAGTTTTGTGCATGGTGAGAGATAAAGGTTTGGGCTGGGGATGTGGCTCAAGTGGTAGCGCGCTCGCCTGGCATGCGTGCGGCCCGGGTTCGATCCTCAGCACCACATACAAACAAAGATGTTGTGTCTGCCGAAAACTAAAAAATAAATAAATAAATAAATATTAAAAAAGAGAGATATAAAGGTTTAATTTCATTTTGCCACATATGGATTTCCAGTTTTCCCTGCACCATTTGTTGAAGAGGCTATCTTTTATATATCTCCACTATATGTTTTTGGAACCTTTATCTAGTATGAGGTAACTATATTCATGTGGGTCAGTCTGTGTCTTCTGTACCATTGGTCTACATGTCTATTTTGGTGCCAATACTATGCTGTGTTTGTTACTATTGCTCTATAGTGTAGTTGAAGGTCTGGTGTTATGATGTTTCCTGCTTCATTTCTTTTCTTTTTCTTTCTTTTTTTTTTTTTTTTGCTAAGGATTGCTTTGGCTGTTCTTGGTCTCTTATTTTTCCAAATTAATTTCAAAAATTGCTTTTTCTAGTTCTATGAAGAATGTCATTGGGGTTTTAATAGGAATTGCATTAAATCTGTTCAACAGTTTTGGTAGTATGGCCGTTTTGACAACTCTGCCTATCCAAGAGCAGGGAGATGTTCCATTATCTAAGTTCTTCAATTTCCTTCTTTAGTGTTCTGTAGTTTTCATTGTAGACGTCTTTCACCTCTTTTGTTAGATTGATTCCCAAGCATTTTATATTTTTTGAGGCTATTTTGAATGGAGTAGTTGAAATTGATATTGTATGATATGCTGCTTATACATTCATTAACTATTTTTTTGAAATATTTTTTAGATGTAGATGGACACAATACCTTTATTTTTATGTGCTGCTGAGGATCGAACCCAGTGCCTCACACGTGCAAGGTTGTGCCTCCATTGAGCCACAACCCCATCCCCGCATTAACTATTTAAAACAAAGAATATGACTTATTTAATTATCAGAATTTCCCATTCTCATCACTTTTCTGCCCTTATATTCCTGATAAACACATTGAGCTCTGTTCAATATATTACTGTTTCCAGGACATTAAAATTAATATATTTTATAAAGATTAAAAACTCTTTTAAAGGAAGTCATTTAGTTTTGGTCATTTTTTAGAAATAATAAAAACCTTTACTCCTTGAGTTTAAAATGGCAAAATATGGATTTTTGAATGCCTCTGCACTGACTTGTGTTATGTTTAATATTTCTCTTATAGCTAGTTCTTATATAAAGTAGCTCATTCTTACCTTGTATTCTGATAATTTCAGTGGAGTGTTTTTTATGTGTGTTTCGATTGAAGCTTTGGTACAAGAGAAGGGCCTGGTATTATTAGAATACCGTGGATTTTTTAAGTTTCAGTGCAGTGATTGTACGTTGGCTGGCTGTCAGTTAACTTCCTCATGTTTGTAACAGGCTAAATAACAATCTAGTTGAAAGTGTTTTGAGAAACATTTGAGTTGTGTTTGATTTGAACTTATAAATTGCTCTTCTGTAATGTCATGGTTTGTTTTCATAAAAATACAAATGAATTTTTAAATATACAGAAAAGAAATATGTGTAAAATATGTGAATGTTGATAATTTCTAATGAATAGTTTAAATTGCTCCCCCCCCTTTTTTACACAATACCTTTATTTTATTTATTTGTTTATGTGGTGCTGAGATTCGAACCCAGGGCCTCACACATGCAAGGCAAACACGCTACTAACTGAGCTACGACCCCAGCCCCTAAACTGGCCCTTTTATTGAAGAAAAATTCTTTAAGTTTTCTAAGCTTTTGTGAGATGGTATGTAAAGTAGTAGAAGGCCATCTAGTCGTTGCTTAATTTATTTTCTTGTTTTGCATTTCATGGTAAATGAGGTATTCTTTCTTACCATTTTGATGAAAATAACAAAAAAAACCCAAACTTGTTCTTTGGTTTTAGGTTCTTCTTGGAGAGATTTACACAGGTACCAGTGTGGCAAGAGTAATAGTGAAGGAGCTAAAAGCAAGTGCAAGCCCAAAGGAACAAGATGTTTTTTTGAAAAATGGAGAACCTTACTAGTAAGTAAGGCTTAACATTTGTTCTGTAAACAGTCTGTGGTCTTTTGAAAATCAAGTGTTTAGCCAGGCACAGTGGCACACTCCTGTAATCCCAGGTACTCAGGGGGCTGGAGCATGAGCATCGCGAGTTGAAGACCAGCCTCAGCAACTTAGTGAGACGATGTCTCAAAACATAATAAAAAGGTCTGGGGGTGTAGCCCAGTGGTAGTGTGCCCTGGGTTCAATCCCCAGTACCCCCTGCGCTCTACCCCAGCCCACACAAAATCAAGTGTTCAAAACTGCTTTGAGGTTTCTGCATGCATGCATGTTTAAATAAGACTCTAAGACATCAGAGTCTCACAAAACCTCAGTTGTCTACATTTCAGTTGAAAATCATTTATTCATTTAAGAACCAAGGAAACTCAACTTGAATAAGAGAAGGCAGAGACACCAACACTGAGGTGATAGAGTGGCAAGAATTATCTGGCAAGGACTTTAAAGCAATCATTACAATCATTATAGAAACGCTTCAGGGAACAAAAAAGTCAGAGACTCAGCAAAGAAATGAAGACATAAAGGAGACCTCAGTGGAAATTATAGAACTGAAAAATATAGCTGAAATTTAAAACTCAGTGAATGATCTCAGCAGCAGAATAGGGAGGACAGAGGAAAGAATCAGTGAAGCTGAAGATAATAAGCTTTGCCCAATTTGGACAACAGAAAGAAAATAGACTTAAAAAAAAAATCAAGCCTCAGGGACACAGAGAACTATAACAACAACAACACCAAAAAAAATTAACATTCATGTCATAGATGTCCCAGAATGAAAAGAGATGGGGCTGAAAAGGTATTCAAAGAAATAATAGCTCAGAATTCCCCAGATTTGGAAAAGACAAAATCTATAGATTCAAGAGCAAGTCCCAAACAGGATAAACACAAACTTTTTAAAAACTAAAGACAGAAGCTCTTGAAAGTAGGAGAGAGAAGTTGCACTTTACTGAGAGAGGAAAAGCAGTTTGAATGACACGGACCTCCTTGGAAATCCTGGAGGGCAGAAGGAAACAGGGTGGCATTTTTCAAGTACTGAAAGAAAGAACTGTGAAATTATATGTCCAGAGAAAATATGTGTTAGAAATGAAGAGAATATCAGCCCATTGTCAAACAAAGGAAAGCTAAAAGAGATTATTAGCAACAAACTTACCCTAAAAGAAAGCAAAAGAAATTTTTCTCAACAGAAAAGAAATAATTAAAAAAGAACTCTCAAAACACAAGGAAGAAGGAACAACAGAATGATAAAATTATAGCCGAACTTCCTCAACTTGATAAAGAGTCCTATAAAAATTGCTACATCTGGCATCATGATTAATGGTAAAAGACTGAAAGCTTTTTACTCCCTTGTTCAGGACCACACGTGGATATTTGCTCTTACTGCTGTTATTCATCATAGTACTAGAAACTGTAACTAACTCAGGAGAGCTGGAAAAGGAAATAAAGGCATATGGATCAGAAAGGAAAAACAAAACTGTCATTATTTGTAGATGACATGAGTTATGTAGAAAATCCCAAGGAATCTACACAACAAAGCTCTCCCAGAACTAAGTTGCAGGATATAAGATCAACATAAAAAAATCATTTGGGGACTCGGATGTAGGTCAGTGAGAGAGTTCTTGTCTAGCATGCTTCAGGCTCTGAGTTTAATCCTATGCACTGTTAAAACAGCTTTAAAAGTCAATTTTGTTTCTATAAACTAGCAATGAACATGGGAAAACCAAAATCGGGTGTGGTGGTACACGCTTGTAATCCCAGCGACTTGTGAGGATCCCAAGTTGAGGGCCAGCTTCAACAATTTAGCAAGACCCTGACTTAAAATGAAAATAAAAAAAGGGTTGGGGATGTAGCTCATTGGTAAAGTGCCCCTGTGTTCAATCCCTATTACCAATAATAATAATAATATCAAAAATAACATTCACACTTGCACAAAAATAAATGCCTGGGTACATGTGTAGGACTTCTGTGTTGAAAACTACAAAGAGCTGATGAAAGAATTCAAAGATCTAAATAAACGGAGAAACAGACCACGTTAATGGATTGGAAGACTCAATGTAGTGAAGTTCTTCACAAACTGATATATAAGTTATTGCATTTTCTATCAAAATCCCAGTAAGATTTTTAAAACACATATTTATTATAAGGTTAACTATAAGGTTATTATATGCTCACTTCAGCAGCATATATACTAAAAATTGAAATGATTCAGAGAAGAGTATCATGGCCCCAGGTACAAGGATGACAGGAGCGGGACGCAGTGGTGCACGCCTGTAATCCCAGTGGCTCGGGAGGCTGAGACAGGAAGATCTCGAGTTCAAAGCCAGCCTCAGCAAAAGCGAGGCGCTAAGCAACTCAGTGAGACCCTGTCTCTAAATAAAATACAAAATAGGGATGGGGGTGTGATGTGGCTCAGTGGTCGAGTGCTCCTGAGTTCAATCCGGGGTACCAAAAAATAAATAAATAAAACAAAATTCAATAGGAAACAAAAAGTAACAACAATCCAATTAGAATAATATCAAAAGACTTTGAGAGACATTTTACCAAAGAGGTAATGTGGATAGCAAGTTACCACATGAAGACATTCAGCATCACTGGCTACTAAAGTAATTAATATCACAATGAGATATCACTTTAGAAAAGCTGAAGTGAAAATGTAGTGACAATACCAAATGCTGGGAAGATGTGGGACACTAGACTTCATACATTGCTGGGGTGTGTATACGGTTGTCCTCAGCATCTGAGGAGATCAGTTCCAGTGCCCCCACCCCCATGGGTACCAAATTCTGAGGATGCTCATGTCCTTTACCTAAAATGAAGAGTGTTTGAATATACTGTATGCATATCCTCCTGTATATTTTGAATCATCTGTAGATGACATAATATCCAATGCTGTTCACAATTGTGGTACTGTCTTGTTTAGTATTAATGGCAATAAAAAAAGACTGTAATCTTCAATACAGATGCAGTTTTTTCCTCCAGATAATTTTAACCCTTGGCTGTGTGTGTGAAAGCATAGCCTGTGGATATGGGGGAATGTTATATACATGGAGAGGTTGATTTTTAGGAATTGATTCATGCATTTGTGAATCTGCAGTGTGGCCAGCAGATTGGAGACCCAGGAAGAGCTGATATTAGGGTTCAAGTCTCAAAGCTGTGTGCTGGCAGAATTCCTTCTTCCATGGGAGAGGGTATTCTTTTTTCTACAAGGGTTTCAGCTAAATGGCTGAGGCCCACTCACATTATGGAGGGACGTGCTTTACTGAGAGTCCTCTGATTTAAATGATAATCTCATCCAAAAACACCTTCTCAGAAACTGTCCTGAATAATGTTTGACCAAATTATCTAGGCACTATGGCCCGGCCAAACTGACACATAAAATTAACGATCACCTTGTATAACCCAGAAGTTATACACATGGGCATTTATTCCAGAGAAATGAAAACTTAATGTCTGCCCAACAACCCTTCTGTGAGAGTTCAAAGCACCTTTATTTGTATTAGCAAAAAATTGGAAAATTGACAATATCCTTCAGTAGATGAATGGGTAAACAAACGGTGGTATATCCATACAGTGTAATACTGCTCAGCCATTGAAAGGAATGAACTGCTGATGTGTGCTGCAGCTTGGATGATCCCAAGGGGATTATGTTGAGTGAGAAAATCAGTCTCAAAAGGCCACATACTGTATGATTCCATTTACATAATACAGGCTGAACATCCCTAATCAGAAATCCAAAATGTTCCAAAATCTGAAACTTGCAGAGTACCAACCAAGTATGATGCTGCCGATGGAAAATTCCACACCTAACCATATGACAGTGGCAGGGTGTGTGTGGTGAGTGTGGAACCGTAAATGAAGCTTTGTTGAAACTTAAGTCTCACTGTGTACATGCAGATATTCCAAACTTCAAAGAAATGTGAAACATCTCTGGTCCCAGTTATTTTGGATAAAGGAGGCTCAACCTATATTTCTATAATGAGAACATTATAGAAATGGAAGACAGATAAATGGTTGCTAGGGGACAAAATGAATGTGTAGTGCAGATCTTTGTGCCGATGGACTAGTTCTGCATCTCTTTTGAGGTGGTGGTCACAAGAATGTGCACATGTGACCTGGCGTGGAGCTATGTGCACATGATGCTTCATCACAAGGCAGTTTCCTGGTTTTGCTGTTGTGCTGTAGGTATTGTGTCAGATGTCCCAGTGCAAGAGACTGGGTGAGGGGCACCAGACCTCTTATACTGACTTTGCAGTTTCCTATAAACTCATAATCATTTCAGAATGAGTATTTTTAAAAAATTATTTTGACCTGTCATTTATTTAACTTTATTTTTCTTTTGGAAAAATTATTTCCCCAAAAGAGTTTGTATATACTGTGAAAATTTATAGAAATGGTGTATAAACTAGATGGCCAAAGGAGAGACTTGAGTTATTTAATATTCAGATAGAAATGCTTTTTGAATTTGTGTATTTGTCTGCCTTTTTTTTAAATGCTGCCTCAGAATATTGTCTCCGAACTTAAATTACTGAAGAAAAATGTATGTTAGGAGTTCTTTTTTTAATTTGAGAAAATACTTGATTGGGTTTGGATTATTTAATCATTAGGTAATAATCTGCATCTGTTACATATAAGGGATCTTTTTACTTTGTCATGCTGTATTTAAATCATCATAAATGTGAAAAATTGAATTACTAGTACTATTTATTAGTTTTTGAAGCATACTTCCTGATGAACAATACCATGACTTTTATTTTTACTAGTATTCTTCAACATCCAAATATTCTTCAGTGTGTTGGACAATGTGTAGAAGCCATTCCCTATCTTCTGGTGTTTGAATTCTGCGACTTGGTAAGTTTTTAGTAGAGATTCCAGTTGAAGGTTTGAATGGTTATATCCACATGGGTTTGTTTTCCTTCCTTCCCTCCTTCCCTTTCTTTCTTTTGTGGTTCTGGGGATGGAACCAGGGGTGCTTTTCTACTGAACTCTATCCCCAGCCCATTTGGTTTTGAATCAGGATCTTGCCAAGTTGCTGAGGCTGGCTTTGAACTTACTATCCTTCTACCTAGTCTCCAGAGTCCCTGTGATTATAGGTATGTACCACCATACCTGGCAGTCAGGTGTTTTTGACAGATATAAAATGGGGGGTTTGGGGCTGCTTTCATGTCTGTTCTAAATTTGAAGAACTTTGTGATGTATTGACTCATTACCTTTGATATTAACTTACACCTAGGTGAGTGTTTCATTGTACTCCAAACACTGTGCTGTTTACTTATAGTATCATATTCAGTAAAGACCCTTGTGTTAGATATGAATATTTGTCCAATCTTTACTTATGATTAAAATAAAGCTCAAGGAGTTTAAGAAAAATGTTGTGTATCAAGTATTTGGCTGAGTCAGAGCTTAAGATCTTCACTTCAACGAGACATTTGTAAAATTTGAATTTTCTACATAGGAAACCCAAGAATATTCCTTACCAATAAAACATCTATGATCTGTGTCAGTTGTTGAGAATAGTGAAGGTATATAACATCAGCAGTTTTACAAATTTAGATAAAGCTAGGTGCGGTGGCCCACACCTGTAATCCCAGCGGCTCAGGAGGCTGAGACAGGAGGATTGAGAGTTCAGAGCCAGCCTCAGCAACAGTGAGGTGCTAAGCAACTCAATGAGACCCTGTCTCTAAATAAAAAACAAAAATAGAGCTGAGGATGTGGCTCAGTGGTTGAGAGCCCCTGGATTCACTCCCCCCCCAAAAAAAATTACATAAATATATTTTTTTATCTTTTAGCATAGTATTACTCATGGGGATTGATTGGTGTTTTGTACATTTTGTGAATAATTTTAATAGCAATTTCTACATGAAAGTTTCCTATAAACAGCTCTTCCCTTGTGCAGGATATTTCATCTTCTCTCAAATCTATTTTTAACACATAATTGTTATTTTCCAAAAACTGTGGAAGATGTTAATTGAATTTTCTAGGTTTTAATTGATTTTTTTTGTATCATCTCAGTTTTCAGAACATTTAAGCTTCTTGCCTGTGCTCAGAAACTTGGGAGTCCCCAAAATAAATCTCCAATTAATTCAGATAGCATTTCCAGCAGTTACAGTAGAAAGAGTGCAATAAACATGGTAAATTTTTTCTTTAATTCCTGCATGCGATTTGCATATCTCTCTCATTGGCAAAGATGGTTAATTCCAAAGGAAAATCAATTAGTAAGCTTGATGTATGAGCTTCTTTTTGGATTCTGCCTGTGACCCTGAGTCCCCACACCTGCGCTCACAGCAGTAAAGTAGCTTTCGCTCAGCTTCCGAGTTGGCTCTGTGTCAGCTGCGCTCTGTTCCAGACCACGTCCATTTTCATTCTGGGGTCAGTGATTTTTGTTTCTATGTGCTGGTGTGTGCACCTGTGCACACTCACAAACATGTATTGTGGTATATTTTCATGTAGTGTTGTTGATGGAGCTTTGGATTCAAATTTGTGAGGTTCAAATCTCCTACACCCTTTTAATTTTTTTTTTTTTTTGAGGGGGTAAAGGGGTTTGAGTCAATTTTCTGTCAGTTACTAAGAGAGTCATAAAAATCTTCCCCCTCAACGATGAATTTTCATTGTTCTGTTTATACATTTTGATTCTTTGTTGTGTAAGGGAAACAAATTTATGATGATTTTATATGATTTGAAGTTTTTAATCATTGTGGTGGGGTTCTCTTTAAGGTTAAAAGCATTACTAACAACACAGCCTGTTGTTAATCTAGTTATGCCAACATTCTGATGGGCAGAGTTGACCTGTTTGGTTAGGTTCTTTATTAATCTTTTTTTGGGGGAGGGGCTAGTTTACTTCTGTCATAAATAGCTTTTTGTTAAAATTTTTATTAATCTTGCAATCTTGGTCACTTGAAATGGAACATGTAGTCTGTTTACATTTATTATAGTTAATGAGATATTTGGAAAATTCTCTGCCTATTTCTATTATTTTTCCTTCCTCCTACCGAGTTTTCTTTTTTTGCCTTCTTTTGGATGCTTGATTTTTCTTGTTTCAGTTTTCCCCATCTACCAGTTTGAATTTTAGAAATTTTCTTGATTTTATGTGTGGCTACACTAGAACTTGTAACATGAATACTGAACTTTGCAAAGTCTAGAATTAATCAATATTTTAACTCTGCTCCAAAGAAAGCAGAACCTTGTAGAGGTTTCCTCCCTGTGAGGAAAACTGGAATTAAACCTACTTCTTTGGGGGCTGGGGAATGTAGCGTAAGCCGTAGCGCACTTGCCTGGCATGCTCGGGGCGCTGGGTTCGATCCTCAGCACCACATAAAAATAAAGATGTTGTGTCCACTGAAAACTAAAAATAAATACTAAAAATTTCTCTCTCTCTCTCTCTCAAAACAAACAAACAAACAAACAAAAAAGCAAACCTACTTCTTTGGGTCATCCCGTGGTGGAAGGTGTTTAGATACTAAATACTTAATAGTGGGGCAGTACCAGACAGACTTCTCCAAGATGCGGAGGCAAAACACATTGTCTTCTATGTCTCATGTAGGTGGGACAGACATTGTATGGTATTAAATGGTACGTAAAGACGAAGAGGAAGGAGCTATAAGTGGTGTTCTGTGTTAATTGACTCAGTGTGATCAGAGCTGTGATATTTGTGTTCCTAGGTTATTGTGGTATGAAAATAGTTTCTTTTTCACTTAGCTCTGGGTGACCAACATATAGACAATCCCAGTGCGACACAGCACTGAGTAAAAAGATACACCACCAAGGCACACCAGTGTGTGAAGGAGAGGTCTGCTTGTCAGAAGTCCACATTTCTGTTGAACATGCCACCTTCAGTCCTTAAGCTCCTAATGTTGATTATAAGTGACAGTTGAAACACTCTTTGTGACTGAACATAACAGAAATATGTAGGGATCAGCACCTTTTTGAAGTATCACCTTTGTCTAGACTAAATGAGGGTTTATAAAACTCAGATATTTTATTTTGGCACTGAGTATTGAACCCAGAAGCACTCTACATCTGAGCTACATCCCCAGCCCTTTTTATTTTTTATTTATTTTATTTTAGTTTTTGGTATTTTTAGTACAGGGGATTGAACCCAGAGGTGCTTAACCCTGAGCAACACAGCCTAGTTTTGTTGTTGTTGTTTTGAGAGTGGGTCTCATTGAGTTCCCTAGGGTGTGGCTAAATTACTAAAGCTGGCTTTGAACTTGAGATCCTCCTGCCTCAGCCTCCCAAATCACTGGGATTATAGGCATATGCTACCATGCCTGACCTTTTTTTTTTTTTTAAACTTTGAAATAGGATCTTGCTAAATTGCTAAGTCTGGCTTTGAACTCCTGCCTCAATCTCCTTGGTCTCCTGAGATTACAGGCCTGCACCACTGTGCCTGGTCCCTTCCTGAAAGTTTTTGTAGACAATATGATTGAATTTTTTCCTAGAATGATAAAACACAGCTTAATGTTTTCCCCTGAATGAGTTCAGGAGTTGGATTTCATTTTAGTGCTGTTTTAATTTAGTTTTTATTGAAGCTGCTTCTTATTTTGGAAAGTAGTAATTTAACTTGCTTTATAAAGAAACACTTAAGGGCTAGGGTTATAGCTTAGCAGTAGAGCCCTGGCCTGGCACGTACAAGGCGCTGGGTTCAATCCTCAGCACCACATAAAAATAAATAAATAAACGTACCATATCCAACTACAACTAAAAAAAAAAACAAAGAAACGAAACACTTAAAACATAGCCAAATACACACCTCCTTTACTATTACCATAAATGATCCAGTACTGACAAAATTCTAGAATGTTCTTTGTATCTTTGTCACTGTGTAGACATTGTTTTTAGGAAAACATAATAAATATATATTTTCTTCGTTAACAATCTTGTAAAATTCCCCCAGTACTTAAGAGATCTCAGATTTAAATATGTACATATTATCCAGGTACTTGTAACTAAGTGTTCAATGCATATTAACTAGCTTAGAATTATTCAACTTACATACTTTGGGGGTGAAGTTTATATATACAACCCTCCAGAATAACAGGTGAAATTTCTGAAAACTTATTTTACATGACTCACCTAAGTCACATAGGGTTCACTCCTGAAGGCTGACCAACAATAAAATTTTTAAAAACAGTCATTGTTCCTCTAAAAGCAGAATTTCTATACGATCCAGCATTTCCACTTTTGGGGATAGTCCCAAAGAAGTGAAAGTGGAATGGATACTTGCACATTCATGTTCATGGCAGGATTATTCATAGTGGCCGGAGATGGAAGCAATCCAGGTGTCCATTCATGGAGGAGTGGGTATCCACAGACAGTGGAGTATTATTTAGCCTTAAAAAGGAAGGAAATTCTGATACATGCTACAGCATGGATGCTAAGTGAAATAAGCCAGATGCAGAAGACAAGTTCTATGTGATTCCTCTTACAGGAAGGACCAAGAACAGTCAAATTCATAGAGACATAAGGTAGAAGGAGGGATGGTTGCCAAGTGCTGGGGGAAAGGAGGAGAATAGTTGTTTAATGGATGCAGAGTTTCAGAGTTGCAAGATTAAAAAGTACTGTACGTGGACAGTGGCGATATCACACGAGAGTGTGAACGTACCTAACATTACAGAACGTACACTTAGACATGGCTAAGTTGGTAGATTTTTATGTTAAGCATTTATTATCACATATTTTAAGAAAACCTACCAATTAAGGTGCTATCAGGTGTTATCGGTACTGTGAGGAGGCTTGTATGCCCTTGGGAATATCTGGTCATTGCTTGGCATGGCAGTCCCATACCAGGGTAAAAGCTGTTAACCTCAGGTCCCTCCAGCTTGCCTAGTAGTGAGAAGTCACTTTTCTCTCTATGGGTCAGCTTCATGTTCTCACCTCTTCCCTAGAAAACCTCAAGAGCAACAGGTTCTTCAGCAGCAAGGATGGGTCACTGACCAGATCACTGGCCTTGAAGTCCAGCTACTCTGGAATCAGCTTGTGGAGAGACTACTGAGGCAGTTAGGTGGCATTGCCTGGTGAGCCAAAGAAGGCATCCTCTTGAACAGAGTACAGGGATGTCCCCAGGACACACCAGGGCCTTGCTTGGACACTTAGCCCTGCTCCCAGCCTACACGACCAGAACCTGCCCAGACACAGGCCAGCCCAAACAGAGTAAACTTCGTCCAAGGTAGGAACTGCCCTCTGTCCATGGTCCAAGGGATGGAGAGGGCAGTGGTCTCAGGTCTGGTCATAAGCCACAGTGGAAGGACCAGCAATCTTCAGTTCTTTAGGCCAGAAGAAATTGAAGTATAATGGCCCCTTCTGTTATCACAGTGCAGCTGCTCTCAAGTAGAAAGGAGAGGCTGTTTGTACACTTGTAATTCTGTATAAAACAGAACCATTATCCTGACTTTAGAAAGTGATAAAAACTCGGCTAAGTGCGTTTGTAGCTGGTCTGCAGCACCCAGGGTGTAGTGTGGCTGGGGCGTGTTATGAAATGAGGTGGCAATGATGGCACCTGTTGTCTGTACCCCGTAGGCATGACAGGGACACAGTGCCTCCCAATGATATCAAGGTGATGAGGCTGTTTTGGTTAAGGGTCACTCATTGACCAAAACATACTGAACATATGTGGAGCAGGAAGAGCTGTGCTCGATCCTGAGGGAATACTGAGATCAGGAGCCTGGTCCCAGCCCTGGCTGCCTCCAGGGGTGCTTATTTAACCTCTATAAGCCTCCGAGCAGATACCTGGGAACTTTCACCCATGAAATAACATGGTGAATAAATGATTGAGCACAGAAAGTATTCCATAAGTGCTAGTTATTTTTATTTGCTTAATGGACAATAATTACTTAATAAATAAAGGTTTGAACAGCTAATGACAACACTGCTACTGAGACTCCACCCAGTCTCAGAGTAAGCACGCTGAAGTGCTGTGAGAAAGAGTACACTAAAAGTGAGGGGTTTTGGTTTTGTTCTATCTTGGGGTTTTTTTCGAGGTGCCGAGGATTGAACTCAGAGCCTCACACGTGGCATGCAGTGCCCTATCACGGAGCCAGACCCCAGCCTTTAAAACAAACGTTTGCTTAGAATGCACAAAAGATAGAAATCCTGACTAGTGCAGTTGGGAGGCTTTGCACAGGAATTGGCATTTGCTCTGAGGGTTGGAGGTCGAGTGGGCGAAGTCTCTTTAGGCAGCAACTGCAGGAGCCAGGTTTGGAAGTGTGGAAACAGTAGATGACCTGGCCGTTGAAGCATGGAGACTTGGGGCAGGGGCATGGTGGAGTCTTGGGACAGGGGCGTGGTGCCATGGTGGGTGAGGCAGGTTGGGCCTGCTGGGAAGGATTGGGTGGGAGGCAGGGAGATGGCCACTGGAGACCAGCTGCATGCTGAGGTGGTCAGAAGAGCAGAGGGTGAGCTTGCTTTCTAGTCAGCAGTTCTTCAGCTCCATCACGGGACTCCAGACCAGGGCTGATAATTGCAAGGATTTCTTCCTGAATATGGTATTCTGCTTCCTTCACTATGTTCGGACACTAATGCAGTGAGGGAATTTCTGAAAGCAGTTAGTTAGCAATGACCAGATGAGAGTGGGAGAGACGTCCACTTGGTGTTTGATGTGTCCCACATTCCTCTGGAATTTGCTTTCTTTGGGCTTGTGAAGACCAGGTGACTGGCTGGGCAGAACCAAGGGGAGCTAAGGCTCAAGACTTTCAGACCTGAAAGGAATCTGGGTTGCTGCTTTCACAGGGTGTAGGGAGGAAAGGTCCTGCCTTGGGTGATGCTGCTGTGCCAGCCTCATGTAGTGTGTTGGGCCTTCGTCACTCATTTCAGGCGTCTTCTGACAGCTGGGTGAGATAGGAGGCTGAGTCAGATGAAAGGACTTGTTGAAGAATCCTGTCCAGGTCTGTGTGTCCTCAGGTCCTGCTTTCTGATCATCCTTTATGCACTTGACTTGCACAAGGGCGCGTATTACTAGTGCTGAGGTGGGGCTTTTAACTGGTGGCTGGTTCTGTCCTGTGCCCTTTTATACAGAAAATGCCTCATTAGTGGATGTCTCTTATTTATAACTGTGGTCATGAAGCCCATGCACCAGGGACTCTTCCAGATGCTGAGCATACAGAGGAACTACATGTCCCTAACCTTGTGGAGCTCAGTTAGAAAAGCAGGCACGTGGAGTCACAGTGAAACAGATATAAGGAGGTCAGAGGAGCAGGTGATCAGAGTCCAACTTCTAGCCAGCAAATGGATGTTTGTGTTGACTGCTGGTGGCCCTATCAAGCTTGGGAGTGGGGGGGTGGGGTGACCAGCTGGAGAGGGCATATTCCTAGTCCCTGGCCTGGCCCAATTCTGGTGCCTCTCAGGGGCCTTTTCACTCCAATGCCTGGCAGTTACTTGGGCAGCACGTCCTGGTCCTCTGTGATAGGCAGCCCTGACTGTTGTGGCCAGGCCTTTCCTATCTACCCTTCTACTTGCCTCATGCCCACCCTGCATCTGCTCCTTGGTTCTTCCTCCACCAGCTTCCTGTGGCCACCCTCCCCTCCTGTCATTGCCGTGACAGCTTGTCACTGCTCACAGCACCTTTGTGCAGCCCAGAGCAGGAGCACAGGGTGGAGGCGCCGTGGAAGTGGTTGTCTTGGCATGTGGCTTCCCTTGTGCTCCTGAGCACTGTGGCTGTCCTGTGAGACTTGGACATGGCTTGGCTGGATGGTGTGCTGTGGCCTGCAAAATGCTTATCAGGTTTTGAAGGTTTAGTACAAAAGAGAAAGTTAAAATTTCATTGTTCTTTTTTGTTGCTGTTGTTGTTGTTGTTTGTTTTGTTTTGTTTTGGACTTGGGATTGAATACAGGGCCTCACATGTGCTGGCAAGTGCTCTGCCATCCAGCTAGGTCCCCAGCCCTTTTCTTTTCTCCTTTCCCTTTCTTTCCTGGTACTGGCAATAGAACCTAGGGGAGCTGTGCCGCTGAGCTTCCCAGGCTTGCCTTAAACTTGAGATCCTTCTGTCTGCTTCAGTCTCTAAGTCGCTGAGATTATAGGCATGTGCCATCATGGCTGGCCCAACTTCAGTAATTTTAAAATGTTGATTACATGTAAAAATATTATATTGGATTTATTGGGTCAAGTACAGTATATTACTGAAGTTACATTTATCTGCTTTTTATTTCCTTATGACTTTGGTATTGCCACTGTAATTTAAAATTGTATATCTGCTTGCATTGTGTTTCTGTGGAATGGCACTAATAATGTGAACGATCTCTGGAGAAACACCCTCTGAGATGCAGGTGACAACTTTTGAGTTTTAGAATAATTTAGAACCCCGGGCTGGGGATATAGCTCAATTGGTAGAGTGCTTGCCTCGCATGTACAAGGCCTTGAGTTCAGTCCCCAGCAACACACACACACACACATATACACAGAATACTTTAGACCTCCATTTCTTTTTTTTTGGGGGGGGGGGTGCTAGGGATTGGATACAGGGGCATTAAACCACTGAGCCACACCCCCCCACACCACCTTTTTTTAAACCCAGTGCCTCACACATGCTAGGCAAGTGCTCTCCTGCTGAGCTGTTTAGGACCTCACTAAGTCACTGAGGCTGACTTTAAACTCTCAGTCCTCCTGCCTCAGCCTCCTGAGCTATTGGGATTACAGGTGTGCACCACTGTGCCCAGCTCAGACCCCCTGTTCTTGATGTAAAATATATTGTATTGCCATATGAAGACATAACTTTAAACATAATCAGATTGTATTTGCTTAAAGAATAAAATAGTATTTTCCCAACTTAGTTGTCTTGTAAAGTTTAATACACAGAGTAATGAAGTAATAAAAAAAAAGCTCAATAAAAGTTTGAAATCAGATTTATTTCTAAATTTATCATTGTGAGACTTCAATTAAAATGCTGGGATGGAACTGCTTTGAGGAAATGGTTGTCACCTCTTGCTCTGGGGGTTGTCATTTGAACTTCTCCGAGGCCTTCCTCCTTCTTCCCACTTAATAAGCAGATATTCTTGAAGGTACTGTGTGCCTGTACCTTTTTGTTGCTGTTGTTCTATTTAGTTGTTCATGACAGCAGAATGCATTTCAATTCATTATACGCAAATGGAGCATAGTTTTTCATTTCTCTGGTTATACACAGTATACAGTCATGTGTACCTAGGGTAATGATGCTGTTCTTTAGTTTCAGAACACAGTAGGAAACTGGCCAGAACCCAGCTGTGTCCACGTTATTTCTAGTGAGAGGGATAGGCAAATAAACAGAATGTCAGGGAATACCCAGGGTACCTCATGACTTTGGGCTGCCCAAGTGGGAGCAGGGTCCTCTCTGGCTGTCATGGGAATGCCTTCACGTGGGGTATGCTTTAGGTCAGCATGACAGTGTGGCCTTGTGAAGTAGTCTGGTTCAGAGTTTACTTTGAAAATAGGTGCAGGACCTAATAATGGTGGGTTGAAGGTGGGGGTCTCATGGCAAAGACGACTCACAAATGACATCTTTTACTTAATTGTGATCTGCTGGAAAAGAGTTCAGCAAATTGTCAGTTTTGTGCTGCAGGTGTCCGGCTTGAGATGCCTCTCAGCCACGCAGGGAGGGAACACACAAGCCTGGAGATGAGGAGCTGGGCCAGAAATGTATGGCCTCTGATGCCATGGGTGGATAAAATCACACAGAAATGTCCATGGCCCTGAGGACTGCAAGCTGGGCCCCAGGGCATGTGGTACTTCCAAGTGCCTGAGAGGAGGAAGTAAAAGGTACCGGGAAGGAAGGGCTTTGACATGGGAGAAACTCAGGAAAGGTTGTCCCAAAGCAGGTGACATTTGGAGATGGAAGGAAGGGGCCCCTGCTTTGTTATGCTGGTGTTTGGAGGTGGCATCATTTGGGGGCAGAGGGTGGCAGTGGTTGAACGTGTGTTTGGGGCACTCAGGAGATGGGAGCTGCCGGGAGATGAAGCCAGAGCAGCCCAGGCCTGCGAGAAGTCTGTCAGGAAGAGTGGAGTGGGAGGGGGCAAGAGGAAGACAAGTTGGTTCTTCTGTTGGTTTGCCTGAGAGGTGTTGAGCAATAGAGCTGAGACATGATGGATTTAGGAGGACACTCAGTTAAGAAGGCACAAGGATAATAATCCATGGTGACCAAGGAGGTGATGGGTTAGGGTTGCAGCTGTGGGAGTTGTATGAGAGGTGTGGCCTCTGGATGGAGACCGGCAGGGCTCAGTGAGGTTTCATTTCTTGAACAGGATATTAGGCATGGCTCTGTTATTCTTTCTTCTTCTTCTTCTTTTTTAAATTAGTAACTTTATTAAATCTCAGTCCTTGACCTCATGTCTTTTTTGTTTTTAAATATTTTTTAGTTGTAGATGGACACAGTACCTTTATTTATTTATCAATATGTGGTGCTAAGGATCAAACCCAGTGCCTCACACATGCTAGGTGAGCGCTCTACCACTGAGCCCCAGCCCCAGCCCTCTTTCTTCTTTTCATTAAATTTGTATTGAAATGTCATAAGTTCTCCCTAAAAATCATTTTAAACTTTTGATGATAATTTCTCATTTATAAAGACATTTACTTGTTGAATTTTTATATTGTATTAAAATCAATTCATTGCTCTCATTGTCCTACAGGATGAATGGATGGATAGATAGATAAATAGATAGATAGATGGATGGATGAGACAAACCAAACCCTGCTGGTCTTTTGTGTTAGAATTTAGGAGGAGCTCATCCCTAGAAGCCCTTCCAGTTGCTTGTTCTATCAGTTCTTAATGTAGCCCTTTGCTGCCACCTAGTGTTAGAGTTTTCTTTTGGAGTTTTTTTGCAGGGGTGGTGAGGAAGGAGCTTTTTAAAACCTGAATAAAGGAAATTCAATTTAATTCCAAATGCATTGCTGTTCTTGGTGACTTTTTTTTTTCTTTAAATAATAGACAAGGGCTGGGGTTGTGGCTCAGAAGTAGAGCGCTCGCCTAGCACATATGAGGCCCTGGGTTCGATCCTCAGCACCACATATAAATGAATAAAATAAAGGTATTGTGTCCAACTACAACTAAAAAATAAATATTAAAATATAATAACAATAATAATAGACAAGGGGGCTGGGGTGGTGGTTCAGTGGTAGAGTGCTTGCCTAGCACGGGTGAGGCACTGGTTTCGGTTCTAGCACCACATAAAAATAAACAAAAATAAAGTTCTATCAGCAACTAAAATAAATAGATAAATAAATAATAGACAAAAGTAATAATCCATGTCTTCTTATCAAGTACCATTACAATACAGATAAAACAAACCAGATACCTAAATATATAGATGTCTGGTTCTGATAGAGTGGATTAATATAAAATCTATATAATGATTAAAACTTTTATGCTGTTGTTTTTTTTTTTTTCTTTTAAACTATGGTGCCAGGAGAGCTCTGAGGCGACCCCTCTAGAACATGAAACAAACCCTGATCCCATATAATCCATCGTAAGTCTCACCCATGAGGAGCAGTAATCTGGCTGGGTTGAGGAGCCCCTGATTTTTGATGTTAATTCCTTATTCCCTGGTCAAAGATATTTTGGCCTAGACTGTGGTAACCTTCTCTATTTTTAAGTAAAATCTTTTTATCATGTTCAGTCATCTACATTTGGAAAGTAGGATATGATATTTGGAGAGAAGACAGTTAAAGAACAATGAGTGGCAATGAATCTACTTTAGATAACCTTGAAAAATAGCTTCATAGCCAGAGGGACTTGTGACACTATTTGCCAGCAGCTACTCCTTGTTTTGGGAATTGGCCAGACATAGTACAGCATAATCATACTTTCATGTGAGAGTCGTTTTTTCCTTTAATGGCTGTTGCTGCCTCAAAAGGGTTAGGCAAAAGAATTTAAGTTGCCATTTCTTGTTGGTAATATTGGTAGACTCATGATGTGTTTCGTGTTTACTTTCTAGATGGGCTACCTTATAAGAATCCCATTACAGCCAGACACAATGGTGCACACCAGTAATCCCAGCTGCTTGGGAGGCTGAGGCAGAAGGATCTAAAGTTCAAAGCCAGTCTCAGCAACTTGGCAAGGCCCTAAGCAACTTAATGAGACTCTTTCTCAAAATATAAAATAAAAAGGGCTGGGGATGTGGCTCAGTTGTTGAGCAACCTGGGTTCCATACCTGGTACCAGGAAAAAAGAAAAAAAAAAGAAGAAGAATCCCATTAGACTGCAGGTCTGGAGTTGTTTGCTGGGATTTTTCTGAGTTAATTTGTTATGTGGATCTTCCACTATCCCCCTGCCTCCCACTGCTGAACAGAGCCTAGACATAGATTTTTTTAAAGGAAAAATAAAAGAATGTCTATTTCTTTGGAGTAGTGCAGTTGGGAACAAAAGGAAAAAATGACTTGTTTGGAGAGAAATCTGAGGGGGAGAGCGCTGCTGGCTGCTGTGCAGGTGGTGCCGGTGGAGGGTGCCCTGAGCCCACAAATGGATATGTGGGACTTTAACTTATTTCATGTTCATTTCTGTAAAACAAATTGATTTAATCTGCATACTAATTTAATTCACTTGCTATGTAGAATTCTCTTGACTAGTTGGTAAACGGAAAAGTAGAAGCACAGTCTAGCCATTTATTAGCACTGCAGCCTTGAGCAAATTTCTTAAGCCTCAGTTCCATACTGGAAAATGTGTGCAGTTGTAAGGAGAGTGTGCCGCGGGTAACCAGCGCAAAAACCCTACCGGGTGCTTGGCACAGTGCTTAAAGGCCCAGGTGGTAGTGAATGTCAATATCAATATTATCATTTGTGCAAATATCACTGAAACTAAGAGTGGAAACAAAGGCAGAGTCTTGGCATGGACCAAGAAGTTACATTAGAAAGTATTTAGTATTAAATATGGACAAATGTTGATAAAGGAATATTGTGTTTTTAAGTTTTACCCTGGGAGGAGTTTATAAGTTGTAAGAAATGTACACTTTAATTGGTCAAGGAAAACATCCATCCTCAGGAATCTTTTCTTGATTCCAATTAAAAAAAAAACAAAAAAAAACCAAAGGCTACTGGCTTGCTTTCCAGATTTTACTAACTAATCGTAAAAAGTTTTAATTTGGAATTTAGAATTAAATCACATCAGTAAGTATTTAATTATGTTATATACTTCCCAAGCCAGCATGGTGGCACACACCTGTAATTCCAGCTACTCAGGAGGCTAAGGCAAGAGGACTGCGAGTTCAAGGCCAGCCTTGGAAACTTAGCAAGATCCTGTCTCAATGGGCTGGGGCTGTAGCTCAGTGGCAGAGTGCATGCCTAGCATGTGTGAGGCACTGGGTTCGATCCTCAGCACCACATATTTTTTTTATAAACAAATAAAATAAAGGTACTCTGTCCATCTAGAACTACCCAAAACTTTTTTAAATCCTATCTTTTGGGGAGCAGTATCCCCAAAAAAGTGTGCTCCCCAAAAAGATAGACTTACCCATCCCCCAACGTGCAGTCGTGAAGTAAAGATGGGGGACCTTTGGGGCTGGGGTGGTGGCTCAGTGGTAGAGTGCTCACCTAGCATGCATGAGACACTGGGTTCAATCCTTGGTGCCACATAAAAAAACAAACTAATGTATCCACCTAAAACTAACGATAAATAAATAAATATTTAAAAAAAAAAAAAAAAAGATGGGGGACCTAGGGCAGTCACACAGAATAGCCAGAAACTCCAATATCTCATGTGTGTCAGATGTCTGACTGGGTTTGTTCCGTTTCCTGCCCAGGCTGCTGTCCTCTGAATAGGCTTATTAGCTTGGTGAGTATTAGGAGTGACTGGAATGCCCTTCCTCACAGTGTTCTCTGGGCAGCACAGGGCCCTAGGGAAGGAAGCTGGGGGAGACCTGCATAGTGTCTCCTCGCTGAGCAGGCTTCCCCTTCTCTCCCCATCTTCATCTCCTTCTCTCCTCTATTGCTCACTGGTGCTTTGGAGGTGGCCACGGAGCCTTCATAATGAAGGGCTCACTGACCACCTATCTCCTAGTCAGGCAGTTCAAATGACGCCCTTTCTTTCATCCTCCACATCACCTCTTGGTTCTCTGAAAATTTCTAGACTTCTGCACTGCACTTAGTTTACATTTTGCATAATTACAAATTTATATTTTACATACTGTCTTGTTTTATATGTTTATATATAAAAAAATCTTAGACTGGCCTTAAGAGCATAACAATGTCCTATACTTTTAAAAATGCTGGGATATAAGTACTTTTTTAATTCAAAATTTCTTTAGTTGCAGATTCTTTATTAAGTGCAAACCAAAGTAGCTCTTGGTAAGTGATCTTGATAATGAGTGGCCGCTAAGGCATATGTCCGGAGGCTAGTTTGTTTGATGATCCACTTTGACACTTACATGCACTGTTTTTTGCAGGGCGATCTAAAAGCTTACCTGCGCAATGAGCAAGAGCACGTGCGGGGGGACTCACAGACCATGCTGCTGCAGAGGATGGCCTGCGAGATCGCTGCGGGGCTGGCGGCCATGCACAAGCTGCATTTCCTGCACAGGTGGGTGTGGCTGGGCACAGGTGCCTCATGCATCTCTACTGTTGTGTCCATAGAGGCTATGCAGTTTGTGAAAAGGCACTAAGGAACCTTTAGGAGCACAGGTTGTGGAGTGAATCCTTGGCTTAAACAAATAGAAGTAGTTCTTCCCAGTGTCCAGGTAAAGGTTGAGTTGGGTTTCATTTAAACCAATACTAGTGAATTAAAACGTCTTAATACAGCTTAAGATCTAGAAATTATTTCCAGAATTTCAAAGAGTTAAAAAGCGTACATGCCGCAGAGTAGGGAGTAAACAGGCCCAGTCTCCCTGGTGACATCCTGCTTGCTGTGTTTTTTTCATGTCACCTCTAGGCATCTGATTGTACTACTAGACACTGTGTCCTGGTTCACACCCCAGCGCAAGGCCAGCAGCATCTTTTCATAGAAGGTCACAGCATTGGCTTCTGGCCAGCTAAACAGTTGGCTTGCAGGTGCCAGCTCAGAAGCAAGGGTGTCAAGGGCTTGGATCTGGGGGCCTGTCCTCGTGTCCAGGGTAGAGGTGGTCACAAGCGGTTTGGGCAGTGCAATGATCCAGGTAGTATTTCTGTTGAAATCTTTCAAGGACTGCATGAAATAACCTCTGCACTTTGTATTTTGTTCAGGTCATTGTTGGTGGTTTTCATAATGAAAACAGCCAAGGGTTTTGAGTTCTATATCACATGGACTCTGTTCGGTGAACCCCAAAAGAGATTTCTACTTATTATCTTCCAGGCTTTTGACCTCAGATTTATGTTTAAAAGACAATTTAATTTCTTAGATATCTGGGGAAACCAGGATGATCTCATTAGTTGGCTGACTAAATCATGTAGCTCTTAATAACCCAAAGACCTGAAAGGGAATACCTGTGTCTTGACTTGAGGGAGGTGTCTGTGAAGTATTGTATTAAAAAAAAAAAAAAAAAAAAACCAGATTGCAGATTAATACATTCATAGTATGACTATAACTTTTTAAAGTAAGACCTGGTTGCATTTGTTAGGAGTGTGTGGACAGGCTTAGAAAAGTTCCCCGCTTCATAGTGGGGAAAAAACGGAAGCTAATCTTTTTCCTACACATCTGCATGTTATTTGACTTGCAGTAATGAACAAGTCGTTCTGATAAAGTGTTCTTAAAAGACCTAAAAGGTTATGGGTTTCTTCAGGCCCAAGGTAGAATTCCTTACATAGAACTTAAAATGTAAATACCTGTTCATGTGATAATGGAGAAATCCTGTATTTAGTCTTTGAATCTTTTATAACATGTTAATATCTAGCATGATTTTTATTGTTAATCTTTTGTCAAATACAGATGATTATTGCCTAACACTTGCCTTAGGGATTTTTTAAATTTTGGAGAAGATAACATTTAGAAATCAGAATTGGGGCTGGGGATGTGGCTCAAGTGGTAGCACACTCACCTGGCATGCGCGGGGCACTGGGTTCGATCCTCAACACCACATAAAAGTAAAAAAATAAAGATAGTGTGTACACCTAAAACTAAAAAATAAATATTTTTAAAAAAATCAGAATCAGCAGCTTAAAGTTACCAAAGACAGCTAGAAATTGTGTTTATAAAGCCCAAGTACCTTTCACTAGTATATTTTAAAAATTAGCCAAGGTGTCAGTGTAAATCGTATTGTCTTGTGAGTTTCCTTGAGTTAAAGTTTTACCTAATTTAGAATTTGTGGACTTTAAAAACAAAGATGATAAATTAAATCACATGATTTGGGCTTTATTCAAATACAAACAAAAACTCAAGGTAAAGAAAAAAGAAAATCCTTGAAAGCATTGACAGATTTTTCAAACATCATTGCAGATGTTTTAAAAGTAGCCCTTATTTTATGTAAAAGTTTGTGTGGGTCAGGATTTTATGTTTTAAGTTATTTTTTTGTGTGAGTAGCCTATTGTATGGTGTATTTAAAGTTGGGATTTAGAATATTTATTGGTTGAGTTGCTGTGTTGATTGGGTTGAAGTAGAGCAGCCCACCTGTCCAATCCAGGGTTGTCACTCATTGGGAACTGGTTAAGTTTTGTTTCTCTGTAATGTTTGAGAAGAGCCTTATGGCTGGGTTCCAGGCAGCCTGTGTTTCTGAGTGGCCCACCCCAACGGTAGCCTAGAATCCAAGACCACCGTCTTCTGCCTGTGTCCTCTTCCTGAGTAGTAAGATGCCATCAGGTCACTGCAGTAGGCTTAGTGGGAAGTCTCCATCAGGGGACATTGCCCTTGTGCTGGCTCTGGTAACCGGAGGCCTTGAGGAGGTAGGTCCTGGGTGATGTCAGTACACCGAAGAGCTTCTTCAGACTATGTCTTGTTCTAAAGTTCAAGGTACTTTTTGCTAAGAACACTGAGGTCACTAAGTTTTCCATCCACCAGAGTGTAAGGTAATCAAGCATTATAGGGGCACAGTAAATAAGCCCTTGGTAGCCCAATGAGTTGGCACACACCAGGAATCCCAGTGACTCAGGAGGCTGAGGCAGAAGGATCCCAAGTTTGAGTCCATCCTCAGCAACTTGGCAAGACTCTATCTCAAAATAAAAGGGCTGGGAATGTAGCTTAGTGGTAGAGCACCCCGGGTTAAGTTCCTAGTACTGGGGAAAAAAGACCCTTAGTTAAGTGTCTTTTTATGTGTTTTTGTTGTTGTTGTTGTTGTTCGTTTGTTTATTTTAATTGATTGTACCCTGTGTGTCCTTATTGGTAATGCTTACTTTGTCACCAATCAGGGAGCTCTACCTCTGGTCTGGCTATTTTTTTATTTTGTTTAAGAATTTTTTTTTAGTTGTAGATGGAGACAATGTTTTTATTTTATTTATTTATTTATTTATTTATTTATTTATTTTGTGTGTGTGTGGTGCTGAGAGCAAACCTAGTGTCTCAACATGTGCTAGGCAAGTGCTCTACCTCTGAGCCGCAACCCCATCCCTGGTCTGGCTGCTTTTTAATCCAGTTATTAGGGGTTTTCCTTAATTTGTGTGTCAAATCTTAAAAATTCCTTTTAATATTTACTGTTGTCAAGATGGGTCTTGAAGGAAAAAATACATACATGGCAATATGTGTTTGTTTGCTTTTAATTCATTTAAGTTCAAATTAAAGCTACAGACAGTGCCTGGCATACACTGGTGTTAAATGAGAAGAAGAACTAGAACTCCAACAACACTTTGCTTTCCTGATGGAAACAAGGACTCCCCTTCAGGCTGTGCAGTTCTAATGTCGTGGACACCTGTGATGCTCTGTGAGGGGGCATGGGCAAGGGGCAGGCAGGCCAGGCCTCTGTCTTCACTAGTGGACTGATAATGCCAATGCCAAATTCTCCAGATTGATGTAGAGTAATGAAGTCATGGAGCGCTTGGTGTTATGTCCAGCCTGATGACACACTCGGGAAAGAAGTGGGAGAGGAGATGATGATGGCCATGATGATAATGAAGACAATTAGGGGTGGGCCTAGTTTCCTTTTGGAGTTTTAATTTTCTTGCTTTTTTGGATTAGTAAGGTAAAGACACATAAACTTCCTAGGATAAGTATTCACTGATTGCACTTACATAGTCTACAAAGTTCAAGTATAGAGAAGGTGAGAGATAGGGAAATGTATTTAAAATCAAAGCTACATTCTCAGCTAATGCTCCAGCAGGAGAGTTAAAACATAGCCATGTTTGGCAGGATGATTACTACATAAAACAGTCTGTGAATACTTATTTGATTATTCTCAGAAATAACCCTGTGAGCCATGAGGATGGTGCAGCTATTAACCCCTTTTACAGAGCAGAATACTGAGGCTCAGAGTGGTTAACTGTTTCTCTGTGTCAGCCACTATTGCAAGGAGCAGTTTGAACCCAGGCACAAACACCATGTGTGCTCATTTATGCCAACGAAATGAATATGGTCTGGGGTAATCCAGGTAGGTTTTCAGAAGGAGGTGGCATTTTAGTGATCCTAAATGAGCGTAAATTAGAGGATGGGGAGATTAGGAAGCTGCTGGAGAATGCAGTAGTGAGAGGACATGTGTTAGGGGAGGAACTGAAGGAAAGGGAGTTGAGGGAGCTCTCAGTAGTCTAGTTTAACTGGCATAGAAGGTACACAGCAGCAGCGGGGGAAGAGAACCGAGGGGCAGCCGGAAACCAGAGCACAGACACCACCAAGACAAGGTCTCTGGACTCAGTCTGTAAGGGATGGGAGGGTACGTCTCCAATGAATGTGTCTGTCTGCATGTGCATACGTGATCACTTGCAGTGCAGTTTGGAGTGGTTCGGTGAGAGAAGACAGTACTGACTCAAAAGCCAAATAGAAATTTGTAGGTGGTGGCTGTCCATGGATGCTTTTAATTTTACTTCCTACATAAAAAAAAATGTGTTGGAGGCCAGAGACTGTTTTCTCTCTCATCATGTATTTCATATAGAAATGAGGAAAGGAACCAGTTTAAATTAGTTTAAACCCAGGGGGAAATGGAAGACACGGCTGCACTGAAAAGGTGATTAAAGAGCTTTCTTTAAAAAGGTGCCTGTTCCAGAGGGTGCATGGTTGACTTCCAGCTAACCTTGAGCGAAGAGAAGACTGTTGTATTCAGCCACAAAGAAGATGGAAATTTCTATCACACATTTGATAAATCCATCATGATTTTAACAAAGGGTGGTACAACTGGGCACAATGGCACATGCCCTAATCCCAGCCGCTCAGGAAACTGAGGCAGGAGGATCATGAGTTCAAAGCCAGCCTCAGCAACAGCAAGGTGTTAAGCAACTCAGTGAAATCCTGTCTCTTAATAAAATACAAAATAGGATCGGGTTGAGTGGTTGAGTGCCTCTGAGTTCAATCCCCAGTACAAAAAAAAAAAAAAGGTAGTGTTAAAAAAAAAATTATAGTCATTTTTTGTTAATGAATGTAGATACATACTAACAAGTTGTATCCAGCAACAGGTGAATAAAACAGGTACAACTTCTAGGCATATGGAATATCTGTGTAATTTATCACATTGGCAAGATCAAAGAAAAGAAATACATCAGTATCATTTAGTTCAGCAGCCATTCCATATTTTAATCTCTAATAGGAAAAATGAAAAATAATTTATGTAGCATAAGAACTGTTTATAAAACTCAAAAGCAAATATTCTAAATGGCAAAATAAAGCCTTTTCAATTAAATTACAAAGACAGAGATGCCCACTGTTTCCAATAATTTTCAATCTTTCTTTGAAGGTACTAGTGAATACAAACATGAGCAAGAAAATCATCAGTTTAAAAATAGTAGTTAAAGCTGGGTGTGGTGGCTCACACCTATACTCCCAGCAGCTGGGGAGACTGAGGCAGGAGGATCATGAGTTCAAAGCCAGCCTCAGCAAATGCAAAGCACTAAACAACCCAGTGAGACCTTGTCTCTAAATAAAATACAAAATAGCGCTGGGGATATGGCTCAGTAGTCGAGTGTCCCTGAGTTTAATCCCTGGTACCAAAAAAAAAAAAAAGAAAAGAAAAAAAAATAGTAGTTAAGATTTATTGAATGATTTCCAGTTAACAGCTGTTTTTCTCTGTACTAGGTGTAAATACACAGAAATAAGGGTGGAAAAAACTATTCTATGCATGATAATGCCAGAAATGTAAACTATGGGAACAAATTATGTGAGAAAGACACAGAACTTAAAAAAAAGAGAGAGAGAAAGATGCAGAACTATATGAAGCAGACTGTGAACTCTTATTGAAGCATATAAAACATGGGCAGATGGAAAGTTGTGTCATGATTTATGGTGGGAAGACAACAAAAAGATGTCAGTTAATTCAAAAAATTCCAGTTAGACTCCTAACAGGGTTTTCATGTTTGGCAGGGGGGATTTGGCTGAAATTATCATTAGCTTCGCATAGAAGAATAAGTGGTGTCTTAAGGAGCCATAAATATGAAAAAGAAAGGATCATGAGGGAAGAAGGGAGAGCCTACTTTACTAAATATCAGCATATACAGTAGGCCATTATAATAAAATCATGGTTTGGGCAGAGAAATGCACTAATAGTGCATGATACATATAGAAAGGGAATGAATGTATGGTTGGGCCGAGTGGGTGCACACCTGTAATCCCAGCAACTTGGGAGGCTGAGGCAGAAGGATTGCAAGTTCAAAACCAGCCTCAGCATCATAGTGAGGCCCCAAGACCCTGTCTCAAAACAGAAAAATTGGAGTGATAGCACCCCTAGGTTCAATTCTTAGTACCAGAAAAAAGGGAAAGAAAAAAAAAGAAGAAAGAAAGGAAGAAAGTGAATAATCAACAAAAGTGATATTTGAAGTCAGTGTTAAAAAGGGTGGCTATTTATTAAATGATGGCACAAGCCGTTATTGGGGAAATGGACCACCACATTATCCCATATATGAAGATACAACTCAAAGAATTGTGTTCCCAACAGAATTCTGAAAGATTATATGTATCACATAGGTGTGAGTGAGATCTTCTGAATTAAGATGGGAAACCTAAGAGTTATGAAATAAAAGGTGCATATAGTTGACTATAAAATTAAAACAATTTGTACAACAACAGATAACCATAAATAAAACCAACAGGCAATAGAGTTGGGAAGATGGATCTGCAGTGCAGATAGCAGCTCAAGGGCTACTATACCTAAGACTGAGCAACTAAAGGACTAGCTGCATCTGTTGCTGGTAGGCAGATGAAAAAAGAGTTTTTGTTTTGTGTTACATGTATATTATTACATTTTTTGAAAAGCCATGGGGCAATATCTATATAATTAAAAATACATATTCCCTTTAATTCCACGCCTAGACTATCCCATAGAAAATGGGATAGCACTAAAACTTCAAAATATGTGTTAGAAATAACTATTGCAGCATTATTTAAAGGGGTTATAAACAGAACAAAAGGAAAACTAAGTGTTCACGGAGGAACAAGAATAAATGTCTGCATTGTGGATTATTATACAGCTATTATAAAGAAAGATTTAGAATTGCTAGACTGGTCAACTTAGGAATTTTCATGTTATAAGAAGATGTAGATTAGTAGGCATAAAATTGTGTTTCTGTAAGGCAAATGCTCCTTAATCCCGTTTGTGTATCTATGTATGTGTGCATGCGTGTTATGTATAAAAATAGGGAAATATAAAGAGTCAGGTGAAGTGATGCGTGCCTATAACCCCCAGTGAGATTGAGACAGGAGGCTCAAAGTTGCCAGCCTGGGCAACTTAGCAAGACCTGACTCAAAATAAAACGAAAAAGCTTGGGATATAACTCACAGGTACAGTGCCCTGGGTTCCATCCCTATTACCAAAAAATATCTATTTGGGTGGTGGAGTGGTTTGCATATGCCAATTGGTTTTTTTTTTTTTTTTCCTTCTTTCAGCAGTTTATTCAGGCCTTGATTCAAGTATCATCTTCTAGTGACCCCCATGCCAATTTGTTAATACAAGGTACATGGAAGGGATGGAGAAAGGCATTGTTTTAAAAAAGATTATACTTCAGGAAGATGCAGAAAGAGCCTAGCATCTCCACTACCCAGTAGTGCAGAATGTGTGTGTGTGTGCATAAGAGGATCCTGAAGGCAGAGCTGTAGATGAGGGAGCTATGTTGGTGTGTTCTGGGAGGAGAAGCATACCACAGGCTCAGCATGTGCAACACCAAGGCAAGCATTGTCAGATGGTGGCCAGCTACTCATCTTGAGTCATACCCAAATGCTCTGTTGTCCTAGGTGAGCCCGGGCACCCTGGGAGAATCAACATTCTGGGATCTGTGGTAAATACGCTAGCTGCCTTTTTTAACCAGTAGTTTGAGCACTGATTAAAATGTGCACACATAAAATGTGCCGGCTCTCTTTGATCCTGGTCTGATGCAGCTTCTAGTCTAGACTTGGATTTGGGGAGGTTGTCTGATAGTTGTTTTGGTAAATGGAATTGCATTTTGTTTGGCATCTCACCCCTTCACTTGCGAACCTGTCTGGTTATGGTGCAGGTCCTGGGTGTGAGAGTCTGAACCCTACTTGTTAGACAGACACAGTCTCTGCCCCTGCCCCCCAGCTTACTGCCTTTTATTTTAAGGAGCCTCCAAGTGATACTTTTTTGGGGGGGAGATGATTACTAGGGATTAAACCCAGGGGTGCTTTACCACCGAGCTATATCCCTAGTCCTTTTTATTTTTCATTTTAAGACAGGGTCTCACTGAGTTGCTGAGGCTAGCCTATAATTTGGGATCCTCCTGCCTCAGCCTCCTGAGTCTCTGGGATTGCAGGAGTGGCCACTGCACCCATCTAGGAGCTCAGGTGGTTCTGGCACACACTGCAGTGCGAGAGCTACCCCTCTGAAAAGTGCATAGACTTGTCTCGGAAGGTGGCCACTTGGCAGCTTAGGTTGGTCTTGGTCTTAGATGTTGTGGAGCAGCTTCTCCTGTTCCCTCCCTCAAGTTCAGCCTCTTAGCAGCCTCCAGCCACTCCTGTGTCCACCAGGAGGCTTCGCTTTCTAGGCTCCATCTCTGAGCCAGAGTGTGCTGGGTGTCCCTGAGCAAAGTGAGGGAGTATGGAGCCCACCCTTCTCTGGCGTTAAACCCTTAGATGGGCTGTTGTCCAGTACCTGAAAACTGCTTCCTTATGTATTGTGTCCAGTTTTGCAGTTGTGTATAGGGGCCAACAAGCCAGAGCCAGTTGAGACCTATATAGATCTGGATGTCCAATGTGCACCTACCAACCCTGGAGAAAACCTGCATTGGGGGCCTTATCTTATTTTGTCACCTGCCCTCAAAACCTGGCTGGCAGTGGTGTGCCCGTTCCAGCCATAGGCACTTTCCTCGGGGTCTGGTCAGAATTTCCCACTCTGGGTACCCAGAGTCTAGCGGCTGCCTGATTAGGCAGTAAGCACTGGGTAAATGTAGCTTTGCTCACCTAGTGGGGATTGACCTGGTCAATCTCTCGAGGATCCAAAGCTCCAGGAAGGTCTCTTTTGCCTCCCCCAGAATCCCCTTGATTTAGTCTTCTGCTGGCACCTCTGCGTCCCATCTTAGAGCAGTGCATGGAGGCTCTTAAGACCTGAGCCTTGTTTGGGGCTCTGGGGCGGATGGTGTGGGGAGCTGAGATACACCTCTCTTCAGCCTCACTAGCATAAGCCTTCTTGCTTAATCCTCATGAGATTATTTTTTCCTACAAATTTATTTATTTATCCTGTTTACCTGAAAGTATTGTTAAGATTAAATAAGGTAATGTATGTTAAGGTTCTAGAAGAATATTTAGTAAACATTAGGCTTCCTATTGTTACTCCCTTTATGAAGAATTCCAGTTACCCTGGGTCACGTATGCACAGGTGACGCATGTTGTTTTGGAAACAGTTCCTGCTACGTTTTGCATTGGAGACTGTCTCCCAAAATGGGTCTGCAGACCCAGGGCAGGTCTGTAGTTGCAGGAGTTAAAAACCAGTGGCAGTACTTCATATGAAACGGCTGGAAACCTTTTGTCCTGAAGCTTCCTGCCTCCTGCTCAAGACTTTCCTGTTCCCTTTATAGGGCCTTAAGACCCATGCAGTTGGTCGTTGTCAGCTGAGCCAGTGCAAGTGCTGCCAAATGGAGTTACCAGTCAGAGCCTTCTGAGAGCCGTTCAGGGCTGGGACTCCAGTAGTCTCGTCACTAGACCTGTTTTTCAACTTGAGGGAGAATATACTGGCTGTGTGTTTGTATTTCCTGACAGGAGCAGCCATTGACGTCAGGGTCCCCCTGCTGTGGCACCTGCTGTTTTTCTGTTCTGTAGCCTTGCACATTATTGAACTTTAGGGAGTATGTATTGTTACCAGTTTTGAACCAAGTCATAAGCATTTTCAAGATAGCCATGTTCATTTTTATTTTGCCCCTTAACGACCTTGTGAGTTAGCCATTTCCAGCACCCCAGTTGTCCTGTGAGAAAACCAAGTCTGCTACACAGCGTCACATGGTTCTGGAAGAGTGCGGCAGCACGTGAGGGACTCTTCCTGCTGTGCCAAGCTGCAGGCAGCGCTGGGGTGGAGGTGGGGAGCAGCAGGCCTGTTTCTTCCCATTGCCTCTGGGTTTCAGGTAAAGGAAAGCATTCCTCTCTGCCCTGGGAATGTCAGCTGGGCTGCATTCAAATCTTATAGTGTCTTTTAGAGTAAGAGCCAGAGGCCGCTGCCTGTGTGATTGATTGGTCATCTTGTCTGACCTTCATGCTTGCTATTACCTGAGACCTACACTGAACATCTGTCAGGAGAGACAGGAGAATGGGGTGGGGGGCACAGTCATCCTGTGGCCCTGGAGGTGTCTGAATGGCCCTGAGCTCTGAAGTGACCCCATCTATAGGGGACACCCACACCTCTGTTGGGGTGCGGGTGTCCAGATTTTACTCCTTGTCTTGGAGATTTGGGGAAGGTTTAGTGGGATCAGGTTGGAGGGACCCTTAAAGGTGTTGGTTAGTAGTGCTCGGCAACTAGCCTTCCGTTCTGTTGTCACAGCCCACAGTGCTGTCCCATTGCCATTGTTGGTCCCACAGATAAAGCTTAACTTCTGCATTTTCAGTTTTCTGCCTTCAAATGGCATGCTGCTCCTTCTTCCCTCCCTCCCTGCCCATACATACGTATGTCTATGTCTGTATATATACATATATCTGTAGATACAGTCATACATGTATGAGTGTGTATAGATATTTTCTAAGGTCTAAAGCCAAAAATCCAGAAAATTTAACCTGATGTCTGTGAGGGAAGTTCCTTTAGAAAAAGTAATTTTTACTTGTCAAAGTATGTTTTTGAAAATTAGCTTATTCTAAAAATAAATTATATAAGTGTATTATTTTATTTTTAACAGTTTTTAGTTGTTGATGGACTTTTATTTTTATTTATTTGTATGTGGTGCTGAGAACCCAGTGCCTCACGCATGCTAGGCAAGCACGCTACCGCTGAGCCACCACCCCAGCCCTAAGTGTATTATTTTAAATAGGTCTTGAAAGTATGTTCTTTATTCCCGTGTAGAGAGGTAGAGTTCAGAATAGATGAGAGAGTGATTTGGAAAGGGCCTCATACGAAATGTTTGCATAACGAGGGGGGAATGAAATATTTTTAATAATGTAGATTATTTCTGGGTGCTTAAAGTGGTAACTTTATTAATCTTTATAATGAGCAGACTTACTAGATTCAATACAGGTATAAAAAATTTTCTTCAGGGAATTCAGCTATTTTAGAATTCTCTTTTGGTCTCATTTAAAACACTAGGGAATAAGCCATAAATGTGGTTTCAGTGCAGAACATGGTACAGAGGTGATTAGGAAGTTAGTCTTACCAGTCATAGTTAGTTACTGGCCACATATGTGACCTCTCCACTAAGTGATTAGAAATATGGTATGTAGTCCTACTCTGATTTCTAAAGAAAACCTTTTGTCCATTGGTGATTTTTTTGAGTATCATTATCCTGGTTTTTGATTCTCCTTGTTTTTGTGTCCACTGTACTTTCTGTTTGCAGTGACTTAGCCCTGCGGAATTGCTTCCTAACCTCGGACTTAAACGTGAAAGTGGGAGATTATGGAATAGGATTCAGCAGATACAAGGTAAGCCCTGTGTTAAATGTTGCCTCCTTGCTCTCAGCTCTTGGAAGAGTGGGTGAGAGTCTTGGTTGTGGTGCGTCTCTGGAGTGGGGTGTGTTCTGCTCATCATAATGGGAGTATCGCTGCCAGTGTGTGATTGGTCTACAGCACTGTCTGTGCCCAAGGTTCTGTGACAACTTTCCAAATACTTTGTTTAAAAAGAGTTATGCTGCTCATAATTGATATATAGTCTGATATGAAACAGATTTTAAAATGAACATGTAAGCAACAGTTATGACTTACATAACAGAATGCACATGTCAAATAGATACTTCTCCATTACACAAATCAGTAAAATTTTGGCTCAAATTCAGCAACCTTGGGTTTTGATTTTTATACACTACCATAAACATATCCCTGAAGAAAATAGCAAATAGGTAGCTGAGAGTTTCATTTAGTGTGTGTATATGTGTGTGTGTGTGTGTGTGTGTAGCCCAGCCGATTGAGGTTGTCCCAGCTCCATGCTGTCAGGAGACCCCGCCTGTGCCACTTGACCTTTACTTTCCAAGCAGCAACATGAGGATAATACCTACTCAGTCTTAACGGGGTTTATGTGTGGAATGGAGTGGTAATGTTTGCAGAATGAGTTATGCAAATATAAGTTGGTTATTTGTCACAATTTTCGTAGTGACTGTGATGTCTCGAGTGCTTCCTGTATACCATGCACTGTGAAGTAGTTGTGAGCATTGCCATGTAGTCACAAAGGTCGGTAGGTAGGTTTGTGTGATCCCCATTTTAAAAATAAGGAGAAAGCCTTCTCACATTGCTACTTTCTGAGAACCACATCACGGTAACTGGCAGAATGAGGACACGCAACCATTTGTCGGGCTTTGAGGCCCAAGCTCTTGCTCATTAATGGCACATTCCCTTGAGTGTGGAAGCCCAGCCTGTGGGGAAAGGAGCTCTGTTCAGGGTCCGTGTTGCTGCAGGAGACACGATGTTCCTTCCTTTTCTAGGAAGGGAGATGGAGGTGAGCATTCATGACTCAGAAACCAGCTCAGGAAGCCTGGGAGGCTTCAGAGAAACTCCTCTCCCTTCCCTCCACTCCCAATGTCTTTCTTCTTGCCCACTTCTATTCTGATAATGTTTTGAGCTGGGTATGAGTTTTCTGAGAATGTCCTGGAATTAAATCATTGAGCTCATGAACAGGTATAATTCTTTTGAAAACTCTGTATGCTTTCTAACAACACAGGAGGATTATATCGAGACAGATGATAAAAAAGTTTTCCCTCTGCGATGGACTGCTCCAGAATTAGTAACCAGCTTTCAAGACAGACTGCTGACTGCAGAGCAGACTAAGTACAGTAATATCTGGTATGTATCTGTTTTACCACTTCTTAGGCTTTTTTAAACAAGGACCCATTTCCTCCTCTTTAAGTGTGACAGTATTTGTTTAAAATGGAGAAAACAAAGAGTACCTGGTGGTGTAGAAAAGGCAACTCAGTGACATCATAGCAATTATCACAATTGTGACAATATAATTAGCTTTTCCAGTACTGCCTCTCTTACCCATTTTCCTCCATGACAGCAGGAACCAAGTCTGTTTTATATTCTGTGCCCTACCACAGGGCCTGGTATATAGTAAATGTTGAATGAATATTTGTTGTAAAAACCCAAAGGCATTGGACTATCATGTAATATGTGATTTTAATTTATTTTTGCAGTACCAGGGATTGCATCTACGGGTATTCTACCACTGAGCTACACTGCAAGCCCTATATTTTTTGAGACAGGGTCTTATTAAGGGCCTTACTAAGTTGCTGAAGCTGGTTTTGACTTGGCGATCCTCCTGGCTTAGCCTCCCAAGTTGCTGGGATTACAGGAGTGCACCACCATACCCAGCTGGTCCTACTGGTTCTTGTTGGTACCTTGTTTCCTCTGGGGCTTTTTTATGGTGATGATCCTTAGAAATCTAGAATGAAGCATATTCCTCTAGAGAGGACCTGTGTTTGCTTCTGCTGGGCACCTGGGTGTTCTGCCATGTACAGGGTGCTGCCAGCCAGGGCTTTCCATATATAGCTTGAGGTTTTTTAGATCACTCAGATGATGTGAATTTAGGCTGCACGTCTAGATAAAGGTGAGCTCTGTGGTTACTCTTAGCTCCCACTCCTTACACACACACATTTATTCTCTTCCTCTCCTTCCCTCATTGCCTTGGCAGCTTGCCTTGTAGAGACAAGGTTATTTCTGCCATGAGGAAGTCACTCTTTAAGACCCTATACATTGGGCAGGCTCAGGGCTTTGACCTGTTTACCATTGTCACTCCATCACATCTCAGGAACTACAAACAGAAACCTAGAGCTTCAATAGATGCCCCAAGGCAAAGGTGATCTTCTGTTCTACTTAGTTCTTTAAGTTCTACATTTTGTCCTGGTAATTTCTACATTCTTATGCACCTGTGCCTTTAAAAAGATGCTTTTTATGCTTCATCCAGGTTTTTACTGCCCTTAGCAGGATGATTTACCTGAAAACATAGCCAACATTTCCTAAGACAGACCTGGCCCTAGTTCATGCCAGGGTGACCAGGAAAGACTTCATGCAGAGATGGGGGCGGGGCTACAGGACTTCTTTCTTCTTAGAAAAATGCAAGTTGCTCCTACTAAGAAGCTGGGAAGCTGTGCGTCATGGCTGCTGACAAATAGGGGGTGGTTGTGGCCTGAAAGGGATTTGGTTTAGAATGGGCCTTTTTAGGAGACGGAAGGGAGGTAAGTTAGGAATCTGGGGAAATTGAGACAGGTAGACAGATTTGGCCAAGGTCAAACCAGGCTTGGTGGTAATAAACTCATTTTTCATTAATCATACAAAGCCTGTTTGGTTTTAGTATTTCATGTGAATTCTTATTTTCTTTTGGGGGGCCAGGGGGTACCGGGGATTGAACTCAGGGACATTCAACCACTGAGCCACATCCCCAGCCCTATTTTGTTATTTTTTTAAAAAGCATTTGTTGTAGTCGTAGATGGACACCATACCTTTATTTTATTTATTTTTATGAGGTGCTGAGGAGTGAACTCAGTGCCTCACACATGCTAGGCAAACACACTACCAGCTGAGCTACAACCCCCCTACACACACACACACACCCCACATTTTGTATTTTATTTAGAGAAAGGGTCTTACTGAGTTGCTTGGCACCTCACTTTTGCCAAGGCTGGCTTTGAACTCACGATCCTCCTGCCTCAGCCTTTTGAGCTGTTGGGATTACAGAGTTGTGCCACCACACCCGGCTGAATTCTTATTTTCTTTTTCTTTTTTTTTTTTTTTTTTTTTAATATTTTTAGTTTTCGGAGGACACAACATCTTGTATGTGGTGCTGAGGATCGAACCCAGGCCGCACGCATGCCAGGCGAGCGCGCTACCGCTTGAGCCACATCCCCAGCCCTGAATTCTTATTTTCTTCAATTAAATTGTAAACTCTCTAAAGTCACTAACAGTGTCCTAAAATTCTTTTGTACAAAAAGAATGGTCATCTACCCCTAACATGTGCCAAAGAAGAGAAAGTACTTCTTGCCTTCTGGGTTGTATCAGGAGGTTCAGATCATTTTGTTTCCATTGATAGAGATGATTTCTCAACTAAGATACTCAGTATGCTGATTTAAATTTAAAGTTTATTGCACACATTAAATAATCTATTTACTCAATACAGTTTGTTAGTCAAACTGTCTGAGGCTGGGCTTGTAACTCAGTGGTAGAGCGCTCGCCTAGCACTTGCAAGGTGCTGGGTTTGATCCTCAGCATCACATAAAAATAAATAAATAAAATAAAGGTATTGTGTCCAACTACAACTAAAATGTACATATTTTTTTGTACTGGGTGTAGGGGATGATATTTTCTGGTGTTCACAGCTGTCGTGAATATGGAATTTTTTTCCTACCCCAGAATTCAGTTATTTATTTAGTCTACAACCATTTTGTAGATCTCTTAAGCATTCTTTTTTTTTTTTTTTTAGTTGTATATGGACTTAATGCCTTTATTTGTTTTTATGTGGTGCTAGGATCAAACCCAGTGCCTCACACTTACAAGGCAATTGCTCTACCACTGAGCCACAACTCCAGCCCACTCTTAAAACATCCTAATGGTCTTTCAACTAATTTCTTGGGTTTTTAAAGTTAACACTCATATTACCTCACCTCTATCTCTGTTATCTTCTTCATATTTTTTTGGCATTCGATAAAACTTCTAGAGTAGAAATGCCTAAATGTGAGAAGACAGTCTTGTCCTCCTCGTTTTAATGAAAATGCCTCTCTTTTTGCTATTACTTGTGGATGTGGATTATTGTTTTGAGAGTTTATAATGTTAATTATCTTATTATTATTAACCTCTTCAGTATATACCTTGTCCTTAAAAACTGCTGTCTATTCAAATAAAAATGTGGGTGTTAAAATTTTGACATTTAAAGGGAGAAAGCCATGTTCTTCTTCCCGCAGGTCACTGGGTGTGACCCTTTGGGAGCTTTTTGATAATGCTGCCCAGCCATATGCAAACCTTTCCAACCTGGACGTCCTCAATCAAGTCATTAGAGAGAGAGAGACGAAACTCCCGAAGCCCCAGCTGGAGCAGCCTTATTCTGATAGATGGTTGGTAACTTCACGTTCTTTGTTATCTTTGAAAGGCAAGGAAATCGTGCTTCCACTGGTGCTAGTTCATGTTTCCTATTTTCAAACAGTAGGTCTTAAGAAAAGCACTCATTTGTACATTATCCATGACTAAGTTTTCAGTTAACATGTCTTTCTTAAATTTTTGTGGTACCATGTATTGAACCCAGGGTACTTAACTACTGTGCCACATCTCCAGCTCTTTTTAATATTTTATTTAGAGACAGGGTCTTGCTGAGTTGCTCAGGGACTCACTAAGTTACTGAGGCCAGCTTTGCACTCTCCTGCCTCAGCCTCCCCAGCTGCTGGGATTACTGGCTTGCAACACCCCATCCAGCTCTTTCTTAAAAACATTCAAAAAATGTTTACAACAAGCAGGAACTTAAGTTTTACATACAATTAAAAAAAAAAAAAAACTGCCTGAACTAATTAAAGAAACCAGTAGTATGGGAGCTTTCCATTGGAATTGTTTTAAAATGAAGCTGTTTAGGGCATAGTGGCACCTGCCTGTAATCTCAGGAAACTCAGCCAGATCCTGTCTCATAAGTAAAATAAAAAGGGTCAGGCATGTAGCTCGGTGGAAGAGTGCTTTCTTAGCAAGCACAAGACCCTGGGTTCCATGTCCCATCCCTAGTACTGCTAAAAAAAAAAAAAAAATTAAAAATTAAAAGGTGAAACTGTTTATATGTGATGATTAACAGGAGAAAACATAGATCACATGAAAGGACAGTGTTCAGATTGGCAGGGGAGACTGATTCATATATGTATATTGACATTTTCAATATAAATTACTTTTACTTTTTATCACTTTTGTGGGTGTGTGGTGCTGGGGATGGAACCCATAGAGTCACACTTGCTAGGCAACCACCTGTTGCTAAGCTGCATCCCCAGTCCTACGAATTTACTTTCTATGAGAGACTTTGGATCTGTTCTGCTCCATTTCCAATTAGGACCAGGTTCACCTTCCTTCAGACCAGTCTACACCGCAGTCTGCCCACCTGGTGATGCCTCGAAAGCTGGGCTTCCCTGTGTTGGGGCACTGCTCAGCTCCCCAATTTCTAGAGCTGTTTCATCCAGAACACTCTGACGTGTACTCTGTAAACCCAATCCTGTGAGGCGGTCTGTCCCCCCCGCTGCTTATGGCTGCAGGTTAAGATGTCAGCCATACTTAGCCAACCCCCTTTGAAGACCTAGCCCCTGGTTGCTTTCTCTACCTTCCGCTCTTTTCATGATCACAGAAAGCCATGGGCCAGAAACTGTTGTTATCCAGGAAATACACATTAGTTACAACAGCATTTGTCTGTGAATTCTCACAGAATAAAATGAATAAAAGTATAAGATAAATACATTCCCCACTTAACATGGGCCAGGCCTGTTGGTGCACACCTGTAATCCCAGCAACATGGGAGGCTGGGGCAGGAGGATTGCAAGTTTGAAGCCAGACTGGACAACTTCACTGGATCCTCATCTCAAAATTTAAAAAAAAGAAGACTAGGGATGTAGCTCAGTGGTAAAGCACCTTTGGGTTCGATCCCCAGTACTTAAAAAAAAAAAAAAGGAAAACATAGAAGAACAGTTTCTAAATTCAGTGGCTGAGTCATTGCAAAACCACTAGAAGAACAAATGACTAGCAAATGAACTATAGTTGGATACCATGGAGTGCCCCAAAACCAAAAAATGAGTGGGTCAGATGTTATATTTTTTCTTTCTTTCTTTTTTTTTTTAAACATTTATTTATTTATCTTTAGTTTTTAGGTGGACACATTATTTTGCTTTTATGTGGTGCTGAGGATCGAACCCAGTGCCTTATGCATGCTAGGCGAGCACTCTACCACTGAGCTACAACCCCAGCCCCAGATGTTATATTTTTTCATTTCTTCTTGAGTCTTGATCTCACCATGAATAAACTCCTTAATATGTTTGGCAGTGATTTAAAGAGTGGAAATGTGTGGGGGTGTTAAGTCGTATCAGGGTTCTTATAAAGTCTATTCTTAAGACAGTTTATCATCATTCTGTTAATGTCCTCTGCCACTCTGTTCAGGTATGAAGTCTTACAGTTCTGCTGGCTGTCACCAGACAAGAGACCAGCAGCTGAAGATGTCCACAGACTGCTGACTTACCTGCGCATGCAGAGCCAGCGGAATGCGGAAGTGGACTTTGAACAGCAGTGGAATGCTCTCAAACCAAACACCAGCAGCAGAGACACGTCAAGCAATGCTGCCTTTCCAATCCTCGACCATTTTACCAGGGATCGGCTTGGTCGAGAAATGGAGGAGGTTCTCACAGTGACCGAAACGAGCCAGGGGCTGAGCTTCGAGTATGTCTGGGAGGCTGCCAAGCATGATCATTTCGATGAGCGTGGCCGGGGCCACCCAGACGAGGCCTTATCCTACTCAAGCATCTTCTTTCCAGTTGAGGTGTTTGAGAGTTCCCTTTCAGAACCTGGGCCTGGAAAACAGGATGACAGTGGCCAGGAGGTCCCCCTCAGGGCCCCTGGAGTGGTTCCTGTCTTTGATGCTCATAACCTTTCAGTCGGAAGTGACTATTATATCCAGTTAGAAGAGAAAAGCGGTAGAAACTTGGAACTTGATTACCCACCTGCACTGCTCACAACCGAAATGGATAATCCAGAAAGGGTTGGAGCAGAGGCATCCCAGTTTCCCACCCTCAGGAACCCGGAATTTGAGGAATCCAGTACAGATGAAGATTTCTTCCAGAGCAGTACAGACCCGAAAGATCCTGGCTTAGCTGAGGATTTACATGTTAACAGTGGCCCTGAGAGCCCGTTCAATAATATTTTTAATGATATTGACAAAGCGGAAGATTTGCCCAGTCACCAAAAAATATTCGACTTAATGGAACTAAATGGAGTTCAAACTGACTTTAAGCCAACCACTTTAGGTTCAAGTTTGGATGACCCCAGCAAGTCAGGAATAGCTTGCCACTCTGACAAAGAAAAGCCTCGTAAGCTTTTTGACCATGAGCCTCTTTGTTTGTCAGAAAATCTTTTGCACCAAGATCACTTTGATCCATTGAATGTTCAAGAATTGACAGAAAACTTTTTATTTCTTCAAGAGAAAAACTTACTAAAAGACTCATTATCTAGCAAGGAACTTATAAGTGATCTTCAAACAGAACTTAAGAATGCCAGTTTTACTGACACTGTTTCAGAAATGTCTCCTAGAAACTCTATAGCTACTGAGCTTAAGCTTAATGAAAAGACACCGGGCTTCCCTCTGTCCCAGGAGAATCTGGGCACAAAGGGCACAGATGCAGGAGTCACGCTCAAGGGTGACACTTTGAGCACCTCATTGCAGTCTTCCCCAGAAGCGCAGGTACCTCCTACCTCTCTCACAGCAGAAGAAGCACTTCCTGATGCCCCCTCAGGTTCACTTCTGAAGCAGGAAGGGACCAAGCCTACAGGTTTGGATGTCAGCACCCCTGAGGACCTTCTCTGCCAGGATCTGAATCCAGACTCTACACCTGCTGAAGTTGAGATTCCCTCCACCAACACCAGAACCTGTGGTGTGGACAGTGGGCCCCAGGACTCAATGCACCCAAGCCAGGAGGTCTTCAGATTAACCAAAGGGGACTCCATTCTTATAGATAATGTTCTTGCTAGTCGGGGGAGTACTGGGAACAGTCTTCCAGAATTGAGACAAAACTTACAAAATAAACTGCTTTCAGAAGACTGTCATGGAGGCAGTTTACTGGAGAAAAACTTGGAAACTGTAGAGACTTTAAACCAGCTAAGTTATAAAGATGCCACAAAAGATACAGGCTTGGTGTCTGCCCTTTCATCAGACTCCACCAGCCAAGATAGCCTCTTAGACGATAGCTTGTCAACACCCAACCCGACCTCAGAACAGTCAGTAGAGACCCCAGACTCCCTGGATTCAGTGGATGTCCATGAAGCGTTATTGGAATCCTTAGGCTCCCACACCCCTCAGAAACTCCTGCCCCCTGACAAGCCAGCAGATAGTGGCTATGAAACAGAGAACCTGGAGTCCCCTGAGTGGACTCTGCACCCTGCCCCTGAGGGCACCTCAGACTCAGACTCAGCTGCAGTGGGTGATGGCAGTCATAGCAGTCTGCCTGCCAACCCGGTCATCGTCATCTCAGATGCAGGTGATGGCCACCGAGGGGCAGAAGGCAGCTCACAGACTTTTGCACCTGTCTCCCAGAGTTCATATCGAGACTCTGCATACTTCTCAGATAATGACTCGGAGCCAGATAAAAAGTCTGAAGAGGTCCCAGGAACCTCCACTTCAGCCTTGGCATTAGCAGAGGACCAGTCCCTGCCTGAGCCAGTCACCCCAGAGCAAAGCCCTGGTGCCAAAGATAGCTGCCCGGAAACCCAAAAGAGCCAACCACATCAAAGTTGTCCATCGGATACGCAGAATTCCAGTCACTTGGAAGTACAAGAAATATTGGAGTCAGTGCAGGCTGAGATTTCCAGACAGACATACCCTGTGGAAGACGAGGCCAGGAGCCCCTTAAGTTTATTGAATTCAGAACTTAGCAGTGACGACTTCGAGATGCAAGAAGATCGCCCCTGCACCATCACCTCCACGGGAACCAACACCAACGAACTCCTGGCATATGCAAATTCTTCGGTGGATAAGTCCTTATCCAGCCACTCTGAGGGCCCCAAGTTGAAAGAGCCAGATATTGAAGGGAAATACCTGGGCAAACTTGCTGTGTCTGGGATGCTCGACCTCTCCGAGGATGGGATGGATGCCGATGAGGAGGACGAGAACAGTGACGACTCGGATGAGGACCTGAGGGCCTTCAACCTGCACAGCCTCAGCTCTGAATCGGAAGACGACATCGAGCACCCTGTGCCTGTGATCCTCAGCAACGATGAGGACAGCAGGCACTTGCGGAGTTTGTTGAAACCGTCAGCATCTGTGGCCATTGATCAGCTGCCTGATGACTGGAAGAAGGAAAAGAAGGCAGTGACGTTTTTTGATGATGTCACAGTCTACCTGTTTGACCAGGTATCTGTTACCTCTACATTATTTTTTTTTAATGTTTACTTTTTAGAAGTAGTTGGACATAGTACCTCAATTTTGTTTGTTTATTTTTATGTGGGCCTGGCACGTGCTAGACGAGCACCCCATCACTGAGCCACAATCCCAGCCCCACCTCTAAATTATTTTAAATGCCTGTATCTATATTAGAGAATTCCAAAACATGTTACAAAGTTGAGTGTGGACTGTGGTCTCTTTTCTAATTACTGTTTCGTGGTAACAGATTGCGATTACCCCAAGTAATTTGGGGTTCCAATTCCAAGAATAGTCAGAGATGTAGTTTGCCCAGGGAATTTGAATTAAATTAAGAGAAGTAGACTTGGATGCTCTTCCTGGATCTCCTAACAGGTCCTACTGAAATCAGTTACCCTTTACAGACTAATTTTTAGAATCTGACAATTGGCAATAACACCCGGCACTTGGGTGCAGGCCTGGAACAGTTGCTGGCACACAGCTCTGGAGACAGCCGACCAGCAGCAGCTCCTGCGGTGTGTCTGGGAGTGTGACGTGCTGGCCCTTCTGCCCCATCCCCTGGCTGCATGCTCTTTGCCCAGTGTGGAACAGGAGGCTTAGTGTGCGACGAGCACAGACAAGCTCCTTGAAAAGTGGAACAGCTTATAACTGAAGTGTTGTTTTTGAATTTGCTTCTGGAGTCAGCTGGATTGTAAGTGAAGCCCGGTTGTGGGAATAGGCCCCATCACTTTCCAGAAGGTGTGGAGACCTTGGCTTCCTTCATGGTGCTGGCTCCTTTTTGCTTAGTTCTTGGAGCAGAGCCCTTGGCAGCATGGCCTCTATGAAGCACCTGCAGTCTCGGCCATGGAGTCTTCCTTTCTGTTGCTCTGTGCTCTGTGCTTTCAAATGCGCCTCTGCAATACAGGAGGTGGAGGTTGAAGGAAAGAAGAGTGGCTTCCTGGGCTCAGCCTGAGCTCTGAGGTCTGCTCCTTCCCTGCTGCTCCCCACCACCTCCACCTGGAGAACCCTGTCAGCCAGCCTGGGAGAAGAAGGTGCCCTTCTCCAAGAACAGAAAGGAGAGGGATGAACACAAGATAGAATCTCAGCATTCTTGGGCCCACCCGGGTTTTTTTGGTTACTTGGTTTGGGTTTTTGTGGTTTTTGCCACTGTCTTAGTATTGGTGTCAGGGCGATGCTGGCCTCAGAGAGTGCTTTGGCAAGTGTTTCTTCATACTCCTGTGGCTTCTGGAAGAGATCATGTAGAAGTGTTGATCTTCCCAAAGAATTGCTTTTGGATTTTGTGGGGTTTTTTTTTTCTTTGTTGTTTTTCTTCTTATCTTTATTATCTTTATTATTTCCTTTCTCCTGCTTATTTTGAATTTATTTTGCTTTTTTCTCCCTGAGTTTCTTAAAGTTAAAAGCTTGGGGTTTGAGACCTCTCTCCTTTTCCAGTATTAGCATTTAATGCTGTAATTTCCCTCTCTGTACCACCTTAGCTGCATCCCACTGTTGTCAGAATGTTATTTTCATTTTCATTCAACTCAAATGATTTTCTGTTTTTCCCTTAAGACTTACTCTTTGATTCATGGATTATTTGTAATATTGTTTAATTTCCAAGGGTTACAGATTTTCTTGTACCTTTGAGTTGCTGGCTTCCAGTTTAGTTCCATGATGGTCAGGAGCATGCTGTGTAGTTTCCATTCTTTTACGCCTATTAGGGTCTGTTTTAGGGCCGGGCTGTGGCCTGCCTGGGTCAGTGTTCCCTGTACCTCTGAATGCGTGTGTTCTCTTCCTGTGGTGGACTGCTGTTCTGTAAACGTCAGGTTTAGTTTGTGGATAGTCTTGTTCAGTTGCTGATTTTTCTGTCTAAATTGTTACTCTTCAGAGTAACTGCAGCTGTGGAAGCTGCAGCTGTATCGTGGGTTTCTGCGTTTCTCTTCACTGATGTCAGTATCGTTGAGTGTGTTACACATCATGTCTGTTAGGCAGGCCCTCTACCCGAGCCACCTCCAAATGGTTCGTGTACATACAGGGTGATCGCATCTTCTTCATCCACTGCCCTTTTAATACTTAACCAAAGTCCTTTATTCCTCTTTCTTTTCTTTTTTGCAGTGCTGGAGATTGAACCCAGGGCCTTGCACATACTAGCCAAGTGCTTTCCCCTGGGCTGTATCCCCGTTCCTTTTTCTAATATTCATATAGCTGCTCTTTCTCTTTTTTTTTTTTTTTGGTGGGGGGGCGAGGTATTGGGGATTGAACTCAGGGGCACTCAACCACTGAGCCACACCCCCAGCCCTATTTTGTATTTTATTTAGAGACAGGGTCTCACTGAGTTGCTAAGTGCCTTGCTTTTGTTGAGGCTGGCTCTGAACTTGCGATCCTCCTGGCTCTAACTTTCTTTTGATTATTGTTTGGTGTATCTTTTTCTTCCTTATGCTTTTAATCTACCTGTAACATTACATTTGTTATGAATTTCATATAGATAGTATATAATTGATTATTTTTAAATTTTTTATTATTTTTTTTATTTGTTCTACTTAGTTTTACGTGACAGGAGAATGCATTGCAAGTATTCATATACAAATGGAGTGTAACATTTCAATTCTCTTGGTTGTACATGGTGTAGAAACGAACCATTTGTGCAATCATACATGTACCTAGGGTTATGATGTCCATCTCATTCCACCATCTTTACTATGCCCATAACCCTTCCCCATCCTCCCCTTTGCCCAATCCGGAGTTCCTCCATTCTTCCCATGCCCCACCCCCCAATCATAGATCAGCATCCACTAATCAGAAAATACTCGTCCTTTAGTTTTTTGGGATTGGCTTACTTCATTTAGCATAATATTCTCCACTCCATCCATTTACCTTTAAATGCCATAATTTTATTCTCTTTTAATGCTGTATATACCACAGTTGTGTATATATACCACAGTTTCTTTATCCATTCATCTGTTTATGGGTATCTAGGTTGATTCCACAGTTTAGCTATTGTGAATTCAGCTGCTATAAACATTGGCCTGGCTGATTTTAAGTCCTTTGGGTAGTGTGCTGATTTTAAGTCCTTTTGGTATGGACTGAGGAGTAGGATAGCTGGGTCAACTGGTGGTTCCATTCCAAGTTTTCTAGAAGAATCTCCATACTGCTTTCCAAGGTGGTCGCACCAATATGCAGTCCCACCAACAATGTATGAGTGTGCCTTTTTCCCCACATCCTCTCCAACAGTTAGTATTGCTTGTATTCTTGATAGTTGCCATTCTGACTGGGGTGAGATGAAATCTTAGAGTAGTTTTCATTTGCATTTCTCTAATTACAGATGTTGAACATTTTTTCATATACTTGTTGATTGAATGTATATCTTATTCTGAGAAGTGTCTATTCAGTTCCTTAGCCCATTAATTGATTGGGTTGTTTGGGGTTTTTTGGTATTAAGGTTTTTGAGTTCTTTATATATCTTGGAGATTAGTGCTTTCTCTGATGTGCATGTGCTAAAAATTTGCTCCCTTACTGTAGGCTCTCTTCACCTCAGTGATTGTTTCCTTTGCTGAGAAGAAGCTCTTTAGTTTGAATCCATCCTATTTATTGATTCTTGATAATTTTTTTATTTTTTTAACTGGTTTAAAATAGGTTTTAAAAAATAAAACCTATTTCAAAAATCTGTCTTTCGTACAGATAAACATAAAAACAATTGTATGTATTTTGGGGGTGGCATGTGATGTTTCAGTACGTGTACATACTGTGTAATGTTTAAACCAGGGTAAACATTTCTGCCTCCTCAAATGTTTATCATTTCTTTATGGCAAAATCATTAAAATCTTTTCTTGTAGCTTTAAGAAATATATGGTTCATTTTCATCATCTGTGGTCACCCTGCTGTAGGATGGCATACCAGGACTTCTTACTCTTCTCTCAGTGCCCATTGATCAACCTTCACTCCTTCCATCCCCATGGGAAAGGTGGGGCCAGGGGCATATTTTTAGAACATGTTTTGTCTGGGTGCAGTGGCACACGCCTTTCATCCCAGCAACTTAAGGCTGAGGCAGGAGGATCCCAAGTTCAAGGCCGGCCAGGGCAACTTAGCAAGGCCCTGTCAAAAAAGGCAGAGGTGGAATGGAAGGGTCTGGGAATATAGATCAGTGGCAGAGCACCCCTAGGTCCAATCCCCAGTACCACAAAAGAAAATAAAACCTATTTTGAAAATCTGTTTTCAGTGGTGTATTTAATTTAGGGGTTTTTGTTTTGTTTTGTTTTGTTTTTTTGGATTTTGGTACCAGTTGCACTGGTATCACTAAGCTGCATAGGGCCTTGCTAAGTTGCTGAGATTGGTCTCAAACTTGTGATCTTCCTGTCTCAGCCTCCTGAGCCCTGGGATTACAGGTATGAGCCACCACATCGAGCTTAATAAAATTATTAATAAGCTTGTATTTAGGTGCCCCGTTTTGTTCTGTTCTTCTGATTGTCTCTCTTTCTTCTTTTAGTAATAGAACATGGTTAATATTAATTTTTATTTATTGTGTCTTTTACTGTGTGTGTGTGTGGTAATTTGGTGGCTGGAGGGTTCCAGTGTACATACTTACCTTTTCAGTCTGCTGAGAACCAGCGTTTCACCACTTCCTTGTGGAATGCTAGACTCTAGCTACTGCCCAGTGCCCCCCCCCACATACACATCACTGACACCCCATCCCAGAGTGTCCTGTGTTTTATGTTAATCATCAGACATATTCGGAAAATTCTGGAGGAGACAAATAGTTGTATATTTACCCAGATAGTTACTACTTCTGTTGTTTTTTATTCATTACTGATGGTTCTGGGTTTCCATTTAATGTCATTTCCCTTCCAATTGGAGAAGTGTGTTTGCCTTTTCTTTTTTTTTTTTTAAATATTTATTTTATTTTATTTTATTTAGTTTTCGGGGGGACACAACATCTTTGTTTGTATGTGGTGCTGAGGATCGAACCCGGGCCGCACGCATGCCAGGCGAGCGCGCTACCGCTTGAGCCACATCTCCAGCCCGTGTTTGCCTTTTCTCTCTTTGCTTCTCTCTCCCTCTCCACCACCTTCCTTCTACCACTCAGGTGCGAAGGATATTTTCTCTGAATATAGAGTTCCATGTTGACACTTCCTTTTCTTTCCACATGCAAAAAAATTTGTCAGGCTGGAATTGTAGCTCAGAGCTCAGAGGTAGAGTACTTGCCTATCACATGTGAGGCACTGGGTTTGATCCTCGGCACTACATAAAAATAAATAAAATAAGATTATTTGGAAAAAAATTTTATCACTTCCAGCTGGGATGTAGCTCAATGTACAATGTTTGCCTAGTATGTCCTAGGCAACCCCCCCCTCCACACACACACGCGAAAGCATCACTTCCTCTGGCCTTCCTAATTGCTCAGGAGACATTTGCTTTGCCCCCCTATAAATAATGTGCCTTTTCTCTCTGGCTGCTTTCAGGATATTTTGTCTTTAGCTTTTAGCAGTTTGTGATGCCTCTGGCATGGATTTCTTTGTGCTTATCCCATTTCAGGTTTGCTTAGCTTCTTGAATCTGTAGTTCTGTGTCTTTCACCAAATTTTAAATGTCTTCAGCCATTATCCTTCCAGTACTTCTTTTTCTCCCAGTATTGGGGATTGAGCCCAGGGACACTCTGCCACTGAGCTATGCCACCAGTCCTTTTTATTTCTTACTTTGACAAAGGGTCTGGCCACATTGCCCAAGCTGGCCTTGAGCTTGCCGTCCTGCTGCTTCAGCCTCCCTAGTTGCTGGGATTGCAGGTGTGGTCACTGCGCCCGGTCCCTTCAGTACTTTTTCTGTACCACACTGTTGTCTCCTCTCCTCTCCTCCTGGGACCCCAGTGTTAGGCTTTAGTACCATCCTCTGCTTTTGTTTCCAGGTCCCCCCACCCTTTGCTTTTGGTTGGATAGATTATTTCTGTTGCTGTATCTTCAAGTTCACTGTTTCTTTCACTATCATCTAGTGAGTTTTTAAATTCCATTTGCAACTCTCTACTCTCATATTTTCATTTTATTATTATTATCTATTCTTTTGCTAAAACTTTCTGTATTCCCATTCATTAAAGTATTTGCCCTCCCTTTTATTATTTTTATATTTTGTGGTGCTGAGGATCTAACCTAGGGCCTCCCACATTCTCTACCACTGAGTTACACCCCAAGCTTCAGCACTTTGAAGTCTTTCAGGTAATTTTGACACCTGTGTCCTCTTGGCATTCATATCTGTCAGTTATCATTTCCCTTGTGAATTGAGTTTTTCCTGGTTCTTTGGATGCTGTGATTTTGGATTCTATCCCTCAGGACCTGTTGTGCAGTCTGTGTTCGAACCTATGGGAGACGGTGGTGTTTTTGTCTGAGCAGGCTTTCACCCAGCTGGGACCAGGCCACACGTTCCAGCCGCCTTCTGTGGTTGTGGTTTCAGTGTTAGTTCCCCTTTCAAAGGCTTCGCTGTGCTGCTTGAACCTGTACCTGTGGATGCTGTCCGTAGCCAGGCCGGGACTTGGTTTCCGCCTTCCCCATAGTTCAGTTTTCAGAGCTTTGTTGATTATTTAGAGTCAGCCCAAGGGTAGGCCTGGGAGCTCCTCACCCAGTTTCTAGGGTTGCTTTTCTGAGTTCCTTCCTCTGTGATAGCCCTGTGCTGTCCACTCCTAGAGCCTCCTCCATTTGGTCCTCCTCCGTGCTTCATGCTTGCTGAACAGGAGGACAGCAAGCTGTCAGCAGGGGTCCCGCCCACTTGCCCTTTGGGGGTTGCCGATGGTCCACGCAGAAGAAGCCTCTCTCCCCTCAGAATCATAGCACTTTCATCCCAGGATTGACTGGGGCTGGGGTGACAAACCAGGGAAAAAGAAAGCAAGCTCCCTGCAGCTCCCTGCGGAGCCTCTGTCTGGATCAGAAACCCCCTTCCTCTGCTGAAAGCAGAACCAAGCCTCTGCTCGAGCCCACTGCGTGGTGGGCAGAGCTGAACCCAGGTGAGGAGATGGTGGAGGCAAACAGGGCAAGTGCATTGCTGGTTTGGTGGCACTTGAATTCTGGGTTTCTTCCCCATCTTCTTGTGTGTCACTTCTCAGTGGCTGTGGAGCGACTTCACACATCCTGCCCAGGTGTCAGAGCTGCATTCACAGGGAGGGGCAGTGTTGGGTTTGTCTCCTCCCACCCAGGACTGAACCACCCTTGCTTTAAGATGCACACTTCAGAGTCAATCCTGATGCGCCCGCCAGCTGGGTACAGCCCTGCTGCTGGCTTGCTCCTGAGGGCGGGCTCACAGGAATTTCTCTTCGGCTTTTCAGGAGACCCCAACCAAAGAGCTGGGACACTGTGGAGGAGAAGCTCATGGCCCCGGGCCAAACAGCCCAGCACCGTCTTCTGACTCCCCCTACCTGAGCAGGTGCATAAATTCTGAAAGCTCCACGGATGAAGAAGGTATTTAGCTTCTCTATCTGACTTTGAAAAACAGAAAAATAGAGCTTCAAATAATGTCAGTGTGTTTGCAGAACGTCATTTGTTGCTTTAAGTGATCTCCCCAGCCTCGAGACACGGGGGATCGGCTGGGCAGTGTCTGGGGACGTGCCAAGCGAGCCTGTACTTTGAGTGCTCCCTCTCTTCCTTATCACAAAGTGATAATCTGGGGTTGACTTATTTCCAGGTGGAGGCTTTGAATGGGATGATGACTTCTCTGCCGATCCTTTCATGTCCAAGACGACAAGCAACCTCCTTGGTTCCAAGCCTTCCCTTCAAACGTCCAAGTACTTCTCTCCCCCGCCACCGGCCCGGAGCACAGAGCAGAGCTGGCCGCACGTGTCCCCCTGTTCCAGGTTCTCCATCTCTCCTGCCAACATCGCCAGCTTCTCTCTCACGCACCTCACAGACTCGGACATTGAGCAGGGAGGTGAGAGGCAGCCTGTGTGTCCTGGGGCCGTGGTGGGGGTGGGGCGGGTCTCCAAACTCCGCTATCTCAACTGTGTCCTCAGGTTACTCTGCAGGCTCATGGCTGCTTGCCGCTGCTGGGCTGGTGACCCCAGCCAGAGGTGGGAACCACCCCAAGGCCACCTGGAGGACTTGAGGAGTTCCCCAGGCAGTGCTCCGCCCCCTTTTCTTCCCCTTTTCTCCTTTTGCTGCTGGTCCCTGTTTTTCCCACAGATCCAGCCTTTCAGAAGGTGCAAGCTGAGAACACTTGACCTGTGGTTTTGAAATTGAGCCTGGTGTACTCTGGCTCTTCCCTGGGGTTGTTGATTTTGCCATTAAGTTTTGGTCTCTGTGATAGAGAACCAGGTGGGAATTCATGGCAGGGGCACATTTGAAGGGGCAATATCTGAACATTTGGCTTCTTTTTCCCTGTACCTAGATTAAAAGATAAATGTTAATAGGTACATTTTTTTTTTATTTAAAGTTTACAGCTCAAATAATAAATGTGAAATATAAAGAGCTGGTATCTGTGTTTGCACTGTTTCGCTTGTGCCGATTAGATAATGCCCGTGCCCAGCAGTCTCCCAGGGGCAGACGTGCAGGTCGGGGCTGGTTTCTTCTGTGCCCTGAGCGTGGACGCGGAGCCACCCTGGGAGCCGAGCAGCTGTGTGTGCGGAGTTGGCGAATGCTGCTCCGAGGACACACGGGGCAGCTCGGGCAGGTGTGACAGCAGATACGAGCCACAGTTCCTTTTCCTGCCAGGCTGGTCAGAGATGCTCTGTACTGTTACTTTTGGGGACAGTTCTTAAAATCCATCGTGTCATGTTGTTTCGTCTCCCAAATAGGCAGCAGTGAAGATGGAGAAAAGGATTAGCTGCTGCAGAGAACTCCACCAAGCAGCATCCCGAGTCAGCCGAGCAGTCCTGCCCACCGCTGGCCACCGTGAGCCTGGGAGAGGGACTCCAAAGGTGAAAGATTGCTGGACCGCCACCGGGCCGGGCAGCTGGGCCCTCTGCAGCTGCACACCCGCGGCCCCTCACACTTGAAGTGCTCGTGGCTGGTCATCCTGGCAAGGTGGCACACTGCCTCCACGTGTGTGGGGGAACCATGTGCACTGGGGTGTGTGTCTGTTTTCTGCCTCCTCTTCCACGTCCACACCTGTGCCTCCTGGTCTGGGTACAGGTGCTGTGGAGGGTGCACCAGGGGAATGGTCACAAGTGAGCCATATTTATTGTTCTTAAAGAAATCACTAATTGCTCTCTGTAATTGCACTGTGGATAAGTGTTCCAAGAGTCCCAATATTGTACAGAATCATAAATTATTCAAGGAAAATACGGCAGGTCAAGCTGGTGCTATTCACTAGTTTGATTTTTTTTAAATAGTTTATTTGCTCTGCATGGTACTTGTAAAGCTTAAATATTTTGAGTGTTATGCCGTCTTCAGAATTGTTGGAACTGTACATATGGTACTCTTTCATAAATGATATTGATTCTGAATGTTAGTGTTTTATGTTCTTATAGGAAATATTTTTGATGAGTCCAAAAATACTGCTCTGTTTTGTTGATAGAATCGAACACATTTTGTCTGTTCTCTATTAGCTGCTTCCCCTGTAGCACACGAGGCCTCTCTGAGCAGCTCAAAGGCCTTGCAGCCTCTCTGTGGGATGCTCCCACTCTGCGCCCACTTTTTCAACCCTTTTGGTAAAAATTGACAGGAGGTGCACCCCGGAACTTGGCTGCAGGTCACTGTTCTCTGAGGCCAGTTTCTGCCATAGCAGGTCAGGCAAGTTGCAGGCAGAGTGTGGCCTCCGCCCCCTTCCCCTCCCCCAGGGGGGCCAGGCTGCAGGGGTTCTACCTGTCCCTCCTCCGAGGCACTGGCATCCCCACGCGTCCCAGTAGAGGGCTCTGGATGCTGGGCACGGTATGGATAATTTTGTCTGTCTACTTTGGGTGTGGTTGAATCAAGCTCTTAAAAAATTTCCAGGGAGAGGGCGTAACTCAGTGGTAGAGCACTTGCCTTGCGTGCCTGAGACCTTGCTTCCATTCCTAGCACTGGAAAAAAAGGAAGTCTCCAAAGCTGATTTCCCCCTCAGAGCCACTCCAAGTCATGGCTGGTGTCTTTGTAACCCAGGAGATAGACTGCACCTTGCGGCTGCCAGGAAGAAAACAGGGGGCCTCAGCAGAGCCCAGCAGCCGATGTGCCCTCAGGGTTATCCTGTGTGACTGTCACAACTTGCGTGGCCCAGGGGCTCCTCTGCACAGCCTTTTCCTTCTTGTTCTCCTCTTGTTTTGAAAGGGACTGAGCATTTGCAGTGCGGCTTCATCACAGGCTGGCAGGAATCAGGAGTCCCTGACCCGAAGCTGCCCTCATCCTACCATCCTTGAGCTCTGTGTTGGCACCAGGAAGTCTCCGATGGCTAGTGTGGCATAGCCGCGCTGTGCTGAGCTAGCACTGATCCTACTGGGGTGGGTCCCCTCACACTGGTCCTTCGCCCCAAATATTTTCGGGTGCTGATCTGATTTCCAGACTCCAGCAAGACACTGGAATGAGTCTCTAGACTGCGGCTGGAGCTGTGACGTCAGCTGGCTCCAGTCCCTGTGCAGAATGCAAATATGGACCTTGGCTGGAGTGTATGTAGGTGGTAAATTGTGACCTTTATTATGAATTCCGATTCACTCTGCAAATTTTTTTCTACTAAGCAATAAAACTTTCCAAAGCAAGAAAATTCAGAATGGAGTCCCCCCACCCCCACCGTGGTGTGACCATAGTGCACTCCGGCCGGGTTCTAGCGCTGGGTCTGGACATGGAAGCAGGGCTTTGGAAGGTGATTTTGCCAAAATGTCAGAACTGAATTTCTTGCTGTGGCAACTTCCTGAGTTTTCTGATTTTTTTTACCTCTATTTACCAGTCTTGGTTGAGAGATAAATGAGATGTGATTATGTTCATTTTTTCAAATTATAGGCTTAAGGAGTTCAGACTTAAGTGACTAAAAATCAAGCAGATCCATAGAATATATAGCCTTCTTACGTAGTTAGCCCAGGATACATTTACTGCTATTTGGGGGCTGTACTTTTTTTCACTATGTCAAGATTTTTTAACAACATAGTTCCCACATTTTTTAATTTTAGGTCTGTATCACTCTCATAATTAATTGCCAAAAGCATTTTATACCTTGAGTTGGGAATGGGGTGGGTTGGATCTTACTGTGGTGTTGCATGGAAGGGAAGACTGTATTTCTGATACACATGTGAGTCAACATGATTTTTTGAAATCTCAAGCAATACAAAGAAATTTAATTCAATAGATTAAAACTTCAACCCATTTTGAAGTGTCAAGCATGCACTTTGTTGTTCAATTCAGGGTTGTTGGGGGGGGTTGTTGTTGGGTTTCTTTATTTCTTTTTATTTTTTAACTAATAAGTTGGTTACCAGTAGTGGGTTTTATGAATGGTACTTGTTCTAAAAAGTTATGCAATGAAGTAAATCATCGGCATTCTCTAGACCAAGTGGGGAGGTTTCTAATACCTGAGGCATTTCCTGGCCTCCTTTGGGTAGCCGTACAGGATGGCTACCATACGACTTGATTTAGATCTTACTTTGGTGGAGTGTGTATGTTTAAATCATGTAATACGAATAATCTAACCGTCATTCCCCTTCTAGCTAGATGCTGATTTGTGTTATCAAACGGCCCTGTCATAAGCAGAAAAAGAACTGTAGAGAAAGTCCTCCCAGATCCTTCTGAGACTCAGATCCTGTGTCTGGGTCAGAAGCCATTCATCTTAAGGGCGAAAGAAGAAAGCTGAATTAAAAACAAATCATCCATTCTATTTTTAAATGTTCAGGCCTGTTTCTATAGAGATGGTTTTATCTAAGAAAAAAATCTTTGTATGTCTTGCCTTTCAAAAACCTCTTCCTTTCACTCATATTTCCTTCCCATAGGGTATTTGTAGAGTTAATGATCTTTGCATGTCTGTCCCGGGGGGGCCTGGCAGAGTTCTCTACTCAGTCGGTCACCTAAAAATTCAGATGCAATGCAAGTGTCATACTCCAAATGTTGGGTTTCAGTTATGGGGGGCTTCAGATCTCATGAGGAGTAGCCTTAAAAAAAGAATGGGCATACAGTTACTTCAGACAGAAATCTCAGAAACAATATTCCTAAGTAGCAGTGCGGTTGGCGCCAGTCTTGGCTGTTAAAAAAGAAAACTCTCTAGCATATAAATAAGTTCTTGAAGATGTGTTGACAGTATTGCGTTACCGACACCGGTCCAGGTCAGCTTGAATGGCTTAGCTGGGTCTGGATGATGGGACTCGTCTACAGATAGAGGCCTGGGGCGATCATACCTACCAGGCCTTTGTACTGAACAGTCAGAAGAGGTTCACGGCAATATAACAGTTAATGAACTTTCAGTTTAAATTGTGTACATTTTTAAATTGTAAGATTTTTACTGTATATTGATGCATAGTGTGATTCAATAAATTGCTTGTAATTTAAAAACTATTTAATATTCAAAATAAATATAGTTATATATTTATAAACTCTGTTGCTTCGTTTATTCTGTGATTTTTCCATCATGCAAGAGTAGGGCGGGGGAGGGTGCCCTGGTGCTGAGCTGCCTTGGAGCGTCTGTCCTTGAGGTCCTCACTTGGCCCAGCCTTAAAGAGCCCCTAGCCACAAGGCTCATCTCCACACAAAACCAGCCTTTCTGCATGGAGAGGGGCATCCCTCTGGTCCCTTACCCCAGGTGCAAGTGTCTAAGAGGTATGTGACAGCCTCCTGCCATAACTATGGCCCATAGGGCTGACTTTAGTCACCTCACGTCCCAGGTGAGACCCTTAGTGTGTAGATGAAACAGACATGAGTCCCCATTCAGAGGTGCCCAAGACATGGCAGCACGGCCCAGTGGAGTTGAGGCTGCCAGCCACATGACAGTCCACACACACAGTCCTCCCTGGATTGGGGCTTGGCCTCTCAGCTCCTGAGCAAGGTGCTGCTTTTAGCATCTTTTCATCCCTTGTAGCAGGTGGCCAGGCTGCCGCCAGGGATGGTGATGCACAGCCCATGAGTGGCAGAGTCGGTTTTGAGCACAAGCTGTCTGCCCCAAATCCAGAAATTGCCAGCCCCTTCCCACCAACCAGGACAGGCCACCAGGAACTACCGATAGCACCACCCCAAGCCTGGGCGTTTGGGGGGCGGCGTGGGAAAGGAAACCCAGGCATCCCCAAGCTCTTGGGGGATGCAGGGTTTACAGCAAAACTTGGGGTGCCCTGGGAGCCAGGGAACCCTAGCCCTTGCTCAAGGATTGTGGCTGCTGTCCTTTAAAGATTCTCTACTAGAGGCAGGAGGATTGCCAGTTCCAGGCCAGCCCCAGCAATTTAGGGGAACCCTGTGTCAAAATTCTAAAGATTAATAAGATTCTCCATTATCCTAGGACGGCTGGCTCGCGACTGGCTGGACTGGCTCCGTGTTCTGAGCCTTAAACCGGAGGCCAGGTGCGGCCCTGGGGCTTCCGCGGGCCCCCAAGGGCTCGGGCTCCCCACCGGGGGAGTGGCCGCCAGCCTGGACTCCGGCTGATCCGGAGCAGCGGGGCGGTGGGTAGGCGGGGGCGGGCTGCGAGCAGGTCGGGGTGCTCGTCGCCACTGCGTGGCTACCGGTCGGGTAACGGAGGCGTGGCCGCCCACCGGCAGCAGGTGCCCAGCGCCCCGCGCGGCCCCGCCCCGCCCCCGCCCAGCGAGTTCATTTACATGCGTCCGCGGCCCCGCCCGGGGCGGCTAAAGCGACGTGTCCTTGTCCCCCGTGGGCACCCTCCTCGGCGCGTGCGGCCGCGGATCCCCAGGTAATCGGGAGGCTGGAGGGGCGTCTGGGTGCTTTGCGGGGAGGGGACCCAGAGGCAGGACCATGTGGCCGCAGAGGGGGAAAACCCAGGTGGTGGCCACCGGGAGCCCGGGCTCCTGTACACGCAGCTGGTGCTGTCCACGTGGTGGGACTGGGGTCTGCTGTGGGGTCCTGGCAGTAATGGTCACCCTCTGACCTGTGACAGCTGCCTTATGTCCACAGTAGTTCTGGTCCCAATATTGTCCCCGAGTGTCATGTAAGGTGGCGTTTGCCTTGGGGCAAACTTGAGGCATTGCAGGAGCCACCCTAAACCAGGGTGGGGACATATCTCTGGGTGGTCTAAGCAAAGTGCCAAAGGTCACCTAAGCTCAGGAGGCACTCAAGGGGCAGTGAGGGGCATGGGACCAGAATAAGGTCCACTGGTCAATGTGAGCCATCCACCCCCTCAGAGAAAGAAGGACATAAGATACAGGAAGGTTTGAGGGTTTGGGGTAAGATCAGACAGATGAGCAGCAGCAGCAGCAAAGGGCTGGGAAGAACACTTGAGGCCACTGAGGTCCAGCCCCAGCCAGCCCCAGGTGAGCTCAGGGCTCAGCACGTGAATGGAAAGGACCCTAGGGTCACTTACCTGCACCAACTGCTGCGCTGCCACTGGCTACTGGTACCATTTCATTGGCAAAGACACGGATGGGATGGGCCATCCTGAATGTCCACTGGCCATGGTGAGTGACCACAGAATGGCCTGTGTTCTGGATTTCAGTTTTAAGGGCCTCCCCTCCCAGCCACCACCTCTTGAGACGACCGGTCTGCAGCCATGAAGACCAAGAATCGGCCACCCCGGCGCCGGACACCACTGCAGGACACGGAGGCCACGCCTGAGGAGCAGACAGCAGACAGGCCCCAGTCGGGCTCAGGGATGGAGCTGACCAAGGGTCTGCGGAGCAGGACCCCCCGGGGAGCTGGGGCACGGGCAGAGGGTGGGCGCCGCCGGCAGGGTCCCAGCAGCCGCCGGGAGAGCAGTGTCCAGCGGCGGCTGGAGAGCAATGAGCGGGAGCGGCAGCGCATGCACAAGCTCAACAACGCCTTCCAGGCCCTGCGCGAGGTCATCCCGCACGTGCGGGCCGACAAGAAGCTCTCCAAGATCGAGACGCTCACCCTGGCCAAGAACTACATCAAGTCGCTGACCACCACCATCCTGACCATGTCCAGCGGCCGCCTCCAGGGCCTGGAGGGGCAGGGCCCAGCACAGGGCCCCAAGCTCTACCAACATTACCAGCAGCAACAGCAGCAATCGGCCGGGGGCACGCTTGGAGCCACCGAGGCCCAGCCCCAGGGCCACCTGCAGCGGTACTCCACACAGATCCACAGCTTCCGGGAGGGCACCTAACAGCCAGGTCCGGGGGTGGGCCGGCAGCGGTGGCCCAGCCAGCCCATCCCAGCCCTGGTCCTCCGTGCTGCAAGCCCCAGACCAGTTGGTGACACTTCACGAGGTTGTGGCCCCAGCAGATCCATCTTCCCTGAATGCTCAGCTCAGCCACCTGCCTGGAGCCGTTTCTTCCAGTTGTCCAGAGACAAGCAAGTGGTCTGGTCTGGGCCATGACCCTGGGCAGCATGAGCCCAAAGCACCTCTGCACATCCCAGGTCCTCCATTTTATCTCTGAGCCAGGTGGACTAGGCATGTGTGGAAAGGCCCTCACCTTCCCAAATGGGCTCTCTCCACCAGTGGGCTGCTCCCTCCTGGGCACAGGGAGATTCCAGAAAAATGTTTACTTACAAGTTTCCCTGGTACTGGTGAAGCCAAGGCTGGAAAGGGAGCCTCCAAGCTCAACCGCAGGGCTACAGGGCCTGGGCTCAGCCTTCTCATTTAGGGTAACCTGAGGCCCTGGGCCCAAGGCCTCCCAGGGAATATGGCAGAGCCAAGATGGCAGCTCTTCAGCCTCTGGACACCCTAATCAGATGATCTCTGATAAAGGGAGCTGGCGGGGAGGAGCTTCCTTCTTCTTCTGGGGTGGGGACTCCTGGGGAGGCAGTGGAACTGGGCTGGAGACAGAGTTGTGTTCCTAAGAGGAGCCCCCAAGCCCCTGCACAGGGGGAGTTTGTCCTGGGCCTCCTGCAGGTCCCCACCCCAGTTTGCTATTCATCTTTGTCACTGATGTGGGGCCACCATCTAATTGGCACAGGACTTGAGGATTTCTCGGGGCCTGTTTTGAGTCGGGGCCTTTGGGGTTTTGTGTAAGGTGGAGCCTGGGATGGCAGGAGCGTCCCTTCCCCCACAGCTTGCTCCCTGATGGCAAGGACTGGGTGGCTTGGCAGCCCCGCTGCCTCTGGTCCTGCTTCCGTCTGTCGGGGCGTTCCTGCCCCACTGGCTCTGCCGGACTCAGCCACTTTGCTGTCAACCCCTGCTGGCATCTCCCCTTCCTTGGCCCTCTGCCCGGAGCTGACCCAGAGTCCCCTGGGAGCCAGGTCCCTCCTGAGCTGCTGTGGGTGGGGGCCACACTGGGCCATGGACTCTTGCTAGTCCACTCCCAAGAGGCAGCCTTGCTCCTACCCAAGCTGGAGGGGCACAGCACCAGACGCTGAAGGCACCAGTGAATTTGGGGTCAGCCCTGGCCATGTGAAGGGCAGCATGTGGCACCCCAAGGAATAGACATTAGCCACTCAATCTTAACCCTCCTGGTCAGGCCCTCTGGACGGTGGCTCTGGGCTTGTTGGTATTGTGTGTCCCTCCTGCCAGTCCCAGTAGGCCTGGTCTGGCCTTAATACCCGAGCTGGCCCTCACCATGGGCTAGGTGGACACTCCAGGTCTTCCTGTCTGCCCCTCACTGTGGAAGGTCAGTGGTCAGGGCATCAACCCATGTGAGCTGAGGTTGGGACAGAGCCCAGTCCTTCCCTGCTGTGGGGGACCTGCCCAACAGCTCACAAGACGGTAGAGGCCTCCTCTAGCTGAGGGGACTCGGGGCTGCAGACCAGCGGCTCGGTTCCAGCAGAGCCCAGGTCAGGGCAGGTGCCGTCCATCCAGTGCCTGCCAGATGCACTAACTATGGAAGCATGAAAGCAGGGGGAGGGACGGTGCCAGCAGAGCTCTGTCCAGGAGCCCCCGCCTGAGACTGGATCTGGGTCACCGCCTTACAGGACAACAGCCTCCTAGCGCTTTCTGCCCTCAGATGGCACCTCTGCTTCCCAGAGACTGACTTGGGCCAGCTGGCCAGGCCTTCTTCACCCGTGGCAGGGGATCTGTACGCCCCTGGACCACACCAAGGATCTTCAGAGGCCCAAGTCCCACTTCAGGATGCCAGATGTTGGGGAGAGGTCAGGGAACAGGTTGGCAGCCAGCAGGCCAGCTGCTGGGTCCCCCTCTACCCAGGCCCTGGGCCCTAATCCCAGGCCAGACTCTTCCATCCTGCAGGGCTGTTTTCTCAAGCCCTTGGACAAGTGGGTTGGAGCCACCCACCTGATCGGAGCCCAGGTCCCCTGGGCCACCAGCTCCCCACCCTCCCCCAACTCCTCCCAGGCAGATCCTGTCACCTCCCACCAGGGCAGTGCAGACGCCAGAACTGCGAGCGGTTTCCATCCGAGGAAACTCAACTGGAACGAACGGCCTGCGCCACCCCTGTCCTCATTGTGGTGAAAAATGCTTCTTAAATGACCCAAAGTTACTCTTATTTTTTTCTAATGGTCCCTTCAAAGTACTAATAAAATGGATGCTGTGTCGTAAAATGAAAATAAAATACTTCAGGACGAACGATGCTCTGGCCCATGAGTGCACGGGCAACTGTGCATCTTAATCAAATGTCTTAATAAAACATCCCATGCCGTTGACAGTGGTGCGAGTTTTTACTGAATAAAGCATCCCAGGGATCAAGACAGTGATGCTGAGCAGGTGAACCGTTGGTGCTGAGCAGCAAGAGGCCATGTCACTCTGGAGAGGGGGCAGAGTGACACCCAGTGCCTCGCTGAGAGCCACCTACAGACAGCAAGTCACAGCAGAAACATACATGTCACATTGGGGGGAACAAACCACGATGCCCACTCAGGCCCAACATGGAGACAAGCGGAGGGTCAGCCCAGGGCCACTCCATCGTTCCCCTGGGCGCCATACCCAGGCTCACCAGGTCCCCACCTCCAGGAACTGTGAACACCAGGTCCTCGAATGCATGTGGGAGGGGATCCCCCAAGGAGCCCCCCCCAAGAAGACCATGCTTAGGGTCGGCTTCTGGTGACAAACCCTCCACAGCAAACTGGAATCCCAGATGACTGCAGAGCCGACCCCTCCTGACCACAGACAGACAGACGGGGAGCCAGTCAGGAGCCCGGCTACTCAAGCCACCTCAGAAGGCGCGTGGACAGGACATGGCTCTGGTCACCTCCCACGCACAGTGTCCAGCTGTAGGAAGTGACTGGAGACATCGCCTAAGGGGCACACAGGGGCAGCCGGCAGCACGGAGGCTACCCAGGGCAAGGGCCACTGGCTAAGCACTTCTCCTGGCCTGGCACAGCAGGGCTCTCACATCAGGGCGGAAGGCACCTTCTCCCTGTCCTGGGGGCAGGACAGCTGGGGGGATCCTGTCCATACCCTGCCCACAGCAGTCTTGCCTCCCACAATGTTGGGGGGCCCAGGACACTGCTCCCCTCTACCTGGCCACCCTGCAACAGGATCCCAGATCCTCCATATGAGGGGCCTCCCCGACCATGGAAGGTTCTTGAGGTGACCGCACTTGGGCACATCTCCATGCACCCAGCAGGCCCAGCTCACCTGGGGAAGGCCCTCCACTTGAGCATTCATCTCCAGCTCACCACCTCTGTTTCACTTTCCAAACTAGATCTGCTTCTAAACCCTGCTCTGAAGAATGACCACAGCCCGTGGCAGGGGGTCCAGAGCCCTGCAGCCATTTCTCTTGGGGCAGGGCAGGGCCCAGATGCCATCTGGGGCACCTGGCTCAGAAGGGTTCCTCCCTGGCTCTGCTCCCAGGGCCAGAGTTCCTGGTGAGCTCCGAGCTCCAGGCTCAGGGCCTGGGCAGGTGGACAGCGCAGGGCAAGGAGCAGATGGGACAGGCGGGGGCCCAGGGCCCCTCCCCGCGCCACAGCTCTCCTGGCAGACGGGGGACACGTGTGGGCTTCACACCCTGGCACTTCAGCCTGCGCCTCTGAAGGGGCCACGACCCGCCAGGTGCCCTCCTGAGTCGTCCTGACGATGTCTTCTCGCGGGGCACTCTTCAGCACAGAAGGGCTCAAGCCTGATCCTCAAGCCTGTCACCATCCCAGCCTCCAGGTGACTGGGCGGCAGCCTCAGCAGCAGACAGGGCCGTGGGCCTCCTGCTCCTGGGACACGCTCCGGATGGCCTTGGTGGCATTGGCCCGGACAGATATGTGGTCCCAGCCTCCCTGGGAGGAGAAGCCACATCAGCCAGGCCTCAGGACCCCCAAGGGGCCCTGCTGGGGGCCTCCCCACACCCCTAGGTCAGGTCCCAGCTGGGCTGGCCAGCTCAATGGCTCCGCCTCAGGAGGGCGTACAGCAGGGTGGCCACACACTCACCCCGATGCCGTAGTCCCAGCCCTGCCCCTTGGGCTCTCGGGGCTGCACGCCTGTGCGGTGACACACCGTCCCCCGGCTCAGCCCATGGCTGCCCTGGACTTTGTTGGCGATGACCCAGACCTGGAACACAGGCCCGGTGAAGCCGGCCCAGCTGCAGTGGGTCAGCTGGGGTGGGAGTGGGGAGGCCAGGGAGGGAGCCCAGAGACCCCAGCACCCGCCACCCCCTTCCCCACCTGGTCCAGGGGCCCCACGGACACTCTGCGCACGTTGTTGGACACATGCTCCCAGCTGGAGCCCTGCGGGTAACTGGGTGTGATCCCTCCGCGGAACCACAGGTTCCCTGGGGAGAGAAGCAGAGAGTCAGGGCCCCTCCTGGGGTGCAGCGGGTCGGGGAGCCTGGGGAGGAGGCGCCCGCTGCTCCTTCACACCCCGCACTCGCTGACCCACAGCAGGGCCTGGGCGGTGTCCAGCTCTGCCCTTTCCACACCCGGGTTCCCTGGCTTCATAATCGTCCCATTGTGCTGGGCGGCGCTGGGGCTGTCACCTCTCCCTACTGAGGTACAAACTGAGGGCAAAGAGTTCTAAACAAACAGAATGGAGAACCGGATCTGGAGAAGCACCTGGGCTCAGGTCTGCACTCTGCCTCCTCCTGGCATCTCCTCACCCGTAACCACGACGGGACCTTGAAGGGAACTGGCCAGAGGCCTGCCTAAGGTGACCAGGCAAGGGTCAGGGATGGCAAGAGCCAGCCTGTGTTTCCTGTGAGGCTCCCATGTCACAGACCTCAATGGAATCTTCTAGAAGATGCTCCTGGTGCTAGCCCTGCCATGCTGTCACCCAGCCTCAACAGGAAGTGGCAATGACCAGCTTTCTGCTCTATTAGGTCTTGGCCATCTGGAGTCGCTGACCACCCAACCCTGGTTAACTTGGGGAGGAGGCTAGCACCAAGGCTGGCCTCAGGCTGCACATCTCTCATGGCAGTATGAAGGTCTTCCGTTGGGGACCTCGGGGCTGTCCTGTTCCGTCCTGGCCCAGACCTGGGCTGCAGCTCAGTGTCCTACCCCCAGGGTCATCACAGCGTGGGAAGGGCATACTGACATGCAGGCCAACTGCTTGGCTCTGACACCTGGCGCTCCATGTCCCCAGGGGAAACAAGGCTCAGAAAAGCCTGGACAATTCCAGTCACATCAAGAAGAAACCCAGAGGCAGGCCGTCCCCTCCTGATGGAGTCGGTGCCTGCCCACTGTCCCTCAGGAACCCCACCCTCCCTTGGGGAACCCCACCCTCCCGGCCCACCATGCAAGAACGGAAACCACTTGCCATTTTCATCCAAGGCATATACAGACGTCTGCCCAACAGACACCTGTGATAGTCTCTGTTTGGGGGGAGGGGGGATGTGGTACCAGCAGTCACCTGTGATGGGAGAGCTGACTCAGGGGGCCACCCACAAAATCTGAGAGTCCACATGCAGCCAGCCTTAGTCCCCAGCCGAACACAGATGTGCAGCTGAGGCCTAGTGGGGGCTGAGGGCCAAGCAAGGCTGCCCAGGCCCTGCCGTCCACCCCACACCCCAGCCATCCACCCCACACCCCAGCCTTGCCAGGGGTGTGGCAGGTTTCAACAGAGGGCCCAACAGACCAGCCTTACCAAGGCAGACACAAAGGTGCCCAGCCGGGCACACAGCAGAGCTGGTCACAGTGGCTACCTTCAAACTCTCCCATTCAGTGGAAGGAGCTGTATGCCCCTCAAGCCACCCCTCTGTCTACCCTGTGCCAGCTTCCCCCAGGGGACACTTTCCAAATTGCCAGCAAAGAGCATTCTATAGTGGTCACAGTGGGTCACCCAGCAAGGGTCAGACAGGCCTGGCTCAGGGCATGGGGATAGCTGTAAAGGGGTGGCCTCGTCACCAGCTATGACAGTGGGTGGGGCCCCAGCTGGCCCCTATGCCTGGTCCAGAGATGCCACTAAGCGCTTATCAAGTTGAGCTAGAATCTTACTCTCATGCCCCACCCCAGCCTGGGCCCTTGGGGACCTCCTGGAGGGCGGCACTCACCAGCTGGCTGGGAGGGGGACACAGAGCCCCTGTAGAATGCAGAGCCATCCCTGGCCACAGCCCACACCTGGTAGCAGGCCCCAATGGAAACGGAGGTGAAGGGCTGGTCTGTGCCAACGTGCAGCCAGGAGGAGCCCTGGGTGCAGTGAGGAGGAGAGCTGAAGCGGCTCCCAGAGGCAGGGAGCCCCTGTACCCACAAGCCCAGCTACAGTGCAAGGTCCAGCGTCCAAGCCTGCCTGGGGTGGGAAACCTGGGGGACTGCAGGGTGTCCAGGGAAGCTTTGACACCTGAACTGGCCCTGCCTGACTTGCCCTGACCACAGTCTGATCTTGGCCTCTTGTTGGACCCTGGACTTGGCCTCTCATCTCTCAAGCACGGCACGGAAAATGATTACATGTGCACCTCAATGAGGTGCCACACATCCTCCACGTCACCTGGGCCTACCTCTGTCCCTCTGACCCCTAGCGCAGGCCCTGAAAGATGGCAGCTCCTCATGTCAACTCATCCTCAGCACCAACCGCCCAGAGGGCCCATTGACTGGCTCCATCCACAGGGACCGTCCTGGGCAGGCCTGGGGAGCCCTGAGCCAGCCTGACTCCAGAGCCAGAGCCGATCTTAGGAAGCACATGGAGGACGGGGCGGCCCAGCCAGGAGGAGCCAGGAGGTGCTCACCGCGGGGTTGAGCTCGGACACGCCCAGGCGGCACAGCACATCCCCCTTGTCACTGACGGCCCACAGGGCAATGCTGTGCGTGTGCCCCTCAGCCTCTGGGCTCTCTGGGATGATAGACACGTCCCCAAGGGCGATGGGAGCCACCTCCAGCCAAGGCCCACTGGTCACCAGCTTGCATTTTCTGTCCAGGGAAAGAGCACAACTCAGGGGCCCAGCATGACAGCAAGCCTCAGGGCCTGGCACTGCCCCGGCCACCTGAGGTAGACACCCGGAGGGCCCAGCAAGCAGAGCCAAGATGCACAACCGACCACCACTGAGGAAGGAGGGGGAAGATTCCCAGGCTCAGGGAGGGCAGGGCCAGGACCCTGGAGGGCACCTGCGTGGGCAGGAGTGAGGGGCCTGTGGTGGGCCCCTTTCTGCCCCCAATTTGGCCAGGCCTCTCTCCTGCCCACAAGCAGGGCCTGCCAGTGACATTTCTCTTATTTGTTCTTGAAAACAAACTCTTCAGAAACCAGAGCGCTGGGAGCCCGCGGGCATTTCCTGGGCTGACATTTACTTTGTGTTTTCTCCTCCCTCCCTGTTCCCGTTTCTTCCCTGGAGACTGAGATCAGAGGCCAGCAGCTCTGGCCCAGGAGGAGCCAGGCTGGGCTCCGTCCCCCGGCTTAGCTCACCTGGCCCAGCACCTTCTCCTGACAAAATCCTTCATGGTTTTGTACCCATGGTATGAGCTGCAAGAAGAGGAGGGAAAAATCAAGACACCTATGGAAGGTTCTGGAAAAGGACACTACACACATTCTTTTCAAACTGCTGCAGGGCAGAGCCTTGGTGTAAGTCAGAGGATCAGATGAGCAGCAGGGTCAGGGGTGTCTCGCTGCAACGGCCCCCTGGGCTTGGGGCCTCCTGGAGCCAGGGATGGCAGTGCCCTTCCAGAGGGTCAAGCTGAAGGGCCCTCCCCCCACAGTCCCCATCAGAGTCCTTCTAGGGAGGAGCCCTCAGCCTGAGGCTCTGGTCAGTCCCAGGCCTGGTGGCAGGACCTTCTCCCTCCTCCCAGCTGGGTTCTGCTTGGACGCCACCCACCAAGGCCTGGACTCGGGCTCCTGGTTTGGTCTTCCTTGGATTGGACATGACTCCACGTGAGGGTCTCTACAAGCCACCTGGGTCTCAACACTGTGGCCACCAGCCTCCACTTTGTGGCTCACCGTCTGCTTCTCCATCTTCCGACCACACCGCCCTGGACACACCTGGTCTCCCAGAGTGGTGCCTGCCTCGCTCTTGAAGAGGCTGCCCCCTCACCCTGACACGTTCCCCTGCACTGGCCCCATTACCACCTGGCATTCAGAAAATGGCCCAACGTCCCCCAGAACTCCCTGCTAAGGTGCCCGAGGCCCCTCACCCTCCTGAAGCCCCTCAGCCCAGGCCAGCAGGTCCCACCACTGGTCCTCCAGAACCTTCTGGCTGACCCAGCAGGATGGAGCCAGGTGTTTAGGAATCTCAGCAGCCAGGTGGGCCAGCTGTGGGGCAGAGCTCCCCTGGGCCCCGCCTACTCCTCTCAACCAGCCCCAGCCCTGTAGCAGCTGAGGTGACCAGGGCTGGGGCAAGGGCCAGCCTTGCACAGAAGCGAGACACAAGAGGCCACACAGCCCAGGGTCCTGATGCTCAGGAGCCCAGGGCAGAGGGAAATACTCACGCAGGGAAGTCACTGGCGTACTGCCATCCCTCCTGGTCAGTGCCTCCCGTTATGCTGAAGTCCACATACCAGTCGGAAACCTGGGGAAGCATGTTAGTGAGAATGTGACCCCCAAATCTGTAGCTAGCCAGTAACTTGGGGAAGGCACGGCAGGGCAGGGCAAGCGGACGCCTCTCCTCAGACAGCCTGGGACTCACCCAGGTCCACTGCAGGGACGGGGGCTTTGTGCCAGCCTTGGTGCATTCCTGTAGCCCCGTAGCGTCACTCCACATATACCGGTCGGTGGGCAGACCCCTGCAGGACAAGGGATGTGAGATGAAGAGAGTGCCAGGAACAGGCCCAGCCTGCCACACACCCCAGAAGCAGGCATGCACCCCATCCCTGCCCCAGGCACCCTCACCAGGCATGAGGGGCAAACACAGAACCAGCCCAGGTGGGGAGACCAACCAGGGCAATGCACGTCGCCATGGTGCCCTGGCCATAACAACCAAGCCACCCACTGAGGCCACAGCGCTATCTGGGAGCTGCCTCTCTCTCCTGGGTGTTCCGGGCTGAATAGTGTCCTCCAAAAGACTAGGAAGTCCTAACACCCAGTAAGTACAGATGTGATCTGGCTGAGATGAGGTCCCTAGGTGGTCCTATCTGACTCGCATCTTCATAACAAGGGGAATGAGGACACAGGTGGACACGGAGGGAGGAGGATGTGGAGACGGCTGCCTGCGAGGCCAAAGAGGCAGGGGAAAGACCCTTCCCTGCTGCCCGGAGAAGGAACCAGCCCTGTGACATCCTGATCGCTGACCTCCAGCCTCCAGAACCCAGGACAATGCATTTCTGTTTTCCAGGCCAAGCAGCCACCATAGGGCACTACGGTAGTAGCAAGCAGCGCAGGGACCGGGTGTGGGCACAGCTGTGAGGCCCCGGTGCCCAGAGCCCATGGCTGGAGCCTGCCTGGCCCTGTCTGCCCTCTCTCTGGATGAGGGAGCGGCGAGCCCTTCTTTGTAAGGACTGGGGGGCGGGGGGCAGCGGAGGGCCAAGTGCAGGCTGTGCAGGCCCTGGGACGGGGTGTGGGTTTCTAGGAAGACCTATGCTCAGAAAAGCTCTGCCTCTGGTTTACTGGGATAACAGGGAGACACACAAATATTTACACACAGAAAGTGCCATGGGTTGTCCTGCGTCCAGGGCTAAGTGGAGGGGAGATAGGCAGGGTCACCTGGGGTGGACTGTCCCCGCAGCCCACCTTCATGAACTCGTCTTTCTCTCCTCCCAGAGGCCCACATGCACCCAAGGAGGTGAGAAGGTAAAACCAAAATGCATGTGGTGTTTAGTGTCCTTGGTCAGTGAGATTGGAGGGTCCATGCAGCTTGTTCCTCATATTGCTTGATATTTATTTCACCAACTTTGAAAAAGCCAGAAAGGAAACCAATTGCACTCCAGCCCAGGTAAAAACCACAAAATTGGAGCCCGGTGAGGTGGCTCAGGCCTATCATCCCAGCAGCTCAGAGGCTGAAGCAGGAGGACCATGAGTTCAAAGCCAGCCTCAGCAACAGTGAGGCGCTAAGCAACTCAGTGAGACCCTGTCTCTAAATAAAATACAATATAGGGCTGGGGATGTGGCTCAGTGGTTGAGTGGCCCTAGTTCAATCTCTGGTGCCAAAAGAAAAATGAAAAGAAAAACCATGAAATAGAAAAGTCTGAACACGCCATTTAAAACGGCATCAAAAATACGAAATACTATCACTAAAGATGTCAAGACCCCTGTGTAGAAAATCACAAAACCTAGATGAGTGGTGGCACACCCATAATTCCTGATACTTGGCAGGCTGAGGCAGGAAGATCAAGTTTGAGGTCAGCCTGGGAAACTTAGACCCGCTGTCTCAAAATAAAAGAATAAAAAGAACTGGGGTGTAGCATAGTGGTAGAGCACCTCTGGGTTCAATTCCCAGTACTGGAAAAATGGAAAATAAAATGAAAGAAAAGAAAAATATCCCAAAGTCTGAGTAAGAAGAAATTATAGGGCAGTGGCATAGCTCAGTGGCAGAGCACTTGCCTAGCAATATGCGAGACCACAGGTTTTCCCTAGTATCTCAAGAAAAAAAAGGAAAATAAGGAGAAGTACTTGATTAATGGAGGGTGACCTCCATTCACATTTTAGAGACTTACACTGTAAGACAGCTGTTGAACCCAAACTGATCTTCGGATCCAAGACCACCTGTTCTAGGTTCCCCGGGGTTTTCCAGGACTGGGACAAGCTACTTCTCAAGTTCATCTAGAACTGCTTCAAGAATCGTCAGAAGACCAGTAAAGACAGTGAGAGGATTTGTCCTAGGAACACTGAAAACCTCCTGAGAGGAACCATAACTGGGTCAATGCAGGATTAGCCCCAGGACACCCAATAGCTGGGTGGAAGAGAAAGGCTTGGGGTGGGGCTGCGGCGCACGGACACTTGATTTAAGACAAAAACACCCTATAATCCAGGAGGAAAAGGACAGATTTCTCAATAAAGAGTGAGAGTTTTATTTCAAGTGAATATTTCAAGTGAAAAAACCACATCTCGGCAAGGCTGCAAGTAGCCACCACCGCTTTCTAGGATTCATGATACTTCCCACAGAAGACAAGAAGATCCCAAGACAGTCAGCTAAGACACACAGCCACTGGGCGTGGTGGCACACACCTGTAATCCCAGTGGCTCAGAGGCTGAGGCAGGAGGATCCTGAGTTCAAAGCCAGCCTTAGCAATGGTGAGGAGCTAAGTAACTCAAGGAGACCCTGTCTCTAAATAAAATACAACATAGGGCTGGGGATGTGGCTCAGTGGTCAAGCGTCCCTGAGTTCAATTCCTGGTACCAAAAAAAAAAAGAAGAAGAAAAGAAAGGCAAAGACCCTATGAACAAATCTAAGAGAAGTGGTCTAAAGGCAAAATTTGGGATCAGCTGAATCAGCTAGTCTTTTTGGAGGGGAGCCGGGAGTACTGAGGATTGAATTTAGGGGCACTAGACCACTGAGCCACATCCCCAGCCCTATTTTGTATTTTATTTAGAAACATGGTCTCACTGAGTTGCTTAGCATCTCACTTTTGCTGAGGCTGGCTTTGAACTTGTGATCCTCCTGCCTCAGCCTCCTAAGCCACTGGGATTACAGGCGTGCACCACTGCACCCGGATTTAATCAGCTAGTCTTGTGTGACAAACTTGGAGGAATTTCCCAGCTGAAAGCTACACGTGTCCCCACTGTGGTCTTGGAGACCTGGCTCCCTGGCCAGCGTGGTCTTCTCAGAGCTCATCAATAAAGGACTAACAGAGTGCTTTCAAAGCACTTGCACTAAAGTGGTTCACACAAGAAGCACCAGGGTGAAGGTGTCCCAGCTGCTAAGAAGCTCAGAGAAAAAGGAATATGATGGCCACACCTGTGATCTAGCAACCCAGGAGGCTGAGGCAGGAGGACTGCAAGTTCAAGTCCAACCTGGGCAGCTTTGTGAGACATCGGCTCAAAATAAAAAATAAAAATGAATAAAGGGCTGGGGTTGTAGCTCACGGTAGAGAGCCCTGGGTTCAATCCCTAGTACTGCAAGGGGGAAAAAGAGGTTCAAAGATGTCACAGCAACTGAACATTTGGGAAAATAAAACTTTATTAAATCAAACATGAATAAATGGAAACCAAACCAAACCAATGCGACCTCACGCTCTATAGAATATATAACAGTTCGGGACCCAACTCCCCAGGCTGAGGAAGACAGCCTGTAGAATGGGGTCAACATATGAGGACCCTGGGCCCAACCAGGCACACCGCCCACTCTGGACCTGCCTCCAAGCTGAGGCTGACTTTTACATTTTTACATTTTTAAGTGGTTGAAAAGGATTAAGAGAAAAACCACATTTTGTGATAGGTGGAAATGTTACACAGTTCAAATTTCGGCATCTGTGTGTGAGTTTGATGGAGACTCTGGTGCTCCTCCAGGGACATGCTGCCTGTGGCTGCTTTGACATGACCACCACAGAGATGAGCGGTTGTGACCTCAGGTTATACGACTTGTCTACAGGATTTTCTTAAAGACTCTAACTTAATATAAAGGAAAAGACTGACTAGATTATGTACACTTAAACATCAAAAACTGCAGCTAAGCCAGGAGCAGTGGTACATGCCTATAATCCAAGTGGCTCAGGAGGCTGAGGCAGGAGGATCATGAGTTCAAAGCCAGCCTCGGCAACAGCGAGGTGCTAAGCAACTCAGTGAGACCCTGTCTCTAAATAAAATACAAAATAGGGCCAGGGATGTGGCTCAGTGGCCAAGTGCCCCTGAGTTCAATCCCCAGTAACCGCTCCCCCTAAAAAAAAAGTTGCCACTAACAGAGCAAATTCTGGAAAGAAGAGACATTCCCTCACTACCTCCACCTATCCCAACACCCAAGTAAGACCACCATCTTGTTAGAAGTTGGGATCTGCGGTTTGGCAAAGAGGGACAAGGGATGATGGGGGCTGGGTGAGACTTGGCTGTGTTCTCCTCTTGACCTGGTGTTGGTGGTGGGATGCCCAGTGAGAGGTGCATATGCTATGTAATACATACATATGTTTTGCAAACTTTTAATGTTATATCCTTTAAGTATTGTATTTTTTAGTTATAGTTGGACACAATACCTTTATTTTGTTTATTTATTTTTATGTAGTGCTGAGGATCGAACCCAGGGCCTCGCACATGCTAGGCAAGAGCTCTACCACTGAGCTACAACCCCAGCCCAATGTTATACCCTTCAATAATGAGTTTTAACATCCAGTACACCGAGAGAAGCACCCTCCACAAGCAGTAATGTTCAGCTAATTCTACGTAGGGTACCTGACACAACTTGAGGCCACACTGGACATGGCTGTCCAGTTTTGTCAGAACTAGGACCTGGCCCAGGCAGGGTGCCTTGGTGCCACTCACCTGCTGGTGTAGCCCGTGACGGGGTTCCAGCGCTGGTTCTCGTAGATGTAGACACTCTTCACGTCCGACTGTGTGTAGATGTTGCTGGTGCTGCTGGCCAGGCCTGGGGAGAGAGGAGGCCCCACGGTCCTGAGGCCCCAGCCTGCCTGGAAGCCTGGATTTCCCTCTGAAGCTCCAAAAGGCACTCAGAGATAAGGTGGGGAGCGGGGTGGACCCAGGCAGCTGAGAGGGTCAGCAGGCTGCTGAGTGAGCCTCCCAGGGCCTGTCTGGCTTGGGTGTCTTGTCTGGGACATGATTATTCTGGGGTTGCACAGCCTCAAAGAGAAGAACCTCCCGCGCACACCCCTCCCACACTCCACCTCATGCTCTGTCCACAGCACAAGGGCTGTGGCGTGGAGGGCTGTGGCGTGGAATGTTCTGTTTCCATATTTGCTTCTGCCTCCACTTTCCACAGGCCGACCAGGACTCAGAGTTTGGGCCACTGGGAGCCTGGGTCCTGGAGCTGCCCTGGCGCACCCTGAGGTCTCGCCTGTACACGAGGGGCTGAACACGTTAGAGGTCCTGGCAGCTGTATCTAGAACCTTCAAGACCCTCTGCTCATTCTTGGAGGGCGTCTTGGAGGCGAGGCCTGGTCTTCTGACTCTCATGCCCCGTGGCTTGGCCTGAACTATCTATCCTCTGTGGAGGCTGGCAGTGGTGAAGGTCACCTGTCAGCCAGCTCTTAGCCAAGTGTCAGTAATGGGATAGCAGCCCTGGCACCAACAGGGAAGCCAGAGGGGATTAGAGGAGGGAACACCTGGAGAGGCTCGGAGGAGGGCCCGGGAGCTGGTCCTGCCAGCCACAGGTGCTCAAGCCGCCTCACCTTGGAAGCAGCCTCCACCGTAGCCACCTGTGTACACCCAGGCTGTATGGTCGTAGCCGATGCCCCACACCACGCCGCGGCTGTTGGCCTCCACCACCCGCAGGTGGCCTCCCATCTGCCTCCAGAACCTGGAGGGCCGAAAAGGCATCTCAGTCCAGTTTGTCCTTCCACGTATCCTGGGCCTTGTCTTTTGGCCTCTTGTGGACAAGGTATTCTCCAAGTCCTGTATCCAGCAGAACTGATAAAGCACTTGGCCTCCCCTTTTGTGTTAACCAACACTAAAGAGGGCCAAGGAACTCTGGGCAGGGGCTTGTCCTCCAACCTTTGGCCTGAACTGATAAGGGTGGACACCACCTGCAGGCTAGGGCATGGGGAGGGGCTGTGGCCAGGCTTGAGGTCATGGCAGAGGACAGGAATGCCTAACCATCTGCAGGGGCAATAGCAAGACCAGCAGCTGGGTCAGCTTCCTGCAGCCTGAGGCCACATCCCTGTCATTAGACGGTGTGGGGCACACATGGCTTCAGTGAGCATACAGGATCCCCCCATCCATGGCAGGGGTTTCTGGGCTCCCTGTGACCCGCAGTAACTGAGCCCAGAGCCTGATCAGGAAGTGTCCCCTACTGATTCCTCTCAGGGCTCAGTTCACACCATGGCACTCAGTGACCTCATTCCCTCTTGTGGCTTTAAATGCCCCCAAAGAGCCATCCTGAGCCAGCTTGAGCCTGCTCCAGGCCTCCCAGCCACTAAGCCCCACGTCTTCCCACACACCACCAGCTGCCCCACACCTGACTGCCCAACCTCCCAGCTCTACTCCAGGACCACCCATTATTCTCCCTCCTTTGCCTCCACAGCCTGGGTGCAGGGGCTCAGCAGGAGCTAGAGGTGGCAGAGCACCCAGAGTCTGTGCGCTGGCTGGTAAGTCTGGCTTCTCTGGCCTGGGAGCCCCTGCAGAGTGCAAGCTAAGCCTGGTCACCTCACTCCATGTTCCCTGGGACATTCTGTGACTGCCTAGTGGGTGGCACTGACCTGTGCTGGGCCCATACTTGAATGCCTGGCAGGGTGGGGATCTGGAGACCAGCCATGGCTCTGACTGGCCCTGCATGGGCTCCAGGTCTTCCTGACCCCTACTTCTGGAACCACAAGTTCTGGGTGCTCAGGGGAAGAGCAAGGCCAGGCCCCAGGTCCACTCACATCTGGTCACAAGGCAGCAGGTGCTCATGGGCCTCCAGGTCTGGGCTGGGCTCACTCACAAAGATGTCTCCCTTGCAGGTAATGGACCAGATGGCCTGTGGGGATGGGCGGCCTTGGACCCTCCGGCTCTCACAGCAGGACAGGCTGAGCAGGGCGAGCTGTTGTGGAGATATGGCCAGTTACTCTGGGGTAGACGGAGGCCTGGCTGCCCCTTATCCCCTGGCCCGTGGGACCCCCACTCACTCACCCAGTCATTCATGTCCTGCTCGGTGGCAGCAGCCAGGCGCACGGGCCACCTCTGCCGTGTCCTCTCAGGAGTATATAGGGCAAAGGAGTGCTTGGCCTCATTGAGCACTGGGACCAGCACTGTCACCTCATTGAGGAACACATGAAGGTACTGTTGGAAGAGGAGCACAAGGCAAGGCTGTCACCTTGGGGACAGAGGAGCCTCAGGGCAGTGCTGGGGCTCCAAGCAGCAGGGACCCCCACTGTGGTCATGGGCAGGGATGGGCCACCCTCATTCTAGAGCTCTTCCCTGGCCTGCTGGTTTCAATGGCAGCCACAGGGCCCAGCAGGTGCCAGTACTGAAACTTCACTTTGTAACAAATGCTTTGGTGACATTTTTTTTTTTCAGTACAGGGGATGAACCCCAGGGTTGATCTACTACTGAACTACATTCCATTTTATTTTTTTGAGACAGGATCTTACTAAGTTGCCCAGGTTAGCCATGAACTTGTGATCTCCCTGCCTCAGCCTCCAGAGTCACTGGGATTACAGGAGCGGACACTGTGCCTGGCCTTAGTGACATTTCAAAGAAATCCTTTTGGGTGTTGACTGCCTGGCACATAGCAGCTGTCAGGAGGACATCTTCCCTAGACTCACTTCTCGGTTAAAAAACTAGTTGACTGTAAATGGCTGTTGGAGGGAGGACAGTGGCTCTAGGAGCTTGCACATGCACGTACATGCAGAGGCACCCAAGTCTACCCCTGGCATGAGTAAGACTGAGCACCCTGTGAGCTGGCCAGACTGGAGTGAGCACCGGGGACTGCCCTGCACCCCCTCTCTGGGAAACCCTGTCCCTTTATGATGCCGCCCCAGCCCCCTGCCGTTACCTTCTTCTCCTCATGGACCACGTAGTAGATGAAGAGGATGCTGTCTCGAGCCCCGTCATGCCCCGTGAACTGCTCCAGGGCCACGCGGACGTCCACCCACTTGTGGGGCTTCCAGTCACACCACCACTGCAGGGCCCCGGTCTTCACCCACACTGACTGTCACATGGGCATCCAGGACAGTAGGGACACCATCACAGGCAGGCCCGCAGACCCCTGGCCTGTGTGGGCCCCCTACTCCCAGCACCCCTGAGCTTCCTTGGGTCCCAGTCTCTGCTCTGGTGATGAGGGGCTCCTGCCCAATGTTCCCAACCCCCACCCTCCCAGCTGGCCCTTTTCCCATCGGTGACAAGTCACAATGAGGCACTGGACCCCATCTGAGCTGCCTCTATATGAGCCCTAGTTTTCACATAGCCAGTGGGACGGGCACTGTTAGACCACGTTCTGGATGAGGAAACTGGGGCTCAGGGAGGATCTGAGCCGGTGTCAGGGAATCAAACCTGTGATGTAAACATGGCTTGCCCTGAGCTGAGGCCCAGATTTGAATGCAGACTGGAAGCTTCTGCACAAGATGAGCCCTGGCCGGTCTCGGGCAGCCAGGTTCCTCCCTCCTCAGCCCATCTCTGGGCCTTGCAGGGCGCTGCTCTGCCTCGGGGGCGCGTGAGCCATGCCAGGTGGGCCCCATTGAGCAGGGTATGGTGCCTGCAGCTCTCTCCAGACTCATTTCAACAAAACACAAGACCCTTGGGCACTTGGGGTTCTGGGGTAGAATGTGAGGATTTGCTTCTCACCTCCCCCTGCTCCCTCCTGGGGTCCTGCATTTCTGGGCCCCAGGACCCACACAGTGCCCTGAAGGCAGTGAGGCCCCAACGAAAGTCCTTCAGGATGGGTGAATAAAGGACCTCATCTCCTGATCTTTGATCCATCCTGGGGCCTGGAAGCCAGGCTGTGTGTCCGCAATGGCATGGACAGAGCCACTGATGCTCCTCTGCCCCACCTCAGGGATGAGACTCAACAAAAGCCTGCTGAGAAGGCAGCTGGGCCCCACCTGCTCCACGGCCTGCTCGTAATGCCGGAAGTTCTCCAGCTCCCGCTTGGTCCTTTCTGTGAGCTGCTGGAAGATCTGCTTCCTCCAGGCGGCGGTTTGTGCTGGCGTGATGGACAGGGACAGCGTCTGCACTGAGGGAGACAGGCCTGCAGGAGGCCGCAGTGTCACCCTGCCCACAGCGAGGTAGGCAGGAGGCCAGGATTGCTCCCCCGCCCCCCGCCCCAATCAGCCGTTTCTTGCTAGAAAGCTCCAGTCTCTGTAGAATGTCCTGTGAGCCCTCCTCCCACCATTTGCTCTCATGAGCAAGTTACTGTCCCCAGCCAGTATTAGGAGAGGACCGGGAGAAGGCAGGGAAGCCCAGCTGCTGGCTTCCTTCCCCTGGCCTCCCCAGTGGATCTCTGATGGCCACAGACTGACCCAAGGGCTCGGTCAGCACTGCTGAGACCTGGGCATTCAGGCAGGACGATGGGCCTGCTCCAGCCCCAATTCATCCATGCCCACTCCCCTCAGGTGCACCTCCTGGGACACCAGGTCCTACTGATTCGACAGGGCCCCTTACCAGACTGGACAGTGAACCACTTGAGCACGGAGCCTGCCTCCACTGCGCAGCCACCTCCTGACACCCAGGCCCATAGCAGGTGGTCATCCGCCCCATAGGGCTCCTCCAAGCCCAGGGTGAAGAGCCCCACGGAGGCGAGGCCCGTGGGTTCAGGGAGGCCAGCAGCTGAGTGGTTGGGAGCCTTCTTGGGCTCCTTCAGGTCAATGTTAGTCCAGGGCAGCTCAGCTGGGCGCCCACTGGGACCAGTGGCCTGAGTGGGCTCCCCTCTGCCCACCACTGGGCAGGCATTCTCCACATCACACTCTGCAGTCCTGCTGGCCCCAGGGTCCAAGGCTGAGCTCTCATTGGGGTTCTGGGGATTGTCCAAAGACTCCTTAGGGAGAGGCTGTTCGGGGTCCCGTCTCTCAACTTCTGAAGAAACGTCAGTGTCGTGGGATGCAGAGTCACTACTGGCCCTCACTTCATCACCAAAGAAGCAGCCAGCACTGGGGACAGAGCAGGGGAGATCATCATTCCATCGTGGGGGGTGCTATCCCACCGTGACCACCTACGTGAACTCAGGAGTCACAACCTCCCTGAACTCCTGTCTCTTCCTCTGCACAATCCCTGCTTCTGGCCTCCCCCCAGATCAATCACTTCAGTGTGCCTGGGGGTGAAGATCTGGGATGAGGATCTTTTTCACTGTGTAAAACACACCATTTTAAAGCATTCAATTCAGTGGCACTTAGTGGACTGACAATGTTGTACAACCTCATTTCTTCTGAGTTCCAGAACTTTCTCATTGCCCAAATGGACACTCTGTACCCACGAGGCAGTCACTCTATCCTCCGCTCCCTCTACCCACAACTCCTCTGGCTAACGTGTTATCATTATGGAATTGCCTGTTCTGACATTTCATATACATTGAACCAAGGGACCAACGTGTGGCCTTTCGTGTCTGGCTTCTTTCACTGAGGACCATGTTTTCAATGTTCATGCCTGTGGTGCCATGTGTCAGATCACCATTTCTTTCATTGCCCAATCACTGCTGGTTGTTGGGCTAGTTCCATCTTTTGGTCACTGTGACTAATACTTCCATAAACATTCCTGTACAAACTTTTGCTTGAACACTTGTTTTCAATTATTTAGCTATAAAACTAAGAGTGAATTGACTGGGTCATGTGGTCATTCTTTGTTTGACTTCTATGCCCTACCACCCCTGGGTCACCTGAGGAGGCTTGACGAGCTGCCAGAGTGGGACCGGTCACACTCTCGGGTGGCAACAATAGCCTTCCATGTCTTCCCACTGAGCTCACTGGGGGTGACGCCCTGCCGGAAGTACACAGCTCGGTCCTCACAGCTGATGCCCCAGACCTGGAACAGAGACGCTGCTCAGAGGAGTCTGGTGTAGACTGGGGGTGTGCAGGGAGGACAGGTAGCCAAGGAAGCACACACCTGCAAACGCAGGCAGGAGCTGCGCCTCCCCGTGGTGTGCAGTGGGTGTGTGCATGTGTGTTAGGGATGGGGAGGTTGGTGGGGTGGGTGTGCAAAAGTCCAGTGTGTAAGAGGAGCCCCGCAGGGGTGAGGTGGGCTGAGCTCAGCAGCAAGCTCAGGGGACGCAGGGCCCCAGTCCTGGCTCCTCGACCTTAGGCAGACCAGGAGCTTTGGGAGCTTCGAGTGACAAGGTCCACAGACAGTGGGGCTGTGCTGGGGTGCAAGGTCCGCCTATGACACTATCTTCAGTGTGGCCTCTGGTGGGAAGCTGATCCCCAAGAGAACTTCCATGTTCTTAGGGGTGGGGGCGGGGTCAATCACCTCACAGCAAGGATCTGTGCCCTTTGAATCTTAAAAAGTACCCAAACCTATTTGTTAATAAGGAGGCCACACTGTCAGATGATACGGACAACACTCATGAGAAGCAGAGTCCAGAGTCAAAGTTGGAGGTCCATTCCAACCCCGCTTTGTGTCCATCCACCTGATCCCCCAAGTATCTTTAAATGACACCTTCCAGTCTCTGGGTCACACACACACACACACACACCCCAGCAGATCCAGGCTCACTGATCTGAGGGACCTTAGGAAAGTAACTCCAGGACAAATAGAGACTCCAGAACCCTGAGGGAGCCAGTCCCCGGGGCCGTCCAAGGAGGAGACTCACTGCATCAAGCGTGAGGAGCCCGTAAGTGAAAAGGATGTGAGATGTGGGGCAGGAAGGGTGGGGGGACCCGGGGGCCGTGAGCACACCTGGTCATTGAGCCCCACGTTCACCATGACCATCTCGCCAACCATCTCGATCCAGCTGGTGCCACAGGGATTGTGAGAGTTGACACCCCTTCGGAACCATACCTGGAAAAGTCCAAAATAAATAGCCTCCCTGGAGGACATGGAGCAGAGGGCTTTTCCTAAGGCTCAGGAAGAACAAATGAATCATCTGACCTTTGGCTCAGGGCTCTAAATGAGCAGGGCACATGGTGAGAAAGGAGACGCTGATGCACGTCTATCCTCCCCCATCCTGCCCTGTGTCCCTGCTCTCGGCACCATCCTACCTGACCTCTGCTTCCCCTGTCCTGTAGCTTCTCATCTATTCTCTGCCCTAGCATGCGGAAAAAAGTCTTTTAGGAAAACTAGTTCTTTATAAATTCATTTTTAGAATAAATACCCTATTTGGGGTCTACTTTTACTGTTATACAACATAGTCTCTTTAATGTTAACTTTTTTCATGTTGACTTGTAAAAATATACACAGTTGAGGCTAGGCACAGTGGCACAGGCCTGTAATCCCAACAGCTCAGGAGGCTGAGACAGGAGGATCGCGAGTTCAAAGCCAGCCTCAGCAACAGCGAGGCACTAAGCAACTAAGAGAGACCCTGTCTCTAAATAAAATACAAAACAGGGCTGGGGATGTGGCTCAGTGATTGAGTGCCCCTGAGTTCAATCCCTAGTACCCCCTCAAAAAATATATATTGGGCTGAGGATGTGGCTCAAGCGGTAGCGCACTCGCCTGGCATGCGTGCGGCCCGGGTTTGATCATCAGCACCACATACAAACAAAGATGTTGTGTCTGCCGAAAACTAAAAAAATAAATATTAAAAATTCTCTCTCTTTAAAATATATATATTGCTACAAAATTGAACTGAATTCCCCCAGGCCTACCTGGCCCCACAGCTCACCTGGTGGTCATCCTCAACCCCTACCCCGGACCAGCTGTCCCCTAGGGCTGTTCTCACCCACTATGGATGGTGGCCTGTACGGGCCCCCATCAGTCTCAGACCCACTGGATCTTGATCTAGTAGCGCTCACATGTTCTAGAATTCCTGAGGTGGGGAGGGGAAGGGTTACATGAAAAGACCCTCAAACCCCTCTTATAAAAATTTCTGGAGAATCAGCTGCAATAGGATGCACCTGTCGTGCCAGCTACCTGGGAGGGAGGCCAGGGCAGGAGGACGGCTTGAACCCAGGCAACACAGCAAGAGTAGCCAAAAGGAAAAAAAATACACTAGAATATCTAAAATGTCTCTTAAAGACCCAAAGAAAATGAGCAGTCAAATGTTTGTCTGAAGACTGAACAAACTCTGATGTAAATGAAATTTTTGCTTTTTTTACTCTAAAGGGGACAATGTGAGAGTCTTGGAAGTCATGATCTGTGGAAAGTGGGGTGCTTGGGACATGCTGGGGGGACAGTGCTATACTTTTTCAGGCTGGGCGTAACCTGAGGATTGGGGGCCCTGGGCCCTGGGGATACAGACTCAGATGTGAGGGCCACCAAACTCCCGGGTGCTAGGGGATTCCCCTTGATGTGTGGTTGGAAAGAAATCATGAAAGTAATCTGAAACTGGCTAACCTTACTGGGCTTGCCACTGATAAAATACAAATAAAAGCACTGGATAGGAAAGGCCAGGCATCCAGCTCACGGGGCTCTGGCAGATCCGCTTCTGGTTATTTGAAATGCTGGGCCCCTAAAGTGATACATGTAGTTGTTCTGCATCGCAATATCCCCTGTGGGCGAGGGGAGAGATGCAGGAACATCTCAGGATGCGCCAGTTTCACAGTGCTTGGCTGATGCTAGATTTATGCTCAAGGGCTTGAACCATCCTGACCTTCAACATGAAATGGCACCCCCAGCCCGCAGCATTCCCCATCTTACTTTCCGGTCTTTAGTGACAGCCCAGACCACGCCGACGCCCACGGAGATGTGCATGATCCCATTTTCAGACCCAGGAGGCTCCACTATGGACCAGAAACTTCCTATCAACCCCAAAAGAAACCCCAGGCACTTCCATCAGCCAAAACGCTGGGGAGTAAGCGCCCTCACCCCACTTCCCATTATGGGGCACAGGGCCAGTCCTGAGCTACCCACCTTTGGGACTGTTCCTGTTGATTCCTTCCCGGACCAGGGCCTGCCCCTCCCAGAGGGTGGCCCACAGGAGGTCATGGGGCCCACAGCTGATCTGGACCACCTCCCCGGGGGTGTCCACCAGGGACCACAAGGAGCCTTCCGGGTTGGAGTGGCTGACATCCTCTCGGTACCACACCTGGAAGAGCAGAGCACGGCACTCGCATCAGCATCTCGGCACACTCACATAGGTGGCACACGGGGATCTCTCGTGTGCCCACATATCTGATGGTATATATTTCCCTCCCAATTCTTCATTGCTGGTGAAGTTAATGACTCCAACGTGGTGAAAAAATTTGTAAACCCTGGATTTCAGTGGCCCTGGGGGATGGGCCTGTTCTGTTCATCTGCCTGTGAGAACCCTCTACCCAGCACCCGCTACCATCCAGCCTCAGGCGTGCAGCTGGCCTGGGTGTCCTGTGCCCCCTAGTGGTGATATGCTCCCAGAACACTGGTCTCTAGGGGAAGCCAGAGTCCCAGTGGACAGCAGGAAAACCCCCCAGTTCAGTTTAAACAAAATCTACAATGCCCACTTCTTTTGCTCCTTAATCTGAACAGTTAAGACTGAGCAACTCCTGCATGTCGTCCAAACTATTAGGTGCACTTCATCTGGAGGAAGCTGTACACCTCTGCTGGGTCCAGGGAAGGCTGGTGATTCCTTCCAAGAGCAGTGTTCAGACTGGGATCCCAGTCCCCCAACCCTGCCCACCCAGGCTTTCAACAGACCCTGCAGGACGAGGACTGGGAAGTCCCCTTCCACCACCAGTGGTTTCAGGGTACACCTGCCTCCCTCGTTCTTCCTGGAGCACAGGGTCCCTGTGCCACCTCTTACAGACCACAGAAGTGGTCAGCCACTCTGGCTCGTGGCTGCCATTGAGGCATAAACACTGCTCTGTGGCCCCTGTCCTCCCCACTCTTTACATCCAAGTGGGCAGGGTCCCTGCTCCTTCACCCTGCCTGGTCTCTCATCACCACCATTCAACGGGGCTCAGAGGAAACACCTGTGGTTAACCTAAACCTGGGCCCAACATGACCCCAGAGGTGAGCCTGCTAAAAATACTCTGCTTTGACTGTTCCCAAGCCAGCAGGAAACTTGTGGTCAATTTGTGGTAAGAATTACTGCACAATCATAAAATATAATCTAAAATGATAAAAGAAAATGATAAAAGTGTTGGGTGCTTTTTGCTCGGGACCATCTGTGATGCTGCTGCTGCTGGGGTGGGTTTAATTCTTTTGCTTAATTTACAAACTCCCTGAGAAAAGGATCCTCTCTCTAAACATCTGCCCCCCAACATCTATCCACCCACACACCCACCACCTATCTGTCCAACGATCAACTACCCATCCATCCACCTACCTAACCATGATCCATCTACATGTCTTCCCCTCATCCATCCATTCATCCACCATCCCTCCACCCACCACCTACCTGTCCACCCACCCATAATCCTTTCATCTACCCACCTACCATCCATCCATCCAACTACCAGCCACTCATCCACCCACCATCCATCTACCTGCATATTACCATCTACCTGCATATTACCACCTACCCACCATCCATCCACTGCCCACTCTCCACCTACCCACCCACCATCCCAACTGCCCACACACCCACCCAGGCGTGATGGTCCCAGTGACTGTGGGAGGCACCACAAAGGCGCTGGCAGGGGGCCCAGAATCTGCCTAAGGAGACAACATTTTTGGCACCTGAGCCCAAGGTGGGCTTGGAGGACAAGCCAGGGCCAGGCATGGGATGGAGACCAGAGGTTTCTGGGAATAGTGAGACGCAGGGACCCACAGACAGGATGCACAGGAAGGGAGCCTGTGGGGAGCCTGTTCAGCAAGCCAAGCCTCGGCTCCAGGGAACAGAGGTAGGAGGTCCCAAGGGCATCCCTCCTTCCTCCACCTCAGGGAGCCTCTGTCACACCCCAGGCTGGCCTCCCTGGTGCTTCCCATGCAGAACACAGAGAGGTGTGGCCTTACCTTTCCCTGCAGAGACACAGCCCAGACTGACAGGCGGCCCACAGGCTCCTCTGTAATCTCCCATCCCCCGACAGAGAGGTCATTAAAGGGGTCAGGGAGTTCCTTGGGGTCATCCTTTGAGGGGATCTGAAATGAGGAGGTGAGAAGCAGTGGCTGTCACTACCTGGGCAGGCCCCACATAGCACCGTCTCCTGCCTGTCCCCGACTCCCAGCACATGATTTCCATTCTCAGCTTGGCCCACAACAGCCCGACTTCAGGAAGGAGGCAGCCACAGCACTGCAGGCCCCTGGCCCTGGGTCCCCTCTTCCCTGCCCTATCTGTCACCAGGCCTAGGCCATCCCTGAATGGCACTGCTGCTCCCCCGTGAAAGGCAGATATGCCACGGGGTCTTAGCCCTGGCTTCCCAGTGACCTCACTGTGTGACTCTTCTCTAGAATGGGGCCGGTGGCAGAACACAGCCCTGCAGGTGCAAACCCTCCACAGATACCCTACTCTCCTGGCTTCTCCCAGCCCAGCGGCCAGCGGGCTGGGCTGGCACCTGTGAACGCTGAGGCCAGGCCTCTGTCCCTGAGTTGGAGGTTCCTTTGGGTCAGGAGAACAGCACTGAAGCTTCCGGTACCTCCCTTGGTGGGGGAGAGGAAGCCTGGGGGGGGCGGTTCTCTGAGCTCCTGGGTTGTGGCCTGGCTTAGCTCCCTGCGTGGCCATCTCCCAGATGAAGGGATATATGGTGCAGGAGGTTCTGGAACTGGAAACAGCTCCAAGGAAGGACCCAGGGAGGGCACGGTGTCCCCTTGTGCACAGGCAGGGGTTTGGGGATGAGGCTTCCTTGACCCTCCTGCCAGGGGTCACTGTCCCCAGAACCCATGCCCACACCATGCCCAGTCAGGAGGACCTTGGCCCAGGTGTCCCGGGACTTGTATCTCCTGTACCGGATCCACTTCCGTCGCCGCACGCACGAATTCCATTTCTTGTCTCTCGTGTAGGTGGCGGGAAAGTCAATGGCATACGTCCACCCCTGAAATGCCACGGTGGGGACTCTGTAAGGCTCGGGGGGAAGTAATCTGAAGAGCCAGGGAAGGTGGGGAGGGAGAGGAGGGAGCAGGACCTGAAGCAGGTCACCCCACACAAGCAGGGGTCAGACACCACTGGGAAGAGCAGCGCTACGGGGACAGGCTGGGACCAACCATCCCTCCCCCAGGGGCAGCCACGATGGGTACTGAGTTCACCTACCCCTTTTTCGGTGGGTTCCCCTCCAAAATTCTCATCCACGTACCAGTCTGACTCCCACTCCCAGTGTGGCGAGGGTAGCGCCACCCCATCCAGCGGCCGGTGTTGGAGCCCACTCACGTCACTCCACTGCCAGCGGTCACTTGGCAGGAGCTTCTCGCAGAAGCCACCCATGGGGTTCCAACGCTGAGGCCAGAGACACAGAGATGGCCTTAGGCCGGAGCCTGCCAGGAGGGGACCCAGGTGGGCAGGGCCCCCTCTAGGTCCAACAGGTCCCTCCCCAGCAGACCCTCCCCCCCTTATCTCTGGCATGGAAGGTTAGTGAAAGGTGTGCACTGGGACTCGGGAATCAAGGACCTCCTGCCACTCTATCAAAAGTCAGTGTGTCAAGTTGGGCATGGTGGCGCATGCCTGTCATCCCAGCAGCTGGGGAGGCTGAGACAGGAGGATCCTGAGTTCAAAGCCAGTCTCAGCAACAGCAAGGTACTAAGCAACTCAGTGAGACCCTGGCTCTAAATAAAATACAAAACAGGGCTGGGGGTATGGCTCAGTGGCCAAGTGCCCCTGAGTTCAATCCCCAGTACCCTCCAAAAAAAGTCAGTGCATGAGGGCCAGACGTGGTAGCACATGCCTGTAATCCTAGCAACTCAGGAGGCCGAGGCAGGAAGACCCCAAGTTCAAAGCCAGCCACAGCAACTTAACAAAACACTAAGCAACTCAGTGAGACCCTGTCTTTAAATAAAATACAAAGAAAGGCTGGGAGGTAGCTTAGTAGTTAAATGTCCCTGGGTTGAAACCCAGGTACCAAAAAAAAAAAAAAAAAGTCAGTGCATCAGCATGGCCCCACTGGAGAGAACCCACCCACAGCCACAGCCACAGTACTCCAAGAGGAAGGAAATAAAAGGCACGAGCCAGCCCGGCTCCGGTGGTTCTCAACACTGCTAGAGCCCACCCTCCTGCAGACCCAGTCTGTTCTGGCAAAGACAACAGGAGCTTCAGCCCCACCAGCTCCCAATACGTGGATTTTAAGTACAATGAAGAAAACAAATATGGGGACTGGTGGGGAGGCTGGGGCCTCTGTCTCTTCTTTGGTTCATTTTAACCGATAACCCAGGAATCCGACAACCTTAGCTACGGCCCTCCATGGGCCACTACCTGATTTTCATAGGCCTCCTCTCGGCGGCGGATGGGGACATCGTTGGCGCACATGTACAAGTAGACCTGGTTGTCGCACGCAATGCCCCAGCAACACTGCGTGGCTGCGCTGACCCGCTTGAACTCCAGCTGGGCATCCTTGCACAGTTCCCAGTACTGGCCGGCCGTGGACAGAGTGTATACTCTCCCAAAGAGGTCCACCGCCCACAGCACTGAAGTGGGCATGGTGTCGGCGGCTGGAGGAAAACGGGTGGCAAAAGAGAGAGTGTCAGTGTCCTGGTCCCCAGTCCAGGCAGGACCTGGGAGCCCTCAACAGATGGCCTCGTGCCACAGATGGCTCCATGAGGCGCAGGGAGGAGTTGGTGTTCACCCCACAGATCAGAAGCAGAGCCCCGCTTCCAGCGTGGACCGGTTTTTTCTTTCTTTGCCTTTTCTTCCTTTTCATTATGAGGATTTTTTTTTCAAACAGACAGAAAAGTATAAGAAAAAAATATGTAATATCCATGTGCGTACGTCCCCAAATCAAGACCCTTTCCAGTTCTGTTACAGTCTCTTCAGAAACTATATTCTTTCAAAAGAATAAATGAAGTGTATAGATTTGGTGGAATCCTGTCCTCCCCTGAGCTGCTCTCACTGTGACACTCCTATCTGGGTTTGGTGAAGGGTGTCCACACAGCCTGGCTATCCTAGCCAGAGCTGTGCGGGGTCCTCAACAATGTCGTCATCCATCCTGTGCCTGTATCATCTGACTGAATTCTCACAAGGTAAGAAGGTCACTATGTTCCTACTCTTCCGCCAGAATTCAGGTCCTGGGTCCATCACTTTCTAGTGGCATCGAAAGCTAACATGTCCATGCCTGGACTTGCCAATGTTTAGGTCAGTGCTAATGGGTAGGGGCCAGGTGACTCTGTGAACTCTAGGACCCAAAGGTCCTCTCTTACCCTCCTTTTCTTCCTTTCTTCTTCTGCCACTCTCCACCCCTTTCCTCTCTTTCTTTCTTTTTTTAAAGGAGGAAAGATGTTTTGGCTCATGGTTTCAAAAGTGCAGTCCACTTAGAAGAAGTGATGGCCACTCAGAAGTTGGCCATGTCCATAGCTCTGGGCCCCAGGTGAGACAGAGATCATGGTGGAAGGGTGTGGCAAAAGAAAGCAGCCCAGAATAAGACAGCCAGGAAGCAGAGAGCTCTGTTTGGGGTGGCCAAGATCTGCCACTGACTGTCCCCCCACCCCTTGGCTGCTGCTCCTGGGGGTAATTCCTGGAGTTCTAGCTTCTGGCAGGAGCAGGCTTCCTCCTACCAGGGCCACAGAGCCAGAGCAGTGCAGCCAAACATGCAGTGAGGGGCTGAGGCCTGAGGGTAGTAGGGAGTCACCACAAAGGGCCCTGTCTGACTGGGTGGCTCCCAGATCCAACCAGAGAACACTGTCCTCAGGCCAGGAGAGAGAAAAGCCAAAGACAAGCTTACCTCCCATGGGGTTTGGAAACTGGAGCTATGAGGAGACAGGTTTATTTAGGTGGTCAAGGCTGGGCCCTGCTGTCCCACCCCTACAGCATGCCAGAGGCACCCCCATTGTAGAGATGCCTGGAGATAGGACATGCTGAAACAGGAGCATCTGCCGTGGGCAACACAGGCTCTTCTGGAACACAGTGGGTCTGACAAACACGAAGAAGAGTGAAGGTTGAGAAGGAAGTGATGGAGGGGATATGGAACAGGAAATGGGAGGCAGAACAGAAGCCAAGTTCCTGGAAACACCCATGACAGGAAGTAGATGCAGAGCTCAGGAAAGGGACTGATCAGCCTTGCGAAGCAAGCCTGGGGAGACAGAGCTGACCCATAGAACCGCCGACCTCCTCAAGCCCAGGGGCGCCAGTGTCTGCCAGACACACAGACAAATCAGAACACCAGCCCTCTGGAGCCAGCTGAAAACTGTGTTGGTGTCCAGATGCCTGAGTCAGGACCCATGGTGGCCCCAGGCCACCTCACCCTTCCTCCTTGGTCAGGCAGGAAGGTTCTCTCGGATACCTTTACAATGACTAAGAAGAGTGTTCAGAACTGCCTGCACCCAGATGGCCAGGATTCGGGTCCTCACTCCATTATTTTCTAGTACCAAAAAAGTTACCTAACCTGCCTGCAACTTGATTTGCTAATGCAGAAAAGTCAGAAAGGAATAGTGACCTACTTACCTTGTGAGAATTACATACAGGCACAGCGTGGATGATCAACATCGTTCAGTGCCCAGCAAGAACTCAACAGTGTTACTAATATCATCTTATTACTTGGCATTTACTACCACAAACTGCCACTTATCTCTCATCTCATTTAAAAAATAAAAAAAAAATCAAGTTCCTTTCCAGTGGGCCTGAGCCTTGGGCCTCTTCTCTTTCTCTATCAGCACTTTAGAGGGTGGGTGTTCAACCGTTTAATGATAAACGCCTCCACCTACTAATATAGACTGCCAACTCCCTGAGCCTAGACAAAACTACTCTAGGAAAGCAAAGTACTTAAAAAGTAAAGTCACAGCTGAGCACAGTGGCTCCTGCCTATATTCCCAGTGTTTCGGGAGGCTGAGGCAGGAGGATCACAAGTTCAAAGCCAACCTCAGCAACTGAGTGAGACAGTGTCTCAAAATAAAAAATAAAAAGGGCTGGGGATGTGGCTCAGTGGTTAAGCGCCTATGGGTTCAATTCCTGGTACCGTAAATAAATAAATAGTAAGGTCACAATTGGTGGGCAGACATGCAATAGAGCAAGTAAAGGGTCAACAGTATAATGAATAAGACGTGGGTATGGGGACATTCACTGTTTAATTCTTTCAATTTGGCTATATATTTGAAAATCTTCATCACAAAATGTTGGTAAAAAGTTTATTTTAAAACTGTCGGTTTCAGCCGTGCGCGGCACATGCCTGTTACCCCAGAGGCTTGGGAAGCTGACACAGGAGAGGAGAATCTCGAGTTCAAAGCCAGCCTCAGTAATTGCAAGACATTAAGCAATTCAGTGAGACTCTGTCTCTAAATAAAATACAAAACAGGGATGGGGATGTGGTTCAGTGGTCGAGTACCCCTGAACTCAATCCCCAGTACCAAAAAAAAAAAAAAAAAAAAAAGTCAGTTTCAGTGTGTACAATTATTATGCACCAATAAAAAATTTTTAAAAAATAAATAAAATAGTAAGAGGGAAATGGAAAAAAATATCAGTTTCTATGGTGTCATTTTAACACAATTTTGTTTGCAAAGATAGCTCACAATTCAACATGTAAGCAACCAGCCAAGTCAGACTGAGTCTGCAGGTGAAGCTCAAAGAACAGAGACTTTGACTTGTGTTTGATATACTTTCCTTTAGATAAATGACTAAGCAGTAATTTCCTTCCAGGCATAATTGAACCTTATGGGCATTTAATGGAAGAATACTTCGCTGCAGATAAAAGAAAGAGTGGGGGTTGTGTTTACAAACTCCCTTCTAAATGGAGACCCAGACAGCAGTCACTACCCAGCTAAAGTTGACATGGGGTAAATATCCTTGGTCAGCCACACCTCCTTTCTGCCTCTGTCAATTGTTTCTAGCACCCCCAACTCCTCACATGCTACTTTCTGGCTGTGAGATGCCCAGGCAACCTGTCCTGAGTCATGGGGTCCTTGAAGGGGATTTGGAGCAGTTACCATTCTGAAATCCTGGGGCATCTTTGTTTTGTAGAAGTGGAGCAATGGAGTGCATATCTACCCAAGAAGCAGCCTTCAACTCACCAAGAACTACAAAATGAATTTGAGCTAGACCTTCAGTCAGTCTGCACCCTCAAAGCCATCTGCTTTTCTGTCTCAGTTTATACACAGGTGACTTCAGAGACCCAAAAGTACCCAAGGCAATTGGGGGTAGAAGTGATCGAAGAAGGGACACAAAACAAGAAAGATCTCCATGCATTCACCTCTTCTGAAGCTGCCTTAGGAGCCTTCCTGAAGAGTTTCCTGCTTATTTTTTTCTGTTAAATTGACACTCTAACCTGGTGCGTACTGGGCTACCAATGCAGTTTGCTGGTTGCCAAGCGCAGAGACTGCTCAAAAGTGATATCAGGGTCCAAAAAGGTGGGAGGAAGCAACAGAACTCTCATTGTTCCTGAAGAACAGGGTCCACCCAGCTTCACCAGGCAGGTGGTGCCCTGAGTCGGCCTGGCTTTCATCCCATTTCCTGCACTTAAACGACAGGTGGTCCCCTGCACTGCCACCAGTAGCATATGTCGGGAAGCAGGGCCCTGACCATCTGCCCAGTTAATCCCATCACAAGCAGATTTGCTCCCACCGCTGCCCAGTGAGAAGGTTAGACAGGCCCCTAGAAGCTCCATTCTCTAAAACCGCGAGGCTCCAGCGATCTCTTTCTCAAATCACTCAGTCCAAAGGCCGGAGTGGGGGCGTCCTCTGAAACTGCCCCTCGGCTGGCACCTCGGCATATCCCGAATTCCCCGCGCCGGGACAGGGCGGCGCCCTCCAGGTGTGCAGGAAAGAGCACAGGTACATCCCTCCCTCCCCTTCAAGTGTCCAGGCAAACGCAGCCGATGCGGGGTCGCAGCGGCCCGACTTTCCCCGAGGGGCCGGGACTCGAGTGCCCACGACCCTGCGCCACTGCGCTTACCTGGGCCGGCGCCCGGCCAGGGGGGGTTGCAGTGGATGCTCCGCGGCTGGGCTAGCGGGTCGGAGCTGCCCAGGCCGCAGGCGAGAGGGCGGGCCGGAAGCGGCGGCCAGGCCCGCACTCATTGGCCAATCTCGCCATGACGCACCGGCCTAGGAGCGCGCTATTGGCTGCTGCGCGCAGCCTGGAGCAGGTTTAGGGGTCGGAGGGTCGCGCGCTCTCTCTCTTCCGGGGTCGCGGCGGGTCGGTGCGGGCAGAGTCCACTCTAGCAAGCTCCAGGTCTACACCCGTGGGGGCTGACCGCCCGCCGCCTCCCCGGACCCTGCCGCAGAAGCGGAGCAGGCTGTGTGGACGCGGGGCCCGCAGGCGAGGAGAGGGGGCGGGTCGGGAGGGAGTCTGGGCGCACCCGCCGCAGGCACCGGAGGAGCGCCGGCGTGTGGGCGCCGCCCCCGCGGGAGGAGGAGAAGGCTGGCAGCCGGTGACTGCGTGGGTTCCATGGAGCAGAAATGGAGCCCTCTAGCACACAGACTAAAGGCTTTACGCTGCAGGAGAGGAATCCTAAAAACGTGACCTTGGGACTATAGCATGTCGTGGTGTCAACATTAGGTCACTGTGTTGCTCAAACTGTGTTTCCAGTGACAATCTAATTAAAGCTAACATAGTTAATAATATTAACACGTGAGTGCTTCCTCTCCACAACTCAAAAAAGGTAGGTGTTGATGTTATTCCCATTTTAAAGATGAGGACACAAGCTCAGGGAATGACACACATTTTTTTTTAATTTATTTATTTTTTTATTGGTTGTTCAAAACATTACATAGTTCTTGACATATTTCATACATTTGATTCAAGTGGGTTATGAACTCCCATTTTTACCTCACATCGGTTACACATCCACGTTTTTACATATTGCCAAACTAGTGACTGTTGTATTCTGCTACCTTTCCTATCCTCTACTATCCCCCCTCCCCTCCCCTTCCCTCCCCTCCCATCTTCTCTTTCTACCCCATCTACTGTAATTCATTTCTCTCCCTTGTTTTTTTTTCCCCTTTCCCCTCACATCCTCTTATATGTAATTTTGTATAACAATGAGGGTCTCCTTCCATTTCCATGCAATTTCCCTCCCCTCTCCCTTTCCCTCCCACCTCTCGTCCCTGTTTAATGTTAATCTTTTTCTCATGCTCTTCCTCCCTGCTCTGTTCTTAGTTGCTCTCCTCAGAGCAAAGAAGACATTTGGCATTTGTTTTTTAGGGATTGGCTAGCTTCACTTAGCATAATCTGCTCTAATGCCATCCATTTCCCTGCAAATGCCATGATTTTGTCATTTTTTAGTGCTGAGTAATACTCCATTGTGTATAAATGCCACGTTTTTTTAATCCGGGAATGACACACATTGTAAATGGTGGACCCTGGGGATTTGAACCTACTGCATCTGGACTGGGAGGAAAATGCAGAATGAAAAAGGGGGATGTCTGGTTAAAAAAAAAAAAGGCACAGCCTGACACCGTGGCTAAAACAGTGCCACTTAGATCTAGTTTCCCCTGTGCTAGAGTTTTCATCTGGAATGCCTCTCAAAGGCCCATGTGTTAAAGGGGTGGTCCCCCAGCTGGGGGCGGTAGGGAGGTGCGGCCTAGTGAGAGGTCTTCAGATAATTGACGTGTACTCTTAAAGGGAATAATGGAACCTCAGCCCCTTCTTCTTCCTCTGTTTTCACTTGTCAGGCATGAAGTGAGTGGGTTTGCTGCCTCACTGAAGCCAGATTTAAAGATAGGTAGTTAGTATAGTTAGGTAAATTGGTCTAATATTGAGTAAAGTAAAGAAAATGGAGGCCATTATTGAGAATGGAGTCCAGGAAATCAGAGCAGCACTTGGGGAAATTGAAATGTTAATGTCCCCAAGGCCCAGAACCCATCCTAAGAAACTGTTAATGAAACAGCTCCCAGCAAACAGGGAACTAATCCAAAAACTGCCCCAGGCCCTTCCTGCCCAGATTACTCCTCCAGCCCACTTATCTCCCACCTGTTGAGCCTTCCTACCTGCAGACTATCACTGCAGGATAAAGGGAAACAAAGGACTTGGATGTGGGGAAAGTAAAAGAAGACCTTAGCTATAAAAGAGGGAAGGCCTCCCCCTCCTTTCAGGTTCTCTTCTTCTGGGGAGAAGTCTTTTCTGCTGTCCTTTAATAAAGCTTTTACTTTCCACTCTACACTTGCCTCAGCATGCTTCTCTGGTGTTTTACTTCAGCATTCGGGGAAGCAAGGACTCCTCACTGGTAAATAGCAGTAACATCATCACAGGCTCCAAAGCAACAGGGCCAGTAGATCATGAAACCTCCCAAACTGAGCCAAAACCTTTTCTCTTTCTAAGTTAATTATCTTTGGTATTTGTTGCAGTAGTGGAAAGCTGAGGAACATATTCACTTGTCTGCCTTCTTGCTTCTTTCTGAGAATGCAGATTTTTCCCTGACAATCATGGCTGGGAAGCCCCAGACGGGCCAACTCCAGTGGAAGAGAAAGAAGGACCCTCCTCTTAACCCTGCATGTCTTTGTGGAGCCCTACATCTAACTGCGACCCTCTCTTAACACCTATGAAATTAGTATTTGTGGATTTCGTTGGGAGATTTGGGTAGACCCTGCCCAAAGTGTGAAGGCTCAAAGAGGCAAAGGGCTTCCTCAGAGGAAGCATAGCATACTATTAGCAGAAGAAGAATGAGTGGCCACTGTACTGCAGAAACATTAGTGTGGAGGAGGAGAGACCTGGATTCTATTGCCTGTGACACATCCATTTTTCCCCTTTGGTCTCAGTTTTCTTATTAAAAGAGGCATTGATGGGCTGGGGTTGAGGCTCGGGATGGGGTTGTGGCTCAGTGGTAGAGCGTTTGCCTAGCACGTGTGAGGCCCTGGGTTTGATCCTTAGCATCACATAAAAATAAATAAATAAAATAAAGGTATTGTGTACATTTACCACTAAAAAAAAAAATAATAATAAGATATTTAAAAAAAAAAGAGGCATTGATTAGGTGCTCGTGATGGCTCCTTGCAGTGCTCATATACTGTGCCAGTTCCATACCAGTTTCCTTGAATTTAGGGTCTGATACAGCAGACCTGGGACCCCTGTCCTCTCTACCCCCAGTTCTTTCATTTTGTGCAGATCTAGCTCCCTTCAATGGTCAGGAAGTCTATGTTTTTTGCCCTCACCACAAAGAATAATCCTCATTCCTATTTTGCTTTATTTTTACCTCTTTCATTTCTTGTTTCCTCTGTCTTAACCTTGCCACTTCTTTCCAGGCCAGACAGTGGGTTCAGATCCCAGCTCTGTCAGTGTGAATCACTCAGGCTGTGAACCTGAGTCCTGGCTTGTAAGTTAACGCTGTCACTTGCCTCTTTGGGTTGTTGGGAGGATGAAGTGGAAGGAATGCAGCATCCAGCACAGTATTATCATATCCTCTGCATATTTTGATTTAGGGTACTTGGCCATTTGCATCCTTGCTCACTGCTTAGAGTTCTAGAAACACTTGAGGAGCAACACAGGTAGAGGACTGTTTTCTGGATGAAAGACTTCTTGCATCTGTGTGTGGTGCTGGAGACATGGAGGGATGGCTAAGGATTGAGGGAGGAAGGGCTACTACACTGCCGAGATGGTTGCCTATCAGCTCGGATCTTGCCCACCAGCTGACCCTCCTTGGTAGCCTCTTTTCTGCCAGTTTCCTGAGCTTTGAGGCCCCAGCTTCAGCAGAAGCTGGCCCTGCCCTGTTCTGAGTGTAGGCTTCCTACACATAGCACCTACTGTCTGAGGTGTCCTACTCACCTTCTTTCTTCCTGATCATTCTCATTTAGCCTTCAAGTCTCAGGGCAAAGGTCAGCTCTTACCAGAGGGGAAAGTAGGCGTGCATTTTCATGCCCTCATAATTTGTACATTCTCCATTCTGGCCCTTCACATGATGTTATAATTGTTTTCTCTCCTGTTTCCCTGACCATGCTGTGAGATCTTTGAGAGAGTGATGTTTTCATACATATTCGAATGTCTAGGGCTTAATGATTGGCTAACCCATGACAGGTACTGCATTTATATTAAGGAAGGAATACAATGCCCCCTCACCCTGCAGAAAACCAGCAGGTCATGCACTGAAAAATGTTGGAAGAGCCGCAGAGAAAGGGCAGAGATGAGTCAAACTGGCCAATCGGTGTCTGTCTCCCTGTCTCTGCTTTCTCTCCTGCCTGCATCAGCAGTGTATGTGGCCATTAGCTGGAGGGGGAAGTGGTTAGTCTTTCTCTCTTTTGCCACGGTTAGATTCTTTTTTCTTCTGTGAAAGCTTACTTTCTGGGAGTACACTCTTAATCACAAGTGGTTCCCAGTATAGTGTTTTTACTTACATTTTGCTTGCGGTCATGCCTCCTTTGTAAAGCCAGTCACATGTCTGGCAGTGAGCCTGGTCCTCCTGAGTGGACCCTGGCCAGCCCTGCTTCTTGGCTTTGTCTGCCTCTTCTCCCCGCTTGGACCTGGAGTGGTCCTCCTTCCTTTACACTCTGCTAATTAAATCAAGTTCAACACTTGTTTTTTCCTTGTGCCGATTAATGTGCTAAGTGAAGCGGCTAAAATGTTGTTCCCCCCGCCCTCCCCGATCCCTGGCAGGGCAAACCGTCTGCAGGAAAGCAAAATCTGAAATTCATGTCCAGGTTCTTATATCAAAACACACACAAAAGTGCCCTGCAGTGAAGTAATGTTTTATTTCTAAAAACACAAATAAATAAACCACCAAAGATTAGAACCCTAAATCTTCTAGAATTTAAAACAGATAAACAGTGGACCAGACCTAGAAGTCAATGATAGTCCCTTAGCCCTGTCTAGATTAGTCTCAAGTTTGAGACTAACCTAGACAGCTTAATGAGATGCTGTCTCAAAATAAAAAGGTCTGGGGATGTAGCTCAGTGGTAGAATGGATTATGTAAAGTCAGTTGTGCAAGCATGGCTGAATGAGACCTTCCTTTGAAAGACGTTTATAGATTTTCCTATGAGTTATGTTCTTCCTTAGCACTATTGTCTCTTCACATTGGCCAGAGATATTTTCATCTCAGGCTGAAAAAGCACAATAGGAAAAGAACAATATACAAGAGGGCCGGAGAGTCCGCATGCAACCTGTGGGGTTTTGAGTTCTGTGCATACAGGTGTTTCATTAAGGGTTGAGCAGGATAAACTGATATGGTCCATGGTAAAGTACAAGGGTCAGGAGTAGAAGGAAAGCCAGCTTTACTCACTTAACAGAAACTACTCTCCAGGAAGCGAGATAAAACTTGCACTCCTACCTTTATTTAAAACCCCTACTCTTTATGTACTGGTAGACACACACCCTTCTGTATTTAGGAGGAGGCTGGAGCTTGCTTTATGCATGATTCTCTTCTCTGCCACATGACTGCTATTGGTGGATAACAGTTTGAGGAGTGTCTAATGATGGTAAAATCACAGGTTGTCTTCAGAAACCCAAGTATAATCCATGTATGTTATACCTATATGTGAAAGCATACCTGGGTTGGGGTATAGCTGATTGGTTCAGTGCTTATCTAGCACAGTTGGGGCCCTGGGTTTAATCCCTAGCATTGCAAAAATAAATAAATAAAGGGAACATGCCTCCTGTATATTTTGGTTTTAGAAATATAATTTGTTGCATCAGTTATTGAAACTAAATGATCTTTCATTGTACTTGTGTTTTATAATCATGTACACAAATGAGTTTTATTAGGATCATTACTCCAGGTGATTTTTTTCAATCCTAAGCCTCATCAGCTCGCTCTCCAACACAGAAATGGAACTTTGCCAACTGTTGCTGCAGGCAGGATTTGCCCTCCACAGGACCTGAAAAGGCACTTCCTGGTCTCTGCTCCGCTGAGCCTCACAGGGCACTGAGCATGCAGGGCACTGAGCATGCAGGGCACTGAGGATTCTTGCCACCCAGCCAGCAGGTGGGAACTTCTATAATATTCAGTTATGCTTCTCTAAACCTCTTCAAAAGCCAGTCGTGTACAGTGATCAGAATTAGATGAACAAAGAAATAATACATTTTTTCAACGAGAAAAGCTTAAGGAAATTGTATAGACACTTTTGAAAGTAAAAGGGGATGCTAACTAGATGATCTGATAGGACAAGAGGCCTAAGCCTAACTAAACATATGGCCACTCTCAGGATAGATGTACAGGAGAAAAACAGAATAAACCTTTTAAGAGATAATAAAGGAAATATTCTACATGGGCATAGCCTGCAATCCCAGCTACCCAGGAGAGTGTAGCAGGATAATCTCAAGTTTGAGGCTAACCTGGACAGCTTGGTGAGATGCTGTCTCAAAATAAAAAGGTCTGGGGATGTAGCTCAGTGGTAGAACACTTGCCTAGCATTCACAAAGTCTGGGTTCAATCTCCAGTATCAAAAAAGAAACGAGTAGAGTGCATGTCTCTCATGCACAAAGCCCTGGGTTCAGTCCCAGCACCACAGAAAGAAAAGGAAATATCCCAAAGATCTTGAAATAAGGAAGAATTAGAAAAAACCAAAGACACAGCAGGGCACAGTGACACTCGCCTATAATCCCAGCAGCTTGGGAGGCTGAGACAGGACTGTGAGTTCAAAGCCAGCTCAGCAACAGTGAGGCACTAAGCAACTCAGTGAGACCCTGTCTCCAAGTACAAAAAAGGGCTGGGGATGTGGCTCAGTGGTTCAGTGCTCCTGAGTTCAACCCCTGCTCCCCACTGGAAAAAAAAAAACAACAACAACACAAAAGGAACTAACCTTAAAGAAAAAAACAGATACATTCAACTACTTTAAAATCAAGAGCTTTTCTTTACAGACACCATTAAGAGGGGGAAAAGGTGAGCACAGAGTGAGAGAAGGTATTTGCAACACACAACCAACAAAGAGCTAGGATCCAGAACACAGGAAGAAGTGCAAATTGTGGGGAAAAGACCTACATGAAGTGGGGGGAGAAAAAGGCAAAGGACATCAAGAGGCATTTGGAAAAAAAGAAAAAAACAAATGGCCAATAAACACAGAAACTGCTCCTCCTCAGTAGTAAGCAGGGAAATGCTGTCACTGGGGAAATCAGTGACATCACCAAGAAAGGTGGAGGTGGGAGCTCCCTGAGGCCTTAACTGTACACACAGCAGAGAACATCAGGGAGTCCTTGGCAGCGCTGTTCCTAACAGCCCTGATGTGCATCCCCAGTGGGGTTGGTGGATAATTGTGATGTGGTCCTACAGTGGAATGTTTTTGGTGACACAAAATGAATAGGGTACAACTAAATGTGACAACATGAATGATTCTTGAACATGTGCTAAACAAAACAAAAAAACAGTCTTTGTGATATTATTTATATGTGAAGTTCAAAAACAGCAAGAACTTCATCATAATGGCTGAAGGTGTGTGTTTGATGATGAAAAATAAGGTACCCAGGCAAAGTGTGCACTCCTGTAATCGGAGCCACTGGGGAGGCTGAGGCAGGAGGACCTAAGTTCAAGGCCAACCTCAGCAATTTAGCAAGACCTTGAGCAACTTAGTGAGACCCTTTCTCAAAATAAAAACTAAAAAGGACTGGGGATGTAGCTCAGTAGTAATGTCCCTGGATTCCATCCCTAGTACAAAAAAAAAAAAGAAAAGAAAGGATTAAGGCAAAGGAAGTATTACCATAATGTTACCTTTGGAGTACCAAGGGGACATGTAGACCTGGGGGTGTTCCAATTCTTGACAGGGGTGATGATTATTTAAGTTTAAATTGATTCGCAACATTTATGTCCCCTACACACTTTGTATTATGTTTTACAATGATTTTTTTTTCTTTTTTCTTAAAAAGGACATGGTAAAAGCAGCTGTTTTTACATGATTTCACATGAATGACATAACTAATCCAGTACCATATCCAATTGCTTAAAATGCCTTGTCTTGAACAACCCAGAGAAAAGACAAGATAATGGGCCTAGGAGGGCCCTGGGGTGATGGTGACACCATCTCTTTCATACATAATTTGATTCAAAATATTTACATAAAACCAGACTGGAGGAAGCTGGAGACAGCCATTTGGAGCACGTTCTTTGGGCTGCGGACTCTGGAGTCTATCATGCTCGGCCACTCCGGTGCAGATGAAGCCGCTGGGGCCCGAAGGGATGTCACTCCCTGGATAAGCTGCTCGGGTTTCACGTTCTGCCACCACCGATTCGTGTCCAGCCGTGGTGGTTTTCCGCGCAGGAACTGAACGAACCTTTGGTGTTTCACCTGGACCCCTGGCTGGTAGACCCAATTTTTGGCCAAGACGGAACCGTACTCTCGGAAATGGAGTGGATGAGCCAGGCTTTGCTGAGGGTGGACCCAACCGACACCAGGGAACTAGTCGAAATCACCGTGTTTGGGCAGCCCGGCGTGAAGACTCGGGTAAAGAACATTCTCCAGAGCCTGGCAGTGTGGTTCCGAGAACTTCGTGACCAACGGGCTAAGAAGATAAAACGCCTTGAGGAGTTCTTGAAGGCTCATTCACCATATCCAGAAACTATCCAGCATCCAGTTTAATACAAACAAGATGGCAATAATTAGACCAATGAGGACAGCCTGCTGAAGAGATGGAAGACAAGTATTCTTAAATCTCTACATTACTTTTTCCTGTGCCTTTTGAATAGTGGTTTATTTTGTGGTAAATGTATTTGTAGAACTATTCTAATGAAATTTGTCTGGAATAGTCTTTTCACGTGAAATAAAGCAAATTTACAAAAAAAAATATTTACATAAAACCAAATTATTAAATATTCTAAGTAGACATCTGTTTCATTCTCAGAAAGTTGAGCCAGGGGGCTGGGGCTGTAGCTCAGGGTTAGAGCTCTTGCCTAGATGTTCAGGGCTCTGGGTTCAATCCTTAGCACCTCAAAAAAATGGTTAGCCAAAGAGCTCACCCTATACCTAGGCAGACTGGGTAACTATTAGTCCCAGTGGACTTTCCCTACAGAGGAAGAAGGTAATTTGCCCAAGTCCCTACAGCTAGTCAGAGTTCATAGATTGTCAACCAAAACCCAGGAATCTGTGGTGATGGACATGGTGTGGTGCATAGAATCCACAGAAGGTTGCCAGCCAGGTCAAGAAACAGGAGCCGAGGACAGCCGAGAACTAACCACAGCTTCAGGCTTGGGCAGCAACAGCCTGATCAGGATGTCACATTGGTGCTGATGGTCATTGCCCCGCTGCCATCCCTCCACTCAGTCCTGGACCTTGGGTGCAATGACTTCCTAACTGTCCTTTTTGTTATTCACTGCAGCCCTGAAGTCATAGGCTTGAGTATCAGCTGGCCAACACCCAGTCCTCTGTCCTTATCTTGGGGTTGGGGGTTTGAGAGAGCAAGGGTCCTGTCTCTAACCACCCCTGTTTGTCTACACTTTGATACAGAACACTCTGAACACCAGATATGACCTTCCCCCACATCAGCCAATTCCCTGGCACCACAGGATGTCCTACATTCAATTTAATTCCAAGTTAATGTCAAATCTCACAAGCTAAAGGCCCAGTCCCACAAGACTGCCCCCACTTCAGATGCCATTTGCATGCCTGGGCCTCCCATACTTAGGACCAGATGGCTGTAAGTCAGCAGTTATTTGCTGGAATGACTCACAGAACTTAGGGAAACGCTTATTGTGAGAGGCGGTCGTGCTGAATGACCAGCATTTTCCTTCGAGTGATTGGTAGAGTCTCTGTCGGACACTTTTCATAGTGATCTGGCCACATTTGTAGTGGCCCCAGACATTGCCCCGATGCTCGAAGTAGCAGAATGTGTCTTCATGCGTAGACATGCCTTCCTGCAGCCCCATGGATTGAGCTCTGCTCACCTGTTCCTTTGTGATATTACCCCTTGCCGTTTGGGATAGAATATTCTATGAAATGCCCTTTGTGTGTCCCCTTCTCTTGCTCTGCCTTTGAGTGTGGCCTTTCTTTCTGTGGACCCTTAAGGTCAGGGGAGCCCTCACAGGACCCCCAAAGAAAAACGTTTCTCTGACTCTTGTGTAATGATTTCATGCAGCCTAGTTCCCTGGAGTGAGCCTGAGTGTTTTTGTCACCAAGAATGCAACAACTTATTTTTGTTAATCAGTCCAAAACTCAGAAACTATAAAAGCAAAAGGATTTAATTTGGAGAGTTCTTAGGAATCGCAGTTTGGGAGACACAAATTCAGACAACTCTAAATCAGTGAATAAGGCAGGAATGGAGGAGCTTATGTTGAGAACAAATTGGGCTTGTGACTGTTAGCCAATAAAGAAAAGAATATTGAGGGCTGGGGTTGTGGCTCAGCGGTAGAGCACTTGCCTGGCATGTGTGAGGCCCTGGGTTCGATCCTCAGGGAGATTATATATATATGAAATAAAGGGCCATTGGCAACTAAAAAGAAAATAATATTGAAGCAAAATGGAAATGTCCATAAAATGAAAGTTTGATAACGTAAGTGTGTGTGTGTGTGTGTGTGTGTGTGTGTTGCTGGGAACGGAACCTAGGGCCTTTTACATACTGGACAAGCACTGTACCACTGAGCTATACCCTGAGCCCCTGATATGAATCTTGAGTCTCCAGGCACAATGTCATTGGTCTTTCCAGTCATTCCAGATGCCTGTGGTCAAAGGGTGAAGGTGACCAAAGGTCACATTCCTGGCAGCAGCCAAATCAGGGATAAGTCCTCCTTTGATGGCCTCTCCACTCTTGCTTTAAAAGATCTTTCAGTGATTTCCTCATAGTTCTCCTTTAATTTTTTTAATTCTCTCCTTTTGATCACAATCTTTTCAAAGAAAATGATCAATTGTGGGGAGCCATTCTCACACATGACTGGGCAACTCCCGGATTGGGTGTGAGGCGCTCTGGCTAAACTGTGTCGGAGCTTTCCCGACCCTCTCCTGGTGCGAGAGCCTGTCCATGTGGGGGTGTGACTGACCACTGACCCTGGGGCCAATCACTGACCCTGACCTTGGAGTGCTGCCCCCCTCAACCTTCATTGGATGGAATTCTCCCCTGAATTTCTTGTTCCCCAATAAAAGGCCACTCCCTGGCATGCTCTCTCTCTCTCTCCTGCTAGCCCTGAGTAATCCCTGCTGCCCTACCAGATAGTTCGAGGTGTGAGCCAGAGGGAGAGCCGTCTCGGACCTGGTCATAGAAAAAGGTAATTGAGTCTGTGTGTTTATTTGATCTCACTAGCTAACTTTTATGCCAAGAATCTCTTTAATGAAACCAGTGCGCTGGTCGCATGGTGGAAATCAATTTTTGGATTGTGTGTTGATTTTTATAGGTCTTGTCCCTTGGAGCTAGAAAGGCTCATTCCTAGAAACCCATCAGGGGAGGAAAGAGGTGATTGGATGGAGAGCCTGAGGCCACATAAAAGTAACAAAGAGGCAGTGGGAGCAGGGCTTGGGCAATACCTTGATATTCTTCATCAGAGCAGACAAGGAGGGTGATTAGTTCCACCCAGTCATCATGGAATCACCATTTTGGCAGGGGAGGTGGTTACACAATGTGTGGGATCTTACAGAAAACATTATAAAGAAAAGAGCAAGTCTTGTCAGCATTAGGTAATTTATAAAGAGAAGGATTTTACAGCCTGCTTCCAAATCCTGGGAGAGCTGACTACATCCAGTGTCATCTGCTTTATTATTCCAGGACTGGTGAGCTATTGGCTGGGTGACTGGGTCTCTAGTGCCTTCAGTAGACTGTGTAGGTAGAGTCACTTACCTTTAAATGAGGAACATGAAACTGAGCCAAAATCTTTCAGTTTAGCAGCATAAGATGAGTTAATAATAGCCTTTTAATGAGAGTTGAAGTGCTTTTATGAAGATGGGGTTTCTAGCACAATAATTGCCAGGCTGAAGATTGTGTGCTAGTGTAACAAGATCTTTCTATAAGTTGTGAACTTAGTGACAACTTACTTTACCTGAAGCAGTAGGTCTGTTCACCTTTACCTGAAGCAGTAGGTTCATTTGTATCAGGGGTAATGCCTTACTCCAAAACAAAGTTTTCCAGTAGTTTAGCTCAATGAGTTTTTATGATTCCATCAGTCCGTTCCATCAATCCTAAGGACTGAAGTCGATAGGCACAATGGAAATGTTGGAATATGGGCCAGATTCGGCAAACTGAACACTTACTTGTCTAACAAAATAGATGCTCTCTTATTATGCAGCTCAGAGGTTCTCCCCAGAAAATGATAGTCTTTTGAAAGTAGTATTTTACTGACTGCCATGGCTGTGATCCTGTGCCAGGGGAAGGCTTCCACCAGGAAGGAGACATACAAGTCACAGTTATACATATTAATAACACAGTCACACAAATGCAACTACAAGAAGGCTAAGCATCCTTATTTGATAATGCTTCCTTGTAATTTAGGTATAAAATATCACTTTTGGACTTCCAGTACTCATGGAAATCCCAAGGTTAGTTTTTGTTCAGAAAGGCTTCATTTTGAAATTTGATTTTGGAAACTTTGCCAAACACATCAAATTTACTTTTGCCAAACACATCAAATTTACTTTTGTATCAGTGTATTATTAATAAAAATGCTAATTTTAATAGAACCTTATAAATAAATAGCTTGATCACCTAGATTTTAGTAAATCTTTTATATGCTTTTTACCTATTTATTTTCATCTCTTGATTTTTATTTATTCTGGTTTTTTTTTTTTTTTTTTGGTACCAGGAATTGAACCTAGGAGTGCTTAACCACTGAGTCTTATCCCCAGCTCTTACTTTTTTTTTCTTTGAACCAGGGCCTTGTGCATGTGAGGCATCCCCCTGTTCTTTCTTTAAATTATTTTTTATTTCTAAACAGAGTCTCAGTGCTGAGGCTGGCCTTGAACTTTCAGTCTTTCTGCCTCAGCCTCTTGAGTCGCTGATATTACAGGTGGGCTTCTCCACGCCTAGCTCATCTCTTTATTTTGAAATGGTCTCCAAATTAGAGAAAATTGTTTTTATCTTAGTGAAAACTATATTCTGATGGCTTTCATTTAACATCTTGCCAAAAACATAGATATATTCGTATACAGAATTGTTTTTAGTAGTTTTACATACATATATTACAGTTTTAATTTCTAGCAATTGTAAAACAGCATTCTGTACATACACACTATTTTATAATTTCTAGAAATGTGTTTCCTTATAGAGCAATAGGACCTAACATACCCAAATATATTTAGGGTTTTTTTGTTTGTTTATTTGTTTGGGTTTTGTTGTTGTTGTTAAAATATTTTTTAATTGTAAATGGATCTTTTATTTATTTATTTATTTATTATTATTTATTTATATGCAGTGCTGAGGATTGAACCTAGGGCCTCACATATACCACGCAAATGCTGTATCACTGAGCCACAACTCCAGCCCCAAGATTTTAAATAGTATATAAAGACAGGGCTGGGGATATAGCTCAGCTCAGTTGGTAGAGTGCTTGCCTCGAATGCACAAAGCCCTGGGTTCGACTCCCAGCATCATCAAAAACAAAAACAAACAAACAAAAAAACACTATATAAAGACAAACTATCACAGTTATGTGGATTTTAAACTTATGCTTAATGACTTCTGTTTCCATATTTTGACTTATTTAGAAATGATCTTGATATTTAATAGGTATTTGTTATTTAACTTAGCAAAACTTAAAGATTAAAAAAACCTTGAAGTAAACATATTATAAAACAGTTCTTAAAAATACATTTGTATAGTGGCACAGTTCTGTAATCCCAGCAGCTCAGAAGGCTGAGGCAAGAGGATCGTGAGTTCAGAGCCAGCCTCAGCAACTCAGCAAGACCCTGTCTCTAAATAAAATACAAAATAGGGCTGGGATGTGGCTCAGCGGTCAAGTGTCCCTGAGTTCGATTCCTGGTATCCCCCTCCAAATACACTTGTAAATTTTATCCCATTTATAGCTACTTGATTTACTCATTTTTGGATGATTAAAACATATATATATATATATATATATATATATATATATTTTTTTTTTTTTTTTTTGGGTACTGGGGATTGAACTCAGGGGCACTAAAGCACTGAGCCACATCCCCAGCCCTATTTGGTATTTTATTTAGAGACAGGGTCTCATTTGAGTTGCTAAGCACCTTGCCATTGCTGAGATTGGCTTTGAACTCACGATCCTCCTGCCTCAGCCTCCTGAGCTGCTGGGATTACAGGCATGCACCACTGTGCCCGGCAAACTTATATTTTTATGATATTAAATATCTAATAGAGATAAAATTGTTGTATCTGTATTATATTTAATGCTGATGGATACATCTGTTTGAATTAGACCAGTAGTGTTTGTTTAATAAAGTCACATGACCTTGAAAAACATCTGGGTTAATTTCATTTTTCTAAGAAGATGAAATCCTTTATCATAAGCATTTAACTAATGATTAAAATAGAGATACTATAAATCCCTGATAGAAGAAAATTACCTGTGGAAGGTCCTTAGGGTATTGGTAGTATGCCCCTTCCTGGCCATGAGGTAAAGAGTTTGTCCCACCACATGCTCCTGTCATGAAGTACTGCCCTGCTGCATCTGGAACTAGAAACCGCAGAGCTGTGAGTCAAAATAACCTTTTTCTCTTTATAAGTAAATTATCACAGCTATTTTGTTCTAGTGATAGAAAACTAACAAACACACTCATACTGACACAATTACATGGACAGAACTAGGTTTTATACTTTTACTTTATACTTATAACCATGTCTCAGGTCCTGTTGTTTAAATTAAGATGAACTAAAATATAAAAATATTTCTCCTTTTTGGGAATATGAGATGTGTGCCTGGCAAGCTTTAAGAAAATCTCTTTCCACCAGGCAGGTGGTACACGCCTGTAACCCAAAGCCAGCCTCAGCATCTTAGTGAGGCCTGAAGCAACTCAGTGAGACCCTGCTCCTAAATAAAATATCAAAAAGGGCCGGGGGTGTGGTTTAGTGGTTGAGTGCCTCTGAGTTCAATCCCCAGTACCAAAAAAAAAAAAAAAAATTATCTTCCCAATAGTTGTATAGGTATAGAAGGAATTATTAGGAACTGGTGAAATTCCTACATAGGTCCCAGTTGAAATAGAATAGGTTGGGATTTAAAAACCATCACAGGTTGGTTTGAGAGCCCTGCCACTGAGTTTTTTATTCCAACAAAGAGGAATTAAGAAACTGATAGGGGTTGAAGACAGATAAGGTAGCTCTTGTATCAATCAGGGATTTAATAACCTTGTTCCTGGTTATCCAATCTGTATTCCTAGAAAGTTTGCTGTAAACATGGGGAAAATGTAATTTCTCAGCACAACCCCACTGAGGGTTGCTGTTGGGATGTGGAATTTATCAAAGCCCTGCCATTGTTGCTGATGTACATGCAATAATTTTTACAGTCCTTTAAAAATAACCAGGATTTTTAGTTAGTTTTTTTTTTTTAATAACACATGCCTTAGGGGAACTTAAGGAGTTTGAGGAATTTGGCTGGAGACAGTTGTTTAATGTGGAAGCTCATAAACTGAGTGACCTGAATCCGAGTGCCCATAACTGTAGTGGCCCTGCCTTTAGTTCTGTCATGGTGGAGCTGGGGATTGAACCCAGGGACTGGTGGTGTGTGCTAGGCCAGTACCCTATCCATGAATTATAGTTCCAGCCCTTCTGTGGCTTTTCTGAGCTAGAGTTTTGAACATGTGTTCAGCTAGAAAAGGCTTATTTTTTTTTCCTTTCCAGCGCTGGAGCTCAAATCCAGGGCCTCGCATATACTAGGTAAGCACAAACCAATTTTGAAATATCAAAAAAGCACCAAATTCTACTACTACATCATACAGAAGCAGGTACTAATTTCCTCAACAAGACCCCTAAAGCTTAAGAAATAAAAGCAAGAGCTGGGCATGAGAAACTGATGTGACTCCATTTTTGAAAATAAATAAATAACAGCAGCTTCTACCTCCAGGCCTGTCCTCAGGAAGGGGGCATGACCCTTGTCCTTGGAAAAACCCACAGAACACTCCTAAGCACATACCCACCCTGCTGAGTTGTTTATCTACAAATAACAGGAGAGATCTGCAGGTGCTAAGTGTCCCTAACTCAGTTAGGCTAGATGAGGACCCATAGCAACCCCCTAGCAACCACCAATCAGCATGAGACAGGGAAAATACCTGGGATGCCAGATGACCCCCCAGTAGTTTATGGTGGTTGATAACATGTTGGGAAACCATGTAGTTCAGCATGTACCCGCCCTCATGGCCTAAACCAATCAGTTCAAACGAATCCCCCTCTTGTACTAACCAATCACCCCTACCCAACTTGTTCCCTCCAGTGAATGTGCTAATCAATGTTAAGAATTATTGTTTGATTTTCCCACAGTATGGAATGATTTGCTGTGTGATGTTGTGACACGTAGAGTATCCCCCGCAAAACTATAAAATCTCACTGGACAAAGGACCAGGACTCACTCCCTGGAACCACTGAGTTGGGAACGGTTGTGAGTTCAGGCTCGAGCTTGCAATAAAGACTCTCGTGTGATTGCATCGGATTCGGCTCCTGGAGGTCTACTGGGGTCCCACGAATCTGGCATTACAGGCACAGTGGTACATACCTGTAATACCAGTGGCTCAGGAGGTTGAGGCAGGAGGATCATTAAGTCAATGCCAACCTCAGCTAAAGCAAGGAATTAAGCAACTCAGTGAGGCCCTGTCTCTAAATAAAACACAAAATAGGACTGGGGATGTGGCTCAGAAGTTGAGTGCCCCAAATTCAATCCCTGGTACCTCCCCCAACAAAAAAAAAGAAAGAAATCAAGAATCAATAAGTGGGATGCCATCAAGAATCACTAACTTTTGCCCAGCAAAGAAAATGATTAAGAGAATGAAGGGAGAGACTAAAGAATGGGAGAAGATCTTGGCTAGCTAGCCTCTGACAGGGAATTAATATCCTGAATATATAAAGAAGTAAAAAAACTCAATGCCAAAAAAACAAATAGCCTGCTCTGGATGCTGAGGCAGGAGGATTGCAAGTGTAAAGCCAACCTCAGCAGCAAGACTTTAAGCAACTCATCGAGATCCTGTCTCTAAATAAAATATAAGGGCTGGGGATGTGGCTCAGTGGTTAAGCACCCCTGGATTCAATCCCCAGTACCACCAACAACAACAAAAACCAAATATCCCAATCGATAAATGGGCAAAAGAATTAAACAGAAACTTTTAAAAGGAGAAACACAAATGCCAAGAACTATATGAAAAAGTGTTCAGATTTGCTAGAAATTAGGGAAATGCAAATCAAAACTACAGGAAGATTCAATTCAGATACCTGTAAGTAGACGAATGGATTAAGAAAACGCAATGTAGTGGGGCTCGATGGTGCACACCTGTAATCTCAGTGGCTAGGAGGCTGAGGCAGGAGGATCACAAGTTCAAAGCCAGCCTCAATAATTGAGGGAGACCCTATCTCTAAATAAAATAGATATATCTTTTTTTAAAAGGGCTAGAGATATGGTTCAGTGGTTAAGCGGCCCCTGGGTTCAATACTTGGTACCAAATAAAGAAAAAGAAAAAATGGTATATACACACAATGGAGTTTTACTCAGCCATAAAAATGAAATAATAGCATTTGCCAATAAATGGATGGAAATGAAGAAAATAATGCTAAATGAAATAACACTCAGAAAATCAGGGATCAAATGTTTTCTCTCACATGTGGAAGCCAGAACAAAACAAAGAAGGTGTTTGGGAGATCAGATATCCCTGGGAAGATGAGGAGAGAGAGTGAGGGATGGAGGAAGGAAGGGAAAGGGGAAGACAATGGAATGAATCTAATGAGATCATGTACTGGTCATATATAGAGGTACCACAGTGGATTTCACCTTTGTGTACATGTGTATGTGTTAGGAAGGAAGTGTAGGGCTACGGTTGTGGCCCAGTGGTAGAGCGCTTGTCTCCCATACATAGGGCCCTGGGTTCAGTCCTCAGCACCACATAAATAAATAAAGGTATTGAGTCCATCTAGAACTAAAAATTTAGGAAAAAAAGGAAGTTTAGTAGAAGAGGGCGAATAGGGGGCTGGAGGGGAAGAAAAGTGTGGGGAGGGGAATGGGGATTAAAAGCAAATTCCTTGTATCTATGATTTTGTCAAAATGAACCCAGTTACTGGTATAATTATGATGCTCTAATAAAACCCCAAATGGGCCAACATAGTTTAAGGCATTCTGAGGGCCAGGCATGGTGGCTCATGCCTGTAATCCCAATGGCTGGGGGTGGAGGTGGGGCTGAGGATGCAAGCTTGTGAATTCAAAGCCAGCCTCAGCAACAGTGAGTCACTAAGCAACTCAGTGAGACCCTGTCTCTAAATAAAATACAAAACAGGGCTGAAGGTGTGGCTCAGTGGTGGAGCGCCCCTGAGTTCAATTCCAGTGTCCTTACCCCCCAACCCCTACTCCCCCCACAAAAAAGTAAAGCATTACAAATAACGTTTAGCCCATTGCAACAGAAATTTATAAGGAGATGAAGTATGTGGAAGAGAAGTCCAAGGACATTTCCCCTAAGCTTTGTCATCTAAATTTCCAGGCCTCAGCCAGAGGGAAGGAACACAAAAGGAACTCTACCTGACTGGCACCTGACCCACCCACAATGGGTCACCTGCTGCCAATAAGCCCCAGGAAATTCCCCACTCACGTTCCTGTCCCACCCTAATAGGTCAGCTGGACCCCAGTACAATTGACCCTAGGAATGGCCCTCCCTCCCCACCCTAACTCAAGCCTACATAACCCAGGCCCTTGCTGCAGCCCACTGCCATTTTCTGCCCCAAGATGAGCCCCACCAAGGTTCCACTAATTGACTCGGCTGCTTCATACTGAGTAAGGAAAGTCTGCTGATCCCAGGTCTGCTTCCCAGCTCCCACCTTCGTCCTGTCTGCCTTCTTACAGGAGGGCGCCCATCACTTCAGCCACAAGGAAGCCAGAGTACCAAGCAGCAGTTTCCCACCGGAACTTTCCATAGTTATGTGTATTCACATAAAATTTATGTCAAAGTTTTCTGTCTTGAAAATTCCATGCTCAGCTAGATGAGGGTGACCTGGCAACAAAGGTCACCAAAGGAAGGTTCAGAACTAACCAAAGACAGGAGGTTCTAAATCCCAGAGGACCTGCCCCTAGGATGCCACTAGGAACACAGTGGAGCACCAAGGGCCCACATGGTTGGTTTCACTTGTGTCCGTGGCAGCAGAGATGAGGCTCTTCAAGTCCCCCTTCTGGCACCATGTGACATCCATCAGTTCAGACTCAAAACTGGAAAATCAAAGGACTTGAGGTCTTAGGAATCGCAATGCAGGAGACACAGCTTCTAATAGCTCAGAATCAGTGTCCCAAGGAAGGCATACAATGGGAGCTTGTGTGCTGGAAGGAACAGGAGCTCCATGGCTGACAGAAGACAAAAGAATGCCTGGACAGCCTGGAAATGCCCATAAAGCACAAGTCTAACAACCTCGCTATGCACCTTGAGCCTCTGAGCAGTGTCCTCTCCAACATATCTGGTTGTTCCAGATGCCTGTGGTCAAAGGGTGAAAGTGACCAAGGGTCAAGTCCCTAGGCAGCAGCTGATTGACCATCGTCTTCTTCCTTGGTGGCCTCCTGACTCATTTTGAAAAGCCTGTCAATGTTGTTTTCATAGTGATTTTCCTTTTATTTTCACAGTTTACTGGTTTGTTATAAAGGTTACAACCTGGGAATAACCAGTGGGAAGAGATGCCCAGGGCAATATGTGGGGAGAGTGGGGCGTGGAACGTCCAGGCCCTCTCTGGGGCCACCTTCCCGTGACCTCCTTCAGTTCACCTGCCCAGGCAGCTCATCCAGGGTTCTTAGAGGGCCTAATCTCAAGCTTCTGGCCCTTTCCACAAATCAGTGGGTGGGGCTGGAAGTCCCAACTCCGGATCTTTCTGGCCAGGAGGGTAAAGTCACCACTTTAACCTTAACTCTCACTACTTAACAAAAGATACTCTATCACTCAGGAAATTCCTAGGGTTTTAGGTGCTCTGTGCCAGGAACTGGGGCCAGAGATCAAATGTATTTCATATTCTACCATACCTACTCCGAGGTCCAGATTCCCCAAGCACAAGGAAGTTCACATTACTGTTTGTCACCTTTCCATTATGTGACAAATACCCGAAACCAACTTACACAGAGAAAAAGGTTATTTTTGACTCAGGGTTTCAGAGGCTCCAGCCTGTGATTGGTCGGCCCATTTGCTTTTTTTTTTTTAAGAGAGAGAGAGAGAATTTTAATATTTATTTTTTAGTTTTCGGCGGACATAACATCTTTGTTTGTATGTGGTGCTGAGGATCGAACCCGGGCCGCACGCATGCCAGGTGAGCGCGCTACCGCTTGAGCCACATCCCCAGCCCCGGCCCAGTTGCTCTTGAACCTGTGGTGAGATGGCACATCATGTCAGCAGGTAGAGATGCCAAGCACCTCACATTGCTGTGGCCAGGAAGCAAAGGAGAAAGGAGGAAAAGGGGCCGGGTTCTCATAAGCCACTTGGTGGGCACATTCCCCATAACCACCACCCCACCTCTTTTCTAAAAGTTTCTACCATTTTCCAAAAGCACCAAGTCAAGGACTAAACCTTTAACATGTGGGCCTTCAAAGGACATTTTAGATCCAAACTGCTGCACGCGCTCCATAGTCAAAAATCCAGCCATTGTGCCTTAGAACTAGTGACTGGGAGGACTGAGACTGTGTGAGGATGGCCTTAGGCCTTAGCCTAAGCAACCTCATTTTATTTTTTTTAAAGAGAGAGAGTGAGAGAGAGAGAGAAAGAATTTTTATATTAATTTTTTAGTTTTTTTTTTGGCGGACACAACATCTTTGTATGTGATGCTGAGGATCGAACCTGGGCTGCATGCATGCCAGGCGAGCGCGCTACTGCTTGAGCCACATCCCCAGCCCAGCAACCTCATTTTAAAACTCCAGTTTGAAACCTGCAGTCTCACCAGGCACACCTACAGAGTCCTCTAGTGTGGCCCTCAGACACAAACAAGTCACTTCTCCCCACCCTGATAAACTCAGAGTGAAGTCTCTAATATGTTGCCCTTGACCTGATAAGAACCAAGAACCGGAAGCAAGAAAATCAGGGTGGGGACCACCAGACCAGATGCTTTAACCTCAGGACGAATGAGGTCAATGAGAAATCCAGTGGCAGCTGATAGGGACTGAAAGGGTGGTCAGAAGCCCCCAAATTTAGTATAAATGGTGGAGCAAATGAACATTCAGCCAGCCACACTGATGCTCTCATGCAGGAGAGCCTGGTGAAGACCTGGACTGACATCCCAACTTTTCCCTCCGTTTGCCTGATCCTCTGCATCTTCCTCACCTCTCTCAAAAGTCTACAGCCGCATCTTGACCCTGGTGAGAGCCTCAACTTCTCCCTAGGACCCTCTCCTCAACCAGCTGTCAGCTCCACCCCAGGAGAAGCCTGCCTGGGTTCCTGATCTGATCACCGTGGTCTGAGTGAGTGTGCACCTGCTGGACTCAGAGCCTAAGGCTTGAGACATTTGATCTGAAACTTGAGCTTAACATGCAGGGGGAATGTCTTTCATGAGCCTGTCATGCTTAAGTGTGTTGGCAGTGCTTAGAATTAACCTAGAATTGTTTGCTGTGAATTGATTCTGTCTATTGCAATGCCTAGCATTAAGGGTTGTCATTTTCTTGATTAGAAACCTATAGAGTGAAATTGTATTAAGTGATTTGAGTGAATAAAGCATTGAAAAGGTCAAAAGCGCATGGACATTCTTTATTTCTCTCCCTCGACTGCATAAGTCGCACCTTTTGCCCATCGCGACAGACTGATGCTTGGGAAGACATGAATTTCTACTGTCCTGGTCTTGCTTTGGAGCTGGGGACTGAGATTGGACACGAGGGGACCACATCTACCCCCTGCCCCATGCCGTACCACTGGCCTCAGATGCCTCACTCACAGGAAGCGCATCCTTATGTGCTGGCCTGGGAGGCTACTGTCAGGAACCTGAGGTCACCTTACACAGAATAAATCCTGTCAACAGCACTTCACTTACCTTCAAGCCAATAAATAGAGCATGTCAGGGCAGAGGGGGCCAGGGAGTACAAAGAGAAGTACTTGGTAAGGTTCAGGTCCCTACAGAGCTGGGCCCTTTACAGTAAAGTCTTTAACATATAATTCCTGAATTCCTCCTTCTAGGTCACCATTGTGTCATCGAGTATGTTTTAGGGGGAAGACATTCATGCGGATACCTTTTCCAGATGTTTCACAGTTACTACCTGTTAGGACAAAGGTGGGAGAAGGGAAGCAAACCCCGGATCAGCAGGGTTTCCTCCTCTTTTTTTCCAGCAGGCTTTTCTTTATTCTGTATTTGGCCGGGGAGTCAGCTGGTGGAACTCCATCGTGGCTCATTTTCAAGGCAGAAAATGGCAGCCGGCTGAAGCAAGCTGGATTATATAGGCTTCAATAGGATGGGACAGGAATGTGAATAGGGAATTCCGGACCATCCAGGTGGAGTTCCTTTTGTGCTCCTTGCTCTGGCTGAGGCCTAGGATTCTAAATGACAAAAGTTTCAGTTTTACCCCAGACAAGGCCAGCTGCAGATTGGGAAAGTGTCCTTGGACTGATTTTCCACATCCTTCACTGCCTCTCTTCTTTCTCCCAAAGCAATAAAAATCATCAAATGAAACCAGGCACAATGGCACACGCCTGTCATCCCAGCAGCTTGGGAGGCTGAAACAGGAGGATCTTGAGTTCAAAGCCAGCCTCAGCAAAAGCAAGGTGCTAAGCAACTCAGAGAGACCCTGTCTCTAAAGAAAATACAAAATAGGGCTAGGGATGTGGCTCAGTGGTCCAGTAGCCCTGAGTTCAATCCCCAACCCCCTCCCCCCACCAAAAAAAAAAAAGATCATCAATTAAAAGAGGCTTTAGGAATGTGGGATAGTTTGCCCAGCTGTCACTCCAGGGCATAGTTCTTTGGTTATTGTTAAGTGCTCAGCAAGAGCGCATGTCAGGGGAAAGTCTCAGATTCACGGTCTCTCGGATAGCCCCCCCTTCCATCTCTTGATCCTCTTTGTTTTCCACAGGGCAGGTACGGGGATGGAGGAAGGGCTCTGCTGTTCCCTTCCCTGCCTTAAGACTGAGCCTGCCAAAGAGAACACTGTTCCTTCTACAAAATCTCATGATCTGTCCCAGAGGAGGACTCTCAGGACTGTAGCCACGCTTGGATGAACTCTTGTCACAAGATAATGTCTTGGGCTCATTCAGATTGCAAAGAGAGTCATTTGCAAGCTAATCTGTGTCTCCATGGGGTCCACTCCTTCTCCCTAATAACCATTCCCTATTCTTCCAGGTTGCCCACGTTCCCCCATCTGTCTCCTCCAATTGATACCATGGGTGATTGGTGACGAGTTCTGATCCCTCACATGTTGAAGTTTGAAATTAGAGAAGCAAGCATATAAAGCAGGGTTTATTTAAAAAGGGAGGGAGAAGGGGGCCATAGCTGGTATCCTAGTATCCCAAGAAGCCAGGGTGTTTTGCCTTTTAATAGGTCTTAGGCTTTCTCCTGGTCTTCCCCCGCCCCAATCTCCTTCCTGCTTATGTTACTAGGCCCAGGAATGCTCAGTGGGATGGCCAAAAGGTGGGAAACAGACGGACTGAAGGGGGAAGGGCAGGAGGGAGCAGCCCAAGACACATTAATTAGCAACCTTATAGCTCCCTGTAGGGAGAGGCAATTCCTGGGATAAGTTACCTTGGCAACAGGTTAGAGCAGGGGCAGGTTCTTGATCCGGTGGAAGAAGGGCTCTGAAGGAATTTCAGGGACAGCCTCCAACTTCTGGGACTTACTCAAAATTGGCCTCCTTAATCCAACCTGACTTGATTTACCTATCTATACTGACTGCCTGTCTAATTCTGGCTTCACCATCAGGAAGGGTTTGGAAGGCTCGGAACTTCCTTGGGTTCACAGTTGACACATTCCTGTGTGTGTGTGTCTTCTTCTGTTAATCTGTCTGTTGTTAGTGCATTGGGGGCAGGGAGTGGAAGTGATTTGGAGGATAAAGAATTTGGTTTAGGTATGGAGAGGCTTCCACGGGCAGCCCAAGATGATTACATCTACTAAAGGCTGGGGAAAGAGAACAGAGTCATATGGGTCCTGGAGAGAAGTATAGATCAGGGCTGTAACGACCAAGGATGAAGGTGAGTTCCTCCCAGAAACTACATGGGAGAGGCACACAGCGTCCATCCCAGACAGAAATGAGAGAGGTGGACGACTGTGTGCACCAGCCAGGTAACTGTCACAGCCTGATTGCTGTCCTCACCTGACCAGGTAGACACTAGTGCCAGGGGGGTTGGGGATCAAATGGCTGGTGCAGTGGCAGCTGGGATTCTGCCTTCAATCTATCAGTCACTGAGCCTGGCTATTAGTTCCTGCTCTCTGTGGCCTCTAAGAGCAGCCTTGGGGTCCTGGGTGAGATGATATTTTAGCAGAGCCCTCCGTAAAGTAAAGGAGTGAGTCTGGACCTTGGGGAAGACTGAAGTAGATAGAGGGGACATCAAGTGCAAAGACCTAGGATCAGCAAAGGGGCCAGTGTGGCCAGAGGCTAAGTAAGAGATGTGCCCAGGGAGCCTTGGGGATGGGGGACCAGGGATGTGGTACAGTCATGAGTTCGCGCCCCATCAGCACTGTGGTTAAGTCTAGTGAGACACTGAGCAGAAGACCAGCTAAGCTGTGCCCAAGTTCATGACCCACAGAAACTGAGAGTGAGCATGCATTGTTTCAAGGTGCTAAGTTTGTGGTCAGGTTTGGCAAAGCGTCTCACCAAACACATTACACTAGGTAACTTATAAATAATAGATTTATTGCTCACAGTTCCAGAGTGCGGGTGTCGCGACACATGACTAGATGGGTCAGCGTCACTGCAAATGAATTTGAGGACTATATAAAGACACAGACACAGAAAGTACCTTTTCTTCGGGTTCAGTGACCACTCCTCAGCTGCAGCTCCCACAAGGGGGGCAAGGCAGGCAAGAAAGAGAGCAAGGAGCATGTGCTGAACCCTTTTATTGGGGAGAGGCCATTCAAATGAGGTAAGGGGTCAGGTTTCAGGGGTTGAGTCTAGCTTCATGATGTCTTGCTGTCAGCAGGTTGACTGACATCTAGGAAGGCCTCGCCCATCTCATGTGCTGTGTGGGGATCATGGCAGAGCAAGCAAAAAGAGGGGCGACGTCAATTCAGTCCCCCCTGTGCGCTCAATGCTCACAGTTCACACACACACAGCCCGTGGCTGGCTTGCCACATCTCCATATTCTCATTGCTCAAGGCTAAGAAACACTGGGTTCTTATTTGGCAGCTCCAGACAGTGGGGAGTCCAAGGTCTAGGCATCAGCCGACTCAGGGCCTGAGAGGTCACTCTGCTTCTCTGGTGGTACCTCTTGGTGCATCTTTACAGGGTGGGAGAGGCCAGGAGCGCCCTCTAACTTCTTTTATAAGGGCACTAATCCCATTCAAAAGGGCTGCACCCCCACGATTTAATCTTAAGAGGTGGGGCCTTCAAGGGTGATCAATCATGAAGAGGATGATGGGATAATGGAAAGTTTGAATATAAAATTTAGGGGGACATAAAAGCAAGCAGCCTAGAAATCTGATGCAGTTGGGGATGGCTAATGTGTGGGTTATGTTTTCATCTGCTTGTGAAGCAATGCCATGGATATTCTCCATGGAAGTGGGAACAGAAGCACACAGGACATGAGGAACAAACAAAATGACCCCAGAAAAACTGCCAGTACTGGGGGTCCCTCAAGAGAACCAGGAAGAAAAGGGGCCCAGCCCTGGTGCTCACACAAGAACCAGGCAAGGAGCAGGTTCTACTGTGTGATCCAGGAACTACATCACCCCAGAGCCCTCATGAAGACAGGACAGACCGTGAAGCCTGGTCCTTCATGGCTTGGCAATGGAATTTCTGATGGCATGGCTCATTTTAATGCTATACTAGCAAGAAAATGTAATTTAAAATAATAATGATTCTAAACGATTCTCTATTTCACAATGATGGGACTGTATTAATCAATCAGAAAAACATAAAGGTGTATTATGTAATATCAGCTATAAAAGAACATCAGTCACATTGGGGGAATGACAAAGTTTCAAAACTCAAAAACCTCTATGAAGGGCTGGGGTTGTGGCTCAGTGGTAGAGCACTTGCCTAGCATGTGTGATGCCCTGGGTTCAATTCTCAGCACAACATATAAATAAATGAAATAAAGGTCCAAAAAAACCCAAAACACCGACATGAAGCGGGTGGGCCTTTTAGAGTGGACTTTATTGAAACTTGGTACGGTGGCCTACAACTGTAATCCCAGCAGCTTGGGAGGCCGAGGCAGGAGGATTATGAATTCAAAGCCAGCCTCAGCAAAAGCAAGGCCCTACACAACTCAGAAAGACCCTGTCTCTAAATAAAATACAAAAAAAAAAAAAAGGGGTGGGAATGTGGCTCAGGGGTCGAGTGTTCCTGAGTTCAATCCCTGCACCCCCTCCCCCCAAAAAAGAGTGGACTTTATTGAAATAGCAAATGGAATTTACTTATGAAGAGCAACTTTAATTGGATGACCAGTGGCCTAGTTTGACTTACCTTGGGTAGAGCAATCTTGATACAATCCTGGACCCAAATCAACCCATCTGTAACCCAAAAGTCTTAACTCAGCTGATGAACAATAGTAATCTTTTATTTTTGGATTTGCAAACTTGGAAGAATACCAAAATAAATATAGCTATAATGCTGAAAAGGCGTTTTTTTCTAAGTAAAGGAAATAAGATGTTAAACTCATGATGTTGAGATTATAGGTCAAGAAATTGGATCTGTAGTCATTACATTAGTATGTACCTTATTTGCTATGTAAGGTGTTTGCAATATTTGTAAGAATCAACCCTGCCACGTTTATAACTGCAGGCTAAATCACTTAAGAGAATTAATATAATGATGCTCTTAATCATTATTAAGATGTGCCCAAAAGAAGCATTTTTAAATTTTGGCTCCTAAGACATATGAGTTTAATAAATTGAGCATTAAACAAAACATAGGGAGTGTGGAAGCCCTCTGTGCCAGATGCTCTGGGACAGTCAGAAACCTGATCAACAAAGGAAAGAGACGAGGGTTCTGGAATCCGAGTGCAGTATCTGGCCTGCAGTGAACAGGCAAAATGTGTAATAAGGTGGGAGACAGACATGGAAGAGCTCTATGCAGGTGCAAAGATCTCCAAGGGAAACAGAAAGTCGCACAGAGTGTGATCCCACGTGGGCAAAAAGTCAAACTGTGCCAGTTGCTTATTGTTGAGGCTCAGCAAATGATGCTAGGAAAGACACCTCTTTGGACCTTAACCCAAGAGAGCAGTTGGGAGCAGCCAGTGCAGAAAGGGAGTTCCAGGAAGTTCCCTGTCTGCCTAGAGCAGGATTCGCCCAAGAGGAACAAACCTACCTCTGTCTTGTTTTTAAAATTTCTCCCACCAGGCTCAGGCTCGATGAGACTCGGGTCACAAAAAGGGAAACTAAAAATCAGACCCTATGTCTAAGGCCTAGAGAACTTTGTTCTAGGCCACTGTCTGTTCTTTGGGCTCATTTCCCCCATAAAATCATTCACTACCCCTCTAAAATTGCCTACAGTCCCCCAACAACTCTCTTCCCTATGAAGAGGGTATTTAGGCCTCAGCCCTCTAGCCCTTCTCTTTAGTATATTTTTAATAATTCTCATGTACATGTGTATGTAATCAATTTGCATACATTTTCCCTATTAATCTGCCTAGTTTGTTCTGTTTCAGCAAACTGAATTATGGAACCTTCGGAGGGTAAGTTTGGACCTCTCTGGAGTATACATGTAACTAATGGGAAAAGACAAAATTATCCAAATGATCCACTTGACACCATCCACTATGATACCTCTGGGCAGGGGACAGTCATGTTTTGCCTTATGTAAATGCTTGCTGTGTGGATTCTGTGTGCGGGTCCCTGGGCAGCACCAAGTGAGTGTTCAGAGGCAAGAACCACAGAGTGGGGACAGCGCCCACTCAGTGCCAAGGGCTGCCTCATTTACCCCACAAAAGTCTATGAAGCAGTTACAATCGTTGCCCCATTTTGCATACGGGGAAACTGAGTCACAGATGGATTCCTAGTTAGTAGATCAGGCAGCGGGGAGTTTGAACTCAGGCAGTCTGGCCTGAGTCTGTGTGCTTCATCAGAAAGCTGTGGGAGAATCCCTCCCTACCTGACTGACTCTAGCTGAGGGCTAGGAAGGGGACGTGTCAGAAAACAGCATAAATGTCAATGGACTGGGGTTCTCAGGAAATGGCCCTTTGAAGATGCCTCAATTGCGTATGCTAGGACACTAGGAGGGAAGGAAAGACCAGCTGCATGAGGTGCTTCTCTCAGGGGTTGATTTATCAGCTTCTTCACTGCCACCACTAAAAGACCAGACCAGAACAATTGTAGAGGAGAAAAAGTTTATTTGGGAGCTCATGGTTTCAGAGGTCTCAGTCCATAGATGGCCAACTCCATTCTTAAGGGCTCTAGGTGAGGCAGAACATGGCGGAAGAGTGTGGCGGAGGGAAGCAGCTCACATGATGATCAGAGAGCAGAGAGAGAGAGGGGACTCCACTTGCCAGATATAAAATATATGCCCCCAAGCCACGCCCCCAATCTATGCACCTGCATAGAGGTCTTTGATGTCATCTCCCACCTTATTAAGCCCACCTCCTCCAGCCACACCCTACCCACCTTTAGTCACCACTCAGTTAATCCCATCAGGGGTTCATCTACTGATTGGGTTAAGGCTCTCAGGACCCAATCGTTTCTCCTCTAAGCCTTCTTGCATTGCCTCACATATGAGATCTGGGAGGACACCTCCCATCCAAACCATAATAGGGGTACATGGTGCATCACTTGGCACAGGGCACAGAGATCTCAAACAGCATGCTGAAGAGCTTGGATCTCATGTCGGGGGTGGAGAACCACTAATGGGATCAAGCCTGGGACCTCACACATGCTAGGCAAGCATACTACCACTGGGGTACACCCCTGCCCTTTTAAAATTTTACTTTGAGACTGGATCTCCCTAAGATGTCCAGGATGGGCTTGAACTTGGGATCCTCTTGTCTCAGCTTCTGAGTTGCTGGGATAACTGGTGTACCCACTGATGTTTTTAAAGCAGGGACAGCTGGGAGCTTAGCCAAGAGACTCACTCTCCTGGAGGATTCCTCTGATGGTGGAGCGAGACAGGCACACACAGAGACACGGGGAAGGCTCTAGGGTCATGGGTCCAAACCAAGGGTCATGAGCTGGAGAAGAAGATTGTATATATCTTTAAAGGAAAGGCTAAGAGGTCCCATGTAATTCAGTGTCTAACACGAGGCCCTGGGTTCCATCCCCAGCACTGAAAAAACAACAAAACCCCTTCAGGCCCCAGTTCCTATGTGTATGTATAGAAATTCAGGGGGTGGGGAGGCAGTATGTGTGCACTGAAAGGAGTTTCTCAGTAGATCCAAGTGACAAGATATATTTTTGGGGGGATTGGGGGTACAGGGGATTGAATTCAGGGACACTCGACCACTGAGCCACATCAAATACTTTGTATTTTATTTAGAGACAGAGTCTCACTGAGTTGCTTAGTGCCTCACTTTTGAGGAGGCTGGCTTTGAACCCACAATCCTCCTACCTCAGCCTCCAGAGTGGCTGGGATTACAGGTGTGCACCACGGCACCCAGTGACAAGATGCATTTTGATTATTATTTTGGTACCAAAGACCAAAACTTATTTACCAGCATCCAGTTTTGCAAATTGTGATGATGTCGGCTTCAGATGATATCTCAGGATTTTAAAATGGATCCCCCAGGCAGAGTGGCACACGGTATGCAGGTAGAAACTATTCCATGTCTTGCACTTGTCACCATGTCCACCAGCAGCAGCCAGGATGAAGTTGATTCTGCCCAGTTGAGGGTCAGTAGTCCATGAATGCAGGCAGGCCCTGGATGAAGTGGACCCTCTGGGCTCCTATTGCTGATCTAGGCTGATCCTGATGGCCCTGGGGACATCTTGGCAGGGGTGTGGGGTACATAGCCCTTTTTCTAAGATCTCTGTTGGAAATGCAAGAATGAGCTTGTCCCAGGAAACTAAGAGAAGGGACCCCCAGAACCACAGAAATGAGTGTCATGGAATTTGGGGGCCATTCCTTCCTAATCACCTCCCCTGTCTCCACAGGTGCTCTCTGGTGACTGACCCAGGCTGTAGTCTTCGGTGCCTTGTCTTTGGCTCTGCATCCCCCTTATAAGTCGTGTTTTGTATCAAGGATTCCGTTGGCCGCGGGAGGAAAGGGGCCTGTCCTGGACTTGAACCCGCTCTGAGAGGACAGGTCTGACCTTCTCCTGGAGGCAGGGCTCCAGGCTCAGAACCTGAGAATCTTGGCGCGGGGCAGGATTGTGAGGCTGCATTCTGTCCCCTGCGAGGCCCGGCCCTGTCCAGTTCCTCCTGGGCCTCCCCACACCCTCAATGGGATGGCTCCCTCCTGCTGACTTTCTGGATCGCTCTTTCATGTCGGTCACTGCCCACCTGCTACTGGGCCATAAGGGGGCTTTTCCTGGCCTGACCTCAGGCTCCCTATCTTTGCTCTTGGGCGTCTCTCTGAGGCTAGCCATGGCCTCCACGGTGCAGGCAGCAGGTAGGAGGCCCTGGGAGGGCCAGGGAGGGAGCCCCCCCCCCAGATAGCAGGATGCAGGGAAGGGGAAGGGACCGGGAGATGGGGAGATGAGAGGACTTCCTGCAGTCGAGTATCTGGTGGCTTTCTTCCCTCTCCCTCTACCCCAGCGACCTCTCTTCTTCTCAAGGACTCTCCCACAGCTGTCCCCAAGCCTACCTGTTTCACAGAGCCAGGGACCCAGGACACCAACTCAAAGCCCCTGTGTTTATTCCTTCATTGGGACCTGAGTTCTGGGTGTTGCTGGCAACACAGAACAATGGCCGAGAGAAGGCTAAGACCCTTCAGCTTTGAGAGCCCCCTAAAAATCACCACTGGAGGAGGTTGGGTCCCAGAAGTCCTTCCCCCACCAAGGATTGACTTCTCCATCTCACCTTGGGAGATGTAGTTGGTCTGCCTCCCCCAACCAAAGATTCCAGATTGTCACCAGACTCGGCATTCTAGTAACTGGTGACAGGCGTGCTTCAAGTTCCACTTGGTTTCTCCGCCTTTGTAGAGTAAACCACAGCAGGCAGACTTCAAAGGGGAAGACCTTTGTGCGGTGCCCCCTGACAGGGCAGGAAAGCTGCGGAGTAAATGGGTTCCCTAGTGATGCCCCTCATCACAAAGCCCCACCCAGTGGGATTCCAGAGAGCATTCATTTGCCTTGCTTCACCAGCATCTTCCCTTTGGGGCACTCTTTTTTTAAAAAAAATAATTAATTAATTTTGAGAGAGAGAGAGAGAGAATTTTTGATATTTATTTTTCAGTTATCGGCGGACACAATATCTTTGTATGTGGTGCTGAGAATCGAACCCGGGCTGCACGCATGCCAGGCGAGCGCGCTACTGCTTGAGCCACATCCCCAGCCCCCTTCGGGGCACTCTTGAGTGAACTTTCTGGAATGATCCAGGCATATTTCTAGCCTGAAAGGGGTGGGAGATGCACTTCGTGGTCTATAGACCAGAGCTTAATTCTGGAGGAGGAAGATTGAAATTCTTGCTTTATTAGCCAAGTGATCCTGGCACATGACCTCAACCTCAGATGCTTATTGAGCACCTACTGTGTTCTAGGTGATTCAGATACACAAATTATATGGCACCTTGGGGGATCTTAGACACTCAGTGGGGAACCAATGTCTGACCTCCTCCGTGAATTAGGGGGAATAGTGTTCCTCATGGTTCTGAGAGTCAGATGTGATTCTGAAACACAGAAGGGTGAATCACATGTGGTGCCCCACACACAACGGGGGTGTGACAGATGTTGATGTCTCCCTTGGAGTTCCATTTTGAAAGGGTGATTCTGTCATCCTGGAAGGTGATGAGGCCAAAATGTCCCTAAAGAAGGCACATTATTCTAATTCTGAAAGGACCTTTGAAGTCTCTGGTTTAAGACAGCACTTCTCCCAGAGGTTAAGTGACTTGCTTAAATTGCACCTGGAGTTCTAAGAACCCTGTGGATGAGAACCAGTTGTTTCAACCACGGCTGGCTCCTTCTCTGTGCCTTCCTCAACATCCAGATTTGGATGGAGTTTCCTTGGATTCCTCCTGACCCTCAGTCAGGAAGTCTTGGCAGGCTCGGGATGTGGCTCTGTGGTAGAGTGCTTGCCTAGCATGCACAAGACCCTGGTTCTAGCCCCACCACATGTGGACATGCGTGTACACACACACACACACATACACACACACACTGTGCTATTAATTGGAAAGGCATTCAGTTAATTTTGCATGTTGGCTTCCATGTTTTAGGGTGTTCACATAGATACACGCTAAAATACATAGATATTTTGCATGTTGGCTTCCATTTTTAGCATGTTCACATAGATCTGTGCAACCATCAATGCTACCATGGCTTTTCAGGAGTTCCAAGCATGGTGACGTGGAAAACTGTTTAGACAGAAACTTGCTATTTGGAATTTGCTCTTTGTTCTTGTGAGGATTGCTTGTAAACATTGATTACAAAGGGAGGCCTTTCTATGTTCCTTTGGGTGAGCAGAATTCTGTGACAAGTACCACTCCCTTAGAGAATGAAGGGAATCCTGTGGATTTAAATATGTATGTATATGTCTTATGATAGGATGTACTAAGTAATTCAACTAAAGAGACATTTTTGTGTGTGATGTTGAAACTTATGTGCTTAATTTATAAAATATTTAGAAATATTTGCCCAGTAGAATTGCAAGGCTTACCACAGGCTTACCATAAAACTTAAAAGTGTTTATCTAAGATAAACATTTAACACATATTCAGCAAATATTTGGCAAGGTCCTTCCCTGAGTGAGGCACTTGTAATTGGTTACAGCCTTGGATTTTGAAATTATATTTGCTTCCTTTTTTTGGTCACAATCCCAACCATGTGAGATACCAGGATCCTGTATGTGCCAAGAAACTCACGTGATGGGTTATCAGCACTTCTCAAGGGCACGATCTTTGTTTTGGTTGCCTCTGATACATTTGAGAGAGTCACAACGACTGTCACTGCCACATCTGGGGGACAATGGCACTTCCCTGGGTCCCCCAGGCAGGAGCCAGTTGATCCTTTGTCTGACCAGATCCCTTTTGGGGCCCGGCAGAGAAAACATTTACACAAAACAGTCAAAATCAAAATTGTATTTACTTATTTTTATGGCAATACCAATGCTAAACCTTTTTTGTTTGTTTGTATAATACATTAAGTGGATAAAGAGCAGAATTTCAGCTACCTCAAAAATAAGCTTAGAAGGAGTTAGGATCTGTGTGAACTATATTCCATTCTGTAGAAATGTAGTTCTGTTCAAACCAGCCAACCAGCGCTGTGCCTCTCTGTGCATCTGGCGCAGAGGCACAAGTGTGGCGCACCTCAGGGCTATAAGAGGTAGATCTGATGTCTGAAGGTTGGGAGACCCTGGAGATGCTACAGAAGCTTTCTGTGCCTCAGTTTCCTCCATAAGCAACTGGGATGTCAATGCTTCCTTCCATGGGATAGCCGGGGACAAGTGGAGCACTGTGGCCAGTGGCCAGCATGTCTGAGTAGACTAGTGAGCACCGACCGCTGCAACCAGCAGTTTGCCTGCTCCTGCTTCTTGTCCTGTGGATGACTGGGTGGCCATCCAGGATTCTAGCAGGAACTGCCTCTGCTATGTGTGAGACTCCATCTTCGCCCTCTGCATCCTCCTCCTCCCTTTGCTGGACTGTTTCCATCAGCTTGCAAACATTCTGTTGCTCTCTCCTTAAGGAACAGGCAAACTTAAGCTGTTCCTCCTTCCATGTCTATGGCCACCTCTCTGACCTCCCTCCGGTCTTTGCTGAAATCCTTCCAAAGGGGCCCAGGGGGCTGGGGATATAGCTCAGTTGGTGCATGATTGCCTCACATGCACAAGGCCCTGGGTTCGATCCCCAGCACCACAAAGAAACCCAAACGGGGCCCACACTGTATGAAAGAAAGAAAATCACAAGCCTCTTCCCCACCCTGCCTGCCTCACTCCCCAGCTCCTTGAGCCCGTTCATCCCTGCCAGCACTGATCACTTCCTAATTCCCTTCCCCCACTCCAGCCCAAGAAAACTCAAATCCATAAGCAGGATGAATTTGAATATGCATTTTGTTCTGGGTGCATCCACGCACGTGCTAGGTGCTCCATAAATGCTTCTTGGATGAGCCACTTTAGCTGTGAGACATCGCAGAACTTTTAGCAAGAATCAGCTTTCAACAGATGCCATTTTGTAATGAGGCTTAGCTCAAATTCACCTTTGCAAAAGGGCTGCTTGGTCCTTTCCCTCACAGCAACTTCTCCTGAGTCCTCAGCAAGGAGCAGGTGTCTGTATCTAGGGTCATTTGAGCCAGAAACCTGAGCATCTGGAGTCCTCAGCGCCTTATCTCTCTACCCAGGAGGAGTCTTAATGGGCTCTTAACCTCTTCACACCTTTCCTTCCATCTTCTTGACTCTCCTGCTGCTGGTCATTTTTCTAAATATGCAAATCTGCTGCTAACCAGGTTAAACTCCATGCAGTTTCCCAATTAGCTCTTACAGGATGCTCTCCCAACTTCAATGACTGGGCCCACTTCTGGGGGTTTGTCTTTGATTCCAGGAGACCCTTCCTAAGGTTGCACTTCAGGATTTAAGAGTCCTGGCACTGAGTTGGCTGTTGTGTCCTCTTTGGGATTGTGGTTCCCCCTGCCTGGGAGGCTTGTGCCTGGTCCCTGGGACCAACTCACCACTGGCCCCTAAGATGGGCTCTGGCCCTAGTACTCCAGGATACTCAGGTGTACCACCTCCTGTGTGTGGCATCTCTTAACCTGTCCGTTGCAACTTTACGGCCTGGCTCTCTACCCAAGGGCTCCTTCTTTGTGTTCCCATGAATGCCATCTTTGTCTCCCCAAGCTGGGCTGGAACCAGGATAGCAGAGGTACATCAGCTGCAAGCTGCCTGAATGAAGGGCAGCAGTAATAAAGTAATGTTGGGAAATCAAGGGGCAATGCTAGGGGGAAAGAAATCAATTAATGGAAAGGAAGGGAGCAGAGGCTTGTTGGTTCAATGAATAAAGGTAGGCGAAACTAGCCTGTGAACTTTATGAAGGTTGATATTTTATCTCGAGCTGGATTGGCAGGAAAGGATATCAGGAGGGCTAGATGACCACCATTTACTAGTAGTCTGCAGGGCAGGGGGAAGAATGAGGGTCCCCATCTGGGTGGCCACAGCTGACCAGGTGTTAGGAAGCTTGACCTGGAACCACCTCTCATGTGATGATGCTGGACGACACGTTCCCTGGACAGACTCCCACTTTCACTGGCCCTCCTTTGAATTCTGTCTCTGAGGAGTGACTGTCAGGGCCTTTGCTCACCCTGAAACCCCTCAGCCACTCTCCATCAGTCTCATTCTTGACCTGTCTGCCCTCCTAAAGCAGATCAGGCCTGAATATGGCCCACTACTTGGTTCTTCTCCATGGGATTTTGGGAGATCTTACAAGACAGACGGAAATGGGCTTAGAAGAGAATATGATGGTTTTTTATTAAAAATCAAAAACAAGGCGGGTCTGAGTGGACTTGTAGTTTTCCCAGTGCGGAATCAAAATGCAGGTTACATATAAAAGCACGGAAAACGGGAAGTGCTACGGAGTCAGCCCTTGCAAAGCGGCAGGAAGTGATCCTAGGAGTTCCAATTTTGCAATAGTCTTCACACCAAACCCATTAAGCTTCAGATGTGGGAGCGCTTCAGCGAGGGGCCTAACAGCAGCCAGCCGGGAGCGGGTTGGGGCCCGGGTGGAGCCACTGCTCCCCCGCGCCCTCGCGAGTCTCAGTCCTGCGTCGTAACCTCGGGGCCACTACAGGCAACTCGCAGGGTAGTTAAGTGGGAAACCTGAGGACGCACAGCAGGTGCCCGGTAGTTAGGATTTGCCGGAGATGGCGGAATTATTGTAATAAGTGCCACCAACCCTGGCTACGACCTAATTTGTCAAAAAAAGCAGAGGGAGGAATGCGCCTCAGCTGAGCAGCCAAGCGCGGAGCGGGCGTTCCCGCGGGAGCCAGTCCTCGGTGCCCTGCAGCCCTGGCTCTGTGGGTGGCGGGCACACCCGGGGACCGTCTGGGGCCTCGCCCCCACTCCGTGGGTGGTCACCCGTAGGAGGTCGCCTCGGCAGGCCAGGGCTCTCCGCGGGCCGTAAAAATCAAGACTCCAAGGCGCATCTGGGGCTGCTGCGGGATCTCCTCGGGCAGGGAAGCCCCTGGTCCGCCGAGGAGATCGGAGCCAGGCGCTAACCCGCGGGCAGCCGCGGCCCCTTTAAGACGCCGGCGGCCCCGCCCGCCGCGCAGCCCACGTGACCGGGTCTTGTGACCGGCGGGAGGGCCGGGAAGCCCGCGCCCGCCCGCCCCGCCCGCCCGGCGCCTCCCAGGGCCGAGCCGCGGGCCGCCGTCCCCGCCGCGTCCCCGCTGGGCCGAGCGAGCCGACCGCGCCAGAGCGGGCTGGCGCGGGCCGGGCCGCCATGGACCACAAGCCGCTGCTGCAGGAGCGACCGCCCGCCTACAGCCTGGAGGCCGGCCAGGGCGACTTCGCGTGCGGCCCGCACGGCTACGGCGCCATCCCCGCCGCGCCCCCGCCGCCGCCCTACCCCTACCTCGTCACAGGTGGGCCCGCGGGCGCGGCGGCGGGGCGCATCCCGCAGCCGGGCAGCCTCCGGGCGGGCAGCGGGGCCGAGCTGCCCCGAGCGGCTCCGCGGCGCGCCCCTCCCGGAGCCTGCCCCTGGCCGGCAACGTGGGGTCCGCGAGGCGCGGCTGGCCGGGGGAGCCCTCCCTCCAGGGGCCGGCGCTCGGGGCAGCGGCCTGGCCAGGCGGGCCAGGACCAGGGGTCGGTCGCGGGGAGGACGGAGTCGGGCCACCCCCTCTGATGTGCACCCCCGCCCACAGGGATCCCCACCCACCACCCCCGGGTCTACAACATCCAGAGTCGAACGGTCACCCGGTACCCTGCCAACTCCATCGTCGTGGTCGGAGGCTGCCCGGTCTGCAGGTAAGTCCTGGCCCCGGGAGGCTGAGATCTCACGTGCCGGGACCTTGCAGAGGCAGCGGGGGGCGGCGAGCTGGGGTGAGCCCTGCTTTGGGAGAGGCCGCTGGACCGCCTGACTGCAGTGTGGGAGAGGTGGAATCGCTGGCCCACGGCGCGCAAGAGGGCAAAGGGCGTGGGCTCCCTTTGCTGGGGAGTCGTGTGCTTTTGGGGGGCATTGTACCTCCGAATGAGTGGCATGCAAAATGGGACTGATAGCTTTTCCTCGCTGGTGTTGGACCTGCAACGGGTTTTTTAGAAAGTTTGCAGTGCAGTTGATTCTTTAAGAAGGCTGATTCGTTTTGCCACGACTTGAGTCAGTTGGCCTTTATGTTTAGGGAGATGGGAGTCCAAGTGACCAGGGGAGCCACAGCTGTGAGGGTCAGTGAATGCAGAGCCCCGGAGCGGGGCTTAACAACTCTTGGCCACTGGCTAGTCTGGGAGGAAATCCGTGGTTCTTTGTTCCGCGCAGGAGTGGTTTTCTCATATCCTCAAACCTGAAGCCTGACAGAAACTTTCTAAGGACTTTTTATAGGGTCTGAGGTACAGCTGGGCCGTGTGCGTGGGCGCATGTGCGTGCATGTGTGTGTGTGTGTGTGTGTGTGCAGGTTTTGAGGATTCAAATGCAAATAAGACTTGATCCCTACCGTTGGCATTTGGGAGTACTCAGTTCAGGAAGTTGGGGCAGAGTTGGGGAGCAAGGTTTCAGCCTGCCTCTGAGAGGAGTAAGTTGAAGTCTCTGAGATGGAATTAAGAAACCCTGTTTTTTTTTTTTCAAAAGTGTCTTGGTAAGGCCCAGTGTGGAGCCAGCCATAGGGAAGTTAATGATTTCACAGCCCTGGGGGCAACTGTGCAATGAGGAGGGCATTGTGGGTTGAGGGGAGAGACACTGGAACCTGGGAGCTGACCATGTGCCTGGTAAAGGGGGCTGTGGGCCAGCGAGAGCCTTGGGAGGCTGTCTGCCCACCCAGGAACCCCAGTACAAACCCAAGCTGGGTGTGTGCGTTCTGACACCCTGGTGGTCATTTTCCCGCTGACACATGGGCCTTGGGAGAAGTGGGATCGAGGGGACTGGCTGTCTCCCAGTGCAGCTGTCTGCAGGTGCTGCACCTGGGGATGCCAGTGATTGGTTTTGAAGCACATGGGGTGGGCTTGGTGGAGAAGAGGGGGCATGGCTTGGGAGCTGGGCCTGTGCCAATGAGTGAGGAGGTCAGGACTTGGTCCCCTGTACAGAAAGTCATTGGGAAATTCCTCTGGATAATTGGTGGGAGAAGGAGAATCTCTGGCTTTGAGGTTCATCTTGGGTGCTCAGAGTGCTGCTGTGTGCAAGGCCCTCTGTCCCCACTCAGTCAACTAACTCCTGGATTCCAAGCCCCCCCCCCCCCCGCCTTTTTTTTTTTTTTTTTTTTGCGGAGAGCAGACATCAAGTGATCTGAGGTGAGGTTTCTAGGCTGGTTGACAAGAGGGAGAAGCAGGAAGGTCCCTGGAACAAAGGGCCCAATGCAGCTGGTCGCTTCCCAATCCTGGGATATGTTGGTGTTTGATGAGATGGTTTGGAGGCTTCTCTGGCTCGAGCCCCTGAACTTGGAGGGGAGGCCAGCGCATGGCAGGGTGGCCATGAAGTTCCCAGGAATGTGGGGTGCCTAGTCAGCTCCTGGCATGGGGAGCACTTTCCCTGGTATTTCCCTTTCTCTAGGAGGTGACTTGGAGGCTGTGGCTTTTGCAGGTCTGGAAAACTGGCTGTGCACTCTGGGGAAGGTCTGGAGGGGGGCTGCCTTCATGGGAGCTGGTGGTTTCCTCTATGCTCCGAGGATAAGGTTATGGGTACCAGATCCCTAAAGTTGGAACCAGAGCGCTCCTTGATCCTCCTGGGCCCTTCTGTCGGGGCTGAGCATGCCTGATGTCTGACAGTAAAGGCCCTTTGCGCCCTTGGAGCCTGTACACCTGGAGACGTGCTGTCCTTACTGCTGCTGGTATCCGAGGCTATTCTTGCCACGGTGGCAGCAGCCTCACTGGGTGAGGGGCCCCCTGCTCTCAGGCAGGAATCCTAGGTGAACAGGGGAGTGGGTAGCCACATGGCCAGCCTGGGAGAAGGCAGCCTCTTGATTTGGGGAGAGGGTGTGTGATCTAGGGCCACTTGTGCATAGGGACAGAGAACAGAGATGTTCCTCCCAAAAGAGTCGAGTCTGCCCCTGTCTGGCATCTTAGGACCGAGACAGGATACTTCTCATGTGACCACACTTCCTCTCTTTCCACATCGGGCCTGCCAGGCTCTGTCCCTGCCCTCCCTGGTGGCTTGGCAGGAATTTGCCCAAGTCACACGTCTGTGATTCCCTCTGAGCGAGGCTTGGCATAAGAGGCCTATGTCGCTTGTCACTTTGCCATCCTGTCTGAGCCGCTGTTGAGCAGCCTGACTCCATTTTCCCTTTTTAGCCGTGTACAAGCAGTGTTTTCTTCACCCCCAGCAGCTGAGTGAGTCTTGTGCCTGCTTCCTCCAAGCCACCTCCTGTACCCTGCCCTGCAGAGGCCTGCTGAAACTGCCTTGGCCAGGGGTGTCCATGCTGGTGCTAGGCCTCTGAAGCTCGGTTCTCCCCTGCCCTAGGCTGTCCCTAGATATAGGGCAGGATGGCAGCACTGTGGGTCTCTGCAGCCTCTTTGGGCCACCGTGTGCTGGCCCAGGTACCCTGGGAGCACAGGCTGCAGGCAGAACGTGTGTGAAGCTGCCCAGGAGCACCGGTTGAGTCTTTGCCATTCAGTATTTGGCTTTGGGGGTGACCAGGGAGGCAGGAGGAAATTCACAGAAGTGGGGTCCTGGAAGCCAAGAGAAAGTACAGGTACCCTGGTCAGACGCTGCCCACAGGCCCTGGATGTGGCACTGGGTGGTCCGTGTGGAGCCCTTGGGGGCAGAGACAGTCTTTCTTTTGGTTGACTATGGAGTCTGGAGGGGAAAAGGAGTGGCCGAGCCTTGGGCATCAGGTGATGGTGGGTGGCCAAGGGCCTGTGGTGGGGAACTGGTCAGGGAGGTGACAGCCTGAGCTGTGGTAGGGGCTGTCCCTGGCCTCGGGTGGTCCTGGCCTGAGGTGGAGGCACTGTGCATGATGGCAGGAGCTTGTGCCCTGGCCTGCATGCTGGCCAAGGTGCCTGATGACAGGATGCCTGGGCTGCCTCCCTGGCTGCCTAGTCTCTGCTCGGTCCAAGTCCCCCAGCTGTGGTAGTGTGGGCACCTTGAAGTGGTGGCTGGTGGGACAGACTGGTGTTCTGGGAAGCCCGCTGGATGCTGCCCTGCCCAGGTCTGCTTTCTTCCACTGGGGAGGCCCGAGGCTGGGCCTGGCAGCTGGGCTTGGTGAGAACTGCCCTGCGTGGCCTGCAGGTCCAAGTGAACCTAATGCTCAGGGGGCCTTCAGGTTGGAGACCTTGGGACAGCCAGAGGCAGGTTGGTCCTGAGCCTTGGCTGCAGGTTTGTGGCCCAGGGAAGAAGCCCTCTGTGTTCCTTTTCTTTTTTCTTTTTTTGGTATCAGGGATTGAACCCAGGGGTGCTTAACCACTGAGCCACATCCCCACGTCTTTTTTAAATTTTTTTTTTTTTTTTGAGAGAGAGAGAGAGAGAATGAATATTTATTTTTTAATTTTCGGCGGACGCAACATCTTTGTGTGTATGTGGTGCTGAGGATCGAACCTGGGCTGCACGCATGCCAGGCGAGCGCGCTACCGCTTGAGCCACATCCCCAGCCCCTAAATTTTTTACTTTAAGATGGAGCCTTGCTAAGTTGCTTAGGGCCTGGCTAAATTGCTGGGGCTGGCTTTGAACTTGCGATCCTTCTGCCCCGGTCTCTGAGCCGCTGGGATTACTGGGGTGCACCACTGTGGTGGGCTTACGTGTTCTTATTCTTGAGGAGGCTGTCCTTCAGGGGCGAGTGAGCTGGGTTGCTTTTGGGGCTGGATTGTGCCTTGAGCTTAGGAGAAAATGACTGGGTATGAACTGGGAAGGCTCCTGAGTGCCCTGTGCAGGCTGGGGCATTTTGGGCAGGACCATGACTGGGGAGCCCATCTGCATTTCCTGTCACCACACTCCCAGCTATGTGGCCTTGCAGGTGGCTTCGGGTTGGCTTGTCAGGTGGGGTGGTGATGACACCTATGGAGTTCTGTGATGTGAGGACATGTGAGGGGTAGGGACAATTCTGACTGGGTACCTGTCCTTGGGCAGCTCAGAGCTTGCTCTTTCCAGTGTCTTCTGCCCATTTCTGTCCTGGTGAGGCGGAGTTCATCTGGAACCCCCCAGGGCCCAGCTCCGGCTGACATCAGCAGGTTCTAGTGGCCACTTGTTCTGAGAGGCTCAAGTGGGGGTAAAGCAGCGTTCTCAGTGTTAGTCAGTTCCCTAGTGTCTCCAGCTTCCATAATCCTCCGACCCCCACGTGACCTGTGTGCAAGGATGGGGGAGGGACCTGCCAGTGCAGCTGGAAGGACTGCGGGTTTGGACTCTGAGCCAGTTGAGGGAGTTGAAACTTGCTCCTGCAGCGTGGGGCTGCCTTTGGGTCTGGAGAGACAGAGTGCGAGGCCACCAGGGCCAGGCTGGCAGGAGGGGCTGGTCTCCACACAGGCGGTCTTGTGTGCCGAAGCTAGGTCATGCTTTTTAAATCAGAAGTTGTTGGGTTTTAAAAATCTAAACCATGCCAACACTTTTTGAGGTTTGGGGCAGTACTGTAGTTAAAACATTAATATTTCTATGGCAAGATGAGAATCTTACATTAAATAGGAGAAATTAAAACTCTGAATAGCCACACAGGAGCTCAGGTCATGTCGCTTCCAGTGAGTTTGCTATAAACTTGGGGAAAGTTGCACTTTCCCAGCTTTTTGGCATTTGGGGTTGCAGGTAAGCGAGTGGCATCTTGGGGTGGAGGGCGTGTGGGCCTCAGGTTGAGCCCAGGCTCAGGGCAGCAGCTTTCTGAAGCAGGCTGTGGGCTGGTGTCGTCTCCATCCCTTGGGCCCATTGAAGCCAGGTCAGACCATGGGTGCAGGTTGTCAGGGGACGAGCATTCTTGGGTCCTGGGTTACAGACTCTTTGCTGGTAGATACCTGAGTCTTGTGGGTGATAATCCCACATGGATGGGCCTGAGGGGTGCATCCTCACTCTTCCCAGAGCGCAGGTAGCCTTGGCCCTCTCTGGCAATGGGATGAAGGTAGATGGAACAGGCAGGCCTGGGCAGCGGGAGTGTGGGAAGCTACGCGGGTGGGTGCTGCTGGGCACTTCTAGCATCAGGCCTGGCTCTTGTGACCCAGGTCAGTGGAGGGTGGCATAAGCTGCCCAGCCCTGAGCTCTGGCTCAAGGAAGCAGTGGGTTTGAACAGGAAACCCATGAATTTGGGCACTGAGGATGAGCTGCCCTAGTGCCTGGAGGCTAAGGGCCAGGCTGGCCAGTGTAGGCCACAATTCTGTTACTTTGTAAGTTCTAAGTGCCCCTCCAGGGACTGAGAAAATGAGGTGCTGGGTGTTGAGCTGGGCCCAGAAAGCTCGCCTGGCCACTGGTGGGAATCGTAGCTTCAGGTGGTACTGTGAGTTGGTGGCAGGGAGAGCCCGGGAGTGACCACCTTTCCTGGGCTCCCTCCAGCTTCTGTAATGTGGCCAAGGCTTTGGAGTCTGGAGAGAGAATCAGGATGTTGGGTGGGGCTGTGCCCTTGAGTGCTGAACCTCGAGGACAGCAGCAGGCTGCAGTTGGGATGGTCTGTGGGGATGAGACGCAGGCCAATACCAGGAGCCCACCCCAGCCCCTCACGCCTGCAGCCAGGAAGCCCTGTGCCACCTGCTGCCCTCCTGGGTGCAGCTCCTCCGCAGCCCGTGAGCAGAGTCTAGCGCTCTCCTCGCTCTGCCTTTTTGATCCTTATGGGAACAAGCCCGGCAGGCACTCAGCTGGTCACTGTCTTTAGGTCTCGGTGGTCCCCACAGGCTCCTGGTTTCCTCACAGCCTGGAGAGGTGCTGGACCTGGCTCCCTGGGACCCCTTCAGAGGGACTGGCTTCTTTGGAAGTTGACTCACCTGGCCCTCTCCTGCCCTCTGCTTTTTTCATGGGACATTTTCTAATTGAAACATGCAAACCAGTGTCCCCAGGGTTTCACCTGCAGGTGTGGGAAGAACGGGGTGGGGAGGGCCGCGCAGCCAGAAGCTCCCAGTGGTCTGGAGCCACCTGGCCCCCCTCAGCCAGGGTAGAGGTCCTAAGCCCCGGGCCCTGTCCCATCCATCTGTGTCGGGGGCAGCTGGTGGCTGAGGACACCAGCGTGGCCTCAGGTGCTATTCATCTGGGTTGCCCTGCCCAACCCCTGGTTAGCCAGGGCCCTAGGTCGGGGCATGCTGTGTGTAGCACACTGGGAGTGGGTACCCTCCTTGGACTGGAGGCAGGGGACCAAGGGTAGGCCCAAGTGTGGTGACCTAATGACCTTGTGTTACACAGAGGAGTCATACCAGTGGTAACTTTGCCATCATCAACTCAGACCTGATTTGTGTGGCCTCAGAGCAGGGCTTCTCCGTGCTCCACCCTGGCCCACCATCTTGATGCAGAAAGGGCCAGCTCTTGGGAGTCAGGGAAGCAGAGCTGGAACAGAGCTCCCCAGGAGTCTGTTTTTGGGGGGATTGACCCAGGGGCGCTTAAGCACTGAGACATATTCTGAGCCATTTTTATGTATTTAGAGACAGGGTCTCACTAGATTTCTTAGGGTCTTGCTAAGTTGCTGAGACTGGTTTTGAAGTTGCAAACCTCCTGCCTCAGCCTCCTGAGCTTCTGGGATTACAGACAGGTGTGTGCCACTAGGCCCAGCTCCCCAGGAGTCTTGACCCAGGGCACTCAGCCTGTGAGCCAGTGGACGCTGGAACCCCCCGGAGGGGAGAGACCAGAGTCCTACCTTCCCTTCTCTGCAGAGCCACCCGGAGCCAGGTGTGGTGGAAAGTGCTCTTGGGACTCACTATTCATGCCCCTTGTGTGGGTTGGAGGGAGGTGGGCACTGAGTTTGACATCTTTTTTAAGCAAAAAAACAGACTTTTGGGATATTCCGGTTTGTTTTTTCATGTGCCCCAGAGAAGCAGGTACTGGTCCCTGGGTCCCTGCCTCTGTTGGCTGCTGCTGTGGCCTGAGTTGGTGAGAGCCCTCAGTTCTGCCACCTTCACACCTTGGTTGAAGCTGTGCCCTTCCTCCTTTCCGCCAGGGGGCAGGAGAACTACGGTTGCTTCCAGGCCACTGTGGGCAGGGGTGTGTGTGTGTGTGTGTGTGTGTGTGTGTGTGTGTGTGTGTGTGTGGAGGGTGGGCAGCTAGAAGAGGAGCTAGGATAGGGGTAGGGGGGTAGGGAGTGGGATCCTCTAGGGCCATGGTGACATTTTTCCCCTCAGCTTTACAAAGGAAAGCAACCCTTGCCAGCAGGTCCCTGCTCCCCCCCTCTCCAACCCCAGTCCTTCTGTCCTTTCTGTAGTTTCTTGTGACCCAGGTCAGTGCTTGAGTTCGGGGCCACAGTCCTGGGATAGGGGGCAGCACCTCTGAGGCCTGGAGGGGAGTGCTAGTGACACTTATCACTTCAGCCCTGGGTCCAGCACTTTCTAGAGGGAGACCCAAGTGCTGAGCATAAGCCTGTTTCCCACCTGCCAGGACTGTGGGAAGACTCAGGTCAATGAACTTGTGCTCACTGGCATAGGACCAGGGCGGTGTCCCCAGTGTCTTGGTACCCTCCGCCATGCACACTGTAGGTAGACTTCATCACTTTTTAGGGACAGTTGCCCTTTAGGGGGTGTAAAAGATGCCAGGGTGTGGCCGTGAAGCTGGTGTCAGCAGCCCTGTCTCGAGCAGCTGCTCTGTGCCCTCAGCTGAGGCTGCTGCTGGGGGACCCTGGGGACGGGCCGCCTTTCCAGGCAGCTCTGCTGTGGGTCCCAGCTGCCCTGTGTGCAGTCCAGGCAGGGAGGGCTGGGGTCCTAACCGCCCGCCCCCTCTCTCCACAGAGTCGGGGTCCTGGAGGACTGCTTCACCTTCCTGGGCATCTTCCTGGCCATCATCTTGTTTCCCTTTGGGTTCATCTGCTGTTTTGCCTTGAAGAAGCGAAGATGTCCCAACTGTGGAGCAACCTTTACCTAAGGGAACAACACACCTGGCTTTCCTACATCCAGCTCTTTTCTAATGTAAATGTCGTGTATAATAGTTTTATTTGATTAAGCTTCAGGACTGTTTTGTAAAGTGAGGTGGGATAGATTGGCATGTGCCAGCTTGGCAGAATGTGGAAGGCTGCTCCCAAGGTTAATGACAACTCAAGAAAGCACTGCTTTTATTTTTTGCAGTCTTCGATTTGAGAAAGGTGAGAAATACTGTTTTAAATAAATGATTCATACCATTGTTCAGCGGGTCCTGCGTGTTTGGCGTTGCGCTTGCCGCCCATGGGAAGTCTCCTTGGGGGAAACTACACATGCAGAGCCCGTGAGTGGCCGTCTTCTCATTGGCACTGATGATGGCGCAGGAATGGGTATTTCAGATTCTTTATTCAACATTAAACACAAGACCCCCAACAATTACAGAGCACGCACCTCGGGCACCTTCCCGACTCGGGACTAGGAATAGCTGCCCTGGTTCCAGGCTGTAGGGGCTGCACATTGCAACTAATGAATGACCTTGGGGGCTGGCGGGGGGGGGGGGGGGCCCTTACTACACCAAAGTCACAAAGCTTAAGAAAACTCCCAAATGGGGAGCTATGAAGTCTAGGGTGTGGACCCCCCATTTCCAAACCATGGGCCTCACTCGTTCTCTGCTGCTGAAGACAGTGGACTCCCTTAACCCTGTGCTTCTGAAATGGTGGGAGCAGCAGTGGGCCACTTAATAGATTTTAAAAATTTGCTTTCTTTCCAAGCTGGGGCACCTTAAAGACAGTGCCACGTGACACCTGCTCATGATGTAACCCAGACCTTGTCCTGGGAGGGTGTTAACTAGTCATGCTGCAGCAGCCCTTCTTGGGGGGTGCCTGTGCGTCTCCCAGGAGAGCCTGAGACATTGTTCTGCCAGCTGGAAGGAGCCGGGAGTCTCACATGCACTGGTTCACCTCCACCTGACCTTGACCAACTTCTGATTTACAGAACAATGATTTATATATGCTGAGATCAAAGTAGCCACTATAAGCCGCCTCCTGCCCCCCTCTAGTCTTCACTGATCAGACACAGATCCTTCGGAGCAGGGTCAAGCCACAGCCCCTGGCCTGGGGCAGTGTGCAGAGAGACCTGACCAGAATTTGGTCCTAGAAGGCCTGAAGCTGAGTGCTTGACAGTGGTGGGCTGGAACAAGTGCCACCTGCAGAGGAACTTGGCCTCGAGGAGGCCCCCTAGGAAGAGGTTTGTTAAGTGGATGCAGCTTTGGTCACCCTGCTTAGGGAGAAGGCCCTTGGAGTCACATGTTGCGCCAGCCCACGGTGAGGACGACCTGGGTGGCCCACTGTGAATCCAGCTGTGACGCCAACACTGAACTCAGTAGTTCTTATGGACGGTTTCATTAGTGCCCAGTGTGGCTGTGCAGAGGGCAGGTGAGCTGTGTCTGCACTTTGCAACTCCGAGGGAGGCCAGGAGTCCTCCATCTCTGGGGAGCTCTATGTTTAACCACAAGTTCAAAATTTCTAAGTTAAAAAAATTATTACCTTTAATATGATGTTTTCATAATTTATATTGCTTAAAATTATGATTTGCATGCTAAGATGCAAACTTTATACAATATTTTCTTTAGATAAATGTTATAATGCTATTTAAGAGCACATGCTTTGTAAAATAAAACCATGGTCTCATTCGCATTTAGGTGCAGAAGCCAACCATGAAAGCATAGACTATCCCTTATTCTGGCAGTTATTATTAAAAATCAGAATATTAAAGATGTAGTAAGGATTGGAACCAAATATGCTTTTTTTTTTTTTTTTTTAAACAGAATAGGAAAAAATACTTCAAATGATTGAGCTGGTCACTAAACTATTATTCACTTATCTTAAAGACAGAAATGTGTAAACCCAACTATGCTAACTAAATTGAGAAAATGCATTGATTTGCTCAAGTAGGATACATTGGAAATCAGGCCCCCTTGGGTGAAGCCTACGACAGTCCCAGCACTTGTCAGTATAGACCTATTGTTGTGCAGGTGAGAACTCGACATCAGAGGGACCAGGAGGATCTGTGGCATCTTCATCGAATGGGCATCTTCATCGAATGATCGGTGCTGATCGATCATTTGTCACTGTTGGTCGGAGTTTCACAGTAGCAAAGGGATTTTCTCCACTGTAGAGGAGGGAGGGGGAAACTATAGACAAACTGTTCCAGGACAGGAATTCCATTTAAAATGAGTTGCTAACCCTGTTCTTGCTCTGGGTTGTGGCGCTCCCCACCTTCCCCATGTGTATAAGCCTCGAATGATGTTTCTGTGAAAGTCTGCAGTCCTTTCCATGTGACCCACTGGGGACACTCCAAAGCTTTACACCTCTGTGGTCCTGTGCTGGGAGGGGGGCTGCGTGTGGTAACTACCCGGAACAGGAGCTGGACAGGGCACAAGTGCTCAGTCCCTCTAGGCCTGATGCCGGGAAGGGCAAAGCAGGCGGGGATGATGGCCCTCTCAGGCTGGGCCTCCTGGGCTGGGGCGCTGCCCACTCCCCCAGGCAAGGGCAGCACCAGCTCAGAAGAGCTGCTCCAGGAGTCACACATACCTGAGAAAGGGCGGCTTTGCGGTCCCGTTTGCATCACTCTGTAGGAAAGATAAAGAGGAAGTTCATGAAAGGCTCATGAAATTGGGACATTTTTAATAAGACCTGCAGATAAAGAACCGGAAAGCGTAAGGACTATTTAAGGTTCCTTGTTTTAAAAGCACCCTGTGGTCTGTCTGTGAGATCACCTCGGTGTCTGAATTCATTGGAAAGAAGAAGGGTGAGATGTGACAATGTCCTATGGCCAGGAGGGCCCCTCACTAGTGTCAGAACATGGACCAAACAGCTGCCTCAAGAGTGTGGCTGAGGCGCCCACACAGGCCAGCCTGTGACGACCATGTCCTAAACACGGACACTCAGTCCTGAGCAAATTAACTGAGCAGCCGAGCCACCAGGAAACACCTGTGTGCAGGCCAGCGCCGCTCAGGGGAGAGGCAGACTCGGCTCTGGCAGAGCCGTCCTGATGGTGGTGGGCTTTTTTGGGAACTAAATACTGAATGAAGACCTGAAAAAGTAGAAGGTAAAAACCGAACCTTGCTGACTGGGAGGCTGAGGCCGATTACTGGGGCCAGTGGTCTTACAGACAGGAAGTCCCAAAATGGGAGGGAGAGAAGACGGCACCAATGCAAACGTTAACACCAGGAACTGCCCAAGCCCTGCAGCGCTGAGCCCTCCCACTGCCCCTCCAGGGCTGTGCCTCTGGAGTCCCAGGGAGGCCGCTGAGGTTCTCATGGGCACTGCTGTGCAGTGCTGACTGGGGCCAGGTGTGTGTGTGCACCTTTCCCCCTCATTAGTTCTTGCTGTTCTCTGGAGAAATTGCCGCTGCTGCACATGGACACCCAGCAGAGGGCAGCGAAAAGCCGTCTGGCCAAGAGAGCCAGGCCCGACTGCCTTGAGGTCCCCAGAAAGCTTCCCAGGCTCCGGGTTGTCTTGGCACATGGAGACTTGGAATGCTCTTCTCACTTCCCAGCGCCAGCCTTGAGGGTGAAGGCTAGGGCCAGGCTCTTGCTGGAAGGTGTCTTCCAAATGCTGGGCCCAAGATGGCTGTGTCCCGGGTGTGACCACAGCCTCAGAGCCCTAGGCCAGGGCAGCTGCAACGTCTGCTGTTCCTCACAGAAGCACAGCCATTGCCCTGCTGAGCAAATCCCAATAGGACCTTGAAGTGGCTGCAAAAGTGACTTCTCCAGGGGAGCCGGGCTTCCCCGACAGGCCTCGGTAGGTCATTTCTGGTGTCATTCCTAATATGTTGGTTTTTGTACTGGGGAGTGAACCCAGGAATACTTCACACTGTGCCACATTCTGAGCCCTTTTTAATACTATTTTTGAGATAGGGTCTTGGTAAATAACTGAGGCTGGCCTTGAACTTGGATCAGCCTGCCTTCACCTCCTGAGTTGCTGGGATTACAAGTGTGCCCCACCGTGCCTGTTGATTGCCTTCTCAAAGCGCTGGAGTGACGCACTGCCCGGAGTAGGAAGCCCGCGGTGACAGCCCCTGTGCAGGAAGGGAGCTTCCTGTAGACCCAGAGGTCAGAAGGGCACTGTGTCTGGCCAGAGCCACTCCTCACACCATGCCAAGCACCGCTCACACCAGCAGGCCCAGCCTCTCACTGGAAGGCACTTTCTAGCCTTGGGGCAGAGCACTGTTCCCTCCCTGTGCTGCCACCTGGGGGCACAGGCGCTCTGCCCACTGGAACCGGAGCCAGAAGCTTCCTCTACCTGGGAGCCCCCACCAGTAGCTGTGCTCCAGCAGAGGCCTGCGCTTGCCTGGAGCCTCAAGGCCCAACTGAATCTTAAAGCAAGTTCACTGGTATTTTAATGAGCCCTGGCATCAGTCTGGGTGCTTACCCACCTTGCCTGAAGGAATCCTGGCAAATCTTCAAGAGTAACGTGGCATGAGGCAAGGACTGCCGTGAGGAAGAGGGAAAACAGACCAGAACCTCTCAGGTGTTGGGGCAGATCCTGGTGCTGTGCCTGTGTCTCCTTGGGCATACCCCGGCACTGGCATAGACCAGCAGGGCACACGGCCACCAAGGTGCTGCGGGCAGCCGGTGCTAACAGCCCATGCTGAACACACCCAGGCAATTCTGTCCCCGGCAGGCCACTCAGTGCCAGGACACTGGGATTCTGGCCTTGTGGGAGGGATGGGAACTGCATGGGGTGTGCATGGGTGGTGGTGGGGCCCTGGGGACAGGGAACCTTGTTTCTTGAGCTGCTGCTGGATATAGAGTCACTTTGTGGAAATGTGTTGTGCACTTTTCAGTATGTGGTATTCTTTAATAAAATGTTTACTTTAAAAAAACAAGCCTAGATGCAGCCCTGAATATAGTGTCTTGACTTGATTTCCACGTTCCTGCTGGTGTGAAAGCAGTGTGTGTTCAGTAGAAACCGTACTTTGAACTTTGTGGATCTTCACCTGGGCCAGCAATATGTGTGGCGCAGTCTCTAGTGGCCCTGGGTAAGGTCTCGAGCCGTGGCTCCTGTCAGCCCCACAATCACAGGGGGGACACCTGACACTGTGTGCCCTGTGCTGCTACTCAGCTGGGATGTCTGTAGGCGAGGCGTGTCCTCAGTTTACAGTGCTGTCAGTCCAGGTGCACCTGTGTCAAGTCATTTTCAGACCAATTTCCCCTTTAACACTTGGGGTTTTTTCTGTGTGTGGTAGTGCACACCACTAGAAGGCTGAGGCAGGAGGATTGCAGATTCAAAGCCAGCCTCAACAACTTAGTGAGACCCTGTCTCAAAAAATAAAAAGAGCTGGGGATGTGGTTCAGTGGTAAAGGGCCCCTGGGTTCAACCCCAGTACCAAAGATCCCAGTGACTGCTGGGATGCTGGGTCAGGGGAGCTCTCCACGAGCCCGGATTTCTTCTAGTCCAGTGAGTGCCGAGACTGTACTTTTGGTGCCGAGTATCAGGGCCCTCAGTAGGGACCGCCATCTCCCAGCACCCCGCCCAGCTCGGCCAGCACACGCCCTTGGTAGCCAGGACTGAGTGCTCCCCAGTGCAGCCCCCTTTTCTAGCTGGCCCAAGAACGAGTCATCTCTGGGGCCCTGGGGCACAGTGGGCCTGCTGCACTTCCTCCTCGGTCCTCTTCGGCAGCCAGCATGGTGCTTGTCCCAGAGCACAGTGGACAGGACAGGAGGTGATCCAGGCTGAACCCAGGTGCCCACAGTAGGCCATCAGGAGAGTGGAAGGGTAAGGGCAGTGACGGCTTTGAAACTGGAGAACCAGAGAACCAACAGGTGGGGGCCGCAGGGCAGGACAGGAGAACCCAGAAATCCCCAACGCCTTGCACGGGACACTGCTGACCGAGCAGCTGCTGTCCACTTTACTTCACCCTTCCCTCCTGTACAGGTTTTTGTGGGGGTGTCTACCACAGGGCTATGTGCCTTGATGGGATCACTTGATCCCCGCTTACAAGGAAGGTCCCTGTCACCTCAGACCACCAGAACAGTTCCTTCCCCAGCTGCCGGCACAGAGGAGCCTTGAGGCCCAGCCAGGGTGAGCCAGGTCCAGCCGAGGACAGTGAGTGGGCCTCACTGTGGCAGGCCAGGCGGTGATGGGACGGCGAGAATGCTGGCCTCAGGACGTCCACTCAGTGAAACAGAACACTTCCTTCCTAAGCAGTTGGAGGCCAGTCACTTGCCACAAGGCCTCCAACACTTGTCCTCAGCGCTGGCAATTCATGCCGTCCCCTAGGGCTACCACTGTCTCCCAGCTCCCTCTGATCTAGTTCAACCCTTTATTCTTAAAATGGGAACACTGAGGCCAAACAGGGAGAAGCCAATGGCTCCGAGTCCTGGGACCTTTTCTGAATCAAGGTGCCCAGTGGGGGGCCAACCAAAGCACCCCCCGGCCTGCACCAGGGGCTCCGCCATGGCAAACGTGCACTTTGAAATGTGGCTCTGGGCTTGAGACAGCTGAGCTTTTAATCATGTTTGCAAGGATGTCTCTCAGGTGACTTAGGGAACAATGGCCCACGCTGAGCCCTGAGCTTGGTCCACATGGCCGCTCCCCTGAGCCACTTGGGGTGAAGCCCTTCTCGGCTTTTCTGAGATCTTTTCAGAGGCGACATCACGGGGCAGAAGGGCACCAGTATCATGTGTGGGTGTCCTTAAGCCCAAGAACGCTGATGTTAGAAACACCAAACCTTTGCGTGCAAGTGACCATAGCTGAAGACGGGGGCCCGGGAAACCCTGTTTAAGCACAGAGGTGGCTTTGCCAGCTCTCATGGGTCCCTGAGTCTGGCCTGAGCAGCACCTAGTTCCCCACGTCAACAACTGACTTAAATATTTTGTTAAGGAAAGAAAGTTAAACCATTTGGGTGTCAGAACTTGACTGGGTCCCCATGGCTGCCAGGCATGGCGGGCTGCCATCTTAAGCGTCCCACAGTGGGTCAATCTTGAACACTGCTGTAGTTTGCGCGATTGGAACCTGGCTGTCTGGCAGGGTGGCCACTGGCCATATATGGACAAAACAGTCAATCCAACTTCCTAAGTGCCCTGCACTGTTTAAGGCTGCTCAGCTGCTGCACTGAGCAGGACAGTTCCAGAACATTTCCGCCTGATGCCTAAATTCTCCAGTGTCACCTACTGCAGCTCTCCCCGGCCACACAGAGTACTAGACACAGCACTTCCTGTTGCTCCGGGAGAGGCGGCCAACACCAGGAGGCCTGTGGCAAGCGGCCACTCCTGCCTGGAGTCAGGGTCCCTGGCCTCCCAGGGCTGTGGCCCTAGGACTCCTGGTTTGAACCACTTGGCAGCAAAGAATATGTAGTGGCCCATCCAGTTGAAAAACAACGTTAGGAGAGGCCACATATGCCGGGGGTAATTTCCCTTCTTTTCATCTGGGCGTGGTGGCACAGCCTGTCATCCCAGCGGCTTGGGAGGCCGAGGCAGGAGGGTCGTGAGTTCAAAGCCAGCCTCAGCAACTTCAAGGCGCTAAGCAATTCAGGGAGACTGGTCTCTAAATAAAATACAAAATAGGGCTGGGGATGTGGCTCAGTGATTGAGTGGCCCTGAGTTCAATCTCTGGTACCAAAAAAGAAAAGAAAAACATGAGATCTTGAAATACTACTTCAAAAACGTCAATTCTGTGATAGGAACGTAAGGCGACCATTTAACCGTGCGTGCACTTGTGAGGCACTACCTACTTGGGGGTTGCTGCCCTCTTCCTCGTTTGTTTCAGAGAGAAGGAAAAGTGGATGTCCTCAAGCAGCACAGCTGGGTGGCCCTTGAAGTGGCGGCTGACAGCACCTGCTTGGGAGGCGCTCAGGCCTGGTGGCCCTTTGATTTTTAAAAGCCAATTACTGTTTTCTTGTGACTTTCCCTACTTGGTATTTTCCACTATCCTCTAGGTCAGAGGAACGGCAAAGCAACTCCTCAGGACCTCAGTGACTAGCCACAGGTGAGAGTGGCAGGTGTCCATCAGTGAGCATGTTCTGATGTGAAAGGATGATGCCTGTTCGCAGCTTATTTCCCAACGAGCTGTGGGACCTCAGAACTGCCTGTCATGTTTCTGTGCTTCCCCTTTCTGTATTTCACCCCTGGGTGTCAGGGGCCTGGCTGACCACAGGGCAGCTCTGCTGGGGCCCCGGCTCCGCTGTGTGGCTGGTGCAGACAGGTGGAAGTTAGGAAAGCTGTCCGTCTATCTGTCTATCTCTCTCTTGAGGGAATGCGATAAAATGTTAATAGTAGGTATCCTAGAAGTGAAAACATAATTAAAAATTTAAAAATATTTTTCTAGTTTCCTCAATGATATTACCAAAAAAATCCCAGAACCTTAGGTGATTTTTTACAAGCAGCAAATGTTATTTTAATAGAAGCACCATAGGTATGAGTGTAACGATTAATTAGATGGTTAAGTTTTTACGAAGGAGCCACTGCCCAAACTTGAACTTTGCTCTTTAACAAAAACCTGGAGCTATGACTTGCATGTGGGTTTAAAAAGGGAACCTAATCTGGTGGATGTTTAATGCATCTAGCAGACGATGACGTTTGACTACTACATTAAAACATGGATTTCTAGTGAATATTTTGTTTAAAGCTCTGCTACAAAATAATCAAATTGACAAACTGTTTCTGGAGGCAGAAACAAGGATGAACTTTAGAACTAACATTTATCAATTGCTTTACACTTAGAAAACAAATGTAGATTTTGGTGTATTTCTGTCTCAAAAGTCTTTCATTTGGGAATTAATGCATAAGATCGTAACCTATAGGCCCTTACTTAAGAATTCAGAATCTTCAAAATGGTCCCATCTTTTTTTCTAGCATTTAAAGAATGTTTTTCCTATTTTTAAGATTGGCATGTTGCCAGACGCCTGTAATCAGCTCAGGAGGCTGAGGCAGGAGGATCTTGAGTTCAAAGCCAGCCTCAGCAATGGTGAGGCCCTAAGTAACTCAGTGAGACCCTGTCTCTAAATAAAATACAAAATAGGGCTGGGGATGAGAGTCGGTGGTCAAGGGTCCTTGAGTTCAATCTCTGGTACTCCCTGCCACCTCCCCCCCCAAAAAAAAGATTGGCATGTTAAAGATCTAGAGCTCAAATTACATAAGTTTTCAAAAAATGGCTCCAAAATATGTAAATATGAGCAAATCAGACCTGCTGAGGGCAAAGACAGAACAATGGCTTGCCTCATGTGGTCTACACCAGTCAGTCACCAGTTCTGGAGAAGCCCTTGTCACCCTTCCCATGTCATTGGAGGGGAATGACCACCCAGCCTCACAGCCAACTGAAAGGCTGGACCCAGGACCCAATGCAGTTCAGGCCGCCTGGCTCATCAGGCTTTAGGCCTGACCTGTCCACCCCACCACGTTCCTGTTGGTCCCCATGCTGCTTGTCCCCCACAAGTCATAGCCAGATGCCACTACAGCTAGGTTGTGTGTTTGCTAAATCTCAGCCTTTAGAGCTCGGCTCAGATGCTTTCCTCTTAGACATCCACCCCCATGCCTCCAGGGCCCAGTCCTGCACTCTCGGCTCCACCTGCCCCCTGGGCTCCACCCCCAGCTTGGTCTTCGTCCTGTCTGTGCACAGACCTGGACCACAAGCTGGTCTGCAAATGCAGAATGGTTGAATGCTTATGTGAAGGTCTCACCCTAATCCACAGAGATTCCTCCCACACGGGCCTCACCTACCACTTGACAGTGTTTACAGAGAGGTCAGGTTGGTGGGAGGGCTTCTGCCAGAGGAATGTCAGCTGCCATCAGTCATCCACACGACTTTGCTGCAGGTACCAACTCCTTACCTGTCTGAGGGGCTAACCAGGCTTCCCAGGAAGGTTTCAGGGGTAGTGAGAGTTAACCAACATTCTAAGACTTGCCAAGTAATGACAACTGAAATCACCATTAGAACCACGTAAGGCAGGCATTTTTTTCTAGACATTGGAAACTTGTAAGTGTTCTTAAGTGAAACCCAAAATCAATGGCTACTAAAATGACACAGAAGGCCTTCTTAGCATGTGAAACAGAAACAGGACCCCAGGTCATGGGGATGGACTGTGTGGGGAGGGGTTCTGGATAAGCAGCTCTGCGGGGCATGACTCACCAGGAGCCCCTTAAGTGGAGTGGTCAGCTATCCCCCACGCCCCAAGAGCTCAGGTGGGAAAGCGCCAGTGGCTTCCGTGTGTCTTGCCCCCCCACTCTCCAGGGCGGGTCCCTGGGAGAAGACTCTGTGCTTGTTGCTTGTTGGGGTTTAGACAGGACGTGTTCCCCAGACGCCCACAGTGCGAGGCCGGGGGGGGGGCTATGAGAGCTGTAACTGATGATCCCTGATGGGGATAAACTGGGCGTTGCTGGAGGAGGTAGTCACCAGGGGCGTGCCTTTGGGACTTGTTTTGTCTCTGGTGAGTAGAATTCTCTCTCTGCTTCCTGGTGGCCATATCCTAAACTGCTTTAATCCACCACGCCTTTCTGCCATGATGTTCTGCCTCACCTTGGGCCCAGAGCAATGGGGACAGCTGTCTGTGGACCAAGGACCCACCCTAAACAAACTCTGCCTCCTCTATGTTGTTCTTGCCGGTCTTTTGGTCACAGTGATGCAAATGCTGACTATGACAGCTCTCCTTCTGTGCGAGGAGCGGGTGGAATGGAGGGGTGGTGTCTGCCAGCCTCAGGCCACCCGCCCTCCCCAGGCAGCCACCGAAGGTTGGCCAGGCAGGCCAGCGATGCCAGTAACCCTGCTACTTAGGCAGGAGGATCTCAAGTTCAAGGCCAGCCTCAGCAACTTGGCAAAACCTTGTCTCGGAATAAAGAGTGAAAAGGACGAGGGACGAAGCTCAGTGGGAGAGTGCCCCGGGTCCAGCCTCAGTACAATGGCAACAAGGGCGAGATGGACGTCAGTGTCTTCATTCGTAATCCCAGAGCATCATTTTGGGACAAAATTCTTTTGCCATAAGAGGTATCACATGACCTTGCTGCAGCAGTGGGGCCTGGTGACTGTCAGCAACCACCAGCCCAGAGAGAGGCCATAGGATATGCAGACAGGACCATGAACAAGCCATGGTGCAGGTCCGACCAGGCCTGAGGCCTCCCTCACTACCCGTGACCAGGAATGCAGAGAGGAGGACACCGCAGAGGACGCCATGTGGACACAGCCAGCATGACACAGCCTGGGCTCCCCAGGACAAGCAGCCCTGTGCCCTGCTCCACAGCTTCCCGTCAAACTTGCCCCCTCGCCTGGCCTGGCCAGCAGCTGCCACCTTCCCTTGCTCTGAGCGGAGAGGGCCGGGGACCCCTGGGTACACCCCTGCCCTAGGCCTCCTCCCTGCCTGGCCTGTCTGGCCTCTCAGCCCCCTCTCCATCCCTTCTGATCTGTGCTGGAGAGGAAATCCTGGGGACCAGCAGTGCCCTGACCCAGCGCCACGTTCTCTGCTCTCTCGGAAACATGGCGCCCAGGGATTTAAAGCTTCCTGCTCGTCTCATAAGAATCTCAAGCCCTGCACAGCTGGATCCTTGTCACTGTCAACCTAAATGTCACCTCAGAGAAGCCCGTGGCTGTAGATGCTCCATGTCCTTCAGGTTGGAGGGCTGCTCCCCATGCAGGGGCTGCTGGGGGACTGCTTTTGGCTGTCACGAGGCCCAGAGGCCTGGCCCCTGAGCCAGCTCCACACTGTCCGCACCCAGAGCACCCCTCCTTCCCTCAGGCCTCCCTCCCAGGGTGCTGAGGTCACTCAGCACACTTAACCTGTCCCGTCCACCTAGGTTGTCACCCGCTCTGCCACCTCCTCGCCTGGCCTTAGTTCTTTCATTCTGGATCCGCTGGTTTAGTTTTACACTCTGCTTCCTACACCAGGACTGGGCTCCGAGGGAGCCAGGGCCTCGTCACTCATTGCTGTCCCCAGAGCCCGCACCAGCGCCTGGTGTGCCACAGATGCTCTCCCTTCGCCTGCAGCTGTCAAAAGAGCCATGACGCCGGGAACCCATGCCTTGGCTGTTCTTCCCAGGGCTGGTCTAAGATGACATCACAGGGGTGAACACAGTGCAGAGGGGAAGGAAAGGCGGAGGAAGGGGACACAGCTGCCACCAGAGGACTGCAGCTGCCACCAGAGGCAAGGTTTCCCGAAAGCCCTAAAAGACCCAGCCACTAGGACGTGGAAACCGTCAGGGACACAGGGACACAGGAAGGCTGTTGTGATGGGGCTTCAGGAAGATGACCCGGAGTCGGGGGGAGAAGACGCCCCCAGCCCACCTGGCCAGGAGCCCACCCTCTGCCAGGGCAGAGCCAGGTGACCGGGAGGGAAGTCAAGTGCACTCACAGGAGACGTGGCCTCTGGTTTGGACGCCAGCGCTCTGAAGGTGGACGTGCTCTGCGCAGCATCGGCTCTCCCACCGGCAGCGGCTCCCGCGGACACGCACTCCAGGTAGTCGGGGGGCGGGATGACCACGCTGCTCTTCTCAGTCAGGTCCACCGTGCTGACGCTCCTCACCGGGGCAGGGCTTGAGGCCAAGACCACAGAGCAAAGTCAGAGAAGGTCCTCCACCCTGCCCGACCCCAGCACCCCCGACCAGGACCACTAAGCCAAAAGGGAAGAGGGGGGGATGGTGGCACACACTCTATGCATCTGCATAAGGCACTCGGTGTTTTTCCTGGATTATCAAGGTCTATTCAAAAAACATTTTTTTTAAAAGACATGAAAAAAGGAGAGAGATTAAAAAAAAAGATTTATAGTGAAACTGAAAAAAAAAAAAAAAGGAGAGGAAAACAATTTAATTTGGGGTTGACTCTTGAGTCATTTAAGGACATCAACCAGAACAGCCAGACCCTCAGCAAGCAGCAGGTGACCAAGATAAAAAATGTTGACACTCAGAATTTTAACATCTTAAGACGATAGTTTCTGTTGTTGGCAGGTGGCCTTCTGGCTCTTCTGCTAGGGACGCGCATACCCAGATGGTGTCACAAGAACCTGCTGGGGGAGGACCCAGGACCATGGTGTTAAGGGTCGACCTGCACAGCCGGGGGCGGGGGGGGGGGCTGTGATGGTTTCTCTGAGACAAGGAACACTAAGAGGCAGTGTAGGGGAGGAGGACCAGCTCAATTGAACTTGTCATTTGTGGGGGCCAAGGGACAGCCAACTAGAACTGCCTAATACACACACAAAAATCCATTCTTAAATCAAAGAGCCCTTTCTGGGTCTGGGTTCTGCACTTCTCTGTATCCTTGGACATTTTCTTTTTTTATTTTCCAATATTAATTTTTTAGTTTTTGGTGGATACAATATTTTATTTTTCTGTGGTGCTGAGGATCGGACCCAGTGCTTCACCCGTGCTAGGTGAGTGCTCTACCACTGAGCCCCAGCCCCAGCCCGTGAACATATTCTTAAACCCTGTTTCCTGTGTCTGTCCGTTTGTTTTTCGTGGTCCTGTGACTGAAGCCGGGGGCTCTGCCAGTTAGCTGCACAGCTAGCCCTTTCCATTCTTTATTTGGAGACAGGGTCTTGCTGAGCTGCCAGCCTGGCCTTGAGTTTGCAATGCTCCTGGCCTACAGGTGTGCACCTGCCCAGCAGCTGCCTGTTTTAAAGGTGCGGGGAGGGTCCCGTCTCTGGGTTGCTGTGAGCTCCCCAACACAAAGCAGGGGGACAGCCCCGAGGTGGGGCTATCATTACTGGTCTGATCCTGTGGAGTATGGATTTGTGGGGTCACGGTCGTGAGCGGATGAGAAGGCCCAGAAAGCAGACAAGGGAAAGGCTGAGGACGGACCCAGGAGTGCCCAGTACTGGTGGTGGGCAGAGGGGGCCCTGCAGAGGCTTCTGAACGGGGACAGGGGGTGAGCCCAAGGAAAACAGATGGCAAACGGGTCATGAAACCAAGGGGAGAGAACACTCACTGCAGAAAAGCCTTCTCTAGTGGTAAGAGCTGCTGGGAAAGGTAAGGGCATTGAATGTGAGCGGGAGGGGGAGGCAGCAAGGGTGGCCTCAGAGGGCTGCAAGAGGTGGGCCAGGCACGAGCATCTTCACAGCAGACCATCGGGGCCACTCATAGAAACCACTGGAGCAGCCACCACTCCTACTCCCGGGGGCTGATGTTCTATGGTGGTGGTGGGGCTGCTGCATGTCTAGGTTATAACTCAGCTTTTCTTGCTTTTTTTCTTTTTTGTCTGTTTTGTGGTCCTTGGGATTGAACCCAGGGCCTCGTGCACACTGCAGTGTCCTACACGGACCCACACCCAGCCCTCTGGGAACATTAGGGGAAGGTCAGGAGAGCTGGCTCACATCGGCTACCTTGGAGCAGGCGCGGCCACCGATTCCTTTGCATTTTCTTCCAATAACTTTGTATATGACGATGGGAACCAACCCCTCCTGCAGGTGAAGGAAAAAAAAAAAAAAGGACCTGTTTGTGCTATGAGATGCGGGCAGGTCAAGTGCACAGTACAGGGCGTCCTGACGATGGCCTGGGCAGGTGGCCCCGGCTAGCAGTGAAGGCTCATAAGGGACTGAGGGAAACCAGGCTTTATAAATAAGTCTGACTGCACACACAAACCAGGACAGTGAGCGTCTTACATACATAGTCGTGTCACTCAGACTCCCTTTATTTTTTTAATTGGCTTTATTCCATACACAGCAAACTGACAACCTAGTGCCAATGAGACTTATGTAGACTTGTGGTTGAAATGACAAGGGTGACATTTAAACAATTTGTCTTAAATTCTTTTTCTTTTGGTACTGGGGGTTGAACCCAGGGGTCTTTTACCACCAAGCTACATCTTTTTATTTTATATTTTGTGACAGAGTCTCACTAAGTTGCTTAGGACCTCTCTAAGCTGCTGAGGCTGGCCTCAAACCTGCATCCTCCTCAGCCTCCCAAGCCCTGGGATTACAGGAGTATGCCACCACTCCAGATGCTTCTTAAAGTCTATCTAATATCCCCGAGAAACCCAAAGTCCTGTATTTTTTTCCTTTTTGGTATCAGGGATTGAACCCAGGGGCACTCAACCACTGAACCACATCCCTACCCTTTTTTTATTTTTTATCTTGAGATAAGGTCTTATTAAGTTGCTTACAGCCTCACTAAATTAGCAAGGCTGGCTGTGAACTTGCAATCCTCCTGCCTCAGCCTCCCGCACTGCTGGGATTATGGGCCTTCAATCCACGCCTGGCCCAAAGCCACATTTTTTAAAACAACATGTAAGGCCCTGTCAGAGGTTATGCACACAATCTGTTAATCTCTTCATGTACCAAATCTATCTCTGTATACACAGGTGCAACAAAAATAGCCTGGGATGGAGCGACCCTGCCAACTGAACTACAAACTCAACTCTGGCTGAAGAGCTAGTCTGCCCCCACGATTTGCATCTTAAGTAAACCTTCTGAACGAGGGCTGGGTGAGCCCTGTGAAGCGGTTCACGTCAACTTACGCTTTGGTGGCATCATGCTCCCCGTACATCCAGCCGTCCTTTTCCTCGGGGATGAGCAGCGTGATGACATCTCCCTGTGCAAAGCTGAGCAGGGTCTTGTTGGTGCCCGCAGTGTGCGGGAAGATGGTCTTTACTTTGTGCTTTTTCATCAGGTTCAGTCCAGAAGCAACCGAAACAGAACGCTGTAAACTGGCGTCCTCTGAGGTATCTGTTAAAGCGAGTGCAGCAGGGACAGCAGGGACGGCTTCTCAGAGCTGACCATCAGGCAAGTTCAGAACACCCCCTGCCACACCTTGCCCATGTGACCCTTTAGGCTAGTGGGCCCCTTCCAGGCCTTCACACTGCCCAGATGGGACTGGCCTGCAAGGGAACAAGCAGGCTGTGGCCCGAGGGCTTTCACAGTGGGCCGCGGGCCCTTTAAGAGGAGAGGATGAGCAGGGAGCACTGGTTTTTCTTGTACTGGTGGCCGCCAGGCTGGCTCGCTTCAGAGACAAGACCTGTCCCAACACCCCGCTGCTCCTTGCTTGGGTCACAGAAGCATCTGAGGCAACAGCACAACCCCACTGCTAATGCCCTGAGCCACAGGGAGAAGGGGCAGACTGGAAAGGTGGACCTTCTGGCTTCTCTGTACTGAGCAAGGATGAGGAGACAATTCTCTTTTTTGAGCCCTCACTAGGGGGCAGTCAACGATCTCAGTGCTTTTCAGCCACCAGAAAGCCACGGTTACTACTGACAGACAGAAAAAGGAACCGAGCCCCACAGAGTCCCCAGGATGCACCACTGGGTGTGCGGGACACCATGCGGGCAGCAAGCCCACAGCCTCTACTTGGAGGTGCTATGTTACAAAAGTCATGTCTCAAATCGATGGCAGGTTGACACGTGCCACTCCAGAAAACAAAAATTGGATTGGAGATTTAATTTAAAGCAACGCAGGATCTCTTTTTGCTTTATTCTTACCAAAATAAATAAATAAATAAGTAAAAATTTCCCCTTTGTAGCACTGGAATTGAACTGGTAAGTGCTCTACCACTGAGCCACATCCCCAGACCTTTCTTCTTTGTTTTTTGGTACTGGGGATTGAACTCAGGGGCACTCGACCACTGAGCCACATCCCCAGCCCTATTTTCTATTTTATTTAGAGACAGGGTCTCACTGAGTTGCTTAGCACCTCGCCATTGCTGAGGCTGGCTTTGAACTCGCAATCCTCCTGCCTCAGCCTCCTGAGCTGCTGGTATTACAGGCGAGTGCCACCACGCCCCACTCTCCTTTTTTGTTTTTATTTTCAGACAGGGTCTCACTAAGTTGCCCAGGCTGGCATCAAACTTGCAATCCTCCTGCTTCAGCCTCCTGAGTAGCTGGGGTTACAGACGTGTACCACCATGTCTGGCCATGTGCCTTACATCTTGTGCAATTCTGTACTTCCTTTGAAAGGAATTAACCACAGGCTATCATTTTTTCCTGCTAAGCAATCCTCACTGTCATTAGGGAATCTCTCATCTTTGGCCAGCAGCTGCAAGCATCTGTAATCTGCAGGTTCTCTTCAACACCCAACTTGATTGCTGCTGGGGCCTCTGAAACACCCACACACGTGGGCCAGGCACCACAACATGGCCCTAGGGCTTGGGTGCCAATGACCACATAAGAGAGGGGCCACCAGGGAAGCAGCCTGAGACGTCTGCTTTTCCTGATTGTCAAACTGGTCCTGAGTGCTGAACTACAGTGATGGGTTCAGAAATTTAAGCAGTTACACTTAGGTCTCCAGAAAGTCTGAGGTGCCCTGTTAGAGATGATGGAGAATACAGAGGAGAATTCAAATGAAGCCTATTGGTAAGATTTATGACCATAATTTTGTCATGTGAACTTTTATAGTTTGTTTTACTGAAAAGGAAATTTTACTGTAACAGCCACCAAATATGGAACGCAGGGTGAGGCTGGGTGCATTCTAGCTGGCTCATTCTTAGATGTAGCACGTCTCAGCAGTATGTTTACTCTATCCAGCATCCATCAGCATTCAGAATTAGTGTCAGAAATGGGTCACTTATCAAGATGTCCTATGGTCTAACCCTTATTTGTTTTGAGATGTGAGCTACTCAAGGCTAGGGCCAGATGTATCTACTCTACTCAGCTCAGTATTTACCTTTTTACTTCCCAATACATTTAGCCAAAATATTTATTTTACAAATTACTTTTAAAAATTTAAAAAGATACCTGAAAGGAAATTAAACCAAATATCTTACCTGTTGAATTATTTATCTTTTCTGAATTCTGTGCAACTGTTGCTGGGTTATTGAACATATCAATCAGAGGACTAGTATACGCTCTGGCTGAAGGAGCTGGGGGCATCTTTGGAGAATGGTTAGAAAGGGTGTCGTAATCTTTCCCAATCTGTGGGAAAAAAATATTAGTCTAATATTAGAATAACAGTGGAACGATAAAGAGTCCCAGAACTGTTTTGTATCACGTGTTTTAAATCCCACCTTCTTCTCCAATTCTCTTAGTTGTAGGGCAATGCTCCATACCTCTTTTTTCCCCTCCATACGTTTTTTAAAAAATATTTACTCTTAAAAAAAAAAAAAAAAAGGCAGCAGCCACTCTCCATCCCTCATCCCTGCGACCACTCATTGATCCGCTTTCTCTCTATAGGTATTTTAGGTCCCCTCAAAGTGCTACTTAGTTATAGGATTCTACATTTAAAATAATGTTTCCACAGAATTTTGAATGTACTTACACCAAATTCTATCATCTTGTTTTGCTAAAAGAAATCTGGTATCAATGGGATTCACCTTTCTCTGTAAGTATTCTCTTCCCCCTGGAATTTTCTAGGATTTTCTCTGTATCCTTAATATTCTGAAACTTGGCTCAAATCTGTGCAGGTGTTCATCCCTCTGGCTGCTGTGCTGAAGACCAGGCCCAGGGCCACTGCAGGCCTCCCCAAGAGAGGACATTGTGAGGGGGCGCGGGGAAGCCATGAGTGGCCTGAATTGGGCTTTGAAGGCCAAAACAAGAGGATATGCTGACAGAGGCTGGTGCAGAGGACAGAGACAGGAGCAGTGCTTTGGTGGCTGAGGACAAGTTGCCTCTTACTGGCTGGGGAAGACGGGACAAGCAGGGTTAGGCAGAGAAATCAGGCACGTTTTAGACAAGCTGGACTTGAAAGCCTGTGGAATCCAAGCAGTGGCGGTGAGGAGGCAGTGAGTGCACCTGCTGGCGTGTATCTGTCCTGGGTCCCTTGTTTGTGAAGCCCTCTGGTTACTGCCGTACTGGGTTTGGGAGAGCTCTTCGGCTTAGTTTTCCAGGCAGTTCTACTCTGCTACTGAGCCGTCCACTGGGGGTGTTATTTTGGGGTAAGGGAGAAGGAAAAAAAATGTAACTAAAATTCAAACACCGTGCAAAGGTGGGACTGAACAGCACGGCAACCCTCCCTCGCCCAGGGCCTGGTCTCAGTGGTGACCAATTCACGGCTTGTCTTTCTTCGTGCCTCGCCCTGCTTCCCAAACCACGCTGGATTATCTTGAAACAAATCCAAGACATATCATTTCAACTACAAATAATAATCCACTTTTTAATTCCCAAGATTTCCAGCAGTAGTTCTTGATGGCTTCCTCCACCTCCGCTGACTCTGTGACCCCAGTTGGTCCTGCTGGTTTACTCTGGTGCCTCCTTTCGTGATGTGGGTTTCCCAGTGTCCAGGAGCCCCCGCTGGCCCCTCTTCTTTTCACTGGTCTGCTAGTCTGTACTTGTTCCGTTCTCATTGCCACCGGTGCCACAATGAGGGAGGGGGCAGGTAGCACGTTCTTCCAGGGGCACTCGCCCCCGCCCAGAGTCCAGATACGCTGTCTGTCGGGTAGACCAAAGGCCCTGTGGCCTGTACTTGGGGCCAGGGAAGAGACTGAATAGAGATCCACGTCCTGTCTCCTGTAGCTCTGCTCCCTGCTCCTGCAGCAGCTCTACCCTTGGCAGGGGCCTCTCCCTGCCTGGGCCAGGAGGAGGCTCCTCCCATGTTGATTCCCTGCACCTTGATCCCGCCCTTCTCTCTTCTCTCACTCCTCAGCGCTGCTGCTCCTCGTGGCGCTATTTCTTACTTTTGCAGGTGCTCAGGGTTCTGTTCTGGGGCTAGGAGGCTATCATTTTTGGGGGCTGGAGATGAACAAATGTGGGGGATCCCTGTGTCCAGACACCTCGGATCCAGATCTCCACACACGCTTGTGAAAACTAAGAAGGCTGTCATGCCCAGGTCCCAACACCAGGGAACTAGACAGCCTGAATTCCTTACCTTGAATACCCCCCTCCCCGAGTGACTGACGTTGGGTCAATAGCACAGGAGATTTTCAGTCTCTTTTCCAAGATACCTATACTTTCTTCACTGGGGATAAACTTATAAAGCTGGAATCGTTACAATTAAAAAGAGTAACAATAAAATTTTAAAACAGAGATAAAAGTGCTACACATAGTATTCCACATTTGCACAGCTAATTCCAAATCTGAAGGTAAAGGAAAAAAGCTGAGAAAAGTAGACAAGGAGAGATCATGATTTCAACCAACAAAGGAAGCCCTGGTCCTTTGAGCCAAATCATATCAGTAAACATGCAGTTGAAATAGAGAAGAGTGATCGATTCCTACCATGTTGCTTCTTTGAATCATGGGTGACGGCTGAGGTGTCCCGGCTACAGGGGTAGAGACTGGAGTCCTTATTTCTTCTATCATGTTCATGATTTTCTCTGGCACTTTGGTGGCATCACAACAGGTTTCCTGCCACCTGGGCAGTTTGGAATTGAGTAATTCTGCAGACTGTAAATCCCAAAGAAACAAAGTAAACACAGACGTGCACTGTGTGAAGAGCTGGCAACACCGCATCGCGTGGCATCACTGATAATGAACCACTGGCTTCCCACCAGAAGGGGGGAGCTCCGAGTTTAATTCAGGAAGCCCTGGTCCTTTGGGCCAGTCCACTGGGGGTGTTATTTTGGGGTAAGCATCTGTGAGCACCTGCTCTCATTTGCTGAGATGGCAGCAGACTCCACCCTCAAGGAACTTCTCTGCTGCCTCAGTGTGAACACACACCTAATGCAGAGGTGGCAAATAAGTAGAAATCGCCCAGGGCTGGGGTGCGCTCAGTGGCAGAGCACGTGCTTGGCATGCACAGGCACCAAAACCAACCAACAAACAAAAATGACAAAACACCTGCCCCCAAAGAAAGAATCAGTTCAAATGCTAAAGGAGGCAGGGGTGGGCAATCTATGAATCTCACTATTTTCTGAGTTGCCCCAGAAATACCAATGACCGTCTCCTTCCTCCTACTCCTCAGTTGCTGGTGAGAGGCCCAGGAACCCCTTGGACTTTGAGAAGACCAAGGCACATGTTGACAAGTCAGTCAGATTTTGGCCTGGGATGGAGGGACTGCAGGCAGGGAGTGGTGGAAGCACCAAGGGTGCCCTCCCACAGGCTAAGCAAGGCCTCATGGAGCAGCGGGGACAGCCCAGAGGCACAGGTGGGCAGAGCAGCCCGGAGCCTGGGACAGCCCTCCTGCTCCCTCAAGCCTACTCTGCTTCTGGCAATGGGACTCCCAGAGGCTCCGGAAGCCTCTCAGTGGAGCCCTTTCCCAGGGCAGCAGTCTGGCCAGAGAAGGGAAGTAGGAGCCTTTCATGAAGCTACTTAACATGGCAATCGCATGGTTCCTATGCAGACTCTAGGTTTATCGGGAGTGGCTGGGGATGCTGATGTATATCCTGGGGACGCAAGGACCCCCCACAAAGCCCATTCTGACTATTCCCTTGACAAACTGGGGCAGTGCCACACAATGGACCAGCAGCTTGGCCCTGCCTCATCCAAAGCCACAAAAAAGACTGGGATGCTTTGGCTGTGATAAGGGAAGTCACAAAGCAGTTTTCAGATAGTCAAAGAAGTTCTAGTACAGAAACAGAACTGGTGTGTGCCACTCCAAAGCATAGCAGGGACCCAAGGTTAAGTCTAAGAAAGAGCTTGCCAATAAACGGCGCTCCCTGAAAACAGCCCAGGCTGCCTCACGGCACAGTGGGGCTGTGCCAGAGGAAGGGAGCTTCGGGGCCACTTACAGCTCTCCACAGCATGACCCTGCTGCAGGACGAGGCCCTCGCCATGGAAACAAGTTTCTAAAGCTACCTCAACATTGCTCTAAGTAGTGTAAGGTTAACAAAAGGAAACACTTAATACAGTAGTTCGTTTTTTGCTATCACAATTTTAAATCTTAGGTATTTATGTATTAGTTGGCTGAATATTTCTTCAAGTTGCAAAACCTTCTTAGAATAGGTAACATATGCACATATACACATAAGGCCAAGACTGCCCCCAAAAGAGAGGGACAGTTGACTTATGTTTAAGCTTTTGCAAAGCATCTCCTACTGTGGAGCACTCTCTGAATTACCTTATTATGAACAATGGTGGATATTTGACCTCAATTAGTGCTAGTTTTGGATATGTACATAGGCCCCAGAGAATTCATAATTAAAAAAAAAATAGAAGGAGGAGGAAAATTTAGCACGTTGTATAATAGCTCCTGGGTTCTAACCTCACAGCTGCACGTATCAGGAGCAGGGAACTAAGTCAGTCAACCACTCAGCTGAGGGGATCATGAATGAACACCTTGAAGATGAGTGAACAGTAATGGGACCAGCTGTCCTGATGGGTATGAATGGGGGGTCCATGCCTGATGCAGAGTTGCCAGTGACCATCCCCACAAAGTCTACAAGAAAAGCATCTCAGACCACCCAGGGGCTGGCCCTGGTCAAGACACTGGCACAGGAGCACACCTGTAATCCCAGCTTCACGGAGGCTGAGGCAAGAGGATCGCAAGTTCAAGGCTGTGCCTGGGCACCTTAGTGAAACCTTGGTTCAAAATAAAAAGGGCTAAGGGTATAGTTCGGGGGTCGAGTGCCCCTGGATTTGATCCTCAGGACAAGGGAGAAAAAAAAGACACTGACACTCCAGACCATCAGAGTGTACGAAAAATCAATTTGTAGGTGAGAAAAGAAAAAAGGTGCCATTTCTCAATGAATAAGCATTATAAGGAATTTTAATATGGGTGATTACTAAATATTATAAGTAGACATATGGTTAATATATCTGTATTTTTATATGTTTACACATTCAAATTGGCAAAAAAATAATTTTGTTTTGAATCTTCTTATTGGCAAATAGGCTACCACTGCTTTATAGGGGGCCTACCCAGAAGGGAGAGCATCCAGGGCATCTGCCTATGCTGGTACACTTACTGCGATCTGCCCACACACTCACCTGTAAGTGATAATAGTGTATGTGATTTGCAAAGCTGCAGTGTTTGTCCACTAGAAAACAGAAGCGCCTTTTCTCCTCAAGCAGAGCTTCTTTGCAGCCATCTGCAATGAATTTCTGGATTTCGCTCTGGCGAGAAGTAACAGTCTCTACGTACTAGGAAAATAAACAACAACGATAAAAGTATGACACAAGGCATCAGATAGCTGCATGGCCTGACGTTTATCTCCTGTCATCTTTATGCTCAGTTTATTTTGATAACAGAATAAACACTAAATGCAGACAGACCTTCTACGGGCAGAGTTGGAATCTGACTGGAGCAGATACCATCATCAAGGTCCTTGACTCACGTGTGGAAAGAAGTGGCCAGGAGTTTCATATTCCCACAGGACGCTGGGCACAAAATACTACTTTGTGCCCCAGAGATATGGTCGTGATGACGGCGTTCTACTGGAGAGCACTGTGGACTGTGGAGCCAGAGAGCTCCAGGTTTAAGCCCGGGTTCCAAATGCCAACCATAGGATTAACCTAAACTTCACTTCCCCTCACTGTAGGGTGTTAAATGGGGACAGCAATACCAGTCAAGGAGGCCCCTGCTCCTAACCACGTCAGGGGGAAATGCTAATGTTTTTAGGTGGCTGTGGACGGATTACTTTTTGAGTCTGGGATTGAATCCAGGAGCTCTTCATCACTGGGCTACATCTCCAGTCCTTTTTTTATTTTGAGACAGGGTCTTGCTAAGTTGCCCAGGCTGGCCTCAAACTTGATCCTCTGGCCTTAGCCTCCCGAGTTGCTGGGATTACAGGCATGTGCTACCATGCCTGACCCAGTCAGTTATATTTCTTGCTTGTTTTCTGAGGTGCTGGAGATGTAACCCAAGGCATGTGCTCTACCACGGAGCCACATTCCCAGCTCTTTTTAAAACTTTAAGGCAGGCTCTCAATAAAGTGCTCAGACTGGCCTTGAACCTGGATCCCCTGCCTCAGTGTAGTTGGGATGACAGGCGTGTGCCAAACCCAGCTCACAGACTAATCATTTTTGACGCTGGAAAATTCTGCAGTCTTCAGCTCTTAATACTTTTAATAAATAATGCTTACTTTTAACTACAGCAGTAGCACAGCAGTGAGTAGGCACAGCCCCGCCTCCCCGTACAGTGTACAAACAATACCCTACAGCAAAAGCAAACACCGAGGAAAAGCTCACCTCGATCTCTTTGTGTTCGTATTTTAGTGCATTTCGTCCTCCTTGACTTTTCCTTCTGATCTTCTTCAACTCAGCTTGAGATTTCTCCAAAGAGTCTAATTTATTCCTGTGTTCTGCTTGGTATCTTTTTAGAGTTGCCTGTAAATTAAATGTTGTGCTTATTTAACTGAGGCACCACGCGTGACCATTTTTTGCTCACGCATCATTGTGTGGCTCACTGCAACTCTAACACCCTCACACCCACACTTCACACAGATCCCCCCATTCATCTTGAACACGTTGGGGTCGTCTGTTCTCACGTCCCCTGCTTGTACGAGGGCCCTTGACCACAAGGGCAGCTCTCCAGGAACAACAGTCTCTTTTATTCTTCCTTTTCCTCAAAGGTTTTTGGACACTGGGTGGTAAGTATGTGTTTTAGTGATTACATAAACTCAATCACATGTTCCTGTTTTTTGAGTCAACCTACAAGAGACGGAATGAACAAATGAAATTGCCTGTGGCTTTTTGGGGGTCCTGTGTAACAGAGTGGATTTGTCTGTGTGTGTGTATACACCGGAGACTGAACTCAGGAGCGCTCTACCACTGAGCCACATCGCCAGCCCTATTTTGTATTTAGAAACAGGGTCTCACAGAGTTGCTTAGACCTCGCTAAGTTGCTGAGACTGGCTTTGAACTTGCGATCCTCCTGCCTCAGCCTCCTGAGCTGCTGGGATTATAGGCTGCACCCACCATGTCCAGCAATAGAGTATTTAAGAACTTAGTGTCGGAGCCTCATAGACCCAGGTTACACTCTCATTGCCTGTGTGATCTCAGCAATTAATTTCTCCAAAATCCATACCTTCCTTCTACTAAGCTGCATGTACGTTATGGGGTGTTTGTAGGGACTAAAATCAGATAATGTACACAAAAGGCTCAGAATTAAATGTGCCTGAACGGTTGTGTCAGGCCTTGTGGTCTCTCCAGCAGTGCACAGCAAAGCACTGTGCAGGCCACAGGCCTCATGAGGACACGGGCGGTAGGGTGGGTGGATGGGTGGGCATGATTTGGGGGTAACCTGTATCACTTACTGCCACATGGGGTCTTGGTAAGAAGAAAGGGGACTCGGGGTGGCAAAAGCAAGCAAGCATTCTAGAGCAGAAATGAAAGATGGGGAGAGCCCATGCACTGCGGCGGGGGACCAAATGGAAAGAGCCCAGAAAACCACTGAAATGGACGATCCTGGGTGACAGGCAAGAGGCACCCACAGGACAGGCTTCTGGCACCCTCCCACGCATAACTCATGCCCTCAACCACTGGTCTGTGAAAGCACCGGCTGCAGGACACGATGTAGTGGCCCTGTCACAGAGAAGCACCCTCTGAGACCCCTGCTCTCCAGGGCACTGTGATTTCTTCCATATTTTTTCTTCTATGCTTCTTTTAATGCAGATCCCGCGTGGTGGCAAAACTGGGCCTACTCAGCCCAAAGGGCTTGCTGGTTTTATGCAGCCAGACCCATATCAACGCCAGGCCTATATCAAGGCCACCCTCACCCCACTGGCTGCTGACCGAGCAATAGGGAAAGTTCTGGGGCCACGAGGTCAGACCCCGGGGTGGGAGAGGGTGACCACCCTACTCACGTTCATGTATTTTACATCCAGTTCTGTTTTCTTTTCCAGCTCGTGGATAATCTCTTTATGGAATTTTTTGAACTGTTAACAAAAGGGAATAAAAAGTCCACACCAGATTTGTGATTTTAGGCAAAATAAAATTTAAAAATAAAATGAACATATTTTGCAAATATGAAGACATCCACATACATTCTCATCAAGAGTCTCGTTGAGCTTCTTGTGGGTGATGGAGATCTCTATGAGGACGTGGCCTGCGGACAAAACCAGACCCATTAGCCGAAGCCAGCGCACCCTCCGCACAGATACAAAGGGCGCACAGGGGTGGGAGGAAGCACAGCAGGGCCATGGTCCCCAGGGGGTCCCAGGAGGGCCGGCTGGGGGCAGACTTTCTTCACAACATCCAGAGCCCACTGTCTTCAAATCCACATTGTTCTATTTTACTCATTTCCTAAGCCAGAACCTAGATCTGATTAATTTTGAAATTTTCTTACAGAAGATTACCTCGGTCATCACAGGAACTAACTATAGGAACAAATTAGTTATTTTTATCTGACCTCCGGAGTAATCTGATTATTTGCCAGTAATACGAGAAAGTGGCTATTCCCTCCCCTCCCGCTGTAGTTCTTGTATTGTTCAGGAAAATATGAGTGCCAGGGGTAACTGCAGCCAGGACCGCGCTCAGCCCCAGGTCTCCCAGGATGACATCACTTCTCTGAAACAGGGGCAGTCACATGACAGAAAGAATGTTCTAGGACAAAGAGCCTCACTGCAGAGAGCAGCGGTCTGACCACACAGTTTGCGGAGCTCGTCTCTTGCAGTTGGTAGCAGCATGTTGATGTTTTGCCACTTTCCTCTGACAAGAGTGAGTGACAGGCTCTCTCTGCCGACCTGTCTCCAGGAACCAAGTGCATCCAATACCTGACACAGAATCATTCAGAACCACACCGAGCCAGACAACAGGATGGCTGACCCCACAGTTCAGTGGCCAGGTTAGAACGTACACAGGAGTGTCACTCAGCCAGGCAGAGGGTGACTTTATGACCTTCCATGTAAATGGAAGGGTCTGAGGACCAGCAGACTGCGCAAAACAAGCCAGTCCCCCAAGCCAAAGGTTGAGTGTCTTTGCTGCCATGTGGAAGATAACCACCAAAACGGGGGACAGGGGGAGAGCAGATATTCAGTAGATTAGACAAACGGGAATGAGGGGAAGCCAACGGGGTTAGGAACAGAAAAGACAGTGGAGTGTGAGCCCAATATACTTTTCCCATGAACTTACATGAATACACCCGAGTGCACCCACCATCATGTACAGCCATAAGATTGGGGTTCTAATTAGAATAAGATATATGCCATGCTTGTATATTATACCAAAGTGAATTCTAGTGTCGCGCATAAGTAAAAAGAACCCCGTGGTGAGCTGAATGACTCCGGGGAAGGGTAAAAACGAGGACTGTGGTGGGACTCAGGGAAAGACTGTGGCCTCAGCTGTGACTCTGCACAAGTGGCTCTCGCTGCCATCCAGGAGCATTCAAGACAGCTGACTTCCCCTCACCCTCTGACTCAGAATTCCCACCTCCGCCTGGACACCCCCGAGGCACCTCAGACTGGACAGGTGTGTAGGTTAAGTCGCCCCCGCCCTTCATCTCCTCGCCCCAGCTCTGCCAGCCAGCCACGAGGGCTGCCACTTGCCTGTGTCTTACTCAGGGCCGAGGCCTGCTGCTGGGCACATGGTGCCTCCATGTGGCTGCCTCTAGGGAAGATATGCCCTCCCTCACCGTGCTTCCTTGGGCAACAGCTGTGCCGGCCCTTCCCAGGCTCCTATCTCCTTCCTGCCAGGGAGAGGACATGTGGGAAGGACAGGTGATATCATGGACACCCGCTCACTGAGTCTGTTCAACCAGCAGTAAGGGGAGGAATCTCCCCGTCCCCACAGGGTGCTGCCAGCTGACTCTTTAAGGTCCTTTCCTGCCTCCCCTGTACCCAAGCCCGGCTCAGGCCTTATCTCTGTGGACACCCCCACCTTGACCCCGTGTTCTCTTAGGGATCACCTTCTTCACAGGGGCCAGGGATCTTTCCAAAATACAGGTACAACAGGTTGCTCCCCGGTTCTCCTGGTGTCCCAGACAAACCAGCTCTGAGCAACAACTGAATCCTCCATGAGCAATGTCCCTAACCTCTGCAGGTGGTAGGACAGAGCATTGCCTACTGGTACATAACCGGGGAGGTCACACACTGTGAAGTCACAAAATAGCCCCTTCCCTCAGCTCTGTGATTCTAGGAAGTCAAACAGGACAACCTGCCAGACAGACTCGAGCCAGAGCTCAGCCATCCCCAGCCCTCAGGGTGCCACCGCCCAGTTCACCAGCTTTCCCTCCTGCGTCTTTCATGCTTTCCCTCCCAAAACTATGAAAAAACAGAGGGGATTCTTTGCAAAAGGAGCCTTCTGTGGCCGAGAACATGAGGACATTCATGTGCCGTTTGATCATCATTTAGTCATCTTATGTATTAAAATACTCTGAGTTTCTTTTACATCTCTTTTAACCCCCTGAACAACTAAGTCCTTGTTAAAGATGAAACACAAACAAAATTCACTTCAATTATCTGAAGATTAAGTACTCTATCTTTGGCAAGTTAGAGTCACTGAGAAAAAAAAAATGCCGAAAAATAATTTGGCTTAAATCATGAGAGCCACCCAGGCTGAAGTTCGGCAGCCACAGTCTTTGTTCTCTGTGACTTTGTTTCCACAACCCAGTGTACTGAGGACTTGAGGAGTGCGCAATGTGCGGCCAGGACACTCCTGAGGACAGGCGCTGGGTGACCCTGGTGCTCTGGCCCTGCGGGCCACCCCGCCCTGCTCCTCACACTGAGGCTCAGGCTAGTGAACCTGTCCATTCACGGCGGGCAGGCAGGGAACCCGGGCCTTGTTACTCCCGTCCCTGGCCCCACAGTGGCAGCCACCGACTCCTCGGTCATGAAAGGGATGACACACACCTTGGCTAGGATTGTGCAAGCTGCTCAAGTGTATTTTGAAAACAAGATGAAAAACTGTGTTTATGTTTGATCTGCAGATCTAGTCTTGGATTCAGTGAGTGTTGCTTTGTGTTTGAAAGTCATGCCCCGCCCCCCCCCAGGCCTTTGCTCTGAGTCCTGTGAACCTACTTCTTCATAAATCACAAGTGAGAAGGAAAAAAAAAGAAAGAAACCAAACCCTGAAAACACTGGAGGGTGGAGTGGAGAAAGCACAACCCAGATTCAAATAGAGCAGAACTAAGTGCGCGTGCCCCGACAGGAGGCCGCCATGCCCCGCCCCAGCCCTCCACACCTCCCTTCCAGGTGGGGAGAAACTCACAGTGATTATAGTCCTGCGATTCAGTCTGCACGTACTGTGTTCTTAACTGACAATATTAAAGGAATCTATAATTTTTTTTTTAACTAAAAAAAAAAATTCCGTGTGCTGGGGATGGAACCCAGGGTCTCTCTACCTCTGATCTGTACTCCCGGCTCAAAGAATTTAGATTTAATATATATGTACTTCAAAATCATGAACTCAAAATACAATACCTACCATCAAGTTTTCAAAAAATTCATACAAACAATAGGGATATACTCTTATTGGAAACCATGAACAAATATGTTCAACACTTTAAATAATACTATATAAAAATATATATTCGGTGGAGTGTTGTAGCACACACCTATAAACTCAGTGATGGGGAGGCCGAGACAGGAGGATTGCAAAGTCAAGGCTAGCCTCAGCAACTTAGTGAGACCCTGTCTCAAAAAATAGAAAGGCTGGGGTTGTGGCTCCATGATTAAGCACTCCGAGTTCAATCTCCGGTACAAACAAACAAATAACAACAACAAAAAAAGATGCATCTGGCCAATAGGCAGTATGGATTTTAAATGCTAAATAACAAAATTTAAAGGATACTATTGGCATAAGCATAGAAAGTTTTCATTTGCAATATGGGTCTTTGAATTTTTCTTCTTTTTGAGGTGCCAGGGATCAAACTCAGGGCCTGGCACATGCTGGGCAAGCGCTCAGACACAGAGCTACAGCCCCCACCACCCACTGGACTATTAGCATATTTTTGACTATACAATTCTTCACCAATTTAAAAATTGTAAAAATTTCAGGAGCCAGATGGAGACTGCCGAAGGACCCGAGCAGCAGGGAACATGTGCGGAACGCGTAGGCCGGGAGAAAGACACTTTCCATTTATATCTGATCACGGGTGCTCTGAACACTCATTATTTCCAGAAAGCAGAGTAGTAGCTGAGTCACGTGCCACTTCCTACGTGTTACTACAAGTGGAATGAGACTGTTCAGTAACCGAGGCAGGCCAGCCTCCTACTGGCCTGAAGTAACGCTGTGCGGAGTAAAGCAAGACGGATCAAAAATGTCACTGGAAAAGAACAGAATCTTTCTGATGATTTTCCAAATATCAAACATGATCAGGAGAAAATATAATAGAAGTGAAGAGCAAATACATGGAAGTTGGCAAGTGTGCAGCTGAGGTCAGAGGCCCCCGGTGTGGAATTAGCACACAGGCAGATTAGTGACCACATGGGGGGCTCGGCCCCTCTAACAGTGGCTCTGTCCCTGTGCAGGCCAGCAGCTCATGTGCTGTGCAGGTAAGGGAAGTGAATGCAGGGACAATGCCACACCGGGCACAGGGTGACACTCATTGCACGTTCCTCCAAAGGTCTCCTTCTGACTTAACCCACTACATGTTACTGCTCATGTTAGAATTCCAGCTCTAATAAACGTCTTTCACAAGGAACGGGTACTGGTCAAATATGGGGCAGTTTGAGCACCAAAATAGTGAAGGGCAATAATAAATAATAAATTGTTGAAGATTCTAGGAGTCCACAGGTCCACGGTGACAATGGATCAAACAAACAGGGCAGACAAGGAGGTGCGGCCCAGCGGCCATCAGTAAGGGAGGAGGGAGGGTCAGAACTGAGAAGTCACCATGCAGCAGTGAAGACTGGCTGGGGCCAAAGTCACTAATAGGTGCTAAGTAGAGGGTACAAATATTGATGAGGAAACAAGATAGTTGCATAATTTGGAAGTTTTCTCCCACAAATTGCTTGTTAGCAACAGTAGAAAAAAATAATTACCTGCGGTGTAGAAATCACATGACCCCTTTACTGGACAACCATATTTACATAAAAACAAGAGGAAATGAATGCTTGTATGCCCACATTTGATATTCAGTGGACACAAAATTAGCCAGACAACATTCCAGCTACGGGAGTATAACCTGCCGGGTGCTGTGGTGCTCGCCTGAAATCCCAGTGTTTTGGGAGGCTGAGGCAGGAGGATTGTAAGTTCAAAACCAGCCTCAGAAACGTAGCAAGGCCCTAAGCAACTAACTCAGTGAGACTTTGTCTCTAAATAAAATATAAAAATGGCTGCAGATGTGGTTTAGTGGTAAAGCACCCCTGGGTTCAATCCCTGGTACCAAACAAACATACAAAAAACCATAATCTGAATCCAATCACAAAGACCAGACATTTCAAAGTTACGATCTTGAGCTCCTGAGTGTTGGCCTACCATTCGGCATTATTTATTTATTTTTTGTATTTTGGTACAGGGGATTGAGCCTAGGGGCACTTAACCACTGAGCCACAACCCACCTTGGCATTTTTGATTCAGGCTTACAATACCAATTCTTTTTGCAGTATTTGCTTATTTATTTTTGGAGACAATGATTTTTTTTAAATATTTATTTTATTCATTTTAGTTACTGATAGACCTTTATTTTTTATTTATATGAGGTGCTGAGAATCGAACCCAGTGTCTCACACATGTGAGGCAAGCGCTCTACCACTGAGCCCCAGCCCCAGCGGTAGAGCGCTTGCCTTGCATGCTTGAGGCACTGGGCTCAAATCCTAGCACCACATTAAAAAAAAAAAAAAAAAAAAAAAAAAACTAAAAAAACTAAACTAAACTGAGCCCCAGCCCCAACCCTTCTTTTTCATTTTGTATCTTACACATATGTATAATCTTTGTACGCTCAAATGTTTCAGAATAATGCTTAAAAAGTACGGAACAAAGGAGAAACAGACACCTACTTCACCTAAGCTTGGCTCTTACTTCTCCTCTCGGTTCCTTTCTTCGCCTATCCCCTGGGTTCCAAAGGAAAACTGTCAATCTATCATGTAAGAAAAGACACTTAAAGGCTTTCCTCCACCTCACTGCATTTTGCTATATTAAACAGAATTCATAACAGTCCACCCTTAAGGACTGACCTTTCTCCTGTTTTATAAACTGTATTTATCAGAATTTATCCATTGGAGAGTACATATTCTGGCTACTGTTGATTACTGAATAGGCAATTCTGGGTTCTGCTCCGACAGGTAAAGGGCTTGGAGGTTATCCCTCCCTTACTCACAAAACAAAACAAGCAAAAGATTGTTCCAGAAGATTCCAGCAAAGAGCCTGGTGCAGGGGTCTGTGCCTGTAGTTGAGCTGCCGCAGGAAGATCCTGCGGAGGCTGCCGCAGGAAGATCCCTCAAGCTCAGGAGTTCAAGGCCAGCTTGGGCCAAACTGTGAGACCCCATCTCAAACAGAACAACCCCCCCCCCCCCCAATCCCAGCGACATAAACTGAGAAACAACAACTCTTTAGGTTCATCAGAGAATTGAGCTGACAGGTTGGCAGGCTGACCCAGAAGAGTGGAGAGGAGGTTGGTCAAGGACTCAGTTTCCTGGGAGCAGAAGGCAGTGTGAGGAGCCGTGTGGGCCAGGGAGGCTGTGATCCTAGACCCTCAGCTGAGGCAGGTGCATCCCAGTTTGAGGCCAGCCTGGGCAGCTGGGTGAGACCCTGTCTCAAAATAAAATACTAAGGTCTGGGGAAGTAGCTCAGAGAGAGAATGTCCCTGGGTTCAACCCCAGTAGTGCTTAAAAAAAAAAAAGCCAGTGCAGGAGCCACCCTGGGGGGAATCTCAGGGATGAGTGGCTGGCTTAGTGTGGAGCTGAGGTAGGAACTCCAGAGCTCGGTCCCTGGTCCCCTCCTCTAGGAGCCGCATCAGGTTCTTACTGTGAAGACTGGAAACAATTTCCCTTTGGCAATGGTGAGGGAAAATGTCACCGCCCTTAAATAAGCCTAGAGTCCTGTTCTGTGCTGGGTGAGCAAGGCCAGCCCTCGAGGGACACTGGAGGGACACGGCTTTATTAATGCTTCATCTGACCTGGGGGAGAGCGATGGCTCACTCCAGCCCCCTGAGTCTTCCTCTCTGAGGGGAGGGCCAAAAAGGCTGAGAAACTCTTCCAAAGATCAGATCCCAGGTAGCCAGGAAACACACAAAACACAACAACCAAGATTAACCTGAGATAGCAGAGCTACACTTCCTGTTCCCAGTATTTCACCACCACCCCAGGGCTCCAGGGCAGACTCCACTGAATAGAATTTTCTAGAGAAACCACAAAAAACAGAGGAGTCACAAACAGGGACACTGGAGGAAAACTGGAGCCCCTGGTGCAGGCAGAGCTACAGGCACATAGAACATGACGTACACCCTGGCCAGAAAACACATCCCAGCACTGAAGGCACTGACCCACCCAGTGACCTGATCCAGCACGTTCACCTTCCAACAGGCATGCGAAGAAAAAGAACCTGAGGAGACACAGCAAGCATCAGAACCAAACTCGGTCACAGCACAGATTTTGGAATAAGACTGAAAACTTGGGACAGCCATGATGAAGATCCTAAGGGCACTACTAGGAAAGCAGACACCCGGCAAGAACAGATGTCCACATAGGCAGAGATGGAAATGCTGATGAAGGACCAACAGGAAATGCTAGAAACCAGAGAAACGGAGAATGCCTGGCTCTCCCATGGACTGGACAGGGCTGAGGAAGGAATTGATGAGCTTGAAGATCTTGTCGGTGGAATCTCACCAGGCTGAGATACAAAGAGAAAAAAAGAATGAGAAAAGGGGAACAATATACAAGAAGAATGGACAGTTACAAAAGATGTGACATACCCATAGTAGAAAAACCAGACAGAGAAAAAAGAACAGGAAAAAAAACACATTTGATTATAATGTCAGAGAAATCCAGAAAGCTCAGAGAACACAAGATAAACACTAAAATTCTGACATCAGCATATTATATTCAAACTGTAGAATACCAAAAACAAAAAGAAATACTTGAATGTTAAAGTAGGTTCTTTAGACAAAATCACATGGTCAAAAACACGGATCTACATAAAGGAAGACCATTCAAGAAGGAATAAACAGCTGTGCATGGTAGTGCACCCCTGAAATCCCAGCGACTCGGGAGGTTGAGGCAGGAGGATCCAAGTTCAAGGCCAGCCTCAGCAATTTAGCAAGACCCTGCCTCAAAATGAAACAAAAAGAAAAAGCAGGGGTTGGGCATAGGCCCAGCTCAATGGCAACATGCTTGCGCTGCATGCTCCAGGGCTGAGTGGAATCCCCAGTAAGACAACAGAGAGAAAAAGGATTGAACTAAGATAAATAAAACCTTTTACTATTAACTCATTTAATAACTGAATGCGCAACAAGGGGAGGAAAGAATTGCTAATCTCCTATAATTAGGCACAGATGGTCTCCAACTTAGGATTTTTTGATTTTTACAATGGTGTAAAAGTGATATGCTTTCAGTAGAAACTATACTTTGAGTTTTCATCTTGATCTTTTCCTGGGCTAGTGATGCATGGTATGATGATTCTTTCCTGTGACGCTGGGCAGTGGCAGTGGCCAGGGCTTCCAGCCAGCTACGTGACTATGAGGGGGGACAACTGATACTCTACAGTGCGCCGCGTTGCTAAGCTCCGATGTTCAATAGGTTAGGTGTTTTAAATGCATTTTGACTTAATGGTCATCTTCAAGTATGACGGATTAATCAGGATATAGCTCATTGTAAACTGAGGGGCATCTGGACCTGCAGAAGTATAGTATTATCTGAGAGTGGACATAGACTAACTGTAAATTGTAGTAAAAACATTTTAAAAGTATAATTGAGATTACATGAAGAGGGGAGAAAATGGAGCATAAAATCTTCAATGAAAACCAAAGAAGAGGGATGGGGAGAAGAAATCAGTGGCGGAGTGCTTGCCTAGATGTGTGAGGCCCTGGGTTTAATCCCCAGTGCTGCAGAAACAAACAAAAAAACCCAGCAAACTAAAAACAAGGACAACAAAAAAATCAGAAGACAAAGAAGTTAAAAAACCAAAACAAACACCACTGAAAGAGTACAATGATAGAAAAATCACAAATCCAATAATCACTAATCACTTTAAATATGAATGGTCTAAATCTATCAATTAAAAGAGACTGACAGAGCTGGGTGAGGCAGAACACACTGGTAATTCCAGTGGCCTGGGAGGCTGAGGCAGGAGGATCATGAACTCAAAGCCAGCTGCAGCAACTTATTGAGGCCCTGAGCAACTCAGCAAGACCCTGTCTCTAAATAAAATATAAGGAAGGGCTGGGGATGGGGCTCAGTGGCAGAATGCTTGCCTAGCATGCATGAGGCCCCCTGGGTTCCATCTCCAGGGAGGTGCGTGCACACACAAGAGAGAGAGAGAGACAAGAATGGGTAAAAAAAACCCCACAAGACCCACATACATCATATGTGTTCTCCACAAGAAACCCTTTAACTCTAAAGATATAGCTATATTAGAAGAAAAGAGATAAGTAGGGTTACCGTGCTAATACTAATCCCAAGAAGTCTTAGTGGTTACATTAGCTTCACACAAAGCAGACTTCAAAATAAGGATATATTCAGGGATAAAGAGGGGTATTATATTACGATAAAGGAGTCAATTCTCCAAGAAGACATAACAATCTTTGATATGTGACCAAATGAAAAAAGTCAAAATACATACTGATAGGAATGCAAGAATAAACAAATGAATCTACTTTGATAATTGGAGACTTTAATACTCCTGATCAGTAATTGGCAAGCCCGGCTGGCAGGATGTCAGTGTGCACAGCTGAACTGCGTACCACCAACTCACTCCATCTCGTCAACATTTATAGACATTTCCACCAACAGCAGAGAACAAGTTCTTTTTACACTCACCAAGACGGACCACAAAACACACCTTCGTACATTTAGAAGAACAGAAATTGTACAAAGTAGGCTCTCGGACCACAATGGAATTTAACTAGCAATCAGTAATGGAAAGATAGCTGGAGTATCCCAAAATATTCGGAGATAAAACAACATATTTCCGAATAACCCATGGGTCAAAGAAGTAATCTCAAGAGAAATTTAAAAATAGTTTGAACTAAGGGAAAATGAAAAAGTGTAACTTATCAAACTTTGTAGGAGCAGCAACAGTGGGGCTTAGCTGGAAATTTATAGCATTGAATGCATGCATTAGAAAAGAAGACCTAAACCAACAAACTAAGCTCCTTTTTCAGGAAATTTGGAAGAACAATAAAAGCCTAAAGCAAGCAGAGAAATAAAAGTACAGCAGAAATCAAAGAATGAAAATGGGGGAAAAAGAGAAGAAAATAATACAAAAAGAATCTAGTTCTTTGAAAAGCTCCATAAAATTGGTCATCCTCAAACTAGGTTAACCAAGAGAAAAAGAAAGAAACATACATTACTAATATCATGCCACAATAAAACTCATTGTTCTGTATAACTGAAATGTGATAATTAGGGGAAAAAAAATCAGAGGGCCATCACTACTGACCCCATGAACATTAGAAGAATAATGAATTCACTCATGCAGGGCTGGGGTTGTGGCTCAGTGGTGGAGCGCTTGCCTGGCATGTGTGAGGCCCTGGGTTCGATCCTCAGCACCATGTATAAATCAGTAAGTAAGTAAATAAAGTAAAGGTCCATTGACAACTAAAAAAGTATTTTAAAAATTCACACACACCGAGTTTAATTTGAAAAGGATTGTATCTATTGAAGGAATTAAATCAACAAGTAATGACCTTTCAAGGTAGAGAGCAGTAGGCCAAGATGGTTTCACTGGTGAACTCCAAACACTTGAGGAAGAAAGTAGTATAAGTTCTCTACAGTCTCCTCCAGAGGATAAAAGCCAAGGGAGAGTTAATTCATTCATGAGAGAAGCATCACCCCAATTCCAAAACAAGATAAAAACAGTACAAAAGAAAACCTACAGATGGATGCATCATGAATGGGATGCAGAAATCCTCAAAAAACATGATTCACAAAATCCTATAGATAACATCATTCTTAATGGTGGGAAGCTAGAGGGAAACCCTCCCTCTTTCAAGTGGGAACGAGGAAAGACTATCCCCTCTCATGACTCCTATGCAGAATCCCATTGGGAATCAGAAGTAACGCTATGGGAAGAGTGAAGGAAATAAAGGTAAATAGGCTGGGAAGGAAGGGAAAACCTGTTATTCACAGATGACATGGTTCTCTAGGTAGAAAATGCCAAAGAACTCATCAAAAATACTCCTAGAAATCCAGGCCTGGGGGCACACATCTGTAGTCCCAGTGGCTTGGGAGGCTGAGGCAGGAGGATAATGAGTTCAAAGCCAGCCTTAGCAATTTAGTGAGGCCCTAAGCAAGTTAGTGAGACCCAGTCTCAAAATAAAATATAAAGAGGGCTAGGGATGTGACTCAGTGGGTAAATGCTCCTGGGTTCAATACCCAGTACCCCCCACCCAAATATTCCTTAGACAGACCACAAGTTCAAGGCCAGCCTAGGCAACTTAGCAAGACCCTGTATCAAAATTTAAAAAACAGTGGGGATGGGTGTGCTGAGGACGTAGCTCAGTGGTATAGCACCTCTGGGTTCAATTTCTGGAACTGCAAAAGTAATGCAAACAAACAAAATTTTAAAAACCTTCTAGAACTAAGTGGTTATAGCAAGGTTGCAGGACAAATGGTTAATACACAAAGTTAATGACTTTCCTTTATATTAGCAATGAGCAGCTGGAATTTTAAATTTAAAGCAATACTGCTTACTTATATTAAAAGGAGAACAAAGTATTTAGGAATAAAACTAATAAATCCTATGTGAAGAAAATGATAAAAACTCTGATTAGGGTTGCTGGGTGTGGTGGTGCACGCCTTTAATCCCAGCAGCTCCGGAGGCTGAGGCAGGATCCCAGGTTCAAAGCTAGACTCAGCAATTTAGTGAGGCTGTTAGTGAGATCCTGTCTCAAAATTAAAACAAACAAACAAACAAAACAAAAAAAAGGGCGGGGGTGGTGGTGTTGGGGATGTGGCTCAGTGGTTAAGCGCCCTTGAGTTCAATCCAGGTACCAAAAAACAAGTTATTTGTGTGTACTAACAACAGGATTCTATGCTTTATATGTATAGCAGAGGACTTCAAATAACCAGAGCAATACTAAAGAAGAATAAAGACGAGCTATGTGTGGTGGTACAAGCCTGTAATCCCAGTGACTCAGGAGGCTGAAGCAGGAGGACAGCCTTAACAACTTAGTGAGGCCCTAAGCAACTTAGTGAGACAATGTTTCAAAATTTAAAAAATAAAATAAGGGGCTGGGGTTGTGCTTTATTCATACTGCCCAAACCTAGAGGTGACTAATAAGGCCTTCAGAAGGTACACGGAGAAGCGAAATGTGGTTCAACCATATAATGGAATAGTATGCAAAGGTTAAAGAAAAGAAAGAAGCTATTAAGCTACAAAAAGACAAGAAGGAACCTTAGTATAAGCAGCACCTGTAAAACCTGTATAACATGTGTTTCCCGCTACATGACATCCTGGGAAAGAAATACTATGGAGACAGTAAAAAGATCAGTGGCTGCCTGGGGTTTGGGGAGTGAAGCCTAACGTACTAAGGATTTTGTTAATAATAATGTATCACTGGACGTGGTGGCACATGCCTGTAGTCCCAGCGACTCAGGAGGCTGAGGCAGGAGGGTTGCAAGTTTGAGGCCAGCCTCTCAGCAACTTGGTGAGACCACTGTTTTAGAATAAAAAATAAAAAAGGGCTGGGGATGTAGCTCAGTGGTTAAATGCCCCTGGGTTCAATTCCAGTACCAAGATGGTGATGGTGATGATGATGATGACGACGATGATGATGATGTAGTAGCAGCAATACTAGCTCATTATTTGTAACCAATGAACCACAACAATGCAAGATGTTAAAAATAGGGGAAACTGGGGAAGAGGGCAGCATATGGGAACAATAACAAGACCTGCTTATTTTTATGTAAACCTGAAATTGCTCTAAAAACCAGGCTATTAATTAAAATAAAATACAAGAGCAGACATCACCTAGAACTATCAGTAACTGGGAACCAGAGCTCTGCTGGGAGAAAAACACAGTTGCCCGTGGTTCTGGACAGAGACTGGTCCGGATTCTACGGACGGTGTGCCCCAGGGCTCGCGGGCCCGGAACAGGCCTTTAGAGTGTCACAGACAGGTCAATCTGTCCCGCAGATGAAGGTGGGGCCACTTAAGTGACAACACCGTGGAAACAAGTGCTGCAGCGGCGGAAGAGCCACCAAAGGGCCCTTAGAACCCGAGTCTCCTGCTCTACACACTCTCTACAGGGATTCCTGGGGGAAAATGACGCCTGTGGGACCTGAACCCCGCATCCTCACTGAGACGACTGTTTCTGGTACAGAGGGGCCTCTGTTGTTCCAGCGCTGGACCTTGAGCCCCCACAGGGCAGGAGCTGTCCCCACGTGGGGTCTGTCTCCCATCTTGGAGTTACCAGGAGCACATGCCTGGCAGTTTTCACTTCCTGTCACCGGGGTTTAGTGACACCAAGGTCCAGTCTCAGAGGATCCTGAGCCACAAGCAAGACGTGGGAAGGGAATGACAACAAACATTTCTGTTCACAAAGTTTTCCTTTTCCCAAGCAAGAATCGACAGCGCCAGACCCTCCCGCACCAGGACCAGACGCCTGGCACCAGGTCCTGCGGGTTCAGTCCTGGCAAGCGCAGAGTGCCAAGATCAAGGCGTGGGCTCAGTGCTATGTCCCCTCCAGCTTCCTGGTTTATGGCAAAAGGTGGGAAAAAGAGGGAGAGACGAGGGAGAAAAGAGAAAGTCGGAATAAAATGCTCAATTTCCAAGACTGACAATAAAATAAAAAAGGGCAATAATAAGAAAGAGCAATATTAGATGACTGCTTTCCTTTTTAAAAAAGAGATGACTTTTAAGGTTTGAAGGAAGAACAATCCCCAGGTGATTGGAAAACAATTAATTATAAACTTACACATAAAAAAAAATCTTTAAAAAGCTAAAACATTACTATTACCCTTGAAGTGGAACTCAAATCTCACTGGGAATTCCCATTAGAGAACATTCTAGACAGGCGTGGTGTGCATGCTTGTAATCCCAGCGACTGGGGAGGAGGCTGAGGATCATTAAATTTGAGGTCAAGCCCAGCAATTTAGCGAGACCCTGTCTCAAAATAAAAAATAAAAAGGACTGGGGATGTGGCTTAGAGGTTAAGCACTCCTGGGTCAATATCTATACCCACAACCCCCAAAGAAAACATTCTAGAAAGCCAGGTTCAGTGGCACAGGCCTGTAATCCCAGCAGCTCGGGAGGCTGAGGCAGGAAGATTGCAAGTTCAAAGCCAGCTTCAGCAACTTAGTGAGAGCATGTCTCAAAATAAAAAATAAAAGGCCTGGGGATGTGGCTTCAATTCCCAGTACCAAAAACAAAACCAAAACGTTCCAGACAGAACAAATACAACAGGAAACGAATAGACTACTGGGGATCTAATGGTGGTGCCTAGTAGAGATGTTTTCTCTGAAAATTAGAAGCAAGTTTGCATTATTAGGAGGAGTAGGGAGACATAGGGCGTAGGTAACAAGTCTATCTTTAGGGCTAATAAGTTGATTCTGAAGCAAATTAAATGTTTATTTCCCACTTGACTTTTGGTTACCTACTAAAGCAGTCAGTCTATCTGCTGGGCACAAGTACTGTGGAGTTAAACAAAACACCAGCTTGCAATAAATAAGTATTTCCCCAACTTAGATCCCGCCCCCCCCAGTACTAAGAACTGAACCCTGACTGTGCTCAATTCTTAAGCTACCTCCCCCTCCCAAGACAAGGCCTTCCTTGCCAAATTCATGAGGCTGGCCTCAAACTTGTGATCCTCTTGCCTCAGCCTCCCATGTAGCTAGGACTCCAGGAGTGTACCACTGCATCTGGCTCCTAAGTTGGAATTTAATGTACTATTTTAATTTTAGCTAAAAGGACAATGTTAGTTTATTCAAGAGTATCAACTATATACCACAAGAAATAATTTATCAATTTTGCATCTATTACAGATTACAGGTACTTGTTTTCTTTAGATCTGAATGTAAAACACAATATTAAAAGATTACAAGTTTTCTACAAGTTACTTTATCAAGTGAGGTAAATTAACATTAATTATTCATCTTCCTTCTTCACTGATTAGAAGATTAAGGCAAAAATACAACCATTGTGATGCTAACAAAAGTGAAGACAGGTGGTATCAATAAGGACAAGCTGACAACCACTTATTTCCTAGGATGTAACTAATTAACTGTAGGTATTTTCATTCAAGACTGAAACAATGCTAAGTCTATAGGCCAGTGATGTACCTCTGTGGCAGAGTGCTGCTAGCATACAGTTTCACAGCATTCCCTTTAAAAACTGGAACAAGGCAGCGATGCCCTCTTTCACCACTTTGATTCAACGTAGTCCTCGAAACTCTAGCCAGAGCAATTAGAAGAAAAAATTAAAGGGATACAAATAGGAAAATAAGAACTCAAACTATCCCTATTTGCAGATGAAATTCTATATTTAGAAGACTCCCAAAATTTGTAGAACTCACAAATGAATTCAGCAAGCTGGGTATGGTGGTGCAAGCCTGTAATCCCAGCATCTGGGGGGCTGAGGCAGGATGATCACGAGTTCAAAGCCAGCCTTGGCAACTCAGCAAGGCATTAAGCAACTCAGTGAGACCCTGTCTCTAAATAAAATACAAAATAGGGCTGGGGATGTGGTCCTGAGTTCAATCACTGGTACCAAAACAACAACAACAACAACAAAATCAAGAATACAAGTAACAATAAATGTTGGAGAGGATATGGGGAAAAAGGCACACTCATATGTTGCTGGTGGGGCTGCAAATTGGTGCAACCACTGTGGAAAGCAGTATGGAGATTCCTTAGAAAACTTGGAATGGAACCACCATTTGACCCAGTCATCCCACTATATCTATATATCTATATCCAAAGAACTTAAAATCAGCATACTATGTGACGTTCATGTTTATAGCAGCTCAGTTCACAAGCTAAGCTATGGAACCAACCTAGCAAGCAGATGAATGGATAAAGAAAATGTGGTTCATATACACAGTGGAATATCATTCAGCCTTAAAGAAGAATGAAATTATGGCATTTGTGGGTAAACGGATGGAACAAGAGACTATCATGCTAAGTGAAATAAGCCAATCCCCCCAAACCAAAGGCTGAATGTTCTGATTTGTTGATGCTGACTCACTATAGGCGAGGGTGCTGGGAATGGAGGTTCACTGGATTGGACAGGGTGGAGTTGGCGAAAGGGATAGGGGTTGGGAATGGGAAAGACAGTAGAATGAATCGACGTCACGTTCCTGTGTTCATATATGAATACACCACCAGTGAAACTCCACATCATGGACAATCACAAAAATGGGAGGTAATACTCCATGTATGTATGATATATCAAATACATTCTACTGTCATGTTACCAAAATGAATACAAAAGTTTTAAAAAGTTTCTGTTGAATATTACTGTGACCATCTTAAAATTTTTAAGAATTATTTTCCAAAGAACTAAGGTTTCTTTGTTGTTTTGTTTTAAAGCAACCAGTTCTAGCTGAAAAAGATTAAAAACACAAAAGTAAAACAGAGCCCCTGATCCCAAGTTTCAGGTGGCCATTTCTTCGTTTGATCTGCAACCACGACCCGGGTAGAGGTTGAGTGGTCCCATATGATGTGAATGCGAGAGATTCTGCAAAAGCTGGAATCTGTTTTTTCTGGATCCGACATTCCCCAGTGACGACTGAGACAGACTAAGAAAGTGTAGGTCCATGCTCTCACAGTGCCAATGTCAACCCACCTGCCACCTTCAGGCAACGACGGCAAACAGCACTGAACTAGGGCGGCGCAGCAGCGACCCGAGGGGTCAAGTCCTTTCTTCTGCCATGCACCATGTGACTACCTTAGAGAGACGGTCACACTCCAACCCCACAGCCTTCTGAGGGAGGTTCTGTGGATACCCCCATTTTACAGAGCAGGACACTGAGGTCTGGAGAGGCGCGATGGTCTTCCCAAGGTGACCCAAACAGCGAAGGCAGCAGGGCCAGGATGGAGCCTGGGCAGGTGTCCTTGGTCAACTATGTGAAGAAAGAGATTTGCTCCACTGGCACCTGAGGCGGGAATGGTCTCCCCCACACCAGCCGGAACCTTCTAATTATTAGCACTGTTTAGAAATGAGCCGGCTACCTCGGGAGGGCTGGCCAGCACCAGGCGCAGGCCCGCAGGAGCCAAGGGCCGGGCTGGTCTTGGAAGCAGTTTCAGCTCGGAGTGCACCACGGGTCGTGCGGGAGGCTCAACTAAAGTGGTGGACTGACTCCCCAAGACAGGCCCTGGCACCCGTGTCACAGCCCAGACACACACAGAGGCCCTGACACACAACAGAGTGGTCAGTGGCTACCAGCTCTGGGCACCTAAACTTTTGAAACCAATCAAATATGGTTTTGGGGGGGGGAGGGACGTCTCCGTGCCTGCTGCGAACTCATGCAGGAGATGTGGCAGCCCTGGCTCACCTGCCTGCTGCTCAGAGCTATGCAGAGAGGCGGGGCCTATGGGCGGAGGAGGCCTCTCCTGCACCCTGTAGTCACCCGTGAGACAGAGAACTGCCCCCTCCTAGGAGCTTGTGAGAATCGAATGAGAAAACCCCGGTCGGGCACACCCTGATCCTAAGGAGCGTTAGGATCCGACTGGGGAAGCCAGGGTGCTGGTGTTGGGTGTCAGTGTGGCCGAGGTCAGGGGCCGCTCCTGTTCACAGGGGTATAGAACTACACGCCCACACAGGCCTCCCCTCGCATTTCCAGCTGGTAGACCAGGCACCAGACTTTCCCCTACCTGAGAGCCAGCACACCTGTCACCTCTGTCCCTGTCAGGGCCATCACCTTTCTCACCTGGCTGGGGCAACAGCCTCCCAGTCACCCTCCTTGTCTCCACTCTCCACGGGAGGCCTGGAAAAGCCTTTTAACACCTAAGTGGGGTAGAGTCATTCTCAAGTTCAAAACCTCCAGAGGCCACGCCTCCACCTCAGGTAGAAAGGCAAGAGTCTCCCAGTGACTTCCAGGCCCCAGAGACCTAGCCCCGCCTTCTGGCCTCCAGGCTTCCTCCCCTCCACTCCCCATCCTTAACCGCACCTCAGACGGGCTTCCCCAGGGGCAGAGCCCAAGCCCACTAAGGTCTCTGGGCCTTTGCACTGATTGGCCTCCATGGGAAGGTCCTGCCTGATGAGCTTCCCCAGTGCCTGTCCCAGGTCACCCTACCTGAATCAGCTCCACTCTGTCCCTCACCTTATCATTACCTGGTAATTTGTCTTTACCACCCACTAGAAAGTCAGTTCCCGGAGAGCAGGGACTGGAGTTTCACTGCTGCCCCCAGTGACTAGAACAATGCCTACCAGGTAGTAGATGCTCACTTAAACGTGGTTTAACTAGGCAAGAAAAACTACGGAATACCTTGATCACTGGTATTTGGTTTTATGTGCCTTTTGGAATACCACAGAGTGATTCCCCTCTCAATTAAAGAACAACTTTCTCCCAAAGAGCAACAAAAACCAAACTCTGTCCTCCATGCGGGTACTACCACATTCATCTTTTTCCCTGGAATAAGGCTGTGCTCTGTGTCAGTGTCAACAGAGAGAAATTTAGGGTGAAAATAGTCATCAAAACTGATGGGGCGCTGAGTTCGATCCTCAGCACCATAAAATAAAATAAAACAAGATACTAAAAAAAAAAAGATGAGTAAACGGGTAGTCAATTCAACAGTAGACTGTTACATCTACAAATCAGTGGGCATCACAGAGCACACCTGTAACCCCACAAGCTCAAGAGGCTGAGGCAGGAGGAGCCAGGTTCAAGGCCAGCCTTGGCCACTTAAAGAGATGCTATCTCAACAAATAAACAAACAAACAAAAAACCATAAAGGGCTGGGGATGTAGCCCCTGGCTCAATCTATAGTACTTTATAGTATATGTCTACTACACAACAGTGTAGTAGACATTTTAAAATAATAAAGATAAAAACTGAGCTTGAGGGGCTGCAGTTGTGGCTCAAAGGTAGAGCGCTTGCCTAGCATGCGGGAGGCACTGGGTTTGATCCTCAGCACCACATAAAAATAAAGATCCATCTGTAACTAAAAAATAAATATTTTAAAAAAAACCGAGCTTGATGTTTAATTAGGTTCATTTTTCAATAAAGGTCTGACTTTTTTAAAAGTACATTTTAATTCTTATTATAAAGTGAAAGTGTCTCGACTTCCCAGAGAACTCGTGAGCTACAAACATCAAGTGGGAAACTGGGCAGGGTTGGGCAGAGAGGAAAAGAGGGTAAGATTAAAATACTTTATCAGGGACCCTGAAGAAGAGAGGGGGGATGGGAGATTGTCACAAGTCCATTGTTACAAAGATGAAAGCCTCCACCAGCCCTGCTTCTCAGTCACGTGCCAGCTTCAGGGCCCTGCAGTTTCAGAAGTGGACACTGGAATCTGAAAGTCCAGTTCCTCACAGGGAAGAGCCTATCGCTTACTGTGCCTCTTCAGTCACCTGCTAATTTGTCTTTTATCTTTGAACCCCATGATCCTAAAATATTAGTCAGCTTTTAATAGCTCAAAACCTTTTATTTCTAATACTAATTCTTACTTCAATTTGAAACGAAACCTACAAACGTGGAAACTGCAACCTGGCACAGAGTGACCAGGCTCTCCTTTCCTCTGCTCACCATCTTCCGTGATCCCGACAAACCTCAGGGTTTACCCAGCAAGCAGAGATGAGCCTGCCCCATCTGCCAGAATCCCGCCCCGCGGGGGACATAGCTCTGCCTGCCCAGTGTTATGCCCTGGGTTCAATCCTCAGGGCCAGTAAGAGAGAAAAGTGAAAGAAACCACCACCCCCCCATCTCCCACTTGGCCTTTGAGGTTTTGGGGTACCGGGAGTGAACCCAGGGTGCTTTACCACTTTACAACGCCCCAGCCCTTTTTAGTTTTTGTTTTGAGATGGGGCCTACGTTGTTGAGGCTGCCCTTGAACTTGCACCACCCCCTACACATTGTCCAACATCCCCTGAGGTGGTTCCCTGGCCCCTGCGGTACCTCCACCATGGGTGGGACCACCCTCCTGGTGATCTCCTGTCACTTCTACACATTTTACTCTTGTGTTGGTCCTATACACTATACATGTGCCCCTCATATGCCCCTTACTGTGTTGGGGTTATCTTGAAGCCGGGGATCAGGTCTCACCAACACTGGAAATGGTGACCCTGGATTCAAGAAGCTTAGATAAAACGGATCCCTAGGATCAGAGCCAACCCCTGAATCCGACACATGGACATGGTCAATCAACATCCTTAGACTATCTTACTCCTCACATCCGGGCCTCTCTAAAACTTATCACTGAGCTGGGCAAGGTTCTGATAACTGCTGTCACCCGGCCTTGGTACCTCCTCCACCAGGACATCTTCCCCAGTCCCAGAACCATTTCTGAAACACTGTTGCCAGCACAGTCGTGGGCAGGCCTCACACAGGGGCCGAGCCCAAGGCCTTTTTTTTTTTTTTTTAAATATTGAACCAAATTCTGGTTTCCTGCTTCTTCCTGCCACTGGATTTAAGGAACAATACGCAGATGATTCACATCATTCTCTGATACGCCCAATCTTTCAGTTTTTAGACTACTTTTATGATTTGCTTCCTGCCTAGGCATCCAACTTTTGTGAGGTCCTTTTTAAGGCAGAGAATACAAAATGACAAATTCACAATTAAGAACCAGGCTTTACCAACCCCCCAAAACCAAAAGCCGAATGTTCTCTCTGCTCACACACAGTAACAGGGGGAATTAGACAAAGGGGAATGAAGGGAAGGGTGGGGGATGAGAACAGGAAAGACAGTAGAATGAAAGGGACATCACTTCCCTGTGTTCATATGTATGAATACGCAACCAGTGAAACTCCGTATCACGTACAATCAAAAAATGTATAAGGTCAAAATACGCTCTACTGTCATGCATATCTAAAAAGAAAAATGTTTTAAAAAGCAAGCAAGGAGTAAAAAAAGAATAGAAATGAGGCCCTGTAGGAACTGGGGGCAGTGGTACACCCTCTAATCCCAGCTACTTGGAAGACTGAGGCAGGAGGCCGGGATGGGAGGATCACAAGTTCGAGGACGGCCTCAGCAGCTTAACAAGACCCTCAGCACCTCAGCAGAACCCTGTCTCCAAACAAAAAATAAAAAGGGCTGGGGATGCAGCTTAGTGGAAGAGCACCCCGAGTTCAACTCTCAGCACAGTACAACAAAGAACAAAGTTACTGAAGGGTGGGGGGACCCAGAAGCCTAAAGCCTGAGCTCTTTTGAGGGTCATGGTAAACCCTCCAGGACCCATAGAATCAGTGAATTGAATTTTAACCCCAACTTGACACCTTACAAACTGTAGTTAGATAATTTTCTTAAGCTGAGACACATCTGTCACCTGCTTGTCTAGGGGCTACAGGTAAGGTGTGATGGTGGCCCCTGGACTTCCTACAGCAGCTCTGTGGATTTTACTGTTTTAGTATGAATGAATCAGGACACCCCACACTGGGGACTTTACTGGCACACTCACTCGTTTGTTCTGGTGGTGGGACACACACGAAGATCGACAGTGATACTCACAATGTTGCGCACCAACGCTACCACCCAGTTGGAAGACATTATCACCCCAAGAGAAACCCTGTGCCCACGAGGCAGCCAGTCCTCATTTTCTGACCCCCCTTGAAACCTCAAAGTCTGATTTCTGTCTCTGGGTTTGCTGTCTCTGGATACTTCGCGTACATGGACTAAGGCCACATGTGGCCTTTCCTCCTGGCTCCTTCCATTCAGCATGTTCTCAAGGTCCCTCTGGGTTGTGGCATGCGTCAGCGCTTCATTTTTTAATTGCTGAATAATATTCCATTATACGAATGGACCCTATTTTGCTTTTCCGATCATTAGCTGCTGGACATGTGGGCCGTTTCCACCTCTTGGCTATGATGTGTGTTCAAGATTGGGTGTAGGCCTAGGTTTTATTTCTCTTGAGTAGGCGTCTAAGGGGTGGACAGCTCTGGAGGGGCCTTAGGCCGGTTCCATACTGGTCATATGGTAACTAAGCTTCAACGTTAGGGAACCAAAGGCTGCTTTCCAAAGTGGTTGCTCCATTTTACATTCCCATCAGCAATGTACAGGCTTCCGATTTCCCTACACCTTGGACAAAGCTGTTATTGTCTGTCTTAATGACAGCTGCTCCCTTGGAGTGAAGTGGTTGTCTGGTAAAGCACAAGGATTTGCATCTTTTCCTGTGCTTATGGGCACCCCTGCTTTTAATAATTTTGTTAAGTTACCTGAAGAGGAAAGAGTACCCGAGGAAGTACATTCACTCCCAAATAACTGGCGTCCAAAGACTTTAGTACCCGGCCCATGTTAGCAAGGAACGGGCCTAAGGCCCCTCCAGAGCTGTCCAGCCTGTTGGGCTCCACGGCATACTGGGGCGTGTCTGCTGAGGCCAGGCCCCACTCCCTCCACGACTCCAGCCATCTTCTGTCTTGGGGATGTCCCTCTCCCCTTTACTTAGCTGTCCTTCAGCCTGTCCCTGTGTTGTTTTCTGTGCATCTAATCAGAGCCACTTCTTGTTGGCGAATTCTAAATTCCCTCCTCTATTGTTACATCTCGGTGCTTTCTGATCCTTAATTTCAGGTCTAGCACAGCACTGTGAGCAGAATAAGAAACCCACATCCGCTTGTAAGAGCATGTAAGGAGCTCTGGTGACCGAGGATGGTGACAGTGGCTAAGGTAGAGTCCCTTGGGTCCTTTGCAGCTGTTCTGTGGCTGTCAGCATGAGAACAAGGGTGCCTCGCCCTGCCCCTCGGAGTTGTGAAGACACATGATGTTCTTTAAGAAGTGGATGACCAATTTAACTAATTGTGAAAATTAGGTTTAAATGAGATAATTTTATTGTACACTCAAAATTAAAAGATTCAGGGAATAGGCAAGTATCATGAAAATGAGGGAATGATGTGGTCTTTACTAATTAGAGTACCACATGGGTACATGGTTGGTTCAAAGCAGAGAAAAGTGCTTTCCTTTTTTTTTTTCCCCTTAAGTACTTTTTAGTTATAGTTGGACACAATACCTTTATTTATTTATTTTTATGTGGTGCTGAGGATCAAACCCAGGGCCTCCCATGTGCTAGGCGAGCGCTCTATGGCTGAGCCCGAGCCCCAGCCCCAGCCAGAGAGGAGTGCTTTTCTTATAACAACTTCAGTAAAGTGAGATTCATAACACAGAACATCTTAAAATTTTTAGGAACTTACACATACTTAAAACAAGCTGCCTATGTGATATATAGGCTTACATGGTACATGCAGAGCACAGACCTTATAAGTACACACTTAGAGATTATAAGCCTATTTTTCACTACGATTCTTATAGTTGAGATCCTTCCAGCTCTGAAAGGGGAAAAAGATGTTTTGGGTGAGCAACAGTCACCTAAAAGTTGAGGTACGAAAAGTCTCTTGTGAGGTCTAAAGGCATTTACCATATGGGCGATTCCAGGAAATAACACACTGTCTTCCAAATCTCTGACTAGAATTGCACAATTAAAAAGTTGGAATAAATGGTCACATTATAAATGCTCCTAAGTAAAAATGAGACAATCTTGATTACATCCGAGGAAAACCCACAACACAGACTTACATGCACGTGAGTCAGTTTTAGACCATGATGCCTCTCTATTTTCTTTTGCTGAGCTAGGATGGGAAGGCTAGTCTGCTATACAATAAAAAATGTCAGAAAGGCATCTTTCAACATATAGGAAATTAAGTTGGCACAATAGGCCACATAGCTGGCAGGCTGCCTGGGATCAAATTAACCAGCCATGAACAGCTGGATGACCTCAGCAATTACTCTTTGACCCCAGTTTCCACATCTGTAAAACAGAAATGATAATCATAGTGTGAATCTCACAGGGCTATCCTGATGATCTCAGGAGCTAACATCTGTGCGGTGCTTAGAACAGTGCCCAGCATGTAGCAGGCACTGGTAAGGAGGTAAAATAAAGCCCAGATGACTTCTTTCCTGTGTTTGTGGGAAGAATTTTAATCTCTTTAAATCAGCCTAACCTGTAACCAAAAGATTAAGTGATTTTAGACAACAGTAACCACTTTGGCTTAGCAGCACTGTCACTGATTCTGGAATGAATTCTTTTATTTTTACTGAGATCTTAGGAATGTATTTGTAATTTTCTATGAATTAGCAACACTTCTTTAAAAACATTTTTGAAAAATATTTGTTTTGCTCTTGCTTTTAAGACCAAAGACTGTCCAGGTTGGAACTTGAGTATCAATAAAACTGTAATAAATATATATATATATTTTAAAGTTGTAAGACCTATAAACATCCTATCAATTACAAAAAAAAAAAAAAAAAAAAAGAAAAAGTCTGTGATATTCTAATTTTCCTGATGGTGAGGAGATAAAATCTACTCTGGGTCCAATTTAGGAAGCTGACCCAACAATTAAATGTGATTCAAAATAATGGAACACCTGGCGAACCTGGAGCAAAAGAACAGCCTAAACTCATGTGATGGTGAATTGTAAGAAATCAAACAAATTTATAAAGTCCCCAAAGAAAGCCTGTTTTTTTTTTTTTTTTTTAAATAAATGAGAATAACCTTTAGTTTTCTCTGCTTTAAGGATGAAAAAACTAACTCAAGTTTTTTTCCCCCCAAATATGTTGCCACAACATTTTCCTCTGACCATTTCTGTTTTCCCTTTTCAATATTTTCCAAATTAAAAAAAATAAACTCTTCTTGATTTAGGGGGAAGAATGGAAGTTTGCTTAAATTTCAGCTTCCTTTTTGAAACAAGCTTTGCTAAGTCAGTGTGCTGCCCAGGGGAGCTGAGATACGCACTGACAAGGACTCATGTGGGCGGGGGTGCAGGTCAGCAGCAGGGCACTTGCCTGAGTTTCATCCCCAGCACCACACACACCGACGTGTGTGACAAAAGGTACACACCAACAACTGTAGAGTCATATACATTTGGTCCTGTGACTTTACTGTTTAAAAATTAAACAAAGTGGATGAAAATATTTTACAAGCCAAAATCTGGATTCGGTTTTAGTCTGTTTGTTCCTCCCAACACGGCTCAGTGGTTAGGGACTTGAGTTTCTTTTCTTTTTTTTTTTTTAAATATTTTATTAATTGCTGATGGATATTTATTTATGTATGTATGTATTTATATGTGGTGCTGAGAATCAAACCCTGTGCCTCACAGATGCCAGGCAAGTGCTCTACCACTGAGCCACAACCTCAGCCCCAGGGACTTGAGTGTCTTATCTGACTGTGGTGTCAGGACCATGTTGCTAACAATGCCTATTAAACCTGGATACTTGGGTAAGAAGCTGCTTTTTCTTTGGAGAAGAGGATGTCAAACCCTCACAGGATTACTCATATTCAGGCAATTCCATGACATTAAAGTCTTCCACCATCCTGGTAAGGATGACTAGACTGCAGAGTTGAGGCCTGTGGGCCAGACTTCCCAGCTGCAACCACTCAACATCCTCACCTGAAGATGGCCACAGCCAAACACAAGCCAGTGGGTGTGGTCGGGTGCCAGTAAAACTTCAGACACAGGTGCTGGCCAGCCCCTGGCCATGTGTGTTCACCCTTCAGTTAAGGTGTGATTGACAAAAGGTGATACTTGGCAACATGAATCTGAACAAGCCTTAAAAATATATGCTAAGGGCTGGGGCTGTGGCTCAGTGGTAGAGCACTTGCCTAGCATGGGTGAGGCACTGGGTTCGATCCTCAGCGCCACATATAAATTAATAAATAAATAAAGGTCCATCAACACTAAAAAAAAAAAAAATTTAAAAAATATGCTAATTACTATTGAGGAATTGAGATCACTCAGCATAAAAATGACCAGAGTTTGGTATTTCTCTTAAATCATCAATATATTTCCATTGTTTTCAAATATAGTTTAGAGCAATGACACATTTTCTGAAAGAGAATAGATTCTATTCATAAAGGACATTTATTCTCAAGAAATGAGGTCTGGGGAGGATGAAATATATACTTGGAAGATTAATATATAAATTAAATCTGTCATTATTTATTAAGTTTTGATAATTAGAGAAACTTGCAAATTTTGCGTATTTTAAATATCACTTTTTCTTTTTTTTGTTTTTTAAGTGCTGGGAATTGAACTCAGGCCCTCCTGCATGCTGAGCACAGGCTTCACCCTGAGCTACATAACTCCACTCCTACATCTTACCCCTCTGTAAGAAGTAAACCATGTTATATATCAGGCAATCGGAGAAGACCCCACTACTTGGCCTTTCTCATTTCTTGGTGACTTTCAATGGCAAAACTTCTACAGCCTTCATTGATTTAGGAGGCTGAGGGAAGCGCATCAGTCCCAGGTCAGCCTAAGCAAGTCATTGAGACCCTCAGCAACTTAATGAGACCCTGTTTCAAAATAAAACAAAATGGGCTTGGAATATGGCTCAGTGGTAAAGTGCCTCGGGCTTAAATCCCCGGTACCAAAAAAAAATAAAATAAAAAGAAGCCCAAAATAGCATCAGCAGGATTAGATCCTCAAGAACTTCATATCAAGGGATGGCAATTCTCCAAAGACAATAGTGAATGGCCAATAAGAACATGAAAAGATGTCTGGTATCATCATCAGTCACTAGGAAAATGAGAATAAAAATCAAAGTGAGATTTTTTTTTTTTTTTTTTTTTTTTGGTGGCATTCGGCCACTGAGCCACATCCCCAGCCCTGTTTCGTATTTTATTTAGAGACAGGGTCTCACTGAGTTGCTTAGGGCCTTGCTAAATTGCTGAGGCTGGCTTTGAATTTACAATCCTCCTGCCTCAGCCTCCCAAGCTGTTGGGATTATAGGCGTTCTCCACCATACCTGGCTCAAAATAATTCTTGACATTCACTAGGAAAACTATAATAAAGGCAAAATCACAGAGATTAACAAGTGTTGACAAGAATGAGGAGGAACTGGAACCACCTTGTACTACTGGTGGGAATATAAGTGACTGTCACTTTGAAAAACAGTCTCAAAAGATTCAATTTTGAGTTACCACAGGAGCCAGAAAATCCATGAGAAGGAAAAGCGTGTACACAAAATTCGTACATGAACTTTCACAGCAGCATTATTTTTAATAGCCCAAAGGTGCAAACAACCCAAATGCCCTTTAACTGGTAACTATGTAGACACAATGTGCTGTGATCTACACAGGTTGTGTATCTGTTATCAGAAATGCTCTGTACCAGAAGTGTCTGGGATTTCAGATTTAATATTTGCATGGACCCAAGTCTAAACATGAAATTCACTTATGTTTCATATCCATTACATACATAGTCTGAAGATAATTTTATACAGTATTTCTAGTGTGCCTGCGTTTTGACTGTGACCTGTCACATGAGTCAGGTGAGGAATTTCCCTTTGTAAAGTCATGCTGGCACTCATAAAGTTTCATATTGTGGAACATTTTGGATTTTCATATTAGGGATATTCAATCTGAACAATGGAACATTATTCATTCATGGGAAGAAATGAAGTATTGATATATACTACCTGATGAATAAACTTCAACATCCCTATACTGAATGAAAGAAACCAGTGATAAAAGACCACATGTTGTATGACTCCATTTACATGGAATTCCCACCAGAAACAGATTCACAGAGGTAGGAAATAAGCTGTTGCAATATGGCAGAGGTTAGGGTTAAATGGGAAGTGACTGCTAACAAATGCTAAGTTTCCTTCTGGGGTGGGTCGACTGTGGCGATCCTGCACAACTTTGTAAACATACTAAGATCACTTCATTGCACTTATTCACTTTGGGATGAACCCAGGGCCTCCTGTGTGCTACCACTAAGCTACATCCCCAGCCTGAACTGTATACTCTTAAGTGGGTGAGTTATATGTAAATCGTTCCTCAAGTGAGCTGTTGTAAAATAAATGCTAAAACTTTTCACATTTCAAAAAAGAACAAAAGAGAATTTACAGTAATGACTGTCAGTCACTGAAATAAAAACCTCAATGGGACCAGCAATCAGAAAATAGAAATTTAAAAACACCATTTACAATAGAACACACACACACACACATACACACACAAGTGTCTAAGGTGAATTTATAAAAATGTGTAAGACTTCCCCAATAAAAATATAAAAAGAGTGCAGAGAGAAATTAAAATGTCTCACATAAAGGTTATACCATTTTCATGGATTAGAAGATTCAATATCAAGATGTCAATGCACTCCTGGTCAAAATCCCAGGAGACTTTTTTTTTTTTTTTTTAAATTTTTTTTAGTTATCAGCAGACACAACATCTTTGTTGGTATGTGGTGCTGAGGATCGAACCCGGGCCGCACACATGCCAGACGAGCGCACTACCGCTTGAGCCACATCCCCAGCCCCCCAGGAGACTTTTTAAAGTGGAAATTGACAAAATGATTCTAACATATATGTAAATGCAAAAATTCTAGAACAGCCAAGACAATCTGGATGAGAACAAAGCTGAAGGATTTAAGTACTAGATACCACAATGTGCAATGTAGCCAAGTAATCAAGACAGTGTGATATGGTTAGGGACAGCGAACAGCCAAGTGGCCCAGTCATCACCCAGGTGACCTGTTAGAAAGACAAATAACTGCAAGAGGAACCGCCCGAAAAAATGAAAGTGCAGTACAACATGAAAAATGGCAGCTCTTAGCTGAATGTCGGGGGTGGAAGAAATGCTGACTGAGAATGTTGGCATTGCCCCTGTCTGAGGGACGCTGGATGTGCAGCGACAGGTGACGCCCCCAAAATGTCAACCTAACAGAAGAAAGTGGCTGTAATAAAAAGGATGAAGACGTTTCAGGGGAAAAAAAGGCCAGAAAAAATGCCCTTCACATTAAAGAACTCCTGACGAGATTTCCCATCACTGAAATCACGAAGGATAAAATGTGGGAACTGATCATGATATTGTGAAACACATATTTGGTCTTTGTCCAGTTTCCCAATATACAGCTCCAAAAGTCCCCAGAATCCCAGTCTGGAGCTGCGTGTCTTTCGTGTGCCCATGAGCTGACTGATGGCTGGGGGCTCCTGCGTCCCTCAGGCAGGGGCTGGTTGCTAGGACAGGGCAACAATTTCATCAATCACTTCTCTAAGAATGCAGAAGGACTGGGCTCCGGGAGCTTCCAGCAGCGGGACAGAAGGAGGTTCCTGCAGGCCATGCGTCTGGGGAGGGCATGGAAGCTCCTCACCTCTTCCTGTCCCACCTGGCCCTAAGTGTGTGCGTCTGTACCTTCACAGTATCCTTTACAATAAATGGGTAATAAGTGTTTCCGGGTTCTGTGAGTCACTCTAGCAAATGAGTCAAACCCAGGAGGAGGTAGTGGGAACTGCAACTTATAGCCACCTGGCCAGAGAACAGGTAACAACTTATTACTTGTGACTGGCTCTGAAGTTGGGGGACTGAGCCCTCAACCAGTGGGGTCTGTTACTATCTCCAGGTAGATAATGACAGAGTTGAATTGAAAGAGAGGACACCCCAGCTAGTTCACTGCAGAATTGCCTGCTTGGTGTATAGGGTTTGGTCATATAAGTGTTTGCGCTGGAGAAGAGTAGATACTGAGTTGATTTTTTTCCCTTTATGTCTCAACAATCCAAATTTAAGAGAGTATGACACTGTGCTAAAGCAAAGAGAAAATGCTCACTCCATGTTCCAAGCTGTATGGGAAAGCAGTGTAGTTAAAATTACTTGATAAACTTTTTACCTATAAAAGCACTTTAATTTGCAATGTTTCTAATTATTTAAATTACAGTGTGCTTAATTAAATATTAGTTCTATTATTTTTTACTTCCCTATACACTCATAAATAAGATTATTTTAAACATTCTGACAAACATTTTTAAAGGTCACAAAATGATAACTTTCTCCATTAAATATCAAGAATGACAACGTGGTTTCCACTTGCAGAGATATCTTCATTACAATGAAAAGCAAGACTGCTATATTTAAAATTAACACAGTAAGTGTGCCATTTGAGAAATTAGGAAAAGAATAAGAGTGACCTCAAAGACAGAGAGGAAACAGACATCCATGAAACAGAAAACAAAGATACAACGGAGAGAACTGAACAACTGTCTCAAGAATAATCAAGGAAAGAGCTAGGGGTGTAGCTTGGGGCAGAGTACTTGGCTAGGATGTGTGAGGCCCTGGGCTGCCTCCCGAGTTTAAAAAAAAAAAATCAAGGAAAAGTGCATATTCTTACAAATTCACATCACCTGCTTTATAGAAGAGGGTAATGCTGATGAAAAATAATTGCTGTTGCTTTGAAATTCTCAACTAAGTGTGAGCCCGTGGACCAGCACTGGGGCGTCTTCGGTCTTTGATACTTCAGATGCCACAGGCTCACTGCCTCATCCGTCTTCAGGCTGTGGCCATCGTCCTTTAGGCCTGGCCGGCCCACCATAGTTGACAGCAGCAATGCAGGCCCAGGTGGCCCACTCCCTAGCCGTCCAAGGGGAAAGTAACACGCACCAGGCCTCACTCCTGGGTCCTCCTTGGGCTCCTGGGCAAGGTGTGCTCTCCACCAGGTGCACAGATGCCTGCCCAGCTCCAGGGTGGCCGCCTCTGCAAGCTTGCTCCACCTTGCTTGGCTGGGAAGCACATGCTGGGGATAAGGGAGTCCAGGTGGTCACCCCTGCAGGCTAATTCTTACACCCCGAAATTGGTGACCATCATGTTATCACCTCCCAGAGGGATGCTGCACCTGCGCACAATCTGGAGAAATTCATTGGGGGGGGGAGGGCTGGGGGGAATGAGGTGGTGGACCCACAGTTCGGTGTGGACGATGTCTCTGGAATCTCCCTTCTCCTTGACCTCCAGACACCTGGTGCTTATGGTCAAGACCCTAGTGAGATCATTTCTACGGACACTGGTCATTGCCAATCACCACACCTGCTGGCCCCAATCTGCCATTAACAACAAATAACCTGTCATTCCTTCTCAAAAAGACCTCCATCTTTGGGACCCCATGTTCTTCCTCTTCAGTGACCTTTCCCGGCTGGCCTCTCCTCTTCCCCTGGCCTCAGCGAAGTGCTCCAGAGTTCGGGGGTGAAGAACTCTGAGTCCCGGCGACCCAGGTGGGGCGAGCCGCTGGCTCTGGAGCCTCACTGTGAGGCCACGGCACAGCTGCCTCAACTCTACCCCCAGGGCCGCGGCGAGAACTGAAGGCCAGCGCTGCCCGCAGAGGATACTGGTCCCCGCCCAGAGCAAGCACTTGTCCGCTGTTCCTGCTGCCCGGGATCGCAGGCCGGCTGGGGCCCCTCACAGGAAAAAGCGGCTTCAGCAAGCGCAGGCGCACTGCATGAGGTCGCCGCTGTCCCAGAGCGCAGGGACCCATAGCAGCGGCCAGTGGCTGCAGAGGGGCGGGTGACTCATTTTCTCTATCCCCCCATCAGTCCACCATACAGCCGAGGGGGTCACAAGTGAAAGCAGCTGCTGACCTGGCCCTGCAGACTCCCCAGCCAGAAGAAGACCCGAGGAGGACCGTGGAGAGGGCGGCGTGGGGAAGATGCGCGCTCATGGGGACAAGTCCTGGAGGCTTGGGGAAAGCCCGAGGGCGGAGGACACAGAGCTGCCCACGCCCTGCTGCCTCTGCGCTAGAATTCCTGCTTCCACACAGGGCAGACCAGGAAGGACCGCCATGGCCTTCTGGAGGAAGTAACGCACCCCCCAGCCACGTGGGAGAAAAATGTCACCCAACCAGACACACGCAGAGCTCAGAAGCGCAAGGTCCTGCTAGAGGGCACGCTGGTATAGCTCCTTTCCTTCCATCAGAAGCTGTTGAAACAAACCTTTCATGCCAGACGCCTGATGTGGGGGCCATCACTAGGCCATCTCCTAACAGCTGTGCCCTCTCCTCCCTGGCATTCCTTGGCTAAGGTGCCAGGGAAGGCTTTCTGGGAGCTGGGCGTGGGTGTGTGATCCAAACTGGACTATGAGACCCGAGGGGTTGTGTGCTGGGGCTTCTGGGCAAAGGTTTCCTCCTTTGTAAAAGAGTACATCTGAGAAGAAATCCCCTTTCCTGCTTTTGGAGACCATGGGAAGAGAGGTGATGCTCAGACTGGCAGCCATCTTAGTACCATGAATGAGGAAATGGGCATGACGCTGAGAATAAGGAACCTAGGTTCCCCCGATTAACTGGGAACCTGTTACTCCTGGCCTTATGTGGAACAAGCAGCATGCTGTTGCTTAATCATTGTTGGCTGTATACTTTGTTACTTTTAGGCAAAAGGATCCTAAATTATTCACAGAGCAATGGGTGAACTAATGTCAGCTGGGATGTCTAAATGGGAATATCCACAGCTAGAAATCAGCCATAGTTCTGCGGCAGCTCTGGCTTTACTAGTGGACTTCAACCCAAAAGACACAGTGAGGGACTGGGACTGTAGCTCAGTGGTACAGCGTGTGCCTGGCATGTGTGAGACACTGGGTTCAATCCTCGGCACCAGAGAATAATAAATAAAGGTATATAAAACAAAGAACACTATTAAAATAAAAAAAGACACGGTGAATGAAAGTTTATAAGATTTACAATCAAACTATGAGCACCAACACTGAAAGGCAGGAAAAACCACACAATAAAATCTTCTTGGAAAACAAGAAAAATATTGTCTACCTTTGGCCACTTTTTTTTTTTTAATTAGTTGCCACTACTCTTCTATATAGGGAATTTAAACAGATGCAGGATGGTATTTTAGTCTAAAATTTCATTCACAACGAAATGAAAACTTGCAAGTCAAAAGAAGTTAATATCAGCCTCCCAATCATCATCTCGTACTGAGGTGCTATTTTATCCTGGAACTGTTGTAGCCCCGTGGAAATCTAGTAACTGTGAGGCCGCGTGTATAAGCAAAAGGATATCTTGAAACAAAAAATGTGAAACCAAAGTTATTTCCATTCCCTCCGAATAAGACACACATCCACATGAAAGAAACTTCGCCATCGAAACATATTTTCCTTACTGAAACTGGAGTTTCAAGCCGTGTTTATAACAACACTGTTGCTGTGGAAATAGTTGATTCACGGCTGGATAAAGCAAGGTGTGGAGCCGAAGTCTTATTTAAACAGTGGCAGGACCCATAAAACATTAAAAAGGCACCCTGAATGGCAGTGAGTCAGAGCGCCATATGTTTTAATGTAAGGGTCACACTTGGTTTTTTTCCCCTGATGACACAAATGGGACGTTTCTTATTAATTTCACCCTGTTTGGAACCCTACAATCATCCTACCTACTCCCCCAAACGTCCTGGGTTTTGCGTCTGTGTGTTGTTACCTGCGGGTGCTGGAGCAGTGCCCCAGGTCAGTCCCCAGAGCACTCGAGCTAGGATCCAGCCACCGTGCACAGCTGCATGAGGCCCCATCACACTGGCTGCAGCCCACCTGTCACCTACAGCTTAAGGAAGCGCCAGAAATCATGAGTCCAGATGGACTTCGCCCAGCTGGCCCCACTCCATCCTGGCCGCTGATGGTCAGGGTTTCGCAACCACTTTGAAGGCCCTGGGCCGGGCTGACTTTGGGACCCTGCGCTCCTCTGCTTTTCCTCCCCACGTTCCAGACACTTCTTCAAACCCACAGACCCCTCTTTCCTGTCCTTTCCTTCTGGTTTTCTGAATGTTTCCAAACACTCTGAGGCTGAAATCTTACCCCTTATACAATAAAACACACTCAACAGTTTTGAAAATGAGGGCGACGTTCGGGGCTATAAAAAAAACGGACCTTTCTTGGCAGGCAATGGCAACAGCCAAGTGGCTCTGTAAATAGAAATCCGCTCCCCCGCCTGCAGCCCAGGGTGTGGCCGCCCTCCGCTGCTGCACAGAAGATCGATTCATACCAGCAGAACCGGAAAAGTCACCACCAAGAGCCACTGTGGAAGCAGCAAGAGCCAAGAGTGCCACGCAGAGCCCGTTTCCCTCGGTGACTCAGGAAGCACTCCTGCCAGGCCACGGCTTGCCCACCTCCTGCGGCTCAGAATGTAGGTCAGGCTCCAGGCTCGAACCTCGGGGCCAGGGTGAGAGGCCAGAGCAGGAGCCAGGATTCCCCGGTTGCAGGGAAGCCCCTCTGCTCGGCCGGGCTTTGGGCCTGGCCTGCCCTCCACTGAGCCTCTGCTGCCACAGGCCATGGAGTGCCCGCAGCCACCCTGTACCTTCTCATCAGGGTGCCCAGGATGACAAGTTAGGTTTCTGAATAATGGATGGTTGGCTCACCCAGCTCGGTGGACACCAGAGACCCGGTGGCAATTTCCCCCATCTTGGCCACTCCATCGTAGTAGGCTTTTCCTGCGAGGATCATAGCTAGACAGCAAAGGGAACACACAAAATCGTCACTTAGACAAGGAAAGGAGGAACTGACACAAGTTTTCTTTCAAACATCCCAGGTCCCTCCTGGCTATGGCAAATGTGGCCTGGAGGCGGGACTCATGCCTGATGGCTGTGCTGGTAGCCTCTGCCCACAGCAGAGCCCCATCAGATCCTCATCTGGGACCAGCCTAGGAAACTTCAGCAATAGGAGCCAGAGGTCCAGAGAAGGCCCTGGCCACTCCTGGCACCAGTTCCAGAGCAGATGTGCCCGACACCCAATCAGGATTGGGAACACATCTACTCCAGCGAAAACTCTTTTCCCAGATGGTTATTCTATAGCACTACAGGTCAGCAACATTATTAGTTAGGAGGACTTGAGTGGGGAGTCTAAGAACCTGGTCCTTTGATGGTACGTTTTTTTTTTTTCTATTAAAAAAGACATTTGAAATCACAAAGAGCCAGCATATTTGCTACCGGGGAAACCTATGAAATTTGAAATATAGTAGCAACCCCCCCCAAAAAAAAAACCAGAATTATTTAGGGGGGAGAACCCAACAAAACAGAATGCTCCTCCTCCCTTTTTGGCAGAAACAGAAAAATGTTTATTGCCATATGAGCTGGGTTCGAATTATTTTAAAAACATTTCCCCCTTCAAACTGATTTTGAAGACTAAACTATGACTCCATGACTTCTGTGGACAAGTTGCATATCCTTTCTGAAATGAGGTTGTTCATCCATAAAATGCCCTAATGATGAGAGTGTCTGATGAAAAAATGGCAGCTGCTCCCTGGGCCCAGTGGCCCACACCTGTAGTATCAGCTCCTCAGGAGGCTGAAGCAGGAGGATTGCAAGTTTGAGACCAGCCTGGGCAACTCAATAAGACCCTGTCTTGAAATAAAAACTTCTACCCAGGGCTAGGCAGATAGCTCAGTGGTTCAGCTTTCCTGGGTTCAATCTTTAGGACAGAGGAGTGGGAAACGTGGCTGCCGATGGCAGGGGCCAGAGCAAGTGCAGCTTAAGAAGGAAGGTGCTCGACAAGCCGGCCTTGCCACGATACCTTGTAGGTGATTTTGGAGAAAATAATTTATTTTACTTTACTCCAAAGATTAGTTTCATACATAGAAACTGGCTTCTCCTGCAGCTTTAGGTATGGCAGGATTTTAGAACCCAAAGGACCCCCTGTCCAGTCACCGCCTTTACCAAGAGGACAATGAGAGGGTGTCCCAGCTGCTTTGCCTACTTCATAACCAGCATATTCTTAAAGAGTGGATTTAAAAATATATATGTATTATATGTAAAGATGGCTATATTCTATTTTTGATGAAAACAAAACCAGATGCATATCAAAGACACAATGACCACAGTTGTATCAACATCTATATTTATGTAACTATTCTAAAGATAGCCGGGAAAGGCCCTAGTAAAAATGTTAATTTTTTTTAAATTAGTTGTTGATGAATTTTTAAAAAATTTATTTGTATGCGGTGCTGAGATTTGAACCCAGGGCATCACACATGCTAGGCACGGAGTCTGCCACTGAGCCACCCACGGGGGAGTTGGTGGGGTATAGCTCAGTTGGTAGGGCACTTGCCTCAAACGCACAAAGCCCTGGGTTCGATCCCCAGCACCATCACCCCCACACACACGGTAGGAGGGGGCAGAGAGTTACATCAGGTCCAGCTGAAGGCCAAAACAAATAACCCAATTTTATGACAAATTTATCTATTATTGTAGACATTTAAAAATTTTAAGTTACAGCATTTACTATGTCTGTATAGAAGTTCAGGAAATGCAGTGTTCTGCTGTACAATTATTTTATATGACTGGGGATAAACTTAAAGCATAATTACAAAAAGAACAACAGCAATTACCATTTATATGACTTTTCAAGCCATTACTTGGTTAATCTACCCTATAATGTCAATGGGAATGTTATCAGCCTCTCTTGTGAAGGGGAGTGGGGTGGAGATATCCTGGGAGGTCCCCAAGGTCAGCAGTGAGTCAGAGACAGCCACACAGCTCCAACTCCACTTCCTTAGGCCTAAACTGTGGTGCTTTTTGACTCTCTGGTCTTAGCTGGGATGAGAAAACAGTGACTCTACCTCAAAACATGGTGCATGACCAGTAAACTGTCAAGTTAATATATGCATTTTAGAATGAAGATTTTAAATTGTAGAGTACTGATAAGCTGAAAAGCCAGTTAGTGGGAGAACGGCATGCAGGATTGCACAATATTTAAACAAAATTTCTGGTTTGCATCCCCACGTGAAATCGAAAAATTTCATTAACTGTTGACTTACATTTAAAGCCATGTAATCTTGTCAGTCTTAAAAAATGTATTTGCTTTTATGATAAAATTAACTTTAAAATTATATAACTTGCTGGGCACCGTGGTGCACGCCTATAATCCTAGCGGCTCGGGAGACTGAGGCAGAAGGATCACAAGTTCAAAGCCAACCTCAGCAACCTGTCTCTAGATAAAATATATAGAAGGGCTGGAGATGTGGCTGCTTGGTGGTTAAGTACTCCTTGTTTCAATCCTCAGTGCAAAAAAAAAAATATTATAAAATTTTATATATATTATAAAATTATGTATATAATAAATGTATCTAGAACTAATAATAAAGTAACATTTTAATAATTTTGCCTCCTTTTGGGAACACAATTCTTATTGTGTTTCTACTACTTATTGTTTAAGGAAAGAGGCATATTTGTTCCACTTTAGTGGCTGGTAAACTATTTCATCACACTAGATAAACTATATACATACCTCTACCAGCTAAGTTTTCCTTAAAATAGTTTTGTTGGGTTACTTGCCCTGTTCAAAAGCCTTTAATGGCCTCCCTTGGCCAGTAGGGTAAACCCATGCTCCCTGGAGATCATGGTAGATTTTTACAGTAATGGCCTTCAATGAACCACACCTCCCAGAATTCCATCTGTGTGGTTCCCAGCCACACTGAAGGTAGGTTGGCCATGTGACTTGCTTGCTTTGACCAGTGTGGCATCGGCAAGCACCAGAGATGCTTGATTGGTGCTAGGTATTGGTGCTTATATTCTCGGGACACCACCGCTGTGGTGTGAGGAACCAGTGTGGTCTCACTGAAGGGAAAGACCTCGTGAGGAGAGAGCTAGCCCAGTTCCCAGCCTTGATCTGGGGCTCAGCGGATTGCAGCTGCAGAAGTGAGTTCCAGGTGTCTGAGAACTGTCCTGCCTTCACAGAAGAAATCACAAACTGCTGTCCAAAGCCACAAGTCTGAGGACGGCTTGTTGTACAGCAACTGTGACTATGATGGATTCAAATGCATACACAAGCCAGCCCTTCCACCTATTCCGCACCAGCCGTATCCAGGCCGGCCGGACCCAGGGTTTGGCCTGGACGCTGTTTTTCTGAGTGACACAGCGGGCGCCTGCTGGAGCTCAACATCTGTTGGCCAGTGAAGCTCCCGCACGGCCTCCTGCCTGCTCCAGTCCACAGCAGCCCCCGCTGACCAGCCTCCTGGGACACGGTGTCCACACGGCTCTTATTCATTCAGTGTTCTCCATTTTATAATCGGCTGACTGCACATCTGGCCGGCATCCTCAACTCTACTCCAAATCCCCACCAACAATTTTATAAATATTTAAAATTTCTCAGTGGCTTTGGCAAAACTATGGCCAGATGGACTGCAGAAACTCTGGGAATGCTTGCGAATTAGTGAATCTTCTCCAGGAGGTGTTAAAGTGAGAAGTCTTGCTGGCAGGACGCCACTCTGTGGGCAGCTCCCTGACCTACCTTGCAATTCCGCCTCAGAGAGGCAGGGGAAAAAAACACCACCCCTCTGTGGGCCACAGTGATCTCCTTCACAAGGACGTCTACAGCAATGACTCTGGGGCTTGTGATTAAGCAACCACCCAGGGAGAGACAGCAATGCCAGGCGGGCTCTTGCCCTCTGAAGGAGGGAAGGCGCCTGCAGACGGCACTGAGGCTGGGGGTCAGGGGGCTGGGGGTCCCCGACCTGCTGCCCTTCCTGACACTGAAAGTGTCAGGCAAAGCAAGCTCGGTGACGAAGTAAGGAAGCGGTTTCCTTCTCTGATGACTACAGCAACAATGCTCCCTGTCACCCACGGTCCAGCCAGCACATCCCCCTTTCCTGGGCTGCCTCTGCTAAGGGACACAGGCCACAGGTTTATTTTTGAAATATCAACAGGGAGCACGGTGGGGTGTGGCGGAAGAGAGAAGGAAGGGGTAAGTTAAAAGCCACTTGATCTGAAGTGGCTGAAACTTGATCTGAAGACTTCTTCAGATTTAAACCACTGGAAACTAAAGTTTTTACTTATGTTTCTTGACGATCCTGGTGAACCAGGGTAGAAGGTGAACCCGGAGTGTGGATATCTGGGATGGGTGGGTAACACCAGCCATACAGGAAGAATTGTCTTGACCATGTCAGAATGTGGTGATTGTCAGCGCCTTAAGATCTTAAGGTGATTATGCTTGAATTATAATAGCATCTATTTTTTAGCAGGGAAACACATGCTTACCTGCATATCAGTTTTCTCAATGAAACTTTGAGTTTGTGAACAACACTAGTTCACAGAGAGGCAAATGTCAACACTCAAGTTTATTTTTAAATGAATGAGAAGCTTGTTTATTTTGAAATGAGAATCTAAGTCCAAACTCTGTATGTTTTTCCATTTGGACTAAAACTACTAGTTCTCATGTTATTTCCAAAAGTGCTACATTTAAAGGCAAGAAAATCTTTGATATAAAAAAAAAGCAGAAAAATTCCTGTGTGCAGGACATGAACATGCATAATGTTTTAAATACACATTTTATATGTTTATTAGTCCACGGAGAATTTGGTTTAAAAAGGAAAAAACACACTGAGGGCAATGATGTAGAAGACTGAGCCACGTCAACAAAGCCCGATTTGAAGGTTAAAATGAGCCTGGCAGTCGCTGCATTCCGGTTCAACTCGCCTCATTTCATACACACTGAAGTCATCGTGCACTATCACTGCACAGTTCTGTGGATTCAATTAATTTTGCCATTTAAAGCTGTTTTAAACATTCAATGTTAAGCATTTAAAAATAAGTAAACTATTTACTGAATAACTTTTACATGGGCTTTACATTTATCAATGTAGAAAAACAGACTTACCATTAACAGCTTTTTCATAATTTTTTCCTAGGTTTATTAAATTTCGCAGCCCCGGGTTAAACTGTTCCATAACATTCTGACAAACAAACAAACAAAGCAAAAAAATTAATAAACAGCAGACCAAGCAATCTTCAGATTTTGCCACTGTGTGGCCTTGGATACCTGTGTGTGCTTACCAGTCGAGCCCCCAAAGTCACACATGTGGACTTAAAAATCACGAAGAGCCCATATTTCTTACCTGATGGAGCAGGTGGCAAGGTGTGTGTAACCCTGGCCGTTCTCACCTGTGCAAGGGCTGCTTGGAACCTACTATAAACGGAGCAAGCGGGCGACAGACATTCACAAGCCTGCCATGTCCTTTTACAGGGACTATGGTCCCAGAGGCGAGGGTGCCCTCTTGGGTGTAAGTGGATTGCTAATCGCTGTCACTCTAGTGTGAAGAGACGGGCTTCAGCTGCTCAACCCGCTACCTGAACTTAATTCACAGTCAAGGGCAGTGTTTGGGCTGCCCCGTGAATAGAACCTTCCAGGAGAGCCTGAAAGACAGGCAGATGACTCCTGCGGCGTGGACTTCATGAGGGGAGGACAGGGCACTGTATTTGGTCCATCTGGGAACAATGAGCTACACAGCGTTGACCATCCCACGTGGACTAGGGGAATCTCTCTGCCTCTTCTCCCCAGGTGTGTACTACCCGACATTCAGTGGGGACAGATTCTTCACACCCCGCAGAAGTAAAAGTTTCTCGATTGCTACCGGGAACAGAGAGCGCGTGGAGACTGACAGTCACCGAGCAGTGACCAGCTCGCCTCAGCCTTCCCCATTCTCACCCTTCGCTCCAGAATGCTTCCAGCCAAGCGCCTTTTCTCCTGCATGTCACCAGAGTCCAGAATGTTTTGTTTTCCCAATTTTAGATAGTAACTGGCTTCTTCCTACAGTCCACGAGGACCTAGCTCTCCACACCACTCCACTCTCCCTCTCTTAGTCCTTTTAGATAATCACATGGCAATGTTCTGGTGAATCAATAGTCAGAGTTTAATATGACTTTATAAATATTGGTCACAATTGAAGAATACACTAAAGATTACATTTCTTGGGGAAGCCTTTTTCTTATTTCTGAGATCAATAATTGTCTGATCTTACCCCTGCCTGCCATGCTCCGTTTTCTAGGTATCTTCAGCTCTCCCCCATGCTGTCTAGCAAAGACATACCAACACTGTTTCTCAAATATATATAACTGTCAGTTAACCTTCCATTCCATTCCCCCCAGAACCCCTCCAAGGACTCTGTCCTCCTGCTCAGCCTGTCCCCCTGTGGCCTTGCGTGTCCTTCTCTGGTTGCCTGGGGTGTTAAGAGCTCTCATTACCTGGGTCCACACCCTCCTTCCCCTCCTTTCTCCAGGAGAACATTCTCTACAACTGATCTAAGAAATTTTGTGCGAGAGGTAAGTTTGTGTCCCCATGTGTCTGAAATTACCTTTATCTTTTTGTTTGGAGTGTAGTAAGAAGACTGAACAACTTTCCTTACATTTTAAAGATCCAGCTCTGGTCTTTAGCATTTAAAAAAAATTTTTAATGTGTTCTTTTTAGTTATACGTGACAATTGAGGGTATTTTGACATATTATACACACGTGGAGTATAACTTTCCATTCTTGTGGTTGTACATGGTATGGAGTTTCACTGATCATGTATTCATATACGAACATGGGAAAGTTATGTCTGATTCATTCTGTCTTTCCTATTCTCCCTCCCTTTCCTTCATTCCTCTTCGTCTAATCCAATGACCTTCTATTCTCCCCCCCACACTTTATTGTGTGTTAGCATCCACATGCATATCAGAGACTATTTGGCCTGTTTTTTTCAGGATCGGCTTATTTCACTTAGCATGATAGTCTCCAGTTCCATCATTTACCAGAAAATGCCATAATTTCATTCTTCTTTATGGCTGAGTAATATTCCATCATCTATATATACACACACATTCTCTTCATTCATCTATTGAAGGGTACGTAGGTTGGTTCAATAACTTAGCTATTGTGAACTGAGCTGCTATAAACATTGATGTGGCCACGCCACTACAGTATGCTGATTTTAAGTCCTTTTAGTATATAGCATTCAGTTTTGCTACTGAGAAGTCATCTGTCATTTCCTCTGTGTCTTTTGCCTCCTCTTAAAGCTTACTTCTGGAAGCCACTTCTTTATCCCTATGTTGTTAAGACCGAATACTGTTCTGCCTCAGTGTGGGTGTTTTTCCATTTATTTTACTGGACACTGGGGATGTTAGCCATAAGGAAAATCAAGTCCTCTAAGTCTGGAAAATGTTCCTGGTCTTATTCTTTCTGGAACTCTGATGAGGATTTTACACAACCTGGATTTATTCTCTCATCATTTTATCTTCTGATTTTCCCCTTTGTTTTTATATTTTACATCTGACAAATATCCTCAACTTCATATTCCAACTCTTATAGTACTTTTAAGCTATGTTGTCATATTTGAAATTTCTAAGAGTACTTTAAAGTTCCTTGCCTGGTCCTTTTATAAAGCACCCACCCGATCTTGGTTTATGAATGTGGTATCATCTCTTATCTGAATAACAGTGGACTGTGGTGTTTAATTCCAGTTCTCCACATCATCTCCTGATTACTGTCCCCATTGTTTACTGTCCTCTAGCTCCGGGGGTCCTCCATGGCCAGTTCATGTTGCGAGTAAAGCCCTCACTCACTCACCAGCAGGGAGCTGTGCACGCCGGTGGGTCGGCCACAGACAGCAGCCAGGACCACTGGGCTTCTCCACAGAAGATCCTGGTTTCCTCTCCTTGGGTGGGAAGTGGGGATTGGCTGACTGAGAACCCTGCTCATCCTAAGCCGATTTGTTCCAATTTTTTTTTTGTCGGGGTCGAACCCAGGGCTTTCTGAATGCAAGGCAGACGCTTTGCCACTGAGCTACATCCCTTTATTTTTTTATTTTTATGAGGTGCTGAGGATTGAATCCAGTGCCTCACGTGTGCCCGGCAAGCACTTTACCTCTGAGCCACAACCCCAGCCCCTTGTTCCAAGTTTTACCCCTGGTGTTTCCAGACCAGCGCTCTCGGCTCCGGATCTGAGATTAACTTTCTGGTCGGTCAGGCAGAGGAGCTAGTGCTGCGGTGGGCAGGAAGGAAGGGGACCTGGGAGGCCAGCTAGCCACACCCCATCCCAGGTTCCCATCCCAACCCCCCCATCTGCAGGCTGGTCCTGAGCTTCTGGGGTTTGGGGAGAAGTGGCTCAGTCCTGCCCAGGGCAGCAGATCCTGCTCAGCCAGCCACTGCTCCTCCATCCACAGTCTGTTCCCCCAAATCCCTACAGGACTCCCGCCCTGCAACGGATGTTTCCTTTTCAGGTCCCTTTGTACTTCAGATTTACATTTAAAAAAAAAATCCTTTACCATCGTTATTGTGTGCAAGAGGAGGAAACAAAAAACACGAGGCGCCTCTTCCCCGTCTCCCAGGAAGCCCACTTGTCCTGTGTTACTGGGCGGGCAGCTGTCCTGGGCCCAGGTACCACAGCAGTCAGGAGGCCCAGGCCAAGTGACCCCCGCCTCCTGCAGGACAGCAGAGCCTCAGTACTGGACGCCTGTCGCCATAGCTGCTTTTTCTGTGATCTCCTATCAGTTCTCTTTTTATTTTGAAATAAAGTTATAATTTTAAAATAGTTTATGACTCACAAGGAGTGGGATGGCCAGTTCCCAGGCATGCTTCCTCCAGCATCTTCAATGATGTCTTCTATGGCTGCAGGGAACCCAGGGAAAGGACACCCCGGTGACACCAGTAGCCCCACTATAGACCTTCTTTGGATTTTTCCAGTTCTCATCTCACCTTTTATTTGGTGGGGGGTGTTTCATTATTTCTATGAAATTTTATCACCTGTATGGATTGGTACAGCCCTCACCTCAATTATACAGGACTGTCCATCAACACAAAGACTCCTTTGTATGTCCCTTCCTAGTCATACCCTCCCCACGCATCCTAGAGCTCCATCTCTAACCTGGTCATGGGGAAGACCTTGAATGAATGGCATCCTACAGTTTGTGACCCACTGAGATTGGCCTTTTCACTCAGCATAATGTCCTTCAGACACATTCCATGTATTGGCGTATTAACAGTTTATTCCCTTCTTTTTTACTTACTAGTATTCCACGGTACGGGTGAATCTTAGTTTGTGTATCAATTTACTGTTGGAAACCATCTGAGTTATTTTCAGTCACTAGCTATTCCAAATAAAGCTGATATGAGCCATCATGGGTGGGTTTTTGTATGAACACAAGCTTTCGTATCTCCAGGACAAATACCCAGGAGTTCAGCGGTTGCGTCATGGGCTAGGTATATGTTTAACTTTATAAGAAACTGCCAGGCTTGCTCCCGGGGTGGCCGCACCATTTTACATTCCTATCAGCAATCAAGGTGAGCTCAATAATTTTAAAAATTAATAATTTCATTAAAAAATGGTCACTTTATGGGGCTGGGGTTGTGGCTCGGCGGTAGAGCACTCGCCTTGCACAGGTGGGACCCTGGGTTCGATCCTCAGGACTACATAAAAATAAATAAGTGAAATAAAGATATTGTGTCCAACTACAACTAAAAAATATTTTTTAAAAAATGGTCACTTTTTTTTTTTTTTTTTTTAATGGTAATGGGGTTTGAACCCAGGGCCTCTGCATGCTAGACAAGGGCTCTACCACTGAGCTATAGTCCCAGCCAGGAAATGTTCACTTTCTAATTAAAAGATAAAACTATCTTAAGGAAATCTGGCTTAAAATTCTTGTAATATTCTTAGAAGGCCGAGTCTAGGCCATAAAGAGGAAACCAATGCTAAGTTAGCACCGTCCTACTGTGTGGAAGAGGTCACACAGAAACCCAGGTCTGTTTTCTTAAGCATGCTCCTTACCCAATAAGGGAAAGCATACTTTGGTTTCTTGATATAATTTTTGAAATGTTCACATATAACAGTCACCTTAAAACACCAAGAACAACGCACACCAAACACAAATCACTGTCCAAATGGTTCCACTGAGAAGCAAAGTTCAAGACTCAAGATCACAACCAGCTTCAGAGGAAACAACATGAGGGTTTTTCAGTTTGAAAAGTACAACGTGTTCAGAGCAAGACTTTGTTATTTAGGAAATGTCCCCCCAGAAATTTTTGTTCCTTTAAAGAGTGGAAAATATATTTCTACACTGGCTTTTGGCCATTGATCTAGTTATTTTAGCTGATGTCCATGTGATTTCTACAATGAGGAACAAATAAGAAGTGCTGCCTTTATATTCCAAAATCTACAGACGTCACAGTGGCATTGGACACATTGTGAGCTTATGGGTCCCTGGTTTGAGGGAGGGCAATCGCTGGGTCAAAGGCCAGTGCTATGGCCAAGCCTGCTAAGATTTGATCTGCAACTAGAGTCATCAGCAATACCCACAAAGTCCAGCTTAAATTTGGCCTGAGGATAAAAGGCTTAAGACCCCAAGTGTAAAATAAAGTGAACAAAAAGGGTACAAATGGGCCAAGAAGCATTCTTTTGTTACAAAGAAGTAATGAACACTTAATATGCACCTCTGGTTACTACCTGATAGGAGAATTTGCCAACCTGGTTTCAATGAGAATGTTTCATTTCCACTCAGAGAGTAGGCAAGGCTACGGTTATAAAATAAATTCTAGGCTAGTGGACTGGTGATGTTCCAGTTCTAGTTGTGCCAGTCTCAAGTGAAGAGGGGCTGGTTCTAGCAAAGATGCTGAGCAGCACTGGAGAACTAGTTGTCAGCTATTCTTTTTGTCGGTGGTGCTGAGGATTGAACCCAGGGCCTTATGCATGCAAGGCAAGCACTATACCAACTGAGCTATGTCCCCAGCCCAGTTGTCAGCTATTCTAAATAACATATTGAAGAGCAGGTCCCTTGGAACCTGTAGGCACTTTTCACCAGATTTCCAATTGGTCTGTTTATCATAGGCCCTTGTAGTTACTAATCATAATTTTATAACAAATTATGCACTCTTATCATGGCCTTAACAACTTTGGTATTTAGATTTTTTTCATTTTTGAAAAATCACCTTTGCCAGCTGGCCTGATGGCACACCTGGAATCCCAGTAGTTTGGGAGGCTGTGATAGGACGATGGAGAGTTCCAAGCTAGCCTCAGCAAAAGTGAGGCGCTAAGCAGCTCAGTGAGACCAGCAACTCAGTGGCTGGTGATGTAGCTCAGAGGTAAAATGCCTTTGGGTTCAATCCCCAGTGCCACATGGTGAGGGAAGGGGAATAATATCTACATTAGATTATCTAATAATTACATTATCTACATTAGAATAATATCTACAAAAGATTCATGAATCTTTTTCCTTTTTTATCAGTACAATTACACAGAATAATGGATTTCATTGTTAACTGATTTGTGTCTCTAAATAAAATACAAAATAGGGCTGGGAATGTGCCCTGAGTTCAATCCCTGGTACCAAAAAAAAAAAAAAAAAAAAAATTACCTTTACCAATACAGAACTATATACAAATTAACTGGGTATAATTAATTTGTATTTAAGAAAGTATAAAATAATTAAATTATGATTAGCCAGACAGTGAAACTAAGACTTTAAATTTCTAAGCATTAGTTTATCTTCTAGTTTTCTCCCATCATCCACCAGTTTTCTACATGACCAAGAACAAATTATTTGATATTTCAGCATCTTGCTTTTCCTTTCCTTTTTTTTTCAATATTTATTTTTTATTTATAGTTGTCAATACCTTTAACTTTTTATTTATTTTTTTATGTGGTGCTGAGCATCGAACCCAGAGTCTCGCACGTGCTAGGCAAGCGCTCTCCTGCTGAGCCACAACCCCAGCCCTCAGCCTGTTTTTCTTAGTTAAAAATGTAAGTAATAAACCAGCCATGGTGGTACATGCCTGAAATCCCAGCAATTTGGGAGGCTGAGGTGGGAGAATTGCAAGTTGGAGGCCAGCCTCAGCATTTCAGTGTGAGATTCTGTCTCCAAAAATAAAAATGGCTGGTGATGTAGCTCAGAGGTAAAGTGCCTTTGGGTTCAATCCCCAGTGCCACATGGTGGGGGAAGGGGAATAATATCTACATTGGATGAGCTTTAAAAGTGATTCGTGAATCTTTTTCCTTTTTTATCAGTATGATTACACAGAATAATGGATTTCATTGTTAACTGATTTGTGAATCTTTAAATATTTGGAGTTCTACAACTTGGCTGAGTATGTATCTTTGAAATTTCATATATTATTTTATTCTACATGCTCTCATGCAAATTAATCACAATTGCTCATATGAATCAAGGCACATTCTAGTGTCACATGGCAAGAATGTGACAAGGGCTACCTGGGGGTACTTCTTTTTTGATTTTTTCGGTGCTGGGGATTGAACTTGGGGCCTTGTGCATGGAAGGCAAGCGCTCTACCAACTGAGCTGTGTCCCAGCCCCCTATCTGGGGGTACCTCTAGGTGGGTTTTATTTGAAGAAAATCCTGCTTCCTTTTTGGAAGTTGCTGGCAGTTGTTGCTAACCTCCCTGGCACTGGGTTGACCCCCTCTGCCTGAGGGAGAGTATCAGTAAGCAACTCTGGCAAAGAGGCAGCTGCTTGAGGGCCAGCAGATGGCCACAGGAGTCATAGTTCATACCCCCCATGGATGCCAAGCACAGCTGCTTAGAGGAAAAATCAGACAACTGAGATGTTTTGTATAGTTTTGAAGTATAAAGCTAGATCAGAAATACTCATGCAAACACAAACACAGAAAGGCTTTCTGTCCATCAGGTAGTGTTTTGCCCCCCACCCCCCAATTTATTAAATCACCTTCAGTTTGTACTACGTATACCTTATGTGACAGGCCCTGAGAGCAGCAACAAGCCTGGGGGGCGAGGGGTTGTGCCTTGAATTCTTGGGCAGATCACGTCACCACCTCTCTGAGCCTTAGTCTCTTCCTCTATAAAATGGGAATAAAGGCGATTTTCACCTTATAAGGGATATGAAGACTGAATGTGAAAACTGAATACTACAGTGAACTTACGGGCATCAAACCCAGGGCCTTGTGCATTCTAGGCAAACCTTGAGCTAGCACTGAGCCACACCGAGGCCCTGCGGGGCACTTGTTATGTGCTCTTCATAGCTCTTGACACTTAGCACATACTGAACGAATTATAATTAATATTTCAAAAGGAAAGCTCTAAATATTAGTCAACCTTCAGATGAATAAACATTCCTGTTTACACAGATTTCTCTAGGTACTTCCATTTGCAACATGAAAATAAATGGAATCGTTTTCTCACCTCAAAGTGTCATTATCGGGATAAGAGAGATCACGACTACAAACCATCTAGGATTTATGGCACCCTTCTCTAGAAAGAAAATCGGTGTTATCTGTTTTATTCAGTTGAGAGCATTTGCTTGTTTAATTTTTGGGTCTGTGTCTGGCTACATGCCCAATATTTTCCATGGAGCTTCTCATCTGACCTTATCCTTGTTTTATAGCTGAGATATTTAAACCTTGCTGAGGTCCTAGGGGCAGCAAGAGGAGAGGCAGACCCAGGCAGCTTCAACCTTTGCACTCAGCCCGGGGCCTCCATGGTTCCTCCTGGAGGATTGTGAAATAGAGAGGGAACTGCTTTTATGAAGTCGGAGCACAAGTTCAGGGAGGAGCTGCGCTTTCCCCAGTGTCCCCTTTTCCTTTTAGATCCTTCTTATGCTTTTATTCCTCCTCCTGGGTGAATATTTTAACCTCATAGCATCATAGCATGGAGCCGCTCCACCTGGGCAAGATCTCTCACCCCATTCCCTTTTTCCTTCCACTAGGAGAGGGAGGGGAGGAAGAATCCACAGCACTAGAGTCCCCACAGGAGTGGCCAACAGTCAACACTGTCCTACTGGTTCCCTTTGCTGAAAGTCACTAAAACAAACTACAGACAAAAACTGTAGGACGCCATAACCACCCAAGTCTTGGACCCCCTCCCCCCACCAGGGAAGCTGCTAATTAACACTGCTGTTAGCTTTCTAACCCGCCTTTTATACTTTTACATGAATATCTACTTAGTCATATTGACATATAGTTTTGCTTTATGCATTGAAAAGATGTTTAAATGAAAAATACTTAAATGGCACCATACAATGTGTTTCCCTTGTATCTTTCTTGTGTTATTCAGTATTAGCTGCGGGACTTGTCCATCTGGATATATAGGATCTGGTTCATTCCCATTTAGCGTCTGTGTGGACGGTGATGGGGCCTTTCAGGTGTCCCCGTGGCTAGGCCACAGTCATCAGTTGCCTTAACACTAGCCCAGCTGATGCTAGGGGGCATCTGCAGATGCGGGTACTAGCTATAGTTTACTTAAATTAGAGCAACTCTGGATGCACTCCATCTAATGATCTGAGAGACCTAAACTACAAAACTGGGGGTTCCCTGAGGAAGAGAAAACTTCACTTAAGGACCACAACATCCCTTGCCACCTGCCCCACAGACCTCACACTGTCAGCCCCCATAATTGTGTGAGCCGTTTTCCTGAAATAATCTTTCTGTGTGGACACACATACATGCACCCAGCGTACACACACCCAGCACACACACGCCCAGTGTACACACACTCAGCATATACACAGCTACATGGCCTCCCTCTGCTCCTCCACTGAGCGGCTTATGTATGGCTTACAAGCTTTGCTACAATCAGCTACGGGGCAAGGAATCACACAGGTGTGCACACAGGTGGAAATTTTCCCAGAAACAGAATCACTGGGACCCAACATGTGACAGGTCTTTCAATTTTGCAGACGCAGTACTGCCAAGCTGAAAGAAAGTGGCTACACAAACCCTATGCTCCCACAAATCCTGACTAAGAATGTCATGTCCCACAGCCTGACACTTGATGTTACTGTACTTTGGTCCACCTGGCGAGCGGAAGAAAGTCCCCTTTTTAAAAGGCCATAAACTGTTTCCCTTGTCTGCATTAAAGAGAAAAGCATGTGTGTCTGAAAACATCCAAGTAGGGAAGAGAAAGAGAAAGGTGGTTTCCTGGTGTAAAGATTTACCCTCAGTCCTCAAGTTTGACGATTGTCCTCTTAACAACAGGGCAGGAGGAAGGTCTTGGCTGTGCCCTGGCCAGAGCTGTGCTCTCCACCCAGTCCTGGGCTCCAGCTGTCCCTCAACAGGATGCACTCATTCCCAGAGGGGAGCATCCCTGCTCCTCTGGCGCCTGAAGGCTCAATCTCTGGGAGCTGGCCACTGGCCTCAGCCTAAAACCTCTGAGACCCTCCCTCCTGCTCAGGGACCGTGGCTTCTCCTCCTTCAAAGTGCTCGGCACTCCCACCCCCCAGGACACGGCCTGTTTACACAGTTCCCTCAGCAGGAACTAGATGTAAATAAAGGACAAGGGCCTTAAATCAGCCACCACGGCTTCCCCTGCACCAGGAAGAGAGACTGCACCATCGGGGGTCGGCCAGGGTGGGACCGTGTTCTGCGGAGAGGCCTGTCCACTGCCACCGCCTTCCCTCGGCCCCACAGCTCATCTGCACTGCACAGACACCTCGGCCCAGTGGGCCAATTAGCCGCGAAGACCAAGCATGAGGTAATGGGGCCACTGCTCGCAGCTTCGTTAGCTCCAAGTAACAGGCCCATCCAAGGATCATAAAAGCTGCAAGGCTCTGCCCTCCACCTGAGAAGGCTTCCCAGACTTACAAAATCTGAAAACGCCAGGGCTTTCCTTATGAAGTCTGCTTCCAAATTCTGTGTTTTCCCAAGTTGCCATTTAAGTCGCCTTTCACACATTAAGCAATAAGGTGGCTCTTAAAAAAAAAATGCCTTATTGGGCCAGGTGTGGTGGTGCATGCCTGTAATACCAACTACTCAGGAGGCTGAGGCAGGAGGATTGCAAATTCAAGGTCAGCCTGGGCAATTCAGCAAGACCCTGTTTAAAAATGAAACATAAGGGCTTGGGTTGGTTCAGGCTTCAGTGGCTGAGTAACCCAGAATTCAATCCCCAGTACCATTAAAAAAATAATTAAATAAACATGAATAGTTATTGGAGACAACTCAATGTCCATCAACTGGTGAGTGGACAAAATATGGTATATCCATACGATGGAATATTATTTGGCCATAAAAAGGAACTAATTCATGCTACATAGATGAATCCCATTATGCTCAGTAATCACAAAAGATCACACGCTTCATGACACTATTTATATGAAATTTCCAGAAAAGATGTATCTATAGAGAGAATACATATCAGAGGTTGTTTGAGATGCAGTAAGAAAGGACAGAAAATGGGCATGAAGAATGTGTACCCTTAAAAGGGGTGAACTTGACAGTTACATAAACTACAACTCCATGAAGCTTTAAAAAAAATAAAGCTTTAAAAATCAGACAGCCTTTGACTGCTAAGGATTCACATCCTCATGCTGTGGGACGGCTTGCACGTTGGTTGTGGCTAACTAGCTCACACACAGAAGAGCCAGATGTTTTGAGACACAGGTCATTGCCATCCTTTGGGAATGCTGTTCAGGACCCGTGGAAAGTACTATTGTTCTAAAGCTTTGTGCTCACTTAGCTGTCTGCAGCGATCTCCCCTCACAGGATGAAAATCAATGTGACCCATTAGGAGAAAGTGATAACCCACGAATTTGGAGATCAAACTGCTGAGGAGCAGCTGTCTTTCCAGCTATGACTAGGGAAGAAATCTGGCATGTTTTTCCAGCAAAAGTCCTTACTGTGTCCTTCTTTTTGTCTTTTGAACCCAGGAATGGTCTACCACTGAGCTGTACCCCCAGCCCTTTAAAAAAATTATTATTATTATTATTATTATTTTGAGAGAGAGAGAGAGAATTTTTTAATATCTATTTTTTAGTTTTCGGTGGACACAACATCTTTTATTTTATTTTTATGTGGTGCTCAGGATCGAATCCAGTGCCCCGCACATGCCAGGGGAGTGCATTACCGATTGAGCCACATCCCCAGCCCCTTTAAAAATTATTTTGAGATAGGGTTTTGCTAAGTTGCTGAGGCTGGCCTGGAGCCTGAGCTCCTCCTGCCTGGGCCACCGAGTCTCAGGGATCGATTATAGGCACATGCCACTGCACCTGGTCTTACTCCGTCATTCTATAAAAGGGAAGTTTCATAGGAAATCTTCAGCCCACAGAGAAAACTCTCCATCGAACATTCACTAAGACTAGAACATTGTCCTCCTTTCCCTTCATCATGATCCAGGTTTTGTCTTATACAGAATTGTTTCTCCTTAAGGATGGGGGATGTAGTTCAGGGGCAGAACATTTGCCTAGCATGCATGAGGCCCTGGGTTCAATCCCCAGTACTGCAAAGGAAAAAAAAAAAAAAAAGATCCTTCAGGTACAGAGGTCCAGCTAGAAAGAAACAGGGGGGACTGTGCAGGTTCACATGGATCTATTCCTAGTGATGTGGCCTGAGCAGCTCAGGGCAAGTGGTCAGTGAAGCACGGATACGCCTTTGGGCTTAGCCTCTTATAGAAGAATGTTCTGAGTCATGGGTGCACCTATGAGGTCCTGAGCTCCCTAAGAACCGACCAAGAGAACGAGTGTGATCATCCAAAAAGATAGGTATAAATTACCAGATGCAATCACATGCCCACAACATCTGTGTCACTGTTTAAAGAAACAGATTTCTGTGACAAACTAGTCCCTACTCATTTAGACATCAAGAATTGTGCTCAGCTAAAGCCAAATACAGGCAAACAAAAAGCCCCAGCACACTGATGGAAATGAGCAGGAAGTTCTGCCGTGGCTCACACCTCTTAGGTAAAGTTCTCAAGGCTTTCACGAAAATTATGTGTCGGAGTGATCCCAGCCAGTATATTATATAAAAATCTGGATTTTTCAATTACTTTTTTAATTGTGGAGGGAGAACCACATACAGGTATTCAGATTTCACGGTCGTCTGATAAAAAAGTAACTTGAAGAAAAAAAAAATAATGATCTGAACTCAGTTCACAACCAGAAAATCTCTATTTTAAACATTAGACAAAAGTTTTACACTTTTTGTTGGTAGAATTAAAAATCACTTTTCCTTGTAGTTTAAGTGCAGATGATCACACTGGGTTGGGGTTAGTGGTGCCAGGAAGACCCCTGGCTGGAAGCAGGCACCCCCAGCCTTGGCAGCCAGCAAGCCATCAGGCTCGCACCAGCGCCTAACCTGTGCTGGCCTCGGGAAACCCTGCCCCAGAACTGGAGCAGCTTTCAGACTCTGAACTTCAGGGAGAATAGTATCTATGAAATTGAAACAAACACTGCTTCTTGAAATCCCAATTATGATAAGAGCTATAACCATTTTTGCTTGGTTGATAGAGGCATACGTTTTTATTTGAAAGAATAGAAACATGATCGTTCTTGTTCTAAATTGTGGTACCAGGATGACTACCTCAGAATGTAACTTTAAATTCTAAAAGTATCACTGCAACCAGGATCTGACAATGTGTCTCTTTTCTGGTATTTGAGAGAGACACACACTGAACAAATGAATCAGGATAAGTACTAGAAAACACATGTACTTAAGTCTCATTCCACTAGCTCTGTAAAATCCTTCTCACATTTGGGCTGTTGAAGCAACCTGAAAAACTATAAATGCTGGGCTGGGGATGTAGTTCAGTTAGTAGAGTGCTTGCCTCGAAGGCAAAAGGCCCTGGGTTCAATCTCCAACATCACCAAAACCAACCAAACAAAAACTAAAAATGTAGCCAGATATAGTGGTGCATGCCTGTAATCCCAGTGGCTCAGGAGACTGAGGCAAGAGGATTCCAAGTTCCAAGTCAATTTCAGCAATTTAGTGAGGCTCTAAGCAACTTAGTGAGAAGACCTGGTCTCAAAATAAAATAAATAAATAAAAAGGGCTGTGGCGGTGGCTCAGTGGTTCAATCCCTGGTACCAAAAAAATAAAAAATATATATGTACACACACACACACACACATCATCTGCCCACATTGAGCCTAGAAAACATTGAGATAAATGAGGTGACAGCTCAGCCCTCAAAGTGTATAGTCGAATAGGAAGACAGGTGTGTGATAAATACCACGGCAATTCAGGTTGATGTGGGAAAAATAAGAAATGCAAACATCTTTAATATTACTTGAATATCACTTAGAAATATGTAACCTTAATTATGTAAATGGCATATATTAAAAACAAAAATTGATTTGATGCTGGATTTAAAACAGCCGTCAATGGATATATGCCTTGAAGTACGTTCCACCATTTGGTTAGGGGTTCTTACCTGCCTAGTTTTTGTTTTTAAAAAGTGTATCCTGGGATAAAAAAGCAAGCAATGGATTTGCAGGAGAGCCCAACTCATGTCTGGGGCTGCATTTGTTTAGAAAGCCCCAAAGTACTAAATAGGACACCGAAACTTTATCAAACCAAAGTACATTGACTTCATACAGCAAGTGCCATTTTTCTGTGAAGCTCACTAGTTCCTTCCTAACCCCATTCTTTTTAAAAAAAAAAAATTTAAAAAATATTTTTATTTGTAGACAGACACAATACCTTTATTTTGTTTATTTAGCTTTTTATGTGGTGCTGGGGATTGAACCCAGGGCCTCACACATGCTAGACAAGTGCTCTACCGCTGAGCTACAGCCTCAGCCCCCAACCCCATTCTTTTTTTTTTTTTTTTTTTTCTTTTTAAATTTTTTATTGTGGGTTGTTCAAAACATTACAAATTTCTTGACATATCATATTCCACACTTTGATTCAATTGGGTTATGAACTTCCACCTTCACCCCATACACAGATTGCAGAATCACATCAGTTACACATCCATTGATTTACAAATTGCCATACTAGTGTCTGTTGTGCTTCGCTGCCTTTCACATCCTCCCCCTCCCCCCTCCCCACCTCTCCCCTCCCCTCCCCTCCTCTCTCTCTACCTCCTCCACTGTATAACCCTGAGGGTCTCCTTCCATTACCATGCAATTTCCCTTCTCTCTCCCTTTCCCTCCCACCTCTCATCCCTGTTAAATGTTAATCTTCTTCTCCTGCTCTTCGTCCCTACTCTGTTCTTAGTTACTCTCTTTATATCAAAGAAGACATTTGGCATTTGTTTTTTAGGGATTGGCTAGCTTCACTTAGCATAATCTGCTCTAATGCCATCCATTTCCCTGTAAATTCTATGATTTTGTCATTTTTTAATGCAGAGTAATACTCCATTGTGTATAAATGCCACATTTTTTTTATCCATTCGTCTATTGAAGGGCATCTAGGTTGGTTCCACAGTCTTGCTATTGTGAACTGTGCTGCTATGAACATCGATGTAGCAGTGTCCCTGTAGCATGCTCTTTTTAGGTCTTTAGGGAATAGACCAAGAAGGGGAATAGCTGGGTCAAATGGTGGCTCCATTCCCAGCTTTCCAAGAAATCTCCATACTGCTTTCCAAATTGGCTGCACCAATCTGCAGTCCCACCAGCAATGTACAAGTGTACCCTTTTCCCCACATCCTCGCCAGCACTTGTTGTTGTTTGACTTCCTAATGGCTGCCAATCTTACTGGAGTGAGATGGTATCTTAGGGTGGTTTTGATTTGCATTTCTCTGACAGCTAGAGATGTTGAGCATTTTTTCATGTACTTGTTGATTGACTGTATGTCCTCCTCTGAGAAGTGTCTGTTCAGGTCCTTGGCCCATTTGTTGATTGGGTTGTTTGTTCTCTTATTGTCTAATTTTTTGAGTTCTTTGTATACTCTGGATATTAGGGCTCTATCTGAAGTGTGAGGAGTAAAGATTTGTTCCCAGGGTGTAGGCTCCCTATTTACCTCTCTTATTGTTTCTTTTGCTGAGAAAAAACTTTTTAGTTTGAGTAAGTCCCATTTGTTGATTCTAGTTATTAACTTTTGTGCTATGGGTGTCCTATTGAGGAATTTGGAGCCCGACCCCACCGACTGTAGATCGTAGCCAACTTTTTCTTCTATCAGACGGCGCGTCTCTGATTTGATATCGAGCTCCTTGATCCATTTTGAATTCACTTTTGTGCATGGCGAGAGAAAGGGATTCAGTTTCATTTTGTTGCATATGGATTTCCAGTTTTCCCAGCACCATTTGTTGAAGATGCTGTCCTTCCTCCATTGCATGCTTTTAGCCCCTTTATCAAATATAAGATAGTTGTAGTTTTGTGGATCGGTTTCTGTGTCCTCTATTCTGTACCATTGGTCCACCCGCCTGTTTTGGTACCAGTACCATGCTGTTTTTGTTACTATTGCTCTGTAGTATAGTTTGAAGTCTGGTATCGCTATACCGCCTGATTCACACTTCTTGCTTAGCATTGTTTTTGCTATTCTGGGTCTTTTATTTTTCCATATGAATTTCATGATTGCTTTCTCTATTTCTACAAGAAATGCCGTTGGGATTTTGATTGGCATTGCATTAAACCTATAGAGAACTTTTGGTAATATCGCCATTTTGATGATGTTAGTTCTGCCTATCCATGAACAGGGTATATTTTTCCATCTTCTAAGATCTTCTTCTATTTCTCTCTTGAGGGTTCTGTAGTTTTCATTGTATAAGTCTTTCACCTCTTTTGTTAGGTTGATTCCCAAGTATTTTATTTTTTTTGAAGATATTTTGAATGGAGTGGTTGTCCTCATTTCCATTTCAGAGGATTTGTCGCTGATATACAGGAATGCCTTTGATTTATGCGTGTTGATTTTAAATCCTGCCACTTTGCTGAATTCATTTATTAGCTCTAATAGTTTCTTTGTAGAGCCTTTTGGGTCTGCTAGGTATAGAATCATATCATCTGCAAATAGTGATAATTTAAGTTCTTCTTTTCCTATTTTGATTCCTTTAATTTCTTTCGTCTGTCTAATTGCTCTGGCCAGTGTTTCGAGAACTATGTTGAAGAGAAGTGGAGAGAGAGGGCATCCCTGTCTTGTTCCAGATTTTAGAGGGAATGCCTTCAGTTTTTCTCCATTCAGAATGATGCTAGCCTGAGGCTTAGCATAGATTGCTTTTACAATATTGAGGTATGTTCCTGTTATCCCTAGTTTTTCTAGAGTTTTGAACATAAAGGGATGCTGTACTTTGTCGAATGCTTTTTCCGCATCTATTGAGATGATCATATGGTTCTTATTTTTAAGTCTATTGATGTGGTGAATAACATTTATTGATTTCCGTATATTGAACCAGCCTTGCATCCCAGGGATGAATCCTACTTGATCATGGTGTACAATTTTTTTGATATGTTTTTGTATCCGATTCGCCAGAATTTTATTGAGGATTTTTGCATCTAGGTTCATTAGAGATATTGGTCTGTAGTTTTCTTTCTTTGAAGTGTCTTTGTCTGGTTTAGGTATCAGGGTGATGTTGGCCTCATAGAATGAATTTGGAAGTTCTCCCTCCTTTTCTATTTCCTGAAGTAGCTTGAAAAGTATTGGTATTAGTTCTTCTTTAAAGGTTTTGTAAAATTCTGCTGTATACCCATCCGGACCTGGGCTTTTCTTAGTTGGTAGTCTTTTTATGGTTTCTTCTATTTCCTCAATTGATATTGGTCTGTTTAGGTTTTCTATATCCTCCTGACTCAATCTGGGCAGATCATATGACTTAAGAAATTTATCTATGCCTTCACTATCTTCTAATTTATTGGAGTATAAGGATTCAAAATAGTTTTTGATTATCTTCTGTATTTCTGAAGTGTCTGTTGTGATATTGCCTTTTTCATCCCGTATGCTAGTAATTTGAGTTCTCTCTCTTCTTCTCTTCGCTAGCATGGCTAAGGGTCTGTCGATTTTGTTTATTTTTTCAAAGAACCAACTTTTAGTTTTGTCAATTTTTTCAATTGTTTCTTTTGTTTCGATTTCATTAATTTCAGCTCTGATTTTAATTATTTCTTGCCTTCTACTTCTTTTGCTGTTGTTTTGCTCTTCTTTTTCAAGGATTTTGAGATGGAGTATGAGATCATTTATTTGTTGGTTTTTTCTTTTTTTAAGGAATGAACTCCAAGCAATGAATTTTCCTCTTAGAACTGCTTTCAATGTGTCCCATAGATTCCGATATGTTGTGTCTGTGTTTTCATTTATCTCTAAGAATTTTTTAATTTCCTTCTTGATGTCTTCTATAACCCATTGATCATTCAGTAACCTATTGTTCATTCTCCAAGTGATGTATGCTTTTTCCTTCCTTCTTTTATCATTGATTTTCAGTTTCATTCCATTATGATCAGATAAGATGCATGGTATTATCTCTACTCCTTTATATTGTCTAAGAGTTGCCCTGTGACATAATATATGATCTATTTTTGAGAAGGATCCATGTGCTGCTGAGAAAAAAGTGTAACTGCTTGATGTTGGGTGGTATACTCTATATATGTCAATTAGGTCTAGGTTATTAATAGTGTTATTGAGTTCTATAGTTTCCTTATTCAACTTTTGTTTGGAAGATCTGTCCAGTGGCGAGAGAGGTGTGTTGAAGTCTCCCATGATTATGGTGTGGTGGTCTATTAGAGTCTTGAACTTGAGAAGAGTTTGTTTGACGAACATAGCTGCACCATTGTTTGGGGCATAAATATTTATGATTGTTATGTCTTGTTGGTGTATGGTTCCCTTAAGCAGTATGTAGTGTCCCTCTTTATCTCTTTTGATTAACTTTGGCTTGAAATCTATTTTATTTGATATGAGTATGGACACGCCTGCTTGTTTCCGAAGTCCATATGAGTGATATGATTTTTCCCAACCTTTCACCTTCAGCCTATGTATGTCTTTTCCTATCAAATGCGTCTCCTGTAGGCAGCATATTGTTGGGTCTTGTTTTGTGATCCATTCTACTAGCCTGTGTCTCTTAATTGGTGAGTTTAAGCCATTAACATTTAGGGTTATTATTGAGATATGGGTTGTTCTTCCAGCCATATTTGTTTATTTCTGTTACTAAACATGGTTTGTTTTCCTCTTTGATTATTTCCCCCCCGCTCTTTACTGTCCTACCTCCCACTGTTGGTTTTCATTGTTATTTTCCATTTCCTCTTCCTGTAATGCTTTGGCGAGGATATTTTGAAGAGATGGTTTTCTAGCTGCGAATTCTTTAAACTTTTGTTTATCGTGGAAGGTTTTAATTTCATCCTCCATCCTGAAGCTTAATTTTGCTGGATACACAATTCTTGGTTGGAACCCATTTTCTTTCAGTGTTTGAAATATGTTATTCCAGGATCTTCTAGCTTTCAGAGTCTGTGTTGAAAGATCAGCTGTTATCCTGATTGGCTTACCCCTAAATGTAATCTGCTTCCTTTCTCTTGTAGCTTTTAAAATTCTCTCCTTATTCTGTATGTTGGGCATCTTCATTATAATGTGTCTAGGTGTGGATCTCTTATGATTTTGCACATTCGGCGTCCTGTAGGCTTCTAGGATTTGGGATTCTGTCTCATTCTTCAAGTCTGGGAAGTTTTCTTGTATTATTTCATTGAATAGACTGCTCATTCCTTTGGTTTGGAGCTCTGTACCTTCCTGTATCCCAATGACTCTTAAGTTTGGTCTCTTAATGTTATCCCATATTTCTTGGATGTTCTGCTCATGGTTTCTTAACAGTCTTGCTGAGCTGTCTATGTTCTTTTCCAGTTGAAATACTTTGTCTTCATTGTCTGATGTTCTATCTTCTAAGTGTTCTACTCTGCTGGTAGTATTCTCCATTGAGTTTTTAAGTTGGTTTATTGCTTCCTGCATTTCTAGGATTTCTGATTGCTTGTTTTTTATAACCTCTATCTCCCTGTATAGTTGATCCTTTGCTTCCTGGATTTGTTTGTGTAATTCGTTGTCGAAGTGATCTTTCATTGTCTGATTTTGCTGTTTAATGTCTTCCTTGATACTCCAGATCATCTGAAGCATGTATATCCTGAATTCTTTATCTGACATTCCATCTGCTGCAGCTGTTATCTCTTCTAAAGTTGCGTTGACCTGCATTGCTTGTGGTCCTTTCTTTCCTTGTCTTTTCATACTGCTTGCGTATCTTTCCTGCAGGTGCGGGCGGCGGCTCTGCTCTCTCCTTATTCCAATTGGGGTGTCGTGGCTACCACGCCGGCAGGTCACTGGGCCTGTTCTGGGAGCTGGCAGTGGCTCTGTTCTGCCCCTACTCCAATTGGGGTGACGAGTGTACCACGCCGGCAGGCCACCGGGCCTGATCCGCCGGTCGATTGCAGGTTTGCCTACCCTGCAGGCGCAGGCGGCGGCTCTACTCTGCCCCTACTCCAAATGGGGTGACGTGTCTGTCGTACCGGCAGGCCACTGGGCCTGTCCCGCTGGTCGGTCGCAGATCTGCCCACCTTTCGGGCACGGGTGGAGGCTCTGCTCTGCCCCTACTCCAATTGGGGTGTCGTGACTACCCCGCCTGCAGGACGCTGGGCCTCTTCCTGGCACGGGAGGCGACTCTGCTCTGTCACTACTCCAATTAGGGTGGTGTTTGTACCACGCCGGCAGGCTCCTGGGCCTGATCCGCCGGTCTGTTGTAGGACTGCCTACCTTGGAGGCGCGGGCGGCGGATCTGCCCTGCCCCTCCTACCACGCCTGCGGACCCCTGGGCCTGATCTGCAGGTTGGTCACAGGTCTGCTCACCCTGCGGGCACGGGTGGCGGTTCCGCTCCGCCCCCACTCCAATTGGGGTCACGTGACCACCACACCGGCAGGGCCTGATCCGGGCGTGGGAGAAGGATCTGCTCTGCCCCTACTCCAGTTGGGGTGACGTGTGTACCACACTGGCAGGCCACTGGGCCTGACCCGCCAGGCTGTCACAGGTCTGTTTACCTTGTAAGCGCGAACAGCGGCTCTGCCCTGTCCCTCCTACCACGCCCATGTACCACTGGGTCGCGGGTCTGCCCACCTTGTGGGTGTGGGTGGTGGCTCCGCTCCGCCCCCTCTCCAATTGGGGTCACGTGGTCACCACGCTGGCGAGCCGCTGGGCCTGCTCCGGGCGCTGGCGGCGGCCCGGCTCCTCCCCTCTGGCTCGAGGACAAATTGAGGAGACTCGGGTGACTGTGCCTCACCCCCCCACCAGGAGACCAACTGCTTATGTCACCGCTGGTATTGATGAAGATCTCTCCTCCGCCGCTTTCTGATGACATCAGATCTCTGCCATGTTGGTATCCTATGCGAATGGCAGCATTTCGTTCCCCTTGCCAGGCAACCAGAGCAACGGGTGAGTCCTGACCGGCCCTCAGCAGGACCCGGACCGAGACGCAGTTTCCGCGGGCTCCTAGCCCCGGTCCAGGGAAGTTCCGGGAACCGGAACTCGGCCGCTCCGTGCTCGGTGTAAGCTCCTATAAGTGTAAGCTCCAAGAAGCAGTCCCCGCGGGCTCAGTTCCGGGAGCCGGAATTCGGCTGCTTAGTGCTTGGTGTATGCTCTGATAGTAGCAGGGTCCAAGAAGCAGCCTCCGCAGGCTCCGCAGCCCTGAGCCAGGGCGGTTCCGGGACGGTTCCGGGAGCCGGAACTCGGCCGCCCCGCGCTCGGTGTTTGCTTCGATAAGATCAGATTCTAAGCAGCACCCAGGCGCTGAACCCTAGCAATCTGTCTGCAAGCCGCAGGCGAATTGCAGCCTGAAATTACCTGTTCTATGGCTGAATGAGCTGCGGTCAGTCGAAAACAGGGAAGGTGACGTCAGTTTACCAACATGGTGGCTGCTGGCCTCCTCTGTGGTCTGACTGGTGTGGAGAACCGAGATGGACCGCTTCCTTCCCCCGTCTCGAACCCAGAATTCAGCCCTGAGTGCGGTGCTTGCGCGTCTGGCAGAAACTGCAGCGCTGTAACCCTGCGTCTCTATCCCAGCGCGCGCTGCAGACTCTAGCCGCGGGGCGATTTGCTGAATAAGCAGTGTTACCCTCCGTGCGACAAACCTCTCGCGTTTGAGTCCCTGTAGCCGATCCTCGTGCGATGGAAATCCTTCCTCCAGGTTCCGGAGCACCCCACTATTGCTGGAAATTCCTAACAAGATATCCTTTAGCCGTCCTGACTTGTCATACTCCCACACAGTGAAGCAGCACACGGGGGTAATGCACTCCCCTCGCCGCCATCTTCCTTCTTCTCTCCCAACCCCATTCTTATATGGTAGTATCTAGAAGAATTCCAGTGAACTTACACCTGAGAAGAGTCATTCTGCTCTACACTAAGATCACAGCCCCTGCAATGCGAAAATTATTGTTCAAAAACCCCAAATAATTTAACGACAGTTCAAGATTAGATTCCAGTAAGGAGAATTAAAATTTCTAAAAAATATACTTTTTATCTCTCCTCTATTTCTTTTATATATCCAACTTTCCAAAGGCTTCTTACAAAATACCTAAAAAAACCTCTCTGAAACTCAATCTTCACATCTCTTAATCCTTTCTTCCTTTCTTCCAATATGAGAACAAACTCCCAAGAAATGAACTGGCAAAGGCAGGACAACTCTGGGCTGGGGCCAGGGGGGCGCAATCCATGACTCCAGGCAGGCGGAGGGGGAGGGGAGGGCTGGCGGGGCTAAACTCTGGTAGCTGTGCCACCATTGGTGATGACTTCAGAAGGCCAGTCTGTGTTGGTCGGTTCTCCAGTGACCACAGGGCCTGGCACAGTTGTGGTGCTCCAGAAAACAGTTGCAGAAAGAATGAATGTTGGTGGTAAGCTCAGGACACACATAACAGGTGCTCATAACAGGGCCACTGTTGTTAGTAGTGCTGTCTCAATCCCACATGCTAAGGAGCAGGTGATGGTTTTAGTCACAGCTGTGTGAGGAACACAGATCTTCAGTATTTATCCCACAAATATTTTTGAGTTCTTACTATGCACCAGCCCCATGAGGGAATTAAAAAACCCTGAAGGAGCATACAGTTCATTGAGAGAAAAACAAGTGCCAATAATTTCAACACCACTCTTATCAAATATTTATTCAGCTCCACCTATGTGTCAGCCTTTTAGATACTGAGGAAGGCTGTAAATAAACACGAAAATCAATGCTTGTATGACAGTTACAGTCCAATAGACTCAAGCTACCAATAGGAACACTAACTGAACACCTACTATGTGTTGGACACTGTTTTAAAAGCTTTCATGCATTACCATGTTTAATCCTCATGAGTACGAACCTCATGAGTAGATACTATTATCATCCTTATTTACAGACAAGAAAACAGAAGCACAAGATCAACTGGAGGAGAATGACTTATCAACTACCCTCAAATCTAGGCTAACAGGGGATGGATTGGTTAGCTGGAGAAATCTTCTCAAAGAGCATTAACAGTCAGACCCAAAACTCTAATAGAAACAAGGTTTCACATATTTACATGCTTAGAGATAAACAGTGTACTGTCAAGACCTGGTTCATGTCCTGCACCTCAAGCTGTTCAGAGAATAATTGACCTAAATCTCTCTTTCTCTGTGGTGCTGGGGATAGAACTTAGGGCCTCATGAATGCCATGCAAATGCCTGGCCACTAAACAGCATCCTCAATCCAATCATCAAAGTCTTATATCATCGTCATTATCACAACACTTAAGGAATTATCAATATAATTTTCCTGATTTATCATTTGAATTTCTGTAGCCAGAGTGGATTGGTTTATTACCTTAAGTCTTGAGCACCTGTATCTGACAGGCATGTGACGGCGATAGGGCTGTCTTCTGTACCCCTCACCTCTCCCCATAACTCACACGGTCAGCTCTGCACTTATGATGGCTGGTGTTGGGCTGGTCATCGGTTCTGATCCCCTCTTCCCCTCTGTGCATCTATGCAGGTGCTGTGCTCTAATCAGGTGAACTTCCTTGACAGGTTGTTATCACCAGTTTTATACCTTTGTAGGACACAGCTGCACCTTGAAGGTGATCAGCTGTTTGCAACAATAGAAATAAGCTTTTTAAAACAAGTTTTAAAAATTGAAATCTGAATGGTTTAATTCTTTTGAGGTAGTTTTCTGTTGCATTTATAATCTCAGGTTAGTAAGTGTTAAAAAGTATTCCTGTATGTGAAAATTAAGAGAAAAACCATTAAAACTTTTTAACTTTAAAAGGTCAATTTGTAAACAGAGGTAGAAAATGGTAATTTTACCTTAGTAAATGGACTATATAGCCCTTGCTGCTGCTTTTCAGTTAAGCATTGTAAAAGTGACCCTTCGACATTAAAAAATGTAAACACTTCAGAAGGCAGAGCCTCCTTAAAAACTCTAAATCTCCCTCCTTCAGTTAACTTGCTGGCCATTGAGATTTTTAGTGAAGGAATTGTTATTGCCTGGGGACTTTTTAACCTCCAAAGCACCATATAAACAGTTTAAGCAACAAAACACAGGAGGGCATCTTGACCCCTTCTGCTCTGTCCAAACCACTCAGCCTGGCAGGCTGCCTGAAAGGCATGGATCTCTGAGTAGTGAACATCTATTTCTCCCTGGTTTGGGAACTCATTCTAGTAACATTTTTCATTTATCTTTGAAAGAGAAAACAGCAACATTTTATCTCATATACATGAGCCTCACCTTTATCCACAAAGATTTGCAGCAACTGTTAGAGGCTGAACATAATCACTAACTTGATAAGTCAGAAAGAGACTCAAGGTCAGGAAAACATAAATAAAAGTATAAAACCAAGGCGGAGGAAAATAAGGACAGAAGGACATAGGTCCGAAGGGTCACAGAGCTGTAATTACTTGCTACACATCCACAAGTTTTAAGTTTATGGGGAAATATGCCTAAAGCTGGTGGAATATCTCTGGCACTCTGGACAATGTCCCTATCTCAGCAGAGCTAAATATGCTTTACTGCTGTAAGCTCATGCACCTTCTGTGGGTTATTTAAAAAAGGAAGTAGTTTTAAAAGACCTACTTGACTGGTTGGGTTCAGGGAAAGGTGCGCTCTCTCATAATGCAGGCTACAGCATAATTTGGTGTGTATTTTCTGGAGGGCATTTTGCAACGATCCACCCTTTGACCCAGCCTCCCTCTTGGGGATTTAGCTTTCAGAAACATCATGGATTTGGGCAAAGCTTTACCTGCGGAAATGCCCACTGCAGTGCTTTACCAGCAAAGTCCTATGTCCAACAACAGGGGCTCAATCAGTAAATTATGATGAGAAACAGAGTACCGTGGAGTCATCAGAATGATGAAGCACCAAATACTGACTGGCGTGGAAATAAGTACTGAAAACTGGGGGTACACCTTAGTGGTGGAGTGGTCCCCAGTACCATAACATAAAAAGCCTCCAAGATGAAATATACACACAGATACATTTGAACCAACCGGGAAATGTTGAAAGGTATCATTTGGAGATTTCTCAAGTACATACAGCTACAATGTAACTGGGGAGAAATTAAAAATAACATTTGTTTTAGCCCTGAAATCTAACTAAACTGAAATCTTTTTAAAATACTAGCCTATTGTGCCCCTAACAATAAAGTTCATATATTTCTAAGAAAAGTTACATAAAAAGAAAGGGAAAGGCTAGGCTTGGAGGCATATGCCTTTACTCCCAGTGACTTGGGAGGCTGAGGCAGGAGGATTCAAGTTCGAGGCCAGCCTCAGCAAGTTAGTGAGACCCTGTCTCAAAATGAAAAATAAAAGGGGCTGGGGGTATAGATCAGTGGTAGAGCAACAGAGTTCAATCTCGTGTGTGTGTGAAAGAGAGAGAGAGAGACACACACACACACACACAGAGAGAGAGAGAGAGAGAGAGAGAGAGAAAAGCTTTCACTAATACTCAATTAGCAAGAAAATTAATTAACTATAAGTGCTGTACTCCACCCCAAACATCCCAGTTTGTCTAAACAGGGCTCTTGTCTATGCCCTCAACATTCCTTCCATAATAAACTCTTTGATATGTGCAGCTATGATAGTTTTAGAACTGAATATACTGAGATTCATGTTTTACCTTAGGGAATACCACACTACAGCTGTATGGCCTCTTGGAGATCCAAACCCCTAGGACATGATCCTGTCTCTGACATAAAGTGTCCCCTAAGGGGCTCCTGTTTAGGTTGTAGGCATCCTACAGAGAAACAGATAATCAGTCAGGAGGCCTGGAGCAAAACTCTGGTCTTGAATTTTAAAATTTTATTTGCACACACCCATCAGAATGGCAAAAAATTAAAAGGACAGGCAATATCACTTGCCAGCAGGATGCACAGTAATAGGAACACTCATACACTGCTGGTGGGAATGTCAGCTGGTGCTACCACTTTGGAAAACTGCCTGGCACTTTCTACTAAAGCTAAGTATTCAAATACTTTACATCAGCAAACTCACTCCTGAGCGTATGCCCAAGAGATATGAGGGTCTGACTATAACTGTAGTAGACACATTCACAAAGCACTACTCCTAAGATCCGGAGTCTACAAACAATCCAAAATGCCCGTCAAGAGAAGAATGAATTGTGATTCATTCATATGGTAGAATGCCACTCAGCAACAAGACCCACAATTCCTCCCATGTCAGTGATGAATCTGACAAGCAACCTGGGCAAAGGGACAAAATAACCAAGGCCATCAGAGGTTAGGACAGTCATGTGTTCAGCTTGTGGCAATTTAGTAAACTATATATACTTGAGCACACCTTTCTCTATGTATATTGTAGTTTAATAAAAAGTTTAAAAACAAAATATATTTGCATGGGTCAACGGGTCAAACTGTACATTTATAATAATTCTTTTTTTTTTTGTACTAGGGACTGACCCCAGAGGTGCTTTACACTGATTTTGAGACAGTGTCTCGCTAAGTTGCTCAGGGCCCCGCTTAGCTGCTGAGGCTGGCCTGGCTATTTTCTGCTGTTGGACTGCAGAATAAATGGCCATGCGGAATGAAGAAAACGAACTTGGGGCAATTCTGGGGACAATAGTTTTCCCTAATGTACAGGTCTTTATAAGGCTAGTGACTTCTGGAATAATGTCACAAATGTGAACTCAAAAGCTACCTGAAACCCATGGAAGGTGTCACTTGTCCAGGTGGTCCCCTGGGTTTCACAATAAAGGATGCCGCACGGCAATGTTATTGAGTTCAAAAAACCTCTTTCCCATCAGGAAAAAAAAAATTACAGAAGAAAAAAAATCTATTGTTTGCTTTGTACTTTCATTTTACCAAACAAAAAACTAAGGCACTGGGCTGTTCAGAATACTTCCAATACCTGGCACCCCCTCCTGCTCCCAGCACATGGCTCTACTCTGTCAGTCCTACGGAGCCAAGAGCAAGCTGTCTGGACTTCTGCAATCCCATCTTATCTCAGCACACCTGAAGAAGGTAGGGCTGTGGGAAAAGATTAAGATACCCAGCAGTGGGTAGAGCTACAGTGATGAGCACACCTCAGAGAGGGGTCTTGAAAGGCATGAAAGTTTTACATGCCAGACTTGTATATTGTTGTCTCACACTGGAAATCAACCTGACAGGTATTCAACAGACAAGGAAAACACATGCATAGATTGTTCCCTTTACCCAGTGAAAGAAAAGCACTTGTTTCTTAACAAAAGGCTTGTTCAAAACATGCCAAAGGTGAATTGTCAGAATGACAGAAAAATTCCAGTGACATCTTAGATTGCCAAATTAGAAAATATATTTGGGGAAAAAAAATAAATGTATTTGGTTTGTGCATTTGTTGATCACTAGAAACTACAAATTAAATTACTATTTGGAGACCAGTGTGGAAGCCGGTCATAGATTCTAGGCCTTAGTTTTTCATCTAAAAAATGACAAGTAAATACACATAATTGACAAACGTCCACCTCATGGGCAGATATATTCTTAGCAACAAGATGCTCTATGAACATGATCAAGGGTGGGAGCAGGGAGCGTGGCACAGGATTAGGTGTTTAATAAATTAAATGTGTATTTACTCAACAAACATGCACACCTACTATGCACCAGGAACGGTTTTAGGCATAAGGAGAACAATAAAACAAAGCTCCTTGCCTTGTCGAGCTCAGTCCAGTTGAGGAGGAAAGAGATGAAAAAAACACAGAAAATATATCACTTAGGATACTGAGTAGGAAGTTTTATGAGGGGAAAGGTAAAGTAGCCCAAGTTGAGGTTGAGAGCACTGTCAGCAAATTTAAAGTTGTTTGAACAAGCCTCCTTGAGAAGGTGACATTGAGTCTTCTGTGTCCCTGTCCCTCCTTGTCATTTTCCTCCTGCACTCAACTGTTTAGCAAGATTTGTGTAGGTAGGACATCCCTAGATGACACCACACGGGGCCTCCATCAACTTCCTAAGACATGAACAGTTCTAACTTCTAGGAAGGTTGTGGCTACTCTTAATTAAAGGTTTGTTTGAACTTGACTTCTTCCTCTCCCACTAAAGCATGTACTCATCAGAAAACCATGTAAAAATTACAAGCAAGCTTTTGAGGGAAAATTATGGGCATACTATGGACTAAAGTGTGGGAAGGGGCGGGATCTTTGGCCAAACTCTTAATTGGCAACAGCAAGATTATTTGATATTTTGAGGCTTATTATCATGTCATTTGTTTATGAAGTTGTAAAATGCATGCCGTCTTGGGAGTTAGCATGGATTGCCAGTAACAATTTGTCTAAGTACATATTTTAGAAAACTCAGCAAATGTTTAAATATGTATTAAAGGATATTTGATACTGCATATAGAGGATCACACTACTTTATAAACCTCCCTTTTCTCTAAAGAATGTATTCCTTTATTTCAAAGAAATTTGAGTATTAAAAAAAAAATCTCAGTTGCAGGTGGCTTTTGCAATCACACCTGGTTAGGCTGTGTTTCTATTAGTAAAATATTGCAGGTTGCTAGGTAACATAAAGGAAATCTGTTTTTTATAAGAATGAGAGTCACCAATATTGTCAGTAGAATTTTGTCATACTATGCTTGCTTTTAGCCTTGATCACTGTGGGTGGGGCCTGGGGAAGAAGAACTCAATAAGGAGGCGGCAGAAGGCTTTTCAGGTTTCTAATCAGACCTGTGGATGTAAAACTTCACTGTGTATTCATCATAGCCAAACCAAGGGCTAGCAGCCTTTACTGCAACGATTATGTAAACCTGTTTTCTGGTTCTGCAAATTCTTTCCCCATCACCTCAACATGAAAAGGCCTGATCCCAACATATTAACAAGGAAAAGGTGATTAAAATCAATCAATATTTAGTGAGCTTGGGGTGTGCTTTCAGACACCTGGGAATAGAAAGCAATAAAGTAGTGGTCTCTGATCTTCAGAATATTATAACCTTTCAAAATTTGAAAATGACTTACACTGTTTTATGACTACAAATTTGGATAACCAAAACAATGAAATCCACACTTTTTCCTTCTGTCCCAGTTCCATGGGTATATGACTTGCCAAAATTGTTGACATTTGTGACTCTGTAATTCGCTTGAATACAACCCGTCTTAAGACTCCTGCAGTCAGTCAATCAGAAGAGAGAGAGAATAGTTTACCCTGAATATCTGATTGCTTGTCTCAAGTTGATATTCTCATTTCAGACTGGAAAAACAGGCCTACTTTGGAGAACTTCAATATTCATGTGTTTTTGAACTCCAGTGAATACTTAAAGAATCCACACATAATTTGTAGTGATCTGCATTTCAGTCACATACAAATTTTCCTTAACTATAATCAGAGTAGTGATGACTCCCCAATCTAAGAATGTTTTACTTACTCTCTGTCAGCGCCCCACACCTCCTGCCTCGCCATCTTTGGGGTCATTTAAATGTTAACAATCTCAATATAAACATAACAATTTAAACATCCAAATTTCTGGCATTTCTAGAAATTGCCTTCTATTAAGGAAACACATTAGCAGGAACAGTTTTTGGTCACAGTTCCTGACCCCCAAATGCTGTGTCAACAGTCTATCTATAAAGTAATATTTCACATGATACAGTACACACTTTATGTATTGCGATGAACAGAATCGATAATTTTGGGGCCTTCAATGGCTAGATTATGAAAATATTTTCATGCTGTTTTTAGACTCTTACTCAACAAAGGTCAATAAACTCCTCTGATTACAGGAACTCACTCAGTCCTTGCAAATTTAGACTCAGTTTTAAGATTAAAAGAAATCTACAAAATTAGCAAAGCCATGTAAACATAGCTACAAATGAATTCAGAGAACTTCAAAGTCTCAAGGGTGTAAGGAGTCTAAGCAGAATTAAAACAAAAGTTGTTTTGTATTCTATTAATAGCAGATGATTAAACGCATATCTTATTTCAACTGGAATTCATTTATTAGGACTTAAACTTACTAAACTGGCCACTAATCCCATGTGTTGTTTCTGGGAAAATTCTCTCTCGCACAACATGCAAGAGACGGACCATCCAGCGCTCCTTAAAGTTATGTCAATTTTATTAACTCCTCGGTGCTGCAATAACCTCACAAAACCATGAATGTATGAAAGCCAAGTTCAACCTAAAGCTGCGGAAGAAAGGTGCAAGGGGGAGGGCGTTTCAAGGCTTCCCAGAGCAAACTTGCAGCCGAACCAGAAAATTCCCCGAGCCTCCTGCGAGGTTCCGGCGGCGAGCTCGGCTCACCTGGCGATGGCTAATTACAGGGGAGTTCCCCCCCCCCCACATTCCTGTGCGCTTTCTTTTCTCGGAGGAAACTCGAGCTGGTCTCTCCGGCCTCGGAGGGCTGCAGCCCAGCCAGGCCACCGCGGTCACTGATTCCAAGGAGAAGCTGGGAGGAGCACGGGGCCCAGAGCCCGCTCGGCCTCTCCCCGCCTTCCCCAGCTTCCCCCAAACACGTCGGCTGTGAAACGTGGGGCTCGCTGGGCGTCTCCGGCTCAGGCAGGGGAGGGCCTTCCCGCGAAAGTCCCCCTCCTTACCCCTTAGGTGAAAATCCCGACCTCTCCCTGGTGACAATTAATTGCCAGCTGCCGGCGGGGCTTCCCTTCCGGGCCTCGAACCCCGAACTCCGGTTTCCCCCGGAGTCCCAGGGCCTCCCAGCCTCCCGCCCTCGGCCTCGAACCCCTGCGCCCGGGACCTCCGCACCCGGGACCTGGAGAACCGCCCCCCTCCCCCAGGGACCAGGGCCTCCAACCCCGCGCCCGGCGCCCCAGGCTCACCCGGTAGGTGTTCTCGGTGAGCCGGTTCACCTCCTCGGGCCCCCGCGACATGGCTGCAGCCTCCGGACGGGCGAGCGAGCGCGGGAGGACGCGGCGGGGCCTCGTGGCCGCCCGACCCGGGGCGGCGGGAGCAGCGGGGCGCGACCGAGGGCCCCTCGAGGGTCGGCTGCGGCCACAGCCGTCGGCCCAAGAGTGCTCGCCCGGATCCCCACTGACAAAATGTCAAAAGTTGCCGCACCGCCGCGCGCGGGGAGCGGAGGAGCAGCGGCCAGACGCGGCCGGGGCAGGCGGGGCGGGCCGGGTGGCCCCACCTGAGGCCGCGGAGCGGGCGGGGCCGCGGGGCCGGTGGGCGGGGCGGCCCCACCTGGGGCAGCCTGGAGGGCGTGGCCTGGCGAGCGGTGGGCGGGCCCAAGGTGGGGTGGGTGAGAGTGGGCGGTCCAGCCTCCGCGGAGGCCAATGATATTGCGCCGATGGGCGGGGCCGAGCCGCCGGATGGGCGGGGCCGAAGCAGGATGGGGTGGAGTAGGCGTGGCGGCCCCACCTGAGGCGGGCGGGGCGGCGGCCACCGCGCGCCCTCTCGCGGCCCTCCCAGGGCTCCTGGCGACCAGGGGACTTGTAAATTACGAGTCTGCTGCTGCGTCGCTGTTGTGCTATGGAACCTGGACCGAGGACATTCGGGTCTCTGTGGTCCTAAATAAAGCCCTTGTGTGCACCACACGGAGCTGGGACTGGAGGTCAGAGGCCCGCGTCCTCCGCGAGCTCTTCCCCTAAGCTCTGCCTTTTGGTAACGCAGGAAAGGGGCATCCGCATCCCCCAGGCGCAAGGATTTTCCTGATGGTTGCCTCCCCGACCACCCCTTCGCTGACCTAAAGACTGGAGGGCATGACTCTCTTAGGTGGAGGAAGGGGGACTTCCACCTGTAATTTGGGAAGCTCCTGGAATATAAAAAAATGAATAAGTGCCCAGAACTGGTAGCTGAAATGGCAGTACGTGTTTAACCTTTACGTTAAGCTCGACCTTTAACTCACTGGAGCTGTGCTTATCAAAAGATCTTTATGGGATTTAGAAACCATGGTGAGCTGAGTTTTAGGGAAGCCTGTCTTCCTTTGTCTCCCAGGTGGGGCCCCTCAGGCTCCTTGTTCTGTCTACTCCTGGGTCGAGCCCTGCCCAGGGGTGAGGCAGATGTCATCTCTGGGCCTCTCCCAGAGTGTGCACCTAATGTCGGGGTGACCCAGACCCTGAGGGTGCAGAACAGTTTTACAGTAGGAGCCACTGCTTAGCATCTGACTCTTCCACCAAGCACAGACAAGAGATCTTATTCTGATTTTTTTTTTTTTTTTGGGGGGGGGGCGTGTACTGGGGATTGTACTCTGGGGCACTCGGCCACTAAGCCACATCTCCAGCCCTATTTTGTATTTTATTTAGAGACACAGTCTCATCCAGTTGCTTAGCGCCTTGCTTTTTTGCTGAAACTGGCTTTGAACTCTGCCTCCACCTCCAAGACAATGGGATTACAGGTGTGTGCCACCGCGCCCGGCTTAGTCTGATTTTTTAAAAACCATATTCCACTGCATAATTGTCACAGATTTTATGCCAATTTGTTGTTGTTGTTGTAAAAAAGAGGGGTGTGACCATTATTTGAAGCTGATTTTTTTTTTAATCTTGCTGGTGTACTTTAAAATAATTAATTACTAAACTGTCTTTGGTACAAGGTTAGTATGCATGGAATATTCGTGAATATACTTTAATGTAGTGGCAATGATTATGCAGTGAAATACTGAACTTCTATCTAGGTACATTGCATCACTTATAGCTTCTACACTGCTCCTGGGATCTCAGATGTAGCTCAATGGGAGAGCACTTGCCTAGCATGCACCAGGTGTGGGTTCAGCTCCCCAATACGGGGCCGGGGGGGGGGGCGCGATTTAAACTGCTCCTGGGATAAAGTTCACTAGGAAATCTCACAATGAAGGCACTGTGTGACTGGGATGGGAAACCCGAAAGTATGAGATGTCTCTGGACTTAGAACAGACACATCCACTTGGACTCTGGGGCAGTCTTATCAGGTTTTGCAAGCTATAAAATATACCATGCTTGAATGTTGGGGGGAAATAACACATCGTCCTGGATTTCAGGCAAAGGAAGCAGCTACCCCCTTCCTTAATATGTATCCAGTATTTGGCTAGTAATTTTTCCAACTAGGCCTCCTTTGCTGTATGTGGGATATGTTTATGGCCTTATAATTACCACCATTACATACTAGGCTCTTAGAGTATGTCAGTTTTTATTTAAATGTGAAAATCACCACCTTAACTTTGCAGATCACCTTCTGTCTTAGAACTTGCTTCTGAGCCTTCCTTCTGATGAAGTCATTCCACTCTAGGTTGCCAGGCAATCATCAGAGGAGCTGGAGAGAGAGCAGAGGCTTAACCTTTAACCCCCCACAGCCCAGCTGTGTGAGTCAGAGCTGGAGGAGACAGGGACTAACAAGCCACCATAAAGCCTCCGAGTATCTCAGATAGCCCAATTTAATTGCGGAGGTTGGAATTTGATGGAAGGACCAGGTTATTAAGTGTATGCAAATCTTCCAACAGATGTTTGGTCATATTTAACATGCCTTTCTGGAAATAATTTCCTAGGAAATAATTTCCTATGATCATCCTGCTCCTTCAGAAGTCTTTGAGAATTATTGGATTTTTCTGGGGGGTGAGGGAGTACTGGGGATTGAACTCAGGGGCACTCGACCACTGAGCCACATCCCCAGCCCTATTTTGTATTTTATTTAGAGATAGGGTCTCACTGAGTTGCTTAGCGCCTTGCTTTAGCTGAGGCTGGCTTTGAACTTTCGATTCCTCCTGCCTCAGCCTCCCAAGCCACTGGAATTATAGGTGTGTGCCTCGGTGCCCAGCGAGAATCATCAGTTTTTAATCTGTCCTGGCATATATAATATATCTCAGCCCCCGCTCAGGGCTCTCTGTCCTTAGATTCTTGGGAGTTCTTTATTGAAGAACAACAACAACAACAACAAAATGAGTATTGATTATCCAATACTCTGCGCCAGGCACTCTTTTGGGGGTTGCTTGGGTGCAGAAGGAACCAGGTTTACCTCATCCTTTAATGCAGGAGGCAAAATTCAAGGAGGATTAAAATGAAAGCTGTAATAGAGGTATGGTCAATCCTGCTGTATGTAAAAATATAGGTGTGCCCTCCAGGCCATTTATATTATATTCTTCACCTATGTTTGTTGATTGCATGTAAACCTGGGAACCCATAGTCTTAGTTGTTCGTGGACTATGTGATGCTCAAAGTGAAGGAAAATGAATCAATGTAACGGAATGACTCAGGAAAAAAATGGAGAAAAGTCACCATTGTGGTGTCATTCAATAGCTTAGTATGTGCTAAGAAAGCACACACACACACACACACACACAGAGCTAGGAAGAGGAGCTGGTCCCGTCTCTTAGCATCTCAGCATAACACCTCCTGAGGGACAAACAGCCACCCCTTCTTCTTTTAGCTCCTGCTTCAGTTGAAATAATCTAATGTCCTGTTTTATGTTAACACAGTTTGCAAAGTGCAATTGCAAACAACCATGTCAATAACATCTTGGTAACCACAATCAAAACAAGCTCTTGTTTAGGGATCTGTGTCTTCTGAACTTGGTATGCAGTTGCTGAGGGGCTCTCTGCCTCCTGTGAGTGCTCCCAGCTGTCCTGGAGTATCCTATCAGGTTTTGTGACAAAAGAAGTTCCTGTTGAGAACAGAAGTTTGGAGAAAGTTCCCATAAAGATTCCAAGAGACAGGATGGGGCTTACAGTTTTCTCATTCTTGAAAAGCCATTGACACACCAAGCTTCTGCCGTAGAGTTTCTCCCTAGCTGTTTCCTCTGCCTGGATGGAATGTTCTCCACCCTGCCCTCAGCCCTCTGGTTCTTTCCTGTCATTTGGATTCCAGAGAGGCCTTCCCTGACCACTCATCCTGAATAGTACTTTAGGCGTCCTATCCGGGACATCCTATTTTAATTCTAATAGTGCTTACCACTGGCCGTGGCAGGTTGGGTGATAATTCCCCAGAGATGTCTGTGTCCTAATCTTCAGGATCTGTGAACATCAGTTATCTCACATAGCAAAAGAGACTACAGATGTTAGGGATTTTGAAAGAGGTAGATGGTCCTGGATTAGCTGATGGGTCTGATAGAGTCACAAAGGTCATTCTGAAAAAAACACAGGAAGGGCCAAAGGAGCAGGTGATAACGATGGCAGAAGGTAAGACTGAAGCAGTGCCCTTTGAAGATGGAGAAAAGAGCCCAAAACCAAGGAACACAGGTAGCCACAGCTACTCAAAGCTGAAAAAGGCAAGAAAATGAACTCTCCCCTCAGAACTTCTGGAAGGAACCAACCCTGCCAACACATGGGTCCTCTCACATACAGCTGTAAGAGAATACATATGTGTTGTTTTAAGTTGTAAGTTACCGCTAAGTTTGTGGTAATTTGTTATAGCATCAATGAGAAACCAATACAGTCATCCCTCATATGAATGGCAGATTGGCTGCAGGACTCCTCTTTGATACCAAAATCCACAGATGCTCAAGTGCCTTACATAAAATGGCGTTGAGTTTGCATGTAACCTGTGCATATCCCCCAGCACATTTACATCATCTCTAGATGATTCATACTTAATCAATTCATACATTGGTTAGGGAATAATAAGAAAAAAGCTGAATATGTTCAGTCCTTTTTTAAAATATATTTTTTTATTTGTAGATGGACACAATATCTTTATTTTATTTGTTTATTTTTATGTGGTGCTGGCGATTGAACCCAGTGCCTTATGCATGCTAGGCAAGCGCTGTACCACTGAGCCATAACCCGGCCCCTGAACATGTTCAGTCTTGACAGTGTTTTGGAGGGTTGGGTAGATACTGGGGATTGAACTCAGGGGCACTAACCACTGAGGCACATCCCCAGTCCTGTTTTCTATTTTATTTAGAGACAGAGTCTCACTGAGTTGCTTAGTGCCTCCTGTTGCTGAGGATGGCTTTGAAGTCGTGATCCTCCTGCCTCAGCCTCCCGAGCTGCTGGGATTACAGGTGTGCATCACTGTGTCTAACACAGATTTTTCTGAATATTTTCAACCTGTGTTTGGTTGAATCCACAACAGGAACCTGCTGACATGGAGGACCAACTGTACGCTAGCTCATCTTTTTCTTGTTCATTGCTGTCTTCCTCCTCCGCCCCACCATTAGATCACAAGCGCCATGAGGGCAAGGATGATTTCTGTCTTGTCCATTGTAGCTTGCTCAAGGCCTAGCACACAGTAGGTGCTCAAGAACTGTTGAAAGAATCCCATCCCATTCCCATCTGGGTTATACATTATTTCTCCATCTTTTCCTGCCAGGCATTCCAAAGAGCTCACCATGGGGTGGGGAAAAATTCAGACTCTGTCCCTGGCCTGTGACACAATCTTAGGATATTAATTTTTTCTACTCAAGACCCCAGTTAAGCTGGGTGTGGTGGCGCACACCTGTAATCCCAATGGCTCAGGAGGATCTTGAGTTCAAAGTCAGCTTCAGCAACTTGGCGAGACCCTGTCTCTAAATAAAATAGAAAAAGGACTGGGGATGTGGCTCAGTGGCGAAGCACCCCTGGGTTTAATCCCCTGTACCAAAACAAACAAAACCAAAACCCAAAAACAAAAAAAGACCCCAGTGAAGGTAGGCTCCCTTGGCATCCCCCTAGCCCATTAAGAATTTTCTAGTAATTTCAGCTTCCTGAATGAATGAGTCTTAGTGTCTACTTTCCATTTTGCACGGGCTGTGAGTCTCCGTACTGGTGAAACACAGGACATTACAGCCACCTGGCTATTTGGGCCCATTTCTAGCTCCTATATTCCCACCCCACTCCCAAGGGCTCTCCTGTGCTGTTTGTTTGGCTTTCTTTCCTTTGTGTTTTTGATGTCTTTTTTTTTTTTCTTGCAAACTCAGCTAGGTATTGAAACATTTTTGATAGATTTTATCTGTCATTTTTAATCTTTGTCACTAGAGGAATTCTAGATTGTCTCATGGGCCAGAAACATGAAAAGAACCTTTGTTGTTTCCCTTTGAGGCTGTGTGTGGCGTGGCAAGTTCTGGACAGGAGGTCAGGGATCAGGTTTCAGTTTATCTCTATCAGTTGTGGTATGAGGGGACACTTTTTTTTTTCCCCCACTTCTTGGTCTAGGATTCTTTTTGCCTCTGGAATAGAGTTGTTGTTCTTTAAGTTACTTTTAGTCCTAAAGTTCTCTCTCTCTCCCTCCCTTTAAACTTCTGTGCACAGATCTGATTGTGAAATCTTTTTCTCTTGGTGTAGGTTGGCTTCTGGGAGGGGGGGGGCATTATTTGCCCAAGGCCAAGATAACCGGAACATTCTTTACTTTTCCAAGGGCAGAAAAGGAAAGCCACGGATCTGTTGTCCTGAAAATTCCTCATTGAGTTGGCCTTGAGGGGACATGGCCTAGCTGGATTTGTGGAAGTGGATCTTCCTGGCCTCTCCTCCTTGGCCTTGTCTTCATCACCAACCTCCCCACCCCGCCATGGGAAAGCATCGGCAGAGAAAGTTCTAGACTTTCCTTCGCCAAGCAAATTTGGGTTTTGCATTTACCAAATACCAAACATCGACCGCTCCCGTCGATTTCCTTTTCATAGGACTCAAATCCCTGCATATGTGCTCAGTATTTTTCCTTGATAAACTCAGTAAGTTCTGGAACAGTCTTACCTTCCACTGGGACTTTTTCTGAAAGAGAAGACTTCGAAAACAATGCTCTGAAGTACTTTTGCCGAAATCTATGGAGACAGACAAAAGTTCATTCCCTCTCTCTGTCTCTGTCTCTGTCTCTCTCTCTCTTCCCCAGGTCTCTATGTAGCTCAGGTTGGGCTTGAACTCCTGGGTTCAATCAGTCTTCCTGCCTCACCCTCCTGAGTAGCTTGGATCACAGGTGAAAGCCACCACACCAAAAGGCTGGGATTACTAAGGAGTTTTTCCCAATGAGAACACCAGGAGATGCTAAGGGGGTGGAATATCATGGACCGATCTTTTCACTAGGGTGATCTGTCTTTTAAAATTTTAATTCTCTTTCCAAGAGAGCAAAGGTCATGACACGAGGATGCCTCAGTTGATCCTTTTTGTCTACACCCACCTTATCACACACTCATATTTATGTTCTTGTACCAGATGCCATCTCACCACACCAGCCTCTTTCACCTTGGACCCTGGCATTTCTAGTGAATTTGTTTCCCTGAACAACTCAGACCTTTTTGCGACCGACCACTCTGAGCATCACAGTCCCTCGGTTCTCACTTTAAATTCCCGGGGATCTATGGAGTGCAATAAACAAGACAATGCTCAAAGGGGATGTATTAGCCCCACGGATCTTAAAATTCAGCATAAAATGAAATTTTCCATTAGGGCAAATGCATGCAATTATAAATAATTAAGCAAAACCTTGAGTAGTAATTTATGTGTTTCTTTACAAATGTCCCCAACATATTGACATTGACGGAGAAGTGCAAGGATTAAGAATCAATGGAGACTCTGCTGAGTATAAACGGCAGACCTCGCCAATCCACATCCCATCAGTATCTGATCAGTATAAAAGTTTTAGCAGGAGTTTGGCCATGATGTCAGGAAGCACTGTGGTCTCAGAAATAGGAGCCATAAATTCACTGTCCAAAGAGCTTCACTATTTTCATACCGAGAAGTAAAATGCAGCCTATGCATTATTTCTTTTGTATTTAGGGATATTTAAAGTTTGTAAATGCTGTAGCATTGAAAAGATCATAGTAAGCATATAAAAGCTGATGTGCAAATCCTTTTTTCTACTATAGGAGATGGTGAGCTAGGGGAAAAAAATGTGATTTTCTGGTCTCTTTGAAGTTAGGAGTGGAAAAATAGACACATTCTGGCCAAAGAGTCAGAGTAAACAAAGGTCTGCTTTCCCTAGAAAGCAGATCCGTTCATGCAAGAAGTAGCCACCATCTGTAAGCCCGAAGCAATGAAAAAGGTTAAACGTGAACAAGTAGAGATGGACCGAAGGGAGAGACCGTCATTGACTTCCAAGCTTTGGTGAGCACTGAGCTTTCTGATTGGCAGCTAAATAAAGCCTTCCTAAGTGACATAGTTGGTTTTCCTTTGATATCTGTAGGCAATCGGTTCTAGGATGCCCATGGATACCAAAATCTATGGATGCTATAGTTCCAATTTTATATATAATGGTGTAATATTTGCATATAACTTACATTCTTGCAATACTTTAAATCACCTCTAGATAATACAATGTAATTTTTTTTTTTTGGGTACCAGGGATAGAACCCAGTGGCACTTAACCACTGAGCCACATCCTCAGCCCTTTTTAAATTTTATTTAGAGACAGGGTCTCACTGAGTTGCTTAGCGCCTTGCTTTTGCTGAAGCTGGGTTTGAACTCAAGATCCTCCTGCCTCAGCCTCCCGAGCCACAGGGAATAAAACGTAAAATCTAAATAAATAGTAGTTATGTTGTGTCATTTAAGGAATAATGTCAAGAAATAAAAGTCTATCCATTTTCAGTGCAGGTACAATTTTTTAAAAAATATTTTCAATTGGTGGTTGGTCAAATCTCAAGTTCTAGAACCCGAGGATCCAAAGGGTTGCCTATATTGTTCTTAAAATTTGGTGGGAGAATTTGAGATCATGTCAAATTCAACACATATAAGCATCATGAATCTTTTTTTTTTTTTTTTTTTTGTACTGGGAATTGAACTCAGGAGGGATGCTCTACCACTGAGTTACAAACCCAGCCCTCCTTTTTAATTTTGGTTTTTAGAGGCAGAGTCTCCCTAGGTTGCTTAAGGCCTCACTAAGTTGCTGAGGCTGGCCTTGAATTTGCCATCCCCTTTCCTGTCTCCCAAGGAACTGGGATTAGAGATACATACACTATGCCTGGCTAAACATCAGGCACCTTCAAATAAAATAATAAATCCAAGTGGTAGGAAAGAGTTTCTTAAAATTTTTATACATGTAAGTTTTCCCTTTTGGGGAATGACCCTATTTTGCAATTAAAACAAAAGACCCCTCCCTGGGCAGCCATGTTTGAAAATGATTATGGAAACCAAAGAGGAGAGAGTATTATTAAAACTGGGACTGTCCTGAAAAAATTCCCTACTGTCTGATTTTTTTTTTAAATATTTATTTATTTATTTTTAGTTATTGGCGGACACAACATCTTTGTTTGTATGTGGTGCTGAGGATCGAACCCAGGCCGCACGCATGCCAGGCAAGCGCACTACTGCTTGAGCCACATCCCCAGCCCTACTGTCTGATTTTTTAAATATCCTTAAACCACTTTCCAAAAGTACTTTCATTTCATTGTAATCCAAGAACATCATTTGACACCCACTTTTCCAAGAAACAAATTTCAGTGTCAATGTTCAAAGTTGTCAATTTGGAACCTCGTCAAGATAAATCATCCGTTTTGCTTTGGAGTCAGTCACAGTGGTTTGCAAGATGTCCCACAAAATAGCAACAAGAGAAGCAATATTCTCAGAAGTCACCAGATAGGAAAGCATTCACACATTATTATTAGCTAAGATGATGCTACGTCTCTGGACTCAAATGACTTGCTCATTCTTGGCAGTTTTCTCTTATACCAGCCGCTTTTCTGTGAATGTGAAAGGAGATGAGATTTTGTCTGTTTGCTCTTGCCGTAGAACGTCAATCAGCGCTCCTTGGGTCTTGAGATCTTTGGCTATTTGACACTAAGCTGGTGAAATTTGGGTGTCAGCACTCCCCCAAACCTTGCCTGGGTGAAGGGTTTGCTCACTGAGTAGACTTCAGGGTCTAGAATCCATGGAGTCTCCACCGTGTGTACATAGCAGCTAGGACCTAGGGGCAGCCTCCTTCCACAATGCAGAATGGCTCTCCGCTGGCAGAACTCCTTCCCTTTGTGGTTCATGACTGGGTGACAGGGGACCCCTGCTGCCCTTCCAACCGGGTAAGGTCTGAGAAGATGGTCCCGTCTGGCAATTTCAGTTTCTATCTCAGTGAAAACGATTCTGTGACTCAGAGCTAGTCACAGCCTGTCCTGGGCTTCTGTTTCCTGGTCACTCCAAGTGGGGGAGGGCGGTGCTTTAGATGACCCTGAGGGAGTAGTCACAGAAGCTATGTTTTTCCTTGGGGCATTTCTCAAAGATGAGTCTGTCAGGCTCCAGACCAGTGGACGAGACTCCATTATCAGGCTCCCCTTGGAATCAGGCTCCCCTTGGAATGCACGGATAAGCCATAAGCCGGGCAGTCCCCACTGCTCTGGGGCTGCTGGCGAGGCACTAGGCAGAGGCCCCCAGGGCAGCCAGGGCTGTTGGAATAGGCCGGGTCATGGGTCCTGCAGTTGCTACCCCTTCTGTCCCCTCCAAGACTGCCTTTGATCTCCACTGTCAACAGAGATTGCAGCTCACAGGATTTCCCAGCCAGCTCTTTACCCCCCACTTGCTTTAAGCTCTGAGCCGGCTGGGTCAAGTCACATGTCATCTCCACACTGCTCACAGGTCCAGCAACCACTGGGCCGATGCCGCTCAGGTTCTTTTTTTTTTGGCAGAGTGAACATCCTTGATTTATTTTTCTTGGCCAATCCACTGACCCTTAGCAGTTATGAGACTAGAGAAGGACGAAATGACCAGCAAGGGCTGCGAGAAACTGCCCCTGGGCCATCAGGGGCTTCCAGGACACCCCTGGGAGCAGGCTGCTTTGGAGGAAGCCTGGGGACAAGCTGCTGGAACAGGAGCCCACGCTGAGAGGACCTGGTCCCTGATGAAGGCTTGGCGACCTGGCCTTGCCCACCTCTCTCATGGACCGCCCCTCCCCCTCCTGCCCTTTGGAATCATTGTCCTGGGCTTGATTTTGTTGTCTCTGCTACTGGACAGTGAGCAAAGCCTCTGTCACGGCAGGACTCTTTCATTTGCAAATGGGTATGAGGCACCGTGAGCTTTACCCGAGGGGCATGACCGAAGGCTGCCACAAGGTGCCAAGGTGGCACCCAGATGCCCCTTCACTGGCAGCTCTGAGGTCAGAAGCTATGTCTGAGGTTCCACCCAGCTTTGTTCTCCAAGGACCGGGACACCTCAGGAGCCACCTTCTTGGCTGTTTGGGTGGGTGAAGGTATGACTCACCTTGACCAGCCACTCACCCTTGAGTCACATCGATCAGGAAGCCCAGGACGGATGTGACATCATCAGCAAACACAGCCAGTCATAGATTTGGGGACAGCTCTGTTTGCCTTGGAGAGAAATGTCCCTACCCTGGTTGGGTCTTTGTGTGGAGGGTAAAGGGCACCAGGCCCAAGGGTACTAGAATTAGTTAACTTTTTATGTCAATGTATCTGTGAAGGGATGGGGACACTGAGGGTGGGAAACCTCAGGGACCAGCCTGAGCCCTGCTGCAAGGGGAGGGTGTGTCACTGGTGGGAGCAGCTCTTCCTGTTGGCTAGTTGGCTATTCTGAGCATGTCCCCTCCTCTCCTAGGTTGCTAATCCAAACACCAGGATCTCCTGATACTCTGCCTCCTCAGCTAAAAGATGGTGGATCCCTGGGGGCAGGGTCAACAGCGGAGCTCAGGAGCTCCTCCGGCCCCTGGCTCTGTGCCAGCCTCTGTCACTATGTAGAGACTTTAAACCAATCTTTTCCCCATACAAACCTGGAGCCCCTATTTGGCTGGACTTTACCATTTTCTTTAGTGTTAGGTAATTCTTGGTTATACAGAGGAGGGTATGGGGTGTCCTTTTGGGGTGTTGAAAAAGTTGTTTTGCTTTACTTTCTTTTTTTTTGGATACTGGGAATTAACTTGTGGGCGCTCTACCACTAAGTTACATCCTCGGCTCTTATTATTTTTATTTAATTTTTCCTTAACATTTTTTTTTTTTAGTTATAGGTGGACACAATACCTTTATTTTATTTTTAATGTGGTGCTGAGGATCGAACCCAGGACCTCACACATGCTAGGTAAGTGCTCTTCCTCTAAGCCACAACCCCAGCCCTTATTATTTTTTTATTTTTAAGACAAGTTCTCGCTGAGTTGCTGAGGCTGGCTTTGAACTTGTGATCCTCCTGCCTCAGCCTCCCCAGTTGCTAGGATTGCAGGCACGGGCCACCATGCTGGGGCAAAAGAGGTTGTTTTGAACTAGTTAGAGGTGATGCTTGCACAACGCCGTGACTGTCCTGGATTCTACTGAAATGTACACGTTCATGGAGCTCATTTTACTATGTGAATTTCACCTCCATATAAAAAACAAACAATAATGACAACAACAAACCAAATCAGGCTACATAGACCCAGGCAAGGCCCCTTTCCCTGGCAGCACCAGCAGGCTCTTATCAGCTCCATACGATGACCAGTCAAAGGTCCTGGGCCTTACAGAAACCAGCTGACCTGGGATTCCAGGTGGGCCTGGCCCGGCCTGGCCTGTCTGGGACAGTGACATAACCACTCAAGGGCCAGCATCCCCTAAGCAGAGCCAAGGAGCCACCGGGGGCCTATCCCTCTGTGCTCAGGAAGGAGGGTCATTGATGCTGCTGGACCTCAATCTCTGGCCCAGTCCGGCCACCCTGGGACCAGGCTGGGGAGGCACAGGATCAGCGATATGCCCTGTGAGCCCTACTGGAGCTTGCCGCCGATGAACAGATGGGGTATGAGGATCTTGTCTTGATTTTAAAATTTGATATTTTGTTCAGCATGGATTTTATTTTTTATTAATTTTTTTGCATTCATTTTGATTTTATAAAACACAGCATTAAATCTCCTTGATTATCTGGTGGCGTGTACTCCCTGAAGTGGTGTGCAATTGTTCCTGCAACCCTCTGATCCAGTCTTGTTCTTGCTGAGAGTTGTTTTGGTGGCCAGGAGTGTATCAAAGATGTGGCTGAAAGAAGGAGGTGAGTGCAGTAAGGAGGAGACCTGGGGTTCCGCCCTACCCTGCAGGGAAATCCAAAAGGCCTGCATTGCTCTAGAGTCTGCACGGACCTGAAGCTGCTTAAACCTTCTCTGAGCTCCAGCTGCTGCCTGGGACCCAGGGGGGCCTGGTGTGTGCCGGGCTGTGCGAGCTGCCCACTGCGTCCACTAGATGGCGGGCTGGCCGCGCAGGTGAATGGCCGCGCCTCCCTGTGAGCCATTCTAGCTTTTAAGGCTCACTTGCCAGTGGCTGGCGTTAAGGCACCTCTTGGAGAAGACCCGGGCCCAGACAGGTGAAGTGACATACCCGTTATCCTTTACTACCTAAGTGATATTGGCTGTTATACTCGACATATCCAAACTCTCCTTTGATCATTTGGTCTCTGTTTTAGAGGTATCTTTTGAAAGCCTGGTGAAAGCTATAAGACCCTCTCCTTGGGAAAGTTCGAAAATAATTTCAGGAGCTTCAAGAACACTCCAGAAATAGACCCAGAACCTGTCTGACATGTCCATAGACTACAAATTCCATTTGGAGTTTATTTTTAACTCCTAACTTTCTGTTCCTGAAATGGATCTAACCATGTTCACTCTGAAATTTTTTAAAATTGAGCACCTACTATGTTCTAGGCACTGTTCTGGGTGCCAGAGATATTTGTCTTTGGGGAGATTTAGTTCTAGAGAGGGAAAGCAAGTAATAAAAATGGACAAAATTAGTGTTGTCAGCATTAACACTGTTCTCTAAATATTTCCAGTTCTCCTTCCCTTTCTGGTCCATGGTAGGATCTTACTTCCAGCTCCTCATATGGTTGGGTGAAACCAGGTGACCAGTTCTGACTAATGAATCATGAGAAGCCATGTGTTACTTGGGCATGAGCATCTAATTGCTGTCGCGAGGCCCTCCAGAACTTTCCCTCATACCTGACATGGAAACAGGAAATATTTAAGAAGGGGTTCATTTAATCAGCCCAGGTCCCTGAGACCTAGCATGAGTGAGAAATATTAGATGTTCCTCCACTTACAAAGGAGGAACCCTCCTCTCACAAATTGAAAGTACCATAAATTGAAAATGCATTTAATCTACCTGACCCACCAAACATCACAGCTTAACAACAATAGCACATCATGATGTCAAATGTTTTCCTATGTGACTGGGAGCTATGGCTCACTGCCACTGCCCAGCATCATAAAAGAGTGTTGAACCAACTATCATGAGGCCTGGGAAAAGATCAACATTTGAAGTACAGTTTGTACTGAATGCTTGTCACTTTTGTACTAGGCAAAAGTCAAAGACATTGTAAGTTGGGGACCATCTTTGCTTTTTAAAGTCACTGAGATTTTTGGGAGATGTTTGTTACTGTAGCATAACCTGGCCTGTTCTGACTGATAAGATAATAAATAAATAATAGAACATGATTATAAAGATTGCTAGAAGGAGATCAAAGCAGCAGAAAAAAGACACAGTTGAGGAGGATAAATGGTCCTGGAAGTGTGAGGAAGTGGATGGATGGGGAGGAAGATGGAACCTTTTAAACAGAGCCATTAAGGTAGCTTCACTGAGAAAGTGATCCCTGAAAAGAAAATGAGCTCTGCAGGGATCTGGGGCAAAGAGCGTCCCAGCCAGGGCGAGAGCCAGGGCAAAGGTCGGATGTTTCTGATGTGTCCAGAAAACAGCCAAGAGGTTGGTGTGGCTGGAGCAGATGAGGGCTGAGGTCAGAGAAGTAAAGGGGCCATTTCTTGTGTAGCCTCGTGGCCACATAAGGACATCGTTGTCATGTTCTCTGAGTGACATGGGGGGACCCATGGTGGGGCTTCGAGCCCAAACATGACTTGATATGACTGACATTTTTGAAGGACCCCCGTGGCACCTGATTGAGACTAGGCGTGGTGGGGGGGGCAGCGTGGGAGTGGGGAGCCGAGGGACAGTTACCGTGCTGGGCGGAGGTGGGCTGGAGGCTGTTGGATGTACGACTGGAGTTGGGAGAATATGAATTTGGGAGTCACTGGTGGAAAGAAGGTAGCAAAAGTTCAACGTTTTAAAAACACTGTTGGTTATAAAAAAGAACATTGCAGTGCAGCGTTATACACAGCTGGACCCTTAGGACTAGAGATGAATATTGTGGAAAGCGATGCGGTTACCCCTGTGAGGAACTCTGATGGTGTCAGGGAGCCACCGTGTTCCCTTTGCTTTAGGAAAATCAAGGACATTCATTGTCTTTTCTATCATGCAATGATCCCTCTGGGCTAAGATTTTTTGAGCTAAAGCCTTAGAACAGTGGTTTTCCCCAAGAAATGGACACATTTCCTATTTCCTGGAAAGATAAATTGTGAAAAAAATTCTGTGTCCCTTTTCTCTTCAGGTGCCAAGGAGCTCAGATACCAATCGGAAACTATAATACCTTTGTTTTTATTTTCCTTCATTCCAACTTCCACTTTCAACTCTTGATTTTAGTATTTCGATGTTTTATTTATTTATTTATTTATTTATTTTGGAGACAGGTCTTGCTATGTTGCATAGGCTGTCCTTGAACTGGACTCAAGAGATCCTCCTCCCTCAGCCTTCTGAGTTAACTGGGACCTCAGGTGCACATCACTGTGTTAGTTTACCTAGTATGTTCTTGCTGTAAATTCTCTCAAATTCCATGTGGAAGGAGGCAGGTATACTGGGGAAAAAAAGAATCAGAACTGAACAAAGTTACTTTTTAATGACAATACAACTCATTTGTAAGTAAAAAGATATTGAAAAATGGTCTCTAAAGTAATTTTCTCTAGTCAGTATCCTACTCCAGCTGACTTTCATTATGAAATTGAAGATGGGTCCCTCAAGGAAAAATAATTCTAGGCCTGAAAAATTATATTAAAAAAATCACACTTTAAAATTGCAGCATATATGAAAATTCACATATTTTAAAGGAACTAAGCAGCCCAGCATAAGATACAGAGAATAATATGCAAAAGAAGTCACAAAACACAAATGTAAAATAAACTATGTGGCATTGTCTTTATGTCCTGGAGCGATGATTTAAAGCTCAGAAAAAGGAGGTGCATTTTCCTGTTTGGACAGGCTGCTCTTTGAGTTTCGGTGGCTCACCTTTTTCTGGAATCCTCTGGAGCCAATCTCTAAGACCCCACGAAGCCTTCTTGACTTTACCACATCCCCTTCAGCCGCTGTTTTATTAATCTGTCAATATTGGATGTTCAAATCAATTCCTTGTTTAAACTTCAATTGATTTAAAGAAGGAAGCGGTGTAAATAATACATAGCATATGTAAATTCATGGATCTTCTGTTTTCCTAATGCACATTCAAATCAATTCATAAGCCTTAAAATAAAAAGTGGTGCGGTGTGTTCCCCTGAAATGATCTATTTCACCCCATGCTGATCACACAGCGGGGTAGGGAGAGGCAGGCTCTGTCCTGGAGGGTAAATGTACCCAGTCCTTGGAAGTAGCCAGTGGACCTTCAAACCAACTAAATTAACTCGGCTGATGAACTAGATGGACTGAGAGGCGGGTCCAGCATGTTCTCCATGTAAGTCAGCAGAGAGTGGAGCACCCCCCTGCCCCACCCCAGTTTGGGGTTGGGGACATCTTGCTGCAATGTGGTCTCTGTTAGCATCTAGCTCACCTCTGATTCCTGTTTGTCATGGTGCTGGCCCATTTTGACAAGCTGTAGAAATGATGGGGGGTATTTGGTCTCCAGTAGTGAATCTTAAACTTGCCATTTATATATTTTTTGGAACCAGGAATTGAACTCAGGGGTACTTCACCACTGAGCCACATCCCAGCTCCTCCCCCCCTTTTTTTTTTTGTATTTTATTTTATTTAGAGACAGGGTCTCAGAGTTGCTTAGAACCTTGCTAAATTGCTGAGGCTGGCTTTGAACTTGTGATCCTCCTGCCTCAGCCTCCCTAGCTGCTGGGATTATAGTCGTGAGCCACTGCACCCAGTTTAAGCTTACCTTTTATGACAGAGGTCCTCAACTGCAAGCCCTGATCCTGCAGCGCCAGCATTATCAGGAACTTGCTAAAAATGCAAGTTCTTGGACCCCAGCCCAGACTTAAGGATTATGATCGTCTAGAGATCATATGGATGCTAAATTTTGAGAACCACTGTTCCAGAAGAAACTCCATCGATAGACAGTCAACAGGGTCAAGGAGTTTCAGGACATGAATCTGTAGACGGTTAACCTCAAACAATCACAAAATCACTGACCTTCAGTTTCCTCATCTGGAAGGTAAGAAAAGGGCTGAGTCAGAGCGAGATTCTCAGCCCTGCTGGAACACGGGGGGCAGCTTTTCTGGTGGTGTTACACAAAAGGGTATAGTATAATCCTATTTATGACTCCATTTACATGAGGTCCTGGAATGGGTCAAAACTATTCTATGATGGGAATGAGCAAAACAATAGGGTGCATGTGTTTCTTGAAAATTTATTAGATAGTACACGTAAGACTTGTGCATTTTATTCTATGCATATTTTTTCTTTAAAAGAAAAAAAAGGACTATCAATGAATATTCTAGTTAGTTAATGACAAGTATTTATGGGTGAAAGGTCCTAATGTCACAATTCATTTGGAAATGTGTCAGAAATAGGTTAGCTCATTGGATGGATAGAAGGCTGGGTAGCTGGAGCAGGGCTTGGTGGCACACTCCTGTAATTCCAGTGGCTGAGATAGGAGAATCGTGAGTTCAAAGCCAGCCTCAGCAATGGCAAGGTGCTAAGCAACTCAGACCCTGTCTCAAATAAAATACAAAATAGGACCAAGGATGTGGCTCAGTGGCTGAGTGCCCCTGAGTTCAATCCCCAGTACCATCCCCCCCCCAAAAAAAAGAAGGCTGGGTAGTTAGATAGATAAGTGACAGAGTGAGTACAATCAGGTGTTAATTGTAGCATCTAGGTGGTGTATATATGGTTGTTTATCCCAAAATTTCTTTCAACAAAATTTGAATTTTTTTCTTTTAAAAACAAATACTACTGAGGATTGAACTACTAAAATATATCCCTGGCCCTTTTTACGCTTTATTTTGAGATAAAGTCTTATTAAGTTGAGTAGGCTGGCTTTGAACTTGGCAATCCTTCTGCCTCAGCATCCCAAGTAGCTGGGATTACAGGTGTGCATCACCTGTGCCTGGCAAGTTTGAACATTTTTAGGATAAAATGTTGAGGGGGAAATTCTGAAGCTGACCCACCTCTATTAATGAAATTTTTCATGAATAAAAATTCTACCTTTGGAGAGAGATGTATTTCTTTGTCAAGGTAACAGTTTTTCAGCCATTCACATACAGGTATTCTGGGGACCAGTGAGTTTGGGAGATGGTTTTTACCTTGATAATAAACTTACTGGGCTGGGATCCCTCCACAGGTCAAAATTATAGGGAAGACTTAGGATGTGCATCTGAGCTTTGCTGTTATGGCCGTTGCTGTCCAACCACAGGCATGTGGTACCTGGCTGGACCTGTTGGCCAGGTGCAGGTTTGGGGATAAAGCCTGCAGGACTTACTTGCCATGTCATACTTTGGCCACCAGGGGGAGCAGCCACCCCACCGTTGCCTGAGGCTCCCAACACTTCAAATCCACAGCTTGAGATGATTCTCTGTGTCCCTTGGAGGGTCATCCACCGCTATTCACATCATGCCTCACCTCCCCTTGTTAGTTCAGTCACCCCCCAAGGACCAGGGCTGTGTGCCGCAGACCCTCTTTCTGTCCCCAGTATGACGGAACCTGCCATCTCTGCCGCAGAACGTGGTCAGCTGTAGCGTGTGGCTCACCTCCAATCTTATCCCTCCATCCTTCTCAATCCCATGGGTGACCGTGAGCTCTGTAGACTGTGAGCGCTGTAGCCCTCCTGTCTGACCCAGGTGTCCTTCCCTGTGGTGGTGGGTCCCGGGCTCCCCTGCAGAGGCCCACCACATCTTCTGGAAAGGTCCCTGCTGTATCCTCCCCACACTTTGACCTGGAATTTTTATCATATTCTGCAAATTCCAAGGTCAGGCCAAGTATCTTCAATGTTTTCCAGGGGTTGCTAAGAATTTCCTTCTTTCTCATTGTCACCAGCCGTCCCTTTTGGCGACTGCTGCCTGTTGGTCTGGTAGCGCCTCTTCACTCACTGAAGACTATGGTTTCTGGCTGTTCTCCCGTGTCTCCTCTGTCTCGTCCCTTTGGGGAAGTCCCAGTCCACGCCCTGATGGCCACGTCTCCAATGGCCTTTACCCACATACTGACTCAGGCAACTCTTCACACCCAGGAAGTGGCCATCATCTGGAAAGGACACCTCAGGGAGCCTCCCGGACCTCTCCTCACCTGTCCCAGCTCTTCTGCCTGGCCCCACGTCTTCACTGAGTCACCCCTTCCTCATTCACGGTTCTTTATTAAAATCCCCTGTCTCCCTCTCCTGGCACTGTCCCCCAGCATGGCTGACATAAACTGGCCAGCGGCTTTGCCCCTGCACCAGGGCAGCTGAACATTGCCAGGAAAAGCACCCAGTTAGCTAAACGTTTCTCCTGAAATTCCGAGACACAGACCTCAGTGGGTGCCTCATGCTGCCCTCACCCCATTACTTCCTCCAGGTTGGTTTGCTCCCTGCTACCTAGCAGGGAGCCAGGTTAGGGGTGGAGATCAGGGTGCCCCACGGTTGTCCACACATACCCTCTTGGGGGTGCATCCTGGAACTCATGATCTGTTACTCATAACAGCACCCCAGAGCCCTCCCAGCCACATCCTGGCCCACATCCCATCTGATCCGGTCATCACCCTCCTGGTCAGCGAGGAAAAGGACTGGCCCTTGTTCATGGAGGAGACCACCAAGACAGTATGCCCAGAGCGTCCAGTGCACAGAGATGCTGCACATCCCAGGGACATCCCCGCACAGCTCCACATGAGGACTACCCGACGTCACTCATCCCAACATCATCTGTGGGCTGGGACACAGGGGAGCCTCTGCGTCTCCCACCAGGAGATGGGTGGATGAGGAGGTGGAGACACAGCACAGAATACTGTGCAATAGTTAGAAGTCACGGACCAACCGTCCCCTCAGCCCCATTTTTAAAGCCTAGCCCTGTGTGACAATAGGAAGAAACGCCATCGCCCTTTGTGTCCATTCCCATCTCTGTGCCCTCAGCAACACATTTAAGTAAGATGTACATCAAACCCACCCAAATGGTTATCAGTGTGGGAGGCCACAGGGTTAACTGGGGATCAGGCAGATGACAGACAGACAGACAGCAGGAAGCGGGGCCTTGCTTGGACAGGGATGCCATGGGCTGTGGTCCTGGACAGAAGTGTGATGCCCTCGACCCTCACCGGAGGCCCGAGCCCTCCTGTCTGACCCAGGTGTCCTTCCCTGTGGTGGTGGGTCCCGGGCTCCCCTGCAGAGGCCCACCACAGATGCCATTTATGCCTCACACTTTCCTGGGCTTTCACAGTTCCCTTGGAAACAAGTGTCATTGGTCCCACACCTGACGCCTGAACTATTAGAAAGAAAAGCAGAAAAAGGGGCTGGGGATGTGGCTCAAGCGGTAGCGCGCTCGCCTGGCATGCGTGCAGCCCGGGTTCGATCCTCAGCACCACATACAAACAAAGATGTTGTGTCCGCCGAAAAACTAAAAAATAAATATTAAAATTCTCTCTCTCTCTCACTCTCTTTAAAAAAAAAAAAAAAAAAAAAAGAAAAGCAGAAAAAGGCCCAGGCCCTCCTCCACCTCTCCCACCTCTCGTTCCATCTCCTCCCTTCCAGTGACATTCAAGACCCTCCCCAGACACAGGGACCCTCGCCTGGTCCTCCATCTCCTGGTGTCTGGTTGGCCTGGTCTCAGGGACCAGGTGAGGTGGTGTGCACCTGAGAGGGAGGCCCCTCTGGAGAAGGGTGCTGGCCCACCTACCTGGGACTTGGGTCACCCAGCTGTGGTTTCTTGAGGCCCAGAGCCCCAGAGAGAGCAGGCTGAGAATGTGAGGGTCTGGGATGGCTGGATCCTCTTGTTCAGGGTCCCCTGAGGTCTGCACCAGTGAGCTTCTCTGGAGTAGTGGGCACCCCCACGAAATCCCAGTCTCTGGCATTTTGTGACGTCAACGCCCCACAGTGGCTGACTCCAAGCTGCCGACACAGCATGTCCAGTTGGGAAGTTGGCTCTTGGGGGCCTGGTGGGCTGCCCGCCACTGCTCCTAACCTGCTGAATGTGACGGGCAGGGACAGTTGGTGGGGACCCGCGAGGGCAAAGCCCTGCCTTTCTGAAGCACAGTTGCCAGTGTCCAGCGCTGGGCCATTTTGAGGTGGAGGGACTGTGACCAAAGCTCCACCGGAGGAAAGTGCTTAAGGGTGGGGGGGCACTCTCAGGCCCCAGTGGGAAAAGCTGAGCTTTGCTCTCCTCTTAGGTCAAAGCCCTGGGGAACGTGACATTCCCGTAGGATTGTAGTTTAAATGGGACAGACTTCAGTGTGCATGTGGGAACTTTTGTTCTCACAACCACGGGACAAATGTCCGACCTTTTCACAGAAGGGACCTAAAATGCAGAGGAAGGCTGCTGTTTTATGCAGATGAAGTTCTTTCTAGGGAGCCTTCCGGTTCAAGAGGAGGACAAAAGTCCGATTTTTCAAATAGGAATTCCCTGGTTTTTTGCTGGCGAATTAATTGCTTTCTGCCTTGTACTATTTACAGAACACGGGTGACAAGCTGAGTGGAAGGAAGGGGAAAAAAATCACTTAAAAAGAAGATTTTTTTTTTTAAATTACCCAAAGGAAACCATGTCACAAAGTGAGACAAGATGTGATTTGGCCTTAAAAAGAAGCAGACACGAATAATAATTGGCTGGCTTGTGCTGAAGCTGGGTAAGGAGTCTTAAGTAGATGGAGGGCTGGGTGGGGTGACCCAGGTAAGGCTTTCTAGAACATTCTAGAACCTTCTAGAATCTCTGTTCCTCAACTTTTGCCCCGGCATGCCTTTGCTTTGGGAGACTCACTGTACGATTTGCTGGGATTCCAATAAAATTGGAAACAGGTTGATTGACTTTTCAATCAAAAATTTAAAATGTTTCCCATGGTCCATCTACAAAGCAGCCTGTTTAAAACAGTGACGGACCCTGACAATGTTGTTATTTCTCCAAGAGAATCTTTCTAAGAGGCTGGTCGGGAATTGCTGGCTTTGTGGAGGCAGAATAGGAGACTGCCACATTCTTGGGCCCTTCTTCCCGTCGGGGCCCCACGGAGGAATGTCCTTCCCTCGCTCCTCTGATTCCCTCCTGAGGGTCCCACACCGCTCACAGGAGCCATGGTGGGATCCGGTTGAGCCGGTTGTCCACTCTGTGGTGGGATGTTGGCCGAGACGGTCAGTGTAGAAGGGATGGCTAAGGCTCCACCTCCACCTCTGCAGCTGATTTTTCACTTCAGAGCTGGGCTGGGGGAGGGCCGCCTAGCTAGTCCACTGCCCAGCAGCCCCTTCTATTTTGGTGGGCCCACAGGAGGCAGGCTGTATTTCCACAATGGTCATCAATGCTCTTTCTGGTCTCACCTGAGCTTGCTGCTCTCCGGTCGGGAGGTGGAATCTACGTCTCTGCTTCTTGAATGGTATGGGGGGTGGTCTTTATGGTGGGCTCAGTCGCAGAGGGGATGCTGTGTGTCATGTAGGACCAGGCAGGGGACACAGCCTCCACCTGGATGACAACCTCTGAGCATGACCTCTTCTTCCATCTTGAGAGGCTACCTTCTTCTCTTTGGGGGAGTGGGGGTACTAGGAACTCAAGGGGTACTAGTGGAACTCAGGGCCACGTGACCACTGAGCCACATCCCCAGCCCTATTTTGGATTTTATTTAGGGTCTCAATGAGTTGCCTAGCATCTCACTTTTGCAAAGGCTGGCTTTGAACTTACGATCCTCCTGCCTCAGCCTCCCAAGCTGCTGGGTTACAGGTGTGCACCACGCGCCTGGTGAGACTACCGTCCTTTTGGAGGGCCTTCCCCATGGCTGTGGGAAGGAAGACACGGGTTAAAGGTTGAATGGGAGCTTGTGGCCCGGGATGGAAGTGGTTCAAAGACTCCTGTGTGCATTCTGTGGTCCAGAACCTAGTCATGAGGTCATATCACCCTCAAGGGATTTGGGAAGTGTCCTTGTGCGCCCAGAAAGAGGTGGACCTAGGGAACATCCGGTCTTTGTGTTCAGGATGTACCCTCCTCAAACCATTTTCCTTGTCTTTAAGAAGAAGGAACATTTAGCTTGTTTACATTGAGCCCCAGCTCTGAGCCAGGAGAGGTGCTTCATGACCATCTGGAGAGTCCCTCAGTGATGGGACACATAAGGTGAAAGTTGGCCTTGTGGCCAGGAATAGTAGACTGTTGGGTTGTCACTGTGTCCATGATCCCTCCCTGTGGCCCTCTCCTGAGGGAGGATCATACTTCCCTGTCTGCTGACATCACACTTGGCTCAGGGACTGAAATGGGAGCAGAGGTGACTCACTCTGTGTTGGAGCAGAAACTTTAAGAGCCATTTCCTCTGCCACAACCCCTTTCCCTCTGCTGTGAGATCAGAATACTTTACATAAGGCTGCTCCTTCAGTCCTGTTCCCAAAATGAAGGACAGGGGAGAAAAACCATTGCTGGCCTGCACTCAGCAACAAAGGCAATGAGAAACCAACCTCCTTTCCCCTCTTCCTCTCTCTTTTCTTCCTTTTTTCCTTCCTTCCCGTCCTACTGAGATTTTGGGGGGCTATCTGTTACTGCAGCATAACCCAATCTTTCCTGACTGCTACATCAGGAGACTCAGCAGTGCCCCCATCTGGCCTGTTAATCTCCTCAACATCGTCCTTAAGTGAGAAAGTGTCTTTGGACCTGACTCTCAAATCCCAATGCTGAAACTCGGTGACCTGCATTGGACTTAACAGAGCATCAGGTTCAGGGATTTGCAATGGAAGGTCAATGGTTCATATCTTCCAGCAGCGGAGGTTGCGATCAGAAAGAGACAGGATAGAGGCAGAGAATGGTGGCCGTCCGTTCTTCAGAGTCCACTGTCTTGGACTGTAGGTCCAGCTGTCCCTGGAGAGAGGAGGGAGCTGGCCCAGTCTTGGTCGGCTGCTCAGTGTGGAGGAGGAAGCCCACAGGAGGGTGGGCCAGGTCTGGCTCATTCTTCCCTGGATGGTTCCCACCTACTGCTTACATTTAATAGGAATTTACGTCAATGGGGAGAGGAGTCACCAGAAAGAGCCCTCTGATGCTCTGCTCCTGACCCACCAGCCAATAAAAAACTTCAAACTGGCCCTGGCATCCAGCCCTCCCCTTGCTGCCGAACCTCCATCCCTGGAGCACAGACAAGGGCTGGGCTTTCACATTAAGGAAATTTCCACTCCCCAAAGACTGTAGTGGAAACTAAGCAAAATCGCATTTGCAAAACTGCCCCACAAATCACAGAGCCGAATGTGTATGCCGGAGGGAAACGGAGGCCAACATCGGGGGGTTGCTTCGGTCAGACCTTTCTTTTTCCTGGATACCGATTTCTCAGGGTGGTGCTAATTATGAGAGACAGGGGAGCCCTCCTTTCACATCTGGAACGGGCTGGGAAATATTTTTCTCGTCCATGGTTTCTAGGGCCCCAGCAGATGGAATCATTTATCTAAAAGTTCCTGCCATTAGCATCGAGTAAACTCCATCTGATGCCTCTGGAGACAGAGCTGGGCTTGTGGCTCAAGAGCTCACCTTGGATGCTACCTAGCAACTAACAGGAATCGCAATCTCCTAAGACTTCAAACAGAAACCCAGTTGCAGCAATAAACTCTGTTTACAGCATTCTAGGGGCTGAGAAGTGTTGAGGAAAAGCGGGTTGCCAAAGAAACCAAAGAGTTATTCTTTTTCTTTTTCTTTTCTTTTCTTTTTTTTTTGTTTGTTTAACCTGAACATAAAAAATCAGCAGCACCGTATGAATCACCATCTGGCCCTGACCAGGAGGCCTCAGAAGAAGCCCAGGGACCCAGAGCGGCCGGCTGAGCCCTCAGGGGCAGATCCTCTTCCAGCCTGAAGCCCTGGCTTGCTTGGTGCGAGAATTTTATTTTCTTCTCTCAGGTTTCCTTTTCTCACTCATTTTCTAAACTTGTTCACCTCTAATTTCTTTCTGGGCATCGTTCAACTTGTTTCTCTTGATGGTTCACTGTCTCTCTCCCTCTTTTTTCTTTTTAGGAAATGGATCTCTTGATTTCCTCTCTTCCTTTCTGCTTCCTGAGACTGTTGACCATGATCTCACAGGTGCTCATGTTTAGCAAACGTGCCCCAAAGTGCCCCTGGCCCCCAGCCCTGCAGCCCCAGCGCCCTGTGGTCTAGGTGGGAAGCGGTGGGGTGGCCTGGCATGTAAGGTGTGGCCATGGGAGAGACTACTTGGGTCCTTTTCTCTTTCACCTGACAGTCATACCTCCATGGCTGCTCGTTCTCTCAGCAGACATTAATTGCCACACTCGTGTGTACTGAGCAGTGTTTAAGCCCCACTGCACGCCGACTCTGGGATAGACGGCCTAGTTCGAATCCTGGCTCCATCACTGACCAGTTGTGTGACCTGGGGCAAGTTCCTTCCACTCTCTGTGCCTCAGTTTCACCAATGACCTGAGGGTGATCACAGAAATATCTTATTCATGAAGATTCAATGCCGTCATGTTGGAAATCATTTAGTGGAGGGTCTGGCACTTGATAAGCATAATATAGGTGTTTGTTGGGTGAAAGTAGCCCACTGTGGGTGCTGAGAAGACAAGGATGTCCTTGACCTCGTGGAACCTTCCCGTGGAGCCAAGAGATGAACAACAAGCAGGAACGAATAAATGATGTAACTGCACTGTCACAAGGAACATTAAACTGGTGGCAGCGTAGAGTGGTAAGTTGCAGGTGGGGACTGGAGCAAGTGTCATGCTAAGTGAGGAGGCTGTGCGGCGGGGGGGGGGGGTATCTACGCAGGCCCCGTGGCCACGAGGACCAGTCGGAGCCATCAGGGGCATGGAGCTGGGCACAGGAATCACAAGTGTCAAGGGCTAGGACGTTGGGGGGCAAGAAAGGTGGGTGTGGCAGGAACATGGTGCCCAGTGAGAACAAAGACGGAGACCGAGAGGCAGGTCCTGGGGACCCATGAGTCCCAGCAAGAAACTGAGAGTCTTGTCTTTCTTTTTTTGTACAGGGAATTGAACTCAGAGGTGCTTAACCACTGAAGCCACATCCCCAGCCTTTATATATATATATATATATATATATATATATATATAAAATTTAGAGACAGGGCCTTGCTAAGTGGCTGAGGCTGGCTTTGAACTCGCGATCCTCCTGTCTCAGCCTCCCACGCTGCTGGGATGACAGGCACAAACCACCATACCCAGCGAGATTCTCTTCTCATGACAGCAGGAGCTGGATTAGTTTTTTGGGGCTGCAGGAGCAAATCTCCCCACTTCATGGCGACCTACAGCCATAGAAACGCATCCTCTCATTGTTCTGGAGGTGAGTGGAGTGGGGGGTCATGGCATTGGCAGGGTTGTAGCCTTTCTCTGTCCTGCCTCTTCCAGCTTCCAGTGGCTCCGGGCACTCCTTGGCTTGTGGCCTCACCCTCCCCTCTCATCTCTGCTTTGGCTTCCCTATGTGGCCTCTTCTTCTAGGACACCCGTTATTGCATTTAGGATCCAAGTTCAATATAATGTCATCCAGAGATCCTTCCCTTAATGATATCTGCAAAGCCCCTGTTTCCAAAAAGGGTCACATACACAGATAGCAGAAATTAGGACCTAGACATATCATTTTGGGGGACACAACCCAGCCTACAGCACACAGTATTATAGTTTGTTTGTTTTGGGTACCAGGATGGAACCCAGGACACATAACCACTGAGCCACATCCCCAGCCCTTTACTATGTGTTATTTAGAGACAGGGTCTTGCTTAGGCTAGCTTAGAGCCTCACCTCATTGCTGAGGCTGGGTTTGAACTTGCCATCCTCCTGCCTCAGTCTCCCAAGCTGCTGGGATCACAGGTTTGCCCCACCACACCCTGCGGGGTACTGTAGTTTGAACGAGAACTGCTGCAATCTGATTCATGACCTAGCAGGCTATGTTGGCTGTTATATGCAGAACAAACTGGAAGGGGGAAGTTAGTTGGGGAGGTTATAGCAGGAAACTGGGGCAGAGATAATGATAAACCCAGAAAAGCCACCAAGGACATTTGCTGATAGGCTGGGGTGTCCTGTTGGACAGGAACAGTTGCACAGATCACGAACCCCCAACAAGGCTACTCAGTGTCTGTGATGGATCCAGATGACACAAGACATAGTATGTGAACACAGACAATGTGGACATGGCCCAAACTCCAGCATTAACCAAACACCCCCACCCTGTCTGACATGAGCGACTGCTCCTTTGAATTCAAAGTAAAAGCAAAAATCAGCCATGGATCTAAACTTCTTCCCTCCTTCTCACCTTCTAGGCAAGAGCAATGAAAATACCCAACTGTAGGATCACCCGCTTCTTCACAGCATCCAATCCAGGGCCAAAGCTGGCCTCCTGGAGTCTTCTCCCAAGACACATGACCAAACCCAAATCCTCAATAAGCACTGGGATGCCCTCGGGTTCCCCATGACCTGGGTTTGCTGTTGTTGTCTCAAACCAGTAACTTGGTTCCACCACCAGGATGGCCCTGGTGGTCTTTGAAGAGCAAAAACTGACTCTGTGGGTAGGAGGTCTCTGCAGTTATGGGACCCCGGACTTAGAAAACCCTGCTCCTTCAACCGCTGCTGCCATATTGAAATTCTGAATTGCTTTTGGATGAGGGGCTCCCTATGTTCATGCTTTGGTAGGTCCCACAAATTTCATAGCCTGTTCTGCGGAAGGGCATGGATAGCAGCTAATGTCACAGCCACTGCGGTCAATGGGAGAAGCGGTGTATTCAGGACCCTTTGGCCAGATCTGCAGGAGGGGCTGGTACTTTGGATCTATGTAGGAGAATCCTGGGAAGGGGGAGATAACTTTTAAAATCGAATCGGGAGTGCTCTTCATCCAGATGGGACATCCTGGGGGAGGTGTCAAGTACAACCACTTTGGAGTGGGTGGACAGGAGCCAAGAGTCTCCGTCTGGTGCAAAGATACTTCTTCTCAAACATGATGAAGTGGGGATGGGATGTTACAATAATAAAATCGGTGACCTAATATCGTACTACGGTTTTGCAACCTGTCACCGTTAGCGGGGCAACCAGGCCCGGGCTCGTGAGAGCTCTAGGAGTTATTTCTTACAACTGGATGTGAATCTACAATCATCTCAAAATGAAAAGTTTAATTAAAAAAAATTGGTGACCCAGAAAATCAGGATGTGAATGGGACTTTGGCAGCTCGGGGCAGGTGTTACTGATGCGTTATTCATCAGTTCTCAAATCTGCAAGGAGTTTGGGGGCAGTTCACGCAAGCAGTGCAGCCCAGGGAAGGGGCTGTGCGTTGTGTCAGGGGGGGCAGGGGCAGCATCGGTGGCACCTGAGTGTCCTTTCTTGCGGTATCTCATTGAGGGAACAGGGAGCAGCACATGTCTCTGTGAGGGGGTGGACTTGGCTCTGGAAAGTTCTCTGCAGAAAGCAGATACCGTTCATCTCTGCAGTGGGGTGGACGCAGAGGTGTACTGGGCCTCCAAACTCTGAACAGGAGAGGTTGTATTGGCCTCCACTTTCTTGCTTCCCATGAGCCAGAGTCAGGCTGGGGAGGAGAGAGCGGGGCGCTATCTCATCTTGATATTTGCAGATTTATTCATGGAAATCCCCACACATCTGGATGAGAATATATTCCTTGCCCCTGGAGGAAATAGTTAAATGAATCGCTAAAGCACAAAATGTTCCTGTAAAATTGCTTCCATATTTTATTAGACGCAGATGAGCATGAATTATTGTGAAGTCAACTGGAGGGTGAGCAAATTGGGTTCTCGCCCCCCCCCCCCCCCCCCCGCAAACACGTCTTCCTCCCCAGAAAGTCTTGAAGGGATGCTGGTTTGGGATGGGACCATGGACTCCCTGACTCACTTCTTCATTCATCCATCCATAAAACATTTATTGGGCACCCACTGAATGCCAAGTGAGGCAAGCTAAGCTGCAGCTGGAGATATTCTTGTTGACCTACATTTAAACACCACCACTGCATGCATAACTGCCCTCTGAGATGCGCCATTTTGTTTGACTCCTTCATGGGAGATGCCTTTCTGGGAAGGAGGCTTCCTTTCATGTATCTGAGTGCCTCTGTCTTATCTGTGCCATGGAGAAGAGGGGACATTGTCATATACCCCTTCACAGTTGAAAAGCCTGATTCACATTAAATTCCTCTTTTTTATCATCTCTTCATTTGCATCCAGGTGTGAAATTTCGGGGCGAGGGGGAAATGGACACAGTCATGCACAACCGACTTTCCAGCTGCAAGGATTTTACAATCGGTTTCTCACACTCCGTGTGACTCTGCCAAGTTGATCCCTGCTGGGCATCCCGGGGTCTGGCTTCCGTTCAGAATCCCCAGCACGGGGTGGGAGGGGGCACAGGAAGACAGACTCCTCTTGGGAGATTGAGTTGAACAAGAAGGTCAGTCAGATCCCTGGACACTTGACTGTTAGGGATCGTTCACAGATCGTTCAGGCCTGCGTTGGCCTGGCTGGTGGGTGCTGGCTCAGGGGAAGGGGTGGTCTCTCACCCTATCCAGACAGGGATTCTGGGGTTGCCTGGAACACTACAAGCAGACATCTTGGGGTCCCCAAAGGGACTTCTGAAGGAAGAGCCGTAGCAGGACCTAGCACCCAGAGGGCCTGCCCCTGTTGCATGGTGGCCGGTTTGGCTGTGGGGGATTCTCACTGCAGCTGGTGGGCTTGAACAATGTAATTCTTTTTTTGGGAGGGGGTAGAGGTCACCAGGGACTGAACTCAGGGACACTTGACCACCGAGTCCCATCCTCAGTCCTATTTTGTATTTTATTTAGAGTCAGGGTCTCACTGAGTTGCTCAGTGCCTTGCTTTTGCTGAGGCTGGCTTGGAACTCATGATTCTCCTGCCTCAGCCTCCTGAGCCACTGGGATTATAGGCATGCACCATTGCACCTGGTGAGCAATATGATTCTTGCCATAGATTTGGAGGCTGAGAAGCAGCTCATCCAATCTAGTAATGCACCTCAGTCCATGCAGCAAGTTTTGGAGATTGGATCTGAACTTGCTATTCTTCCTCTACAGGAGCTATATGTTGATCCCTTTCAAAAGTAAAAAATTGTTATTAAAAAGGTGTATTTGAGCCTCTGTAAGGAGGCTCCTAGGCAGGAAGGGGTACCCTCTGCTGTGTTTGCTCTTGGGTTCAATCATGGAGAATGACTTGGAATTGGTTAGAAATGAAATCCAACCCAGTTCGCCCCAATTCCAGAGGGTCCAGGGAATAGGTAAGGGAGCAGGGGGTGTCTGTTTCTAGTTTACTAAGTACTCAGCCAAAGCCCTTTTGGTTCAAACTTTCAGATTCATACTGGGAAAAAAAATATCCAAAATGTCCATTTTGGTAAATGGAGTAGAAGAAATATTCTTGCATCTTTACTTGAATAATTGAGGATCCTTTCTGAGCCAGGGTTTTACCTGTGAACTTTCAACACACTGCTTTCTGAAAACACCCTGGGTGCAGGGTTGGGGGACCCAGGCTGGAGTGTGGCTCAGATCCCTACCAGCTGGGTGACTGCACCCAAGTAACTATGTGCTTAACTGCAATTCTGTCCTCTTTGTCAGTGGCCGAGAGCAGCATTTGGCTCATCCAGGAGTTAAATGAGATGATCCGTCTTCTCACTTTGCTTCTCCCATCACCGTGCAAACACGAATTGCTGTAATCAACCAGGGGGCCGGGTGCAGAAGGAGACAGGACCTCTTGTCTTCTTAAGTCCAGGTTAAAAGCTGGGCATGGCGGTATACACTTGTAATCCCAGCCCCTTGGGGAGCCGAGGTAGAAGGATCCCTTTAACCGGAGCATTTGAAGTCAGCTTGGGTAATATAGTGAGACCCCTGTATTTAAAAAAAAAATCCAGGTTCGCTGTAAAGATTCTTTTCATTCATCACTTGCAGGCACAATCTTTGGTTTCCTGGTGGAGAAGAGTGGAGAGCTGCTGGGGTCCAGGTGAGGGCAGAGTTCTTGGGAGTGGGAGTGGACAGAGGAGTCCAGACAGCGGCCAGGGATGAGGGATTCAAAATGTCAAAGGATGGGAGAGGTCTGCTAAGAAGCATTAATATGTAATGTTCTTTGAAAGCTGGAGCTCAGAGCAGGTATCATTTGAGTTTTTATCTAATGGGTATGTTCTTTGGAAGGTGATGCCACATTGGAACGAGGCCATGCGAGGCCCAGGGATCAATTTGGATTGCATTTAGGGAATGATGATCAGAATTCTGGAACTCAGGCATTGTGTTCAAGGTGCACTGCTTATTAAAATAATCACCCAAGATCTGAGCTGTTAGATAATTTGTTCTTTCTTTCTGTTTCTTTTTTTATACTGAGGATTGAACCCAGGGGTGCTTAACCACTGAGCCATGTCCCCAGCTCAGGGCCTCGCTAAGTTGCTAAGGCTGGCTTTGAACTCGTGACCCTCCTTTCTCAGCCCCCTGAGCCGCTGGGATTACAGGCATGCACCTCCATGCTGGGCATAATTTTTTTTTTTTTTAATAAAGAATTACCCGTCAGGCATGGTGGCATATGCCTGTAATCCCAGTGACTTGGGAGGCTGAGGCAGGAGGATGGCAAGTTCAAGGCCAGCCTCAGCAACTTATAGAGACCATATCTCCAAAAAAAAAAAATAAATAAAATAAATAAATAAATAAAATAGGGGGAGGGATGGGGAAGTAAGGAAGGAAGAAATTTTCCGGTTTCCTGGAAATGAGCTTCTAAACCCTTGGCATTTCCAGGTGTTAGGAATGTGTGGTGCCCATGGCGTGACCCTTGAACCACACCTGAGTCAGCACCTGAGTAATGCTAATGCGAAGACTCTGGAGGGGGCCTGGCCATGCCAGAATGACCAAAGGGTGAGTGGGGGCTCTGAGCCACTGGCATTAGTTGCATGGGGCAGCGTGGGCTGGAGATGGACTTCAGTGACGTGGCCAACGAGTCCATTGATCACATCCAGGATGAAATCCTCATATTACCCTGGGCACTGAAGAGTGGTGGGGCTTCTGGTTGGTGAACTCACGGGTGTGCCAGATTCCACGGGGGAACATCGCCAGGGACTCTGCATCTGAGACCTTCCTAGGTCTTGCTTGATGCGTCTCTTCATTTGGCAGAGTCTGATCTGCATCTTCCATAATAAAACTAATTGTGAGTGTGGGACACACCGAGTCCTAGGGGTCATTCTGACTCATGGCCAGTCGGTTGGAAGACCCCGACCTGGGGTTGGTTGGTATGAGGTAGGGACAATCGCATTGGGACCTGTGCCTGAAACCCGGTGTTTAGTGTTGGTGTGGCCGAAAGCTTGGTCCTTGTCCCCAATGCCAATCCAACATCAAGGACACTGTTTTGAGAAAAAGGAAAAAGAAGGTTTATTGCTTTGCTAACAAAGGAGAAGCACAGGGGACACCTGTCCCAGAGGCTGTGATTCTGCCCATCAGCAGGAACAAGGGGCTTTGCCAGAGGTGACTCGAAGGCCACCTCCCCCGTGTTCTGTGTCTGGAGTGGTAACTCACTTGTTAATTTGGGAGAGAGTCATTTCTGAGATCTTCTGGTGCCGTCCCCAAGGTCTGGATGACTTTGTTCCCATGGTGGGTGTGGGTTCAGGGACAGAGACCTGCCTAGGAGAGGGGAAGAAAGGTGATCCTGTTTCCCCTGAGATCAGGGAGGGGGCGAGGAAGAGAAAGAAACGTATCCATTTTAAAAATAAGTCACAGTGACTGAGCAGCCAGGGCTACCTTCAAGGCACAAAGTGACCACGGTCATGTTGGAACTTGGTGGCCACAGTGCTGGAGTTGAGAGAGAGACCACTGCGACTTATTTCATTTTCAACCAAGAACCGTTTCAGGAGGGCTCATGGTGGGTGCCCTACGCCACACCTAACTGTCAAGTGCCACGTCACCCAAGGGATTCACAAACCTTAGAATACTACTCATGTCCAAGGGACGATGCTGTGAAAAGCACCTTGAGATCAGAGTGACTGTGTTTGGAAGGAGGCACGGAACTTCACTCCGCCAGGGCAGTGTAGACGCTCCACGCGGTTCAGGGGTGGACAGTTGGGACATTTAGACTCAGAGGACCTGGGGCTTCTCAGAGTCCCTCGAGGCAAGAACTGGCTGAAGGAGCTGGGATTTCACAGCACAATGGAGTGGCTCTTGGAATCTCATGTTAGACTCACCAGCTGGTCATAGGAAAGGACCTGCCCGTCCCGGGCCCTGAAAGCCCCCTCCTCTGTATCTTGGCAGGCAGCAGGGCCACCTCCCGCCCCAGGGCTGAGGGTGTCGGGCCTTCCTCTCCCACTTTGCAGCCGAGCCTGTGGCCCGAGCTCAGCTAGTCAGAGCCTTGGGCTGGGGATGTGTGTCGGGGGAGGGTCCTTTTGGCCGGTGACGGTGGCTGCATGAGCCCTGTCATTTCAGAGGCACCCATGAGCTACCCAAGTGCACCCGTGTGAACTCCCCGACCCCCTCTCTCATCCCTTTCCTTCTCTGGTCAACTTCTCTGGCCATTTCTCTTGCTGGCTACTCAGAAGCCGGCTTACCTGAGAAGAAATGGAATCGTGGCCAGGCTCAGACTGCTGGGACCTGGGTGGGTCCAGGGAGCAGGGACAGAGGCCCCGGGAGAGGACAACCAGGGCTGGGGATGAGCAGGGGCCTGGGTCTGCGTGGTGGGCAGTGGAGGGGCAGGGTGTCGCCCTGGGTCTGCTGGGCGATGGTGGCTGATTTTCCACGCTGCCCTTCCTCGCCCAGCGAACCAAGCTGGATAGGGGCTGCCAACACATCCTTCCTGCTCGGATCCTCCCACTGGCTGTGTGTCCCTGGGGCATCATCTCCCTCTCTGTGCCTCTGATGTAGAGGCATTGGGGTAAACACTGGTCAGTGTCTCGGCAAGCCTGCAGTCAGAGGAGACAGTCTCTACAGGATGTGATGACCGAGGTGATGCAGAGGGGACACTGGCCACTTCCCTGGACTCTGACCTTTAGGTGAGCATCAGAGCAGAGTGACCTTGGTTGTAAAGTCAAAGAGCATCCTCATAGGACATCTGGAGAATTCCATCTGCACAGGGGCTATGCCACCTGTCCCACATGTTCCCCAGCTCCTATGAGTCATGAGACCCCTTCAAATCCCACCCTGCCACCACCAAGGAGCAGGTGAGTGGTAAAACGTCTCAGACCTCTCCCTCAAGTCTTCGAGCTCTTTCCTTTGGGATGGGGGACACGGGGGTGTCTGCAGCCCTGGGTGCTGGCTTCGGTGATCCGCCAGGCCCCTCCTCACCTTTGTCCCCGGGAGTCTGGGACAGTGTGCTCCTAGTTCTCGGGCAGCCTGCCTGTGTCCCCGAGGCTGGTCAGAGGCCATCATAAGAGGCCTCCTCTCTCCTTGCTGACTTTGGAGCAGGGCTGTCCCTGGGTAGGGGAGACCAGAGGAGCTGAGCTCAGATCTTCCATAGGGGCCAACGGAGGAAGGGGACAAGGTGAAAAGTTACAAAGGGACAGCTTCCCAGCGAGTCCCCCCCAGGCCAGCCCCGGGGCACAGCTGGCTGGGGGAGCGGCTCCTGCAGGTGGGTATAAATAATAAAACGCAGCAGCTACTTATGGAACTGCACCAGAGGGGTTTGTAGATTCTCTTTGATTTCTCCTTTGCACCCAGGGAGGGCTGGCCCATGGCTTTCCCACCCACAGGGGAGCTAAGATGCCTGGGGGCTGTTTGGGTGGGGTAGGGACAGCGGCTGGGGGTCTCGGTTGAGCCGGCTGCCTTAGAAGCAGCCCAACACCCAGTCGTGTCCCCTGGTGTTCCCCAGCCTGGGGGGGTGTTGCTACCGGGGACCCTGTTGTCCACGCCAGACAGGGGCTAAGGTGGGCTGTGGCCGGAAAGCCGCTAGGAAGGCGTATGACCACCCCCTGGGGGGTCGACAGAGTGAATCTGTTGGTTACCCAGGTGGAGGGGGGAAGCTCAAAGGGTAAAATCTCACTCTGGAGATTCGCAATGTTGGAAACTGCAAGTGCTTCTGTGGTTGGGGAGACCAAGGAGGAAGTGGGTTTTATTTCTTTTTTTATTTTTGGTACCAGGGATGGAACCCAGGGGTGCTTCACCACTGAGCCACATCCCCAGACCTTTTTATGTTTTACTTAGAGGCAGGATCTCTCTAAGTTGCTTAGGCTGCCTTTGAATTCATGATCTTCCTGCCTCAGCCTCCTGAGCTGCTAGGAAGTGTGCGGCTTATTTCATTTGGTGCAAAGTCCTCAGGGTTCCTCCATGTTGTGGTACATGTCAGAATGTCCTTCCTTTTTATTTTTTTAAGCATTTTTTGCGATGCTGGGGATTGAACCCAAGGCTTCCTCCATACTAGGCAAGTGCTGTACCGCTGAGCCACACCTCCAGTCCTTCCTCTTCCTTCTCAAGGCTGAGTAATATTCCACCGTGTGGACAGACTGTTCTGGTTTACCTGGTCACCCATCAATGGTTACTTGTGTGCTCACAATAGCTGTAGGCTATTGTGAATAATACTGATTCTGAGGTGCCTATACAAATATCCCTTTGAGACCCTGTTTTTAATTCTTTGGGGTACGTACTCAGAATGGAAAGTGGATTAAACGGTAACTCTGTTTTTGATGGTTCAAGGAGCCACCATACATTTTTCCCCAGCCACGGTGAACAAATGTCCCAGTTTCTCCACATCCTTGCCATCACTTTTTTTTGTTTTGTTATTCATTCAGTTATTTTTTGGGTGGTGGGCATCTTCCTGGGCGGGAGGTGGTATTTCCCTCTGGTTTTGATCTGTGTCTTCCTAATGCTGAGTGTTTTAGTCAGGTTTTGCTTTGTTTTGCTGCTGCGGCCAAAAGACCTGACAAGAACAATTTTAGAGGAGGAAACATTTATTTGGGGCTCATAGTTTCAGAGATCTCTGTCCACCGGCGGCGACTCCATGGCTCTGGGTTCGAGGTGAGGCAGAACATCAAGGAGAAAGGTGTGAGAGTGGCGAGCATCTCATGGCTTAGTCACAAGGAAACGAGAGAGCTCTCCTCACTAGGAACAAAACATATACCCCAAAGGCAGGAGCCCAGCTCCTCCAGCTCCTCCTACCTGCCCACAGCTCCCACCCACTTAAAGCCATCAACGGAGGAAGTCACCTGTTCCACTAAAAGTCTCGTAACTTGATCATTTCACCTCTGAACTTTCTTGCGTTGCCTCACACTTGATCTTCGGGGGGTCACCTCCTCTCTGAAACATAACAGTGACGTGCAACGTCTTCTCAGGTGCTACGTGGAGGCTACCTAGTGCCTTGTAAGGGACCTCAGGGTCCCTGGTAGACCTCATTGTCCCAAGGAGGACACTAAAACCTTGCAAGGGAAGGGGACCCGCCAAGACCTCACAATAAGCTGGTGACAGAGCAGAGGCTAAGTCTGAGTGAGCCCAACGCCCAAACCCGCGCTCTCCCCACTTACTTAGGTGAGTGGCTTAGCCTACGCTGTTCCCTCTGCTTGGAACCCTTCCTTGCTCACCTGGAAAACTGGGCTTTCCTTTTTCTTGTGTTTGGTACCAGGGATTGAACCCAGAGTGCTTAACCACTGAGCCACATCCCCAGTCCCCCTTTTTAAAATATTTTATTTAGACACAGGGTCTCACTGAGTTGTGTAGGGCCTCACTAAGTTGCTATGGCTGGCTTTGAACTTGAAATCCTCCTGCCTCAGCCTCTTGGGCTTCCTCTCGATAGCTCAGTGCAAACACTTTTAATCTGATCCCCAGGGAAAGCAAACTGGAGACCATAAACCATGCCTCAGTCCATCCAAACAGCCCAGAACCATGAAGGACCCATCCTCCTTCCCCCCAGCATGCCGTCCCCCCACCCCTTCTGATGGCTCTGAGTTTTATTGAAGGATTTTTTCCCCCAGACCCTCATTTCATGTGGATTGGGTAGTACAGACGTCCCTTCTCCCCAGGTTTCTCATTTAAATCACCTTCATGGTGACAGGTGCAGGCGTGAGCATGTGTCCCTGAGTGCTTAGCTGAAGCTGTTGGACGAGAGGGACTGTCCTCCCTGGAGTGGCAAGGCTGGGCAGAGGAGGTACCGCATGGAGCCGGCCCTCCTGAGAATGAGGCCAACCAATCGGAGGCAGAGTCAAGAGCTGCAGAAGCCCAGAGTCTTGGCAACATTGTTTCTATTCCTGGATACAGCTATACCTGAAGCCACCTTTCACTTAGGGGTGCTCCTTTGGCAAGGCCCCATTGTATCACTCACCACTGAAAGTGGTGACACATATAGCTTGGGCCCAAGTCCTGGCCTTTGCATGCCTTCTCAATTCTTCTTGGGCAGATGGCTGGACAGTCCAGTCTCTAGGACTCCCACTGAATACCTCCACAGTACTTGGTTTGCACAGAGACCAGCAGATCAGAATCAGTGGGATACCACTTGGGAGTCCGGGAATTAGGAGGGCACACTTTCTCCAATCCCCAGGTTTGGGGACTTGCCTGAGACCCCCTGGGTGGGTGGGTAGCAGGGATGAAGCACGTGGCTGCTTTGCTGGCTTGGCCATCTCGGGGAGACTGAGGGATCTCCCTGTAGGGCCCAGATGACGGAACTGGCCTTGTTTCTGACCCAGCCACAGGGCGGAAGGGATCTGTCCCTTGTTTGGTGATAGAGTGGAGCTCAGGGGCTCAGCGGTCTCAAGGACCCTGCCCTGGCCCAAACAGGCTCGTCTCCTCCCAGGTGGCCCAGGGCGCAGAGGACAGAGCTGGAACAAGCCCTCACAGCCCAGAGCCTCCCCTCCCCAGCCCCTGCCCCACCCTCCTGGGCACTTTTCACATTCAGAAGCGATTTGAGGAGCCATGGCACCTCCCATTATCTGTGAGGCACTTGCAGGCTGCACAGATGTGCATCAGGGAGAGAACGTTTCCCGAACCAAGTGCTGCCGGGGGCTTATGATCCTCTCCCTTGGCGCCCATCCCCAGCCAGGAGCGTCCTGTGAATCACGCATCAGCTCCCGTGACTGCTGCTCAGAGGCAGCTGCTCTGAGAAGGGAGGTGGAGGCGCTGCCCACCAAGGAGGCCGGAGGTCAGGGGGGACTCCTATGGGGCAGGCAGCAGCAGAAGCAGGCTGATAAGGGGCAGGAGGCCGGCTCCTGCAGGGGATGCTTGCCACGCCACAGCCCTGCCACGTGGCCACGGGGCCCTGGCTGCTGCCCCTCCTGCACATCCGTATTCTGAATGGAGAATCTGGCTGAGAAGCAGCTCCATATGGGGCCCGGCTTCTGCAGGGGCGGGGTGACAATGGGACCAATGGATACAGTAGAGGATGAGGGGACCCTCCGTAGGAGGACCCTCTGGCTCTACCAACAGCCAGACTCCGGAGGGACGCTTCGATGGTGCGTGGCAGCTCCCAGATCAAAGTGACTGCGCGGAGCTCAATAAAACACACAGACGCATACATCAAGCCCTTCCTTCGACCGTCTGTCCCTAAAACGTGTCAGTCAGACGGACAGATGAATGAGGGAAGACATCCCATATTTCCGTCGTTTGCAATAAATACAGCATTTTGATTTTGAGGGGGAGGCACGAAAATTCGTGATTCAACTTTTAAAGCAATTTTCAAAAGTTTTTTTTTTTTTAAGTTTAAAAATGTCCCTGGAAAAGAACATGAAGACATGTGTTATTAAAAGATGAAAGTCTCTCTCTTCAATGAAACGCAGGAAAGACGTGTCTCTACCAGCCAAGCGAATGTTCCCAGCAGTGGTGGTCTCCTTGGGGAGGGCCAGAGGGGCAGTCGGGCGTCTTCACTGCAAGAGGAAGCTCCCATCCAGTGTTCTCTGACATGCTGAAGGCACATCTTCTGGGAACTTCAAGCTGTCTCTCCAGCCCATCAGTTAACCCTCCTCAGGGGCCACTTCCCAGGGCCAGGTGTCTGTCTCAGAAACATACTTCTTGGTTCGGGAGGCGAGGCAGGAGGATCTCAAGATCAAAGCCAGCCTCAGCAACTTGGTGAGGCCCTAAGCAGCTCAGGGAGACCCTGTCTCTAGATAAAATATAAAAAAGGCTGGGGATGTGGCTCAGTGGTGAAGCCCCTCCCCCAGGTTCAATCCCTGGTACCCACAAAATAAATAAAAGAAAAGAAAGAAAAAAGCATACTTCTTCCTCCACCCGTCTTTACCCTACCAGAAGGAGGATTCAGGGAAATGGGTAGGATGGGATCCAGGAACTGAGGCCTAAATCTCAGAAAATTTGAGGGATTCCCTCTGAGCCAAAGCATCCATAAGTGCAACATATGGTATGAAATATGCATACACAAATACAACCTAGGTATGAAAATGAACATTTATTTAATATGATCAAAGAAATCACATAAAGGCTGGGCTGGGGGCGTAGCTCAGTTGGTCGAGTGCTTGCCTTGCATACAGATGGCCCTGGGTTCCATCCCCAGCACCACAAACAAACAAACAAACAAACAAAACATAAAGGCTCTGGACATTCAGGTCCCATCTGGGACTCCTTTATTTATTTTTAATTAATTAATTAATTCATTCATTCATGAATTTATTTGTAGCACGAGGGGATTGAACCTAGGGGCCTCCTACCATTGAGCTATATCCCCTGTTCTTTCTATGTTTTCTCTCACTAAGTTGCTGAGGCTGGCCTTGAACTTGTGATCCTCCTGCCCCAGCCTCCCAGGTAGCTGGAATGACATCACCATACCTGGCCTCCCGGGACCCTTTTAGACAATGTATTGGACATGTTTGCGGATGCCCCTCTGACTCCTTTTCCCACCTGGAACATTCTATGACTCCCAGTATCTTCCAGCTCTCCCGGGAGCCCAAGCCAAGGAGAGGTCCTGATGTTGGACGCTGTTCGCTTTTCTAAAAATCTGCTCCTGGAAGCGAAGCTGCCCAGAACCGTCCGTCACATTCCTGCCTTGGCGAGGTTCAGTGGGATCCAGGGCCTGGGGGTGAGAAGCTGGAGGAGACAGGGAACAAAATCGGAATGCCTGGGGTTGGAGATCCTGGGCCGTCTCTGGAGGCAGCTTGGCCTCGCTGTGTTTTCAGTTAGTGGAGAGATGGCCAATGGACTCCTCCCCTGCTTGGAGGAGGCCCATGTTGAGCCTGGGGCACAGGGACAGCTGGGTGAGGGCCGTGCAGCGGGGGCCCGGCAAGAAGGATCTTGGCTGAGGCACTGAGGGTTTTTTGCCAACTCTGATCCTTGGCACAGGAGAGAGAACCGGGGGCTGCCTGAGCCCTGAGGCCCTGCCCGAGTCTGCTCACGGTCCTTGTTCCAATTCCAGACTCAATGGGAGAACGTTGGGCCATGGAGCTCATTCTCCCAGAGGCCTGCCTGTTTGCCGGACAAGAAAGTGCCACCAGCCTGCAAGTCGTGTCCAGCCCAAGTGGCCTGCTGCTGGTCACCCTGGGTCTCCTGGAGCCTGCCTCGGGGAGGGAGGGTGCTGGCTTGTCACCTTGCGCACCTGATGGCTGTCTCTCTCCGAGCAAGTCATTAAGTGGACATGGTGGCTTTTCTTCATCGGTTTCTTTGAACTCTGTTCCTGCCAGGTCACTTGGAAGAGCGATGGAACCGTTTCTCTGTGCCTAGAAAATCAGCCTCTGGTTCAGAGCCAGCGCTTGCTTGACAAATAGCCACCTGAATGGATGGAAATGAGATCTGCAGGCACGGGCCAGGGAGGGCCGACCCGGGCTGGAACACATTTCCAAGGAAATGGTCACCTTGCTGGGGCCAGGCTGGGGAGTGGCCGGCCCGACCTGGGTTTCTCTGGGGTATTACTGTGAACATGGCCTCGGAGTGCAAACTGCCACAGAAGAGAGGGAGGGTCTCCTCTTAGGTCCCTGCTGACCGCTATGTGACTGACCAAAGACCCAGGAGCTGCCCTCTGCCATTTATCCTCTCTCACTCCAGATGTCCAGAACCCCAAGATCGTTTCATTCCACGGAATCCAGGGCCGGAATCTGCCCCAAAGTGGTGTCAGGGGAGTTCCCACAGGGAAGGCCCCAAACTGTCCTGAGATGGGACTGGTTGGGATTCCAAAAAAATCAGCACCGGGTAATCAGTCCAAAGAGTTTATTGGGGGTACTTATTTACAGAGGGGGCTGCAGTGCCCTTATGGTGGACACCGAGAGGACAATGTTCTGCAAGGTATGTCTGCAGAGAGGGTCGGCGTGGGGTTTATTGAGGGTTTCAGGAATTTTGTATCAGGGCCGGGGCCAGTTCCTTTCAGTGTTTTGAGCAGCAACCTAGATGCCTCTATCAGTCTGGGGATTGCTCACGCCCTAGCTGGGGCTCAGACCTGCTGCAGAACTTGTGCCTGCTGGCCACAGGGCACAGAGAGGAAGGGATGTCCCATCTCCCTCCAGTCAGAATGGCGATTATCAAGAGTACAAGCGACAATACTTGTTGGCGAGGATGTGGGGAAAATGCACACTCATCCACTGCAGGTGGGACTTCAAATTGGTGCAACCACTAGGGAAAGCAGTGTGGAGAGTCCGCAGAACTCCTCAGCATATACCCAAAGGACTTAAAATCAGCACACCGCAGTGATGCAGCCACATCAATGTTTGTAGCAGCTCAGTTCACAAGAGCTAAACTATGGAACCAACTTCGGTGCCCTTCAACAGATGAATGGATTAAGAAAATGTGGTAGATATACACAGTGGAATATTACTCAGCCTTAAAGAAGAATGAAATCATGGCATTTGCAGTCAATGGATGGAACTGGAGAATAGTGTGCTAAGCGAAATAAGCTCATCTACAAGGATCAAAAGCCGAATGTTCTCTCTGGTATGTGGATGCTAATTCACAATAAGATGGGAGGGGTGCTACAGAAGAAAAGAGGCACTTGGGAGTAGACAGAGGGGAGTGAAGGGGGGGTGGTATGGGGGTAGGGAGGACAGAAGAATGAATTGGACATTATCACCCTGTGTGCATATATGATCACACAACCAGTGTGATTCTACATCATGTGCAACCAGAAGAATGAGAAGTTATACTCCATCAATGTACCATGTGCCCAAACGCATTCTACTGCCAGGTGTAACTAATTAGAACAAATTAAAAAAATAGGAAGTGAAGGAGAGAGGGGATTCTGCCAAGATCCAGCTCAGCAGAGTGGCTTCCTTTGGGGGCTGTGAGAACCTGCTCCAGGTGTCACTCCAAGCTTGTGGCCTGGTCCTCCCCTCCCTGTGACTTCACAGGGTGTCCTTTGCTGTGTATTTCTGGCTCTGGACCCAGGTGGAAGGAGCAGCTAGTTCATGGACACTCCCACTGTCATAGCAGAGGACAGAAGAGGAGGCCGTGTCGTGCCTCGAAAGTAACATGTTTGAAATAAAAAACCTACTTGGAAAGATTCTGATACCTTGCTGGACATGGGCCCCTTCCCCTCCACGTCCAAGTTCTAGCCTAGAACCTTTAGTACCCCCTCCACCCCCTCCATTCAAACCAGGCCACTGAGGTGCGGATCTGGCTGCCTCTTCTTGGAGAGGATTGTCCAGCTCCTCAGTTCCGTGGCCCAGGCTGCTAGTGCACAGAGGGGAGGTCAGAATGAGGGACAGTGACAACCCCAAGCGGCAAGGTGGGGGACGACAAGATGACTACTAAGCCCCACCAGCGGCCCCTCCTCCTCCCTCTCGGCCCCAGTCCCTGGGGGACTCTCCTCTGGGCCCTGGTCCCAACTCCTCCCAGGCCCCACCCACTCTGCCCCGTCCCTCGATCTGACCCCTGGGTCTCCGTCTGGGTCTCCATCCCCCAGGCATTTAGGGTCCTCCGTCTGGTCCTTTAATTCAGGCCCACATCTTCCTTCTCCTACCGCATTTATTTGCTTCTAAAATTAATGAGACTAAAATTAATTTTAAGAACCGGGGAATTCAGAGCTGTCCCCTTAGGTAGCAGGCGGGGCTTTGAGCTGGTGCTCGCTGGTTTGGTAAATGATTTTTTTCCAGGATGGCGGGAGGAGGCTTCTGCGGGATTCCACGGTTACTGTTTATCTTCAACCCTCAGGACTCAGAGAGCAGGGAGGGGGGAAAAGTGTGGGCTCCCCCATGCAAAGGAGGAATAAGAATGATAATAACAGCTCACTCAGGGGTAATTTACAAACATGTTCATCTCTACCATCTGATTCGATCCTTTCGGAAAAAAGTCAAAAACAAAACAAAAATCCTTGCTGGCATTTTTTCAGTCTCTGTTTTACAGACTCCCAAACTGGGGCTCAGGGAGGCAAGCTGGAACCACAACAGCCTCATTGGAACAAGGGGATGAGAAAGGAAAGGGGTGAGGCAACCTTGATGTTGGACAGAGAGTTGCGGTCCTAGCCTAAAACCTCAGGAAGGGTAGGGTGTCAGTCAGTTTTCTGTCACTATAACCAAACACCCAAGACAATCAACTTATAAAGAAAAAAGGTTTCTTTGGGCTTATGGTTTTGGAGCTTCCAATCCAAGATCAAATGACTTCATTGCTTTGGGTCTCTGATGAGGCAGAAGTCATGGTGGGCAGGAGTATATGGTGTCCCTAAGGACTCACCTCATGAGCAAAGAAGCAGAGAAAAGGAACCGGAAGAGGAAGAGACAAGGGTCCCATCATCCCCAAAGCACCATCCTGGGAACCAAGCCTTTAACCCATCCAAATCATAGCGGGTGGGGACACCAGGAAGGTGGCCGACACCCTCGCAGCTGTCTCAGTAATTAGATGTCCACGCCTGGCTCAAGCACCTGTCTGTGTCCAGGAGCAGCTGCCCAGTCTGGATGGGACCACTAGACTCCCATCTGCTGAGATGAGCTCCCTGCCCACCCCAAACCCCTGGCTGAACTGACCCAGGGAGGACCCTCCCTCTCTAGGTTTCTTTATTGGAAAAGCCACGTTCAATAACTCTATCAAAGCTGCTGTCCCAGCGAGCAGCTGTCCCCGGGAGACGTGGACGCCATGCAGGACGCCTGGCTCAGGTTTGGCTGACATGCTTTATGTGTGATCACTGTGATGACAACAGAAGGTATATAAAATGGCTCAGTTACAGTTTCTTGGAAATAATAAAATAACTTGGAGGGACTTGTATGCCAAGGAGTGTGAAGATGGATGTCCGGCCATAAAAGAGAACTGGCTTCATATTTCATAATGCCACCCATCAGCCGCCCGGCAGGTGAGCAGGGAAGTGGGATTATCTGAAGAGCGTTTTATGATGCATCTGGACGTATCCGGTTTATTGGATAAACAACATTTAGGCTTGAATGAAGGGAATCAACGTTAGAGTGCTCTCCCTTCACATGTCTCCGGGAAACAGCAGTTTCTGGAGGCTGACTGTGACATCCAGGAAGCATCAGCTATTCTGGTGTAGGGAGGAGGAAATCCCCATGGAGTCTCCATGGTACGTGCCGTGCACTGGGCTATCGGGGGGGCCAGGGTCCACGGTCTCCACATCACAGTGGGGAAACTGAGGCTCCGAGAAGCCCTGTACCTTGTTTAAGGACTAAAACAGGTGCGTGTGTAATCCCAGTGGCTCGGAGGCTGAGGCAGGAGGATCTTGAGTTCAAAGCCAGCCTCAGCAAAAGTGAGGTGCTAAGCAACTCAGTGAGACCCTGTCTCTAAATAAATTACAAAATAGGGCTGAGGATGTGGCTCAGTACCCAAGTGCCCCTGAATTCAATCTCTGATACCAAACAAATAAACAATAAAGCCAACAACCTGGGAATAAAAGCTTCTGTTACAAAAAATAAAATCAAATTTTGAAAAGTCCCCCATTGAGCCAGGTACAGTGGCTCATGCCTATAATCCCAGCAGTTTGGGAGGTTGAGGTGGGAGGATGGCAAGTTCGAGGTTAGCCTCAGCAACTTTGGGAGACCCTATCTAAAAATAAAAAAATCAAAAGGGCTGGGGATGTGACTTGGTGATAGAGCATCCCTGTGTTCACTCCCTAGACCTCCTCAAAAAAAAAAATCCCTCATTAGACTAGACTATAGTAGGATATAGTCACTACAATTATTATTATTATTTTTAATGGATTATTTATTTATTTATTTATATGTGGCGCTGAGGATCGAACCAAGGGCCTCACCCATGCCAGGCAAGTGCTCCACCCCTGAGCCACAACTCCAGCCCCTAGTCACTACAACTATTTGTTTAGCATTATTTTTTTTTCTCTGTATTTGCTAGTTTAGAGTCTTTAAAAAAATATTTAACAAGACAGATCAATCTGAAGTTATCCATTTAACTTATTATGGTGATATTTCAGTATTCAATATTATTTCAACACCTTTCTAAAATGATGCCTCTCTTTATATTTTTTTTCTCTTTTTTATCTAGAATTAGAAGTTGGGTTGAAAGACATGGAAATGCAGGGATCATTTTAGCATGTGTTATTCCAGTTCCTTGAGTTGATTCTTTAATTTTATGGAGGCGTAATTGTGTTACATTAACCTGCATATATTTCAAGTGTAAGCCATCAAACCCTCAAACTACCCTCAAGATAAAAATATCCAGCCCCCTCAACTTTGTAATTCATCCCTTTGTAATTCATCCACCACCTCCCCTCTGCAGGCAGGCCTTGATCTCCTTTTTGATTAGTTTGCATTTTCTGGAACTTTACATAAGTGAGGTCAGACGGGTATAGATTCTTTTTTGTTGTTGTTGTTTTGTTTGGTCTCTTTGGAGATGGTTTCATTATTTACAAAATTGAATAAGTGCTCCATGTTAAAAGCATCAGAATCTTCGTGGTCCTCATTCCCTGTGTGACAGAAGCCAGCGGGGGCTTGGGCCCCTTTAAGACAGGCTGGTGCTTGCCCAGGTGGCTTTGATTTCTGGTCCCCGTCCCCACACTCCCTCCTGTTTTCAGGTACCTGCTCCCCGTCTCCCCCCACCTGTGCTAAATTAGCACCTGCTCCTCTTTCCAAGCTGACCTGCCAAGAGGCCACCCTCTCTCCAGCACGGACCTCCCCACCCCCCAGACCTGGTGTCCCTTCTCAAGTCTGCCACCTGTGACGTTGTGGAGTTGGTGGGCTGCAGTCCCAGGACTTGAGGCGGGCCACCGAGCTGATTTAGTTTCCTGGGGGACGGGGTTGGGGAAGAAAGAGTGTTGCCGGCTTTTGACTCCAAAATGGGGTTTTCAAATCTGCTGCAAGATGACCGAGTAGGAAGCTGGGTTTGCTCAAGAGAGTGAAGAATCCTTGAAACCCTTTAAAAAAGCCCACTTCTCCCCCTCCCCCTCCTCCCCAGGGTAAACCCAGCCTGGTGGCTGAATCAGAGGGGGACCTGTCCCCTGGAGCATGGGGGCACCTTTAGGAAGAGGGGGACCCTGGGACAGGGGTTGCTGGGCCTCCAGGTGCACACTGAGGCTTTCAGAACCCTGCGTGACCTCTCCAGGCCCAGTCTGCTAAGAAGGCCCTGAGCAGGGTGCCCCAGAAATGCCCTTGCCTGTGTGAGGTGGGGGGTGGGGTGCAGGCAGGGGTAAGCACCCACCTGGGCAGGGGTCAGGGCTCCACGTCTCATGGCTGCAGGACTGACTCCCTGTGTCCTGGTGGCGGTGGGGCCTGGTGCCCTGCCCAGAGGCAAGAAGGGCCAGAGACGGCTCTGACCAGGGCCCAGAAGAATAGACCCTGACAGGTGCTTCCCAGCAGTGGTCCTTAACAGAAGGGAGGTCCGCGTGCAAATCCCTGTGTGCAAATCCTTGGAGCAGGGAGAGCTTCGTGGGCGTGGGGCCGGTGCCAGGCACTTGGTTTGACTCTCTGCTGTCACTCTCTTGAAGCTCTTGGTACTTTTTAAACAAGTTGCATTTTCCATCTGGCCCAAGTCCTGACAATTTGTGTAGCTGGTTCTGCTCAGGAGACACCAGCCACAGGCTCATCGAGGACAAGATAGAGGCCAGGACCCCCTTCCCCTGGTCCCTCTGGATTATAAAACAGCCCCCCAACCACACAGGCCTAGGCCCCACTTCCGTCTTGGAAGGAGGCCCTGTGACTGGATCAGACTAAACCCTTGGTTTCTTCTCCTGGCTTCTCTACCTCCAGCAGTGGGGACCTTGGAGGAGGACCAACTTAGTTACAGAGGAATAAAGATGTGACAGTTTACATGTCAGCATGGAGTGGGACTGAATCCATGTGACCCAGCTGCTCAGGAGAGCATGAATTGCTTCTGTGCTTTTTACTTTGTCATCAAGGTAGACGGCAAAGTGGGCTGGGGGTGTGGTCAGCGATGGAGCCCTTGCCCAGCATGCACAAGGTGCCGGGTTCCATCCCCAGGACTGCAAAAGCAAAAATAAGTGGCAGGAAGAGGGACAGTCATCTGGATTAGCTAAAAGTAGTTGTGGTTTAGAAAAGAATAGAAAAGAAAAAAGTCAAAAGGCTTCTAGGCTCGTGAGCGGGGGATCTGGCCATCCCTGAGGCACAGCAGAGGGTGAGTTGAACAGTGGTGGCTTAATGACACCTCCTTACCCTGGACATTAGAAGACGGGAGGAAGGTGATGGGTTTTATTCTGTTTTAGGGTTGGAACTTGAGACCAGGGAAGGAGATCCGTGGAACCTCCTCCAGGGAGATTGGCCATGACCAGAGAATGGTCCACCAGGGACAGGGAGGATGGCCCTTAGCCCAACAAGCTTCCTTTGTGGGAAGCCTCAGAGATTGGCACCAGGTCACCCTGGTGGGTGTCGGGAGCGGCGACTGAATTATGGGTTTTGAAACTGTCCTGTGACAGGCGACGCCCCTCTTGATGCCGAGGTGGCCCATCAAGATAGGCCAGCTGCTCTGGTGACACCCTGTCCAACAGAGGGTTCTGTGCCCGTCCCACGGCTACTCAGGTCTTGAGTTTCAGACACCGGCTGCTCGGGGGCCGAGAGTCCTGGGTACGAGCTGACATCATAACCAGGCTGTTGATACTCAGGCCCGTGGCTCTGCCTGCCTGGAGGAGGCTTTCCCACAGTGACCTTTTCTGTGGTGAAACGGATAAAGTAAACGTGCTGAGCTGATGGTGGGCATCGCCCTGCATTAGGTGTGGTGCCTGATGGGCCCCGGCCTTGTCTCTATTTGTGCGTCTGTTTGTTTTTCCTAACCCCCTTCTCCCCTCATGGATCGAACCCAGGGCCTCACACATGAGAGGTGAGCGCGCTACCACTGAGCCACAACCCCAGCCCGATATTTCCTTTCTTTAAGTAATTTATAAGTCATTTCAATGAAGAAGAGCCATTTGTATGTGTGTGTGGTGGTGGGGTACCGGGGATTGAGCCAGGGTGCTTAACCACGGAGCCACCTCCCCAGCCCTTTTTGTATTCTATTTAGAGACAGGGTCTTGCTAAGTTGCTTAAAGCCTCGCTAAGTTCCTGAGGCTGGTTTTGAACTTGCAATCCTCCTGCCTCAGCCTCCCAAGCCGCTGGGATTACGGGTGCATGCCACCATGCCCCGCAAGAAGAGCAATTTTTTTGTTTTAAATATTTTGTTCTGGTTATAGTTGGAGACAATATATTCATTTTATTTTTATGTGGTGCTGAGGATGGAACCCAGTGCCCCTGCATGTGCCAGGCGAGTACTCTACCGCTGAGCAGCAACCCCAGCCCCCCCAAGAAGAACAATTCTTAATAGAAAAGTTATAGGCTCCCAGGGATCCTTGTGGATCATCGGGTTCTTTTCTTGCCTCTGGACAGAATCGCGTCATGATGATTGGAGACAGAAACCCCTGTTGTTTTTAAGGTTCTTCAAAGATGGTGATTCTGTAATCTCCTCTGAAGCTCATTCCAGTGCTCTCGTAAGTTCCCTATGTTGTCTATTTTAAATCTTTCCTGCTGCAACATTTTCTCTTGTTTGAGGCTCAAACCAGAGAAAGGACAGTAACATTTCTGGCCACCAGGAGACGGAGGAAGGCCCTTGTCCCTCTTGTGAGTACAGGCATTGGATAACTGTGTGACGTTCTTCTGAGAGACCCTGGGAGATGAGGCGTCTTGAAGGAGGCCTCCTACCACACAGAGGAGTGGAGGAAGCCCGGCCTTTTCTTTTTTGGATGGCCCGGCTCTGAACTCCTTCTTAGCAACTTGACCTTCCTCAGGCTTCCTCTGCAAAATGGGATAATAAGGGCACTCACTTTGTGCGGTGGTCATGGAAATTAAACAAATTAATGAACGGAGCACACTAAACACGGTGGCTAGACTAACAGACACCCTTGGACCCACCTTGCCAATGGGTTCTAGCCCAATGTGGCAATTGACATTTAAATTAGTTAATAAAGGAAGATTAAAAATGCAGTTGTCTGTTGCAACAGCTGTATGTGGCAGTGCAGAGGGAATATCTCATTACTGTGGAATGGTCAGCTGGACACACGGGGGACAGGTCTCTAAGGAATAGGTCATATGGGGGACAGGTCTCTAAGGAATGTAGGAAGGTTAGGGTTTTTTTTTCAATCAGATGTTTTCCTTTCTTTTTTTCTAATTTTTGGGGGTACCAGGGATTGAACTCAGGGGCACTCAACCACTGAGCCACATCCTCTTCCCTATTTTGTATTTAGAGATAGGATCTCACTGAGTTGCTCAGGGTCTCACTCAGTTGCTGAGGCTGGCTTTGATCTTGCGATCCTCCTGCCTCAGCCTCCTGAGCTGCTGGGATGACAGGCGTGCCCCACTGCACCTGGCTTTCCTAACTTTTAGTCGACACATAATAGTTGCATGTGTTTAGGGTGCTATTTCGGTATATGTATACAATTTTAATGAATAGATTCCGGTAACTCTATATCTATTACCTCAAGCATTTATCATTTATATTGGGATGTTAAAAATACTTTCTGGTAGTTATTTTGAAATATTCCATTAACCGTGGTCAATCGTAGATACCCCACTGGACTCTAGAACGCTAGCAGTTACTCCTCTGATTCAACTGCTCGTGTAAGCCGCCCTCCCCTCATCCCTGCCTTTTTTCACACTCCCCAGCCTCTGATAATCACTATTCCACTCTCTATTCCTTTAATATTGACTTTTTTAGTTTCCACGTACAAGTGAGAACATGTGGTATTTGTATTATTTCAATTCACAGAATGTCTTCCAGGGGTATCCAGGTTGCTGCAAGTGACAGGATTTCATGCTTTTTTAAGGCCAAATAATATTCCTTTGTGTATACATACCACATTTTCTTTAACCAAATTATCTGTTGATGGACATTTAGGTTGATTCCATACTTAGCTATTGTAAATAATGTTGCAGTGAATGCAATAAATATGATAGTATAGATATATTTGAATAGAAGACTTTGTGTGTGTGTGTGTGGTGTGCTTGGGATGGAACTCAGGGCCTTGTACTTGCTAAGCAATGGCTCTACCACTGAGCTACATGCCCAGCCCATGGATATGCCTTGGACATACTGATTTCCTTTCCTTCGGATACATACCCAACAGTGGAGTTGCCAGATCATCTTACACTTCTATTTCTAGTTTTTGTTTTTTTTTTCTTTTTGTACCAGGGATTGAACCCAGCAGTGCTTAACCACTGAGCCACATCCCCAGCCCTTTCATATATATTTTTTTATTTAGAGACAGGGTCTCACTGAGTTGCTTAGGACCTGGATAAGTTGCTGAGGCTGGCTTTGACCTCGTGATCCTCCTGCCTCAGCCTCCTGAGCCGCTGGGATTTATTGATAGTTTGTTAGGAACTTTCATGCTGTTTTCTATAACAACTGCACTGATTTAAACTCCCACTGACAGTGTATGAGAGTTCTCCTTTCTCTGTTCCTCTCCAGCCTTTTTTTTTTGCTTTTTGATCCTAGCTGTTCTACCTGGGCTGAGACAATAACTCATTGTAGTTCTGATTTGCATTTCCCTGATGATGAGTGATGTTGGGTACATACGTGTCATTTTTTCCGTATACTTGCTGGCCATCTGTACATCTTCTTTCACCACCTGTTCAAGATCAGCAGGGCGGGCGGGCGTGAAGGTTGGGGTCCAGGCAGGGGTGTCTCTGGGCATCCTATCTCTGGGAGGGAGCTGGGGACCCTGGCAATGGGAGGACTGGGGGCTGCAACGGCTCTGAGAACACTCAGCCCTGTCCTCCTTCTGTCCCCGGGGGTGTGAATCCAGGATGTCCCCTTCCGCCCTCCCCCAACCAGCTATTTATCAGGGTCACTTACAAGCCAGGGGGGTGTTTTTGGAACCTTCTCAGATGCAGGGAGACTGCAGGGGTGGCACCTTGAATTTCCTCTGCCGGGAGAACAGACAGTTTCACTAAGTGCTCATTAGCCCTTCCTGGGTGCCAAGGGATGGGTGAGACGCGGAGGCCCTGACGGCTTGCTAAGGGCTGCTTTACAGGAACTCCAATAAAGTCCTAAACGGATCATGGCCGTTTGGGGAAAAGATAATGCCAGAGTGGGACCAGGAGTTTGTCAGAAGAAATTCCAGCCGGGTGCGCATTCAAGGCAGGAGATGAAGTCAGCGTTCGGAGACAATGAATTAGATGGCTGGGTATGTCACTGTGATAATGATGAATAATAAATGACCGGGAGGCTGCTGTAACTCTCAGAGCAGGAGAGGAGACTGGAAAATTTATGGCCTTGGAGTGCCTTGGGAAAGTGTCTCCGACGTGCCTGGGCCTTTTGAAGAGACGCTGCTCTTCTGGAAAAATCTCCCGTCAAACAGAGGGTCCATTCCATCAGGAATGCAAAAGGTCACCAGCTTTAACAGACAAATTCTCCAACCACCCTTCCCGGTCCCTCTCCCTGCACCCCCAAACTCTAGGCAGCCAGCATCAGGGCAGCCTCACCCCCTCCAAAGGTGACTTTTCAACTCCCTTCTCTGCAAAAGGCAGAGCACGGGTGCTGACACCCCACTGCCAGGACAGACAGCCGGGAAACAGGGCCCAGCAACAGCGCTGGAGACGAGGTTTAAAGCCTTCCACCAGCTCGGGGAGCCTGCTGTTTATGCCAGGGGTCGCCTCTTCCATGTCCACTCAGCGAGCCCAGGAGAGGCCATGAATCAGCAATAAAAGGGGCCCAGGCCTGCGGATCAATGCAGACCTTTAATCATTTATTCATGGTCCTCTGGATGAGAAGGTGCCACCGCCCGCACCTGTTGAGAGCCACAGCTGAAGGGGCCCCAGCAAACTTCCAGCTGCCAGCTGATTGGCTCCTCTGCAGTGATGCTCATTGGGCTGTTTCCCCGCCCTTTCAGACCGGGGAGCTGCTCATTGGGGGACTTTTTTTGGCTCCGCCCACAGAACCCAGCCAATTGGCCTCAAGAGCAGGAGAAGTGGGGGGGGGGGGTTGGGAGGCTTGTGGGAAGCCAGTGGTGGCAGTTGGGCTCTGAGGGAATTCCTGAAGAGCTCCCGTGTGGTGTGGAGTGTGTGTTCTAAAAATAAAGTTCATTTCTGCTTGATAAGTGGCTCGTGAATTGTGCCCAGCCAGACTATAGCATTTGGTGGCCCATACGGGGAACAAACCTTCGACCTTGGCGTTATCAGCCATTAATAATGAGATGGTTATTATGGGACCTGCTCAATCGGGGATTCCTCAATTGTCTGCTTTGCCAAAAACCTGGTATGTTTTAGTTATAGATATTAAAGATTGTTTCTTTTCAATTCCAATTCATCCTGAGGATAGTCCACGTTTTGCATTTACTATCCCTGCACTGAATCATGAAGGTCCTGATCAGAGATATGAATGGAAAGTACTCCCTCAAGGGATGGCTAACAGCCCAACTATGTGTCAAATTTATGTTAACAAAGCAATCCAGCCACTTAGAAATCAAAATCCTGAACTACAAATATTTCACTATATGGATGATGTATTATTAGCACACAAAGATAAAAACACATTGCTAGAATGTTATGCCACACTTACAAACTTATTAAAAAATTATAATCTAGAGATAGCAATAGATAAAGTACAATTAAATTTTCCAATTAATTATTTAGGAGTTCTATTATCCTCAACCATGGTCCGTCCACCAAAAATTCAAATACGAGTAGATCAACTCAAATCACTTAATGACTTTCAAAAGTTATTAGGAGACATAAATTGGATAAGGCCTTATCTAGGTATACCAACAGGAGAGTTGGGACCTTTATTTAATATCCTAAAAGGTCCATCAGATCCAAATTCACCCCGCATGTTAACACCTGAAGCAAGAAAGGCATTAAAAATCATTGAAACATATATGGAAAATTTGCATTTGGATAGAATTGATATAAGTTTGCCTTTATTATTTATTGTACTACCAACAAAAAATATTCCTACAGGAGTATTCTGGCAAGAAGGTCCATTATTGTGGATACATTTATCTTATTCTCCTAACACTATTCTTACTAGGTATCCTGAGGCTGTAGGACAATTAATACTCAAAGGAATAAAAGCAGCAAAGGGAGTGTTTGGGATTTCTCCCAATAAAATTATTACTCCATATACTATGGATCAAATTGATGAGTTAGCTCATGAGTTAAATACTTGGGCAATAATCATGTGCAAATCTAATGTTTCATTTGATAACCACTTACCATCTAATCCTTTGTTGTCTTTTTGGTCATCGCATCCTGTAATTTTTCCAAAAATGACAAGAAAAACACCTATCATGAATGCTCCAAATATATTCACTGATGGGTCAAATAATGGTACAGCAGCAATAGTTACCCCTGATCAAACTTTTACATTTTTAGTACCCAAACAATCAGCTCAAAATGTAGAGCTTAATGCAGTATTACAAGCTTTTGTGATGTTTAAACATTCTGTATTTAATTTATTTTCCAATAGTCAGTATATAGTTAATGCTATAGTATCCCTTGAAGATGCTGGTAGGATTTCCCCTTCCTCTACTGTTTTCTCTTTGCTTTCCACTATACAAAGTCTAATCTGGGACAGAAAAGATCCATTCTTTATAGGACATATCAGGGTACATACAGGATTGCCTGGAGCCCTTAGTTTGGGCAATGATTTAGCAGATAAAACTACACATGACATACATATTTTCTCTACATTAGAAGAAGCTACAAATTTTCATAAAAGGTTCCATGTCAATGCTAATACTTTACAAAAGCATTTAAAAATAACTAAGGAACAAGCTAGACAAATAATAAAACAATGTCAAAATTGTGTGACTTTTTTACCACAAGTTAATCTTGGAGTCAATCCTAGAGGACTGATACCTAACCGTATTTGGCAGATGGACGTCACACACTTGCTAGAATTTGGAAAATTAAAATATTTGCATGTTACAGTTGATACTTCTTCCGGACTTTTGATGGGCTCCCTTCATGCCGGAGAAAAAACTAAAGATATTATAGCTCATTGCTTATAAAATTTTGCCACTGTGGGCGTTCCAAAAGAGTTAAAAACAGATAATGCCCCTGGTTATACTTCTACCTCTTTTAAACAATTTTGCTCATCATTTGGCATTACTTATATAACAGGAATCCCATACAATCCACAGGGACAAGGCATAGTTGAAAGAGCTCATCAAACTATTAAAATGTACTTATTAAAGCAAAAAGAGGGTAATTCTGTTCAAGATAATGTAAATTGTTCAGAAAATTGTTTTCTTTTAGTGCCTTCTGGAATGTTACATAATTTTTTCTTTAGCTATTATTGCCAGAATTCCTATCTTCATCCCAGTGCCGGTGAAGACAAAGATAAAACAATCTACAGCTTCTGCAATAGCTATCACTGAACTGCTTGCAGAACTTGCCTGGACTATATATTACTTATATGCATTGTGAACTATCTGTTGGTGCAGCGACTTGTGGTAGTGTTGGGGTATTTTTGCTGATGGTGTCATTGGTGGTACAATTTTTCCAAAAGCAGCTGTCAATTGGCTTGGTGTATCCTCCTCCCTTCTGCTTGTGATGGTCGTTCAGTTAAAATTTGGGGGTCAATAGAGGTGAGGCAAAGAACCTCACCCCCCCCCCCCGCTGGTACAAAGGCCTATCCAAGGTGTGGCTGTATGCTGGACTGGTAATCAATGACGGGTAAGATCCAATTGCAATGGTACCAACCTAAGACAGGAGGCTGACACCTTGAGGTCAGCTCATCCGATAATGGGTAAGAACCATATGTACTATTGGACAACCTAAGGCAGGCACGGTCCCTAAGCCACATGCTTGTTGTTTAAACAGAGAAGGGGAGATGTTGAGAGCCACAGCGAAGGGGCCCCAGCAAACTTCCAGCTGCCAGCTGATTGGCTCCTCTGCGGTGATGCTCATTGGGCTGTTTCCCTGCCCTTTCAGACCATGGAGCTGCTCATTGGGGGACTTTTTTTGGCTTTGCCCACACGACCCAGCCAATCGGCCTCAAGAGCAGGAGGAGTGGGGGGTTGAGAGGCTCATCGGAAGCCAGTGGTGGCAGTTGGGCTCTGAGGGAATTCCTGAAGAGCTCGTGTGGTGTGGCGTGTGTTCTAAAAATAAAGTTCGTTTCTGCTTGATAAGTGGCTTGTGAATTGTGTCCAGCCAGACTGTGGTGTGAGGAAAGGTGACTAGAGATTGTTGAAGAGCAGGTGAAGATGGCTAGGGGGTGACCTCAGGTATCAGTTGTCACCGTCCTGACCCATCTGTCAGAAGTGTTAGTTATTGTCCACTAAAAGTAAGTGACCAAGAACAGGTGGCATCTAGAGGAGTTAGGCTCAGGAACCAGGAGCTGGAGGGTCATTGGGTTTCAAAGGCTGTACTATGCTGTAAAGGCCAGGAGGACAGGGACACGGCTTGGGACTGGTCAGCTTGGATGATGCAGGTAGACTCTGGGCTTTAAGGGGGTGGTCTGGTACCTTACCCCGGGTGACTTAGGGCGGAGGAAATACTGTCCCCGTGTGTGAGAGGCAGATCACGGATGTGGTTGGGGGTGAGCACCGGGAGTCATGGAGATTTGTGTATCAGGAAAAAAAATTCTCTTCTCTTTCGCGGTCGGTATGCAGCACAATTCGGTGACCAAATGTTAGAGTCTGTAAACAAGTCAAAATAACACCTGGCATTTTGCCAGGGGAATGTTAGAGTTCGTAAACAAGTCTGGATGGTGCCTGGCAAAATGCCAGAGGGAGTGGTTTGAGAAGTAACAAAAGCGAGCCATTAAGTGTGGAGATTCCTGATTGGTTGACTGATGTATCTAGTTTATATTAATTAGATAAGCTGTGTGGAATGTATAAATACTGCTCTTGTCCTGCAATAAAGGGCTTCCACTCCTGCTGTATCAACGTACACAAGTTATTCGTCACCCCCGGTTATTTTGCTGCAGCCAGACTGCGGCAACCAAAGCCTACTGAGATTTCTTCCCACCACTAATTCTGCAGCAGACACCACCTGGTGACCTCCTTCCATCAGCTCTGGCTCTGTCCACCTGGAGGCAGATCCGATCCCACAGGCTGAGGGCGGGCTTCCACAGCCGGTCCCCGGAACCCCAGATGCCCTCAGTCGGTCCCACTGGCTGCATAGAAACCAGTCCCCCTCCCCCATTTGGCCATTCCTTGGCAAGAGTGACACGAAGAACTCAGGGAAGCACATTTTCCTGGTTATTAAAGAAGATATTACAAAGGATGCAGAGGAAAGAGGTCCCCAGGGCGAGGTCTGGGTGGGTCATGATGCAGGAGCTTTTGTCCCTGTGGAGTGGACGTTGTCCCTTCCCAGCACAATGACTGGTTATGGGTTCCATCCCCAGCTCCTCTTGCCTTCTGTTAGGGTTTAGATGTGGTGTCCCCTGAAAGCTCCTGTGTGAGACAAGGCAAGAAGGTTTGGAGGAGAAATGACTAATCAGTGACTTGATCCCGGGTGGGATTAACCGAAGTGCTGGGGCTGGAGGAGATGGGACATGGGGTGTGGCTTTGGGGTACATATTTGTATCTGGAGAGTGGAGTCTCTCTCTGCTTCTTGGTCACGGTGATGGAATGTCTAGCCTCACCTCGAGCCTTGAGGAAGGGAGCCGGCCTTCTGAGGACTGAGACCTCTGAAATCGTGAGCCCTCAAACAAACTCTTCCTCCTCTCCTGTTGTTCTGGTCAGATCCTGTCGTCATAGCAGCGGAAAACCTAAGACACCTTCCGTGAGCGGGATCATGACAACAGAGACGTTGCTGTCACCCAGGTGGGGATTAGGAGCTCTGTGTCAGGACCCAGGGTCAAAGGGTGACCATGAGAACAAACGACGTCAGCAGTACCCGATGGCTCAGGAAATTGCAAATTTTAGGAGCACGGTGCCGGGAGCCAGGGGCAGAGACCACATACCTCTTTCTTCTTTCGTCACAGCATCACAGTTTGCAGCATGATCTTCACGGGGTGGCAAAAACCGGATGGCAGAGAAGATGTAGTCACTTTGGCTGTCAGTTTAGCCCTGTGATGAACAAATACAGACTCTCAGAGAACACAGTTTCCTCCCACCCTCTAGCATCTCCTCTGGGTCCTTTGCTGAGTCTCTAAATGTTGGCTTGTCCCACAGCTGTGTCCTCAGGCTCTGCTGTGCCAGGCAAGAGTGTCCCAGTACCATGGGCTTGAATGCTGTCTCTGTGTGAGACCCCAGGACATAGCCTCCTCTGTGGAGCCCCAGCTCCATGCGCTCACACTGTCCTTGCCCCACCTAGTGCCCTCACCCCCAGGAAGCGCCCCTGGAAGGCAGGACCCTGGGTCCTGCTTACTTGCTGTGGCCTTGCCGGACTATTTCCATATGAACGCAGTTTTTCCCTTCTTCTTGGTTCATTCTTGAGTTCCAGGCTCCCAGGCCATTGAAGAACTCAATTAAGGACTTGGGGGGGGGGGCTGGGGATGTGGCTCAGTGGTAAAGTGCTTGTTTAGCATGCATGAGGCTCTGAGTTCGATCCCTGGCATCACCACCATTAAAAAAAAATCGAGGGGGGGGGCAGCCCCATTGAAACATAAAATTCCAGGGGATTTTATATAAAGAAGTCAAGAATGGAACAAGAGTAACCAGATTCAAATCCTGACCCTGAACTCCTTGTCTAGGTCATTCTGGACATGGGAATGGAGTCTCTGTGCCGTGGTGCACTCACGATAACACCCACCTCATGGAGCCCATGTCCTGACCCAATCAGTTAGCATACGTGTGGCTGAGGACACCACCTGGACCTTGTGAGTGCTCGCGTTAGTCTTGATGGTGATCGTGATCATAATTACCACGGTGATTCTGTCCTCTCCTGCTCCCTGTCCTCTGGTACTTGTCTCTTTGAAAGACACCATCAGCCAAATCGCTGGGGAGGGCTCTTTGTTAAACTTTCAGGAACTTAACCAGCTGGTGGATGTCACGTTAGGAGCTTGAAACAGGCCTGGGCGGGAATATTTACACAGCAGTGATTGGCACATGTTACAAATCAGGGATCCCCCGCACCAGAGAGCTGGTTGTTGACCATTTGCCAGCACAGCTCTCCTCCCCTTGGCCTGAGCCACAGAGGAGACCCAGGAGGGAAGGTGGGAATATCCATCACCCACCACCCCACTGCCTGGCTGTGGTTTTGACACTCTCCTCCTGACTGGCAGCTCTGTCCCATGGCCTGGGCTGTCATGAGACCCTGGGTGCTTCAGCATCCATTAACCCTGCTCCTCTTCTGTGCTTGGTCCCCTCCTTAAGCCCTGTCCGGCTTGGCATGTGCATCGTGGCTCTCACCAGGCTCACACTCTGGTGTGGCTGCCACCTGCAGATTTTGCTGGTGCCTGCCCCCACCCCAGGAACTGCCTTCTCAGCACGCAGAACTGCTGTAACCAAGTCCCCCAGTGGTGTGAGTAACAGAAATGTATTGTCTCACAGATCTGGAGGCTGACAATTCAGATCCAGGGGCTGCCAAGTTCAGGTGAGGACTCTCCCTGCGGTATAGACAGACACCTTCTTGCTGTGTCCTCATATGGTCTTTCCCTGTCTCTGGAGAGAGTCAGGGGAGGGGGCTCTTTTTTCTGTTGGGAGGTACTGGGGATTAAACTCAGGGGCACTTTACCACTGAGCCACATCCACAGCCCTTTTTATTTTGAGACAGGAAGCAGTTCCTGCTAAATGGCTTAGGTCTTCGCTAAGTTGCTAAGGCTGGCCTCGAACTCCTCTTTTGATCCTCCTGTCTCAGCCTCCTGAGTCACTGGGATTACAGGTGTGCACTCCTGTGACCAGCTTATGTCTTTTTTTTTTTTTTTTTTATAAGGACACCAGTCCTGCGGGATTAGGGCCCCATGCACTTGACCTCATTTAACCTTAATCACCTCCTTACAGGCCCTGTGTCTAGAGACAGTCACATTGGTCATTATGGCTTCAACAAATGAGTTTGGGTGGGCACAATTCAGTTCAAAATGCATCCCCATCTCCCTTCCCCATTCCCTGATAGGCTTCCTGGGATATCTCCAGGAACTGACTTCGCAGAGTCCAGGTCTCTAAACCCTGAATGTTGCTGGTGCTCTCAGACGGTCTCCTCTAAACTGCAGGCTCTCTAACAAAAGATGGCCCAAGTGCCCCCAGGCTTGTTCCCAGTGCAGATGACAGGCCAGGGGGTGAGTCCTGCCAAGCGTCCACAGCCTAGGAGCAGTCTTCGCTCTCCCAGCTCTGGCCTGGGCTTCCTGGCCTCTCTCTGGCCTGCAACCTCCATCCAAGAGACCAGCCACAGGGCTTCCATTGTCTGGACCTGACTTCTAGGGCCAGATGCAGCCAATGCAGAGGGCAGGGGCGGCCATCCTGCTGCCCACCTTGGGAGGGTAGAGTCTGTGCTGTCGGGGACAGAGTCTGCCCTAGTGGTGCCTGTCAGGCCCTGGCCTGGCTTTGATGAGAAAGGAAGGGACGCTTGTCTCTGGGTCCTAAGATCCCAGGCACTGTGTGAGCTTGGGATGGGCGGCCTCTCTGAACAGGCCATGGCCGCCCATTTATTATCGTTTTTTGAGTCAGTTCTGCTCTGGTTTCAGAGCAGCAAGGACACAGCATAGGCCCATGTGACCCGTGGCACTGGCCTGGACGGGAGAGGGGCGGCAAAAGGGCCTGAGCGTTTGGATTCTGGAGCCTCACATGACAATGCATCTGTGCCCTATTTTATTTGGGATTGCTCCTGGGGGAAGACTCTTCGCGGCCATGGAGGATCACTTAAAAGCTGGCGGAGGAGACGGAAGTCGCAAGGTGTCTGCAGCCTTTCTCCCTCCGACCAAATCACCCCCTCCACCCAGTGACCTGCTGGATCCATGCAGAGTGTTTGGGTGTTGAAGGAAAAATGCTTGCCTGTTGTTTGAGCGGAGCACGCAGAAGGGATAGAAGAGTGTGGGACCTAATGAGGCATGTCCATCTGGCAGCCATGAGCCACATATGGCCACTTAAATTAAAATTAAATAAAATTTTAAATTCAGCTCCTCAGTTACATTGGCCATGTTTCAAGTGCTCAGTAGCCACCGGTGACTGGTGGCTACTGCACTGGACAGCACAGCCAGAGAACATTTTCAGTGTCATAGGAGATTCTATTGCCAGGGCTGGGCTAGCACGTTTGGCCCTGGTTGGCCCTTGTAAGTGGGCACCTGAAAGCTCTGGAAGAGTCCCCTGGACGCATGTTAAAAATATAGCTACCCAAATAGAGAGCAGCAGTCCCGAGCCTGGTTCCCAGGGCCGGAGTGGCCACCTCACAGCCACTCCATACCCCTTCTCCTCTGTCCTGCTCTCCAGGGCTGGTCCTTCCTGGGCTCCCAAGCCTGGGCTGGCCCACGGAGAGATCTGCCAGCCACTCTTAAATCCCCTCTAGGGGAATAGGGCAGAGGAGTGGCGGTGGGGTTACACGTGGTCTCCCCTCTGCAGTCCCAGTGTGACGCAGCCCTGAGATCAGGCCCAGAGTGCAGCACCCTCGTCCTGGGAAATGGCTGGAGGGTCTTCAGGGAGCCTACGTGCCTGACAACACGGGCTGAATTGTGTCCCCTTAAAATTCACCTGTGGATATCCTAACGCCAAGCATCTCGGAAGATGTCTGCATTTGGAGACAGGGAGCCACCTAGAGCCCAACCTGGGTTTCTCCTTCCGTAGGTTGGTAATGCGGCCCAGGTATATATATATTGTTTTAAAAACACTCAAGGTGATTAAAAAGGACTTTTTATTTTGAGATAATTAGAAATGTAGAGAAAAGACTGCAAAAATATTAGAGTTCTCATATCAATGATCAACCCTGGGAAACCAATAAGGTCGCCATGTCATGAGCTAAACTTCAGAATGGACTTGGAGGATACTATTTTGTGCACTAGTATCCATTTCATGCACCCAGGGCATGTTGCACTTAGCATGATTTCTCTTTTTTTCCCCTTGCAATATGAAATCCCCAGGTGATGCTGGTATGGTGGTTCAGAGAGTTCACCCTGGGAGATACTCAGTCATTGATTTGTCCTGGGACATGGCAAGATGCCAAGGAATTGGGGCCTGGGCTGGGCAAGTGCTGATGTGAGAAGAGAGAAAGAGGGGATCCAGGAGAGATGTTGAGCAAGACTCTGTGATGTGCACCTGCATGTGTGTGGACCTGTGCACATGCGTGTGTTTGTGTATGGGCACATGCTTTGGTATCTGTGTGTGCATATGCATGTGTGTGTGTTGTGTATGTGTGTGTTGTGTGCTGTGGGCACGCCTGTGCATCTTTGTTCACCTGAGCGTTCATATGCATGTGTTTGTGCAGATCTGTGTGGGTGTGTGAGTGTGTAGGAGCATGTGATATTAGGGTCATAAGATGCTAGACATGAAACCAGAGTTTTGAGATGAAACTCTATTTTCCGCTTCTGCTAGCAGGTGAGACCTGGGTTTTGCTGTGTCTGCTGGCAGGTGAGGTCTGCAGAAGGTGCAGGTCTCTGCAGCTGAGAAATGTTGCAGCTCTTAATGGTGGGCCATGCCCTCCAACGTCCCAGCAGATCCCAGCAGCCCACTGTCAATGTCTTATTCTTCCTGTGTTCTTGTCTCATGAATTCTAAGAATTAACTCCACAGACCAAAATGAGTGAGTGTAACAGTAGGATTTATTGAAGGACAGGAACAGAACTCTTGCAATACAAGATGGGACCCTATATGAGGTTTGCTCCTCTGCATGTGCTAGTCTAGGGGTTTCTATATCACGTGATTGGTTTTAAAATTATGCTAATCAGGGTTTGGAAAAATAATAATGCTGTTGGTTTGGCCTGAATCCCAATGCCTTACTTCCACGTTCTCCCCACTTCGTGAAGCTGGGAGGGGGAAGTCATTGAATTGTATATACTCAGTGGACTGTCTGAAGATGTAGTGCCACGTGGGGTGTGCTTCTTCAGTGGCATCCATACTGTGTGCAAGCCAGGCTGTGGCAGGGTGACGGTGGCTCGCCTTGGCACTGGCTCGCCATGCCCCAGGTCTGCAATGCCCACAAGCTCCACCAACCACCAGTGCCCCAATCCACTGTGGCCAGCACTCTGCCTCTCTGCCACTCCGCCACTCCACCTCTCCGCCACTCCCCTGCTCTGCTGCATTTCTGGGCAGAGACCAGTGGGCCGGCTGCCTTGGCAGTGGGAGAAACATGTCAATACTTCCAAAATGGCGATCTTGGAGAACAGGGAATGAAGAATGAAGCTCAATCAAGAGGTACTGAGTTCCTTTTGTAGCCAGTGCTATTCCCTGGGAATAGTCTTCTGTTCGGTTGTTGATGCTGATTATTTTAATTAATTAATTAATTATAACGATATTTTGCAGTGCTGCGGATGGAACCTAGGGCCTCACGCATGCCAGGCACATGCCGTACCACTGAGCCACAGCCCCACCCTGGTTTAGTTTTCATTTCTCTCCTGTAGATGGGAGGTGGAGGCAGAGGGAGGTGAGGGAGCCTGCTGGGTGCATGGGTCACCAGCTTGGTGCATGGAGCTAAGATGGGGGTCCAGGCAATTTGGCTTGGTCACCTCCAGCTCACAGTCATCTTTTAGGCAAGAAGAAAAAAGAAGCCAAAGAAATGGTATGGACAGGAGCAGCATTCGGGGTGGATACTTCCAGACCCAGAGGGAAGGGAGCTGGCTCAGAGCCTCCTCCACCAGCACATGGGCACGTCAGAGGTCAGGGTAGACAGGAACAGGGTCCTGGATGGCCTTCCAGCCCCTGGTCCCCACATCCCTCAGCCCAAGTGGGGGAGTGTTCTTGACAGTGGCAAAAGGCAAAAAATGGAAACATCAGTGTCTTTAGTAATAGAAGAGATGAATCCCACGATAACACCAAGACCACCCAGCACCCGTGTGGTTCTACAATGTTCTATCCATGCACAGAAAGCAGCAACTCACGCTGGGGGGCCTCATCTGGGGAGCAGGATTTGATGACTCCACCCAGCCAACCACCCCAGGCGCATTGTTTTTGAGATTCATTTAAGCAATATTTGCTTCTCTGCCACATTAAACAAATCTGAACCTTCTTTTGAGAATAAGTCACAGAGGGACACAAGGGCAGAGACCGTGTGCCTTCTGTTTCACAGTGAGGACATTTGGATATCTCTGGGCCTATATTTTATTATTTTCTATCACAAAAGCCACACATGCTCATTAGAAATGCTCTGGAAAGTTCAGAAAAGAACAAAGAGGAAATCAAAAGTCACCCATAATTTGAGGATGACTTATTAGTACTTCTACGTGCAAAAACGTTTTTAAAGGTGAATAAAGAGGGGGTGGGATTGTAGCTCAGTGGCTGAGCACTTGTCTATCATGTGTGAGGCTCTGGGTTTGATCCTTAGCACCACATAAACATAAACAGACAAAATAAAGGCATTCTGTCAATCTACAACTACAAAAAAAAAAGCTGAATGAAGAAACATTTATTATATACATCATGCATACATAGGTATGGGCATTATATATATGTATAATGTATGCACTTTAAAACACATGCCATTCTGAGAAGTGTAATGAAATCTTAAGCTATCCTGTTCTAATCCTTCTAGGATGTGGACCATGAAATTGTCCAGTGTATCCACGATATATATACTACCTGCCTGTTAATCACTTAGTAGTCATGTAAGTTATCAGGCCAACTGTTGAAATGTCACGATACCTACCCATGTCATTCATCTCACTTCATTTCATCACGTAAGCATTGGGTCATCTCATGTAATCACAAGAAGGGTGAGCACAGTAAAAATGAGATATTTTGAGAGGAAGAACACATTCACATAACTTTTTTAAAAATTAAGTAATTAATTTTGCTGTAGAATCACTGAACTTTCATGATAGGATATTGTTGTAATTGTTCTATTTTAATGGAGATCAGATGTTACTCTCTTACTGTGTCTAATTATAAATTAAACTTTATCATAGGTATATATATGTTTAGGGAAAAAACATAGTATGTATAGGGTTCTGTGCTCTCTGAAGTTTCCGGTTTCCCTTGGAGGTCTTAGAAGGTACCCTCTGTGAATAAGGGAGGACCACTGTAGTGAGGGTTTAATTCTAACTGGTTTAAGGAGGTGAAAGGAGAGAATTGGAACAAAAAAATGGGGTGCTGGCTGGGGAGGGAAGTAGGATCAAGATAGGGTTTTGTGCTGTGGATACAGGTATTCAGGTACACGTGGTGAGGTGGTGGGCTTCGGGGGCTCCCTCCTGCCTGCTTCTCTTTTTACAAAACATAGCATGACTATTTTCCATGTCTTCGTATTTTATATAATTGTTGGAATTTTTAATGTATACCAATGGATTATTGAAGACCCTTCCATTATTCATCTGGTAGAACCTTTCTTACCTTTTGAAAGCAAGTGTGATTTTTTCTACCTTTCCTTTGAAATGCTCTTGGCTTCCGGGCACTACCTGTTTACCCTCCTCTCTAGGAGTTTGGCAGGCGCTGTGGCCAGTCTGGACGGGTGCCCAGGGCCCTGGACCTGGAATGGGATGAATTCCTGGGGTAAAAGAAGCTTACAGCTGTCAGATTTCAAACCGCTCTGCCTTATAATCCCCTCACGTTGTTATTTAAACTTCTGGAATTCAATTATCAAAGTATGACATGAAAGTCAGAGGGTGGGGGGGGAGGGGTAGGAAAAGACTAATGGAAACTCACAAGACCTCAGGCCCAGCTTGAGGTGGGTGGGGGGTCGCAGTGCTTCTGGATTCAGCATCTAAGCTGATTGCTTTGTGCAGCTGGGCCTCGAACGGCGCCAGTCCGGTCTTCCATCTGTCAGGGCACAGAGAAATGAGGCTGTCCTACTGTGGATGGAAGGTTGGCCTGAATGCTTATGTCCTCCCAAATTTCATGTGTTGAAGCTTTCATCTCCGGTATGATGGTAACAGGAAGCAGGGTCTTTTTTCTTTCCATCACTTGTTTTTTTATTTTATTTTATTTATTTATTAAAAAAATTTATTCTAATTAGTTATGCATGACACTAGAATGCACTTTGACACACTGTACACAGATGGAGCACAGCTTCTCATGCCTCTGTCTGTACACAGTGCAGAGTCACACTGGTCATGTAATCATATGCGTATGTAGGCTAATAAGGTCTGTCTCATTCCACCATCTTTCCCACCCCCACACCCCCTCCCCTCTGCTCACTCCCCTGCACAATCCAAAGTTCTTCCATTCTTCCTTACCCCTACCCCCCATTATGGATCAGCATCCACTTATCAGAGAAAACATTTGCTTTTTGGGGGGATTGGCTTATTTTGCTTAGCATGATATTCTCCAGCTCCATCCATTTACCTGCAAATGCCATCATTTCATTCTTCTTTATTGCTGAGTAATATTCCATTGTGTGTGTGTGTGTGTGTGTGTGTGTATACACACCACATATTCTTTATCCATTCATCTGCTGAAGGACACCTAGGTTGGGTCCCTGGTTTAGCTATTGTAAATGGAGCTGCTTTAAGTATTGATGTGGCTGCATTACTGTGGTATGCAGATTTTAAGTCCTCTGGTATAAACCGAGGGGTGGGGTAGCTGGGTCAAATGGTGGTTCCATTCCAAGTTTTCTGAGGAATCTCCATACTGCACCAATTTGCAGTCAGGAGGTGGGGTCTTTCAGAGACGGTGAGATCTGAGGATGGAGCCCTCATGAATGGGCCAGGGCCCTCAGGAGACACAAGAGAGATCTCTCTCTAAGGCCCTGTGAGGACACAGTGAGAAGGTGACTGTCTATAGGCCAGAGGGACCCCACCAGAACCCAACGATGCTGACACCTTGACCTTGAGCTTCCGACTTCCAGACTTGGGAGAAATATTCCTTATGCTTAAGCCACCTGTCTGCCGTATTTTGTTATAGCTGCCGAAGACGACGGTGAGACTGTCCTTCTAAGCCCTGGTCTAAAGCCTGTGACGGGGCCTGTGGCTGCAGGGCTGCGTTGTTCCTGTCCTCTCTGGCTCAGTTGCGAGTTTCCTCCGTTTGGCTTGGAGCGGGGACTCATCGCCCCAAGGAAGCGGTGATGTCCTTTGAGTGGGTTCATTTTCCTATCTTGCCATTCATTAAGAGTATTACCGAAGGCCCATCGAGCCTCTGGCACCCTGTTTAGTATCAAATAAAACAATCAATTCCCCAGTAATTTGTCCACCCAAGGCCAGGTTATCAGGGTAATTGACTGGAGGCTTTCGAGTCCCTGAGGAGTAGAGGTCCTTGTGCAAAGTGATAAATTTGGAGACGGTTGGTCCCTGGCTACAATAAGCATTCAGTGTGGTTTCTCCTGAACACAGCCAACCATCCATCAATTCCGTCCACCCCCTGGACCCTTTCCGGATGGGGGCCGCCAGGTCTTTAGAATGTTTCCTTGACGGAGGTGAAAGCACAGGTGCCCCGAGACCCTCCTCTGATCAGTGTTCCCAGCAGCTAGTCCTCAAAGCCAGATTGTACCCAACCCTTCATCTCCCTGTCACTCGCGGGGTTTTATGTCGCGGGCCAGGCTGCCCTGACGACAGATAAATCCATCAGGTCCTGAGTCCTGACCTTCCTGCCTCCAATCCCCCACCCGATTCCTGACTCCAAGACCAACGCCTCCTAACAAGACGTGCTTCTGCCTAGCAGGCGAGGGAGGGTCTGAACTTGGGGCCTTCATGTTTATTTATAGCCTATATCTGGGGAAGCCAGGGGTTTGGATCTTCTGGGTATTCGGGAACAAACATCCCTGCACATTTCAAAAATCTTATATCTGTCTGAACAAGAGGTTGCCAAGGGGAAATTTACCCAAACAACAGCTTTTTTATTATGATGAGAGAAACCACCCGGGCTGATGCCTGGATCTGAATAGAGTTTGCAAAAAAAAAAAATGTTTCTAGTAACAGCAGCACCAACCTCACCCCACCCTGCGAATTTCACTATGATTTACTTTTGGAGGTAAAGCCATGGGCTCGAAAGCTATCTCTATATCCCACTTCAAAATTAAAGCTGTTTCCAGTAGAGGGGCCCATGAGACAGAAATGTGCTTCTCCGCAACTTCCCAACCTTTAGAAACTTGGATATTTAGGATTTCTTTATTATTTCTTTATATTTGCTTTTTAAAAATTTTTTTATTAGTTGCTCAAAACATTACAATGATCTTGACATATTGTACATTTGATTCAAGTGGGTATGAATTCTTTTTTTTCCACGTGTACAGATTGCAGTATCACATTGGTTTTACAGCCACGTTTATACATACAGCCATATTAGTGTCTATTGTATTCTGCTGCCCTTCTAAAAGATATATATCTTTACTATTTTTTGCATCAATATGTGTAATTTAAAAGAATTGTCATTTTTACCTTTAAAAATGTAATCTTATAAGGCAACTTAGGCTTTAAGAAATAATATCTTGGGGCTGGCGTTGTGGCTCAGTGGTAGAGCGCTCGCCTAGCACATGCGAGGCCCTGGGTTCGATCCTCAGCACCACAATAAAAATAAATAAAGGTATTGTGTCCAACTACAATTAAAAAAATTAAATAAATATTTAAAAAGAATTAATATCTTTCTCACATTTTTTTTTCAAGTTAAAATTCAATTTGCTTTTAAAAGTGATACATAGAAATGCAAAAGTTGTATACCATATGATGTCTCCAGACATGTATATATTGGGTAATTTTAAAACAGAATAAGCTGGGTGCGGTGGCGCATACCTATAATCCCAGCCACTGGGGAGTCTGGGGCAGGAAGATCCAAAGTTCAAAGCCAGCCTCAGCAACTTAGTGAGGCCCTAAGCAACTCAGTGAGACTGGTCTCTAAATAAAATACAAAAAAGTGTTGGGGGGCTGGGATGTGGCTCAAGCGGTAGCGTGCTTGCCTGGCATGCGTGCCGCCCGGGTTCGATACTCAGCACCACATACAAAGATGTTGTGTCCGCCGATAACTAAAAAATAAATATTAAAATTCTTTCTCTCTCTCTCCCTCTCTCACTCTCTCTTTTAAAAAAAAAAAAGTGTTGGGGATGCGACTCAGTGGTTGAATGCTCCTGAGTTCAATCCCCAGTACCAAACAAAAAAAAACAGGGTAAAAATACCTGTCTTTTTAAACATTTATGATGAAAACACTCAAAATCCTTACTTTTAGCTTTTTGAGGTCTATAGTACATTATAAATTATACATATAATGTATAATATATATAATGTACTATATAAAAATGTATATATGTAATACATATAATACCTAATATATGTAATATATAATGTATTATATGTAATATATATATAATGTAATATATATATATATAATGTACTATAGACCTCAATATATACATTATAAATACACACACACACACACATATATATTCTCCCCCACCCCCCAGCTCTGGGGATCACTGAACCCGGCCTGAGCATGCGTGCCGAGCACTCTGCCACTGAGCTACACCCAGCCCACCAGCAGGTAATTGCTTTCTATAGCTGCCCCGCGGTGCAGTAGCGCACCTCTTACCCCTGTCTAACTGCTATCTATAGAACAGGATTTCTATTCCCTCCACTTTGTCCTCATTTAGGGCTATGAGAAGAGATGAGAGGGATGAGGAGGGCAACAGCCTGCCTGGGTTTCTGTCACCGGCTGTCCCTCTGGGATGGGGACATGTTGGCCACTTAGAGAACATTGCAGAGGGAGGCCTCGTCATTCACGAGCATATAAAAACCACGTGGTTTCCAGCCACTTTCAGCCAAACATCTGTTTTATTAATATTAAATGAAAGTGCTTTTGGCTGTTAAGAAAACACTACTATAAAATGTGTACGTATAATGATCACATCCTTAATACGGTTTATGAGATCCCCGGTACGGAAAGCAGGCGCTCTTACGCTAGCTTTTTTATCCTATGCAAGTGTGGTAGGTAATGAGAACATAAATCTGCTTGGAATAATAAAAATGAAATTTACTGTATCTTCCTGACACTCAGATCGTCTTGGATTGCATCATGTTCTTTTCTCTGTGAGATTAATTTGGGCGTATTTTCAACTTTGCTGGACTCATCCCGGGTATCAGCTCAACAGTCTAATTACGAGGGCCTGATGGAGGAGATTTGTGTTAGTTGGTCTAACTGGCAAGAGCAGAAGGATCCGGGAGTCAACTGCTGGCTTCCTGGAGCATCTCCTGGCTTCCCGGAGGAAGAGTGTGTGGCTTCAGATCTTCCTGGAGCTGAGGCATCTGGAGTACTGAGAATGTAGCTGTGAGAACAGTGGAAGGAAGGGAGGAGAGGAAAGGAGGCAATGTAGATCGTCATTAAGACAGATATTTCCAGGGCCTGGTAAATAGATGATGGAGATCTGTGTTCTCAAGGTAGGCACAGACCTCAGATCATAAGAGATGGCTGATACAGCATCTTCTGCACTAGAAATCTCCATCAGCCAGCAGATCTGCATATCTCCGGTACAAATCGTAACTGATACTCACAATTATGACCCTCCAGCAACAACAAAAAAAAATCCTGGCAAGCTTTTGTAATGATGAGAGCCAGATTAAGTTATGAGCCCCCGGGTTTTAGTGCCAAGAGCATTTTGTCATTTGATCGTTCTCAGCGCACAGGAGATGTGTGCAAGGTACAGACGAATGCTCCATTAGCCAGGAGCTCTGATTGAGACAGAAGGCCTCACCCGCCGGCTTTGCTACAGAGCGGGGTTGACTGAAATCCGCTCATAAAATTTACAAATGGCGGCCCAGCTGGGAGTAGGTCCCCTGAATGTAACCATGGTGGGAAATGTGGAGGTTGGAAGGGAACTGGTGTGAGCTGGCCACAGAATCCGAATCCACTGGGTCTCCTCCATGGAGTGTGGGGGAAGCTTGTGGGCAGTGTCCCTCCGGGTATGACATGCAGGAAGGTAAGTGGGCCTCAACGAGCCATGACTGTCCCACCCCATCCACAAACCAAAACATCTGCCCTCTCTGTGGCTCTCCTGCATAATGATTGACAGCTGCTTCCCCAGCCTTTTCCCAGGGATGCAGTCAAGGTGGCATGTGCCAGCGGGCACAGGTGGGCATTGTATGGGGTGCAAATGTCATGCTGTTCTTACTGGACAGTCCTATTCATAAACTGAAAATGAGGTCTCAACTGGTCATAGCAACCACACTGGCCTAAATGGTGACAAAACATATTTGGGTCCAGGTTGATGGAATCAGAGGCTCATGTGACTTAACTAGTGAGGGATCATGGTCTTGTGCAATCGTCACAGTAATAGTGACCACCATAATGGCAAATGGACAGTTCATATTCCGGAAGAACATTCCCTGGCCAGGCACAGGGCTAACCCCACCACATAAGCCTCTGTATCTGGTGGTTACCAAGACCTCTTCACTAATGATGGAACTGAGGCTCAGGAAGTTACATAACTTACCCACCAAGCCCGTCCCGCCGGCAAATTGCAGAGTGGGGACTTGAACCCTGGGTTCTGACATCCAAGCCTCCCCCTGAGCCTCCTAGGCATGTGGTCTTCAGTAGGGGTACTGGAGTGACAAGGGACAAGGTGGGACGGTCAGGGTGGGAGGCATCTGAGAGTGAAGGCCACGACACGAGTCCCTGTCATCTGTGCCTGGTGGCTGGAAAGGTCCCAGCAAGCCCTCCATCTAGTGCTAATGATTCTACAGCCAAATAGGGGCTCAGAGTAGCTTAAATGCAAACTTATCTAAATTCAGGAGGGAGAACATAAAATAATCAAATATCATGTGGCAAGAGCCTCCTTTTCCCAGAGGCCGATGGGACAAATTGCATCTTGGGTCCTCCCTGGACTTACACCCCCACCCATGATAACAAGTTTCCTCCTTCTCCCTGTTGGGTGTCCCAGAAGAGGTATAATGGACAGCCAGGATTTGTACCATCATCAGCAGTCATGAGGCCACCCTGTCCCCTGCAAGGACAATTTAGATCATGTGGGGAGTCCTAAAGAGGTACCCTCTCCTCTCTTGATGGTCTCAGTGGAGACCTAGAAGGGACCCTGAATGTTCAACCCCACTTGGCAGTAACCCCTCCTTTCTCCTGCCAAGAAATAAAATGGCAGACTTAAGCCCTAACATAAGGATTGGTGTGTCTATCTGGGGTACCACAAGGGGGATTTTTGTGATAATGGAATAGATCTGTGTCTTGGTGTTGTTGGTGGTTACACAAGTCTACACAAGTGACCAAATGTCAAAAACAAAACAAACGAACAAAAAACCCTATCCATGTTGTACCAACATCCAGTTCCTGGTTTTCATATTGTACTGTATATGAGCTGCAGTCATTGGGGAAGCTCAAATGTGGGGTCCACAAGAGTTCCTGTGTGCTACTTACTGTAAATCTATAATTGTTCTTCACAGTAAAAAGTTAAAACTAAACAACAACAACAACAACAACCGCAAAGCATAAAACTTACAAGAGAGAGCGTGAGTCAAATAAAATACAGTGCCCAGAACTCAGGAGAAGAAAATGTATAAATTTGACTACATAAAAATCTAGAACTTCTGTTTGATGGAGCAAACCACAACGTAAAGCCAAGAGACAGATGAAAAACTGGGAAAGCATATTTGTGACATCTGTGGCAGACAAATGGGAAGAGCCAGTTTCCCTGTTTTACAAAGAGTTCACATCAACTGATAATAATAATAATAATAATAATAAAATAACCCACTAGGAAGTGGGCAAAGGATGGGAATGGGAAATTGAGAACAAAATAAATACAACTGGCCAATAAACATGGGAAAGATGCCCAGTCTCATTCTTAATGAGAGAAATGTGGAACAAACAACAGTGGAATTGGTGGTTCACTCATTGGATGAGCAAAAACAGAGAATTGCGATTGCCCAGGGCTGGTGAGGAGGGGGAGGTGACGCTGTCCCAAACTGTCGCCAGGAATGTTGATCGGTGCACTTTTCCCAGAAGTCAATTAGAAATAATTATGAAAATTAAAAAACACTCTCATTAAACACATTGCTGTTTTCCAAAAAATACACTCTCAAGAGTTTCTCGAGACACATGCCCCCGGATATTTTTTTTTCCCACCAATAAATGAATCATATTGAGAAAGCTCTTGGTATATAGTAAGTGCTTATTAAATGAATCAACAGGGGAATTATATGGGCAAACTCCCCCAAAGGAACAAACAGTATGTATCAATAGGAATCTTTTTTTTTTTGTATTTGAAAATATGTCTACACTTTTCATTAAACATGGGTAGGTGTGTATATTTCTGTATGGGGGTGGGAATGGCAGGTTTTACTTATGAGCTTTTTACGTGGAGTAGATTGAACTATGCTTTAGTCAGTTTTTTTGTTTTTGCTGCTATGACCAAAAGACCCGTCAAGAACAATTTTAGAAGAGGAAAAGTTTATTTGGGGGCTCATGGTTTCAGAAGTCTCAGTCCATAGACAGTTGATTCCATTGCTCTGGGACCAAGATGAGGAAGAGCATCATGGTGGAGGGTGCGTTGGAGGAAAGCATCTCAGGACGCTGCACCAGGAAACAGAGAGACAGAGCTCTGCCCAACAAGGACAAAAGGCACACCCCCAGGGACCACCTCCTCAAGCCACGGCCCACCTGCCTTCAGTTACCACCCAGGTAATCACTACCAGGGGATTAATGCACCAATTAGGTTAAAACTCTCACAACCCAACCATCTCACCTCTAAACTTCCTTGCATTGTCTTCCATGTGAGCTTTTGGAGGATGCCTCATATATAAACCATTATAAACTAGTATAAGAGTTCACCTTCCTTCCTGTTCCCCTTGGTGGGGTGGGTGGGAATAGACGACTCTGCTTAGATTTTACCATGTGATTTTCTTTATGCAATAGAATGCAAGTGAGCTTTGTGCAAACAGAGACTTTAAAGGTGCCATTGTATTTTGGTCTGGCCTCTGTCCTTCCACTGGCTAGAGAAGAGCATGACCTCACTTATCCCTGGTCCTGGTTTGGGGGAGGTGGGGAGACCCATAGATAGAAGCTGAAAAGTTCCAGCCAACTTGTAGACCTAAAAGAAAAATATTAGTTACTGCAGGCCACTAAGACTTGGGGGTTATTTGTTACCCAGCATTATCATTATAGTAGATGACTAATACAAGTACCTCTCTGAAGTCTTTAATCTTTTCTAGTTTTACATGTATCTGTGTGTAGGTATACACATGTGCATACATATTTTAGTTTTATTATTAAAAAAATGTCCAGGATTTATCTAAGTGGATATATTAGGGGCCATTTTGAATTTTCTTTGAAAATCAAAAAATCTTGGATGTTTTTAAAGGGAGATGCAAAAGGTGGTTGGAGGAAGAGTGTCTTATCTGTGGCAGTAACAGGGATTTGATGACATTTTGAAGCCTCCACATCCTTTGTAGCAGGTAGAGCTCCACCTGTACATGGACAGCCTGGTCCAGGAGGTGCCTGCTCCTCCCTTGGCCTGGTGTCACGGGCCCAGGTGCCATCTCTCGGCAGAAGAGCTTTACCCCAGGGCCATGCAGAGGCAAGGGAGGAGGGAGATCAGGAGATGCGAGCTCAGGTTGCCTGTGGTGTGCGAGAGGGGGCACTGTCTTCCGCTGTCTGCAGGTGAGAGCGTCAGAGAAACTGAGGTCAAGGTGGGGAAAGAGAACCCATCCCGGGGGGCAGCCCTGCCCCTCCCACACCTCCCTGGGACCCAGAGGGAAATCCAAGGAGGGGTCCAAGGTGGTGTCTGAATCCTTCCAGTCCAGAGCCAATGAGCCTGGATCCCTGCCTTGCACTTGATTCCGAGGACTTATGCCCATACTGGAAGCAAATAGTGGCCTTGGACAGATATCTGCTCCTCAGACCCCCACTCTTGCCTGCAGCATCAGGACAGCTGTGGGGACAGAACAGCCCTCCCTGTGTTGAGCTGACCCTGGAGGCCAGACCTGGTATGCAGAATTGAGCTCTGTCCAGCTAAGGCTGGGGACCCAGGGTGATGGGCTGAATGTTTGTGTCTCTCAAATCCATCTTAAGTCAGTATCTTAAGACACTGACTCCCAACATGACAGTACTGAGGTAATTAGGTCATGAGAGTAGAGCCCCCATGTTTGAGATTGATGGATCCCCTTATGAAAGAGACCCCGAACTGGGCATGGTGGCACATACCCGTAATCCAGCTACTTTGGAGGCTAAGGCAGGAGGATCGCACGTTCGAGACCAGCCTCAGAAACTTAGCAAGACCCTCTCTCAAAATAAAAGCTTAAAGGGCTGGGGGTGTAGCACCCCTTGGTTTCAACCCCCAATACTGCCAAACCAAACATCAAGAAGTGAGGGTGATCCTGGGACTGTTTCTCTAGCTTGGTGCCCCCTCATTTGTAACATGCATGTCATCCCTCTGTCCTCAGGGTACCTCTGTTTCCCTGTCTGAGCGTGGCCTGGTGACAGGGTGTACCTGGGCCACAGGGCACGCTGACTTTGGAACCAAGCGTTGTCCTGGCTGTGTCTGTTGGTGTCTGGGAGGAGATGAGCACCCACACAGGTAGACGGAGTAAAGCAGGGGCCCTCCCTGCCTGGGCGGGGCTTGTCCGGTCCACTGAAGGCCAGAATGGAACACAAGTTCTGGGTAAAAGAGAACTGCTGCCTGCCTGTCTTCAAGCCGGGGCATTGGTCCTCTCCTGCCTTTGGATCTGGACTTGAACTTGCACTGGGACTCCACCGTCAGCTGTCCTGACTCCCCAGCTGGCTGACTACAGGTCTTAGGACTTCTCAGGACGGCAGCCATGGGAGAAGGCTGGACCCCAGAATGAGGGTGTGGGTACCCTTGCCTCAGAAATACACAGAGGTGACATAAGGGGGTGCCGATATCTTATCAAAGGTATGGGGTTCAGAGCCGCTGTGATGTGGAAATGACTGTGACCTCATTTGTACCTCTAGAAAGGTCTGTGGATGGTTTGGGTCCCCTAGGTCCTAGGTCATCTCCTTTCATTTCCTTCAGATCTGAGGTGCCCTGTGCTGGGGAGACGGCATTGCTCAGCTCAGCTCCAGCCAGAAGTTATGGCTCTGAATGTGCTCATGAAGTCGACAAGTCCTCACTGAATCTGTGTGCCTCCCATGGTGTGTCTGTGATCGTGAAACTTCTAACGTGGCATCTGCCTCTGCCTCTCACCCGGTTACCTAGAAACCGTCCATGCCCAAAATGGCTCTTCAACAAAGGCATTGAAGCTCAGGAAGGACTCAGCATGCAGGGTAGACAGCCTCACATTTAGACTATCCCCGCTTTGGATGATGAGTGGCTTAGTCCATTCTGTGTTACTAAATACCAGAGCTTGGCTACTTTGTAAAGAAAAGAGATTCATTTCATCAGTTTTGGAGTTTAGGTGGCTCCATCTGTTCAGGGCTGTTGAGGGTCTCATGTGAATGGCATCACGATGGCTGGGTCATGTGTGGAAGAGAACACATGGCAAGATAGGAATCCAGACAGATTCAACTTGCTGCTGTGGGGACTAACCAAGGTCCCAAGAGAACTACACTAATCCCTTCCAAGTAGGACCCGCTCTGACCAGATCCCCTTCCGCCAGGCCCCGCCTCTTAAAGGTTCCTCCACCTCTTAATACCTCCACACTGGGGAATAAGCTTCCTACACAGGAACCTTTGGGGGCCAGACTTGGGCCACTTCCAAACCACAGTAATGAGTGGTGCAGTGTTTTTTTCCTACACCTGCAAAAGTCTCTCCTCATCTTAAACATGTCCCAGGGCAGGATCTGATCACCCAGCATCCTGAAACCCAGTTTTCTGTAAAGTCTCCTCCTTCCCCCCCAATATGAAAAGTCTCCAGGCAGAGAAGACTCTGGCCCTGGTGCTCTGGACACACAGTGTTTAGGTGGGGCTGGTAGGATGTGCTTCATCTCCAGGGAGCTCCTAGTTCACAAATGCAGGCCAGACAGGATAAGAATAGCAAGGATGGTCATGCCTTCTGGCCTCACATTCCTGAAGCCAGGGTCATCTTGTGACGGGTGTGAATGTCAAACAACAGGAAGCAGGCCTGTGCAGGAATGGCAATTAGCACCAACATTGCTCACACCTCTTATCTCACTTACCTAAGCATTCGACAATTAAAGACGATGCTCCCCGCCTATGGCACAGGCAGCCAGACATATGGACGTGGCGACTGGCTCAGATGTGAGACTCCAAAGGGTTTGCTTCCCGTGTATTAGTGACCGAAGTTCCTCTTGCTTTAGATTAAAACATACGATTTTCCTTTGGAATGGAAAGATGACTTGTGAATTGGTCACTGTTCTTCCTCCTTGTGTAAAGAAAGTTCTAGAACCTGTCTCAGAAACATCTCTGATCTCTGCATTCATGGAGATGTCCCCTTTGGACATAAGATCTTGGGTGCTAGACCAGCAATGCCTTTTTATTGAAAAAAAAAAAAAGAGCCAGGTGCCATGGCACACACCTGTAATCCCAGCAGCTCAGGAGGATTGCAAGTTCAAAGCCAGCCTCAGTGACTTAATGAGATCCTGTCTCAACATTAAAAATAAAAAGGGCTGGCAATGTGACTCAGTGGTAGAGGGCCCCTGGGTTTAATCCCGGATACCAGCCTCCCCTCAACCCGTTAAAAAAAAAAAGGAAAAAAAAAAACGTAATGGCTACTCTGAGCTCTAAAACCTTTCCTTTCGGCCTCCCCTCAGTCTGTCCCCTTGGCCCCTCTTTTCTGTCTAAATTGGCCTACAGACTGGCTTGCCTTAGATGATTTAGGCACAGAGGAAACTAAGGTCCTTTGAGCAGATCCCAAAACAGAGCTCTGAACTGGGGAGCCGGGAAGCATCTCCATTGGGATCAATACCTGAGCCCCACAAATCTTGTGCAAAATTTCTGGTCTAAACAAAAACAACTTATAAAAGTTAATTCCAAAAACATAGGGGCTCAGTTACAAATCAAACCAAGCGGAAGAGCTTGGGGGCAGGAAGCGGCAGTTCCCGACCTCCTCCCACCCACATCCACAGCCTGCTCCTGCCAGCACCACCCATCCAACTTCGGTCTGGGGCTCCCCGGTGGCCACTGCTGTTACACCAGGCAGCTGGCCTCCTCCTCTGTGTCTTCCCTGGGTGGGTCCCTGACACGGGCTGAGGGCAGTGGAACTCACTGGTCTTTTCTGATTGGTCCCTTGAGGGGGGTCTTTGAAAGCCAGCCAGAGCATGCCAGCACCCGCCTTCCTCAGAGGGTGGGTGAGCCCAGTGGCCTGGCCACTTTCTCCAAGTCCATTCTGGGGCCCTGATCTCCTCTCTCCTGCATGGAAGGATCTGATGGTGTGGGGACAGGATCCTGGCCCCTCTTGCCTGGCTGGAGGCCCCCGGCAGACACCCCACATTCCACCACGTTGGAGTCACCCTGACTTCCTTGTTCTACCTGTCTCCTTCCACCTTCTTGTCTTCCAGAAACCTGCTGAATTTCCTCTTGGGTGTATTTCTTCTTTATGTCTGTCCTGTCTGTGATCTGCATTTTTGATGGCCTTCTTAACAGGTCTCCAGGTGCCAAACAGAGAGGCCTGCCTCCGGTGGCCTGAGCTGCCCCTTCCAGACAGTCCGCAGAGAGAGCCTGGATGCAAGTCTGGGATGATGGGCTGCTTGGGCCTCTCCGGGTTCCCTTTATAGATGTTCCAGACGACTCCGTCCCTCCTCAACTTCCTCACAGGTTTAAAGTAATGGCTGAACCTTGGGCAATTAGGAAAGTGTCGAGTCATCTTCTCAACAGTGCAGACGAGCTGGCTGTTGGACCAAACCCACCTACACATCTCTTTCCTCCGTGAAGAGGGTCACTCTGCCCAGGAATGGAGGGGTTTTTGCCCTCCTGGTCACTTAAGCTACTCAGTGAGAAACCAGCCTCTGCCTCAGAGCAAAGCCTGTCCAAGGAAGGGACATGACCCTTGTCCTTGGAAAGACCCACAGAGCACTCCTAGGCACATACCCACTCTGCTGAGTTGTTTATCTGCAAATAACAGGAGAGATCTGTGGAGCCAGGTGTCCCTGACTCAGTCAGACTAGATGGGGACCCCTAGCAACCACCAATCAGCATGAGATGGGGAAATACCTGGGTTGCCAGATGACCCTCCCAGTAGTTTATGGTGATTGATAACATGTTGGGAAACCATGTAGTTCAGCACGTATACCCCTCGTGGCTTAAACCAATCAGTTCAAAGGAATCCCCCTCTTTTACTAGCCAATCACTCTTACCCATCTTGTTCCCGCCAGTGAATGTGCTAATCATGTTTTAGAGTTGTTTTATATTTTCTCTCGGTGTGTGATGATTTGCTAAGAGATGCTCTGATGGATGTGAAGTCCCTGCCTTCCCCAAAGAGTGTATAAAACTGCTGCAAACCCTGGGCTCGGGGCCTTTCAGCGTCACCAGTTGCTGTGTGTGCGCGCGCAGAGGACCGAGCTAGCTCGCAATAAACACCTCTTTGCTGCTTACATCGATCTTGGTCTCTGGTGGTCTTTTGGTGATCCTAAATTCGAGCTTAACATTCAGATGTTCTGAAGTCCAGTGAAATTTTGAACCATTCCCCAAACCTCTGTGAGCACTTCCTGCACATGAGCATGGGATAGCCCGTAAGGTTGGGGTTATTCCATCTTTCAAAGCCGACCAGTGAGTGCAGAAGGGACCCAGACTTGCCCCCAAACTCTGGACCAACCAGGGTGTTGGGGTTGGGCTTATGGCCAGGTCTGGTTCCGTGGTTGGGAACAACCTCCAAGCTGCCCTGGGTGAGCCTCACATCGATTCAGGGCTCTCCTGATCCTGTCACTCATTTCCTCCCATCAATCTTAGTGAACTCAATCTATTACCCAGAATGCTGTGGGGCCACAGCCCTTGAGATTGGCATCCCACAGGAGCTGAGCTGGTCCTGGCAGGCTGCTGCCAGGTGTTCTCTGGAGTTGGTGCCTCTCTCCCATGCTGGCTTCTTGGAGAATGCACCAAGAAGATGGTGGACAGAAGCTTCACTGGCATGGGGCTATTTTTATTTTTTTTTCCAAAGAGTTTTAACTAAGATGTTGATGAAAAAAAAAAAAAAAAGACAAAGTATATAGTCAGGGACAAGATTGGAAAAAACAAACCCAAACTGTATTCGGGTTGAAAATGTGGGTTGGGAAAAAATCCAGGGCACAGAGCAGAAATGGTCAAGAGCAAACCAGGATCAGCCTCAGCTGTGGATGGGCAGGGCTCATCACACCTGGGGGGAGGGGGGTGGGGCAGCTGGGGAGTGGGTGGGGACATTTCTGGGCTGTCAGTGGCCTGGAGGCTAAAGGGCAGAGAGGCTGTGGGAGAAGGTGTGGTCCCCAGGAGCTTGTGGCCTTCCAAGCTCCATTTGCCAGTAGTGTAAGATGGACACGTTCCTCACCTTCCAGTTCCTTGTAGTCACAGTCTTCATTGTGCAGGTCAGAGGGCGTGGGAAGCCCTGTGGCCCACTGCAGCTCCAGGCAGGGCTCCCTTGTCCCCTCCTTCTGGATCTTTCTTTTTCCCTGAAGGGGGGTGAGTGGACAGGTCCAGGAGGCCCAAGGTGGCCTGGACAGCCCTCCCCTTGGGGAGTTTGATGCAACAGAAGTCAGGGGACAATTCTGGCTTCTGCTGTACCCTTGCCTGGCATTGTGACCCCCAGCTTTCTGGACAGCATCATCCCACCTGAAAAGGGAAGGTTTGGACTAGAGGAGGAGTTTCCACTTACTTGAAAAAAAAAAAAAGAAAGATGTTTCCTGAAAACTGGTGGGGGGCTGGAAGGGAAATGCGTGCCACTGGGCCTCCTGTCCACCCTCCTCCCCCTTCCTCCTCCCAACCAGAGGTTCCATCTCCCCTTACCCGCCAAGGACAGGCCACCCGTGCACCTGTGTAGACACTGTGTGTGTATGCGTATGAGGGTGCGTGATTGAGTGTGCAGGTGTGTGATGTATGTAAACCTGAATATGTGTGCAAGGGGGTGTGTCCTGGATTGTGCAAGCATGAGTGAATGAGTGTGCAAGAGAGTGGGAAGGTAAGTGTAAACGTGAGCATGTGTGGGTGAGTGTGATCAAGTGCAAACTGAGTGTGAGTGCATACATGTGTGAGGGTGTGTGTGCATGTGTGTGTGAGTGTGTACAAGCAGGTGTGTTTGGATGACCGAGCACCTGAGGGAATGTGCATACATGAGCTTGTGTGTATCTGTGTGTGTGAGCATGCGTGGGCCCTGGACAGCTGAGGGTGGAGAGGCTCTGTGGCAGGGTCAGAGCCCAGCTGTCCCCACTGGTACCTGCTCCCTGCCCGCAGCAGCTCCTGGCCTCTGCTAGATCTCTGGACCAGGAGACTTACACACTCCAGCATCTTGTGACTCTGAAATGCAAGACTCTGATGTGTCATTAGAGAACCCTGGGGACAAAATCCCACGAAGACACAGGAAGAACTTTAGGGCTCATGTTCTTCCCAGAGGTGCACTTGGTGGAAGAAAGAAGACCCTGGGAGGCAGGGACATGGGGAGGCATGGGTGCTTCCATCTGCAGGGAGGGGACACTGGTGCCACATTCATGCAATAGACAACAGGGGCTTTTCCAAAGAAGAAAGGGTGAGGAGCCAACAGGGAGCCGCAGGATGCCCTGAGGGGTCGGCATGAATGCCCGAGGGGGGATCTTGGTCTTCCTGGCTGCCACAATCAAATACCATAGTCTGGGGACTTGAAAAACAGGCATCTATCTTCTTACAGCTGTGGAAGCTGGACGTCTGGAATCAGAGTGCGGTGTGATGGGGCTCTGGCGAGGACCCTTGTTTGACTCAGCTGTTTTGCTGCTTTGACTAAAAACCCCAACCAGAACAACTGTAGAGGAGGAAAAGTTCATTTTAGGGCTCATGGTTTCAGAGGTCTCAATCCTTAGACAGCAGGCTCCATTCCTCGGGGCTCGAGGTAAGGCCGAACAACATGGCGGAAGAGTGTGGTGGAGGGAAGCAGCTCACGTGATGATCAGGAAGCAGAGAGAGACTCCAGTCACCAGATACAAAATACAGACCCCTAAGCCACGCCCCCACCTCCTGCAGCCACACCCTGCCCACCTTCAGTCACCACTCAGTTGATCCCATCAGGGGATTAATGTACGGGTTGGGTTAAGGCTCTCATAACCCAATCATTTCTCCTGTAAACCTTCTTGCATTGTCTCACACGTGGGCTTCTGGGGGACACTTCACATCCAAACCATACCAGTCCTCTTCCTGCAAATGGCAACTTCTCATTGCATCCTCATGCGGTGAGGAGAGAGTGCGCTCCTGCTGTCTCTTCTCATAAGGGCACTAATCCCATTATGGGGGTCCACCCTCATGACCTCATTTAAACCTAACACCTCCTAAAAGCCCACCTCCAAATACCATCGCATTGGAGGGAGGGCTTCCCCATATGAACTGGACAGGGGGCACCACAAACATTCAGACCTTAGCAGAGCTGTGGGGAGCCATTGAGTCACTAGAAAGGGCAGATCAATGATAATGATGACCACTGACTGTCCCTGGGTGCTTATTCTCTGTTAGGCACTGTGCTCAGGGTCCAGGTATCAGTTCTGGTCACCTTTGGGGCTGGGGATGGGTTTTCTTTTCCATTCCTTGCATAATCTGACCATAGCCTCCCCTGTATGATATTGTCACCAAGTGAAGGGAGTGACTGGAAGCCCAGATACACCCCTGTTGCCAAATAAAGGCTAGTAACCCCAATTTTCCTCTGGTGCACTTTTAAAGATTCCAGTTGCCAAAAATCAATGGACACCCAACTTTTCCAGTAAAACAGCTACTAGATAATATAAGGAATAACCCAAAAGGAATATTTTATCTCCTTGCATAACCAGCTCAATAATGTTTTGTTTCTTCTCCAGAGAGGCAGCAGAGTTACATAAGTCAGGTTTTGGCATCTTGGGGATGTCTAAAGTCACTAATGTCAAAAATTTAAACCTAGAGTCCAAAGAGCAAATCAACCTTGAAAATGATTTCATTCGTGGCAAAAGTAACGGGTGTATAAATGACAAGCATGTGTTCCCCCATTTCCCACACTATTCACAGGGAGGAGGAGCCTCTACTCCAATTGGGGTTGCCCTTTGAGCATATGTAACCAGCATGTGTTGTCCTTGTCTAAACTGGGGTAGGGAATCAAAGACAATGAATTATGCTATGGTTTGGATATGAGGTATCCCCCAAAAGCTCAAGTGTAAGATAATGCAAGAATATGCAGGAGCAAAATTATTTGATTATGAGAGGTGAAACCTCATCAATGGCTTAATCCACTGATATGGATCAACTGGGTGGTTGGTAACTGTAGGCAGGTAGGAGGTGGCTGGTGGAAGTAGGTCACAGGGGACTTACTTTTGAAGTTGATATTCAGTCCCTGGTGAGCAGAGCTATCTCTGTCTCTCTCTGCTTCCTGGTGGCCACGTTCTGAGCTGCCTTCCTATTCCATGCCCTTCCGCCATGATGTTTTGCCTCAGCTTGGGCCCACAGTCATGGAGTCAGCCATCTATGGACTGAGACCTTTGAAACCGTGAGCACCACATAAATTTTCCTCCTCTGAAATTGTTCTTGTCAGGTTTTTTTTTTTTTTTTGGTTATGGTAACAAAAAAGCTGACTAAAATAGATCACTTATTTTGGGATCCTAATTTGCAGGTTCATTTCCCCCTTTTCTTTTAGGTTCTGTGCATGGTTTGTGTTCACCTGTCCCCAAATTAATATGCTGAAGGCCTCACCTCCAGTACCTCAGAATGTGACCTTATTTGAAGGGAGGGTCTTTATAGAGGTGATCAAGTTAGAGTGAGCTCATTAGGGTGGGTCCTAATCCAATATAACTAGTGTATTTATAAAAGGGGGAAATTTGGCTACAGACAGGCATAGTACGAAGACAACAGGAAGAGACTCAGGAAGGAGATGGGCGTCTACCCACAAGCCAAGGAGAGAGGTCTGAAGCAGATCCTTGCCTCACAGCTCTGAGAAGGAGTTCACCCGGCCTTCATCTTGATTTTAGACTTCCGGCCTCTAGAACCAAGCCAGTAAATTTTGGTCATTTAAGTCACCCAGTTAATAGCCCTTTGTTATAGCAGACCTAGCAGGAAACTGGATTCTTGGCATTTTCTTGCTTGAAGGGTTTTTAAAAAAGCAGTGCTCAAGACTGTAAGAGATGGTTGACATAGAGGAGAAGGTTCTGGGTGTTCCAGAAAGAGAGGGGGGAAGTGCCTTGGAGGGGAGGGAGACAGGGTGTGCGTATTTGTGGGTTGGGGTTAGGGGGTGCAGGATCCAGGAAGAGCTCTTGCGGGCCATCTACCTGTACCAACTTCACGAATAGTCAGGGATGGGACTCGAGGGACTCCTGTTAGGGCTCAGGAAGTGGGGCCTCCCCAGTGGGCAAGATGTCTGAATTCATAATGGCTGTCTGTCTCCAAAACAGAGCTGAGGGTGAAGGCACCTCGTCTAGCGGCTGCATGGTTCGGTGGCCCAGCCCCTTCATTTCCTGGTTCTTTCCTCTGGTGTGACCGGAGTGCCCCAGAACCTGACCACCCTCCACATTTTTTGGACAGTGGTCATCTCTCTTTTCCTGGCTTGCTGGGTGTGTGACCAGCCCAATGTCACAGGCCCTGTGCTTGGAACTGCCCTTCTTCATGTGGTTTTTTTTTTTTTTTTAATGCTCAGCGGTCACCGTATTGAAATTCTCGACAGTTTTCACTTTGAATTTGTGTCTTGAAGTCTGATGAGACAGTGGCGCACAGGCTGGGGGCTTGTAGTCCTGCATCCCTCTGTCTTCGAGTCCTCGGGACAGACGTGACAGGTCCACTCCCCTGCCACTGCCCAGCACCTGCTGCTGCCCTCTGCTCCTGGTGGGGACCTGGGGACAGGTATCAGGGCCTGGTGTATCATGCCCCCTGAGCTGAGTTGCAGGATGGGGCCCAGGTGAGGGTCCCTAATAGCCTGCCTGTCCCACTAGTCACCACATGCCTGAGAGTTTGGGACATTAAATAGCAAGTTAAAAACAAACAAACAAACAAACAAACAAAAACTAAAAAAACAACTCTGACAAGTAATGAGAACAACTGTGGAAGGAAGGAAGAAAGGGAAACAGGAAGAAGCTTTTTGCTGTTGTAGGCATCCAGCTTGACACAGCCACCGCCATCTTTGTTGTAACTACTGGTTGGTGCATTCCAAGCCCTGCAGGACGGATGAAGTCATTCAGACGGTTAGCTGAGCGTGTTGTGCCACCCATAGACACTTGGGCTGTTTCCTAACTAAGCTGGACATGTGGATAGGTGTTGAGAGAGGACAGTACCCTCTGTTTGGCCTTGTCCTGCTTACCATATAATCCCTCCCTCCTGCCTTAGAACGCAGGGATCCTCCTGTCTTGCTGCTGCCCAGGACAAGCTTGTCTGTAAGTCCCCACTAAGCTTCACTCTGTGGCAATCTTGGCTCTTCTGCTCTTTCTTTGGTCTCATGCGGCCTTCCACCTTTGACAGGTGGCTCTCCTACATTGTCACCAGTTTTTTTTTTTTTTTCTCCCCAAACGCCTGTGTGTTAGTCACTTTCTTGTCACTGGGACCAAAATATCTTACGAGAACAACTTAGAGAAGGACAAGTTTATTTTGGCTCCTTGGTTTCATTAGTCTCGATCCATTGTTGACTTCATAGCTCTGGGCCTGAGGTGCAGCAGAACGTGATGGTGGAAGGGCGGGCGTGGCAGAGGAGATCTGCTCTGTTCATGGCAACTAGGAAGGAGAAAGAGAGAAGTCAGGGACAAGAAATAGTCCCCAAGAGCATGTCTCTGGGGAGCCACCTCCTCTAGTCATGCTCCCCCCACCTGCCTATAGTCACCACCCAATAGTCCATTCAGCTATTAGTGGATTAATCTACTTAGGTTTTTAACTCCTAATTAATCCACTTACTGGATTAATCCACTGATAAAGTCAGAACCCTCATTATTGCTTAAAAGCCCCATCTCTGAACCTTGGTGCATTGGGGATCATGCTTTTAATACATGAACTTCGGGGGGAGCATTTCAGATCCAACACATAACAGTCTGGCTTTTGAACAAGGACCTACACTTCTCAGTTTGTCTCTTTGTTCCCAAATTATGGAGCAGACTCTGCTCCCAAATCCTACAGACTGGTTTCAAGGCTGCTCCTGTCATGGGGCTCTATCCCTGTTAAACTCTCGGGGTACTCAGGGCTCTCGACATGGGCCCCGACTGTTCAGTACCTACTCACTGGACATCATGATGCTGCTCAGAGTGAGGGGCTGGGGACAAGCCCCAGAATGTCTTCTTAACTTTCTCCATGTGGCTTCAAAACAAGTGTGGTTTTGAGAAGAAGGATATAAACTCCTTAGAAAGGAGGGGGCCAACGGTGATTGGAGCAGCCTGGGACACCCCCAGCCTCAAACCTTCTGTCCCAGCAGACGGTGGCTGCAGGAGCAAAGGTTTCACTCAGCTTTCATGGTGGCCTTGTGACAGAAGGGTCATGGAGGGGAGGATGCTGGCTTAAGATCAGGGGCTTCTCAAGGGACTGAGGTGACAGGCAGATGTCATCCACACCCAGTGCTGGCACTGGCCCTCAGGGACACATTGTTTTTCCTCATCTGTACCTGAGCCATGTTGGAGTCTCCACCCCTCTGCTCTAGGGTGAGGCTCTAAGTTTCCTCAAGTCTGTAATCGTTGATTTTTCTACTACATACACACACACACACACACACACACACGTCACTTAAGATATCAAAGATATGTTGTTTCTACATTTCTTATAGAGAAGACATATCTTTCATATAAAATATATCATTTCATAAAAAATATATCTTTTCTATATTTTCTATATTTCTTGTAGAAAAGATATAAACTTACTCAGCAGAGACACCACTCTCCTGTCAGGCTGAGGCTGGGAGCACCCCAGGTTCCATCTCTGCTGGGTTCCCTCCCCCACCCTGTCCTTGTCCCCCAATAAATCATGGGCACCCTAGTCCCAAATCGAGCTTTGCTTCCTGGGACCTGATCTGAGAAAATATGTCTCTTAAGACTCTTAATTAATAGAATCTCCAGTATGGTTTTTAACTCCTACTTTAATTTATCAAAGAAACTAGGCCATTTGTCCCATAGTCCCCACCACACCCTGGAGTACAGGTGTGGCTTTGGTCACCAGCATCCCTCATACTCTGACTCACCTTTGAGACCTGCAGCCCCTTCCTGAGATGCAGAACATGCACATGTGCCCCCAGTTCACCTCCAGGACAAGCCCTAACCCCTGCGGGCTCCAGGCCTCCAGCCACATGGAAGACCACCTAGAGCATTGAGCCCAAGAGCAAGATGGCGGAGGGGGCCTCCTGGCCAGGGTCAGGCAGACAACAGGAGGTGGAGTTGGCCACGTGGGGCTGGCTGCAGTCTCTGCAGGAACTTACACTTGGCTTTGAAATGAGGCTGTTTATGATTCCTGAGCTATTCCCCAGCTTTTTCTGTCTTACCCGGTAAAGTCTTGTGACCTTCCTGGTAAAGTCTTGTGACCTTCCTGGTAAAGTCTTGTGACCTTCCTGGTAAAGTCCTGTGACCTTCCTGGGTGGGCCAAAGGGAACCAGGATTCTCAAGGGGAGCATTTACTCCCATGGCCAGCAAGGGGAAGCATCAGTCCCCAAAGTTGTGAGTGAGTGGGAGCAGAGGGCTCTGGAGGGCTGGGAGAGGTCAAGGTCAGACTCACCCCACCCCCTCCCTTGCCTTCCCTCCCTCCAGCTTCCCACAGCTGACCTTCAAGCTCCATAATAGCTAAAAATGAACTTAATAGATTCTTTCTCCTTGGTCCTTTCCTTGGGGCAGACGTCTGGCAGGGTCTGCAAAATGCCCGTGTTGACTTGAACGGAGATCAAGGTTGTGCAGGGCCACTGTCCAGCCACATCTGAGGCCCGTTTTGCAACACACACATTGGGGCTGTCACAGAGCCAACTACCTGTCCCCCAGGTCATCTGGACCCTCCTGGTGAAGGTTTTTAACCAACACCTCCTGGCACGGCCCCGGAAGTCCTTTCTTCTGCCACCAAATGACACAGCACCCTGGAGACGAGTTAGCCTCCTCCTTCGAGGCTCCTCTATGGCCTCTGGCTGCATGAGGCTGTTTCTCGTTTCTTGCATTTCCATTTTCCTGGCTGGGATCACGCTGCCGCAGCCAGCTCGTCCCCAAACCTCAGGGCAGCGCTGCTGCCCTGTGAGGCTAATTCAATCAGAGCCTTATTGGGTTGCAAGCGGCCCGGATGGCGTCGGAGACAAGGGCATGCTGCTTTGAGATTAAATTCTCCCATGGAGACAGGGCCTTGTCTTTCCTTGTAAAATATGAGCTTCTGTCAGAATCTCTGTCCTCAGAGCCCATGAGCTCTGCTGTGGAGTCCGCAGGGACAAGGACAAGGGAGTGATATACGTTGCTCTCTGGGCCTGTCCCCTCTCCGGGGAGAGCCCCCAGGCTTGGGTGAGGAAGTCCTGGGTTGCCATTCTTGGTTCCTGCCCTGCTGGCTGGGTGGCTGTGGGTGCTCACTTGACTGCCTGAGGTGCAAGGTCCCCTCTTGGAAGACAGGGCCACAACCTGTGACCCAGGTGCAGGTGGAATCCAAGGAGGCAAAACGCTCAGCACATACTTAGTGCTCAAGCTGCATGAGTTCTCCCTGCTCCCCATACCTCTGGCCAAATGCCTAGTTAGGGGACACACTCTGACGGGGGTTGTCGCCTGAGCTGGACAAGAGCATCTGAAAATGAGCAGCCAGTTTGAACGTGTTTGCTTCCCTCTCTTCCCCTCCCTTCACTTAGTTAGGAAATGTCAGCTGGGTCTGGGGTGAGGGTGAGGTGGGACCCCTGACCATCACCCCCACCCCTTCCTTTTCCAGCCAAGTGATGTCTGTGGCCCGACATCTCCTGTGTACATGCTAAGGCTTTGGTTTAGGCCCTGGCTTCAGTGTCCCTATAGGAGAGAAAAGGTGTTTCCCGAGTTAGGAAGATAATTGTGGAGATGGAATTCACAGGTGGACGTCGTAAACCAGTGGACCTCTGAGTGCGACTGTGTTTTTTGAGACAGGGTCTTTCAAGAGGGGATTGAGGTAGGATGAGGTCATTGGGTGGGCCCTAATCCAACAGGACTGGGGTCCTCGTGGGAAAAGGAGGTTAGGGTGCAGATATGCACAGAATAAGACCATGTGAGCAAGACGGAGGGGTACAGGACGGCCACCTGCCAGCCAAGGGGAGAGGCCTCAGAAGGAACCAACCCTGCTGACCCCAGGTTGCTCTGCGGATCTCAGGTTTCCAGCCTCCAGGAGTCACAGAGGGTAAATTTCTGTTTTTTTAAGACAGACAGAGTGCACGGGGACAGCTCCTACTGAGGGCAGTGGGCAAAGCGACGGGCTTGAGCGAGCGTGGGAAGACAGGAACGGGGACAGGAGAAGAGGGGTCACTCTTCAGAGCATTTCTCTACAAAGAAGAGCAAAGGCAAGGGGAGGAGCTTCCGCAGGAAGGGGATCAAGGGATTTATCCTTTTCTTTTCTTTGAAAAAAATATATATTTTTTTCTTTTTAGATGGAAGAAATATCAGTTTGTTTTTAAGTTTCTGGGAATGATCCAGAAGCCGTCAAAAAGTGAGGATGGTGCAGGAGACAGGAGGGCTGGCTGCTGGGGGGCGGGGAGGGGCAGAGCCGGCAGAAAGGGAGGGCTCGGGTGTCCCCGGTGTCCCCGGTGTCCCCGAGGATTGGAGGATCGTGGTGGACAGGAAGGGCAGGAAGGCAGAGTGCATGGGTGAGGACTGCCGGTCAAGGAAGGCCACGGGTCGCCTGTCCAGGACATGCTGCGGTTATCTCTGCTTTTTATTGTCTTTGAGCTCTTTTACAACCTGGTAGTGAAAGGAAACTGATAATGGCGCAAACGATTCCTGTCCACGGAAATGCAAATGAGCTGTGTCTACTGGATAGTGATTTATTAACCCTGTGGAGGGCCCAGTTCTGCATCCACTGCAAGCCTCTTTCTGCATTTTTTTGGGGAGGTACTGGGGGTTGAATCTAGGGGTACTTTACCACTGAGCCATATCCCCTGCCTTTTCAAATTTTTATTTAGAGATAGACTCTCCCTGAGTTGCTTAGGGCCTCAATAAATTGCTGAGGCTGGCTTTGAACTTGCGATCCTCCTGCCTTAGCCTCCCAAGCCGTTGGAATGACAGGCGTGCGCCACTGCGCCTGCTCTTTCTGAGTTCTTTTTACTGTGATACTTTTCATTCTCCTTTATCCCTTTGTGACATCTTACTGGGACCCTTGTTAATGAAGTAGTTAAATAGGATCTTTGATACACGTTCCTCTTATATTTGGACAGGGATCGTTATTTTCCTTTTTTAAAAAAATATCCTCTACCCTCAAGCCCCAGGCACCAGAGCTTTGGTGGTCCACGTCTTTGGATATTCTTTTCTGATGGATGCAATTTTCCCAAGATACGGAATCTGAGCAGAAGCAGGGTCCTCTCAGAAACCCTTGCCTGGGGAGCCTTGCTTTAGGGAAGGGAGCCAGGCCACCACGAGCTGAGTCCTGGCCGGGCCATGGCCCAGGCTTCCCAGGCGTGTGTGGGTCGGGGGTGTCCACGGGGGCTCTCTGGCTGCCTTTGTAGTCTTATTGCTATTTTTACCCCCAAACCTTCACTGCTGTGTTCTTCCTTTGCCCCCATGGAACCCCGAAATGCCCAGGTTGGTTTATTTCTTCATTTGGCTGCAACCCTGGTGAGGCAGGGCCCATCCCAGCGGACCAGTGTGGGACCCAAGGACACTGAGGCTGATTTGGCTAAAAGGACTGACTCTGCACTTAGGCCCGCAATACAAAGACCTCAGTGTCTCTGCTTCCAGTTTGCCACCGGTTCCTTTGCTCTGAGTCACGTAGAATTCCAGGAACAGGTCCCATCAATAACCACCCTGTGATGAGTGTGACTACCCCCAGCCACAGGCACCAGAGCTTTATCATCACCTCCCCCAGGGCCCTGCCTGACCAGTCCTCGGATAATGATCAACCAGACCCCGGTTCACCAAGACTGCTCCAGGGTGCACGATTCTGGATCTCCCTCTCCATGTGATCACCCCTGGAGACAGGGCTGGGAAGGCGGGTCCCCTTGTCTTCCTGGTATAACTATAGACCGTGGAAAGTTCCTTTCCTGCTTCTCACTGTTACTTGTTCCATTTGTTTTTGGGGGGTGAGTGGTTGGATCTGATTTGTTGGGACCCCCAGAGTTGGGCCCCTGAGCTAGGACTCCAGTCATCGCACCAACTCCTTTGTGGCCAGCCCCAGCCCTCTGGTTTCTGCCCTGGGATGAGGGACTGCAGGAGCGAAAGCCGCTGAGCACCTCCCCTCCACCTGCCAGTTGTGTCCTGTTCACACCCAAGAGGGCTCGGGACCCGCGTTGGCCTCTACATGTGTAGGGAAGGCCTCCGAGAAGGCCTGCTGGTCAAGAGCAGGATTCTGACCATTCCCTGGCTCTGGGACTGGGACTTAGAGAAGCTGCATTTGTAATAGCAGCGACTCTTAGGTCTGAGGCTGTCCAGTGGCAACTACAAGCAGACGAAAACTTGGCATCTCTGCCTTCATTCTGCATCCTTTGTGAGTTTGAGCGCTGTGCCCCGCTCCGCTCTGCGTGTTAAACATTTAAGGAGTGTTCACCTAAGAACTAGTAATACAAGGTTTATGGCTGCATTTACCTAACCTGTTTCATCTCCCTTCAAGGCTGGGACAAGATTTGCAGATTACCGTTTCAGACCTTGGGAGTGGTACCTAGAAGCCTAGAAGTTTTTTTTTTTTTTTTTTTTTTTTTAATAAATACTGCCCCTGCCACTGCATAAATATATATGCACATTTGATTTGTGGCCTCCTTAAAGCTCTAGCCAATCTTTCAGGTGTGGACCCTGCGTCCCTCCCCCGGCAGCCTTTCTGGATCGTTCTAGGGTGAACTGACGGCTCTGCCCTCCGGAGCTCCACTTCTCTGCCCTCCCTGACTGTGTGGAGTTATCCATTCATCCGTCCACGGAAGGTCCATTGAGCACCCACTGTGTTCAGGGCCCATTCTAGAGCTGGCATGCAGGTGTGAGTGTCCCCACTCGCACGGCGCCCGCGTCCCCAGGCAGGCAGCCCACGAAGCTCCTCTGCATTCCTGGCGCTGAGCAGTGCCTCTGCCGCCAGGTAACAGGTGTTTGGTAAATAAATAGGTGCTGCGAGCCCACAGCTTGGCCCTCTTGCACCTAAGCACATCCCATTTGTACAGATTTTATCTTCGCTTTTGCTAAATCACATTTTAATTAACATTCTTCTGTCCAGGGCAGATTCTTTCTCCCTTGACAAGGCAGCAGCAGCTGCAGGGCAGTTAGAGCCGTTATCAGCTGTTGCCATCTCCCTGTCCTGGAGCCCCCGGGGCCACAGATCCCTCTCTAGGCAAGTCCCCGCCCCGCCCTCTCAGCCTTGCTGTCCCTCTCTGCCACCTCTTATCTCTCAGGTGCTCTGAGGTGAGGGCTGTGGGCTTGCTGGAGTCCATCTAAATGGTGTGGCTACCGTCCTGACCCCTGAGCCAAGACCCTGCCCAGCTGCCCCTCCCTTCCCTGGTTTGGGGCTCCACCTTCTGTCCCTGCAGAAGGAGCCATGTCCAAACAGGGCCAAACCTGGCAGGAGGGCAGCAGGCCCCGCCCTCTGGGTGATGCTGCATCTCTCAGGGCCTAGACGCCCCAAAGCAAGGCCCCCTGCAGGAGAGGACTGAAGGGGGGAGGGAAGGTGTCCGCAAGGTGTCCCGGGAGATGCGCAGGCCACAGCTGTGTACGCCACAGGACGTGGTTGGACACACTCTCCTGCTCCCAGTTTGGAGACGACAGGTGCTGGCTGCTGGTTCCTGGAGTCCATCCACTCACCCTCCCCACCCACCAGGCCTGCGGCTCCCTGTGGAGAGACCTTCCCCACTAAGCCCCACCGCGCCCTCTGGGCAGATCTGTTCCTCTGGCTTGTCTGCCATCTGTGAGTGTTCCTGTCCCTGCAGGCGTGTACCACCGACTGGAGCTGTGATCAGTAGGACAGTGTCCATGTCAGTGGGTGACGGTGGCCAAACCTGAGCCCATCCCCCGAGTGATCCCAGGAAGGCTTTTGGATAAGCCCCCCCATGCACCCCCTGCTGGGCGCCCTGCTGTGTCCTGCCTGCTGGGAACCGTTTAGCAAGGGTCCACTGGGCAGTAGGCCTTGCCCATGAGCAGGTGCTAACATCCCTCTTCATAGGCGGCACCCAAGGGAAGGACGGGATGGCTGGCCCAGGTCCCAAGGAGATGGTGCCAGTGCCAAGGTGCCCTGGCTTAACTCTGGGGAAGCCATGGCTCTGCCTCCAGGGCAGCTGGGGGTGGGGACTGTCTTGTTCCTCTCTCCTCCCCACCCCAGGCCAGGGGACAGTCATTGACTCCGGGATGTTCTGAGCTCACAGGAAAATCAATCTAGTATCCTAGGGATGACTGCAAAGTGTCCCACAGAGGGTGCCTTAAGACAACAGAAATATCCTTCTCAAAGTTCTGGTGGCCCGAAGACTGGAAATCAAGAAGTCATTAGAGGGTGCTGTGGTATCAAGGTCCCCTCCAAAACTCACATTGAAATTAGATGGCCATCATAACAGTGTGACGAGGTGATTGGGCCTCGAGGGCTCCACCCTCCTAGTTGGCATTGGTGCCATGATAAAAGGGCAAGTTCAGCTCCAGTGGCTCTCTGGCCCTCTTGCCTCCAGCTCTGTGATGGCGCAGCAGGAAGGCCCTCACCAGACACAGCACCTTGATCCTGGACTCTCCAGCCTCTAGAATGGTGAGCCAGTAACTTTTTGTTTATTATAATTACCCTGTCTCCGGTATTCAGTTATAGCCACACAAAACAGATGCAGACAGAAGGGGCACAAGCTCCAGTGGGACTCTCATCTGGAGCACTGCTGGACCCAGGACTTTGGGCACATTACGTTCTACTGAGCCTCAACTCATCTTAGCTCCATTACATCTACAAAGACTCTATTTCCAAATAAGATCATGTTCCGAGGCTCTCGGAGGACAGTGTACTATTCCCCCCACTATGCAGGCCCTCTGAGCAGAAATCAGGCATCCCCCACATTTTCAGGACTCCATCCTGAGGGTATAGAGGACCAGCCTGGATGGGCCCCTCTGATTACAACCGCTTATCCAATCCTTAGTCCCCTTCTCTCGGCCCTGCTGGGGACCTGGGGCTCAGTGTCATGTGACGTCCCTAAGGCCCTGGCTCCTGTGGTTCAAGACCTGCTTCTCCCCACAGAGCGACAGGATCCTTCCTGTGAGTGTGCCTTCATCTGTCACCCTTGGGCTACTCTGTGTTCAGATGAGCAAGCCCATGGGGCTGAGGGGGCCCAATGTGGCTTTTCATAAGCAAAACATGACATTTATAGGCAGCTGCACGGTCTCTGGGGGAAAGGTTCCTTAGTCTTTACATAAAAACTACTCTATTGTGAATATAAATTGCAAACACAAATCAGCCCCTTAACACCAATCCATTTTTGTTAATAATAATAATAATAATAATAAAAGAAACCCACAACTTCTTGTGTAATGAGTCCATTTTTCACGAAATGAGGAAAAACCATCAAACATTGGAGAAAGAAAAAAGGCCACACTTGGCCCGTCAGCTAGAACCCCAAATGCAGGAGCGGAAAGGAAACCAGTCATTCAAACCTTGTATGCTAATTTGAGTCTCTGGCTGTGACTCAGTCCGTAGAGGAGTAAGTGAGGCGCAGCTTCCCCGCCAGGCGGTACAGAGCGCCTCCTGCTGGGGAAGGAAGGTGCGTGAGCCTGGTCTACTTAGGCTAACCGCTGTGGGCATCTCTCTGCCCTGCAGCACCAGGTGGGCCCCAGCCCTGCTGCACAGAGATCTTCTGAACCCAGTTACCACGTGAGCTTCTTACAAAGATGTTAGTGACTGGGGTGGCCTGGCACCCCAGAAGCCTGGACACAAGGGCACAATGGGGACCAGAAACTGATGGCTGACAGTGGGGGTCCTGTGCTTCCCAGCTCAGCCTCTGGGCTTCAGGTCTCCTGTTACATACATGGGATGAGGGGGACACCCGCCTCAGAGCTGGCAGTAAGGATTAGGTGGGTCTGACATAGCACGTATGAGCCCATTGTCTGTTGCTATAACAATAGAGGAGTCATGTGCTACCCAAGGGTGCCTTGGTCAGTGATGGAACACAGGTACAAGGTGGTCACATAGGAATATACTGGGGCTGAAAAATTCCCATCACTTGCGACGCCATAGTGCAAGGCATTATGCACAGGTTTGTGGTGAAGGTCGTGTCAACAAACCAACCGCGCTGCCAGTTGTATAAAAGTAGAGCATGTAGAATTATGTGCCGGACATAAAGCTTGGCAATCAATGACGATGGTACTGGGTTTTGCACTTACCATATTATAATCTTGGCCGTTATTTTACAGTGTGTTCCTGGTGCTTAGTTAAAAAGCTGACTGTGGACACCAGCAGCCTATAACTTACGCTTACTGCCGCTCTTGGTTACATGGAGAGGCCATCAAGCGGCTGACCTCCACCATCTAGGTCTGTGCAAGAGCTCTCTCTGTGATATTCACACGGCGACATGATTGCCTCATTATGCATTAGGCGCCTCTGTACTCAAGAGGAAGTCATTTTTAAAGAATAGAAGCTGATGTGGCTCACAGTCTCAGGAGGCTGGACAGTCCATGATCGCCTCTGCTCACCATTCCTGTCATAAACATGGCGGAAGGGTGGACGTGGTGAAAAAGAGGAAGCCGGAGACAGCCCAGGGGGCCTAACTTGCTCTTATAAAGCCCCATTCTCAGGAGAATGTGCTCCATTCCTTGAGAAATCGTCACTCCTAAGAGTACATCCATCCATTCATGAGGTGGAGCCCTCAAACCCTGAACCCCTTCTATGAGGCCCCACCCACCCTACATTGCCATCTTGGGAATTGAGGTTCCAACACATGAACACGCTTCTGCCACAGCATGAACACTCCATGAACATCGCCACTATTATCCACACTCACGGGAGGAATGCATGGACCAGTGAATTATTTTTTAAATGATCAGTGCAGAGTCAGTCCCCCCAAAGGGCTTCCCTCTTCTCTTGAGGATCCCCCAGGTGTGGGTTATTAAATGTGGACATAGAAGGCTCTGTCTGCTCTTAGCGTTCAACCCTTGAGCAGAACAACCACCATTATGATTCTTTTTTCTGTCTGATCTTTGAAGTAAACAACCCATTCACACCCTGAGAATTTACAGATTGGTAAGGATATAAATACATCAGTTTGTTTTAGGCTGTTGGAGAGAAAAAAAATGACACTTTTAGCATTGAGAAGGGCTGAATCATGCTCCTGGGGCACGCAGTTGGATCAGCTCCTTTGCGGGGTCAAATGTAATTTTAGACCAGAATTAGTATGATTCGTGATAGAGCTGTTACACTTACCAAAAAAAAAAAAAAAATTCCCTCCTCCAGTTCTAAGCAAGGATTATAGCTCTTTTTATTTCAGGATTTTCAAAAAAGTCGAAGGTGTGCTTATGGAGGGAGAGGATTGCAAGTTGTAGTGAGAGTCTGAAAACGTCCCTTTCCTCTGAGCTCTGAAGGTCTAAGTCATGGACAGATGTCCTCACTAGACCCAAGGGAAGGAGCGGCTCTGGAAGAGCTCAGCTTCCAAGCTACCTCCTGTGCACCAGATTCATTATCCCCCAAGTTCCAGTGAGTTCCTTTCGTTATTCTGCCATTTCATTTCCAGGAGTGGATTGGGAAAAGTCCAGCCAGGACCAATTGGCTTATAGGGAGTATTGGAGAGAGGTGCCTGTCAAATATTTGAGGACTTCAGAGCCACACCATTGCAAGTTCTTGCCCCGGCGGCAAGAGGCAGAGGATGCAGTCAGAGACTCTACCTGGGCAAGGGGCCATGGGGCTCCAAGTAGGGACAGGTGCCTCCAGCCGCTCTGAGCCTCTAGGACAGAGACTCCAAGGCAAGGAGAGGCTCTGGAGTTTCCAGAAGGTTCTTACATTGCCTTAACCCTGGTTTCCTCATCTGTCCAACATGCACTATGGTGAGCTGGCCGCCTCTCTGATCTGGACCTTGGGAGTACATCAATAAGAAGGTGTTTTGGAGACATTAAGGTCACTGGAGGCAATGCCAGTGTGAGGTCAGGGGCGGCTGGGATACCTGCCTACCTGAGGCTTCTCCCTGCGTTCTCTTCTGCCTTTCCAAAAGAGAGAGTGATTTTGGAGTCTGAGGTCACGATTATTGACAAAGGCTTCTTTGCAAGAAAAATCAGCTAACTTGGGTCAGGTGCCTCTTTCTTGGCTTCTTTGGGGGGCCTGGAAGCAATGTTGGGAGTAATCAGATTTGAATCAATTCAACTTTGTTTTGCTAAATTATAGCAGGATTGAGGAAACCTACCCCCCACCCCCTTGCAGAACACGAGCTCTCCTCCAAATGCTAGTTCTCTGGTGCCTTGGACGTTTCCCACACCAGGCTTCCGGAGGCTCTTTGGGTGGGTCCTTCCCCCAGATGCTTGAGGAAAGGATAGGTGCTCCTAAGATGCTGTTGTACCTACACAATGGGTTGAGCCAGTGGCCCATTATTTCTGGCTGATCTTCAAAATATGTTGCTCAGATTTATTTCAAGCGTGGATTTACTTTCTTTCCTGCAGTGTTACTAGTCGGTAAGAACTTATTCTGCCAAGGTAATTTGTTCTGCTCTGGCCCAAGTGAGACGCAGCAAGGAAAGACATGAAATCTTCAATTTGGAAAAAGGAAAGAGCATAAATTCCGAAGTGTGGCACCCGCCAGCACGGGAAGGTCCCCAGGGAAGTCTGTGAAAGAATTCTATAAAGTTTTAATAGCGCAAGACCCAGGGTAGCAGAATTAAATGCAAGCCTGGGGACCCACTCTTTCCTTGATCATATAAAATGTGGGGAAATCTCTGCATCAACTCTTGACAAGTCCTTGGGTCTCTGGGCAGATGGTGGATGCTTTGGAATTTCAAGGCACATGCGAGTCCTGTTCTCATTAGGAGACAGGGAGCCTTTTTTGGGGAATGCTAAAGAGCACGACCCGCCTCCCTATAGCTGCAGGACCCAGGTAATGGTACAGATGATCACAGAGTAGAAAGCTTCCACCTCCGAGGGACAAGCACAGGTTTCCCTTGACTGGGCCTGTTCCACGAGGGTTAAGAGAGGTCGTTTCCTCTTCCTTTCTGATGAGTTGGATGTGGCTGTTGAACTTGGGCTCATTTGGTCGCTGCTTGTGGTTTTATTCAATGAATCTGCTCAAGAACTGAGGCAAGGCTGGGGAGAGGGGAGAAGGAGGAGGGTCCTCGCTGATCAAGGGGAAGCCACCATACCTTAATGACAGGGTGGCTTGGCACATTGGCTCCAGTCCTCCAGCATGAGGCACCACAAATAAGCAAACCACACCTATTTCTCCCGGGATGGGCACATCCAGAAATGCCCTGTTAACCTCAGAGCTGGTTGGCCTTGACTCCCCACAGCAAGGCCAGATGCCACCCTGTTGGGGTATGGCTGTGGGCTAGGAATTGTGCTTTGGGTCTGGATTGTCTTTATGAAAAAGTTCTGAGCACATTGATATCAAATACATGCTCCCCAGGAGCACTCAAGAGGGAGTGCAGGTGCCTTCACCCACCGGTGGCCAACATCCTCCACGACCCAGGTGCACCTGTCCTGGGGCCTTGTCCCTGCAGCACCTCCTACCTGGACTTTACACTGACCACAAAGGACACATCACCTGGTCCATAGGCTGTAGCACCCTGTCCCAGTGCCTTTGCACACACTGTCCCAGGTGCTCCAATGTCTTTTCTCTCCATTTCTGTCAAAACACTACCCATTCTTCAAGGCCCACCTCACATGCCGTCCTACAGTCCCCCAGTTGGTCCCCTCTGTCTTTGTACAGCTGTACACCTCCAAATGCCATTTGCTTCACATCACACCTATGTGTGTGCCCGGTACCTGGTGCTTAGTACTAGGTTTAAGCTAATTCCTTCCTTCCTCCCTCCTTCCCTCCCTCCTTCCTTCCTTCTTTCTTTCTTCAGTACTGGCGATTGAATCTATGGCCTCACACAGGCTAGGTAAGCGCTCTGCCACTGAGCCACATCCCCAACCCTTTTAATTTCATTTCAAGACAGGGTCTCACTAAGGTGCTCAGTCTGGCTTCAAAACTTGTGACCCCCTGCCTCTGCCTCCCAAGTATCTGGGTTTACAGGCGTGCACCATCTTGCCCAGCCTAGATTTGAAATTTTTGAAGCAAGTACCTGGATGGACCTCATAGCAGGTGCCAATGACTTTGGAATCCTGCGTACTTGAAACCCTCGTTCTGCCTCCTCATCGCTCTGTGAACTTGGGGAAATTTTTTTTTTTTTTAGCCTCTCTGGGCTTTGATTTCCTAAAAATACATATAGATAATGCATACAATGTACTAGATCTTGCACTGAATGCTTTCTATGTGTGATCTTGTTTATATAATTTCTCCTTTTAAGATGGGAATAATCCCAGTATTTCTTTTTTGTGTGGTTTGGGTGGAGGGATCATATGGTAATACTCTGAATCTCAGAATAACAGGTGATTAGTCAGGGGTCCTCCACACAAGGAATGGATATCATAGACGCCCTAAGGGGGTGACCTTCCTGGGCACCTCCCAGGGGTCTGGAGGAGGAGGAAGGCTTTCCTTGGTGGGAGGGATCTGGGGAACCCTCCTGGCAGTATTGGAACAGGGCAAGATGAGGTTCTATTGCCATGTTGTTGATAATATAGTATTATTAAGATTTAATATGGCAGTATTCCTGCCAAAGTCTTTTCTGGTTCCATATAGGAGCTGAGAAAGATTGACGCATCACCCTGTGTCTCAGGAACTCGACTGCTGGGCAAGGGTTGAGTCTTGGTCATCATTATTTTCACAGTGAAGTGCGATGTTTAGGAATGAATGCCATAGATTTTCACCCTCAAAGGGGTCACAGGAAGAGCCTTTGTACATACAGGGCTATTTTCTTGTTCCCCAAAGCTTTCCTCTAATTTGTCCTCTTGGGCCAGTTTCCCAACTCAAAGCCAGACCCAAGTAGGGAAATGGCCCCAGAGTTCCTCCTTCAATGTTCCCTAGGAGGGCCTCATCCCGGTGAGCCTGCCTCTTGGGAAGAGTCTCCCTGAAGCCCGCGGTTAAACCCAACCACCCAGCTGGCCTTGGGAATGGCCCAGGGCTCAGGAGTGTCTGGATGGAATTCTACCTCTGGCTTGTGATACAGATCCCATTGACCTGTAATGGGTACAGACTCGGTGGCATCTTGTACTAAGTAGGACTCCAGAAATAATTATATTACTGTGCAAATGAATGAATAATAGGAATCCTGGCCTATACCCTGCTCTGTTCCCTTGCTACGAGGGACTGTAAAATAGGAACTCTTCTGCCAAAACTTTGTGAACTGCTCATTATGACTCTGGGCCACAGTGGACGTTGTTATGAGACACTGTTTTGTCTGGCTGTCCCTGGTTCCTGGTGAGGAGCTTCTAAAGCCCTAGGAATTTCCCATCTGTTGCTCAGGAGCTCCATGGGTCCCAACTGAGTTTATGCAAAAAGATGGCTCAGGACAGGATCTGGCCACTCTAGAAAGACCAAATGAGACGAGGGTCAGGGCTTTGAGCCATGTGACATCAGCGTGACTTCCAGAGAGATGAGGGGACTGGAGATTGCATTCAATCGTGTGGCCAATGACCAATCAATCAAACCTTTATAACGAAACTCCAATAAAAACTTGGACACTAGGGCTCAGGTGAGCTTCCTGGTTGGTGAAGACATCTAAGTGCCAGGGATGTGATACTCTCTGTGTCCATGGGGACAGGACATGGAAGCTCCTCCCAGACCTTGTACTGAAGGTCTGTTCTTCACAACTGCCCTGTTCTTTATCCTTTATAATGAAACTATCATTGCCAGGATGGCGTTTCCTGAGTTCTGAGAGTCGTTCTAATGAATTATCAAACCTGAGGGAGTTGTGGGGACCCTGAATTTGTGGGCCATTTGTCAGATGTGTGGGTGAGCTGGGGAGACCCACAGTGTGGTTGGTTTCTGAAGTGGGGAGCCCTTGGGAGCCTTGTGCCAACTTTGGAGGGTCTGTGCCAACTTTGAGCGGGTAGTGCCAGCATTGAATCACCACATACCAGGCTGGTTTCTTCTTTCTGTCCTGCAGGGACACTCTTCCCACACACATTAGAAAAAATCAGGTGCATCTCTATCCTTCTCTGCCATTGGAGGCTTGTATAGCTGGAGGGTTTTCCTTTGTTCAATCAGCCATCATGTTGGGGACAAGCGGCCTTTAGTGAGAACCCTTCTTTACAGCCACAAAGACCGATCATCATCCTGTATCCTCAGGTAGGAGGTCCAACGCCACCAACCTTCCAGAAACCAGAGGCATCAGTGAACACAAAGATTGTGCTTCCAGACATGTGCCCCAATTACCTTTCTTTAAGGAGAGAAGTCCCCCAGGGAGCCTCCTGGGGCTCTCCAATGCATCTGGTCTTGGGGTGACTATATGACAGACCCCTCCCACACAGGCTGCTGGGGACCAGAGGCTCCACCCTTGTCACACAAGTCCTAGTGCAGTTGCTGGCGCCGTCGGGTAAGTCCCTGGCAGGATACATTTGTAGACTTGCTATTTAACTGCGTGATTTGCTTTGGCAGCTGCTGAGATCTCAGCTCTCACAGAGATTTGAGACTTAATCACCCACAGCACCAACAAAGACCTGCTCTTTTTATGGGACTAGGGGGGAAAGAAAAATACAGCATCCAGACACGGCTCAGTGGTGCTCTGTGTACACCGCATTTAAAATACCTCTGCCCACGTGGGGCATCCACGTGTGCCAGGTTTCCCAGGAGGAAGGTGATCGTCTAAAAAGAAAAGCCAAAAAACCACAATAAGAGCAACAACAAAGGCTCAAACCAGCTCTGGAGGCACATGATGCTCATTGGAAGAGAAAGCGAATTTCTCCATTCAGCATGGTGCAGAGCGGTGGGTGGCGGGAGAATAGAGGGTGAGGAGGGTTTCTGGAGTGTTCTGTCTTGCTCACACTCTGAGAGGGAATTGCAGGGCTTAAGCCATTGATCTAAATCCATTTGAATGTCTTCATCATGCTCTGATTTGGCCGATGGCTGGACTGGAGCCCGCTCGCCCTGTGCCTGCCTGCCCAGCTCCTGCCTCCTCTCCTCTCTCTTTCCTTTGTGATGCATCTCACTCTAGCTGTTGGCCTGAGCGTCATCCAAGAATGGAAGCTCTGGGCAGGCAGGGATCTGCTCTGTCTTATCTCAGACCTGGCAAGTTGCCAGTACACCCTAGGAGCCTATTAAATGTTCGCTGAATGTACCACAAGATCTTCCAACTGGCTTCTTGCCTCTGCCCTCTCTCCTCTCACTTTCCTGCTTAGTTCATCACATAAAATATCATTCTGATAACCAGTGAGGTCAAAGGACCTTTACCTCCTGTCCCCACTGTAGACTTGCTATTTAACTGCGTGATCTGCTTTGGCAGCTGCTGAGATCTCAGCTCTCACAGAGATTTGAGACTTAATCACCCACAGCACCAACAAAGACCTGCTCTTTTTATGGGGCTAGGGGGGAAAAAAAACACAGCATCCAGACACAGCTCAGTGGTGCTGGGGATTGAACCTGTGGCCTTGTGCATATGATGCAAGTACTCTACCAACTGAGCTAAATCCCCAACCCTGTCACCACTTTTAACCTCCCCCACAGGAGCCTCTGAACCTGGTCATGCTGGATGATTCGCTCTTCCCCAGATGGCCGGGCCTTCCATACCTGCCTTGGCAAGAATCTCCACGCCCTCTTCCTTGACTGCAGCCTGCATTTCCTACCCCGCTGGGCCTCCAGGGTGCCACACACACACACACACACACACACACAAAGGCTCAGCACCTATGGGCAAATGCCTGCCTCCCATACCCACCACCTGGGCCTCACATGCAGCCAGCGAGCTGTTCTCTTTTAAAGGCTCCCCATGTATATAATGTACTACGATAAGTTCTTTTTGTTATTTACTTGAATGGAGCTGCAGCCAGTTGAAAAAAGAAATCTGTTTTTCATTGAGTGAGGGAAAAAAAATACTCCATATCGGGGAACTCAGCCATTTGCACATCCGGATCCTCTTACCACAAATGGCTTAAGGGCCAGATACGCCAGCTTCCCCTGCTAGATGCACTTGGCACTGCAGCCAAATGGAATTTCAGGCAAGGTGTGGGGGAGGGGGAGGGCCAGAGCCCTCTCTGGCTTCCTGGAAATGTGGCCTTGGCTCAGACTAGCTATTAGGCCATGACCGTAAACGGCCAGGAAACCTGGCAATGGCTACCCGGTGGTGGGAGGGAGGGCAGGTGATGAATGAGAGGAAAATGTCCCAGAATACATCTCCGATGTTCCATTTGTTGGTATGGAAGGAGGGGCAAGGAGGGGAAGTTCACTTTAGGCTTCTAAAAACCCCTGCTACGATGCCTGGCCTCCTGGGATGGGGGCACATTCCTGCTTGTGGTCAGATGAGGTCAGGCCCTGCTCAGGGCCCTAATCTTTTGGAGCTTGTTTGCCCATCTGTAAATTTAAGGGATAACAACTGTCTCTGTCCTCCCGGGTGTGTGTGTCCAGGTGCCTGGTCATCTGTAGGCTGAGCACAGGTGGGTTGGTTCCCCTGGGGCTTTCTGGTGGAAAGCATTGATTAACCTCCAATGCCAGCCATCTGCACCCATTTTGCAAGAAATATGGCTTTTCATTACATTAGTGAGACTGCTAATGATGATCAGGGTTGCTAATATTAGCACAACACACCCAAAGACACAACATGGTCAGACTTAGAGAAGAGCAGCCGTGCAGGGCGACCCTGGGGCTCCGGACAGCAAACTGCCCTTCAGCAGCTCTGCGGCGCTCCGTGTCTCACTTGCATTCGCTCACCCATATCTCAGCACAAAGTGACTGCGAGTGGTGTTCCCTTGGTATCTGGAGGTCTTGCCTCTCAGTCACTTCCTGTCTCGGAGCAGTCGGGACACATCACACCTTTCCTAGCAGGAGGGGCCCCCAACACATGGCCGAAGCCCTGTCATTGGATGCCTGGAGGTTTTCCATGGGGTTAAATAGAGATGACATGGGGTTGCTTTAGTTCCTTCATTGGGCAAATTTTCTAGAAAAGTATGAAGCTAGTTTCTGACCCAGACTCACAGATACCGACAGGTTGCTTTCCACTTAAAAAAAAATACATATATATATATATATATATATATATATATATATATTTGCAGAACTGAGGATTGAACACAGTGATGTTCTACTACTGGGTTTTTATTTATTTATTTATTTATTTTTTAATCTTGAGACAGGGTCTCTCTAAGTTGCCTGGGCTGTTTTTGAATTTGAAATCCTCCTGCCTCAGTCTCCTGAATAGCTGGGGCCGCCATGTCTGGCACTTTAGTTTTTTTTTTTTTTTCTTATGGACGAGAGAAGACTTCCACAGCTTCTCTCTAGTACCCTTCTGTGGGGCACCTGGGGTCCTCATGGTTCAACCAGGCTGCTCAGAATCCCCACTGCAGCCCGCATTCCCTTTGCCAGGAGACTTTTTCTGTACACCCAGCAGCATCCTGAGTGGTGTCCTTCTGGGGCTGTGCTGCCCACCAGCTAACCTGGGAATTACTTCATATTAAGTTGTTAAAGACTGACTGTCGGTGGAGCGCCCTACAAAATAATACAGATGCTCCTCAATTTATGATGGGATTGCATCTCAATAAACCCATTGTAAACTGAAGCCAGAGATCCTAAATTGAAGATGCATTAGATGTGCTTAACCCATCAGACACCCTGGCTTAGCAACACGGCAAGCTGCAGAGTCAGTTGCTTCCTTTCTGATCACGTGGCTGACTGGAAGCTGGGGTTAGAGGCTGCAGCTCAGCATCACAACAGAACATCCTGTGGCAAAGAGCAGCCTGGGAAGGACTGAGATTCAAAATTTGCTTTCATGCCACTAGAAGGTCTAAAAATTATCAATTGGACCATCATAATTGGGATTTTACTACCAATGAAGAGTAGTAGCTGGGGTGTCATGGTGGACGTTGGAGGAGATGTTCTGGATAGAAACTCTGGAACAGTTTCCAGTGGCCGGCTCTCCCAGCCCTGACCATAGAGAGGAAGAAAATGTCATTTACTGAGGTCCTGCTGGACCATCAGACTTTTCTATGTGTCAATGTACCTTTCCCCACTTCAATTTGCTGTTCTCGTCTCTCTCTGTTCAGCTCCTATCTCTGGAGGTAAGAGATCAGATCCTTGGAGGCAGGGAAGGGCTGTGGAACCTTTCTAAACTCAGGAAGCTGGGCTGAAAGTATACAGAGGAGCTGAGCCGAGTGCAAGCCACAGGTGGGAGGTGAGCCCTGGGTCAGGACATGGGTCCCATGAGAAGAGGTGCCTGGAAGAGAAGGCATCATTCATTGACCTATCTTGTCCATTGAGGGCTGCTATGTGCCATCCATGGTGTGAGGGACAGGGTGGGGACATACCAAGAGAAAGCCGGGGTCAGTGTCCTGATGTGTGAGAGGAGCCATTGTGGAGAGTTCTAAGCTGACCCATTTCCAGTACGCAGTGGCTTCTCTTTATCTGTCCAGAGCTTTCTCCCACTTTCTCATGGAATTAAATCACTTCCATAAGGCCATTCTAGGAGGGGCTGCCAATCATAGCAACTCAGCTCAGGGATTGGACCAAGAGGTGGGCATATAACTCCAGCCAGGCCAATCAGAGGGCTTCCCTGGGATTCTAAAATCAGGAGCCAAAGGAACAGTAACCCTTCCTTTCGGGCTGCTAAAGGGTGAGAATGTGAGTGGAGGGCTACCCCTGGCTGAATGCCTTTCTTTCTCAAAGGAAAACCCCAGCTGTGGTGGGATGGAAAAAAGCTGCTGTGTGGAGTCAGTAAGAATGAGAGTGGGGAGGGGCACCCAGCAGAACTCAAGCTCCCCAGGATCTCTGAAGCATGGATGGTTTGGGGGATGTGGAGAGATAGGGGGAGAACCAGGAGAGAAACTTGGCGGGAGCTAAGATGTGGCAGGGAGATATTAAAAAGAAATGGTACTTGACAATGGGGAATGACAATGGAAAATCACCCACGGGATTTGGCACCTAGAACCCCACAGTGACCTCGACAGGGCAGCCAAGACGTGTTGGCCAACTGCTATGTGCTCAGAGGTGCCATGGTATCTTGGGGTTCTCTCAGAACTGTTTCCCGAGAGCCAGCCTCTGCCCGCAATACTAGATAGAGAGAGAAGGGGACAGACGGAGTCCGTGTCCTCACCGTGTCTGATCAGAAATTTTATAACCACCACCTTTTCAGTTGACTGCAAGGTCCATGAATCACCCCTTTTATTGATAGGGAGACTGAGGCTCAAGGGGGACACAGATTTTTGCTTTCTGCAAGAGCTCCCATCTCTGCAGAAAGCCCCCTTTTCCAAGGTGGATTGAATCAGGTTGGTCAGCAAAAGAAACTCTGTCTCACACCTGCTCTGCCACTAAAGGAGGTCAACCGGTTCATGTACCAGGAAAGTTCAAAGATCAGATGGATTTCAGGGTTGGTTTGACTCAACAAGGTTGGTTTGCAGCCCAACAAAGTTATCAAATGCCCTGTTTTCCTCCAGTCTCTGCCTTCTGGAATGGTAGTTCTGTCCTAATAACATCTTCCCCCTGGTGGCAAAGAGGCCTCCAGGGTGCCACCCCTCACAACTGCTACCTTATTTCCTCTTGAGAGTCTTTTCAGACAAACAAGGAAAGTTTTTTTTCCCCCCCTCAGGAAACTCCCAGAAATTTTTCTCTATGTGTCATTGAACACATGTCTATTCCTGAGGCGATATTAACAATACTCTGGGCTGAGGGGCTGAGTCTCGGGTCACTTGGAACAGTCACTATGGCCTGGAGGATGAGAACACTCTGACTGTCCAGGTGGCCAATGCTCACGGCATGGGCAGGCGGGCAGCCTTCTGAAGCCAGGAGCTTCGTGGGCGTCTGAGTGTGTGGTGTGCCCGGGTGAAGGGTGCCGGCTGGCAGACAATAGGGCTCCCCCAGGGATGCTGGTGGCTTATTCTCCATGTGCACAGGACTGAACAAACAGTTTGTGTGCTCATTGAAGCAGCAGAGGACCTGATTGGATGCCTGGATGAGTTTCTCAGGAAGAGAAAGAACCAGATGAAGAGGCTCTCAAGGGACTTCGTGTCCTCCCCAGTTCTTGGAGGATGTTTTCTACAATCCTGGAGGACTGGTGTAAAGCCAGGGAATTGGAGCCCACCTCAGGGTCTGTAATTGCCTAATTAATTCAGGCACAGGGGCCTCTGGCAGGTGGGATGACAGGAAGGTGGGGCCACTCTGTGTGCTCTTACTGCCTGCCACATCCCGCCCCGGGAGGCTTGGCTGTAGGACACTCGCCCAGGTGGGCATCGGAGGGCTAGGAATTCTGACAGACGTTTGACAAGGTGCTGGACTTGGCGCGTGGCCTCCTTCCACCCATAGGGCACACCAATTCCCCTTTCATCAGCGAGGAGAAGCCTGTTAGTTAATTCTGAGCCCCAGGCTGTTCTCTGCATTTTCTTGGTTACTGCCTGGATCTGGTTCAAGTTCACCCAGGTCCTGGCTCGGGCAGCACCCACAGGCTCCGTTTGATTGCAGCGTTCATTTATTTATCGAGAAGCCATTCTCTGGGCTGGGCCTGGGTTCCAGGCTCTGTGCAGGGTGCGGGAAAGTGGAGGGTTGAGCAGGGGAAGGAGGGCCAGTCACTGCTGCAAGCAGACGCTCCAGCTTGAGAAGCACCCATCTCGCAGGTGGGTGCTGGGCTGTGAGGGGCTCGGCGTGCTTTGGAAATAGGGGTCCAGGGGTGGAGGCAGGGGTAGAGGGGTGGTGGAAGGTGAGGTCATAGGGGTAAATGGAGACTGAAGAGCAGAGACTTCTTAACAGAGTCGGAAATGAAGAATCATGTCCAACTAATAGGCAGATGGGTTTCTGAGGCCAAATGCATATGGTAGGCTACAGGTGATAGGGGTGACAGGTGAGGAATGGCAGGCAATGGATCAAGGCTGGAGAGGGCTCAGCAGTGGTGTGACTTCCCATCGGATGGGGTGGTGGCAGGAATCAAGATGGTCTTCAGGGTATTTGTACCTGAGTTAGAAAATTCAGGTGCAAATAAATAAATAAGAAAAAAAAAAGAAAATTCAGGTGCAAGGGATGGGTTTGGGTGGGTGGGATGAAGGTTCGGTATTGATGTGCCCTGGGACATTCAAAGAGTATCCATAGGATTGCAGGACAACAGGCAGAAGCACAAAGGTAGGACAGAGACAGGGATGCAGAAGTCAGCACCACCATTTTTATTTTACATTCCCTCCTAGTCTTTGTCCCATGAGAGACTGTCACAATTGCATGGGACAGAGTCACCCAACTGGGCCTCCATTTCCTGGTTGGTGACACAGGTGTTATAGCACTTGCCCTGCAAAGCTGTCTCCAACATTAACTGAGAGGGTGAGCTCAGCCTCAGTGAGCATGATACCCAAGCTGGATGTGGTCCTCACCATTGTTACCATGCGTACAGGCTTAGGATGGCCGTGGTGTGGGCTTTACACAATGCCCTGGGTTAGGAATGGCTCTGGAATATTGCCTCCATGGAAACCAAAGGAGGCAATGCTTCTGCTGTCCTCTGAGCATGAAAGAGGGAATTCATTTTTTCATGCCATCATCTCTAGGATAGAGAAGGCCAGGCTGCGTCACCACAAAGCACCCAGAGCAGAGACACAATGCAGTCTCATGTGACCATCTCCTTTCTTTCCTCTATTTTTGCTCTGGGGTCAGGACCACTGGACACAAGGTCAGGCGGTTTTACATAATGTAATTAACTCACACAGTAGCACTGGTTTGCGGAGGACTGTTCCTGAAAGAGAGTTTGGAGGTGTCAACAGCATGGCAGATGCAGTACCCAGGGTACCAACACCCTGAGCGCCTTAGTGCTTCGAATGCAGGGAGCAGCTGCCTGATTCTCACGAATGACAAGCCCTGCTCAGACATTCAGACAGTTCCTATTTTTCCTGTGCCATGATCTGGCTTTAGACAATGAGATGCATATGCGGGGCCCGGGAGAACAGCTGATCCAAATCTACTCTGAAGACTTGTGATTTCAGTGGAAAATAATGAGCAGAAATGAATTTAAAAAAGGCCCCGAAGGCTGACAAAACTCAGGCTGAGGGTCCTCAGGTCTTGGGGTTCTCACCTCACAGACTCTATGTGTCCAAAGAGTCAAGAGCTATCTAGCTTCAGCCTCCATCGGACCTCAGAGGCTGCTCCCAGCAGATGATCGAAAATTCAAGGAATGATTTTGGGATCAGTGGGTTGAGCAAGAGAAATTATTCCAATGAAAGATTCAGTTACATCTGGTTTGCTCCTACCAGTTCTATTTCATCTAGTCTCTCTGATGTCTTATCAGAAGAATACTAAATAGGGGGATTGGTTGTGCAACTTTAATAATGCCAACCAGAGAAGAGAAATGTGTTTGTGGATCCATGAGACTGGCAAGCACTAAGTCCACAGAATATTTGGCAATTTCTTCATTTAGCAGTGCAATTAACCTCCCCTGCTATGTACTTGATGGTGTGTTAATTGCTATGGGTGCTGATACCATTTGAATGTGTCCCCCCAAAAGCTATGTGGGCAACTCAATGCCCATTGCAACAGTGTAGGGAGGCGGGGCCTAAGGGGAGGTATTTAGGACATGAGGGTGCTACACTCATGAATGGGCTAATGCTGATTACCAGTGGGCTTGGGGCTGTAGGTTCAATCTTTTGTTCTCTTCCTCTCTGTCTCCTTGCCCTTCTGCCATGGAATGACTCAGCAAGAAGTCATCACCAGGAGCTGGCACCTTGATCTTGGATTCTCAGCTTCCCAAACCATTAGCCAATAAAGTTCTATTCATCATAAATAACTCAGTCTCAGGTATTCTATGATAGTAGATTAAGAAAGGGTCTAAACATGACAGGAGTCCAGTAAAGCTCCTTGGACAGATGGGTAGCTGGGCAGATGGATATGTGGGTAGATGGATGGGCGGATGGGTGGAAGGGTGGATAGATGGGTGGATGGTGGATGATGGATGGGTGGAAAGGTGGATGGGTGGGTGGATGTAGGGATGGTGGATGATGGATGGAGGGGGTGGATAGGTTGATAGGTGAATGGATGAATAAAGAGCAAGACTTTGTAGTGTCCCCAAGTATTATAGTGATTCTTTATGCCTCCTTGGTGTGTTGTAATGGAGAGAGCATGGTCGCTTAGTCACCTCATCTGGTCCTCATCCTAGATCCTGTGGTGGAATCAATTACAGATTGTGAGCATCTATCTTTCCACTGAAATCAGGGTGAGGCCTGAAGATTTTCAAATTCTCTTATGAACAGCTTTGCTTTTCTGTATTGTAATTCAGGTTCCTTGGGAGAAACAACAGCTCCGTGTGTTTGGGACGGGGGGGAGCTAGATTTTTTGCACCAAATGGATTTTCTGCCTCAGATAACAGCAGAAGCTTCCATTTCACTGGGTTTATTAGTTTGAGCCTTAGGTGGAAGAGTGGGCTACACCTCACTCCTGGAGAATTTGTACCTCAGGAGAGAAAGGCCCAAGATGATGCATGGGAAAGGACGTTCCAGTCAGTGTGGAGCAGACTGGGCCTTTTTAGTTTGTAGAAATCATGCATCCTGGGACAGCTATTTCCAAGGGTACATGCTGAGATATGCCACCAACATCAGAGTTGAAGTTCAGGTAGGCTAATTAACCTTGGTTCCCATGACAACCAGCCAGGCAACCCCATTAGTCCCAGGCAAAGAAGCAGCCCTACACATGGCCCCGGGAGAGGAAATTCTGAGGGCTGTTACTTCTGTGTCCTGGCCGGGGTTACAGAGGTACTTTAAGAGGGTGGGGTCCAAACTCTACTCCTCCCATCATGATCCTAAATATTGGGAAACTGACGTCAGAAAATTTGCAGAGGGACCCACCAGGGCCTACCTGCTCCCATACAATTCTTAGACACTGGGCGGTTCAGGGCAGGGAGATGGAGGTACTCAGTCCAAGGACCAAAACTAGGGCTCTGGCCAACCCCATCTAGATACTGTTGACTAACTTTGTGATATTTGGAGGTCGTGCGCATAAAAAATGTCACAGTTCTTGGGTCCTGTGTCCCACAGGAGCCGGTAATGGATGGGGGAGGAGGTATCTCAGCTCCTGCATAAGTTTTTTATATATATTTTAGGTTAGTGAATTTGAGAGATGGCAAACCAAAGAAAAATATTGTGTGCTTTATGGGGAACCTTTGATCCATAGCAACTGGCCTTCACTTTGAGACATTCTGGCTTGCCTTCAAAATTCTGTGCTAATTGACATTTGTCTTTGGCTCCATAAAGGCTTCTACCCCAGTGTCACTAGGACATTGGAGGCTGAGATGTGGTCCTTCCTTTTCTGTACAGGCCAGACGCTGCAGCAATTATCATAACAAACAATTGCCTACAGAACTTGCTTTGTCTGCTTTGCTAAATGAGTGGACGAATCTTGTGACCAGACGGACTCTCCTTTTATGGGCCCTGGAACATTCTCAGGCGTCTGTCTGAGCAGAACAAAAGGGGCCTAGAAGTCTTTATTTCATTCCAACTTCTTCCCCTCCACCCCCAAACACCCACGAGGTGTTAGAGACAAAGATCTCAATGGAGACAAAGGAAGCCGAGAGTCTGGAAGTTGTAGTCAGAGGAGCAGCTCATTTTTCTGATTCCACGTTGATGGGAGAAATAATTTTTTTTTAAGACCTTCCATCTTCATGCAAGGAAAGGTTTTGAAGTGTTTGCCCCCAATTAGTGCAGCGGTGGGCAAGGTATGGATTCATCTGGAAATAAGGAAGGACTTCAAGTGAGGTAGAGGGACTACCCTTGGCAAGAGGTGAGGGGCACAGCTCCCAGGCCGCAAAGCTAATGGGGCTTAATTAGCTGCCAGGGTGGAGAGATCAGCCTGTGCTCTTGGCAGGAGGCAGAACACAACTCCACGGAAGGCCTTGGAATCCCTCCCTTTCCTGAGAAGCCGCTTCCTGGGTCCTCAGTGGCCTGTGTCATGTGCATGGCTTGTTCCTTCCAGATGGTGGCAGGATTGGTGTTGAATGTCCCTGTGACAGTGGGTGGGGCCCAGTCTCATGGTAGAAATGATCCATATTGGATGAGCTGACTCAGGGCAAAACTGGGTCTCAGCTTCTCCGTCCCTCGGCTGGTCAGCAGATCCTTTAACCTCAAGGAAGCTTGGATTTCTCATCCACAAAATGGGCTCAGGGACGACACTGAGGTAAAGAGTCAGTGGGTGTTAAGTAAGATAATGGAAATGAACCCGAAATCTGTGATGGGCTCTTCATACTTGTAAAATTGTGCTTCTGCCACGTCAAAGGCAACTTTGGAAAAGGGAGAGGTTTGGGAAGTGTTATAGTTTGTATATGAGATGTCCCCCAAAAGCTCCTGTGTTAATGTAGGAGGTGAAACAACTAGATGATGGGAGCCACAACCGAATCAATGGATTAATCCAACTGATGGATTAGTAATTTGAATGGAGTACTGGGTGATAGCTGTAGGCAGGTGGGGTGTGACCGGAGGAAGTGGGCCCCTGGGTATGTGCCTTGGGAATGATACACTTCGTCCCTGGCTCTTCCTGGCCTCTCTCTTCTTCCCAAAGGCCATGAGCTGAGTAGCTTTTTCTACGATAGCCTTCTGCCTCACCCCAGGCTCACAGCAATAGAGTCACCAACCATGGACTGAATCTCCAGAGCCATGAGTCAGACTTTTCATTCTCTAAGTTGTTCTGATCAGGTATTTGGTCACAGCAACAAAAATCTAACCAGCTCAAGGAGAGTCCAAGGGGAATGTGATTTTCTTCGGATACAGCCAACAGCATGTTCTCTTCTGTCCCAATCACGACGGGTCCCAGGGTGTCAATGTCCTTGCTCTGCTCACAGTCAAGGACCAAGAGCAGTTCGGTGGCAGGAACCAGGACCCACTGATCTAAACCACTCAGCCGATGAGTGGTCACAATGTGGTTGCCTTGGCCATCGTGCTGGGGAAGTGCCTGGACCACCAATGACCTGAAGAAGATAAAGATTTGTCTCATGTCTACATGATTTCTATTTATTTATTTATTTGGTACCAGGGATTAAACTTGGGGCACTCAACCTCTGAGCCACATCCCCAGCCCTATTTTGTATTTTATTTAGAGACAGGGTCTCACTGAATTGCTTAGTGCCTCGCGTTTGCTGAGGCTGGCTTTGAACTCACGATCCTCCTGCCTCAGCCTCCCCGCCGCTGGGATGACAGGCGTGCACCACGGCGCCCAGCTGTCTACCTGATTTCTCATCATTGATAAATGCTCACAGCTGGCAAAATGCTCGTAACATGCACCAGCAGACCCTGGTGGGCACCAGGGAGCCTCAGGAACAAGGAAAGGAAAAGGCCCCCTCCCTTGTCAGCAGTGGTTTGGAGACGAGGAGGGGGCTGTTTTTTTGCTTGGTGACTGTGTAGCAAAAACCGAATAGTAGCTGAATGGAACCGTGGGTGGAGATTCAAGGGCGTGCTTCTGAATGGTGTTTGGGCCACAGGCGCAGGGGCTGCTTGTAGACACAGCTCTCGGAAAGGCAAAGGGAACCAACCCATGGGCTCTTTGAGTGGCATGCCTGATCCCCGCTGCACACCAAGCTGAGAGGCAGGACAGGCTCGCCTGAGCAATTACCCGGCCTGGCAAGGGCCGGGCCCAAATTCTGGCCCCTAAGTGAGCAGCACTTTGTCAGTGGATGTGATTCTTGTGTCATCTGCCCAACGGCCCCCATTAATTCTCCCCCAGAGCCAGAGTGACTCACGGCCTTGAATTAGCTATTGTTGGGGCTGTGGGAGGCGAACGGGAAAGCCAATGGAGAAAGGTGTGTTGACAGGAACGTTCTGTTCTGTCCTCAGATGAGAAGTGCCTGTTTGGCAGAAGTCGTGGTGGGGACAATGTGTAGGGAATGTCCTTGAAAATCCTCAGGCTGTCTGGCTGAGTGGCAAAGAAGAATTACTGGGAGCTAATTCTTGGAAGAATGGAACAAGAATTTGTCCATCCATCCATCCATCCATCCATCCATCCATCCATCCATTATTTAGGCAGTATCTCTCTGTGACAAGCACCATCCCAGGCTCTGCAGGAGCAAGACATCCTCCTCCTCGGGGAGCTCACGCTTCGTGGGGACGCACACAATGGAAATCTGTGCTGTCACGTCAGTTTACTTGAAACATCTGGAAAGCAAAACCTGATGCCGCAGAGATGTGTTGAGGTGGCTGGAAAAATTCCAAGATGAATAACACGTGGCCCTCGGAGCTACCCCCACCGGGAGGCATCCAGGAAAGGACAGGGAAGGAAGGGAGGAGGCTCGTCTTGGAGAGTTGCATCATAGACTCCAGAGCTTCTGCACTGAAGCAGAAGAGACAAAGTCACCTTCCAGAGAAGAGGCCTCTGGTCAGCAGGACTATAATTGGATTTAATGTGCACCCTATATAAAGAAAGATTGTATCGAGTGGAAAGAAGGTCCTGGGTAGGGCCCCCTCCCCCACCCGCCCTGGCCCTGCCTGGGAGATTCAGCATTCTGGTTCTGTCCCAGTGTCAGGGACGTCTGCGTGGCAGGGAGACCCTTCCCGGGCTGACTGTGGAGGGTAAGTTGAGTTATGAGCACACCATTCTTCCTTCCTGGGCTTGCAATAGCCAATGGGATATTCATGGATGTGACCTGAGCATACTTCAATAGGCATCTTTCAATATCCGAGCCACGTTGGCCCTGTGATGGTTTGCGGAGACGAGTCTGAGGCCGAGGCCCCTGCCTGGTTCCACTTGGCCTCCTGATGTCCAAGCTCCATCCAGAGATGAGCTCCTCTTGAGAAACAAATCTCTTCATTCATATTCCCAGAGCATATGCCAATCACCTTCTGGGGCTGGGCTGGCCCTGGGGGAAGTCGTGAACAAGAGAGACTAGGGCTGGGCGTGGTGGCAAATGCCTGTCATCCCAGCCACTCAGGAGGCTGAGAGAGAAGGATGGCAAGTTCAAAGCCAGCCTCAGCAATGGTGAGGTGCTGAGCAACTCAGTGAGACCCTGTTTTTAAGTAAAATACAAAATAGGGCTGGGGTGTGGCTCAGTGGTCGAGTGCCCCTGAGTTCACATCCCAATACTCACCCTCCCCCCCCAAAAAAAAGACAGACTAGGCCCTGGGCCCTGTAGCCAGCACTTCCCTGAGGCGATTCTGGCCTGCCAGGCAGATATGCACAGTGACCAGGGAAGAATTCTGGGGCCCCTTTCAGCCAGGATCCTTTGTGGGGCAGACTGAGGGGTGGGCGAGGAAGCCACTTGGCCTGTCCTCATCTCTGGCTAAGGAGAAACTAGTTTCTACTAAACCATGTGGCTAGAATTCTTTTATTAACAGGTCACCCTCTGCATGACAAGGGCAGGAGGAAAGAACACTTATTGCCACCCCCAGTGTCACCCAAGTCCATCCAGGGTAAGTCCCCGATTGTGCTAGCCAGGCAGGGCTGCAAAGGGACTGTGCCTCCCTCTGGGGACCCTGGGTGGATGGCTTAGTAGGATGGGCTCTCTGCAAAGTTTTGCATGATTGACAGACTGCACTGAACTCATGGCCCCTGCTTGTTTAGAATGGGAAGGTGTTCGCCCAGCCTAAGTCCATTTGCCCACGGAGCGTCTTCAGCTGGTTGTATCAATGGCAGGTGCTCCGTGCACTTGGACTGCACTGCGCTGATTTCAATGTCTTCCTGTGCAAAATGCCACAGTCTCTACAGGAGGACTTGGTGGAGGTGCACCCAGCATTGCAGTTTCTCAACAGTGTGAAGCCTAAGACGGTTTTCCTAATTGAGATCTGATTGACACAGAGTCAAGGCCGTCTTTGTAGTGTATGGCCCTCTGAGTTTAGGAATGGGAAGTTGCATAACCATATCCTCACCCCACAAGTTTGCATGTGTGACCCAAATAGTCACTCCTACTACCCATGTCTTGCCTCTGGCATTCCTGACCTGTTTTCTCTTCTGACAGTTTGGCCCTTCCCAGAATATCATACAAATGGAATCATACAGTGTGTGGCCTCCTGAGTCTGGCTTCCTTCAATTAGTAATGCATTTCAGCTGTAACTGTTCTTGCGCATCTCAAAAGTTCACTTCTTTTTATTGCCGAGTGGTGTTCCATGGTATTTATGTACCACCGTTGGTTTATCCCTTCCTTAGCAAAGGACATTTGCACAATATATATAGTTGTTGTTGATTAGGAATAAAGCAGTCACAAATATTCATATTCAAGTTTTGTGAAAACAAATGTTTTCATTTCTCTCAGGTAAATACTTAGGAGTGGAATTTGCTGGTCAGATGGAACGTGTATGTTTAACTTTATAAGAAATTGTCGAACTGTCCCCCAAAGTGGCGGTATCCTGTGACATTCCCATCAACAACACAAGAGAAGGTAGGTCGTTCCCATCTTCATGGTACCTTGTCACATTTCCCCAAAGACGAATGATGTTGAGAATCTTTTAAGGTACCTGACTTGTCATGAGTACATTTCCAAATCTTTTATGCTGTAAAGTTCACATCTTTGTTCCACTTAAAAAAATTATGTTGTTTTCTTGGATGTTTTAGAGTTTTTTTATATCTTCTACAAATAAGTCCTTAATCACAACCTGTTACAACTCTTTTTGCTTTGTATAATCACTGATCTCTTAGACCAATTCAAAGTTCAGAAAAGTCATTTAAAAACATAAGTACCTTCTTTTAAACTACTTTTGGAGATCTTAACTGTGTAGATCCAAATTTCTGTCTAGTATCACGTTCTCCCGACTGAAAGGTTTTCTTTAACATAGATCCCCTTAGTACAGATCGGCAGATCGTGAATTCTCTCTGCTTTTGTTTGTCCGCAAAGGTCTTTATTTCATGGTTATTTTTGGGAGATGGAATTCTGGGGTGACAGCTTTTTCTTTGAATACTTTATAAAGAGATCAGTTCCTGGTCTTGTGGCTTGCATATTTTCTGATGATGAGCCTTCGGCTGTCCTCTTGATCCTGCCTCTGTGGGCAGTGTTCTCTCTCCTCTAGCTGCTTTTGGGGGTGTCTGTTTATAGCTGGTCTTTAGCAATTTGAATAGGATGTGTCTGAGTTTTCTGTTTGCTATTCTGTTGATGGAGGGCTGTTTATTTGAGTGTGATTCTCCAATTTCTTTGAATCTGCAATTTAACGTTTCATTATTTTGGAAAACTGGTGCTCATTATCCACACAACCATGGGTTCTGCCTCATCATGTCTCTCTTTGCCTTCTGGGTGTCCAGTTACACGTATGTTAGGCCACTGGCTGTTGTTCCACAGCTATCGGAAGCTCTATGCTAATTTTTTATACACTCTTTTCTTTTTGTATTTAATTTGGATAATTTCTATAGGCCTCTCTTAAAGTTCACTGGTTCTTGTCTCAGAAGTGTCCAGCATTCTGATCATTCCTTCAAAGGCATTCTTCATCTCTTTTATAATTTTTTAAAAAATGTCTAACAGCTACAGTTGACTTTTTCTTAGATTTTCACCCCTTTGCAAAAGTTTCTCATTGGTTCATGAATGTTGTTCAACATTTACACCAGGGTCTTTAACATATTAATTATAGTTATTTTTGAAATCTCTGTTTTACAGTACTAACATCTGAGTCATTTCTGAGTCTAGTTCTTTTGATGATTTTATCTCTTGACGGTGGAGTGTCTTTATTTGCTTTTTGTCATGTAAATTTTTTTTGCATGCCAGACATTATATAAAGAGCAGTAAAGACCAAAATAAATACTTATGTCTTCAAGTGGCAAGCCTTTTCTGAGCTGCTGGTGTGGGCTTTGAGTTAGTCTATTTAGAAAGGAACCTGGGCTTGTCTCAATGAATTGCTGTTTCTTTGCTGTTATATTTACCATCAATGCACTACCAGCTTTGATTCTTTTTCTAGAAGAATCTTGTGTGTAGGGTGGCAGCCTGGGTGTTAGAGACTAGGTGTGTGGCACTCCTGCTGCCATATACCACGATGGCTGTCACCTAGGGCTTGCAAGCCTGCTAGCGATTGTTGTGGTTTAGATATGGTTTCAACGTATCTCCTAAGGAAGGGCTCAAGAGTTAGAATCTTGGTCTCCAGCGTGGTGATGTTAAGAGGTGGTAGAACCTTTAAGAGGTGGAGCCCAGTGGGAGATCATTCAATCCTTGGGGTTATGCACTCTGAAGGGATTCACACAGATCTTGTAGGACCCCAGTTAGTTCCTGCAAGAGGGATTATTGTAAAAAGAGCGAGACTGGTTCCTCTTTGTTCCCTGGCTTCCCATCTTGCTGTGTGATCTCCCCCTTTTACATGTGCTTCCGCCATGATGTGATGTAGCCAAGGGAGGCCTCCCCAGAGCCAAGCACATGTTGGCATCATGCTCTTGGACCTCCAAAACTATGAGCAAAATAAACCCCTTTTATTTATATATTACCAGAATTGGGTATTTCTGTTATAGCAATGGGAAACAGACTAAGACTGTGGTGGACAAAGATGTTTTCTCTCTTCCTAGTCCAGCCTCACTCTTAAGTAGGTCTTGTGTCCCCGGGTCTTGGCAATGAGACTTTCCCAGTGAACATGCTCTCTGTCTTTTGTTAGCCAAAGTCCACCTTATATCTTTGGTGGGTCTGGTGAAACAGATACTTTCCTAAAGAATCATCAGATGACCTCTAATGAGATTAGTATAAGATTCTGGGCTCAGGATTATTTTATGATCTTCCCTTTAGGGCAAATTTATAGACTGTTACTCTTCTCCCACCTGCAATAGATTTTTGTCTGTGTCCTGGGGGTACTGAGTTGTCTGTCCTTCACCAGCATCTTACAGCCTTTGTTCCAATGAAGACAAGGGTATCTGTCAACCTACCCTATAGTGGCCGTCCCTCCTCTCCTCTGAGTCTGCATGCAACTTCAGCTCTTCAATGGGATCAAGAAAAGTTATGATTTTATTGTTAGGGCAGGAACAACATTCCTTCTGGCTTTCTACATCCCAGGTAGACACAGGACTCCCACCTGTCCAATGTGAAAAGGAAGAAACAAGGGAACTAGAGGAGAAAGTACTGCAGAATCAGACCAGGAGACTTTTCAGACATGGAGAAGCAGGATATGCCAAGGGCCCCATTCGTCAGCAGACCCAGGATGCCGTGTTCCTGGACAAAGAGGGAAAGCATTTGCTACAGCTCAAGAAGCAGAAAGGGACGAGTCAACTGGCCGTTAATGGACACAGCAATTAATTGAGACAAAAGCAGAAGAACCCACTAAGACTGAGGGTATCTAGGCCACATAAGTGGAGCTCACTGGAGGTGAGGGACGGCAGGAGCCTGGTCCCCTGGGGAGTCTGAGGGATAAGAAAGGAGGTGATGGGCAAGTACCTATCTTTGCACAATGGAAGGAGGCTGGCATATGGCACCTCCTCCCCCAAGTGTCCAGCAAATGAACCAAAAATGTCTTCTCCCCGGCAGCTCTGAGATTGCTTCCCTCATGGGGAAATTTCCATCTCTTGATTTCAATCACTTCTGGACTCCTGCCTACCATTCCCCAAAATACTTTTCTTTCCACCCTCATTCTTACTGCCCCAGTCTGGACTCCTACTTGTCTCCCTGCTTCCAATTCCATCTCTCTCCTTCAGTCTCCCAAAGTATCAGCATCATAGGACATGAAGCACCCATGTATCCCTCCATGCCTCACAAAATGTCAACGGCTCTCCCCTCCCTAGACGGCAGTCACAAACTCGCAGCCTGTGGGGACCAGGCAGGAAGCAAGTACTCCATGAACAGGTGGGTGTGAGATGGATAGAGACTGATTCAAGAGCTTCCATACACCAGACCACCATGGGCAATTGCTTCTCAACTCCAGGTGACCCTTGTCAGGTGAGAAGATGGGCCATGAGGAGGGCTTTCCAATTGCTTTTTCCCAGACAAACGATTAAAAATGAACTTTTGTGTGAGTTTCCCAATGTCTAATGGGGAAAATTTAAATAATGAAATAATTTAATTAAAATAATTTATAAATTATCAAAGGACTGTGTGGGCCCAAGGAAACAAACCTCTGGACAGGAGGTGCTGACAGTTGACAGTTTGCGACCCGTGGTTTGGAGGGTCAGCTCCTTCCTCCCAGCTGATGTGTGAAGTACTTGAGCCCTTTTTTCAAGCCTTCCTGACCTGAACCCATAGACCAGACAACTTTTGCTCTAGGCCATGGTGCCCAGTGCTCAGTCTTCATACCTAAGTCAGTGACAGGTCCCCCTGCTTGCAATAACCTGCTTGTCACCTCCAATCACTCAACCTGCCCTGATTTTCAGGGGCTGCTGCCTGCTCCAACCGTGCAGAAGAACTTCTCTAACAGCTCCACAACCCACTCACTTCCCTTCCTCTGTTGCTTTAAACTTCATGGACTCATTTACTTTTCTCAAAAAGAACTTTGTTAAGATCTACAGACGACACAGTTCACTCATTGAAAGCGGTGATTTTCTGTTCAGTGAGGTTGAACATATTTGTTCTGACTTCCAAGTAGCAGTTGAGGTTGCTTATAAAATTAGGCACAATATAAACAGAACGACTAATGAAAACAATCCAGCTCCCCCAAACAGAAATGGACTTTGCCAGGCACCTCAGTGAGTCACTCTCTTTGAGCATTTATTTTAGCTTAAGTTCCCTGCAAGAAAAGAAATGAAGGGCCATCAGTTGTCTAATTCACTTTGTCTAATAAAACAATGCAGACAAATTTCTCGAGAGATGTTCTTTCTTGGCGAAGGATCCGAGGAGGACATCTACATAAAGAGCCATTATATGTGATTTCTCTTGACAAAAGACAGACTTCTACTCAGAGCAATAGTGACATTTTTCCCCTTAAATAAATTATTGTCTCAATAGACTTGTTAGGAATAAAATGTTCAATGTGACTGTGCTCAAGAACACAGGCTTTGCAGTCATAAAAACCACATTTCCCATCTTGAGTAATCTTGTGCAAGTTATTTTATTTCTATAAGCCATAGTTGCCTAATCTGTAAAATGGGGTTAACAATAGTTTTTTTATTATAGGATTTTGGTGTGAGGATTGAATGAGAAAGCTTAAAATGGTGTCTATGATGTTTCTCTACTGTAAAGACACTATCTCACCCTTTGTAATTGATAAGCATTTTTTAAGGAGATATTTTGAGATATGTAAAATATCCTATTATTTAAAATTTTACCCACTGGGTTTAACATCTATCAATGGTTCTTACTCAAATCAATCATTCCAGGGACAGGTACCAATTGGTAATCTTCTAATATCATCCCTTCTCCCACAACTATTGGTTGAATTTCTTTAGTAAGAAAGATCTTTATAAAACTAAAGAAAATCTAAATAAATGAAAAGACACTCACACTTATGCATCAGGAGATTTAATGTTATTAAGATGCTAAGACTCTTCAAATTGATCTACAGTTTCAGTGCAATTGCTATCTGATTCCCAGCTGAATTTTTGCAGAAATTAACAAGATGATTCTAGAATTGATAGGGAAATGCAGGAGACCTAGAAAAGCAAAAAAAAAAAAAAAAAAAATCATGAAAAAGACTTAAAATTTACTTTAAAGCTATATAAATCAGGAGAGTATGGTATTAGCATAAGAACAGACAGAATTAAGAGCCTAAATTAAATTTTTAAATTATGGACACAATTTTTGATGGAGTTATGATGACAATTAAATGGAGGAAAGGATAATGTTTTCAACAAATGGTTCAGGAACAACTGGATATCCACATGCAGAAGAATGAAGCTAGATCCTGCCACACCAGATACAAAACAATCAAAATGGATTAAAGCTAAATCTATATGAGTTAATGCTAGATAAGCTAAAACTATAAAGACATTAAAAGGAAACTTAGAAGTAAATCTTTATAACCTTAGGTCAGGCAGTGGTTTATTAGATATGACACCAAAAGCACAAGTGACAAAAGAAATTATACATAACTGGACTTTATCAACATTAAAATCTTTTTGCTTCAGATTATGCCATCAATAGGGGGAAAGATAACCTGCAGGATAGGATAAATTATTTGCCAATTATATATCTGATAAGGGACCTGTATCAAGAATACATAAAGAACATCTACAATTCAATAGTAAACAGATACCTCAATAAAAATGGGGAAAGAATATTGGTAGACATTCCTGCAAAGAAGACATCCAAATGACCAGCAAGCTCATGAAAAAGATGCTCAATTTTGTTATTCATTAGTGAAATGAAAATCAAAGTTACAATGAGATGCCATTTCACACCTCACAAGACAGATAATAACAAGATGAGGAGATTTTTTTTTTCATTTTATGTTCTTATCATGTATCGCTGATAGGAACATAAAATGTAAAATGTAAAACTGGCAAAACTTCTATGGCCAACAGTTTGGCAATTCCTCAAAAAACCTAGAATTGTTATATGACCCAGAAAATCCACTCCTAGTGAAATTTATCCAAATAAACTAAAACACATATTCATATAAAAATGTGTAGATGTATATTCAGGGCAGCATTATTCATAATAGCTATATAGTAGAAATGATCCATGTGTCTACCAACTGTGAAACAGACAAATGAAAAGTGTGGTAAATCCATACACTAGAAAATGATTTTATAATGCAAAGAAATGTCATAGTGATACACGTGATAACAGGGATGAACTGTGGAAACCCTAAGGGAGAGACACCAATGCCAAATGACCACATGTTGTATGAATCCACTGACATACGTTTGGAGTAGATGAATCCAGGGAAAGAGAAAGCAGCTAGAGAGAATTGGAGAAGAATTGCTAATGGTTGGGGATGATAAAAAAAATATTAAAATTAGATGTGAGGGATATACAAGTCTGTAAATATACTAATGGATGAGTTATAGGCTATGTGAAATATATGTCAATGAAGTTGCTTAAAAAGAAATATATAAACATCAAGAAATCAATATACAAAGAGGGAGAACTCCCCCCTCCATTTACTTATTTAATTATCTCAAAGTGGATGTCAGTTTAATGGGCTAGAATCCTTTACTATCTTACTTTGTGCTCAAACTGTCGTGTATTTTGCCAGTGGGGACATCTTCAAGACAATTACTGTGTCCTTTTGACATGTGCCTGTGATTGTTTGAACTTCCTTTACTATTGTTTTTCTTTACTTTTCAGTACAAGATAGTCCAGGTTAATCTTGTATTTTCCTTGTCTCAACCTGGAATCAGCCATTTCTTCCAAGAACCCTGGTTCCTTCAGTGGAGAACAGTATTTAGAAACCAAGTTCTGGGCACCAGGTGTGTTTATTGCAAGTGGGGTGTCTGCAGTCTCTCAGGACACAGAACTAGGAAATGCAGTAGATATGCACATGTTCACTCATGCACACATACATACACATGTGCAAACACACACACACACATACATTCTCACAATCAATACCCATTTCTATATCTAGTTATGCTAAAACCCATGAGTTCACACTGACACCTCCAATTTTAACTTGATACCAGAGGGTCTGTTCTTTCCTGACCCCTTTCCATATTTGTAACTCCTTCTCCAGTAATAAGAAACTTGACTCTCATTATCCACCATCCATGCTGACTTGCTCAGTTCTAGGCCACTCAGAAAGTAAGTTTCAGAACTGCTAGCTCATGTCTCTGGGAAAAAAGAGGCCTCCTAATTAGAATCCAATATTTATTTAGAATTCTTTGTGGTTTTAGCCTGAGGCTATGTAGTCCAAGTACTGTTTTCAAAAGTTAATTAAATTTGTTCTTTCCCCCCATTTCATCATGATTATGTTATTCATTTGAATTGTGATTCGGTTACATTTTATTTGCATTCAATTTTAGAGCCCCCTCCTCCCTGCGTATTGACTTCTTCCCTCCCTCCTTCCCTCCCTCCTTCCTTCTTTTCTTCCTGGCTTCCTTCCCTCCCTCATTCTCTCTGTGTGAGATATTAACATGGTCCCAAACTCAGGACTGCACACACACAAAAAAAAAATTAATAATTTTTTAAACTTCAAAAATAAATTTAGGCAAGTGTCATTTCCTCTGTTATTTCTTTGGCCCTTTTTGCTCCATTCCCAGTCATACCCTGCAGGTGGCCAGTCTCATTTATCCTTGCAATATTTCTCTCTGGTCGAGTGAGCACATAGATGTCTATTTTCTAATCTACCCTTTCCACAAAAGGCCACAGATGTTCTTTTGCACTTGACTTTCTTCTCTACTGTGTTCTAGAAATCAGTCCCAATCAATTCATAGACATCTTCATTTTCGGACTTGGTGCTCCCTCAAGTAGATATCTTACAATTTTACTCCTTCACTCTGCTGTGTATGTACATTTAGGATGTTTCCAATATTTTCTAGTGTTAGGTGTATCTTTAGGGGGAAATCCCAGAAGCAGGACTGCTGGGTTAAAAGGTAAAAGTATATGTAGTTTTGTGAGCAAGACAAATTTCCTCCAGAAGGACTGTTATACTCTGGACTGTCATCAATAATCGCTAAGAGTGCTGATTCCCGTACGGTCTCGACAACCCAGTGCCTGTCTGATAGATGAGAACCGTATCTCAATGTGGTTTTAATTTCCATTTATCTTATCATGAGTGAGGTGGAACATATTTTTTTACATTGAAGAACCATTTTTCCTATAAATCGTCTGTTCAGATATTTTGCCCATTTTTCTTTTGTGTCTTTTAAATCCTTTCCCCCTCAATTTTGAAGAATTGTTTATATATTAAGAATTAATTCATTATTTGTGATATGTGTAGAAACCGATTTTCTAAGTTTGTTGGTTGTCTTTTAACTTGGGAGAAGTTTTTTTCTTCTCCCAAGTAGTTTTAAACATTGTGATTTGGTTACCATGTCTTTCCTTTGTTGCATCTGGGTTTTGAGTCACAGCTAAAAGCCTTTCCCTACATTGAGATAGCTGATCTGTTTGGAATTTGTTTCTGTATATATTATGCAAAGTATGTTGGATCTAATTTTGTCTTTGTCCAAATGACTGACCAGTGGTATTACCTGTACCTGGAGGAAACCTGCGGGGTAATCAAGCAGATCCGTATCTGAGTCCAACACTGCAGTATTGGGTGATGTTGCAGATGGTGTCCATCATTTGTACATTGTTTCCTTGTCTCACTGAAGATTATTCTACCCCTAATTCCTTCCTGCCTCCTCCTCCTCCTCCTCCTCCTCCTCCTCCTCCTCATTTTGTTGGACTTTAAACAGCAGGGATAGAGTAAAAATTGTCTTTACCATCTTTAGCTGGAAGTCTGTTAAGTATATTTTAAAATATGATGTATTAGCTCCATTAAAAAGAATTAAAAGTATACTATGAGCTTTTTAAAATAATTTTAATATTTATTTATTCTTTTAGTTTTCAGTAGACACAACATCTTTGTATGTGGTGCTGAGGATCGAACCCAGGCTGCACACATGCCAGGTGAGCACGCTACCGCTTGAGCCACATCCCCAGCCCTACTATGAGCTTTTTAAATGAAAAAATCGAGGCCAGTTGGCTGGGGTATAGGAAATGGTGCCTGCTGCCAGTAACAGGGACAGTGAGTGAGAGTCAGAGTCGGGTAAGGCAGCTATATTTGTAGTAAGAGACGGCTTTGGGGATCCTAAAAACCTACAGAAGTGTGGAAAATTCCAGGATTCCTCCTACAGTCTTCCAATTGGTTGAGTTAGGTTGTGCTATTCTTCTTGAATTTGCAATAAAACCACATAGTGGAGATAGTAAACAGTTCAGTAACTATTGAATAAAGGATTTGCATTTTCCTAAGTTAGATTCTGAATTACATATCATCCTTACAAAGATAAATTATGTTAATATTAGTAATATTACTTACTATTAGCTAGTAGACAGAACATTTTAATACTTCTGTTTTTTAAATAGAAATAACACAATTGGGTGGGAAAGCACACAAGCTTTGTTTTTTGGCCTGCTAACCTGTGACTTGGCCCTACTGTAGAGAGTCAGACCATTTGGACCTTATCCTGGCTCAGGCACCCTCACTGATCTGCTGCTAGAAGTTACCCAGACATGAACCCTAATGAGAAAAAAAATTAGCTTTGGTGCATAAACTTTGCCAGACCCAACTCATAGCATGACTAGTGTTAGTCACTAGGTCTTAATTTCTATGACGTTGCTGACAATTATTCGATCAGAGCAGCTTTCCCAGGAGCATGCACATAGTTTGGAGCCACAGGCATCTTTGGGAGTAGGAAAGAGATACACAGAAAACAAGTGAATTCTTCTTTATAGTTTTGCTCTCACACACAGGTCTTCCCCTGATACCCAGAGAGGCCACTTCTTTCTTTCTTTCTTTCTTTCTTTCTTTCGGGAGGGGGAGTATATACCAGGGATTGAACTCAGGGTCACTCAACCACGGAGCCCCATCCCCAGCCCTATTTTGTATTAAATTTAGAGACAGGGTCTCACTGAGTTGCTTAGCGCCTCGCTTTTACTGAGGCTGCCTTTGAAGTCGCGATACTCCTGCAGAAAGGTCATTTCTTGTATCTCCTGGAGCACCAAAGAACTGACCAGGCGTCTTCTTCATTGAAGAGCAGGTGCCATGAACACAATAGGTGAAGAATTTTGGGTGCTTTTGACATGTCACCCTGCCCTCACTGCAGCAAAGGAAAAGATCAAGTGTTTTTACTTTTTGTTGTCAAGCTTAAGCTATTTCAGGGCATTTGTCAACCTTTACAGAGTTTTCTCATAAAGTTGGAAGGCTCTGAATTATAGGAACACTGCATTTTCAGAGAGGGGGAAGAAGCCTAAAGTTGAATCCCTTAGAAACAGGTCCTGTTCCCCAGACCACAGCTTGACCTTGTAGAGCAGAGGTCCCTGGCTTCTCTCTTCACCACTCATGGCCTAATGCCTAATGTCCACTCTGGGCCTGGCATTGTGGCAAGTGCCATAATCCTGTTGAGATAGTTATAGGACTTTTGTTATGTTTTTGTGTTTGTCACTTCCGGCTGCCACAACAAGATACAGCAGTTCCCCCTTATTTATGGGGAACTTGGTTTCGAGACTTCCAGTGGGTACCTGAAAGCACAGAGAGTACTGAACTCTAGGTAAGCATTGTTACAGTTAATTGGACAATGAGACATTCCTGTGCAGCAGAAGCAGGATATGCAGGAAGAGGGATGGTGTAGGTCCCAGGGAAGATGGAATAGGATGGTGAGATTTCATACTACTGAGAACGGTGTGTCATTTAAAACTTGTGAGTTGTTTATTTCTGGAATTTTCCATTTAAAATTTTGGTTACTGAAACTGCAGAACATGAGACTCACATACCATAGAATGAATGGCTTCAACCCCAGACATTCATTTCTCACAGTTGTGGAGGCTAGAAGTCCCAGTTCAAGAGGCTGATTAGGCTCATGCTTGGGGAAGGCTCTGTTCCTGGCTTGCAGATGGCCACTGTCTGTCTGTGTCCTCACATGGCCTCTTCTCCAAGGATAGGTGGAGGCAGAGGGAGAGCTCTGATGTCTCTTCCTCTTTTTAAAGATACAGTCCTTCTGGGGGCAGTGGCACAATCCTGTAATACCAGTGGCTCAGGAGGCTGAGGCCGGAGGATTGCAAGTTCAAAGCCAGTCTCAGTAAAAGGGAGGCCCTAAGCACCACAGGGAGACCCTGTCTCTAAATAAAATACAAAATAGGACTGGGGGTATGGCTCAGTGGTCGAGTATCCCTGAGTTCAATCCCCGGAATCCAATAAATAAACAATAAATAAATAAATAACACACACAGTCCTGTTGAATTAAGGGTCCCACCTTTATCACCTCACTTAACCTCCCCAACAGCCCAGCCTCCAAATACAGTCACAAGGGTGGTTAGGGCTTCAATAGATGATTATGAGGGTGAACTACAATTCAGTTCATAGCAGTTTCCTGCTTGAATTTAAGGATTTAAAAAAAGAGTTGTAATCACAGTTATTTTTGGTCCAAGTGAGATTTCTACCTATTGGTTTACCGACTCACACTCATCTAAAGTCTGTCGGCCGACAGGGCACACTGGTTAAGGATCCTTATACTTCCAAATACACAAGATCAATAAGGTGGATCAATAAGAGTAATCACTCGGGTCATACTTGTGCATCACCCTCTAGGGTAGGGAGTCAGGTAAACAGTCCTGCCAGAGATTTCTCACACAGAGAGTCTCGTACATGGTAGGCACCCCATCCAAACCAGCCAGAGTCAACAAGTAAACCAGTGAGTGTTCGGGTGAGCCAAGGTGATTTCCCCTGCTCGTGGTAAGAGCCTGGGGTAGAAGGTTTGATAAGCAGAGACTTGCCATCTCCCTTCTGTCCGTCATTTGCACAATCCTGAGTCAGAACCTGAGCCTCTCATTTTTCAACTCTGGGTTTTTTTCACTTCCTGTACCTTAGGAAGGGCAGAGCTTCCTTCAAGTCTCTGTGAAGTGAGCCTTGGATAAACTGCAGAGGTGTGAAAAGCACCTGTCTAAGAAGATCTATAAAACGTCTCCTGCAGGTCTTTAATCCGGCTCCTCCGGGGTGTGTGGCATTGGCAGTTCACGCAGGTTCAATCAAACGCAGACAAGTGGGAATGGATTTCCTCTTTACGCAGTTGGCTACACAGTGAGTTTCTTTTCTTCCTTCCTTCCTCTTTTTTTTTTTTCTTTTGCTTTGCACTCTTCACAAACTTATTTTGAGCTCCGTCTGAGACGGCCGGGATGTGAAGGATCAGGCTAACGTTGTTTGATAATTAAGGAGAAATCTATTTTAAAAATCTCTCCCAGCATTCTGCCAGCTGGACTGTAAACCACGCGCAAGTTGCACTAAGTAAGAAAAATGATCGGCCCAGGTCTAGTTCATGATGACATATGTTAATGACAGCATATTTCATATTTTTTTCAAGCTATTTGGGATAAATTAAGCAAGGGAAGTAGTCTACCCTGCAAACCCTGCATTGGCATGCAGCTATTAGAGTAGGATTCCTCTTCTAGCAAAAACTACATAATTAAATGTAGAAGACTTAATAAATATTTGATAAACCCAATTTAGCTTACATTCGCTGAGTGCCTTCTATGTACGTACAAGCCATAAGGCTCACTGCTACACGGTTTATAAAATAGAATAAAGCAGCTTATCAAGGAGCCTTGGTTTCTTAAGTACTTTATGTCACAATAATGTAAAAATATGTAATAACTTTTTAAAGACATCAGCTCGTGTGTTGTATCTTGAAAGACTCTGCTTCCCTTCACATGTTTTTATCCTGCTGCGAGCCAGAGAAGTTTTGTGGAAATGAACAATTAAAAATGTTCCGACCTTAAGGAGATCTTTGTAAAATGTTGGTAGGGCTTAAGTAATGCTGTTAAAAACATTAATTTAGACAGGGTGTTCTAGCTGAGAGCCAAAACAAAAGGAACGGAATTCATTTACGGACTCTTCTGCCAGGGGGACACATGCACACTGCCATTTGCAGATCTAATTCTATCTTGGCTGGAAATGTTTTTCCTAAGCTCACATGAAGAAATCCACCAAGAAAGGAGTCCTGGCTCCCACAGCAGACAGATAACACTAGCTCCTCTCAAAAAGGCCCTTAATACTGATGGGTTTCTTCTTCCCCCACCCGCCCCTCCTGCACTCACCGAAAGGCTCTATAGAAAGTCTCTCTTATTTGTTCCTTTGTATTTCTCATTAGGGCCTGAGAGGAACCCTATTGAGTTTCCCTGACATTATCTCAGTCCACCTGATGCCTGGGTGTTTTGAAATGTCATATTGCTTGAGAGATAATACCAGTCCTGATTATGTCTGTCACAGAGCTGGGCATGGAACAAGTCGGTGCAAGGGGACAATAGGAAGGGAAGTCTTCCTTTGCACCTTGGAGTGGACAGTCCAGAGCAAGGCCAGCCAAGCGTCCACTCATCCAGGACACGCAGGGCCACCAGAATCACTCCTGTTCTCTCTGCCATCCTGCCCTCTTAGATCCTAAATTCCCTTGGTGCATGATTCCTGGGGTGGGGTGGGGGGGAGTAAACACAATTGATATTGGACTCAGAGATAAATTAACCCCAGATTTGCAACCTTGAAACCTACATGGGCCAGACGAGCATATCAATGTGCGAATCAGACTTGCTTAAGACCTGCTGAAGAGTCAAAGTCTGGCCCTCTGAAAGGAACTCAAATTTAAAAACACCCTAGCACACAGTTGCCTAAAAACAAACCACATCTGTGGGCATTAACTGACTCACATCACCGATACACCATTCCTGACCTGGTCTGCACTCTCCTTTTATAGATGGGACCTGAGTCCCAGGATGAAAACCAACTTTCTTCTGGAGCGGGACTAGATTCAGGTTACCTAAATTTCCTTTCCTACTTGGTTATTTGTTGGGGGCAGGAAATGAAGTTGGGACACTTCTAAGTCCCAAACCTTCAGACCTGTTGGCACCACGCCCCTCTGACTAGAGCTGTCTGGGGAAAGGATAAGCTGCCTGTCATCTCAAGCGCAGGGTGGGTGGCTTTGGTGGCTCTGGAAATGAAGCCCCCAGTTTATCTTCTGTTTTAGTCAGCTTTGCGTCACTGGGACCAAAAGACCTGACATAAATAACCTAGAAGAGGAAAAGTTTATTTTGGCTCATGGTTTCAGAAGTGCAGTTCATGGTGGGCCAACTTCACGGTGGAGGAAAGCAGCTCAGGACACGGTCATCTGGAAGCAGAGAGAGTGCGTTATGCTCACCAGGGACAAAACATAAAACCCAAAGGCATGCCTCTAGTGACCTACTTCCTCCAGCCACAACCTACCTCCAGTTACTGCCCAGTTAATCCATATTTGTGGATTAATAGACTGACTAGGTTATAGTCTCATGATATAATCATTTTACCTCTGAAAAATTCTTGCATTGTCTCCTACATGAGCTTTTGGGAAATACCTTACACCTAAACCATAATATCTACCTTATGCCTAAGACATCTTCCTTCATCTTTCAGCTTCCTCAACTGTAGGATGCTAACTCCATAGATGAAACTGAAGCAGAGATGTAATAAGATGGTGATAGGAAACCCTTAAAATGGTGCCCGATGGATTATCAATATGTTGTGTTGGCACTATTATTTGACGTGGTCTTAAACATCACCTGCCAAAATAAAAACATTACTCAGAAGCCCAACTAATAGGAAATGATTTAAAAAAAAAAAAGAGCTTTGCGTGTGATTCACACTGCATACCAAGGAAAATTACAAGGAAAGGAATGACAAGACCCAGCCAGAAAAACTGAATCATGAAAACCAAGCAGCAATGCTATCCAAGGTAAATCTTTTCACCAGCCAGGATGGTAAAAATTAAGCAAATTTATTCTCAAGAAAGATGTGGCAGAGAGTTTTCTCAGAAAAAGAAAAATTGAACAATCTGCTTACTAAAACCTCTTAGAAAAGAAAACTTTCCTTCAGAAATACTTCACATTCAAAATTGTTGTGAGTCAGAAAAAAAAATGGATGGGGTCATTTTTCCTCAAGTGAACTAAGATGGATAATTTCTGTAAATTAACCACTTTCCAAAAAAATAAAAAGAGAAGCAAATTAATTCTGTGCTATTAAAATGCATCTATCTTCCTACATACTTAAACATCGCTAGCTTTGGTTGGGTCTCTGCTGGCAGGGAGTCTGCTGGGGAGTACCCACTTTTGAGCCGTGGATCCTTTCACATGTGCCACTGTGGTTCTGACATCTATATTCACTTCACATAGGTCCTTGCCTTCTCCAAGCTTCCAAGGGCCATCCTAGTCTCGTGTTCGCACCCCCTCCGGGGTCTTTGCCATGGTGTTCAATGCAATACACACACACAGAGTTTCCACATCAACACACTCTCTTCAGTCCAGCCCTGTGTCCCCCTCCTTGGTCACTTTGTATTAGTCAGCTTTCCATCACTCTGACAGGAATACCTGAGATCAAGTAAGAGAGGAAAGATTTATTTTGGCTCCATAAGTTTGGTCCACAGTTGCCTGGCCAATCACTCGTGTGAGGCAGAACATCATGGCATGACGAGTTTTTGGCGCAAAACTGCTTACCTAGTGGTGGCGGCTGGGAAGCAGAGAGAGAGAGGAAGAAAGGGCTGAGGACAAGATATACCCTTCAGGTGGTGCCCGCCATGACCCACTTCTTCCAATCAGGCCCCACCTCATGTCTCCACCTTTTCTCAGTAATGCCAAACTGGGGACCAAACCTTCAACACATGAGTCTTTGGGGACATTTCAGGTCCCAATTAACACCCACACACCATCTTCTGGCCGCAGCCACTCTTCTTCCTTAGCAGGTGTCTGGATCCCAGCGGGGGTGTTATAACTTGACCCTTGATACTGGGCTGGTGCCAGGGGAGGAGGTGGAGGCGAATCCTGACTGGAGTACACACCACCTTGAAAGGCTGATGCTTTTGCACAATCTTCAAACAGCCTCTCACAAGGGGAGGTGAGCCCCTGCAGCAGGGCCAGGGGTGGGAGGGGCCTGGGCCTTTAAGGTTCTAAAGGGCGTTCACCCAGGTGACCCTATCTCAGTCCTTAGCTTCTGGCCCCTTGCCCGCTCATGCCCTGAGCATGGTGGATTGGCCAGGGCTGAGCATGCAATCCACTTGGGAGCACTGGGGCTGCTCTCACAATGAAGGCCTGGTCCCGACTCTGCCTACCTCCTGCCTGCAGGAGACAAGGGTCTCTTTTATTTCCTGTGCAGGAGTGTGTGTTGGTCAGCTCTCCATGGCTGTGACAAAGTACCTGAGATACAGGACTTAAAGAAGGAAATATTTGTTTTGGCTCACAGTCTCAGAGGTTTGGGTCCAAGGTCACTTGGCTCTGTTGTTTCTGGGCCTGTGGTGAGGCTGCACATCAGAGCGGAAGGGCATGGCAAAGGAGAGCTGCTCAGCTCAGGGTCAGAAAGCAGAGGGGGAGGGGCAGGCGCTCGTGGGGGAGAGAAGGAGGAGCCATGGACAAAATACATTCTTCAAGGACCTGCCCCCCCGCCACCCGTGACTGACTTGCTCTGACTAGGCCCCCACCTCCTGAAGTTTCCACCACCTCCTACTAACAGCCCCCGCTGGGGAACAAGCCTTCAGCACATGAGTCTTTGGGGGGACATTCCAGGTCCAAACTATAACAAGGAGGCTCTCTGAGTGTCACCTGTGACTTTTATGGTCTTCCCCCAAGGCGTTAGTGGCCTGCTCATTATAAAGCATCCAATTTCACTGGGATCATTCACTTCATTATAATATTGCTTTGGGCCTTTAACCTCCCAAGTCCCAGAGAGTAATCAAGAGAGGTTGCTAGAAAAGATACAGAGAGGCTGCATAATGGATACCACCATACAGTCAGGTAACAGGAATAAATCCTACCAGTACAACTATAATTTAAAACAATTTATTATATATCTCAAAATAACTAGAAGAGAGGAGTTTGAAGATTCCCAGTACAAAGAGGTGCTAATTACTCTGATTCGATCATTACACACTGTTTACATGTATCTCAATTACCATATTGTACCCTGTAAATACATACAATTATGTCACATTAAGAAAAAGTAAAACTTACACGAGTTTTTCTGATTGGAAAAAAGAAAGCCAGAGAGCCTGTTCCTGCCAGGACACTCCCTGCCCTTATCCAGGCCGGAGGGCTCTGTGCAGCCGGCACCGCACCCTCGCCTTGCCAAGACATGCCAGGTGGTGCCGGAGACCCACCTGCCACTGGGCAAAATATACCCTTCAAGGACACGCCCTCAGTGACTGACTTCATCCGACCAGGCCCCGGGTGGACTCCGCCTTGGAGTCGGCTCCTTTCGACCATTCCTGACCCTGTTGCAGGTCCATTTTTCCAGAAACAGGCTCTGAGTCTGAGAGTTGAGTGCAAGCAGTTTCCTGGGGAGCCCTAGAGTCCCCGCCAGAGGAGGGGTGAAGGACAAGCCAACTGTAAAGCTGTTACAGCCAGAGCAGCGCACACTGCCCAGGGTTTCTGGTGCTGGGCCCGCCCGAGTTGCCCTGCCCCGGAACAGTAGGACCTGAGCCTTGACACTGCCCAAGGACCAGATGCACTGCTCGGTGGAGGCAGAGTGACTTTGGATGAGGACTTTGGATGAGAGGGACTGAGGACAGAGTGACTTTGGACGAGAGGAACAGAGCAGCACAGTCTTTTCCTACCTCCATCTCAGGCCCTTCACTCTGCAGCCAGTGACCTTTCCAAAATGCAAATCGATCACATGACCACCCTCCTGCCTGAGTGCTAGGAATCAAGTCCAGGTGCCTTCCTTGGGCGCTGGAGGCTTTGCCTGATTGGACCTTGGCTGATCTTTGCGGCCTCTTTTTTTGACACTTCTCTTGAAGGTTCTGCTTCAAAAAGCAGAATATTCATGGCTGTACCAGGCCTGTGTGGGGGTGTGAAATGCTTTTTCTGCCCTCACCTCTTCCTTCCCCAGAGCCACTTCCTCTAGCACCTCTGACCCTCTGACTCTTCCTCTTCCCCTACATTTCTAGCTTCCTCCTAGAAGTCTTCCCCGACCCCCTGGAGTAAAGGGTGCATGCTTCTTATCCTTCCTGCCTCTCCTTGACAACCAGACTGTTCATCCTGAGCTTTAATTCTGGTGGCTCAGTCTCCCTGACTAAACTCTAAGTCCTGGGAGGACAGTGACCATGGCTGTCTTATTCATTGTTACCTCTAACTCCCAGCGGGAGGCCCAGCTACCAGTGTCCTAAATGAACAAGTGAATACAGAAGGCAGTGGAGCATTCAGCAGGAAAAAAAAGAAAAAGATGACTATAAATTGCTAAAGGTAATTACACATTGCCCAAACAGGCTTGGAGAGAGACTGGAGTGACCAGTTTTCAGCGGAGATTCTCTCTGAGGTTGAAAGATAGTGATATCTATCAAGCCCATGAGGAAGGTGAACTCACCCAGTCAAATGGGGTTCAATACTCACCTTTCTAAAACTGCTCGGTGCAGTTCTGAATGCTGGAATTCAGGGGAGCGGGGAAGGCCATGGATTTAGAGGGAATCTAAGGGAAAAAAATCAATGAAAACAGAAATTGTGATTTCTTCAGAGAGATCGAACAAGTTAGGACCCCCACTTTGAAGGTATTGGAACAAAGGACACAGGATGGAAGTCTGCAAGATGATTCAGGATGTGGGCAAACATTGAGGCTGTGGATGGCGTGGACAGAAAGGAACCTTTACACAGCAGGAAGCAGAGTACAGGCCCCACCTGAGGGAAGGCACAGATGGCTCTCCAACAGAGGGGGGGCCACCAAACGGAGCGGCCTGCCCTACTCTTGCTGCAGTGACCCCTGTAAGAGCCCCGCCCAGCCTGGGTGGCATCCAGAGTGGGTATCTAACTGGTGTTTGTGGAAAGGGTCCTTCAGATGCCGAAAGGAAATAAGAGATTTGGCAAAACATCTTGGAGTTGAGTAAGAAAAGAAAATCTCCGGTGGAGTCCTGGAGGACACCACACCCCTTTGGGATGTAGCATGACCTCTTTTCCCTTGGCTGTCCATTGTTTTGAGGAGTAAAACATTACTCATCTGCGCCCCAGTTTCTTCCTCTGTAAAATTGAATAGTTGAAGGATTTGGCAACCAGACCTAGCACAGAGTTAAGTGCTTAATAAATATCTGCTATTATCATTGCTGTTTTAGGAGATACAACATGGCATCTCGGAAGAGTTAAGTCATTTCTAATCGAGAAATGTGACTTCAAATGCTGGCTCCAAAGCATACTGATTATGTGACCTTGACCAGCTGTTCGACCATTTTGGCTTCATCTGGAAGAAAGGCAACAATACTATCACCATCTATCCTAGCTGGTGACCTAACACTGGGTTCACAAAATCTGACCATTCCAATAACTCAAGAAGATGACAAATAAAGCACACAACCACCCAGAAATACCTCTTCAATAATCCAGAGACAGCTCTGCCCCATGAAGGGTCCGTGGAAAGAGAGAGAGCCACTAGAGTTTTTTATTCTTATATAGGGGACACACAAGGGAACATTCCATCCCCCAAAGGGCAAAGGGGTAGGATTACAAAGGAACAGGTGAGTGTAACTCAACCCCCGCAGGTGACACCTATACCTGGAGACACACCTTGCTACAAAATGTAGTCATTGGTCAGAGCCCAGGGAAATCAGGACGGGAAGGTGTCTGCATCCACGGCAGCTCCTGACATTACTGAGCACAGCGTTGTCCTAGCCTGGAAATTCCTTATTCACTTGTGCATGTGTGTGTTTTCCTTTGAGCTATTTATGGCGTGTGCCTTTGCCCTTTAAGAATCATCCCCTGGGCTGGGGATGTGGCTCAAGCGGTAGCGCACTCACCTGGCATGCGTGCGTCCCGGGTTCGATCCTCAGCACCACATACAAACAAAGATGTTGTGTCATACAAAGATGTTGTGTCCGCTGATAACTAATAAAATTAAATAAATATTAAAAAAAAAAAGAATCATCACTTGAGGGCTGGGGTTATGGCTCAAGTGGTAGCGAGCTCGCCTAGCATGCATGAGGCACTGGGTTCGATTCTTGGCAACACAGAAAAAATAAAACAGAGATATTGTGTCTACCTAAAACTAAAAAATAAATATTAAAAAAAAAGAACCATTACTTGATACTGGGAGTGATGCCTGGGGGTTGTTTTCTGAGAGGGAAATGAAAGGGCGGCACAGAAACCAGGCTTAAGTCACAAGCCCACGCGAGCAAGCCAAGAGGCAGCCTCTCTGCCTGCTCTGAGGGGAACGGCATGGAATCTATTAAGAGAGCAGGACCTCACCACTTTTGTCTGTCTCTGTTTGCAGCCTCTATGGCCTGATTGACTCCAAACATCTGAGGACAACAGCTATGCCCTGACACACTGTCTCAGGATGTGCCTCTAGTCTGACTGAAGCAGAATCTTTATCTGCTTTATTTTTATGTGGAGTACCAGGGGCCGAGCTAACAGAAAGCCACAGGCTTCAATGTGCCCCCTCTTAGTTGGGGTGTTTTCCCTGCTGATATGGTTTGGATACAGTCCGTTCCCACCAAAAATCATGTTGAAATTTCATTCCCCACATAGTGGTGTTGAGAGGTGGTAGGACCTTTATGAGACATTTAGGCTGGGTGGCCAGGTGGCACACGCCTGTGATCCCAGCAGCTCAGGAGGCTGAGGCAGGAGGATCGCGAGTTCAAAGCCAGCCTCAGCAAAGATGAGGCGCTAAGCAACTCAGTGAGACCCTGTCTCAAAGTAAAATACAAAATAGGGCTGGGGATGTGGCTCAGTGGGAGTGTCTCTGAGTTCAGTCTGGTACCTATGCCTTGCCCCCCGCAAAAAAAGAGAGACAATTAGGTTACAGGGGCTCCATTCTCAAGGGACTGGATTAGCTCCTGCTAGAGTGACCCCTGGTGTTTTGCTCATGGGCATGCACCTGCTCGTGTGACACCATCTGCCATGAGGCCTGCACCAGAAGCTTAGCAGATGCCAGAGTCATGCTCTTGGGCCTCCAGAACTATGAGCTAAATGAGCCTCTGTCTTTTTTAAAAAATAAATATCCCAACCTCAAGTATTTTGTTATAGCAATACAAAACGAATTGAGATAGCTCTTGACAACAGATATTTGTACCTGAATTACCTCCACAACGCTAACCAGATATTTTACTGGAGACATTTTCAGTATTGCAATGTAGTCAAGGACAAACTCCAAAGGCATGAATTGCTATTAATGTATAGAATCCTCTTCCAGACTTATTTTCTCTCTCTGCCCTCTCTTAATGTATATGCCTGGTACAGACAAATCATACCTATGAACGGTAAACTCAAATCTTTTCCAGATACCATAAGTATGATGTTAACAATGAGAAACAGATAAGAGAAGGCTTTCAAACCCTGAAGCTGCATTTCAGAAATAGTTACAGATAGAGATATAAGCTATTAGGCTTTTTCCCAAAAGAACATGAGTAGAATGAAAAATGTGTCTCAGTGTGGATGAAAGAAAAATAAGAAAGAGGGTTTATTATTTTTTTTAACCAGAGTATTTGGTATAATAAAGGGAAAAATTGAACTCTGAAAATATCCAAGTCTTTGACACTTATAAACCACCAGATTTATCACTTACATCACTTTGTTAGACCTCTTCATTTTTATAGCTAATAATAATTACAATAATAATAATAATAATAATAATAATATTATTATTATTATTATTATTATTATTGGTGCTATCTGGTACCAGGAACCATGCCCACCACTTAAACAGATAGCATTTCATCTTAGCCTCACAACAACCAATGAAAAGATAGTATTTACTCCAATTTGCAGAAGAGGAAGTTAAATCTCAGTTGGTTAGGTAATCCAGATCCAAGTTCAAGGCTAGGAGCCATGCAGTCAGGATGATTTGAATACAGGTTAGTTTAATATGAAGTCTGAACTCTTAAACTCTAATGATATTGCTGCTGGCTGTGAGTTTTCTTTTTTAGGCTCATGCCCACAATTTAACACAGTTATAGTACACTTGAGAAAGAACACTGGTATGTAAGTCAGCTTCCGTTACTGTAACGAAGACCTGAAATAATTGATTATAAAGAGAAAAGGTTTGTTTTGGCTCACAGTTTTGGAAGTTTCAGAAAAGTTCAGTCCGTGTTGCTTGGCCCCATTGCCTCTGGGCCTGTGGTGAGGCAGCACACCGTGGTGGGGGCATGTGGTGGAGCCAGCCGTTCACCTCACAGTGGGAAGCAGAGAGAGCATAGGGAAGCAGCCGGGGTCCTACTAGTCCCTTTGAGGGCACACCCGCAATGACCATTAGTTTCCAATAGGCCCTATCTCTTAAAAATTTCCACCACCTTCCAACAATGCCAAGGTGAGGACTAAGCCTTTCACACACAGGCATTTGGGAGACATTCCAGATTCAAACTATAGCAAGTGGGCTCGTGAAGACCCTAGAAAACAACAACAACAACAAAACAACCCTGAGAAGTGGAGGGGGTCCCCTGCCTGGGCTCTGTGGCCTGCAGGCTTCCAGCGGCTGTGCATCAGCATCCACATCAGCATCATAATGCTCTTGCTGTAACAAAAAAGTATAGCATCAAGGACTTTTAGAATAAACTGCATATTCCTCATTCACTGGAGCATCAGCCAACAGATCTCAATCGTTCTTTAGTCTATTCCAATACCAGATAGAACTCCACTGTCTAAGAATATGTTCCTTGGAAGTCTGAAGGCATTTCTCCCCTGGATGGCTAAGTGCTGCTGCTAGGAAGTAGGGTGCCACCGAGTTGCCAAGCCTTTGTGGGTGGACTTTTTATTTTCTCGGAAGCTTTGCTTTTAGGGACTTCTGTGTCTATGGTATTCTGAAATTACATAATTATGAGTCTTAATGAAGGTCTATTCTGCCTGGAGTCCTGGTGGATCCCCTCCACCTAAGAACTCATGTCCTTTGTCTTTGGGGATAGTCCCCAAATACTGAAGGATGTAATCTACTTACCATAAAGTCTACCCAACAAAGGACACATTTCAGTGGTTTTTGGTATACAGTTAAGAGTTGCTTAATGGACTAAGAATTTTGTCCTTAGGTGACCTCACCACTGTGTGAACTCCATAGACTGCCCTTAAACAAACCAAGACATCTACCAGGTCACTAGGCTATAATCTTAGGGGACCACTTGCATATACGGTCTGCCATGGACTGAAATATCATCACATCAAGTGCGACTGTATTTACAGGTGTGTGACCATTATCATGATGGAATTGTGGAACACCTCCTGCACCCCCAAACAATCCCCATACCTATCTGCAACCATTCCCTGTGTTCCCCACCAGCCTGCAGCAACCACCAATCTATTTTTCTTTAGATTCCTTTTTTCCTTTCTTTCTTGGCAGGACTCAAACTTGCCATCTTCCTCCTGTGTAGCTGGGTAGAATTATTTCTTCAACAACCCTCTATTTTCTTTGTTCTCTCTTTCTGGAATAGCTATTGTTCAGATACTGGATGCCCCTGATGGATGTTTTAGTTGTCTTATCTTTTCTCTCCTATTTCCATCTCTCTCCCTTTGTTCTGCTTTAAAGACAATTTCTCAATTTAAATTCCAAATCTTTTACTGAAAATGTCATTTCTCTCACAGTAGTTTTTAATTTTCAGGAGTTCTTTCTCTTTTGTACTCTGCTCTTTTTGTAACCTCCTGTTCTTTTTTCATGGATGTGATCCCTTCCTTTATCTCTGAAGATAGAGCTTTCTTGACATTTTCTTCTGCTCCTTGGGTCACTGCTTCCCTTTGAGTTCTTCCTTCCTTCTGTTTGTTTTGGTGTCTGATTTTCATAGTAGAGCTTCTTAATATTTGATGATGTTTGACTGTTGACTTACTCAGGAGTGAAGCACTCATATGTGTGTGTGTGTGTGTGTGTGTGTGTGTGTGTGTGAGAGAGAGAGAGAGAGAGAGAGAGAGGCTGGTGACTTCACCAGGGTGGGGGACCCTGGAGCATCCAAACTAATTGGTTGGAACCTTGTCATTCATATTTTCAAAAGATGTTTCTATTGTGCAGGGTACAGAACTTGGCTGGAGGGGGGGGCTGTCCCCTTCTCTGGAGCATCCTTAACTACCAAACAGAATATACATTTTTTTTTCCCCTGGAGCTCATCAGGTTCCTTAGAAGAGAATCTTTCAGTCTTCCAGCTCAGGGGCAGGTACCTGGCTACCAAGGTTCCAGGACCCTATTGGGAGAGGAGCCGAGGGTCTCTCTGGTCAGTCCCCAGACATACAGGTACTCATGTAGTAGTTCCTGCTCTCTGTATTAAAGGTGCACCTTGTGGCTCAAGCGGTAGCGTGCTCGCCTGGCATGCGTGCGGCCCGGGTTCAATCCTCAGCATCACATACAAGCAAAGATGTTGTGTCCCCCGAAAACTAAAAAAAATAAATATTAAAAAAAATTCTCTCTCTCAAAAAAAAAAAAAAGGTGCACCTTACCTTATCTTGCCCCAGGATTAGCAGCAGCAGCAGCATCTGAAAATCTGTTAGAACTGCAACTTCTCAGGCTCTACCTGGGACCTGAAGCTCTGAGGCCAAGCGTAGCCATCAGTGGTGTGTGAACAAGCCCTCCCAGGGATTTGGATGCTTGCTCACATTTGGGGATGCCTTCTCCAGCCTTTGGTTGGGAAGTGGGGAGAACAGTGGGGAGGAGGTAAGGTAAGTCACGTGAACAGTCAGGTGTAAATCCTTCCATTTCCAGCCTCGCCCGCACACTGTCCACCTTCAGAAGTCCCCGGGGACCCCAATCTTCATCAGATTTTATACTAGACAGCGATGGCTCGGTGCCTCTCTCCAGTGTCCGATTTTTCTTTCTCTGGTCTCAGACAGTTTCAGCTCTTTCTCCTTCTTTCCAGTTCCAAGATTTTATTGTTCTAAGATTTTATTGTTCTCGTCTCCTTTGCGGTTCTCTTTATTCTTGCAGTTCGTGTCTCTTTTAGTCCCTTTGCTGCCATTTAAAGTGAGGTTGTAGGAGGATATTAATCCACCAGGTTTTACTAGAGCCTCATGATATAGATTAAGTGAGTAAAGAATGCTGCAGCAAAAAAACATCTATTTCTGTGTATAACAAAGAAAGAACAAAATCACAATATGAGTTTGTGTGTTTATACATGCTCGTACATGTATATTAACACAGACGGGTGGATTTACATCCAACTGTTCATGTGACTTACCTTAGGTCTCTGAGGAGACGTGCAGGAGAGAGGGTGGGGAGGGGAGGGGAAGGGTTATCATTTTTAAAATGTATTTGCCTCTGAATTATTTACAAAGAGCAAGTATTACTTGCATAATTCAAAATATCAAAAATATACATGCTTTGCAAAAACTGATATTTATTTTTTAGTGTATCATAATACATAACAGTGGGATTCATTTCCACATATTCATAAATGCAGATGACATACTTTTCTCCATTTCAATACCCAGAACCACCCCAGCCCTCTCTTCTCCTCCCTCCCCTATACCCTTTCCTCTACTCTGTTGGTCTTCCTTCTATTTATATATTAATTTAAAAAACATTTTTAGCTGTAGATGGACACAAAACCTTTGTTTATTTAGTTTTATGTGGTGCTGGAGAATGAACCCAGTGCCTCACACGTGTTAGGCAAGCGCTCTACCACTGAGCCACAACCCCAGCCCCTATATATTAATTTTAATTGATATACAAAAGTGGAGTGCACTGTGGTATAGTCAGACATGAACCTAGTCGATTCATTTGGCTGATTGCATTCCCTCCCCTCTTCCTTCCCCCTTGGTCCCACTCTTCTCCTCCACTGATGTCCCTTCTTATATAAAACCGACATTTTCCAAATTCACACAGCAACCTGTGTGACCCGCTCAGAAGCTGGCAGGTCTGGGCTTCAGGGAAGGAATATCCCTAACATCCAGATGGTGTCTTGCATGTGGGCTGGGCCAGCACAATCTGAATAGTCAAGTGTTTTTATCTTTATATCTGTACATTCTAAGTGAGGGCTCTCAGGCTTGGCCTCATTTTAGACTTATCTGAAATACTTACGAAATGCCTCATCGTCCCCCCCTTCAGACCAGTTAAACCCCTAGGTGGCTCTAATGGATAGGCAGGGTAGGCGTTCATTTAGGTAGACGTAGATTTTAATCAAGTTTTAAAAGTCGGTTAAACCATCTCTCTGGTGGGGCTCAGATCTTACAAAAAGGTTGCTTTACTGGAATTTAAAAATTCTTCAACTTTCTTACATCACATAGCACAATACTACAAGATTTTGGTCTCGGTCTTAAAAAAAATTAGCCAGTTTTGGCTTTGCTAGAACCCCAACAATGAGCTCCATCCACATAGATCTCATGGCATTCTCCAGCTAGATGCTCCCTCATGGGCCTTAAAGATCAGGCAAGTTTTCATTTTACAGACAAGGAAATGTTACCCAGAAGGATTCATTCACAGATTTACCTCATTGAGGGTAGGTGGGGAGGGAAGACAGAGAAAGAGAGGGAACGCGTGTGGGTGGGGAAAGGAGGAAGGGAGGGAAGAAAAGAAGGGAGAGGAGAGAGGGGGCGGGGAGAGAAAGTGCTCTAAAAGATCTCTGTTATTTTATAGGTTTAAGTAACTGGTTTATTTTGTTATGTCAAGAAGGTTCCCTAAGGATCACTTGTACTTATCCTTGAAAAAAACCCGTCAAGGTCCAAATAAATTCTTGAGAATGGCTCATCTGTTCTTCCTTTTGGATTTATACTAACGCAGGTCCTGTCCTTGGCCTCTTGCAAAAAGCAAAGAATAATTTAAAAAAAAAATTCCATATCTTTATCCAATGTGCTTCTCTAGGATGGACTGTTTTCATCTTTGCAGTTTTATTGAAAGTGTTTTGCTTCAGAAAGAAATCCTCTTGGCTTAACCTGAAATGTTCCAGAACAAACGGAGCTGCGTGAGCACAGCCTTGGACGACTGGGTTTACACGCTGGAGAGCCAGGGAAGGCTGGGCCATTGTGCTCTTCTGACTGCGGTTGAAGTGAGTGGATGAGTGTTTCAGAGCAGAAAATAGTTGGTTCATGTCATTCACCTGGATTCCAAGTTCAGGGGGCAGGAAGAAAATGAACGCTTATTGGATGAAAATGTGTTGTTGGGTTTTCTTGTATTAAAATCACATCTCCACACTGGCCCATTACAAATGTCCTCTCTTGGGTACCTTATCTAACATGCCGTTATGACTTCCCAGGTGTATCTATTAGCCTGTTTGTTTGGTTAAACCATTTACATATGTTGGATTGACATATTCCCATACAGACAGAAGTGTACATTGTCTCGGGGACCATCATTTCTTCCTGTCACATCACATGGAGAGATATTTATATATAACTCTGTTGGCTCACCAGAAGTCCTTGATGCCTTATATTCTAGCTACCAGTTATGGCTTTGAAAAATGTCAGATTGGTTAGTATATAATTTATTTTAATACAAAATTTACATACAATAAATCCTACCTGTTTTAAGAGTACAATTCCATTATTGTTAGTAAATATACAGAGTTGTGCAATCATCAACACAATCCAGTTTTAGAATATTCCCATCATCCCCAAAAGAGCCCTATATGTTAATTTGTAGTTAATCCCTATTCCCAGCTAAACTCCAGGTAACTAATAATCTACTTTCTGTAGATTATTATGCCTTTTATGGACATTTCATATAAATGAAATCATCTGTTCGACAGGTTTCTTTAACTTAACACAGGTTTTTTGGTTTCATGCAGGTTGTAACATATAGGTTTTTTAGGTTCATCCAGGTTGTAGCATATGCTGGCAGTTCATTCCTCTTCGTTGCTTAGTACTACTCCCTTGTATGGACAGTTTACATTTTGTTTATCTATTCACCAGTTGATGGACATTTGGTCTGTTTTCACTTTTTGGCTATTATAAATAATGCATGTAGGTTTTATGTGAACACTGTTTTCATTTGTGTTGGCACCTAAGAGTAGGATTGCTGGGTCATATGACAAGTGTATGTTAAATTCTGTAAGTAGCCACCAAACAGTGACTGTATAATTTTGCATTCCTGCCAGCAATTTAGGAGGGCTCCAGTTGCTCTCAGCATTTTAAGTTGTTTTTTTGTTGTTGTGGTGGTGCTGGGGATTGAACCCAGGGCCTCATACATAGGAGGCAAGCACTCTACCAACTGAGTTATATCCCCAGCCCCTTAAGTATTTTTTTATTTGAGCTATTCCAGTGGGTATGTGGTGGTTCTGATGTGCATTGTTGAGTATTGTTTCACGTACTTACTAGCCATTTGTATGTCTTTTTTCTTTCTGGTGTATTTTTTCCACAGTTTTTTTTCTTCTTTTTATTTTTTTTAATTTTTTAAAAATTTTTATTGTTGGTTGTTCAAAACATTACATAGTTCTTGATATATCATATTTCACACTTTGATTCAAGTGGGTTATGAACTCCCATTTTTACCCCGTATACAGATTGCAGAATCACATCAGTTACACATCCATTGATTTACATATTGCCATAATAGTGTCTGTTGTATTCTGCTGCCTTTCCTATCCTCTACTATCCCCCCTCCCCTCCCCTCCCCTCTTCTCTCTCTACCCCCTCTACTATCATTCATTTCTCCCCCTTGTATTCTTTTTCCCTTTCCCCTCACTTCCTCTTGTATGTAATTTTGTATAATTTTTCCACATTTTTATTGGTGCATTATAATTGTACATAATGATGGCATTGGATGTTACATATTTGTACACACGATATACATAACTATATTTTGGACAGTATCACTCCCCAACACTCTCTGGCTCTCTCCAGCCCTCTATCTTGGGTCCCTTCCTCTGCTGATCTCCCTTTGATTTTCATGAGATCCCTGCCACCCTATACCTTTCTTTTTTTCTCTCTCTCTAGCTCCCACATAGGAGAGAAAACATACCACCCTTGTCCTTCTGAGTTTGGCTTATTTCACTTAACATAATAGTCTCTAGTTCCATCCATTTTCCTGCACCATTTGTACATATTTAGCAATTACTTTTCTTTCTTTCTCTTCTTCTCTCTCCTTTTTTTTTTTTTTTAATCCCCTAGTCCTGGGCGTTGAATCCAGGGCCTCGCACATGCTAGGCAAGCACTTTACCACTGAGCTACATTCCCAGCCTTTTACAAAATTTTTAGTTTGAGAAATGGTCTACATTGTCCAGGCTGGCCTCAAATGTTCAATCCTCTTGCCTCAGCCTCCCCTTGTAGCTGGGATTACAGGTGTGCACCACTGCATATGACTCTATTTTTCTAATTTCCATGAAGCTTTATTGTGTGTAATGGGCCTAAACTTCACATATTTCAAGTGTTCAACTTGGTTTTTACATGTGTATAACCCATGAAACCCTCACCACAATCATGATAACGAATATATCCATCATTCTCAGAAGTTTCCTTACAGCCATCTGTAATCCCCCAGCCCCCTTCCATCCTCCATTCCCTGATGATCTGCTTCCTGTCACTCTAGATTAATTTCACACTTTGAGAATTTTATGTAAATGGAATCATGAGTATTACTCTTCTTTTTCCTAGATCCTTTCAGCCATACTGATTTTGAAATTCATCCATGAATTTAATGATTGATCATTCATTCATTCATCTTATTGCTAAGTATTTACCTCAATTTATTTATCCACTCACTTACTGGTGAGTACTGGGTTGTTTACACTTTCTGGCTATTACAAACAAGGCTGCTATAAACATTTGTGTACAAGTCTTTGTATGAACATAGCTTTCATTTCTCCTGGGTCAATGCCTTGGAACTGAGTGGCTGGATTATAAGTTAGGCCTATGTTTAACATCTTCAGAGACAGCCAAACTCTTTTCCACAGTGGTCATACTGTATTCAGGTTGTTCTACATCCATGATACACTCATACCATTCTTCTGTATAGCTCCATATTTCCATCTGGTATAATTTTTCTAATGTCTGAAGATAATTTCCTTTAATATGTGCTGTGGACCTGCCAGGGATATATATATATATATATATATATATATATATATATATATATATATATATGGCATTTTGAATGTCTTTATTTTACTTTCAGTTTTGGAAGGTATTTCCCCAGGGTCATAGGATTTTACATTGACATATTTAGTCCTTTTTTCCTGACTTACACTGTTTCCAACTGGAACTCTGCTATCATTCTGACCTGTGTTCCTCTGCACATAGTATCTCTTTCTCTCTTCTCCCCACCTGCCCGGGATGCTTTTAAGATTTTCCTCTTTATCTCTAGGTTTTAAGAAATTTGAGTATGATGTGAATCGGTGTAGTTCTCTTCATGTTTATTGTTTGGAATACACTGAGCTTCTTGGCTCTATGAATTTATAGTTTTGTTCAATTTTGGAAATTTGAGGCCATTTTTTTCTTCAAACTTTTTTTCCTGTTCCATCTCTCCCCTCCAATTCAAGGACTCCAATTATCTTACAATAGCTTATTTGAGATTACCCAAAATAAAAACAACTGTAGCCCACAGGTGAGACAGAGAGAAGATAATTCACCTGGTCTTCGGGACAGCCTTGCAGAAGAGCAAGGAGGAAGAAATGGTCAAGGTGAGAGACTGAGAACAGGGTGGATGAACAGTCAGAAGTTCTGTGTTCAAATTGTACCCAAATCAACTATTTGATCTCAGGTCCAGACTTTTATCTTTCTGGATCTCAGTATTCTCCATTGTAAAATCTGGGAGTTGTTCCAAATGATACCCAAGGTTCCCTCCAACTTACTTTGTTAAATTTTTTTTTTTTTTTTTTTTTGGTTCTGGGTACATTTTGGTGGTGGTAAAGGGAAAGAAAGAGCTGCAATGTAATATCCTCACAGCCTCCTGAAATCTATTCATCTTCTCTTTTTTTAATATAACTAGTTACAATGAGAGTCAGGAAACTAGGTTGTCAGGACCAATCCTCTCACTGAAAACAAAAGCTGGATTTAAAAAAAATCCTTTAAGGCATTTAAAGAGCCTGGAAAGATAGTAAGAAACTACAAACCAGATAGAATGTGAAAGCCACATTGGCTCATCCAAGGGAGTTGATTTTTTATTGGCTTAAGTCCCTAAAGATGAGGAGTTTCATAATTTCTCTTCATCCAGTGGAGGGGATAATGACATAGAGAACTAGATTCATTTCCACAATGAATTTCATGTTCAGTATTGGTTGTGTCCAAGGATTAGAATGCTCTGTCTGAATTAAAGCTGTCATCATATAATAAGGTTCAAGCTGAGCTTTTAAATCATTAAACCATTTGACATGACCTCCAAGATATTATTTTACAACCAGAAATTCTTAAACCATATTCCCTAGTCTTTCTGAAGGTATAAAAAAAAAAAGTGACATCTCACTGGGCCCAGCTTTCCCCTTGTCCCACCACCTATGTTCCTGGTTTCTTTTCATTTCTTCCAACAATAAGGTATTTTGTGAAATTGAGTTACAATATCATTCTTTTCCAGTTTGTCAGCTCAGATACTAATCACAGAGCAGGTCAATGTGCTAGCTTTTGTCAAAGCCATTTCTGTTTTAGATTTGTCAAAATCGTCCTCTAAAGGCATGTGCTTACACTGATGAGCCAAGATTCAACGAAACTTCAATGGGGTCACTTCTAATCTGGCCAAAGAGGACAAACAAGCTCTTTGTGTCTTACAGTTACCAATATTGGCCCACAAGTTTGGGAGGATCATAGAAAAAACTCCTGGTCAACCCAGGACAGCCCCAAGATTCCCCAAGGAAACTATCACAGCTCTCGAATTATGGCAACCAGGACATGAGCAACACTGCAGGCGTGTGGACGTCCTAACTCTTGCTTTGTATTTTCCATATGAAGCGTTTGTGACTCCATGGCTTGGGGGGTGACTGAGGTTCCATGAGAATGACACACATATGGTCTGCTATGATATACAGAGGACAGCTGAGGTGGACTCCAGTGGAGAAGTCTCTTGGGGGTTATTCTGTCAAAGGTCGCCCTTTTAAGGTTTCAATTCTCGGGGAGAGGCCATTCCCCCATCCTTTAATTCCTCAAAAGACAGTTGATGCTGGAAGGCTTTTGTTTCTGTTGCTTTTTCCTAGACATAGGCATTCCCAGTGCATAATTAAAATTGCAATATAGTATTCTTGCCTGTAATTTTCAGACACAATTAGGCTATCAAGCAACCTTCTGGATCAAGAAGTTAGTTCTCCTCATGGGAGTAATATTTTGTGAAGCATATGGCCCCCACGCACAACAACACACCTTTTATAACAAATATTTGAGTACTTAACAATATGCCAGGCACTAATCCAGTGCAGGAGACACCGAAGCACACAGAAACAAAGTGTCCTTTATCATTACCAGTTGAGTATTTCTTGACCAGTTGACTCGATTACTGGAACCTCCCTCAAGATCTGAAGTACTGTGAATTGCATTTAAATACTACTTTGAAGATTAAGGTTGACTTCAATGGCAAAGGAGATGACAATCTCTCCACCTTACTACTCACCCATCACTGCCCCCAGCAAAACACACACACACACACACACACACACACACACCAATCTTTATACCCCCTGGCTTTGGTGGTTTTCAAACCAGTACTCATGGTACCATTTATTGGTTTAAAGATAAAGATTAAACATCAAAACATCAGCTGCAGTTTCAAGTCACATACTTAGTGCATATTTATTTTGTTATGAGGATTTAGAAATTCAGAGGATTCTTTTTAGAGCCAGGATGGAAAAGAAAAAATTGAAATACAATAAAAAGAATGAAGTCTAAGCTTTGACCTAAAATATCACACATTGACTCAGATTCTTTTTGCTTTCATATGCCATGAGGATTTTTTTTTTTTTTTTTGGCATTAAATTGACCTTATCTGTCAAACCCAAAGACTCAAGGCTGCAATACAGCATTAAGCCTTTGTTCTCAACCCTTTTACTACCTTATGTAGTTTGTAGGAAGCTAGACTTTAAAACAATCATAATACAGTATCTGTTTCCACAAAAGATAGGATTCTTTGGGTTCTGAAGTTAAATGAAGATTGTTTAGTTCATTCTTGTAAAAGAGGAAAAAATATCTTATTTAGAGAATTGATTTATTTAGGGCAGCCCAAATTTAAGGGAAATGCCCTCCACCCCCTTTCAGCTCAGATGGGCTGTTCATTAGCTGGACTGAATCACAGAGAAAAAGAAGAAAGAGTCTAGACAGAAAATGCTGCTATCTCTGCCACAAAAGCAGCCACGTACATGAAGGGTTTAATTCACTTCATGTGGTCTGGGGCTCAGCTGAGATGGCAACGGGACATCTGGAACACAGATGAACCTATTTTTCTGATGGAGGCTGGTAATGGTACAATTCCTCTCTGATTAGCAATCTAAAATATGCAGCCTCTTTGCACCTTTATCCAGCTAGGAAAAAGCTGTCTCGGGGATGAATATCAGGATTCTAGGCAGAATAAATGATTCAGGTGAGATGAAAGGGCCAATAAAAATTTTAGTTCAAAGCCCAAGGCTGCACTGAACCTATTCTGTTGAGAATCAACATCATTGGAGAACTAGTTTTGACTCTGACCCTCTAATTGCAATTGCTGTGTGGACTCAGAACCTTTGATAGCGCTGGGAGAGAGGTCTGTTCTTTTATAATTTCAACTTAACCCCCACCAAGTGGTGTTGCAAAGCCTGCAGAAAAAAAAAAACTAACCCCTACCACCATCATTTCTGTGACACTTCCATCTGGGCACCCCAGATAGGCAATTTCAGAATCTGGAACGTGTAGACACTTCAGACAACAATTCCTACTTTCCTTTGCTCAATTAAAAACTGAATATTGTTACTACTCACTTTGTTTATTCTTACAAGTAGCTATTCTGGTCATCTGGCCAAAATAATGCCCTTGTCCTTCACTGTAGATGACAGATGAGTGATAACTATTACAAATGAGATAAATTTATCTTAAGGTATCCTTGGAAACAGCAAACAGATCTGGAACAGAGGACCACATGTCTCAGAGATTATTAACTACTTATTTTATTTTTCTCTATGACTTCAATCTTCCTGTCTTTCACCCTCTCTTCTGATACTCCCTCTCCTTCACGTTATCCTTTTCAAGGGCTAATCTTATTCCCAACCTCTCATGAAAATATCTCCTTTCATTCTAACACAAAGACTTTCTTCCTACAGAGTCACAGAATGGATTATATGGTGAGCAAAACCCTTTTTCTCTTTCCTACAACTATGATTGTACACAAAGACATCCAACAGATATTTAAGGAAAGAAGGAAGTACAACAGACCTAGATATGGCCATTAAGGAGCTCGTGGTCCAATAAAAAATGATTACAGTATAGGGCTGAATGTAGGAAGAGAAAGGGTATTCAATAACCTACCATTCTCTACAGAGTCATTTCAGACCGAGTCAAATCCGGGCGTAATTTCTAGAGAAGGTAATAGGTAGGCAGAGTCTTAAAGCATGAATGGGTTTTGTGATTCTAGAAATGGCAGGAAGTTCATTCCAGATGTAGGAGATAAGCTGAGCCCCAAATCTAGAGACTGAAAAGCAGGTGAAAAAAGCATCAAACAGTTTACTTTGAAGTCAAGTTTTACAGTAGAAAATGGGTTCGAATAGGAAGGTAGGAGGGGCAAATGATGAAGACTAAAGATTTTACAAATTTGTACAGGGAGATACTGGAGGTTTCTGAGTAGGGGAGTTCACTGCTTTAGTGGGGTCCTTCAGGAACCTCGATCTGGCAATAGAACGTAAGCTGACACAGAGATGGTAGGGCTGGAAAGCTCAGTTAGGAGGCAACCATACAGTGTTGAACAAAACTCACGAGGCTGTAGCAGTGAGAAGAGAGCTGACATATTGTAAAAGTAGACATAGAACTCAGGAACTGGCTAGAATTTGAATAGACCCAAGGGTAGAGAAAGAGATACAAATGAATCCAAAGTTTTGAATCTGGATGATGCAGAAATAATGACATCAGAAATAGGGAACACAGGAGAAAGAGAAGAGGCATGAGGAAGAGAATGACGACTTTAGTGAAGGACACGGGGAGTTAAAAGTGAAGGCAGTGAATCCGTGAGATGTCCAACATGCAGATGATTTTCTTTTTTATCTTCTGGAGCTGAATATAGATCAGGAATGTCACTAACAACACTTAAAAGAACTATTAAGATAGATAGTATAGAAAAAGGAGAGAGGTATGGACCACTCAGCTTTGGACATATATACTGAGGACAAGATAGTGAAAGAGGATGTAGAGAAGAAAGTAGGGAAGGATAGAATGAAGGAAGAAAGGAGAGAGGAAAGGAAGAAGGGAGGGAGGGAAGGAAGAAAGGAGGACAGGAAGGCAAGTCAGCCCAGAACACAGGAAGAAAATCAGAAGAATTCAACATCACAGAAATCAACAATGGGAATCTTTACTTTAAAAAAAAGGAATTAACCAACAATATTGATGACTTCGATAAGTTCCAGAAGAACGATAAGAAAGGGCCATTGGACTCAATGGCAAATTGTTAATTTTTAGGGAAGACCTGTTTCAATGGTTTGATGTACAAGTTACAGAATGGTATAGAGAAAAGACCCTGGGGACCAGAGGGCCTTGGACCTGCTGTTAATCACTATATGACATTTTCATCTTTCTTAAACTGTTTCCAAATCTTCAAATTTCCATAAAATCTTTTCCAACTCTCACTTTCAAAGATTCATGCAAGCTACTTGTGTGCCTAAATCATGTGGAGATACTGATCTACAAATCTTTATAAGAATTAGGCCAATTTTGCAATTCATTGTAGAAGTGAGATGGTGTTTTAATGTTTCCTAATATGGGGGAAATTAAAGACTACATTCTTACAAGTCCTCAAAGCAAACCAAGTTCATAAAGTTCCTTTCTTTGGCTTCCTTCCATCCCTGGTCTTCTATCCTTTACATTAAAAAGCTGAGCTAAGTTATTATCCCTGTTTTATCTAGTGATGGATTACATTGCTTGAAACCAGAGGACGCCATCAAGACTTTTTGAATTTGTTGAGGTCAGTTGAGTAATATTAATAACCAAATCCCCAAAATCATACCTTGCCAACCACATGTGATCATACCCTGTGCAGGAAACTCCCCAAAACTCAAAGTCTCATCTCACAAGTCCCCAGGTTAAATCAGAAATATATTATTCAAGAAGAACCCGATATGCTGAAGAAAGAAAACTTATTTTATCTGGGGGGCATATGTCTATTAGATCTCACAGAAACACAAAATCAGAATTATTAAAAATGTTAAATATTGCAAATATTTTCGATGGGTCCTGGGATACAGTTTAGTGTTCTACTCTGTTAGAGTAAATGTGAAATTGTTCACTTTGAGTGAATTCTCTGATTAGAGTTCAATAATACCATGCTTTATCTTTTAAAAAATCCTACAGAGTAGGATCCCTTTCTCTTGTTGAGACACTAGTAAATTTTCCTGAAGTTCTCATGACCTGTCATTCCTCCAAGGAGGCTGGCCTATTCTCAGAATTCTTGCCTTATTTGGTCATAAAGTATACTATAGAAAATAAATGAAAACTTTAACTTTGTTCCTAATAGAAATTATATAATTCAAGCCTGGCCTCGGTGGAGAAAAGGGGGGAAGGGGGGTCATTAGTGTCTACCATGCACCTGCTATTAAGCTAAATGCTCACATATGTTACCTCACTCAAGCCTGGCAACAATAATTGACAGTAAATTTAGCTTCAATTTTAGAGATGAGAAAACTGAGGCTCAGAGAGGTTCTGTCAAGGTCAAATGGCAAGTTATAAAACCAGGACTGAACAAGAGCCTGTCTGACTCCAAAGTTAAAGCTCTTTTCACTCTCCCAGGCAATTCAGTTTAGTGAAAAATCCACTCTTGAAAGGATCTGAGCATTTTATACATAAAAAAGGGTTAGTCAGGATCTTCTGGGGCCTCCAAATTCTGTGGTATCTCCACTGAATCCTACACACACACTCCCCATTCTTATTTCCCCCTTCTGACTGAAATTCAGCACCGAGGACAGTTCCTGAGTCATGTTTGCAGGAAGCTGTCCTTGGATTCTGTTATTGAGCTCACACCCCCATCCTTGACTTCCCAAGTGGCACCAAGAAATAGAGGAGGAAATGTAAAAGAGTATATGATGGGATCCTCTGACACCATGGTGGAAATTAGCACATTTCCCAGAAGACCAAGATAAAAATGCATGTGAGAAGAATGAGGGAGCCAAACAGATGGGGCAATAAAATGGAGGCGGAATGAGCTCATCAGGATTCCCAGCACATGGTGTAAGTCCATCCTGGGCTCTCAGCTGACCTGGGACCAGCAGACATAGTGAATGAGTGGGTGGTTACTAGGCTGCAGCATCAGTTACACTAAGAGATTAGGTGGCGCTGATTCACTGCTGCAGATCTGCACGACTTTTCAAGTGGAGGCAAATCTGTGGGCCCTGGTCTCTGCCACTCACACAGCCATTCTCCTGGGTAGTCTGAGTCATACATGCAGGATCATACAGGTAGATAAGATGGCTGTGCTGTGAGTGAATCAAGGATAAGCATCCATGTTGCTGAGAGCAGGTTTCAACCACAGCTACATCATCTGCTTGTGTGAAGGTTTTCTTGCTGTAGTACACAACCCGCCTGTCTTTCCAGACTCACCATTGGCTACAGGTAGTTCATAACACAAACAGAAAACTGAAATGGTTGCCACACCAAACAACAATTCCTTCTTTCTCAAAATACCAAGCCCTTGAATAGAGCCAGAAGGACCACTAGAGAGTCTAGCCTAATTCCCTTTCTCTTATATGCAAGGAAACTGAAGACCAGAGAGGAGAAATGGCTTGCCCAACACCACTTAGTGGCTAGTGACAGTTGGTATGAGGACTCGAACTCCTCATTCCTAAACCAGCAGATTTCCCACTGCAACAGGAAGACAAAATAAAGCCCTAAATAGCATATACCCTGCAAACTAAACCCTCTAATTATACTGCCTCCAGAGAGAATAACATCTCCAATGCCTGGGTCTTTCCATCTGGGATTTGGCAATTTCACTGATCACTTCTACTGGAATCTCTTTTAAGAAATTTAGGAGTAATTATTTTGGGATATATGCTATTTTTATGTCTTCTTGTACACTGCCTTCTTTGTTCAGGAGGAAATTAGAATTCTAGAAATACACTTGGTTTTATTTAATTATTAGAAGAACAAACCTCTATGCAAGTAGTGGCAAATATGAATTATCAGTCTGTGTCAAGAAGGGATATACGGAGCAATACAGGAAATATAATAATCTATTGTCACATCCAATTAAGATCTACCTAGGTCTATGAGTAAAAGAATATCAAATCTATGAGTGAAAAATTTAAAAGTCAAATTTATCTAGAGAATTCTGAACATGTCTGGATTTGGTGCCTTGTGGGGTCATCTAAAATATAACATTTCGAAAAGTGCTTTGAAACCTCACTGCCTTCATTATTGCCATTTGTGCATAAGTGGGCTTATTTGAACTTTCTGAGTTTTCAACGAGCTGAAGTAAGGATGCAGGAAGAATGAGTCTACTCAAGGTTATATATTCAAGGTCAAACTGACACTTCCTGATGATGCCGACCAACAAAGATATTAGCCCATTACTCATCACCCGCCATTTTCCACCCCATACCTTTCCCACTGATGGTTATTCTTACCTGAATCATTTACTTCCATTGTCCTCTGCTTTGGATAGTGGCTAGACCAAGTTTCCTGTCTCTTAATGTTTATCCTTGAAGAGCTTCTCATGAATAGAACTTTTCTTACAATTTAGCAACATTGTCCTTGAAAACCCCACAACTATTTACATAACAGAAGCTATTGTTTGAAGTGCAAAGCAGGTCAGAATTTGGTTTCTAGAGATTAATCACTGCAGTCTATTTTATATTATCATAATAATTTCATTTATTTTGATACAATTTGTTTTCAGAATCAACCTCTGCTTCTGTGCACAAGTGACAAATCCATTTGTTTCTGGTAGAATGGATAATGTGATTAATGACCTTGCAACAAGATTTCTTAAAAAACAGAGAGGAAAAAAAATAAAGATTTCCATTTTTAATGCACAGTAACTCAGCTCAGTCTGTAGCTGTGCATCAAAATCGCTCTGAACTTGTTTTTATGAGCCATCGATAAATTCTGAAACAAATTTGCTCCTCCCTTTGGGGGTTTTCTGTACATTATCTGTTCTCTCCAAGAAACAGGACAGCGGTCTCAAATTGGGAAAGTGGACACTGTGCCCACCCCTCCTCATTTACAAGGACGTGGCGCTGTTTTACGACGTGGCGCCATCGCGATGACTCCATCCTGATGGTCCTCAAGCTCGGGTCTTGCTGAATAAGGTCACTGCCTACAACTAGGCTGTCGCTGGACACGCACAGGAGAGCTCTTGGGTGGCCTCGTGACTCTGGCCCCCTCGTTTGCGCGGAGTCCCCTCCGTCCAGCCGACACCTGGCACCTGCGGATCTGAGAATTCCCTCGAGTCTGCGGGATTGGGGGAGGACGCGCGTCCGCGTGGGCGGCCAGGCTCCAGCGCGCCCGGGCTCCTCCTCGGGAAGCGGGACACCGCCCCCCCCCCCCGGGCTTCCCGCGCCGCGCCGGAAGCCCGCAGCCACCGTGGGCGCCGGGGGCTCCCGGCTTCTCCTCAGCCCGTGAGGCCCGCGTCCTCGGGCGGGCCCCAGGGGCGCCTGGGCACTACGGGCGGCCGCTCCCCAGGACACCATGGCCGTTTTGGCTCTCACTGCTCCCTTCCTGGGGTCCCCGGGACGCCGCGCTAGCGCCTTGGGCTCCGGCCCACGCGCCCTGCCCGGCGCCCCGCGCGGTGACAAGCGCCCCCGCCCCGCCCCCCGCGTGACGCGCAACCAGCCGAGCCAATCAGAGCCCGCGGCGCGCGCCCCACGCGCCAGTACCCCCCCCTCCCAACTTAAGAAAGGGCGCGCAGGCCGGGCCGGGCCAGAGCGCCGTGCCGGGAGGAGAGCGCTGTAGTGCGACGGCAGGTGGCGCGGGTCCCGCGGCCCACGCGGCCCCTCGAGCGAAGAGCTCGAACGCACCAGCGGCGAAGGCGCCTCCTGCCTCGCGCCCCGACGGCGACCGTCCACCTGCAGATGCTGAGGTGAGCGCGGCGGCGGAACGATGTGGGCGCTTCTGGTCGCCGGCGTGGCGCTCGCTTTGGTCGCCGGGGCCCAGGACAGCCCGGCGCCCGGCAGTCGCTTCGTGTGCACGGCGCTACCACCGGAGGCGGCGCGCGCCGGCTGCCAGCTGCCCGCGATGCCCATGCAGGGCGGCGCGCTGAGCCCCGAAGAGGAGCTGCGGGCCGCTGTGCTGCAGCTGCGTGAGACCGTCGTGCAGCAGAAGGAGACCTTGGGTGCGCAGCGCGAGGCCATTCGTGAGCTCACGGGCAAGCTGGCGCGCTGCGAGGGGCTGGCGGGCGGCAAGGCGCGGGGCACGGCCACGGGCAAGGACACCATGGGCGACCTGCCGAGGGACCCGGGTCACGTCGTGGAACAGCTCAGCCGCTCGCTGCAGACCCTCAAGGACCGCCTGGAGAGCCTCGAGGTAGTGGCGTGCGCGGGGTATCTAGGGGGTGACGCCCTCGGGTCGTGGGATGGAGGTTATGCTAGAGATCCGTACATGGTCTTGTCTGATGTGCACTTATCCTTGGGGTGAGCTGAGTTTGGGGGTGCAGGCAGAGGGTCTCGGACCTGCCCTGGACCTTAGCGTCGCACCCCTTCCTCCCGCCCACCCCCATCTCCTTGTTGGAAAGGGCTGAAATCCCCCAACTTTGCGCGCCTGGACTGCCCGCTGAGCCCACTGTGAACTTCCCAAGATCCTAGCTAGCTAACCCCGACCATCAAGACTGGAGCGAAATATCTGGGACCGGATATCCTCTTAACTCTCCCTGCTAAATCCAAATCTCTGAGCCGGGTGTGCTCCCGATGGTTGTGTTCAGTGCTGTGAGGCTGCATCAGGAGGTCAACTGCCCTGGGCATGTGCTGTTTGCTTTTATAAATAGGGTCGGACTGAACCAGAGAAGGGGCAGGGACTCGTTGAGAAGAGAGTGCAGGGAGGCCACCAGCGACTTAAGAATTAGCATCAGAGCAAACATCTTAACTTCAAAGATGCCTCTGACTACTAAGTTGGACCATTATAAGGTGCCCTTCAGGATAGCTTTGGGGGAAGGGGACCTTATTCTCTTGGCTCTTCTTGAAAGATGTGTGCAGTTTGGAACTTTGAGAGAGAAATCATCAATTAATTTTTCTTTACACTCTACTTAAGAAGTGTGGACATAGCTGTTAATAGCATTCATCAACATACCTATTAGCAAAAGTAGGTTTTAAATTACAGGTGGTAATTATTGCTAAATTATTGGAGGGTTTCTTTTGGCATGACAGCTAAATACAGTATTTCCAGCATCTGTACCTCTTATTAGTCATTGTGATTACTAACAGCTAACATTTCTTGAGGACTAAATATAAGTCAAGCATATTACTTAATTTTAACCCTTGCAAGGAATGGCATGAGGCAGTTCTATTTTTTGCAGTTTACAGTTTCGAACACTTGGACGTAGGAAGGGGTAAAGAACTTGCCAAGGGCTCTTGGCTAAGGCAGCAGCAGGCTGCTTCCAGAGCCAGCATGGTGGCGGAGGTATAAGAGAAATAGGAAGTGAAGATTTAGAAACAGCATTAAAAAAATATTTCTGGAATTTAGAATAGTAACATTTTATGTCTGTCATTTTCCAGAATATCTCTGCAAGCCTAGGTGTTTACTTTGTACTGCTCTGAAACTTGGGGGATGCTTTCATTTCTAGATGCAAGCTCACTAGCTCTGAGTACCATTGATTAACGCTGTAAAACACAATCCTCTCTGTTTTGGTCTTTTTCTGAATTGCAGGTGGTTAAAATTTTTACTTTTTATTCAGAGGAGAAAAGCAGCTTTGAGAGGGGAAAATGGGATTTGCAAGTTTTAAATACTGCAGCAAAGTAATTCTGTCTGACTTTGAAATCCTTTCCTTTAAAAAAAAAAGCATCAGTGAAATGCTCCCTTTTGAGCCATTGGCATGATTTAATGCTGAGTTTTGGAAGCTTCTCCCTGTGTGGTCGGGCCATTGGAGCCACATGTCACAATTTCTATTCAGCTGACCTGAATGTCTCTCCCTCTTGTCCCCCTCTCTCTCGGCAACTAAAAGCTCCAGCTCCGCACGAACGTGTCAAATGCTGGGCTGCCTAGCGACTTTCGAGAGGTGCTACAGCGACGGCTGGGGGAGCTGGAGAGGCAGCTGCTGCGCAAGGTGGCAGAGCTCGAGGACGAGAAGTCCCTGCTCCACAATGAGACCTCCGCTCACCGGCAGAAGACAGAGAGCACCCTGAACGCACTGCTGCAGAGGGTGGCCGAGCTGGAACGAGGTACATGCTGTGCTTGTTTTATCTGAATGGCCTGATTTTCATCACTTGTGGTCAGACCCAAGGTTTTAGTTTATGGACAGCAGTGATTGTGGCATAACATGGAGGTGTTCTTGGGCATTTGTACAAATAATAAAGGTGACCAACAATGGTCATCTCAGGAATTAGTCCCCAGTCCTACTGGCATTACCCATGGGAAGGCAAATGAATTGGAGACCAGGTTGGGTAAACAACCCGATCTCTGGCCTTCTGCCACACGGGCATTTCGTCTCAACTAATCCTTGCAGCAAATTCTGGTATCTTTCTCTTCCCTGTTCACACTGTGGTGGGTAAATTTCTCCCACAGGAGACAAAGGGAGGAATCAAAGGCCCTACATAATTCAGGTTGTATTTATCAACTCCCAAATTGCTGGGTGGCATAGGTGTGAAGTTTGGTTGCTGAAATGAGTATAGGATAATAATCTTCTCAGATGCACTAACATGGCAAAGGCAATTTTTGATTACTTGGATTACTTGATAGGAGAATGTCCAATAGCAGAATTCCAGTGATTCTTGTAATGACATTGGCTGAGGAGGGCCAGATGGAGAAGGGGATTCACTCATGGTCTGTTCATCCCATGAGTCACATGTCTCTTTTACCCCTTTCCTTTTATCTCTTTCTTCAGAGAAGTCTATCCTTTCTTCCCTGACAGGGTGAAGTGTGGCTAACCTGTTTAACTTGGTTTCTTGAGTGTCAAAGACAGTTTCCTCTCTGCCTCCCCTCTGCTTCTGGGTGACACCAGGAGACCCATTAGGTCTCAGAGTCTTCCCTGAGGGCAGAATAGCTGCAGGGGAGGCCTTTCCATCAGGCAGGAGTGGAAGGTGGCATCTGGCCACGGCCAGAGTGGACTCCTTGACCTGCTCTCAACCACAGTGGATCCTAGGGACATTCAGGGCCATGACGTGGGCACACTGCAGTTTAGTGTCTTGAGGGGAGGCTGTAGAACCAGAGCAGAAACCCGGAGGGCTGGTAGCTCTCTTGCACAGTGGCCAAGTTGCCCCCAGGAGACGTGCTGTAGGAGTGCACAAAGTCAGCGTGGAGATAGGCAGGCAGGTGCTGAGTGCCTCACCTCTGGGGATTAGGTTGCTGTTATATTTATTTCACAGATGAGAAGCATCTCACTTCTCAGCCAGACAAATGTCCTTTGGGTAAAGGGGACCAAAGAGGCCTGGGCCACTCACTGTTGAACGACAACAGTGATGTGAACCTGCACCTTCCTCTTGTCTGTCCCCCAACCGCTGTGTTTCATGTGCTTTACTCCAATCCCCTTCATTGTGGCTCTGGCCACCAGGAGCTGCCCGTTGGAGACCCCCTCACATCCATAGCCTGTCTGTTCACAGCCAGAAGGAAGGAGTCAGGACTCAGGCCCAGGCATCCTGGTTCAACCATCCATAGTTCTCACTAAAAGTCCTCAGAGCTATCTAACCCAGAAGGGACACTTGATGACACCGGGGCCACGCCCCTGTTGGCCATGCCTGACGAAGACTGGCTCAAGAGAAGCAGCTCAGCTTTTATGGTCTGGTGCCCTTTGACCCCACTATGGAAACTCTGAAATCTTCCTTGTGCTCTATCAACTCAGTTTGTGGAGGAGTCTTTAAGGAAAGTGACCATTTGCTTACCAGTTTGTTCTCTGTCCTATTTGTGACCATTGTAAAGGGGTGTGTAACCACCCAGCCCCACATTGTGCTATGGGTGGAAAGTACATCAAGGTCCTGAGCAGCACCACTTGAGCCCAGAGGAGGTGGATTTCAACAATGTAGCAAGTGGGGGATCTCTGGCCAATGGTCCACGATCCTGGGCCTATTCTGGGCCAGATTCTTGGCTGTGGGTTTCATACTCTGTCTCCTCTAGGCCCTGCAGCCACCCTGTGGCAGGTATTTGTTACAGATGAGGGACTGAAGTGGAAGAGCCAGTGACGCCTGTGTCCACTGTAGAGCTGGGATTCAGGTTGATGACCCAGAGGAGGACTGAAGGTTCTGGCCCTGCTGGGCAAGAGGCTCCCGGGAGCTTAGCAGGCAGCCCCCACCCCCTGGGTGTGAATGCTCATGCTACCTGGTCCCCAGGATGCCTGTTTTTCCTTGTTGTAAGGTCCGATCATTTGCAAGGGTTTCTAGAGTCTGGCCAGCTGGCAAGGCGCAGCTCGGCTCTGTGTTGAAATCCGTGTTGGCACCAAGAAGACCAGAGCCTCCTGCTTCTAGCCCCAGGCTGCCCGCCCCCCTCCTTGGACTTGTCTGCCACCTGCAGTTTCTGATTTATTGGTCAGGCCTTTTAATTCCTTAATTGGTTTTAACCAAGTTTCCTCTGAACCTCCAAGCTCTTTTATTCAAATAAAAGGCACCAGCTTTCAGGGTATGAGCCCCCTCCCCTGCCCTCAGCTCTCCTAACTCTAATTAAACCTATCTGTTGTCACCAAGCTAACGATATTACCGACACTGACTCTTATTAAATTGGCAAGCCGGCCCACCTGCAAGCATAGAAGCCATTTCTCTTTATTAGATAATGATGCCTTCATTAAGAACATGGCCATTTGCCACTTGAAGATTAAGTGCTGGTGGCTACATGTGGTGGAAAGAGGGACTTCCAGTCCTGCTCTGTTATTCACTAGCTGTGTGACCTTGCATAAGTCACCTCATTTCTCTGAGCCTCAGCACCTCAACTGTGCAGTCTACAAAATGGAGGAGTGGGGACTGTCAGGTTCTGTCTCTGATTTTGTTTGGCCTAATGAGGGCCCAGCCGCTGCCTTCACTGTGGCCCAGCTTCCAGGCCAGGGTGAGTCAGGGAGACTCCAACTGGGAAGACCAGATCCTAGTATTGATGCTCTGCCTGCTCCAGAGCCTGGGAGGGGACACTGAGCCCTGCTGCTGTCCCCTGCAGAAGGCCCTCCTCAGATCCCCGTGAACTCTGGCACCAAAGGGCTTCTGAAAGCAAGTCCAGTGGGGGAGGGTTGTAGTGGAGAAAGGTTATCTGACCATCGGGCACCTTGTGGGTATTTACTGAATGTGTGTGGAATGAGTGAAGGGTATTTGGGCTCCTTCAGTGGCAGGATCTGGTCCCCAAATAGAGGAAAGCATGTCACCATGACACCTCACAGAATCAAGTGTTTTCTGCAAACTGTAACGTGTGGCAGCAGGGACTATTGTTGTTAAATTCATTTTGAGATTAAACCAAGACTGCATTGAAAGTCACTTAAATCCACTTGAGAGTTGGTGTTCAAGGATTTTAGAAGTGCTGTGTCCACGTGGGTGGCCAGGGGACCTGGGAGGTTTTTACCAGTCCTAGAAAGGTCTAGAAGCAGCAAGGCTCTGGCCAGGTGTGTTCCCTGAGTGAGGGCATCACTTCTGCCTCCCACTGGTTCCGTACTTCAGGGAATGCTCAGGAGATACAGCCTCTCCTGGGATGAAAGGGCCAGTCAGGAGCAAAGGTGTCCACAGCAGAGATTCAGACCACAGCCACTTGTAAGTGGAGTTGTAATGTCAAGACCCAGAGCCTGACTCTTGGCCCTTGTGGTGGTAATTATTTAGTGTGACAAGTGACGTGGGCTTACTCCTGCAGTGTCTAGTTCCCTGTGAGACTTTCCTCCTGTCAGCACAAGGCCCCTTGGGTTCTGGACCCTGCCCTTGCTAGAGAAGCCAAGGAAAAATCAGAGGATGTCATTGAGGAAGGGTTTTCTGGAACCTTCCCTCATGCCCGTATGAATGAGGACATTAAACCCAACTTGTCTCTACCTCCTTCCTGAAGCTTTTCAGTGTTTTATTAAGCTGGGCTTAATAAAATTTATTAAAATGAATACAGGTCCACACCTGTATTTCCAGCAACATGGAAGGCTGAGGTGGGAAGATTGCAAGCTCAAGGCCAACCCGGGCAGTGTAGCAAGACCCTGCTGGAGAGAGAATAAAAATGAAAAGGGCTGGGGATGCAGCTCAGTGGTAAAGCACCCTGGATTCAATAGCCAGTATCATAAATAAGTAGATAGTTAAGAAAATAGGAAATGTTAACCAGAAGGGATCCGAGCTTTCCCTTTGGATTTAAATAGGCCTCTTCTCCTGTCCTAAAAGACAAGCAGAATTCTCTACTGGGTCTAGTGCGTTGCTCACAGGAGATTCTTTCTCCCCTTTCCTGGGCCTTCTTGGGCCTTGTACTGGCTGGTACTTATGGGGTGGTCCTTGTTGGTGGCAGACCTTTCCATGCCCTGAGGTCGCCATCCTTTGCTGGCCACCTCAGCCACTCATAGCTGGAATTGCTGCCCGATTTCCCTTTTCGCTTACTGCTGGGTCCTTGTCTGTCTTCCCCATCCCTCCCTGAGGGCAAGCACTGTCTCTCTGGCTGCTGGACTTTAGCACTTGGAACAAGGCCAGCATGTGACAGGTAGCCAGTCATTCTAGGGGCTGCCTGCATGGGGTCCCCGAGAGACTCCCCTGCCCAGGCTGGAGGAGGGTGGTCTAACTTGCTGTGGCTTCTTCTCTCTCCACCCAGGCAACAGTGCATTTAAGTCACCAGATGCATTCAAAGTCTCCCTTCCTCTCCGGACAAACTACCTGTATGGCAAGATCAAGAAGACACTGCCCGAGCTGTATGCCTTCACCATCTGCCTGTGGCTGCGGTCCAGTGCCTCACCGGGCATCGGCACCCCGTTCTCCTACGCTGTGCCCGGGCAGGCCAATGAGATCGTGCTGATCGAGTGGGGTAACAACCCCATCGAGCTGCTCATCAATGACAAGGTAGGCCTGCTCGCGCTCCCCACCCCTCAGGCAGTGGATCCAGGTGTTGAGGGAGGTGGACATCTGGAGGGTGTCAGCACCGGCCAGCCTTTACCACGCTGTCCAGATCCCAGCCAACCACACTTGCCTTCATCCACAGAGCAGGGGCCACAGGCCTGCGTCAGCAGAGCGGTCCTCCTCATAGGGACAGCTCTGCACTGAGTCAGTCCCTTCTGAGGGGTGGCAGCCAGGCAAGCCTAGGGGCAGCTGCCGCTGGTGGTGATCCAAGCTGTGAGTCTGGCCAAGAGGCAGCAGAGAGTCCAGTCACCAAGGGAGTGGGAGGAGCAGAGAGCAGATCTGCATGCAGGGACAGCCTGGCTGACTCGCCCAAGTGTTCTGGCAAAGGGCGCGTGTGCACGTCTGAGGGTGACGGCTGCTCTGGGCATGCCTTTTTGAGAGATCAGGCTTATTGAAATAATTTGCATATGATGAAATTTACACTTTTTAATGTATGTTTTGGCCAGTTTTGATAAATGCATTCAGTTGTGTAACCACAACCACAAAAATAATATACATCTGATATAGACACATGAGCAGTTTGTGTTTATACACATATCAAACAGCATGTATGTTTAATGTAACGCATCATCACCCCGATTTCCTCATTTCCTTTATAGTCAGCTCTTGCCCCAGCCCATGCCAACTGCCCATCTGTTCTCTGGACCCATAGTCTTTCTTCTTTCAAAGCAATTGCTCCTCTGTAATAGGCATTTAGAAATGAGGTTTCCTTGAAAGAGGGGTGGGGCCCACTGGGACCTGCCTGCAGCCCCAACTCCAAACTTTCCTTCTAAGGTCATACTCAACAAATGTGCCTCCTCCTCCTCCTGGGTGCATCTGAGCATTTGATGGCTGTATTCACTCCCTGGCTGCTGAAGCCACTCCAGGGCTGGATGGGGAGGGAGCTGAACCCCTGGCTCTGTGGTCTTCCCTGAAGTGCCCCAGGTAGACTTTGTTTAAGTTGGCAGTGGGGGCCTAGCAGCAGCCTCTAACTGAGCCAAGGATTAATTGCTCTAAATAACACCCCAGGACACTGCAGGCCTGAGGGTCTTGTTTTCCTCTGTATTTAGACCTCTTGTAAACATCTAATTCCCGGGAGGGAGGCTTGAGGTTGCTAGGAGACCAGCAGTAACAACAGGGTGGTGCACAGCCTGCCTTGGGTGGCTTTCACAGGTGGCTGGAGCCTGCTCATGCACACACTCAGAGGCTTCCAGCCCTCTGCACAGGCAGGACCCAGGACGTGGCACCCCCCCCCCTCCGCCCCCCAGCACGCTCAGATCCCTGAGTGCCACCTGGGGTATCCGGGACTCTGCCTGAGAGAGGATCCCAGTTCTGACTATTTTCCCAAGTTGGATGGGGGATGGGGGGAGGGGGAGGGGCTGACTCCCTTGGGCTCTGCACCTAGAGCTCAGAGCTCCCATGGGAAGGTAGGCCCTCAGTCAAGCCAAGAGTGTCCTTGTCACAGCAGGGGCTTGTGCCGAGGCTGCCCTCTGCCTCCATCTGTGTGTGAGTGTCAGGAGTGTCACCACCTGTTGGGAAGTCCAGCAGGATCCAGGGGAAAGGGAGAAGCGTTGGCCCTGGGACACCCAGGTACCTGCCTTACCTGCCCTGGGGGCGTCCCTGTAGGTCAGAGCCCAGCAGTCCTCACTGTGCATTGCTACCCACAGGTTGCACAGCTGCCCTTATTTGTCAGCGACGGCAAGTGGCACCACATATGTATCACCTGGACGACACGGGATGGCATGTGGGAAGCTTTCCAGGATGGAGAGAAGCTTGGCACTGGGGAGAACCTGGCCCCCTGGCACCCTATCAAGCCAGGAGGTGTGCTGATCCTTGGGCAGGAGCAGGTGGGTGCCTTCCCTGGATGCTGCAAGGTGGGGATGCCAGGCCAGCAGCACAGGCTCCCCGCAAGCTGCCCACCCAAGCTGTCTGCCCCACAGATCTGGCCACTGTGGCCTGAGGGACAATGAGGTCCCTGGCAGGCTGGCTCATGCTGTCTCAGGGCAGGCATGGGGATATAGCCAGCACTGGCAGGGACCAGGTTGGTGTGGTGGTTCTGACCCAGGGGCAGGAGTGTCCCTGTGGTCACAGTGCATCTTGGGATTCGGGTCCAGCTTCCTTCTGGGGTGGAGAGGCATCTTCCAGGGCCCCTGCAAACCTCCTTGAGCACTTGGCCTTGGCTGGCACAGGATGCTGCAGCTGGAATCCAGGAGCTCCTTGTCCAGGGTCTGGCCCTGGCCCCAGCAGGGGCACTTGGGAAATGCTGGGGGAACACAACCTGCAGGGGGATGGGGAGGGGACAGGGAGACCTCAAGTCCGAGGAACTTGCCATCTAGGTGAGGGGAGCAGTGGCTGGCTGGGGGCAGAGGAGAGTCACCCTGCCAGCCTGTGTTAAGGTGTGAGGACAGTGGAAGGCGCTGGGTGGGGCTTGGAGGCTGGGCCCTCCTTGGCCCCCTTCCCTCCTTAGTTCCTCCACTGCCTGTCCCCTGAGGGCTGGGAGTCTGGAGGCCCAGCCACTCTCCCAGCTTTAGGCAAGTGTCTCCTTTCTGGCCTCAATTTCCCCCATATAAAATGGGTGCTTTGAGGAAAGCTGTCTCCAGGCCTGATGTGCCCTGGAACCCGAGGACCCATACAGTCTGGGTCTGGGTGTGATTGGCAGGTGGGGGTGTGTGGGGGGTGCTCCTCCCACCCGTGTCCCTGGAGAGTGAGCAGCTGAGTTTGCATGTGCACGCACCCTGATGTGGATGTCCTGCCTGATGTGGATGTCCTGTTCCGTTTCCCAGGACACTGTGGGGGGCAGGTTCGATGCCACGCAGGCATTCGTGGGAGAGCTCAGCCAGTTCAACATATGGGACCGCGTTCTTCGCGCACAAGAAATCGTCAACATCGCCAACTGCTCCACGAACATGCCAGGCAACATCATCCCCTGGGTGGACAACAACGTCGATGTGTTTGGAGGAGCTTCCAAGTGGCCCGTGGAGACCTGTGAGGAACGCCTCCTGGACTTGTAGCCACCTTCTCCCCAATCAGGAGGGGACCAGGCTGTCCCTGTGGGGAGTTCAGGGCCAGTTACTCCCCAGCCAAACTGTGTCAAACCGCCTGCCCTTGTGGGCGGGACCCCAAAGCCCATTCCTGGAGGATTTCGAGACGGAGGCTGGGTGGCAGCATTTGTCACTAGCATGTTTGTTCCTCCCTAAGACTTTGTTGTTTTGGGGGTCATACTGGAGTCCCCTGGGAAGAAGCCTGAGCCGCATGTGGGCAAAGAGCTGACTCCCCGCCAGGGGTGAGGTCCACAAGCCCCTCTCCAGAGTCCCCGTAAGTGCTGGCGCTGCCCAGCCCTGCCTGCCCCTTGGGTCCCTGGTGTCCTTGTTGTCTGTCCCCTTTAATAGCTGTGCAGCCATCCCCCATCCCTTGTGTGGAGTGCACCCCTGCTGGTGACAGCATTGTGAGTCCCTGTCTGAGGAGTCTCAAGCCTGCAGGGGCAGCTGCCACCAGGAAGCCTGCCTTCTCCCAAGCAGAGGGGGTGTCCTGGCTCCAGAATGGAGGAGGGCGGTGACAGCTGACCCCTCCCCCTCTGCCAACTCTTCCTCAAACCCCCCCTTTGACTGAATCATCCCTGACTGAATCATTGCTTGGCTTGCTCGGTGGCTTTGAAAGGCCTCTCTTCTCATGTGGTGCCAAAGTTCATCTGCAGCTTTTACAACCATCCCCGTGGCTTGGGGGGTTTATTTTTTCCCAGCAGAAGAGAACAGCCATTAGGAGGCTCCCACTCCTGGTGTCCTGCCCTGCAAGGCTCGTGCTTGTCCTCATCCTCGTGGGTCCTGTGAGCAGTTCACCGTCCCATCTACTGTTTCCCCAGAACTGGGAGGGAAATGGGTGTCATTTGATATCTGCTAGTGACTCCAGGCTGCTTAACACATTGTAACTTATTTTAAAGGGAAAGTGATTAAGTGGGGAAATTTACAAAGCTAAATATTATATATTTTATTTTTCATACCTGTTTGAAGTGCAAATCTGTGGAGATTCCATTCGTAGGACCAAGTTGACGTGCTCATCCTGATATTGTATGCCACGAGAACTCTCTTCATGATGGAATTTTGATTAAAATGCACTGGAAGATGCTTTGGGCTTTGTGTTCCCTGTCAGGCCGAGGGTAGGAGGGGTGGGCAGAAGCACAGCTGCTGAGGCTTGGGGGGGCACCCTGAGGGCACACTGTGGGCCTGTGGGAGGGTTTAGCCCAGGTCTGCCCCTCCCTGCCCAGCACCAGGCTGTGGATGCCCAGCAGGCTTTGTGTCCCCAGGCTGTCACTCTCAACCAGAGGATCGAGCTCAGCAAGGGGACCCTGAGTTGCCTCCAGGTGCCATTCTGCTCAGCGCCTAATCTGTGCAGGTGCCCCACAGATCTATTTAGCATCCCATTTAATCCACTTAGCATCTCGTTTAATTCATTTAACAAACTCCTGAAAGGCTACCCCTTGCAGGTGAACTCAGAACAATTAAAGCTGCAATTGGAGTCCGCAGCCAGTGAAGGGCAGACCCAGGGGCACAGCCGGCCTGCGACTCTGAAGGCCCTGTCCTTCCACCACCCACTCCCACTCACCTCTGCCTTCTGCTCCTTGGTTCTGAGGAACCCAGCACCCCTGCTTCCACCCTGCGCCCCCTCTGTTCCCACCTGGCCCTGATCGGGGGCCTTGATAGTTTCCCCATTTCTGTCACCACTGGCCACTTCTGTCTTTTTTTTGGCAGTACTGGCGATTGAACCCAGTGCCTCGCCCATGCCAGGCAAGTGCTGTACCACTGAGCCACATCCCCAGCCCTCCATTTTTATACTTAGCAGCTACAGAATCTATCTTGGTTTGACTCTACCCAAGAGTCTAATCTGGGGGCCACCTGACAGGATGTGTGCTTGATACCAAGGCTCAACAGGAAAGTAACCTCTGAAGCCAAGACCAGGGGTTCACCAAGGTCCCTGGAGTCCATCTTCGGCATTGTGAATTATGATCTCGAAGGAACTAAACCCTCTTAGTGTTGGGAAAAGGCGAAATTAGGCCACATGCCTTCAGCTTGGGTCTTTGGAGCCCGCCATGACGAGGCCACGTGGAGAGCAGTTTATTACAAATTCCCTTGATGAAAATCCCAGGTGGCCCTGGGAAGGGGACGAAGGGTTTCCTCATTTTGTGCACATGCCAGGTGCGGAGCTGACCCACCCCATCCTCGACACTGCCTCTTGCTAGAGCAGACCCTGGGAACCGCTGATGATTCAGATAACTTCCTCCCTGCAGCTGGGGAGCTTCGAGCCCAAAGCATGGGACCAAAATGCTCCTTGCTAACCTGATCTGAAGACAGAGGACCCACGTCTCAGCTGCACACTGCTCCTCTGCAATGTTGACCTGCCTGACCGAAACGAGCCATTCATTCAAACCAGGGGGCTCCTTATGACTTGAACCCCCCATCTGAAGGACACCCCTGGCCTTAGTTTCCCCACTGAGGACCTTACCCTTAGCTTGAGGCCAGAAAACACCTTGTTAGTTTCCTGGGTTCTCCAATAAGGGTGGAGTAGATAGTGTCCTGGATGATAGAATATTCTGGTTGGGTAAGGATTGCCATGGAAACCATAGCTGAATGATCAATGATTAATGAATTGAAAAGTGATAAAAATGCAGCTGAAACAAAAGCAGTTGGGGACCAGGTCTCTGCTGTTGGGGGAAGCAGGTTTGGAACCTTCATTGCCTCCTGGGGCTCCGTGCAGCTCTCACTATATGGAAGACCTTAGAAATAAATGACATCTCCCTGTTGGGCATAGGTATTACCATTATTCTGTCAACAAGTATTTTATTTTATCTATTTTATTTTTGGAGTACTGGGGATTTAACTCAGGGGCAATTTACCCCTGAGCTACACTAAGTTGCTTAGGTCTTCGCTAAATTGCTGAGGCTGGCCTCAAACTTTCGATCCTCCTGTCTCAGCCTTCCGAGTCACTGGGATTACAGGCATGCACTACTACACCTGGCTCAACAAGTATTTTAGGTGCTACTGTGTACTTTGGCCATTCTTCTAGCCTCTACTCTTCTAGTAGTAAGATAATCAAATTAGTTTAAACGGAGGTCAGTTCCAGTGGGAATCTATCTGTAGATAAGAGGCAAATATATAAATAAGAAAAATGCAGGTGATGAGTTAGGGAGTAAGTGGGGAACTGCTTCCTGGGGTCACATTTAGGCTAGAATTTGATTGAAGAGAGGGAGCCAACCTTGGGTGAACCCCCTTTCCCTCAGGACGGAGGAAACAGCACTGTGAAGACCCTAGATTGGGCTGAGCTTGGATGTTCTAGAAACAGCCAAGGTGGTGGCATGAACTGGGCAGGGAGGAAGGATGGAAGGGGATGGAAAGCCAGCAGGGCCAGACGGTGAGGGACTGAGTTCAGAGCTTAATTCAAAATGAAATGGGGAGCTCTGAGGTTGTAAGCAGAGGAGCGTGGCGATCTGATCAATGTTTGCAGAACACTTCTTTTCCTGGTGGGTGGAGAATGAATGGAGAGGGTTGTAGGGAGATGATGTAGGGAGGCTGCTGTCCCAGGCCAGGAGGAAGGTGAGGAAGGTGTGGGTCAGGGCAGGACGAGGAGATGGAAAAAAGTGAAAGGATTCAGGATGTAGAGTTGCCAAGAATCGCTGATTTTCTGAGATTTGGAAGAGGGAAATCAAATGTGAGATTTTACAAAGCTTAACAAGTAGGATAAACTCAGAGATCCACACCTAGGAACATCATAATCAAACTGTCAAAAATCAAAGACAGGAAATCTTGAAAGCAGCAAGAGAGAGGAGACTCATCACGTCCAGGAGATCCTTAATAAGATTTACAGCTGAGCTCCCATCCACATCTGTGCAAACCACGAGGCAGAGCAATGACATATTCAAAGTGCTGAAGGAAAAAAAAAATATTGCCCGAGAATCCTTTATCTGGCAAAACTTACCTTTCAAAAAATAAAGGCAAAATTAAGACATTCCTAAATAAATAACAAACAAAAAAAAAACTGACTATTTAACACTAGCAGACCTGCCCATCAAGAAATCCTAGGGGCAGTCCTTCAGGAGGGGATGAAAGGACACAGACAGTAACTCAATCCTACATAAAGAAATAAAGAGCCTGGGTAAATGTAACAAGACAGGGAATTACAAAAGACAGCGTGAATGTAACTGGGTGTGTAGCTCTTTTTCCTTTTTGACTTAAAAGTCAACTGCGTAAGGCAATCGTAAAGTTGCACTGATGGACATCGATACATAAACATATAATTTGGTAATAATAGAACAAGAGAGTGGGGAGAGAACAGAGCTATGTAAAAGCACGTTTTTGGAATTATTATTATTAAATTGGTATTAATCTGAGCTGGATTGTTATAAATTAAGTTGCTAATTGTAGCGCATAGGCAACCACTTGGAAAATAACTCAAAAGAATGTAAGAAGAAACAAGAGGGAAATTAAAATACTACACCACAAAAATATCCATTTAACATAAACAGAGGTAGTAGTGGAGGAATAAAGGAATTAATAAACACACCAAATGGCCAACATAATCCCTACTGTTTTAATCAGCTTTTTCATTGCTGGGACCAAAAGACCTGACAAGAACCTAGAGGAGGGAAATTTTATTTTGGCTCATGGTTTCAAAGGTCTCAGTCCATCAATGGCTGAATCCATAGCTCTGGGCCCAAGGTGGGGCAGAACAATATGGCGGAAGGGTATGGCAGAGGAGGACAGTTCAGGACATGGGAATGAGAAAGCAGAGAAAGCAAGCCCCACACACCAGGGACAAATAAACTCCAAAGGCACACCCCAGTGACCTACTTCCTTTAGCCACCCCCTACCTGCCTACAGTTGCCACCCGGTTAAACCATATCAGTGGATTAATCCACCCACGAGGTTCCAACTCTTATGTTCTAGTCATTTCACCTGTGAACCTCCTTGCATTGATTCACACACGAGTTTGGGGCGACATCACTTATCTAAACCACGACACCTACATTATCAGTAATTAAATGTCTCTTAAACACTCCAATTAAAAGGCAGAGTTGGAAAGAAGAGGCTTAAAAATTGATCCAACTGTATACCATCCACACATGACACGCTTCAGCTTCAATGACACAAACAGGTTGAACATACAGGGAAAGGAGACCACGTGTCACTCAAACAGTAACTAGAAGAGAGCTGAGTGACTATGCTAATGACAGACAAAATGGACTTGAAGACAAAAAATGATCCTGACATTGCAGTTGCTGAGAAGGACAACAGCTCTTTGTTGATCGAGTCGGGGACAGAGTGGCCTTCAGTTCGCCACATCATTTTTAGGAACTTATGAAGGACCTTACACTTACGAGGAAGTGACACTCCATTCCTTTCCTGCAAACTCCTCTGTGCAAGAGTGTTGGATGCATCTCCTTGAAGCAGGATGTCCTTGGTGTGACATCACACCCAAGCTCCTGGGAACATACATGTGATGGCGAATTTCTTAAAGTACCCCGTGGGTATCCAGGTAAAGGTGTATTGTGTCCCATCCAGGTAAAGGCAGGCTCCAGATGATAGGATGTCAAAACATGCACCAAACAGAACATATTTAGTCAAATTTACAATGGCAAAACCTTCACCAGTTGCTGATTGAATGGAGTCATTTCAAGTTTCAATAATACTGGACAACAGAGCCTTGACCCAGCTTGAGGCTTGCGGTAATTCACGGCGAGGTGCCCGTTCATTCTTTCCAACTTTAAGAACAGACCCAATTAGACTGTTAATTGAGAAACAGTGGAGATAATCACCCCTTCACTAAATGGGGTCTTGGATAATGAATGGCAATCCTTACGGCCCCTGCTTTAATTTAGATTGGGCTGTATTAACTATTGGAACTGGGGGAAGGCCCCTGGGTCCCATTTTTTTTCCCAAGCCAATTTATAAGTGCCAAGGATTTAATTTAATTTTAATGCATTAATCATTGGGTCAGAGCTGCCATGCCCACTGTGGAACATCTTAGGACAACAGGCACCATGACAGAGGGAGTCCAGACAGTTACAAGTGACCGAGGTGTCCTCCTCTCTTAAATTCAATAACTTCCCTAAGATCATAAAGTGCATCTTAAATTTATCAAGATCCCCATTTGTAAATGTGATTTGAGCCTCGGTATCAATGAAAGCTGTAAAGGTTTGCCTATTGACATATGACTGCGGATTCTTTATTTGGTTCAGGTGTACTGTATGGATGCAGATGTCAGCACTTTCATCTGACTTTGGTTAAACTTTTTTAATTTATTTTGTTTTATTTTTGGTATTGGGGATTGAACTCAAGGGCTCTTCACCAGGGAGCCACCTCCCCAGCCCTATTTTGTATTTTATTTAGAGACAGGGTCTCACTGAGTTGCTTAGCGCCTTGCCATTGCTGAGGCTGGCTTTGAACTCAAGATCCTCCTGCCTCAGCCTCCCGAGACGCTGGGATTACAGGCAGGCACCTCTGTGCCTGGCTGGCTTCGGATAAACTCTTTTAGTGAATTTTGGATTTCTGATTGGGTCCACTGGTAGCCCTCTAGTTCAATGTTTTCTCCCCCATATCCAGGCTTGTTCTTTTTCTTTGGGGGCTGCTTTAGGGAAGACCCTAAATGAGTGCCATCCCAGTTAGAGGACTCCCCCGTGCTAGGATTGAGTTGACCCCCAGGCAGTGCCACAGAGGCACCTCCAGATGTTTCCCCCATGACCTGAGGATCAAGATCTTTTGCTGCTCTTAGTGAAAGAGGCAGAGGTGGCCTCAGTAGCAGTAGCAATAAAGGCAGGTTGTGGGATTAGAGGGAGGGAGCCCTCTGCTTTTAGGAGTACAAAACTCAACATCCTCCACCAGAGCTGCTTTCTCCTGGACAACCGCCCTGCCAGCCCATGTCTTTGCACAGGGCCAAATCTTTCCCCTGAGCATCCCGGAGAAGGCGTCCACCCTGACTAGGACATCACCAGAGGGCATGGGGTAAGAGTCACCCCCTGAACCTACCATCACCCATAGCTTATGCTAAAATGTAATCAAGACACAGGACTTGATCTGAGAGCTACAGATGGGCCCAGGATGAGACAGAAGACCCAAGGTTACTTTAAGAAGGGGGTCTAATCCCAACTATCTAAACTTCTGGTCTAGGTTGGTTAAATCAATATCAGTGACTTTCTTGCTAGTCCCAAAATGTCTTGAGAGAGCAGAGAAAGTAGACTAGTTGATCAACTGATAAATGAGTAACTAAATTTAGTGGTATATCCATACAATGGAATATTATTCTGTAGTGAAAATGAAATAAGAGACATACTACTATATGGATGAACCTTGAAAACCCTATGCCAGGTGACAAAAGCCCATCACAAAGGGCCACATATAGTATGGTTACACTTATGCAAAACTTCCTGAGTAGCAAATCTATAGAGACAGGAGGTAGATGAGTGGTTGCTAGGGCCTGAGGATGGGTGTGGTATTAGAGCAAAATGAGGAGGAACTACCAATGGGTTTGGAGTTTCCTTCCGGGGTAATAAAAATGTTCTCAAATTGATTGTGCATATTCTAAAAAACACTGAATTATATGCTTTAAGGGTGAATTTTATGGCATGCAAATCATCCCAATTTTTAAAAGAAAAAAATGCGGTTTCAAAGCAGATGGTCAGATAGATAGAGAAGGAGGGGCGAGTTTCAGGTGCAGTGGGGGACATGAGGGTTCTGTTTTGGACATAAGTTTGAGAACACATTTTAGTGAAATGATCAACCAGGCAATTGAATTTAGGGAGAGGTCCGGCCAGTACAAAAAATTTGGGTTCAAATGATCCTTCCGGCCCCCCCAGGTACTCCCAGCCTCCTACCATTTGAGAGCAAACCACTGTGCTCCTCACGCAGGCGAATGCTCCTCTTGGTGGAAACCAGCTCCTGCACCAGCCACACAACTCCGTGTGCATTTGTGGATCCTATTTGTGCCGTGTTTGCGAGGATGAGAGGTTCTCCTCATCTCACAGAGACCAGGCCCAGAGCCGGGCGGTCAAGCCCCCCATCCGGCTCATGGTGACCTCAGAAAGTTTTTACCTGGCTGGTCCTGGGGCAGTGACTTCTCTAATGACCCCCTGCTCCACGTGGACCAGCAAAGGTGAGCCTTTGAGCCCAGCCCTGGTGGCTCACAGATGAGCCAGAGGACCCTGCAAGGCCTGGGCTTTGAGCGATTCGACTGTTCCAGAAATCTCCACACATCCAGGCCAGGACTGCGCAGGCTCCCACAGTGCTTCGGTTTTGCGGCTTTGGCCTTGACCGGCTGATGGTTTCCCATTGTTGTCTCAAAGAAGCACAAGGCAAATTTACTTGATGGTTTTATCTCCCTCTACAAAGCAGTGCGGCTCTCCGTCGTTGTCAGCACAAATATTCCTAAGCACCTTTAAAACCCCTGTTCAAGCAGAAATAGAGCTCACAAGACTGAAGCTCTGGGGGAGATCCACATTTCCTTGTCACCCGGCATCATACAGTCAAACCCTGGCTCTCCGTGCTTAGGGGGCTGCAGAGATCCTGAGGGTCTGCATCTCAGCTGGGGCCCCAGGCCTTGCAGGGAGTATCACACCTATTTTCTTTCAAGAATATTTTGTAAAGAGACCTCCTACCTACAACAGACCAGGTGTAAAGCACAGACACCATTGAAAGAATAACCTACCAACCACTCCACTTCAGAAGTATTTGTTTAGTGCCTACTTTGTGCCAGGTGCTGTTGGAAGTACTTGATTGTAGGGGGAGGGGTTCCCACAATTTAAGGTGGGGTGAGGGAGAAGGTCGTGCAGAAGGTGATATTTGAACAAAGATCTTTGTGTGTGTGTGTGTGTGTGTGGTGCTGGGGATTGAACCCAGGGCCTTGTGCATGCGAGGCAAGCATTCCACCAACTGAGCTATATACTCTTGCCTTATTAAACTCCTTATTATGTCTTTTGAGATTTCTCCTGGCTGATGCATTACATTTGTCAATCTGTTCTAATGAAATGGTGAATAGCACGTATCTATAAGGGCCATATTTTCTCCAGGACCAGAGCCTAATAATGCAACAACTGGACTGAAAATTATAAGCATATCCACACACATTTACCAGGTGTTCTGGGTTGAATCGTGTCCCACAAACAGATGTTGAAGCCCTGAACCTCTGGACCTGGGAATATGACCTTATTTGGATATAGAATCTACTACACTGCAGAGGTTGAATCTGTCCTCCAAAATTCCAGTCTTAGAACTTTAACATCCAATAAAGTACAATAGTGAAGGGAGGTGAACTGTAATATCAGGTGTTTCGGTCATGAAGGTGGAGCCTCATGAAGGGATTAAGGATGCTCTCAGGAAGTGCTTTATAGTTTTTCCAAGATGGCTTTGTTATAAAAGTGAGCTCCAGTGTACACACTTGCCTGCGCTTCTGCTTTTCTGTCACGGGATGATGCAATACCAGCCCCTTGTTCTTGGACTTCTCAGCCTCCAGAACTGTGAGACAAAAACTTTTTTCCTTATATATTATCCAGTCTCAAGTATTCTGTTATAGTAACAGAAAAAAAGACTAAGACAGGATCTTTGCAGATGGTCAAATTAAAATGAGGTCATTAGAATGAGCCCCCATCTAATCTGATTTGGGAACTAATAAAAAAGGGAAATTTGGGCACAGAGACAGACATATATAGAGAGGAAGACGGTAGAAGATGCAAAGAGAAACACCATCTACAAATAATGCCTGAGGCTACCAGAAATCAGGAGAGATGCCTGAAACAGACTCTCTTTCCCAGCCCTCAGAAGGAACCATCCCTACCAACATCTTGGCTTCTGGAACTGTGAGACAATAAATTTCTTTGTTGAAGTCACCTAGTCTGTGGGATTTTTTACAGCATCCCTAGCAACTTAACATATGAGGTCACAGCAAATAGAGTTCCAAAGAGGTTGTTTTCATTTTTACAAGCCCTTATCCCCACCAATGCGGGGTCTATGCAAACTTGTAATTATTTTTTTAATCAATGTGGTAGGAATAAAATGGCATTTAATTTGATTTTAGTTGGCAGTTCCCTGTTTACTAATGCTGCTGAGCATCTTTTCCTGTTTGTGGACGTTCATGTTTCCTCTTCTATAAATAACTCTTTATATTTTGCCTTTGGGTTATCTCTTTCTTATTGATTAGTAGGAGTTCTTTGGATTCTAGAAACTTATTATTTGGTAATTCTATGCCTTTCGATACTTTTTCCTAGTCCACAGCTTCTCCCCTTGAAGCTGTAACAGTGTTTGCTTCAGAAGCTCTGTTACTAGGTGCATCAATAATTAGGATTGCTACATTCCCTTGATGAACTCTTAGGTTTTTTATCATTATGAAATGCCCTCGTTATCTCTAGTAATTTTTTTGCCCTGAAATCTACTTCTATGTTGATATAACCACTCCAGCTTTATTGTGGTTAGTATGGTATGCTATCTTTCTATTCCCGACGGTATGAATATTGGTTAGCTTTGCATGACTACAAGGAAAAAACCTGAGGCAACTAAGCTTATGAAGACAAAAGGTTTGGGTAGCTCAATGTTCAAGGTTCAAGTTTGAGATTGGGTGGCACCATTTGGCCACTGGTGAGGACAGCATATCATGGCAGGAGCTTGTGTAGGAGCAAATGGTCACCATCTTGAGCCAAAACAGAAAGAGAGAGATAAAAGATGGGTGGGGCCCCACAGTCTCTTTCAAGGATTCTCCTCCAATGACCTAAGGACCTCCCATAAGACTCCACCTCTTAAAGGTCCACAGCACCTCCCCAAAGCACCATTCAGTGGACCAAGACTTCAATTATCATGGACCCTTGGAGGACGCTCATACAAAACAACCCTGGCTTTTAACTTGGAGGAACTAGACTTTTTTCATTTATTGTGGCTTCTGATCACTAGTTGGGGGCCAGCTGAGGAATCCAGCCACGGCACAGGACAGCAGGACATCCCACTCATCCTGGGCTCATGGGTCACTTAGTCCTGGATGAAGATCAGGTCTCCATGGGGCCTGGGTGCCAAGGGGTGAGGCCAAAGTGCCATCATCCTGTGCTCTGCTGCCTCCTGACTCCCAGCCTTGGGTCATACCTTGGGGACCTGTCCTCGTGGAACAAGTAAATCGACGTGAGCTTCCCCTGGAGCGAAGGCAGGGTGGAGATGCGCCCTGGAGAGTTCCTGACTCGCAGGAGAATCTTCAGACTCACTCCCAGCTGGGCGCAGGCCAGGGCATGGAGACCACCGTTCACGGGGGCGGAAACCGAGGCCCTGGACTTCTGGCACAGCAGGGACTCCGCCCGTGTCTCAAGCAGAATGTTCTGCCCGCTCCTTCCGCCTGCCTCATTCTCTTACTAATAAGATGCCATCTTTCGCACCCCCGAGATGGGATTTTAAAATAAATGCAGAATTCGGCCTATTTACCAATCAAGGTGTGTGCAGGGACCAGTTAACCCGGAAACCTGTGCTGATGGGGACCCCCCTCTGGAGAGCCAGGGTCCTTCCTTCTGAGCCCCTTCCAAGCAGCTGGGAACACAGGGCTCTGCTTCCCCGTCTTCTCTCTGTGGAGACTCGGCCAGTACTGTCCCTGTGTCTGGCACACCGCGGGCCCTGACCCAGATTGCAGTTAAGCCCCCATGTGTCCCCAGGGAAGCTCATGGTGATCATCTTCACCACTGCACAGCTGGTGACAGATGGCCTAAGAGGGCAGCAGAGCTAGGTAGCGGGGGTCTGGGCCCAGTCCTGCTCGTGGTGTGGCCTTGGGCGGTCATCTGAAGTGTGGCCTGCAGCTTTTGACAGTCCTTTTCATTTCAAGGATGAAGAGGGGGCCTGTGTAGATTTGCATGGACAGTGGGGGAACAGGAGGCCGGCCCTGGGGTCTGGCCCTGGATGTGCTGGGCCGAGGGCCCAGTTCGCACAGAGACCTGGGAGAACAGGGCTGAAGTGGGGCCTGGTCCTCACCCTTGCCCGCCCCGCCCCGGTGGCCAGTAGAGGAGGAGTTGTTACTGGAAGCATCTGAGTGTCCCCTGGGAGCCCAGGGACAGCCCCTGGCAATCTGCAGGTGCCCAGGGCAAAGTCCCGCTCCTCTGTCCCTGGCTCCGGTTCTCTCTCTCCTCCCCACTCACTCTCTCTCCTGCAAATATTTGCTATTGCTCCGTGAGCTGCTGCCATGGTTACAAGCATCCCAGGAGCTGAGGGTCCAAGTTGGACTTTAAACCTATTTAAAATTCAAGACCAGAGTAAACAGCTGCTTCTTCAAACCCCCGTCCTGCAGGTGACAGTGTCCCCTTGCCTAGGCTGCAAGCCATTTGTGGGCCAAGAAGTTGGAAAAGGGGAAGGGGGTGGAGGTTTCAGGGTTTCCCTGGACCCCGCAGCCCTGGAGGTGATGGGAGAAGAGCCGAGACCACACAGGACTCCCTTGGGCAACTCCCCAGCCTTCCCCTGCCCAGAAGGGGCACCTTTCCAGGGCAGTGGAAATGACCTTCCCAGCCTCCAATGACCCTATGCAGTATACAGCTGAGTTGGGCCGGGACGTCCCTTCATAGCCATTGTGAGACCCTGAGCAAGCTACAGTTGTCTAAGCCTGTGTTTGGCCATCTGTAAAATGGGGAGCTGAGCCCTTGTTGGCTTATTTTGCTTAGTTGTTGTTGTTTGTTTGTTTTGTCATACTGTGGATCCAACACAGGGGCACTGTACCACTGAGCCACGTCCCCAGGCCCTTTCTACAATTCTTTAAAATTTAGCTCACTAAGTTTTTGAGGCTGGTCTCGAACTCGAGATCCTCCTGCCTCGGCCTCCCGAGCTGCTGGGATTATAGGCGTGCACCACCTGGGCCAGTCTGGTGGGCTTATTCTGAAGAGCAAAGGCCTCAGCTGAGGAACATGCTGAAGACAGAGTGGTAGTAAATGGATACGAAGCCCAGAGATCTAGTGAGGCTCCTGGTTAAGCAGATGCAAATGCCCAAGCATGAATTCCTTGGCAGAGCTCTTCTGGGCGATCTGGGGTCAGGGATTCCAGGTCTCTACACCAGCATTTCCTCCCTGCCCAAGGGAAACAAGTAGAGCAGAGAGTCATTCTGAGAACCGAAAGAACTCAAAGGAGTGTAGTAGCTATCGCTCGCTGCGTAACAAATTACCCCGATACCTAGCAGAGGAAGACAGCCAACAAAATTACGGCCTCACTGTTTCTGTGGGTTGGGAATCCAGATAGTTTTGGTCTGGGATCTTTTGTGAAGTCATGGTCAAGTTGTTGTCCAGGCCCACAGTGTCTGAAGTCTTGATGGAGCGGAGTGAGCCACTTGCCAAATAGCTGTCAGCAGGAGGCCTCAGGTCCTCACTGTGGAGGCTCTTCAGAGGGCTGCTCATGGCTTGGCAGCTGGGTCTCAGGTGGCCTGAGAGCTCATGGTATCTTCTGTAACCTAACCTTGGAGGTGACAAGCCATCATGTCCTCTATCTTTCCCTGTTCCCAGACCCATCCCGTTACAGCGGGTGGGAGGGGGTCTTCTCAAGGCCATGAATATCAGGGAGAAGAAACCACTGTGGGGCCATCTTGGAGACTGGCCACCCCGGTGATGAAAGGGCCCTTCGGGTGCCCCTCCCACCACCAATTCTTAGAGGATGAGAGGTGACACCGTTATGTAAGGCTCAGACCCAGGGCCAGGAATGACTCAGGCTGGAGGAGGGAACATATCAAGGAGACCAGACCCAGAACGGGGACTCGAGGGTCCCTGGAGCCACATTCCCCTGGGCCAGCCGAGACCTGGCAACCAGCCCTTCAGAGCCAGGTGCAGAAGGGCCACTACAATAAGGGGACCAGACAGCAGGAGCCGGGTGCCAGGTCAGAGCCCGGGAAGCGGGGGTCAGTCAGTGGTCAGGAAGCCAACTGGACCCTGGGCCCGTCCTGTCCCTGAGGAAGGTGATACGTGCTTGGATTTTTGTTGCCTCCCTTTGTTGCGAGTGAATGAAGATGGGAAGGTGACCCCCCAGGGACAATCTGGCTGACCCTTTCCAGGCTGTGATTCCCTTTAATCACCCAAGAGCGCACCCAGTTTTCATCTCGGCTCATCTGGGTCAAGCCAGATGCAGAATCACTCCCGGCGTCGGGTGGGGTGGGGGGACAGGAAGTGGGGGGGGTGGCTACCAAACATTAAATCCCAATTAGCTGGGAAGCCAAGGAGAACACTGAAAGAGCCACCAGCCCAGCTGGAATGTAGATCACGTCTTCTGCATTCACATGGAAATGTTCCCGTCTTTTCTGGAAGCCCTGTTGAGTTTCCAGGCTGTTCCGTGGGGTGGCTGTGGGCGATCCATTGTAAATGTGGGGAAGCAGCTTGACTCAGCAAGGAGGGGGAAGGGCCCCCCCCCGCCCACGTGGGCACCATTGACAGCTGTGCAATTATTAGGCACCTGTTGTTTGCAAGGCCCTGGAAGAGGTCCCAGGAAGTGCGTCAAAATGTCAGCCCCCTCCTCCGGCTGTGGCCAGATGGGAACGTCTGTCCTTCTTTGTCCTCGGACCCCAGCTCCTCTCTCTCTCCTTCCAGAGGGGTCCCTGACCACACAGCTGAGTTCCTACCTGCATTTGCATAACGGTCCATAGAGTATGTGCTGGATACTGTGGTCACCCATGGCTGGCCATCCCTCCTCCACGGGGGGACAGGGCACACACATGTCCAGGCATGGGCTCTGGCTGATGCCCAAATTCGCACGTTGAAGGGCTCACCTCCAAGCCTCAGGGTGGAACTGCGCCAGGAGACGGGCCATTTACAGAGGTGACTGCATCTAAGTGAGGTCACGAAGGTGGACCCCTGGCCAATAAGACTGGCGTCCTTACAAGAAGAGAAGAGGACACAGTCACACACAGAGGGAGGACCATGTGAGCACACAGGGAGAAGATGGCTGTCTACGAGCCAAGCAGAGAAGCTGCTAGGGGTGGATCTAGAACATTCCTTAAAGTCTCATGTGTTTGGAAGTGGGGCCTCCATCTGGAGGGGTCTGTCTTCTCCCCAGCCCTTCTTAACATGCTGCCACCAACTGAGCGGCCTCATAGCCACCCGCTTCTTACACCATGATTTTCTGCCTTCCCTCAGGCCCAGGGAAAGAGAGGCCAACCAATGACTGAAACCTCTGAAATCCTGAGCCAAAGCAAACCTTTCCTCCTTTCAGTTGTTTTTCTCAGGTTATCTGTCACAGTGACGGAAGGCTGACTGATACAGAGGCTCGGGAGAGACTGACCAGGCCTTGGTCTCTGGCTCTTGGCCTCCGGAGTTGTAGGACTGTACGTTTCTGTCATTGAAATCGCCTGGTCCACGGTTCTTCGATCTGGTGGCCCTGAGAATTGAATATAGCCAGTCCCTCCTGGGAGACCTTGGGCCTGGGACTTAGCTCTCTCACAGCACAAAGCGCCCTGGCTAAGCTCCAGCTGTTATTGAAACACAGCATACAACAGACCTACGCGTAGATTCCTAGGCCTCGCCCTGGGTACTGTGACACAGGGGACCTGCGGAGGCCCAAGACTCTGCCTGGTTCATCAACTCCCAGGTGATACTAATGCTGAAGCCACCAGACACTGCTTGGAGGAACTCTGAGGTTGAAGGGTGACATGCAGCCGAGGGCAGCTGCTCTGGGATGGCCACTCTGGCTCGGGCCCCAGCTCTGTCCTCTGCAGCCCCATCTCCCCGGGGGAACACTGTGTGCTCCGTGTCCCCGGCCTCATCCACTCACCTCTGTCCCTGACCCAGCAGCCAGGCAAATCCAAAGCCCAGAGCTGGCTTTTCTCTCCCTAAAATAAGCTCCAGGCCCTGAGACGGATGGCAGTTCTCTGTCTGCCCTGGTCTCACTTTTTGTTCCAGTTAAAAACCAGTTTCTTGGTTCCAAAGGCAACCAAGGGCCATCCTTTGTCTCCTGGACAAGTGGGTCTTTCCGTGGAGGACGCAGAGCACCAGGTGGGAGGGAGTGAGGTGGGGAAGCGGAGAGAGAGACCGACTCAAGGACCTTCAGGTCCCCGCGAGTCGTCTGCAGGTATCGATCAGCAAGTGTGAGCGGGGGATTTACCTGAGCTGGGGAAACAACCACCTGAAAGGAGATGAGAGGACAATGCACACGGCCGGGAGTGAAAATCCTCCTAATTCACTCCGTGTTAGGTGTCCAGCGGGTCTTGTCCCCATAGTGAGGGAAAACTGGCCCTAGATGCAACACCTCTCTGGTCCTACCCAACAAATCTTAACAAACAAGACCCCAATGGATCAACATGCTCTTAAGTTCCTTAACTGTATCCCAAAATAAAACTCAAGACTATTTTTAATAATACAAAAGCATCTGGACTCCAATAAAGTAAAATTCACAACGTCTGGCATCCAATTAAAAAATGACCAGCTAGGCACGGTGGCGCACGCCTCTAATCCCAGCAGCTCGGGAGGCTGAGGCTGGAGGATCTCAAGTCCAAAGCCAGCCTCAGCAACTTAGTGAGGCACTAAGCAATTTAGTGAGACCCTGTCTCAAAACAAAAAAAATAAATAAAATAAAAAGGACTGGGCATGTTGGCTCAGTGGTTAGGTGCCCCTGAATTCAACCTGCAGCACCAAAATAAATAAATAAATAAATATAAAAAAATAACCAAACATTCAAAAGGGCAGGAAAATATGACCAATGATAAAAAGGAAGATCAATTGACATTGAGAACTAATCAAATGGCTGGAAAAAGAAATACCACATATGTTTATGAAGCGAAAGCAAAGACAGAGCGTGTTAAGTACAGATATGAACAATATTTTTTAAAAGACGGAATCTGGCTTCTACGGATAATAATTACAGGGTCTGAGAGGGACCATTCACTCTATATTCAGTGAAACCATCCCTCCAGAAAGGAGAAGAAATAATGGCATTCTCACATGAAATAAAAATCAGAAGAATGCATTGCAAACTCACCGGTGCCTGGCTTAGCTAAGGGAGTCCTTGAACCAGGAAGGAAACGATGAAGAGGCTTAGAACATCAGGAAGGAAGGTGGAACAAGAGAAGGAGCTGGAATGTGGGCAGCAAACAATAGACTATCCTACTGAGTTTCATAAATCATGTTTGATGATTGAAACACAAATCATAATGCCATCCGATACTCAAGACTGACATTTGAAAGTGGGAAGGGGAAAGGGACCTAAATGGAAATGAGGTCTTCCCACTTCATATGAAGTGGTCCTATGTTAAAAGCAGAGAATTGGAACAAACTACATAGGTGCATTGTCATCCTTTGAACAACCATTACAAAAACTAGGCAAAGATTATGTTAGTCAGCTTTCTGTTACTGTAACAAATACCTGAGACCCATCAACTTATAAAGATGAAAGGTTTATTTTGGCTCATGGTTTTGGAGATTTCAGTCCATGGTCTGTTGAACCCATTGCTTTCTCTAGAAGAGAAAGGGGGAGGAGAAGGCAGCACATCGTGGCAGCACATCGAGCCCATGGAGTAGCCAAACCATTCACCTCATGACCAAACATGAAAGAGAGAAGGGCAAAGATCAGGGTGCCAGGATTCTCGTCAAGGGCACACCCCAATGATCCAAAGCTTCCTACCAGGCCCCACCTCTTAAAAATTTCCACCACCACCTCCCAAGCTGGAGACCAAGCCTTTCACACACAGGCTTCACATCGGAACGGTAGCAAAGATGCACTCAGAGGAAGAAGGAAAGAAATCGTTATAAATAAAGGAAGACAGATTATTCTGCAACTCTTCCAAACACTCCGGGGGCCTTGAATACCTGGACCTGGAAGTTCACCCAAGGCAAGAGAACGTGTCCAAGATGCGATGCGCAGGCTCAGGTGTCCAAGATAAGACACAAACAGACTGCAGAACCACATGTGCAATTGTGCTTATGTAAAAACCACATCCATGTCCAAGAGTCTGTGTCGGTGACTCTGAAAAACAGACGCCGACATTTCCACGCACCAGAAATTCATTGCAGAAAAAGTCTCCTAGGACAAAATGAGGAGGAAGTGGATGTGCCCGAGTCCAAATCCCTGGTTCTGTGAACGTGACCTTATTTGGAAATGAGTTCTCTGCTGAGCCTTCTCCCAGGGATCTCAAGATGAGATCATCTGGGCTTGGGGTGGGTCCCGAGAGAAAGGGGGAAGGTGGTGTGAAGGTGGAGGGAGAAGCTGGAGTCACACCGCAAGGCGACACCCAGCGTGGCTGGCGCCGCGGAAACTGGGGAGAGGCCCGAGCAGACTCTCCCTCAGAGCCTCCAGAGGGACCCCACCCGTCCACGGCTGGACCTCAGACTTGGAGCCTCCTGCCTTGGATCAGCCCCGGGAAATCCACAGAAGCAGGAGAAGATATTAGGTCAAGAGGGTCTCGCCCAGGCAGGGGGCATGCGGGAGACAAAGCTGTTCAGGGACAGGCTGCCTCAGCGTCCCCAGAGCGCTCAGTCACAGGCTGGGGGTGGACTCGGTGATGGACTTTGGAACAGGCATCTCGGCTGCTGGACAATGAATCCCCGCGGTGGGAGATCTTGGTGTGGACGTAGAACGCCGACCCTGGAGAGAAGTTCAGTCGTTTTGCAGAGATATTGTCATAAAGAACTCTGAGGCCCAGGGAATCATCTCCCATGTTCACTGTAAAGACTTGGGTTCTTCTTGCACGAAGTTTCTCTACTCAGGGAGTCTCTTACTAGGATGGCTGATCTTCCTATGCGACCTCGATGACCCGCCCTGGGAGCCCCCGGTCATCTCATGCACACTCACTGAACCAGTTATTCAGGTTCCTTTCGGTGACTCAATGCATGCTAGGCATGAGTGGAAAAGGGGACCTAGCAGATGCTAACTGGGGTGTTAGCTTTCTGGTGCTGTAACAAAATACCGGAGATAATCAACTTATAAGGAGGAAAGGTTTATTTAGGCTCATGGTTTCAAAGGTTTCAGTCCGTGGCTGGCCTGATCACTTTGGGGCCTGGCGTGAGGTGGCACATCATGGTGGTTAAGAGCATGTGGTGGAGGGGGTCTGTTCACCTTATGGCAGCTGAGAAGCAAAGAGAAATAGAGACAGAGGAAGAGACCAGGGTCCCAATATCCCCCCTTCAAGGGCATGACCCCAGGGACCTAACTTCCTCCCACTAGACTCTACCTCCTGAAGGCTCCAGGTGCACCAAGGGCTGGGCACAAGTCCTTCAACACACGTGCCTTTGGGAACATTCGAGATCCAAACTATAACAAGCCCCCACCCCCAGCGTCTTCCCCCTTCTCTACTCCGACCTTGATTTGCACAGAGATGACCATGACGTCCACCAATCCTGGGCAACTTCCACCTTCTGAACATTCTCCTGCTTCGGGGAAACTGAGTCCACTCCGTCTCCAGTGAGGAGAAGAGGAGGCAGCAAATGCCAAGTCCAAGTTCAAAGGTCTAACCCCATCACCAGGCCCCTGGGATGGACCAATGGTGGTCCCAGGAGCCATCACAGGACCTCACAGCACGAAGAAGGGCTCGGTGGGTGCTGCTGCTCCGAAGGGTCCTGAGATGCCGTCTCCCTCCCCTCCCCCGCAGCATCCCTCCCCCTCCCCCACACTGTCCCTCCCCCTCCCCCCTCACCTCTTCTCTCCCCACCTCTCTGCACGGAGCTCCCTCAGACCTGAATGGAGACGCGTATGTTTTAGACTCACAGAGAGTGGAGTGGATCTGGAAGAGGGGAAGATGGGGCGACACTGGTCACGGGCACAGAGTCTCCATCTTGCAGGACGGACGAGTTCTGGCCACCTAAATGCAGCCTGGTGGTGACTGTGACGAACAATCCAGAAGCAGGAACTCGGAATTTGCCAAGAGGTTGATCTTCAGTGGTCTCATCCCAGAAAGGAAAACAGTAATGCTGTCATTTAGATCTGGGATGTCCCCAAGGCCTGTGTGTTGAAGCCCCAGCCCCTGGGGCTCTTTGGGAGGGGTATGGAATCTTTAGGGGCCTCACGGAAGGAAGTGAGGTCGTGGGATGTTGGGGCTCCGCCCCTTCCTCTTTGTTTCCTGGCTGCCATGAGGTGAGCAGCCTCCTGTACCCCGTGCTCCTGCTGTGAAGTACTGAGCTGCCACAGGCCCAAAGCCAGTGGGCCAAGCAGCTAGGAGACCATAAGCCAGAGTCAACCTTTCCTCTTTATAAGTCGATTTTCTCAGGTATTTTGCAGCCGTAATGGAAAGTAGAACCAAGGAACTGCATTAGGGGATGGATGTTAATTAACTCGGTCAGGGTGATCACTTCACAGTGTGCACACCTATCAAAACATCAAGTTGTGCACCTGAAACACACTCAGTTTTCACTGTCAAGATTGTACCTCAATCAAACTGGGGGAAAAAGAAGGCTGTTTGGGGGCAGGGTGGGTTCTCTGCAAGCAGACCGAGTTCCATGAACCCACGATTGCTTAGGGAGCCACACCTGTGGAAGGAAGGAGGCTGGAACAGGAGTGGGGGCAGGACAAGAGGAATCTCAGCTGCAGTCCAGCAAAACCTGAGTTGACCCACGGGGCTTGGGACAGAGGGTGACCTGTCAGAACATCCCAACTCAGGCTGAAATGGTCAGATCCTCTGGACCTCTGTTCAGTCACCAAATGCAGGTATGAAGTGCATGCATGACCTTGGGCAAAGCACCGTATGTTGGAACATGAGCCATGTTACTCTTCTTTTGGACCTTGGGGATACAAGTATGAGACCTGGAGCTGCTGCAACTGTTTTGCCTCCACGAGAGGAATAGCCAGAGGCAAACGACCCAACTACCTCTACTGGCTCCCATTAAACCCAACCAACCTGCTATACATACCAGACACACACACACACACACACACACAACAACAACAACAACAAATAATAATAATAATAATAATAATAATACAGCTGGTACAAACAGTAAAGGAGATTGTTTGACTTACAAATCAGGAAATATTAGAAGTGAGTGGATATCAGGATGGGTTTGATTCAGTAACCTAGTAATACGTAGAAAGTTTTTATCAATCATGTTAATAACATAGTTGGACACATGCATAAGACTATACATATTCATATATGAATAGTAACATATATAAAATGTCAGTGGTGATTGTGTCACTGTTATCCAGAGAAACCGAACCAATAAGATATATCTAAGCAGAGGGCATCTCAAACGCCAGCCCCCGGGATGGACATTCTCAGGGTAACTTGGTGTAGCAGGGGCCCTGTGGAGGGTCTCCGAGGTACAGTGGCGAGGCACGAGGTGGCAGGGGTCCCGGGCCAGGGATGCAGGTCTCCCCGTGGGTTGGTGGAGATAATGATGTCACCCAGCTGGGTCCTCACAGCAGCGCCCTGGCTCCTGCAGGAGCAGACTGTGGGGCCCAGGGAGCTGGGGGGTGGGGAGCCTATTCTTGTGATGCAGGGGGCACAGGCGGGGGCCGAGCAGAGTGGCGGCAGGTGGGTTGGGCTGCGGTCTGTTCTGACAGCAGAGCTGACGGGGTTCCCAGCAGATGGGCCGTGGGAGTGGCAGGAGGAGGGGCCGGCATGACTCAGGGCTTGGGCCGGAGCCCGGGGAGCTGTTGGCTGAGATGGAGCCTTGGGGGGCGTGTCCTGGTGGGGGTTGGTGCCAGGTGGGGTGTGCGCAGGTGGAATGTGCACAGATGGAGGGATGCCCAGGTGGAAGGGTGCACAGGTGTGCACAGGTGGAGGGGTGCCCAGGTGAAGGGGTACACAGGTGTGCACAGGTGCTGCTGGGCGTGGAGCTGGGGACAGTGGTCCGGGCTGGGGACAGGAACGTGACAGGCCCAGACAGAGGCTGAATTTAAGCCATAGAGCCGGCCGGGGAGCAGAGGGCAGGCCGTGGGCCTGGACATCCCTGGGCTGGAAGTGGGTCCCCAGGAACCAAGCGGCATGGCTGGTGACAGGAGGGCCACGCAGAGAACAGAGACCTGGAAAGCCCCAGGAGCGCTTTGGGAAAGGCCTGCTGGATGGGACCCAGGAGGAATGGCGTCCCTGCCCCGTTCCTGGGAGCCTCCTGTGACCGCTGGCTTGGGGGGGGCACTTGCAGGTGAGATGAGTTCAGATGATGTCCTGGTGGCTTAGGGTGAGCCCCCCTGGTGACCAGGACAAGACACAGAGGGACCCAGAGGAGAAGGCCACATGAGGAGGAAGCAGAGACTGGACACCTGGGGAAGGACCTCCCCGGAGCCTCTGGAGGACCCACAGCCCCCCAGGGTGGCACATTCACCCTTCTGGCCTCCAGAACCATGAAGGGGACACCTCTGTCATTGGGAGCCACCTGATTTTGTGGCTCGAGAGTGAGCACAGGTGGGGTCCTGGAGCCCCCAGCTCCCCAGCCCACCCTCTGGAACGTCCTGAGCCGGTTGGGCCAGGCCCTGGGGTCACTCTGCCTGGGCCCCTCTGTCCCACTCTGTCCCTGACCATCAGAGCGGGACACTAGTGACCCTGGGGGGGATCTCTAGAGGGGACCTCAATGTAGTGCGTGGGGAGGGTCCTGCATCATTTTGGGGGAACCCCCTCCCTGCTCAGAGCCATTTCTCTACCTGACAAAAGGCAGCACCTGTGTCACGGCCTCGCCCACCAGGTGGCCTGGCACAGCCACGCTCCCCAGCGAGCTGCCCTCCACTCCTGGGGAGCCCGGGGAAACCCCGGGGAGCAAACAAGAGCCCCCCCCTTCACGGGGAAGGACAGCCTGGGTGGGGCAAGAGCTGCAGTTCAGGGGGACATGGTGGGGCCTTCCTGCCTGTGACCATCCTGCTGGGGCCGGTGTGGGGGAGCCAGCTTCTGGCGCCTGGGGACATGATGCCTTTCATGCTCTTCAAGTTGACAGATGAAGCAGAGGACATCCAAGGAAGAAAAAAATCTGAATTTCAAATAGCAAATCATCCCCTAGTGTAAGTATATCCCACACAGGCGTGAGATATACTTATGCTGTGGGAGGGTTGAGGACCTGCCCCGCCCCCCACGGCTACCCCTCCATCTGCTGCTGCTCCTGTGGCCAGGGACCTCGCAGGACCCGCCTGGCTGGAGACAAACACAGAGTCACCCCCCGCCTCCCGCCACCCCCACACGTGGTTTCTGGTACTCGGTGTGCAGACGCTCTTTCCTGCCCCCCCCCACGTGTCCCCATATGAGGAATCAATAACAATTTTAGGGAGAAAATACAGTTGTCATGGAAAAAAAAAATGGAGTGGATTCAGAGTTCATTAGGCAAGTTAATCAAATCGCCCAGCCGCGTCCTGCTGCTCTTGGGAGGCTGGACCGGCCGTCGCTCAGTGGGGTTCCAGGTGTGGGGGGCTCAGAGTGGGGGGTCCCCTGAGGTCACAGCACTGACATGCCAGGTGCCCCAAGGGCCTGGCAGGGCCCCCCGGGAGCTCTGGAAAGTGTCCTTCACGCCTGGACAGGGGTGGCTTCCGTGGGGACCACACACCAGCTCTCTGGGGCCTTGTTTCTGGACCTGCTCAGGGACAGAGAGGGGACTCAGGGACCCCCGATGGCGGAGCCAGGGCTGCTCTGCCACCATTCCAGGCCGACCAGAGGTCCCCGGCTCTCACGGGCTGCTGTTCCATTAACAAAGCCAGGACTGACAGGGCGGCCCCCGTCCAAGCAACCCCAGGTCCCCAGCCACCTCCATGTCCCTGGCGGGCTGACCCCCCTCTGTACCCATGATGGGATCTGGGGCAGACCACCAGTTACCGCTGCAGTCAAGGGACGGGCAGCGCCAGGAGGCACGTGGACAGTGGGACACCTGTGAAGCCAGGCCCAGCCGTTTTGAGGTTCCTTGGACTTGCCTCCAATAGTTGGGGACATCCAAGATCTCTTTGGTAATGCTGTCCAGCCTGTATCCCTGTTCTTCTGATAAAAATACTCTAATAAAAATATTTCTGCTCCAAGAACCCTCTCTCATCTATTCATCCATTAAATTTTCCTGGTCCACCCATAGAGATTGTGACCCTCTCAGGCCAGAGAGATGCAAAGAGAGATTCTATGTGGCTTGAAGGAAGTGAAGTCCCCATAGCAATGGCAGCCATTTTGCAACCACGAGGGAAGCCGACCACACTTGAAGTCAACACTGGTAAGGAAGTGTGGAGAGATAGAAGGAAGTGGGTCCTGGGGACTGTCAGAGAGCTGAGCTGAACCCAACTTCGAAGCCCACTTTCTCAGGACTTTTTGGATTTGTGAACAAACAATGACCCTCCTTGTTTAAGGAAGTACGAGTTGCGATTCCATTTTTTGCCCCTTAAAGAGCTTTGCCTAGTGCAATCCTTCAGTAGAGCTTTGCCCACAGAGGAAGGACCTGAGAACCCCAGAGTGGAGCGATTTTCTGAGATCTCCCTTGCTGGACTCCCAGACCAATGGACTTGGACTCTCTCAGCCTCCCCTGGTCAGAGGCCGGGAAGGGTTAACCAGAGCAGTGCACGGAATCAGAGTCAGAGAGAGACATTTTCAAAGGCTTGATAAATAAATTACTGCTCATGTTTAATTCAAAGCTCCCACTGCCTACAGAGAGCACAGAGAAGAGGCGATCTTTCAATTAAAACAACTCTAAGGGGCTTCTGCCCTCTCCGGGGGCCTTCCAACCTCCCTGCCCCAGCCTGCCTGAAGTTGCAGTGTTCCTGGAACAAGATCAGAATAAAATGAAGGGTCCTGATGTGGACCAGGGACCCAAACTCCATTCCCAGGTCACCCTCTGCCCTAATCTCACTGTCCAAAAATACCCCTTCACTTTCTCTCATATTTCTTGATTACTTGTCTCCCTGGACTAGAAAATCTCTCCTCCATGTGAGCAGAACCTGGACTTCTCTGCTTTCCTGCTGTATCACTAGCACATAAAACAGCATTAGACACACAGTAGAAGGCCCAATTACTATTTGTGAATTGAGGTGAGAGAACAATGTATTAATCTGTTTCTTGTAGCTGTAACAAAATACCCAAGGTTGGTACTTTATGAAGAAAAAATGTTTCTTTCTTGCTTTCACACAATATCCTTTCTTTCACACAATATCCTTGTTTTATTTATCTGTTTATTTTATATGGTGCTGAGGATTGAACCCAGTGCCTCAAGTGTGCAAGGCAAGTGCTCTACCACTGAGCCACAACCCCAGCCCTGCAAAAAAAAACATTTCTTTAGCTCATAGTCAGTTCTGGAGATTCAGGAGCATGGTGCTGGCCTCTGCTCTGCTCTGGTGAGGCCCCTCTGGTTACATCAAACATGGCAGATATCATCACGGCTGGAGAGAGGGAGAGAGCTTAGGGCAAGACAGGAAGCCAGACAGACTAGGCTTGCTCTTTCTATAACACCCACCAAGGACCCCTGGGAACTACACTAACCTCTGCAGAGGGTCATGCCCTCCCGCTGGGCCTCGCCTCTTGGAGGGTCCACTGTCCCCCCTTCCCCCACTCTGGGGACCAAGCTTCCAGCACACAGCCTTTGGGGACACCCTCAAGCCATATCCAGATCATAGGAGGCAGGACGTGTACCCCAGGAGCCTCTTCTCTACTAGGCTAAGTACCTATAGCCGCTCCTTAGGGCAGCCGGCAGGGCTCCCGGGTGGCCCTGGGCAGTTAGTTCTCTGACTCAGAATTTCCAAGGAACTACAGGAAGTCAGGAGGAACCCAGCGACCCCTTGGCCAGAGTCTGCCGCAGGCCAGCACCCCACGGAGCACTCTGCGTGGACCCTGTCCTGCCGACCTCCCTGGAGCCCATTTTACAGGTGAGCAAATCGGGGCACATTGAGATGAAGCTGCTTTCCCTGGTGAGGGGCAGCTCTGAACCCAGACCCCGGGCTTCTGGAGCGGGGAGCCTGTGTCCCCCTTCTGAAAGGGGAGCCCGTTGAGTATAACACAGGGTCCCGTGTGAGCCACCCCAGGCCTCAGCCAGGCTTTCTGACCTCTCGGGAGGCAGGACCGAGGCCGGCGATAAAGGAAAGACCCATGACTTTTCCCCGTGTGCCAAGATCCGAAGAAGTTCTGAATCAAGGCTTTGGCCTCAAAACCTGTTCTTCAGTCTTTGCCAAAACCAGATCCTGTTCCCAGGATAGCACTCACTGATGAGTGGCTCTGGGTGCCAGCAGCCCAGATTAAGGCTCCACGTGACTTAATCCTGTTGGCAACACCATGCCGTTGACGTTTTTAGACTCCATTTTTCCTATTAGAAAACTGAGATTCCAAAAGGTTGAGCAATCCAGTCGCCCCGCTAGGGAGTCAGAACTGAAGCCTCAGCCTCAGATTCCTGCTCTTCCTACTGTGCCCCCAGAGGGATTGATTGTCCAAATAGTCACCCTCTTCACAATCTCCACCATCCTCACTGCTGACGTTTAATGAGCATCTACTATGGGCTGGGCCTCACATTTAGCAATCACAGGTGTTAACTGGTTGGCGCCTAATGAAAACCCCGGAAGGCAAAGAGTGTTTTTATTTCCATTTTTAAAGGTGAAGAATCTGAGGTCCAGGTGGCTAAAGAGCAGTTTTTAAATGCAGGTTTTCTTATTATTCAGATATGGTAAGGTCAAAGGCAGTTCCCAAGAGCGGGGGCTACGGAGTGTCCTGCCTTGGGAGGCCACGTGGAGAAGCACCCGAGAGGGGGACATGTGGGCAGGGATGTCTTGTGGGGATAAAGCAGGCTGGCTTGGGATTGGCTGGTCTGAACCATTTAGTGGTTTGGGGGACCAGGAGGGGGAGGGGCTGTCCCTCTTCTCTGGAACCTGGCCCAAGTGACTAGGCTGTGGAGATAGTGGCCCAGGGTGTCATGCTCCCTAAGGGTGGCAGTTGTGGAGTGTGGCCTGACGGGGGAAGCCTGCCGGGGGCCAGTTATTTCACCACCAAGCAACTGTCTGGGCCTGGGAGGGGCCCTCTCTCCAGGGACCTTGAGGCCCCGAAACGCGGGGTGCGTGGGAAGCTCACCCTTGCTCCCTCAGAACAGGACCTGGAGCCTGCGTACGCGTGTTTCCCAGCCTCTGCACAGTCAGATTTTCTCTCTGCAAGAAAATATTTGCTAATGCATGAAGGGGACTCGAGGGAGGTTATTACCGATACCAACATGTGAACAGAGACCCGCTCCTGCCTCCTGTGCGGGGTGGGGGTGGAGGCTGCAGGGGAGGCCGCCAGGGCCTGAGGCTGTCTGCAGCTCTCTCCCCCCAGAAGGGACCTGGAGAGGCCCTGGGAGCTGCCTCCCTGTTGACGGGTTGTTATTTCACTCTGGGAGGAACCCAGCAAGCCCCCCCACCCCGACTGTGTGGTGACACCGGGTGCCCTGCTCCTGCACCCACGTGCCTTGGGAGGGCCATCTGGAGGGGAAGCCTCAGCCCAGGCCCAAACAGCAACATCTGGCAGGAGCTCCCAGGAGGAGAGTTCTTCTTTTGCTGCATATTAAGTCATTAAAACCGCCAAAGAAGAAAAGGGGCTTTGATTCCCCCCGATACGCGGACACTATTTGAATGCCAAGGTGCCTGGGGAGATGGGCCGGGTGTCCGCTGACCGGCCAGGCATGGAAGGACCTGGACACGCAAGCCAGCCGGGCACCTGAGCGGAGGGTCCCCTGGGGAGGAGGTGGGGAGCCTGGTTGTGTCTGTTCAACTCTGTTCCTGGCTTTTCTCTGCTCACCAGGAGATTCCCTGGGGGAGGGGAGGTACTGTGGAGTCAGGCTCCTGTCTACACCGCCGGCCGGCCTAGGCCTGGGCTGTAGCTCAGTGGTAGAGGGAGCGCTGCGCATGCGTGAGGCCCTGGGTTCCATCGCCAGCAACGAATTCATTCATCTGTCAGTCAGTCAGTCAATCAGTCAGTCAATCCATCAGTCTCCCTCCGGAGCCTTTGAGAGGCCACAGTCATTTCCCTGAACCTCCTGCCAAGGTCCTGGGTCCCCTGGTAGAGATTCCCAGCTGTGCATCCTGGTGCATCCTGCTTCCTGCCTAGACCTCCGCCAGCCTTCTGCCGGAAGGAGGGGCACCTTCGAGTCTAGCAGGCTCCAGCCACTAAAATGGCCCTTGGGACGCTGGTCAAAAGACTTGGCCTCTCAGAGGCTCAGTGTCCTAATTTGTAGAATGGAGTTGGGAACGTGTAATGCCCAGCACCATGAGATCTACAGTCACTGCTGGTGACTCTGTGTGCTAGATCCTCCCCTTGCAGGCAGCAGTCTGGCTGTGGTACCTGGTCCCTCCCCTCCTGGTTTAATCCAGTAGTTACTAGAGTGCATTAGTTAGGTTGACTTAGGTTCTGCTGCTGTAACAAACAGCTCTCCCATCTCACAGCTTAGACCTACTTGGTGTGTATTTCTTGTTCACACAAATTCTGCTGCTAGTCGTGATGACTGTCTAAGTCACCTGTCTGCTTTGTGACATTCCGCACATCTGTATCTGACCTCCAGGTAAAAGGGAGCTGAGATGCTGTTAGGTCCAGACGGGAAAGAAAGCTGGGTGTTGGGGAGCCGAGGGGATGCCTCCCGCTGCTGCAGATCGATCGGCACAGTGATAGCCGGCCCCTTCGTAGGGGCGACCATGGTACAGGTGCTGCGTTGGGCACTGCACCAGTGTGAACTTGATCAGCCCTCCTAACAATCTTAGGAGGTGGGCGTCGTTTTCATGCCCATATTACAGATGGAGAAACTGAGGCTCAGAGAAATGATTTGCCTGAGGCCTGCACAGCCATCCAGCTGGTGCCCCCTTCAGACAAACAGCACTGATAGGGACAGAGGGTGCACTCGCCAAGCTTCTCGGCTTCTCACGGAGCTGCCCCGGGAACTAGATTGCAGCCTTATCTTGACTGAGAAGTTGGCGGGATTTGCCTGATGCCTGTGGCACCTGGGCCACTCTCTCAGCTTCCCCCAGAGAGACAGAGAGGAAGGAGGCTAGGAGGGCAGAGGCTGAAACCAGGACAAGGTTTCTGGGCCGGCTGCTCCAAACAAGAGCCCTCCAACCCCCTGGGGGAAGCTGCTTCTCTGCATGGGGATCCCTGGAGTGACATTACTGGCTCACGAAGGAAATGCGAGTTCCCACCCCCTGAATCTCCTAGTGGTGTTTGTGGGTCAGGATCCTGGGTTTTCGGTAAATCAGGCTTCATTCCAAATACCCCGTCCCAAAGCCTCCTCACTCAGGGGCAGCCTCAAACTGGGAGACAGTGTGGGCTTTGGAGGTCAGACTCAGCCATGATGGTTTCTCTGCCCACGAGCAACCAAAAAACCCAACAAATGATATATTTATTTATCTCATGAAATAATGATCCCGGGAGGGAGCTCACTGAAGTCATGAGTGACATCCAGATTACTTCTTCTCCGGCTCTGTCGTCCTGGGAGCGTGAATCTGACCTCAGGGTCCTAAGATGGCCGCTGTGCCTCCGGGTATCATGTTTGTATCCCGGGCAGAATAAAAGGAGAGATTTGAGTGGCTGAATCTGTTCTAAGAACCTCGGGCTTGATCCTTTGAATTTACATCTGAGGGCCCCAACTGGTCACTTGGCCATATGGATCTATTGGCAAGTCAACATTTAGCTTTTCATCCTCCTTAGCAGAGAGAGGCAGAGAAAGGGGGACTGGGGGTGGCTTTGGGCATCCGATTTCTTCCTGTGTCCCTGGGACAGGCGATCTGTCAACATCACTTGGAATGTGACCTTGCACAAGGTATTTATTTGAATTTCAGTTTATTCATTTGAAAAAATGAGAACAATAACCCTCCTTCCCTCCCTCCCTCCCTCCCCCTCTTCCCGGTTTGCAGCTCCTGGAATCCAGCGACTATTTAATAAACGGTAAATATCATTATCATTATTATAATGGGAGCCATATTTACATAAAAAACAGGCAGGCAGCAGGCCCGGTTACTGTATTCCTGGAAAATTACTGAACTATCCCAAATTACATAGAAATCTATTCCAAAGGTCCCCGCAGAGGTTGCTGGGAGTTTTATTTGAAGAGACCTGAGGCTGAGGGGGAAGGAACCCCAGGCTGTTCTCCTCCAAGACATCAGGGGAGAAGAGGAGGCCCAGGAAGGAGGAGGGAGGTGGACCAGGAGGCCCAGGAGGGAGGAGGGAGGTGGACCAGGAGGCCCCGGAGGGAGGAGGGAGGTGGACCAGGAGGCCCAGGAGGGAGGAGGGAGGTGGACCAGGAGGCCCAGGAGGGAGGAGGGAGGTGGACCAGGAGGCCCAGGAGGGAGGAGGGAGGTGGACCAGGAGCCCCAGGGTCACAGCCGGGAGCCCAGGTGGCCCAGGTGGCCCTGGCTCTGGAGGGGCCAGGGATGGTGCATGGCATCACTTAGATGGCGGCGGCTGCTCCTTTCCCTGGAGGAGCTGAGACCCTCTCCCCACCAGGCCCGTTTGGTGCAATGCATTATTTTTGGGGGGTCGAACAAACAGGAGATGGGGGGGGGGGGCTTCTGGGAAGACCAGATGGAAAGAATTCCTGCAGAAGAAGGATCTGGACCTTGCTTCTTCTCCAGCCCGGGCACCTCAGAGAGCCTCGTCACGCCCCCAGTTGGGGGGAAACTGGACCAGACAGACCACTGGGCTACCCAAGGTCATTCCAGTTGGGGATGCTCTGATCAGCCTTGCCAGCCCCCCAGTTGTGGGGAGATCATGTGGCAGATCCCCGTGTCCTGTAGAGCCGGCAGCCCCAGACTCTGTAGGTGCTGAGGGTCACTGGCTGGTGCAACGTCTGGGCCAAGAGAGGTGCCCCACAGTGGACCGGAGATGCCAGGTACCACCCCTGCGGATGCTGTTGAGTTGGTTTGAGCTCTGCAGCTCCCTCTGCCTAGTGAGGGCTTCCATCTCAGAGGACACAGGTGTGTCTGTCCTAGAGCCTCCGGGGACTGGCTGCCCCCTTCCCAGCACCCAGTGTTCCCGACACCCACACATACTGAGCATACATGGGGCACCAACTGTGTGCACCGTCTGCAGGTGGCTCTTGATTTTCATTTTAAATCTGATTTCCTCCCCCCAGTTTGTTTTTCTTAGAGTCGTTTCAGACTCTGTCTCTGCCTCCCAGAGACACAAAGGAAAAATTAAGTTAGGAGTCTCAGTGTCCTGAGGGTAAATCTAAGTGACTCGGGGCAGCCAGGCCTCCTGGGGAATCGCATCCCTGGATGAGGTGGGTTTGAGGGAGGACTTTCCAGTGTCTTAGTCTTTAGTGACACTGACCTTGACATTGTCTCATTTTATGCATCTCCTCCTATCAGGGGCAGGTCCCCCAGGACCTAGATAATAACATGGCCTATAGCAGGTGCCTAGGTGATATTATTGGGTAATTGAAAGTCACCCATTTTACAGATGAGATGTCTGAAGACCAGAGGCCGATGTGCCCAAGTCCACAGGATGGGTGTGTTGGTCCATATGCTGTTGCCGTAACCAATATCCGAGGTCAGATAATATATAAAGAAAAGAGGTTTCCATTTTGGAGGCTGGAAGTTCAAGGTCAGGGGACCCCCTCTGTTTGGCTCTGATGAGGGCTTTGTGATGGGAGAGAGCCGGGAAGGGCCTGTCTTGCTCTTTTTTAAAGTTTTATTTTGGAAACAGGGTCTCACTAAGTTGCTTAGAACCTCACAAAGTCACTGAGGCTGGCTTTAAACTTGTGATCCTCCTGCCTCAGCCTCCAGTCTTGCTCTTTTTATAACAAGTTGCTCTCCGGAGAACTCACTCCTCAAAACCAGCATTCATCCCCTCGGAGGGCAGTGCCCCCCGTGATCTAACCACCTTCATCAGGCCCACATCTTACAGATCCCAGGTCCCACCCTCTTTTTTTTTTAATGAGGTCAGTTCCATGAGTTTCCCCTGAAAGGAGTTCACATTTTTATTAAGTTTTTTTAAACTATATTTTATTTATTGACCTATTTTTTTAGCCTCCCACGTGCGAGGCGAAGGCACTGCCAGGGAGCCCCAGCCCCAGCCCCAGCCCCCCCCCCCACCTCTTAACACCTCTGCCATGGGATATTAGGCCTTGGCACAGGCGCCCCCCGGGGGACTGACGGTCCCCAGGCCACAGCACTGGGTCAGCATCGTGATGCAAACCTGGTCTCCTGCGCTCCTTCCATCGGGTCTCTGTCCCTCTCCACCCCAACTCACCTCCCCTGGGACCCGAGAGAAGAGGCCACGGCTACTGTGATTGTCAAGCCCTGTACCTCCCGGAGGAGGATGCGCAGGACAGGCCACCTGCTGACCCCAGCTCCGCCACCTACAGCTACTTGACCTTGCGCACGGCCGCTTAGCTCCTGTGCCTCGGTTTCCCCTCCTGTAAGCCAGAGGTGATCATGACCTTGCCCATCTTAGACCATGGGCAAACGCTCTGTGGGATCTGCCGCAGCCCCTGGCAGGGTCCTGAGGTCCATCCGTGGTGGACTGTGTCCCCTGGTGGGCCTGTCTCCTCTCCTTCCCGTGGAAACCCCTGCACACAGCCACCTCTTCCGAGGAGCCTTCCTGGATTCGTGGGCAGAGACACTCAGGAGTCCCCTGGGGACACGCTGGGGAACATGCCAGCAATGCATGACAGGGCCATGTGGTGAGGAGCCCGCTCACAAGCCACCCAAGGCCACCTGGGAAGCACAGCCCCCTGTCCCGGCCAGGCGTTCCAGTGGGTCCCATCACTGCAGTCTCCTGGGGGACTCCGAGCCGGAATCACTGGGCCATGTCACCCCCAGGCTCCAACAGCACAGAGCAAGGCCATGGGGACCCGTGTTCATGCTCAGTGTCAGGATGACACATGGTGACAGCAGATGCTCCTAAAGGGCACAAACCCCTGGGGGTCCCTGAGGCCTGGTGGGGCCTGGTGGGGCCTCTGCACGGGGGCCATCTGGCCCCAGCTCATCAGCCCCGGGAGGCTGAGCCCTGGGCCTCTTCTCTCCAGGCCTCGCACTTCCTGGGCCTCCTGGGCAGGAAAACGCCCCCTCTGAACCCAGGACCTTGGGACCCCTCCCACCAGCCGTCTGCAGCCTCCCGTAGCTCCCAGCCGGGGACCCCGGCTCCTCCAGGGGGTCCCAAATCTACATCCCACCAGCCCCCCACACCCCCACACACCCCCACCCCCGGACAGCTACCCAGAAGAGCCCCCCCACACACACAGTGGACGCATTTTCAGATGCATGTGCCCCTGTGATGAATGGCATTCAGAGGCTCTCAAAAATGCGCCTTCATGAATCCAGGTCACTCTCGGTCACCTCCACCGGTGTCTCAAGGCCACTCTCGGCTCCAGGAATTTTTCAGGCTTCGTAACGAACGAGGTTGAGACCCCTGGTCCAACGGAGGCTGTGACCCGGGTGGCGATGATCTGCATGCCCAGTGACAGTTGTGCCAAGTGCCCCGTCGGGAAGGAGCATGGGAGCAGGGGAGGGTGTTCCTGGTCCAGGTCGCCTCACGGCCATGTCCAGCTCCTTCAGAGGAGGCCAGCCGACCGAGGAGGGTCTTCATATGAGGTCCGGGGCCTGGTTTTCATTCTGAGAACGAGGTCCCCAGGGCCTTGGTGACTTTACCTTGTGAACGTCCCCCTGGACACGGACTGTTGACCTCCCTGCTCGCGTTTGGGGACAGAGTTACTGATATTGACACCGTCCTTGGAGATCAGGTCCCGGGACCCTGGTGTTGAAGACCAAACACCCGAGAAATGTTGAGGCCACAGCAAAAAGTTTTATTGAAGGGATAAAAGGTACAGTGACCAAGGGCGGGGAAGAGCCAGCCGTCCGGGGGTGCTGGTGAACAAGGTGGGGGGGAGCCATTCCCTGGAGGCAGGTCTCTTTGGCTCTTATTTCCTCTTGAATCAGCCCCCACCTTCCTGACCCCGTCACGCATCCCTGGACAACTTATGCCGACCGTCCTTTTGCTCTGGTCTCAGTATGGGAGGGGGCAGGGCGGCAGGTCTGCCCTATATGGTTGTGCAGGTTGTGGACAGAATTTCTCAGAGGGGTCATTGCACATGGGATTTTCTTCAGAATACCTCCATGTTCCTGCTATGTTCCGGCTATTTCTGGACTGTTTACTTGCCTGAGGGCTCTCTTTCATCTATCCCTGGGCCTCATAAACATTGAGACTTTGTCCCCCTACTGTGCCCAGTGCCTAGCTGGGGCCTGGCCATGCGTAGCCCCAAGACATGAGCCCCACCTGTGGGCTCAATTTTCTAACAATCATATTAAAAGAGACAAAGGAAACTGATGAAATAAATTTTAATAATATATTTTATTGAGCCCAACATCACCCAAACATTTGTCATCCCAGCAGAGGATCGATAGGAGAATTATTGGTGGAACTGCCTACATTTTTGGTACAGTAAGTTGTGGGGAAACCCGGTGTGTGTGGTTTGTAGGCACTGCCTGTCCTAATCCAGACCCCTAAATGTTCGTCAGCTATGTTTGATCTGTATTTAGAGACCAGAACGTGTTGAAATGTCTGCCCTGTTCCAAACACCCCGTGGCGTTTTCCAAGAACTGTATAAAGCATCCATTCTAAAGTTGAAAAGCTAATAAAATTGATGAGTCACACTGGCCACTTGAAATTTCAAGTGTTCAGTAGCCACTTGTGGCCAGTGGCCATGGTTTGGGGCTGGGTGTGTGGAGAGCATTTCCTGAAGGTTCCGTTGACGCTGCAAGTCCAGGCCTCTGCGTCCTCTGGGCAGGGTCTTTAATATTCATTTGGACACAAATGCAGATTCCATCATCCCTGAAGGACGTGTAGTCAGTGGTCACTTTCTATGTGGCCCCAACGTGCCCCATTTGGAACTAGTAATACTTATGCAAAACCCCAACATAATTCTGCGGACAACACAAGTGAGAAAACCTGAACCTGTAATCCCAGCAGCTCAGGAGGCTGAGGCAGGAGGATGGCAAGTTGGAGGCCAGCCTCAGCCATTTAGGGAGCCTCTAAACAAAGGGAGACCCTGCTCAAAATTAAAATATATATATAAAGAAAAGAAAAGAAATTAAAAATCAAGGGCTGGGATATAGTTCAGTGGTGAAGTACCCCTGGGGTCAGTCCCCAATGCCAAAAAGGAAACTCAGAGCCCCTCCCAGCTCAGCATGCCCGAGGGTGACAGGTCAGGTTGTGGCTATGTCCCCGTCAGCTCCTGGAGCCGGGGCCCAGCCTCCTGTTTGGTTTATTTACCGCTTTCCCAGCCCCTCTGCCTGCTCATGCGGATTTCCTCTCAGCTCCAGCCAAATAAATAATTCATCCCCAAGTGGCACATTTGCTACAGCTTAGATTAAAATCCCTAAAATATGTATTTAATTTGGGTTTGATGCGGCCATGATTGGCCTCAGGTTAGCACAGGGCTCCTAGGAGGTGGGCACAACTTCCTCCAGGCCCAGTCTCCTTGGGCTGGCCCTCCTGCTCCTCCCCTGGGTCTGGAGTGAGGGGGGGACATGCTTTTCTTGCAGAAGCTGGTCTCTGGCCGGGTCTGCCTAATGATGTGTCGTGGGGCAGGTGACACCTGCTGCTGCTGCCGCCGAGCAGAGGGACGCGCCATGGAATATTTATGATTCTGTGAAAGTCACAGCCTCATTTGCAGGACTTGGCGCCCAGCTGTGGTCTTCAGTGGGGACTCTGGCCTTGGCGGGAAAGCCCGCTCTGTGCCACCCCGAGGTCAGGCCCCATCTGGAAGGATCACATTGACCAGGGATTGGTCTCCCCCTTAAAGGAACCGGCCTCGGCCTGGCCTGGGAATTCAGGTCAGAAGTAGGATTAAAACCCCATTAAAAAGATGCTCAGGAGCGTTTCAGTGCAGCAGGTCCTCAGTGAGCTCACGGGACGGTAGAGGCTGGCAGCAGGGGGGTGGGGAAGAGTCGTGAGGATGGGTAGATGGGGGGAGAGGGGACCCCAGGAGACCCCAAGTCCTGTTTACGTCCTGTCCTCCCCTCCAAATGCACGTGTGGAAGTCTAACTCCCAGGATGAAGGCGCCTGGGGGTGGAGCTCAGGGATGGTGGCGGGATTCTGCTTGACATGACCGCAGCCATCTTGATTGTAACCGTCACGACTCCCCTGGGGACCCTGGGGGGACTTTTCCTGCATCATTTCTCAGCAAACTATAAATAAACCAAACTGTTGGGATAGAAAGCGGAGCTTTCCGACCACTGTCGGTGCCAGGGATGGGTTCCATGTCCTTGATTAGGTGAAGCGGGTTCATCCCAAGTAGGAGGACGTCCTTTTTGTCCTGATCAATATACACACCCTGCCTTCGGACCCAAACTACCCGGATCCAAATGGTCTTGTTGCCACTTAGGATCATGCATCTGTCAGTAAGTTCCCAATCAAAGGTCCTCTGGGTGATCATCTGCTCCCCTGCAGCCTTAAGGCTCCTGGAGACCGGTCCTCAAACACTGGGACCAGGGTAGTCCTGGGAACAGAGGTGACTGATGTCCTTATAAAAGGGACTCCAGAGTGCTTCCTTCCCCTCCCTCCATGTGAAGAGACAGGGAGAAGAAAGCCATCTAGGAACTAGAAAGTGGGCCCTCACACCCAATCCACTGGCACCTTGATCTTGGACTTACTGGCCTCCAGAACTTTGAACAAGACATTTTTGCTGTTTATAAGCCACTGGTCTCTGGCATTCTGTTACAGGAGCCCAAATGGACTAAGACCCCCCTCTCCGTTTCTTTCTCCCTCTCTCCCTCCTTCTTTCCTTCACCATTTAATAAGCACCTACTATGTGTCTGGCACTCACAAAGATGCCAAATAACCACCACCACCAAGCAGGGTCCCTGTCCTCAGGACGTAGCCCTATGGGAGGAGAGGGACATTCCTCGGGGACCACGCAGATTCACAGCTGTGCGGGGTGCTATGGGGGAGACTCACGTTCTCCATTCTGTCTTGGTAAAGGACATCAGGATCCGCTGGCTATTGAAGGGGGAGCAGGGCCGCAGGACCTCATGCTCCCAGGGGGAGGGACACAGGTGACATTGGAGAGGGGAGCAAGCGCCAGGGCATTAGGGGCCCGGCACGTCCAGGCAAGAGTCTGGACTTTACCTGGGAGCCGCGGTGGGCCATGATCCAAACTTGATTCTTGAAGAATCCATGTGACAGCAAAGGGAAAATGCATTTGGAGTTACCTCAAAAGGAGACTTGGCAAGAGGCGAGGAATCTGAGACCAGCAGGGACAGTCGGAGAGACAGTAGGCTTGGGCCAGTCGTTCCCATGGGGGATTCTGGGCATCCTGGTGACACGGACGCACTCCTTGATTCCACACAATTGCCTCGGTGTCCCTGGGGGGAGCTCTCAAATGTCTGAGGCTACATTCTCCAGGTGTCCAATTTACCCTGACAGATGTTTACAACAACAGCTCTCCGTTGTGTGACATTGAACCCACAGAACTCATTTGCCTCAAAGCTAAGGACAGGTTGAACGGGAAGACAGGCTGAGATGTCCCTTAATTGAAATGCTACTATATTATACCTCATTAGCTTATACCGATGAGCAGGTGGGGTGGGGGGGACTGGTCCCTTGCTGGTCCTCTCCAATTTGGTATCGGATGAATGACGGACCACGGAATGAATGAATGATTCATCAAAGCCTCTGCATCCAACCAAGGTGCTTGCTTTTTTTGGAGATGAAGAGGATGGGGTGCGATCTCCTAACGAGTTCTTGATTGTGTTTCATAATTAGATGATGCTCTGACGGGCAGATGTGCAGGTCAGTGGCTTCTCGGAGACACTCCACTTCTCTTTGTGGAGTTGATCCTGGATGGGGATTTACCAAAGCGAAAACTAATGAGATTCTGAGGTTGCCAGGTTTATGTGCGGGCATATAATACCAGCGTGATTTTACGTGCACATCCATAAATTGGACGCAAAGCCGAATGCAGGCTTTCAGCTGCAAATGCAAAAGATTAACGGAGCCATTAAAAAAAAGGGGGGGGGGTGAGGGGTTCCCAGCCGTACAAAAAACCAGTCTGTTTCCATAGACTCAGGGATCTGGGGTCCTCCTCTGGGTCATTCAATACTGTCCTGCTCCCCTCCAATCTGGGCAGTGCCCAGAGCTTGGCACTGTCCCCACATCTCAGCCACAAATGTCAGTGACCGCTCAGAGAGGGCTGACAGCCTTCCTTGGCCTTCTTGTGCCTTCGAGTCATGTCGCTGGTTAATCACGGAGCTTAAAATGCGATCAGACAAGATCTCACTTTAGCCCTTCTAAGCTGGCAATTTTGCAGGGTGCCTGCGGAGTGACATTCATTACACTAATTGTGAAACCTCTAACCACCCATTCTACCTGCAGAGGGATGCTCGTGGGCCGGGAGGAGCTGGGGGGGAGCCTGTCCCCCTCCCCACCCCGACACACACTTATTTCTTTACAAGCGAGGAGTTTGGTCTCTTCACCAATTCAAAACCCCTCACTTACTCCCCCAGGTCTGACTTCCATGGTGACTCGGGCCCCTTGGCCTGAATGGATCCAGAATCTAGTGACAAGGGCTGAGAGACACCCAGGGTCTGTTGGCCACTGTGTGCTCCCCTGACTCTGGGAGGGAGACCCATAGGCCAGGTCAGGTTGACTCGGTGACAAAGGCCTTGGCTCAGAGGCCCACCCACACGCCTCAGCTCACCCCCAAGGCAGACTTGCCCCACGGCACTTCAAGGAGCACCAGAGTGGCAGGCAGTGTTTGGGTGGCTGAGGGACACCATGTCAGCTGTCCCTGGGTCAGCTGTCCCCTGGGGTTAGGAGAGCCAAGCTGAGGGGGGCCTCTGAGGGCTTCTGGGAGGTGGGGGACCCTCACCAGCTGGTAGGATGTGGTTGGTGCTATAGTTTGGATATGGTGTGTGTGACCCCAAAAGTCCTTGTGCAGGAAGCTGGCTCCCCAGGGTGACCTCTTTGAGGTGGGTCCCCATGAAGGTAATTATATCATGGGGGCTCCACCCTCATGAATGGATTCATGCTGTGTCTCTGGACTTGGTCAGATCTCCTGGAACTGGATTAGTGCCCACGAGACTGGTTTGCTATGAGTGAGCCTGGCACCTCCCCTGAATCCCTCTTCTACCATTTTTTTGTGATGCCATCCACCATGAGACCCTTACCAGAGCTGAGCAGATGCTGACCTCATGCTCTTGAACCTCCAGAACTGTGAGCTAAGTTTAAGCTTCTTTTCTAAAGCACCTGGCCTCAGGCATTTTGTTATAGCAACAGAAAATGAACCAGAACAGTGGGATGGATAGAAAGAGACAAGATGTTCTGGGGAGGGAGAGCAGCCTGAACAGAAGCTGGCAAGTGAATTGGGCCTAGAACCCCTTGCCCACGGGTCCTGCTGGAGAAGAGAGTCCTCTTAAGTGACCATTCTTGAGGCACATCTCTAGGTTTGGACCTCCCTTAAGCTAACTGAAGGAAGGAGAGGACGGTCCACAGGGGTTGACCCAAGATGTTGGGTTTGGCCATCCTGGAGGGGACCCTGTCTGTTCCCTCCCAGAGGCCAACAGACATGAGCCATAGAATAAGCTGGTGTCCTGACCCTCAGAGGCGTGTGCCTCCCCCCACTGCAGAGCCACACCTGTCCCAGCACACGAATCCACTTCTGCAGAACTCAAGATCTGTTTGTCTCCACTGACAACACCCTGCTCCAAGCAGCTCCTAAAGAATGAATGGGGACGCCCACTTAGGAGAACTGTCCCAACCTGCCAGAATCTACCCAGCCCCGTGGCCCAGGGACTCCATTCGGCCCACAGCAACAGAAAGGAATGAGACACCGCTGGACACGGCAGCCCAGGGGAAACTCACAGGCAAGGTGCTGAAGCCAGGAGCAGGGACATGGCATCCATATCGCCACTTGCTGTCATTTATTTGAAGTTCAATTGCAGGAAAAACTAGTCCGTGGCCCGGTGCAGTGGCACACACCTATAATCCCAGAGGCTTGGGAGGCTGAGGCAGGAGGATCGTGAGTTTAGAGCCAGCCTCAGCAATTTAGCAAGGCCCAAAGCAACCCAGTGAGACCCTGTCTCTAAATAAAATATTATAAAGGGATGGGGATGAGGCTCAGTGGCTAAGCACCCCTGGGATCGATCCCCCCCAAAAAAACCCAAAACTAGTCCGCGACAGGAAGTCAGGACAGCAGTTACCTCTAGGAAGCAGTACTGACTGGGGTGGGCACCAGGAGCTTCCGGGGGCTGAAAAGGCTCTCTCTGGACCTGGTTGAAGCAACCTGGGTTGTATACATGCAAAAATTCATCTCACTGTTCTCTTGGGTTTGTGTGCTTTACTGTATGTGAGTTAAACCTTGATGCAAATGGAAGAAAAAGAAAAGAAAATTGAACGGTGTGTGGTAAGAATTTACCTTGCCCAAAGAGAGATCCGGAGCCGAGGTGTAGTCCAGGGGTGGACCCGTGTCTAGCGTCCATGAGGCCCTGGGTCCAATCCCCAGCATCAAAACAAAAAGCAAATTAAAATGTAAGATATATATAGAGAGAAGAGTTAGCCCTTGGCTCTGAGAGAGGCCCTACAAGCCCTCAGAATGTCCCATGGGATGAGTGTCTCCTGCCAGCCGGATAATGGAACAAGGGGATTCAGGGGAGGAGCTCTGGGTTCGAGGGAGGGGCTGGAGACTGAGATCAGCCACGGAGGCCACCAGCCACAGAGGCCACCAGCCGCGTCTATATGACCAAGACCCCAGGCTCAGGTGGCTTCTGTGGATGCCAATACCCCATCATGGTGTCCCACATCGCTGAGGACCTTCCCCAAGGCCTCTCTTCTCCAGAAACTCGGGTCCTGCGCCCCCGGGGGGGTTCACACAGAGAAAACTCCCAGGTCCCCTCCGGACGCCAACTCACAGACCCATTGGTGATCCCCAGAGTTCTGAGCCCATCTTTGAATGGGGCCCCGTGAACCTTCACTGTTTAGTTCTAGTCCTGTTAAAACTCTGGATCTGGAATGTTCCCCAAAGGCGTATGGATGCGTTGAAGGCTGGGGGGGTCCCCCGTGCAGAAATGTCCAGGCTTTGGGGAAGAGATTGGGTCATGAGGGGGTTGTGACCTCATTCGTGAATTCACGGCAGAAAGGGTTATTGGCAGATGGTAGAAACTGCAGGAGGTGAGACTTAGTTGAAGGGATGGGATCCTTGGGGACTCTATCTTGTCCCTAGACCCCCTCCCCCACTTTCCTTTCTGGTCATCTTCCCTCCGCTGTACCCTTCCACCATGGTTTTTAGTCCTGGAGACAACTGACCATGTACTGAAACCATGAACCAAAGTAAATCTTCTCTCCTTTAAGTTGATTTTGTCACATGACAGAAAGCTGCATGTCTGGGGAGCCAAGCGAGTATTCCCAAGGTCCCGTCGACTGCCTGAGGTTGGTTTCTTTCGATCCCATGGGACATGGCACCTGTAGGATCTGGAAAAACCTAACGGGACTGGAGACGGTTCGCGGGGAGAACTGGAGATAGCAAACAATCACGGGTATCTGTTGGTTTGTTTTTCTCATCTGGTCACCAGGCCAAAGAAACATAATTAATTTTTCGGTTCCAAAGAGACAATTCCACCAATGATACACATCTTTAATTAGCCCGACTCAACAACTGTGCTCCGGTACTTTATTTCAGGGAACCCGATGCTGACACGTTAATAGAAAATGGAGCCAGGCTCCAGGGGAGGAAGAGACGTGGTTGCAAAGGCCTGAAATGAGAGCGGTTGCTTTAATAAGATAAGCGCCGGATTTTCATTCGAGAGGTGATCTGATCAGTTGTGTATCGCAGAGAGAAATGCAAATGGGCAAAGAATAAAGCAGAATTCGTTAGGGAAAAAAAAAACAGGGAACGGAAAGGGGTTTGGGGGCCACTGTCTTCACTAAACCTCTTGAAGCTATATTTTGCAAATGGTGGAAAAAGTCAATACACACGGAGCATAAAAAAACAATTTATTATCTTGAGGAACTGAAGTCCTGTGGCACAGCCATCTGAGCAGACTCTGACTCGGTTTCTCTGCTGTTTTCTCACCTTCCTTCCTCTGCTTATTGGCTTGGTCCTTGTGCTGGCTTTCCTCATGGTTACAAGATGGCTGCCAGGAGACCTGCAGCTACAGGCATCTTCCTTTTCATGGTGGTGATGAGGAGAGTTGAGGGAAGGCGCGAGCAAGAAGATAGTTCTACACAACCATCAGAGTCCTTAGCTCTGCTCCAGTTGGACTGACCTGGCCAACAACTGATAGGTCTAGGCAGATGATCCACCTCTGTATTAAATAAGATACTACACCAGGAGAAAAGAAGAACTTAGTGTGTGAGGAATGTGTTGAAACTGACTAAGTTTAGGAACAGAAAAGGTTCAGACAATTTGAGGAGAGTTTAATAGAGACTTGTCAAAGGTGTGAGCAGGATGTAATGAAAACCATGGTTTCTTGGGTATAAGGCAGCATCTCGGCTCCTGGCTGTGTCTCCCCGAGACCTCCAGGATGAGGCAGGAGCACCATCGAGGATCAGCTTCAGCAGCCCTGGAGGACCAACAGGAGAAATCTGCCCTCGTGGTCACTGGGAAATGCAAAGAAGCAGACAAATCAGGTTTCCATTCATCGCCCTGCCACTTTTCAGTCTTGTGAAATGCAACTGGTTCTCAGCGTCCTCATCCGTAAGAAGGGGAGAAGAAAACAGCCCAAGAGTTACCGAGGGATTAAGCCCCATGATAACCTATCACATGCCTGGCATGCAGTAAGTGCTCAATAGATGCTCTCGCTATTTTTGATCATGATGGACATGATCAGTCCCCAGGTGGTTCAGAAGAGCTGGGAGCCCCCCACACTTGGGTTATCCTTTCAAATCCATAAAGGCTTCTCACTTCACCTTTGAGGCTTCAGGAACTCCCCCAAGTCCGTCCAGTTCGACTCCTGTACCCACACAGGCTCCTCCCACTGCATGGCTGCTAATTACTATCTTCATCTCCTGCCCCCCAACTTGGTGGGACCTCAGACTGCTGGCAGGTGGCCTTGTACATACTCATAAAAGTTGGTTATCTAAAAGGGGGTCCCATGTTCTAATGCTTCTTTAAAATCCATTTTATTGAGGTACAATTTGCTTAGATCAAATACACCCATTTTGATCATATATACATATCTAGCCATCCGACAATCGAGATTCAAAACATTTCCATTCCTGCAGAGGGCTCCCTTCCCTGTCCAAACACACCCTCATCAATCTGCTCTTTATCACCCTATGGAAAATTTCTCTTAGAGTTTCCTAAAAACCTAGAATCATCCTGTAAGGGCTGGTTTCTTTCATTCACAGTGATGTTTTCGAGATTTATCCATGTTTTCATCTGCTTTTAGGAAGCAGAGTAATATTCCATTTTATGGATATAGCACCATGTGTTGGTGTGGGCTATTCTGAATAGTTTCTAGGAACATTTGGGCAACAAGTTTTTGTGTGGATGTAAATTCTCATTTCTCTTATGGAGTCCGTGTATGTTTAACCTTAGAAACTCACAAATGCTTTTCCAGTGTGGTTGAGCCACTTTACTCTCCAGCCAACATTTGGGAGTTCCGGTTGCTCCCCCTCCTTGCCAACACTTGGTGTGGTCAGACTTTCCAATTTTAGCAGTTCAAGCAGGCCAATGCTAGTGCTGTGGTTTTAATTTGCAGTTCCTTGATGGCTAACGATGTCCATCATCTTTTCCTGCACTTACTGGGCTTTCTTGCACCTGTTTTATGAAGCATCAGTTCAGATCTTTTGCCTACCCTTTATGCTTTGGAGTCTGCCTTCCATGTTTAAAAAAAAAAGTGCCCAATAGTCACTTTCCCAGCTTCCCTTGCAACCACCTTACAGTCATGTGATCTAAAAGTGCCCAATAGTCACTTTCCCAGCTTCCCTTGCAACCATCTTACAGTCATGTGATCTAGGCTCAGCCAATCAGATGCTTAAATTGGAAGCTGTGATTCAAATAAGTAGGGCCAGAAGAGGCCATATTGGTATCAGCAGGCACAGTGGCCGCCACGGGACCAGCCACCAATATCCACTGGCCAAGCGACCTACATCAAATGTTGAAGTAAAGCCCATTCTGCCGGATTTTTGGATGTCCTCACCCGCAGGAGCCTCACCTAGTAATCTCCTATCCTGGTTACACTAGTGACACCATTGAGTCCCTTTCTGCCCTCAAAATCAGGACAAGGCCCTGCACATGTGGATCCGTCCGTGGGGAGACATGAACTTGATGAGCTGCTGGTGTTCAGGGGATGCCCAAGGTCGAGCTTTTCCTGGTTGGAGAGTTGACCTCTTGAGTATGAGCACTGATGAATGAACAGTCTGCTTGTCACCGCGGCCACTGAAAGCTTGGCTTGCTTTCAACGTCTCTGCCAAAGGGCTACACAGGAAAAGACACAGTGGAAAGTGAAATCTCATAAAGTAATTGCTTTAAAAAAAAAAAAAGGTGGGGGAGGGCATCTTCCAAGGCCTGGATCTCCATCACCATTTGCATTGGGAGTTGGGAAATCAAAACAATATGATCAGTATTTATTTTTGAAAAATCTGATAGCATGCAAATATGTTTTCCCATTTCCCAACTTCTTTCCCCTTCACTCACCTTGCCCCCCCACCCCCCAACAAAATAAGAACCAGCCAATAAAAGCTCCCGGAGCACAGCACAGCTGCAGGCTTCTCAAAGACACCTCCTTCAGGGATTGCTGGAAGTTTCCAAGTGATAGAGAGCGGACTTGTTATCCAGCCTTGAATGCATTACAGGACGGCAGTGGGTTGATTCAGATGTCTCAGCCTCTGAAGTGGAGCTGTGAAGGGCTCTCCTTAAGGAAATTCAAGATTAGCATAACACCTGGAGAGCGGGGACTTAGAATGGGTCCAGGGATGTTCCAAACGGCCCAGGGTAGGGGTGGGACCAGGAGGAACAGCAGGGGGGTGGAGATGGAGGGTGGAGAGGGCTGGTCCAGCGCTGGGGCGTGTGTCTGGCACAGATGCGGGGCTCCTCTCAATGCTCCACCTGGACGAGTCCCTCCCCTGGTGGATCGCCGTCTCCTCCCATCATACCACCAGGTGGAGAGCCCAGCACCTGGGCCGTGATCGGGCACCTGGTGTCTGGCAGTCGTGGGAGCGAGACCATCCTGCCTCCACCTGGCGCCATCTGCATCTCCCTGCCTGGCACGGGCACCTGTGCGGGCAGCTGGTGGTCTTGGCAGGAGGGAAGTGCTGGGAATAAGGTCCCCTGGCCAACAGTGTAGACGCCCAGCTGCTCCCACCTGGGTGGGGTCACTCCCAGGGGCACGGTCCAAGAGCTTCCTGAGTTTCGCAGCAGGAGGAAGCGCCTGCGGCTCATGGCAGATGCTGGCTTGTCGCCAGGCCCTTAATTGGATATCATCCCTTCCCTGTCTGATTCCCCCACACTTTTAATGATGTTCCTTGCGACTCCCAAACAGACTTCATGCACTTGAAGACCCGCCGAAGGGCTGCTGCTAGTGAGAATCCAAACTAGCAGCAGCAGAAGTATTAAGTGGGTCCCTCTCATCTCCTGCCTCCTGCAGGAAGCCCACCCTGGTTGCACCCACCACCAGGGTCACCTGTGGCTTTGGCTGGGGCCCTTCCTCCTCTTTTCATCCTGCCTGCCTGATTTTATTCCACGGTTCCTCCTCCTCCTCCGTTGCATTGCGTGGAGCACATGCTAATCCTGGAGCTCGTCCCCAGGAGGCCGGCAACACGCACGCACGCCCTGCCTCCGTGATGCAGCCGGTCCGCCTTTGATGGAGGCAGAAGATGAAACGCAGGACGGCTGCGATTCCCGGGGAGAGGGGCCCGGCATGCAATATTTAAATGGCCCTTTCATGAAAGGGAACTACCGGAGCTCTTAACATCAGTTTTCAAGAAAGTCAGACTTGATTTTCAGCCTCAAACTGATGTTTGAGTTCACTTCGTGCTTTAACTACTCATTTCGGCTGCCTTGATATTTTAATTTATTTTCTTTCAAGTGTTACAAGCCCAAAGTGCTTTCGGGGGTTCTGTTGCCTACAAGGCAGGGGACAAAGGTGGGCACGTGTCATGTTCTAAGAGGGAATTGTACCGTCCCTGCGAGATGGGTCAGCTGAGCCTCCGACATGCAGAAATGAGACACACAGGCTTGCTCTGCACAAAACCCAAGCTCTCCCTCCAGAAGTGCAGAGTTGATTCTGAGCAACACAATTCTCTTCCTCCTCCCGTGTATTCAGTCCCTCTCTCTCTCCCTCGCTTTCTCTCTCTCTCTCCTATGCACTTTTAATTGAGATACAACTTATAACAAAACACACAGCTCAATGACCTTCTGTGTCCATGTCTCATGTAATTGTCACCACATTAGGATGGAGAAAATTCTGTCCCTCCAGAAAGACCCTCACCATGGGTCTCCCCAATTCAGTACCCCCAAAGGTAACCCCTGTTCTGACCTCTGCAGCCTATGATGAGTCCTCCCTGTTTTGAAACTTCACAGAAGTGGAAATTTACAGTACCTTGATGCTTTTGCTTCTATTTTTTTATGACGTTTGAACATAACGCAGTTTATTCACCCATTTATTCGGCTCTTGGTGGGAATTTGGATTGCTTCCCGGGTGGGCTCTGGATTAGCTGGCTCAGGTTGCTACAACAAAATACCACAGACCGTGTGGCTTAAAGAGCAGAAATTTTTTTTCTCATGGTTCAAACGGCTGGAAAGCCAAGAGCCAGGTACCACTGGGGTTTAATTTCTGGTGAGGGATCTCTTGGTGGCTTGCTGATGGCTACCTTCTAGCTGGGTCCTCACATGACCTAATTTTCCATCTTTGGGAGACACTGGAGGACAATGTCCACCTTTGCCAAGCACACCTGTGGCCTGCTCGCTGGACCAGATTACCCAGGAACACAGCACAGACTCCTCATGGTTAAAAAAATTAAAAAGCACCAGGACTGCAGGGTGCCACCAGTTTGCTCAAAAGCAGAGACAGAGATTTCTATGAGCAGATGGGTGCAAAGAGAGGCACCCCAGGTGACAGACCTGGTGGGGACAACAGGTGCCAGGTGTCCTGGAGCACAGGTGGCCAAATGGGCAAAGCAGTACACAATTGCTGCCAAGCCTCAGTCCCAATTCCTGCTGGTGACCATTTCTTCTGTCTCCTGCTGTACCAAATCGGTTGCTCAAGGATGGCCCACCTTTGCACGCCCTGGCTACATCTTAGCTAAGAGGAAGTCGCATCCCAGAGCTCCTGATCAACAAAAGTTGGCTGCATTTCAAACTAGAAATGATATGTGCAATTTGCCACTGATCACATGTTTGAGAATGCAACACGTTCTGGGAATTTTTAGCAACACCCTGCCATTGGAACCTCGCACATTTTTTCTGGAACAATCTTAGCCCACAGAAAGTCGGCCAGCCTACCTTCCCTCCAATGTAAGCAAGTCTGAATCTTTGTTTAGCTGAAATGTTATTCGTAGATGGGAGCTTCCTTTTCAAATGTACTTAAAAATGTCAAGCCAAAAACCATATTTTAAGTAGGAAAAGACTAATTTTCACTTGGTTGGGTGATTATCCATCTTGGTGGCTCCGAGCACCCATTAGCCACTCTATAATAAACTGGAATAGAAGTTTATCACTTTACATTAAACATGGCGAATTATGGGAAAGGGCTAATTTCCTTCTAATGGAATACTCCAGATGCCACTTCAAAATTACAGAAATAATTGTGAGTGTCGGAAATACTGTTTAATGCCCGATGCTGTTTTTCTACCGTGAAAAAGAACACTTTTGCTGACTTGTGTTTTTGGAGAATCCAGCTGTCCAGAAAGGATTTTCCCATCCTCTTATGGCAATTTCACTTAGTGGTTAGTGATTTCTTTCTGGTGCCTTCAGATCGTTAGGAGCTGGGATTCGTGTTTCATAGCAAGACAGGAAATTAGTCATATCTGGTACAAAGAGATCCTTCATGGGGTCCTAGCCATTTCAAAAGGGAAAAATGTAGTTAAGTGTTTTAAGTTAAATAAATGGAGGGATGTTACAATTACTGAAGCCTAATCTTGTCACGCAGCAAAGAGAATTCATTAAAGATATGAATGGCTGTTTTAAGTTTTCAGCATTTCAAAATTCAAGAAATGACTTTTATGTTCTGGTTGGATTCACATGACAAAAGTAACAGAATCAGCCCATCATACATCATTTCAAATTATGGAGACATTTAGATTCTTTCCTTTTTCTTTCTTTTTTTTTTTTTTTTTTTTTTGGTTCTGGGGATTTGAACTACAGAGCCACATCCCCAGCCCTTTTTAAAAATTTTATTTAGAGACAGGGTCTTGCTCAGTTGCTTTGGGCCTCATCAAGTTGCTGAGGCTGGCCTCGAACTTTCCATCCTCCTGCCTCAGCCTCCCCAGAAAACTGGGATTACAGGCATGCGTCACCTCACCTGATGATATTTAGATACTTTCACCAACATATGGCCTTTTGGCAAAATGACCCACTTTCCAGACAGTCAAAATGTAATGTAATAAATCAAGTTTCTTTATTAGAGTTCTATATTATGGTCCTGAAAATTTTCACTGCAAGGTAAGGTTCTGGGGGATTCTCTGAGGACAATGGTCTTTATGGTCACTTTGACTGATTTTCACACCCTCCTCCACCACCACAAAGAACTGGAATACTTTGTGTCTTTTTAATTGGCATTGAATACTTTGTATCTATGTTTAATTGGCATCTAAATTTTTCCCTAAGTTTAAATGGTTGCAAAGGATAATATGGCTGATCTACTATAAATATTAGCATTTAAAAAAATAAAGCTGTCATATAATTCTTTTAAATGCATCCAATGAAATCTACAGGCGATAGTAATTTGAGATCTATTATCACTTAGAAGGTATAGACAAGCTCTTCTGAATAGTTAAACAAAATTTAATTTTCTTTTCTCTCTTGAACTCATATTTCCATTCCATTTCCCGGGCAGAATGGTCTTCTAATGCAATATATTTTTATGCTTGAAAGTATTTTATTAATCACCCTATCATAATTCTCTCAACAAAAAGTATATAAGTTAAAATTACATTTTTTAATTACCTGTGACTATAAAACTCTAGAATTAAATTTTCCTGGCTTGAACTAACAGTACAATTATGAGTGTCCAATTTATCAAAGCCAACTCATTTTTGTAAATAATTATTAAGCATGAAAATAAAATTTTGTTAGAATTGCCTCTCTCCATGAGATGGATGGAGCTGTCTTTTTCTCCTGCCGTGAGTTCATGAATCTACGGCTGCGAATTATTCTTGCCACGAGGAGCCAGAATTCAGTATCAGTTTCCCTTCTCTTTTTCTTTATTTTAAAATATAAGGATACAAAAATACTGGTTCGTAAAACACGTCAATGGGAGTGGAAAGGGCTTTGTTAGAGCAGCACCCCGCAATTATTTGACCTCCTTTGTGGGTCGGTCCCCAAATCCACATATGGATACATCATGCAAAATGCTCCCAGAGGTCTTCTCTCAATTGTACAGAAAGTACTGGAAAGGCCCAGAATGATACCTGCCGCCCCTGTGCATCCGGTTGGTTTCCAGTGATGGACAGGAAGACTTTATGTTATCACCATTATTTTCTGTGACGTGGGAGAGGAGACATCCCTAGAAGACCGGCTGCTGGGGAATGTCTCCACGGTGGCTGGTCCAGACAGATGTGCTCCAGGAAACGGAAGCCCTTGAACCCTCACGTGTCCAACTTGAGGACTTGGCCTTGGGCAGGCAGGCATCCTGGAAAAGAGCCCACACCACAGATCAGGAAAAGGACGTCACCCCCTGGGGAAGGCCTGGCCTGGTCTTCTCCCTCCTCTGTCCCCAGGGCCTGCCCCAAGGACATCCACAGGACTACAGAGGTGGACAGCTGGTGGCAGTGGCTCAGGCCCTGGAGGTGCTGACCAAGGGTTGGTCCACAGCAGAGAGGCCACAAGAGGCCACTCTGCTCAAGTCTTCAAGTTGGTTTTGTTTGGTGTTTTTTTGTTTGTTTGTTTTTGGTTTTTTGTTGTTGTTTTGTTTTGGTTTTTGGTCTTTTTTGTTTGTTTTTGCAGTACTAGAGATGAAATCCAGGGGTACTCTACCCCTGAGCTACCCCCCACCCCCATTTTTCTTTTTTTTAATATTTTTTCTTTTCTTTTTCTTTCTTTCTTTTTTTTCTTATTGTTGTTGTAGATGGACACAATATCTATTTTTTATTAATTTATTTTTATGCGGTGCTGAGGATGAACCCAGGGCCTCACACATGTTAGGTGAGCACTCCACCACTGAGCCACAACCCCAGCCTGCCCCCCACCCCCACTTTTTGCTTTTTATTTTGAGACAGGGTTTCCTTAAGTTGCTGAGGCTGGCCTCACATTCGATATCCTCCTGCCTCAGCCTCCTGAGTCACTGCGATTCCAGGTGTGCCAGGAGAGTCTCAGCCACACAGAAACCCATTTCATTTCCTGATTAACTCGGTGGGCGTTCATTGCCTCATTTACTGGGTGGTGGGAAAACCATTCTTTGGGTTTCCATTGCCTGAACACCAGGGTCTGAACCAAGGCACAGAGGTGAGGAGGTAGGGCCTCCTGTCCTTAGGCCTCCCCATGGGGAAGGGAAGGAGGGAGACAACCTCCACCCTTTGAAATGGGAATCCAAGCGCTGGACGTAGCAAGGAAAGAGGCTCAGGGTCCGGAGGCCTCTGGGGTCTACCCTCCATACCGTGCACTCTGGACAACCTCCCAACCTCTCCCCACCGTTTTCCCATTGGAATATGGGTGGCAGAGGAGGGGGCTGCTCGGATCTCCAACTCCCTCTGACATTCTCCTTCCAGGACTCTGCCACCATGACACAGTGTCAGGAGAGTTTTCAGGGTAGGGAAGAAGGGTGCTGTATTCGTTGGGGTTCTCTAGAGGAACAGAGCCAACTTAAGATAATAAAAGGGGATTTATCTGCAGGCGGAGGAACCAGCAGCTGCGCCGTCCAAGAGGCTGAAGCCTCAGAACAGGAGGGATCAAGGAGGTTACCCTAGTCCAAGACCAAAGGCTTCTAGAAACTTCGGCAGAATCACTGGCAGAGTCGCTCTGGAAGAGTGAAGAAGCAAGAGTCTGAAATCCTCAGACAATCCAGCAGCAACCAAGACCGGTTCAGGAAGGACAGAGCTTGCCTCTGCCTGATTCCTTCTTCTTCCAACTTTTCTTCCACCCAAGCCTCCAGCCTATGGGACCGTGCCTCCCACGCTCAGGGAGGCGCTCCACTTCAGTTGGCTATCCCACGTGCCAATCATTCCTAGACCCACCCTCATGGACACACCCTTAGAAGCCTCTTAACCTTGGGCATCTCTTACTCCCATCAAGTGACGATTCAAATTAACCATTACAAGTGCTCACCCCTCAATGGTCTGGTCGCCTGGATCTCCCAGGTGGCTGTCCCCGCTCCTCTCCCTAATGATGAGCCTAGCCAGACCATGTCCCTGACCAGCTGTCCCTCTACGTTTAAGACCCTGATGATTTTAACTTTTTAAAAAAATTTTTTTAAAAATATTTTACTAGTTGTCGGTGGCCCTTTATTTATTTTTATGTGGTGCTGAGAATCAAACCCAGTGTTACACATGCTAGGCAAGTGCTCTACCACTGAGCTACAGCCCAGCCCTGATTTTAACTTTTAAACAACTGTTGCCTTGGTGGTGTGATTCATATTCTCTCTCTCTCTCTCTCTCTCTCTCTCTCTCTCTCTCTCTCTCTCTCTCCATCCTTTTCCTCTGTCTTTGTCTCTCCCCTCTCTCCCCCCTCTTCCTTCTTCCTTTTATTTTGCAGGGGTAGGGGGAATCAGATTTACTAAGGCATAATGTATATACAATAAACTCCTTCTCTGGATATTTCTGTGGGTTCTGACAAATGCATACAGGTGCCACCACGGCCGGGATATAGAACATTTCCATCCTAAAAAATCCCCCCTCGTCTCTGTATAGTTGATCCCCCTCCAATGCCCTGGCAACCACAGGATTGTTCTGGGTCGCTAGAATCATGCATTGCCCAGACCAGTGCCGTCCTCCTCCCTCTCCCTCCCCTCCTCCCTCCTCCCTCCCCTCCTCCCTCCTCCCTCCCCTCCTCCCTCCTCCCTCTTCCCTCCCCTCCTCCCTCTCCTCCTCCCTCCCTCCCTCTCTTTTCCTCCCTTCCTCTGTCCTTTTCTTTCTCCTTTGGCGGCAAGTTCTTCCTTGAAATGAACAAGCAAGAAGGCAAACCAAAAAAAATTTTTTTAAGGAAACAAATTCCATATATACTCCTTGATGAATGCTAGCCTGCTTCGCCTAGGGGGAGACTTGGAGAACAGAAATTTCTTTGCTTTTTCTGGCCAGAACTCATGTGGAGATCTGGAGATGGGGGGGCAGGGGTATATTATTATTTTGACAGAGCCAAGAATTATTTGGATGAAAAATGGTCCCCCACTAGAGCAGGCCTGCGATCTGACGGCGAGAACATAGGGTGAGGTTAGGGAGAGCCTCCATAGCCCAGACTCCAAATTAATAGCTCAGCGTCTGCTTCCTTGCAAACTTGAGATATTGGCCACGTTTCCTTGGCTGTGACTTAATAATCGCAACCTGTGTTCCAAGGAAGGCTTCATTCTTCTCTAAATGAGCAACATAAAAAGCCAGTTTCCAAATATGTGCAGCGCGAGACACATTTTGTAGCGCTAGCGTCGGAATCTCATCAAGGGCATGAGAGAGCGGGTGGCTTCGGGCTGCTTCAGGGCTGTGGTGCAGGTTGGGTGGATCCAACTTCAACACACTTGCAAAGACCCAGAGTCCCCAGCACTGTCCCTCACAGAGCACATCGCCACCTCTGCAGTTCAAGTGGCCCTGCTCCCTCCTGGGATGCACCAGGAGATTCCAAAGTCAGACCCCCCAGAGCAGCAGGGAGTGGGAGTGGAAGCCCCCCAAATCTCCCTACTGCTCTTACATCCCTTCCCAAATATGTGGGTTAGCTGGTGCTGTCCATCCGGGGCATTTTTCCTTTCTGACCCCAAGTATGTGGCGGCCAATGCACCAATTCTCCTGCGCAGACCGGCTGTCCCACAGTGCAATTCTATTTTGACACTAACTTCCAGAGTTAGCAGGGGCCCTACTATTTAAGGACACATTCCCACAAGACGAACCCCACTTCAAAAGTCAGGTGCCAGTCCCAGGGATCGCTTATATTTCCAAAGGACAGCCCAGCCCCTTCGTGTCTCCATAATTCACTAGGACTCAAGAAAATACATGAGTCCTGTTCACTAGTCTGTTAAAGGACACAGGAATAGCCAGAGAGAGGGGATGTGCAGGACGGGAATGGGGAGGGTGCCCAGGACTCTGTCCCATCTCCAGCCACGCCACCCTCCCAGCGACCTGATGTGTTCACCAACTCTAAACTCACCCGATCTCTTTTTCCAAGTTACTCAGTCTCCAAGCCACTGTCCCCTCCCCTGAAGGGTGGTGGTGGTGGGGGGGTTGTGCTGAAGGTTTCCACCCTCTAATCCCAGACATGGTCTTTCTGGGGTGACCACCTGGCACTTGAAGCCACCCAGGCCCACCCCCTAGTCACCTGATTGGCAGCATCGCAGGAGTGGTGGGAAAGAGACTCCTTGTGGTAACCAAAGCCATTCCTTTCACTCAGGAACTCCAGGGCTTTTAGGAGATCTGTGCCGGGCACCAGCGACAAGGCCAGATATGTCATTTATTGTATGACAGGCTTCCACTACCGGGTGATTCCACCCCCAGGTTTATCTCCCCACCCCTGTCCCGGAGGCTGGAAGTCCTGGGTCAAGTCTGCCCCTCTGGGCCTCTCTAACCTGGTCCCCTCTTCCCATCCTAACCCCCTCATTTTCACTTCTGCACCTCTTAAAGGTCCTATTTCCAAAAAGGGTCACATTCTGAGGTACTGAGAGTTAGAATTTCAACATGTGAATTTGGGGGGTACAATCAGACCCCGACACCAAACGGGGCAAGGAAGGAATGGAGGAGAAGGGACAGAGAGAGGGAGACAGAGGCCAGTAAGGGGTGCGAACGCCTGAGCCAGGACAGCACAGGAGGGGACCAGGAGTCCGAACTGGTTTCTTGGAGGAGGTGGGCACTAGGACCCTGCAGCAGGTGGCGTCCTGTGATGTGTAACAAAGAGCATCCATGTGGGGGTCAGGTTGACGTGGATATGGACCCTGGGGCTCAGGCTCGGATGCTCAGTGGGCCAAGTTGCTTAACATCAGCTTCCACTCTGTGAAATGGGACTCCTCACTCATCCATCATCCGTGGAGTTAGTAAAAGCATTAAAAGTTCTTCCCCCACACACACTTTGGTTCCCAGGATTGAACCCAGGAGCACTCGACCACTGAGCCACATCCCAGCCCTTTTGTATATAGAGGCAGGGTCTCGCTGAGTTGTTTAGGGCCTCACTCAGTTGCTGAGGCTGGCTTTGAACTTGTGATCTTCCTGCCTCAGCCTCCTGAGCTGCTGGGATCACAGGTGTGCGCCCCCAGGCCCAGATCCTTGTTTCTAACATCCAGATGCCAAGGCCCCCAGGCTCTCCGTGGGAGTTGGTGGCAAGAGCAATGATCACGGAAGTTAGGGACCAGGGCTCCCAGACAAGTTGGAGGTGCAGGCATCGGTGACTGCAGGGAGGGAGGATGGTGGCATGAGGACATGAGCGGGGATCCTGAGGCAGTGTGGGCCTGGGAACCAAAAGTGGGAGAGGAGGGGAGAGGAGCTGGCTGGGCAGAGACCTGGTGAGGAAGCAACAGGCCAGCATAGTGCCCAGGCCCCGCCCCAGCAGGCAGGCCCCGCCCCAGCCGGCAGGCTCCTTCTGCTGCTGTTCCTAATCCTCTAGAAAGTGAAGGGGTATGTGCTGGGGATGAGGGCCACAGAGTGCGGACCAGGGGTCCCCCACGGTTGTGACTCCAAAGAAGGGAAAGCATGAACCTCTACCCTCCTCCCAGCTAGGCCCGGGGGCTCACAGTGTCCACAGTTGCCCCCTAGCCCAGGCTTCTTGCAACCAGAAGGTCAAGACTTAGAAGCAAGCAGCTCACTCTCCAAAACTGCAGTGCTCAGTGGGGCCTCCAGCTAACCCCACCGACTCCCCACAGGGGCCAATCTACTGGAGGAGCAGGTGAACCTGGTACCTTCAGGAGGTGTCACTGAGGCTGCTTCAAGCCCCCCAACTCTCCAGACTCCTTAGGGAGCCAGAGCCTGGAGATATTGTGACTCATTAGCTTTTATTTTTAGTTTAATGCCACTGTAGATGTGCAGTAGGAGACCAGCTTAAATGCCTTGCTATAAAAAGGGTGACAGGTGGGGGTGGGGGGGAGAGAGAGAAATGCAGGCACAGACAGCTAAGAGACCAAGAAGAAGAGAGGAAATGCTCCAAGACCTCAGCAAGTGTTACACCATCAGGAGGACCCTTGTCAAGAACCGACATTATTTTCATAATTAGAAAAGGGTCTGGTGCGTACATTAATACATAAGATTTGGAAGGCCGGAGAAAGCCCCCTTGAGTCAAGGTTATGATGGTACCCATCATTGCTGCAAAGGAGACTCCCCCTTTCCTAGGATCTCACAGAAAGTTCTGGAACCATCATGGGCCACGCACAAATCCCTGTAATTAAAATGATGCAGTAGCCAACTTTTAAGATGGTTCCCGATCTTCCTCGCCTCCTGGTGTTCACTCCATGGAGTTCCTCTCTCCCTGAAAAGGACTGACCTGTGTGGTCAAAAGGATGGAGTGTACCTCTGAGGGTCAATCAGAAAGGACATTGTTGTTCCACTTTGTTTGCCCTTGCATCTCCCACCCTGGGCAAAAAAATATCCACCTTGAGTGGTCCTATGGCCAGGCCATGTGAGAAGAACTGAGGCTTCCCACTAAGAGCCAGCACCAACACCAGCCACTTGAGGGAGCCGCCATCTTGGAAGTGGCTCCTCTAGTCCTAGTTAAACCCTCAGGCATAGATGGGCCTGTGGACCACTTGGCTGCACCCTCCTGAGAGACTCCAAGAGAACCAACCAGCTAAACAACTCCAGAATGCTGGGCCCACATAAACCAGGAGATAATGGATTTTTTGTGTGTGTCCTTTTACGCCACTAAGCAGCAACCGATAACTGATACAAACCATAACTTTAACTGGAAAGTCCTTAAGGTCCCCAACTCAGCCTCAAGCCAGGATTGGGGTCCATCCTGTGCAGATGACAGGATTGGAAGAAAGGGAATAAATAGGACTGTCACACAGATGGATCTGATTGAGCTCACTGGGGGGACAAGGAATTAGCAGGTGTAGATGTGGGAACCCATCCTATCTTCATTGACAATTTTGATACTTTCTCCATTGCAGAATTATTTTTGCTTTATTAAATCCTTTTAAAATATTGGTGAGTTTTTGGCACCCCCTTAAATTGGGCTCCCAAGGCAGATGCCCCCTCCCCCTCCCCTTTGTCCCAGTCTTCCTCTGTGGTCAGAGCTAATCCCTTCCCCAAGCCCGAGTCACCGCCTCTGCCCTGGCCCACAGAGGTGGGAAGGTGGGGGATCTCCTTTCTGCTCACCCTGATCATATACTACAGCCAATATTCCTTGTCCTGCTTCTCTGGCCTTCCTGTCAAGGTATCAAGAGCTCTGTCCTCAAACTCACTAGCCACTGGCCACGTGAGGCTTCAAGCAGCAGAAAAATGTCTATAAATGTAAATAAAGCACACTCCAGGATTTGAAGACTTACTACAAGGGAAATAATCTTAAGTATCTCGATCATGATTTTTTTTAACAATGACCCCATATTGAAATGATCTTTTAGACAGTTATTAGAGACATCCCTCACATATTTATCATGGGCTTTAATATGACATACACATTGATTTCCATGGGGAAGACTCTCCCAGAGCCTTCCTTGGCTGATCAGATCTGGGTCTCACAAATCAATGATTTTGGCTGTCACAGGAATCTTTGCTGTGTGCCTCTCAAGAGCCATTCTGAGAAGCTGAGGCTGGACCTCTCTTAGAGATAAGCCTCCACAATTTAATCCTCCTCAAGGCAAAGCCAGGACCAGAGACAGTAGCTGAAGAATTCAATTTGCAGTTTCAAGACCAGGAAGATGACAGCTCAATCTGAACTGCTTCTGTGTTGGGCCACCCCCCTCCCCCCAGGTCCAAGCAGGGGCCAAACAACCAGTGTAAGGGACACCGCACCGCCCAGGCTTTATTTACCGGAATTGCACAAAAAATGTGTTCAAAATGCAGATTCTCAGAAAGACTGACTCAGCAGGCCTGGGGCCTGGGTCTGAGGGTCTGAATTTTTCACAGGGACTTGAGGGCCACACTTTGAGAAGAGGGAATTGCATTGCTGGGTATGGTCAACTGGAGCAGGGCTGTCACACTGGAGCTAAATCAGTGTTTGAAGAAAGGAAGGAAGGAAAGAAAGAAAGAGGGAGAGAGAAAGAAAGAAAGAGCTGGGCACAGTGGCACAAGCCTGTAATCCCAGTGGCTCGGGAGGCTGAGGCAGGAGGATCGCAAGTTCAAAGCCAGCCTCAGCAAAAAGCGAGGTGCTAAGCAACTCAGTGAGACCCTGTCTCTAAATAAAACACAAAAAAGGGCTGGGGGTGTGGCTCAGTGGTTAAGCACCCCTGGGTTCAATCCCAGGAAGGAAGGAAGGAAGGAAGGGAGGGAGGGAGGGAGGGAGGGAGGGAGGGAGGGAAATGAATTTGAGGCTGTATGAACATCTCTCCCCCAGTCTCTTCCTGCCCTGAGTGAGGAAGCTAACAGCTCTCAGAAAGGCACTTTTGTCTTAGCAGTGACCTTTTGCTGACCTTAGGGGACTGGACAACTTGGTATTCAGTATTATTTTTAAAGCCTTTGCTAATTTAGACCGAGGGGCTATTCTCCTGGGCAGAGCACCCTGGGCATCTTTGTGGGCTGATCGATCTCTCTCAACCTTCTGCTTTAAAGATCTCCGTTGTTTGTTAATTCATTGCTGGGGCCAACCTAACAAAGTACCGTGGGCTGGGTGACTTCAACAGCCACAGTGTATTTTCTCAGGGTCCTGGAGGCTGAATCCAAGATCAAGGTGTCAGTTGGATGGATTTCTCCAGAGGCCTCTGTCCTGGGTGTGTCAACGCCATCTTCCTCCTGAATCCTCAAGTGGTCATCCCTCTGCCTGGGTCTATGTCCTAGTCTCCTTATAAGGACACCAGCCTGATTGGAGTACAGCCCACTTAACGACCTCATTCTAACTTTACCATCAGCATGACATAACGTGACCTATGCATTCACCCTGTGTCACAGCTGAAGGCTTTGTCCCCAAATACAGTTGTTTACTGAAGGACTGAGATTGAGGTCTTGGGCACATGGATTTTAGGGGGACCCAGTTCAGCCTTCCGTCAATTTATAGATGGAAAGTTCTGATTTCCAAAGAGTCATACACAGGTCCCTGTTTGCTGAATGGAGCCCCCACCCTTAAAATGACAGTGACAAGGCTTCTGGCTCTCTGGAAACTCACTAGAAAGTAACACATTATTGTGTCCCACCAAAGGGGGATGAACACTGTTTGCAGAGGCCGGTTCCTCCCTGCTGCCCTGCCCCACCCCAGCCCTTCAGGACAGAGCCCCTCCCTGGGTATATCAGCCTTCTTCTCCTGAACTTTCTCTACTGACTTCTGCCACTCGGGCTTGGGGAGGTTGAGTCACTTTGAAGGCGTTTGACAAAACAGCTCATGAAAAGCGTTTTTTATTTTAATCATAATCGGCCCCAGATGCTTCTCCAGCGAGATGCCGCGCTTGAGTTGTGATAAACACAGCAACTGGAAAGTCACTTTATTAAACCATAAATGTTCACCACAAATCACAGCTAAATTAGCCCGTGGCGGGAAGCTGTGCCAGAAGCCGGGCCTGGTACTTTAACTCCGCAAAGAAGGGAAAAGGTAATGGCACACTTGGAACACTTCCTCATCAGGCTCTAAAAATCCCCGATGTCACGCTGTCCTGCGAGTTGGGACGCGCTCTGCGCAGGTGTGGGTGCCCACGCATGCACCCAGGGTGCCCACTTTGCTACCGGCCCTTGGGGCTTCAGTCCCCTTCTGAGCCCGTGCATCTGGCAGGTAGCTGTCAGCCAGGCCCAGCTCTTGGCCACACCTTTACCTCCCCAGGTAACACCGGCACTTGAGCAATGACCATCCAGGGTCTCAGGCCCACGGAACTCTGACATTAAAGCCTTCAGGACCTAGAACAGATGTTAGGTGGGTCAGTTTTACCCTCCAGCTGTGCTGCAGGTGATGGTAACCACCACACCTGTCTGGTCCTAGGTATGGTGACTCCCCCGGTATCACAATTAACCCAGTGCCCATTGCTTGTTTCCATGTCTTACTGCTCTTGTGACCCCTGCAGAGCCCCACATGGTAAGTCAGACTAACAAAGGCTCATCTGGCATGTGTCACCAGTTCCCCTACGCATACATATGGCAGACGTCACCAATCAACTGCCACGCTCTTCACTGAGCCTCAATTGGGACTCGGAGTTCTTTCCCCATCTTTCTAGATAGCTACTACCAACTGATAAGTAAAAGCCCGCAAGATAGAATGTACTGTCCTGCCTTCCTCTTTCCTATTTTGTTAAAAAACAACAATAAAGACCTCCTTGAAAACATGAAAACAGGCTTGGCCGTGGTTCTCCATGATGCTCTTCAAAGTATTTCCTTTCCTGCTCAGCGGGCTCTTGGGGAAGACCTTCTGTATCTGGAGTAGACAGTTTCCAAGATGGCCCCAGTGATCTTTGCCCCGGTTACATCCTGGTGTAATCCCCTCCACGCTACATACAACCGTGTAACCAATAGGATATTGCAGAAATGACCATGTGACTCCAGAGACTAGGTCATAAAAGGTAGCACGGCTTCTGCCTTGCCCTCTCGTGAATTCCTCACTCAGGAAATCCAGCTGTCATGCTATGAGGATTCCCAAGCGACCCTGAGGGGAGTTCTCATGGTAAGGAATGGAGTCCTCCTCTCACATAGTGCTTAATCGCCAGATGCTCCATCTCTGGCCAATCCTTCAGATGGCAAGCTGGTATCTTGATTGAACCTCATGAGAGACCCCAAGCCAGAGTCACCTAAGTAAGCCACACTCCAATTCCTGATCTACAAAAACTGTGCAAGATGATAAGTGCTCATTGTTTTAAGCAGCCAAACGTTGAGATACGATGGTTCTTCTCTTATTCATTGGTGACATATCCCAAGACCCCCAGCAGATGCTTGAAACCATGCATCCTACCAAACTCTTTGTCTTTTCATTGAAAGAAAGCACTTCATATCTTCTCTGCATGTCTGAATCACCATCATCGATACTCTGGACCTTGGGACCCTTATTAACTAAAGTCAGGGCTTCTTGAACACAGGCAGTTATAACATTGAGACAGCAGATCTGATCATCAGGATGGGTATGGAGTGGCAGGGGGACACGCAGCATATCAAGATGGGCACACTGGGCAGAAGAACTGCCTGTATCCCAGCTACAAAGTTACAAATCATTTCTTTCTAGAATCTTCCGTTAATACGTTTGGACGTGGGTTGACTGCAGAAATCAAAACTATGAACAAGGGGGTGGCTGCTATCATTTGTGACAGCCTCTGGTCACCGATGCAGTGCCCAGAGCCACACCTGCTAAGGAGCCCATGGAAGGAGGCGCCGTGGCGACACTTGGATCCATCCTGGACGATGGAAGTTCTCCTTAAGTGGGGCATGATTTGGCCCCAAACAAGGTGGGTGGCCAGTGAGAAAAAGGAGTGGGAGTTTTTTTTTTCCTTGCTGTGACTCAGACTCGGTGCTTGCTCACGAAGACATCTATTTCCCTTCTCCTGCTGCCCCTACAAGTACATTCTCTGACCATATTTATTCATCAAGACCAGAACGCCTCGGAACACCCTCACCCCAAGAGCTAATCATCGAGAAGTCACCACAATGAGGCTCAAATAAAGAGGAAAAGGCTGAATAAAGAGGAAGAAAAACAAACATTTTGCTTTCCCCCCACCCTCTCCCTTTTCATTAAAATACTTGTCCATCATGATCACAAATCCTGAACCCTAATGAGGCGCCGGCGTCGCCGCTGTTTATTACTTGGATGTGAGATCTTCTTTATTATTTGTTCGGTTGGAAGCCCGGGCGTGGATTTACTGCCTTCCCCATGACTGGTTTTAAAATATTTGATTTAAACTGTCAGAATGCAAATAACTCCAGATATCCTCATACATGGAGACTCCGAGGAGGGTTTTATTGTTGGAGGGGGGAAAAAAAGTCGTGAATAAGAAATGATCCTGATACAGGAAAATGGTGTCTGTATTTACAGAGAGAAAAAGAAACACTTCAAAGAGGCCGAAAGGAGGAGGAGAAAGAGAGAAGGGAGGGGTGAGAGCTCAAAGTCTTCAGGGGCTGGGGATGGAGCTCAGTGGGGGAGCGCTTGCCTGGGGCATGTCCCCAAAATAAACAGGTGAAAGTTCAATGATTTAATTTTAAAGTCCAGAGAAGCACCCTTCCCTCAGCCCCTCTTAAATGCTAGGTGTTCCTCCAGGTTGAATTCGCACCTTTCTGGGATGTCTCTGGTGTGCCTCCCCCAGCGGATCCACAGATAATGTGACCCGGAAAGAGAAGACCCCACGAGCTCACAGAGAGCAGTCATGGTGGATTGTCAGACAGGAGCTGGTGACTCTGAATCCCCCACAGTCATCGGCTCTGTGCCTGGTCAACAGTGGTGCTCAGCTCATGTTTGCCAGATGAACAAGCAATAAGTGACCACAACTGTTTACATCTGGAATGTTCCCCCAAAGACTCATGTGTTGACAGGTTGGTCCCCAACTTGGTGCTATCGGCAGGTGGTAGAACCTTTGAGAAGCAGGGCATGGTGGGCGGTCTTAGGTACTGCCCCTGAAGCGGACTGCAGGGTGCTGGTCTCTTCCTGTCTCTCTTCTTCGCTTTGTGGCCACCATCAGACGGGTGGCTTCCTCTACCATGCACTCCCACCACCCTCGTGGGAGCCTCGACACAGTCCCAAATGCAGCAGGGCCAACTGACCATGAATTGGAACTTCCCAAATTGTGAGCCCAACGAAACCTTTCCTCTTTTAAAGTTGATTATCTCAGGTGTCTGTTACAGTCATGGAAAGCTGACTGATACAATTATGAATCTGTCCCTTGTCGTTTCTGAGCATGTTCAGCAACCTGATCACACCTGAGTCCTGCCTGAGCCCAATGAAGGAGATATTATGATCCCAGTTTTACAGACGGGGTTGTTGAGGACCAGAGAGGTTCTGTAAGTTTCCCGTTATCACAAATCTGGTAATCCAGTTGTGTGTTGTTGTGGTTGATAGTATCAGGGATGGAACTCAGGGGTGCTTAACCACTGAGCCACATCCCCAGCCCTTTTTTAATATTTTATTTATGGACAGCGTCTCATTGAGTTGTTTAGGGCCTCGCTAAATTGCTGAGGCTGGCATTGAACTTGGGATCCTCCTACCTCAGCCTCCTGAGCCACTGGGCAGGCACCATCCAGCTAAAATCCAGACGACCTTATTCCAAGTCTGGGGCCCTTTTCTCTACATCACTATGAAGCCAGAATGGGGAGAGGGGAGTTGAGACTAGGCTCCCCCAATGTCCCTCAGGCAGCTGTTCATAAAGTGGGCTGCATACTGGACCTCCCAGAGGGTCTCCAAAAAGTCCTGGTGCCCAGGCCCAGCCCACAAGGTCTGGGAGTCAAATGCGCAGCCAGGATGGAGAAGAGCTGTCCCAGAGAGAGAAGGTCACTTCCAGGCTGCAGCTGCATCAACCTGGACACGCCCCGCCCTCTTGGTGTTGGGGGCAGGTAGCGTTGGAAAGGAGAGAGACAGCACAGAGTTGGGTTGGGTGTCAGCAATCTGGGCACCTCCCCAGCCACCTGGGGAACCTTTTGAAATGACACGGTCCCCTCCAGGTTCTGATCCCGTAGCTCCTCGGGTGCACCTGGAAAATGATAGTTCAGTGTAGACGGATTGGATACCTGCACAGGTCCAGGCTGCAGGGGGCCAGGAATGGGGCCAAGCTCAGGTGGAAAGAAGTGGTGCTGCCTTCAGCTGCGTCCTCTTAACGACAAAGGACACGCGGAGAGCTAATGATGGCTCTTCAGGATTAAAAGGCTCCCGGTGGGCTGCAGGCAGCCATGACTCTCTGCTAATGGGGAACGGGCCTCCAGGGAGCCGCCAGCCCCATAATTAGGAATGTGTGGGTTTGTCACTTCTCAGAACCCAGGCTGTCACTGCTGAGACTGTGACTGCCCCAGCGGGAGCGGACGACCATTTTGGATCTGCTAGAATTGTCACCCCCTCATCCACAGGAGTCCCCCCCCTCAACTTCCTGTAGGTTCAGTTCCCTGTGGTCAACGGAGGCCAAAAATGGAGGCCCAAAATGAAGTTCAATAAGATGGTTCGAGACAAGAGGGGAGAGAGAGAAAGAGAGAGAGAGACCATATTCACATAACTTTTATTACAGTATTTTGTTATAATTGTTCTATTTTGTTACTAGTTATTTTTATTAATCTCTTACTAGCATAGACTTGTATCTATAGGAAAAAGCCCAATATACACAGGGCTTGGTACCATCAGTGGTTCTAGGCGTCCACTGGCGGTTCTTAGAAGGTATCCTCCACGGATACGGAGGGAACTCAGTATTGCCGGGGTGGGACAGCAGAGGTGGACACAGGGCTGATCGTGGGTCTTGAAGCCAGGCTGGCTATATACAACTTTATCCTAAAGGCAATAGGGAGTTCTTTGAAGGGCTTAAGTGAAGAGCTGAGGGAATAAATCGGCACTCAGAGGAGCGGCTGGTGGGGGGGTCTCCCTCCCCCGACACTGGACGGTGGCTAAGGTGCAGGGTCTCAAGTGCAGAGGCCAAGCTCAGATCCTAGCTCTGCTGTTTCCCAGAGGTAATGACTTTGACAAGCTCCTTGGGGCTCAGGCTCCAGGTCAACGATATAACTGGGGTAGGCTGGTTCCTGCTTCACGTAGGGTGGAGGGACTGAAGCGTCTCCCTGCACACAGAACATTCAGCAAGCTCTCCAAAAGGGCTAAGTCTTGTTGCCATTATGAGTGTCCCCCTGAAACTCCCAGCACGGTCCCCAACACATCCTGATGTTCAGAATGTATAGATGAAGGAAGTCCTAGGGTCCTTTTATAAGCATTGGACTTAAGACGTTTGGGGTTAACATTATGCCCTAGGGTAACACAGGAGCCAAGGAATAGATCTGAGGTTCAGATTTGTACATTAACCACTGTGAGCCAAAATAATGACCCCAAACCTCCAAGAGACTGTCTCAACCTTCATCAAAAGTCTCGAATCAGAGACACAATAAGCGGCTGATCCAAAATAGCATTTTCTCTGAGTTCTACCGCATTTCATCCTTTTCAAAATCTTGTATTAGTGATGACGGGAGAGACTGCACATCAGTAACCCTAACATCCTGGTGACTTCACTCAGCAAGGACTTCTTTCCAACGCACAGAATCCGTCTAGCACATGCAGGGGGGGTGTGGAGAGGGGCTGGCTGTGCTTTCCTCCGCTCAGTCACTCAGGGATTCAGGCAGAGGGAGGTCCTCTCAGTCACTGAGCCGAGGAAGAAGAGAGACTGGAGAAATGTCACATGCCACCACTTACATATCATTGCCAAGATCTGGTTGCACAGACTGGCCTAAGGACAGGAGTGCTACTCCCAGGAGCTGGGAAGGAGAGGAGGACAAGACACCCGTGAACTCCAGTGATGTCGGACCCAGGTCTTCATCCTCCCCTTTTTTTTCTAACAAGTAAACAAAAAGACAAGAGATGTAATTAGCCAGTGCCTCTCATTCCAAGTACCTGCTGCCGCTGGGTGGGTGGGAGATGTCAAGAATCCATTTAAACCTTTCTGATCCCTCCTCTTTCCTTCAACAGGGCACTCAATTTTGCCTGAATGACCCTGTTTGTTTCTGCAGCTCACAGACTTGCAGGCAGAGAACACCACGGATCTCGTGTGGGACTTTGCGACATGTTTATGCTTCACATTTCTTCCATATTTTTATTGGTGCCTGAGTTGAACATCATGGTGGAATTTGCTGTCCTGCATGCACACAATGTAACTATATAATCTGACCAATATCTATGCTTTGCTTTTGTATCCATGCCCATGTTGATGACCAGGTGGCTATTTCTTTGCCAATTTTATAGCTACGTGTCTGTGTTGGAATAAGGGCTGAAGGATTAAGTTTACCCGACGACAGCATCTTTGTTTGGTGTTACGGCCGAGCTTATAACATCGCTTGGGCTGATTTAACAAAATTTATAATGTATTCAGCGGTTGATGGCTTGGGCCTAATTGGACACAAATTTATAATGCCATTCAGTGTTGTAATTAAAACGTGGCAAAATGAGCCCATCAAATACTGTATATATACACACACTCTCTCTCGTGCCAAGCCTATCAGCCGCCTTTGTTTTGTGTACGGTCAATTACGTTTTCAAAGTGGAATCCTCAGAAGAATCCATCAGATGGATCCAGATGAAACCAACCGAGGCCCTGAGCCTGCTCCACGCTGACAGAGAAAACACTCGGCAAGTGGCTCCCCAAAAAATGGGAGAAATTAATTTTCTAAGGTGGTGGTTTTGAAGTGTGATTCTTCTTGCCTGTCATTTGAATGACCACAGAATCATAAGAGCCCAGGGGTGGCACAGGTACAATAAAAGGGAATCGTGCACATATCACGGCGAGATGTCCAGGCCATGCAGGAAAAAATGTCCTTCCCCCAAGACCAATTCCTGAACATGACATTCATCAGTGGATTTGCAGCAGGGATGGATCATTGTGTGGGCTTCATTAACTCTAATGACTCTTGGCTATGGGGTGACTTATTCGATTATGAGGGCATCTTCAAGTCTAAAGACTTTCACTCTGGGTCTAAAAACACTCCTTCCGAAAATATTGCAGAAGAATCATTAAGGAGGTGCAGGAGAACCTGCCGGGATGGGGAAGCTTGGTTCACACCCACGGGGATGGGTGTTGTCTCTATCCACCTTCTGCTATGGCAGAACAGGGTGGGGGGGGCTGTTTGTCTTACTCTAAAACCACAGAGGAAAGGAGCAGCTAATGATGAGGAGTCTGGAGCGACCCTCTGTCTTCTGGGACAAAAACACTGATTTGCTGCACAGGAGGGGGCTCCCCCGCCCCCCTCCCCCAAGCCAGCCCCGCTCTCTCCCCACTGCCCCCTGGTGGTGCAGGGCTGTAATCACAATTAGCCAACTACGGTTAAATCGTGAAGGCTCCAGGGCTTCCCCAAACCACCCTCAGGTTCCCTAACTTTGCAAGCCCAGAAAGGCACTCCAGGGCAGCTGGCATCTGTAGTGCGGGCTTCCCCATCATGTTTGTGGTTGGCAGACCTCATCCTCTGCACTGGAGCCAGGCTTCCTGGGTGGGGGGTAACTGTTCAGACCAGGAACCCCTGGGGTGGCAGGAAGATCACGCACAGCAGGGACAGGTAAGCTGCCCCTCTGCTGGAGGCTTCTCCACTGGGGGACACATCCCCAAGGAAGTGACAACCAGTACAGGCTGGCTGACTTGGGACCTCAGAGAAAAGGCCACACTTCTGTAACAAGGACTCAGATGCTTCACTTTTGCCTGCGAGTGTCCCCTAGGTGGCTAAGGGCAGGGCTGAAGGTGTGGCATCTCTGCCTCCATTGTGTGTAGTCTCCTTCGGTCTCTGAACCACCTTGGATTCCAGGAGCGACAGGTCTCATGGAGAAACGCCTTGTGCTGAGCGAAGCTACTCCTCAGAAGCAGCCACTTTCTTGTCCTGGATGAGGCTCTGCCTGACCAAGCCTGAGATTGTGACGGACAGACCACACCTGCCCAAGATCACCTGCTTTGGCAGCTGTGAAAAGCCTCCACCTGTGCAAACCCTGAAACTTGCCCTCATTCTCCATTTTAATAAAATCTCAAAGTCACTGTCAGCCCCTGGAAGACAGAGCTAGGGACGAGGGTCCCCTCATCTTCCTGCTTAAAGTCCATTTCCTGCTTTTCACTGCTGCCTTCTCTGTGTGTGTTGGGGGGGGGGGGGTGGAGCTAGTGATCAGACCTGATTTGGGGGATCCCCAGAGTCAGGCCTCTGACCTGGGACTCCAGTAACACTTTCACTTGGAGATCAGCTACTGACATTTTAGGAAAATGCTTCCTTTTTTGTACTGGGGATTAAACTCAGGGGCACTCAGCCTCTGAGCCACATCCCCAGCCCTATTTTGTATTTTATTTAGAGACAGGGTCTCACTGAGTTGCTTAGTGCCTCACCATTGCTGAGGCTGGCTTTGAACTCGCGATCCTCCTGCCTCAGCCTCCTAAATCACTGGGATTAGAGGCGTGCACCACTCGCCCAGCCAGGAAAGTTCTTCTTAATTACTTTCATCTTTCCTTTGGTTTTCTGTAGCTTTTACTTTGTACAAACAAGGCAATGCCCCCGCCCCCCCCCCCCACTCTGCCTGGAGCAGCCTGGGAGCAGGACGGGGCAGGAATCCTTCCTACAGGAGGGACTGTACCTCACTCAGCCTCTCAAGACAGGAAGAGAAGATCCCCATCAAAGGTGCCTCATCCTGCAGCTAATCTTCCAATCCCCATGAGCTACCCCTCTCCTAGCATGTCACGGATGTCCTCTCCCTCCATCCAGCATGCATTTATGTGCTGGGGCTGCCAGAACAAAGTACCCCAAGCAGGTCCAAAAGAACAGAAATGTATCCTGTCATGATTCTGGAGTCCTGAAGCTCAAGAGCAAAGTGTCCGCAGGGCTGGGTCCTTCTGAGGGCTGAGAGGGAAGGATCTGCTCCAGGCCTCTATCCTGGACCCCGGCAGTTCCTTGTTTTGTGGTAGTCACCTGGTGTTGTCCCCATGTGTCTGTATCTCTCTGCTCACATGTCCCCTTTTTATGAGGACACCGTCATATTGGACTGGGGCCTGCCCTCATGACCTCATATTAACTCTGCAAAGACCCCTGTCTATAAACCAGTTCACGATGTGCTGAGGTACCACCGTGGAGGACTTTGATGTGTGGATTTAGGGGCACCCAAGTACCCAGCCGTCTCCAGGCCCATGTCGTCAGCTCCCCCAGTGAAGCCCGGGGCCCTGCTACTGTGGGACTGTCTCTGCTACAAGACTGCTTTGTCCCTTCAAAGCATCTGACTTGGTGCTAGAGAGGCAAGGGCTTTATCCAGGACGTGGGTACAGATGGTGTGTGGAAAAGCTGGGTTTTAATACCTTCTCAGATGCCCCCACTCCCCCACCTCACCCCAGCCCCGAGTCTCCTGTAATCAGGGGCCCAGTCAGCTGCCAGCTGAGGGGGGAAGGGGAAGCATCTGTAATCATCTGAGCCACTGGGACCGGGGGTGGTTTAGGGGCACATGGACAGAGCAGGAAGAGGCATCAGGTGACCAACCCCACATCTGGGCTCTGACGTGCCTGGAGGCACACAGCAGCCTGTGACACCTTAAGTTGTCACTCTCCTGAGGCAGAGCGTTTTCTGAAGGTGGTTTAGAAGATTCCAGAGGACATGCCCTGGTGTATCCCACCCGCCTGGTTCCTTCTCATTATGCAAAGTGGGTAACCTGCAACCCATGCCCGCTCCCAGGGCCAGGAATGGCTCATCTGTTCACAACACAGACCTGAAGAGCATTTCACTGTGCTCCTCGGACACCTGTGATCACTTATCTCTGACAAATTGTGGACTCGTGTCTAAATTAAGTTAAGGTACAGCAGACTGCTCATTTTCCAATCAAAGACAAAATGAGTGTGCCTTGTGCATGGGAAGCCAAGCTGCTTGGGTGCACCCAAAGGGCTCCTCTCCAAGGTTGTGGGTCCCGAGGACTTGCTATGACCAGGGACGAAGTCACAAGGCCGACAAGGGATAAAGCCGATGAAGCTGAAAAGCTGTCAGTTGGAGAAAAACGGAAAAAAAATAAAAACAAAAAACACAAAACCCCGGCAATTGCCAGTATGAGGTCAAGGGCAAATGTGAGCCTCAGGGCACCCAGTCTTGAAGCTCTTCTGCATGTAGCGGGAGGGACGGCTATCAAGGGTCAACAGCAGGAGTGTGACACAGAGAGACCTGAAAATTACTGTAATCATCATCAAAGTTGCAGTTTTGCATCAGGCTGAGGCCTCTGTCCCCAACATTGCCCTTGACTTTGCACAAAATGCCCCGCAAGTATTTGTTAATCACCACCACTTTACATCAGGTGTAAGGTGGGAATGGAGGGAACAGAGACTCAGGGAAGTTAGGTGACTTGCCTAAGTTCAAGGTCAAAGGTCAAGGTCAAAGCTACCATTCAACTCCACCCAGCCCAACTCCTATCCTGCCTGTGTCCTGCATCACAGCTTCCCACCCAGACTATGGGAAGAGCTGAACCAGGTGGGCCCTGAACAGGCTGTGCCGGCAGATCCTGACTTCCTCCTCCAGGACCCCTAAGGCTGACGGTTCAAATCCCCGTGGTGCCATGTGGGATCCATACCCATTACAGTGGTGTCGGAAATGTTTGGTGGGGGGAGGAGAAGGGTGGCACTTGATGTCAGACACACCTGATCCCAGCTCTGCCTTTTCTAACCCTGTGCAGCTGTGAGCGAGTTACCATCTCCTCTCTGACCTTCTGGCTCTTCGTCTGTGCAGGGAGCATGTCTGTGCAGGGAGCATCATCTCTTCATTCAATTTCTTTTAAGGGGCCAAGACTGACAGGAAACAAAGAAGAGAGTGTTGGTGGTGGAGGGTAACAAGTGCTGAGAGGAAAAACGAGAATGAAATTGAATTGTTAAAAAAAAATATGCCATTTATAATCGCATCAAACCCAAAATATATCAAATGCACGGAATAAGTCTAGCAGAAAATCAGCTTCTACAGAACTTCTGGCTTCAGCTCTGACATGTGGAGGGCTTGGAAGGGATCCTCCCATCCCTACCAGAAGAAAAACCTACGTGAAATGAAAATCAGTGGCTTTTCTCAGACCCCTCAGGGAACCGAGATTGCAGAGCAGACCAACACCCCCAAGTCTGGAGAGACAAGGAATATGGAAAGCTCAGCTCCGCTGCAGCCGTCAACTGCTAGGAATGTGGCCACGGGAGTGTTCATCTTTGTGGGAAGTCGAGCGTGGACTAGGGTTAGGGGGAGAACCTTCTAAGGGCCTCAGTCTTGAGGAAGCCCCCAAACTCCCCCAGACTTTCCCTCCTGGAACCCCTCGTGCCTCTGGCCTCATTGTGAGGTACGCCCAGGGCCTTCTCCACCATGAGGGCCCCTCTCAAGGGGAAGAGATCTTGGCTGGAGCAAGACACTCCCCGGATGCTGAGGAACACACCAGCTCTAGCCAGCCTGACACAAATCCTCAGCCCAGGGGCTGTGGCCATGCCCCCAGAGGTATAGGAAATGAGGCTTCTACTCAGAAGCTCTCCACCAAGTGAAGTGGAGAGGTCTCAAGTGGCTAGGCCTGAGCAGGGAGGTGACCCTGAGAAGGATGGAGGAGACTGTTGTCTTTGGCCAACCTCTTGGGACACTCAGGACAGCAAGGCAACAGCCCAGGGTGGGCTCCAAGGAGAAGCAGAAAGGGGAGAGCCAGGCCCCAGACAAGGTGTAACTGGGTACAGAGAGACGGGAGCCACCGTTTCCCGAGAAGTCACCTGTCGATTCTCCTGGGGGAAGCCAATTCTCCGTGGGAGGTTAAGGAGAAGCTTCGCGAGTTGAGGTGGGGGGTGAGGAGGGGTCTGAACCATTCCCAGGCCCAGGCAGTTCCAGCACACCATGGGGACCTGGTCCCCAAGGCCAGCGTGGCAGAGAGCATCCTGGGAGTACACTCTCAGGGCAAGTTCTGTGGACTTGTCTACGGGCATCTGAAGGAGCCCTGGGTGCAGATAGAAGCCTCGTGGATCCAGGTGGCCCATGTCACTCCAGCGTGGCCAGGTGTTGAACCTCAGGCCGGGGCCAGTGGCTGCCCTTCACCGGGTGGGAGTGGAGGCAGATCTGGTCTGGTTAAGGCACTGCCCGTCTGGCTGGCTCGGCTCCCTCTGTCCCATGCTCTGCTGTGCTCGGCTCCCCAGGGCTCTGAGCTGCACCCGCGTTGGGCCTTTGTGGGAACAGAGTCTCCACTGGGGCCTCTGCTCTTCAGGACACACTGGGACCTCGAGCAGGTGGACTCCATGAGATGGCAGGACACGTGTGTGCAGATTGACATACTCCAGGAAGAACTCAGCTTCACAGGGTGGCCATGGCTGCTCCAAGGCCAGCTGTCTCTCTGAAACCTGTCTGGAAGTCTCCTGGGAATACTGTCCCCTTTCAATGGAGCCTGTCTCCCCGCCCCCCGCTTGGACCCTGGCCGCCAACGTCCAGCAGGAGCTAGGAACACATCCAGGCAGGTCCTGGCCCTCCTCCCCCCTTCGTAGCACACCAGAAGACCCCTACTGGGTCCCCTTCCTCCCACCCCGTAGGGCCTCGGTCTCAGTGACCTCCTTGCTGGACCCTGGACATGCCCAGCAAGCTCCCACCCAGGGCCTTGTTGGAAACCCTGCTCAGGCAGCCTGACTCTTCCCCTTTTCCTAGGTCTTGACTCCAAGGTCCCCGGGTTCCTTTGCGCCATGAACTGGGGGACTCAGAAAAATTTTGCCTCGAAGTTCTGGAGACTAGGAATTCAACGTCCAGGTGTGGACAGGGCTGGTTCCTCCGGAGGCTGAATTCTCCCCATGTCCTCACACGGTCGTCCCTCTGTGTGTGCCTGTGTCCTGATCTCCTCTGATTGAAAGGACACCTGTCATATTGGATCGGGGTTCACCATCAGGATCCTATTTTAACTTAATTGCTTCTATAAAAACCCCAGTCTCCAAATGCAGCCACCTTTGGAGGTACTGGGGCTAGCACTTGAACATAGGAACTTGGGGGACATAATTCAGCCCTTAACAGTCCCCTCCTCTAAAGGGTCTTCCCTGAACCTCTACCTGGCAGTACCACTTGGTGCCACCTGACAGGTGAGGCTGGATGTCCTTCAGAGGGAGCAGGGATTTCCTTGATGCCATCTACAGCACCTAGGACAGCAGGCACTGGGCAGGTCCCACCTTGGGGCTTCTATTCAAAATCCTGGGTGTCTGGCAGGCGCCGCCAGCTCTTTCACTCCCCATTTCCAAACAAACATAGGTGGGGCACCCCAGAAGCTCCCCTCACCGCCTGCTGTACCCTGGGGCCCTAGCCCCTCTGCCAAGCTGGTGGCATGGTAAGGCCTCTACTCCTGGGGGCTCTGGGTTTCCCCAACCTGCGTCTTAATTAATTCTCTCCCAGCAGTCCCTGGTGAGCTGTACCAACCGTGCATGAGACCCTTCCTGTGGCGGGTGTCACACAGCTCCCCAGCATGTCCCCCCCGTAGGAGCCCTCCACCTGCATGCCTTAATTAGGCAAGTTAATTACTTGCCAACTTGAAGACCTGATCAGGCGTCTGCAGGAAGCGCCTCCTGAATCTGCTCTGGATTCCCATGGCCCTGGGGTATCCCTGACTCCCACACAGCTTGGGGGCTCTCTAACTATCCCAGAACCCACTATTTATCATTCAACCAGGAAATCCAGTCACGGCCTCCTGGCAGAAGGAGCTGTAATCTGGGCAGGGATTTTCACAAAACCCAAGGCGTATGGTAGAGAGGGACTGTGTTCTGAGACTATTTTCTGCAGCAAGCACATCTCGTGTGTCTGGGGGGACCGCTCTACTCATGTGCTTTACGCCTACTGTGTGCAAGCAGTGTTGCATGCAGGGGTCCCCAAGGTCCCCATAGCAATACAAGTACTGGCTCTCCTGGCTTTGGTCCAGACCCATTTCCTGAAATTCCACCCCCCAGCAGGGTCACTCCTGGCTTAATGCCAGTCCTAAGCAGTTTCCCCCTGCTACAGAGACCTGCACGGTTACCATCCACAGGGTAACTGTTCAGCACTTCACAGTTTACAAACACTTTATTATTATTATTATCATTATTATTATCATTGTTGTTGTTAATTTTTTTTTGTACTGGGGATTGAACCCAGGGGTGCTTAACCACTGAGCAACACCCCCAGCCCTTTTTATATTTTATTTTGAGAGAGGATCTCGTTAGTTGCTTAGGGCCTCGCTAAGTTGCTGAGGCTGGCGATCCTCCTGCCTCAGCCTCCCGAGCCTCTGAGATTACAGGTGAGCACCACTGCTCTCGGCCTTACAAACACTTTTATATATGAGCTTATTGGAATCCTCAAGGAGAGATGTTGCCCCCACTTCAGAGAGGAGCAAAGTGACACATGAAACAGGTAGACATATTAGCATCCTTCTGACAGCAGATACAGAACCGATAGACCAAATCTGAAACTAGGGCTCCAGGCAGGTGGGGGAATCCCTTGGTTTACCCGACTGAGGATTTAGAAGTAGGACTGACTTCAAGCCTAGCTGTACCAGGTACTAAAATAAATCATCAGTAACTCATCCACCCTCGGTTCTCGATTCCAGGCCCCTTTTGCCATTCCCGGATGAGGTCTGTCTTCACAAACCAAATGGACCGGTGGCTACTCTGGGCTCTGTACCCCCAGTGCACTGCCACACTGGGAAGGTCAAGGGAAGGCACACAGGGACCTATTCCCGTGCTCTTGCCTGAGGCTGCACAGAGGCTGCCCGGTCCCCACACTGCCCCAGCCTGGCCAGACTGGCCAATCCAGGCTCCTCAGGCCAATGTCAGACTCTCTGTTCCTCCCAGAATCCTCTGCTCCCCCCTGGCTGCCCTGTCCACCCAACTGAACCCTTTCTCTGTGACGCAGCCTCGTGCTGAGCCAGTTCACTGGGTAAGCCCTCTCTGACCCGGCCAAGAGTGGCCTCCTTCCTGGCAACATAGGGGCAGGTGTCACCAGGTCCTTTCTTCACTTGCCCAGATGTCTCAGTGCCCACCCCTAGGGGGTCAGGAACCCCCCTAGAACTAGACTGGGTTCATCTCAGCTGCTCCAGTCCCGTGAAAGACCAGGAACTCAGAGTTCTGCATGAAGCGCCAATGGCAGACAAGAAAGCCCCGGGATGGCCTTTTGCAGACACTCGGGCCACGGTTGCTGGCCAGCTGTGACTCAGCAGGGGACTTCACTCTATGGCTTGGATAAACATCCTCGGGGACCCATGTGTTAAGTCTTGGTCCTAGTCCTGGATGCTATTAGGGCTGGGTGGGACCTGTAAGAGGTGGGGACTAGGGGGAGGTTTCAGGTCACTGGGTGCAGGCCCTTAAAGAGGAATTTTGGGACCCCAGCCCCTTCCTCATCCTCTCTTCCAAGTCCCAGCCGTGAGGTGAATGGTTTTGCCACAAGCTGTCACTGTGACGTGTGGCTGCACCATAGGCCCCAAGTACGGGGCCAACCAGTCATAGAAGGGAACATCCCCAAGTGTGAGCCAAGAAAAACCTTTTCTCTTTCTAAGCTGATTATTATCTCGGTTACTTGTGACAGTAACAGCAAGCTGATGCACTCATGGAGGGGCTCATGAGGCACCTCCATCCACAACAGCTCCCCTAACCACCTGGGGACACTGCAAGATACCAGCATGGAGCTCCATCTGGAACCAGGGTTCACCAGCAGCCTCAACATAGGGCATGGGAGCCACTGGTAGAAACTGAGTGCTACAGTCAAGGGAGGGGACAACGCTGCCTACAGACTGAGGACAGCTTTAACAAGCTTAGCCCAGCTTCGGGGCCCTCCCAGGGGCTGAGACTTGGGGACAGCATGTGACACAGCAGCTTCTGGAACTGTTCCCCCCCACCCCAGGACGGGGAAGAATTTAAGTACTCCACAGTGGGCAGGCCAAAGCCAAAGAGCTCTTAATCTGCGCCCCCTCCCCACACCAAGTTCATAGGTGAAATCCCAACTCCCAAGGTGTTAGGAAGTATCACCTCTGGGAGTTGATTAGGCCCTCATGAAGGCTCAGTGCCCTTAATCCTGAAGAAACCTTCATCCCTTCGTCCATGTAAGGACACGGTAAGATGACAGCTGTCCAGAAACCAGCAAGCCCCTGCCAGACATGAAGGCTGCTAGTGCCTTGAACTTGAACTTCCCAGCCTCTGGCATGTGAGAAGTTTCTGATATTTATAAACCATCCAGTTAATGATATGCTGTTGTAGCAACCAAAGTAGTAGGGCCCCATCAGTGACACCCCTCCCTCCCTTCTTGCAGTTTCTGTGGACCCCTCCCCTACCCACTCCCATTATGAGCCAGGGTGTGCAGCACAGGGGAACCTGGCTGCCCTCCCTTGGGAAGCAGGAATCTGCTTGGTTCCCCACCCCATTTCAGTGTTCTCATAACCGCACATAGGAGGGCTGGGGTTGTAGCTCAGTGGTAGAGCATTTGCCTGGCTTGTCTGAAGCACTGGGTTTAACCTTCAGCACGTTAAAAAAAATAAATAAATAAAATAAAGGTGTTGTGTCCATCTACAACTAAAAAAAAATAAAAGAGTCTATGTGAATATTAGTTGTCCTCTATAGGTTGCAAATGAAAGAAACCCAAGTTCATACTGACCTAAGCAATAAGGGAAAAATGAGTTCCAGTTACTGAAACATCCTGAGTGAGGACTTCAAGCACGGTTGGACCAAGGGCACGGGCGCTGGCTTCCAGGCCCGTTCTCTTGGCTATGATATCCTCCGCATTGGTTCGTTTGGATGGGCATTCTCTGCTCTTTGTGTTTGAGGTTGCATTCCCTGACAGCAGAGCCTGAGATAACTCTTTGAGGGTGCATTACTTCTCTGGGAAATGTGAAAGTTGGGAGGACGTGGTACCACGGCATGTTAGCATGCAGTTACCCCGATGTGGGGTAATTACACTTAGAGTTTAAGTGCAATGGGGTAATTAGCGCTTAACTCACTGGGAAATCCTGCAGGGCTGCTGTTCTGCCTGAGGATGTTGGAGTCCTAATCCAACGCCCATCTAGCCCAGTTGAGGTTGCTCCCGAAGCCCCCGCCTCCTGGCGCCAGGGCAGCTCGCTCCTGTGCCCCTAGAGCGCTCTGGTAGAGCGACTAGGACCTGAAGACCCGAGCTGTGCCTGGGATTCGCTCTGATTGGACCAACTGAGTCATGATTCCCATCTCTGAGCCAATCACTGCAGCCCGGGGCACAGAAGGCACTGATTGGCTAATCCTGGGTCACGTGTCTCAAGCTCTATGGGCTATACTAAATGCGGATAGGTCACAAGCTCTGGATGTGCTGTGTGCTGATTGGCTGAGCTTGTTTCACTTGAAAATGAGGCTATTATTGCAGAAAAAGGAGACTGAGGCTTGAGTGTGACAAATCCTAATGCCACCCCCACAGCCCCATCAGGTTTTTTGGAAATTGATGCAGAAAAACAGGGAGCATGGGACACAATAATCATACCCAGGGACTGTCCTAACCTGGGTTCCCCGACAGACGCCACAGTATTGGTGACAGAGCAGATCACATTTCCCTGTCTGTGTTCTTTTTTTCCTTTTGTAAGTTCTCATTTTTCTCCACCAGACTTTGCATTTTGCTGCGATCTTTGTCATTATTTTTTTTTATTCAGAACAGACAATTAAAAAAAATAGTTCCAAGTTGGAGCAACTCCTGCCCACAACCCTCACCAACCTCCTCATTAGTGGGGACCTGGATGTCCCCTCCCTGCACAGGTGCAGATGCCATCAAAAGAAGGAGCAGAACCCAGCGGCAACAGGCTGTCGCCCAAGGCCCCATGAACACAGCCAAACCATTCAGGGGTGGGCGACAGAGCCCTCGCATTTGGCCCTTGTCAAGGGGAACCGGGCAGGTGACTGAATTTTATAGCACCCTGGATCAAACGCCGGGACTTGAAGAGAGGCCGTAAAGCACCTGTGCTGACAGGTAGCCATCTGGGGGAGGAATTGACGGTTCCTGGGCGGGACATTCATCCAGTCATCTGGCAATGCCCTCAGGCTGGAGGCAGAAGAACCGGAGGTGAACGAAGGATGAATTCGTAGCTGATGGAACGGCGTCCCAGCAAGATTGTCCTCCTCGGGATGAATCACTCTGCCAACACCGTCCTGTGCCTCGCATTTCTAAAATGATCGCTGCATCCCAAGCCCAAAGCTGGACCCTTTGCCCCTTCCACGTCCCTATGCTGGCAGGACACTGTGTCAGACAGGACAGAGGCTCCAAGGTTCTGCCACCCGCCTGCAGAACTGGAAGCTGAACCCGGTCCTAAGTTCTCCTACATCCAAACAAAGGCCTCTGAGCAACAGTTTTACACCCAGCACCTACTATGTGCCGGGCACCCGTTTTAGACACTGAGGATACACAGGAAGAAAAAGACAATCCTCCGCAGCATGGAACTTAGATTTTACTGGGGGAAAGAGATAACTAAAGTCACACATAATATTTAGGTAAATTATATAGTATGTTAGAGTATGAATGCTATTAAAAAGAAAACTGGGGGCCGGGGATGTGGCTCAAGCGGTAGTGCGCTCGCCTGGCATGCTCGCCTAGCGAGCGGCCTGGGTTCCATCCTCAGCACCACATACAAACAAAGATGTTGTGTCCGCCGAGAACTAAAAAATAAATATTAAAAAATTCTCTCTCTCTCTCTCTCTCTTTAAAAAAAAAAAAAAGACTGGGTGGCAGGCCTGGTGGTGCATGCCTGTAATCCCAGCAGCTCTGGAGGCTAAGGCAGAAGGATCATGAGTTCAAGGCCAGCCTCAGCAATTTAGCGAGGCTCTAAGCAACTTAGTGAGACACTGTCATAAAATAAAAAAAAATTAAGTCTGGGGAGGTGGCTCAGTGTTGAATTGTCCCTGGGGTTAAATCCTTATTACAAAAACAAAACAGAAACCAGACTGGTGAAAGAAGGTTACAGAGTTCAGGGGTTTGAAATTTGAATTTAAGTGGGGTGGTCAGGGTTGGCCTCTCTGAGAAGAGAGTAGAAACTTGAAGAAGTTGAGAGAAGAGCCACATGGGTGTCTGAGAGACTATTCATCCAGCACAGAGAACAGCAGTGCAAAGGCCCTGGGGTCCACCATGCTTCTCATGCTCAAACATCCAGGAGACCAGTAACAGAAGTGGCTTGAGCAAAGAGAAGACAGGTCAGTGATGAAGGCCTTCTAGCCCTTCGAAGGACTTGGCTCTGTGACTTGAGCCTTTGGAGAGCTTTGAACAGAGGAGGAAGTGGGTGACCCACCATGGGCCTCAGTCTGCTCCAATGAGATTAGAGTGGAGGGCTGGGGTGCTCCCAGGGAACAGTCATATGGTGACCCAAGGGACAAACAGTGGCACCCTGGGTGAGGGCAGGAGCAGAGGAGGTTGGATTCTGGATGTGCTTTGAAGGTAGAGCCAGTGGAACTTGCAGATGGTTTAGATACGGAGGGATCTGCTGGATGCCATTGGGAGAGGTTTGTGGGATCCCCTCAATGCCATAGGGTGAGGCTTGGGGGGACCCTCCAGACACAATACAGATGAGGTCTGGGGGAGACTGGGATCGAGGAGGTCTCCAAGGATTGGGCCTGAGCAGCTGGAATCGTGGAGCTGCTGTGACCTGGGTGGAGATGTCCCCTGCGGGTGGGGGGTGGTATAGGAATTTGTCTGGGGGCTGGGGAGGGTCAGGTGTCTGACTGGACATCCCGACAGAGCAGTCCAAAGTCAAGTCCACGCCTGAGGCTGCGGTTTCCAGGAGGTTTGGCCTGGAGACACAGACTTCGTGGTTATTGATGAATCCGTGGCTCTGAGGCCTTTCCACCCACTGGCCTTCCCAGTGGCGGGGAGAGGGGTCAGCACAGAGGCCCCAGGTCCCAGTCCTAGGCCCAGACAATGGGAGGTCAGTGGGGAGCAGAGGAGACCCTGGAGAGACTGGCCAGGGAGGCAGGAGGCAGAGCCGGAGGTGGAGGTGCTCTGGGGAGCAGAGGGAGGAGAGTCCCCCAGGAGGGCAGAGCGGGTGGCCGTGCACAAGGTCAGGCCCTGGGGGCCCTGGGTTCCCCAGAGTGGGGTAAGGACACAGGGAGGGCCGGAGAGTTCTGGAGCCGTCCTGGAGCTTGGTTGCAAAGCAGAGCAGAAAGGCCAGAGGTGGCAGGAGCGAGCCGGGGCGGGTGCCAGGCTCCTGGGATGGGGTCCTTCATCCTCCCTGCCCCGCAGCAGGGACTGGAAGCTGCCCAAGTCGTGCCTCCCCGTCTCACATCCCAGAGGCATTTGCCAAATTCAGAAGGAATCCAGGCGGCCCACCAGCTCCCAGGGCCACCCCCAGACAGATGTCCAGCTTCTCCTCCCCTGACTCAAGGTTGCCACCAGGCCCGGCAGCTCACTCCTGCCCCCTCCCTCCCCCTCCCCAGCTGAATAATTTAGGTGCTATTCTAAGTTAAAACCACACAGAGCCATTTAGAATGACTAATTCCTGGTGAAATTTATGTTCCCCAAATGTCTCGCTGGTAACGACGCCCAGAGACATTTATCCCCTTGATTTCAGCTGCGGGGCTTCTAGAAGGAGCTCCCAGGCTGGGGTGGCCTCGTTTCCAGCCCCAGAAGCAGGAGAACCACATGTGGGCCTCCTACTCCTGGACCATCTCTCCGCCCGAGGAAGGGCACACAGCTGACATGGCTCCCAGGAGGGACATCTGGGTAGGAGGTACGCAGGTCCATCCACAAGACAGCTGGGAGGAGAGGCTGCAAGAGAGGGCTGGGCCAGAACAGCCTCCTCCTCCTTCCCTGACCCCAGTCCTGTCCACACTGGGCTGGGAGCATCTATGTCCAGACTAGCAACTGGCCTTTCCCCTGGACAGGACACTCCTTGCTGTGAGGGTGTCTAAGAGAAGAACCATCTGACAAGGAACAATCAATGCAAAGGTCCTGAGGCCAACATGCTTTGTGCATTCAAAAGAGCAAGAGGTCCAGAAGCAGGAGGAGGGGCAGGGCCTGGGACCGAGATGGTTCATACTCAGCCTCCAACCTGGCATCTAGCCAGGGCCTTAAGGATGTTGGGTGAATGAGTGGAGTTGGGGGAGAGAGAGGGAGATGTACCTGAGGGTAGAAGACCCCTCTGCAAGATTTAGTGGGACTGGATCATGTTGTGCTGTGGACTGGACACCGTGTCCTGCGTGGTACCATGAGCCTGGGTATGGCTGCTGAGTCCTACCTCTGTCCTGCTGGGTCCTCTGAAGACTGTCAGGGGCTGGCATGAGACCAGACTATGACCCAGGCTCCTGGCACCTGCCTGCCTCACACCAGGCCCCCCACTCCGAGCATGGGGCCTTGGTCTCCCCTTCTGTAAGATGGGAGGGGCCTCAGTCTCCCCTTCTGTAAGATGGGAGGCTGGCTGGGAGGCTGGGTGAAATGTTCCAGGTCAGAAGTAGACTTAGGAGGAAAGATCTCAGGGAACCTGACTCTGTGGTGAGCCCAGGGTGTGTTTCCTTCCAGAAAAACTAAGGGTTGGTTGTGGTGGTGCCTGTCATCCCAGGGGCTCAGGAGGCTAAGGCAGGAGGATTGCGAGTTCAAAGCCAGCCTCAGCAAAAGCAAGGCACTAAGCAACTCAGTGAGACCCTGTCTCTAAATAAAATACAAAATAGGGCTGGGGTGTGGCTCAGGGGGTGAGCCCCTGGATTCAACCCCCAGTACCAAAAAAAAAAAAAAAACACTTGGGTCAGGGTCACCCTGGTGAAGGCCCTAGAGGCAGGGACAGGGATCTGGAAGCCCAGCCATCTCCAGCAGCAGGTTCTGAGGTGGACTAGGGACCCTCCTCTACACTGTGAGAAAAGCAAGGGCTGTAGATATGGACCCCAGAGACTTTTTTCCTGTGGTGCTGGGGATTGAACCCAGGGCCTTGTACATATGAGACAAGCACTCTACCAACTGAGCTACTTCCCCAGCCCTGGGCCCCAGAGACTTTTACCCAATACATTTGCAGGCCTGCCCTCTCCTTCCCAGAGGAACCTCCAGGAGGAACAGGGAAGGAAGTTTTGAGTCCTTGAGGGGCCATCTCAGAACAAAACCTGTGTTGAGCACCTCCTCTATGCTAGGCATGCCCAAGTGGGCCTCCTTATTCATTCTCATCATAGTCTTGGAGGGAGACAATCAGTTTCCAGCTTAAAGGTGGGAGAGGTTGTGTGACTCATCAAAGGACACACAGTGTGTGCCTGAGTTGAGATTTGTACCAAGATTTATCTGGCTCCTAGCAGATTCTACCAGCCCACGTGGTTTGGGTTATATGACATCATTTCCTGAATCCTGGTTCCACAGAAGTCTTAAAGTTGAACATTTCCTTCATTGAAGAAGATATTCAATTTTCACCTTGAAGAGAGAAGTCCCCAGTCCCCAGAGTTCAAAGGGGCCTCGCTTATTCTTCCTACTGTCAGATTTCCCAGGGTGAATCAAAGGCACTAAATTTATTGTGTTTTAAGCGAGTTTGCAAGCATCCCAATAAAGGTCTCTGATTTATAGCTAATGCATTATTTTAAACACGTTGCAAATGATAAAAATCAGGCCCGCAAATGCACCTCAAGAGAAACTGTATTAAAGGAAGAAAGAAGCGGTGAGATTAGATATTGCATTAAAAGATAGAGTGATGGATTAGAACCCAAAGCGTAAATTTAGTGCGACTTACCAGGAAAAAAAGTTGGGGGACAGTAAATCCAAAGTGACAACCTGTGTACCGTGTACCAGTATTTGTCACTTTTATTACACTTTGTTCAGAAGTTCTAGATGGGTCATTATTTTTAAAAAGCAAAGAAAAAAATCCACAATGCTCAATAAAGCTTAGAAATGAAAGCTCCTTGTGCTAAGGATAGACGCTGAGACCCTAAATCCAAGCCTCTGTGTCAGAACTGCAGAGCATGGCAGAAGGGAACTTGCTTCCGGTTGTGCCCCCAACATTTGAAACCCAGAAAATGTGACAGAGGCTCTTGGGAGTTCCCAGGACCTACCCAGGAGCACAGGCAAAGGCCCTGCTTCTGTCCAGGGCAGCGCCCTGGCCCCGCCCCCACCCCAACTCATCAGTAACCGGAACAGCGGTTGCCATGACAACGTGGCTGGAACCCCAGAGTGGCTCCTCTTGACCTCCAGAGGTCAGAAATCCCCATCTCCGGTCAGACATCCTGTAACTAGATGACCTGTCTGCTCTCTCTTACCGGAAACACTTCCTGCCGTGGGTGGGGTACTATCGGGCTCCTTGACCTTGATCTTGACCTCTGACTTGCTCCAGCAGATGCCACTTGAGAAGAAGTTGGTAGCTAGTTTGTTTGTGGTTCCAGAACAAGGAAGACCCCTGGAGCTGACCCAAACCTATCAGATGCAGCAGAGGCAAGCCAGCTCAGAAAGAACCCAGAAGAGTCAGGCACGAGAAAAATAAATATTTCTTGTTGAAAGTCACTGGGGTTTCTGGGTAACTTCTTACACAGCATTATCATTGGAAAAACTGACTGTGGTCCCCGGGTCCAGCATGGTGGTCTCACTGCGTTTAGACCAGAAGTACTGGGTGGATGGGTGGTTAGCTGGGTGGATGGATGAATGGATGAATGAAGTTAGAAGGAACTTAGGTCATTGAGAATGTGGCCTTCAAAGGGCCATTAGGACCTCAGCCTCTTTTTCTCACTTCCTGGCAGCCTTAAGATGGACAGGCCTCCTCTGCCATGAGTTCTCACCATGATGTACTGAGCTACCATAATCTGGAAGCAAGAGAGCCACGCAGCCACAGACTGAGACTTCTGAAGCTCATTCCCGGAGCCCAAATGAACCTTTATTCCTCATAAGGTGATTCTATCAGGTATTATGTCACAGTGATGCGAAGGTGACTAACACAAACTGCTCTCCACCCTTCCCTGCTGGTGGAAAAGCATCACAGAAAGAGGGTCATTGTTGATCTCCTACCACTTGCCCCTGGCCCAGCAATCCATATCCAAAAATCTACCCAAAGATCCACTTCCAACAACACAGAGTGGATACTTCCAAGATGGGCTGTGGGAGGATCGTGGAATAAACCCTCACCCAAAGGAAGGCAGTGAACAACAGGTACATCCACACTGGATACTGTGCAGTTGTTAAAAATAAAAGGATCTCTACATACTGAAAAAAAAGAGAGATGAAAAAGTCTTTAATGTGGAGCTTTGTTCTGTATAAAAGAAAATAATAAGATATATAGCTAATAACTTTTTTAGTACTAGGGATTGAACCCAGGAGGGCTTGACTACTGAGTTACATTTCCAGCCTTTTAAATTTTTTATTTTATTTATGCGTGCGAGGCAAGCACTCTACCGACTGAGCTACATCCCCAGCCCTTAAACTTTTTATTTTGACACAAAGTCTCGCTGAGTTGTTGAGGCTGGCCTTGAATTTACGATCCTTCTGTCTCAGCCTCCCTGAGATTACAAGTGTATGCTCCCACATCCACTGTAACTACTAATGTTTGAAAACAGAAATATTGGAGGATAAACCTCACAATTAATGAAATTGGTTAATTTCACAAAGGACAGGTGGGGATTCGGTACTTCTTGGGCTATAGCAATACTTTTTATACAATTTTCACCTGAACATCAAAAATCAACTCCACAAGGTATGTGTGTGTATGGGGTGCCTAAAATGATGAAGAAAAATTTTAAAAATGAACCTAACTATATATGAAACTGATAAATGAGCCATACAGAAGAGAGATTTTCAAAACAATAGTTACTCCAAATGTTAAGAAATAAATTCATTCTAGGCTTCTTTGGCAAAACTCATCTCTAATTCTTAATAGGCATTCTATAAATATCTTTTTTTTGGGGGGGGGTACTGGGAATTGAACCCAGGGACACTCTATCACTGAGCTCTATCCTTAGTCCTTTTTTTTTTTTTTAAGACAGGTTCTCATTAAGTTACTAAGTTGCCAAGGCTGGCCTCAAACTTTCCATCCTCCTGCCTCAGCCTCCTGGGTGAGTAGTTGGGATTACAGGTGTGCGCCTTCATGCCTGGCTCCATGAATGCTTTTTTGAGTGAGTGAGTGAATGATTCGAGGGCAGCAACAAGGACTGAGATCCTGTGAAAAGTGATTTTATTCGGAAACAGGGTCAACTCAGATGTTTCTGCTCAGGTCACAATTTATACACCATAAGTTCGTATTGCAAACATGAGCCACAGTTTGTTTCTGTGGCTCCAGCTCTCATGCCCGCCTCCTCCCAAGCAGGACCTGAAGCCGCTCCTCATCCTCCTCCTCCGCTTCCCCTCTACTCCCCCACTTCCTCTCTCGTCTCCCATGGGAGTGGATCCTTCATAAATCACTTGCCGTTTTATCTGTTGCTAGAGCTGCTACGACAGAGTCCCCCACTCGGGAGGACAACGGAAATGCACTGGTTCACGGCTCTGGAGGCCAGAAGTTCAAGAGCCAGGTGTCAGCAGGGCTGGTTCCTTCAACCCAGGGCTGTGAAAGCTACTCTGTCCCAGGCCTGTCCCGGAGACTTGTAGATGGCTGTCTCTCCTCCGTGCATATCTTTATGGACACATCCCTCCCTTTTCCAAGGACACCAGGATGTTGGATTAGGACCCACCCTAATGACCTCATCTTGTTTACCTGCAAAGACCCTGTTTCTGAATAAGATCACTTTTCACAGGTGGCACGTAGTTGGTGCTCCGTAAATAGATTTTGAAGGATGAATGAGCCCCCACCTTGTAGATCAGCACATTGAGCCTCGGAGGAGGGGTGTTTTGTTTCTTTTTTTTTTTTTTTTTTTTTTTTGCCGAAAGGAATATGAGGAGCTGCTGGAAACGGTGGGGATTCGAATCCAGCCCTCAGTGACTGGCAGTTAGAACCTCAACCTCTTCTGAGGGGACACAGTTTAACTCATAACCCCTGCTATGAGCCACCTTAGAAAAAGGTATTGCTGGCAACCAGTAGGACTGTTTCGAAGACTAACTATTAATACATAAAAAGCACCGGGTGCAGTGGTGGTGCACATCTGTGATTCCAACAACTCCGGAGGCTGAGGCAGGAGGATCGAAAGTTTGAGGCTAGCCTCAACAACTTAGCAAGGCCCTAAGCCACTGAGTGAGATCCTGCCTCAAAATTTAAAAATAAATAAGGAAAACAAGGATTTTAGGATAACTCAGTGGTAGAGCACCCTTGGGTTAAATTCCCAGTACTCCCCAAAACACAAACAAACATAAAAAAAATTTAACAACTGTGGATGGAACATAAAATATGGAGGATCAGTATTTTTGTTGTTATATCCCCGAGGCATGGTCTCCAAGCTTAGGGACACCCCCTGAGCTGATGCCATCCCGGTAGGTTACCTACCAGTCATCTTTCATCCCACCCTCAAACACAGCTGTTTACCCAGCACCAAGCCTGGGGCCTAAGGGGACAGGTCCAGAAAAAGATGAAGCCAAAGAGAAAACCCACCAATGCAAAGCTGATCTCACTTTTAAAATGCCAGTGGTCTCCGTGCTCTGCTGCTGATGTGATCATGAAATTCTCAGCCCTCCAGGGCTGCCTCACAGTGTTCCAGCTGTTCACAGGGGTTTGCTTCAATAGGACCCCCAGGGAGCAGATGGGGGCGTTTTAGGAGTGGAGACTGGCGCTGCCCCAGAGGTCTGCCTGGTGGGAGGGGCGGGGAGGAGAGGCCCCTTCCGACCCAGGAGCTGGGCACCACTCAGACTCCTATTGCAAAGAACCCAGGGTCGGTTACAGGTGGGATATGAGGTGTCCCCCCAAAGCAGGAGATGACATTGTTATTCAAAGCTCAGTCCTCAGCCCCCTGCCAACTGGATAGTGAAGGCAAGGTTTTGGGAAGACAGGAAAAAAGAAGTTTCATTGCTTTGCTAGCAAAGGAGAAAGAGGGGGGACTCCTGTTTCCGAGTTCATGATTCTCCCCACCAGGGGAGCAGGAAGGGTGGCAAAGAGGTGATTTAACAGCTGTATTTCAGGCGCCCTCTGTCCCGAATTGTAATGCACTTGCTGATTTGGGAAATAGTCATTTCTTAGATGGTCTTCCATCCCAGAGATCAGAGAGGTCTGAATTACTTGGTTCCTGTGCATGTGCTCAAGGACACATAATGCCTAGACAGGAAGAAAGGTCATCCTGCCCCCTCCAAGGCCAGATTTGGGAGGACAAGATTAGAGATGGCGAGAGATTAGGGCCAGGAGGGAGAGAGGAGGAGAAAAAAAAAAGTGTCTGTTTTAAACCTAAGTCACCATGGCCAAAGAGCAATGGCCATATTCAAAGCATAAAGGGGACCCCTGTCACTAAACAACTGGACTGTGGGGCTGTGACCTAATCAGTCCACCCTCATTTGCATGGACAGACTTGACGGGGGAACTTCGGCAGGTAGGGTGTGACTGGAAGAGGCGGTCACCTGAACTCTCCATCTTCCCTGTGGTTGCTTCTCTGCTCTGTGACAGCCTCTGGACCCACCACGGGCTGGACCCCTGAAACCATGAGCCCAGATGAGTTTTCCCCTCTCTCAGCTGTTCTTGTCGGGTGTTTGGGGGATCAGAGCAATGACAAAACTCACACAGAGTCCTGTATCTGCCCAGGTCAGGCCCACCATTCAGCTGGGATTGGAGAAACTTGACCGGGAATCATACCTGAAGCCATTGTTTGCAAAGGGCCTCGGAAGCAGGAGGCAGCCCAGGGGGAGGACAGCGGGTGGGAGGGAGGACAGGAGGGGGGGCAGCCTGGGGGGGGGGACAGCGGCCCCAGCTATTGGCTCAGTTCAAGGTACAGCGGTTCGAGAGCTGCCAAGCAAAATACCGCATTTGTGTATGAAAAGAAGAGAGTCAGAACAAAGGACCGAGAGCAGCGCATGTCCCATCCTCGGTGGCCTTGGTGATGCTTGACATTTTCTGGGAAATGAATTTAGCGCAGGAAAAAAAAAAATCAACCATTCAAAGGCTTGTGCCAAACAACCGATGCGGATAGAACCGGTGGGAGAAGGGGCGATGACGCCCAGAGGAGGCGCGTCCTGGAATAGTCGTAGGCTGCTGTGGTCCCCGAGAGCCGAGGAGGGACGCCGTGTCAGGGGAAGGGCGTATGCGCGGACAATGGGGCCCCTGGGCTGCAGACTCCCAGCAGGACAGCCAAGGGCTGCTTCTGATTCCCCCCACCAGGATCTGGCCAAGCTGACAAAGCCATCCACCTCTGTGTCATCCTTGTGAGCATCTGGCCATCAGGATGCCCGCAGCCCCCAGGAGCCAGATGGCAGGGATTCTGGGTTCCAATCCCCAATCTTCCATTTACCAGTCGCATGACCTTGAGCAGATTGACTTCTCAGAGCCTCCTCCTCACCTCCACCATGGAGAGGTGGCCTTCAGGTGGCGATCGCTGCTTCCTGCAGAGAATTCTGTGACTCCAAATCTGTCATGTATAGAGCCACTCGAGGTCCACAGCCAATACCCAAAGACTGGTGGTGGTTAGGATTGTCCTGAATGGTACTGCCTCATCACTCCAAAGACACTCCTTGTCTCTGTCCCCACTGTCCTTCCCCGCAGAACCACATCAAGCCGCCACCAGTCTTCATTCTTGTCCCCGCCTTGATTTCCTGTCCCAGCACCCAGAGTGATGGCCAGCTGGGCATCCAGAGTGAAGGACAGCTGGGTGGGTTTGGGCTCTGGTTGGGACCATCCCCTGTCCCCATGTGAGAAGCTGAGGGACAATCTTTTCACCCTCCTCTTAAGTCCTCCTTGACTCCCAGACACTCTAACTTTGGAAGTTGAAGAGAGAGGAAGAAATAAATGTCTTTCCAAAATTTATATCTACCCAGAACCACAGACCATGACCTTGTGTGGAAACAGGGTCTTTGGAGATGTCATTGAGGTAATTTCATTCTAGATGAGGGTGGGCACTTACCCAAGGACGGGTGTCCTTATAAGAAGAGGAAAAGACACAGGCAGTCCCTCATGTGGGATGTTTTGTCTCTATGATGGCAGGAAAGTGTCCCCAGACCCCATTCACTTCCAACTTAGCATTCAATAAAGCCCATGAGACCATCAACACTTTAGTATGAAATAGGCTTCTGTTAGGTGATTGACCAACTGTGAGCCAAAGTTAGGTGTCCTGAGCAGGTCAGCCAGGCTGAGCCGTGGGGTTCATAGGTGACATGTATTGAATGTATTTTTCCCACAAATGACAGTTTTAACTTAAGATACGTTTATCAGGAAAGAACCCCATCACACACTGAGAAGCCCCTGTACACAGAGAAGGTGGCCAAGGAACTCTAACGCTGGGTACCGCCACTAGAACCAGAGACAGAGGCAGGAAGGAACTTCCCCAGAGCTTTCCGGGGAGCATGGCCCTGTCAACACCTCGGTTTCAGACTTCCGGCCTCCAGAGCAATAAAAGAAAAAACAAGAAAAATTCTGTTGTTTTAAGCCACCCAATTAATGGTAATGTGTGACAGTATCTCCAGGAAATGAATCTGGAGGCCAGTTCCACCTCGCCCCCAGCTCCTTTCATGTCCGGTGTCCCTCATTAAATACAATTTCCAACCAGCAGCCTAAGTGTTGAGCCAGGTGTCTTCTGACTAGCGGTCGTGATGTGACATTTGAAGATGTTTCATTAAACTCGTATTGATTGTAATTTTGCAAGTTTCAGTCTGTGTTTCACAGGCAATCCTGGCTTTCCCTGGCTCTCCAAACTTTGTCAGCCTTAGAAATACTGTAGCCCAGGGTCCCATATCTTCCACACCTGGCTGATCAAACATCTCCCTCTCCCTTGCCTGACTCCTCTCCTGGCCTGAAGATGTCCCCTGAAGACAGTGGAAGTGTGGCCCAGGGAGCCATATGCTGTCCTTAATCAGAAAGCAAAGTGGGCCGGGTGCAATGATGCATGCCTGTAATCCCAGCAGCTAGGGAGGCTGAGGCAGGAGGATCCCGAGTTCAAAGCCAGCCTCAGCAACTTTGTGAGGCACCAAGCAACTCAGCAAGACCCTGTTTCTAAATAAAATATAAAACAGGGCTGGGGATGAGGTTCAGAGGCCAAGTGCCCCTGAGTTCAATCCCTGGTACCTCCTCCCCACCAAAAAATATAAAAGACAGCAAAGCTGGCCCAGCCCCGTGAGCCTTTTCTATCACAGCCAGGGGCTAACGCTAGCATGTGACACGCCTCTTCAGGTTGGGAGAAGAGGGATGCAGTGTCCACTCCCAGGGCTGTGCTCAGGTGACCTAGGCTTTGTCCAATCGGACTCCTGCAGGGTCAGGTAGCAGTTCTGACCAAGAGACCTAGGGGTGGAGGTCAGCAAAGACCCTCCCTAGCCTTCCAGCCTCCTCTAAGACTCCAGAATATTCCAGAGATTAGGACATCAAAACAAAAGTCCAAAGCCTAGGCCGGAGAGACCCCCCCTGCCTGGCACACCTGCCTTCTACTGATCTGTCTCTGCCCCCGGCTATGGCAAGCACCTCTCTGCAGGTCCCAACTGTGTCTGTCCACCCTCTGGAGACCGCATCTGCCTTGAGGCCACACCACGGCTGTGCTCCCAGGTCTATCTCACCCTTCCGTGGTGGCCAGTCAGTGTTGCAGGATAGAATACAATAAAAATAAGTGCTTCCACAAGGTTACAGGCAAATAAATGTTACCACCCCAGGGAAGAGACAGGTGCGTGATTCCAGGTGGCTGAGAACAGACCACACAGAGCCCAGCTTCCCGCAGAGCACGGTTCACAGACAGGAGAGAGGAGAGCGCAGGATCCCAGGATCCAGCCCCTTGCAATGTCCCTGTCCTCTGCAGTCAGTGGGTCCACCTCATAGCCTGCTTGGGCGGTGGGGCCACCGTGGACCTGTGGAGTCAAAAATAAAGAAAACTGGGAGTTTTTGACGCACGCACTGAAGCAGGACGAATGTGCACACGCAGGAAAGATATTCCCACGCAAGGCGCTGCGCCCGGCACAGGCTGTGTGGGCTTCCTCCTCTCAGTGAGGATCGTTCCAGGCCCAGGGCCCATTTTTAGGAGGTCCTTCCCCTGTGTAGTACTAGAGTTACCATGGTTTTACTCCAGTCTCTCCTCACCACGCGCTGCAGCTGCAGCTACTGAACACGACTCCAGGGACCCAGGACCCCGGACCTGCTCCACCAGCCCGCACGATCGTGGGGGTGCGGGGTACCCCAGTAGAAGCTGGGAGACCTTCGCCCCACCTGAAAGGCAGGCTGCCCTGGGTTGGCCTTGCCAAAGCTGATTGCCCTCTTCTCCTCTGTCTCCCCGTCAGTTTTCAACGTACTTTTGTTCTAAGTCTTTCTGTTTGAAAGTCTGTCCTTTTCTGGAGATTTCTGCGTCCTTCCCCACCACACCAATGCATTTCCCAGGGGGAAGAGCAAAGGGAACCTGGGGAACCTGGGTATCGTCGTACACGCCTGTAATCCCAGCGGCTTGGGAGGCTGAGGCAGGAGGATGGAGAATGCAAAGGCAGCCTCAGCAACCTAGCCAGGCCCTAAGCAATTTATCAAGATCCTGTCTCAAAATAAAATATAAAAAGGTCTGGGGATGTGGGCCCTGGGGCTGGGGCTCCGTGGTAGAACACTTGTCTCACACATGTGAGGACTGGGTTCAGTCCTCAGCACCACATAAAAATAAATAAAGATTCTGTGTCCATCGCAACTAAAAAAAAAATGTTTAAAAAAAAAAAGGGCTGGGGATGTGGCTCAGTGGTTAAGCGCTCCTGGGTTCAAGCCCTGGTACAAAAAAAAGGGAGCAAAGAGAGACCCTTTTGTCAAAGAGTGAATCAGCCTGAGGCCAGACCCTGCAGGTACTAATAAACACCGGCAGAGCTCAGGAGGAGGTGGGTCTTCCGCTGAGTGCCCAGGGAAAGCCCCCTCCATTGCTGACCTGGAGACCTCATTGAGGGAGGCAGGATCCAGCTTCCTTGCTCCTGCCAAGAGGAGCTCTGCAATCCCCATCTCCACCCCAATGGTTGTGGCAGGTGGTGGATAGAAATTGGGAAATAAAGGAAAAGATACAGGGTCTTGGAGGAAGTGCCCATATCATTGAAATTCAGAGAGCACCCATAAATAATTGCAACTCCTGAGCAACTCGCCCTTGACCCAAGCCCTTGTAACTCGAGAAAGCAATGCGTATGGGCAGGAAAACTGATGGGAAATTGGGTAGGTCCACCCTGCCCCACCTCTAGCCCAGACCCTAGCAACCAGCCTGCGGTAAATAGTAACATCCCACACCAGGTTGCTGTCTGTCCCTCTGGAGACAGCCTGCATTCTTCCCTGAGTATGTATTTCTTGCTTTACCCCAAAGGCTACTCCCTTAAGACTGCCCCCTTCTCCCTTGAATGTGTACCTGTTTTCCTAAATAAACCTCTGTCGATGCCGTTGGCCTCTGCTGATATTCTTTTCCATCCTGTATGCCAAGAATCCCGGCTGGCCAGGGCACGCTGGTGCACTCCTCTAATCCTAGTGGCTTGGGAAGCTGAGGCAGGAGGATTGCAAATTCAAAGCCAGCCTCAGCAATTTAGCAAGGCCCTAAGCAATTTAGCAAGACCCTGTCTCCAAATAAAATATATAAAGGGCTGGGGATGTGGCTCAGTGGTTAAGCACCCCTGGATTTAATCCCTGGTACTGAAGAGAGAGAGAGAGAGAGAGAGAGAGAGAGAGAGAGAGAGAATGAGAATGAATGAATCCCGGCTGAACCTGAGTAGGGTCCCCTTCTCTCTGGGAACTCCTGGCTCAGAGACATGTCTTTTCTAGTGCCAGTGGTACCTGCAAAAAACGGATACAAGTGCCAGATAGACACCTGGCCCCTCAGGCTCTGAACATTGTAGAGCTCCAAGACTTTGAAGCCTGCATCGTGTAACTTACAACTTCTGTTTCTTAACTAAGAATTAGCTTCGAGGTAATTGCTTCAATCTCATTGATGAAAATCAATATGGAGTAAATTAAACACAAAGCTGAATTTATCCTGAATGTGCTCTTCCTTGCCTTGGCATAATGTGATGACAAAGCAACTATTTTATCTTCCAGGCTTAGAGTTTTTGTTGCTGGACATCTCGAGAGGAGGTATAATTAGAGGGCCCATTTATCAAAAAGACTAAGCCAATGGAGGAACGGGAATTGCTTTTGCAACAATTCCACAAATGATGCCGACGTGACCCTGAGGTCTGCATTTTTCATGCTGTATCCCGTGAGTGGCTTCAGTTACAAAGTTATTCCCTCCTCCCTCTGGCCCAACCAATCAATAGGTATCAGGAGCTGGAGAGGCCCAGCCTTCCATCCTGGGACGAAGCCTCCTCGTCTTCATCCGAGGCTGGCCGGTGGGAGAAAGACTTGTATTTGTGTTGCTAAGGATACGGCATCAGGTCCTCAGAATCTGAATGGAAAAAGCCCGGTTTCTGAGGGTTTTTTTTGTGCATTTTATAATTTAGAACGTGTTTGGTTTTCATTTGCAGCCTGGCCTGCTGGCCCATCAGTCCCACAAACTCTGCAAACTCACCCGTAATGAACATGAATAAATCAAATGTTCTCAGCTCCAGCTGCCTTGCAGGGGAGGGACTTGGGGGTGTTGGAGAATCAGAGGATTCCCAGGTTGGGGGTGCTCAAGAGTCACCCCGTCCAGGGCAGACCAGGATGACCCAGGGGACTTTTACCAAGTGTACATTCCTGGACCTCCACTTGCAGAGTAAGGCCAGGCCCAGTTTTGCAGATTTTCCTAGGTGTGCACTTTGCTTAAACACCTGCTCAAACGCAGCTCCTACACTGGGTCTGAGCAGGTGTTTAAGGAAGAGAGGAGACCTCAGAACTGATGGTAGTCAGCAGAGGTCCCAGGACTCATGCTCTGTCAACACAGTGGAGGTTTGGGAACAGCTGATTCAGGGGCTTTGCAGGTTCTGATCTGTCTGGCCTAGATCAATGTCCATTCCTGGGCCTAGAGGGTTGGGATTAACAAGCCCAAACTGCATGGACCCCAGTGGAGAAAGGATCCCCAGGAAAAATCAAAGAGCTGCTACTGAAAGAAAAGTGAGGGGCTAGGGCTGGGGTTCAGTGGTAGAGCACTTGCCTGGCACGTGTGAGGCACTGGGTTCAGTTCTCAGCAGCACATATAAAGAAATAAAATAAATGTCTATCAACAACAAAAAAAAAAAAGAAAAGAAAAGAAAAGTGAATTATGACTACCAAGGGCAAGGTCTATAACTCTGCAGGGTGAGTCCTACCCTTGCTGAGTAAAGAGATCCCAGGGCCCATGGGCAGAGTCAGGGCCCAGGCATGAATGGGGAAACCTCAGTGGATTCTGGAACCTTCCAGAACTTCGACCACCTTATCTCTCAGGCCATCTAAAAAGCTATGGACATGCAAAGGATCTGGGGTAGGAGAGCAGAAGACACAGAGGACAGATGTGCAGGGTCAGCTCCCAGAAGAGAGGAGGGAAAAGACTGAATCCTGGGGCTGGGCAGGAAGAGGTATGATCAAGACCTTGAGCCAAGAGGCACAGGAGTGGATAGTTGATACCCAAACATCTAATAAAAAGAAGACCCTGCGAAGAAGAAATAAATAAGGAACTATTCCGGCCTAGCCAGCCAGAACCATCTTGACAACGTGTCTTCACCAGCAGTGCCCCATCCTCTCAGAACCCACAACCCTCTGATATGAATGTCCCTTGATTCCTTTTACAGCTGGGCCCCAGTATTTCCTGATTCGGGACAACAGGGCATTTGGATTTTTTTTTTAAATGGCAGAATTCTGAAGCTAATTAGGCCATTACTCTTCAAAGATTTAATTTGCTTTGATGGGCCAATCTATAATCATATTTCCAAACAGCTTCTATTTAATTACTGCACAAAATGAATGAGGTTCTCGAACAATTTGCGTCTGATAAACTCACCGGGCCGTGGTCTGAATGCATGTGTCACCCCAGATTCCTGTGTTGAAACCTGACCCCCAAATGGGGGTCTCACACACACACACATAATAGAAGGTAGAGCCTCAGGAATGGGTCAATGGCCATGTAAGAGGCCAGAGGAACTAGTTTGCCCTTTCCTCCATGTCAGGACAGAGCAAGAAGGGGCCAGCAATGAGACAGCAGACCCCCGCTGACACCAAGCCTACCAGCACCTTGAACCTGGACTTCCCAGCCTCCAGAACTGTAGGTGGGCAGGAGATATTGTCCCTGTACCCCAGGACCAGTGTTGCTGGAATCCTGTTGCCAAGCAGTGGAATGACAGCAGAAAGGACCTGGGGGCAGGAAAGGTGACGCCATGCTTCCTCCTGGGAGGGGACACAGGTATCCAGCTGTTGCCAGAACAGATGTCCCAAGAAGGCAGGAATTGTATCTGTCCTGTTACTGCTGTAGCCCTACCAGACGCTCAGCAAACACCTGCTAAGTAGAGGACTCTCCCCACCCAAGGCTAGACTGAAGTCTGGTATTTACAGCCCCAGTGAGGTCGTATCAGGAGCAAACTAGTAGCTCATTTAGACCATGGCTGTTCACAGCTCCAGCACAGCTTGGTCACCAGCAAGTCCCTCTCAGCCACCAGGGCAGCCAGGTCTGCCTTGCCTGGTTCATCTTCTCCCTTTTTCTGGCAGGTGGGGCAGGGACGGGAGAGGATCCCTCATGTTGTTTTGAGGGGCCTCCGATTCCTTCTATGGTTCTGGTGGACACTGAAGGTTGAATTGTGTCCCCCCAAAACTCATCTTGGAGGTCCTAAGTCCCAATGTCTTAGCACATGGCTTTATTTGGAAATAAGGTCAAGGAGGGTGTCATTCGTCAAGGTGAGGTGGCACAGGAGTTGGGTGGGTCCCTAGCCCTTATAAAAAGAGGAGACCACAGGTGTCGCTCAGTGGCAGAGCATGTGCTTAGCCGGCACGGGCCCCTGGTTTCAGTCTCCACCACACACACACACACACACACACACACACACTAAATAAAAACAGACTGAGACACAGACACGCCGTTGGAAGGAATGCCACTCGAACACTGCATTTTTGCCACCATAAGCCAAGAAACTCCAGGAAGCTGGAGGGAGGGACTGGAAGAGACCCTCCCCTGGCCCTGACGACAGCTTGACTTTAGACTTCCAGGCCCCGGAACTGCGAGACAAGGAGTTCCAGTCCTCAGAGCCACCCAGTGTGGGGGACTTTGCTACAGCAGCCCCGAAAACCAACACAGTGGGGGCGTCCCTCTCCATCTGCCTGGCCAAGGCGCCCACCAGATGCCCAGCCCCTGAAATATAATTCCCCTGGCCATCAGTGTGCACAGCCAGGCCCTGCCTGGCCCCAGGGTGATTTTCCAATGGGGAACTTCCCCTCCTCCCTCCACTCCAGTACTGTGAGCTATACCCAGAGCTGCCTCATTGCTTTTTTTTTTGGAGATCCAGTGTATTTAGAATTTTTTTTCCCTTGTTACTTGCAATCTAGTACTCCTGACTAATGCCAGAACCACAGAGGTGCCCCGTGTGACCCAGGTGTCCAGGCAGGCAGGGGGCTGGGCCAATGCCATACAGGGGGATCCCCAGGGTGGAATCATCCACACGCTCCTGCCTGACCACACACCCCGCCGGGCTAATCTAGGCAGGAAGTGTGGTGTGGGCTGCTGCATTGGACAGACTGGAGAGAATGCATTAGCAATGGCAGTAGGCGGAGCCCATGGTCCTGGCCAGGTGGGGTTAGAGCAGGAAGTATGAGATCCTGTGGGAGAGCAGACGAAGAGGGGTGGTCAGAAATGAGGAAAGAGCAGAGTGGCAGATGGGAGTGAGGATGGGGTTCAGGTGACCAGGGGCCCTGGCTTACCTGGGACTGTCCTGATTTTAGCATTTAAAGTTCCGGGAAACCCCATAAGGCCAGATAGCCAGATGGTCACTCTGCCGAGATGGAGCCCCCAGGGGGATTCGTCAGTGGCTGGGATGGAGAGCAGGAGGCAAAGGGTGGAGAGAAGCTGAGATGGGGCAGAATGGTCAGGGGTCTTGGCACTGTTGAAGAAGATGAGGGTCTTAGAGCTCATGGCTAAGAGCAAGGGACAGCGCAGGAGGATCCCGCGCAGGAGGATCCCACGCAGGTGCGTGACGAGGTCTGTGACTTTCCCAGGGATTTCTGTGCCTGCTGTGAGGAGAAGGAGTGGTCCAGAGAGGCCAGTCAGGAGGCTGCTGCCAGAGCCACCCACACACAGGGACGCTGCAGAGAGGCCAGGCTGTCTGCGGAGGAGATTCAGGCAATGACTCTGAGCTCTGGCAGGGGCGGGGAGCCCGCCCTTGCAGGGCACACACACCACCGCACACAGAACCTCTGCAGACTTCTGAGATCCATCATGCACCCCGATTCTGCACCCCTAGATTAGAGCTCCACGCAGCCACAGAACTGCAGGGGCTGGTGGCGCTGGATCCTCCCCGCCCCACCCCGGATCAGCGACTATCTAGGCTCCTCATGGGTCTGGTCAGTGGAGCCTCAAGCTACAGCAGCAACCAGCCCTTACATCCTGGCTCCTGGTCATTGCTAATCCAGCTCCTGCAGTCGAAGTCACCTGTGCATGTCGTTGGGTGGTGGGGGCGGGGAGTGCGGTGCTGGTGCACTTCCCTCCCATAAGCCCCTCTTGCCCTTATGCAAATTACCAGGTCAGTTTTACGCTAGTCAACTTTAAACATATAGCAAGTAGGTAGTGGACCAGGGTGGACATGTTGATATTGGTGATGCCCGGCACATTGCATTTCTGTTATCTTGCCACCTGCCACGTGAATTCGAGTCTGTATGCATACGTGCATGTGCGTGCGTGTGTGTGTGTGTGTGTGTGTGTGAGTGCGTGTGTGTGTTTTATAGACACTCGACTCTCCTCTTTTTATTTGAGGATGACGTTACAGATGGAGGTACAGGCTGCACTGACTGAAATACAAATGTGTAAGTGTTCTGGTTATTTTTTGGGTTCTTTTTTTATTGTTGTTTTGTTTTCCTACTCCAAAACTGCAGCGAGGAAATAGAGCCTGATGTGACAATAGAATCTAAGGACAATTCAACTGATGGCTTTCTCTTTGGGGAAGTCACACCAATCTCTGATTTTACCAACCAGCACCGGAGCCCTGGAAAGAAATCGCATATTGATCGTGTGCATCATGGTTCTGTCTCCAGGAGGAGAGAGGGAGAACAATTAAGGAAATGGATGGCAAATAACCTGACCTGGGAAGGGAGAACGTTCCCCTGCTTTCTCGGCAACATGTAGAGGTATTGATTATTAATAGGGTTTTAAGAACTCTAGCAGACACGGATGTTTGGGACTCCTGGGGAGGAAGGTTCTATGGGGGTTCTGACTCAAGCTAAGACTCAGGATGCTGGTGTGGGGTGATCACTGGGTTCCCTGAAATGAACTTCGAATTTCACTAATAAAAACCTTGGGGAGGGCTTTAAAGCACTCAAAATTTTTACAGCTAATGCAACAAGATGGTAGAAGGATCTTTTTGTGTGAGTAGCCAGAGGTCTGGCGTTCCCCGAAAGAGGACTCAGCCCAGACTGCAGCTGGTCCCTATATACGTCATCATAGTATCACAGTGTTGTGCAAACCCACACACTGTGAAAAGACATGGACCGGCTGCCATCAGTCCTTAGGCTTTGAGCCAAGCCACTGGTCACCGTGAAGAGTCCAAGACTCTCCGGGGACTCCCTGGCTTGTGCTATCCTGCCCTGAGCGATGATGTTATTGCACCTGGCTCTGGTCTAGCTGCCCTGCTGTCATTGAGGGGGCCTGCGGTTCATCAGCTGGGAGGCAAAGGCATCCGTCCAGCCCAAACAGTAACTGAGGGTGTAGGCAGCACCTTTGGGCACAATTGAAAAAAAGAAAAGAAAAACTGACCCGCACCAGGCACCCCAGCTGATTCTGCAGCAGGCTCTCCAGCCTGGAGCATCCCGGAAAGAAATGGACTCCCTTGGAGCCTGCAGGAGGAGAGCAGCAGCGCCGGACCCCAGCTGGCTCTGCCAGGTCATCATAGACAAGGGTCTGACCTCACCAAGCCTCGTCCCCCTCATGGAGGACGTGACCACCCTTCCTGGGCTTTAGAGGTGCTGGCTTGACGAAGCTGATGTAACAAAGGACCACGGAGGGACTTAAAAACCATGGAAATTTATTTTCTCACCATTCTGGGGACTTAAAGTCTGAGATCAAGGTGTTGGGAGGCTGGGCTCCTTCTGTGGCTGATCTCCGTGGCTTGTGTCTTTCTCCCTGGGGCCCCACATGGCCATTCCCCACCCCATAATTGTGAATCCCAATTTCCTCTTCTTATCAGGACACCAGTCCTCATGGGTGAGAGCCCGTCCTGATGACCTCACTTGAACTTCACTACTTCTTGAAAGACCCAGTCTTCGAACACAGGCACATTCTGGGGCGCTGGCAGTTAGGATTTGGACATTAGGATTCAGACTTTAACAAGAGATACCGCGCAGGGACCACCCAACGCAGGGACCCCAATCGATAAGACATTAGGACCTCTGGCCCATATCCAGGTTTCTGGGCAAGGGGACTTCTCTGTCCCCATGGTGTTCCACACAGACATCAGTGAGTGGGAGGGGACAGTGCTCCCGGGGGGCTTTGTTTAAGGGCTCCTTCTCATGCCTAAGTCCTTTGGGTTATGGACAGAGGTGAGCTCTGCACCCACCCCAATGATTTCTTTCTCGGACTTTTCTCTTGGTGAGATTTCTTCCTAGGACATTCCCAGATGTCCCCAGGACCACCTAATCCAGAAAAGGCAAAGTCCTGGCAACAAGAGCTCCCAATAGCCAGAGAGAGGGGTCAGAAGGGAAAACGAGGCACCATATTGACACATGGATATCAAGGCAAAAAAAAAAAAAAAAGATTGAACATAATCTCTCCCAGCTGAATTTCTGGCAGACCCAGGCTCTCCCCACAGATCTTTTCTTTCAATCTTCCCTAAGTCGGGACAGGCTGTCCCAGGGTGGTTGAGTCACAGGTCCTTTTTGCTTTGCTGGTCCTTCTTCCCACCCCATGGGGCCACCAACATCTTCCCTGCGAGGTTGACATGTGGCATCGATTGAGAGATCATCTCTAAAGCCATAAGCAAGTTGAGGAGTATTTTCTGTAGCAGAAGCGCCCCTGGGGATTTTCTTTTTTCTTTTCCGTTTAAAAATTGGATTACAATAGACTTTCCCCCAGGGGCCGTGTGTGTGTGTGTGTGTGTGTGTGTGTGTGTGTGTGTGTGTATGGGGGGGAGGCAGTGATTTTGAGTCCAGGCCCTTTGAGTTGATGCATTTGGTAGGGATGCTTCCAGTGTGTTGTGAAATACGATGCCATCTCCAGCATTTGTTCGCTGTGCAAGAAAACAGGGCTGTTAACCCTGCTAAACTACATTTTTGAATAAGTGGACTTATTTTTTTTCCTTGCCTGGTGGATCTCAATAACTGCAAAGTCAGCATTGAGGGAAACTTTTAGAACCTGAATTGTACAGAATGGAGCAGAGACAACACCCGTCCACCTCTTTCCCCTCCTCCACTCATGAAATTCCTCTGGAAGAGACTTTGAGTCATCTTGCCTAGCCATCAAAACTTCTCTTTTCTGCTGGGCGCGGTGGCGCACGCCTGTGATCCCAGCGGCTAGGGAAGTTGAGGCTGGAGGATCGTGAATTCAAAGCCAGCCTCAGCAACTTAGCAAGGCGCTAAGCAACTCAGTGAGACCCTGTCTCTAAATAAAATACAAAATAGGGCTGGGGATGTGGCTCTGTGTTCAAGTGCTCCTGAGTTCAATCCCTGGTATACCTCCCCCCCCAAAAAAAAGAAAAAAATTAAAACCAAAACTGTCATATGATCCAGGAATTCCACTTATGGCTATATATTCCAAAAGAATTGAAAACAGGCTCCCAAAGAGATATTTGTAGACCCGTGTTCATAGCCGCATCATTCACAAAGGCCAAAAGGAGGAAGTAACTCAAACATCCATCCACATGTCAATGTCAGGCTGACTATGGTGGTCTATATACTATGGAATATTAGTCTTAAATAAGGAAGGAAATTCTTGACACTTGCTACCATATGAATGAACTTGGAGAACATTCTGCTAAGTGAAATAAAGCAGGACAAGTAAGGACAAAAAGAACAAGTACTGTGGGTTCCATTTATATGAGGTCCCCAGAGTAGTCAAATCCACAGAGACAGTGGGCCAGACACAGTGGTGCACGCCTGTACTCCCAGCAGCTCAGGAGGCTGAAGTAAGAGGATCACAAGTTCAAAGCCAGCCTCAGCAACTTAGTGAGGCTCTAAGCAACTCAGAGAGACCCTGCCTCTAGATAAAATACAAAAAAGGGGATGTGACTCAGTGGTTAAGCACTTCTGGGCTCAATCCCTGGTACCAAAAAAGAAAGAAAGTGAAATGTTGGGCACCAGGACTGGAGGGAGGCATGGAGTTTGTGTTTATTGGGTAGAGTTTCACTTTTGCAAATCTGAAAAATTTAAATCCAGGAGCTCTGTTCCCCAGCCATGTGAATAGACTTAACTTAGAGAACCGTTCACTTCAAAATGGTGAAGACTGGTCATTTTTTTCTTTTTTTTCTTTTTTTTTTTTTTTTTGCTTTGTCTTTTTTACCATCAGTTTTGAAAGATGAAAGAGGAAGCACTTATTGCCCGACACTGGGTTTCCAGAACATTATTCAAGTCAAAATAAACCTTCTACTCACCAGGTTGTGGGAAACTTCACCTGGATCCTGCAGGTGGACCCTTGTGTTCCCTAAAAGTTAAGCCTAGAATGACCCTGTGATCTAATGATTGCACTTTGGAGTATATGCATAAAAGAACCAAAAGCAGAGACTCCATCAGATATATGCACACCATGTTTATAGCAGCATTATTCACAATACCCAAAAAGTGTCCCTCAGGAGATAAGAGTATAATATGCACAGACAATGGAAAATATATCATTCAACCTGAAGAAGGTTGACATTCTGATGCATGCTACAACACAGATGAATCCAGAGGAAGTGACGCTAAATGAAATAAGCCAGCCACCACAAGGACAAATATTGTATGATTCGAGCCAGGCACAGTGGCACACGGCGCTGTCATCCCAGTGGCTCAGGAGGCTGAGGCAGGAGGATCATGAGTTCAAAGCCAGCTTCAGCAAAAGTGAGGCACTAAGCAACTCGGTGAGACCCTGTCTCTAAATAAAATACAGAATAGGGCTGGGGATGTGGCTCAGTGGTAGAGTGCTTGCCTCCTTGTATGCATGACACTAGGTTTAATTCTCAGAGCTAAAAATAAAAAATAAAAAGCAGTAACTAATTTTTAGCTTTTGTTATATATATATTTCACTGCAATAAAAATAAACACAAGTAAACATAAGAGGTTCCAGGGGCTGTGCCCTCCTCAGTGGCCTCATCCTCTGTGTGCCTGGGCAAACCCAGACCTGGCTGTCCTTGGTGCTGGGGGGCTGATGAGCCTTGCCCTGGGTCTGAGAGACAACCGACTTCGTCTCACTAAACCACCAGGCAGAACAGCTCTGAGCACTTGTCACATGAGATTAAATTCAGAGGAAAGGGCCCTAGGAATGCACTTAGCATCATATCCTAAAAGCCACCCAAGGACACCAAGGAACTGGGGGTGTTCCTTGTGTCCTACTCTGCCAGAGACTGGCCCTCAGAGGGTGTGAGCTGTGCAGAGTGGGGGTGGACACCGAAGGAGCAAGGCAGGGGACCACGTGTGGCTGCAGGTACACAGAACAGCTCCTCCTCACAGAGCCTTTTTAATGGTGACTTGGAGGGACCTCACGTACATCTGTCATCCCCCCAAGCCTCAGTTTCCTCCTTTGTAAAAGAAGGGTGGGATGTCATCAAGGGCTGTCCAAGGACAGCAGACATTTTCAGTCTGTTTAAAAAGCAAAAATGTCCCAGATGGGCAGCACAACTGAGCTGGGGGATGTTGGGGTCAGCCAGCCCCTGGGCTGTCACCTGCTGGTACTTTAAAGCCCAACTGAGATCAGCTTGGAGGGTCTTCATCAAAGACTCTTTGATGTTTGGAATATACACCCCCTGCTACCCTCCCTAGACAGATGAGGCCCAAGAAAGATGAGTTTGGCACCTGGAAAAAAATTATAGAAACAAATAATCAAGAAGTAGCAGGACCGTTCCTGTCGTTTCCTGGCATCTAGCTGGCCAGGACCCAGTAGGGGGTGAGGGAGGGGTTCACCCCAGGGACAAGCTCTGGGAGCCACCATGTACCTCTGCAGCCTCCTGATCACCATGTCATCACTCATCGCCAGTCACCAGAGGCATCCCAGATGTGGGCACTGAAGGGGTGGTTTTGAATCCCTCCAGGCCACCTTGCCACTGTGCCCATTTTATGGATGAGAAATCGAGGCTCAGAGTGATTGAGTGATTGGCTCAGGGTCTCACAGCAGGTGAGAGGTAGGACCACAAGGTCTGGAGTTGAGGTGGGAGTCCAGTCCCAGATCTGGGACCCAATGGATGGCAGAAGCTGGGGTGTCCCGGGTGTACGGGGAGGGTCCCCACGGATAGACTCCCCGCAGCTGGGTTCAGTAACATGGCTGGTTTGAAAGCCCAGGAGCTGCTCAGCCTCAGAGGGAGCCTACAGTGATATAACCACAGAGTTCAGCATCCGGATACTGTGCTGTCCAGCGGCCACCTGGTTAGTGGGCCAGCAGTCAGGAAGGGCGCTATCTCCCCGGACAGGCACACCCTCTCCTCCAGTGTGCAGCCCCAACAGTCAGAGCCTTCCCTTGGCTCCCTGGGCCCCCTATACACCCCTGCTCCTAGTTTCCCTGGTCTGAGTCCATCTTTCCCTGGTCTGAGTCCTGCTGGGTTGGTGCGGCTCAGTTCTGCCAGGCCCCTGCCCAGTTTCCAGACCTCTCAGGGGGTGCAGGGAACTCTCAGCGGGCGCAGGCCTAGTTTGAATTAGGTTGCTGTGCTGTTATTATTTGGGGATGTTCATTTCCAGCCTCCACGCTGAGCAAACAGACCAGGGCTCATATCCAGAGCTGGAAGCCTACCGGTGCCCAGGAGAGGGCAGGAATTTGACTTCCTTCCTGGTGCAAGGTGGGAAGGGGCCAGGATCAGGGGGGTCTGGCATGTGAGGTGGCTGGTGGGAGCTGCATCAGGAGCCTTAGGGAGGAGAAGCTGGAGGGGTCCAGGGACAAGATGTGTAAATGAGTGGCCAATCTGGGGTCCTGGAATTAAAGATTTGCATGCTAATTGAGCTTGACCCTGAGCACAAACACAGGCTAGGGGCGGAAGGCCAAAGATCTTGCTCTCTTATAAGGATTGTGTCTCACCTCCAGCTCTCCCTCCAGGTGTCTGCTGTGGCCTGGCAGTGCTTGGAGCAGACTGCCCGGTGTGTCTCCTTCCAGGCCCTCAGCCAGACTACATTTCCCAGAATCCCTTGCAGTCAGGTTCCTGGGGGTGGAAGGGAAGCGGATCCCCTGCAGGCCTGGCCCAGGAAGCCCTCCTCCCTACTTACTCCCTTCTGTGGATTCCCAGGCCCTGGGGACAATGCTGCCACTATTCCATGGAAGGAGCTTGGGGCCCTGAGTAACTTCGTGGAGCACAGCACCACATAGTCCACTCAGGCTATGGCGTCAGCAAGAGTAAAGCTTTACCGAGGGACTTTATAGAGATGTGTTGGTTAAAATGGGAAACCAAGGGGCTGCCACTTCTGTGGCTGCCCAAGCAAAGGAGAGGGAGAAAGTGGGCCGCACCCCCCTTGCTGCCCTGCCCAGCACTGACCACACCTGGACACAGCAGGTAGGTGGGGTGTAGAACAGGGGCTGTGACCAGAGTGGAAGAGCCGGGCGTTTCCACATAAACCCTGTGGCTGGGAATAGCGTGTGCTCCTGGGAGAAACCCCAATTAGCCAGGACAGCACATCAGTGGGACAGGTATTTGACAGCTTGAAAGGCAGTCCCCGCACATCCTCTGTGAACACTGGAAGCCACTAACCCAGACACTTCTCCAACCCCTGACGGACCAACTTGCTGGGGCCCAGGAGATTTAACTGGGATGTATTGGATTTTCACCTCAAACTGACCCTGTGACTAGTCTGTGGCAGAATATTTCAGGTCTAGCCTTTAGAAATCCAGGACTCTGACCTTCAACTTCTTTCCTGTTGGAACCTGCACTTTGGGGTTCTGAGCCAAACGCTCTGAGCCATTGACCCAGCCATTTTTCCATTTTATAACAAAATATTTGAGGTTGGTCATTTTGTTTAAAAAGGTTCATCTAGCTCACAGTGTTGGAGGCAGACAGTCTAAACAGCAAGGTGCCTGCTCTGGTGAGGGCCTTATAACAAATCACATCAAGACGGGACTCCTTTGGGAGGGAGGGCCATATGGCTAAACAGGAAGCCAGAGAGAAGGGAGTCATGCCTTTTTATGATCAGCCTTTCTCAGGGACTAACTGGGGTCCCACGAGAACTGCGTAAATCCCTTTTGCAGGAGGTGCCTCCAATGACCTAATTAACCTACCTCTTAAGGTTCCACCATCTCCCGACATCGCCCACAGTGAGGACCAGGCTTTCCTCACGTGAACCTTTGGGGAACACACTCAAACCCTTACCAAGCCCCCACAATCACTCTCTAAAAAAATCCAGGGGCTCTCCAGGAAGACCACATGGAGAAACAAGACCCAGAGAGAAGCCCAGCTGTCCCGGTCAAGCCTAGCAGGGACCTAGGCCGACCACCATCTGACCACAGCACCTGAGAGGCTCTAAGATCAGCAGAACTGCCCCCTCCGAGCCCAGCCGGCCCCCAGGACCAGGAGAAATAGTTACATGGTTCTTTGGAAGTCATTTGCTCCGTGGCAGATAAGTAAGCAAAAGAGCAGTCATTCATGCTCTACCTCTCGCGAGGCTAAAATCTTCAGAAGGAGGAGAAGGAGGAAGGGAGGAAGGAAGCAAGGGAAATCTTATAGGTAAGGTCAGCAGGAAGTGACCTCAAGGAGCATATTGAAGTGAGACAAGATGGTACAGCGCAGGAGGCCCTTGGGGGAGCTCCCAGTCTCTAGCCGCCTCTGCTCTGGGGTCTGTCTGCACTGTTTGGAACTAAGAATTGAGGAAGCTGCAAGATCGGGGGTCCCCGTGTGACCCCAGCAGGCCCTTCTGATGAAGTTCAACAAGGGCCATTGGGGCTGCGATGTGGACCTTCTCCCCACCAAAGCCAGCGGCCACACAGAGAAGCCACTTGGCACAGGGACCTTGGTCCAGACCCTGAGAGAGCCCCAGGGAAGGCCTAGGACCCATGTCCTGGACTGTGGGGAGGAAAGACCCAGGGAGCACAGTGATGGCACTTGTCCCCAGAGGAACCAAGCCCTCGATAGCTCACACCTGCTATCGAGGAGACGGAGTGGCCCTACAGCTCCATGAGGTAGCCCAGAGCCCTCAACTTGGCCACAGGGGACATAGTCCTGTCCAAGTTTGCTCCGGAAGGCAGCGTCCTGGCCTGACCTGCCCCTCCACCTTAAGTCCCCAACTAGGACTCCTCTTGCATCTTTATGTCCCCTGCTGGGGTGGTCCAGGCAAGTCGGATGGAGAGTCCACTGGGGCACAGCACTCCAGGCCGGACCCTGAGTGAGCAGAGAGGGGCAGGAGATCTGTCCTTACTCGGTGTCCCTGTCCCCTGCAGCTGCAGGTGCTTCTGCATGCACTTCTGACTGGCTGTCATGGCTGTCATCTGTCCTGGCAATGAGCCAGGGCTGTTGCCTCAGGTGACATCACTATGGAAACACTAAGTCAGGGCCGCACTCAGCCGAGCCAAACACGCCAAGGGCTCTCAGGGCCTCTTGTCCACCAATCAGAAAGGCAGAGCCAGGCACAGTGACATCTCCCTGGGACTCATTAGCAGAGTGGAGTGGAGGTGCTGGGGGGGGTGGGGAGGACAGGACGGGGAGACGGTGGAGGGGAGAGGGGAGGAGGAAGGCAGGTGACTATATGGGCCTGGGAAGGACTCGGGGGTTTCCAAGCCCAGATCACAAGGGTTGAGGGGTCTCTCCTGCCAAGTAGCCACATCTGCCACACGCAGAACCCAAGAGACCAACCTGCCCAGGAGACCAGAGCCCAGGCTGGACCCCAGACGCAGCCCTGCAGAGACAACGAGGAACCAAGAGCCTCTGGTCCTGGGCTGCAGCCCGAGAGGCCACACAGCAGAGATGCTTTTTTCTCAGGGATCCAGGGAGGTTTGGGGACGCAGCAGGTCCACATGGGGACCACGAAGGCAGGAAGGGAGAACTTTTTCTTCCATGAACTTCTTCTCAGCTCGCCATCACTCATTGGCTGGGCGAGGACGTCTCACAGGAGCCCCTGATGGAAGCCCATCAGAGAACAGTCCCATCCCCAGGAGCCCCTGGGCATGGGTGAGTCTCCGGCTGGCATTTCAGCATGCGGACAGCCGGGTTCCCAGGCTAGCCCACACAAACCTCAGGGTCACATCCCACCGCGGTCCCTTCTGTCCAGAGCCTAATCGCTTCCTGAGAGGAGACAATCTGCAGCCTGGGGAGCACCCGCCCTTCTAGCCTACACTTTGCACCATCTCATGAGCTAGAAGCAGAAAGGGGGGATTATAAGCCACGTCACCCAGATGTCTTACTGGGCCACTCTCTGGGTGCCCGGTTCCACTAACTGTGCACGTGCTTCACGTCAGACAACCCTCTGAGGAAGGGGTCATATTATGAATGGCCCCGTCCTGTACAAAAGAAAGCAGCCTTCCAGAGAGGAAGTAGCTTGCCAAAGGCCCCTGCTGTGACTTGTCCTCCAAATTGTCATGTGGTAAACCCTCAGTCCCAAGCTTGGAACTGGTGGAAGGCAGTGAAAACTTTTAAGAGGTGAGACCCAAATGGGAGGTCTTAGGTCATCGGGGATATGCCCTGGAAAGGGATTTTGAGACCTGAGGCTTTCCTCTTTCTTTCTCTCTTTGAATTCCTGGCCACCGTGAGGTGAGCAGTTTTCTCCACCATGTCCTCTCACCACGATGTGCTGCCTCTTCACAAGCCCAAAGCAACAGGACTAATCAACCATGAACTGGAACCTCCGAAGCCGTAAGCCAAAATACACCTTTTCTCTTTATAAGCTAATTATCTTAGGTGTTTTGCTATAGCAACAGCAAGCTGACACAGCCACATAGCTGACAAGAGGAAGAAATGGGCTTTGAATCGAGGACCCTGTGAACTGCAGAACAGCATGGTGAAACACTCTGGCACCAAGCACAGGCTGAGTCATCTGTAAGAAGCTATGATACTGAGAGGGGAAAACAAATTCCCCTTAAATTAACTAAAGAAGTTAAAATGTGTGGGGAAACTTTCCCTTTCCTTCTATATAGCTGATGGCGGGGCAGAGATTTACATGGGTAAAAGGCTTTTCTACCTTCTCTAGAGATGTAAATCTCCCCCTCCTGGAATCTTCCATCAGCTTGACATGGGTGCCAAGAGGGCCAGAAGATCTGGGAATAGGCTTTGCCACTGCAGGCCAGGGTGGGGACACCCTGCAGCTCCCGTGGTCTCGGCCCCTCCCCCACTCCAGACGGCAGGAGCCAGGCAGCGGAGACCCGGGGTTGATCTGGGATCACCGAGTCCCCCTGCATTCTGAAACTCTCTGAGCCTCTCTGTGATAACCACAGACCCTCAAATGTGACAATGATGGCCAAGGACAGCAGCCCCGATGAACTAAGCATCTAGTACTCAGCCCCCTCCAAAGGGTTCCAAACCCAGGATTCTCCCCAAGGCCAGAACTGTGAGGATTGGTACCAAAGGGAAGAAAACTATAATCTCTTTGCTCAATCATCTAGATTTTTAGCTGGGACGGATTCCTGTGAACAAAAGGCAGATTAATCAGAGAAAAACACAAGTGTGTCCACTGTGCTTGCAGCGTGCCTCACGTCCCAGAAGAGTCACTCTAGGAAAGCCACTCTTTCTCAAAGCAGTGGCTTGGGACTCTCTCTTAAATACGATTTTAACATAGAGCGATAAATCTTCGAGTGAGAAGACAAAGGAACGAGAAGTTTCAGCCTTGAGAGGTGGGAAAACCATGGGTGATGTCACCCCTATGAGTCCATGCATTGGGGAGGGGCCACCATCCATTGGACACTCCACGATGGGCCCAGGGTTGGGTTCTGAGGCCAGAATCTCCTTTCACTCAGGAGCTCATTTTCACGGAACAGGGAAGAGGGGATTGGGAGATGGGATTGGTGGCACCACACTATAGAGTCTGCTCCGACCTGAAAGGGAGGAGAGGCATCCCCAAACACTGGGAACTAAGAGGCACACAGAGAAGCAGACCTGTGGGAAGAAGATGGAGAAACCATCTCCAATGTCATTGCCATGTTTCCAGGAGCCAACGCTCACATTCACCCTCTGGGATCCCCTTTCCTAGCATGGAGGATTCCCGCAGGCTGAATCAATGGTGGGGGAAGCTGTGGGAGCTTGAAGAGGAAGAAAGGAAGCAGCTGACCTGCGGATGGCTGTGACAGGCTAATCTCCCAGCAGAGAAGAGTTTTGTAACAGCTAAATCACAGACCAGGCTAGACAAGGCTGGACATGCACCCTGTCTTAGTCCATTTTTCCTGGCTATCACAAAATAACTGAGGCTGGGTACTCTATAAAGAAAAGAGGTTTATTGAGTTCACAGTTTGGGAGGCTGAAAGTTCAAACAGCAATGACACCAGCTCTGGCAAAAGACCCCTGGACTCAATCAGATCCTAGCAGATGGCATCACAGCAAGAGGAAAAGATCACATGGTGAGAGAAGAAGCCAGAACCCAGGGAGGACCATTTTTAACAACCTGTTCTCATGGAACTACTTAATTCCTTCCAAGGACAGCAGCCCCGATGAACTAAGCATCTAGTACTCAGCCCACCTCCAAAGGGTTCCGGACCCACATTGGTCCATCTCAACATGTCACCCTGGGGATGGAGCTGCCAGTACACGAGCCCTTGGGAAACACATGGAGATCAAGTCCAGACAGAGCATGCTCCAGCTCGAGTCTCTCGTGTCTCAGGTCCAGCTTCTTGGCCTTCCTGGGCACCTCCAAATAAACTACTTGCACAAGACTCCTTCTCTTGGGGACTGCTTCTATGTGGACCCAAACCGAGGCAGGCCTCCATTCTCCTCGGAGACATTGCTTTGTTCTCAATCATCATTTGCTGCTCTCATGATCCTCTCTGAGAGCCAGGGCTGTCCTTCGGTCACGACCTGCACAGGGCCAGTTGAACATGGTCTTGAAGTATCTCCGGCCAAAGGACTGCCACCCTCCTACCCCGTCTTACCCTGGACAGAAACAAAAAAAATAAACGCTTTTGTCTTTGAGCCTCGAGAGCACCCTCACCAGAGTGTAGGTCACCTCCTGGCGGCAAACTGGGCGAGTCAGTGAAGGTCAGGACACACTGGGTGGGTTCTTCAGTAGCTCCTCCATACCATCACCACAGTAAGGACAATGACCCGACGCTCTGGGACCTTTCAAAACTCCCATAGGCCTGCCGCCTCAGCTTGCGTGAGGATTGCATCTCGCCGGCGTCGGCTGATTGGGACAGCTCTGTGCTGGACCCGGTTGGATTTAGGGTGGTTGGTGCACACCTGTAATCCAGATACTCAGGAGGATCCCAAGTTCAAGGGCAGCCTGGGCAGCCTGGACCCTGTGTGAAAATAAAAATTTGTTCAAAGGGCTGGAGATGTAGCTGGGCTGTAGAGTGCTTACCTAGCAAGTGTGAGGCTCTGCTTTCAACTCCTAGTACTGCCAAAGAAAAGAGGCTAAAGCCACCAAACATACTTTTTTGGGTTTTTTGTTTTTTTTGTTTTTTTTTTTGTTTTTTTGGTATTGGGGATTGAACCCAGGGGCACTTAACCACTGAGCCACATCCCCAGCCCCGTTTTATATTTTATTTAGAGACAGGGTCTTGCTCACTAAATTGATGAGGCTGACTTTGAACTTGAGATCCTCCTGCCTCAGCCTCCTGAGCCACTGGGATTACAGGTGTGAGCCACTGCACCTAAATTACAGACAGGGCTAGACAAGGCTGGGTACGCAGCCTGTCTTAGTCCATTTTTCTTTGCTATAACAAAATAACTGAGGCTAGGTACTCTATAAAGAAAAGAGGCTTAATGGCGCAAATATACTTTCTAATTAAGCAAAAGATGAAGGTCCAGTTCTCTCTTAGAGAGGACCCCTTCTGTGATTTTTCTCTGCAGTGATGCCCTAGAGGGTGTGGTTGGCAGGAGGGGAGGGGACACCTGAAGAGGGAGAGGGGCCTCCCTCATCTCCATGCTCTGGGACAAAGCTGATTCCCCCTACCCAGGAGAAGGCTCACATCAGAAGTTTCAGCACATACCTTAATTAGAGACAGGATTTTGTTCTCAGCCACCTCCCGCCCACCCGGGTGGGTCCCGATAAGAGGAAGCAGCATTGTTTTTTATGCTTATGAGGCGGATCGGCTGGAAGAGAGCATTCTAAATGAGATTACATCTTATACATGTTTAATGTACTGTTCTCCCCATTTAAAATGCAGCTCTATTAAAATCGCAGGGAGGGAAAATTGACTCACAGAGCTGGGTGTGGGGAGAATAGATCACCAGTGAAATGAATAATATATTAACAGAATAATGATGTTGCTTCTCATATTAATCGTATAAATCACAGGATTCTCGGGCTGTCAGCAGAAGTTAAGGGGGAAAAAAAAAGGCCGACTTCTGATTTTCCAGCCTGGGAGGACCGAGGCTCCGTGGGGTGTGGGGCTGGCTCCGGTTATGAAACTGGGGTTTTCCGGGCACTCCAAGAAGCCTTGCCAGGCCCTGGACTTCCCCCAGAGGTGGCAGTGCTCTGTGGAAAAGCTGCCGCTTGGCTCCAGCCTGAATCTTGCACCGATGCCAACTGTTTGCTGTGGATACCAGAAAGATGAATGCCCCCTGGCCGAGGTGTCAAAAATGTATACAGGTGGTTCTAAAGATGAGCTACCGGCCAGGACAGAGGTCTGTCCAAGAAATGCAGGTGGGATTTCCCCCAACAGCCCAGGTGTCCCCTACTCCTGTGGGTGCATCTGATGGGACATTGGGTCCCCTGGTACCTAGGCAGGTCCTGGTAAACAATGGGCATCTAATTATAGATTGTGAATTGCAACCATGTTGGATGAGTGCCTAAGGGATCAATAACTCTCCTCCCAGCACTTCGGAAAGAAATAACTTGTGGAAGCATTGGGAACAGGCGCGTTTGGAGAGGGGTTCGCATGGTGGTGGCAATGCACGTGATCTGCGCAGGGAATTTCCACACAAGCGCAAAGAAGAGAGAACTTGATCCACAGTCAACAGAATCCAGCCAGGATATATAGGGAGGAAATAAAGGTGAGGAAAGCCCACCCGGGAAGCAAACCAGGGGGCCCCTTGGTTCATAATTAGAGGTCCGAGTGGACCCATTCCTGTATATGCTGTTTTTTTTCTAATGTGCTCTGCAGTGCTGTCCCACAGTACCAGAGTTAATCTCTCCTTCCACGTTTGATGTCCCAGTACCTCCTTCGTATCACTGCTCTTGAATTTGGGGGACATTATTAAGTAAAATGAGGGTTATTTTAACATGTTCTGTGATAGTGCACCACTTGATATCAATGACTAATGGGAGGATAACATATGCACCGTGGATGCATTGGTCAAAGAAATGATTCGCGTTCTGGGTGGGGAAGAGTGGGATGGTGTAACACTTCTCCATACTATTTGAATGGCACACAATTTAAAATTTTTGAATTGTTTATTTCTGGAATTTTCCATTTAATATTTTCAGAACTTGGTTGACTGCAGGTAAGTGAAACCATAGAAAGCAAAACCACAGATAAAGGGGGATTACTGTGTTTAGTTCTCCCTCCCCATTGGTGTTGGGCTTACACAGGTGACTCTGCCAAGTGTATGTGAGCCCCTGTCAGAGGAGCAAAGGCTCAAAATGTGCTTGCCTGATTGAGCTGGCCCCCTTCTTCTTATGCTATTGCTATGAGAAGCACTTCCCCTGGAGTAGGGCAGACCTGAGCCACACCTGCTGCCTGAAGCAGAGCCACCCTGCCAAACCTAGCCTGGTCCAGGGACCTACAGCTAATCTTGCAGACCCATGAGTATGGACATAAAAGCTTACTATTGGGAACCACCAGGTGGGCTAGTTTGTTACATGGCACTACTATGAAAATTTCTAGCTGATACAGTGACAGAATAAGGACTCAGGGCAACTTTGCCAAAGCCCAGGTCATCATCAATGTGCTAAACCTCAGTCCAAGAGAGTCCTTGTGGGAGGATGGAGGCTCCTACCAATCCACCAACTCCTCCCAGCTCGGATCCCACTGACTAATCAGAGGATTCATCTTTCTACACAAAGGCCCTCCCCTTGGCCACAACTGATGCAGGATCTTCACTGCAGAGGCCTAAGTCAAGTTCCAGGCCTGAGTTGCCTTCCTTACTGGACCAGCTGGGGCCAGAAGCCACATGTACCCATCAACACGGAATTATTAATCACACATATCACTGCAGGTGTGAGCGCCCACCCCTTTACTGCACCAGCTCATTCTCTCCACCACCATCCTAGGACGTGGGCTCTGTCTCTACCAGCCCCAGTATCTGGAGGAGGAAGATGAAGCTCAGTGCAGTCAAGTGACTTTCCCAAAGTAACACAGCTAATCAACACCTGGATCGCTTCTCCAATGCAAACCGGTCTGACTTTGTGCAAAGTGTTGTTCCCCGTCCTCTGACCCAGGGTGTGCACCCATCACCTCCTGAGTGGCCAGGTGTCACTGAGCCCACTCAGCACTCTGTTTCAGCTGCCCCACGTGGGAGCTCAGGCTGTGGTGGACGCCGGGGGAGGTGTGTGGAGGCGGAACAGGGCAGCCAGGCTCCAGGTGAGACTGGACAGGTGCCAGATCTGGGGCACAAGTGAACCCACAGACAAGGGACCACTGTCTGTCACCTTCCTCATGCTCTGCTTCCCTCTCGGATGGCGGAAGGCTCCGAGCCAGACCCACCCCACAGACTATGACCACACAGCCTTTCTGACACCAGCCAGGACCACGTCTCACGTGACAAATCGTTGACAGTGCGTCACCATCAGGCCAGTGAATGTGCTCAGGGGCAGCGTCCCCAGCTGTCTACAGCGATGACTGTCCAGCCTCCCCTCCGCCCACAGGGGAGCCACAGGCAGCCCAGACCAGAAGATGCAGTCGACACCCGTGGGACACTGTGACTGTCGTGGCCCAGCCAGGCTCCCTTTCCCGGCAGGGTCCATGTCCGAGCCTGGATCTCTGCCCAGCAGGACCAGCCCCATCCTGGGAGGAGGCAGGGGGGCCGAGAGATGAAGTATCACCATGGTATCCGAACCCACGCCCCACCAGGGGTTTCCACCGCTTCTGCCTCTCCAGGCCACGGGAGGGCAGCTGAACCCCCAGGCTGGAGAAACTGGGGCACGGTCAAAAGTGGCTCATGGCACCAGACAGATCACAAGCTCCCTAGGCCCCTGGGCTGCAGCTAGAGCCAGAGCCAGCCAGGAAAGTAGGCCAAAGCACAGGAGTCCGGCCTGCACACCCTGCCGCCTGCCCCCTCCTGGAGCACCGGAAGAGGCTCTTGAAAGGACCAGAAACTCTGAGAAGGTCTCTGGCCTCGCAGTGCAGGGCCGAGAGAGCCAGACGCAGTCAAAAGGGTCCCAGAGAGCCGGGGACCAGAGGGAGAGCCGTGGACCAGAGGGAGAGGGGGGACCCTTTCCTCCTGGGTGGCCTTCATGCAGACCTGAATGCCCGTCTTTGCTGATGGGAGGTGACTGGTCACCAGTGTTCCTCAAAATGCACTCCATGGAGGGAATTATTGGAGAACAGGCTCAGAAAGGCACCCTGTCAAACTCACTGTCACCCTGCAAGACAGGGGCAGAACTAGAAGCAGAACCCAACTGTCTCAGCATCAACACCAGCCTCTGGAGGTTTTGCCAGTGAAATCCTCATGAGACCTGTTTTTTAATCCCCATGCCCAAGTCCCATCCAGGCCAGTAAAGTCAGGGCATTTAGTGACAGGTGGCAGAGGTAGTGATCATGGCACTGGGATTTTGTCCAGGTCCAGGTGATTTTATCGGGCAGTCAGGACCACTATACTGCCGCCCGGCCATACCAGCCCACTCCCCAACTGATCCATCAGCCCCAAAAGTGCTTGACATAAGTTCTTATGTATTGGAAAACTTGGCTGTTTATTTTTTTTAAACCAATATTCAATTACATTTACTCTTAAGGTACAGAACACATAGTATAAAGGTTTCATACTGAATAAATGACATTCTTTAAGCCAAGAAAGGAAGTTAAGAGGGAATTTAGCCAGGCACGGTGGCGCACACCTATAATCCCAGAAGCTCAGGAGGCTGAGGCAGGAGGATTGCAAGTTCCAAGCCAGTCTCAGCAGTGAGGCCCTAAGCAACTTATTGAGATCCTGTCTCTAAATAAAACATTTTTAAAAGGGCTGGGGATGTGTCTCAGTGGTTAAGTGCCCCTGGGTTCAATCCTAGTACCAAAAAAAAAAAAAAGAGAGAGAGAGAGAGAGAGAGAATTTACACCAAGTTTTAGCTGCGTTATTGAATTACAAATGTGCACCTTTTGAACTCTCTCCATGCAATCTGGTCTTGGCAGACTGTCTCTGTATAGATGGTTCCAAGGTCAAATAGAAATGATCACAAGTTTTCAATAAGTAGAGAACCCTCAGCATCCTCCTTCTGAGCAGCCTTTGCTGAGTGACCCCCCAAGTCTCACCCAGTTCCCCTCCTGTAGGTCTAGTCTCTGGCTCTCCTCGGCTGCCCCGAGGCCCCTCCTGGCTGTATTCCCAGCCTGGACACTGAGTACCTGTGTCTCCATCACGTCTGCCTCCTGCCCTTGGCCGTTACTCCACTTGTAACTCATCCTAGAATCCCCAGACCTGTTCCGAGCCAGTGGAAGAACCCTGAGGTGTCTCACCCCATTTTCTGTTGCTCTAACTGAACATCACATTTAAAACACAAAGGTTGCCAGGCGCGGTGGTGCACACCAGTACTCCCAGTGACTCAGGAGGCTGAGGCAGGAGGATCTCAAGGTCAAGGCCAGCATCAGCAATTTAGGGAGATCTTGTCTCAAAATGAAAAAAAAAATAATAATAATAAAAAGAGCTAGGGATGTAGCTCAATGATAGAGAACCCTGGGTTCAATAACCAGTACCAAAAATAAATAAATAAATAAATAAATAAATAAATAAATAAATAAATAAAGGGTTATTCAGTTTTTGGTGCTGGAAGCTGACCTTTTCCAAGGTTGTAGGGTTGCATTTAGTAAGAGTCTTCTTTCTTTCTGATGGGGGACTCTGTAGACTAAGGTGACACAGGGCATCACACAGCAAAAGGGACACATTAAGAGACCCTGCCAAAAGAACTTTTGTTAAAGACATACTCCTGAGATGATCATGAATCCATTAATCCATAAATAGATTAAACCATTCATGAGAACCGAGCCCTCAGGACCTAATCGCCTCTTAGAGGGCTCAGCTAGTCCCACCTCTTACTACCTCATAAGGGGGATCCCTTTTTGTGGAGGGAACAACCCAGGGTTGCTCTGCCACTGAGCCAAATCCCCAATCCTTTTGATTTTTTATCTTGAGACAGGGTCTCACTTGGTTGCTTAGGGCCTCACTAAGTTGCCACCCTCCTGCCTCAGCCTCCCAGGCTGCTGGGATCACAGGCATGCAGCAACACCCTGGGCAATGAGGATCACTTTCAACCGGAGTTTTGGTGGGAACATTCAATCCCTAGTATGAGCTTTATGTGTGAGTCAGCAACCCCGAAGATGATAACGGGCAGATGAACTTGAGAAATGAATGTGACATGCAGAGATATCTCTGCCAAGAACTTGGCTTCATTTGCCCAGTCATTCACATGTCATAGTTGTAGAAGCTCTGAAACCCTCTGCCTGGGAGGCAGCCCCTGTGGGGACTTGAAGTAAGTCCTGTGAATGTTTGTACTCTGAAAACTATGAGTAACTACCTTCAGGTCATTTTCAGAAAAATTTCCACTTTCCCTTATTCTAACTTACGCAGAATGAGCTTTCTGGGTCTTCAAAAGACAGTGAACAGCCACAGCCTCACCCAACAGCACATTCTACGTCAGGTACTCAACGGACAGCTCAAGAGGACCCCAATGCAGCAAGTGGACCCCAATCATCACAGGACATCTTCCCAAGCTGAGTAGCAACCTGGGGAGGCAGGGAGGGTGGAGAGATTGAGGTCCTCACTCTGGTTGTGCAAACTCCTAGTTCTCTGGTCTGGGGCAACATCTCTGCCAAGGCACAACCACCCACCCTGCTCCAGGGCTGCCTGGGACTTGGAAACTTCCAGGGGACCTCCATCTGCGATATTCCACAGGATGTTGGAGAAGCTCGGTGCAAACCAGCAGTCACCAAAAGGGACCCCCTGCTGGTGCACGAGACTCCACTGCTTAGGATATTTGCAAACCCCATACACAGACTAGACCTGCCCTCTGTGGAAGAGGGAGATGTGGAGGAGGAAGTGGAGGTGGGAGGCTGGAAAACCCAGTCTGGATCAAGATTGCAAGTTGGAAACCTTGTGAAAACAGACTGCTTGTGCCAGGTATGGTGGAGCACGCCTGTAATCCCAGCAGCTCTAGAGGCTGAGGCAGGAGGATCGCAAGTTCAAAGCCAGCCTCAGCAAAAGCGAGGCCCTAAGCAACTCAATGAGACCCTGTCTCTCAATAAAATACAAAATAGAGCTGGGGAAGTGGCTCAGTGGCTGAGTGCCCCTGAGTTCAATCCCCAGTACCCCCTCCCCCCCCCAAAGAAAAGGAGGTGGATGATCAGAGGATTGGAGATTTGCAGAATATTCTAGCCTTAGCTGTGAGAAACTTTGCTCCAAGGTGGAATTAAAGGAATGAAGAAGGAGGGGGAATTCCATTCTGGTCTCATAAAAAGGCTCCACGAACCACCCCTTGCTGCGACTGGACCCATTAAAGACCTAATTTCCATTCACCTATAACTTTATTAGGCTCATCCAAGCTATTCATCAGACAAGCCTGTCTTCAGAAGGGTGTAGAATGACTTTTATTAAAATAGCCTCTTGGAGGCGACTGTATTAGGTTTTATGACCCCACACAGATCTACCTCTGCAAAGAGAAGAGCCTCTCACCACCGCTCAGAGGTTACAGGTGGGATGCGGGGAGACAAGATGTCCCAGACGCCCATCCCCAGATAGGAGTCAGAAGTGGGTTTGGGCCACATCTCTGCAAGTCCGGGTAAAATTTTCCATCCCTGAGAGCTGCCTGCTGACTCTCTTGCAGTGCCATCCCCCCTAATTCCCAGCTGTCCTGCCCTTCAGCCATGTGCTAGAGTTAATGTTTATTTTTGGAAACTGGTCCCCAGGCAGAGCCTGGAGAGTCAGGATAAGGGGTGGCTGGGCTACTGGAAGACTGTGACAGGGGGACCTGGGGGCACAGAGCTTGGCAAAAACGTAGAAGGGAACAGGTGCAAGAGGCTGAACTGGGTGAGAATCATCTACCAGAGCCACGTAGAAGTGCCTGGGCTCCTCACCAGGGAAAGAGGGGAAGGGGACATCCCCGATTCACCCATGAGTGTGCACATCTTCCCTGCATTGGACAGAAAGCCCCCCGTGGGGATGAGTGGGAAAGGGATCAAAGTGAATCTCCCAAGATCAAGGTCAGCTCTACAGCTTTGCTGCGGAGAGAACTGGAGTGAGCTATTCAGCCACTCTGAGCCTTGGTCTCCTCATCTGTAAAACAGAGCTCGCATCTTTCAAGTTGCTGGGTCATTGGCAGGATTATAGCAGACAAATCACACGAAGCATTGAGCAGAGGGCCTGGCGTGGCTGCTGTGAGTGTCACAACGACGATATTGTCCCATGATGAGCAAGTTTTGGGGCTTGCACAGTTGCTGATTGGTTGTACCCCCACACCCAACCAGGAAAGGATAGGATAGCAACTCATCCAAATTCATTCTGAGGCTAAGTGGCTGTCAAGTCCTCTGGATCAAACAAACTGAGGGTTATGTTCCACTCCAGCTCACATCTAAGGTTTCACATTTGTCTGCCTGTCCCAGGAAGAAGTTCCAAAGAATTACCTGTTGCTGACCATACTTGCAATGATGCCAAAGAGAATATAGTAAAAATGCACACATTTGAAAACAATAGTAGTACCCCGTCTCATGGGCTATTGTGCAGGTGAAATGAATCAAAACTTATAAAGAACCTGGAGCCAAACAGTGGGTGCATGTGTTTGGAAGGAGTTTTCTTTGGGATTGGGCTGCCATCATGAAACAAAATGGCGGTCAATATATTTCCAACAGGGAGATGTTTGCTTCTTCACAGGTACACTGGCAGAGGGGGGCCCCTGCTTACCTTCAGAGTCCAGGATGCTACTCTAGTTCCTGATCACAGGATGTGCATCTCCAGCCTGGGAGGACCTGTCTGTGCATCTTTATCCCACACCCTTGACCTCTGCTGTCCCTGAAGTCCCCTGCCACAGTACAGAAGGAAGAGCAAGCAGTGAAGTCAGGGAGCAGCTCAGGACTCTGAGGGAGACTAGGAGACCAGGAAGACTTAGAGTAGGAATGTGACATGACCCACCTAGATCTTAACAGGCCGCTGTGCGGAGACTAGACTTTGAGGTGACAAAGGCAGGAGTGACCGCAATGATCCAGGCAAGAAATGAGAATGACTTGGACCAGGGTGGGCACCATAGAAGTGGGGCAAAGTGGGATGGTTCTGGATGAACTGTGATGGTTACCAACAGGATTTGTCAAGAGTTTGGAGGTGGGGTTTGAAAAAAAAATAGATTCAGGGTGACACCAAGGTTTGCACTGAGACACGAATAGATTAGAGTCACCATCCACAGAGATGGGAAGGCCGGAAGGAGGAAATTGGAGGGAACTAGAGCTGAGAGGGGCCACTAGGCCCACCAGGAGCCCACTGAGAGCATGTTTCAGGAGACAGAGAGAGGAGTAAACGGTAGACGAGTGGCGATCCAAGGACCACCCATTGACCACCACCCATTTGAGGGCTGCGTGGCAGAGTCCCATCCAGAAGGTCAGGGCCTCCATTCCCCCAAAGGTCCACGCCTATCAGCACATTTCTCAAGAGAGAGAGAAAAACAAAAAACACACACACATACACACGTTCAGGGAGGAGATCGGAGTCGTCTCCCTCTCTCCTCCAGCAGATAACATGGCCCTGGACATGGGCTCAGAAAGAAGCAGTTGACACCTGGCCTTGAAGCGTCCTCCCTGAGGAGCCAGCCCTCCTGTCTCCGGCACAGAACCTCTCAGCCCTGGTCCTATTTGGTTATTCTACACGAAGGTTGGTTCTCCCAGGAAAAAGTCAGAAATTCCTCTCCCTTCAGAAATAAAATATATATGCCTGCCCGTGGCCTCGCCTCCCTCTTTCTACATTCTCAGCGTGAGGCTGGGCCTTTATAATTCATCAAAAAGGCCACACGTAATGAGCTCCGCTCTTACTCGGCAGCCAGACTGCCAGCTCACCTTTTAAGAAGCCTACTCCCTGGTCCGGGACCCTCAGATCTTCTGGTCCCTGAGGCTGGGGATGATTCACTTGTGAGTCAGGCCTGGGGCTGAGCCAGTCCTGCCCTCTGAAGGCCCTCCCCTTCCCGAGGACCAGCCGGGCAGGGAGGGGCCGTGCAGGGAGCTCCCATTCATTCATTCATTCACCGAACAAGCTCTCCTTAAGTGCCTGCTGTGTCCTGGGCAGTGGAAGTTCATGTGGACACTGTCTTACATAATCTCCCTGACAATGTCACGAGAAAGATATCCACGTGTCCATTTTGCAGATGTCGAAACTAAGGTACCAAGAGCTTTCACAGGCTGTCCAAGTTCCCTTGACTGGTGTGTAGTACAGAATGAATCTTGTCCAAAGAGAGGTATGGCTTTTGCCATCTGCTCTAAGTCCTTTGAATGTCCTCCCTGGAGACCTAAGAGTGTCTTTGTTTACCTGGGGACTTTGGGCCTTGCCAAATAGTTTAACAGTGGGATTTAGGGTGGGGGGCTTTGGACCATAAAAAATGAACTTGACCTCTAGAAAGAATGGAGGCTCTCAGCCTCATGGCCTGTCCACCATGTCTATGGGATCCAACTCCCATAAAAACTCTGAACACCAAGGCTGGGGTGAGCTTCCCTGGGTGGCAGTATCCCCTGTACCTTGTCACACATCATTGCTAGGAGATGGTAGCACCGCCCCTGACTCCAATGGGAAGGGACAGCCAGAATCTCCACGTGTGGAGCCCACCTGGACTCTGCCCCACGGGCCTCTTCCTTGATCTGATTTTCAGCCTGTCCTTTTCCTGTAATAAACCATAATTGTGAGTCTAATGGCTCTCAATGAGCTCTGTGAGTTCTTCTAGTGAATTTTGTAACTGGGGGCTTATCTTGGGGACCCTCAAATATGCAATCAGTGTCAGAAATGAGGGTTGGTGTCAGAAAGTGAGATCCCATGGACTACTTCTTTTTCTTTTTCTTTTTTTCATACCAGGACTGAACCCAGGAGTGCTTAACCACTGAGCCACATCCCCAGCCCTTTTTATATTTTATTAAGAGACAGGGCCTCCCTCAGTGGCTGAGGCTGACTTTGAACTCTCGATCCTCCTGCCTCAGCCTCCCGAGTGGCTGGGATAACCGACGTGCACCACATGGACAGTTTCTTAACACATCTCCCAAACTGTGAGGGAACCAAGTTCTCTCATTTTAAGAGAACAGAGCCGCAGGAGTGCGGCCTCCGCAGCAGCGTGACTCACTGGCTGTGCGCTTATGTGATTTGTCGTCGCGGCTCTCAAAACAAACACAGGCCTTCTCCCTTCCAGAAGCTTCTGTGGCAGCGGGTCTCAGATTTCAATCCCTCAAGAAAGACCTCTCCCTCCAGTAGTGTCCAGTCTTCCTCAAGCAACTTCCTTCCGCTGTCCGTTCATTCCCTCAACACTGTGGTCATGAGGATCCCCTGGAGGACCCCAGCAGTGCCTGAAGTCCCAAGCTATCTTGGCCCTGAGGCTGGACTTCCTGTGGTCCCGTCTATGTCAGTGACTTCCTGCAGCAGACCCATTTCTGGCTCCAGTATTCCCCAGAAGGCTCACTGAGTCCACCTGAGGCTGCCCAGTGGCTGAAGACATTTGTGGACAAACTTCCCTCCCTCTCTCCTTCCCTGGGGTCAGACTCCGCACCAATCCAGCAGCTCTCCCAGCCTGCCCACCCCCATTTTCTCTATTATAAGCTGTGTCTATGTCCCAGAGACACCATGAAAATGACCATCTTCACGTCACATAAACAGCAAAATGTATTTCCGGTTCAGGAGACCAGGAGTCCCCGACCCCGGTGTCAGGAAGGTGTTTCCCTCTGGACTCTCTGAGGAGAGGCCGTTTCTTGCCTCTTCTGGAAATCAGTGACTTCTGGAAATCCAAGGAGCTCCTCAGCTTCTAGACACGTCGCTGTAACCTCTGGCTTCATGGTCACATGACCTCTCCTCTGTGTCTCTGTGTCCTCTCTTCTGCTTATAAGGACGCCAGCCATTGACTTCAGAGTCCTCGTAACCCAAGATGACGGCACCTTGAGATCTTTAAACAGTTGTCTCTGTACAGGGCCTATTTCCAAATCAGGCCGCACTCCGAGGCCTGGGGGACAGGAGTTTTTGAAGAGACACTACACTGGTGCTTCCCTGCATTGGCGTCTGACTCTTGGTGAACCTGAACCAACACACCTCCGTGGGTGGGACCATGTGAAACATCAGAGCTACAATTGAGGCCCACCTCACAGGACAGTTACCACAAATGTGGCCCCTGCCTCACGGGACAGGGGATTTGGGAATCGGACAGGCAGGGAGGGCCAGGTTGAGGATGGGGGTGCCCTGAGACTCACCTCCACCTGCTTCTTGTCCTCCCAGTGAAGGCCTCTGTTCCGCTGGGTCCTACTTGTTTGGGACCTGGCCTTGCCACTTCTGGAGTGGGTTCTTTCTCTCCTGGAGCAGGCTTGCCCTCTTCTGGAGTGGCCCACTTCTTCTAGACCAGGTCTGGCCTCTTCTGGAGAGGGACCTGCCCCTTCTAGAGCAGGCTTGGTCCATTTTGGAGTGGGCCCTGCCTCTTCTAGACCAGGCTTTGCCTCTTCTGGAGCAGTCTCTGTCTCTTCCAGAGCAGGCTTGGCCTTTTCTGGAGCAGGGCCTACCTTTTCTAGAGCACACTCTTCTGGAGTGTGGGAGGGGGGCTTCCTGTTTTGGAGCCAGCCTGCCTCTTCTGGAGTGGGCCCTGCCTCTAGTGGACCAGGCTTTGGCCTCTTCTGGAGTGGTCTCTGCCTATTCTAGAGCAGGCTTGGTCTCTTTCTGGAGTGGTCCCTGCCTCTTCTGGACCAGGTTTCTGGAGCGGGGCCTACCTCTTCTAGAGCAGGTCTGTTCTCTTCTGTAGTGAGGCCCGGCCTGTTCTGGAGCCAGCCTGTCTCTTCTGTAGTGGGCCCTGCCTCTTCTGGACTAGGTTTTTCCTCTTCTAGAGCAGACTTGGCTGGAGTGGGCCCTACCTCTCCTGGACCAGGTTTGTCTTCTTCTGGAATGGTCTCTGCCTCTTCTAGAACAGGCTTGGTCTCTTCTGAAATTGGGGCCCTGCCTGTTCTGGAGCCAGCCTGCCTCTTCTGGAGGGGGCCCTGGCATTTCTGGAGCTATTCCTGACTCTTCTGGAGCGGGGCCTGGCTTCCAGGCAGTACACACGCAGGAGGCTGTCTTGTTGGTGAAAACACCAGGGAGAGTCTGCAGGGCTCTCTTCTCCCTGCCTCTCCTGAGCCTGAAATAAATGAGAAAGAGCTGTTCCTGGCAGGGTCTGCCGAGGAGCTTCATGGCAGGAATGAAAATTGGCTGCAGCATCCAAGAAATCCTCGAATGGCAGGGATTTCCAGGACAACATACCTCTAGGAAAGGAGCTGGAGGGGGAGGATTGCAGGCGCCTCGGCGATGGCACCCACTGTGTGCACAGGTGTACACCCCTACCTGGGGCCTACCTGCTGGCACTGGGGGTGAGGGGAGGGGCTTGGGGAACCCGGCAGGGGTCACAGCACAGACCCACCTGTAGTGTCTGCCCATCTGCCAGCCTCTTCCAGTACCCAAGCCCATCGGCTGTTTGGGGTCACCTCGTCCTGTTACATTTCAACAAAATCCGGCTTGGCACCCATCCAGGGCCTGGGAGGGACGCCAGGTCCCTTCGACTCCCTGGGAATTCTCTGCAGGCTGACATGGCTTCAGGCCCGTCTGGCACCGGGCTCTGGCTTTCTCTGAATTCTCCATCTGCCCTGGGATGCGGTGTGTCCTGGGCTGGCCGGTCCTCCTTGGCCAAGCGTCACATCCAGACGGTCAGGGACCTAACGCTGCCTGAAAGCGGCTTTTTCCAGACTCCATCACATCCTCGGATGCTTAAACTGAAACAAGGAGACCCTGGCCCTCGAAGTCCCTTGGCCAGTCCTGCCTCTTGGAGCTGTGCCTGGCCCTTCTACCCTCCGACCTGGCCTCGAAGCCCCAGTTCCATCAGAGTGGCCCATGACAGGTTCTCCTCCCTCTTCTCACCCCCACCTTAAATGGAATCTGCTAGACGGATCTACCTCCCATCCCTGTTTAGACAACCCCTTCCTCTCCCCCAGGGAAGTAATTTCTGGATCTTTCTAGAAACCCAAGCCAGAGAGAAGTACCCATGTCCAAGCCCTGGCCTCGAGCTGAGCTGGTAGCACACCAGAAATGCAAGAGCTGGTGCAGCTTGACTTGCAGCCCTGTGTCTTACGGAGGGGAAACTGAGGCCAGAGACAGAAACCACTTGCCCGAATCATGCCGCGAGTTAGTGTCCTGGGAACCGGGAACCTGGCCTCCTAAGGTCTTATCCCAGCTCTCAGGGCCTGAGGGCACCTCCAGGCACAGAGCTGTGGGTAAGGGGTCCTCAGACAGCTCCCTCTTGCAGCTGGGGCTCGGATACAGTAGAAAATCTGTGCCAGGCAGGCCGGGGTGCCTCCCTCCAGCCCTCCCTCTCTCCAGGTTCAGGGACGCTAGACTGGGAGGTGGGCAGACCTTACTGCCTTCTGTCCCTCCTCTCCACTCCAGTCCCCAGAGTACAGGACAGCTCTGTCCTCCTCTCCACTGAGGAAGAACATCTTTGCTAAAACCATTATAGAGCATTCTGGACAAAAATTCGTTCCTATGTTGAAGTCCTACCCCTCCGTATGGCTATAAGGGGCCCATAAGGAGGTAACTGAGGTCAAGTAAGGTCATAAGGGAGGGGCCCTGCTCCAGTAGGAGTAGTGTCCTCATAAGAAGAGGGGGCCAGTGTCTCTCTCCTCTGTGGGGACATAGCAAAGAGGCCAACTGTAGTCAGGAATAAAGCCCTTGTCAGAAAGCAACCCTGCCAGAATCTCGATCTTGGTCTTACAGCCTCCAGAACTGTGAGAAAATGAATCTCTACTGTTTAAGCCACCTAGTCTGTGGCATTGTGTTATAGCAGCCACGACAGAAAAAGAGATCAGAACTATTTATAGACTCAGTGATATCAAGTCTGGGAGTTTCCTCAAAATAATAACAGCGGAGGAAATGGGCAGGGGTACAAAGGAAACAGGGTTATCTGCAAGCTGACAACTGTCGAATGTGAGCGATGGGCTCCTGGTGGGGGTCATTATTTTGTTCTCTTTGTTTTTATGTGTTCCTGAAAAAAAAAGAATGTTCATAGAAATATATAGTGGAGTAGGTCATGAAATCAATTCAGTGGGTCACGACCAACATTAGAAACAACATCGAAGAAAATAGAACAGTCTAGAATAGAACCCACCAGAATGCATTACCTGAATTAATATAATTAATACTTGACGAAACATTTTTTAGGAGTGTGTGTGTGTGTGTGTGTGTGTGTGAATGTTAGACGTACTTTTTACTGTAGTCACAGTGAAAAGAGTTGGAAATCGATTTCTCGTACTTGGTTTGACAGTGATCTTTGGAACCAGATTGCCTAATCCCAGCTAGCTGTGTGACCATGAGCAAGTTACCAAGTTTCTCTGTGCCTCAGTCCCCATGTCTTTAAAATGCAGCTAAGACTACTACTCACATCCTAGGATTGATGTGAGAATTAAATGAGTTAATAGGTGTGAGGCATTCCCAACAACGCCTAACGGGCTGTAAGTGGTCAATAAACGCTAATATTACAATGACATTGAGTTTGCTGGCTTGAAAAGGTGTGTGTTTTCTGAGAGAAAACCACAAAAGAAGAAGTCTCTAACGGTGGAATTCCAGACAGTGAGGTAACTGCGTTCACTCATGAACATTCATCATGGCGTCAGGCACGTCCTCTAGGTACTGGTCCCAGGACACTGGGAATAGGGGGCGGGGGGAGAGACAGACATAGTCCATGCCCCCTGGAGCTCACCCTCCACTGAGAAGAGAAATTAAGCCCTTTATCATAATAAACGTGTAATTATTGGGTGGGAGAAAAAAGCAGGGTGGTAGAGGACCAAGAGACCAGGCAGAAACCAACACCCAAATGATATTTTTGACTCAGCCACAAGTAAGATCAGGGGCAGGTGTGAGTGGGACAGGCAGAGGAACAGAGAGGGCCAAGGCGTGGGGACAGGACCACTGCATGACAGGAGCCGGGTGCTAAGTACTGCCCTGCCCAGGAGGGTAGCCACCAGCTGCATGTGGCTACTTAAATTCAAATTGATGAAAAACAAAATTAAAAATTCAGTCCCCTGGTGCTCAAAGGCCACTCTGCATTAGGCAGAGCGTGCACCAAACATCCCCGTGGCGGAAGGCTGGCGGGTCAGCACTGGTCAAGATGCCACAGTAACGGCTGGACCCTGGAACCACCAAGGAACCAAATTTCAAATTTGATTTCATGTTAATTCATTAAAATTAAATTGTTCAATGGCCCTTTCATTCAGTAATTGGAAGACGTAATTATGTTTGGAAAATAACTTGGGTATGTATATCTACTTTTTTCAACTGTTACATTTTATGGAATCCAAATAGAGATCAAGTTGAAATTCACTGGAAGAAGAAAAACAGGCACACCAGACGTCGAAGACACAAAATGAAAGAAATGAAGATAAAATATCTCATTAATTAGTTTTGTATTGATTACAAGATAAGATGATATTTTGGATATAATGCGTTCCCGAAAACACGTTATGAAAATAAAAGATAATCTGGGCTGTTTTCCCTTTTATTTTTAGTGTAGCCAATAGAAAATTTTAAATTACACAAGGATTCAAAATACATTTCTTTTTTTCTTTCTTTTCTTTTTTTTTTTTTTTTTGGTGGTGGTGTGGGAGGGGTAGTAGTGGTGGGAGGAGACTGGGGATTAAATCCAGAGGCGCTCTACCGTTGAGCTAGAGCCCCAGATGCTTTTATTTTAAGACAGGGACTTGCCAAGTTGCCCAGGCTGGACTTGAACTTGCAATCTTCCTGCCTCAGCCTCCTGAATAGCAAACCAGACTTCCATAAGACAGTGTCAAGATAGGGCTTTCGTGGGGTCAGGGGAAGAAGATTAGAGGGTGAGCTGGAAAGTTCTGGAAGTCTCATGGGCTCAATGTAGAGTTTGAACCTCCTGGATAATGGGGAGCTACAGAAGGTGTTTTGGGGAAATGACAGGGTCAGATATTGCTGCCTTGGAAGGATCCCTCGGGCAGTGTTAGGGGGAATGGAGTGAGCAAGGAAGCCAATTGGCAAACACAATAATCACATCAAGCTCCCTGCATACCAGAGTGGCTTGGATTAGTATGGCAGCCGCAGGGATGGAGAGAAACTGTCTTTCTTTTAAAGAAACTGTCGAAATTTCACCCCAAACCGGTTTTTATTTCATCAACCACCCCTGTATGGGGGATGGAAAATGCAGTTGTCCAGTTGGGTTCTTGGCTCTCCAGACCTAAGAATGGAAATAAGTGGGGTGGTAGATAGCAACCTCGCCGTGGCATAGTGAGTTCTGGGGAGGTGACACAGAACCAGGGGGTGGAGATACAGGATGGATGGATGAATGGATGGATAGATAGATAGACAGACAGAGGTAAAGATAGATACATGAAAGGAGATTCATCATGGATGAATGGATAGATGGTGAAAGGGTGAGTGGGGGGGTAAATGGATGGTTAGTGGATTAATGGAGAGATAGATTGATAGACAGACAGATGAAAGGGGATTTGTCTAGGGAATTGGCTTATGTGATCATGGAGGCTGAGAAGTCCCGAAGCTGGCCGTCCACAGCCTGGAGACCGTTCATGTCCTGGAGACTGAGTAGTATTGCTCAGTCCAAGTCTGAAAGCCTCAGAACTGGGGAAACTGATGGTGTCATTCTCAGTCCAAGGAAAGGCCTGAGAACCTGGGGTCCACGAGGTGTCCAAAGGCCAGAGAGCCTATGATCTGATATCCCAGGGCAGCAGAAGGGGCATCCCAGCTCCGAGAGAGAGAGTGAGGGAACGTGGCTTTTCGTTATTGTTCTGGGAACCCCCCTCAACTCCATGAGCCCACCAAACATTGGGGACAGCTCTTCCCCACCCAGTCTACCAACCCACATGCCAGTCTGCTCCAGGGACATGCTCACAGACAAACCCAGCAGGGCCATTTGACCTGGACGCTCCCTAATCCAGGCAAGTTGACACCTACCATCAACCACCCCAGTGGCTTTGAGCCTCAAAGGGACCTACAGACCCCACTCTGCTGGGTGCAGTGCTCAGGGGCCTGCAGAGCAGAGAGGAAGCCATGGCTCTCCAGAGGTGGTCACCAAGGAGGAGCCCTCCAGAAGAGGGTGACGTCATTCAGGGCAGGTGACATGGCAGAGATCCCAGTATAGAGCCCCAAGATAGGACGTTGGAGAGAAAGGCCAAGCAAAGAAATCAAAGGCACAACCAGAGATAGGAAAGGGCAAGGACAAAGGTCAGCAGATTTGTGGGCCCAGCCCCAGCCTCACTGAGCTCCGGGCAGGATGAGCCTAGGACCGGGCAGGGCGTACAGGAAATACTCCACACATACTTGTTGAATATCGTAGGTTTGCCACATTAAAATTCTCAATGTCCTTGGAAGGAACAATTTCAGAGAGGCATGTGGGGAGCCAGAGTGCACTGGACAGCAGGGCCCGGGGAGAGGGTGGGTGGGTGCAATACTTTCCAGAAGTCTGGCTGGGTAGGAAAGGACAGCACATGCCCTATTCAACTCTGAATCCCAGTACCCAACATTACTATCATGATGATTATCATTCCCAATATACAGATGAGAAAACCGAGGTCAAGGAAGTAGAATGACTGTCCTTGGTTTGCAGAGACTTGCTCGTGAGCCTACCCACAGCCCAGCAGGGCCTCGCCGCACACCCCCACCCCTGCCCTCTCTCCTTACCCGGGCTCCTGTTTTTCTTTCATGAAGCTGGCTCTTTGATCATCGCAGTGGACATTTTATAAACTAAACAAACAAACCGAAGCTGCAGGTTTTGTTGCTTTCTTTTTTTTTTTTTAACAAAAGAGCTCATTGAATAAGCAATGGGTTCTTCTGCGACTATTTTTAAAGATGGAGCTGCAGGGTAGGCTGGGAGGAAAATCACCGAGAGTGAGCTCCTGAAGGTCACCGGGCACTTAGGGAAAAATCCAGAGTTAGTGGGGCCCCCTCCGGGCCCTGCAGGCTGCGAGCCGTGAAAGCATTTGCCCACGATGGCCCAGGCTCCCTGAACTGACCAGAGTAGCAATGGCCTTCCATCTCTGCAGTGTCCCTTGCCCTATCCCCTTGACCCAGGGATTTTATGATCCCATTCTCTTCCTCCCCCTTCCCCACCACATTGCTGGCCACTGGTCCTATCCTCACGGCTCTCCAAGTGGGGACCAATGATCCTGGGAACAAGCTAATGCTCAACCATTTCCATGACACTTTAGTTTCAGGGAAACTGAGGCTTAAGAGATATCAGTGTAACTACGTGTGACAATCTGGGGGATCAAACCTATGGTTCTCTCTGTCACCACATCTCCAGCCTTCTACATTGCAAGGAGCTCTCTATTCCTCTATAGAGCTCTGTTTCAGGGGATCTGGAAAGTTCTGGAACTTTGCTTTAAGGCGTCCCTGAGCAGTACTGCCAGACAGATTTTTATTCAGAATTTAGTGGGGAAGTTTCAATCCTTGTGCACAAAAACGTGTGCAGGTAGCCCTGGCTCCCTGGGCCTGCGTTTCCTTGTCTGTAGATTGGGGTAGATGGTAGTAATAGCAGTTGTTGATGTTTACTGTGCCCTCAGTGTGTGGCGCATGGCCGGTGCTGCAATGCTAGCAGGTGCTATAATTGCTTCCAGCTGAGATAAGGCAAGGGAGGCTCAGTACTGAAAAACTACTTGTCCAAGGTCGCAGGGCTTGCAGGGATTCGAGCCCAGGTAGCCCATCTGGCCTCACCTGCACAGGGCTGTTGCTAGGATAGAGGAACAGGGGAGGTAGGGTCCTGAACCTGGATTTCGGCCCCAGCCCTTCTGGCTGGAGCCTGGGTGCCCTCTAGTGGTCAGAGCAACCACTGCAGCTCAGTCCCAAACTCCTTGCCCAGCTTCCGCTTGGTCAATCCAGGCATGGGCAGGCCACCTGAAGGCCTGAGAACCAGTGGCTCTGTTCGGAAGCCTAAGAAGCTTGCTTGCAAGGAATCCAGCAGGCTGAGGGTTCGAATCCCAGCTGCACCGCCCCCAGCTCTGTGACCTTGGCTATGCCTCTCTGGTAGGTGAAATCACTGTGCGATTAGGTTCTTGAGCCTCTTTGTATCAGAGGATCACTGCTTCCCCTCTTGTATCTGGAATGCAGAACAAGAGGGGTTCTCCCTGGGTCTAGAGGTGGGGTCCAGGGGAACCACCCCATCTGACTGTCAGGATGGACAACTGAGTTATCTTCATGTTGATAGAAATCCTGTGCCTCTGTTTCCTGGGAGCTTGGGGGAGGGGGATAAACAGACTCCCAATGTTACCGGATGCACCTCCTGAAACTTGAGTCAGCAACAACAATCTCCAACAACAGGAGTGTCAAATAACAACAAATTGCAGCTTAGTAATAAGGAGACCCTTTATCCAAAGGATTCCTGCCAGTGAGGGAGAAAGAGACCTTGGCCCCAGGGGCGGGGCCTCTGACCATGTCCGCCAGCAGCTCAAAGGTCGGGCGTGCGCGCGCGCGCACACACACACACACACACACACACACACACACACACGAGGTAAATACAAAGAATGTTTTGAGTTATGTTTAATAGAATGGAGTAAATGCAGGTAGGAAAACTCAGGTGTGAGGACATGGGTAGAAGGTCGGCCCTGTCTGGAGGATGTTTTCACAGAAGCTGAATCCAAGTTAGGCTAATCACCATTTTGCTCTGATTGGACCAATGGGGACAAGAAGTTCAGTCGACCATTTTTGAGGCAAAGAAAGGGAATGTTAAGGGTCTGTGCATAACATTGTCTTGTCCTAGGTAAACTAGGGAGCACCCTGAGTCTTCTCTCAGTCCTAGAGGGAAGGGGAGGCAGGCGAATCTTTGCAATAAGCTGTTTTCCAGAACACCAAGAGTGGCCTAAGAACACTGCCCTCATTAATTGGTTGACTTTGAAGATGACAAGAAGGTTCCGGTGTGGTGGCGCACGCCTATAATCCCAGCAACTGGGGAGACTGAGGCAGAGAGATCTCAAGTTCAAGGCCAGTGTCAGCGATTTAGCGAGACCCTGTATCAAAAAAAAAAAAAAAGCCTGTGAAATGTAAGAATAAACAGAAAGCAGTCATTAATCTTTTTTCTAGTAACTATTAACATCTGGCAGTCACTCTGGGCACAGCTGATTGTCCTTGTCCTTGTAGTATAGTGAGGCACCAGCTGGGTACACAGGAGGAAAAAATATCTTTTTCTCTTATCTCTTTGAATTCTCCCCCAGACTCCCTGGCACACACACACACACACACACACACACACAAAATCCTATCCACTGGAGAAAAGCATATAAATGTAATTAATGTGGGTTTTACATGACACAGGGCCTTTCACAAGGAAATGAAGAAAAAGTTAAACCGGAGTGTTTCTATTCTAGGTTTGGTGAACGATGGTGTAGTTGTGGGAAATGGGGCTGGACAAGAGGTAGAGCCAACCCTTGTTAACTGAGGACTCAGCAAGGCTGTGTGCCAGATTCTCCCCCTCTTCCCTCGGTCTTTAGATACAGGGATAGGGGTGGGGCTCACATGATGGTCTATGACCTGCTTCCGGTGGGGGGAGATGAGGGTCCTCCCTGCACCCTCTGTGCCTCAAATTTTCTTCCACTTAGAATATGCAACGTGCCAAGGTGCCTCACACGAGACTCGGGCTGTGTTCAGCATTCTGATTGTTGACTGAATGGGTGAGGGTGAACCCTGAGACCAAAGTGGGTGTGATGTGGACTGTGCTATAGTTTGGATGCTGAGTATCACCAAAAGCCCGATTTAAAAGGTCTGTCTACCCTTGGTTCCCCGAGGAGGTGCTAAGAGCTTTAGGAGGAGGGGCCTAGGGAAGTTCATTAGGTCACTGGGGACATGACCTCAAAAGGGATTGTGGGACCCCCATCTCTTCTTCTTTTGCTTCCCAGGCATGAGATGAGCAGTTTGTGCTGCTAGGTCTCAGACAGTTCATTATAGTGATGGGAAACCAGCCTAGACCTCATGGGTCATGACGAAGGAGTGAACAGTGTGGTAAGACCAAAGGGGCGGGGAGTGGGACCTGAATGACAGGGGAGTTGGGATTTGTGCTGAAGGTTCTAGAGAGTCCTTGAGAATCAGCCTGGGAAACATTCCAGTGGAAGAGCCAGGCCAGGGATTGTGGTTCCTGTCTGACAGTGTCCTGTGCTCTGGGACCTGGGAATGGGGGACCAGGCTTTGGTCTTCCTCTTCGAAGAGCTTATAGCACCCCCTGGTGACCATTCCTGGGAATGCACCAGGGATTGGGGAATGACTGGAAGAAAATGCAAAGATGAGGTTTCCCCAGATGGGCAAGGTTCCAGCTCAGAGGACAGTCCTGCGGGAGGAAACCTGGGTCCAGTTCTGGACAGGGAAGATGGGCAAAGTCAAGGAGAGAACTAGACATAGGCATCTGGAGCCCAGAATGTGGTCTGACCTGGAGACCAAGACTAAGGGCCATTTAAAGGGAACATGAACTGTGGGGCCCTGTGGGGCTTTTTGCAAGGAGAATCTCCCACCATCTGAAGCACAGAATTAAGCTGGGCTTGTGCATTTCCCAAGTTTCTATTCAAAGGTCAAGCCAGAGAAGGTGGAAACCGCCCTCACCCTCACCGGGCTTCTGCAACCTCTTGTGTTGCAAACGGGAAGACGGTGAAGGACACATGGCCAGTTGGCCCCACCCAAGGCCCCACTAGAGCTGCCCTGCCCACCTGGGTCCTCCCTCACCTTCTGCCATCTTGAAAGTCCTGCTTCCACTGAGACGTCCCCTTGCTGGAGCCTGGGCCCCAGCACCTGCTGCTATCTGAGGGTCCCAGCCCATCACTCCCAGAGGCCACCATGTGCCCTGTGCAGCAGTCACACAGGTCCACATGCCCCCCCACACAGGGGCATGCACACATGTGCAGTACACAGAGAAGAAGAGCAAACACAAGGTGGTCAGTAGAGGCAACCCGGCCTAAGGGGGGGAGGGGGGGACAGCAGCCAACTAGAGCCAAAGTGATGGCCGTGGAACCCAGTGGTCAATGCATCCTGGATCTCTAAAGGCCTCCCCAGGCCTAGATGTATCCCCAGGGCAGATACTTCAGTCCATTTTCTGTCACTGACAACAGAATACCACAGACCAGGTTGTTATAATAAAGAAAAGAGTTTTTATTGGGGCTCCTGGATCTGGTCCAAGGTCCAGAGGCCACACGTGGGGAATGGCTTCTTGCGGGCAGAGTTCCAAGGTGGTGAGAGACAGGACCTTGAAAGAGACCCAGGAAAACTGGCTTTACAGCAGATGTGCTCTGGCCATCACCCATTAACCCGTGAACCCAGGAATCGGGAAGCTGCGTGAATGACTGATCCACTCACGAGAAGAGACCTCGTGGCATCTTGATGTCTCACCACTAGGATCAAATGTCAACATGAGTTCCCAGAGGGAGGAGCACATTGAAGGCATAGCAGGAGCGAAGGCCCTGGTTAGCAGGCGAGGGGACTGCCCGGGCCTGGTGAGGGCCCCAGCAGGGCTTTCCCACACCTGGGCTGCAGTGTCCCTGATACCTGGAACACGGCAGGTCAGAAAGATGTGCCCAGAGCGAGGCGTTCCCTTGGGAACTTCCCTTCCAACAATGTGCTCACCCCAGGAGCCCGCCAGGGTGAGGGGACTGTGTGAGTCCAGCTGGGATCTTGAAGAGGTCGGGGAGGACAGTTGAGCTCAGGGACAGGGTTGGCCGTTCTCTCTGATCTCCACTCTCACTTGTCCCTGCAGAATCTAACACTTTTGGTTTCTATGATGGCCATTTGCCATGGGCAGCAAGCAGGGAAAGGAGGAGAATGTATGCTGAATTGGGTGGATTGTGGCGGGCTGTGGATACTTCTAAAATGTTCTCTGGATGCTTGGAAAAATGCATGTGTTTGTTCACTCTCCTCCCCCTCCTCCTCCCTCTCCTTCTCCTCCTCCTCTTCCTCCCATCCTCCTCCTCCTCCCCGTCCTCCTCCTCCTCCTCCTGCTCTTCCTCCTCTTCCTTCTCCTCCTCCTTCTCCTCCTCCTCCTCCCTCTCCTCCTCCTCCTCCCTCTCCTCCTCCTCCTCCTTCTCTTCCTCCTCCTCCTCCTCCTCCTCCTCCTCCTCCTCCTCCTCCTCTTCCTTCTTCCAGTACTGGGGATTGAACCCAAAGGTGCTCTACCACGGAGCTACACCCCCAGCCCTTTTTATTTATTTATTTATTTTGAGTCAAGGTCTAGCTAAGTTGCCCAGGCTGGACTTGAACTTGTGATCCTCCTGCCTCAGCTCCCCAAATTGCTGGGATTACAGGCATTCCCCACCCTGCTTGGCATTTTTAATGGAGGAGAAATTTGCATAACACGCAACACTACTATTTGAAAGTGAACGATTCAGTAGCATTTAGTGCACTCAGCGTGTGCACACATGTGCACACCCACCACTGTCTGGTCCCACACCTGGTTCCTCAAACACAGCATCCTCAGGAGGCAGCCACTCAGTGTTCTGCAGTCCCCAATCCAGTCCTCTGGCAACCACCAGCCTGAATCCAGTCTGTATGGCTTTGCCTCTTCTGGACATTTCATATAAATGGAATCATGGAATGCCTGACCTTTTGTGACTGGCCTCTTTTTCTTAGCATCATGTTTGAGGCTCATTCTTGTTGTAGCATGTGTCTTGCCTTCTTTCCTTTTCATGGCTAAATAATTTTTCTTTGTGTGAAATCCATTCTTCAGTTAATGGATATTTGGTTGTGTCAGTGCTTTGGCTATTGTGAATACTGCTGCTATGAACATTCATGAACAAGTATCTGTTTTACTCCCCATTTTCAGTTCTTTAAGCATAGATATCTATCAGTGAAATGGCCAGGTGCGTTAATTGTGTTCAACTTTCCAAGGATTCGCCATATTGTATTCCATAGCAGCTACACTATGCTACATTCCTGCCAGCACTGATCAAGGGGTTTCTCTTCATCCACATCCTCACCAAGACTTGTTTTTTTCTGGGTGTTTTTTGTTGTTTGTGGTTGTTTATTATAGTCATCCCAGAGGGTACAGAAATGATATCTCGTGTGGTTTTGATTCCATCTCCTTAATGATCAATGACATGAAGCAGCTTTTCACACACTTATTGGCCAGATATGCATCTTCTTTGTAGAAAAGTCTACTCAAGCTCTTTGCCCATTTAGTTGTGAAGTTGTCCAAATGCACATTGTTTTTGTTTGTTTGTTTTGGTACCGGGGATTGAACTCAGGGGCCCCACAATCACTGAGCCACCTCCCCAGCCCTATTTCATATTTTTATTTAGAGACAGGGTCTCACTGAGTTGCTTAGCACCTTTTTTGCTGAGGCTGGCTTTGAACTCACCATCCTCCTGCCTTGGCCTCCCCAGCTGCTGGGATTACGGACTCCTTTATATACATCATTTAATGCGAAGAAACTGAAGTTCAGACAGATTGACTGTCCCAAGGTCACAGAGTCAGGCTACAATTCAGATCCCCACTGGCTCACCCCACTCCCCACCTCTGCTGAGAGCAGATTATTTTGAGGCTGGGGCCGTTGGCTTGTGCTGACCTGTGGAGGCCTCAGAAAAGCTACAGGGCAAGAAAAAGAAGCAGAACAAAGGGACTTTTTTTTTTTTTTGGCAGTGCGAACCCGGAGCCTCACACATGCTAGGCAAGTGCTCTGCCACTGAGCCACATCCCCTGCCAAGAGAGCTCTTCTTCTTGAAAGACCTCCCAAGGACCAGAGTCCCCAAAATACCTGTCCTGGAAGGACTAAATATTGCAAAAGCTGCTTGCCAGGTTGGCTGTTTTGCCTTTGTGAATGTGAGTATGTGTGTGCATGTGGCGTGTATGTGAGTGTTCATGCATGTGAGCAGGTGTGTGCACACGTGTGCAGGTACTGCAGCTGCCAGGATGGGGCGCTCTTCTTCCCCATGTGGACTTGGCCCAGGCTGTGCCAGAGACTGCCAGGAGGCATGGCTGGGCAGGGGCTGCCACCTGCTGGACACACTAGGTACTGCAGGAAGGTAGACCCTGGGACACGGAGCCTGTTCTCCTGGGTCCTTTATTCTTTCCTCTGTCCTGCAGAAAACAGCGTCCCCCACCACCCCTAGTACCCACATAGGTCTCTCTAGGGAACAGCTGCTAGGACTTCAGAACCTTGGCATTGTGAACCCCTTACGTCTGGTCAAGTGGGCTTAGAATAACATTTTCAAAAGCATATGATATAAAATAATAGGATGTCAAAGGAAAGCCATTATACTGAAATACAGTTATCCAAATGGTCACAGTAATATATGTCATCCTTTAAATAGAGCCCAGAAGCAGGTCCAATAAGCCATCATTTTAAAACCATGATCAATGTAAATGATATATTCTTAAATATTTTTGTAGTTGTAGATGGACCCAATACCTTTATTTGTTTATTTTTATGTGGTTTCTGGGATGGAGCCCAGGGCCTCACACATGCTAGGCAAGCGCTCTACCACTGAGCCATAACCTGGGCCTGTAAATGGTATTTTTGAGAGATCGGCATTATTGGAACATGTTGTAGAAAATATTTGTGATTTATGAGATCACAAAGTCACAGATACTACTAACAGCACTGTCATCTGGGGGCCTAGATTTGTGATGGGAAGACATACCATGATTCCGCATGCCTGGAATCCCAGCGGCTTTAGGGGCCGAGGCGGGAGGATCTCAAGTTCAAAGCCTGCCTCAGCAAAAACAAGGCACTAAGTAACTCAGTGAGACCCTGTCTCTAAGTTAAATACAAAACAGGGCTGGGGGATGTGGCTCAGTAGCCAAGTGCCTCTGAATTCAATGCCCAGTACCCCCCCCCCAAAAAAAGTTTATAACAATAAATATGTAATTTCTCCCTCCAAGTTTGTGAATTCTCTCCAAGGATTCGCATCTAAGGTTAAGAGCCTACGGCCCAGACCCTGCCTGGTGGCCCCAACACCTCCTCAGCCCCTTGCTCAGGAGCCAAGCAGGTCACAGCCCAGTTTGATCCTCCAGCACAGCCCCCCGCCCTGTCTCCCACCTCCACACTCTGACCTGCCCTCAATGTGGAGCCCAGAGGCATTGCCTTGAGGTCCACCCAGCAGCCTTCTGCTCTGAAAATGGACAAGCCCATCTGAGATACCATTGTGCTGCCCTGTATCTCCTTCAGACAGACAACGGCGCCTCTCTCCAGGACACAGGCGGGGAGGCCTCTGTGTCCTCGTACCTGGACATCACCACCTGGCCCAAACCTCGTCCTTCTGTACAACCTAAGGAGACATCAAGTCCTTTTCTTTGAGTCTTTTATTTCCTAAATCCCAGACTTTATGAGGTTACAACATAAGTTTCAGGGAGTAGCCCCTTCCTGCCCTGTCACCAAAATTTAATGAGCGCTTACTATGTGTTCGGTATCATTCTAGGTGTTGGAAATAGAAATAATAAACAGAGAAGGCAATTTTCTCTCCTTCTTGGAGCTTATAGTCTATGGAGAAAGAGATTGAATAAGTAAGTTAAATGAGTAGAACGTAAAGCAGATGATAAAAGCTATGGAGGCAGGTAGAACAGGGAGGTGGGCGGTTGACCTCACAGACTGGGGAATGTGTGAAGGAGGGGGAGGGAGCACTGTGCGTCTCTAGGGAAAAGCATCCCACCCGGGGAATGGACAAGGTGTAGGGGTGAAGTCAGTGAGGTCACAGTACAGGATGTGCAGGCCTTGGGGACCACAGGAAGTACATCGGCTTTACTCTAAGATGGGAGGTTGGGGGCAAAGGAGGATATGGCTCTGGTGCCACCTCCTTCTTTATTAAAAGAATTTAAACTAACATGTAATGGTGTGTATTTATGGGATACAGTGTGATATTTCAATTATTCCACCATGTGCAATACTCAGAGCAGGGTAATCTGCTCACATATTTTTTTTTAAATTTCCTTATAGTGAGAGCATCTGCAACCCTCTCTTCCAGCGAGGTTGAAATACACAGGGCATTGTTCTTCAGGACCTTCACTGTACCAGGCAAAGGAACACGAGAACTTTGTGCATGTCACTGACCTCCCCCATCCTTGGTAACCAAAACCAAAACCAATGATGATGTGCTGCAGTTTTGAGGACAGACTTAGCATTGGACAAGGGGCACGTGGCCCCTAATGGAAGGGTGGAGGCTCCACCAGGGATAGGCAGTGGGGGTGGGGGTGGGGGGAGAAGTGGCTGGGTTCTGGGTTTCATCTGAAGAATTTCCTCTTGGATAGATATAGCGGGTGTGAGATACCCAAAGGGACATAAGAGAGTATGTTCATTTCCCATGGCTGAGGTAACAAAGTGCCTTAAATTGCGTGGCTCATTACAGAAGTGTATTCTCTGACAGCTCAGGTGGCTGGAAATCTGAGATCCAGGTGTCAGCGAGGACAGTTCCCTCTGGAAGGCCACATGTTCTGGCCTCTCTGGCTCCTGGGGGTTCTGCCAGTGCTTAGCATCCCTTGGCTTGTAGATGCACCACTCCAATCTCTGTTTCCATGGTTACCCTGCAACCTTAGAGTTGGTCTCTATGGTTACATAGCTCTTCTCCCTACCCATGAATCTGGATCTGAACACATTTCTCTCTTAAGGACTCTGGTCATTGGAGAAGGGCCCACCCCAGTCTGGAATGAACTCAACCTAACTTGGCTAAGGCCATTTTTCCATACAAGGTCATATATACTGGTTCCAGGTGGACATGGATTTGGCAGGGATACTGTTCAAAGCAGTCCATGTGTGTTTGTCTACATTTTCATGGAAATGCATTTTAATCATATCAGGCTTAAGAACTCTCCCAAGATGCCCCATCTTGTCCAGGGGGTTGAGAGGGGACTCTACTGAGCCTTTGCAAGGCTCCTAAAAGAAAGATTTTTATTTATTTATTTATTTTTGTATCAGGGATTGAACCCAGCAGTGCTTAGCCACGGAGCCACATCCCTAGCCCCTTTTTATTTTTTATTTATTTTTATTTTGAGACAGGTTCTCACTAAGTTGATTAGGGCCTGGCTAAGTTGCTGAGGCTGGCTTTGAACTTGCAATCCTCCTGCCTCAGCCTCCCAAACCATTGGGATTACGGAGGTGTGCCAACACACCTGGCGGAAAATATGATTTTTATTAGTTTGGGCAAAATTGTATCAATTGGGGCTGGACATGGAGCTCAGTGGTTACCATGTTCATGTCCTGGGTGCCACATCCAGCACTGAAGAAAAAATAAAAATCAATGGATACGCTCTTGATGGAACTTGGTCGTGGGAACTCAGTCTCTCTCATCAGAGATAAATCAGGTCCCTCCTGGGACTGCAGGGTGATAGGAATAGATGCTCCAGTCCCTCCTGTCCTCCAGGCCTGTCATCCAGGGGTGTGGTGTGGGAGGAGAACTGATATAGGATTGTAATTCTGCTAATGAGGACATGGGGGGGGGGGTGTGGCGGGGAGAGGCTGATGTGCTAGACAGGGGCCACAGGCCTGCCAGAGCAGGGCCAGGGGCTACTCGGAAGATATGCATTGAACCTCCCCCATGATGCCCTACTCTTGCAACCCTGCCCCCTGCCCAGAGAAAAGCTCCCAGAGTGTATGAACAAACTGGGGGGCACCGTGAAAGACCTGCCTTTCCCAGGGCAGAGAGGGACCTTCAGCATTCAGCTCTGCCTGCCTAGACAAGGAGACCCCCACCGCCACCCAGGGCCTCGGCAGCCCCGAATTTTGCAAACCAAACACCTTCCTACTGAATCCTTTCACAGCTGTGAGCATCTCAGGTTGGCCAAGTGACCTTTCTTTCGACCGTGTTCATTTTCCACCAATGGCTCCCTCTAGCTAACCTTTTTATGGGGTTGATAATTTGTTTTAAAATCAATAATAAAAATAAAACACCTGTGTGATTTTGTGCAGAGATGTAACTTCCTTTTTAGTAGGAGCAGCCCCCCCTTAAATCCCTGAGAGGAGTTTGCTTTCTCTTATTCTGGGTTCTCGGAAACAGGTGCAGGGTAAGGAGGAGCAGGGAGTTGTTCCGAAATGACACCTGGCTCTTGTCTATCATAAATACTTTAAAATAAGTCAAGGATCCCTGCTTGGGGCTCGGGGGAAGGGTGGTGTGGCAGCACCTCCCTTAAATACCAATGATGCTGCCTGGCCTGGTGGGGCACTCCGATAATCCCAGCAGCTGGGGAGGCTGAGGCAGGAGGATCTCGAGTTCAAAGCCAGCCTCAGCAACTTAGTGAGGTCCTAAGCAACTCAGCGAGACCCTGTCTCTAAATAAAATATAAAAAAGGATGGGGATGTGGCTCAGTGGTCAGGCACCCCTGGGTTCAATCCCTGGTACCAAAATAAATAAATAAATAAATAAATTTGAAAAAATGATGCTGAAGGTGGGAAAATTCCAGGTGACTCTGCTCATTCATGGTGGTACACAAGTGGGACAAAGGACAGTCCTCCATCCTCAGGGGCCACTCCCACCCATGTCAAATTCTTTGGAGCTTGGGGCTGTTGGCTGGTGGGAGACGAGGCAGTTGAGGGAAAGTTCCAAACCTCTTACAGAAGGAACAAAGCAAAGGAAGCATCTAGACTCAGATCTCTGCAGCTATACGTATGGTTTGAGGACCAGCAGCATCAGCAGCACCCAAGGACTTCCTGTTAATGCAGAACCCCAGGTCCCACTCCAAAGCTCTTCAATGCAACTGTCACTGAACAAGAGCTCCCGCAATTAACTATGAACATCCCAACTGACAGCATCACAGAGACCAGAGGTTCTGACACTTGCCCATGCTATGCAGTCCCTGGGACTTATGAAAACAGGGGGCAGCTCCCCTTCCTAGGTCCCGATTCAGGTGTGCAGTGATGCCCAGAGATCTGGGTTTCCAGCCACTTCCCAGGGGTGGCCTAAATTCCCTCTCAGACTCTAGCATCCACCTGGGATCTCAGACCGGACTGTGTCACCAGAGGACATGGACCCCCCCTCCAGGGATCCTAATGAGCTCCAGTCATTGCCCATCGCCACAGAACGGAATGGGATGTACCACTGGATCTGAGTACCCCCCTGGCCATTTGCAAGGCCCCAACATCCACGCATGAAAAAGAGATTCTGCCACACCCGGTGTGCTTGGCGATATTCAGAGCACTTAAGCTTTATTTGGGGACGATGGCAGTGTTTCATGGGAATGAGCTGCATGACATTGTGAATGCTATTTTCAGCATGGAAGTCTGAGAGCAAACGGTCACAGCAACAGAGCCTTACCCCCACGGTCCTGCCCTTCTCTCCCCAACAGGTGCAGGCTGCCCCTGGCACACCTGGACGGTTGCACCTGGGCCTGATCATCATCTCCCTGGGTACCTGTTCTGTGTCCCCCAGGTCACTAGGCTAGAGGGGAGGAGAGGGGGGCTGTAACCCTCCCATTTCTTCCTTCTCAAGGTCACCTTGGGAGCAGCTGGATAGGCAAAGTGCACCCTCTCCAGACACACACTGGGAACCCAAGTCCCCACTGGCTCCATTCTCTCCTTTTGCTGCAAGGTTTTCCCTCAATGGACATTGAACTTATGGGTCTCAATAAAAGAAGGTGAATTTATAAATCATTCTGTGCTCCGGAAGTGTTCTTCCTTCTCCTACTCCATCCCCAGCAAGAAAGTCAGGGTAACATGGCCTCATAATGGGATCAGGGAGCTTCAGAGACACAGCACAAATGGAGAGGCCAGATCCAGGAGCTACAAGGGCTGAGTGGGGGGGTTCAAATTTCACCTGGGTTCCAGTTCTAGTTCAGGTGCCTCCCAGCAGTGGAACAAATAAATAGAGAGCAAATTATTTGTGATGCCCATGTGACACGTATCTCTCCCTGTGTATGTATTCCTCTCCGTGATTGTACCCAGCTATGATCTTTCACTGTGTATCCTAAGTCACCTGAGACCTCCTTCCTAGCCCTCTGGCATCAGCCGGGCTGCCCTGGGAAGGGAAACATGAATTCCTGAAAGAAGGTAGATGTACCAACATGAGAGGAATGGGTGAGTGGTAACCAGATCCACCTGGGAAAGTCAAAAGGGAACATGCCAAGTGTTAAGAGTCCCGCTTGGCAGAGGGTTGGTGGGGTGACTAGAGCTATGGCAGTAGCTGGACTGTACAGATGGGAGAGTGGCTGGGGGTTGGGTAACTGAGAGGGGCTTGCAGCAATAGCTGGACTATACAGATGGGATGGCTGGCCTGGGCAAACTGCCCCCCACACATGAACTCCTCCTGCTCTGTGACGCACACCACTCTCCTTGAAGTTCCCAGTTGGCAATCGGTCAACACTGAGTCAGGATAGGCAGGGGACGCTCACACAGTGTAAGTTTTGACAGACTTGTAGAGGGGTGGGAGCAGACCGTTGTTCTCTCGGACAATTTCCAGGTACTCAGATGGAGTCTCCAGCAAGAAGGGCCCACAGCACATCTGGCAGCAGCACCTGACCCCAGAGGGCGGCTCCGGGTTCTTGTCAGACATGGGGGAAAAGTCAAAATCAGCCACCTATAGTGAACAAAACCCCACGGGTCAATCACCACCCACTGGGAGTCCCTAGGTGGCCTTAAAAGCTCAGCAGCCTAGCGGCAATGTGCACAGACATGCTCGTCTGGCATTACATATACTGTGCAAAGGGTGGGCATAGAAGGAGGTAAGTCAGGTGGGACACCAACTCACCAATTTTGCCCAATCTGTAGATACCTCTTTGGCACATCATCCCAAACCCCAGGGCCTTGTTCTAATATCAGAACCCGCTCCAGGCATCCTGCTGGCTCCCCAGGCCCACTCCAGAGATCCTTCCCAGGCAGGGGCTAATGGTTCAGCTTATAGTCTACTGAGCACCCACCTCCACCATGTCCTTCTGCTGAGTGGCATTTCGCAGGGTCATGTACATGATGAAGGCCAGCATCACAGTGATAAGTGTGGCACATGGGAATGCAAAGACAGCCGGCTGGATGCCTGGGAGTGAGACAGCACAAGTTATGGGGCTGGGTAGCTGCTGCTGAAATGGTAGTTCTCTCATAACGCGGAGAGGAGCTGACCTCCAATAGTGATCTTACGTACACATATCCCAACTACACAACCTCAACGAGCAAATCTAAGACATGATAAAAAAACATATTGAGATGCATGGAGATTTTAAAATATGCCCACAAGTTATTCAGGTCACTTCTGAGAGGGTAACATAGATTCCCCATCCTTGAGTGTTGGGCTGGACTCAGGGACCGGCTCCTAGTGTATAGCCAAGGACAGAATGCAGCACATGACTCCCAAGTCTGAGCCATAAGAGACATCACCACTTCCTCCTTGATCTCCTGGGTGACTTGCTTGGGGGAAGGGGCACCATGTTGTGGGAACCTCTAAGCAGCATTGTGACCTCTGCTGCAAACTGTCCCATCTGGAAGTACTGGGTTTACCTACCAAGTCTATTGCTGGGAAGCAGATGGCAGAGTAGAAAGAACCCAGTGTCTGCAGAGGTAGTCTTGGGTTTGATTCCTGGCTCTACCCAGGATACCTGACACTAATGCTCATTGCTGAGGCTGCCACAGTGAGGATGTAGCAATGTAAGAAGCAAGGATGTGCCTAGCACACAGTAGGTCATCAGGAAGTGCGGGTTCCCTCTCACTCTTCCCCCACCCTGCCATGAGGCTCTGTTTTCCAGGAAAATATGGCGTGATTTCCTATACCACCATCTTCTCCACAGAACTTAGGGGAGCACCCAGAGGTGACTGCAGGCAGCAGGGCCCAAGGCACCCAGTGAGGCCCACAGGTCAGCCAGGGCCTGGAGTTGAGCACTACATCTTCTCAGGGATTCAGGGGGTCCTGGGGAGGTTGGAGCAGGCAGTGACAGTGTTGAACAGACCTACAAGGCCAGCCTTGGGGACAGGCATAGCTGGCAGAGTTTGGAACGAGCTCAGAAGTCCCGAGACAGACTCCTACCCCCACAGAAGAGTACTGGAGCAAGAGTCTGGATACCTGTGTTCAGATTCACACTGAGCTCCAGATCTGGTTTCCCTTTTGTAGTATTGACAATGGAACCAGGTGGGCATCTGAAAACCGCCCCTCAGGGTCCTAGAATCCTACTGTCCCCTCTGTGTAAGGATGTACTTTCCTGAGGTCCCATAGTTCTCAACCACACTTGGCACTTTCTGGGTCACTCATACTCCCTGGAAGATACCACAGCCCTGAGTGCTGGGCAAAGTCGCTGTGGGGGATGCTGATTTTAGTGGTGGCAATAGCACCAGGGCAGGGGGTGGGGGAGAAGGAGGGAACATTGGGATGGTGGGGGTCCACTTAGTGCAGGAGCGTTCATGTCAGGGACACCTGTGGTTGGTAACCTGTGGGAGGGGTGTTGACAATGGTGGTGATGAGAGTTGACATTGAGGGGTCCTGGATGGCCCAGTAGAAATGGTCTTGGTCCAGTGGTCAGTGGTGAAACACCATGCAGACTGGTGTTCACCGAAGTGGGTGGGGCAGAGATGCCTGAGGCAATCTGGTGGGAATACTGATGGGGTTGTTCCTATGATGATGATGACGGTACTGGAAGAATTGTTAGGCGTGTGTGTAATGGTGGCAGTTGGCTTGGTTTGTTTAGTGGTGCAGGTGTTGACGGTGGTACTGGTAGATGGATGGGTGCTGGTACTGAGATTGGTAGAGTTGGTTGCTGAGGGTAGAGTGGTAGTGCTGGTATTGGCCATGTTGGTCAACAAGGGTGTGGTTGGTTGTTGATGACCTTGGCAAGGTCAGCCTGTAGCTGCAGCAGGAGACGAGGGGTCACTTACTGGAGGGCCACACCTGGATCCTGTGATACTGATGTGTCTTGCTGATGACATTCTCAGCCCGGATGCTGAAGCAGTAGTCCCCAGGATCGCGGAAGGTGTGGGTCAGGTTGTAAGCTGTGCTGGCCACAGACACGGGGTGGCACTCTCCTTCCTCCAGGGGCAGGCACTCGGGCTTGAGCCGCCAGCACATGGTCAGAGGTGGGCTGCAAGGGAAGGGGACAGGTTTTGAGATAAGGATCAGCAAAGAAGGAGCACAGACCAAGTCCAAGAAAAGCCAGGTGGGCATGAACTTCAATGTCCTTTCCAGGACAGGACGCCAAGCCATCCTGGTCCCAACATCCCATATTCCACACCAGGGGGGCACGATAATGCAGAAGCCATGGACCCCCAGGGGGATTCAGGCTAATGGAGCTGAGACCTGCACCGAATGCTAAGTGAGGCAGAACCGGGCATGCTCCGGAAGCACAGTGGCACGGGAAGCTTGTTTCCAAAGCACAGGGGGAGCACCACGTTCTGAACTAGGAGGTCAGGGGAGACTTCCTGGAGGAGGTGGTGTTTAAGCAGGATCTAAGGCATAGCAGGCCTTTGAATAGGATGTGACCAGTCTGCTTTATCTGCATAGCACCGTCTCTGACACTAGAGAACGCAAGCCTATTGGAGAAATGTCAAAAGAACATTCCCGGCTCACACACGGAGGCCCTGAGGAAAGCACACTCACAGCCCCTCAAAGGTCAGGGCTGCCCAGTGACTGGGGAGGCTGAGGCAGGAGGATCGCATATTTAAGGCCAGCCTCAGAAACTGAGCAAGGCCCTGTCTCAATTTTTTTTTAAATGGGGGAGTGGCTAAAGATGTAGCTGAGTGGTAAAAGCACCCTTGGCTTTGATCCCCAGTACTAAAAAAAAAAAAAAAAAAGGCTGCCAAATGCCAACCTCAATGGCTTCCTACTCTCTGTACTTTGCTCACTCTGCCTGGCCTGGCATACCTCTGATATGTCCCCGTGTGGGCACAAGAGTGCTCGGAGGGCTGAGTCCTGATCACTGACCTCTGCCATTCTCTCTCACTCAGTGGCCCTAGGGCAGCTTTGTGGAGAACACACACTCAACATCTCCACATCTCCTCACTTTTACAGCCTCAGCCTCGTTCTGCTCTGGCCAAGAGCCCTGCTGGGTCCCCTGAGGGGGCTTGCTCGTGACACATTGCTGGGATGATCTACTTCCGTTTCCGGTCCCCCCTTGTCCGCTGCTGCAGACAAACAGCGGGAAGTAACAGCTCTCTTATGCACTCTCCCAACAGCTTCCAGAACAGAGCCTGGTGCAAAGCAGACTCCGCCCACGTCTGCTGGCTGGTGCAAGATCCCTGAGGCCAGAGGGTGCAGCAGGCTTTCTGGGAGTCTGTTGCTCATTCCTAGAACTCCAAGAAAGGAGCTGTGCCCACAGCTGTCCCCAGAGCACAGCTAAGGGGCAGAGTGGAACCATCCTTCCATAAGCCCTCAGACTTGGGGCCTTCAGGGGATGGAGCCTCTGTCAAAGTGCAAAAGGGTCACAGGGCACTGGCAGTGCACTCTAGGGTTCACTCACCTCCCCAGGAAGTTCAAGGTCACTGTCATCTTTTGGAAGGTCTGAATTATGGTGGGCCCCAAAACCTGGATGCCTCGAAGGGTTTCTGTAAGGAAAGAGGACCCCGTGAGACTCAAAAGCTGAGCACTACTGTCAAGGAGCTCCCAGACCCACCCTCTCCTCTCCTCTGTGTCCCAAGGGAGGGTCACAGGTCTGTCCAGGACACCTCCCCTGTCAGCAATAGGTGCTGAGGCCAGCTTGGAGACAGGAATTCAGAGAAGCAGGCGCAGGCCAGCTCTCCTGCTCACTGCCACCGAACTGTCACTTGTGCTGTGGGAAAAGCACCATCCAAAACCAAGAAATCGACTGGAAGTCGATGTGATCAGGCAACAGGGAGCAGAGGGGATCTTCCAGCTCTCAGCAGACGTCTGATCACAATCAGGCTCCGGGAGCAGGAAGACCTGGGCTCAAATGCCAGCCCTGCCACTGAGCAGCCTCAGAACCCCAAATGCAGCCTTGGGTGCCCTCGCCTAAGCGGGGGATACCAGTGGAGACTGCTCAGGGGGTGTAGGGCATGAGGAGGCGCGATGTGCATCCAAGCTCAGGCCAGCGACAGCGAGGGTCACTGTGATCAGGAAGGCAGCGGAGTCCAGGGCTCCTCGGGGACCTACCCTGCAGCTTCAGTGAGGCAGAGAAGTCACCGGTCTTCTGCACAATGCCGTTGGTGGCGTCTGGCTTTGCCTGCTCCCACTCGGCCACCACCTTGAGCTTCACAGTGAAGGTTCCAATAATCGAATAGTTATAATAGACCACGGAGTCTTCGGTCACCATCTGGGTCCTGGAAGGACAGGGAGGAGAGAAGAAGAAGATGGAGGGTCTTTTCCCCTTCCTATAACTCAGAGGAGATTCGTGGGCTTGTCAGAGTGGGGGCAGCCGATGGTGACATGTAACTACTGATGAGGACACCGGTCATCCCAGCAGCAGCCCCTTACTCCTCCACCCCCAGCCAGCCAGGGCATGAGGTCCGCTGGCCCATTTCACAGATATAGAAACTGAGGCCAGGGAGGACAGGAGAGGTCCCACCTCGCTTCCATTCCTCTGTGTAGGGCTCTTATGTGAATGAAAGGCCGTGTGTCCTCCAAGAAGTAAACGGGGGACAGACACTTGGCCTCATGCTGCACGGGGACAGCTGTTGGGACCTCAACACTTCCACCCGACAACCACATGAAACCTTCACCAATGAAACCCCAACTAGAAGCCCGACCCCCGATGTCCAACTGCAGATCCCTTTTCCTGCCAAGGGCCAGGAAATCCACAGTCCAAGTTTCACCACTCGGTACCATGTCCGTGTTGATTCTAGCAACTCCTGTTCCAGTTTACTGAGATCACACAGAACGTCCAATCCTGCTCCTTCTAACACTTCTTTGATGTCTAAAGAGATGATCCCATAATCTCTCCCCTTTGACATATTAAAATGATGAACTAAAATAATACAGTTCCTTTTTTAGTACTGTTGACTTTGATGCTTCTCAAACTAGGTTGTACAAAAGATAACATAACCTTGGGCCATAGTTACTTTTTTTTTTTTTGTATCGGGGATTGAACTCAGGGGCAATTGACCACTGAGCCACATCCCCAGCCCTAGTTTGTATTTTATTTAGACACAGGGTCTCCCTGAGTTGCTTAGAGCCTTGCCGTTACTGAGGCTGGCTTTCAACTTGCGATCTGCCTGCCTCAGCCTCCCAAGCCGCTGGGATTACAGGCATGCGCCACCGGGCCTGGCATGGATTTTTTTAATAAATTTATTTATTTATTTATTTTAGTTATAGATGGATACAATACCTTCATTTTATTTATTCATTTTTATGTGGTGCTGAGGATCGAACCCAGTGCCTCACACACACTAGGCAAGCACTCTACCACTGAGCTACAACTGCAGCCCCCATAGTTATGTTTTTTTTTTTAACATTTATTTTTTTAGGTGTAGATGGACATAATACAATGCCTTTATTTTCATGTGGTGTTGAGGATTGAACCCAGGTCCCACCCGTGCTAGGCGAGCGCTCTACCGCTGAGCCACAATCCCAGCCCCCATAGTTATATTTTGATTAAAGGAAATACAGATAGAGCCAGGCACAGTGGGGCATGCCTGTAACCCTAGCAGTATGGGAGGCTGAAGCAGTAGGATTGCAAGTTCAAGACCAGCCTCAGAAACAGCAAGACCCAGGGCCAGGGCTGTGGCTCAGTGGTAGAGCGCTTGCCTAGCATGCGTGAGGCACTGGGTTTGATTCTTAGCACCCCAAAAAAATAAACAAATAAAATAAAGGTATTCTGTACATCTACAACTATAAAAAATTTTTTTAAAAAGAAAGAAACTTAGTAAGATCCTAAGCAACTTAGCAAGATCCTGTCTCAAAAAATAAAAAGGTCTGGGGATGTGGCTCAGTGGTTAAGCGCCCCTGGGTTCAATCACCAGTACCAAAAGGAAAAAGAAATACAGATACATTATGGGGTAGAATATACACTGGGCAACTGTTTTCACATGAAATCTACAGCTTGGAAGGAGAGGTGACTCTTGGGCTGGACCTCTGTAAGGGTCTGAAGACTGCTGTCTCTTTCCTCTGAAGATAAAAGGATTTGGTGACAATTTCAGACATGCATGACTCTTGTTGACTCTGGTGTATTATTAATTTAATGAAGTGATGTAAGATCAAAAAAAAATGGCATGTAGTTTCTTAGTTTGAGCTGTGTTAGTTTTGTAGACTAAATCAAGAGAGTCTCTATCTTGGTTTCTGCTCTGGAGGAATTTATATCATAACAGGATATTTAATGGATCTTTGAAAGCCTAAAATACCTTGCTAATAAAGTCACCTGACTTGTTGGTTCTTAGAGATAACTCTTCAAGTCATTCTAGTAATTTACATTTTCCTAGGATATCATTCCATTCACTATCATTTAAAAATAGATTAGCATGGAGTTTTGAATTAAACAAAATAATACCTTACACTTTAAAAAAATAGTATTACTATACCCATAGTGATCGCTACTTTCAAATCCTTGATAGGATTTTAAATTCGTGTGTAAATGCACACTTTCTCCTTTCAATAAATTAATAATAGCTGGAGATCTCCACACTTTATTTTCTCTGCCCCATCTTTTGCAAAAAAAAAAAAAAATTTTTTTGAATTTATCAATTCTGGTTTTCTACTTGTAATTTATCTTTTTTATTTTGATAAATGTCAATTCTTTCACTTTTTGTATATTTTTTCCCTTCTAAGTCCATGAGTTGAATTTTTTTAATCTTCATTTTTCCTTAAAAATAATCATGAAAACACTTAAGACTATGCATTTGCCTCTGTTTACAGCCTTGAAACAGATATTCTCTTAGGTTTGTATGCACAATGTTCCCCTCCTCACTATTTTCTAATATTATCTCATCACAGTTTCTTTCGACCTAAAAGGTTTTTGTTGTTGTTGTTGTTGTTGTTGTTGATAGTGATGATGCTAAGATCAAAACAGAGCCCTCCCTGAACATGCTAAGCACATGATCTACTACTGAGCTAAACTTCCAATCCCCAAGAATCATGTTTTAAAATGTCGAATTGGTGGGGTATCTTTGTTTGCCTGAGGGTCCTTCTGGATAGTCTAACGATACTGAGTGGTGAAACTTGGACTGTGGATTTCCTGGCCCTTGGCAGGAAAAGGGATCTGCAGTTGGACATTGGGGGTCGGGCTTCTAGTTGGAGTTTCATTGGTGAAGGCTTCATGTGGTTGGCAGATAGAAGTGCTCAGGTCCCGCCAGCTGTCCCTGCGCAGCATGAGGCCAAGTGTCTGTCCCCCATTTCCTTCTTGGAGTACACACGGCCTTTCATTCACATCAGAGCCCTACCCAGAGGAATGGAGGTGAGTTGGGACTTCTCCTGCCCTCCCTGGCCTCAGTTTCTGTATCTGTGAAATGGGCCAGCTGACCTCAAGCCCTGGCTGAGGCACATTTAGGGTGACCTCAAGCCCTTGAGGCACAATGAGGGCTGTAGACACATTTAGGTTGGAGGCTTTGAGTCACATGGTATCACTTGACATGGAGCTTGAGGTCAATCACATGGGTAGTCAGTCATTCCTATGCAACAGAGCCCTGTTATGGAATAAACTGTGTCCCCTCTAAATTCATATGCTACAGCTCTAGCCCCCAGTATGACCATATCTAGAGATAGAGCCTTTAAAGAGGTAATTATGGTTAAATGGAATCACAGGGTGAGACCATAATCCCATATTAAACCATACCTATGAGTCTAATAGCTCATGATGAAATCTAATATTAAACCATTATTCTGAGACCAATAGGTCATGTGAAACTTTCTGGGCAATTATCCAACCTTAGCATGGTCTTGGGAACCCTCCATCATCAAACCTGCAATTGGTGTCAGAGGTTGTATTAGTCAGTGTTCTGTTACTGTATCAAATAATATCAGAGATGATCAGCTTATAAAGAGAAAAGATTCCTCTTGGCTCACAAGCATGACTAGTTGGCCCCACTGCTTTGGGCCCGTGGCAGCCCAGTACATCATGGAGGGAGCACACAGCAGAAAAGGCCCATTTGACTCATGATGGGGTGAAAAGAGAAGAAGGGGCAGGATCCCATGGTCTCCTTCAAGGACATGCCCCTGATTACCTAAGACCTCCCACTAGGCTCCACCTTTTAAAGGTTCCACCACCTCCCAACAGCACATGCTGGGGACCTTTGAGGGACATATCAGACTCAAACTCTAGCAAAAGAGACGATGTTCCTGCAGAGGGCGGTGCTCCCTCCAGCTGAGCAAGTCAGTCTCAGAAGTGAGGGCAGCCTTGCGGATGATGATTCCTTCTAATTTTAGAGTTCACTAACCTCCAAGCTGGTCTACAACTTTTTGTGCATTACGTTTGTGAGCAAAAAAAAAAAAAAAAATTTGTGAACTTCTGGTCTGTACTGTGATTGGAACACGAAGCTTATACATTTTCTTTTAGGGGATGTTTGGCATTTTAGGCTCTAGAATGTGATTTTATTTTACATATTTGTAAATACTCATACATTATTTTGTTTTTAGGTCCAAAGTTCTGCATAGAAACAAACAATATTTTTTTTTCATTCAAACAGTGTTATGAAAATCCTCTGTTGCTACCTCAGTTGTCTCTGAAATATCAAAGTCAGAGTGTGGAATATTAAAATCTATGGTGTGTGTGTGTGTGTGTGTGTGTTTTCCTTTATTCTCCTCTTTCTGGGTAATTTCCCCAACAGGACCTTCTTTCTTATATATTTTGATGCTGCAATACTCCCAGAATAAATTTTCAGGGAAGACACTACAGACCTGAGCCTTTGCAAAATATATAAAGAAGGCCCTATTTAGTCTTGGAGCCCATCAGAATCAAATGAAGAAAAATCCTACCTACCTTGACCTTCCTTAAGGGCTGTGCTGGGCACAGATGGCCCCCCTCTATTGGGCTGCAACATGTCAAAGGCAGGACCAGCAACCAGTTCATGAATATCCCTGGGACCCCAGGCCCGACACAGAGCAGGTGCTCAAGAAAGGTTTGGTGGATGAGTAAGGAGCATTCTGCACAGGAGGGATAGCAGGGCAGGCACTAAGAGACCCCGGCTACCACCCATGCCTTTGGGACATTAAAGAGGCTACATCAAGACTTACCCATCTCCGAAGTCCCAGCTGTAGAGAAAGGAGGCTGTCTTGAAGAAGTTGCTTGGGTCATGAAGGAGGAAGGAGACTTTAAGAACTGTCTTGGTGAGGTAGGAGCTGGGCCAGGGCAGGGAGGTGTTCTGGGCAACCACGATGTTCCCCACGAGGAACTCTGGGAGAAACAGAGGAAAGGTGAGTCCATAGAGGGACTGGGAAAGAGGAGACTGGGAGCTGCTCATGGTTAGCAAGCAAGGCAGCCTCTCCCTACCTGGACCTTCTGGCTTTCAGAGCTGGGCGGGAAGAGGGGACCTCACAGGTCCCTGAACACACAGGCATCCACGTCATCCCCCTGATGTATGGATACTCACAATATATGCTACATACATAGTTTGCACTCCTGTTTCCCTTTCACCAGGACCCTGAACTTCCTGGCACAAAAGATGCCCGGGAAGTTCAGGCTTTGAAAGAAACTTTGGGGAAATATAGTCAGCTGTCTGTATCCAGGGGTTCTGCATCCACAGGTTTAACCAACTCTGGTAGAAAAATACTGGGGGGAAAAATGCATCATTACTGATGGATGGCATTTTTCTTTCCTTTGCATTATTCTTTAAACAATACAGACGCACACTTCATAGCATTTACATTGTTCTGGGTATTATAAGTCATCTAGAGACGACTTAAAGTATACAGGAGAATGTGTGTGGTTTGTGTGCAGATACCAACTATATTATATAAGGGGCTTGAGCACCTACAGATTTTGGTATCCATGGGCGTTCTGGAACAAATTCCCCCAAAGATACTGGAGGGAAAATGCATTTCAAAATGTTAGATGAAATTAGAAAAATGCATAATTCTACAGATTGCATCTCCATACCTAAGGTGCTGGGCCTGTAACCCCAGCAGTTTGGGAGGCTGAGGCAGGAGAATAAAGTGTTCAAAGCCAGAGTCAGCAACAACAAGGAGCTAAGCAACTCAGTAGGACCTTGTCTCTAAATAAAATACAAAATAGGGCTGAGGATGTGGCTTAGTGGTCCTGATTTCAATCCTCGGTACCCCCCCCAAAAAATAAATAAATAAATAAATACAAAATAGGGCTGGGGATGTGACTCAGAGGTCGAGTGCCCCTGACTTCAATCCCTGGTACCTCCCAAAATAATAATAATAATAAAAATAAAAAGAATATGAATAAGAAAAAATACCACTTATTGGATTGGTTCTACAATTCTGTGCTTTGTTTTTTTCTATGTAATTTTACGAGAATGCAGATTTACCCATGACACTGCAAACTTACTGTAAGGGTCATTATTTCAATACATTTAACCAGTCCCCTAACGGTTGCCCACTTAACTCCTTTATATCTTCTTATAAACACTACTGCAATGAACATCTGAGTACATAAAACATTGCCAAATGGAGGCTTATTTCTTGAATATAAATTTATTATTAGATTATAAGCTGCAAAAGAGCAAAAGGCCCAGAATCTCTTGGACAGAGAGAAAAGAAAGAGAGAGAGAGAGAGAGAGAGAGAGAGAGAGAGAGAGAGGTGTAGTGAGAAGAATCAATAACAAATCACTGAATGCAAGACAAGAAGAGCTTATAACCATTTATATATATATATATATATATATTGATGAGCTGTTCTCCACAGGATTGTTTTAATAATTCTCCAGGAGTAATATGTGCTGTGAGTGTCTATTTCAGCATAGCTCTGCCTGCAGAGGGTATTAGTATTTCCTGACCCCTTTTAACTCAACAGACAATAGAGAAGGAATCCACGGGTATAATTGGTATACTACTGAGGTTGCATGTATTTCTCTTCACCAAACACCTGAAGGCAAATTCATATTCCAGGAAAGATCCTCACCTGTGATGGGCAGGACAACAAAGTTCCTGGCCACTGGATGGCACATCCAGCAGTCAGCAGCAGTGACCCAGACAGAGACGGGGAACTCCCCAGGCACATTGCCCACCACGCGGATGGTCGAGCTGAGATCGCTCTCCATCTTGCCAGTGAGCACAAGTGGGGTGTGGATCCAGTGGAAGCGGTAGAGATGGGCATCAGTGGGCAGTGCCAGGCTGCCATTGTCCTTGGCCACCAGGCTGGCTGAGATGGTCACCTCTGCTCCTGTACTGGCAGGCCCATCGGTGGTCAGATTGAGTTCATACATGCCTAGGAGCCAAGAAACAGATTATGGAGGTAGGCAAAGGAGCCCCTCAGCTACCTTTGGGAGGGCATCCATGCTCGCAAAGTGGAACCCCGCTATTTGCAGGGGACATATTCCAGATCTGCCAGTGGATGTCAGAAACTGAAGACAGAACCAAACCCCACAAATGCTTTCTCCCCCCACCACCATTCATACATACCTATGATAAACCAATGCATAAATTACACACAAGAGATTAGCAATAGAAATTAACAATAGAGTAGAATTAACCAGGGACAGTGGTGCACACCTGTAATCCCAGCCACTTGGGGGCCGAGTCAGGAGGATCACAAATTTGAGGCCAGCCTGGTCAACCTCACAAGACCCTGTCTCATGGCCAGGCATGGTGGCACATACCTGTAAACCCAGAGGCTCAGCAATTGTGCAAGGCCCTAAGCAACTCAGTGAGATCCTGCCTCTACATAAAATATAAAAAAGGGCTGGGGATGTGCCTCAGTAGTTAAACGCCTCTGGATTCAATCCCCAGTACCAAAAAACAAAACAAAACCCTGGGTTCAATACCCAGTACCACATACACGCACAGAACTTTTTATATATATTTTAGTTGTAGATGGACACGATACCTTTATTTAATTTATTTATTTTTATGTGGTGCTGGGGATCGAACCCAGGGCTTCACACATGCAAGGCGAGCGCTCTACCACTGAGCCACCACCCCATTCCACACACACAAAATTTTAACAACATACTAAAAGTTATATGAATGTGGCCTCTCTGCTCTCAAAATATACTGTCCTTACCTTTCTTGTGATGATGTGAGATGACGCGATGCCTATTTGAATGTCATCATGACATAGGATCAGGCTACTGTTGATCTGATGATCATCTCATCGGAAGGAGGGTTATTGAAAAACGACCATGCAGGAGAACGTCAGAGAACTGAAACCTTGGAAAGCGGAACCAGGGATAAGGGGGACTACTGCATTTTATTTTACAGGTGGGAAACCTGAGGCTTAGGCGGCTCAAATGACTTGCCTGATCCAGCACATTCGTTGTCAAACTGGAATTCAAAGCCAGGTCCAACTGACTCCAAATCCCAGGCTTTTTACAGCATCTCCAAGTTCATTTTCCTTTCGTGCCAATCAAGGGCTTACAAAGCATGTGGATGGCTCAGCCCAACCAGGGCAGACTTATTATACCTACAAAGTGACTGCCACTGCTTGTCACAGGAGGGGCCAGCACAGCTGCCCCTGTAGAATAACTGCTGCCAAGAAATGCCTGCATTTTGCCAGCCGCAGTGGTGCACACCTGAAATTCCAGTGGCTGAGGAGTCTGAGGCAGGAGGATCCCAACTTCAAAGCCAGCCTCAGCAAAAGCAAATGCTAAGCAACTCAGTGAGACCCTGTCTTTAAATAAAACACAAAACAGGGCTGGGGGCGTGGCTCAGTGGTCCAGTGCCTCTGAGTTCAATTCCTGATACCCTCCCCCCACCCCCCAAAAATGCCTACATTTCCATTCTTTGGACACACTTTAACGTTGAACAAAATTCAAATTTGGAAAACAAAGTTGAGTGAAATTCATGGGCATTGTCCCGAGTCATTTTTCTTCATGTATTTTAGACAGTTGCAGAATATTTTATATAAACAGGTAAGATATTCAAAGTAAGCTTTGCCTCCATCATAAAAATAATGCATAGGCATCAAGAATAATAGACATGTCCCATTATTTATCCTGCCTCCCAAAGACAATAGCTGTTGTCACACTGTTGTCCTCGCGTATCTTTCTCACGCATGGAAGTTTTTCCGGTCATAATCACTCTGCATGCAATTTTGAATTCTTTTATTTTCACAGGACAGTATATCCAAAGCATGTCCGTGGTGGCAGTAATCTCAATTTCAATATTTGCATGATTATTCCTCCAGCAGGTTTTATTTTACTTCACACCACCTCACTCTTACCAATAGTGCTATTGGACATTTGGATGGAGTTTAAATTATTCAAATTTGATTGCTTAAATTTAGTTAAAACTAAGAGTTCAGTTTTTTAGTCACACCAGCCACATTCCAAGCGCTTACCCGTCATCTGTGGTTACTGGCCACTCTCAGCTCAGGTACAGGTATCCTTGGCCAAACTTCTCCTGGCCAGCCCTGGCCTCATCCCTGTAGCTTCTCTCCCCTCACTCTCCTGGGGGAGGAGGAGCCAGCTATCCCTAGAATGGATCCCAGGTCTTTGCCATTCAAGCTTCTCCCATCTGGCACATTCCTGGCCTCTCCATCCCTACTCCATCCCATTGCTTAAGGCTGGCATGCAGCCCTGTCTGGATTCCTGCTCCACCCTGGTCCCTGGTCCCTAGTGTCCAGGACCACCCCAGTGACAGTTTCCTGCACAATCTGACCACATGCTCATAGGCTAGCCTCAGCATGGCTCCAGATTCACATCTTGGAACATCTGTACTGTGGCACTTTAATTTTTGCAAACACCCCTCCCCCCACACACACACACAGATGGACACGACATCTTCCAGGAAGCCTTTGTGTACCCTTGGGCCCCAGCACTCTCTGGGCAGCCTGAGCTTATCGCTGTCACACACCATAATGAATGAAGGTTCCTTCTTCTCCCCCAGTGTACTTTGAACTCCTTGAGAGCAGGGGTCATCCCCAACTCCTCCGTGCTCAGCAAAGTACTGACTGAGTAGGTACGACACAGGGACCAGCCCACCTGGCACTGCCCCCAAGGACTGTTCATCCAGGTGCTACCAATTGAGCCCCTTCTTTGTATGCTACCTCCGAAGGTGCTGGGAGGACCCAGAAATGCAGGACATGTGCCTGGCCTGGGGGAAATCACCCCCGTTGGTCTCTCAGCAAAACTGGGAGGTGAGTTTGTTTTCAACTGTGCCCCAGTCACTCCCATAGCAACTTTACCTGCCTCCACTGGGGACTTTGGCTCCAACCTCTCCTCTCACCCAAGTCCCACATTCCCTTTTCTGAGTCTCTTTCCTTCAGGGCCATTTCTTGAATGACAAAGGCACTGGAGTCAAGATGCCAAGGTCATGTCCAAGGAAATTCTGGCATTGAAAAGGAGACCAGTATTGTCTTAACCCCAAAGAGAGAATTCCAAGCATGGTGGTGGAAACTTACCCAAGAAAATACAGTGTGAATATTACACTGAGGATCAGAGGTCTTCGAGAGAGTTACGCTACTGCCCAGGACCACCCAGCAAATCCGCACCCCGGGGCTGGGCTCCAGTCTCCCTCTCTCTAGCTGGAGGCAGCCAGGCCCAGTGGTGCAGAGGGAGCTCAGATGGGAGGCCACCTCCTTCCTTCTCCCTCTGGCTCCTGCCACCCCCCATCTTTTGCCTGAGAAGCACAGACTAGGGAGAGACTGACAGGTGGCAGGGACATTCTGCTTCATGCTAATGGCCATCCTGCGTCTGCAGTGAGATGGGTGCCTGTCAGCACACTACGCAGATCCATTGCCACCGCAACGGAATCAGGAGGGCAGCCGGCTGGGACTGGGAGGGGGGGGGCAGGGAGGGGCTGTAGCCACTGCAGACATGGATGCAAACACTGGCTTAACTCACAGCAGCCCCCACCATCTCTGCCAGGGCTTTTGGAGGTGTCTGTTGAAGGCTGAGCCAAGCACAGTTGAAGGAAACCAAGCCCAGGGGCTGCTGCTTGACCTATCCAAATCCATCTTTTCTGGTTTGAGTACAGAACTGCCAGGAGAGGGCTTGGGATTGACACTAGTTCCCAGGTGATCCATGGCTAAAGTGACCAAAGCAAAAATGAAAGGGGCAACTGCCCCCAAAGCTGGGCCCTGGAAGAAATCCTCACCCACCAGCTATCCAGGGCCTCCACTTGGGGGGTGTACATTTTCCCACAATACAGCATGTGGGGCCCCAGAACATTCCAGAAAATGGCTATATCTGCCCTTTCACAGATCACACGTAGACAAGCCAAAATACCTCCCTAAGACCAATAACCTGTCATGATTACCAGTCCAATACATGGACTTCTGATGCACAAATCCTAGTTTGGATGCATCCATCAAGCTGATCTCTAATGGGTGGAGGAGAAAGTACGTTCCCCAGCTCCAGCCTCAGCTACTGTTAATTTTGATTCTATCAAGGATGCAATTGGCCAGCCTAGGAACCATATGTATTTCCAAATAATTTATTTTATTTTTGTATCAAAATTCATTTTATTTTTTTAAAAAAAATGTGTCCAATTTCTAGACACATGTAGCCCGAGTGGATAAGAGACTCGATTTCTGTATGAATTTCCAAGGGGAAGCAAGTGATCCTGTCCAAGCACAGTTTCCCCAAATTCTCCTAATTCATGCCTAAGACGCAGGTTCTTCTTACCTTTTGGCTTTTCTTCTACAAATGTGCATTAGATTCCTTCCTCTCCCTACCACTCTTTTATGGGTAAGGGCTACTGAAAAATCTTGGTATTCCATTTGTGGCGCCCTACCCCCATAGCTGCCCACGTTCCACCTGTCTCTCAGTTCTCCAATCTGGGTCCTTTTATTGATTTCACAATATGTTGGAAGGTTGGTGCTGGCCTCTGGATGGTGGGCCCCGAAGGAACCTGTCAGCTGGGGGTCCATTTTAGAAATCACTCCCAGTTAGGAAATGGCAGACTGGCCTCCTGGGCTCTAAAATATCATCCCTTTACCCACAAAGCAAGGTGAAAACCTCCCTAGATCAAAGTGGCATCTTAAGGGAAAGACGCAGCCCTGTGGGCAATCTGTCGGTGCTCCCTGGGGTGCTGTGGCGCAAGGACCGCCCGGGCCCGCCCGGGCCCACCCCGGCCCACCGGGGCCCACTCCGGCCTCCCGGCGTCGTCCTCCGCTCCCCCTCGCTCAGTGACGCCCGGGGATGGATGGAAGCCCCGGCCACAGCGAGCGCTTCTCAGGGCAGGCCGACCTGAGGGTGAAAGCAAGAATTGAGGGGCACGGGGAGTCCCGTCAAGTGCCCGGGAGACTTCTGGGGAGAGGGGACAAGGGAGAGAGGGGAGAGAGTCCGGCGCCCTACCGGCCTAGACTCCCAGACAGCAGCGGTGGCCTCGAGGGAGGAGGGAGGAGCGCGCAGGGCGCACGGCACCACCTCCGCAGCCCAGGCTCGGGCAGCCGGCCCGCTAGGGACCGCCCCGAGCCCCGGGCGACCTGCGGCTGCGGGGACAGGGACGTCCGGGCCAGCTCCTTACCTGCCGCCACCCTCGCTGGGGCTAAAGGCAGGAGGCAAGCGAGCCAGAGGATGCGACCGACGTGAGACCAGACCACGGGGGCCATGGCGAGGCCTGGCGCTGCAGGAGCGCGGAGGGGACGAGGAGGGAGCCGGGCTCGAGCTCGGTAGCCGCTCCTCTGGGCGCGCGTCACGGGCTGTGCTGAGAGGTGCGGGCGCCGCGCTCGCTCGTCCTCGCCTCGGGACGCTGTGTCGCTGCGCGCCACCGCCCATCCGCCGCGCGACCCCGGCCCCCGTCTGCCTGTCCTCGGCGCCGCGCCCCCTCCCCGCGTCCTTCCCCACGGCGGCGCCCCGGCCTCCCTGCGTCCTCGCCCCTCCCCAGTCGGCTCGCGGCAACCCTCCCTCCCTGTCCTCTCCCCGCATCCTCTCCTCCCGAGTCCGCGCCCCCGCACTCTGACTCAGCGTCCCCAGAGGCGCGCACCGCGCAGCAAAGCCGCGCGCGGGCCCCGCGGGCCTCCCCAAGAGCCTACCTACCGCACACTCGCCTTTGGAGAGATCGTTCTTCATTCAGAAAACGTCGCCTGCTGCTTGTCAGCGCTGGGCACAGGGCCTGGAACCGCCTGGAACTCCTCTTGAGAGAGGGGCCTGAGCGCACAGACCCTGCATCTGGTCTAGTACCCCCTCTTTGCTCCTATTGTAAAGCGGGGCTCATGCCTACCTGGATCTCCCATCACTTCGTTGTCATTGAAAGCCTTGCGAGGGTCCGACATGCACCATAAAAGGTGATCACGACCTATGCTCTTGAAGCCTAAGTAGGTGCTTCCCTCTACCATCACAGGGCAGAACAAATCTCCTGGGAGCCCCCTGGGGCTTGACAGGCCCGTGGTCTCAGCTGTGCCTCTACCTTGCTGTAGATCCCTACACTTGAGAAGAGATCCCTACACACAGTGAAGTGAGTGGATAGCCTCCCAGGCCCAGCAGGCACCGATGGATAATCATTGCATGATCCTCTGCCTTGGCATCAAGGCATACAAAGGGCCATCTCTGGAACAGCTGTGGGCTCCCCTGAGGATGGACCCCCATCTCAGAGGGATGGAGGGGGTACAAACTTGAGGAAGCCCCATTAGAAAATGTCAAAATTGTTAGATGTCACTCCTCTGTACCATTAATGGCCACACTGGTTGCAAACATCAAGCCTAGGAATCAGGAGACTTTGGGTTCTCCCTGGGGTTGGATGATCTTGGAAAAGTCACTTTCCTCTCTGTACCTCAGTCTCTTTTTTCTTTAAATTAGGGATAGTCATAGTGTTGACCCCCATGAGAGTGTTGTAAGGCAAAACACAGAACAGTGCTTAGGAACACAGTAAGCATCCAATTAGTATTGGCTGTCATCCTCAGAATTGCTTAAGGGCTTGGGAGAGTTTCATTTATTCATCAGGAATTTGAAGGGATTGAGAAGGAAATAAAGGTAAGGCTACAGTTTCAGATATTTAAAACTAACATGATACAAAGGTCTGGTTGTGACTTTTAAAGTATACTAAACAGAATAAGATTTATTGTTTTATATATATGTAACTTTAATAATTCTACAGTGGCCACCTTCAAGGCCACCCTGAAGCTGAAATTGAAGCAACCCTTTGTTTAACTCCCTGTTTGCCAGTATTTTCCACAGGCATCTCTCTGGGCTCTCTCAGGACCTGTTTGTTCCACCTCATACAAGCTGCACAGTTAGCTTCTTCTCCAGGCCTGCAGGGGGAGTCTGTAGAGAAAGGACAGGAAGTCCTCTCAGAGAGCCAGTCTTTCAACTTTTAAGTGTAGTTGTCCAGAAATATAGTCACACGTCATTTTAAATTTTGTAGTAGCCGCATTTTAAAAAGAACAAAAAAGGTGAAATTAATGCTATTGCTATATTTTATTTTATTCAATATATACAAAATATCATTTCAAGGTGGATACAGTGGCGCTTGCCTGGAATCACTGACCTATCTATGCATCTTCCTGCCCCACCCCTTTGAGATGGTGTCTTGCTATGTTGTCCAGGAAAGTCTCAAACTCCTGAGCTCAGGTGATCCTCCTGCCTCAGCCTCTTGCACCACCACAACAGGCTTTGAAAGCACAGTTCTAAACTGTCTGAATACAAATGCATCTTGCTAACCTAAGAGTCATAGCCCCATCCCCACCCTGCACAGGCCATATTTATATCCTGTGAGGGTAAATTTGTCCCTCCTTGCAGCATTCTTGCCTACGTTTAGAGCATGTGTCTGTATGCCTAATGGTTATAGTTTGGTGCCAAGTAGATGCTTGCTGAATAGCTGAAAGCAAAAGCTGATGCTCCTTTTGCTCATCTCCCAAAGCCTTGAGCATGACCCAGTGAAAGTTCATTTGGATGACCATGAGAGTCTCCCACATGCTGGCCCCTTTGGTTTTCTATTCTGAGACCATCTCATATGACCCCCACGGTGACACACAGGTGGGATATCCTCTTCCCTGGCAAAGTGAGCATTGATCAGAACAGACACTGATAGCAAACTTAATGGGGGACCCCTGGGGTCTGACATCCACAACAGCAATCACAGACCCCTGGACAGACTAGAGGTTATGGGCAGTAAAACCTCATTCCCTTGGGTCTGGGTAGCTGTGGCCTGTTTTGACTCATTAAAATTTCTGGGTTATGGAAAGTTCTTTGACTTCTTTGATGTCAATTCCTCCTTCTTTCAATTAGCAGAGTTTATTTGAGCAGATAATGATTCAAAATTGGGAATCACTTAGTATGAGGAGAGGTTTGGAGAACTCCATCCAGGAATGTGGTCAGGCAGTACTTACAAACAGAAAAAAAAGAAGTGTGTCCAGAAACTGCTTCACAGGTTACAGTCAAGCATTTTGTAGAAAGTAGATTTCTATAAATTGTTCAACATTTTAAAATATTTCCCCCCTTCACACAGTGAGAGACTCACATACGTACTCACACATATCTCTTAGCTTGTCTCCACTATCTCCCAGCAATAAGTACAGAGGACATTTTAGACAAATATTTGGAAGTTTTATATCCAGAGTGAGGATGGCAATTCTTGTTGATGAGAATCTTCCTGAAGAAGGTTACTTACAGCCTGTTGGTTCTAGTGAGCTGCTATAACTCACCTTTGATATTGGAAGAACAGTAGCCCTAGGGTTCACATTCCTAACAAATCCTCATTGTCCTCTCCTGGAAATGTAGCTGTGGGAGGTGGGGGCCAGTGCACTGGTGACAATGACCCCAGATCAGCTCCTGAGGGATGCTTTTGGAGCTAATCTGATAACAGCTTGGAATGGGGTTCCAGGAGATTTCTTTGTTAAATTTAGCATGGTTTTAGGTCTGAGCCTCAGCTCTCCCATGGCAGCTGGACTTGTCAGATCTCAGGCCACCCAGTTACACTGTTGAAACCCATAAGAAGGACTGGGGATATAACTCAGTTGATAAGAGTGCTTGGTTTGCATGCACAAGGCCCTGGGTATGATCCCAGCACCAAATAAAAAAAAAAAAAAAAAAAAAAGAAAGAAAGAAACCCCTAAGAGATCTTTGGAGGACAGGGTGCTGGAATATGAATTCATCACAGTGCAAAGTTCTTTGCAGAGGTGAACCTCAAAATGGCCAGCCTCCAGGAAACCAAACATGTAAGGCAAAGGTAACAGGAGACTCCAGCAGGGTTCAGGCAATTGAACCCAGGGGTGCTTTACCATTGATCTACATCTGCAGTCCTTTTAATTTTTTTTTATTTTGAGAAAAGGTCTTGCCAATTTGCTGAGGCTGGCTTTGAACTCGTGATCATCTTGCCTCCTAAATTGCCGGGATTATAGGAATGCACCACTGCCCCTAGCTGAGTGGCTCTTAAAAATGTGGGCAGGGGCTATTGCTCTGACTCACTCCACCGTAGAGACCATCTGTGCAGATTGTGCCCACTGGAGTAGATATTTGGGGGCTCCTGAAATTCTTTTTTTCTTTTTTTGTGGAGTTGGGGCTTGAGCCCAGGACCTTGCGAATGCTAGGCAAGTGCTTTGCAGGTATAGTGAGTTCTGCTCCCTGCCTCTTGATTTCTTCTTTTTAATGCTTCAGTTGATCCCTGCCCTGTAGAGGGCATCGTTCCAGACAGGGACCACATTTGCTTACTAAATGTGAGTTTGGATCTCTACTGTCTTTCTAAGGTCCATGTATTAAAGGTCTGGTCCCCAGCATGGTGACATTGGGAAGTTGTGGGGACACTTTAAGAGGTGGGGCCTATGGCTCCGATCTACATATTGTGGGGTCGGGCTCCAAATTCCTTAATAGGACACCCATAGCACAAGAGTTAATAACAAGAATCAACAAATGGGACTTACTTAAACTAAAAAGTTTTTTTCTCAGCAAGAGAAACAATAAGAGAGGTAAATAGGGAGCCTACATCATGGGAACAAATTTTTACTCCTCACACTTCAGATAGAGCCCTAATATCCAGAGTATACATAGAACTCAAAAAATTAGACAATAAGATAACAAATAACCCAATCAACAAAAGGGCCAAGGACCTGAACAGACACTTCTCAGAGGAGGACATACAATCAATCAACAAGTACATGAAAAAATGCTCACCATCTCTAGCAGTCAGAGAAATGCAAATCAAAACCACCCTAAGATACCATCTCACTCCAGTAAGATTGGCAGCCATTATGAAGTCAAACAACAATAAGTGCTGGCAAGGATGTGGGGAAAAGGGTACTCTTGTACATTGCTGGTGGGACTGCAAATTGGTGCGGCCAATTTGGAAAGCAGTATGGAGATTCCTGGGAAAGCTGGGAATGGAACCACCATTTGACCCAGCTATTGCCCTTCTCAGACTATTCCCTGAAGACCTTAAAAGAGCGTATTACAGGGATACTGCCACATCGATGTTCATAGCAGCACAATTCACAATAGCTAGACTGTGGAACCAACCCAGATGCCCTTCAATAGATGAATGGATAAAAAAAAAATGTGGCATTTATACACCATGGAGTATTACGCAGCACTAAAAAATGACAAAATCATGGAATTTGCAGGGAAATGGATGGCACTAGAGCAGATTATGCTTAGTGAAGCTAGCCAATCCCTAAAAAACAAATACCAAATGTCTTCTTTGATATAATGAGAGCAACTAAGAACAGAGCAGGGAGGAAGAGCAGGAAGAAAAGATTAACATTAAACAGAGACATGAGGTGGGAGGGAAAGGGAGAGAAAAGGGAAATTGCATGGAAATGGAGGGAGACCCTCACTGTTATACAAAATTACATATAAGAGGTTGTGAGGGGAATGGGAAAATAAACAAGGAGAGAAATGAATTACAGTAGATGGGGTAGAGGGAGAAGATGGAAGGGGAGGGGAGGGAGGATAGTAGAGGATAGGAAAGGTAGCAGAATACAACAGTTACTAATAGGGCATTATGTAAAAATGTGGATGTGTAACCGATGTGATTCTGCAATCTGTATTTGGGGTAAAAATGGGAGTTCATAACCCACTTGAATCTAATGTATGAAATATGATATGTCAAGAGCTTTGTAATGTTTTGAACAACCAATAAAAAAAAAGAGGTGGGGCCTAGTGGAAGGTCTTTGGGTCACTGGGGGTGTGCCTCTGAAAGGGACAGTGGAACCCAGGACTCTTGGGCTATCTTGCCTTCTAGCTACAAGGTAAGTGGCTTTGCTCTTCCCTGTTCTCTGGCCATGATCTGCTGCCCCACTACAGGCCCCAAAATAACAAGGGCCCACTGAACATGGACTGAAACCTCTAACACTATGAGCCCAAATAAACCTTTTTTCTTTATGTAAGTTGGTTATCTCAGATATTTGTTAGAGTGACAAAAGAGCACATGTTATGGAGTGCATTGTGTTACTCCCCCCTTCACATGTTAAAGACACAACCCCAGTGTGACTGTGTTTAGAGAGAGAAAACCTCTAAAAAGATAATTCTAGTTAAATGAAGTCATAAGGACAGGGCCCTAATCTGATAGAACTGGTGTCCTTAAAAGAAGAAGAGACACCAGAGAGCTCGCTCTCTCACCAGAGGACAAGGAGGAGGTCAAGTGCATACACAGTGAGATGGCAGCTAAGAGAATAGGCCTCAAAATGAAGCCTACCTGTTAGAACCTTAATCTTGGGCCAATCTCCAGACCACTTTTTCTCTGTTCCTACTTGGAGCAGAGGATGGTGTGAAATACAATTCTGTTGTTTAAGCTGCCTGCTCTGTGATATTTTGTTTTGATAGTTCTAGTTGATGAAAGACAATATTGAATGGGCAATGGAAATACAATGGTAAACAAAGACAGAAAAAGAACTTACTGTCCAGGAGGGGAAACATGATAATTTCAGATTGTGAGGCTATGGGAGGGGAGGGGAACAGTATTATGGGAGACAATTGAGTGGGAAGGGTTTCCTTATATTTGCCCTTAAGGAAGGCCTCTCTGAGGAGATGGATTCTGAATTGAGCAAGGATCACAAGGAGCCAGCTTTGTGCCTTTGAGGGAAGAACATTCTGGTCAGGCAGGTTAACTGCAAAAGGCTTTAGGCAGGAACAGTGTGGGTGGGTGTGAGGCACAGCAATTCCACAGTGGCTGCACAGTGGTTCCACAGTGATGCAGGAACACTGGGATGGGAGGTGACAGTGGCTAAGGACAGGGAGGAGCTGAAATGCCTTTGCAAGGGTTAAGCAGAAGGGTCACGTGATTTACCTGATAGGGATGCAGCTTATACTGTCCCTAACCTCCAATTCAGGAGACAGACAAGAAAACTGACAAAAATCATAACAGTGTGATAGGTACTTTGATAGAACTCAGGCCTCAGGAAAGTGAGGGAATTTCTGCTCTGTCAGAGTCTTTATAATATGCAATTAGGCTGAAATTTATCAAAGGGTGTATCTGCCCAGATTTTTCTCTCTATCTGGTAAAAAATATTAAACAGCCTTAAATTTTAGGCCCTCAGATTTTTCAGTCTTTTTTCCCCAACTTTGAACCTCCTACTTTGAGGGGTAGTGGTGGAGGGAGCATAGGGGATTTTACTTGCAAATACAGGGGTGGGGTTGGGGGTGCAGAGTGGAATAATTAACTCCAAAACATTCACTTACAGTTCAGGTTTCAGTTGCATCTTGTTTTGTGACAATAATAAACTAGAAAAGAACTTGCTTTCAAAGGGACATTTTCCTTCAAGGTGTCTGATGGCTTTGCAAGCTCTAATTACTACAAGATGTGAAATCTATCAGTTTGGGCAAGGACCACAAAGATTCCCCTGGGGGAGTGGTAAACCAGTAGGGAGAGTGTAGGCACAGGAAACAAAAATGGGGATTGGAGGTGGTGGAGTTCAGGTCATCACTTTCAATCTGTCCATCTAACATGGGTAACATGGGTTACCAGGTACAGCTCACTGTTCAACCTCTCTCATAGGTGGAGGCTCTAAGTGAGACTGGACAGAACTTTCCCCTTCCAGGCACCTCTTGGTCTGGTCCATGCCACCTCACCTGGGCATCAAGCTGTTCCTCCCCACTCTCTGGCCTGGCCCACAGCCTTTCTCCCTCCAGTTTTGCCCTGGGTGGAGTGCATCTGTCCACCAAATAGGAGCAGATAGAAAGTCGTCCTTTGCAGTTCAGCTCAAGGAGACGCAGCTGCAGAACAAATGGGCCTTACTGTGGCCCTGGTGAACACCTGCGGGCAAAAACACTAGGGCTTGCCTTTGCTGACAGTCTCCATCTAGCTCCAACCTTCCCAAAGCCCCTCCTTGCCTCCTCCCACTTCTGTGCGTTAAGAAGGATCCCAGGAAGGGAGGGGGATGGGGAAACCCCGCCCTGCCTGCCACGCTCATTCCAGCGGTAGATTCTACGGGGGACGACCGTTGCCCACTCGGGAAGCCCCTCGGGGTCCCACCGCCCCAGCAGCCGCGGAGCATCCCCCAAGCCACAGCCTGGCTCCTGCGAGGAGGCTTGGGGACACACGGAACCCACGGAAACTGCACCTGGCGGCCCCTATGTCCGTGCTAGCGGCCCCGCCCCGCCCCACGGCGGAGGTTTAAAGGGCCGGAGGGCCCACCGGGGCAGCGGACGCCCCACCCCGCTCGCAGGCCGCACCCACTTGGGGGCGGTGCGCCGAGGCCCAGTTCTCCGTCGGCCGGGCAGCCGCTTTAAGCGGGGGCGGGACTGCGAGCAGCCGTGCGGCGGCTGCGAGGGCTTAGCTGGGGCGCGGGCCCGGCTGCCGGAGGCCCGCCGCCGGGATCGGGGTAAGTGCTCGCGGGGGGCGGACGAACGGCCCTGGGAAGCGCACGCGTTCCGTGGCCGTGGGGGAGGCCTTTGCGGCGCGGCGACTCCGCGGAGGGGGCTCGGGACGTGCCCGGCTTCTCCGGGACCCGCGGAGCCCACCCCGGGCGGCAGGGCCCGGGGCGACTCAGGCCCCAACCGATCCTGGCCCATCCTGGAGCAGGCAGTGGGAGGCGCAGGACTAGCGGGTGCGGGGATTGGCCCTCGGCGCTCGCCGTAGCGCGGCCTGGAAGGCGGTCGCTGAGTGTCCGGGGACGGCGACAAAAAGAGGGAACCCAAGGGCCGTTTGCGACCAGAGATCGGGCAAGAGATTAGGGCAGTGTCCCCCAGAGGCGTCTCCCGGCCAGCCTGGCACCTCCGGGCCTCCACGCAGGCATCGGGCCCGACGCGGAGAGCGAAGGTAGCGGCGACCACAGCGCCCCCTCCGGCCCGGCGGCGCCGCCTCAGGCCCGGCGCGGCGGGAGCGTCGTCGGCGGGACGGGGCGGGGCGGAGCGCACCGCCGCGCGCTGCTTTGCCCCTGGCGAGGGCGCGGCGTCGACCCTGCGCTTTCCACCTGGCTCTTGTCTGGGCCCCCGGCCTCCGGAGCCTCCCGAGCCTCCCAACTCCAGGCGTTCCTCCACGTCAGGGTCTCCCTCCCGGACCTGGGAAATGGCAGGGTTGACGACTTCTGTGATAAAGAAGGGACTGCAACTTTGGAAAGTCTGGGCAGGACCGGGGGGGCTTCGTAGGCCAGGAGGGGGCGTCACACAGAGTTTGGGGTTTCTCGGGGCGGGGATGGGGATGTGCGGTGTCGGTGTTTGGAGGAGGGAATGCGACCTGAAAGGGGCCAGCGGTTGTTGAGTCGTCCTGCAGGACTGACAGACCCCTCGCCTTGGTGCCCCTAATGACGTTTCCTGCCCTGAGCTGGGGATTGGGCCGTTCGTAGCCAAAGGCTTCCTTTCGGCCTCGGAGAAGTGTGCTTGCTGTCTCTGAGTGGCCAGGAGGAGCTCCCTGGTGTCCCAGTGTGCATCTCCATCTGTCACTTGCCAGAGTGTACCCGGCAGGGCAGCGAGCTGGAAAGGCCTGCAGAAGGATTATTGGTCTGTTGAAGAAAGAAACCAACCAGGAAACCCCCTCCTATGCAGGGTGAAGTTATGTAAGGAGGATGGGTAAAGGCAGTTTCACCAGGTTCTCTGCATGCTTTTGTGACAGCTCTTAAAATGGAAACCAGTCGCCATGGAGCAGGAGTTCTCAAAAGTTTGGTCAACAACCTGTTTCCCACTCACAGAGGTGCTTTTCGAAGCATTTATTCATTCAAGGAGCAGTTTTTGAATGCCTGGTGTGCAGATAAAATTTACAGCTTACTAGGCCTCTTGGTTTCTGGGGTAGCTGTCGGTTTGATGATTTTAATGTATGCTGAAATTTTAATGTACACTGAAGTTTGAGAGCCAATCACCTAGGGCAGAGGTTGCGAAACTACTGTCAGCACACCAAATCCAGCCTACTGCTTGTTTTCATATAGCTCTTGAAATAAGAGTGGTTTTTGATTGATTGATTGATTGATTTTGCATTGAGGATCAAACCCAGGGCCTTGTGCTTGCTAGACAAGCACTCTAGCACTGAGCTACATTACTGGTGCTAAGAATGGTTTTTATATTGTTTAAGTGGATGGCAGAGGAAAAAAAAGGGGGGAAGAGTCATATTTCATGACAAATGAGTATTAATTTCAAATTTCAGTATCCATAAATAGTCATTAGAACACAGATGTTCTCACTCATTTAAATGTTGTCTGTGACTCCCTGCTGCCTACAACTGAGATGAGTAGTTGTATAGGGACTGCATAGCATAGCCACAAAGTCTAAAATATTTACCACCTGGTTCTTTGCAGAAAGTGTTTGCCAACACCTGGCTGAGGGAAAGAAGAAACTATGGTAGGAAGGAGAAGCTTCTATCGCTAAAAAAACCATGTTCAGACAAAATGGATTTGGGTAACATTTTCAAAAGAGCAGAGGGACTAGTGTTCATTCTGGATTAGTACAGAAGTGTTTAGATGAATACAGGCATTTGGGTAAGATTTTCCGAGGTTGTGAGACTGTGCCCTTGATAAGTTGGCTAACTATATACTTCTTTTTGTAGGCTGGGTGAACTCATGGACCTTAAATTTTTCTTTTGAAAAAAGAAACCAGCTCAAAACTAAAAATGGCGTTCGTTGCAACACAAGGGGCCACAGTGGTTGACCAAACCACTCTGATGAAAAAATACCTTCAGTTTGTGGCAGCTCTTACAGATGTTAATACTCGTAAGTTGACCCTTTCTGTCATTAAGAAATGCATCATTCATTTCAGTTCAGATGATGTGCACATTTAGATAAATAGTAACATCTACTCTGGTTTTTCTTTTTTTTTGCCTGGTGGAGAAGCAAAATGATGAGTAGTACTAGCTGGAGCCCCAAAGAGGCACGTGTGAGTGTGTATGTGTGTGTGTGTGGTGTGTGTGTGTATACCTGTATTCTTATCTGTGCATGCACACATATGTCTGGGAGTATGAATGTGTGTGGCTGGTCATAGGAAATTAGCTATGTGTCTTCTGTTGGGCCATGACAGTCAAACTGATAAGATCTGATTGCTTCTCTTAAATTATTAAATCCAGGAACTTTAGGAACATCCCTTAACATAATTTCAATTATCTGATGGTTTGTTTTGCCACTTACAGCTGATGAAACCAAGTTAAAAATGATGCAAGAAGTTAGTGAAAATTTTGAGGTATGAGCTTTTATTTTATATTTCTTACTCTCCTGTTGCTGCTGAAAATCTTTTTAGTAACTCAAAAATCATTGTCTTTGTAACTTATTAACTTATTGTATGTCAAAACTGCAATTTGAAACTTTGTACACAATGTTCATTTTCTTCACATTATTGATAATGAATTGCTCATTTCTCTTGAGGAATATTGTTTTGTTTTGTTTTTTTTTTGTTGTTGTTTTGCTTTGTTTTGTTACTGTTTTTTGTACCAGGGATTGAACTCAAGGGGACTCAACCACTGAGTCATTGAGTTGCTTAAGACCTTGAGCCTGGGATTAGAGGCTGGGATTACAGGAGTGCCCCACCTTGCATGCCTTTGTTTTTGTTTTTTTTTCTGAGATTGGAAAATATCCATTCATCTGTCTCTTCACGTTCATTGAATATTTTTTGGTCATATCCAGTCTGCTTGATATTTAAAATTTTTCAGTTTCTTTCTTTGTTTTGTAGTATTGGGGATTGAATCCAGGGCTTTGCTCATGCTAGGTGAAAGCTTTACTACTGAGCTACATCCCCAGTCCCTTTCATTCTTTGAGACAGGGTCTTGCTATGTTGCCCAGGCTGGCCTTGAACTTGCAATTCTCTTACCGTCCCCTGAATATTTGCAATTATAGGTGTGCCACCACACCCAGCTGTAGCTCCATTAAAATCTTAATGGAGGGGCTGGGGTTGTGGCTCAGTGGTAGGGTGCTTGCCTAGCATGTGTGAGGCCCTGGGTTCCATCCTCAGTACCACATATAAATAAATAAAATAAAGGTCCATGACAACTAAAAAAAAATATATATATATATATAAAAAAAAAATCTTATATGAGGGGCTGGGGTTGTGGCTCAGAGGTAGAGCACTTGCCTAGCATGTATGAGGCACTGGGTTTGATCCTCAGCACCACATAAAAATAAATAAATCAAATAAAGGTATTGTGTCCAACTACAACCAAAAAATAAATGTTAAAAAAAAATCTTATGAAACCAGCATTATGTATGTGGCCTATTATTTACTGAAACATTACTTGGTACATGACTATTTATAATGGCTGCTTTAAAGTCTTTGTCTTCTAAATCCAACATTTGGGCCGCCTATGGGTCATTTCACATTCTTTTTCTCTGCATGTCTAGTATTTTTTTATTATGCAGTGGACATTGTGTGTGAAATGACGTAGGAATTCTAGATTCTGTTATCTCCTGAAGAGTGTTGATGTATTTGTTGTCCTAGGCAGTTCAGTTGTTAGGCTGATCTCATTTGTTTGTTGGGCTGGTCTAGAAGAGGCCTTGCTTTAGGGCATGTTCCTTCCTCAGCTGAATCTCTGATGTCTAAGATGGTCTCATGGTATTAAGTGGGTTTGTGCACTCTCCTGAGGCTTGAACTCCAACATTCTAACCTTGTTAGATTTCTAGTGCTTCCATTTATTTCTCAATCCTAAAGCCGTGCTTTAGGTAGTATTACCCTGTTTGTGCAGTTCAGCCCTCAGTTAAGGCCTCAAGGACTCACAGAAGGTTGTCATCCCCTCACCATCCAGTGGTTCAGTTTTCTCTGGGGCTCTGCCTCCACAGCTCAGCAGATCTGGGCTCCACTTGGTCCGAGTTTGCTGAGTGTCATCAGGAAATTGTACCTGGGCAGAGGTCTGAGTGTTCATGGGGCTCAACTTGAGAATTTGCCTTCTCTAGAAATTATGGTCTAGTACTACCTCTTGTCCAACACCTGAAGAAAGCTATTTCCTATTTGGCCTAACTTTATGGTTCATCTGGGTTAGTCTAATAAACAGATGAGAAAGTCTTACGTCTTATTTTAATGTGTGGATAATAAAACCTTTCTTGGGAGTTGATAAGGTTAAGAACAGTAAATACTATGTTTCTTAGCCTCTGCATGGTCTCTCTTTTTTTTGTACTGGGGATTGAACTCAGGGGCCCTTTACCACTGAGCCACATCCCCAGCCCAATTTTGTGTTTTATTTAGAGACAGGGTCTCACTGAGTTGCTTAGCACCTCGATTTTGCTGAGGCAGGCTTTGAACTTGTGATTTTCCTGCCTCAGCCTCCTGAGCTGCTGGGATTACAGGCCTGCGTCACTGTGCCTGGCTACTACTTGGTCTTTTGGACTAATAAAGATTAAATAATGCTAGTGGGAAGCCAGGGGCAGTGGGGCATGCCTGTAACCCAGCTACTCAGGAGGCTGAGGTAGGAGGATTACAAGTTTGAGGCCAGCCTGGGCAATTTAGGAGGACCCTGCTTCAAGATAAAAAGGGCTGAGATGTAGCTCAGGGATCAAATGATCCTGGGTTCAATCCCCAGTAATACAAAAACAGAAAAAGAAACACCAGTAAGATTGAATTCTATGCTTTTCTGTTTATGGTAATGGATAGTATTTTAGTTTGTATTTGTTTTTTAATAGAAATTTTGAAGAACTTTTAGCTTTGAGCTGAGAACAGAATTGTGAGATATTTAGAGATCTAGCTAAGGAGATTTCTCTCTCTCTCTTTCTTTCTTTTTTTTTTTTTTTTTTTTTAATATTTTTTAGTTGTCGATGGACCTTTGTATGCAGTGCTGAGAATTGAACCCAGTGCCTGACACATTTTAGACAACCCCAACCCCAGGAGATTTCTCTTTTGCCCAAGCTACTAAAGCAAGGTGTTAAAAACTTTATAAAAAGAGGTGGAAGGTAGAAAAGGATAAGTCTGCATTCTACATTTTATTGGAGGGAACCCTATGGGAGAATCATAGTCTGGCAAGTTTATTTGAGAGGCTGAAATCCTGTGGCATTCTCTAAACCTGCAGGAACAGACACATGTTGGCATGATGTGAGCTGGATTAAGGTCTGGCCCTTTTGAGTTTCTGAGGATTTACTCTCCTTTTTAATGTATGACAGTTAGTGAGTTCCTGGCATTTTGGTCTCAGATGCGTTGATTAAATTAACACGGTTAAGTAAGTGAAGTAGTGTACTGAGAACTTTTTTAAATTGTGACTTGAAATCTGTGTGATATAAATACTTGATTTAAATAATTTCAGTTGACTGAGTTCTTCAAAGAATTAAATAGTAGAATTATCATCAGCAGTTGACAAGATGTGTGTGTGTGTGTGTGTGTGTGTGTGTATCAGTCCATTTATCTATCCCCTCCTCAACCCCCCCAGTACTAGGGAATAGAACCCAGGGCCTTGTGAGTACTGAGCAAGCACTTTACCACTGTGCTACATCCTTTTTAAATTTTATTTTGAGAGACAATCTCACTTGAGTTATCCAGGCTATCCTTAAACTTGGGATTATCCTGCTTCTGCTTCTGAGTAGCTGGGATTATAGATGTGTGCCACCATACCTAGTCATCTAGCCTTAAGTGTTTTTTGTTTTTGTTTTAAAGAGAAATTCATATTTGAAAACTCTGTGATCAGTAGTTAGTGTGAGGTATAACGTGGATGTGCTTGACTTTCTGATAACAAGGCAGTTCTGCATTCTAATTTAGATCTTGACTCTCTTTTCCTTGAATGCTTTTAAAAAACATTTGTTCTTTTTAGATATACATGACAGTAGACTGTATTTTGGCATACATACGTGGGGTATAACTTGCTAGGATCCCATTCTTGATGTGGAGTTATACTGGTCATGTATTCATAAGTGAACCTAGGGAAAGTTATGTTGATTCATTCTGCTATCTTTCTCATTCCCAGCTCCCCTCCCTTCATTCCCTTTTGACTAATCAAACGAACTTCTATTCTTCCCTGCCCCCGCATTGTGTGTTAGTAAGAGAGAACATTCTCAGATTTTGGTTTTGGGGGAGTAGCTTACTTCACTTAGTATGATAGCCTTTAGTTCCATCCATTTACTAACAAATGCCATAATTTGATTCTTCTTTACTATTCGATAGTAGTCCATTGTGTATATATACCACATTTTCTTTATCCATTTATCTGTTGAAGGGCACCTATTTTGGTTCCATAGATTTAGCTCTTTTGAATTGAGCCACTATAACATTGATGTGGTTGCATCACTGTAGTATGCCGATTTAAAGTCCTTTAGTATATGCTGAAGAATGGGATAACTGGGTCAAATGGTGGTTTTATTCCAGGTTTTCCAAAGTGGTTGTACCAATTTGTAGTCCGACCAGCAGTCTATGAGTATAGCTTTTCCCCCACACCCTCTCCACCATTTATTGTTATTTGTATTCTTGATAATTGCCGTTCTGGCTGAAATGAGATGGAATCTCAATGTAGTTTTAATTTGCATTTCTCTAACTGCTATGTTAAAACATTTTTCATGTATTTGTTGACTAATTTTATTTCTTCTGTAAAGTGCCTGTTCAGTTCCTTTGCCCATGTATTGATTGGGGCTTTTTTTTTTTTTAATTACTATTTTTTTTTGGTATGAAGTTTTTGAATTCTTTGTATACCTGGAGATTAATGCTGTATCTGAGGTGCAGGTGTCAAAGTTTTTCCCATTCTGTAAGCTCGCTCTTCATGGTTTCCTTTGCTGTGAAAAAGCTTTTTCGTTTGATACCATTCCATTTGTTGATTCTTGATTTTCCTTGAATCCAAATGTTTCATAAAATGCCCTGAGCTTTGCAATGAAAGGTGACAGTCTACTTGGGAGAAACTATTTAGGTGCTGTACTGTGCTGGGGGCTGCCCCCCATGTGGTATTCTGTGTGCCTGGAGTTGGCTCTGGGAGACTGATGTTCTATTGCATAGACCAGGAATTGCAGTAGTTCCTTTCCTCACCTGGGGCATCACTCTGCTTTCTGATTTTCGACAGTTTTTCTGTCCCATTGTTTATAGACTTGTCTTCTAAGATTTCCATACATGATAGTCAAAACTCCATTTTTTGTGGGGGAGGGTACTGGGGATTGAACCCAGGAATGCTTTACTATTGAGCCACGTCCTCAGCCCTTTTTGTTTTATTTTGAGACAAGGTCTTGCTAAACAGCCTAGGGCCTCACTAAGTTGATGAGGCTGTGCAGTCATCCTGCCTCAGCCTGCTGGTCCCTGAGATTATACGCCTGTGCCCCTTGCCTGGCAACGACCCCCAAACTTTATCTTCTGCCCTGCATTTAACTGCCCAGATGCCTTGCTCACTAGCTTGTTGTGATGGTAAAAGTTTAACCCCCTTCTTTTATATTCTTCTCCCATCATACTGAATTTTTTTTGTCGCCCTTTTTTATACTCATGCCCTGCTCAGTACTTCTAATTTTAACAGTAAATTTTGTTCTCTTAAATTGGATTTCAGAAGTAACAATCATCCTAATTTATTTAAAACTTTATTACTACAAAAACATCTAAAGTACTCAGAATTATTGTTGGCTCTGTGAAAATGTTTTGTATTCCTTTGAGATCATTATAAAATGTGAATTTGAAATGCAATATGAGCTTATAACTAATGGAGTTTTCTTTTATTTTTGCCTAATTAGAATGTAACATCATCTCCTCAGTATTCTACATTCCTAGAACATATCATCCCTCGATTTCTTACATTTCTCCAAGACGGAGAAGTCCAGTTTCTTCAGGAGAAACCAGCCCAGGTAACCCGTTAAAAAGTATCAGAGGAAAATGTCATGCTGTGGGCTTGCAAACATTTATGAATGAAAACAATTCAGAAAACTTAGGGTTCCACTGAAAATTAAAGGTTTTGTCATTTTTGGATAATTTGGTCAAGCCCATTTCCTCCTCAGGTTTGGTTTTGTCTAGGCTTTTTTTTTTTTTTTTTTAAACTGCGTACTGAACTCAGGTGCTTCCCCACTGAGCCACATCCTCAGGGTCTCACTAAATTGCTTAGGGCCTTGCTAAGTTGCTGAGGCTGTCCTTGAACTTGTGATCCTCCCGTCTCAGCCTCCCAAGTTATAGGGATTACTGTGCTCTGCCAGGCCATTTCTTTTACAATTTAAATTATTTTTGTTTGCCAGTTGGTAATGTATATTTGTTCACTGTTATTTTTCGTTTTTTTGGTGGTGCTGGGGATTGAACCCATGGCCTTGTGCATGCGAGGCACTCTACCAACTGAGCTATGTCCCCGACAAGTTCAAACATGTATCAAGGAAAAAAAAAATTGAATGATACCAATTTCCACACCTATTACCAATGCTAATCTTATTAAATTTCAGTTCTTATAACTCATGGCTAATTCCGTTTTCTCTCTGCAGTCCCATTCTTCACACCCTGTCTCCACTTGATAATTTTAGAACATTCCCATTATGCCACTTTTTCTAGAACTATTTAGCTCTTAAAAATAAACTTAAAATATTGCCATAATATTCGTGGAAGTTCATTGCTAGAGGGAGCATTTTTGTATTTTACCAATTTAAGAACTTACATATTTGACCTGCCTAGTTGTCAGCTCCATAGATAGAACTATGAAAGCTTAGTATAGCCTGTGGGGAATATTCCTTAGGCGCAAGGTGACAAGATTGTACCATGTTATGGGAGCTAAACGGAGATGATGAGGGGAGGTTCTAAACTAAGTTCAGTTTACGTTTTGCTCTTTCGTCTTAGATATACTCCATCTTCACTTGCTTGTGTCCTTTTGCTAGAAATACTGATACATTGTGAAAGGAAAGGTTAACTTAGTTGATTTGGTACACAGTTGTAGAAATATTGAAAATAAAAAGTTTTCAGTACACACTTTGGCTTACATGTAAATAATTTACAGGACTCCTTCTAAAATTAGATCCATCTTATTTTATGGATCCATCTTATTTTATGCCGATAGCTGTGTGACACTTATAGAATGTGAGACAATTAATTTGGATATCTTGCATATATTTTATCTTTACACTTTTATTTTTCTTTGCCAGCAACTGCGGAAGCTAGTACTTGAAATAATTCACAGAATACCAACTAATGAACATCTTCGTCCTCATACAAAAAATGTTTTGTCTGTGATGTTTCGCTTTTTAGAGGTAATATTTAAGAATTCTTATTATATAGCTATATTCAAAGGTATCAGTGTGTTTTTTAAGTAAAATTTGCTTCTATACAACGATTTCCTTTTCACTAAAGTTCTCATTTATGTGAATAAAAATGTGTCGTATGTTCACTTTTCCCCATTTCTTTTTAAGACAGACTTCTTAATTGAACTTTTTTTGGTCGCTGGGAATTGACTAGACTTGGTGGAAAATAAGTTGGGTGGTGGTCAAAATATTCAGCACAGGGTTTGTTGGCACAGTGCTTTTTATAGTTTGTATTTCAAGCACAATGCTTTATGATAGTGGGTGCTTATGAAGAAGGTCATGAACTCTTCCGGAATCCATTTGATGCTTGTTGAATGAATCCCTAATATTATTTTCTTGCTCCTCTTAGTCTTGATGTGTTTACAGTTTATTGTGTTTTGGGGCTCCTTGGAAAAATGATCTTTGGAGAGGGATAGAGTTGGATTCGTATCTTGCCTCTGCTGTTTATTAGCTGTACCATGGTGGCCACATTGCTTAACTTCTCTTGAGTCTTTACTTCCTCATATGTAAAATGTGAGTGGTACCCCTCATTTTTAGAACTTTCATAAAGTGCTCAGCCCAGGGTCCAGTCCATGGTGAACTGGTAGTTGTTTGTCCTTTCCAGGTCTTTGGGCAGTACAAGTGTCCCTTACCTGAATGCTTGGGACCAGAAGTGTTTTGGATTTGGGATTTTTTTTTTTTTTTTTTGGAATATTTTCATATACTTTATGAGAAGTCTTAAAGATACAGCCCAAGTCTAAATATGAAATTCATGTATGTTTCATATACATGTTATACATGTAGCCAAAAGATGGTTTCATGCAATATTTTTAGTGCACCTGTGTTTTGAGTATGACCCATCCCATGAGATCAGGTGTGGACTTTTTTGCTTGGGTCATCAGGTCAAATGCTCAGAAAGTTTGGGATTTTGTATTTTTGGATTAGGGGTACTTAACCTGTATTTCCAAGCAGTGAACAGTGATAACTTTGGCCATTAAGACATTAGTTTATGCTGTGACTTGCCAAATATGCCAGTGTATCTAATGGTAGAGTGTCATTCTCATGCAGCTTACAAGTGGAATGCCCTTGATAATCTACCAAAGACCATGGACAGTTCTGTCTGGGACAGCTGAATTCTATGGGCTTATGAATTTTCAGCAAGTTATATGTAATTTAGTTGACAGAGGGTGTGTGTGTCTGCATAAAATGCTTAGAAAATTGTTTTTTATCTTGAGATTAAAACTCTTTGGAAGCATAACTTTTTAAAAATGTCTTTCTTTTTTTAAAGACTGAAAATGAAGAAAATGTTCTTATCTGTCTAAGAATAATTATTGAGCTACACAAACAGTTCAGGCCACCAATCACACAAGAAGTAAGTTGTTTATCCTGATAGCATTTATAAAGTGTCAGCAAGTTCCTTCTACTGTGTAAAATTATTACTTCTTAAAAGTTGATTGGACAATGTAGAAAATATAGCCCAAGTTGGAGGCAATTATTTGTGGATTCATCAGGGGCTTTTAAAAAAATGTATGTATCAATATCTTGCTGAATTTGCTCAGTAGTTGAAATGTATTAGCCAGTCACGCTAGCAGGTCTGTGTGGACTGTCCTGGTACATACACATCTGATGTTGACAAGGTGGGAATTCTGAAGTCCGGGCTGGATTTGGATCTAAACCAAGCAACTCTGCAGCTGAGTGACATTGGGTGAACTCATTGTCTTTTAGAGCCTTTTCCATAACATGGAGACATGTTCTCAAATGTCTGAAGATTTGTGTATAAAATTAAAGTTCTTAGCTCAGTGATTGGTACCTACCTACAGTAGTAAGCAATAAACACACTGTCTTAGCCATATTTAAGAGAATATCTTCTCTGTGGATTATTTGGAAATTAAAAGCATAAAGATAAAATAGAATTCCTGACATCTTAGCAATATTTAATATCTTTGTGATTTTCTTTTCTCTTTCCCACTTTATGTGTATGTTTCACACAGAATTCTGATAATACTGTATGGAATATTTTATGTTGCGATTTATTACTTTCATATTATGTGTAAACATTTTCCCAATCATAAGAAATTCTTGGGGCTAGGGCTGTAGCTCAGTGGTAGAGCACCTGCCTAGAACATGTGAGGCACTGGGTTCAATCTTCAATACCACATAAAAATAAATAAAGGTATTGTGTCCATCTATAACTTAAAAAAAATACTAAAAAAATTTTTTTATAGAGATATTTATTTATTTATTTATTTATTTTTCGGTACTGAGGATTGAACCCAGGGATGCTGTATCACTGAGCTATATCCCCAGATTGAGATAAGTTGACCAAGCTGGTCTTGAACTTGTGAGACTCTTGCCTTAGCCTCTTAAATAATTGGGATTACAGGTGTGTGCCACTATGCCCAACTTAAAAAGTTAATTTGTTTTTTGTTTAATTTTAAAATTTTGGTTCTGAGGATTGAATCAGGGGTACTTTACCACTGAGCTACATAAATCCTCAATCCTTCTTTTAAAGTTTTTTGAGACAGGGTCTTCCTTTGTTGGTGAGGCTGACCTTGAACTTGTGGTCCTGCCTCAGCCTACCAACTTGCTAGGATTACAAGCATTTGCCCCCATGCTTGGCTATAAAGTTAATTTTTAAAGTGTGCATAATATTCTTATAGGTATCCTTTTTTTTTTTTTAGATATTTAAGGCATATTTACCTTTTACTTCTTAACCATTACTGAGCATCTTTGTTTATGGTTGGAGTTATCTTATAGATAAGTTTGTAGAAGTAGAGTTATAAAAGTCAAAGGTTTTAATGCTTCTGATGTATACTGCTAATTTTAATTTTGGAAACTGCTAAGTTGATTTCTAGAAAGTTTTCAGGAGTTATGATTCCCTCAGTATCATGAGAGTCTTTCTCAAGCGTAGTGTATTATTTTTTGAAGGGCAAAATCTCTTTGCTCTTTTAGAAACAAATCTCTGAAACAGAAACTTACTTTCTGTTTATTTGTCCTTTGCATTTATATTTCTTATTGTGTGTGTTCTTATCCATTGCCTCTTTATATCATGTCTGACATTTTATTTACCTGTTTTACGAGTTCTTATACATTAAAACTATTAAAGTTTTTCTTTTAAAAAAATTGTTGTAATTGGACATGATATCTTTAATTTAATTTTATTTTTAATGTGGTGCTGAGAATCAAACCTAGTGCCTCACATGTGATAAGCGCTCTACCACTGAGCCACAACCCCAGCCCTAAAGTTTTTCTTATTGAAAGCATTTTTTTGTTAATAAATTATAATGAATGTATTCTTTTCTTTTTTTTTTTTTTTTTAAGATTCATCATTTCTTGGATTTTGTGAAACAGATTTATAAGGAGCTTCCAAAAGTAGTGGTATGTTTTTACTATGGTTTGAATTTATTAGTCATATTTGTTTGTTGTTTCCTTATTCCAAAGATAATTTGGAGTAGTTTGGTTGGAGAAATAATTGGGGGATGCTAATTTTAGAATGGGAAATGTTTAGTGATGGTTAAAACTTATATTGATAAGTCAACCATTCAAAAAAGGAGTTCTTTTGATCTTATTTAGCTTAAATACTTTCATTTTTTTACATTCTATGTATTCTTATTGTAGCAGTATATTCTTATTGTAGAAATTTTGGAAAAAAAGCAGCAAATAAATCATCCACTATTTTCACTTGTAAGCAACCCTTGACATTGGGGTTTTTATTTTTTACTTTGTGCATTTTGTGATTGAGCTCCTAGTCTTGAAGCCTTGGGGAGGTGATATGGCTTTTCAGTACTTTAGTATATCATTGAATTTTTACATATATATATATATATATATATATATATATATATATGTTAAGAACACTTCATAAGCATTTTGTTTTCTTCCACTAAGTATTGGACATATGTTATTGAGGCATTTTATACTTGACTTTAGAACAAACATTTTCTGTTCCTTTTGTGTAGAACCGCTATTTTGAGAACCCTCAGGTGATTCCCGAGAACACAGTGCCTCCCCCAGAAATGGTTGGTATGATCACAACCATTGCTGTGAAGGTCAACCCTGAGCGGGAGGACAGTGAGACCCGGACGGTGAGTCTTCTCAGCCTTCTGGGATTAGTTTTAACCTGGGGCTCCTCCACTTTAGAGGAATGAGATACTAATCTTTTAGGCCACTTAAGTTTTTTTTTTTTTCCATTAATCACCTAGAGGCATTTAATACACGTAAACCACTGTGCCTGGCAGAGCATCACTGGTTCTGCTGTGGAGCCTGGATGTGGTGAAAGTGAACCATTGGGTACCACTGATGCCAGGAAGTGGTCACAGAAAATTAGACTCTCATATTGGGAAGAGCAGCAGGCCAGGTTTAAGGGACTTTGCCTGTCCTTAGCTTTGAGTCTTTTAACATTAATCAAGTCCTTTGAAAGTCCCAATAAAATTGTAGTTCAGTAACTGAACACAAAGGCTCAGGGGGCAGAAAGCACCAGTTGGTGTCTCACCATAAGCACTCAAGTTTTCTGACTCTGGGAAAGTTCCTGAACCTTTGTTCTGCTCTTCTTGCTTATCTGAAAAACCTGTCTTGTAGGGTTTTGTGAATTGCTTATATTGTCTGTAGGCTCTTATTTTGTAGTGCCACATATGTAGTGTGTATTGGGTCTTTAATGTGACTTATGTTCATATGATTGAATTAATAATATTTTATTTTTTTTATTTTTTATTTTTTTAAAATGTTTATTTTTTTTTTTAATGTGGTGCTGAGAATGGAACCCAGTGCCTCACACATACTAGGCGAGCGCGCTACCACTTGAGCCACATCCCCAGCCCAATAATATTTTAATATTTGTGTTTGTTTTACTGAAATGACTGTGTAGAATGTTTCAGTTTGTGCTAGGGTGAATGAAAGACTAAGTAAAATAAAGCTTTCACTCCTTAGCACTTCTTAAGTTAGAAACTTTTCTGTGTATCATTCTTTTTATATTTCTTTTAATTTTCTTTGCTTGTCTGTTCACATTTGTATTTTGGGTCTGACATTTATCTATTCTGAGACTTTAATAAGATTACTCAATTATTTCCTTTATTTATTATAAATGTCTTCTGTTTTTAAATATCTTTGGATAATACTGCTGAATAAATTGTACTTTTTGCTGTTCTTTTAAGTAAAATAATATTGGCTTAAAATTCTTCTTAGGTTATTTGAATCTCTTTTTGACATATTTTCCTGACGTTTTTACTACAAGTAATTATGGCGAAAATATAAAAAACCTTTATATTAATGATAGTTCCATATACCTTATTTTCAAAATAGTTTGGATCTTTTGTTATAGATATTTACAAAAAGATGTGTCTGTGTTTTCTCTATTTCGATGTTGTGATGCTTATTAAGGCTATTGTAAATGCCACAGTGATAACCACAGTTCTTTCTCTTTCTGTCTTACAGCATTCCATCATTCCAAGAGGATCACTTTCTTTGAAAGTGTTGGCAGAATTGCCCATTATTGTTGTATTAATGTACCAGGTATGTGTACTGCATATTAGTATCTTGGTTTTTTGGCAAAATTTTTTTGTAACAGAAAGATGTATATGACGGACGTACTAGCTAATGTACTGAATTCTGCAGTTTCTTTGGTATGCCAAATAATTTGTTTGTAACAATGCAAAAGCATGAACATTTGATGTTTTTGCTTTTAGCTCTACAAATTGAATATCCACAATGTCGTTGCTGAGTTTGTGCCCTTGATCATGAATACCATTGCAATTCAGGTATCTGCACAAGCCAGGTGAGATGTCTTTTGATGGCGGTGTAGCTGACTGCAGCAGCACCTTTACCTTCAAGTAATAATATACTCGCCATTGTCATTCTTAAGATGTGAAAATTTGTGGCATTAACATTTTGGTGAAATTATATGTGCTTTTGACTTTGAACTTGTGTTTCAGTGATAATAATCATATTTTTTAGTTCCTTATTTTGAAAAGATGAGATGTTTTGGTTTCTGTTATCCTGTAAGTTTAGAAGTATGATTAGGCATTACTGCACTCACTTGTAACTGTGGATGTCCCAGCCTTTCTCACCTTGAAGACTTCAGCATGAGAACTGGAGTATTCCTTACTTCCTGGTGTCCTTTCTCCTGAAACCCCAAATCTGTGAATAGGTCAGCCATATTCATCCTCAGGGGCTTGTCTCAAGCTGTGGGGCATTCCTCCTTAGACCTGTCTTGATTTGCAGCCTGTCTGGCAGAGGTGTGTAAGAGCAGGATCTAACGAGGAGTTGCCTCTAACAACCCCCAGGGCCCCAGAATAGGGCTTGCAGTGAGCCAGTAGGTACACTAATACTCCATGTTGGAGTGGATGGTCCCGTGTTGGCTTTATGAAATTCATGGTACTGTTTGGACTGACTTGTCCAAATGTTTGGTTTGGGGCTTTAAGCCCTTTGTGTTACCTGGAACTACATAAAAGTGTGTAAGCATTTATGTTGCTGCTGTGTTTTTCTTGTCTATGTAGAAACAGACTTTGAGCCTACTAATTGTTATATATAGTTAATTAACTATTAACCTATTAATTAAAGAATAAGAACTAATTCATATTGTAAATTTTATTCACTTTCCTCAGGCAACATAAGCTTTACAACAAGGAATTGTATGCTGACTTTATTGCTGCCCAGATTAAAACATTGTCATTTTTAGCTTATATCATCAGAATTTACCAGGTTAGTTCCTTAACTTTTGTTTTGCTATAATTTACATACAATAAAATTCACCACTTGTGAATATATACTTCTTTGAATTGATATTTGTTTGTATTTGGTGACTGTCAACACATCAAGATACAGAACATTTTCATCACCCAAAAAAATGTTCTCATGTACATCTGTAATTAGTTTCTTCTTCATATCCCCACCTCTGGCGAGCCCTGATCTGTTTCTGTCCCTGTAGTTTTGCCTTTTCTAGTGTCTTCATAATGGAATCAGGTAGTGTGTGGGATTAGTTGAATCTGGTTTTTTTCACTTAGCAGGAATGCTGGGTTTTGTCCTTTTTATTTTATTAAGGCTGAAATACTTTTATTGCTGAGTAGGTCTGCTCAGCTGTCTCTTAACAAAATGCACATAAATTAGGTGGCTTACACAATATAACGTATTCTCTCTTCAAATTCTGGAGGCTGAGTCCAAGATCAAGGTTCTGATAAGGGTTTGGTTTCTAGTGAGACCTTGCTTTATTACTTGACAGTATCTACCTTCTTGCTGGGTCTTCACATGGTGAAGAGATCTTTTTTCCCCTCTTATGCCCATATTTTTTGTCAAATTAGTTTCCTACCCTTAGGATGTCATTTAACTTTATCTCCTAAAGACCTTTCCTTACTATCACATTGAGAGTTAGGACATTAATATGAATACAGCTTTATTGAGAATTTACACATTGTAAAATGGAATGGTTTTTAATTTACTTACAGATTTTTATTTATTTATTTATTTATTTTTTCCTGGTACAACCCTTTTTCCTTCCAAAGAAATTATACCCTTCAGGAGTCACTTTTATTTTTCCCCACACTCTAGTTCGGCAAACCACTAAGGTTTTTTTTGTCTTTCTGGATTTGTGTGTGTGATTTTTGGCTATTGTGAATAAAGCTCTTAGAAATAAACATCTGCACACAGATTTTCATGTGGCCATATGTGGTTCACTGACCTTCTGTCGTTAGAAGTTATGGTTGAGGCAAATAGGTGCCGGAGAGCTTGGAACTGCACGGGGTGTTACCAAATCAAACCATGATAGAAGTTTTAGGTACTTTTTCAAGGAGCCTGTAGAGTGTTTTTGTTTTGTTTTGTTTTCATTGTGGTCTTAGTTAAGTCGTAAGGGTTGGAAAAAAAATAGATCTTATTCTTTCATCAGTCATAAAATTCCTTTGGATAAAATACTTAAATAGTCATGATTACTCCAAAGTACGGAATAAATTTATTTCCGATCTATAGCAATGGAATTGTAATTTTTTTTTGGTAGATTTACTTTAGGAAAATGAAAAAGCACATTTTAAATTGTCAGGAATAAAAACTACCTTTAAAAGCTTTTTTTTTTTTTTCTTTTTTCATATATTTAACTAGAGAATAATAACCTACAATAAGAAAATAGAACATTTGACTTACTTAATTCAGTTTTTTTTTTTTTATCCTTTAGTGTTTGAGTTCCCTTGGTGAATAGACTTCTGTGACCCCTCAAGGGGAGACTGTGATTAGAGCTATTCTGTGTTATTAGCATTATCTCTGGTGTCATTCTCAATTTCCCGTCCTGAAATGACCAAGTAAAGAGTACTTTTGGAACACTTTTTAGCATTTATTTTTCCTCCAATAAGGAAGCAACACATTGTTGAAACTCTGGAAGACACAGGAAAGTACAGTGGTGTCATCCACAGTCCCACTCTATAAAAGAATGGCTGTTTGTATTGCCATACATGGCTTCCCGAAAGGCAGTGTGTGTGCACGCACTCGTGGGCACACACACACACACACACAATCGCGTGCGTGTGTGCATGCACACAATTGAAACATTTGGATATTCCTTTTTTAGTATGCCTGTTACTTTGAGTGTCCCTTGAGTCAAGCTATGTCTTTCTGAATTTTTAAAAAGCTGATAGAATTTGGGTTTTTCTTAACACCCCCCAGCAGTGTAACTTTCATTTTACTCTTTACTTTCACAGGAGTTGGTGACTAAGTATTCTCAGCAGATGGTGAAAGGAATGTTACAGTTACTTTCAAATTGTCCAGCAGAGACTGCACACCTCAGAAAGGAGCTTCTTATTGCTGCAAAACACATCCTCACCACAGAACTGAGAAACCGTAAGTCGTCTTTGAGTGCTTTTGTGACCCTGTTGCCATCTTTGGGGGTGGGGCTTGGTCGTAATTGACACTGTGCTGCTGAATCTCCACATCCCTCTTCCTTTCTCCTTTACTGCTGTCTTTGGTTTATTCTTTTTCTTGTTTTCTCTTCCTCTCTACCTTCCTATCTGTGATTGCCTTCCCCTTATCACCTCCCTCTCTCTGCCTCTCTCTCTTCTTGCCTGGTGCCAGAGTTTTGCCTTTATCTTCTCAAAAATATCATAATTAGCCGGGTGTAGTGGTGCATGCCGATATCCCAGCAGCTTGGGAGGCTGAAGCCGGAGGATCGTGAGTTCAAAGCCAGGCTCAGCAAAAGTGAGGCATTAAGCAACTCAGTGAGACTCTGTCTCTAAATAAAATACAGAATAGGGCTGGAGACGTGGCTCAGAGGTCGAGTGCCCCTGAGTTCAATCCCTGGTACTTCAAAAATAAAACAAAAAAATAAAAAAATACATATATCATAATTAAAGTAGTCACTTCCTTAGCATAGCTTTTATTCTGAATATTTTTTTGGTACTTTTCTGACTTTGGCTGTAAATCTTTTGAAATAGCCAACATCCATTTGCTTTCTTACAGCTATCAGTCTTTAAAGGTCGAACAAAATACAGTATTTCCATTCTCCATGTTGTGAAAATGATGAGTTGTTCTTGCTTTTTGCTAATCTGGTAATTACACTGTTTCTCTCATTACCATAGATTTTTATAAGTTTACTATTTTTGCATATTTGATATGCCTGAAATGTTAGATTGAAGTTATATCCTAACATTAGAGATGGTAATCATTTTCCCCATTAATGTTTTATGTGCCACCAGTTTATAAATCAGGCCATGCATAAAACCAAGACTTGGCTTCCTTATGTATTTGGTAAACAAGAAAGGAAGGGTACAGTCTCTGTGCTTGTCTGCCAGTTAATATAGTAAGGTGCAGTTTTTTTGTGTGCTGTTAAATTCAAACTATAGCCAGGTGTGGTGGTGTACACTTGTCATCCCAGCAACTTGAAAGGCCGAGGCAAGAATACTGCAAGTTCAAGGGCAGTCTGGGCCACTTAATGAGACCTCTGTTTCAAGTAAAACTTAAAAAGGGTTGGGGAGATAGCTCAGTGATACAGTGCTTGCCTAGAATGTACAAGCTCTGGATTTGCTCCCCAGTACTGAAAAACGAAACTATGTTATAGTGATGAATGTATGTGGATGTAGCTGGAAAGCACATAACTCACCTTTTCCAGGAGGACCTGGACGTGTAGATCAGTGATAAGAGTTCATGTGTAGCCCTGGGTTCAATCCCCAGCCTCTCTCTGTCACACTCACAAAATATACACATTTTAACCGTCCCCCCCGCCCTTGTTTTTTAAATTTGACACATTTAGCAAAGATCACAAAAGAAATGCGATTTTTTTAAAAATTAGAGAATATACACCTGCTTAAGGTGGAGGAATAGAACATTGCTGTCATTTACATCCTTTGCTTGGTGACACTTCCTTTGTGATTTATGTTTTTGTCTTAGTGTGTTCCTCTCTGTATGATACCACAATGGAAGAACTTTAAGAGGAACTTTTTTTAATCCATTTACTGAAATGGAGAAATTCTGTCTCAGTGCCATTCTCAGATTACTCACTCTCCAGTATCCGTGCTACATGTCAATGAGGATTTGGGAGCTGCTTTTGGACTTGGGTAGTGGAGGTTTCCACTGTGTCAGTGCCGTCCTCGTGCTTTCTGATAACTACTCCCTGATCCGACACTGCTGAAGCAGGCCTTTTTGAGGCCTAAAGCTTGGCGTCTTTGGTAACACCTATTTGCCAGGATTACTGTTTTTCCAAGCTGCCACCCTCCAAGTTTTGATCCTGTGAGACGTGGAATTTAGCTGTTAGAATCTTCCTTTTTTGGGAACAGGTATGTGGGGGGGTCTCTTTTCTGATAGGCTTTTTTGGGGAGGGGTTCTGAAGGTTGAACCTAGGAGCACTTTACCACTGATCTGCACCCCCAGTTTGTCTGTCTTATCCCTTTCATTTTGAGACAGGGTCTTGTGGAGTTGCTTGAGAGTGTCATCGAGTTGCCAGGATTACAGGCCTACCTAAGCTGCTGCACCTAGGTTTTGTTTTGTTTTTCCCTAAGCAAGATACTATATGACAGGTTATACGAAGCCGATGATAGTAATTTCTAAAAGTGAAATAGGAAACAGTATCTCTTTTCAAAAAAGTTGATTGAAAGAAACTTTTAAAGACTCTCAAAATATTAAAAAAAAAAAAAAAAGTATGTCATAGTTAGATCTCCCCATCTACCAACATTTACTCTTGCCTTACTTTTTTTTGACATGTGGAACAATATCAAATGGCAGCCCGTTTGCACTGATTCTGAAGAGCCAGTGGTTTGAAGACACCACCATTCACTGTTTAACAAAGTTCTTTATTTTCTAGAGATTCTGATTTGGGGCCGCGGGGAGGATCTGGAAGCCCTTGGCTGCACAGTTTGATTTCTTGTTACCTTTTCCCTTTGCTTTCAGTTTTTACTCGTTCCTTAGCCAGTCTTCCAGCATTCGGCATCTGAGCCTTTGCTCCTTTCCTTGTGTGCCTTCCTGCCTCTCAGCCACATTTTCCCTCTGACCTCAGAAGGGACTGTTCTTGCTGTTTTCATTTAACACTTCTCGTGCTGTCTTGCTTAGAAAGTTAACCAGGGATGTGCATGTGTCCTTCCGTGTTGACATTTCTTTTACTACTTTGACCTGCACTAACTTTTTCCTGGTGAAATATGTACTTCATTTTACTTATTGAAGCTGAGGCTGGCTTTGTTCCAGAATTGCAACATCCTTTTGGGTTTTTTTTTTTTTTTTTTTAATTACTCTTAGTTCATTCTCTGAACATGACCCGACTGCATCTTCAGGGACAGGTGGCTTGTGTGGCCCAGCAGAGCCAGTGCCTTTACCTGGAATGGTACATGTGCCTTTCTGGTCCCTTTTCTAGCCCTTTTCAAGTCCAGATCACTTGCCCACTGATTGCTGTGAAAGTACTATGAGATAATTTGATGTTTAACTGGTCATGTTGGTGACATACACAATGCATATTTGTTTTCTAGAGTTCATTCCTTGCATGGACAAGCTGTTTGATGAATCCATACTAATTGGCTCAGGATATACTGCTCGAGAAACTCTGAGGTATGAAATTAGACCCATGATATCTGGAAGGTTAAATGCCAGGGGCAGCAAGTACTGGCACTTAGTATTCTGAGTGTTTCAACAATTGTAGGCTATTAGGCTTTGACTTACTGAATTTGAATAATAGGAAATTTTGGAAAGGCCTAGGCTGTTTTTCATACCCTTGCTTAAAGTAGAAATCAGAGTCTTCATTTAAATTGTAGGTAGAACTTTATTAGGTTTTTTTTCTTTTTTTTAAAATAACACATTGTTAAGAAGAGTATTTTTAACCTACCAAGAAAAAAGAAGAAAAAATGTCTTTGGTCTTACACAGGAAATTAAAATAATATTGCTAATATTTTGGTTTATTTTCTTCTAGTCTTTATTTCTAATACTTGTTTGAAAATTTAAATTGACTTTTTTAACTGATACATGAAAATAATTATCTAGTACCTAATGTGTTATTTCAATACATGTGTATGTTATTACACTTTAGAAAAAGTAACCTATTATGGTAATAGTCACTGTTTTTAAGGAGAAAATTAACAATCATCTTTACAGTGTAAAATGCATCAATATGATTATTTTTTTGCCTCCAGTAAGGGATATGTGATGAATCTTTGAGAAATGTACAGGATGTTTTGAATATGACGTAGACTCCTTATAGTGTTTATAAAAAATATTAAGTAAGGCATTCCTTTTTTTTTAAGTTGTTGATAGACCTTTATTTCATTCATTTATTTATATGTGGTGCTGAGAATCGAACCCAGTGCCTCACACATGCTAGACAAGTGCTCTACCACTGAGCCACAGCCCAGCCCAGTAAGGCATTCTTTTACAGTTTGGGGTTGAACTTGCCTTGAGTTGGGCAACAAATGATTTTACTCTTGCTTGAAACCTTTAGTGACTTTCTTTTGTCCCTAGAAAAAACCCAACTTTTGACCACCGCACAGGAGTTCAGATTTGGCTTTGCTCGCTTGTTACAGAGTTTTCACGTTTCTTTCCCTCCTTGACTTGTCCCTGCTGCTGCCGCGGTGGTGGCGGCGGTGGCGGCTTTGGCCTTGTAACTCCTCTCCCCGACTTCCTGCGGCCACACTGGCTCCTGTAGTTCCTTGGCTAGTGTGGGCACTTCTCCTCAGGCCCTTGGTCTGCCTAGTTTCCTCATCTGGAAATTTTCCTGGCTTTTTGCCTTATGGTCCCTTCTTGTCCTCACAGTCTTGGCTTCAGTGTTCCTCAAAGGAACCTTCCCTGGCATCCCAGCATAGTTCCCCAACTGGTCCTTCTCACAGTGCCCCTTTCAGGCACACCCCCCACTCCCCCAACACTTGTATAGTTTATTTCTTATTTGTTCCTTTCCATGAGGGTGGGGGCTCTGTTTACCAGACAGGGTCACTGTGTTATTTAGTCCTCATGCCCAGAGTTGCGTGTGGCAGGAGTCCACATTTTTAGTGAGTAAAGAACTAATAGCTTGGGGCTGGGATTGTGTTGTGGCTCAGTGGTAGAGCGTTCGCGGAGCATGCATGAGGCACTGGGTTCGATCCTCAGCACCATGTTAAAAATAAAATAAAGATATTGTGTCCACCTAAAACTAAAACAAATAAATATTAAAAAAAAGAACTAATAGCTTGACCATTATTATTATATTTCTACAATATGGACATAATATATGTTTTAATTCACATACACTATTTAATTCACATATAAAACCCACACAGATGCAGGTCATGTGATTATTGTTTCTGGTGGGTTCACCATATGTGCCAGTGTCTGCTAGGAACTTTATGACAGCATAAAAGTCAACCATTTAACTTGGAAAGTGATAATTTAAGCATCGAGTTAATACTTGCACCTTTTAGTCAGCTGGGAGAGTGGGTGGGGGAACTGGAGCTGTGGGAGACCTTCTCTGCTTTGCTGTGCTGTCTCAGTGGTGGTGCTGCCAGTGCAGACAGTGATGTACACAGTGGCAAAGGGGAATAAGCACTAGTGGGGGGATCTCTGCCTACAGGCCTCTTGCCTACAGCACGCTGGCCGACCTCGTGCACCACGTTCGACAGCACCTGCCCCTTAGTGATCTCTCCCTCGCCGTCCAGCTCTTTGCTAAGAACATCGATGATGAGTCCCTGCCCAGCAGCATCCAGACGATGTCCTGCAAGCTCCTGCTAAACCTGGTGGACTGCATTCGGTCTAAGAGCGAACAGGAAAGTGGCAATGGGAGGGATGTCCTCATGCGGATGCTGGAGGTACTGGTTCTAAGAGGCAGTGTCTGTCCTGTGCTCTGTCTTGCACATGGCTAAACTTAACACAAGTGCTCTACTGGAAAGTTCATGAGACAGCTGAGTGCCGAGCTTGGTCGCATGGGTTAGAACGCCTGGGTTCCCATCCCAGCTCCTCCTTCCATTAGCTAAGTGTGCCTGGGTGAACTGCTTTCTCTGTGGCAGTTTAATATCTTCTAACCAGGCATAATCTTGGAATCTCCTCATGATTGCTGTGAATGTTAAGCAGCTCATGAAGCTCTGAATGTACTTCCTGGCAGGTGATTTCCTGGCAGGGTTATTTTGTGGGACAGAGTAGCCAAGGCTTAACTCGGCTGTGGACGTTTCTGGGGAGATCTCAGTGGGTGCCTTGGTGAGGGGTGAAAAATGATCCCTGAGGCCAGCAGATGGTAGTATGACCCTAGGAGGGTAAGTCCTGCGCTCAGGCTCAAATCCTGGTGCTGCTCACCAGACCACTCACTCACTTTCCTGAGCCAGGCTCTTCCTGGGTAAAACAAAGATAGTAATCACAGGGAAGACGCAGCACGTCTCTTTTCCTTTGTGACTGGCACAAAAGTGCTCAGAGACTACCAGGCTTCAGCCTCCTTTGTGAGGAGGACAAGAGGTATGACTTCAGGTGTTTCAGTGACATTCTATTTTTCTTGTCATCCAAAGTGATCGTGTGGCCTGTTAATGACTGTTGTCTTAACCTGGCTTCTCTTTCTCTTAGGTTTTTGTTCTCAAATTCCACACCATTGCTCGGTATCAGCTCTCTGCCATTTTTAAGAAGTGCAAGCCTCAGTCTGAACTTGGAGCTGTGGAAGCAGCTCTGCCTGGGGTTCCCACTGCCCCTGCGGCCCCTGGTCCTGCCCCCTCCCCTGCCCCTGTTCCGGCCCCTGCCCCACCCCCACCCCCACCCCCTACCCCAGCCACCCCTGTGACCCCGGCCCCTGTGCCTCCCTTTGAGAAGCAAGGAGAAAAGGACAAGGAAGACAAACAGACGTTCCAGGTTACAGATTGCCGAAGTTTGGTAAAAACCTTAGTCTGTGGTGTCAAGACGATCACGTGGGGCATAACTTCGTGTAAAGCACCTGGTGGTAATTACGCTCTTAAATTATTTGGACCAGTGACATTTTTAGTAGATAGGTTTTATTCGTGTTAATTTAATTTGCTCTCTCTTTTCCAGAAGCTCAGTTCATTCCCAACAAGCAGTTACAACCCAAAGAGACTCAGATTTATATAAAACTTGTGAAGTATGCAATGCAGGCCTTAGATATCTATCAGGTAAGGAAGTGCCCACCTAGCAGGCTGTTGAGTGTGGAATACGCCTCTTAGGATTAGAGGTGCTGGTGATGGAACGGGGACTGTTTGGATGGTCCATGGTGTCTGTATGCCCAGGTTTGCTTTTGTTGTGCAAGCTAGCGTTGCATTTTTTAGTGAGAATTCTTGTGTATAAGAATCGGAATGTTGCATTTTTTTAGGGGGATGGTTCAAATAGAATACAGTAGAAACATAAGATTTATTTTTATTTACTATTTTTTAGTTTCTGGTCTGAAACCTAAATTATTTTTGAAATTATTTTCCAAAATTATGCAGAGAAAGAATTAAGGGAGGACATTTATTATCTAATTCAAGTGCCCTCTTTTAAGTATGTAGCTTATATGATTTTGTAATGAAGTATGTTTGGGGAAGTTCAGTCAGTTTTAATGCCTGTGAGTGATTCTCCCCTATTCTAGGTTCAGATAGCAGGAAATGGACAAACATACATTCGAGTAGCGAACTGCCAGACTGTTAGAATGAAGGAAGAGAAGGAAGTGTTGGAACACTTTGCTGGCGTCTTCACCATGATGAATCCCTTAACATTTAAAGAAATCTTTCAAACTACAGTCCCTTACATGGTGGAAAGAATCTCAAAAAATTATGCTCTTCAGGTATAAGGCTCCTTTTTGCATTCTTCCAACATTCACTTCAAAGTATTTTGTTTATGTGTTGAATACTTTGTTTCATTTATGTTAAGGATTTAAAAAATAAAGTACTACCTAAGAGCCAAATTCGGAGAAATGTTAAGCTATACATTTGAAAAAAGTTTCCAGAAGATCTGAGTTCCTCTCATTAGAAGTTAATTTTTTTTTTTTTTTTTTTAATGAAAAAGAAGAGAAGAAGAAGAAGAAATTGTGTGTTAAATACAAGCTCTTGGTATTGACAGTGAGGGTGAAATAACATGTGAATGCTCAGAGTGAGCTGGTTCCTGAAGGCTCAGCCAGTTGTTTCTTTAGTTTCCTTTGGTGAATAATTAATTTCTTGGCCTGTCAGATACAGGTTTAACTTTGGCTTTGGTTTTTGGAAACCTTGTTACTTTGTCTTAAAGCTGCTTTGGAAGGGTGGTATTTGTTTTTGTTTTTGTTTTGTCATGAGTATTTCTTGTTTGGACAGATTGTTGCCAATTCCTTTTTGGCAAATCCTACTACCTCGGCTCTGTTTGCCACGATTCTGGTGGAATACCTCCTGGATCGCCTGCCAGAGATGGGCTCCAACGTGGAGCTCTCCAACCTGTACCTCAAACTGTTTAAGTTGGTCTTTGGCTCAGTTTCCCTGTTTGCAGCTGAAAATGAGCAAATGCTGAAGGTAATTCTTATTTAGATCTGACTAACAGTTTTGTTCAGGGTCCTTTCTTTTTTTTTTAATGCTAAAACTTTTGAACAGTGATTATTTTATATGTATAAAGTACTCTTTGGGTTAATAAAGATTTTCAGCAAATAAGGTCAGGTATGAAAAACAATTCATATGCTTCTAAACAGAATTTAGTGTATTTATCTGGTGACCTAATATGAAACATTAAGAATTCTTACGGGTAAGCAACTGTGTTAGTATTGCTACCCCTATTTTTCTTTTATAAACTCAATTTCTTTTTCTGGATTACACTAGTAAAATAGGAGTGTGTTTTTTATTTTTAAAAAGTCAAATGATGCAAAAGAATATGGAAGGAAAGGATCATATCTACCAGAACTGTGTTATTTAGATTCTGTGTATTTTCTCTTTAGCTGTCTGTGGCAGTATGTATATAGCACATTTTAGGGCTGTACCACCTCTCCGTGCACACACACTTTAGATCAAGAATTCTTTCTAGGTTATTCCTTTCTAAGATTATCTCACAGGAAATCTGTCTTATCAAACTTCTTTTTTTTTTCTTTTAAATAAATGACTAACCCTAGGTAATTGAATCTTATCAATTATTTTATTCTTGCAAATGCTAAAATCTATCCATAGTTATGTCACTTGCTGAAAGAGCAGGTGGTAAAAGAAAAAATTTCATTAAAAATTCACTTCTGCTGGCACAGTGGTGCACACCTGTAATCCCGGTGGCTTGGGAGGCTGAGATAGGAGAATCGTGAGTTCAAAGCCAGCCTCAGCAAAAGCGAGGTGCTAAGCAACTCAGTGAGACCCTGTCTCTAAATAAAGTACAAAAAATGGATTAGTGATTGAGTGCTCTTGAGGATGTGGATTAGTGATTGAGTGCTTCTGAGTTCAGTCCCTGGTACTGGAAAAAAATTTCCACTTATGGCAAAATATTTTAGTTCCTGTAGAAAGTTGAATATTACTACCAAGTGTGTCTAAAGAGTGATGTTTTCTATAGGGGGAATTTTGAAGAGTAAATAAGTAAACTGACAGGAAGATATAAAGTGTGGGATAATTAGCTTTACAGGATGGTTTCCTTGCTTTTTTCCAGTTATATAGTAATTCTTTGTCGGTAACGTTAATGTTATTTTTGTTAACATAAAAGGAAAATACTTCTTTCTTAATTATAAAATATTCAATTGTAATTCAGTGTCTTCAAATATTTAAATTTTTTGCCAATATTACATACAACTATACAGACCAACAACCCAAAAAACAAGAATCCTACTTAATAGGAGAAACTTAACCTTAGGATGTTGGATTAGCGTTCAAGAAAAATATTCAAGGAATGAATTCCTTAAAACTTTTTTGTCAAGAGAATAACATGTAGTTGGTTTATTTTGTAAAATAAATATCCATGCCATATATAAGAAGTTTGTAATTGTGTCAGTGCTGTTCACTTAAAATATGCATACAGAAAGATTTCATGTTAAATTTTGCCTGTGACATGTCAAAAGCAAGATTAGAAGTATAAACTAAAAAGCTAATCTGGTTTAAAATGTTGATTAAAATTCTTATAAGCCAATCTTTTTTTTTTTTTTTCCAAATTACAGAAAACCCTCATGGTCACATCTTTTCAACTAAGTCTTCCAAAATCCTGTATCTTTAATTTCCCTTTTCTTTTTCTTTTTTGAGGTGCTAGGATGGAACCCAAGGCCTTGCACATGCTATGCAAGTGCAGTACCACTGAGCTACATCCCCAGCCTCCAAACCCTGTCTTTTGGGGTTTTTTCACATTTGGTAATGATTAGTAGTTATGTTTCAGTTCCTTTAGGTTACTTTTTGCATTTAAAGTATTAGAGGAAATAAGCTTCTTTCATCTTACATGATTATGTAGTCCTTTAAAGGACTATATCTACCAGAACTGCAGAACTGGTAGACCCTTGGTTCCTACTAGCCAATGTCATGTAACTACATGTTAGCATAGGAACCGTCTAAATGATTTTTTCATAGCCAGACTGGTGGAAACCTATATATCCTGTGTGTGTGTGTGTGTGTGTGTGTGTGTATTTTGGTACCAGTGATTGAACCCAGAGGTGCAGAGATACTTAACCACTGAGTCACATCCTCAGTCCTTTTTTTTTTTTTTAATCTTTTTATTTGAGACAGGGTCTCACTAAGTTGCTGAGACTGCCTTTGGACTTGGAACCCTCCTGCCTCATGTATGTTAAGAGAAATTAATTTGAGTCATATAAGGGTTGGGAAGCTCTTCTTTTGTGACACACTCCTCAGAATTGCTTTTGACTACTCTCACATTGTAGTGACCCGTCACCTGGAGTCTGGAAGGTGTAAACTATCCTTTTTTAGAGCCCACTAATTGGTCTTTTCTCCTCCGTAGCCTCACCTGCACAAGATTGTGAATAGCTCCATGGAGCTTGCGCAGACTGCCAAGGAGCCCTACAACTACTTCCTGCTGCTTCGGGCGTTGTTCCGCTCTATTGGCGGAGGTAGCCATGATCTCCTGTATCAGGAATTTTTGCCTCTTCTCCCAAACCTCCTGCAAGGTTAGAGTAGTGGTTTTTGGTTGTCTCTTGGTCTTATGTGTGTGCATGTGTCTAGCTGCTCCGGATTCCTGGGGTTTGTCCTCTGTACCTGGGAAGGTCATTCACTGTTCTGGGAGGTGGGGTGGGAACTGTGTGCATGCCTCCCTTCCCTACTTAAAAGGCAGTGGGGCTTTGGCGGTATCCCTGTTCAGGGATGCGCCCTTCCAGATTTGGAAGATTTTGGTTACTTGGTTGTGACTTTGTTTCATTTTTGTAATATTTATCTAATCAGATCCAGAAAGAAAGTGGTTTTAAGAGGAAAAGGCAAGGTATACAGCTGATTTACAATTAGTTTATATTTCCTAGGTAGTTTCTAATTTGCATAACCAGAATCCTATAATTAGGAGTATTTCACGATGTATAGCTAAAGGGCATCTTGGATCCATTGAATGTTTATGATTGGAAACATTCTTCTAGGAGTTTTTATTTTTGGTAGGTGAGCTTTTTGCAAGGGATATCATCTTTTCATATACCTTCTTTACAAATTCCATAAGAGAAACCATTTACAACAGTATCCTCAGGTGATAACTGGAACGTAGTTGAGTATGTTGAATGTAAAAGGGTCGTAAAAAAATCTTCCCACAGAAGGTACTTCAAGTGGCCCATAATCAGGCTCCATTGTCCCTACTTAGCCAAATCTCCAGTCATCTCCTGGTCCCTAGCCTTAGTCTCATTTTTTCCTAATGCAGTCTCTGCTGTCCCGAGCTTACTTCTCCACTTCTGGTTTTATTAAAGCTGACTCTCTTCTGGGAACTTACCTCTGCCCTCTCCTCTGCCTTCTGGATTCTAAACTGGTTCTGGTGCTTCCCTGTTGCTGTCTTCTTCCCTGCTAACTCCTTCCCGAGTTTCTTCTGTTGTCCCTCGTATATACCTGGATTGGGGGCTGCAGGCTTCTCTCTTCAGCTAGTTATTCTGTTCTTAGTGAGAAAATCTCAGGTAGAAAGGAGTCAGTATTTGGTAATGATTGTCAAGGGTGTGGAGGTTGATTTTTGTAAGGAGGAGGCTCCTTTACATTTATAATGAACAGGAGTAGATTTTTAAAAGTATTGACCTCAACTGTGACCTACAGGAAGCCTGAAAAAAGATGTAAGGTTGTAAACCTTAAACTTGAAATGAACACATAATATAGGATGTGTCTTTAAATTGGGCTTATTAGAGGGATATGTGACTTTAAAAAATGGTTTATGATATTGCATAATAAGATCATAATACAATTTATAATCATCATGTGTAGCCTGCTGATACCACTCAAGATATTGTGAGAGCTGCAGTTACAGAGCAGATTTATCTAATAGAGTGTATTACAGGGGCACAAAATGTCTTCCTATAATTTTAGTGTTTATAATGAAAGGTGGACTAGAGATTTTTGTATAGCTAACTTTAACATGTGTTTGGAAAGTGACATTCCTTCTCTGATGGCCTCATACCCTGTTTTCAGGATTGAACATGTTGCAGAGTGGCCTGCATAAGCAGCACATGAAGGACCTCTTTGTGGAGCTGTGTCTCACAGTCCCAGTGCGGCTGAGCTCTCTCTTGCCCTATCTGCCCATGTTGATGGATCCCTTGGTGTCTGCCCTCAATGGGTCTCAGACGTTGGTCAGCCAAGGCCTGAGGACCCTGGAGTTGTGCGTGGACAACCTGCAACCTGATTTCCTCTATGACCACATTCAGCCTGTGCGTGCTGAACTCATGCAGGTTAGTCTGCCTTCGTCTCAGCGCCAATATTCTTCCTCACACATCTAGTTTATGTCAAGGATTCGCCATCACTTGGTTATCTGTCCTCAGCAGCAGCTCCCTGCAGGGTGGAGGGCATACCTTCACATGTGCTTTATGATTCTAAAGTGTGTGGAAAATATACAGAAATACAGTAGATACAGATGGTGCTTTGCATCTTGCTGCCGTTTCTGAGCTTTCACAATGTTACATTCTCACCAGGCTGATAACTGTGAAGGCAAATGTGGTGGGTGCTGTATGGCTGCTGTTGCTTCCAGCAGAAACCCTTCAGTTTCATAGTAAAGGGGTACACATTCTGAAGGGAGGCATGGGTATTCCCCACTATATCACCCCAGGGAGCAAAGAGTAGATAAGAAAAGCGATTGTTTTAAAGACTTAAACATTGTTGAAGCTCATATATTAACTGTCTTAGGTTTTTTCCTTTGTGTTATTTTTTTTCAACTTTTTAAATTAGTTATATGTGACAGTAGAATGCATTTATGCACTTTGATATACCATACATAGATGGGATATAATTTCCCATTTTTTTGAGTGTACATGTTGCAGAATCAGATTGGTCATGTAGTCATACACACACACACACATACACACACACACACACAGTAATAATATCTGTTTCATTCTACTATCTTCCCTATCCCCACATTCCTTCCCCTTCCCTCCAATCACTTTCCTCTACCTAATCTAAGGAACCACTATTCTTCCCTATTGCCCCCCGACCATGCCTTATTGTGAATTAGCATTTGCATATTAGAAAAAACATTTAGCCTTTGGTTTTGTGGGATTGGCTTATTTTGCTTAGCATGATATTCTCCACCCCCAATCATTTACTGGCAAATGCCATAATTTTACTCTTTTTTAAAGCTGGGTTGTAGTCCATTGAGTATATATACCACATTTTCTTTATTTATTAATCTATTGAGGGACACTTAGTTTGGTTCCATAGTCTAGCTATCGTGAATTGAACTCTTTAAACATTGATGGGGCTGCGTCACTATAGTATGCTGATTTAAAAAAAATATATTTATTTTTTAGTTGTAGTTGGACACAATACCTTTATTTTATTTATTTTTATGTGGTGCTAAGGACCGAACCCAGGGCCTCGCACGTGCTAGGCGAGTGCTCTACTGCTGAGCCACAACCCCAGCCCTGTAGTATGCTGATTTTAAGTCCTTTGGGAATAAAACAAGGAGTGGGATAGCTGGGTCAAATGGTGGTTTCATTTATTTATTTTAATTAGGTATATATGACAGCAGAATGTATTTTGTCGAATTGTATACCATTGTTGCACAACTTGACATTTCTATGGTTGTACACGATGTAGTGTCACATCATACGTGCAGTCATACATGTACCTAGGGTAATGATGTCCATTTCATTCCACCATCTTTTCTGCCCCCATGTACCCTCTCTCCACTCCCTCCCTTTTGCCCAAAGTTACTCCATTTTCCCCCATGCCTCCCTGGTCCCTGTTATGGATCAGCATCCACTTATCAAAGAGAACATCTGGCCTTTGGTTTTTTGGGATTGGTTTACTTTGCTTAGCATGATATTCTCCAACTCCATTCATTTACCTGCAGATTCCATAATTTTATTTTCTTTTAATGCTGAGTAATATTTCATTATGTATATACACCACCGTTTCTTTATCCATTCATCTAATGAAGGGCATCTAGGTTGCTTCCACACTTTAGCTATTGTGAATTGAGCTGTTGTGAACATTGATGTGGCTGCATTTCTATAGTATGCTGATTTTAAGTCCTTTGGGTATAGACCGGAAAGTTGGATAACTGGGTCAAATGGTGGTTCCATTCCAAGTTTTCTAAGGAATCTCATATTGCTTTCCAGATTGGTTGCACTAATTTGCAGTCTCACCAGCAATGTATGAGATGTACCTTTTACCCCACATCCTCGCCAGCATTTATTGTTGTCTGTATTCTTGCTTGATAACTGCCATTCTGATTGGCATGAGATGAAATCTTACAGTAGTTTTGATTTGCATTTCTCCAATTACTAGAGATGTAAAATTTTTTCACATTTGTTGATTGATTATGTTTTCTGAGAAGTATCTGTTCAGCTCCTTACACCATTTATTGATTGAATAGTTTGTGGTTTTTTTGGTGTTACGTTTCCTTTGTGTTTTGATGTAATTATGTGTGGTTGGTAATTGTTAGAGGTTTGGGCTGTCTGCAGTTTACTCCTCTGCCCCATTAGGTGGGGTATTTGACCCTAGTTAGGGGTCATGGTACCATCCTTACGTGATGGAGGCTCAGGAACTTCTGAGGATAGGGGTCCTGGACACCCTGGCTTGGAGACCTCATCTTAGACTAGAGGTCAAGGTTGGGAGACTCTCCCTGCTGATCCTGAGGTTTAGAACTTGGGCTTCATCTAGGCTGGAAGATGATGGCATAGGGGTTGAGGTGGTGCCTTGAGGTCCGCTTTCCCTGCTGGTCATTTGGAGGATTGAACAAGAACCTGTTTCAAGAAAAGCACTGTTAGTTGTAGAAGGCCGAGTCTGTTCTGATTCAAGTTTGTGTTAGCATATGATAAAAGAGGAGGCAGAGGTTGTTCCAGGGCCTGAGAAAGAGGATTGGGGCTACTTCTTGCCACACCATGAGTCAGTCAAACCTGTAGAGAGATGGAGTCAAGGTCATTTCATATTTTTGGAGATAATTTAAACCCCACCCCAGACAAATGGTACTGCTTGAGTACAGAGGTGCAGGGCATGAGTTCCCAGTGCTGCCTCTTCTGGTGACAGAAGCAGAACTCTTTCCTGAGGCTTCCTGAGGATTTTGTGGGCCAGAAGGAGGGTGAGTGAGGGGAGGGAACTTAGTTTTCATATTCCCAGCAGTTACTGAGGATAAACCTCTTTGGACCTATAGGAACACGAGGGAAATTAGAATTTTGTTTTATGTAGAGAAATGTATCATAATTTTATGTTGAATTTGAGTAGCTAGACTCTAACATTTGTCATTGTTACAGTAAGTGATTTAAGAAAATAGACTTTCAGCTGGGTGCAATTATGCAGGAGGATCCCAGGTTTGAGACCAACCGTGGCAACTTAGTGAAATCCTGTCTCAAGGAAAAAAAAAGAAAAATATTTTCACTGTGAACTGTAGTCATTTTGGGGATTTAGATAATTTAGGTGAGAATAACATGGGGAAATTTACTGAATGCTTTGGGATAGTTGAGTGGATATTCTCTTTCTCTATCCCTCTTTTTTTTTGGTCCTGGAGATGGAAATTAGGGTCTCGCACCTAGAATGCAAGTGTTTAGCATTGAGTTACATCCCCAGCCCTTTTTTCCCCTTTCTTTTCTTTTTTTTTGAGGCAGGGTCTCACCAAGTTGTGCAGGCTGGCCTCGAACTTGGCTTTTCTTACCTCAGCCTGCTGAGTTGTTGGTATCACGGTGTGCACCACCATGCCTGGCTAAGTGCACGTGTTCTAAGTGTGCACCTGAATTTATTCCCTGTAGTCCTGGGACTTAAGAACCCTTCTGATCTGTTTTTTCTTCCTTACCTTCCTAATGGAAGATTTAAATGTATGAAATAATTTATCCATTTATTTATAAGTTATAAAAGTCTAGTAAGAACAAAGAAAAACACTGAGAGCTCACCCACTTTATGCCTGATAGTGTGTCACTTCACTGTCTTGCTTGAGCACCTGAGTGTTCATACTGCCCCACTGTGTGTATACAGGAGCATGAGGCATATTTATATATGTATCTTTTTTTAAAGACAGAATTTTCTAGGAGGACATATAAGACTAATAATGTTGATTTCCCCCAAGAAGGGGACACCATGTTTGAGGGGTCAGAATTATTGCCATGTCATGTTTTCTGACTTGGAATTTTGTTACCTTCAAAGACTTCATGAAACATGTTGGTTTTTAGGCTTTGTGGCGCACTTTACGAAACCCTGCCGACAGCATCTCCCACGTGGCCTACCGTGTACTTGGTAAATTTGGTGGCAGTAACAGGAAGATGTTAAAGGAATCCCAGAAACTGCACTATGTTGTCACCGAAGTTCAAGGACCCAGCATTACCGTGGAGTTTTCTGATTGTAAAGCATCTCTTCAGCTCCCTATGGAGAAGGTAAAGTTGAAAGTATTTGGAAGCTTTACAGAAGTACTATGTTTTAAGAATGTTGATTTCTATTTAAAATATGTAAACCACAATCTTCTATTTAAAATATGTGAATAAGACATGCTTTGGGAGGGGGCAGTTTCTAATTTGGAGTAGATCGATGTGGTGATCTGCTTGTTTGGTGAGGGGGTTTTTGGGAAGCCAATAGAAGGTGTTGCCTCAGGAACTTCGGACCACTGAGCACTTCCATCTTTCCTGAAGACCAGGAAGTGAAACCCAGTCCACCTTTCCCGTGAACTCTTGGCCTGTTTGACTCTCCCCCCAGCTTTATTTCAAGTGCCATTGAGAACCAAGTTGATTCCATACTTGTCTGTCATCCCTAGTACCTAGTTTTCTCCCATTCTTTATCCAAAACATAGCTTGTGCTGTCTCCTTACTGGCTTTCACGTGTATGTAATTATCATTAAGGTTAATGTCTTGCCTGTTATTATTATTAGTAGTAGTAGTAGTAATTTATGATTGTGCTGCCAAATTCTTGGACAGCCTAATTGAAATGATTTGGAATTAAAGTGTGTGTGTGTGTGTGTGTGTGTGTATGTGTGTGTGTGTATGTGTATGTAGCTGTCTGTGTTGTTCTTCTGGGAGAAAACATTGATGCAACCTTTTTCTCTTTTAAAGAGGGAATTTAGTAAAGTAAAAGCTTAGGAAAGCCATCTTTCACGTGTGAACGTAGACATGGAGAAGGTTTGTAGAAGGTTCAAGAATTTCATTAGGGGCTGGGGATGTGGCTCAAGCGGTAGCGCGCTCGCCTGGCATGCGTGCGGCCCGGGTTCGATCCTCAGCACCACATACAAACAAAGATGTTGTGCCCGCCGATAACTAAAAAATAAATATTAAAAAAAAATTCTCTCTTTACTCTCTGTCTCTCACTCTCTCTTTAAAAAAATAAAAAAAAAAAAAAAAGAATTTCATTAGGACCTCAACAAGTACAGATGGCACAAACTCTAGTTTGACCCAGCAGATTGCCACAAGATTTCAAGCTCACTTAAAATTTCTGTAATCTCCCAATGACGTGAAATCATTAAACTCCATCTTACATGTTAGTTTGAACCAAGCAACTCCTTATTTCATACTACTACACTCACCATTTCCAGAACTTTCATTTGGCTAGTGCTTGCTAGGCTATATTAGCCCACTGTGCTCTCTTTCAAAGAAAGAAATAAGCCCTAAGGTAATTTTGGGTGCTGCCAGTGTTTTCAGTGAAAGCTTTTCAGAATCATGTAATTTCAGTACAAAAGGTAGTTTCTGTGCTGCTTTGTCATAGGCCATTGAAACTGCCCTGGACTGCCTGAAAAGTGCAAACACGGAGCCCTACTACCGGAGGCAGGCTTGGGAGGTAATCAAGTGCTTCCTGGTGGCCATGATGAGCCTAGAGGACAACAAGCACGCGCTCTACCAGCTGCTTGCACATCCTAAGTAAGTGTGTTGCTTGCTGTGACAAAGTTATCTTCCTGCAAGGACTTGGGATGGAGGGGACCTCCAAGGTTTCTCAAGTTGGGAGCATGCATCTTTAAGTCAGGAAGCACTCTGGCAGTGCTTGTTTTGGCTTGTAGAGAAAATGGAAAGAATTTGGGTTCTGGGAATGAGAATTGATCTCTGCTCTAATTCACTTTCATTGTGGGTCTTACTGCTACCTACAGTGGGTTGAACCTCAAGAAATCAAGGGGCAGATCCTTTTTCCCTCCCATTTGCTCACGATTGTATCCATAGCACCTGTGTATGAGAGGCTCTCAGTGGACCTTCCACTTTTCTAGTTCATAGTGATCCTTCTCCAAAGACTTGTTTTGATGTTTGTATTTTGCTCTTATCACTTTAGATTTCGAGTGACCTTTACTTAAAGACATTTTGAGATGTTGGATGTGTATTGTCTTTCTCAGGGAACAGAGTTTCCCATATGTTTTCACATTTCTTAAAGCATCAAAAGTAGTGCTGAACATATAAAAGGTCTTGGTTGTAAAAGGGCATCGATGAGAGAGCAGTCAAGCAAGTGTAGAAGGAAATACAGCAACATAAGTGAGCACCAGTAAGCTTCACCTAAAGCAGAGATAGAACTGTGGGGACATCAGTGTTAGGGTCATGAGAACTAGGTTATATCTATGCCCAAGACATTTAAAATGATAAAAGGCATAAACCGCAAGTTACATTGAGAGACTCTTGAGATAAGAAGAAAAGTGTCTGGGGGCTGTAGAATGCTTGCCTAGCATGTGAAAGGACCTGGGTTTGATCCCTGGCACCACAAAAATAGAAAAGTAAGATACCTGGAGTGCATGCCAAAGAGAAAAAGATGGGAAATTCAAAAGAGAAGAATGACGTGAAATATGGAGTGAAACAGCAGAGTTGCTTGAAGTCTCACAAGAAGGGAGAGACTAATGGCTGGGAAACTCTCAGAACTGATGAAAAATTAAACAGTGAACACAGACTCAATATGATGAGTGCATCCAAAACAGAATTAAAAAAAAAAAAAAAGCCACACACAGATACATTACCAGCTACAAATGAGAAACAAAGGGAAGATCTAAAAGCTGGCAGAACAAAATGATGACCTTGAAGCGAATGCTGGATTGGTATCTGTGCAAGCCCCAGAACAGGGCTCCAGCCTGGAAGAGAGCAGCTGCCAGTTTAGAGTCACGTGTCTGGTGGGGCACAACCAGGGAAGGAGGGTGAAATTAGGGTGTTTTCAAATTAAAGTGGAAGCCTTCTATCAATACTGTATATAAGGGACACATTCTAAAGGCAGAAGGAAAGTTTCCTTTGAAAGATCTGAGAGGGGAGAAGGAATAGAACTAAGAAAATAATAATATGTAGTCAAATGTAAATGGGATGCAGCTGATATGAAAATTGAAGCCTTAAAGATCACAGTCGACTATAAACAATGCATGTTTATCATCTGGCAAATAGATAACCAAATGCAGATGATGGACCCAGTGAAATACTACCCCAGGCCTCAACAAGCAGTGTGCTCAGTGAAAGAAGCCAAACCCAAGATAGCATGTGTGTGAGTCCATTTGTGTGAACCATCTAGAAAAGGCAAGAGCGGGTCAGTGGTAACCCAGGGGCAGGAGTAGAGATTGACAGGGTAATGTTTTAAAATTGGATCATCATCATGGTTTGTGTGACTGTACACTTACTAAAACTTTTAATTAAAATGAATGCTGTGGCATATATGTTACGTCTCAAAAGTCAGAAAAAAAATGACAAAAATGAAGAAAAAAAAAATGAACAAAACAGAGAAACGCATGCAGTCAAGTGGTACAATAAAGCTAAAAGTTGGTTCTTTGAATAGTAAAACTGAAAAGCTTCTGGGAAGACTGACTTGGATTAAAGAAGCTAAGTGTCTAGTATCAAGAAGGTGGTGGCACTCTCTCTGTTTCAGATACAAAACAAAAGGATAGTGGTGTCATGGATAGCCTTCCTGATAAATTTTTAAAGAATTAATTCATAGATAATTATCTGCAGATACTATTTGGCTTTGTCTCTGACATTGACACTTTTGGGGAATAGAAGCAGCTATTTTGTAGAGCCTCCCTGTGGGTTTGCTTGGGTCTCTGTAGTTTGCTGGGTTTCTGTTCTCGCAACTAAAAGGCTCAGGGGTCACTCCAGTTAAACTGGGCTAACTGGGCTGCACGAAATAACCACACAAGAGACACAAATACCTTTTTCTTTGGGGTCGTGGTGACGGCTCCGCTGACCTTAAGGGTCCACAGAAAGAGAGTGAGAGCACGCGCTGATCCCTTTTATTGAGGGAAGCTATTCAAATGATGCAAGGGGTCAGGGGGTTGAGTATCTTCATGATGTCCACTGTCAGCAGGTTGACTGACACCTGGGTAGGCCACACCCAAGGGCACAGTAAGAGAAAGGGACACACACAAGGCACTTCCATGGAAGATTCTATCCTAAACCGGGCAAAGGGTTATATTACAAAGGAACAGGTGAGCATAGCTTCACCCATGGGGCTGTAGCAAGACACACCCATGCACGAGACACTGACCCTCGCACCCAAGAAGGGTGCCACATTTCTGCGACTGAGAGCCTCAGCACCCAGCCAGGGAGTGTAACTCAGTCACGTGTAAGGTTGGCCTCCCACAGTGGTTGGAGTCAGGTCATGCATGTCCAATAGAAACCTCACACAAGTTCTCACACACCCTGGCAGGCACCATTGGTGACCTGTCCCATTAGTGAAAATGGTGTTACCCTGGCTCTCTACTAAGGGTATTATTTTACTCTTTTACATATAAAATCAATGGGAAAGATGTTGAGATGATGAGAAGAGGTGAGTAACCTGTTTCTCATCAGACTTACCCATTGGTTATAATGACACTCATGGACGATCCTCCTCCATTCAAGTATTATTACAGTGATTACAAAATGATGGTTTTGCTTTCTTTTTTTTTTTTCCTCAGTTGAGATTTATTTCACATCTCAAAAACTCACCAACTCCAAGTGAACAATTTTATGAGTTTATTAGCTAGTGAATAGTTCAAATGTAAATGTCTTAGACTAGTTTCATCTCCCTATTAAGATCCTTTGTGCCCATTTTGGTTACCCCCGTTTCTTCCCCCCACTCCAAGTGGTGATTAATCTTAGACTTTTCCTCCTCTTCTAATACTTATCTATAGCAGTGTGGACTCTTGGATTCTTATGTAATAGATTATCATCCATTGTATATTGGATGGTCCTCCATATTTTGTCAGGGATACTTAGTAACTGGGAAGAAGAAATTTGTGAAAAAGTCCAGGAGAAGCCTACCTTAGGATTCGAGAAGCAGGACAGAAGCCCTCAGCTGGGCCCAGCAGGGAGGTACAGGGTGAGGAGGAGAGCTAGGTGGGCCAGGCTGAGCTTCCCATAAGTCATGGCTTTTTTCATGTTTTCTTTTTTTTTTTAAATCATTGATTTGAGTTACTTTTTTAAGATTTGACTTTTTTAATTATAAAAGATCAAAAAAGATCAAAATCAAACATTGACTTTCTTAAAAGTTGCTGTGAGCAGACAGGGCCTTAGCATTTGCTGCTAGTGTTATGGGGGATAGGTGATGGTTTCCAGCTTCCTCTGGCTCACCATAGGCTCTTTTGCCTTCAGTCACAGTTGCCATTTACTGGACTTTTAGGAATATTAGGGAAAAGCAAGTTGGGGGCAATCATGGGACTCAGGCAACTGGGGCATTTAGATCCTGGTTGGCTGGCTTATTTATTTATGGTGCTGGGAATTAAATCCAGAAGTACTTTTACCACTGTACTCCATGCCCAGCCCTTTTTACTTATTTATTTATTTTTTCAACACATTAATAGCTGTGTGGTTACACATAACTCATGACTTTTTTTCATGTTTATTTGATCATTGATTTGAGTTACTTTTTAGAATTTGACTTTTAATTATAAAAGCTCAAAATCAAAACATTGATTTTCTTAAAATAGAAAATAGCAAATATGTTGTCATTTTCTAATTTGCCTCTGATTCATGTCTTGTGCTCATATTAGGTAGAATATATGTCTGTGATGCATTGACTTTGAGTTTTTTTTTTTTTTTTTTGAAGAGAAAAAATTAAATTGCTTAAGGCCCCTCTAAGTTGCTGAGGCTGGCTTTGCACTTGCCATCCTCCTGCCTCAGCCACTCAAGCTGCTGGGATTACAGATGTGTGCTACCATGCCTGTCCTGACTATAATATTGATAATGAAATTCACATTTGATTCCAGGTGTTGCTAAAGTCAAAGAAAGAAATTAACTCACCACTCCTATCTAGAGAAGGTGGAATTGGGCAGGTTGAAAATTAAGAAATTAGTGATAGTGGATTCATCAACTCAAAAATGAGCTGGAGGTTGTGATGATGGATTTAATTTTGTCTTTCAGCTTCACAGAAAAAGCCATACCCAATGTCATCATCTCGCACCGCTACAAAGCACAAGACACTCCAGCCCGGAAGACGTTTGAGCAGGCTCTGACAGGGGCGTTCATGTCTGCTGTCATCAAAGACCTGCGGCCCAGTGCCCTGCCCTTTGTAGCCAGCTTGATTCGCCACTATACCATGGTGGCAGTGGCCCAGCAGTGCGGTGAGTGTAGGGAGCTGCTGGCACAGAAAAAATTGGTCAGGATGTTTTGTTTCAGAGAAGCTGAGTAATCAATTTTTAGCTTTTGTTTTTTGTGGTAAAGATTATTGGTATTTTGGTGGTGGACACCATGACAATTTAAAGGCATTGCCAGATTTTGTGTGTAAAATACATCCAGTTGAATCTTCAGACCCTTCGTTTTTGGTGGAAAGTGGAGGCTGAAGCCAGCCTTCACCCACCCTGCTCTCCCACCATGCTCTCCCACTGGGTGCTTCTTTTGGTCCCCACGGGCACCCATGCTGCTTCTCCTACCTGGAATGGCTGCTCACCTCTGCTTCAGTGGCTCTCAAATACCTGGTGGCGAAGGAGTGATTGTTTATCATTTTTATTTCTGATCCATTATAGATGATGACAGTGAAATGTTCTGGCTCTGCCAGTTGTTGTGTTTCTGAAAACATACTCAATTATTTTTTAATCTCCTCCCACAAGTAGTAATTAAGTCTGCAGGCCAAGCATTACTTCAGTCGGTCCTCAGAACCCTTCCTCTTGAGGTTGACCAGCAGTTTTCTTAGGAACGCTGCACAACTTTCCCCCTTTTCTCCCTTCTTGGCTGGAACAGTCAGTAAGACACAATTGAACACTTCAGTTGTTTCTCGGGGTTTCTTCTGTTTACATTGTCTTTCCAGCAAAACAAGTCTTGCTGAGTTTGATCTTGCCTAGTATTGGAAGTTAGCAACTGGAGTAACCACCAGGTGTTAACTGCCAGTTACTTTGGCAGACTGTTCTGAGTAGGTGTATCTTCTGGCACAGCTGAGTGCTGTTGATTTTCTGTTACTTGTCAGGAGTATCCACAGCACAGCACAATCATTCCCAGGCTGGGCCCATTAGTCTTTCGGTGACTTTTAAAAAATTTTTGTGTTCTTCATCTTAAACTAATACTTTTCTGAGTCATGATTGACAAAATTGGAATACAATAGTGTATCATGAAAAATATTTAGAAAGATAGTCTTCGCGTGAATTAGACCACTTAATGACAAATAATTGCAGTTCAGAGGAGATTGTTTTAAGGTACATGCTGGCTTTCATTGAATTCTTAATGTCAAGAGGGAAATGAGAGGAGCTGGGTTTGTAGCTCAGCAGTAGACCATTCACCTAGCACATGTGAGGCACTAGGTTTGGTCCTCAGCACCACATAAAAATAAATAAATAAAATAAAGGTATTGTGTCCAACTACAACTTAAAAAAAAAAAAAAAGAGGGAAATGAGGTCCTTTTGCAGTTTAAGGGCCAAGAGTGTTCCCATGTGTTCTCACGCCTTCCCTCTCTCCTTCAGGTCCCTTCTTGCTGCCTTGCTACCAGGTGGGCAGCCAGCCGAGCACGGCTATGTTTCACAGTGAAGAGAATGGGTCCAAAGGAATGGATCCTTTGGTTCTAATTGACGCGATAGCTATCTGCATGGCCTATGAAGAAAAGGAACTGTGCAAAATTGGGGAAGTGGCCTTAGCTGTGATATTTGATGTTGCAAGTATTATCCTAGGCTCAAAAGAGAGGGTAAGCACGGACCGAGTATCGATGATTTGGCGGGAGGTTCAGGAAACTGGTGGTTTAAGAATTGCATTGACACCTTATGGGTTGTTTGCTTCTCTCTCCAGGCGTGTCAGCTGCCCCTGTTTTCTTATATTGTGGAGCGCTTGTGCGCCTGCTGCTATGAACAGGCCTGGTATGCAAAGTTGGGGGGCGTGGTGTCTATTAAATTCCTCATGGAGCGGCTCCCCCTCACGTGGGTTCTGCAAAACCAGCAGACTTTCCTCAAGGCTCTCCTCTTTGTCATGATGGACTTAACTGGAGAGGTAGGTGATGGGTGGCCCCAAAGATAACTCGTCATACTCTTTTTCAAGAAGCTGTCTGCCTGGAGTGCAGTTGGTCTAAGACAGTTGTGCATTATGCTCTCATCCCAACGTAGGAACTTAGATATTTAGTTTCATTACAGCATCTTTAATAAAGAGACTGTTCTGACTCAGGCTATTTCTGGGTATCCAGATACCTGTTTGCTACATTAAGAATAGCACAGAGCAGAGTGCCTCTGAAAGGGGGAGCATGGGCTTCCTGTGTATTCTGAGATTTTTATGGGGGTTGCTTCTTCACAAGCCCACGTGCAGCTCTCACTCATGCAGATGGGATCGTAGGCATTGGCAGCTTCCCACAGGTGTTGCTTCCTTCACGAACCCTAGGGCACTCTAGCTCATGCAGACAGGATGTGGCAGGCATTGGCAGCTTCTCTTTGTTAAACACGAGGGTCCTATCTAGATCCTATTTTCTGTTCTGAATGACACGTAGGAATTGCCTATAAGGAGGTAACATGGATGACATGAAGAAGCTTCTTTTAAAGCGGCTGGTGTGAGGGGCAGACCCCCCAGGAACAGCATTTATGGCAGAAGGTGGGGGAAGTGGGCAGCATCACTCTCTTCTGTATCTAAGGCCTTCTTGATCCACAGGTTTCCAATGGAGCTGTTGCCATGGCAAAGACCACCCTGGAGCAGCTCCTGATGAGGTGTGCGACACCTTTAAAAGATGAGGAGAGAGCGGAAGAGATTGTGGCAGCTCAGGAGAAGTCTTTTCACCACGTGACCCACGATTTGGTTCGAGAAGTCACCTCTCCAAACTCCACAGTGAGAAAACAGGCTATGCATTCACTGCAGGTATTGGCCCAGGTCACTGGAAAAAGTGTGACAGTGATAATGGAACCCCATAAAGAGGTAAGATTTCTGATGCTGGAACCAGCATAATTTTTTTTTCAGTTTGAGTTGTTGATAGTGTTCAGTTTATAATAATTTTGTATCTTTGTCACAAAGTACTATTATTGCACATGTTGTTTTTAATCTGATGTATGCAAATAATGGTGTATTAATATTTATGACTGTATCAGTAATTGTTAGTGTCAAGTGAACAGAAAGCTTGTTTCCTGAGTCTGTGAAGCACTATCTGATAGTTTTGTTTTAAGAGGGGTCACTCTGGAGCCTGAGGTACTAGACCTGCTCTGGTCTGTGACCAGCTCTAACAACGTGAAACACATCCTCTCCCACTCAGTAAAGGGCACCTGTAGTAATTTCACCTTGCCATGGCTTTCAAAGTGGTCATTGGGGAATATAATGATAAAAGGTGAAAAGACGTCTTTGTTTTTCAGGGGGCACCTGGTTAGTGATACCCTGTCTTTGGCTTTCCTAGGTCCTCCAGGACATGGTCCCACCCAAGAAGCACTTGCTCCGACACCAGCCTGCCAATGCACAGATTGGCTTGATGGAAGGGAACACATTCTGTACCACACTGCAGCCCCGGCTCTTTACGATGGACCTTAACGTGGTGGAGCATAAGGTGTTCTACACAGAGGTAGGGGGTGGTGGTGCGGAGTGGTGTAGATGGTGATGACATGGGTCTGCTAGCCTGTCTTTGTAAGCAGAGACTGGTCAGGCAGCCTTCAGAGAAGGCTCGGAGAGCAATTCAGGTAACTAGCCCTAGCCTGGCACCACACTCGGAGCAGGTGTGTTAAAGCTGGGATCTGGTAGGAAAGAGGCACTGTGCCCAGAGATGCTCAGCAGAATGGTGCTGTTCCCTGAGTCCTTAGAACTCAGTCTTATAGGGAACCTTGCTCTAATTTAGGGCCTCTGCAGTTGTGCTTTAGAGATAAAGCTGTATCCCCTGCTTTAATCACTCTTGTAGCATTGGTTCCTAGAATAACGCCAGCCAGAGCAAGGGCCAAATTATCAAACTTAGGGATCACTTCCATGTACCATATGCTGTTGAGAATGTCATAAGCACCCTTACTTAGCTCTGACAGTGCCCTAGGAGGCATAGATGCTTTTGATTTTCATTTTGAAGATATGGCCGCTGAGTCTGAGGGTTTGTTACTTGCTCAAGGCTACAGAGCAGGTGAGCTCCGAAGCTTAGATTTGAATTAAGAGTCTTATTTCAGAGCATGGTTTCCAGACATGCATCTTCTAGATATTTGTCATGTAAACATTCAACTGTGAGGTGATAATTAGAGAATTAGTAATGAACAGAAATTAAACTGTGATAAAGTCAAATTATAAGACTTAATTCTTAGAGTATAATAACAGTCTGGTTATCAGCCCCAATTTGAAATTTTCATGGGACATGAATTTTGCTCTTGCAGGCATTATAGAGTAAACCGAGGCAGAAATCCTAAGGAAAGAAATTCCTCCTGATACTAAACCTGAATGTCCAACTATAAAAATTTACCTCTTGGTTTTCTTTCTTTCTTTTTTTTTTAAGCTCTCTGTTTTTGCTTGGGCATGAGGCTGTGGTCTTTTACACCTTTTTATATCCTTCATAAAAGAGTTATTGCAAAGTGGGAGGACAACTTCCCTTGCCTGTTCTGGATTCAGACATAGTATAACATTCATAGAAGACTCACTAAACCTACAACCAGAGTCTGGTAGTATTGAGGACATTAAATTAGTTTTCTAAATGTTCATCAGTCCTCCAGCTGCACCAGAATATGGGAGAATCACTTGAAAAGTATAGGCTCTGATTCCTCTCCCTGGAGACCCAAGTTCAGTAGATCAGGGTGAGACTTGGGAATTTGCTCTCTAAAAGTCTCCCAAGTGATCCTGGAGTATGACCATGTCTGGAACTCTGGTTTGTATTGTAGTTACCCAAAACACACATTCAACGTCTGCCCCTACACCTACACATGCACACGCTCATATGGGAGAGGATTGTTGAAGGTCATACAAGGACTTGGTGGTTTCCTCTGGGGAGTAGAATTTGGTGGATGACTGCAAGTGTTTCACTATGTGTTCTTTCCTACTGCTTTCATTCTTTTACCAGGTAGGAATCTTAAAGGGAAAAATATGATAAAAACCTATATTAGTTTTCTAAGATGTAAATAAAAAGAGGGCAGAAATAGTATTAGAACAATATATACATATATGTTATTTTAAATATTAGATACATAAATATATACTTGTATGCCAACATGTCTGGAAGGATAGCTGCTGGAATTCCCAGTGACATTCAGCCTCCTTCATTATGTTCTTCTGCGCTGGAAAAGAAAAAAAAGTGACCACTCAAATGCTTGCATTATTTCCCATGTCTCTGAGTTCTTGCCCAGGGCCCAGGGGAGGCAGCTTTGAACCAAGGGGAGACGAACCTGCCATCTGGGATTTGCAGTTAGATAAACATCCTCTGTTATTTAAAAATAAAAAAGCAAAAACAAAAAAACATGGTATCAGAGTGAGTGAGGACATGTCTAAGAATTTATTTCACTCATGAGGTTAATTCAGCTTTGCTTTAGAATAGAGTAGCTCAGTCATATTTTAGTGCCTCTTTAGGATTAGTCCATCGTTAGTTGTATTTTGGTGTGTTTGGCAGACCATGTTCAGTTATTTGTGAGGTCACCGTGTCTTTCCAGGAGAAGTGGGCTCACTTCAATTGTTTGACCTTTTCCAGCTGTTGAATTTGTGTGAGGCTGAGGATTCAGCTTTAACCAAGTTGCCCTGCTATAAAAGCCTTCCATCACTTGTACCTTTACGGATTGCAGCATTAAGTAAGTGAATATAAATGTGAAACAAGTTACAGGGTATAAAAGGAATGGGGACAATGGCCTTTATTGTTGATGCTTCTGGCTTTTGGGGTCTTTTAAAGATGGGATCTGTTTATCAAGTTACATTATGAGATATCTTAAGATTGCATGCATTGTTAGGATTTAAGAAACTTTGTAATCAAATAGTCTGTGGATTTTACTGTGCAGTAGACTCTTTATAATTCTCCTAAGAATCAAATGTTCCATTTAAAAGAATTGTCATACTGTCCATAGTGACATTTTCATCAGAATCAGAGTAAATAGTAAGGTACCCTATTGCCTTTATAGACTTTCTAATGAAGCATTTAAGAATCCTATAGTTTCAGAGTTTTCACCAGGAGTATGAGTTTTTGTTGTTTAGTACAAGTATTAGGAAAACATACTAGATCAGTACCGAATGACCATTGTACATATAAACAGTTATTTCTTCTTTTTTTTTTTTTGGGGGTGTGTTGAATAAATAGACAATATAAGCTTTTTAAAGTTGATTGATTGTTGCTTCTTATGGACTTAGTAAAATATTGCCATTGTCCCTTTGGCAATCACCAAAGGTAATGGAGTACTCTGGGGAAGCTGTTTGGCAGCTCCTCACTTCTGTCAGGATGCCTCTTATGTGTTGAGATGTGTCCTCTTTTCTAAGAATATTTCCATTTTCAAAGGCTTAAAGCTTTTAACCCTCAGACTTGGGGCAGGGAGCAGAGGCTGCCTGATTAAACGTTGGTAGTTGAGTGGTCAGGCCATGTGCGTTTCTTCCCTGTCACCCATGCTCTGGAGGCCATGCTCTCTGAAACTCAGATGTGACAGCTGCACTGAAACTCTGAAGATGTTTTGGGAGAAGGGTATCTGCTTTTTGGTTTTGGTATTGGGATCAATAGTCCTTTTTTATTTTTTATTTTGAGACAAGATTTCATTAAGGGCCTTGTTAAGTTGCTGAGGCTGGCTTCAAACTCGTGATCCTTCTGCCTCAGTTTCCTGAGTCACTGGGATCACAGGCTGCACCACCATGCCTGACTGGGAGCAGGGTATCTGGAGGCAGAAGATTTACTGTGGTCTTTCAGGCAGGCTGTTAACTTCACTCCTAGACAGCAATGACCATGTGGCTGGAAGACCATGTATCCTTTGTTTTTCTTGAGACCAGATACTAGGAAAGAGGGTTAGTGGTTCATAGTTGGTAGGATCCTTTACAGAAGAAAATTGTTCCAGTGTTTTTCAGATTAATAATGAAATTGTACTGATTTTTCTCCCTACAGATGCACTTGCTGCCTGTAATTACCTTCCTCAGTCCAGGGAGAAAATCATTGCTGCACTCTTCAAAGCCCTTAATTCCACCAACAGTGAGCTCCAGGAGGCTGGAGAGGCCTGTATGAGGAAGGTGAGTGCTTGTGAGAGTATGCATGTGTACCTTGTTCTGTACACCTGGAAGGAAGCCTGTCTGATTACTGCACATTAGATGGTCGTGTCCTTCCAGTCTCATAGTCACAGTGTAGTACAGCTGGGTCTTCATTCCATCATCAGTTTCTGTAGGACACATGGTTAGATATGTGACTGGTTCTCCATTTTCCAAGGGAAAACAGATGATGCAGAATTGAATGTGAGTTCCCTTCTGTTGTGAAGTATTCTGTTGCCTATTTTTTGTTATAACATCTGTTTTTTTTTTTCCCACAGTTTTTAGAAGGTGCTACCATAGAAGTAGATCAAATTCATACACATATGCGACCTCTGTTGATGATGCTAGGAGATTATCGAAGCTTGACACTGAATGTTGTAAATCGCCTGACTTCGGTTACGAGGCTCTTCCCAAATTCCTTCAATGATAAGTTTTGTGATCAGATGATGGTAAGTCAAATGTGTTTGAACAGTACTCTAGGGGCTGGGGCTGGGGCTGGGGCTCAGTGGTAGAGCGCTTGCCCTGCATATGGGAGGCACTGGGTTCAATTCTCAGCACCGCATATAAATAAATTAAATAAAAGTCCATCAGTAACTAAAACAAACAAACAAACAAACAAAAACAACAGTACTCTATAGAACTTGAAAAATTTATGAATAATTCTTATGAATGTATTATTTTTAAATAAACACTACGTTTGTCTGGCTCAAAATGCAAAAGCAAGTCTCCTTCCCTGGCCGTCTTCTGCTGGGTATCCGTCCCTGAAATCAGCCAGCGTTAACAGTGTCCTGTGATGTTTCTAGAGATACTTTACATGTATCATAGAATATGTGGATATTCTTTTGTTTGCCACAAAAGGAGGCTCATATACACACAGTTCCTGGTTTTCCCACTAATGCTGTCATTCCATGTGATTGCACAAAGTGCTTCTTCATTGTGTTATTTGGCTACATAATATTTCATTAATTGGACTCATCTTTTACCATTAGTCTATGATGCAGCAAAAAATTTGTTTGTAATTTCCCTTGTCTATCTGTAGCACCAGTTTCTAGAGGTAGAACTTCTAGTTCAGAAAGAATGTATGGATTTTAATCTTCCAGTGTGTTGTCACATTTCTCTCTGAAGACATTTGTTAGTTTACATTTCCTTCTACAAAATAGAAGGAACATCTCCTATATAACCCAGAGCAAGAACTTCAGAAATCTTTTGCATTTTAGATTTATCAGAGAAATAACTTCAAATACAGGGTTTGTCTAACAGTAAGTGTAGGCAGATGGAAGAGTTCATGTGTCAGCTTTTTGCATTACCTTTTGCTTCTAATGTAAACAGTTTCTTGAGTTGTTTGTCACCTTACTTCATTGTAACTGCATGTATTTTTCATGCTTGTTTGCTAAGTAGCACTTTAGACACTTTATGATACTGGAAGTATTTTACAGGTATAAGCTGTAAGTAGGAATGAGCAGACAGATTATGTATGTGTGGATGTATTGCATTTGGGGGATAGATAGATAGCTCATGTATGAAAACCACAAAGTCGTTTACCTCATGTACTGTTTTTTTCATATATTTAGATAACTAAATAATGTATAATGACCACAGCACTGAAAGTATGAGTAGTTCCTTAATAATAGATTGTAATTGGGAAACTCAGCTTTACATGGAGTGCACTTTCCAAGTCGTAGGGTACTTCCCCTTAGGCCTCCACATGTTAATGTACTTAGTACTTAATAGTTTCCATGCATACAGACGTTGACATGAGTGGTTAAAATAGGTGATCTGTATGCTTCCCGGCAGAACACATCAAGTACACACTTCTCCCACGTTTCATATATGAAGCGAGAGTGTGTGTGTGTGTGTGTGTGTGTGTGTGTGTGTGTTCGTGTTCTAAATGCCCTAATGCTATTATATTTGGTTCTTTTAAAAAATTACTGTCTCTGCTCTCAGCTCTCATTTTTTGCTTCCTTTATATGCCTGGTTGAAGTAACTTTTTGGGGGGTGTTTGTTCACATCTGGCATGAGCTGGCAGTTCCTTATTATCCAGACATTTTTTTTTGTGCAGCATGAGGAGAACTGCCTTATAGTTAGTTGCTTCTGATGCAGGCTGAGTGTCATTTTCCCTATAATAAAATATGTGAGTTTTGTGTTGTTTCATTCAGGAGATTTTGTCTCCCCCTTCTCTGGCTTTCCAAAAGGTTGAAAATCCTCTAGAAGCAGAGTGTTGGCATACTTGGATAGAGAATGATTGTGCTGCTGTTTACCCAGACATTTCCTCCCCCACACACTGACTTTAGATGGCAGTGCTTCTGCATTTAGTGGCACAGATTGTCCTGATACCCAGGCCTGCTGGGTTCTGCCGGGACACTCCACCTGTGGGTGGCTCATTCTCAGACTGCGCCCAGCCACCAGCGGGGCTTTTGTTTTCCTTCATGATGCCCTTTTGAGGTTCGCAGCTTGGGCTGTTGGCATTATTTTCAGAGATAAGACACTCTGTAGGGTCCGCATTCATGGAAAGAACCCTGAGTTTTTCCCTTTCTTTGAGAGGAGTTTTCTAGTTTTAGCTCTTATGTTGAGGTCTTTGATCCATTTTGAATTAACTTTTGTGGATGGGGTGAGATAAGGGCCCAGCTTCCTTCTGTTATGTGTGATACTCTGTTCCTTTCTCTCAGTTGAACCGCTTGACATTTGATCTTGAAAGATCTTTTGTGTTTTGTTGTTTTGGATATTTCCTCACTGAACTAAAAATTGAAAATGATTTTATATACTAGTTAATATCATTTTTTTTCTTTTGGAAAATCTAAAAGTAAGAATGGTGACATGGCTGGCCATTGTTGATACCTTCAGTTCTCTTTCTAGTAAGGTATAGATCAGGTGCATTTATAGTCTAGTGGTTATTATCCTTCAGGGAATTTTATTGACAAAATGTTTTAGCCTGTTCTTTGAAGGCAGGTATATTATTTTGTACATTTCTCAAGGTAGAACAGTGGCCTAAAGCTGGTTCCTGTGCCTTAAGCACCTTGTGTTTTACCTTATTTTCCCACTGGACTATGAGTTCCCCTAGGCAGGGATGAGGCCTGTGGGTCACTTCTCTATCCCCTCCCTGATATCTGACACAGGTGAACAACTGCATATAATCAACACTGAAGGAAAGTGGCAGGGCCTGGATTTGGAATGAGCAGGTTTCAGGATACTTTGTCATAGCAGCAAATTTAGCCCTTCTGTGTAAATAATAAGAACAAATGCCGGTTGTCCACATCACTAGTTTGATATTGGGCTATTGTAGTAATGGAAGCACTGCAGTTATCACATTAAATACAAGGGAAATGAAAGATTGCTAGTGTCCATCAAGAAAGCAGTATTTGCAAGTGAAATGTTTCTACCCTGAAGAATTTGTATCTAAGGGTGTGTTTTTTTCAACAGCAACATCTGCGCAAGTGGATGGAAGTGGTGGTCATCACCCACAAAGGGGGCCAGAGGAGCGACGGAAACGTGAGTGACTTGCTTGTTTCTGGGAAGGGCACCCAGGTTGTGCACTGCTGGTATCAGTGCTAATACCAGAGCAGTGCTTCAATTAAAATGCTGGTCAGAAATCTGATTTTATGTAATTTTAAGTCCATGTAAATTTGTTAATCACTTTATTAGCACTACATCTTGCTTTTATTTCTCTTAATGGCTAAAAATTCATTCTTGTTTCTTTAAAATCTCCCTTTTGTTCACTTTACTATGACATATATGTTTATGAGAATTCTGGGAAGCTTGGAAAATGTTAGTATTTCAATTTTACTAGTTTTGCTTTAAACAGCGTGTTTTCTAGACTGTTCTTGGCAGCAGCTGTTTACATGGTGGTGCGTTCCTCCGCTCTTGTTTCCATTGCTTTCCATCACTTGCTGGTCGGTAACGTTCGTGTTTAATCATTATTGCTTGATACAACCAACTAGAGATTTTTTAGGACTTATAGAACTAATATAGTAAAGCATCACATAAATATGGGCTTATATATTTTCTAGGTCTAAATCCCCTACCCTAATTTTGCCAAAAAAATTAATGACCAGCATTTAAAGCAAATTTATAAGGTTTTGAGGGAAGACTGCTATAGTTAAATCTTAAGTATATGATGTTGGTCATTAAAGACTTTGTCTCTTTAAAAATGCATGCTTTCTGTTGTTTCTTATCTAATATTGTACATGCTAATTTTTTGAAGTATTTTCTAAGTTGATGATGTATCAGTGGAAGTATATTTTCCTTAAGTTCTGTGATCCCTGGTGAAATTTATAGCTGTATCACCCTTAGGGAATTCTTCATAGTTCTTCAGAAGCATAATTAATGTGGCTTTTTGTCCTCTTGTGCCTATTTGTTGGATGCTGTGTTTCATCCCGACTTGGATTTTTTTTCCGCTTTATTATGCTTTGTTTTGACCATTCTGTGTCAAGGCGTTTTGTTTTGTATCTTGTTTCCTGCCGCTTCTAAACAGCCAACTAAGCAGAACTAAACCAGGAATTCAAATTTTTAAAAGACATTTTATACCATTACTGACCCTTGGAAGATTTTATTATTTATATATGCAAAACATAAATGAGGACCTTCGTGGAGGAGAGCAGAGCACACCGGCAGAGACGCTGCTCTGGGAAGTTGCCACTGCCTCTGTGCCTGGCCTCCCGTCCCTCATCTCTGAGGGATTTTTTGCTTTAAAGTTTACATTTGTTTTTATAATAACTTATGCCTTTTCTGAAACACATCGTAAGATCTTTAATAAACATTTAAAAAAGTTCTAGAGGAGGTGAATGGCTTCCATTAAATCAAAATGAGCCTGTAAACTTTCATCGAAAATTTTTTTGTATGGGGGGAGTTGTGCGGGGTGTTGATAGGTCTCTGGGCTCTTCTTGGGACGTATTTATCATCCCTTGAGTATACTGCCTGATCAGAGGAGGGGTCAGGCTCCTGAGGTTGGTCCTGTGTCTGAACCTCGGGCCTTAGCATTTTGGGTCTGTAGGAAGAGAGCATAGCCATGGCTTCATCACCTAAGCCCTGGGCCAGGCCCCTGTTTTCTGATTTTTTTTTTTTTTTTTTTTTAAGAGATCGTGTTACAGGAAAGGGAACAGTTAATGGAAAGTAGTTGGTTCCTATTGGTAGAATTCCCAGATAACTTTGCTCAGTTGAGATACCATGTTGAAAACATTAAGTAGTTGAGTAAAGCAGTGAACTTGGGATATCCCTGATGATCAGAGCTCTGCACTATCACCGTGTTTAGGAAAGCTTCCCTTTTGACATGGATTGTATGGGGTACGATACATAGGACCTGTTATTGCCACTTCTGTATACACATGTAGACTCATAGATAGTTTGCCGAAGGTTGCGCTTCACCACACAAGATAACCCAACTGTCTGGTGGGGGGTGTCATGGCCTTGTTCTTGGTGGGATGGGGCTCAGATATGCCTAATTGATGGGCTTGCACCACCTGGTTCTCTTCTGACTCTAGTTGGGAAAGAGTTTTTTTTTCCCCCTCATTTTTTTTTTTCAATGCCTTAGTGCTTCACATAAAAATCTTGAAATATTCACTCAGTAAAAGAAGTCTTTTAAAAATATATTTGCATATAACAAGGTCTTACCATTTCTCCCTGACATAGGAAGCCCTGGTTTAAAATTTGACTTAGAGAAGAAACTCACTATGAGACACCGTCAGAGGGTTGTTGACATCTGAGGGTGGAGGTTGCTTTTTGCTGCTGAGCATTTGTTAATTATCGTTTGCTTTCTGATAATTGTGTCTTTACTGTCTTGTTAACCCAAATAACCCTTACTGTGTTTGAGTATATGGGAAGTTTTATGTAAATGACATAAATAGAAAAAGATGATTTTCCTCCCCATCCTCAGGAAAGCATTTCAGAGTGCGGGAGATGTTCCTTGTCTCCATTCTGTCAGTTTGAGGTGAGAACAACCTATTAAAAGTCAGTTTATGACTTGCAATGTGAAGAACACTTTATCTTTTTCTTTTCTTTTCGTTTCTTTTTACCTTTTTGTTGCCTTTTTTCATGCTGTGATTTTTGTTTTGGTTCAGCCTGCCATGGAAGGGGTAGAGGTGAGAATCTCAGTGGAGCCGCAGGAGGGGGTTGTTGTCGCATTTGGTTTTGCTGTGACTCGTTAGCTGTGTTGTGATTCTGTAGTGGACAGAGTGCCTTGTGCCTTTGAGTGCGGTGACCTGTGCTGTCTGTCTGTGGCAGAGTTGTATTAGTATCATTGCTGTGAACTGTCCGGATGCCACGCATGTTCTATATTAGGACATTTTAAAAAGATTCTAAGTTCTTTTGTTTTCTACATGTTAGAATTGCAATATCTCAATACTACTGAAGATTAAGTTGGTTTTTCTGTCATAACATTCATATGAACTCATATATCTAACAAGATCCTGAGAACCTTCATAGAGATACAGTATATCTCTTAGAACTTGGGAGTGATATATTTCCTTCCACACTGCCAGCTCGCTGACTGCCTTAATTTACAACCTTATGGTCCCATGCCCCTCCAGTCCCCTTCCCCTCTCTCTTCCTCACACATATACACAAAGATGCGGTGAGAATACTGTGGCTTTGGACAGTCAAACTCTATCTTTCCCTCCTCTGTAAAATGGGGATAATAACACCTGTCATTTCTGTCTTCCAATGATGTTGTAAAATCAGAAGAAGTGATCTTTATGACATTGCTTTGAAAATAAAAAATCATGGCATTCAAGACCTTCTCAGAATGAAATGATTTGGGAATAGAATTTACTTTAAGGATTTGAAAATTAGAGGTGGGGCAGGGCTGATGCTGAACCTGTTTTCCCCATTTCCTGCACATTTCCCTTTTGCCTTTTGGTTGAAAGAGAAAGTTTGAAAAGTATCTGAACTACTGCTGGGAATGTGGTCCCTCTTGACCAGTGTCTATCATCCCCATTTTACCTTTCAAGAGCCACGAACTCCACCTTGTGCACTATGCGGGGTGCTGTGTCTTAGGCTCTTTCCTTACCTGTGGCCACAGAGAGGTCTTTTGAATGGCAGAAGTAAAACTGTGACCTCCTAGAATGGGCCATTGAGACGTTGGAAGAACCCTCAGCAGCCCACCACTGAGCTGCTGGAAAGTGTGGAGCTTGGCCTTGCACACACTTTTCACCTAGTTCAACATAGCATTTCGTCAGCTTTGTTTTTGGGCCTGGTTGACAAATGCTTTGTCCCATCATCAGTCGTTCATTTACACTGACATTCAGTTTCCAGGATAAATACTCAAGTGTTTTTTGAGGACCTCCCTTGGCTAAGTTTTGAGGGCAAAAGAAGCCTGTGCTCTCAGAACTTAGTGTGTTATGAAGACCCCACGATGCCACCACAAGGTGGGTCAGTCCTGATGTTCTCATGGCTGCAGGTATGATCCATTGTCCCTGCCTCTGTGAAGGGGGCTAGCACATATGACCTGTAAGGTCACCTCCAACCCTTGTTAGTATGCCTGAGAACAAAGCGCACAATCATACCATATAGTCACCCCCTCACACACATAGCAGATGAGCCAGGTGCAGTTAGTCTGCATAGTACACAACACAGTGGTAGTCTAAGACTGGTGAGTTGTGGCTTTTCCATGTTAACCTTCTGCTTTGGTGGCAGCCTTGCAAATGTAGCTAGACTGGTAGGGTCTGTAGTGATGTTTCTCTTGCTCATAAAACTAATTGGCTTGTTTGTGATTTCTGGTTTTCTTTATTAGGAAATGAAGATTTGTTCTGCAATTATAAACCTTTTTCATCTAATCCCAGCTGCACCTCAGACTCTGGTCAAACCTTTGTTAGAGGTTGTAATGAAAACGGAGCGGGCTATGTTGATAGAGGTATGGTCTGGATTGAGGGTTGATTCTAATTCTCACACTTGGAATATTTTCATTCTCGTGTTTTAAATGGGGTCAGCTGACAACATAAAGATGCTAGATATTAATACTTGTTTGTGGTCATTTGCAGTCCAGGTAGAGGGTGGGTGCTTGTGCTAACCATGCTGACAGGTGGGTATGCCCTGAGAAAGGGAGACCACTGCAGCTTCCCTGTGTTCTGTAGGCGGGCAGTCCCTTCCGAGAGCCGCTCATCAAGTTCCTGACCCGGCACCCCTCCCAGACGGTAGAACTGTTCATGATGGAGGCGACACTCAATGATCCCCAGTGGAGCCGAATGTTCATGGTAGGAGCTAAAGTGACTGCAGTCAGGTCTCTGCAGATTTGTGTTGGCCAGTACGCTCTAGGACGTTAATGTTCCTTGTTCTGGCTTCATGTTTCTCAGAGACGTTTGAATCTGGAGATGTTACTGCTATTTGGTTATCTCCATGAAAAGCTCAGGCTTAGGAATCATTGGATTTTGCTGGTGGTAACAAATGAGTATGCTGCTAGGATTATAAAGTCCTAATCATGAAAAATGATTACTGTCTAAAAGCGTTGTTTTTTGAAAAGGGTGTTTACTGTGTTATTTATTTATTTGTTTGTTTTTAGCCTGCCTACAGAGACTTAGCAAGAACCTTAGAATTCACGTCCTCTAGCCTTTTGTGAGTTAGATTTATCTTAAAACACATTTATTTGTTTTGCTTCTAGAGTTTTTTAAAACACAAAGATGCCAGGCCTCTGCGGGATGTGTTGGCAGCTAACCCCAACAGATTCATCACCCTGCTGCTGCCGGGCGGTGCGCAGACTGCCGTGCGCCCTGGCTCACCCAGCACCAGCACTATGCGCCTGGACCTCCAGTTCCAGGCCATCAAGGTAACGTCTTCTCAGGAGGCCCCTGCAGTCCCCATTCTGGTCGAGCTGCACATCCCTGACTGTTTCTTCTCTGACAGATTATCAGCATCATAGTTAAAAATGACGACTCCTGGCTGGCCAGCCAGCACTCACTGGTAAGCCAGTTGAGACGCGTTTGGGTAAGCGAGACCTTTCAAGAAAGACACCGGAAGGAGAACATGGCTGCCACCAACTGGAAGGAGCCCAAGCTGCTGGCCTTCTGTCTGCTGAACTACTGCAAGTGGGTGCATCCATCAAGCTTGGCCTGTGCCACAAGGCTGCTCTGTCGGATAAGCTAAGAAACTGGGGCCTCTTTTTTAATTTGCACAAGGATATGCAAATTAAACATAGGCTCATTGAAAGCCTGTAGTCAGATTTGTTGTAGGGGATGGGCTACAACTTGCTGCTTAAAAGACATGTTAGGTGATGCAACCTGATGGAATTTGCCTGAAGTCAACATGTTTTCTCCTTCTGATTCTTTAGGAGGAATTATGGAGACATAGAATTGCTGTTCCAGCTGCTCCGAGCTTTCACTGGTCGTTTTCTCTGCAATATGACATTCTTAAAAGAGTATATGGAAGAAGAGATTCCCAAAAATTATAGCATTGCTCAAAAACGTGCCCTGTTTTTTCGCTTTGTAGACTTCAATGACCCCAACTTTGGAGATGAACTGAAAGCAAAGGTAAGCTCTACGATTATGCAGCAGAAGGCCACAGGTTCGATGGTTGGTGCCCTTGGAACACTGCCTCACCCTTCAGCTGTGTCTCTATTGAGGCTCAGGTGGCAGGCTGGACTGTGGACATGAAATGCCATTGCTGAGAAGGCACACAGCAGATCTTGCCATGGACCAGTGTTGAAAAGTAGATCGCTAGATCCCTTGTTTTCAGAAGCTGACTTGTTTTGAAGTGAGAAGAGTACACAGGCTGACACTGGGTTTCTTCCTCACATTTTAACCTAGCTGGGCAGTTGCTGTTGGGCTAGGAGTCTAGATGAGGGGTCGCTCGCTGCCTTGGTTGAGTTCTGGCGTGATGGTTTAGGGTGACCAAAAGTATTATCCTCCCCACCTTTTTAAACAAATAAGCAGCATGACTGTTTTCCTCCTCCTTCATTTTTAATCTTTTTGTAGGTTCTGCAGCATATCCTGAATCCTGCTTTCTTGTACAGCTTTGAGAAGGGGGAAGGAGAGCAGCTCTTAGGACCTCCCAATCCAGAAGGAGACAACCCTGAGAGCATCACCAGCGTGTTTATAACCAAGGTGTGTCCCCAGCAGTGCCTCAGCATGTTGAGAGCTTGCAGATGAGTGAACCTGTACGGGAGCATGGAGAGGGGCTTGTTGGAATAAGTTTGCTGCAAGGCTTTTATTTTTCGTGATTGCATTGATTAATAGCACATCACAGCATCCCATTAAAATTCTTATTATTTAATTGTTGAAGGCACCACACTTGGGAATGAATTAATGTTTTTGCATTAATAGATTCCAGTCAGAAACAAAATATTTTAAAATCCAGACCTGGGTTAGTTTGTAAAAGCGCCTATTATGGGGTTTGATGTTCTGTTTTTGTCCTTAGCTTTATAAAAGAGACTAGTAAAAGGCAGGAGAATATTATGTTGGACTCGGTTGGTGTTGGGACCTGGGACCTATCTTCACCAAGTGCTGTGTAGCAATAGTGATATCTGAAATTTGTACTGGAATGTCTGCACTGTGTTATTTGCTTAAGGCCCATTGTGTTGAACTTTGGGGTCAGATGTCTTCTGTATCTTGAGATTGTTGAACAGAGTTTTTAAATGCAGATTGTTTGCTGGAATGCTGGGTGCTCTTCATTCTCCATTTGCAGTGTTAATTCGTGGTCTCTAGAGGGGACCACCACATACATATTAATGTTCTTTGGAAGGGACAGGGCTAGATTTCTTATCCATTCCATCCAGGATCAAGGCAAAAGGGACTGTCATTGTTCCTGTTGGCAGGTTACTAGTCCTTATGTAGTCTTTGTCCTTTAGGACAGGCCTCCTTCCTCTTCTGAGCCCAGAAGTTATTCTTAATCTACATACTGATACTTGTGTTATTCTGGGCAAATAGGGACCCTGACACAGCCCCTTCCCTGTGCCACCTTCTCTAGTCTGTGCCTAGAGCATCGTCTTGGGACCAATGAAGAGTTGGGTTTTGAGTGTTGAGAAGGGGGAGAGGTATTGCTAAGAAGCAGGAGATCAGGGAAGAGGAGAACTGACCTTAGCCTGTCTGTACTCCAGCTTTAGGCAGAGCTAATGAACAGAAGGTGGTTTAACGTACTTAGTTGAATTGAGTGGACTCAGCATTATATTTCTCATTTCTGGTTTTCTTTTTAAACAATGAAATAAGTTAAACATAAAAGGAAAATTATTGTGACATAAACATATACATAGAGCGTCTGTATGTGTGTGCGCATGCGTGCATTTTTAAGATTTAAACTTGATGTGTGGCCCTTAGTCAATAATACAGCTCAAAACCAGAAATGAGCTTTTCCTTCTTGTGTTCCTGGCAGGTCCTGGACCCAGAGAAGCAGGCGGACATGCTGGACTCCCTGAGGATCTACCTTCTGCAGTATGCCACGCTGCTGGTGGAGCACGCCCCACACCACATCCACGACAACAACAAGAACCGCAACAGCAAGTTGCGCCGCCTGATGACCTTCGCGTGGCCCTGCCTGCTCTCGAAGGCTTGTGTGGACCCAGCGTGCAAGTACAGCGGGCACTTGCTTCTGGCACACATCATTGCCAAATTTGCAATACATAAGAAGATTGTCCTCCAGGTACTTAGCAGGGCTCCCTGTGTGCCCCCGGTTCACTCCTATCCCCACACCTATGCAGCCTTAGCCTCTCCTTTTCTGCTGTCTTTCTTCAATACAATTAAAAGAAAAAAAAAAAAAAAGAACTCATTTATTTTATAAAAACTGCAAAAAACACCCACAAACAAACAAAAACCTATCTACTCATGAGGTGCTTAGAATAGCCACAGTCACAGAGACAGAATAGAGGTTCCCAGGGGCTGGGGAGAAGAGGAATGCAAGGTCAGTGTTGGACGAGGACAGAGTTTTAGTTTGGGAAGATGAGAACGTTCTGGAGATGGAGGAGGTGATGACTGCACAGCAGACGAATGAGCTCGTTGCTCTTGGGCTGTGCACCTAACAAAGTTGGCCTTTCTTATGTGTCTTTTACCACGGAAAGAACTGGGGAGCGGCAAGACCATCCTGTGAGCCCTCCTTAGTAATGAATTCCAGCCCATTCCTCCCTGGTTACTCCTCTGCCCTCTGGTTCCTTTACAGCCTTATTTTTGAAACAGTGCTTCCTCCTCACACTTCAGGCTCCTCCACCCATTGCATTTGGCTTCCCAATACTGGTATTACGTTGAAAAAAAGTTTTAATTTTTTTAAATATGTTTTTATTTGTAGATGGACACAATACCTTTATTTTATTTATTTTTATGTGGTGCTGAGGATAGAACCCAGTGCCTCACATGTGCTAGGCAGGCGCTCTACCACTAAGCCACAACCCCAGCTCCTTAAAAAAAAGTTTTTTAAAATAGGGGTCTTGCCATTTTGCCCAGGCTGGCCCCAAACGCTTGGGCTCAAGGGATCCTCCTGCCTCAGCCTCATGACTACTGGGACTATAGATATACACCACTGTAATTATTTGAAAGTGCCTTTGTCAAGGGTCCCAGCTCTCCCTAGCCCAAAACATGTGGGCACTTCGAAATTGCATTTTATGACCTCTCTGTAGTTTTGATGGGTTTAGAACTTCATCCTGAGCTTCGATGGTGTAGGCTCTGATGCCTGGCAGCCCTGTGTTGTGTTTCATGTTCTCCACTCCCATGTCCCGTGGGTGAATCAGTGTCTGTGCTTAAGAATCAAATGCATGGTCTGGGGTTCTGGCTCATCGGTAGAGTGCTTGCCTACCATGTTCAAGGCCCTGGGTTCAATCCTCAGAACCACATAAAAATAAATAAATAAAATAAAGGTATTGTGTTCAACTACAACTGAAAAATAAATCTAAAAAAAAAAAAAGAATCAAATGCAATGATACATTTGCCTGTTCACCTTGATCAGTGGGAGCTCTTGCCCTGAGGCCGCATTGAGTGGTTTTTCCCTAACTGTTCCCTCTCACTTTTGTGATGTTAAACTCCAGACCCAGAAAGCCAGTCACCACCTCCCTTAGGCACTTGGGAGGAAATGTGACTTAAGGCTCTGTGGCAGACACTACTTTCCCCCAGTTGTTCCAGCTAGGGCCATTTCTGATACCCTCTAGTCCTCCCTAGGGCCCATGCATCTCTGCAAGTCCTGTTGATTCCAATGTCCTTCCTGCCTTCTCCACCCTCAGTACTAATGGGATTGTCTTCTTTGGGTTCCTGGCACCTTTCATTTGAAGGATTGAAATTGCTGCCGTCATTGCCTCTGATATTGGTCCCTTCCGATTCTTTTTTTTCATGCTGTAGCCGTAGTGAAATGATCGGTTTGCCTCAACTAACTCCAGCCACTTAGGCTAGACAGAAGGGTTCTGCAAGGTGCTGGTCCTCACTCATTTTGACTGGCCTAGCCCAGTGAGGGCACACCATAAGAGCTCAGTAAATATTAGAATGATTGTATTTATTGATCAAAACTTAAAGCAAAGAAGTTGTTTCAATAGCAGTCCTAAGAAAATTTTTTTTTTTTTTTTTTTTTAGTGCCAGGGATTGAACCCATGGACACTTAACATTAAGTCACATCCTCAGCTCTCTTTTGTATTTTATTTAGAGACAGGGTCTTGCTAAGCTGCATAGAGCCTTGCTAAGTTGATGAAGCTGGCTTTGAACTCGCGATCCTCCTGCCTGAGCCTCCTCAATCACTGGAATTACAGACGTGTTCCACTATGCCTGGCTCTAAGGAATTTTTCAAAAACTATTTTGCAAAAATATTATACCTTAGTTCTGAGTATTAATAGCTTATTCTTCAAAGCCTTCACTTTCATCTTACATTAGAGTTTCTTTCCTATTCTAGGTTTTCCACAGTCTTCTCAAGGCTCATGCAATGGAAGCCCGAGCGATTGTCAGACAGGCAATGGCCATCTTGACCCCAGCAGTGCCTGCCCGCATGGAGGATGGGCACCAGATGCTCACACACTGGACCAGAAAGATCATCGTGGAGGAGGGGCACACTGTCCCGCAGCTGGTGCACATTTTGCATCTGATTGTACAGCATTTTAAGGTATGTAAGAACACCAGATTGGTGTGTAGTGTGTTTTCAGACATTGGCTTTTGAACTTCTAGCTCTTTTTTTTCCTACAACAATAAGGTAGTCATTCATCTTTCAGGAAAGATGCTTCCAGGTCACTGATTGGGGTGTGTACATGTGTCAGTCTTTGCAAACCTGGAAATTGCCATAGTGTAGAGAATGTCTCTTAGCATTTGCCTCTTTCTGTTTGCTTGCTTGCCTTATTGTAAATCCTCCACCCTGAATGCAGATAGATGACTTTTGTCACTTTAAGGTGAGAGGTAATTGTCCGTGATTCTGGAATTTGTTGACTTGGCTGGAAGAGTTACTTGTAGTGCTGATCCTCTTTTTCTACAGCCATGTCAGTACTCCAGGATTTAGTTTTATCTGAATGTTTCTTATAGATTTTAGGTGTAAGAGAAAGGTTTGAGATGAAACTCTTTTCTTTTACAGCCAGCTCTTTAGATGTGGAAACTTACTTCTTGATATGTCTTGAACTTTTATGATATCAAGTCTGAAGGTTGTTATACATGTGACTAAACTCACCTACTTGTCCAAGAAGAATTCAGATTTTCAGCATATTTTAGAGATATTATTAACAGGCTGAAATACGCTATTATGTGGGCAGAGGGATAATAAGCACATTCATGGGTAAATGAGAATTTACTTGATAAAGTTGGGGTTCAGAAGCTTTGAGCATGAGTGTGCGAGTAGGTGTCTGCACATGTGCTGGAGCACGTCCATTATCCCTAACATGATGCTGGCCCTGCACCTACAGGTGTACTACCCTGTACGGCACCATTTGGTACAGCACATGGTCAGTGCCATGCAGAGGCTGGGCTTTACGCCCAGTGTCACCATTGAGCAGAGGAGGCTGGCTGTGGACCTGTCAGAGGTTGTCATCAAGTGGGAATTGCAGAGGATCAAGGACCAGCAGGTAGGAATGTCAACTCTTGGTGTCATCCCTGATTATATTCCTTACATATCTCCCTGGAAACCAGTCAGTAAAGTCATGTGTGTATGTGTGTGTTTTTAAGCCGGATTCAGATATGGACCCAAATTCCAGTGGAGAAGGAGTCAATTCTGTCTCATCCTCTATTAAGAGAGGCCTGTCCGTAGATTCTGCCCAGGAAGTGAAGCGCTTCAGGACGGCCACCGGAGCCATCAGTGCAGTAAGAGCTCACTCTTTCCTAATATGTGCCGTGTGTCCTTGTGGGACCTTGTGTATTTATTCAATTCATTTGAGTGTGGCCAAGTGCTAAGCTGGAGAGGCAGCTTAGCTCCAATAGGCTCCATGGCATGTCACCTACTAAGGTATTTCCCAAGTTTCCAGACACATTTTTCTTAGAGTTTTGTGAACAATGGTTAATTGCTTTCAGGAAGGCATCAGGAGAAACTGTTGAGGACTGGGGGTGTAGCGCAATGGTAGAGCACTTGTCTACCTGCGTGAGGCCTGGTTGCATCCCCAGCACCACATAAACCAGGAGAGAGAGTGCTGAGTGCAGTGGTGTACCCCTGTAATCCCAGTGGCACAGGCGGCTGAGGCAGGAGCAGCACAGCTGTCCCTGTTTCACTATGCTTGGCCACCCAGGCCTTTCCTCCACTTTGCAAAGACTTCAGGTCCTTTCTCTCTCAGCGGGAGTCTGCTGGCTCTTTTTCTTCTGCCTGAAGCCTTTTCTTTTTCCCTGTTTCCTGTGTCAGGCTTCTTCTCAGTCATTCTGGTTTCCACTTGCTGGGTCCTACTCCCTTTGGATCCCCATCACATGAGACATAGTCCTCTGCTCACCTGCTGGCTCTGTGGCCTTTAGAGGGGCAGAGGCCACATCTTTTCCCCATGCCTAGAACATTGTCTGTCTCTGGGAAGTATCCTGTAACGCCAGCTGGCTGAACAAGTCAGCACCTTGTGTGGGCAGTTCTCATTGAGAATTCCCTTCCTGCCTTAAAGGACAACCCTTTCCTAGGTATTTGGGAGGAGCCAGTCACTGCCTGGAGCTGATTCTCTTCTCGCCAAGCCCATCGACAAGCAGCACACAGACACCGTGGTGAACTTCCTCATTCGAGTGGCTTGTCAGGTATGGGACTCTGAAGAACAGAAGTCATTTAGTGACATCATAGAATGTTTTCTGTGACAGTTTAGTCAGAAATAGACCAGACCTAAGGTTAATTGTGTAACTTTCCTGCCAAATTCTGCTGATTTCATGCCAGGTTAATATTTCTAAAATGTGCCTGTGTCTTAAATTGGTATAATTGGTTATGGGTCCTTTTTCTGTACTAATAAAATAATGGTGTGCCATAACTAACAGCATCTTGGCATTGGTGAGATACGGTAGCTCAGTGCTCTTGGGCTGGTTATTTACTTTTCAACTTTTTTTTTCCCCCCAAATCATTAAAATGGGAACAGAGCATAAACCATTATGTTGTTGATCAGTCTACTTAAAGTTTATTTAAGTACTTTATAGCTTAAGTTTATTTATCATTCATATCAATTTATAATATTATGGAGTTGTTTGGATTCCATTCCGGAAACTTCATTTTATATTTCAAAAAATAATTATAAATGAAATCTTTCTAGTCTCTTTAACCTTTTTTTTTTTTTTTTTTTTTTTTAATTTGGGGGTCTTAAGTTCTTACAACTATTAAAATAGTGTATCTTGTAATACTGTTGAGAATTTCCAAGAATTAAAAAGAATCTTCTGAATTGTCCAACCAGTAAATACTTCCTGCAGCACTCCAGGCATGCAGTATGCTGGAGGCCACACGGAGAGGAGCGTGGGCCTGTCAGTCACACAGAGCTGCAGATCAGTCCCACTGACATGCTGCAAAGGAGAGGAGTGCAGGGGCAAGGGACCCAGTAGGGGAAGGTCCGAGTCAGAGAAGGTGGCCACGAGGCAGAGAGCTGGGTGCGAGGGTGCACGTGCAGTAGAGAAACTGTGTCAGCGGTGCTGTTAGAATGATGGACACACACACGCTGAGACATGCCAGCTGAGTGTGGCTGCATTTTCAGGTTAATGACAACACCAACACAGCCGGGTCTCCTGGGGAGGTGCTCTCTCGGCGTTGTGTGAATCTTCTGAAGACCGCGCTACGCCCGGATATGTGGTCCAAGTCGGAGCTCAAACTGCAGTGGTTTGACAAACTGCTGATGACTGTGGTAGGTGCACAGGTCTGTTAGGCCGCAGCCAGGCTGCCAAGCTGTTAATCAGATGCTGTTGCCTGGGTGCAGGGGTGGGCATTTGTGGATCCCTTCTGGACCTGACCCTGAAAACCCAAATCTTCCAGACCCCAGAGGCACTGCCTCTTCTACTTTTCTATTCTGGCTGCTGAGGAAGAGGAGCCGGTTTGACTCACTGAACATGATTTTACCACTTCAGCGCTCACCCCAGCCCCAAATATACTTAGGGGTGCTTTCTGAAACAAGACAGTTGACTTGTATTTGCAGACATATTTCTTTAACTGTCCTAAGTTGATTTGAGAAAAAATATTTTTTAAATAAGCATGAGTTTTTTGAACAGATTTTATTGATGGCTGAAGGCTTTAAGCAGTTTGGCAGCATTTGGGCCAATCTCTTGGTTGGTTTGGTGCTTAGTGTTGTTCTTTTGCCTCACAGGTTTCAGTGCCCCTACAGGTTCCATATTTTGATGAAGTTTGAAAGCTTCACAATCAGAATTATAAAACATGTTGTAGGCATTTGTCATTTTGGATTGCAAACCTTGACGCTGTTGCCTAGGTTTTTGAAAAGTCACACAGTGCAGTCCTGTGCTGGGAAGCAGAACTGTAAAGAATCTTGAAGACTGCAGCACATGTTTTGATTCTGCTCTGGTGCAGAGCTTCTGGACTGTCTGTAGATTTCTTTCTCTTTGTCTCTAAAGGATTCAATGACTTTCCCTTCAAATGCATTCATGGTTGAAAGCTCAGCCGTAGTGGGCAGTCTCTGCCACTTCATAGGCTAGTGTCTTCAAGAAGCAGTGCGTGGGCCCTGGTAACAGTGGCTTTCTGCCTTGATTTCTGTAATTCATAATGAAAGATTTTACCTCACAAGCTAGTAAAATTTTGCCCTACGGAATGCATACACAGGGCATGTATGTGTGTAAACTGCAGAAGTGAAAACTTCATGAAACATTACCTATCCTTCCTACAAACCAGGCTCTGTATTTTTTAGTTTATTCAGTTTTTATTTATTTATTACTGCTGCCATCATCTGTTGGATTGAGTCAGTTTGAAATAGTCAGTTGGATAGACAGTTTGAAAGATTCCTCTTTGGATGGATTTTTGTATTTTTAAGTAAAAATGTGGGAGGAGAAAAGCACAATTCATCATGTAACTTTTCAGTCCAGATTTTAATGACTTTTAAAATACTGATATTATTTAATATTAAATATTAATATCATAAGCTTTTTAAAAAAAGTTTTGACTAAAGCAGATTTATAAAAGACACAGTCATGAAATTCTGCTCTATATGATCATCCCATGACTTCGTTCTTTGTGTGTGGGGGCGGGGGGGTGTTGAACCCAGGGCTTTGTGCATGCAAAGCAAGCACTTTATCAACTGAGCTATAGCCGCAGCACCATGACTTCATTCTTTAGTGGCATCTTATTAGTTTCTGAATCCTGGATGGCCTAGTTTTATATCTCGCTGGATTTGTTTCTGAAATTCACTGGACCCCAGTTCGTCGTCTGAGAGTGATCTGTGTTCTGCACCCCAGGAGCAGCCGAATCAAGTGAACTATGGAAATATTTGCACGGGATTGGAAGTGCTGAGTTTCTTGCTGACCGTCCTTCAGTCTCCAGCCATCCTCAGTAGCTTCAAGCCCCTGCAGCGTGGCATCGCTGCCTGTATGACGTGTGGAAACACCAAAGTGCTGCGAGCCGTCCACAGCCTGCTCTCTCGCCTCATGAGTATTTTCCCAACAGAGCCAAGTAGGTGACCCTCCCATTTGTGCTGCTTTTCTTTTGGAGTTGACAGGTGGACATACCACTTATTGATTGAGAGGGCTCATTCTCCATTGCTATGTTGAGCATTTTGTTACCCCCTTTAGTTTTTAATGTATTTTTTAGTTTAGGTGGACACAGTATCTTTGTTATTTTTATGTGCTGCTTCATGCATGCTAGGCAAGCACTCCACCACTGAGCCACAACCCAGTCCTGTTACTCCATTTTTACTTCTGACCTTTCTTTGAAAAAAAAAAAAGACATGAAAACTATTTGGAAGCATTGCATTATTTTCTCTCTGCTTTGGAGAGTAATTCACTTTTTTGTCTGCCAGATATTCCTATTTCCTTCAGGTATTAAAGGGAAGTTAGATTAAAGTATCATAGCAAATGTTGAGCAGCTGAAGAGATCAAAGTTTCACATATTGTGCAGAAGTGTTTAGAGCACATTGAGATAAGGTATGGAGAGAGAACAGCTGTCCTTGCCTGTGTGAAATGGGGCCACCCCAAAGATGAGGCCCACACTGTCCTGCAGGGGTAGACAAGTGCCCACACCAGTGCTGCATACATCAGAACTAGAGCTCAGTCCCAGGTGAGGGCTCTGTGGCTCTGTGGCCAACTGCAGTGCCCAGTTCCTGACTTCTGCTTCAGGTACTTCCAGTGTGGCCTCTAAGTATGAAGAGCTGGAGTGCCTGTACGCTGCAGTTGGGAAGGTCATCTACGAAGGACTTACCAACTATGAGAAGGCCACCAACGCCAATCCTTCCCAGCTCTTTGGTGAGTGTGTGTCTGGTTTTCCTAGCAGTGGTTCAGTTGGGCATCAGCCCCGCTCACTACACATGCCCTCTGGGAATGCCTCAGGCTACCAGGAGCAGCTAATCCAGGTGTCATCCATTGCCCACGAGGCCACTGTCCTCTGACTCTGAGAATTAAATGACCCCCAGCCACCTGAGTGTCTCCTTTTGTCCCAGCATCTGATGCACTCTGTTTGAGAGGGGAGTAGCTCCGTGGCACACAGGTCCCACAGACCCAGTCAGTGTCACACCAAACAAAGAGATGCTGCTCACACTGTGTCCTCATGTAGAATGACTTCTTCTACCATATCCACCTGCCAGTGACCCCCTGCAGTAAACACTGTTCCTTTCTAGTCATCTAGGGTGTCCCTGGCCCAGGTGAAGTAGAAGGTGATCGGGTAGCTGGGTACCCTTGGGCCCAGATCCCTAGAGGTCAGCTGTGTGGGTGCTCTCTACTTCTTGTCACACATCTTTTGATTAGGATTAGACTCAGGTTCTTTGAAAATCCATACGAGGGAAAACTGTATCAGAGTCATCTGGAAGCTGCTCCGATGATCGGTTAACAGTTTGGCATGTGTCATTTTTCTGTGCACACAGATAGCCCTTTTTGTGTAAATGCTTTTTTTGGTCTGAATTTTGCAATCTCAATTCACTGTTTTTGTGTAAATGTTTTGTTTCCTAAACTCTGGCTCTTTGCTCTCTGAAATTCAGGAGCCAGGTACATTTGGTTTAAATGGTACACTTTGATGTACACACTTTCTCTGTTTTGGAACCAGGCAGGTTTGTGACTTTAAGTGGAGTCAACCATTGATCCTGGCTCTCGTCACAGGAGAGATGAATGTCTCTTTGTTTCTTGTTCTCCAAAGGACTAATAGAGACGAGTTGTTCCCCATCAGCCCTGTCTCCCTCCTGTGTGGGGGTGACAGCGGGCTGGATGTAGCACAGAGTGAGGTGGGCCACACTGCCCTCATTGTGACAGACCCAGGTTTGTCACTGACATGTGCTCTGTGGGCGAGGGCAGAGTCTGAATTCATCATCGACATCACCAGTGTCTCAGGTTGTCATCTTAGAGTCAGGCTGGCATATGCTGACTGCTTTATTGAGAATTGGCCTTTTAATAAGACAACCCTGAAATTGTCCAAACCTAGGAGACTCGCACCTGTAGATGGCAAATATTCTTTGATTGTTCAGTGATGTGATCAATTTATAATCATAAATTTAAAATTTAATATTTAAGTTAGAGTCATGATTATAAAAATATCAATTATGAAAGAAATTTTTTCATAATACTCAGTGTGCATGTTCTGTGTTGGTTTGGCTGATTTTAACTGAAGTTGTGCAGTTTTCCAGAATGAAATACCAAATCAAATTCTAAACTGTCATGTTGAGACAGGCTGGATGAAAAAGAAAGGATTATTTTCCTTTTCCCCCAAACTATCTTCAAAGCTTTACCATGGGCGGTTTGCCAAAATGTAAAATTCCAGAACTGGAGGGAAGGGTGATGTTTGTCCCAAAGCACAGATGTCAGTGCCACTCAGTGGGAATGACCATTGTCAAGAGCTCAGAAGACGCAGAGCTCCAAATGTAGCTCCCTCTTGGAATTTGGTACCAGCCTGTACCCTGTCAGAACAGAATGCTTTAAAAGCACATTGTTGTTACTCAGTTATGGAACTTTTCTGTGAAACAACCGTAATTCCTCCCTGCAGGGACTCTCATGATCCTTAAGTCAGCCTGCAGCAACAACCCAAGCTACATCGACAGGCTGATCTCCGTCTTCATGCGCTCCCTACAGAAGATGGTCCGAGAGCATTTAAATCCCCAGGCAGCCTCGGGGAGCACTGAGGCAACTGCAGGTGACAACCTTAGGCCCGGGTTTTCCTCAGTCATTGAGTACCTGAATGCTTCAGGCTCTGTGATTAAATTCTAGTATAAATGGGTTAAGGTGAAGTCCTTCTTTTACTTGAAATTTGTTTTATCCACTCCATAATGAAGAAATAAAAAATCAAAACTAGCTCATTATAAAAATCTTGTTTTTAAAATTTGTGGATGTAATAATGGAAAATTTTAAAGTGAGAGGCGTTAGATTGCTGTTGGAGAATGTTTGAGTATCATTTCTGAAAAATTAAGTCACGGGTTCCAGACATGAGCCGTGGGCTCCAGGAATCTAGGTGATAGGGGCAGCTGGCAGGGGACCGTGGTTGGCATGGCTGCTGGATGCACCTCAGGACTGTGGCTGTGCTTTTGGCACGGTGTGGAGAGTCTGGGGTGTCCTTACACAGTTCCCGTCAGCTCCCTCGTCTCTCTCTTGGACAGGGCTCCTAGAGAGCCACTCTCACAAGGTATAGCAGTAAGTAATTGATGAGTTCCCTGAGCTCTGATTGGTAAAGACTTGGTGGTGGTGGTTGGGGGAACGTGTGGAACCCAACACGTCAAGTCATGCAGGACAGAGGCCCTTTTAACTATGTCTGGAAATTTGTTGGGGTGTGTTCTGTCTGTGCATGAGCAGGAACTAGTGAGCTGGTGATGCTGAGTCTGGAGCTGGTGAAGACGCGGCTGGCCGTGATGAGCATGGAGATGCGCAAGAACTTCATTCAGGCCATTCTGACGTCCCTCATTGAAAAGTCCCCAGATGCCAAGATCCTCCGGGCTGTGGTAAAAATTGTGGAAGAATGGGTGAAGAATAATTCCCCAATGGCAGCCAATCAGGTGAGCTAGGAGGAGGGTACTATGCCTGGCCTAGCTTCCCTTCTTTGAATGCAAGAAAAAAATTGTCACCTTCTCATTCCTCTGAAACTTCTTGAAGCAAAATATTTTCTTGTCTATATTTGCATTCATAGTATCTGCTTGATTGGGATGAAGTTAACTCAGCTCACTCAATGTATGTCAAGTAGAAAATTGGAACTAACACATTGCTTAATATTTGCTGTGGCTGTTCTCCTGTTAAGACATTCAGTGAACTTTACTTATTGCCGTTTTCTAGGGTGGAGGGAATCCAGAAAATAATAGTAATAATAAGGGAAAATTTTTTTTCCACTTAATGAGGGTTTGCTAACTTCCTGATTTATCGTCTAATTTAGTTGCTTTCTCTTCAAAGTGAGTTGTAGCCCTCATGGAAATCATATTGGCATTTCTTTTTTAAGCACCCAGAGATAACTGAAGTCATGTTTGATTTTTCTGTTTAGAAATAGCCTTATCTTTTAATACGTGGTTAAATTGTAGTAACTTAAAAAGCAGGGAAACAGATGGCAGAAGTACTCTTAAAATATGTGTTTTCTCAAATAGAATTAATTGACCTTTTCTTTTAAAAAACAATTTTGTACAGACACCCACACTCCGGGAGAAGTCCATTTTGCTTGTGAAAATGATGACCTATGTGGAAAAGCGTTTCCCAGAAGACCTTGAGTTAAATGCACAGTTTCTAGACCTTGTTAACTATGTCTACAGGTAATTAGAGCAACTAATCAAATATTGCATATATTGGGCTGTAATGTGTTCTCCGACCAAACAGTGTAATTTAAGATACTCATTTAAATACTAAATCACGCAACATATTTTGGCTTCACTAACAATCCTTTTGCAGAATGCTGCTTAAGCATGTCACAATTGGTGGCACCCCTTTAGCCGTCATAGTGGCATTTCAGAAAGATGGTGTCCACCGTTCTCTGTGCGCTTGCTCGTGGTTTGCGCCATCCCCATCTGCCTGCTCTTCCATCTTGATGTGACCTCTTTGGTTGCAGGGATGAGGCCCTGTCCGGCAGCGAGCTGACTGCAAAGCTGGAGCCCGCCTTTCTCTCGGGGTTGCGCTGTGCCCAGCCACTCATCAGAGCAAAGTTTTTTGAGGTTTTTGATAACTCTATGAAACGCCGGGTCTATGAGCGTCTTCTGTATGTGACCTGTTCCCAGAATTGGGAAGCCATGGGGAACCACTTTTGGATCAAGCAGTGCATCGAGGTAGGTTGGACTGGACTCGGCATCTGTAAATGAGAGGTGGCCATGCATGGGTTTTCTGGTAGGGTGCGGAAGCCAATGGTCACGTATGCCCAGGTGAACTGGACATCTCCAACCTGAACCTGCTGTTAATTTCTAGGAAGAAACAAGGATTGAAGGTTGAGTGTTCATCTAAAACTTTTTTGGTAGATTTAATCCCTCTATCAAAAAGTTGAATTACTGGGCACATTGGCACACATCTGTAATCTCAGCAGCTCAGGAAGCTGAGGCAGGAGGTTTGTAAGTTTGGGGTCAACCCGGGCGACTTAGGTAGGTCCTGTCTCAAACAATTTCAACAAGTGGGGATAGCACTGGGGATGGTGCCCATGGATTCCACCACACACAAACACACACAAAGTGAATAATAGTTCTTAATTTGTAGGCAAAGATTTCTTTTTCTTCAAATATAAACATTGTATACATTTGTAAATATAAATGTTTCTCTGTGCTTTGAGAATTTAGCCATGTGCTGTGATTGTTAGCCCTCCTCATTTTGCAGTTAGGAAGGAAAGAGCAGCCTGATAGCCCCTTTGGTTCTGAGTCTTTAGCACACGGAGTTGGGTAGTAGGAGCAGTCGGGTGTCGAATGGTCAGTGTATGAAGTCCAGACCTAGAGCAGGATTGGCATTGATTGCAGTGGCAGGCAAGTCAAGACATTCGTGGTGCTTTAGCAGGATCACAGCGAGACTTCCTGTTTGTTGGTCATGGGAATCAGCTGTCCTCCTCTCTTGGGCTTATTCATCAACTTAAGGCACCAGCAACTTGAATCTCCTATAGCAGGTAACCAGTCCTCGTCTGCATACCTAGAATGAATGAAACCATTTTAATAAAACTGAGACAGAGGTCATTAGGTTCTCTCTAATGCAAAGGAAAGGAATTATGGCATTGGGTTCTCTTTGGTTGAAAGGAAGTTTTATCACTGCCAAATGCAGCGTGGATTTGGAATTTTGCTAATGGCAACACAGTGAGCAAAGTTTCTTGCTTTGCCCCTCCTTCATTCTGGAGGTCTGTCAATTGCTGAGTAGGCACCAGGCACTGGGCCTGGTAATAAAAATGCAAAGATGAATAAGACATTGTGGACAGGTACACAAGAATTGATTAGAGGAAGGGCTCAGCCAGGATCCCTGAGCCTTCCCCACATCTGGTCTGTCCCTGGAGGTACCAGTTCAAGGCCATGCTGTAGTCAGTTTCCTCACCCCCTACCCTTCCTCTGTTTCCTCTGTTGCTGTAAAATTGTTCCTAACAATTTTGTACTTGACATAAAACCCAGGCTCCAGGTTAGTTCTCATGTGCCCCAAGTGACTGTGCTGTTGCCTCCCTTTCCAGCCCCATCCTGCCCCTCGCTCCCTCCCCCATTAGTCTTGACTTTCATAGTCTTTCCACTTTTATTGGTCCTTTTAATAAAAATTATAAATTGATAAATTTTATAATAATTGGACGTGTGGAGGACAGGATGATATCATAATTTCTGCATACAATGCAAAGTAAAATCCACAACTTCTAAGGAGCAACATTTTCTGTGGTGAGAAAATTTGAAATTTGCACACTCAACAACTTTGAAATATACAATACTCTATTCTTAGCTGCATTCAACATGTGACGCAGATCTCAAGAAAACTCCCTGCCACTCTGGCACCCTCTGCTCTCTGTCAGTCTGCCTGTTCTTTGGCTGCATTATCCAGTGGGCATTTGGCCAGGCTTCTCTTTGCCTTTGACACTTCAGCTTCATGAGGATTTTGCTGCTATCTCTGAAGTAGATGAATGTCCAGGGCCTCTGTAGTACCCAGTGGGTGCTCAGTTAATTTGCAGATTGCAAGAGTGGTTTGGTCCTGTGCAACTTAAGCAGACATCCTGTGGTGAAGAGCGTGAGGTGGTACTGTATGGAGAACAGTCTTGGAAGTGCTAAGAGCAGGTGGGACGTGGTCTGAGTACAGAAGCAAGTAAGGAGTCCCATCACAGAGGTCTTGCGCATGGCCCTGGTGGGATTACAGTGATCCCAGGGGAGTGGAAGGAGATGGGCTTGAGAGGGTGGGTCTAGAGATGAGTTAGGAGATTCTATCCTGTAGTAGGTGACATTGGCAGGGCTTGTGGATGGGATGTGGGCAATGAGAGAGAACAAAAAGCAGACAGTGAAGCACAGGGCTTCTGGTTTCTATGTCTGGAAGAAGATGGAATCCGTCTAGTGTGGAAACTGGTGAAGGGTGCTGAGCCGCCCTGGACCTGCTGATTTAGACCCCCACTAACCACATGCACCTGTTGAGATGATCAGGTATTAACCATGTGTCTACTTTAGGCTGATCTCCTTTTTCACAAACCCCTCCAGCTCCTCCTGGCGGTGTGTGAGAAGAGCACTCCCATTGGGACTAGCTGCCAGGGAGCTATGCTTCCATCCATAACCAACGTCATCAACCTGGCTGACAGCCATGACCGCGCCGCCTTCGCCATGGTCACGCATGTCAAGCAGGAGCCTCGGGAGCGAGAGAACAGCGAGTCCAAAGAGGAGGTGAGGCTCTGGATTCCACAGGCAGAATTTCTAATCCTGCTGGGGAATTTGGTAATGGAGAGAGCAGTATATTAAAAATTTTCCACCCCAAAACTCCAAATACGGCGCCTGACTACATTCAGTTAGATTAAAATTGAGAAGCATCTTGTATTGCCATTCATTTTGGGATAGATCACTTTTTCATGAGCTATTATACTGCTTAGGACAGGATGTTTCACCGTTGCGACTTCTTTCCCCATGTCAGCAGTGTGTTGCACTATAAAGCTGTGCTTGGGGGAGTGGTACCTGCCATAAAGGAACCCTCCTCTAACTGGTCTCACCAGACGCCTGCTAAGAACCTTCCGGGTCTCTGCTTAACTTAGTCTTAGGATGGGCAGTGTGGAGCCTTTGGCTCCCCAGGAATCTCTCCGCCAAGGCGGATGCTTTAGTCTTGATGGCTTTTGATCCTCCCTCGGGGAGGGGCTGTCATGACATCAGACTTTTTTTTTGTACCAGTGATTGAACCCAGGAGCATTTTATCACTGAACTACACCCTCAGCTCTTTTTATTTTTTATTTTCAAGTCAGGGTCTTACTAAGTTACTGAGGCCACCCTCAAACTTGGCCATCTTCCTGCCTCTGCTTCTGGAATTGCTGGGCTTGCAGGTGTGTGCCACCATGCCTGGCTGCAGGCAGGAGTTTTAGATGCTGCTTCCTTCAGGTTGTTGGCTTTGGGAAGCTCAGTCTGTGTGGAGTCTTAGAAGATAGTCACTCAGCAGTGAAGGGTTGAGCACTGACTTTCCATGCTCTAAAAGGAGGAGTTTCTTCCCCCTCCCCCAATGAAAGGAGGAGATATCCTACATTAACAAAGAAGAATTTAAAATTTTCTGCACTGCTGCTAAACACGAAATCTTGGTGGTTTTCTCTTTCTTTACTACAATCTTCTGTGTGAAATAAATTGTCATGGATTCTGTGTTCTCAAGGGCATATATCAAATTGTTGATCTATTGCTTTGTAGGAATAGTTTGATGATTGTTTCCAGAAGCTTCCCACAGAAATAAGGTCCATTCCTGTTTGGAACCGAGTCATAGAAAACATTGCACCAGGGGACGGATGTAGCTCGGTTGGTAGAGTGCTTGCCTCGCATGCACAAGGCCCTGGGTTCAATCGCCAGTACCACCACCACCAAAAAAAAAAAAGAAAGAAAGAAAGAAAACATTGTACCAACCACATCCTACATGGTGACCCTAACAGTATTAATCTGAATGAATTAGGCATCTATAGTGCATTTTGAGAAATGATGGGGCCATGACTCTTAATAGTCTTTATTGTTTTTACTTTTTGAAGTTTGTACTATTTTATTTTGCTTTCTGTAACCTAAATATGAAAGCAAAATGGTGATATTTTCATAGTTATTTTAAATTTTAGTAAATGAGGAAATTGCTAGCTGTTTCATTCCTAGATGCCTTGAGAGAAAGAAAAGGACTTGTTAATCTGGGTTTTGTTTATTTCAAAATTTAAGATTATTTAAGTGTAAATCTAGTATTCCTTATCTGAAGAGCTTGGGACAGAAGTGTTTCAGATTTTGGAGATTTGGGGATGTTGAAATAGTTAAATAAACTTCACCATGGTTGTGCATCCTTAAATCCAAAATTCTAAAATCTTACATGCTTCAAAATCCCAAGCTTTGTGCTAAAAAAATTTTTGAATTTTGGAGCACTTTAGATTTTAGAATTTCTGATTAGGGATTCTTAGCCTGTACTTGCAAATTTCTAGGAAACTAGTACAAATTTTACTTGCCAAAAGTGTGGCTAGGCATTGTGTTTGTTGCTTTTTAATTCTTTGGCTTTTTGGCTTTGCTTGTTTTTGTTTTTTAGGATGTAGAAATAGATATTGAGCTAGCTCCTGGGGATCAGACCAGCACACCCAAAACCAAAGAACTTTCTGAAAAGGACATTGGAAACCAGCTGCACATGTTAACCAACAGACATGACAAATTTCTTGATACGCTTCGTGAAGTGAAGGTCTGTATGTGAGTTTAGGAGGGAAGTTATTTTTCCCTCCTGAATATTTTGAAACCTAAATCAGGGTTATCTCATTGCAGTATAGATTTTAATTTCCTTCCCTATCTCAACTGAAACTTTTATAGTGCAGTGAGATTCCAAAATATCTAATAATTTTCTTCCCTATCTCAACTGAAACTTTTATAGTGCAGTGAGACTCCAAAACAGATATCTAATATAAATATTTGAGAAAGGAGTTACAGTATCTTATGGGGGACAAAAAAAGAGGCAATTTCTCCGCTACTCTTCCTTGGAAGAAATGGTAAAAATAATTACTAAGAGTATGCGATGGCATAGTGTTGAATTATTTCCGTGTGCTATGGAAGAATAGCCAGGCATGGTGGTGCATGTCTGTAATCCCAGAAACTTGAGTTGTTGAGGCAGGAGGATCATAAGTTCAAAGCCAGCCTCAGCAACTTTGAAGTTCTAAGAAACTTAGCAAGACCCTGTCTCAGAATAAAATTAAAACAAAAAAATGTGGCTCCATGGTTAAGTGCCCCTGGGTTCAATCCCTGGTACCAAAAAAAAAAAAAGAAAGAAAGAAGGAAGAACTAGTTAATATGGTAAATCAAGTTTCCTCTGTGGGGTCAGGGACCCCAAATGCATCTTCATTTTGAGATTTACCCAAATAAAAAGTCTGGCTTCCACACACTTTGCAGTCGCCATGGGCGTGATCGTTTTCATGTAATAAAGGAAGCTGTCAAGGCCCCCTACCCCACATCACATTCATTGCAGGACCTATGTGAAGAAAAACCATAAATTATGTACCATAAATAGTTTTTATGTAATTTTTTTTTTTTTTTTACTGATCCTGAATTTCTGCATTAAATCAATCCTCAAACTTGTGTCTGACACCATTGTTGTCTAAGATAAGCATAAAATGCTTGGTCTTATGTTGGATAGAGCAGGAAGCAGAGCATCCTTACATATGTAAATGACACTCTCATCATAGGTTAGTCACCTTTATAGTCCCCTGTTCTGATACCACTGCCAGAAAGGACTGTCTGTCCATGTCCCCAAACCCAGAGGCCTTCTGTGGTGATAGGTACCACATGGAAACTGACATACTAGTTGCTTTGGCCTGACTGGTGTCTTCTGAGCACAGATGCAGGAATCCTGGACCACAGCCATCTAAGCTTGTTCTTTTCTGTCCCCAGACTGGAGCACTGCTCAGTGCCTTTGTACAATTATGCCACATTTCTACAACACTAGCAGAGAAGACCTGGGTCCAACTTTTTCCCAGATTGTGGAAAATCCTATCTGATAGACAGCAGCATGTGAGTATATTTTTTAAAATCCTGTTTTGGAAAAGTATAGTTTTAATTCTTGATAAGCATTCATGAAAGAATATAGTCTTTTAAATTTTAGAGAATGAGGAAATTGCTAGCTGTTTCATTCCTAGATGCCTTGAGAGAAAGAACAGGACTTGCCAATTTTTTAAAAGACCTAAAACAGCATGTGCTTGGGTTCCAGGCCCTTGCAGGTGAGATAAGCCCATTCCTGTGCAGTGGCAGTCACCAGGTACAGCGGGACTGTCAGCCCAGCGCGTTGAACTGCTTCGTGGAAGCCATGTCCCAGTGCGTCCCCCCGATACCCATCAGACCCTGTGTTCTGAAGTACCTGGGGAAGACCCACAACCTCTGGTTCCGCTCCACACTGATGTTGGAGCACCAGGCCTTTGAAAAGGGTCTGAGCCTACAGATTAAGCCAAAGCAGACTACGGAGTTCTATGAGCAAGAGAGCATAACGCCGCCTCAGCAGGTAAGGACCTGTCTTGCTTTGTTAATTCTTGTCAGTGATGTCAGGCTTTCAGTAAGTACATCTCCCAAGAGACTTTAAATTAGAGTACCATGAAGTCCCTTTATTGGAAAAAAGTTTGTCACGAGCACTTAGAAACTGTGATCTGCTTTCAGGAGATATTGGACTCTCTTGCTGAACTTTATTCTCTGCTACAAGAGGAAGACATGTGGGCTGGTTTATGGCAGAAGCGTTGCAAATATTCAGAGACAGCAACTGCCATTGCTTATGAGCAGCACGGATTCTTTGAACAGGTAGCTACTGTTGGATGAAATGCCTGGATGCGTGATTGCAAAGAGGTCATTTTTAGGGGTTCTCAAGTTAGAATTCACATTGGAACAAGAAGTTTACTGTTTTATTTGAAGAATTCAAATCCTCTACATAGAAGTCCTTCAACTGAAGTCTCGAGAGGAACCTACATATATGACACACATTTTGTTTTATCTTACTGCTTTGGTATTGGGGATTGCACCCAGAGTTGCTCTACCACTGAGCTACATCCCTAGACCTTTTTATTTTATTTTGAGACAAATGTCACTAAGTTGTTGAGGCTGGCCTCAAGCTTTTGATCCTCCTGCCTCACCCTCTTGCGTAGCTGGGATGACGAGACATGGCCCCTGTGCCCAGGTGACATAACCAAAAAGCACAGTCCTGATCACAGTCCTGATGCTGATATGGGTGCTTTTTATCTGCTAGAAGGTGGATTGCTTTTAGTGCTAAAATTTCAGTCCTGAAGTTTGTCCTGTGGCAAGGGGCATGATCACAATCTGAGTGCTGTATAGGACACCAAGGCACAGAAACTCAAAAGTGCAGGCACTGCCTTGTGGCTGAGGTTACTAAAGGTCAGAGACTTAGTTCCAGGCGTGGATGGCCTCCCCTCCCTTCTGTGCAGGGGCCACCCTACCTCCTTCCTCTCCTGCTGACTCCTGTTCTATCTGAATAGTGAGTTGGGGGCATGGCATCACGTGATCTTGGTCTTAAACACTGGTAAAAAAGTATTATTGGCCTTTTAGGCACAAGAATCCTATGAAAAGGCAATGGATAAGGCCAAAAAAGAACATGAGAGGAGTAACGCATCCCCTGCCATTTTCCCTGAGTACCAGCTCTGGGAAGACCACTGGATTCGGTAAGATGAACACAGGATTTGGTATAGTCAAGGGCTGGTTAAACAAAAAAAGGGAAAAAATCTGAGAGTTCCTTATAATGAGTGTTTTTTTATAAAACCAAAATCCAAAAACAGTGTATAAAATCTTGAGTAATTAAATGGGCTCTTGTCTGCATGGTAGTCGCTCTTGGTGACCGTGGATAGGGAGTTCACCCTGTAGAGCTGCCGGGCATCCTGCAGCAGTCTGTCCCACATGGTGTTGCATTTCGTTTGTAGTGAAAATATGCTACTGAAAATCCTGTCCTGTCTTTGCAACGCACCAGTGCTCTGGTGACTGAGCTCTGGCTTTCACACCCCTGTCCTTTAGGTGTTCCAAGGAACTGAACCAGTGGGAGGCCTTGACCGAGTACGGCCAGTCCAAAGGCCACATAAACCCCTACCTCGTCTTGGAGTGTGCCTGGCGGGTGTCCAACTGGACCGCCATGAAGGAGGCGCTGGTGCAGGTGAGCTGTCCTCCCATCCCCCTGGCTGTGATGTCAGTGAGGACTAGGCCACTGGGCTTCCTTCACTGGACATGCTTATGCCTCCTGGAGGTTTCTTTTCAAGTAGTCCGAGCTGGGTGATTTGACAATTGAAAGATAGCTCTTGGGAAAGAAATACTCCTCTTGGTTTTTTTCCCCTAAATTTGAATGAAATTATAAACCAAGTCTTAGTTCATTATTCTGTTATGAGTGTCAGATGTGGAGTCCTCAATCTCCACAGAGACTGAAAGAACAGATTGGATGGTGTTGTCAGAAACACTAGAACTGACTGACAGAGATGAGAGGGTGAGCTGGGCCAGCCCAGGACGGGGTGTGTTTGCTATTGTCCATCAGGCAATTGAGTGAAATGGTCTCCTATTCAAAATCTGTTGTGTGTGATGGAATTTATAAATGTGTAGTGTTATCTGAGGTTGAGTCATGAACTTGGTTGGGTTGCACATTTTTTTAAAAAAACTAAATTAATTTCATTCTGAAGAATTTAGTGGACAATGGGAGAAGCTATACAGAGTATAGCTCCTTTTTTCCTACTAGGAAGCTTCTGTGGTATACTTTTATAGCTAGAGAGATTGGCCACTCATGGGAATTCAGGAAAGGAGAGTATCCAGAAAGGTAGTTTAAATGAATGACTTCTGTAAAGAAATTATAGTTTTCCTTATAGGCAAATTTCTGTTTATTACTTTGCATAATTGGCCACAAGAAAGTGAGCTTTTTCCTGTTTCTTTACATTTAGGAGAAGACTACCCATCACTGTCTCTGTAATTTCTTTAACTATAGGTAGAAGTAAGTTGCCCAAAAGAGATGGCTTGGAAAGTCAACATGTATCGAGGGTACCTGGCCATCTGCCACCCTGAGGAGCAGCAGCTCAGCTTCATTGAGCGCCTGGTGGAAATGGCCAGCAGCTTAGCCATTCGTGAGTGGCGGCGGCTGCCCCATGTGGTATCCCACGTGCACACGCCCCTTCTGCAGGTGAGTGCAGTGAGTGCTGCCCTCTGTGCACGGCTTCAGGGCCACCACAGCAGGGCAGCTGGGCCCAAGCTGAAGCCTGAGCCGGTGGCAGAGGAAGCACCTTCTCTTCTTCTTGTTTTCCACTTAAACTCATCCTTAGGTTCAAAAACTCAAGGAGGGTGGGAAATACTGCTTCTCATTTGGGAATTGCTGGAGGATCTAAGGTCCTAGTAACTGAAGATGTTCTCACAAATGAGTGTGATGATTTTTGATTTTTTGCTTTAGAAATTTTCTTTGGTGCCCCTGTCTACCATCATGGGTGTGATACGACTATTAGGCCCCCAAAGATCCCAACTTGAGACTCATAACTGCTGATCAGTGGCCACGCCTGACTCTCTTCCTGACACTCTGTGTGTCATCTGCTCTTTTCCTAACAATTTGTTTAGCCACACTAGCGACCATTAAGCTTCTCAAATCTCAGGGTGTCCCCTGCATAACACACACACACACACACACACACAGCGTGTGCATCCCCGGGCCTTTGCCATCCTTTGTCCCCTGGTACCTGGCACAGAGCGGCTACTGGTGTTACTGTAATACTACCCAAGTGAAATGAGGCTGATGTTACAGCAGTAATTCCACAGGGTCTCACTTTTATTTCTCTTAAAAGAGGAGTTTTGAAACTTATCTGATACATTGATTTTTATCATAATGTATAGATTGGTCTGCTTTCTGTTACTGAAAACACAACACCACCCTGGGAGGTAATAAAGAAATGAGGTTTATTTTGGTTCATATTTCTGGATGTCCAACATTGAGGGACCACATATTTTGATGGGGTTCTTGCTGGCAGAGTCCTGATGAGGTGTGGGTCATCAGATGATTATAGTGTGCAAGTGTGCACCTGTATTCACTTATGGGGTTCCACCTGATGACCCTTTCTAATCCCAGTCTCCTCCCAAAGACCCTACCCCACAGTGCTGTAGTAGTTTGAATTTTCGCCCTCTTGATACCTCACATTGGGGATTAAATTTCCAAAATGAGTTTTGCGGGGCAACAAACCATATTCATACCATAGTAGTGTAGTTGCTTATAAAAGCAACTTATGGCTATAAAAGCCATAGCAGATTTTCCTGTCTTCGTCACAGTGGGCCAGAAAGTTAGTGAAATAATTGTTTATTTTGATGTTTTTGCTTTTTGAAACTGTACCCTAAAGTAATATTGATTTCACAAATACATAGTACTTTTAATCTAGATCATTAAAATATCTTAAAGCTTCTTTTTAAGAGTAGACTTTCCTATAAAAGTGCAAAAGTGTGTCGCCTATTTGTATAGCTGTTAGGAAAAAGTTATTTTTGTATAAAAACAAAAAAAGGTTGCATTTATAAGCTATTAATTGTGCAAATACATACAAGTATCATTTTTGAATAAGCTGATTATGAATAAATAGGAATTATTATGCAGTTTATATATATTTAAAACATGAAGTATAAAGTGCAGAATTTCAGACATAATTCGGACTCAAGTATAATGTAGGTATAATTAAAGGCAGTTTTATTTCTTTTTTTACTGCTTAGCTTATGGTTAATAATCTAAGCATTTGTAAATTAGTTTGGTTATGGACAAATGTGACTTCCTTGTTCCAGATGGTTTCTACCTCGCAGTAGCACTGCTAACCAACCTAATAAAGAAATCTAAAAGAAAACTTCCTTTTAAAAGGAAGCCATTTAACAGCACTTCATCTTTTTAATCATTTTGATTTAAAAAAAATTCTTTTTTGCTGTACTGGGGATTAAACCCAGGGATGCGCTACTACTGAGCTGCATCTCCAGCCCCTTTAATTGTTTGTTTTGAGACAGGGTCTCACTGAGTTGCTGAGGTTGACCTGAAACTTGTGATCTTCCTGCTTCAGCCTTGTGAGTAGCTGGGACTACAGGCGTGCACCACCACACCCAGCTACTAGATTTTTTTTTTTAAATGACCAATGATAATTGTATATATTTTATATTTATGGGGTGTGATGTTTTGGTATGTTAACAGTGTGGAAGTGATTGATTGTATCAGTTAACAAATCCATTACCTCACATACTTATGGGTGTCTGTGGTAAAACTTTTTATAATTCATTATTATTTATCATAGTTGCCCTTTTGTGCAGTAGTTCAGTGCAGCTTATTTTTCCTGATAGAAAATTTCCAACTAAAATTTTCTACCCTTTGATCAACCTCTCCCATCTCCTCTCCCAGCTTCTGATAACCACTGCTCTATTTTCTATGAATTTGACTTTTTTGGATTCTGCTTGTAAGTGAAGTCATAAAATCAGCATTTTTCACAATATCCAAGATAGGGAATCAACCTAAATGTCTATCAAAAGATGACTAAAGAAAATGTGGTATTTATATGCAGTAGCTGTTATGAATAATGCTGCAGTCAACATGAGAGGGCAGATGTGTCATTGATATTGATTTCAGTCCTGTAGCTGAATATCCTGCAGTGGGATTGCTGGACCATATGGTAATCCTGCTTTTAGATTCCACGGAACCTCCATTTTTTTTTTCCTGTAATGACTATATTAATTTATATGAGCACCATCAACAACGCATAAGGCTTTCCTTTTCTCAGCATTCTCACCAACACTTGTTATCAACTTTTAGATCATAGCCATTCTAATACGTGTGAGGTAATAACCCATTGTGGTCTTGATTTGTATTTTCCTGATGATTAATGATGATGAACACCTTTTTTTTTCATATATTTGTTGGCCACTTATATAGCTTCTTTTGAGAAATATCTACTTGGGTCCTTTTTACTACTCCTTGTTTAAAGGTAAATTTCTATAGAACTTGAGAAAAGGAAAATGAAGAAACGAGAGAGAAATACTTCCTTAAAAAAAGTTAAACGATGTACATACCTTTTTTCCAAACATTCAAATTTTAAAAGCAATTACTAAGTTTTAAACAAAATCTTTATAGTGTTTTACACTGTTTTAAAATACGTATTTGGAATTATGGCTTGTAGTGGGACCCCTCCACCCTTTCCTACTCTATGAAAAGAAAATCTCCAAAGAAACAGTCTTGGTGCTCTTATTCAGAACTATCTTTCATGCTGATTTGTGGACCCCAGAATTTTGCTAGAGATTTCAGGTGATGGCCTATTCCATTGGCATACTGGAAACACCAGTTTTCCTGGATCAAACATTAAGCAAAAGATTTGCAGCAACCCAAGGAGCATTACTTATTAAAGAAAAAATTTATTTCAGAAAGAATAGCAAGCTGTATACCATTTTAGTTTTCCTGTTCCTATTCTCCCTTTTCCCAATCCTGCAGTTGATATCAAAACCCAGTTTTTGGCCCAGGAGCCAACTATGGAGAGCAGAACAGTTTTATAAACCCCCAAACATCCTGGTCCCAGAGAATTAGAACTATTTGACCAGCATTGAAGCTTTCTAGCAAGCCCTATTCATAGGTTTTGTCTCTTATTTGACTTGACTTAGGGAAAAGCCATTTCCAAATGCATTTGTCAGAAATAATTAGCAGCAGTTGTTTAACACCAAAGCTGCCTGAAGCAGCAATATCAGCTGACACACAAGAGAGACTAGAACAGGTAAAGGTAAGGTATCAATAAAGAATATCTTAAAAGCTCTACCTTTTCCTGAGAATCTTGAGGGCCATGCACAGCCTGTGTACGTGTTCAGGAAAAACCTGAGGAGTCCCTGAGTGTTCACCTCTTGTTTCTCACCTTCCTGTGCACAAGCAGGAAGTGAAGGCTAAGGTAGAGTTGTAGGCTCCCTAGCTGAGTATTGATGGCATGCGCCAACAGGCACACACAGCCCCACAGCACAGGCTATGTGACATTCTGGTTCAGGTAGTGAATTTCTGTTTAATCATTAGCTGACCATTAAGTTAACTGAGTAGAGACTTCAGTGGTTATAGTCTTCAAATAATTTAGATTTTATAGAATTAGTTTAGAAAAGTTATTTAACAAATAGCAACAATAACAACGGGGAAAAAAAGGAAAAAACCTCGGAGGAAAGACATAATTTCCAGAACTGGCATATTATAATATTCAGAATGTCCAGTTTTAAAAAATAATTTAGACACGAAAAGAAAATATGTCCCATATTCAAGAAAGAAAAGCAATCAGTATAAACTGTCTTTAAAGAAAACCCAGATGTTGAGCTTAACAGACATTAACTTTAAACCAACTCTTGTAATCATGTTCAAAAACTAAGGAAATTGTATGTAAAGACAATACAAGAATGATGCCTCACCAAATAGAGAATATTAGTAAACAGAAATTATTTTTTTAAAGGGAACCAAATAAACATTGCAGAGCTTAAGAGTTATACTGAAATGAAAAAATTCACTAGAAGGGCTTCAGAGCAGCTGTCAGTAAGCAGAGACAAGGATAAGCAAACTTGAAAATAGGTTAGTTAACATTATATAGTCCAAGAAACAAAGCAAGAACAGTGAGGTGAATGAACAGAGCCCAGGGACCTGGGGACCCCACAGGTATACCAACGTATCCCAAAAGTAGATTGAAAGAAAAGGGCAGAAAGAATATTTGAAAAAAATAGTGGCCAAAAATTTACCCAAATCTGATGAAATTAATAAACCGATTCCATTTATAATAAGGTCAAAAGGAATGAAATATTTAGAAGTAAATTTAAACTTTCGCTTCAATGGACAACATCAAAGTAAAAAAAAAAAAAACTTATGCAGAATGGGAGAAAATGTAGATTTTAGCCCTAATAAGGAAATTTTATCCAGAATATATAAAGAACTCTTATAAAAATCAACAATAAAAGATAACCCAGTTTTAAAATGGCAACAGATTTGAATGATCATTTCCCCAAAGAACATATACAAATAACCATTAAGCCTTGGAAATGCAAATTAAAACAATAACAAGATATCATTTCGTACCTAGTAGGTTGAATAGAATTAAAAAGACAACACATTGATGAGAATGTGGAGAAATTGGAATCCTTACAGTGCTGGTGGTACTGTAAAATATTGTGACTTCTTTGCAAACAGTCTACCAGCTCAAGGTATTAAACATGGAGTTACCTTATAATCCTGCACTTCTACTCGTAGGTGTATATCTAAGAGAAATAAAAGCATGACCACAAATATTGCCCAGGATTGTTGATTGAAGCATTCATGATAGCTCAAATGTGATACATGCACATAATGAAATAATTCAGCTATCAGAAGGAATGAAGTACTGATAACTTACAGCATGGGTGAACCTTGAAAGCATTATGCTAAGTGAAGAAACCAGACATACTGTATGATTCCACTTATATGAAATACCCAGAACAGGCAGATCTGTAGAGACAGAAAGTAAATTGTGATTTGAGGGGCTGGGGAGGGAGAATGGAGAGTGCTAATGGATATAGAGTTTCTTTGGAGAGTGATGTTAATGTTCTCTCATTAGCTAATGGTGATGTTTGTACAATCCTGGGAATATGCTACAAAATAATGAATTGCATATTTTAAAGGGTGAACTTAATGGTATTTTAACTACATCTTAGTAAAGCTTTTATAAAACAGCTTATTGACCTATGTTTTAGTAAGCTTTGATTCTTTATTGTGGCAAGGCAGGACTTAAGGAAGGTTCTGGAAATCTGAATGTTCCGAACTAAACTTGAAATGTAGATAAAAAGCACAAGTTCTTCAAGGCAATTTTGAAAAGAGCAAACAAGATTCAGAATACTGAACTACATGCTGTGAGAGACTGGCAAAACTAATAGATTCTTCCTCAAAGGAGCCTCTCATCTGAGGGATGTCTCAAAATAAAAAAGTAAAAGGGCAAGGGATGTAGCTCAGTGGGAAAGTCCCCCTTGGTTCAATCCTAGTACAAAGAACAATAATGAGATTTGGGGAAGGAGAAATCCATGTGGACCATAAGAGAAGAGGGAAGGGGACGGTGGAGATAGAATTTGATGGGTATGTTTGGATAGGCTCAGAATTGTGGCCAGAGTGGTACAGATAAGGGGAGGGCCTCAGAAGTTTGGGGCCAGCAATACTCCTGAGGTTTAGGATGGAAAACTGGATAGACTTTGAAGGGATGTGGCAAACTTGTACTTTTCTGCCTAGAGAGATCTTAAGAACCATGTTTTAGATCTTTGGGGATTTGAATCCGAAGTTGGTGAAGAAGGGCCTGCAGTCAGGGGAGGTGGGTTTGCTCTGCATTGGTAGATAGAGCCAAATGAAGTGGGCAGCCAAAGGGCATTGAAAAGTGGAAGAGAGGTTTAGGGACCCCTCGACAGCAAGGCGTCTTGTCTGCACTCTGTTCTCCCAATCTCCTATCATGGGGAATCTTAAGCAGGTCAATGTTTGGATGAAGACTAAATTGAGTGTGGAATCTCTGGTGCCTGTGTGAGGTGCTTCCCTTGGTAATGGTGTCAGGAGGTGTTCCCAGTGGTCAGACTCTTGATTGACTCGGTGGTTTGGTTTTCTCCTTGGTTGTTAGGAGTGCTTACTGTGGAATGTCTTATTTTGGTCGTGTTAGGCAGCCCAGCAAATCATTGAGCTTCAGGAGGCTGCACAGATCAATGCAGGTTTGCAGCCAACCAACCTCGGGAGGAACAACAGCCTGCACGACATGAAGACAGTGGTGAAGACCTGGAGGAACCGGCTGCCCATCGTGTCTGACGACTTGTCCCACTGGAGCAGCATCTTCATGTGGAGGCAGCACCATTACCAGGGTAAACCGACCTGGTCCGGCATGCATTCATCATGTAATTTTCCAGACGCCCCGCTGTGCTGGTTTCATGTCTTTGTTTTGTTTGGTTTTTTTCCCTTTTCCAGATTTTCTGTTTTGGAATGGGTAAGACAGGTAGTGGTGGTAATGGTGAGGGTAGATGAAGGTAGGAAGGATGGTGGGACTTTTTTTGTTGTTTGTCTTTTCCTACCTGTTCCATTTTTTCTAGTTAGAAGAGAATTGCTGCTGGACACTGCCTGTTGCACCAGCGGGGCAAGCCGGGGCTTCAGTGATGGCACTCTATCTCAGTGCCCTTGCCAGGAATGGCTGCTCTCGGCTGGCTCTGTTGAGCCATCTGGTTCTCCTGGTCCCCAGCTTACCACCCAAACCTGCCACCCACCTGTTTTTAGGACAAACTTTGTGATTTTATGATTTGATATCTAACACAGCAACACTAAACTCTGTAGCACCTTTTATGACTTACTTGTGACATAAAATACAAGGAAATGCAACAAGGGTTTATCACAGAGCTTCTTGTTTTCATAACCATGTTTGTGTGTTTTCATTTTTTATTTAAGCCTTATTGTGGAATACTTTGAAAAATGTTTGACAGGGACTGATAATTCATTTCTTTGCTCTTTAGCTATTGTAACTGCATATGAAAATAGTTCCCAGCATGATCCAAGTTCAAATAATGCTATGCTTGGGGTTCACGCGTCAGCTTCAGCAATCATCCAATATGGAAAAATTGCTCGAAAACAAGGACTGGTCAACGTAGCACTGGACATATTAAGTCGTATTCATACTATTCCCACTGTTCCTATTGTGGATTGCTTCCAGAAGATTCGACAGCAAGTTAAATGCTATCTTCAGCTGGCAGGAGTGATGGGCAAAAATGAGTGCATGCAGGTAGGGTTCCAAGGGACACTCTCCCTCCCGTCGAGGAGGTTCAGGTGAGGGCTCCTAGGTCAGATAATAAGGAGAAGGATTAGAGTTTACAAATAGCTTTAATAGTGGGAGACAATCCTTCCAAAACAAGAAATTGAAGGAAAAACACTTGAGTATTTGAGTTATGATTCTACGTTCTTGATTATGATGTATGCTTAGTGTGTTTAAGGAAAGAAAAAAACTATAGAATTATGAACTATAAGGGCATGAGTTAGATTTTTGGCTATGTTGAGAAGAATACCCTTAAATGTCTAAGATTAAGTTTGGCTTTTCATGAGTCAGTGTAAATACTACTTATCAATCAAAATATTCGAGGTAGACAATTCCATTCTCAATCCACTCTTGTCAATGGCTTTTAAGACTTATTACCTAGATAAATACTTTCATGACATTTTTATATTATCTAGAATTTCAAGAGCTTCTTTTCAACTTGTTTCATTTTCTTTTTTAAAATAGGGCCTTGAAGTTATTGAATCTACAAACTTAAAATACTTCACAAAAGAGATGACAGCTGAATTTTACGCACTGAAGGGAATGTTCTTGGCTCAGATCAACAAGTATGTATCTTATATTGGAATAGGGTAATAGGAAAGCCCTCCAAAGCAAATATTTAGAACTTAATGCCAGTGGGAAATGCAAACTAGAAGTTAATTTGATTTCATGACAGTTGTTTGGTATGATTTTTTGGGGGGTGGTATACCTCTGCACAAATAGTAACTTGCAGCGGATTGATAAGCCAGTTCGATGTGTAGAACTAAAAAGTTTATTAAAGATGAGCTGCTGATCACGGAACTGCTGATAACAGGGGGTCATTTTGATACTTCCTTAGCCTGCCGGGATGGAACAGAGTTGGCTCCTTTCATGAGAATGATTCTTGATTTAGAGCAGAAGTCATTCAGTAATGGCCAGTAAGCCAAATCCATACAGTAGACAGGTTTTGGAAATTAAGTTGTATAGGAGCACTTCCATACCCACTGACCATTCTATCACTGCTTTCACCCTGTGGCTGCAGAATTAAGTAATGTTGTAGAAATTGTATGGTCTGCAAAACTCAAACAATTCACTATCTGGCTCCTGGCAGAAGAAGGAAATAAACATCAAATGAAATTTTGTAAATACTATGCAAATGAGGTATCCTTACAAGATGCTACTGATTGCTGTGTAAACTCTCACGCCCACTTCCACATTTTCAGCGTATATGGGTTGCGTTTTTAGCTTATTTTAAAATAAGGAAGCAATTTTGTCATGATAAAGAGTTTTGTCATTTTTTTAAATGATGTTTTACATTTACAAGACAAAATACTCTATCTGAAAGTGTACAGTCTATGGGTTTTAGTGTATTTATGATGTTGTACAATCATCCCCAAGAGTGAATTATAGAACACTCTGTCATCCCCAGAAGAAATCCCATGTCTATTAGCTGTTACCCGCGCCCCCCTTCTCCCTCTCCCTTGACACCTGTTTCTGTCCCCATGGATTTGCTTGTTCTGAACATTTCATACAATGTGTGACCTTTTGTGGCTTTTTTCAGTGTTGAATCATGCATTAGTACCCATTTCTTTTCATGGCTGAATAATTCCATCATTTTTCCATATTTTTTTTTTCTTTACCCATTAAACAATAGATGGAAATTGGGTTGTTTCTTTTTGCTATTATGAATAATGCTGCTTTGGACGTTCACATACAAGGCTTCATGTGAGCATGTTTTCATTTCTCTTGGGTATAAGTCTAGGAGTGGAATTGCTGGATCACATGTGGTATTACGTTTATCCTCTTGAGAAAATACCAGTTTTTCCCAGTGGCTATCTGTACCATTTTACATTCCCATCATGATGTTTGAGGTTCCCAGTTTCTCCACAGCCTCACTAGCACTTGTTGTTTTCTTATCTTTTAGCCGATTATAGCCATCCTAATGAGCGTAAAGTTACATCATATTGTGGTTTTGACTTGCATTTCCATAATGACTAATGATATAATTGAATTGTAATTCATGATATGTCTGGATAAAAATTTCCTTTAGATATATTAGTATTTCTCACATTCTGCGGATTGCCTTTTCACTTTCTTGATAGTGTCCTTTAATACACAAAGATTTTAATTGTGACAAAGTCCACTTTTTATCTTTATTTCTCATGCTGCCCAAATTTTTGGTGTCACCTAAGAAACTATGGTCTAATACAAGGTCACAAACATTTACTCCTAGGTTTTATTCTAAGAGTTTTATAGATTCGACTCTTACACTTATCTTTTGTCCATTCTGAGTAATTTTTGTATGTGGTGTGAGGTAGGCTTCCAGATTCATTTTGCATGTGACCGTCCTATTGTCCTGGTGGCATCTCTTGAGAAGTCTAATCTTCCTCCATTGAATTGCCTTGGCACTCTTGTCAAATCAGTTGACCAGACATGTGTGGGTTGTTGTTTCTGGACTGTCATTTCTATTCTGTTGATCTATTATTTGGGGTCCCTTATACTTTCATGTGAATTTTAGATTATTTTAGTCTGACCATTTCTGTGGCAGGGAAAAGGAGGTGGGATTGTGATTGAAATTGCATTGACTCTAGGTCAGTTTTGGGGGGGGGGGTGCCATCTTCACAATATTAAGTTTTCCAGTTCATGAACACAGATGTCTTTCTAGTAATTTAGGTCATCTTTAATTTTATTCAAATATAAAACAAACCATTCCAAACATAGTTTTTAGTGCACAAGTTTTATAGTTTTCAGTGTATAAGTTTTGTACCCTTTTGTGGGGGGGCAGTGTGGAGGAGGCAATGATGGGAATAGAACACAGGCTTTCACACATGCTAGGCGAGCCCTCTTAACTACTGAGCTATATCCCTGGGCTCAAACCTTGCAATTCTTATGTTGAATTTATTCCTAAATATTTTTATTTCATTTGATCCTTTTTGAGTTGCTTTCTTTCTTTTCTTTTTTTTTTTATTCCAGGAATTGAACTCAGGGTCACTCAGCTACTGAGCCACATCCCCAGCTCTATTTTATATTTTCATTTAGAGATAGAGTCTCACTGAATTGCTTAGCAGCCTTACTTTTGCTGAGTCTGGCTTTGAACTTTCGATCCCTCTGCTTCCCCCTCTCAAGCCTCTGGGATTACAGACATGTGACACTGCACCTGGCTCATGAGTTTTTGTCTTAATTTCATTTTCAGATTGTTTGTTACTAATGTATAGAAATACAGTTGATTTTGGCTATTGATTTTCTATTTTTCAACTGGGCTGAATTTATTAGCTGTAGTGTGTGTGTGTGTGTGTGTGTGTGTGAGAGAGAGAGAGAGAGAGGTGTTTGTGTGTGGGGGGGTTTCTGAATATAAGAACACACCACAATGGAATTTTACTCAGTATAAAGAAGAATAAAATTATAGCATTTGCCAGTAACCGGATGGAAATGGAGAACATCATGCTGAGTGAAATAAGCCAGACTCAGAAAATCAAGGGTTGAATGTTTTCTCTCATCTGTGGAAGCTAGAACAAAATAAGGAAAAGAAGTAGGGGAAGATCAGATAACCGTGAAGATCAGTGGAGGAAAAGGAGGAGGGACAGGAAGAAGAAGGAAATGCTCAGTGAAATCACAAAGGCACGTCAAGTGCATACATAGACATGCCACAGGGAATCTCACCTTTCTGTGTGTGTGGAAGACAACATTCAAGGATAGACAAGGGATGAGCAGGGGAGGAATAGTGCAGTGGAGGAGGCAGTGGGGGACAAAGGAAAGAGGGGGGAGGAATGGGAACTGAGATGGAGTGGGTCAGGTTCCATGCATGTATGATTTTGTCAGAGCATTATATAAATATCACACTCTAATTAAAAGGAGAAAAAGGCCGGACACAGTGGTGCACAGCTGTGATCCCAGCGGCTTGGCAGGCAGAGGCAGGGGACACAAGTTCAAAGCCAGCCTCAGCAAAAGTGAGGTGCTGAGCAACTAACTCAGTGAGACCTGTCTCTAAATAAAATATAAAATAGAACTGGGGATGTGGCTTTGTGGCTGAGTTCAATCCCTGGTACCAAAAAAAGAGAAAATAATCCTATGTGATTCGCATAATTTTTCCAATGTGTCTGTTGTCTTTTGACTTTCTTATATTTTTGATGCACAAAAAAACAATTTCATGAAGTTAAGAAAAAAAAATCATGTCATCTGCAAATAGAGCTAGTTTTTACATCCTTTTTTTTTTTTTTTTTTAGTCCAGAGGCATTTACTTTCTTAACTAATTGTCCTGACTAGAATCTCAAGTACAGTGTTGAGTTAGAATGATGAGACCCTTGTCTCTTTGTCCATCTTGGGGACAGGCTTTTGGTCTTTCACTGTTAAGTAGTGTGGGCTTTGGGTATTTCGTCTATGCCCTTTACCAGGTTAAAGATGTTCCTTTTATTCCAAGGGTACTGAGGTGATCGTGTTTTTCTCTTTCATTCTGTTAATGTGTATCACACTGATTTTTTTTTTTTTTTAATGCAGAACTATCTATATATTTCTGGGTAAATCCCCCATGGTCACGGTGTATAATCCTTTTCATATGCTGCTGGAACTGGTTTGCCAGTTTTTTGTTGGAGGTGTTTGCATTTATATTCATAAAGGAGATGGGCCTATAGATTTCCTTGTATATCTTGTTCATCTCTGGTGGGATATAAAAATGGTGTCTTTGCTATGGAAAACTATTTGACCGTTCACAAGAAAGTAAAAGTTACCATATGATCCAGTGAGTCTGTTCCTTGGTATCTATCTAAAAGAATTGGAACAGTTACTTGATCAGAAATTTTTATAGCAATACTAGTTCCGATAGCCAGAACATGAAAAGAACACAAATGGATTGATAAGGGAAGTGTCATCTTTATACTCCGTGGAATATTATTCAGTTATAAGAAGGGAATGAAGTTCTGACCTGTGCTCCAATATGGATGAACCTTAGAAATAGTATGCTAAATGAAAGAAGCTAGATTCAAAATATCATAGGATATATGATTTAATTTTTATGAAATATGCAGAGTCGGTAAATCAATGGAGATAGTAGATTGGTGGTCCTCAGGGGCTTGGATTTGGGGAGTTCAGAGTGACTGCCTAGGAAGTGGTTGTAGAGCATCATGAATATGTTAAATAACACTGAAACATTCACTTCAAAATGGTTAATTTTGTCAGGCTTGGTGGCGCACACCTGCAATCCCAGTGGCTCCGGGGCTGAGGCAGGAGGATCATGAGTTTAGAGTCAGCCTCGGCAACTTAGTAAGGCCCTAAACAACTCAGTGAGACCCTGTCTCTAAATAAAATACAAAAAAGGGCTGGGGATGTGGCTTAGTGGTTCAGTGCCTCTGGGTTCAATCCCTGGTACAAAAAAAAAAAAAAAAGGCTAATTTTACAATGTGAATTATGATTTGGTTTTGCATCTCCTCACAGGTCTGAGGAAGCAAACAAAGCTTTTTCTGCAGCTGTGCAGATGCATGATGTGCTGGTGAAAGCCTGGGCCATGTGGGGTGACTATCTGGAGAATATCTTTGTGAAGGAGCGACAGCTGCATCTTGGGGTTTCTGCCATTACTTGTTACCTGCACGCTTGCCGGCATCAGAATGAGAGCAAATCCAGGAAATACTTGGCCAAGGTGAGATCCAAGGAATTGTCTTTGATCAAAGACCATCTGGTAGCCTTTCAGTTTGGATCAAAATCTAGCTCTAAATCACTGATTCATGCTGGGTCTGAGAGGATTGATTTCATGCCTTAACTCCTAATTCCCTATCTCCTTCAAGTGTCTTTCACAGTTCCATTTTAAAATAAGGAAATCGAGGCCTGGACATCCTTAGGGCCCCAGGACTTTCTGAATGACAAAGCTTCACTTAGAGTCCAGTGCTTTCTGTGAGACTGAGACTCCCATTCTGCAGAAGAGCACTGGAGTTAGGGCTTAACTCCTGGACACCTGTCTAATGTTAGCATCTCTCCAGCAGCTGCAAGGCTTGTGTCCTTTGATTGCTGGTAGTCTCTTCACACAGTGCCCACCATAGCCCTGAGTGCAGGGGGCTATTGGGCATGTGCAGTTTCTTGATTTAACATCAACATTTGGAATGAACCTCAGCACATGTGCATGGACACCCAAACACCTAAATACCTGACTCTGAGATTGCTTGCTCTGAGATATAACTATTTATATCTAAAAGAAAGGCATCTGTGGATTCCAGGCTGCCAGCCTTTGTCCTACCAGGGCTAGGGTGATGTTGATTTGAGATTTTAGTAAAAATCTGCTTGTGTGGTGAATTAGCAGGTTGGCAAGCCCTGACCATCTGCCTGTCACGGCCTTGTAGTCACTGGTCACTGCTAACCAGGAAATTGGATCAGCTAGTAATTGTCATTAAAGCTAAGTCAAGAAAAAATATACTATTCAAATTGTGGGTTTACGTAATTATAAGATTTTTGCGTATATTTAGCCATAGTATTGGCCTCCATATTTTTCCACATGTCCAGTAAAGCTATACAATGTGGAATCTTAAAGTTGGGCAAAAAAAAGTCATTTGATTGAGGGCCTCGATTGTTGCTCACCTCTAGGCCCCTCCCCTCTGCATTAGGTGCTGTGGCTTTTGAGCTTTGACGATGACAAAAACACCCTGGCAGATGCTATTGACAAGTACTGCATCGGCGTGCCGCCCATCCAGTGGCTGGCCTGGATCCCGCAGCTCCTCACCTGCCTGGTTGGCTCTGAGGGCAAGCTGCTTTTGAACCTCATCAGCCAGGTGGGCTTCAGAAGTTGTTTGTGTTCACAAAATAATTTTGTCTTTATTTTACATTCTTTTCTTCCATAAAGCATGTTTGAATGCTCAAAAGTATTGAAGATAGTCCAAGAGGCAATAAGATTTTAACATTTAGATGTCACTTAATATAAAGCATAATTAAAAGTTGCAGAAGAACACATCAGGGTTGAAATGAAATAGCTAATAACACAGTACAGTATTAAAATTGTAAATTTTTTGCTTGGTTATTGTTCTACAGAGGATGCAAGTTAAGCAAGATTGTTAGTGTTTCTCTGAGAATTATAGTGAAATGAGAATCTGGTTGGAATTTTGCATCCGATTTCCTGTCCTGTCCTAGGAGTCCTTCAGAGCTCCTTTGAAAGTAGCACTTGCTTGTGACACTCCTCCTTCGTGCAGTTAAGCTGCACCTGTAAGCGAGGACAGTTCTTGCTGTCTGGGGGTGAGGCTGGGAATTGGGCAGACCCTGGTCCCATAGATGGCTCTTTCATAACTGTCAAAGTATTAAGGGACTTTTTGTGAAAGAATAGCACAGCAGCTGCATGTTTTGGAGTATATGCTCATTTTACTTGCTCTTTATGTGTGGACATCATTCATGTTTGCCCAGAAAGGACTTTCTTTTTTCCTCGAGGGTGTTGCTGTCTTCCTGGGTCCTAGCGTTTTGCTTATAGTTATCTGCCAGGATACAGACTCAGCCTGTTTGATACTGACACTCACAGAACATCTCTTAAAATGGTGTTAGCCAGGCACCACTGGCCTGTGGCAGAGTCAAACATTACTGTTTTCTTCATGATAATGTCAGCTTGGCCACAAAATTCCAGTTTGGTAAAGCTGATGGGTCTCATCCTAAATAGGCATTTCTCGATCTCCTTCTTCCTGCAATTACACAGAATAAAAACTATTTGATAATGGGATAAACTAACAATTCACTGCAAATAAAGAATTCCCAATGTAATGATTATCTGGTATTTACAATTCTATTTCTTCCAGAGGCATCCAGGGACAGATATCTTTTGCTTTCCTCAGAAGCGTAGTTTCTCTGACAAAATTGATGAAATTCACATGTTGATTTGTCTTGGGTCTTTTTTTATTTTTGATACCAGGGTTGAACCCAGAGGCACTTAACCACTGAGCCACATTCCCAGCCCTGTTTTGTATTTTATTTAAAGACAGAGTTTCACTGAGTTGCTTAGAGCCTTGCTAAGTTTCTGAGGCTGGCTTTGATCTTAAGATCCTCCCGCCTCAGCCTCCTGAACTGCTGGGATTACAGGCAAGTGCCACCACGCTTGGCTATTTTGGGTCTTTAAAAGGTGAACAGGATATCTCACCTGCTATTTAATATGGCCGTGTGCATTAGATCAGTGACACAGTACTTGCTTCCTTGGAACAAATGCGGATCAGAAACCCATTTCCAACTTGACAACAGTTATTTTCAGTATAAATTATCTTTATTCAGAAAGCACAGCATGTAGTTTATGATTTCTTATCTCTGAGCAGGTTGGACGAGTGTATCCCCAAGCGGTCTACTTTCCCATCCGGACTTTGTACCTGACCCTCAAAATAGAACAGCGGGAACGCTACAAGAGTGGTACGTCTTGGGTGGGGCTGGCTGGCTGGTCTTGAAGGGCTTGTTCCCTGGAGAGTCCTGTGTCTCAACTGCTGTGGACCCTCTCCCGCCCTGCAAATCCCTCCGCACATGGCCGGTCTTTTCTTTAATCAGGGCCCCAAGGTCAAAGCCTGAGGCCTGATTAATGTTACAGTGTGGTAGGGTGTTCATCTGAGTGACCCATAGGTAGAAAAGTTCTATATTTTTAGTTACAGAGAATTATGAAGTTTACCTTCCATCTTGGTAATAAAGACACCCCTGTGAGCAGTTTGTCAGTTGCTGTGCATGTGTGTTGTTGAGGTTGGAAGGAACATCTTCAGCTGTCAGAAGAATCCGAGTCAGTCTTATTAGTTGTTTCAAAAACTTGACTCAGAGCATAAGACTTTAATCTAAATTGGATAGACTCTTTGGCATGTAAAGAAATAACTAACGGTACCTTTGTAAACAGCTAAAGGTCCGTTTGCTTCACAGTGTTCCTAACACCCAGAGTCTTCCTAAGGGAGTGATTCACTCTCTGGGCCACGGGAGCATCACAGGGCAGTGAGATGAGGACCGTGCACAGTGAGAGTTCCCATGTGTTTTCTCACAGGGTAAATAAATATATTTTCTTGTAATGTCATTTTACAAACGTAGGTTTGTCTTTTCTAGATGAAAAGTGGAGACTTGCTTATCATCTACTTTTAGATTCTTTGAGCTTTAATAGCAAGCTCAGAGAACGTTTCCCCCCAAATTTTCTTATAAACCTTCAAACTTACAGAGAAGGTGAGAGGAGCACCAGCACACTGTGGGCCCCTCCTGCCCTCGCCAGCTGTTCTGGGCAACTTGCCTTGGCACTCAGCTCGCACACTGGCTTCTTCTCTCAACCATCTGAAGCCAAGTTGTAGACCACCATGTCTTCTGTCCCTAAATCAGTTGCACAGCTACTCTTAGAACCAGGGCATTCTCCATCTTCCGTGGGGAAGCGTCTCCTGGAGGTCCCCACACCGGCAGGAACCAGCGTTCCTTTGCCCGGTGGGTCCTGTAGAGCTCCGAGCTCGGCATCGGTCGGTTTTGCGCTGACAATGGCGTTGTGTGTGTTGCTCTCAGATTCTGGACAGCAGCAGCCAAGTTCAGTGGGTAACCAGTCCCATTCTGCATCAGATCCAGGGCCCATAAGAGCCACAGCACCCATGTGGCGCTGCAGCCGAATCATGCACATGCAGCGAGAGCTCCACCCCACTCTTCTGTCTTCCCTGGAAGGCATCGTCGATCAGATGGTCTGGTTCAGAGAAAACTGGCATGAAGAGGTATTTGGATCTCATTTTGCAACTGCTGGTTACTTGTGGAGGGAATGAATCGTTCTGTATGCTTCTGTGGTTGTCTCATCATCTTCATATTTAGCTGCCTGGTCGATTTATGTTGGCTATTGAATTTAACCATGGACCAGGTGAAGAGTTCATCTCTGCACACTAGGTCAGCCTCAAATATTTGAAGAAGACTTCTGAAGAAATAAGAAAGCCATTTCTTGCTTTTAAAATACTTGTTTTTTCTACTTCAATGACCTCAGTTACTTAAGTGCCACTGGTTGACCTGGTGGCAGCTGTGTGTGTGAGCAAGAGTGGTGGCATAGGCAGCAGGAAGTTCTGATTTCCAGAAACAGGAAATCATTCATTTTCTTATCACTGAACCAGGTGTCTCTTCAGCAGCTGGGCCACCTCCTTGAGGTTTGCTTCAGCGGATGATAAAGTCATACCCACTTGACTGTCTGTGATTCACCTGGCTGGGTCCTGGGGCTAGCTGGAATTTATGCGCAGGTTTTGTGTGTGAAGGTGAACATAGTGATAACAGCCAAACCGCTTGAAAACCAGGCTTTCATGGTTAATCAGGAGGCAGTATGTGCACGTCCTGAGACAGTGGGGTTCTCTGGTTTTTGTTTGTGTTTGAGTATTCGGAACCCTTACTCATGGGTAAAAACAAAACAAAACCACACCAGCTCACAGTGTCACGCACACGGGTCTTCATCTGTTCTGTGCATGCTGATTTACACCTACCATGTGCCAGTGTGCCGTGGGTGCAGATAACCCTGGGGCAAGGAGCTGTGTGTGCAGCCACTTGGCTGGCTGGTTGCTCTGCTTGGTTGATGATTCCTGGCTTCCTTGATGATCCCTCTCCTATTAGGTGCTCAGACAGCTCCAACAGGGCCTGGCAAAATGTTACTCCGTCGCCTTTGAGAAAAGCGGAGCAGTGTCTGATGCCAAAATCACCCCCCACACTCTCAATTTTGTCAAGAAGTTGGTGAGCACGTTTGGAGTGGGCCTGGAGAATGTGTCCAATGTCTCAACCATGTTCTCCAGTGCCGCCTCTGAGTCTCTGGCCCGTCGGGCGCAGGCCACAGCGCAGGACCCCGTTTTCCAGAAGCTGAAAGGGCAGTTCACAACGGGTGAGTCTCACTCTCTTTTCCCGAGTAAAGTTCCTATTTTCCCTTGGTCTTTAATATCAGCTGATTGTATTCATTCATTTTCTTATCACTGAACCCAGGATACTCGTTAGACTGTATAAAAATACAGACCTCAGAACATGAGGAACCCAAGACTGCCACCAGTGTGGGACTACTCGTGCCTCCTTCCTGCTACAGAATGCTCAGGACTCTGAGCTGCGAGACAGGGATTAGAAAATGGGAGATTTTCAGATCAAATCCTCTCCTTTGACCCTTCCCTCAGCCTTTACCTTACTTGGTTTTGGTGGGAAACAGAGTTGGGTGAAGTGGTTAGATTTAAGTGTGCAAGGCTTACAGTGACAAGTACAAACTAGACTCTGAAGGCAGAATAACTGAGAGCCTGTGTCTTCAGCACTGTGTCCCGAGTTAGCTGAGTGCATTTTCCTAGGCCCAGAGGAGTTCGAGTCCTGGCTTAGCCACTTACCCGTGATCTGAAGGGATCTGCGGATTCTGGTAGCCCAGGTGTTTTTATGTGTCCAATAGCGACCCTTGCCAGACGCTCCCCAGCCCTCACAGTGCACACACATTTGTGCTTTTGCACACACACAAATGTCATTCCTGCATACCCACTCCCACCAGGAGTGCTTGGTTCCAAACAAGTCACTTTAGCCATCCTAATGACTTCTACAGGCCTGAGTGATTTTTCATGTGAAAGCAAGTTTTGTCATATACAATTTTCCAGAGTTAAAGGACAGAGTTCTGCCTGATCATTCCTGTTTTTATAGCTGTTTAAAACATTGTTTCTTCATTGATAGGTTAGCATAAATAGTCCACATTTTTAGATATTTTTAGAAGTATCTTCTCCCGCTCACCGTCCTATGCCTGGATCAAACCCAGGGCCTCATACTGCTAGGCAAGTGCTCTACCCCTGAGCTGTATCCCCAGCCCCAGGTAAAGAAAAGACTAATTGTGTCTTAGAGAATACAATTGAGAATACACATACAAACACACATACAGATACGTAGATTGAAATAATGTAAAAGATCCTATCCCATTAATCATAAAGGATACTTTGCAGGGATAGCCATGGCTTACCTTGAATCCATCAGAGTGCAGCACATACCCTCCATCATCCAGATGGTCCCCGGTGCGGGGCTTCTGCTCTTGGTATGTTGGTTGGGCATTTAAGGTAACACGACCGGCCTAGGTTGAGCTTTCCACACCATGGACCTGCACCAGGAAAATCAAGTACAAGGTCTGCCTTTCGTGCTGGGAGCTTTCATCATCTTGATTGTTACCTTTGTGGGGTTCTTGTGTGCCTTCCCCTTTCTCTGAAAAAGGAAGCGCCTGGGATGAAAGTCTTGTGGAAACCGTATTTTACTAGAAACGGTATTCAGTATGTCTTCATCTTAAAACGTCAGCTCATTTCATCAAATAAAGTCTGAAATATAGAATTAGAAATGGGATGAAACACATGGATTTTGATGTAAACTCAAAAGTAGTTGCTGTGAGTCTTCCAGCCCCCCTCAAACCCCCACAGGTTTCAGATGTGTAGATCAAGCTCCTGCCCTCCTTCCCCTGCTCCTGGGGAGGCCATTTCTGATCTCGGTTCTGACTCCTTCTATGGAATGTGCTTCTAGTCTCAGATACCCATAGGGAGGTGGAAGAAAGTTTAGGAAGAGTCTAAAAGAGTCTATTGATGTATTTCAGAGAAGTAAAACAGTATTTTCATATAGGAACTTATACACAAATATTCATAGCCATTTTTATCCCCAGACTGGAAACCACCCATACCCCCTTCTTGAATAACAAGGTATAATTTATTCATTCTCCGCAAAAATAAAAAGTTAAGTATTGATGCTCAGAGCAACTTGGATGAACCTCAGAGATACTATACAAGAAGGATACACACTGCATTGTTTCAATTTATGAAACTTTTTTGTTGGGGGGATACCAGGAGTTGAATTCAGGGGTACTCAGCCACTGAGCCACATCCCCAGCCCTATTTCATATTTTTTATTTAGAGACAGGGTCTCAGCAAGTTGCTTAGCACCTCACTGTTGCTGATGCTGGCTTTGGACTCACAGTCATCCTGCCCCAGCCTCCCAAGCCGCTGGGATTACAGGTGTGCACCACTGCACCCAGCAGATTTATGAAATATTTGTAAAGTAATTATAGAGATGGGTAATAAATTAGTGGTGGCTGGGTGTCAGGGATTAAGGAGTGGATGTGGCTATCAAGGGGTAGTAGAGGGGAGTTGACAGCACAGTTGAGCATCTTGATAGTAGAGGTCAAAGGTCATGCAGAGTTGCTCACAGGACAGGACCCCCCCCCCCCCCCCCCCCCCGCAACACACACACACACGTATGGCCAGTGATCTGCGTCAGCTGTGTGGACTATGCCAGTGTCACTCTTGGTTCTGCGTAGAACTGTGGTTGTGCAGGATGTTGGCATAGGAGGGGGGCTAGGCTTTCCTGTATGTTTCTGCAACCTGCTGGAAGTCTGGTTATTCCACAGCAACAGTTTAAAAAGGAGTAGACCAGAAACACAAGCCCAGTAGCTCCTTCTTGATCTAGTGGAGAAGGAATAGCCCCTGCGTGAAGCTGCCCATGTCCTGGACGGTGGAGCCCGACCCGGCCTTGCTAGGGAGTCTCTCATTTTGCACCATGTATGCTGGCCTCTCTGGCTACCTGTTTGTGTGAAATTGTGGCCCCGTGGGGAATTCTGAGAAAGGACATGACAGTGCTTAAAATGAAAGGAAAATCAGGGGCTGGCAGTGTAGCTCAGTGGTAGAGCACATGCTGAGGCCCTGGGGTCAGTCACTCCCAAATCCTACTCCACCCCAACTCTGAAACAAACAAAAGAAAAGAAAGCCGGGGGAAATGTCACGGGGGAAGAAAGCACATGCACAAGTAAGTACATTGACCCCAGTGAAGTTCATAGGCGGGCCGTGAGGACTGGGCAGTTAGAACTGCCAGGTCTCGTGCCGGGGTGCCTATGTGTGCTAGCTCAGCTGATCCTTACAGGATGGGGTGCACCTCTGTGTTCCAGTGTGTGGGTGAAAAATCTGAGGCCTCAGGAGGTGGAGGGTCTGTGGGTGTAAAGCTGTTCAGCTGGTGAGGGCTGGAGCTGGGGCTGAACTTGGGGAATTCCTCGGCTGGGAGGAGCTGCACCACACAGCCAGCTTCATACCACCTAACAAAACGCACCATGGCGGTCTTGAACCAGCCTGTGAAATACGGTCTCCAGGGTAGCCTGCATACTGTGCCTGCTCTTCATTAGTTTCCCCAGCCTTGAGTCACTTCTGGGCTGAACACCATCTAGTGCCATTGTTCCTCGAGGCCGTTTCGCACAGAGAATGTGATGGGATGTTGCTGGGCTTATTTGCTGAGCACCAAGAGTTGACTTTGGGCAGGTTCAAAGTGATACTTGGTGTGGGAAGAGACAGGGCAGGTCTGCCCTTGGCCAGCCATGCCCTCTGGAGCCTTTCCTATGTGGGGCACCTGAGCTCAGCATCCAGTGGGCCTTTGCCAGCTTTTGGTTCCAAACTCCTGCTATTCGCCCTTCAGTCGCTTTCTTGGGCTTGACTCTGTCTGACTTGGTAGCTCCTGCTATGTGGCTGCCCTGGGAAGGGAGAGGTGGGCAAGAGGCTGTCTCTGCCAAGCCCACAGCAGACTCGGACCAAGTGGGACTGAGAGAAGGTGGCCCACAAGCCAGTGATCATGCAGGGGAATGTCGAGAGCATCTTGGGTAGGAGGTGCTGTGGAGACCCAGGCCTCCCCGTGGTCTCTGACCATCATGCAGCCTGCACTTCCCTAGGCCTAGAACAGGGCCTCCCTATGCCTGCCCTGGGGTCCTTACTTGACACACAAAAAGGGTAACTTAGAGTGACAGAGGGGTCTCTCCCAGCACTGGTGCTAATCTGGAAGGAAATTGATGGCTTTTAAAGGACAATTTATTTGAACTTTTTTGAATTTATTGAGTCTCAGTAAAACCTGACAAATACATTACCCAGGGATTGGTTGATTGATTTTTATTGAGTCAGGTACTAGAGATTGAACCTAGAGGCACATTGCCACTGAGGCCAGCCTCGACAACTTAGTAAGACCCTATTTTGAACATAGGTTCTTACTAAGTTGTCGAGGCTGGCCTCAAACTTGAGTTCTGCCTCAGCCACCCAAGCCACTGGGACTCCAGGCATGTACCCCCGTACCAGTGACCCAGGGATTTTTTAAATTGCTTAAGTGAAAATGTTTTCTGTTTTGTCATTTAGATTTCTTGCCATGATCCTTCTGAGAACTCATCCTTTAGTGCCTTCTGGGTACACCCTTATTGTCACATCAATCACTCTGTTTTTATCGCAGGGGACTTCATTTCTTGGTGTGATTGACATTCATACTCAGAAGTGGGGCTGCCCTTGTGATGTAATCCTTAGGTCCTGGCGACACGAGCTCCCGAGCTGTTGTGGGTATTCACAGGCTGTCATTGTGAGGTGGACATGCAGGGGCCTGTGTGGCCTCAGCCCTCTGAAAGGAGCCTGTTGTGACGGGGGATGCAGTTTGATGTTGGGTTCATCTTTCTTCCTCCTCTCAATGTTGTGAGAGGTCCTGGACAAGAGCTGCTCTCTCAGGTTTACACCTTCACTTTGAAGAGCATGTGGGCTTACGGTTCTGTGCTCCTCATCACATATAGAGCATGCCTAATGCAGTTGGTAGATGTTTGAGTGGTAATTTTGTAGTGGCGATTGAAATGTTTTTAATCATGTTTTATTTTCCAGATTTTGACTTCAGTGTTCCAGGATCCATGAAACTTCATAATCTTATTTCCAAATTGAAAAAGTGGATCAAAATCTTAGAGGCTAAAACAAAGCAACTTCCAAAATTCTTCCTCATAGAAGAAAAGTGCCGATTTTTAAGCAATTTCTCAGCACAAACAGCTGAAGTAGAAATTCCTGGGGAATTTCTGATGCCAAAGCCAACACATTATTACATCAAGATTGCTCGGTGAGTGAGCATGGCCTGGCATTTGGAGGGGGCTCCGGGGTAGAGTCTGAGCAGGATTGCAGACATTAATTCCCTAGATTGGGAGAATACTGATTATTATTAGCAGGAGAGTAATTGGGCACCTTGAAAGAGCTTGATCTGACTTGAAAGTCCAATGTCCTGAATGAGGGTTGGGTTGCCTCCTGGGGAACCTTTTCTGAATCACCATACGATCTGACAAAATGCAGAGTCTCCCAGGCTTTCCTAGCCCAAGCAAAACTGGACAGCCCAGCGCTTACTAGAGCGGCCGCACCTCGCTTGGCATGTAAGCTGTTCAAGAGGACAGCAGTGGTGGTGGTGTTTTGTATTTATTTCTAAATTAGATGCAGTGCACTGCTTTTCCTTCACATTGTGTCCGACTAGCCATCCTCCCTGACTTCCTAGCAGTGCCTGCTGCAATGTGAAATACTGGCCCATCTACACATCTTGTCAGAGTGGGACGGGGTCACACGAATCATTAGCGACTGTGGAACTGCACAGCCTGCTTCTTCATGGCCATTCTGAATACTCTGTTTTCTTCCGAAGAAAAGGTTGGGGAACCAGGACTTGGAGTTCATGCTTCATTGTTTGCTTGCTTTGGTAGGTTTATGCCCAGGGTGGAAATTGTCCAGAAGCACAACACAGCTGCCCGCAGACTGTACATCCGTGGGCATAATGGCAAAATCTACCCGTACCTGGTCATGAATGATGCCTGCCTCACAGAGTCTCGGAGGGAGGAGCGTGTCCTGCAGCTGCTCCGCCTGCTGAACCCCTGCTTGGAGAAGAGGAAAGAAACGACCAAGCGGCATCTGTTTTTCACAGGTATCATGATAACTATGCCTGGGGGTGCAGCAGCTCAGGCCTTGTGTGTGTTGTGTGTGTTGGCCCAGGGAGGGTTCCAGACGGCACTGAGAAAAAGGCTGTGGGATGAAGAGCAGCCCTGATGGCCCTCCTATGGACGGTGTCCCCACCTTCAGACTGCTCCCTGCGAGGTGAAGGCTCTGAGCTGAGCTGAGTCTCCATGAAGACTACAGAGTTCGTTTCTAAATGGCCCCAGTAGCAACCACTGAGTGAAGTCTTTTCTTCCCAAGTTGCCACAGTCACTTTAGCTGCAATCCCTGAGGCTGGAGCCTGCCACAGGGCATTCGTCCAGTTCTGTGTGGTGCTCTCCTGACAGCTCAGGTGTAGTCCAGTCCATCCTGACCTTCAAGTGTAGTATCTCCAGACAGGAGGTAGATTAGAAACAGGTCAGGGGCCAGCTTGCTGCAGTGCTTCATAGAAAGCTGTGTGTGTTTTCTCACGGATGCAGCATGGGCTGCAGTGCTGACCCAGTCATGACTGTTGACCCAGTCATGAGGTGCAGAGTGTTCTTTTGTTTCTTCCACACACTTCAGTTAGCAATGAGTGACAGTCAAGTGTGTGCCCTGGAGTCATCTTGGAATTTTTTCATGGACTGAAGCCAGGGTGGCCAGCCAGCAGCTGTGGTTTAGTGGATGGTAGACTGAGTCGGCCAGCCTCGTTCATCAGAAGTTAGAATTGCCTCTGTTGTCTCAGTGGCCTGGACACAGATGAGAGCCAGAGCGGGACATTGCTGCTGCCTGCCTTTTCAGCATGGCCAGTGCAGGCCATCATGGGGTCCGGACTGGGCAGTCTGGGCTTTGATGTTGTCTTCTGGAGTGACCTCTCTCTTTTGGAATCTCTCAGCTGTTTCCAACTTTATTTGGCCAAATTCCATAGAAACTTAAATCTAACATCTTGAAGTATTTTCTCATTTCACCCATAGATAGCCCCATGGGGCCTATCTGAACTGTAGAACAGAACACAACCCAGGTGATATTTACCTGAGTGTCGCCATTCCAGCTGCAGGAAGACAGGGTCGCAAGGTGAGCCAGGAGCTGGGTTCCTCTGTGGACTCCAGCTGGGAAGGCATCTGAAGAGCGAACAGGGTGGTCGTCACTTTGTGTTTTTGAGATGGCCTCTGAAGAACTTGGCTCATGTGTACTGAGCTTGATGCCATCTGCTGAGTACCCGGGGTGTGACCCAGGGTTCCTCCTCTCCTCACACAGCCAAGTTCTCTCGGCCCTCAGCCAGTGCAGAAGGTGGGGTCGAGCACTAGCCCCGGGTTTTGCCCTCTCAACCTGCCCTGTTTCTTTCCCCCAGTTCCCCGGGTGGTCGCTGTGTCCCCGCAGATGCGCCTCGTGGAAGACAACCCCTCTTCACTTTCCCTCGTGGAGATTTACAAACAGCGCTGTGCCAAGAAGGGCATCGAGCACGACAACCCCATTTCCCGTTACTACGACAGGCTGGCCACAGTGCAGGCACGGGGGACCCAGGCCAGCCACCAGGTACCAAGCAGGGCCAGGCTGCTGCCCAAGGCCTCCACCTGTGGCCGCTTTCTTGTGGTCCTGGCTGATGTGGGGACCTAGGAGATGAGTGGAGCGTTCTTTGAGGGTACTTCTCTCATGTAAAGTAACTTCATTAGACTTATGAGATGGTAGGAATCAGCCAGTGACCTGGATGAGGGGACGTTTCTGCAGAGGGTTTGCTGTGACCAGTTGGAGGTAAGTTCTCCTCCTCGAGAAAGTACTGTCTTTCTCCCTTACAAAGCTCAGAAACTGGAATCTAAAAATCAGTTTTCATGCAGCATGAGGCCCTGGGTTCCACCCCCAGCACCCCCCCCCCCCCAATCAGTTTACATCAGACTCACTTCTCACTGGGCGGCTGGTTCCCATGTGAAGTGGTGTGGACTGTCTGTTGTCTCTGTCTGTCCTGAGCTGCTGACAGGACCCTGGTGCACTCCTGGGATATTAGGTGACACGCGTGTCTATACTGTGTGTGTATTGCCTGAAACAGAGTGGGGAGCTCTGAGATGGGGAGCCAGCTGAGTGACTGGCCTTGGGTAGGAGTCCCGGGCAGACCACAGGATCCTGGGTAGACCCGCCTACATCCCTCTGGGGCAGAGGGCCCTTTCGGGGTTTGCAGGTTCCTGTCCTTGCCGGAGAAGGTGTTGGTCTAGGTTTGTGAGGAGCGTCCTGAGGCGGCCATTTTGGACTCTCCAAGTGCCCTGTGGTACTGCTGTGCATTGCAAAGGGAGGCCAAAGGGCGGAAGCCAGGACTTGCCCGGTGTCGCTTGGGGCTCATTTCAACTTGGCCGTGTCCTGGAGCACTTGGTCTTGTTTATGAAGAGTCAACCCATAGCTGTGTGTTTGACCTCCAAGGCAGGGCCTGGGGTACAGGCAAGGCCCCGGGTGGTCCAGGGCAGCTTCCCACCTTTGTGTGCAGGCAGAAGGAACAGATCCTGTTTTCTGATTGACCTCTGTGCACAAAAGTGTAGCCTCCTTTGTGAACTGGTGCCAGGGATTTTTTTGTGGGGGGGGGGGTGTTGCTAGAGATAAACTTAGGGACACTCAGCCACTGAGCCACACCCAGCCCTATTTTGTATTTTATTTAGAGACAGGGTCTCACTGAGTTGCTTAGTAAGCCTCACCATTGCTGAGGCTGGCTTTGAACTCATGATCCTCCTGTCTCAGCCTCCCGAGCTGCTGGGATTATAGGTGTGGCCACTGTGCCCGGCTCCAGGGATTTTTTTGTGACACAAGTTATGGCTTGGTCATTCTGTGGACTGAGGACAGCTTGGAGGTACTCACAGGAGAGGAATGGATTGTGTTCTTCAGCTCATCACTTGTCTCTAACAGTGGAAACCGGTGACTTCTGTCTGCACGTGTGCACTCACATCTTAAAAATGCCACATGAGCCAGGCGTGGTGGTGCACGCCTAAAATCCCAGCCACTCAGAAGAATGAGGCAGGGCGATCATGAGTTTGAGGCCAATCTCTGCAATTGAGTGGGGCCCAAGGCAACTTAGTGAGACCCTATCTCAAAATAAAAAATAAAAAGGGCTGAGGCTGTGCTCAGTGGTCTAGCTCCCCTGGGTTAAATCCCTAGTACCAAAAAAAAAAAAAAAAGAAGAAGGTGCTGTGGGTCCTGCTGAGCTAGATGCTGACCATGTGGAATAGCCCAGCTGTGTGCTGTCCTCTCTCTGCCTCCTTGTGGGCTGCTTCTCTGCTCCTTCATCTTTCACTTGGGATAGCACCTCGGTTGAGATATGGTTCGTATACCATGAAACTCACCTTTAAAGTTCACATTTAAGGGTTCCTAGTATCACAGCGTTGTGCCGCAGTCACTACTGCTGTCTTTAAAACATCTTCCCCGTTTGCTAGTCCCTCCATGTTCTTCTCTACTCCCAACCCTGGGGACCACAGATCTTTCTGCCTCTGGATTTGTCTATTCTGGACATGGAATTCTACATACAGGATTTTTAAAATTTGTTTGTTTGTTTTAGGGGGGAGTTTTTGGTACTGGGCACTGCACTCTACCATTGAGCCACATTCCCAGCCTTTTTATTTTGAGATAGGGTTTTGCTAAGTTACTGAGGTTACCTCAAACTTGATCTTCCTACCTCAACTTCCTGAGTCACTGGGATTATAGGTGTGTGCCACCATGTCTGGCTATAATATATGGACTTCAGTGAATTTTTTTTATATTTCCAGGGTTCACCCATTTTGTAACATGTTTTCATACTTCCTTTTTATTGTCAAATGATATTCCATTACATGAATATCCACATATAATTTATGCATTCATCAGTTGATGGACTTCTAGATTATTTACATTTTCTGGCTAGTATGACCAGCATTACTGTGAATGTTGGGGTCTGTGTCTTTGTGTGTACTTTTATTTCTTTTGTAGTTTCTTCACGTTCTTGCCAACACTTACCACTGCCCATCTTTTTGATGGAAGCCGTCCTGGCTGGTGGGTGTGAAGTCCTCTTTCAACGTAGTTGATACCTTTTCATGTCCTTTTTGGCTATTTTCCTTGGAGAAATGCCTGCAGGTGCTTCACCCACTTTTAAATTGGATCATTTGTGTTTTTAATGTAAACTCAGAAGACTTCACCCCTTTCCCCTTTGTGTCAGCGTGTTTTCCTGATTCTGTGTCTCTTACAATATAATGTCGGAACTGGGAGTTGTTGTAGCAACATGATTTGGCGACTCTAGACATCACATCCTCCCTTGAAGACCTGTCGGGTTTGGTGGTGGTCATAGTGACCTCCTGGACTAACTGCAGTCCAGGCTTTGTCGGGGGCAGCCCTGATGTCTGCTCAGTTTAGTGTCTGGCTAATGGTTTAACAGAGACTCTGTTGAATGTCTCAGCCAGTGGATCTTGCATCTTTTTTGAGGGTGTGTGTGTCTGTCTCTCTCTCTGTCTGTCTGTGGAGGGGCATGCCTTCCTCAGGGCTCAGCAGTTTTCAGCTCTGCCTTTGCCTTCGCTCCCTACTTATGCAGAGTCTCAGGGTCAACCAGACGAGTGCATCAGCTTTCCGAGGTTTTTTATGAGCACACACGTGGCCTTCTAGGTCCCTGAGTGTACAGTGCTTCTCCGAGCCCCTGTGGGCATGCCATTCCCCTGCTCTTTTGCTTGGCCAGTCTTGTGGGTGTCTTTTCCTCTGACACCAGCGATATTGAACAGTTGTCATTGACTGTTTTTGCAGATGCGCTTCAGAAATGCTGTCCTCGCCGTGTGAACTCAGGGTTCAGTAAGATGGAGAGAAGCCCCGCGAATGGGGCTTTTTGTGGTTAGCTTCCAGGCAATTCAAATAGGGACAGTTCTCTGGGGGCAAGTCTTTTTTGGGGGGTCACCAAACTCATTTTGCCCACTCCAGTGGCTGTCAGGTTACTGTTTCCACGGCCAGCCTGGTCATGTGGCTCTTGGCTCTCAGCCACCAGAGAGGTGGGGAGAGGCCCAGCAGTAGGTGGTGCACGCCTGTGGGCCTCAGGAGAATCAAAGCCACCAGCCTCACTGCTGGTGGCAGGACTCGCCTGTTCTCCTGAACAAGAGCTCCTCTGACTGGGAGGAGTCTGGAAAGTTCTGAAAATGGTTTTGATTTTCTCAGCTTTTTTACTGCGCCAGGAGCAGGCGTTGGAAGCCCCTGTTTTCGAGTCTTCCAGGATGAAATTCAGTTCTGCGTTGCCAAACACCTGCTCTTCTTAGACTAGCTCCCCAGTTCATGAAGCTGGAGAGGTGTGGTTGAGGCCCAGCTGTTTTGTTCTTCCTGTTAATGGCCTGGTACATTCTGCAGTTGGCATGGGTGGAAGTTTTCAGATCATTACCTCCGTTTCTGTAGGACAGATAACCACACATCACATAACTAAAGCTTTTATTCAGACAGTCCCATTGGCAGTTAGACCACAAGACATTGAGCCCCAGAGGGAAATGGAGCAATCTTGTATATCCTTGTGTTTAGTTTAGTCAAATAACATTGGCAGCAAAGTCCTCTTTACGGGTTCTTATTAAATAAACCGTTGCAATTTGTAGGGGGAAAAAAATAAGCCAGTTGGATGGAGGAGTCATGAAGTGATGTGTTTCAGGTCCTTCGAGACATTCTCAAGGAGGTACAGAGCAACATGGTGCCCCGCAGCATGCTCAAGGAGTGGGCCCTGCACACGTTCCCCAATGCCACGGACTACTGGACCTTCAGGAAGATGTTCACCATCCAGCTGGCTCTGATTGGCTTCGCTGAGTTCGTCCTGCATTTAAATAGACTGAACCCCGAGATGCTGCAAATCGCTCAGGTAGCGTGGCTTGAACCGCCAGACCCTCTTCTTCCAACTTCTCCCTTCCGCTGCTGAGTCCCTAATGCATCTCCTCCTGTGAAATGCAGGACACCGGCAAGCTGAATGTTGCCTACTTTCGATTTGATATAAATGATGCAACTGGGGACTTAGATGCCAACCGTCCCGTCCCTTTCCGCCTCACACCCAACATTTCTGAGTTTCTGACCACCATCGGCGTCTCTGGCCCGTTGACTGCCTCCATGATTGCTGTTGCACGGTGCTTCGCCCAGCCCAACTTCAAGGTGGGTCATGGAGTCGTCCTGTGGGAACCCAGGCCTCAGGTTCCTGCTGAGCTGCTAACAGGACCCAGTGCTGAGGTAGAATCCTGTGGAAAGGCCCTGGGACATTCCCTGTGCTGACGTGTTCAGAATGTCAAGGCTCTCAGTCTAGAGTCCTCTGTGGGATGCCTTCCCTAGCAGTTCTGCTGCCTGTCACCCTCCCTTCCCCCTTGGCACCCCCTCCTGGCATTAGAGGGCAGAGCTTCTCTGTGGGGCTGGAGTGAGGCTGCTCAGACTGCTCAGACTCCAGGGAGCAGGACACCCCGGGCACCCTGGCAAGCGTGAAGCCACCTGAGAGCATCTGGCAGCTCTGTCCATGGGGACAGGACAGCCAAATCTGCCATTTCCAGGGTGCCATCCCTGTGCTTGGCAGTGCACTGGCTGCCTCAGCGGGCTCTCAGTTTCTCCTAGCCCTGTGGAAGCGGAGCTGAGGCTTGGGCAGCAGGCACAGCAGAGGTCCAGGAGCTGCGAGGCTGTGGAGGCTGCACGTGAAGTGGGTCCCTCCTGATGCAGCCTGTCCAGCGTCACTCCCAAGGGCTCCGCTCTCTTGATAATAGTGCTGAGCCAGTGCACCCCGGTGCACACCTGGAATCCCTGCAGCTCAGCGGCTAAGGCAGGAGGGTTGTGAGTTCAAAGCCAGCCTCAGCAACTTAGTGAGGCCCTGTCTCAAAATAAGACATAAAAAAGTGCTGGGGGTGTGGCTCGGTGGTTAAGCACCCCAAGTTTCAGTCCCTGGTACAAAAAAAAAAAAAGCGGGGGCTGAGCCCAGCCTCACCTTCTCTCATGAGTACAGGGAGAGAAGGCCCAGCAGTAGGTGGTGCACGTTATAGGCCTCGGGAGAATCAAAACCAGCAGCCTCACTGCTGGTGGGAGGACTCGGCCTGTTGTGCGTGGCCTTTCCCGCTCTCCGCTCCTTCAGCAGTGTCCACCAGGGAGGGTTCAGAACTCACTGCTGTCCAGAAGGCAGCGCCTTGGAAGGCTTTAAGTTCTCTCAAGTGCCTCGCACACCCCCTGCTCTAACTAGTGTCCAGCCGCGCACATCCCTTGGTGCTGCGTGCTGTTCTGGCCACAGCCGTCCACCTACAGGACTGAGAGAAGGTTCCAGGCCATGGGCGGCTCCAGGAGGGGGTCTGTTCTGACGTGGCGAATTCTTGCCTGGTTCGGGGACCAGGAAGCGCTTGCTCGGGTTGAACTGTTACGCTTCTGCGAACAGCCATAGGATGATCCCTAGGTGGCATTTCATTTGGAAAGTCGGAAGAGGGCTCTCCACCAGAGGGCCTGTCACCACCCTGGGAGTTTGCAGAACGTGGTGGCATTGATGGGATTTTAGCTCTAGCTCTGGGCTCAGATTTCTTAACAATCTGTATTTAGTGAGTGCCTTTAAGTCTCGCTCAGATGCAGGCCATGGTGGGAGCTGTGAGTGGCTGTGCTAAAAATCACACTCTGTTGACACCAGAGTAAGGTGCAATAACGCCTGCGACCTGTCGGCTGAAAGTGCCTGCCTGGGGACGAAGCTCCACTGGCCAGGCCCTTCACCTTTGCCCTGCTCCCCACTGGCAGCTGGAGTGATCCTTTTAGACAGGAACCAGGTCTTGCCACTCTTCCCAAGACCCTCCTGTAAGTCACTGGAGGACTTGGTCAGAGTAAGGGCCACTGACGAGTCGGGCCAGCAGAGCCTGGCAGACACTGGTCTCTGCCCTTGACGCTTGCCAACTCCTTTACCTTTGCCTGTTTTGTGGGGAGGGAACTTAATACTAAGCCCTGCTCACAAATGGGGAGGCTGAGGTACAGGGTCTAAGTGACTTCCCCAAGGCCACCAGGTGGGAGGTGATGGACCTGAGCTACCAACCTGATGTGCTGAGTGAGACCCAGGCAGTAGCCACCTGTTGCTGACCCTCCAAGCTAACCAGGGCAGCATGGCGTCCACGGCCTCGCTCGGCTGCTCTGCCTGTGGCACCCTCACTTCCTTCTGGTCTTGGGTGAGAGCCTCCTGGTGCTCCTGGGAGAACCTCTCCCCCTCCTGCCCACCCTGCCCTGCTTTCCGCAATGCCCATGGCCCCACCTCATGATGTGTAGTTGGTTGGAGTGGGAGCCCATAAGCCAGCACATGGGTTTTCTGTCCTCTTCACTCTTGGCCAGCACTCGGCCGGCCTGCAGATGTGGTAAGTAGAGCCGGTCAGGCAAGGCCGCACGTTCCACCTGGACGCTGTTGCCTGGTGCTGCGGAGACTGGTTGGAAGTGTTGTGTGTGGCCACGGTTCCCAGTAGAGGAGGGGCTGTGGTGCCCAGGCTAGGCAGGGCCCTGGTGGCCTGCTGTGGAGCTGCCCTGGGTGTCCCTGGTGAGCAGGAGTCATTGCCTTCTCTCCTTCGCACAGGTGGACGGCATTCTGAAGACTGTGCTCCGGGACGAGATCATTGCTTGGCACAAAAAAACCCAGGAGGACACCTCCTCTCCTCTCTCGGCCGCCGGACAGCCTGAGAACATGGACAGCCAGCAGCTGGTCACCCTGGTGCAGAAAGCTGTCACCGCCATCATGACCCGCCTGCACAACCTGGCCCAGTTTGAAGGCGGGGAGAGCAAGGTGAACACCCTGGTGGCCGCTGCAAACAGCCTGGACAATCTGTGCCGCATGGACCCCGCCTGGCACCCATGGCTGTGACCGTTGGGCTGCCCCACCGTCTGGAATGTGAAGGCGCCTCTCGGGCTCTGTGCCGCTGGCTGCTGTGGCCTCTGTCTGCCTTGTTCATCTTACAACAGTCTTGCAGGTTTGCTGAGTTGCAGTTATTTTCCTGGAAGTGTGTGTGTGAAAGAAGGGAGCCACACTGTGGCTCGGGCCACTAGAAATGACGGAGCCAAACTTACCTAAGCTTTTTAAACGCCTTTTTAAGGAGCCAGGATCCCTGGCCTGGAGTTTTTGTGAGTTCTTTTTTACGGAGCCCCTCCCTGTGGGCGGCAGCTGGACTGCAGGAGCCAGCGCTGTCTTCCCGCAGCTCCCCAGAGCGCCATGCAGCCCTGCTCCTGCGCAAGAGACCCTGGCGGTGCAGGAGAGCCAGAGAATCCGAGCCAGAGCGCCCATCCCCGCCAGCTTGGGGAATCTGCGCGGTGTCCACTGTGGGGAAGGCCCTTCCCCGCTTGAGCACAGGTTTGGATTCGGCGGAGTGGACACCAACCCTGTAGGTTGGCAGCGGGTCTTGGGCTCTTCACTCCTGGCTCAATGTCTCTTAGATCTTTACTATCACTGTACCTGAAAAAATCATTCTTCCTAATTTAAAAAGAAAACAGCAATGAAAATTTGTCCCTTTAGTCTTCTGTTATGTTCACATTTTTATAAATCTGAGCATTGTTCTAAATTTGTACAGCGTGATTTTTTTAGAATAAATATTTTATAAAAGGGTTTGTCGTCCTGTTTCTGTGAGTTGTTTTTTCTGCCTTGACATCCCTCAGCTCCTCGGGGACTTGGGGCCCCAGGAACAGTGAGGGGTGTGGCTTCTTGGTGAAGGCACAAGCTGCCTGGGCAGGCGCAGCGACCCTGTGGTCACAGGGGCGGGAGTCTGTGCCTGACGTTGGCAGCGCACCCAGTTCCCATGCTTCATGGCTGCTGCTGCTGCGTGGTGTGCACAGAGCTCGCCAAGACCTCAGCTGCTTGGTTCCACCAGCCCCACCCCTTCATCTGGTGTGGACCTGGCCAGGCCAGTCACTCCAGGGCAGCAGCATGGACAGAGCACAGAGCCCCTGACCTGGCGGACACGGGACAGTCTCTGGCACAGGCGGTGACACCCATGGGACGGGGAGAAGGCCTCACTCCATTCCAACACGCACTGCGGCCGAGGAGGGCTTCCCACTGAAGTACAAGGTCCCCACGAGGAACAAACGCAACTCTGGGCATGCCTTGTGGCCAGTCAGCAAGGCCACCCTGTGTGCACTCTGGATTCTCACAGCCTTCCTTCTCTTCCCTGGTGACCCTCACTGGCCTGGGTTCTGGGGAGCATGGCTGCTGTCCCCAAGGCAGGTGTCAACCGCGGTTGTGTTGCTGGATGTGACCTAGGTGCAGGCTCCTTTGCAGCAGGGGCCGCAGCTGCGACCCTGGAAGTCCACATTGGTTCCCAGGCCTCAGGAGATAGGTGGACTGTCCGTCCACTTGAGAAAAGGGATTTCCAGCTCCGAGGGTGAGTAGCTTGTCCAGGGTCCCAGAGCCAACAGAGGAGACCAGGCTTGAACCTCCTCCAGTTTGACTCCACGTACCAAGCTGTACCCCGGACGCAGTCAGGGGCTGAGGGCCAACTCTGCCGTCTGATGGGACTCTCCCTCTCTGTCTTAGCAGCTAATTTGTGTTTCCCATTTCTTTGTGACAGCTGGCTTCGTCAGACCAGGTCTCGGATTTTGGAGTGACAGGAGCTGTGATTGAGGACTGGTGTCCCAGGTGTCTCACTGGGGCGGTCGCCCTGTGCCCTCGCTGAGCCTGCTGTGCAGTGAGGTGTACACAGAGAGGACCCGGGCTGTCGGGGTGCAGGAGCACTGGCTCCCTACCTTGGAGGGCCAGAGTCACCCGGGGTTCCTTGCCAGGTTCAGCCAATCTGCCCCAGGCAACACCCAAACCATAGCCAGTGCAGAGTCTTGCCAGGGACACATCTTCTGTGTTTCAAGAAGAGGAAGGAGTGAGGACCCGGAGTTGGGAGGCCTGGAGCCAGCACCTCCTGACCACGAGTCGGCTTCCTCACCCAGTTGGGGACAGCCCGGTAAAGGGCTCAGTCACAGGCCCACATGTGTTCTAAGGTTCACCAACTATCATTTTGAGGTACTGCTAAGCTTTTGGTTTTTATAGTGATGAAATATACACAACAAAGTTGATCATTTTGACCTTTAAGTGTCCAGCCCACTGGCTTTGAGTAGTTCACACTGCTATGCGGCCATCGCCACGTCCCCTCCAGGCCTTCCTCAGCCTCCCACACTGAAACTGCAACCCTGTCTTCCCCACGCCCAGCTCCTCACCACCACCACCTGCTTTCTGTCACATCACTTGACCACTCTGGGGACCTCATGTCTTGTTGGTGACTGACTGATCTCACATGACGTCCTCAGCATTCATCCTGTTAACAGTGGCGAGGTTTTTTTTGAAAAGCTACATAGTGTCCTTTGGCTGCTTAAGCCACATTTCTTTTATCTGCTTATCATTGATGGACACTTGGGTTGGTTCCGTCCTTGACCACTGTGAATAATGCTGCTAGGGATGTAGGTGGGAGTGTTTGTTTAAGTCCCTGCTTCTAATCCTTGTGGTCACATATGCAGAATTGCGTAATCGTGCAGTGACCACCGTTTTCCAGGGCAGTTGTGCCCTTCATGTTCCCTCCAGGAATACAGGAGGCTTCTCGTTCTCGTTTCTCCACACCCCTGGCAACAGTTATTTTCTGGTTTTTGTCTGTATTTTATTTACTTGTTGATGTGGTTCTGGGGATTGAGCCCAGGGGCACTTTCCCATTGAGCTGATCTCCAGTTTTTTTTTGTTGTTGTTGTTTGTTTTTTTTTATTAAGCCAGGGTCTCACTAAGTTGGCAGGCTGGCCTTGAACCTGAGACCCTCCTGCCTCAGCCTCCTGGCTTGCTGGGATTATAGGCGTGCTCCACCCTGCCTGGCTTGACTTTTTTTTTTTTTAAAGAAGGCATCCTAATGGATATGAAATTGTATCTCTGGTGGTTTGGATTTGCGTTTTCTAATGAATGATGTTGAACAACTTTCATGTGCTTATTAGCCAGTTAATTATATATCTTCTATGTCTCGAAGGACTAGGGATGAGAATGAGCCCCAGGTAGATACGTGACTTGGAAATGCTCACTGCATGGACCACCTTTTCCCTCTTGGTAGTATTCCTTTTTGTGCAAATAAAAAAATTTATTTATATATATATATATATAATTTGTACTGTGGATTGAACCCAGGGTGCTTTAACCAATCAGCCACATCCCTGTCTTTTTTATTCTTTATCTTAAGGTAAAGTCTCCTTGAGTTGCTGAAGCTGGCCTTGAACTTGCCAGCCTCTGAGTCCCTGGGATAGCAGGCAGGGGCCACCGCACCTGGCAGTTTTTCCTCCCAGTGAAGAGCCATTTTGTTCTCTGTCAGCAGAGAACTCTTATTCCCCTGCCTCCGGCCTTGCAGGATTTCTCTTGGAAATCTTCATGGTCTTATTGATCGCTCACATGGGGTGACCTGCTTTTCTCAGCTCTTGCTTTCAAGATGTCCTCTTTGTCCTTCAGCAGTATGATCGGCGTGGGCCTTGGCGTGGGTCTCTTGGAGTTTATCAAGCCTCTGACTTTCGTGTGTCCCACAATCCCCTGGGCTCGCTCGCTTGTCTCTGTTCCTTTCCCCTTCTCCTCCCCTGCGTAGTGATTTCAGGTGCTGTCTTGGAGCTCACTGGTGTCCCTCCTGCTGGTTGAGAACTGCTGTTGCCCCGTGGTGATGTCACAGCTTCAGTGCTGCAGTTCTCAGCTCCAGGATGTCTGAATGGCTCTTTATCACAATCTCTTTGTTGATGTTGCCATTTTGTTCATGGATGTGTATCTGTGTACAGCCCAGGGTTATGAGGTAAATTGTGGAATGGCTAAAGCTGTGTGTCTGTCTTCAGGGGCGATCTCTGTAGATAGGTTTTGTTCCCCTGAATTTCCCCTGGTTTTCTTGTCTGTATCTTTTGATCGTTCGTTGACAGCTGGGTACTTGAGGAAACCGCCACCTTACCTGTCTCTGCAGGTGGCTCCTCCGGGCTCCTCCTGCGGCCTTTGTGGTTTTGTGTTTGTTTTTATTCTTCCACAGGCACAGCTGCGTCTTGGCTGCTTCTCATGGGTTAGTGCTTCCTCAGTCGGTCCTCTCCTTGGTGACCCAGGCCCCGTGTCCTCAGGCCCCTTAAATAAAGTCTATTTGTAAAGTAAGCCCCAAAGAATTAAAATTGTTGTCAAGTTTCATTTAAGCACTTGGAGAGTCATTTAACTGTACGTTGGACTAAAGAGAAAATCCAAAATCACCTTAGAGATGACAAGAAATTGCTCTAAGTCAATAGAAGAAACTCATTAAGTAGCAAAACAAAATATTATCATAATGCTAGAAGTAAGACGGAGGTAAGTCAGCATGAAGATCAACATTTTCAGGCCAGGCATAGTGGCACAGGCCTGTAACCCAGGCAGGAGGATCAGGAGTTCAAAGTCAGCCTCAGCAACTTAGCAAGGCGCTAACAGTGAGACCCTGTCTCTCAATAAAATACAAAATAGGGCTGGGGATGTGGTTCAGTGGTTGAGAGCCCCCGAGTTCAATCTCTTATACAAAAAAAAAAAAAAAAGAGAGAGAGAGAGATTCACATTTTGGGGCTGAAGTTGTGACTCAGTGGCAGAGCGCTCGCCTGGCATGTGCGGGGCGCTGGGTTCGATCCTCAGCACCACATAAAAATTAAATAAAGATGTGTGTCCACGGAAAAACTGAAAAATAAATATTAAAAAATTCTCTCTCTCTTTAAAAAAATAAAAAAGATTCACATTATCATAATGTGCACTTATAAACCGTATCTTGAGCTGCCCCCAACAGGAGGACACAGACGTGGTGAGCTTACAGGTTCACGCGTAAGTGTCTTCAGTTGCTCATCATGGCTCTGAGAGTCGTCTACCAAGATCCTAACTGGAACCACTGGAGGTCCCTGATGTAAAGTCAGTGGCACTGACAGAAACCACGATTACTTTAGCAGAGAGGTGGCAACACATGGGAAGGGTGGTGGCTCTGGCCCAGGCCGTGCGAACGCCAGGTAGACTCCACTGCCTGGTGTAGACCTTCCCGTGGCCAGTGCAAGGTGTGCTGGGCCAGCAAGGCCCCTGGAGGAGAGTCCTTGGGAGCACTGTCTTCATTTTCCAGAATGTGGGCAGGACTGGGCTCTCTTGCTCGGGAAGAGACAAGGAAGAGGACCAGAGCCCTGCCCATGGGCGTGGCCTGACACTCAGAGGTGGCCGTGGCCGGTGGAGAGTACCTTCTCTGGAGGCCTGAACCTGTGGGGACACTGCTGGGCCCAGCAGCTCACCGTGTCCTTGTACCCTGGCAGTAATGGACGCTCTTTCCCCTCCAGAGCCTGGTGTCCACAGGGTTCCTTGACGGCCACCTCCGCCTCCAGCCAGGGCTTCGCCTGGAACACCCAGGATGCAGGAATTCTCAAAATGCTCTACTTTTTATTCCTTCCTGGTAATTTTTGTGTGAAATCTCCATTTTCTACTCCTAAGTTATCACGCATATTTCTCTTGTGGAAAATCAGCTGGTGTTGAGAGTGGCTACTGAGGCCATCAGGGTGTCTGGGAGAATTGTGGTCTCTTTGCCCGTGTCCAGCTTGTCCCATGTGTGGCTGACCTTTGAAATTGCTGCAGGTAGTCTCTCCACAGGAAACGCACTTTGGTTGAATATCCAGCAGATTCCTTCCCATACCTGGTGGACTTTCTGTCAGAACTTAATACTTTGGGCTGGGCTGTGGCTCAGTGCTAGGTGCTCGCCCAGCCTGCACGAGGCCAGATGGAAAAAGAGAACTCGGTACGTTCTGCTTCCTACTCTGTTTTGACCACAGTGGAAACGTTTTGTGGTGGACTTTTAATGTGGTCTTTGTTTCGGGTTTTTTTTGTTGTTTGTTTTCCTTTGTTTATTTTGGTACCAGGGATTGAAACCAGGGTGCTTAATCACTGAGCGACATCCCAGCCCTTTTTATTTTGAGATGGGACCTTGCGAAGTTGCTGAGTCTGGCCTTGATCCTCCTGCCTCAGCCTCCTGAGGCGCATGGACCACCGTGCCCTCCTTAATGCAGTCCCTTAATGGCACCAGTATCTTTATTGCTCTTCGCTATTTCAGCATATATTTAGTTACTTATTTTTAACTAAATATATGAAAAAAAAAAAAGAATATAATCCTCCCGTCAGTTTTTTCAGAAGACCCTTCTGCTCGACTGAGGGCTCTGTTTCCCGAGTAGCCGTTGTGTCCAGGTCTGAGTTCCCGCCAGGAGCTCTGCAGGGACTGGCTGCTGCCTCCTGGGCCCAGCATACATTGATCCTGTCTCAGTGGCAGCAGGGCTGACCCAGGGCTCGGCCACTCCCCCACCCGCCTCAGAGTCACCAGGAGGCCACCCTCAGGCTGCTTGGGCCTGTTCACGTCTGTGTATTCAGTACACCTGTCCCCTCTTCTCTCCTGACCTTGGGCTTCTTTTGACAGCAGCCTTGTGCTTCCCTGAAGTCCAGAATTTTGATTGGAGCCTTTCTGATGCCATCTGAAGTTGGGCTCCTCCCTTCGCTGAGTTTCACAGGCTGCTTAGTCGTGGTCGCTGCAGGGTGTGCTGGAAGGCGTCTCATGAAGGCCAGACCTTCTCACACCGCCTTCAGCTCTTCTAGAGTTGGTTATTTAGTTCTTTGCTGCGCCCCTCCCCTGACTCAGGCAATGGCAAGGCCCTACTGAGGTGGATGGCCCAAGGCGTCCATCCTCTGGAGGAGCACAGTATGTTTCTGGGAATGGGCTGGTTTGTTTTTGTATTCCTTTAATAAGTATAGTCGCGACTTCTCATATGACCATTAAGTATGAAGGAAAAAACATGACTTTCCCAATTAATGCAACTACTTCTAAAGAATAGATCTGTTTGCTCTAAATGAAATGATTCAGCTGTGGAGCGTAAATTGTTAATGTTTAATGAAAAACTCCTTGTATTCCTGTCAAGGAAGTTTTTGAGAAATAAAATTAAAATCTAGAGAAGAAGAATTAATGTTAAGAAGACAGATTAGTGCTTGGTACTGGGCAATTTGTTCTTGTTCCTGTGCACAATGGTTTGTGTTCTTACTCTTGTTTGATTAAAATTAATAACAAGTTAACCACTTGCCGTAATCATGGCACCGGTTCCAGTCAGTAAGTCAAGAAAGAATAGTCAAGGTATAGGCCAATAGTCTGGGACATTTCTAACTATAATTAAAAGCTAACTAAGCAGAAACAGCTCAAAGCAAAACACGAACTGAAAGGAAAAATGCTTGCTTATGCATAAGCCAAGATACATTCTTCTAATTGTAGCTGCGTAATACTTTGTTTCTTTGAATAATGATTCCTGTTTTGTAACCACAAAGCACTGTGAGCCTGCCAAAATGAAAAGTATATATGACTAACTTCACAAGTAAAGATTGGGATTCAGCACCTTCACTTTGGTGTCTGTGTTGTTTCTCCACCCCCACTTTCGCCGACTCCTCATCATCTGTTAGTCTCCTGAGACCCCCTGTTGGAGCTGGACTCCGACAGTTCTTTGCAAAACTCTTGACTTTAAGCCCAGTGAAGATTTGGGACTTTACCACTGGTGGCCTCGTGGTACATTTCTTTTGGTCTTTCTCCCTGCCTGGCTACCCCAATATTGCCCTGGGGCCTCCAGATCGGTTTCACTTGAAGCTGGACTCAAGCGTGTCCCTCCCTCCAAAGGGCAGAGGCTCTGGTGGCAGCTCCTAGGCAAACAGACTTTCATGATGACAAATGAAGGACAGCCCTCACTGTCACCACCACTGTGTGAGACGGAGGGCATGGCTTGCTGCAGTCTCCTGTAGCAGTGTCACTACCTGGAACCTTGTCCCCAAGGCAGCACAACACAGCACTGCAGTTGTTGACAAGCAGGTGGTGGTTTCTCATCTGCTGGATGAGAACAGGCCCCTAGGAGGCAGAGGTGGCATTCGGGACTCGAGCTGCCCACCTGACTCTCTCAGGAGTGCCTGCCCACAGTGAGTGGAATAAGGGACAGAGTCAGGGGCAGCCCTGTTAGAGGGTCGAGGCGGCATCTGGGAGAGACCAGGGTGCTTGGATGTACTGGGGTCTGGTCATCAGCATCCATCCAGCGCCCCGCTCCCCAGCAGCGCCTACCTTAGCGCCTGCCACACTTGGCCAGAGCCAGAGCAGGGCCTCAGGAACAGGAGGCTGCCCAGGAAGGTGCATGGAGCAGGGAAGGCTGCAGGACCCCAGGAGAGCAGAGGTGGAGAGCAGAGCCCTGGGCAGGGTGGGAAAGTGACAACTCGCTCATGTTACAGAATTTCGGAGAGGACTCAGGGATGCAGGCCTGTGATCCCAGTGACGCAGGAGACAGAAGCAGGAGGATTGCAAGTTCACGGCCAGCCGAGGCCACTTAGACCCTGTCTTAAATTTGGGGCGTAGCTCAGGAGTGGACGGCTTGCCTAGCACGTGCAAGACCCTAGTTTCAATCCACAGTATTACAAAAAAAAAAAATAATAAGGGGGACTAAATGCAACACAGGAGCAGAAAGGTCTGTCCAAGTCACCCAGCACTGCCTGTGTCCAGGGCATCGGGCAGCAAGAAAGCCTGGTCAGGCAGGGGCAGGGTGAGGACACATGTCCCGGTGGCCTTTCTCTGCAGGGCAGGTGTGTTTCTCTGGACTTGCTGTGGTCTGCGCCTGGGCTGCTTGTCCAGCATCACCAGACCTCCCAGGGCAGGAGGTCATTTGGGGTCTCATTCTCTAGTCAACCTTGTTTTTCTAGAACTTTTGCTTCCTGTATCATTCCCCCTTCTTATTTATGTGAATCTAATTTTGTAGGTAAGACAACAGAGGCCCAGTCATGCCCTAGAGTTCCAGCTGTGACCTGTGGACTGGATTCAAGACCCTCCCAACTCTACTGCTCCCACAAAGTCGCCAAGGACAGAGCCTCCATCCCTGGGGGCTCAGGAGCATGGCCGTGCCTGTGTCTGGAGACTGGTTCTGGTAGGTGCCAGCAGGACCAGGCTGAGAGCCATTGGGCAGCTGAGAGCCCTTGCCTGGTCCCCTGTGTTCCCCAGGGGCCGCCTGGCTGGGTGGAGATGCTGAGCCATCACCCGGTTCCCACAAGAGCTTCTGCCATGGAGAAGAGACACAGACGTGGTGGAGTTGAGTGGCCCTGCCTGCTACTCTGACCACAGGTGCACCAATAGGCTTAGAGACAGAGAGCTGGTGACTCCCTCAGGATGTCTCACCTGCATGGTGAGCCCCTTGCCTTCAAGGCTGTGGTCTCAGAAAATGGGGCCTTGGGAGGTGATTGGATTATGATAGGAGTCCTTGAGAACGGGGTTTGTGCCCTTAGATAAGGGGCCCAGAAAAACCCTTACCCCCTCCAGGGGAGGACACAGTGAGAAGACACCAACCATGACCCAAGAAGCGGCCCTCACCAGACACCAAACCTGCTGGAGACTTGACCTTGGACTTGTCAGATATCAGAACTGTAACAAAAACATCTGCTGCTTTCCAGCCTCCCGGGTTCTGCTCCTTTTGGAAAGGAGCACGGACTTGCATGTATGAGAGTGACAGCCGTGATTGACAGGCCCTTCCCATAGAACACACAGCCCTGGGAATTACGTGGGCGAGCCTCAAGTTTACAAACAAGGAAACTGAGGCACCAGTTAAATAATGTGTCCAGGGTCAAGTAACAAAGCCAGGAATTGGTCCCAGGTTCCAGCTCTGCCTTTGATAACGTCATGACATAGACGTGGAAAACATCTGTCCACATTCGGATCTGGGTGTGATCATCAGGTAAAACACGGGAGCCGGAAGCTGTTAGTGCAGCTGCCCTCAGGGGCACAAAGCTCGTGTTGGGAGATCAGAGGGTGAAGGAACAAACTCGATGTCTCAGGATAGCTGGCAGCTAGGCCGGGAAGTGAGGGGCAGGCAACAGGGGCCGACTTCACAGGAAAAAAAAGTGAACTTGGGAGAAACTGCCTGTTGGTCCTTTGTACAGTGATGCCCTCCTGGGACACTGAGAGGAGGCAGGAGCCACCGCTCCCCAGCGACACGACCACCAGGAGCACAGCAGACACGGTGGTGCTGAGCAGTGAGGCTGGGGAGAGGTGATTGGGGATTTCCAGTGGAGGATGTGCGTGTCGGAATGTGGCCTCTTCATAGCAAGCATCTGTTTAAAACTTGAGCACCCACAACACCGGGATCAAAACCTGAAAATATTCTGAATTGTAAAAACCGTGATGAACCAGACACCTGTCTGTCATCTGGAGCACAGTGTCCCCTCAGAAGTGGAGCACAGGACTAGTCCGCTGAGTCTGGATACACTGTGTTCCTGTGACTGTTCCCAGGAGGGAGATCAAAATAAACATGACCAGAGTTGTTGAGAGCCACAGCCAAAGGGGCCCCAGCAAACTTTCAGACTGCCAGCTGATGATTGGCTCACAAAGGCCCCAGCAACTTCTAGCTGATTGGCTCCTCTGCGGTGATGCTCATTGGGCTGTTTCCCCGCCCTTTCAGACTACGGAGCTGCTCATTGGGGGACATTTTTGGCTCTGCCCGCGCGACCCAGCCAATTGGCCTCAAGAGCAGGAGGAGTGGGGGAGGTTGAGAGGCTTGTGGGAAGCCGGTGGTGGCAGTTGGGCTCTGAAAGTTTTTCCTGAGGAGCTGTTTTGTTTGGCCTGTGTGGTTCTAAAAATAAAGTTCGTTTCTTTTGACAAGTGGCTCCTGAATTGTGCCCAGCCAGACTGTGGCACAGAGTGACACCAGAAAGATGGCAGAGCTGGCACCAAAGCTCTCTCCACCACTTCAGCGTAGACTGACAGGGTCCCCAGAGGTGACCAGCTAGCAGCCAGGTGAGCAATAAGGACTTCATCCTACGAATATGAGGCTTGGTGTTTTGATCACCAGGAGCAGACACGGGCAGGCTCTGCCACCTCCCCCGCCCCAGCCTGAAGTGGCTTCCCAGTCTAGAGGAGTGGCCTCCCTTGTTTGGGAGCCAGACATTTAAGGAATGAAAAGCAACTGTGTGGGCAACCTCTGTGACCTGAGGGTGGCTCCAGCCAACAAGCAGGAGGAGGCCAGGTCCCTCAGTCACAGCGGGAAGGCAGGCTGTGCCTTGGCTGCAGCTGCAGGGTAATTCAGCATATTTTTCATCAGAAACACTGGGAGCCGTGGCAACAAGCTGATCATGTTCAAAATGCTGAAGGGGAAAAAAACTATCAGCAATTCATACCCAGCAAAACTGTCCTTTGAAAATGAGAAATTAAGACATTCCTAAGTTAATGTCCATTAGCGCTTCCTTGCAGGACATGATGGAGACCCTCAGGTTGAAATACGGCCTAGGGCTCCTAGTCGAGGTGACCATCAGCCAGCTGGAGAGCCGGGATTCAGGCAGTGGGGACACTACTCTGTGAGGTGGGTGAAAGAGGGATTTCACTAATACTCAATTTTGGACAGTGTCTTGGAGACTCGGGAGTTTGGGTACATTAAACAGAGAGACTCCATTGGATCCCAGCTGGTGAAGCCAGATTTAAAGTTAGGTAGTCAGTGTAGTTAGGTAAATCGGGTCTAATATCGAGTGAAATCTAAAATGGAGGCTGTGCGGAGAATGACTCAGGGAAAACACAGGACAACTCATGGAATGTTAATGAAGTCCCAAAAAGGCCCTAGGCCAAAGTCCACCTCAAAGAAATGTTAATGAACAGCCCCCAGCAAAAAGGTGCTGACTCAGAAGTCCTTCCTGACCAGATTACTTCTTTGGCCCACCTGTGTCCCACCCCTTGGGCCTTCCAACCTACCTTCCATCACCAAAACTATAAAAAGGGGAAACAACCGCACTTCCACGGATTCCACCTCTTGGGTCCCCTTCTTCCTCCAGGAGAAGTCTTTTCTGCTGTCCTTTAATAAACTTCTAATTTCTACTCTGACCTTGCCTCGGCGTGCTTCTTTGGTGTTATTTTTCAACATTGGGGAAGCAAGAACTCGTCACCGGTCAACAGCGGTAACACTGGGAGTACCATAGCCTTAGAGGCCCTGGCTCAGCACAGGGAGAATGCAGAGAAACTCAGAGTTAGTACAGAAAGTCCCCAGATCAGACAAGCAGCCTGCCCACAGCTGACCCAGAGGCTGCATTGTCCCTTAGAGGTGAAAAGCCCCCCATCCTCACCTGGCCACGGGAGCTGAGGCAGCCACACTGCACTGCTGCTGCACAGCAGGGTCCCTGCAGGGTCCCTGCCGCAGGACCTGCCATCCCTCGAAGGTGAAAGCAGGACAGGCTCAGAGATTTAACCCAGGGGGTTCAAGGCAGGAACAAACTTTATTTCCGAACTCCTTCAAACCACACTAACACACCAAACGGAAATCCCCCCTCCGGCACTTCCCCAACCAACACGAACTCCCCAGAGGAATCCCCGCAAGAACTCCAAAGTAGCGCAGAGCCTGAGGCGGACTTGAGGGATCTAATATACAATTGAATACACAGCTTAACATAACCATCACCATCTCAATGGCTTGCTGGCGTCACCTCTCAACCACTCTGTTCTGGCAAAAATGCCATGCGTCATTCTGACTCGGCTATGGCTCTCAGCACCCGAGACCAGCTGAAGCGGGGAGACCAGCTGAAGCGGGTCGGGGATTGCACAGGAGGTGGGTGGACATGTTTGGGGACTAAGCCTGGGAGGCTGCAAAGGCTGTGTGTGGGCAGCAACCAGGGTGAAGGTTGGGCTCCCCGGCCCTGGGAGTAGGATCCCAGGGAGGCTCCTGAGATCCAGATCTCTGCTGGGAAGCAGAGCTGCCCGGCCCTGGGTGTGCTGACCTTACTTCACCAGAATGGTCACCACCCAGCAAAAGCCCCACCTGGGGGACTCCATTCAGAACTCTGCAGGCCCCACGGGGAGGGGGGGTGGGGGGGTGGGGGCCTGGCCTGTGCAGACAAAACTAGCGGGCAATGCTTCTCCTCCCACCCTTCCTCACACTGGGGAGAAGAGAAGCTGAGAATTTTTGAACTCCAACTGGCAATTTGGTGAGCTACACAAAAAGAAGGGCTTAACAGCCCCTAGCCCTTACTCTTCCGCTGGGCTGGGCTCAGGTAGTTGGGCAGAGATCATGTTTATTCCGCCCCAGTGGAACAGGCTCCTTAATTGCTCATTAGGAATCTTCTCTTTTCCGTGTGCGCTCGCGCATGTGCTGATTGGTTCATGGACATGTTTCTTTTTATTCTCACTTGTAGTATTTTTAAAATGCAGTCTTGCGAGGGTTAGAGTTTGGTCAGAATATTTTGGTTTTGTGTTGTGCTGTTAACAGCCAAATTCTATTGCTCTTTCATTCTTTTTTACTTCAAGTTTTTCTCCTTCCTTATAACAGCCACATCCTACATCTCTTCTGCATTCCTTGGGTTCATTTTTTGACGTTGAACTCCTTTCTACCTTCCTGTCACATTTTCTCTTAATCAACTGAATTCTTGCCGTCTTTTAGCACTAGTTGGTTTACATAGTGCTTGCCCCATCATTACTGCTGTGGATGCCAGAGTTGACACCCGTTGTTTGATTTAATGCCACATATTATACATGGTTACCTATGGCAATTGCTGTCATTTCTGCTTTTTCTGGTAATTGACATTGTGGACATCAGAAGGAACTAAGAATTTAGTTTAATGCTTTATATTGTTTGCATTGGTTGTTGCAGTTATTCGTTGTCCCCTAATCTGAGAGATACTGGAAACCTACAGGGACACTACAAGTTCATGGGGTAGAAACTCTGCTGAACTAAACCGAAAGACAGTGCACCTGCTCTACACACAAATTAATTACACTCAATCTTCAGCTGTACTTTAACACAAAGAGTAGAAGAGACAAAAACCCAAACTAATGACCAGGCCCCAAGTACAAAGAGCCAGGGGTGGGCCCCCAGGTCCCGCCTACAGCAGAAATGGGGAAATAACACAAAGACTGTGGATCCCACTCTGGCAAGGGGATCACAATCCAGATCGCTCCAGGACTCGAGCAACTGAAGATGGTGCCTAAAAAAAAAGAGGTGGAGGAATCCAGTTGACACACAAGACCAAGACCTCTGAGCACCTGAGAAAACAGGCAAACAAATCCCCCAACAAGGGAACTCACTGATAGTGAGGTAGACAAAAACCCAGAGAAAGATTATAAAATACTGATTATCAAAATGTTCAATGAAAAGAGAGCAATTACAGGAGATGATAGACCATTTTAATAAAGAAATAGAAATAGTGAAGAGAAACCAAGCAGGTCTTCTGGAAATGAAAGACAAGATCAATCAAATTTCAGACTCACCTGAAGGTATCAACAAAGGACAAGATGATGTAGAAAACAGAACCTCAGGCATTGAAGACAGGCTGTAAAGGGGAAAAAATTATGGAACTTGACCAGAAATCAGAACTCTGGGGCAACTTTATATGACCTGAGAATCATTAGGATAGAAGAGAACATGGAGATACAAACTAAAGGCGTAAAGAACATTCTCAATGAGATGGTTACAGAAAACTTCTCCCATATCAGACACAAGGTAGACATCAACATACAGGAAGCTCGTAGGCCGAATGAGAAGTTCACTGACACCAGCATGATCAAAATGCCTAACAAGGGAAGAATAGTAAAACCTGCAAGAGAGAAACAACAGCTCACATGTTGAGACAAACAAGGCTCTCTTCTGATTTCTCTGCTCAAACCCTAAAATCAAGGAGGGCCTGGAATGAGATATTCTAAGCCCCAAAAGAAAACAACTGTCAGCCAAGGTTACTATACCTAGCAAAAGTTAAGGGGGAAAGACATTCCATGGCAAGATAAACTAAAAAAAACTCAGAAGTAGCAAACCAGCACTACAAAGATAAACTTCACACAGAGGAATGAAAAAACAATTCTCAAAGCCCACACAGGAAGTTCAACAGAAGAGTAATCCACTAAGTGAGAATCAAGACAGGATAAAATATAGCAAAAAACCAAAATGGCAGGAAACCACAAACACATGTCCATACTAATAATGCTGAATCAAATACACAGATCAGCAGACTGGATCAAAGAACAAAGTCCAACTATTACGATTTACAAGAGACCCACAGGCAAAGACACCCACAGGCTCAAGTAAAAAGGATGGCAAAAAATATTCTGGGCATATGGTTCAAGAAAACAAGCAAGAGTATCTATTCTCATATCTGACAAAGTAGATAGATTTCAAAGAAAGGCTGATGTTTTCAAGATGGCGGAATAGAGGAGGCCGCTTTCCTGCCTGTTCCAAGGCGTGAAACCAAGAAAGCAGACAGGCAGCTTCTCAGCAAGTGAGGTCCTAGAAACCTTCAAGGACATAAGTCCATGGTAGAAATTCTATTGCCTCAGCTCCATACTGTTGAGATGGTTAGACACACAAACAACATGAAGAAGCAAGGGAACAAATCACCCCCCAAAACCAAGATACTCCAATAACAGAATCCATCAACACCACAGTGGAAGAGATGTCAGATAAGGAGTTCAGAACACACACAGTTAAACTGACCTGCAAAGTAAAGGACGGTATAAAGAGTGAAATCAGAAAATACAGGAAGTGAAAGATCAATAGAGATTCTAGGAGGAAAAAGACAAGCAAAAATCCTTGAAATGAAGGAATCACTAAACCAAATTAATAATTCAAAGTATATCACCAACAGACTAGGTCACTTGTAAGACAGAGTTTCAGGCAATGAAGACAAAATAAATAATCCTGAAAACAAAGTTGACCATGGAGAAAAGGTGTGAGAGACGAAGAAATATGGAATAACCCAAAAAGACCAACTTTAAGATTTATTGGGATAGATGAAGAAAGAAATTAAAGGGATACAAATAGGAAAAGAACTCACACTATCCTTATTTGCTGATGACATGAGCTTATAGTTAAAGATCCAAAAAACTTCACCAGAAAACTTACATAAATGAATTCAGTAGTAGCAGGATATAAAATTGACACCTATAAATCATGTTCCTATACATCAGTGATGAATCCACTGAAAGATAAATTAGGAAAACTATCCCATTCACAATGCCTCAAAGAAAATAAATTATTTGGACATCAATCCAACAAAAGAGGTGAAAGACCCCTACAATTAAAATTACAGAACACTAAAGAAAGAAATTAAAGACCACCTTAGAAGATGGAAAGATCTCCCATGTTCTTGGACAGGGAGAATTAATACTGTCAAAATAGCAATACTACCAAAAGTGCTATAGAGATTTAATGCAAATTCCTATTAAGGTTCTAATGATGTTCTTCATAGAAATAGAAAAAGCAATCATGAAATTCATTTGGAAAAATAAGAATCCCAGAATAGCCAAAGTAATCCTCAGAGAGAAAAGTGAAGCAGGAAGCATCACAATACCAGACTTCAAATTATACTACAGAGCTATAGTTTAAAAAAAAAAACTGGCATGGGCCAGGTTTAGTGCTGTATACCTGTAATCCCAGTGACTCTGGAGGCCTCTGAAGCAGGAGGATCACAAGTTCATAGCCAGGCTCAGCAAAAGCAAGGGCTGAGCAACTCAGTGAGACCTCTGTCACTAAATAAAATACAAAATAGGGCTGGGGATGTGGCTCAGCATATTTAGTGACACAGTCACATCAATGTTCAAATAGCTCAATTCACAATAGCAAAGTTATGGAACCAACTTAGGTGCCCCCCCATAGATGTATGGATTAAGAAAATGTGTTATATATACACAGTGGAATGTTACTCAGCCATAAAGAAGAATGAAATTATTGCCCTGGAGACTCTCATGCTAAGTGAAATAAGCCAATCCCAAAGAATCAAAAGCTGAATTTCTCTTTTATATGCAGATGCTAACTGAAAATAAGAGGGTGAACTAGGGAAGAATAGAGGTACTCGATTAGATAGAGGGGAGTGAAGGGAGGAGAGGGGTATGGGGGTAGGTAGAATGAATTGGACATTATTACCCTATGCACATATATAATTACATGACCAGTGTAACTTTACATCAGGTACAACCAGAAGAATGGGAAGTTATACTTCATGTATTATGATGTGTCAAAATACAGTCTAGTTATACAGACATGTATAACTAAAATGAATGAATGAATGAACAAATAAATAAATAAAAGAGACAAAGGAGGACATTACATCTTAGCAAAGGGAACAGTCCAACAAGAAGATAAAACCATAGTAAACTCAAAGAATTCAGTAAAGTAGCAGGATATAAAATTAACCACCCATAAATCAATTGTGTTCCTATACATGTTGATGCACCCAATTACTCCACCAGATTTCTAGAGCTTAGAAATGAATTTAGCAAAGTAGGACATAAGATCAACACCCATAAATCAATAGCTTTCCTATACTCCAAGAGTGATTCAGTCAAGGAAGAAATCAGGAAAACCATTCCATTCACAGTAAACCACCACCACCCCCCCCCAAAAAAAGAAAAAACTTGGAAATTAACCATGGAGGTAAAAGAATGAAAATCATAGAAAGTGAAGAATGAAATGAAAATCATAGAACACTGAAGAAACTGAAGCCCTTAGAAGATGGAAAAACAATCCATGTTCTTGAACAGGCAGAATTAATACTGTCAAAATGGCCATATACAAAAGCAATATACAGATTCAATGCAATCCCCATCGAAATACCAATGACACTCTTCACAGAAATATTTAAAAAAACTAATTATTAAATTCATTTGGAAGAATAAAAGAACCAGAATAGCCAAAGCAATACTCAGCAAGAAAAGTGAAGCAGGAGGCATCCCAACACCTGATATAAAACTACACTCCAGAGCTGTGGTAACAAAACATAGCACTGTCATCAAAATAGACATGATGACCAGTGGAACAGAACAGAAGACAGGAAGAAATCTAGAGCCATCTGATATTCAGCAAAGGTGGCAAAATAATATCTTGGAGAAAAGATGGTCTTTTTAACAAATGGTGCTCTGCTAGGAAAACTGGTTGGCTATATGTAGAAAAATGAAATCAGACCCCCATCTTTTACCCTGTAGCAAGCTCAAATTGAAATAGACCAAAGATTTAGAAATTAGGTCTGAAAACTTACAACTGCTAGAAGAAAACATAGGGCCAACATTCATCCATATAGGTGCTGGCATAGAAATTCCTTAACAAGACGCCCAAAGCACAAGAAATAAAATCAACAATCAATAAGTGAGATGCCATTAAACTAAAACGCTTCTGCACTGCTAAGGAAACAGGAGGTTAGGAGAGCCTACAGAATGGGAGGAGATCTTGGCTAGCTCCTCCTCCAATGGGGGATTAATATCCAGAATATACAAAGAACTCTATAAAAAATGAATAATCCAACCAACAAGTAGGCAAAAGAACCAAAAAGAAACTTCTCAATAGAAGAAACGCAAAAGGCCAATAAATACATGAAACAGTGTTCAACATTTCTAGCTGTCAGGGAAATGCAACTTAAAACTACATTAAGATTCCCTCTTGCTCCAGTTGGAATGGCAATGATCAAGAACACAAACAACAATGCTGGTGAGGTTGTGGGGAGAGGAACACGTGTACATGGTACTAGTTTGCAGTCCTACCAACAACCACTCTGGAAAGCAGTTTGGAGAATCCTCAAAAAACTAGGGATGGAACCATCGTGTGACCCAGCTATCTCACTCCAATCAGCATACTACAGTGACACAGCCACGTCAGTGTTTAGCTAAATTATGGAATCAACCCAGATGTAGGTGAATGGATTAAAAAATTGTGATATACATATGTGTGTGTATACATGTATGTATGTACACACACACACACACACACACAAAGGAGTTCTCTCAGCCATTAAAAAGAATGATATTATTGGGGCTGGGGATGTGGCTCAAGCGGTAGCGCACTCGCCTGGCATGCATGCGGCCCGGGTTCGATCCTCAGCACCACATACAAAGAAAGATGTTGTGTCTGCCGAAAAACTAAAAAATAAATATTAAAAAATTCTCTCTCTCTTAAAAAAAAAGAATGATATTATGGCATTTTCAGTAAAAGGATAAAAATGGAGACTATTACTCTAAGTAAAATTAACCAAACTCAGAAACTCAAAGGTTGAAAGTTCTCTCTCATATGTGGAAGCTAGAGTAAAATAAGAGAGAGGAGCAGGTAAGGGCAAGATTTCATAAAGAACCTAATCAAATACAAAATCACAGGTGAGTGAAAGGAAGCCTATCTAGTAGAGAAGAAGGGGAGGGAGAAGGACGGGGGGAAAGGGAGCTGAAATCAACTTGAGTGCCTGAGTATGTAGGGATGAACCCAACTACTACTATGTATAACCATAAAGATCTAATTTTTTTTTTAAAGTTATATGTGATTCTGCAATCTGTATTAGGGATAAAAATGGGAGTTCATAACCCACTTGAATCAAATGTATGAATATGATATGTCAAGAGCTTTGTAATGTTTTGAACAACCAATAAAAAATAAATAAAAAAAGTTATGGTGACAAAAAAATAAAAGCAGCACTAGACAGTAACTCAAAGCTGTAAGAAAAAAATAACAATCTGCAGTATATAGATGGGCAATTATAAATGCTAGTATTATAATTTTGGTTTTTTTATTTATACATGATTCACAAAACAAATGCATTAACAAGTGCTAACACGTTACTGGTGACGCAGTGCATTATAAAGTAATTAGTGACATCAGTTAGCAGTAAGGGGAGATGCTAGGAGCAGAGGTTTTGTGTGCTATTGAAGTTAAGCTGGTATAATTCAGATTTGAGTGCGTCATGTTAGCATGCTAGGTGTAATATCATCTCCATGTCACTATACAAAATGAACTAGATCAAAAAAATGATGGAGAGAAACAACCCGCACCCATCTCCAGTTGCCCCTACCCGTAATTACTGAAGTAGATTAAACTTTTCCAGTCAAGAGACTGGAGATGGCAGATGGAAAACTCAAGGCCTTCATTCCCCTATGGAAACGCCTTCCTAGGAGCTCTGGAAAGTCAAGGCCTGCCACAGGGAGGTGAGCACCCCAGCCACAGTCAAAACGGAAACTTTGTAGCATTTTTATTGACCCAATTCCTAGCTTCCTCTCTTGCACCACAAGGAAGGAAGGGAACAGAACTTACTTGCAATGTCTCAGCTTCTCTGTGGGCTTCCCAAGGGGCTGGTTTCTGTTTCCTGACTTACCTTAGCCAGGAAACATGGCATGGTTCAGACTGCAGGCTGGCAATGCCTTGGAGGACAGTGGCAGGCGCCACCACCTAAGAGCTGCCAGGGGACTACAGAGCTTGGGTACCTGGGACAGGAGACTGGGCAAAGGACCTCAAGAAGTGCAGGTGAGAAATTAAGATGTTTAAAAGCAGCTATGGATACGGGTACCAGCGAAAGAGGGTGCTGACACAGAGGCCCAAAGCAGAGCATGTGTTCAGAAAGGACCCTAGACTAGGCCATCACCTTGGCGATACCACCTGTCAGAACACCCCCTGCTAATGAGTGAAGGTTTCCACACCTCTCTTCAGACTTAAGACATGACTGTTTTTTCAGGTGCCTAATTTTCCAAACACTAGATCTCAAGGAATCCCAATAAATGGGAAAAACATGGCTCATTCAAAGGGACAAAATTTATCTCCAGAAATATTCCTGAGAAAAACAAAACCATCAGACTTGTTAGAAAAGACTTAAATGATCTTAAATATGCTCAGAGAGGTAAAGGAGACCACAAAGAACTACAGAATCAGGACAGTGATGTATGAAAAAATTTCAACAAAGAAACAGCAATTCTTAAACAGAAACAAGCAAATTCTGGAGCTGAAAAAATACAGTAACAATTCAAAAGTTCAATATAGTCGTTGAAAAGCAGGTTTATATATGTAAAAGAATCAGTAAACTTTGAGAAATTCATTTGAAATCATGAGACTGAAGGAGCAAAAAATAAAAAGAGAAGTAAAAGAACCCAAGGTGCCGTCCAAGAAGACCAATTTGGCATTATGGAAATTCCAGAAAGAGAACAGAGAGGAAGGAGCAGAGTGCTCACTTGAAGAAATAATGGGAGAAAACTCCCCAAATTTGACAAAAGCAATGGATATGCAAAAGAAGCTCAATGAATTCCAACAAGGCAAACCCAAAGGGACCTAGAGCAAACCCTGAAGAATTAAAGTGTGAAATAATAGAGCTGTACAACAGTAGGAGGCTTCTTACCCACTTCCAATGATGACTGAAACAACTAGACAGATAAAGTCAGTATAGAAATGCAGGTCTTGAGCACCTCCACAGACCCACTGGACTAACATACACAACACCCCACCAACAGCAGCAAAATACACCACCTTCTCTAGTATACATGGAAGGTTCTCCAGAAAAGACCATAAGACAACTCTCACTGAGTTTTAGAAGACTGAGATCATATGAAGCATTCAATTCCGATGACAAGGGAATAAATCTAGAAATCATTAAGAAGGAAACTGGGAAATGCAGAAATATATAAAAATGAATCAAAGAGCCAAAGAATAAATCACCTGAAGACAACTGAAAACGAAGACAGAACCCACCAGAATGCACGGGTGCAGCCACGGCAGTGGGGAGAAGGCAACCGCGGCCGAAATGTGTATATCAGCAAAGGAGAAAGGTCTCAAGTGAGGAGCCTCCTTTACACCTCAAAAAAACAGGAAAAAACTAGACCCAAAGCTAGCAGAGTGCGGGTGGGTGTGAGCAGGAAAGTAGAAAACTGTTGAGAGCCAAGGCTGGTCAGAACGACGCCTGGCATTTGCCAGAGGGAATGTTTGAAAGGTGACACCAGCGAACCATTGAGATGATGATTTGAGTTAAGCTATATATAATTGCTGTGATGCTGGATTGATTGTATTGTATATTTGACCTTTACTGGTGGGCAATGGGACGGCTCTTGCTACTTTACTGGCGGGCAATGGGGCGCCTGCTACTTTGGAGTTCTCGCGGGGATTCCCGGAGAGTTTCCATTGGTTGGGGAAGTGCTGGAGGAGGGATTTCCGGTGTGGAGGGTTTCTGGAAGGGCCTCGTGGGTGGCGTTGGTGGAAAAGCGCGCATGCAGTGCCAGTGAGAGTTGAAATAAAGTAGTTGCTGTTTGAACCTACAAGGCTTTGTGGCGACTCGGTTATTCGTTCCCAGCCAGACTGCGGCAGTCCGCGGAGTCCAGAGTAATTCTTTGAGAAGATCAACAAGATTGGAAAAGGTTTAGCTTGATGATGAAGATAAGAAACAAATCAGTTAAAATTAAAAAAGACATTATTTCCAATTTTACAGAAACAAAGCTGAGGGTACTGTGAACCAACTACATGCCAACAAATGGCTCACCTAGACCAAGACGGCACCAGACAAAACCTGATGGAAAAGGAGTGATGGGAGATTTTTTTATTACTGACCCAAAGAAAAGCCCAGGACCAGATGGCTTCACTGGGGAATTCTATCAAACATTAAAGAGTTGACACCAATTCTCAAACCTTTCCAAAGAACTGAGGAGGAGAGAATACCTCCCAAATTATTTCATGAAGCCAGCATGACTCTGACCCCAGAGCCAAAGACATGAAGAAAGTACAGACCAATATCCCTATGAAGAGAAATGGAAGAATTCTCAACACTGTGTTAACAAAGGGAGCCCAAAAGCATATTAAAAAGAATTACTTACGACAACTAGGTGGAATTTACCTAGGAATGGAAGGGTGGCTCCGTATAAAAAAATCAATTGCTGTCACACATTATCTAAAAGGATAGGGGAAATGAAACGTGCCTTAATCGATGCAGACATTCAACAGTGAGCAAGATGAAGGCGCCCCTCCCCCACCACTCCTCTACGTTGCCCTGGAAAGTGTGAGCAGGTCTGTCAAGTAAGAGAAAGAAGTCAAGGCATCCAAGTCAGAAGGACCAGTTTATGAGTGACAAGATCCTTTACAAAGAAAACCCCAAGGAATCCATAAGAAGCCAGTAGAACTAATAGATTCAGCAAGTTACAGGATTGGCCAGCACAGAACACACCAGTGTTTCCATACAGCAGCAATGAATGCTCCAAACAGGATTATAATCGCATCTAGAAGAATTCCTAGGAGTCCAGGTAACCAAGGAGGTGAGAACCTTGCCACTTGTGCTGAAAACAGCAGAACATCATGGAAAGAAAATAAACCCTAAGCAAATGGAAAAACCCCTCATGTTCATGGGTTCAAGGACTTAACATGATGAAGATGATCCACAGTGTCAATGCCATCCCATTACAATTCCAACAGCCTTTTTCACAGAAAATCCATTCTTGAATTCATATAGAAATTCAAGGGGCCTCAAATAGCCAAAAGGATCTTGAAAATTACTAACTTGGAGGACTCACACTTTTTGACTCTGAGAAGTACTGCAGAGCTATAGTAATTAAAACAGTATATAGTAGTGGCATAGAGAAAGACATAACAGACCAATGCCACAAAATTGACCGTGGACACCAGGATCCATTTCTGGTCTATTAGTTTTCAATGTGCTACCCTGACCACTAGCTGGGGAGTCTGAAACTTTCAGTGTATGGTACAAGGAAAACTAGACATCCACATGCAAAACCATGAAGTTGAATCCTTACCTGGCCCCACATACAAAAATTTAAATGGATTAAAGACCTAAGCTTAAGCACAAACTATAAAACTTAGAAGAAAACTCTGAGAAAAATCTTCAACCACTGGTTAAAACTCCTCCAGTTTTCCTGGGGGAGGCCGACTAATAAATACATTGGTTGGTCCTGCCTTTTGGCTGTTTTGAATAAAGCTTTTCATGAACACATCTCTATTGGAATCCTTGCTGTCAGTTCTTTCGCAGGCATACCTGGGAGTGGAACTGCTGTGTCACATGATGATGCCAAACTGGATTTGGCAATAATTTCTTGGGTCTGAAACCAGAATCACATGCAAACAAATTAAATGGGTTAACCGAAATTAAGAACTTTCATGCATCAAAGGACAATATGGAAAGAGTGAAAAGGCCACCTCTGGAATGAGAGAAAATATTTGCAAATCATAATCAGCAGTTACTATCCAGAATATGTAAAGAGTTCTGACAACGCAACAACCAAAATGACCTGATCCAACAGTGGGCAAAGGATAAACAAGGGGCAAAAGCTTGAGAAGATATTTCTCCAAAGAAAATATACAAATTGTCAATAAGCAATGACAACATGTTCCACATCACTGGGGAAATGCCAATCAACCACAGCAAGCTAGTACTTCACACCTGCCGGGATAGCCGTTGGCAAAAGAAAGGCTAAAAGAAGGTAAGTACTGGCAAGGTTGCAGCTGCTGTGGAATGCAGGGCCACTGCAGGGGGTGCTTGCAGCAGGCTCCCAACAAGTATGTTCACAAAAGACTATTCGAAATGGCCAAAAGGCAGGACCAGAGTATACACCAGCACCCTCCAGGGAAACAGGAGGATTCTAACCAGTGTTGAAGTGACATAGTGACACAGTCTCATATCTATTTTAACACAATAAAGAAATGTGAGAAAGAAAAAACAAATACGACCAGTGTGGGCGGTCAGCAGCTGCCAACTGCCCTCGAGCCCAGGAGGAGCTCGCAGAACCCCCTGGCCCATTTCATTAGCTTGTCCTAAGTTGTGTCCTTACCGCTGTTTCCAGCCATTGACCTCCTTCCTCGTGAGGCTGTAAGGAAATTGGAATCTCATTTCCACATCAAAATAGCAGACACCAGAACTGTAAAGTCGTGAGTTTATTGCATATGTAACAAAATGAACCTCCCGGGGCCAGCCTGCTGTGTGATCGCTGTTTGCTTCCAGCTGGTTCCATACCCACATTAAATAGAACTAGTATTTCTTTTAAATACTTTTGATTTTGACATAAAACAGAACATTAGTGTACAACTTTCACAAAATAAATCAGCAATAAAAACAGTGGGAAGAGTAACAAGGATAGCAGCAATACTTAAAAACAAGACATTACAAAATAAATTAAAAATACATTATAAAGTGGTTCAGAAACAAAAATAAACAAATTTTAAAAATCCATACTATGTTCGGGAAGGCTGCCATGTGGCACACACCTGCTGCAGGTGGCTGGGCCGGGGCGTGTTCTCTGCAGAAGGCCATTCCTGACGTCTCAGAGTTGAGGCCACCTCACCTGAATTTGGCCCATGCAGCTGAGCCAGCTTAGGGGTCAAAATCGATCTAGTGGCAGATTTTCCTTTCAGAAATCAAGAGGGCGCCCTGCTGTCGCCCTGTCGCCTCAGGCTGCGCACGGCTGCCTGCTCCCCTGCCCACAGCGCTGCAGAGTGGTGGTTCGCTACATCCCTGAGTGTCGGCTGACGGCCGCTGGTGAGGGCGAGCCTGGAAAGTTGGGCCCCTGAAGCGTCTGGGCAAGGAGGTGAGAGGCAAGGGGGGAAAGGTGGGTCGCCTGGGACTACCGGGAGGGATGACAGACGAGTCACACATACAAGGGCTTCACACAGACCCTAAGTGGGGCAACCAGGAGCTTGTCACACTGTCCTTTGGGGTGGTTCAGAGGACCAGGCCATGGTAGACAGTTCCGATTCTAGAAGGGCAAATGCCACCAACAGGCTTGGACAGAGCAGAGCTCTGGGAGGTCTGACGCGGCTGATGATAGCGCCAAGGGCTGAGACAAACCCCCACACACGTGCAAGTGGCAAAGCCAAACAGAAGCCCCAGGGGACAGGAACTCGGGCAGCTCTGGATGGTGGCCACAGGGACACCAACTTGAATGGCACAGGGCTGCAGTATCTACGGATCACCCCTGCTCTTCCTAACAGCAAGAAGGTAGTTCGAAGGCCAAGTTCCTGCTGCATGTACTCACACCACAGACCCTGCTTCCCTCTGGAGTGTCCCTTGAACTCTGCACATCTGTCCACCTCCCAGAATCTGGGCTCAGGTCACAGATCAGGTCTTTCTGGGGGGGCCTGTTGTTTCACTTCCCTGTTCAGAGGAATACTGAAAGGGAAGACGGGGTGGCGTCATCTTGGAACCAGTTTCTAAAATGCCCTCAAAAGCATTGGGGTGAATGAGACACAGGGTGAGCCCTACTGGGGCAAGGCAGAAAATTGAAAGACTAAGGCCACAAGTTGGCCTGGACGTTTGCACGGATTCAACTTCCCTTCTGCAGAGAATCCCACCAGGTGTCCTTTCTGTCCCAGAACCTCAGGAGGCCAAAGTGCGGCTGCGGAACTGGGAAAACCTCTTGGGATGGACGGGTCTGTGACCTAAGAAGTCCACATGTTCCCCACATGGAACCAGGCTGCTTCCAGGATGAGCAAAGGAATCAGGGCGGGCTATGGGGGGCTACACCTTCCTCCACACCCACCAGTCCAAGGGGAACAGAAACAGAACAGTGAGTGCCCACGAGCTCCAACCTGCTCCACCGCAGACCACAGCTGGAGCCCAGCGCTGAACTCCCATTTCAACAGCAGTGAAATGTCTTGCTAATGAATTACCCTGTACTTGCCCCCGCCCGCCCCCAAACCAGAGCAATAGCCACAGAGACACATAGGAAAATGGGCTGCTGCTGCGGTCTTCCACAGAAGCCGAGCCATCTGAAATGAGGCCACTGTGCTGAAATCAAACTCTGCTAGAACTTTTGTGCAAATAGGAAATGGTGTTGGAAGCCTCGAGTCTGGGCTGGCTTGGGCCTTGTCATCACGTCGAGACACGTGGGCAGGAGAATCAAGTGCAATTGCTAGTGTCACCACGGCCACGGAGGAAAAGGCCAACCAGTTTGCGTGGAGTTGCACCCACCTGCCGGAACAGGCGCACACCCACGCCCTCCTCCCAGCACGGCACTAACTCTGAGGCCCTGGTCCAGCAAGGCCACCGTTCCCTCTCCATTTTCAGCTAGTCTGCACCGGGCCAGCAGCTCTGGTAACAGGATTCTTTTGTTAGTTTAGCTCTTAGCAATTACCACATGAAAGTCTGTTAACATTTCAGGAGACACAGTGACGCCTCTCCACGCACAACCAGGCACAGGACGGAGTCAGCTCTGGACCCAGCGGCTGGATCTGAGGCTGATTTTGGTCTGTTCTTTACTAAGCTCTGTTATGAGGGGTTTTCACCAGAAAGAATTTCAGACAGGATAGAGGATGCAGCAAAAGGGACTCTTGAAAAGAAAAACAGTTTTTTTCTCTGTGCAAAACAGACTTTTCAGCCAGGATACCCTGAATAAAACCCTGGGCCTCAGTGAAAACTGCTCGGATTCCTTTACTTTCAAAAGGAAAACACATAACGATTCAAGTTTCCTGCCATGACAGACTCCCTAGAAGCATACACTGTACAGTTATTTTTCAGGTAGGAAATCATCTGCTACGCAGAACAGGCCGCTGGGATGTGAAATTTGGGATCTGAGCTCTGGTTGGGTATCCGGCAACTGCTGAACTTGAAAGGGGCCTGGAGGCTGCATGAGAGGGACAAGCTGGTAGCACTACCAGGCAGACCCTCCATGGACCCAGCCCAGCCCCTGGCTGGGGTCCGTGCTCTTGTAAAGAGCACAGGGCCATGAGCCTTTTCGCCATGTGTCACCGAGGCACGGGCAAAACCTGGCTGTTTTATTGGATGGGTGATGGGGGGGGAGGACGATAATAAAGGAGGAATATATGGTGAGAGCCACCTACGAAAGTCCCCTGCCCCCTCCCTCTGCCAACAAGAAGGAGGGGGACAAGCCTTTTCCCTCAGGTTGTCCAGGACTCCAGGCCTCAGCCAGCCTTGCAGGAGGCACACGGAAGCCATATGCTTTTGGTCTGGTGGTCATGAGCGAGACTCTGCTGCCTCGGGATGCTCTTCACTCCACAGCAAACCCACAGGTCTCCTCCACCGCGGTCAGCAGTTTCTCGTAGAGTTTTTCATAAGACTCATACGGTGGGATATCGATTCGGTTAAAGCTGGAAAAGGACAAAGGAGGCAGAGTCACTGCTGGGACAGCACAGCCCTGGGACCACCTTCAAGGTCAAGGATAGGCAGGAGACAAGGCTAGGTATGTGGGAGGTGGCGGGGCGTGGGGGGCACTAGCAAGGTCTCCACCTCCCCCTGGTGCTTTTCTGCTCCAACACAAAAATTTTCCAATGAACTCACAGCAAAATAAATCTCAAGACCTTTAAAACCAAAACATAACCAAATTATTACCTTATTGCTTATATTACGACAAAGCTCATAACTTGTTTTTTGTCTTTGGGAAGATATTATTTCTCCACACCATGAATTACCCTTTTGCCGACTCCCATAACCTAGACTGGTCATTAGTCATGTCATCCCTAACAATTTATCGCATGTCTATCTGTTCCTCTGGGATTTGCTCTGAGACCAAAACAAAGCAGTCTGGAAATTTCCCTGTAAAACAAACTATATTTTAAAGCTAGTAAAATGTGAAATCCCTGAAAGATGAGGTGAATATTAAACTTCTGACTCAATATTTCCATGGGAAATTAATTTCCAGTATTTATGCAAAGAAGAAGACATCCTTTAGGAAGCTATTGACGCAAAACAGAAACAGAACCGTCCCCCCCCCGGGGAACACAGTGGCTGTGAGTCACTGGGACCGAGCAGCTGAAGCAGTTTTGTCAAGGAGTTGGGTTGAGTGGTATGGCCTCCTTTGTTCTAAAGTATTAATATCAGAAGACATTTTTTATGTCTGTTTTATACCAGTGCTAAAATGTTCGAGGCCAGGAGCGCTGTGAGCCGGAGAGCAGCACCATGTGCCAACATGGCGCATTCCTGCCCAGATAGATGCTGCAGCCATGGTCAAGCAGGGCCTTCCTGTCCCACAACAGTCTCAGGAGAGCTGCATTAGCCCATCTACAGGGGTGGAAAACCAGGTAAAGATATCAAGCAGTTTGCCTCATAGCCCATCTTTAAAAGGTATCATGGTCAGCATTTGAACCCACGCTACTGGGTTCCAAATCAGGAACATTCTAGCACATCACGTAACACTCTTGGACCGTTTGGAACTTGAAGGAGAGGTAAGTGGTTCTGAGACAAAGTGTATGCATGAAATGGACTTTTAAAACACAATGGAACGATCTACCATGAATATTAATTTTTAAGCTTAAAATGTAGGGAGAAAACATTTTTCAATAGACAAGAGATACTGGTCACAGGCAAAGTTACAAGAAGGACAGTAGAGACCCAGAAATGTCAGGCGAAGTGAAGAGCAATAAATCCAAAGTAAAAACTGTTTCACCTGTAATGCCAGCAGCTTGGGAGGCTGAGGCAGGAGGATTGTGAGTTCAAAGCCAGCCTCAGCAACTTAGTGAGGCCCTAAGCAACTCAGTGAGACCCTGTCTCTAAATAAAGTATTAAAAGGGCTGGGGGTGTGGCTCAGTGGTTAAGCATCCCTGAGTTCAATCCACAGAGAAGAAAAAAAAAAAAAAAAGACCCAGCAAAGAAGGCCACTCGAGCCTGAGAAGCAGGAGCCACCTACATGACAAAATACCAGTGTCCACTAGTTACATGTCAGAATAGCCTTCTGATAGCCTTGCACAAGGCCCCCTCCAAAGTGCTGTCCCACTGGACACAAGTGCTGCTGCCAGCCCCACCTGAGCTCTGCAGAAAAGAGTCACAGAATCCTGTGAGTGACAGATGGCTGAGCACAGGGTGAAGGGCACAGCCTCTGGAGCCAGCTGCTGGGACACCCAGCTCCATGGTAGGTTCTTACCAAGTGTGGGCCTTGGGCAAGTTGTCCGTGTTTGCATCGATCAGGTGGATGGTGAACAGCCGGGGCCCTGCCGCGCCTGTAGAACCTTACAGAACGACACTCTAGTTAATGCACTTCGCAGGCAAAGCCCTGGAGCTGCCCGGTGGCGGCTCCCACACACATCAGCCCCAGTACCCAGGCAGGCTGTCCTGCCGGAGGGTTGTGATGGTCACCTAGCAACGTAAGCCCCTGGCCAGTTTTAGGAGATGCCTGCAGTGGCCATTGAATGACAGAAAGAAGACATTTCAGAACAACCCAGGGATAGGACCCAGAGGCTCAGAATCCCCTGGTCATGAGCAGCTCCAAGGGTGTCTGGGCTGGGATCTGTCTGCACCCACCCTTTGCTAGTAGCAGAGCTGCCAACCACTGGGCTCATCCATGCTCGAATCTTTTCAGACTCAGCTCCCAGTGACATCAAGCTGGCCATCATTGTTCACAGCTGCTGCTATAAATTCAGGCCAACTCAGGGATCCCAACCTGCAGAAGCTGAGGGCCCCAGGTGCTTGGATAGTCTTGAACCCCCTTCACTCCTGCAGGGCCCCCTGCAACCATCCTACATGAAGACAACACTGTGGAGAAGACAAGTGCCTTATGCCCTGAGTTGAGGGACCCTGGACGACCCTCCTTTCACTCAAAGGTTCTTAAAAGTCAGAGTGAAGATTCTGTACTTGCAACAAATCCAAATGCCTATCCACACTGAAGTTCAACTGCTAAGCTCGGTATGTTCACATCCTCCACCTGCTTTTTCCAGATCTGCCACATACCTTCCAAACCCTGGGTGTGAGATGACACACTGGGCCACATGCCCAAGGCCAATAGCCAGGGACCCTTCCTATGGAACTCCCTGCAGGAGTTCCATAGGAAGGGCCACCTCAGTGGCTTAGAGTGAGCATGACACCATCTTCCCTCAATGTGCCTTGTGGCTAAACAAGGGTCAGTTGCAGTCTCAAGTGTGGGGCTAGAGGCTATGGGTGGCTCCCAGCAATGCTCTTCATAGGTGCCCACCTGGGGCCCTCTTGGCTTTTGACCACAGTGAGGCTGTGGGAACTGGGCCTTGCCAAGGCTCCATGGGGACCTACATGTGCCAACTGTGCACCTCCATGGCTCTGAATGTTGGCCACGGGGTTCTCTAGCAGGTGACATTTCAAAAGACACCTCATGGCAATGGCCCTGCCTCCCCGTCAGTCACCTTGCAGAGCCTTGAAGCCCTGGAGAGGGACTCGCGTGGAGCCAGTCACGAACTGCAGCAGCCTGGCCCTCCTCTCCTCATCGAAGGTCTCCACTGCCTGCCAGAACCAGCGGACGATGTTGCTGTCGGCCACACAGTGCTTCAGCCGCGTGTTGGACTTCCAGTCATTCAGGTCGATCTTATCCAGGCCTCCTATTATCAACTGGGAAAGCATTTTGAGGTGTCATTTCCAAAACGTATAAGCCCCAACCATGACATGCCTCCTTGGCTCTCAATACAAGAAAGGAGTTAAAAACTTGATCTCCAAAGCCACCAAGCAGCTCTGACCAAATGCACCAGACAGATGTCTGGACAGAAGAAAGCTGCGCTGACAGGCCTGATACGTGGAGCCACCTCCTGCTGGCTTCCAGCCTGAGGACAAAGGCACACAGCTACCAGTGTGACCTGATTACAGCCCGGCTGGTGGTGTTGCTCTGGGGTGGGGAGGAGTGAGCATCTAGAACATTCTGGAAACACGCCACGGAGCTAACTGTAAAACAAGGCCCCACTGTGGTGTCTCTCAAGAACGTGTGTGGAGACGCCAGGGTGCAGTCTGAAGGGATGGGAACTTGGCACGTGGCACAGGTAAAGGGAAGGGCTGTCTCCTCACTTGCTGACCAAGCCCACCGCAGCACTCCTGTGCCACCCAAAGGCGCTCTTGCCTCACAAGCTCTCAGCTTCTCACGGGGGGCAGAAAGACAAAGGACAATCTGGAAGGCTTGGGTCCCTTGGCACCAGGCAGAGATGGATAAGGGATGAATGAATCTCTGTCAAGTCCACAAAGTGTGAGCAGAGAAGATGGTAACACTGTGCTTAGTCTGTGATCAGCCAGAATAAAAAATGAGACGCTACTCCTGTGGGAGGATTGGCACAAAATAGGGGCCACACCAGAGGGGCTGTGGAGTCTCCATGCCAGAGATTCAGAAATCACAAGCACCTTGAACGACTCCCCCAGAACCATTCAGGCTCACTGCTGCCAAGGGGACACCTCGCTGTCACCATCACAGAGGCCTCATTCACAGCTGGGCTCTCCGACAGATGACTACCTGGTGCCTGTGGGCTGGGCGGCAGCATGGCGCGCACATACCTCTAGTTCCTTCTGGTCAAAGGGCTTGAGTAAGTGCTGAGGGATGAGTTCATTAAAGCCCTTCTGGAGCGCCAAGAACTGGGCCTCGATCCCTCTCATGAACCTCCAGTTCACGTACAACCTGGAAGAGGAGCCCACGTGTCAGGAGCAGCTGCAGACGGGCCAGGAGAAGGCCCATGGAGGTCAGCGACAGGCTCAGGGGACAGTGTGGTGAGCTGGGACTGTGCAGGCAGCCTGGTTCCCCACGGTGCCTTGCTCACCGTCAAAGATATTTGTAACTGCCATCATTGAAAAGTGCATTTGGCAGTAAAATCAGGGTCAGTGTGAGAAACCGGCAGCAGTGTGACCACACGAGCCCCATGTTTCGGAACTTCCAAGGCAAGTGACTGGTTCCTGTGTGGATCTGCCTTGAGGAAGAGGCGGGAGCCGGGCTGGAGTGGCCTCCCTTGAGGCTCCCCACGCGGAGCCTCCAGCCCACTGCTTTTCTCCTGGGCTCACCACCTTTGTACCCAGAGTTGGACAGTCACATGGAAATCCTCCCGGGTTTGGGTTCTGTCCCTTTGACAGTCCAGCTCCAACCACATCAGGGTCCCTCCTAGCAGAATCCCCAGCTGAGAGCTCCTGGAAGTCGCCTCTTTCACATGACACTGGTCACGAGTGCAGTCAAACACAGGAGAGCCTCAAGCATCAAGAAGCTATGTCACCCCTGACATGAACCCAGCTGTGCCCAGGATGGCTCCAGGCACCTGCCTCCCACCCGCCCCCCCACCAGGCCACCACCAAGGCTTGCCCTGGGCATTACCGGACATATTCCTTCTTGTTCTCCTCCGTGACCGGCACGTTTCTGCCGTTGGGTTTCAATTCGTGCTGAAGAATCCGCCCGAAAGCGTTATGCTCCACGCAGAAGGTGTGGTCCAGCACGGGGGTGATGTCGTTCTCTCTGTCAAAAGGGGATACGAGGCCAGTGTCAGTGAGATCTTTGCCACCCTGCGGCAAAAAGGGGAGCACCGAAGACAGAGGTGGCAGAGGGACAGCTGGTGGACACGCGGCCCTGTGGAGTCATGTGGAAGACTAGCATTGGAAAGAGCTGGAAGCCACAGCTCCAGTGCCAGGGTCCCCATCTTTCTGACTGGAAGGAGGGTGATGGCTTGCTTTATGATCTTTTGAGACCTGTGTCCCAACTGCTTTGTAATGAGTCTGGGAGGACAAGGGAGAGATTGTCAAGAGGTGGCCCAGTCAAAGGGAGGTCACCCAGGAAGCCACACAGGCATCTATTCTAGCAAAAAAAGCACTTGAAAATGCAAACTGGCTCTTTAATCCACCCGAATGCTTGACACACAGGTAGAGTCAGGGGTCCCCACAGGATGCTCTCGACTCCCCCACGCCCCTTGTGAGGTGCAGCCTATGAAGACAGAAGGTGGCCAAGACTCAACGCCACTCCACACAGCAGCTCTCCTGCCATGCCAGGGCTTGGGTCTTTCACAGGGACCTGCCACGCCTACTGGTCACTTTGTTCCTGTGTCCGCCACTCTAAAGAGTGTTTAGGATAATTCTAAAGCAGAGGGGACTAAGTGTTCATTTTGTTTTGATACTTTCTCAGGACCTCTGCATATTAACTGGAGACACTGTGGGGTCTCAGTCTCTCTCTTTTACACACACACACACACACACACACACACACACACGGCAAAGAATGGCTATTGACATTTTAATTAGACTTAGTAATTCAAGGGAACAATGAGAAACTAGCACATGAAGAGAAACTGATCAAGCCTCATAAGGAAAGTCAGTCAGTGATCTTGTTAATCTGCTGTTATTTCTGGCTGTGTACAGAGACTTCTCTCCTTCTCTTCCTCAGTCCCAGTCCCATCCCCATCCCTGAAACACACGTGCGCATGCCCACACCTAGACACAGCAGCACACCCTCACAGGGACTAGGTATGAACTTCCAGTTAGCTCAGCAGTGAGCGGATACTTACAGAATCCACACCAAGCTCTTGTGCAGTTCTGGGTCCACCGACTCCAGGTCAGAGAGTTGGATGGGTTTCCCCAGAAGCTGCTTGTAGAAGGGAACTGTGAAACCCCCATTTATGTAGTGTCCATGGAACACAGCCAGACCCATGATCCGACCCACAAAGTGGAAATAAGACAGATGGTCCTGCAGGGGGCAGCAGAGAACACGAGTTCATTAGGAAGATGATCCACCAACATGGGCACCTCCTGCTTTCTCCAAACCTCTTGGGAGACTGTCCCATAGGCCCTGAGCACTGACTCCACTGCCTCCAGCTTATACTAGTGGCCAAATAGAATAAAGGCTGCTTGTCGCTGAAATTCAGAGCATGTCTTTCATACACATGAGCAGGACATTTATATGTTCAAGTCTAGCACCGGTCCTCAGAGCTGCTGCCTAATTGTGGGGCTGGTGCAAGAGGAACAGGCAAGACCCTTCTTCCGAAATTGAGAATGTCACCTTGGTGACAGCAGAGAAGCAAGCCAAGTACAGTGGCCTTGTGCACCTACTGGCCCAGGAAGCCACCCTGCCCCCCCTTCCCTTGTATCTGCTCAAAAGAAAGGAAGAGCCAAGAGTGACTTTCCTCCCTTCCCCGCCACCCCTCCCCCCACAAAAAGCAAAGAAAAGAATCCTCAGAGGGTGGCGGGGGATGTGGACACGGAGGAAAATAAGTACAAATGGCCAAGAGAAAAAGGAATCTTTCCAAAACCAGAGCTGTGCTGGTTTTTAACTAGGCAACCTCACAATTCTACTTTCAGGCTTGAATTAAAATTATCTCAGAAAATTAGTCGACACTTCCACGCTGGTTAAAGGTTCTTTCACATCTGAATGCTCAAGTAGAACTGGTCCCTGGCTTCCCCTCAGGGGCCTTGTGACAGTGCCCATGTGGTAAATATGGCCCACAGTCTAAGCTTGGGTCTCTCCAACTCTAAGAGTGTCCTAAACCACTTCTCAGAATGTCACCTTCAACCAACATGGTCATCAAATCAGAGTTCCCTCAAATGACAATAAAATGTTCTGCTGTGGGAACAGCTGGATTTCACTGTATTCTCCTCAAAAACAACACGCTGGTGACCCCAGGCTAAAAACCTAGGATGGGAATCACCCTTTGCAACTCAGTCCTCACTCTATTTTTCCGTGTTTTATTTACCTTAGTCTTTAAGCCTATATCATGAGTAAACCATGGACAGAGATTGAAACTGAAAATACATCTTAAAAATCCTCCAGCGACACACCCGACCTCTATTCACAGATACTTACAGGGTTGATTGAAGAATCTGGGTTGATTTGCAACATGTAAATATTGTCCGTGGAATACTGGAAGAGTCCATAATATGGATTCAACATTTCATGGCACAACAAATAAAGCCACTCCCTAGGAATGACAATAACACATCTCAAAGGTGCTACCATTTCTGGTTTCAGATCTTATCCTAAGGATTCATTCACTGTGCCCCAGGAAGCTGAGAGGGTAACATGAAGTGGGAAAGGACACTTGCTCTGAGGACGAGGCCAGGAGCCTAGTAAAGTTCACAGTACCCAGAAGAGCACCCAGGAGAGCGCCCCGAGGCAACCCATCATCACCAAGTAATCAAGACTCTGACACAGCTGCATCTGATTAGGTTAGAATTAAGAGTCCCCGTAAGAGGATGGCATTCTTGGCAGTGCACTTGTCATCTTTTCTGCCTCTAAGCTAAAGTTCTCTCTAAAACTCTGCAAAGACCCAACTCTCAGGTGATGACATTCATGATGTGATGTTAGCTGATAAAAATGCCATAAAAGTAGCATGACTCTAATTTATCAATAGTTCACTCCAGTATTAAGAGTCAGGGTCATTTTCTTTTACTTATTTCTAGTTTTTAAATGTTCCACGGTAAAATGTTTCATAGACGGGGAAAACATTTCAAAGTCTAGGGAAACAGGAGAAGAGTTGTTCAAGAATGACTTTTGCGGGACACAGTGGTGTGCACCTGTAATCCCAGCAGCTCCAGAGGCTGAGTCAAGAGTTCAAAGCCAGCCTCAGCAACTTGGTGAGGCTCTAAGCAACTAAGCAAGACTCTGTCTCCAAATAAAATATTAAAAAAGGGGGCTGGGGATGTGGCTCAGTGGTTAAGCCCACCTGAGTTCAATCCCCAGTACAAAAAAAAAAAAAAAGAATGATGTTTTCCCTTTGCAATTTTCTGTTCAATTCTTTTTCTTTTTCTTTCTTCTTTTTATTTATTTATTTTTTAAACGACAAACATCTATCACTTTGGTACCTTATAAAACTGGTTATATATTTTAAAATCTTTAAAATTTTAAGAGTTTTAAGTCTGGATGGGATATATGAGTTAGATTCTTGGCTGAATTCCTTTAAGTTGGAATTATTTTATTGTTTAAAAACTCCAAAATCAAAACCAGACAAACAAACAAAGCACTTTAGATAGAAGCTGTGTGATCCGATCGCTGTGGTTGGGTCACTCTGCACCCGGGAATGGGGGCTGGGGGGCACAGACACCTGTGCAGGTCTGCAACCGGTCCCAGCCGCTTATCCTTTTCAAAACTCTCAGATAAGCCTCATTAAGACACCAGCCCCCAATTTTATTCTGGCATTTCTTACTCTTCCAAACAGAAAAGACAGAAATGAGACAGAATAGGAAGGAATAAGCACAAATAAAAATCATCTGTGCAAGAAAATTGGGAAAAGATTAAAAAATGGTCAGACCAAAACATGGCAGAGGCACGAAGCTCTCCCACCCAACTTCCCCCGAGCCTGGCCAATTTGTGGGTTTATATTCATGTGCATAATTCTTTGACTAGTGCGTGAGGGAGGAGTGCGCAAGTGCAGTGCCTGGTTTGCTCTGCTGCGTCTCTAGTACCCAGCACGTGGGAGGAGGCCAGTCTCTGCTGGCTGGCAAGCAGATACAGTTCCTACAGCAGCATACAAATCATGGGGAGCTCCCAGGAGAAGATGCAATCATGTGACGGATACTAGCTTCATTCTTTTGTTTTCTATTTGATCACCATGGAGTTCAATAGATGATTATGCTGTGGTGATTTTAAAATCAAGACAAAATTTTTTGAAGCACTGGAAGACAAGTTAAAGAAATCTCCCAGAAAAGGGGGTGGGTGGGAGAAAGACACGGGAAAGAAAAAAGATGAGACACACAGAGGATCAGGCCAGGAGCCAATATCCAGGTAACGGGCAATTCCGAAAGACTGAAGCAAGAAACTGGAGGAGAGAAACCTAAGGAGAGGTGCAGCCATTCCTGCAGCAGGCACTGATGGAGAGGCGAGCGTGCTAGCGTCAGCAGCTGCTCTAGGAATGGGGGATGCAGGCTGACACCCCTTGCTGAGTGCAGGTCATGTCTGCTGGGAGCTGCAGGCAAGAGACATCACACAATGTGACCTCAGGTGGTGGCAGTGACACAGGGATTGAGCTGAGGGAGGAGACCTCAAACCATGGCAGAAGAGTGGTGGTCATGCCAATGGCTGGGCAGAAGGAGGCCTGGTGCATCACTGACAGACCACACAGAGACCTCTGAGACAGACAAGGACAGGGAAGAGAAGGAAAGGAAGATGTCAAAGGACACAATATGTGACACTGTCCTGGGATTTTTTTCAGGCAGGGCAGGGGACTGGACATTGAACACAGTGGTGCTCCATCACTGAGCCACACCCCCAATCCTTATTTTTTGATTTTGAGACAAGGTCTTACTATATGTCTAGTCTGGCCTCAAACATGTGATCCTCCCGTCTCAGCCTCCTACTGGGATTACAGGCATGTGCCATTGTGCCCATCCCCTGAAGGATTTTTAAATTTAAAGGGGGTAATAAAGACAAATAAAGCCTTAAAAAGAAGAAATTCTTTGAAAAATTAAAATCTGTTTAAGAAGATGAATTATAGAAGACTGTTTAACCCCTTGGTGAACAATAGTTACATTATCATAATATTAACAGAATTGATTTTAACCCTTATAGTTACTATGCAGATAAGAACAAGAAACTAAATTTTTGGTTAAAGAAAGAATGTAAATTTGAACATGGACGATAGAAATATAACACACAGATGACGGAATTTAAGGGAGAGGAAAGGCTGAGGGAAGTGAAAATGAGAGGCCAAAAGAGAGTGTTTCTAAGTGATGATCCAAAAAACAAAGGTGTGAGCCCATTACATACAGTGCCCAGGACAGACCATGGCGGACTAAAAAGATCGATGTTACTAAACTGGGAGGTGAGAGCACGCCATGAAGCCCTTGCCACCAAGGGCCTGTGCCTCTGGGCACAGGGCATAACAGTCTGAACTTGGTCCACCAAGTGATACGAAGATGCCTGTTAGAAGAATCAGTTAAAAAAGCCAAGAGTGAAGCAGGTGTCTCCAAGGTGAGACAAGAGGTTGGACAGGAAGTGGATTTTTGCTCTTTTATCCTGTTCTGTGTGTGTGTATGTGTTTTTTTTAATGATTTGCTTGAATTATTTTCACCCAAATTGTATTTTACAAAAGTCCTATGATACAAATGCAACGGACACGCCCCCCTGCTCAGATTCAGACACCTGAGCTGAAGAGGGCGAGTTTAATTCTAGCTCTACTGAAGTGACCTGCGCGATCTGATGCCTTTCACAGACAGTCAGCTGTGGCCAGCAGGGGAAGCCCCAGGGACCTGCTCAGGCACTGGGTAGCGGCATGCCACCCTCTCTGTAGCTAGGGCTGCAGTCACACCGACAGCCACTCACCGCGCCACTCCACCGTAGTCCAAGCCCTCCTCCCCACGGAACTTCACCATGAGTCGCTTCTTCAGGTCCTTGGGGCGCATCTTCATGATCTGACGATAGGACTCCTAGATATCACCAATATGGCAGGTTGAGAAAGAAAGCCTCTGCTTTTTTTTTTAATTTTTATTTTTGGTTTACTATTTTTTTCTTCCTTGATTCTTAAAGGTACTAAAAGACCAGAGGTCATGGGTAATGGAGCAGCCATTGACCCCCAAGTCTCCTCTGGTTGCTACGGCAGGGCCCCACCACTGTGTCTAGCACATTCCATCTCCTCTTCCACAGCTTCTCCCTCCAGAAACAGCAAACACACACAGTCCAGGGAACACCTAAATGTGTGGTCAGCATAATCACTAAGAATTTAAGGACAAATGTCCTCATTAGGGCTGATTTGTCTCTACATAAATTAGTTTTAATGTGCCCTATAAAAAATTAATGTACTTTAACCCAAATGAAGATGTCACTGAGTCTGGATGTTCCAAGAATTCTGGGCCTGTTTTAAGTGAAAAATCACACGTGATTTCCCAGAGTGAAAAAGGTAGAACGGGTTTAAGTAAGACAAAAAGCAGCTTGCCCCCAGCACAGACCCTGTGAGGTCACAGCGTCGTGGTCCCTCACACTCGGCTCGCAGACTGCAAGTGGCTAGCTATTGGCACCGACTCTCGGTGAAGGGGCACTTAGAATCTCTTCATGCCTTGAGTGCAGCGCTGTTCAAACTCTTCCCATCCCAGGAGGCACAGGGGTGCCAGTGAGCAGCAGCTGGAAGCAGTGATTTAGGTCTTTCCCACTCCAGGCAATCACTGCCGGTGGCTCGGTGGGCAGGAGGTCGCTGCAATCCCCCAACTCTTCCAGCACCGCTGCACCAGTGTCCTGCCCACACTTGGCCTTCTCCTGCTGTGCTCTCCCCCAGGGCAAGGTGCACGCCCCCCACAGTGGTGGGTCTCGCACTCCAGGACTTCCCTCAGCTGCCAGAGCCCAGAGAGGAACTATGTGCACTTCTTGAATGGTCTCATTTGGTCATTTGGGGCCACTGTCCCTACTGTTTTGAGAGATGACCCAAAGCCAGGTGAGCTTTGGCCTCATGATCCTCTTTCCTGAGAAAAGGGTCCTGTCTCTTTAGGGACTCTGATGATGCCCTTCCCAGGAACTGTCTAATCTTCCTGTGACCAGAGGAAATGACAGGGAGACCCCCCGGCCACCAAGCTTCTCTGAGAAGGAAATGCTCTTAGATGGAGCCCCATACAAAGCAGCAGGGGTCAGAGCAGCTGGGTATGAGGAAAACAGACTGAGAGCATGTGATCTGCACAATACAGAGAGGCGCCCCAAGGCAGCGGAGGGCTAGCTTCTGCACCTATTTCTAGGCTTTCACCCCAGAAGCCAGCTATCGAGCTTTTTTAAACTGTTAGCATCTGAGGAAATATAGTCCCTCTCTCCACGTAGGCCTTGGTCCTGAGAAGCCCTGAATTTCATCGAGCAACAGAATCGATACCTGAAATATTAACCAGAAAGCAGAGCTCACTCAAGAGGGAAAACCGCCCACAGGTCAGTTCACTTAAAACCAAGGAGCCCACATCACCCTGCTTATCCCCAGGGCTGACCATCTACACCTAATGAATTCTGTACCTCAAATATTTCTTCTCTAGAAACTTCAATGCGACAATGGCCAGCCTGGGGTTGCTGCAGTGACAGCTCGTGTCTGAGGACTTTGAGTTTCTGGACTAGGTCTCTTTCATATCTCTGGGCAGGAAGCTCCTCATCCTCCACAGAGCCTTCACTGGGCAGTGGCGGTGGCTGGCTGGGCTCCTTTAGTTGGCACTGGTGACTGGAGGAGAAGAAAATGAGCCGAGTCACACCACAAGCAAAGGCCAGGAGCTGCAAGCAAGGCCCCGCATGTGGCAGGGACCAAGAAGAACTTGTTACGCAACTTCAGGTAGAGTTCTTTTCTCTGGTGACATAACAAGGTACTAAGATGTGCAACAACTGCTGGTGGCCACCATCCACTTCAATATAGGTCTAGGGCACAATAAAGGAGATTCCCCAATTCCAAGCAACTGTTTATCTTGCACATTGTTGCTACAAATAGAAATAGAAATTGCTCTCGTTTATCTTGCATCTACTACATAACGATAAGACAGCACACAGCTAGCGGCACCTCAGTAGTCAGAATGAAACCGAGTTGATGGGAATTTTTATTTAAAGGAGATAATCCCGGAGGGCGGCCACACATACATACAAGAGCAAACAACTCAGTGAAATCCAATGCTAAGCATCCCTTCTTTCAACTGCCTAGGGATTCTGAAACCTGCTCGTTAAGGGCAAAGTATCAGTAAAATCAAAGCAGTAGGACCCATGGAGTGACAAAGTGGCATCTGCCTTGTTCAAGTTCTGCCACTAGTGTCAGCTGCCACTTAGGAGAGCTAAGTGTGATTTTTTGTCCTGAGGACATCACAAATCTATAACACTGAATGTGCAACACAAGGTCAACCCCAAACTCATTTCTCTACTCCTCATTCTCTGGGCCAGGCCTGCCATTAGAGCACCTCGTGCTGAAGCTTTGTTAACGAAGCTGCTGAGTATTGTCATCCTGGTGACTTTTATTCAGATTGCATATAGAAAAAGAGCAGCAACAAAATATGGCCTCAGTAGTGTCCACGCTAATTTAAGAATTTAAAATTATGCAGTTGTTCATCAAATATTTTACCCTATTTTGCTCATGGTTATTGTCCAACAAACAATGCAGTAGATAAATCAAGAAAAGTGTGAATGGAAGAAAACATTCAGTTGTAAATGAAGAGGTCAACAAAGATTTTTTAGAAAGTCTTACTTCATGATGTGGTGTAACCTTGGATCTGTAAACTGGGTTGTTCGGTTATTATGATCTACAAAATATATCCTCCCAGAAACTGTACTTCTGACTTCCCAACCTGGTGGCAGTGGTCCGAGTTCATCACAATTCACACTGTTAAGGTCTCTACCAAAATGGAAGAAACAGGGAGGTTTATCCAACTGAGTTCAGAGAAGGAAGACCAGGTCTACCCCAGGAACACCACTTCTTAGAGAGACCAGCACAGTCAGGGGGATCTGAGAGCTGTCACAAAGCTACCGCATTCACAAGCTGAATCAAATGCTCCCAGTCAGAAAGGTTTCTTCACTGAAAGGCTCCCAGAGGGCTCCTAGGGGTTTCAAGGTCAAGTACAATGTGCACTGGAAAACTCGCAATTCTGAGCAGCTGCATGGGACCAGGAGTTTTGCTTTCAAGCCGTTTTTGTTAAGCAAGTGGTCTCCCTTCTAGGCTCCTGATGAATCTCCTCAATACAAGCCACAGAAGATGGGGGGCGGGGGGCACAGCATTTCTGACGGAGATGCTTTTGTAATTAACACAAAAGCCTATCATTTCCTACAGTGAGTACTGGAGAGATACCTCATTCATTTGCAGGTAATATTTCCACTGTAATTATAGATACTGAATCGTAAAATCAACATAGACTTGGAAAATCAAAGACAGGAAGCTTATTCTCAGGTGAAACAAATTATGCATAAAAAGGAAGTAAACATTACCAAAAAATCTTATTAGGTAGTAATGCTATTTTAAAAAAGAAACTCAACTCTGTTGTGGAGCATGTTGGGGAAGGAGCTCGGATCTAGGCTCAGCTGTATGGCCTGGTAGAAGTGATTCGTTCAGAAAAGCTTCATCTCCCCCAGAATGGGCCCACAGGGAATGAGCAAGAGGAATAATAAAGCAGCAGAGAAAAGGGGTAAGAGAATCTTTATATTTCCTCTTCAACTTATTGTAGAACATTTTAAGCATATAAGAAAGTTGAGAGGGGCCATAATGAAATCACCAATGAGCCCACTTCGACAATCACCAACTCTAGTCAACCTCGTTTCAAATACATCCTGTTCACTAAACACTCAACTTATTGAAGAAAATCTCATTTCACTCATCCCTAATTTTAGTTTAAACTGAGAGCAATATATCTGGAAGGGGACTGGCTATGCATGGCAACTGCTGGAAGACCAGCTTGGATGGTGGGCATTTTAGCAAACCTACCTGGGTATCCGGGGGTCATGCCATGTGCTAACTCCAGTCTGTGTGTGCAAAAAGTAAACTTGTCCTTGTACTGTCGTTCTCTGTTCTGCATAAGAAATTAGAGGATAGAATTAGAGAAGTCCAATTCCACGGAGTGGTCACTCTGTCCTCTAGTGTGTTCACAGCAATTCTACACTTCCTTTCACCATTCTTTAACTTTACTGGGAAAGGACCTGAAAGGACACAGCCCTGTCTCAACATCTGGAGGACCCGCCTTTATGCACATCTGTCACTTCTCTGCCACCTTAAGAATGACCTTTCACATTCATTTTTCTCTGTGTGCTGCACGGAACCAGGCATTCTTGCTTTCAAGCTGGTTTTTGTTAAGCAAGTGGTTTAGGTTCTGGATAATCTCGCTTCTGGATAATCTGCCAAGCCTAAACTACATCCTCCTTCACGTCTGTCCTCTTTAGGGGGTGGTCAAGGGATCCCTTCTTCTTGCCCTTGACCCCCTGCTGTCCTTCCCATGCTCCAGTCACAGATCATGGCTGATTCCCTCATCTATTTACACAATACCTGGGTTCTCTTTGGCATTAATGTGCCTAAAATTTCTAAACTGAGAGACCAGAGCGACTGCTGAGAAATCCCTGTCAGCCATACTCATACCTCTTTCCCAAGGGTCTTTACATGGCCACAGCCACCGAGTGGCATAGCCACATTAACACTTGCAAAAGCAGAGCTCCCGCAGGAACTCGATACGAGGGATGTGGCAGTGTCCTCTCACCATAGCCTTCAGGCAGTTCTGGTGACTGGTGGCCATGTGGACGGTTCTGGGGCGTCTGTAGTGAACCTCGGACTTCTGGATTTCTAAGTCGTTGTGCCTGAAGCCTTTGATCTTGACTTGGGGACTCTGCAAACCTGCAGTTCCCTCCACCTGCGGCAGCACCAGTACCATCCGAGTAAGGGGCCGGTTCCTCCATGAAGCAGCTGAGCGGCCTCCCGGGTCCCGAGTCTTCATACACGGTTCTGGAAGGAAGAAAGGCATAACAGGTGTGGGAACTCTGTGGCAGTGTCACGAGACTTGGGCCTTCAAATTCCACCCAATACTGTCACACATGTGGGTTCTCCTTTCTTTTAACAATTGAGAGAGAGCACCCCAAGTGTTGAGTTTTACACACTCCATCATGTCCTAATTAAACAGGGCGGACTCTTTCTAAGGAACAGGCGGCCAAAAGGAGCCAAATTGAAAGTGCCACCAGGGCCACCCATAAAGTGCAGCTTACGGTAGAGCTGAATGATGGGGGGAAAAAAACTATTTTGTACTATAAGGAGCCTGTGGAATGAGATTTCATTTTTCTGGGTTTAAAATCAAATCTAAATTCTTCATTTTGCTTGTTATTTTATTCTCTAATGGAATTCCTGGTTACATAAAATACTGCAATGATTCTAAGTGCTTTTTAAATATAAGTTTTTACCCCCTGGGCAATTTTGAAGACAATTTACCTTAAGAAGCTATTTTCCCTTATAAGTACTTGAGAGAAAAAAAAAAAACTCTTATATTGAAAAATTTCAAATATATACACAAATTGAGAGACTAGAACTATGAGTCCCCTCTCTCTCCCTGCCCCGCAACTCTATGTCCATCAACTAGTGACAACAGCTATCTCTGGGATGCTCTCTGATTCCTCCCCTCTAATGTCTAATGTTTTATCATTTCATCCTTAAATATTTCGGCATACACCTCTCAAAGGTAAGGACTTTTTCCATTATCATGACTACACGTTAATTTTGAAAAAAAATCAAACACCCACATTCAAATTTCTTCAATTATCTCCTAAATCAGGATCCAAAGTCCTCACGCTACATTTAGTACCGATGTCTCTATGTCTCTTTTTTATCATTAATTTATAGGTTCTCCTTCCCTCCTTTTTATTTTTAACTTTTCTTGCAGGATATCTGAAGACCTTGGGCATATTTCCTGTCCCCTGTGTTTCCAAGAGGTATGTTGACGTGAGATCATCTCTCCTTTGTGATACTGTCAGAAACTACTAATGATTGTTGCCTATTCTGTTAACTGACAGGGGATAGCAAAATTGTGACAGTGACCAATGAGTTTTTAAATATTTTGGGTGGTTTTTTTTTTTTTTTTTTTTTAGTGTTTTAGGTTCCCCCTTAGTGTCAAGTGTGAACTCATGAATCTTTAATAGATTTGATATGTTTTGATTCATTGCAGTTATAATTCTTATTGATGCTCAAACTGTCCCTTCTTTGGCCAGATGGAGGCTCCCAAGTTGGATCCTGAGTTTTTGGGGCACAACTCCAGCAACAAGTCAGTTGGATCATAGTTTTATCCCAAAAGCTGTGTCCAGCACAATGACGTAAAAGAGGAAGGTTACCTTCCTGCAGGCTGAGAGCCTATGGGAGCAGAGAGCTTGGCTGGCGACACCATGGTCATACGTACCCTTCATTTTCTAACAGTCCTCTGCAGTCCACCACCGACCCTCCAGTGCCTATTCTGTCTCGTGTCTGTAAACTGACTAAAACAGAGAAGAACGGCCTTCATTAAAACCAGTGGTGTTTTATACAACAGTAATACAAAGAGCCATTGCAACTTTATAATTTAGGTACCATAGCAAAAAAAAAAAAAACAAGGCATGTGTACACACACACACACACACACACACAGCCTTGTGCTTTCAATATGCTGGATTTTACTCCAGTAGCTGCATACACCACAGCCATCTGGACAGTCCCTGAAAATGTACAGCAGAAAAGGTGATGGGGTTCTTAAGTTCTCCATAAAGTAACAACGCAAAATTCAGTTCCTTTAACTTACTTTATCTATTAAGGGAATTATGACTCATGTTTAATAAGGACAACACGCTTTCATTATCTGCAAAATTTAGACCTCAGTATTTACACTCTTACTTTACTATGAACAACACAACATTTATGAAGTCGTTTCAGTTGTTTCCCACTGGCACATCCCTCCCCCAAATAAAGGAAGAAATCGCAAATGGAAAAGCAGTTAAGTGAGAACTTTTTCATTATGATCATGTTCGGAACATGTACGCGCTGTTCATTAGACTTGGCTCAGGTCTACCTAAGACAAAACCCAAAAGACAGGAGTCATAAAGTCACTCTGCTGCTGTGAGACCATTTTCTTTGATTCCTTTCGATGCAAACAGTCATCACCAGCCTTACCTAAAATACTGATAAAAATAGGTATGTAATAGAATGAGCTTCTAAAGAGATAAATCACTTCCTACAGAATGCCAAGAGTCAACACTGTAGCATTAGCACATTTAAATCTTTCTCTCTACATAATCCGATCCTTGACTTTATAATTTACATTATATACGAAATTCATCACAAATCCTCTTTGCTTTTTACATTAAGGGAGGGGGGGCTTCTCAAAGAAACTATGGCCCCAGTTCTTGCATATGTGGCCACCATTCTCAATCCTTGAATAATACAATGACATATTAATTGTCCACTAATGTGATGATCAGAATGACATTTAAAATTATAATCTCAAATCTTTCTGTACATGTGTAAACAACAGGATGAAGGCAGTTTGATAAATAAACAACACCACACACGATACAACCTTTCAGAGATGGCCCATATATGGTCTGTCCTTAGAAGTACGTCAATGCCTACGTGTGCTCCTCTGAGGACAAGCTGAGTGTTATGTTCTGTAAGAGCATCCCTTTATACAGATGAGAAAGTTCTTACCCACTATTTGGCCACGAACTGCATCAGTATCTGAGGGATTTAGTTTGCATAGATCCAAACGCTGGTCTGCAAACAAACAATTCAAAACTTAACCCAAGGAACGTTAACTAGGGGGAGGCAGGAATTCTGTATTCAGCATTCAAAAAAAAAAAAGATGCCTCCTAAGGTTTCTTCAGTTGCAATAAGAGGCAGAAGAGCATTTGGTTCTTACAGCCAGTATCTTTTAATCTGCTGATGGCATTGGAGAGCAGCCGCACGCAACCCAGGAAGCCAGCTCCCTGTTTCTTGTGAATTTTCTTGTGGTTCCATACGCTGATGGTTATAGAATCTGTTTTCCCAACGTATCTGAAAAGAAAATGCAAACTCGTTTTAATTGTATTTCTGAATTATGATAATATCATTGAAATTTTATGTGATTGATTTAAGGATTCTTATAAAATAAAGCTGACTCTATAGCCTGCATGTGACAGATATTCGATAAATATACCCACTACTAACTATAAAAAGCTGGGGGGAAAGATCATGCCCAGTTATGCGAGAAACAGGTGTAGATCACCCTATGTTCCTATAATGCTATAAAGAGGTTCACTGTATTCTAATACTTCCATAGGACAGTGACATGTTCATAAGTACTCACCAATTGGGCATAACAAATAAAACTAGTTCATAACAAGACACTCCTTATAAACTACCAAAAGTATACAAAAAGCACACTAAGACATGAAAGTCCCCCTCATTCTCAGTGTGAGTCAACTATAGAGACCAACTTTCAGGACAAGAGGTTACAATCACTTTCCAAGTCATTTCTGGACCCGTCAAGTAGCTGAAACTAAACTTTAGGATATAACTACTACTAAAAATCTGACCCAAATATACACAATACAGTTTGCTAATTAATCAGTATTACTTTGATGAAAGTTTCTTTTGGGTACTAGGGATTGAACCCAGGGGTGCTTAACCACTGAGCCATACCCCCAGCCCTTTTTTATATTTTATTTAGAGACAGATTTTCACTGAGTTGCTTAGGGCTTCAATAATTGCTGAGGCTGCCTTTGAACTCATGATCCTCCTGCCTCATCCTCCCAAGCCTCTAAGATTATAGGTGTGTACCACGGTGTTCAGCCACTTTAACGAAAACGCAAACACAGGTACATATAAAATAGTGATCTTCAAAGTGCAATTCCATTCTTGAATGAATATACAAAATTGTCTGCTTATACATGTTTGATCATGGGCTTATATACGTTGGATTATGCAAAACTAAATTTTATTCTGCAGAAAATTTCTCTGTATTAAAAAAGCAAAATGTTTTTAAAATCAACAGAACTATGTGATCCTAATAATGCATTTTTTTAGGTTAAAAACTACAACTAGATTTAGGGTTTCACTGAAAAACATGCTCTTTCCTGCTAAAATGACCAGGAGATTGAAAAGTCTGAGGATCATCATTACAGTAAGAAACCATCAAAATCTCTGCAAACACCAAGTGAAAGACCTCCCAAGTACTAAAAGTGTAAAATTTGGTGAGATGTATTTGTTTCACCATTTACTTGTTATCATTCACAAGTTAGCAACTCCCCCCTCCCCCACACCAACGTTCTTCCCTAAACGCTCCTATTCCATGGAGACACCCACTCCCTGCTTTCCCTAAGTGGCTCACAGGCCTCCAACTCACAGATCATAGTGCTGGTTCCACTTTGGGTCCAATGTGTTTTTCACAGTGTCGGTTGAGTGGCACTGCCCAGAGCCGTCCACAACAATCTTAGCAAAGGGGTCAGGGAGTCCTAGAGGAGAGAGGACAGCCACAGCGGGATGAGAAGAGTCACAGACACCTCTTTCAGGCTAGAGGGAGCTACAAGGTCAGTTAGCAGGGCAGAAGATTGTCCTGGGACTTTATTCTCTGATCTAAGATTAGTTTCAACTGGCAAAGTAAATGATTGCTATTTAGCTTTCTGAGAGAGACACCCTGTGTGTTTTCACTCTCTGATGTTTAGAGGACAGAAAACTATAAAAATGGGTTTAAATTCAAATAAATTTCCATCTCTGCTGACCACTAAGGGGGGTTAATTAAATGGAGGGAAAGGTATCTGTAGTTCATTGTATTTATGCTTTCTAAAAATAGTAGTACCCAGAAATCTCAGTCTGTCTTACCTATGGAATGTCTTACCTACCTTAATTTGGTAAGTCCCTAAATATCAGCGTATGATTCAGACAGGTTTATGGGATCAGACAGGTGGTGAAGTGTGAGGGTTCTGGAGATAGACCTGGAAGTGATCCACAGCTTTGGAGCTTCCCAGATACTTGGATAAAGTCTTTGAGCCTAAGATTCATCTCTAAAGTGTGAATAATACCACTTAAGAGCTGAGCCGTGATCTTGGGAGGATCAGAAAGTGTGAAGAATTTAACACTGCAGGCATCTACTTGACAGTAGGTGAATTTCTTACATTAAGGAGTGATTTCTTCCTGTAGGACTCTCTATTTTTTACAATGCTTTGAATTATGGGTCTTTAAAAATGTGATTTAATTTAGAAAACTGGATTAATAATTCTACTCAAGCCAACTATTTTACAGGAAAATGTCTCATTTATTCTTGGGAAAAAAACACTTTGTTCAACAGAAAGCAAAACCCTCTAAATAAGGAGGCAGAGAGCCCAGGTATGACATGCAGTTTTTCTGGTATGATTTAAAAATTCTGTGTTTTTGAGCAAGGGAGCCCCTGCGCGGTAGTTGACTGGGAAACCAAGTTTCTCAAACCATGTATTTTTATTCCAAGGCTTTTAGGAGAATACACCCAGTGTTTTTATAAAGGTTAAAATTTCAGAAATACATGATATTATAAGAGCAAAAATGGGTGTTTACTTACTGAAGAAGTCTTTCTTTGCAAGGTTCTTGGCACATAATACTAAAAACAAACAAAAAAATACTAGGATTAGCATTTATGGACAAGATTTCCACCATCGCTAGTCTGTATTTGCAATAGAAAAACAAAGATTTTAAAGATCATCTTTGCCAATAATTTGTCTTTCAAATTTAGTACCACATTAAACAAAACCCCAGCAACGACCTAAAACGTAAAGTACTTTCTCCTCAAATTAGAGACCAACTATAACTAATCTAAAATGCTTTAGTTTAAATTTAAAATTATACTTAAACAGAGCTGGATTTATCAATATGTTCTTAAACTACATAGGAGCCCATAAAAACCAATTCAAATAAGGAAATAAAGACCTGAAACATTTACCTTTATAGCTAGCTATTGCTAACAACAGTGAAAGGAACTAGGCATTTTTGGTGTTCTGATGAATTTTTTTTTTTTTTAAGTGAGGCGCTCTGAACCCAAGGTCTTATACAAGCTAAGTATACGTTTTACCACTGAGCTGTATCCCCAGCCAATAATGTGATTTTATAAACATAAAGTTTGGTATGTGGAAGAATAGAAAGCAAGAGGAGAAGGGTAAAAAAAAAAAATATATATATATACACACACACACACACACACACACACACACCAGGGTGTTGTGAAAAACAAAAGACAAAATGTATGCTAAGAATCTAGCACAGTGTTGGTATATAAAAGAATGCAATTAATAGTGATATTCTTTCATTCATGAGGTAGTATCAGTTGCCATTAAAAAGCTTTGTCAAGGAAGAATATACAATGCACTCTCTTCTTTTGTACTGCTTCACAAATTTTGCTAATTTTTAAGAATACGTTTATGACTAGGAATGTAGTTCAGCAATATGTGTGTGCCTAGCATCCTTGAGAGTCTGGGTTTAATTCCCAGTACTGAAAAAAAAAAAAAAAAAAGAAGAGAGAGAGAGAGAGAGAATATAAAGTTTAAGAATTTATAAATATTATTTTACAAAAAATATATTCACATAATATTTATTGTACAAACTTTTGCTCTTTACATAACAGCTTTATTTATATGTAATTCATACACCATATAATTCACCCATTTAAAGCATATAATTCAGTGATTTCTAGTGTACTCATGGAGTTGAACAACCATCACAATAAATTTTAAAACATTTTCATCCTCCCCCAAAAGACATACTACACCCAGGCACAGCTGCTCTCCATTTAACCTCAAGCTCTCCAGCCCTAGGCAACCACTAACCTACTTTGTGTCTGAGATTCTGCCTATTTTGAACATTTCACATGAATGGGATCATGTGATACATGATCTTCTATGACTGGCTTCTTTCCCTCAGCAGGGTGTCTTGGAGGTTTGCCTCCCTAGCATGAGTCAGTGGCCATCCCTCTGTATAACTGAGTAATCCTCTGTATGGATATACCACAACTTCTTTTTTGCTCATTAGCAGATGGACATTGGGTTGTTTCAACTTCTTGGCTAATTATACATAATCCTGTACCTGCTGTTTTATAGTCATGTTTTCTCTTCATTATAAACCTGTGAGTGAAGTTCCTGGAGGGACAATAAGGTAACTGCATGTCTAACATTTTGAGGAGCTACCAGGCTGTTCCCCAGAGTCTGCACCACGCTATGTTCCTGCCAGCTGTGTCTGAGGGCCCCACTCACTCTTCATCCTCCTTAATATTTGTTAGTGTCTCGGTGATTTTCCATCTCTGTGGTTTTGATTTGCATTTCTCTGATGACTGAAGCCTTTGAGCATCTTTTCATGTGCTTATTAGCTATTGGTATGTCTTCTTAGGAGAAATTACTTGTCCATTCTCTTCTCCACTTCTAAAAATCCTTATCAACTATAAGATTATTTTCTCCCATCCTGTAGGTTATCTCTTTCTTTATGGTATCCTTTGAAGCACCCAAGTTTTAAATTTTTAACTAAATCAAATTGATCTATTTTCTTCAGTTGTATGTGCTTTTGATGTCATATCTAAGGCAACTGCCTAACCCAAGGTCTTGAAGATTCACTTCTCCTATATTTTCTTGTAACAGTTTAATGGTCTAGGTGCTGTGGAAACCCAGCCTGGCAGCCCTCGAAACATTAAACATGCCGTTAACCTTACTGTCCCCGGGGAACTTCACTCATGTTTATAATGAAGAGAAATCAATCATGTCTAAATAATAACTTGTGTGGGATTATTTATAATAGCTAAGAAGCAGAAATAACCCAGATGCTCATTAGCTGACGGATAGGACTCATCTGTTAGCTCTTAACTACTCCTTTAGGTCTAGGATCCATTTTGAGGTTTGGTTTTGTTTTTTTTAAGGGTGTGAACTGGTCCAGCTTCATTCTCTAACCAGGGAATCTCCAGTTGTACCAACACCATTTGTTGAAAAGACTGTTCTTTCCCACTGACTGGTCTTGGCATCCTTGTTGTGGTCTCTGAGTTCTATTTCACCGATCCATAAGTCTCTTCTCATGCTGGGACCACACTCTCTTAATTACTATAACTTTTTAGTAGCATGGATCTTCTATCATTGCTCTTCTTTTTCAAGACTGATTTTGCTATTCTGAATCTGTTGAGTTTCCACATGAATTTTAGAATCAGCCAATGCCATCTGGGACTCAATAAGGACTGGACTAAATCTGTAGGTGAATTTTGAAAGCACTTATCTTAATAATATGAAATCTTATTATCTTAATAATATGAAATCTCTGTATCCACATGTAATTTCTTCCATTTATTTAAGATCTTTTTTTTCAATACTTTCAGCTTTGTTTTGTAGTTTTCAGAGTATCCATTTTGCACCTCTGTTAAATTTATTCTTATTTTATTTATTTTTTATGCTGCGGCATGATGAATTGTTTTCTTAATTTCATTTTCTGACTGTTCATTGACTATGTGCAGAAAAACAATTGATTTTTGTATATTTAACTTGTACCTCACAACCTTGCTGAACTCATTAATTAGCTCTAACACTTCTTTGTGGATTCCTTTGCATTTTCTACATGTGAAATCATGTCATCTGAAAATATATTTATTTCTTTCCAATATGAATGCCTTTCTTCTCTTACCTAATTCCACAGTGCCTTCAGTACAATACTGATTACAACTGGTAGAAATCCTTGTCTGTTCTTGATCTTAAACTTCAAATTTTCAATCAGTGGAGCATGTGTGAGCTATTGGTTTTCAATAGATGCCCTTTATTAGGCTGAAAATTTTTTCTTCTATTCCTAGTGTCAGTATTAAATGTTCTAACCATATAATGGTGTGACATTTTGTCAAGTGATTTTTCTGCATCTACCAAGACTTTCATTCAGTGTTTGCCTTTAACTATTGATAATGTTATTACATTAATTGATTTTCATATGTTGAACCAACCTTACAATTCTGAGAGAAATTCTACTTGATAGTAATTCATAATCCTTTTAATACTCTGCTGTATTCATTTTGCTAGTATTTTGTCAAGGAATTTTGCATTTCTATATCCACCAGTATCTGGGTCCTCGTTTTTGTAAGAGCGGGTACCACACTGCTTCTGAATGCAATGACTCCGGTCCCACATTTCAAAAACATTATTCTGTGTTTGTATTTACAAGGCTAGTGATGTTGTAATTTAATGCTCATTCCAGTGGAATTTGGTTACATCATAAAATGGAGAAGGTCTTAGTAATATTAGCACAAAGAAAATTTTGCCTCAATTTTGTGTAAAGGTCATTTAGGGTCATTCTGAATCTTGTTTAAAGGCATATGATCCCGCCTACTAAAATAATTTTGTGGTCTTAAGATATAATTATCTTTGTCTACTCTAGGAGGTTATAATAATAGAAGATAATTCATTAGACAGTATAAAATTCCACTCTATCTAGATCTAGCCACTCCTTTCTAAACAAATAAGTTTAGGTACCAGTTATGCATGAGGTTCTGGGGATACAACAAAGAATAAAAGAGATATTTATTCTTAGAGAAAATGAAGCTTATTTTCCAGCGGAGATCACTGCACAGTTGCTTCAGCCCAATCTCTGAAGTGCCCCTTGACCTTGGCCACATCCCGTCTCTTGCAGCCCATGATTTCCTAACCACCACCATAGCTCTCCTAACACTGGGGATACGACAAGAACAAATTACACAATGTTCACTAAACATCTGAAATCGTGGAAGGAAAATGTCTTGCTCACAAAAGATGGGGTCATAAGAATGCCACCTGTGGCGTCACACACTCCCAGAATGAGCCACAATGACAGAAATTTAGTACTTTATTCTATCTTGAGATAGAAACTTCTGCTGTATTTTTTTTTTTTTACTCTCCCCTCTCTTTATGTGTCCTATTTTTTTTTTTCCCTTCTGTCTCTTGAATTTGTCCTTTCTTATCTTGATATCCACTCTCCTATCTTTAGCTTCATCTACTCAAAACAGGGCCCTCCTGCCTGAAGCTTCACAAGTCTCCAAGCTGCTGGATCATTCTTTGTTTTTCCCTCTCTTTTTCTTTGGAGACAGGGTCTCCCTGTTACCCAGGCTGGTCTAAATTGATGGACTTAAGGGATCCTCCCACCTCAGCCTTCTGAGGAGCTGGCACTCCAGGCCAGTACCATCACACCCAGTGGAGCAATTTTCATGTTCTTAGGCTTAAAAAACGATCTAATAGCTGTGATCTCTGAAACTCCGAAATCTAAATTTCTGCCTGGGTTTTAAGGTTTCCCATTCCCAACTATCCCTTTTATTTCCTGTTCTTCCTCATGGTCTACTTGGATTCACTCCCCCTCCTGTCTAGCCCAGAGGTTCAGCCTTGTTCCTTAACCCACCTGACAACACCTAGTGAAGCCTCCTTCAGGCCCATGTTTCCCAAATGACACTCTGTGATCACATTTCTACTAGGGCCAGACAAAAAAATAAGGACACCGTAGTGGAATTTTCACAAGACTGAACTAATGACTTGTAAATGACCTTTTTCCTGAGGTTCTATCTTTCCTTTTTTTTTTTTTTAATGTTAAAATATCCTCTCTTTAATGAAATGAGGTAATAAAACCTGTTGATAATTTTAACAATAACTTAGCCAAATAAAATAGTTCGCAATATTATATTGATACTCACATCTAAATGTTTGGAATAATCTGAAAATTACTACCCTGACTATGGATGATCTAGTCCCTCTTTTTAGTGCAATTTACTTTAAGAACCGCAGAGTTTAGCACTCAACAACTTTCCATGCAAGTTGCTTGTCACCCCAACTAAAGTCCTCTGCAGGAGAAGTCAAAACCTCAAAACATATAAATGGCACATATAAATGTGGCACTGACCATGGGGATTTGATGATGAACTAAAAACAGAAAATAAGCCAAAGAATAACAATGATAGCAACAGAAAACTATGCTATTATTTCCATAGCTTTAAACATCTATATAAAATGTTGATTTATTAGAAAATATAACTTACTCACCCAGGAGACCTGTGAACATATGTGTTTGCTATCTACTTGATCTAGCTTTTAGGTCTAAAACTCACTTTTAAAATTTTCTCTGGGGAAAAAATCCTTTTAGATACAAAAAGGGGTAAGAACAGAATCCCTGCTAAAGAAGGGATTTTCTGCTTGTGAGTTTTACTACCACACCACATTCAAGACCACTGGCCCATAGCCATTGATCTGTCCATTCTGATACAAGTCAGGAAATCTTCAGATTTGTATTAGAAGAAAAAAAAAAAAAAACAACACTGCAGTTATATCAATAGACTTGAAATGCCAAAGAACTCAAGCCCATGCACCTGTACCAGAACAAAACTGCATTCTATTATCTGCTCACTAAAACACTTTTTTCCGGTCCTTCTCAATCCACAACTACACACATTCTCAACTCTTCAGGCACCATTACACGATAAGATAATTTTCCTTTTCAGGGGAAACTTGTCTATGTTAACAAAACAGTCTAGCAATCACCAGCCCACCCTATTGACATCAGAGGGTGGGGTGAGTCTCTGGTAAAGTGAGTAACAATCCTCAGATGGGTTTCCAAAATACATCCTTGCTTAAAATATGGAAGTCATATGCTCATCTTCTATAAGTGTATTTAATTCCAAATAAACAACAAATTTATGTGAATTATTGGAAACCAGAGATGTGACAGAGTTCAAATCATACCCCAAGCCATGCAGGGTATGCTCCAAGGACTGAGCTAAGGCGCCTGTCCCTCCACTTATCCCTATGTCACCTCTAGCAGCAAATACTGTACTACCTGTGCTTCCGCATAGGCTAAAAAGCACTTTTATATACATCACCCTCTAGTTACTCTCAGGATGGGGCAAGTGAACGTACAGAGCAGGTGTCCTTTTCTCCCACTTTATGGGTGAAAGTATGATGGCTCAGAAAGCAGGGGGCTGGGTGGTGCTCAGAGACAGAGCATTTGCTTAGCATCACTAGGTTCTGGGTTCAATCCCCAGCATTGCAGAAAGGAAGGAAGGAAGGATGGAAGGAAGGGAGAGAGGGAAGGAGAGAGGGAAGAAGGAAGGGAGGGAAGAAAAGGAAAGGGATGGGGAGGGGAGGGGGAAGAGGGGAGGACAAAGAGGAAGGAAGGGAGGGAGGGAGGGAGGGAGGGGGGAGCGGAGAGTAAGGGAGAGAAGAAAGGGGAGGGGATGGGAGAGGAGAGGAGAGGAAGGGGAAGGTAGAAAAGAAAGAAAGAATCAATAAGGACTCAGAATCTGACCTAGGTACCTCCTTCCCACCTCCAGCCACTATGCCTTCTTAACCTCTTTCTTGCTCAACACTGTATCCCTAGGACGTGGCACATAGAGGTGACTTTAAAAAGATTTGCTGAATATGAATTAGGTAATAGCTTTTTTAAAACTACCCAATTCCCCCCTGGAATATAAGCTACAAGAAGGCAGAGGGTCTGCTCAGCCATTACATCCCCACCGTGGAGCAGGGCCTGCCATAAATTAGTGAGTGCTCAATAAATGTGTGTTGAAATCAATGAATAACTGCTTGATCCACTGGAGTGAGTGCGATTGCTCTGCCAGCGCCTCCCCTGTGATCTGCCTGCTATGGCTGCTCCAAGACGCTGCTGCCTGGCAGAGTCACTCTTGAGAGCAACTTGATGCTATTGCACAAGGTATCCTAGTGACATTTGGCACTAAGAAAAAGAATGCTCTGCTGTTTTAAACTAGAGGTCCTGTTACAATGGGGGAAATGAGATATGTGTCAAAAAGAAGTAATGAAGTCCTACAGACATTTGGAACTCCATTTTAATAAACTGTCATGAGTGGACAAAGTCATTTTTACATCTTAAGGAAGAATCTCCAAGGATCTGTGAGGCCATTACAGTCCAAGAAAATTTATAACTGAGGTTCATACTTAATCTTTAAATCGTACTTTTTTGTCTTGCCTGCAGGGCTGGGGATTGGAACACAGGTCCCCAAATTTTACTTTAAAAATGTTGCTTCCCCACCCACATCTGCCCCCACAGACTCCACAGCGCCTCAGCAGGTGAGCCCTCCTGGTGAAGACAGACGCCAGGCCCCACAGGAAACAATTTCTAAAGCTGCTGTTCCTTGTTTGATTTCTTCCCAAGTATCACCACCAACCAACACCTTAACTCTGGAAGAAAAGAAATGTGTCCCATTTAGAGCCTGTCTCTATAGGACAGTTGATTTTTTTTAAAAAATATTTTTATATATTTATTTTTTAGATGTTGATAAATCCTTATTTTATTCATTTATTTATATGTGGTGCCGAGAATCGTACCCAGTGCCACACACATGCTAGGCAAGCACTCTACCACTAAGCTACAACCCCAGCACTTTTTTTTTTTTAAAATTAAAGCATTATACATAGTAGTTGGGTTAGCAGTGATAGTTTTGACAGTCATACATGCATAGATTTGATTCACTCCATTTCAGTCCGTGCCCTCTACCTTCCCTCCCCATTTTCCTCCTCCTTCTGCTGATCTTCCCTCACTTTATTATTTTTGATTGGTGCCTTTTACATATACCTAAAGGTGGAATTCCCTGTGGAATATTCCTATATGCACATGGCATGATTTTGTCAAATTCCTTTTGCATTTCCTCCCGTTTCCCCCCACTTCCTCCCTCTCTCACAATCTCTTCCTTCTACTCCATTGACCTTCCCTATATCTTTGTGATATCTGATCCCCTCCTTTCTTCCCTTATTTTTCTCTAGCTTCCACGTGTGTGAGAAAACATTTGATTCTTGATTTTCTGAGTCTGGTGTATTTTACTTAACATAATGTTCTCCATTTCCATCCATTTTCCAGAAAATGCTATAATTCTATTCCTCTTTCCGGCTGAGTAAAACGTCACTGTGTAGTATATACCCCCTGTTTCCTTAGTCCATTCATCTATGGATGGGCAGCTGGGATGGCTCCATAATTGATTCCTGGGAATGGTGCTGCTATAAAATGTGGCTGTATCACTACAGTATGCTGATTTAATTCTTCTGGATAAGAACCAAGGAGTGGGATAGCTGGGTCATATGGCGGTTCCATTCCTAGTTTTTTAAGGAATCTCCATACGACTTCTCAGGGTGGTTGTACTAATTTACAGTCCCACCTACAATATGTGAGTGTATCTTTTCCCACATCTTCACCAGCATTTTTGATAACTGCCATTCTGGTGAGTGTGAGGTGAAAATCTTAGTTTTGATTTGCATTGCCATGATTGCTAGAGATGTTGATTAATTTTTTCATATATTTGTTGCCCACTTATGTTTCCTTTTTTGGTGGGGGAGTATTAGGTAGTGAAGCCGGGGGTACTCAACCACTGAGCCACATCCCCAGCCCTATTTTGTATTTTTTATCTAAAGTCAGGGTCCCAATGAGTTGCTTAGTACCTTACTGTTGCTGAGGCTGGCTTTGAACTTGCTATCCTCCTGTCTCAGCCTCCCAAACTGCTTGGATTACAGGCATGCGTCACTGTGCCCCTGGCTATTTGTGTTTCTTTTGAGAAATGTTTGTTTAGTTCTTTTGCCCATTCATTGATAGGGTTATTTTGGATTTGTTGTTGTTGAGATTTTGAGCTCTTACATAAACCTGATGGGATGTTTCTCAACCATGTTGGAGTAGAACAAGCCATCAAAGGTCAGGGCCATTTTACGGATGGAAATATTTCCTCACCTTGAACCATAGGAAAATTTAGATTCGCATTGACAAAGTTTTGCCTAAATACTTACAATCCAAAAGCAACCAGTTCCTAGGTCACTTAGTTCTTTAATGCTGTCTCCCTATATGTTTATCTTCCCTTTCTATTGTCCCTTATTCAAATACTGTATAGATGACAATGTTTCTTAATTCCAACAATTCCTTCCCCAATGTCTAGTATCTCCTGAAAATAACACGGTAACTTTATCACCAGGAACTAAGCATTTTGCAATTTGAGCCTCCAACACTACCCTGGAGAGTAGAACTTCCCACACCACTGTGGGCACAGGCATCTGCCAGAAACATTCAATAAAACTTATCAATGGATAAGTTTGGAAATTTTGTTTCATGAAAAATTTTAAATGCAATCTAGTTTCCTTTAGTGTAACTAATAATAGTAGCTAAAATTCATCAAATTCTTATGGTGTAAACAGACACTACATATGCATGACCATGTTTACTTGACATCACAATTCCATGAGATAGTTATTCATGAGAAAATATGACCAACTACAGTTACAGAAAAAGCTGCTGCTTCTGGGTAGTGAATCTATTTGTGCTTTTTTTTGGTATCTGGGATTGAACCCAGGGGTGCTTAACCACTGAGCCACATCCCCAGCCCTTTTTCATATATTTTATTTAGAGAAAGGGTCTTGCTGAGTTACTTAGGGCCTCGCTACATTGCTGAGGCTGGCTTTTGAACTTTCGATCCTCCCACTTCAGCCTCCAAAGCCACTGGGGTTACAGGCTTGCGCCACCATGTGTGTTTAACCAACAGTTACCAATCACCAACCACACCTGGAGCTCTGTTCTAAACTGAGGAGCACAGGAACAAAAGCTTGTACTGGGGCTACTGCCCCTGCAGGAGGGTTTGGCTCCTTGGCAAACTGAACAAACATCACTTACTTTTTAACTTTTCCTAACTGCTTGAAATTGACTTCTCAAGCTCAGAATATCCTCCCAAGGTTGTATAGTATAAAACTAAACCTTTCCAGAAGAAAATGAACTGTAACTCCCAAAAGTCTGCCACTAGGTAAACTGAATTTGATCTTCACCCTAGAAGGGAACTGAATTAAATCTATCAACAGGAAATAATTCAGAGTGAACGGGAGAAGAACTCTACAAAATCCAAACATCCTCACTCTTAAAGACTTATCCATATAAATAAAGCTCCGTTCTTAAGATGCAGCCACTTTAAACAAGGTGTTTTAGCTGAGAATAAAGGAAAAGCTGAGGATTTAGTGGGGAAAAGGCTAGAATTGAGAAAAGAAGTCATAATAATCAGACCAGACAAAACATGCAGGCAAGGGGAAGGGAGGCGGATGGGAAAGAGGAAACCACGAATTGAACTTGACCAAATCATGCTATTACATGTATGAACATGCCACAGTGAATTCCACCTTTATGTATATCTACAAAGTGCCAATTAAAAAAAAAAACAATAAATAAATAGAAGGAAAGCCAGTAGAGTGAAGGAAGGAAACCAGGGAGGAGAGGGAAAGAAGAAGTAAATAAATGCTATTAGCATTTTCTCTCTCTTGGTCCCCGTCCTGCCAAAATAAGACATTATTAATGTCACATGTGGGAAGATCAACAGAAAATCTGAAGTGAAAAACTCAGAAAATACATAGTCTTCTAAAACAAAGTCCTTATTTCTTTCCTATTTATTACTTTATAGTGCTAGGTTCTATAACACTGAAGTATTTAATGATGTTATTTTTGCATGCTTTCATCATAAAGTAGTTTGTAATTATTTATCATCGTTCAGGGAGTGGTATAAAGTCAGGGTAAAATAAGGCTCAATTTAGTGGAGAAAAATAGCAACTCAGAAACAATAAGCAACTGCTTAAGGTGATCCAACAAAGTCAGTGATGGGGATAAGAAATGATCAATACAAAGAACTCAAAAAATTAGACAATAAGATAACAAACAACCCAATCAACAAATGGGCCAAGGACCTGAACAGACACTTCTCAGAGGAGGACATACAGTCAATCAACAAGTACATGAAAAAATGCTCACCATCTCTAGCAGTCAGAGAAATGCAAATCAAAACCACCCTAAGATACCATCTCACTCCAGTAAGATTGGCAGCCATTATGAAGTCAAACAACAACAAGTGCTGGCGAGGATGTGGGGAAAAGGGTACACTTGTACATTGCTGGTGGGACTGCAAATTGGTGCAGCCAATTTGGAAAGCAGTATGGAGATTTCTTGCAAAGCTGGGAATGGAGCCACCATTTGACCCAGCTATTCCCCTTCTCGGTCTATTCCCTAAAGACCTAAAAAGAGCATGCTACAGGGACACTGCTACATCGATGTTCATAGCAGCTCAATTCACAATAGCAAGACTGTGGAACCAACCTAGATGCCCTTCGATAGACGAATGGATAAAAAAAAATGTGGCATTTATACATAATGGAGTATTACTCTGCATTAAAAAATGACAAAATCATAGAATTTGCAGGGAAATGGATGGCATTAGAGCAGATTATGCTAAGTGAAGCTAGCCAATCCCTAAAAAACAAATGCCAAATGTCTTCTTTGATATAAGGAGAGTAACTAAGAACAGAGTAGGGACGAAGAGCAGGAGAAGAAGATTAACATTAAACAGGGATGAGAGGTGGGAGGGAAAGGGAGAGAGAAGGGAAATTGCATGGAAATGGAAGGAGACCCTCAGGGTTATACAAAAGTACATACAAGAGGAAGTGAGGGGAAAGGGAAAAATAATACAAGGGGGAGAAATGAATGACAGTAGAGGGGGTAGAGAGAGAAGAGGGGAGGGGAGGGGAGGGGAGGGGGGATAGTAGAGGATAGGAAAGGCAGCAGAACACAACAGACACTAGTATGGCAATATGTAAATCAATGGATGTGTAACTGATGTGATTCTGCAATCTGTATATGGGGTAAAAATGGGAGTTCATAACCCACTTGAATCAAAGTGTGAAATATGATATGTCAAGAACTATGTAATGTTTTGAACAACCAACAATAAAAAATTAAAAAATTAAAAAAAAAAAAGAATGAAAAAACATAGTTCAGGGCTGGGGATGTGGCTCAAGCGGTAGTGTGCTCGCCTGGCGTGCGTGTGGCCTGGGTTCGATCCTCAGCACCACATACAAATAAACATGCTGTGTCCGCCGAAAAACTAAAAAATAAATGTTAATTAAAAAAAAAAACATAGTTCAGTGAATTATGCTACCGCATCAAGACCACTGAGCATTTAGAGTAAGACAATGTATGACAACATTAAAATTTCCAAATCAGTGTGGCCAACAATGAATTCATTTAATCATTAAAACTTAAAAAAATCAATCATTTCACATATAAATAAAAAAATTAAAAAAAAAAAAACAAAAAACAACCTCAATCATGACCCAGCAATTCTACCCCTAGGAAGGTATTCACATGTTCACCTTGTAGTGAAAGGGTCACGGCAGCACAGTCCACAATTGCCAAAGCCTAAGAACTAAAGGGCACAGGAGCCAGCTGATAGAGCTACCAATGGTCAATGCTGGAACATTCTGATCAATACAACAAAGTGATACTGAGCTATAACTTGAATATAAAAATCAACGTCCATGAGTGCATACTGATATTAACAAATGACTGAGTAAATTAATAACGGGGGAAAAGAGACAAGGCCAATGTACAGAGAACTCCAAATCAATTGTGCTATGGGGCTGTCACAGTGACTGCCTTCCAGAGAGTTCAGAGGGCAAAAAAGAATAACTTTGTAATGGAGAGAAGTAACGAACACTGCCTCTGCCAGGTGATCAAGGTATCAACAGTGTTAAGTCACATCAGTAGTATGTATCATGATATACTGTGATGAAAATGGCACTCCCCCTCTGTGACCTTCCTTTCCAATGCACCACCCCTGTCTAACCATGAGAAAAACACCAGATGCCAACTGAGGAACATTCTACAAAATACCTGACCAGGACTTCTCAATATGGCCAAGTTCATCAAAATCAAGGAAAGTCTGAGAAACTGTCTCTGCTAAGAGGAGCATAAAGACGCACAACAACTAAGTGTAATGCCATATCCAGGATGGAATGGTGAAGCAGAAAAAGTTATCAGGTAAAAGTAAGAACACTAGAATAAAATATGGACTTCAGCAACATATTGGTATTACTCCATTAATTTTATCAAATGTACATCATTGATGTTAGATGTTAATAACTGGGGAAACTATGTGTATGTGTGTGTGTGTGTGTGTGTGTGTGTGTAAGGGTACTAGGGAAACTCCCTATATTATCTTTGCCATAATTTATAAATCTAAAACTGTTCTAAAAAGAAAGCCTCTTGATAAGAAATTAAAACAAACAACATCAACAAAAAAGGTTTTAAAACACCCACTATGTACAGTGTGACTCCTTTTTTGGTAAAACTATGCCTGTGAGCCTAGATTAATTGTATTATCTGGGGCAATATAGATGCTAATATGGTAAAGCTTATTTTATTCCTTCATCCAGCTGTAATCTTTAAATTTCCTTCAAAGAATGACGATATGAAAAACACTGAGGAAGAAAAATAAAATCTTCCTTTGCAAATTGAAATACTAGTGACTGTGTGGTAGAGACTGTGATGCCAGCAGCGGGGACTCTCAATGCACTTCCCAGCACAGTGGCTGATGCGAGCTGGTGTTCACCTTCCACTCGTTGTTGAGATATTAACATGCCACTTGTGGTTTTCACCACAGGCTGACGTGGCATTTTTCCAGATAGGTACATAAGTATGTTAGCAGAGAAAGTAACAAACAAAAAAGCAAAAAACTGAAGTCAGCCATAGCATGAAATACAAAGCTTCAAATACAGTCCTGAATATAAACTTCTTCAAAAATCAATCCACAAAATAGTTTTCACAGAGCCCTGAAAGTGTTCAATTCCTCTGCTAACTGCACTGCTACCTGAAATCTTGTGCCAAAATAAATAAATAAATAAATAAATAAATAGCAGCATCACATTGACAGCCTAATTTCTGGCTTCCAACCTGAACAAAACAGACAGACGAGGAGCCCAAGACTGACAGACTGAACACCTGCCGCAGTCCGTCTCTTCCTTGCAATCTCAAGAGGAATGAGAGGTAAACCACACAGCTCTGCTCTGCACCAACTCTCCTGGTGCCTCCAGGTGGAAGCAGGCACGCTGAGGTTCAGGAGAGGACACTAGACCCACGAGAGGCCACTAGAGTGCTGGTTTGGAGCACGAGAGATACAACATCAGGTGCAGCCAGGATCTTAGTTCCTTGGGCACATCCACCCCGTGAAGGCCAGCAACCTGGGGCCAGGTTTTGAATCCAGCTCCAAGACTGAGCCCAGAACTTTGATTCTGGGACACAGCACAGTGGTCCTAGGCAGTAGGGTAACTGAAGGACAGAGAGTGCCCAGGACATGGAGCAACAGCCCCACCACAGGACATCTCTATCTCCTCCTGCATCCCCTACACCTGGACTGAGAAGCAGGAAATTCCAGCAGTAAGAATGAACTTAGAACTAAGAGTCACCAAATGTCTACAGGAAGTCACATCATGAAAGGGAAAAATAAACAATAAAAGTGTTTTTCTCCTAAAAATAAACAATAAAAGTGTTTTTCTCCTAAAACAGAGAATTCTCTTTAAACATTCATGAAATTGAGAAAAGTTGACCGCATATCAAACTACAAAGGAAGCTTTAACAAATCTCCCAACCTGAGAAACAGTCTGCCTTCATTCACTAGATATAATTATTTTAAAAAATCCACACCAAATATATGTTCAAAATAAATCCACACAATGGGAAAATTTTAAACAGCCTGAAATAGCTTTTGGATTAAAGAAAAAGTCAAAATAGGAATGAGCAACTTAAGAACTCAATGAAAAATTCTATATTAAAATGTACAGACTTAAAATTCCTTCATTAAAAATCCAGAAAGATGATCTAAGTTTTCAGTTTGAGGATAGAATCTCACAGCGTTTGCAGAATCTTACCAAAGGGAAGAGTTCTCAATATGATTTCTTTACTACCTAGGAGACTAACCTGTTTATACTGTTGCATATTTCCCTGTTTATCTTCATTTTAAACTAGGGTGAAAATAAGCAGTATTGATTTATTTTTCAAAATAGTTTTAATTTTTTCGAAGAAGTTTTTAGTAGGAAGCAATGTCTCTAGTGGCGACACATGTATCTAGAGATATGGTTAATAACTAATGATAATAATTGCTAATATTTATTGAGAGCTTATTATGTGCCATGAGCATTTTTTTTTCTATTTTTGGTTCTGGGGATTGAACCCTGGGTGCTTTACCACTGAGCTACATTCCCAGCTCTTTTTATTTTTTGAGACATGATTTTGCTAGTTAGTTTGTTAGTAAGTTTCCTGAGGTTAGTCTCAAACTTGAGATCCTCCTGCCTCAGCCTCCCATGTCTCTGGGATTACAGGCCTGCACCATCACACAGGGTGCCAAGAACTATTAATAGCACTTGACAGACTATATTTTGTCTAATCTTCACAACAAATAAGGAAATCAAGGTTAGGTAAGATTAAATTACTCCTCTAAGACCACACAACTTTTAAGAAGAACCCCCTGGGACTGTCTGATGCCAGAGCCCATGGTCTCCACCTCATCACACAGTGTTTTTTGAAAAGGTGTAATTATGGTGACAAATTGACATACAACATAAGGAAGCCAGAAGGCTGTAAAGAAACATATTTTTAAGAAAGCAAACAAATACTACTTTAAAAATAAAATAAAATGGGAACTCTGCTAAGTCCTGCCTATAACTAGAAACAAGTATATATCTTTCTTCAACAATGTTTTATAGATATTAGTGAATGTGGCTGTGCTTTTTTGAATTTCTTCACTTTTAAATTCTATTTTATTCTTTTTGATGTATTTTAAATGCGTTTTAAGCTTTTTCAGTCTCAATAGATTAATGAAAGAAAAATCTCATTTTTAGTAGTTTGTACAGAGATGCAAGAGTGGGGGGCATGAGAGGACTTGGAGTGACAGCAACTACATACAGACTTTCTTTGGGTGTGATGAAATGATCTGTGACTGTGGTGATAATCTTAGAATATACTAAAAAGGACTGGAAACTTTAGCTGTGCTGTCAACTTTGGAAAAAGTTGCCCAGTTTACCGTGTTGAGTTGGCATGGTAGGAAATTAACAGCCATATTGGTCTAGAAACGTTAAACTTATTTGTTTTCCATTTGTACAGGGTAATGCACTGCATTAAATGTACAAGGTCTTATCTTCATGAATTTGATTACAGAAACTAATATTTTTAAATAATGAAAAAAAAAGGACCGCATGGTACTTGAAAGGGGTACTTTTTATGGTATGATGTGTAGATAGATATAGACAGATATGTAGATAAATCTATCTCAATAAAAAGGTCAGCATTCTGTTAAGTAGATGAAGCGCTCTTGAGCATTTCACACTGTTGCATTTACCTCAGTGGGAAAAAGGTTCCACTTTATAAGACCAGTGTCAAATGTCAAGAAGATACTGGTGATTTACTCAGGAGCATTAATTCCTGTTACATTAGTCTGAGACAAAGTTTGATGTGACTGCCATGATATTAAACTAGGAGAGGAAACGGTGGGGGCGGGCCTATACTGCTGTAAATTATTAAATGGACCGTTGATCCAATACACGTTAGATTGACAAATAAAATAACCTGCCTATTAAGCAAACCAAATAAAATCTTGAGCAATGATTTCAAAATTCCGGAAAGAGTCTCTCAAATAAAATCCCTGCTTCCCATGTTGAATTATTTTTCAAACGTTATCAAAATCTTTTCTGACTTTTCAAGGACCTCACTGTCTATAAACTGCTTTTTTTTTTTTGGAGTTTAAAGCACAAAACCAATTCTCGGGATCTGTTTTACCAACTTCATCATCCAAATGTGGTTTACTTAACAGTTCACAGACCACAACATAGCAATTTGTCCTCTAGACCTTTGTGTTGTGTGTTGTCCCCTTCTATGACATCTAGCCCATGTGTGCACACAGCACATGACAGGGACTTGATCACCATCTGCAGCACATGCTCCTTGCTGACCTGCTGGAGGCTCTGCTAAGCACTTCACCTGCATTACCTCTCACACTCCCTCCACAAACCCACTGAAAAAGCCGAAGGTTTGAGGGTCACGGCCTGAGGCTGCTCACACAGAACCACTATTTTGGTGACTAAAATCCTGTTCATTCAGGTTCCAGCTCCAATCCTATCTCTTCCCTGATCTTGAGGGCCAACAATGCCTTCTCTTTCTGAAATGCTATGCTAAGTACTGCCTGTCTTTGACACACCAATCTACGCTACCTAGAATATTTTAAGTAGACTTCCGTTTTTTAGGGCAGTTTTAGGTTCCTAACAACTGAGCAGACGGTACAGGGAGTTCCCACACACTGCCTGCCCCCACAAGCACAGCCTCCCCCACCATCAGCAGCCCACACCAGCTGGTACATTTGTCACAATCAACACATCATGATCATGCCAAGCACCTAGTTAATGTTAAGGTTTGCTCTTGGGGTACACTCTGTGGGTTATGACAAGTGTATAATGACATTTATGCCACCTTCTAGTTTCATCAAGAACAGTTTCACTGTCCTAAAAATCCTCTGTGCCTCTACCCAGTCATCCCTCCCTTACCCTGAAGACTTTGACAACCATTTTTTTAAACTATCTCTATACTTCTGTCTTTTTCAGAATGACTCACAGTTGAACATATACACTATACAGCCTTTTCAGATGGCCTTTGTTCACTCAGAATTCTTACAAATCAACATAAAAGACAAATAATTGAATTAAAATACAGGCAAAAGATCTAAACAGACATTTCTCCAAAGATGATATACGGATGCCAATAAGTTCATAAAGATGTTTGACGTCATCAGCCACTGGGGCAAAGTGAACCAAAATTACAATGAAATATCAAGATGGCTAATACTGCCAGGTATGGTGGCCCACACCTGTAATCCCAGCGGCTCAGGAGGCTGAGGCAGGAGAATCACAAGTTCAAAGCCAGCCTCAGCAATGGCGAGGCACTGAGCAACTCAGTGAAACCCCGTCTCTAAATAAAATACAAAACAGGGCTGGGGATGTGGCTCTGGGGATGTTGAGTGTCCCTGAGTTTAATTCCCAGTATCCTCCCCACCAAAAAAATAAATAAAAAGGGCTGAGGATGTGGCTCAGTGGTTGAGCACTCCTGGGTTCAATCCCCAGTACCAAAAAATAATAATAAAGGGTGAGGTTCATGGCATAATCAATGTATATCAATAAAAAAAAATTAAATGTAACAATGATCTGAAAACTAATATCATAAGTATCTGTTTCTCATACAACAAACCCCCTCAATCTTAGCTGACCTTAATGGGGAGCTATAAGCTAGGGTTCAAATGTCTCGCTATATGGAATAACAGGTGTTAAATTCTTTAAACAGGAACAAAAAGACAACAGTCATCTATTATAAAAGGAGTAGACGACGTAGTATCCGCCCTATGAGAGTTTATAGTTGAGCTAGACAGACCAAAAATCATTGCCAAGAAAACCAAACAATAGTGCATAGCAGCTTGCTTCTGCTAACCATGCTCAATTACTCATTAAGTCCTATCAATTCATCTTTTGTAATATCTTTTAAGTCTATTCTTCCTAGTCCCGCTGCTATTTGCTCAGTTCCAGGCAACTCTCATCTCGTGTCTGGATTATTACAATAGGCGCTGTCTTCTCTTCGCTCTAATTCATTTTCAACATGAAATAATTATTTGTTGGATAAATGAATAAAATACTTTTCATTAGATAACTCCCCTATACATAAGGCTCTGAGCTCAGCATCACTTACAAAATAAAACAGAAATTCCTAAAATAAGCAATGTTTTTGAAAAGGTTATAAACTTCTGGAATTTAGCACTTAAAATCCGACTCACGCTATCCCACCCTCTTTCTGACCTCATCACCCATCATCCTCAAAAGCCTGGGGCAGGCGGCCATGTGCATGTCCCCAGAGCTCCCACGTGCATTTTCTACGTGCTCCTTTGCTTACAGCTCCACCCCCACCCTCCTGGTACCCAGGCCTATGAGTCTCTCTTCTCTGATCACCTGTCTCCTGTCCCTTACTGCCCTGAAAAGTTCTTCACTTTTTTTTTATTATTATTATTAGTTACCTAGACAACTCTCCAAAAAGATTTTAATGACAGGGTTGGATCCAAGACAATGAACAGACATATGCAACCAAATTTCAAAATGAGCAGCCCAGGCAGATTACGAGAATTCAGAGAAATATTATTATCATAGGAATGATTAGGAAGTTTGATTTTTTTCCTATTTTTTATTTATTTATGTATTTTGGTGGAGCTAATAAGACAGGCTGGGTTTCCAGGGGCAGGTGGGACAGCATGGCACATCCCAGGACTCAAGTGTCAATCACTTGCCTGCTTTCGCATAGATGGAGACACTGACAAACTCAATCTTTAAAATAAAACCAACTCATTTTGTCTTCAGAAGCCTTTCAAAATGTTATACGAATCATCAAAATCAAGTTGGAAAGTAGAATGATCCACTCAGTTGGAGGTTTGCACTGGCAGAGTCCGAGGTCCAAGCTTTCCATTTGTTACTCGCTTATAATAGGATACTGGGTTAACTTCTCTGTAAACCCTCCTACATAGACCTTTTATCATATGACTATTTTCTGCTTACTTAACTTGAACCTCCAAATAGATAATGTATATGGTAGAAAGGGGCTCATTCATCATATTAATAAAATATCACAAAGGCCAAAAAGCACATACTGCCTTCATAGGACAGCATTTAAAAGAAAAGGACTTACTTCCTGGGACGGGGGACCATGAAATTATGAATTCTCATAACTACAGAAAAACCGTTTCAAAAACAATGAAGTTGTGAAAGTCAGTTAGGAAAGAGATGGAAACAGGTGGGAAACTGTTGATGTTTGTCACATGCACTATTTTACTCCAGCAGAAACATGCAAAAATGCTGTGACAGTGTTTGCCCTCTGTGTCCTAAACCATAAGGTGCTGGGTGCGATCAAAGATGTTTGGAGAAGCATGAAACCAAAGCTCTTTAGAAAGGGATCCTCCACTAACTGATGAAGATCAGACTATCGTGGAGGTCAAACAAGTTGATTATGGCTTAGGAGCTGGGTACTTGTCCCTTCCCTTCCCCATAGCAGAGTGGGGCAGAGGCTGTGGGGACCCCATCTTTTCCTCCCCCATGAATCCACACCCTTACGTCAATTACAGAGGGGAAAGACAAGGGCAAGGGCAGAAGGGAGGAGAACACATTATATTTGGGGAGGAAAATAAAATTAACCATCTCTGTCTTCTGTTCTAAAGTATTAAATTCAGCAACCCCCACTTACCCAAGGTTTGTTGTCTAAGGTTTCTGTTACCTGAGGTCAACCACAGCCCCAAAATGCTAAATGGAAAATTCTGTATTTTGAGAGAGAGCCCACCTTCACAAAACTTTTATTATAGAATATCATTATAATTGCTTCATTTTATTATTACTGGTTAATCTCTCACTGTGCCTAATTTACAAATTAACATTGACCACAGGTATGGGAAAAGTGCAGTCTATGTAGGATTGGTAATACCCTTGGTTATGGGCATCCACTCAGGACCTTAGAACATATGCCATGTGGATCAGAGGGAACTACTGGATCCCAGGATTTATTATTAAATGCTCAATTTGTGACCAGGCACCATGGTGCACACCTGTGATCCCAGTGGCTGAGGAGGCTGAGTCAGGAGGATCCCAAGTTCAAAGCAAGCCTGGGGAACAGTGATGTTCTTAGCAACTGCATGAGACCCTGTCTCTAAATAAAATACAAAATAGGGCTGGGAATGTGACTCAGTGGTTGAGTGTCCCTGAGTTCAATCCCTGGTACCAAAAACAAAACAAAACAACATGCTCAATTTGCAATAGAAAAAAAAAAATAGTAGAATGTAAGTAAGCTGTTGGAAACTCCTGTGCTTAATTTCAATTTTCCTTTCTAGCCACCAATAAAAGAATGTTCAATGAAAACTTTAGTATTAAAATACTTTTCTTAATGCAAAATTCATAGAGATAACTTTTCCATACCACATTACCTTCACTGCTCGACCCACAAGGTTATAATGCAAACTTTAAAATGCCACACACACAGAAGTTTGCAACCCTACGAAGAAATCTGAAGATCTTAAAGTAACAGCACTGCTCTACATCAGGGCTTGGCAAAGTACTGCCTGTTTTTGTAAATAAAGTTTTATTGGAACACGGCCATGCTCCTCAGTTTACTCAGTATCTATGGCTACAACATCAGAGTTAAGTACATGCAGCAGAGACCATATGGCCGTAAAGCATAAAATATTTACTATCTGGGTATTTCAGGAGTTTGCTTGTCAACCCAAGAAAGTAAGAAAAACAGTCCCAAAATACTACCCTGGCTTTGGACTACTTATTCCTTTATGTACATGGATTCGAAACACCAACACAATTTGGTAAAATTCATGCAATGCATATCCACCAAACTTGAACCAGATGTAAGAAGTTGTCATTCCACAAGAACCTCATGAAGCATTCCTCTCAAACTGCTATGCTGTGGTCCACTGAAAAATATCTGCAGAATAACAAGGAGAAAATAATAGAAAACTTCCACGTCTCTCGGAGCGTTTGGGCCTTTGCAACTGCGCAGCTGTGGCTCAGAAGAGTCTCCATGCAACCGCTGAGAGGGGAGAGGGCAAGTGCTTTTATGTCCCAGAGGGTTAGGACCACATGAGAAATGGGAAGGTTCTCAATTTACTCCAAGCCCTTCCCCAAGGCCACCCTAAGAAAGGATCCATCTCTGGAATAAGACTTGGATGAAAAGAACACTCTCTAGCCAATCCTTGGAGCACTGGAGAAACAGCTCTCACAAACTGCTAACTTTCCCACAGATGTGAAGACTTCCAAAGGTCAGAAATACACGAACACAGTTGTAAGACCTGTCCTTCATAATTTCAGTTTGGGGCGGCTAGGAAGATGACCACTAAAACTAACTACAACAAGGAGCCTCAAATTCATCACCTCCCTCAGATACAAAATATCCTTTACCCAGGTCCCCCTTTCCAGCTAGTCCCCCTGGATTCAACCCAAAGTTAGGATTTTTCTGTCTTCGCATCCCAGGACTGGGCCCTTGGATCACTCTGGACCCTGCCACCTCTGGCCTGGCAAGCACGAGCAGCACCCCCTCCCACCCCCAACACATTCCTCTTCCCTACCCACCCTCTGCCCTCACCCAGGTCTTGATTTTCCAGGATCTGAGCCATATAAAAGCTTTCTTCTCTAAACCAGGCCAAAAGATGAGTAGATTTTTGAAATCACTAAACCCTGGGTTCAAATTCCAGTTTGACTATTTATCTGATAGGTGACACGGAGAAAATTACTCAACCTCTCTGGGCCTTAGTTTTCTCATCTGTGCCATACAGTCAATACTACTTCCTATTTTTCAGGGTTATTGTGAGCATCAGGCTGAGTAGTCAAGGAAGATAGCTGCTATTGTTATTTGTAACTTGTTTTAATATTACTACCACCAACCAGCTCTTCCACTTATTAAGGACCAACAAATAGCTGGCAGTGTGCTAGTCACTTTCCTCATTTAATCTTAATAATATTTTAAAACGTCGGATGTGCATAATCTGTCCCCAGCCTGTAAATGTGGAAACAGAGAGGTTAAGGAACTCGCTTAAGTGGTAGAAGCAAGACTCCGGGCCCAGTCTTTCAAGTACAGCTGACCCTCATTACTGGTGGATTCGGCACTTGTGAATTCACCTTCTTGGTAAAATTTATGCTCAAGGCACTTCTCTAGGCATTCACAGATGTGTTCGGAGCCACAAAAACTGAGTCATCCCAAGTGCATGTGCCCAGCTGAGATCAAACAAGGCAATGCTTTCTTGTTCAGCTTTCCTACTGTAAACAAGTGGCCTTCTCAGTCTATTAGTGTCATGTTTTTCACATGTTTGGGCTTCGTCACGGTGATTTTCCTTTTAAAGCGCACCCCTCCACACTCCAAGCTTCCAATGGCGAAGTGCTGTCTAGGGTTCCTAAGCAGGAGAAGGCTGGGCAGAACCTCACGGGAAGACACGGGTGTTTGCTACACGTTAGCCAGACATGAGTTCCAGTGCTGCTGACCGTGACCTCCGAGTTAATAAACCAACAATAGATAGAAAATCAGGGGTCTCTAAACAAAAGCACATATAAAACAGGTTATGTATTAATCAGCTAGTGAAAATGTTGGGAGGCTCACAGGGGCCCAATCTGGCATCCCCAAGAGGCGATGATTCAGTATTCACTAATTCAGCATTTGGGGTGACTTGATGGAACCTAACTACTAATAACAGGGCCGGTTTAACCAAACCGCGGGCACTGCCCAGACTCCCACTAGAAACTCCCCTCCTGTGGCTTATATCACATCATCCCTGAGACACAGCGACGGAGAGGAGAGTACTGACATAGGAAGGAACGAATCAAAGGAAGAAGGGAGGCGATTTCTGTGGTGGTCCAATAATCATATTGCTCAAAAGGATGTCAGGAGAGAAATCAAACCACACACTAGAAACAGTTACTCTCTCCTCCTTCTCACTCCAAAATTGTGAGCTTTGGTGTTCTCTGAAATTATGTTTAGGAAATGTTCACCCAAAGCAAATTATAAACTAACCAGTCAAATTAAAAGCTGCCTTCTACCTGGCATTCTTGATAAATGTTGATTTTCCCATCCTCCTCTTTTGTGGAACTGGGGAATCAAACCCAGGGGTGCTCTACAGATGAGTTACATCCCCAGCCCTTTTTATTTTTGATTCTGAGACAAGGTCTCACTAAATTGCTGAGGTTGACCCTGAACTTGTGATCCTCCAGCCTCAGCTTCCTGAGCAGCTGGGATTCCAGGCGTGAGTGCCACCATGCCCAGTTTGTCCTCCCATTTAAAAGCAACTGTCCCATTCTGTCTCCATCTCTAGCTACAGAAGTTAGGTGAGACTATGAAAAGGGATTATCACCATATTGAGTTTTGTCTTAGAAAATATTCTCCTAGAATATACTGCCCAACATTCAAAGCAACCACCCTCCAATGACATTAAATTACTGCCAAATTGCCCGATCCCTATGGAAATGGCACTTAAATCCTAAACAGTTTTTAGAGTTTCATGCCTAAAATTTTCATGCAAAAGTTACTGTATAGTGAAGAGCTTTTTTTTTTTTGTCTCTCTCTCTTCAGATGGAGTGGTTCTCCTTAAGAAATTTTCCTTATTTAGAAAAAATTAACTGCTCCAGAGTCTAGTGCTCTCTAGATATGCACTTTCCTCTATGTATATTTCAAGAGAAAAAAAATTATATATCCCATGGGCCGGGGTTATGACTCAGTGGTAGAGCACTTGCCTAGTATGCATGAGGCACTGGGTTCAATCCCTGGCACCACATAAAAATAAACAAATAAAATAAACGTATTATGTCCATCTACAACTACAAAAATATTTTTTTAAAAATCATATATCCCAGGTTGAATTGAGATAATCCAATCCTTCCATTATGAACTGATTATAAATTTGCTAAAATAAAAAGCTTTATAGTCTAAATTAGAGATTTGACAAACTTTTTAGTTATAATACTTGAATTTTCAAAAATAAGAAATAATGAAGGTCCACTTATGAGTGTGCATGAATAGCTCAGTTAAAATGTACAAGAAGATTAATAAAACCAAGAACAATTAAAACATATAAGTTATGTGAGTTAATCTTGAAATTAAAATCCAATAACTGTTGCATAAAAGTAGCCTTAAATACTTCAGGGAAGCAAACTAAAAATAGTAGAAATGCAATTAGGAGCCAACTAAAAATTCATAAATAACCCCTTTTGTAAGAAAGAAAATCAATAGAAAAATGAATAGCTTTCTGTCAGGCAGAGAATGTCTCCTATTAATTGGAAACAGTGCTAAAACTGAACAAGCTTAGGGCAATATACATCAACTTAATTTTTAAATAACTTTGCAGTCTATTTTAAAAATCCAGCTCCGGCTAATAACTCGATGAATGTGAAGACATGGGAATTGAACATAAGCAGCTGCTCAGGAGACGAGCAGGTGAATTTGAGGAATATAAGAAGAAAACTCAATTCAAGTCCAACTCCACCTGTTCTGCCAGGTGTCTGTGTAGCTCAGGTGTGATTGGTACGTGGGAAGGTTGTCCTCATGGTGTGGAAGTCACACTGATTCGTTTGTGAGTTTCCTAAGCAAAGTAGCAAAAGGGGTCCGTGAAATCTTAGGCAAGAAAGAGCCAGCTGGGCCCCAGCAGGAAGCTGTGTGTTCACAAGGCCATAAAAGAGACCGCAGCTGGGTCTCCTCCCCAGATGGGCCGCTGCTGCCAGGAAGAGGGCCCACTTGTCCACACTGGCTCCTGTTGGCAGCCACTGTAATAGCCCTACTGGCTCTGAGCTTCCAGTGGATTTGCCTTGTCTCATCACCCATATACCAAATCTCCACTTTGCTGGCTTAGTATATTTTTGTGTCTATTTTTTTTACAAATCTAGCCACACCAAGATGCTTGCCTGGTGGTCAAGTTATTACCAGAAGTATGGATTAAGAGTTACCAAACTGTATTAATTGTGAAAGATCTGCCACAATCTTACTTTTCTCATAAGAGACTTACTTTGTTTAGTGCATGGTTATGAGGAATACAAGCTTCTTCAGAAACAGATATTCCATCACATCAGAATCACCTATAAATATTTATTGAGTGCCTACATACTATGTACCAGCAATGGACTAGGTACTTAAGTTAAACTTAAGAACCTAAAAGAATATCTCAACTTAGATCTCAACTTAGCAATGGAGAAGATAAGTAGAGAAAGGAATCTTCTCATTCCTTTGCCAGGGCTGCCAAAACAAAGTACCATCTGCTGAGTGGCTTAAACAGAAATTTACTGTCTCCTGGTTCTGGAGCTAAGAATCTGAGATGAAGGGTTGTTCCTCCTTGAGGAGCAAGAATGAATCTGCTCCAGGTCTCCCTCCCAGCTTCTTGTGATTTTTGCCAGGGCTGGTGTCCTTGGTTTAGAAGCTGCTGAGAGCCACGGCCGAATCTGTATGGCCCCTGGCATTTTGCCAGGCACCATCCAGACTTGTTTACAAACTCTAACATTCCCCTGGCACTTGCAAGAAGCACCACCTTGATCCGTACCTTCACGTTCACATGCATTCTCCTGTGTGTATATCTGTGCATTCTCCTGTGTGTATATCTGCTTCCACATTTTCCCCTTCGACAAAGACAGCAGTTAAATTAGAGGTCCACCCTACTCCTGCATGATCTCATCTGGAGTAATTACATCTGCAATTACCCTACTGCCAAGTGAGATCACATTCTGAAATGTCATGGATTAGTTAGGACTTCAACCTATTAATTTTGGAGGGACACAAGTTCAACCTATATCCATCTCTAATGTACCAACTGGGAAATATTTTTTTAAATTTAAATAAATATTACCAGTTCCTGGTAATGGCGGATGAGATAAGTCAGTCTGATGGAGACAATAAAAGCTGAGATACAAAAAAGCATCTTCCTAAAAGCACCAGAGAGCCAACAAAGTAGTGAGGACATACTGAGCCTAGGTCCAAGACAGCACCTAAGATTAGAGAGGACCCAGAAGCCCAGGTGCTTTTGATCTGCAGTCATTTACAGAAGGGTGTTCTTTTAGGGCTTGCAGGATGAGAGCTGGAGTCCTCTGACTGCTAAGGATGGGGCTCCTGGTCAATCCTCTCTCTGATTGGGCTAGCCCTCCAAAGGGTAGCAGCTGGGGGAAGGGCACAGAGAGGAGCCCAGCTTTTATCATCTGGAAGGAAATTCCAAGCCTTGGTTCTGTACTACTGTGAGTAACTTCTAAGTATAAATGACCAGCCATGGCTGAACCATGGATAACCACTGACCAGGTGGCTACTTGGCAGCACATAGATGAATTAGCTACAAATAGGACTGTTTTGAAAACAGAACTGACACTAAATCAGCAACCCACAGAAGGCTGGTTAGAACATGTGCCCTGAACCCATGTAGGTCAATGCCTGCTCAAACAAACACATCAATATTCTCCATCATATTTAAACAAGACACAGAATCTCATAATTTTCAAAATGTCTAAGATATAATCCAAAGTCACTCTGCATATGAAGAACCAGGGCAATCACAACTCACGTGGGGAGAAAAAATTATTCCATGCAAAATCTAATCATAAAAAAGGCTGGAATGGCTATATTAATATTAGACAAAATACATTTCAGAGCAAATAAAAATAAAGAAATTATGAGGGATAGACATCAACTTACATACATAATGATAAAAGGGTCAGTTCATCAATAAGACACCAATCCTGTGTGTATACACACCTAACAAGAGGGCATAAAAATACATAAAGCAAAAACTAATGCAATTAAGAGAAATAGACAAATCCAAAATTATAACTGAAGACTTCAAAACTGCAATCAGTAATCAACAGAACCAGCAGACAGTCAGGAAGGATATAGAAGAACTGAACATCATCAACTAATTGGACCAAATTGACATTTATAGATCATCCAATCACAGCAGCATACACATTCTTTTCACACACAACATGAATAAAACAAATCTTAGCCAACTTTTGAAAAGAACTGAAATCATATAATGTATGTTCTCTGATCATCATGGAACTAAACTAGAAAACCACACAAAAAGAAATTTGGATACTGAACATCACACTTCTAAATAATCCATGGGTGGAGGGAAACTTCAAGGAAAAACAGAATATTCTGAACTGAAAGAAAATGAAAAAAAAAATCAAAATTTGTGAGACTCAGTTAAAACAGTACTTAGAAGGAAATTTTTAAGATTTAAATGTTTTTTTTAATCAGAAAAGATGGAAAGTCACAAATCAAAAGCTTAAACTTATTCTTGAAGATATTTAAAAAAGGAAAGCAAATTCATGTCTGATGGTGAGAAACTTATGTTTAACGAGAGTCCCAGAAAGAGAGGAGAGAGAAGATGGAGCAAAGGCAGCAATGAAAGAGGTCACAGTGGGGGATTTTCAAGTGATGAAAAACATCAATTCAGAAGTTCAAAAAGCCCAAGTAGAATAAACAAAAAGAAAGACAAACTTGGCTGCATCACAGTGAAACTGTAGAAAATGAAAAACAGAAAGATCCTAAAAGCCACCACAGAAAAACAGGGAAAATTACCTTCCAGGTACTGCTGACCAACCTCTCAAAATCAACAATGCGAATCAGAAGACAGAGGAACATCTTCAAGAAAATAACTATTAACCTAGAATTCGCTGCTCAGCCAAAAGAGCTTTCAAGAGTCAAGAGGAAATAAAGATCTTTTCTGACAAATGAATCCTGAGTTAGCCATCCGCAAAATTTCATTGTTACCATCAAAAGCTGTTTTTATTTAAAACAAACATTTTTAAAAAATGAAAAAAAAATTCCCTGTGGGATTTTATAAGGTAATTATACTATAAAACTAAACTTAATATCAGGATAAACAAAATGATCTATATTCTTCATATCTTCAGGAGTTAAATCTGATCCTGGAATTTTAAATATAACAAAAAACCTATATTTCAGCTAAGGTAAAGAAACTGCGGTAGTGGTAAGGGAAGACTAGCATTTTAACCCCAAAATGAGCATCTTCACCCAGACATTAGCAACAGCAATTGGCTTGGAAGGACCTCTGTGTGTGGGTGTGTCAACTGGCTAGAAGCAAAATAATGTATTTTTTAATCTGACAAGATTGTGTCTATAATGCAGAACAGGGCACTTCATCACGAACCCACTCCCCTTTTTTGGGGGGTGAGGGGATAGTAGGGATTGAACTCTGGGGCACTTGACCACTGAGCCACATCCTCAGTCCTCTTTTGTATTTTATTTAGAGACAGGGTCTCAATGAGTTGCTTGGCACCTCACCAAATTGCTGAGGCTGGCTTTGAACTTGCGATCCTCCTGTTTCAGCCTCCGGAGCTGCTGGGATTCCAGGCGTGTGTTCCACACCTGGCCCCCGAGTCCCCTTTCTACCCTGCCTCTCGCATACCAGCCCCCCATTACAGGTACTCTCCCTGGAGCACTACTCAAAGGACAGTAATATAAGAAAGCAGCACGCAGTGTGCTGATAAAGGCACAGAGAGCAAATGAAACTAGACAGATTTATATTTGTCCCATATCTACTCAAGAGAAAATGCAGAATTAAGCTGAACAATATACACTATTTTCTGTTCAGCCATATCTGTGATTTTCAGACCTTTGATTATCTCCTCTCCCCATTAGATTTTAAGATTCTTTAAGGAGGTACTCAGCCTCACTCACTTAGAAAAATATTTAGGGGGCTGTGGTGGCAGTTTGGTGGTAGAGCGCATGCTTGGCATCTGCTAAAGTCCTGGTTCAGTCCCCAGAACCAAAACAAAATTACATTTAATAACTGCTCTGTGCCAGGTCCTGGGCCACTGGAGAAGTAGAGATGATTGAGATTCAGCCTCTAACCTTGCAGCAACAAAGACAAAGAAATAAATAACACGTACAGGGTTATGAAGACGCTGTGGTAGAGAGACCAGGAGTGACGGGAGAGGTCCCTCTAGCCTCAGAACACATGCAAAGGGTGTGTTGGAGTGTTTTTTATTCTTGGTTGTACAGGATCGAACCCAGAGCCTGGCATATAGAGGCCAGCACTCTACCACTGAGCTCTATCCTCAGCCCTACAGGCATGTGAGAGAGGCCAGTGTGCACCCCTCCTCTGGGATGATTGGTTCCCAAGCTAGAGAAGAGACTTCAGAAAGAACTACAGGAGGTCTATCCACAATGCTAATGAACTTGGACTTTCCCTGTAACAATGTAGAGCCCAACACCATTAGGTTCTTTTTTTTTTTTTTTTTTTTTTAAGAAAGATGAAATTCTGGCTCTGGAGTAGAAAAGGAGAAGGAATGGGGAGAAGCAGGAGGCAGGAAGGCTGACTGACCTCTTTGGAGGCTGTTTGAATAGTTTAGGGAAGTCTTGCCTGCTTTGCCCTCACCCTGCAGCACCTAACACAGGACCTTACACATAAAAAAGAAGAAAAATGCTAAACTGAGTTGATACCAAGTGGAAAATACCTAAACTTCCTACTGAGCAATTTACCTGTTTTCTAAAGTGTGTGCGTGATTTCTGTCCCAGGACAGGGAAGGGAACAAATTGGCCAGAGCACATCCAGGAACAACATCCTTTCACACCACTCCAATCTACAAATAGCCCCTGAAGAACCCTGATTCTCACAGATTTTCCTTGTATGTTTCATCATATTTCCATAGACCTTAAAACCTTAGTAGGTAAAGTAAAAGGAAAAATAAAACAAAAATTAACAAGGCAAATGCCCCGACCACAGGGGGCCACGCAAGCCATGGGGACAAGGGAGTTTCCAGGGTGCCTTACCACAGAGCTACATGCCCAGCCTTGTTTTTTTTTTTTTTTTTAATGTTTTTTTTCTTTTATTCTATGAAGTGTTCTTTTTTTTAGTTGTAGATGGACACAATATCTTTATTTTATTTATTTATTTTTATGTGGTGCTGAGGATCGAACCCAGGGCCTCGCACATGCTAGGCAAGTACTCTACCGCTGAGCCACAACTCCAGCCCCCATCCCCAGCCTTTTTATTTTGAGAGATAGACTTGCTTAGTTGCTGAGGGTCTCACCAAGATGCAGAGACTGGCCTTTAACTTGGGATTTTTCTGCCTCCTAAATTACTGGGATTAAAGGCATGTGCCACCACGCCCAGCCATGCAAATACTTTTTTAAAAATTGTTTTTGTAGTTGTAGATGGACAGAATGCCTTTATTTTATTTATTTATTTTTTGAATGTGGTGCTGAAGATCGAACCCAGTACCTCATGCAAACTAGGCAAGCACTCTACCACTGAACCCCAGCCCCTGCCCTATACATATATTTTTAATAATGTAAACTAAACAATGGGTTCAATAGGTAGATTATGTCAGTCCAGTGTTTCTTCAAATAATCTGTTTTGGATATGCACTCACTAATTTATCCAGAGAGATGCAAGGATTCCATGCATATCCACAGACCCATGGCAGACACCTTGTCCAAAAATTGAACACAATCAGTAGTAGATATTTGGTGATGTTTACAAATCAACAATAAAAAGACAACCCAGTTGGGAAACAGGCACAAGAGCTAAAGAAACATTTCTCAAAAGAATGTATACATATGGTAATAAACACATGAAAAGATGTTCAACATCATTAGTCATCAGAAAATGCAAATCAAATGCAGATCCTACTTTGTATCATCTGGGCTGGCTAAAATTTTTTTAAAAATGACAATAACAAGTATTGGTAAGGACATAAAAAAATTGGAACCCTTAAACCTTGCTGGTGGAATTGTAAAATGGTCCTTCCATTTTGGAAAATGGCTTGGTAGTTGAACATCATTGGCATAGGGACTGACCCAGCAATTCTACTCTCAGATAGATACCCCAAGACAACTCAAAACTCAAAACATGTCGACATTAAAAACTTGTTCATGAATGCTCACTGGCAGCATTATTTATAATTCCCAAAGTGGAAAAAACTCAATTGTCCAAAAACTGATGAGTAAACAAAATATAGCATACCTACACAATGCAATATTATTCAACATTAAAAGAATTGGACTCTTGACACGTGCTACAACTTGGATGGACCTTGAAAACATTATGTGAGGTGAGAGAAAAGACCGCCTTATGTGACTCCATGGATATGAAATATACATGGCAGGCAAATCCAGAGAAAGTAAATCTGTGATCCTCAAGGTTAGGGCCAGGGATATGGAGAGTGAATGCTAATGTGTAGAGATCTCTTTTCAGAGTGATGAAAAAATGTTTATAATATAAGGGAGTGGTTTTGGTGGTACAACCTATGAATATACTGAAAGCCACCGAATTGTGTACTCTAAAAAGTTGCATGTTAAAGGATGTAAAATATATTTCAATAAAGCTCTCATGTATATGTTTAAAAATATGGTTACCTGTGATAGTGGGTTTTTTGTTGTTGTTGTTCTCCTTTTTGTTTGTTTATTCTTCAACAAACAATCAGCTTACAATTTATTTGGAGCCGGGCACGGTGGCTATAATCCCAGCAGCTTGGGAGGCTGAGGATGGAGGACAGCAAGTTCAAAACCAGCCTCAGCAATATAGCAAGGCCCTTTCTCAAAAGTTTAAAAAGCAGAGGGTAGGGGTAACTAGGAATGTGGCTCAGTGGTTAAATATCCCTGAATTCAATCCTGACACCAAAAAAAAATATATATATATATTTGGAAAAAATATGAACCAGGAAATCATCAAAAAAGCAATGATGGCCAACAGTATAGAGATAAGGTGCTATAAAAGATTTTGACTTTAAGTAATATCAATACTTTTTTGATTTCCTATACAGAATAGAATCTATTTAAAACCTGTCAGCCAGGTATGGTGGCGCATACCTGCAATCCCAGTGGCTCAGGAGGCTGAGGCGGGAGGATCACGAGTTCAAAGTCAGCTTCAGCAAAAGCAAGGTGCTAAGCAACTCACTGAGACCATGTCTCTAAATAAAATATATATACACACACACACAAAAGGCTAGAGATGCAGCTCAGTGGTCAAGTGCCCCTGAGTTCAATCCCCAGTACTCCCAAAATAGAAAATAAAACAAAAACTGACAAGTTCATCTCTTCAGTTTGATCAGCAGTCCCTCTTTTTACAAAGTCCAGAGCTATTTAGGCATCTGGGCTACAAAATACACAATAAATATGCGTGTACAAATATGTAGCAACAAATATCACCATTATATACAACTATAATGTACTCCCCCAAAACATGGACAAAATACAAAATAAATATATATGGGCCATAACAATTTAATCAACCAGAATATGAATATATGAATACAGGCATTTGTTCCTGTGTTCAGAAGGTTTGAAGCAAATTATGCTTGAAATTACAAGATGCTCTCTGCCTTTCTTTAAAACAGTAAACAATTTTAAATCATTTTTGAGAACTAAGTCTTATAATTAATAGTCAAGCATTCATTTATATACACTGAAACTAATAACAGGCCAGATGGGAGAAAATGCATGAATTTAGAATGGAAAAGGCATAGTACTTCACCTAGCAGGAAAGTGACAGGGCAGGCAATACTTGACCTCAATTTAAAAACGCAGTTCCGAGTACCAAGTTCAACATCACAGAATGATATATCCAACTTTCCCAGAGAACTAATGTCAAGAAGTAGTTTTATTTGAATACATTTTCTTTCTTTGTTAGAACAACAATCATTAACTTATAGTCACAACTTGTAAGTTAACAGAAACAGTCTATTGATAATCAAACTGAAGCTTGAAATAAAAGACTTAAGAAAGATTCATGATTGGAGGGAAGTCGAGGTGGAAAGCAAAATATGCAGAGTTGAAGAGAGACACAAGATAATTCTTAATGGATTTTAAATCCAAATCCAAGAAAAGATGGCCCAGAGATAAACAGGGCAGGGAAAAAGGACACTATACAATGTCAAGTGATTTTGAGACTTTTTTGAAACAAAAGAAATCTTCAATTGTACTCAATATATTTTTGAGCTATCTCTTTTCATTTCAGAATTCAGTCTAATTTTCTAAAAAAAAAAAAAAAAACTTCCTATGAATTTGAATCTTGACATGACGCAATGCTATTATTAAGTTCTGAAGAAATCTGGGGAGTACAGAATAGTGTAAGAATACCCCCTAAATTTTTAAATTAGTGGAAACTGCATGTGACATTGAGATACAGGGTTAGGGGTGTAGGACTGTGGTAGAGCGTTTGCCTGGCCTACACAGGTCCTGGGTTCCATCCCCAGCTCTGCATACAGACAGACAGACAGACACACAAACACACACACACACACACATACACACAACACCTGAGATACAGCGTTCCTCGCTCATATTTGGAGCACAGATTTAAACACTACAAGAGACATGCACAATTAAATTTTAAACTAAAACACAGAAAGCATATTTAATTTACTGTACAATGTGCAATCAATTTTTGTAAATGGAGGAAAGAATTCTACAGCTGAAAGTCTAGACATTTCAATCTTACTCTAAGGGGGAAAACATAAAATAGGCAAAAATACACAATAATTGAGTTTTTCATATTTTGTGCTTCCATGTCTATGCCAAGTCCAAAGACTTTTAATATGAAATGGTACACATTTGAAATAAGAACAAGGCATAAATTGGTCATCTAGGCCATCGTAGGATTATGAATTTTGATTCCATTTAAATCTGCGCTCTATATAAAAGACAGGCTAAATATGACCGTATGAGCAGTGATTTGGGATTATTAAACATCCTAAAATATCACTAACATTTTGATGAAATCATCTCAATATTTTTCTGTTCTTTGTACATATTAATAATACCCAATACATCTGTCTCTAAAGAGTTTTTCAGAATCTCTCCACTCAATAATCCCATCCACATCAAGATAAAGATATGCTCTGCGGTGGCAGGGTGAGTGTGTGTGATTACTCCTGAATTCACTAAGGAAACCAAGAGACAGAATGAGGTCCTCCAGAAATTCACTAATGAAGCAGAGACCACATCCAGCTCTAACTTACAGATGTAATACTTACAAATGGAGAGCTATCCCTTAACAGTTGCAAAGTATCTGTTCAGGGTTATTTTTAAAATATTTTTAAAATAATGGTGATGGTTCCATGACAGTCTGAATGTCATCAATACCACTAAATTGTATACGTAAAAAGTTAAAATGGCAAACTTTGCTATATATATTCTATCACAATTTTTTGTTTGTTTGGGGGGATAACAGGGATTGAACTCAGGGGCATAACCACTGAGCCCCATCCCCAGCCCTATTTTGTATTTTATTTAGAGACAGGGTCTCACTGAGTTGCTTAGCACCTCACTTTTGCTGAGGCTGGCTTTGAACTCGCAATCCTTTCTGCCTCAGCCTCCCAAGCTGCTGGGATTATAGGCATGCGTCACCACACCTGGCCTCTATCACAATTTTTAAAAATGAATAATATGCCAAAACCCATTGACTTTGACACTTTAAAACGGGTGACTTATATAGTATATGAATTCTCTTAAAGAGGTTGCTCTTAAAAAAAAAAAAAAAAGCTTTCACAACATCCTTCTAAAAAAGTTGGGTCGCCAGTCCTTGATGACGTGCTATGGGAACACAAATATTGACTTTGTCAGTTGATCCAAAATAGATGGACACTGAGTAGGAAGATATTTTAGGAACTCTTTCATCTATTTTTCTCCTTTTCATTTATGTATGCCTGAGAACAATACCTGATGAAACCCTATACTTAAATAAGTGGCTCTCTTAGTAGTATAAAAGTTACCTATAGAAACATAGAAAGTACTGTTATCATTTAACTCAGCATTTTTTCTGAATTAGTGGTGTGTAAAATTGTACATCTTACAATTGATGCCGTTTGAGATGTGAGTTGAGACTTCCTAACGAGAGTGAGGAAACAGTGATATAAAGCCTTTTCATTTTCCAAACTCTGCTTCTGCACTCACAGAACCACATGTCAGCGCCAGTGTCACGTGAGGGCCCTTTCCCTAAGCTTCCTGTGAAACCACACACACAAATTTTTTGGATCCAATAAAAGTAATTTCTGGGCAATCACAGAAGACCTTGGGAGAGAATATTTAAAATGAATACCATTTTGCCAATTAAAAGTATTTGCTCTTAATTATGAAATAGACTGCCCTCACGTCAAGGTATGACAAAGCAGAAATCTGACAGAGACATTATGTCAAGTCCTAATCTGAATCCATGACTCAAAGCATTTTAAATATACATATGGAAACCAGAATCTTTTCATAACCAGACTTCACAAATAAGAAACTCGTGCCAAGACGTGACAAACACAAATCTTAAAAAGCTTCACAGATGAAAATCTTACATTTAAAGCATGAACTATTTTATCAATGCTTTTATGTAATCCTGAAGATGCAGCAACATTGAGCTTAAAATTCCACTACATTTTCTGGTTTGGGTGATGGCAACTGTTTGTCCTGTCAATGATAAACACACACTGATTGACACACAAACTCAAAGAGGATATTCCTATATTAATCGAGACGATTATTGGGAATTCTTCATACATAGAAAAGCATTTTTCCAGTGGATATATCTGGATAAATAATTTTTCACTGGAAGTATTCTAAACTTTCTTTTTTTTTTTTTTACAGTTTGGCCTTACAAATTACCTTAGTCATGACAGAGGTAATGTAAGCTCATTATAGAAATTAGAATAAAATAAGTATCAAAAGCATCAATAACCTCACCACCTAGCTGTAACTGCTTTTTATGTAGAGCCCTCTGTCTTTGTCAGAGAGTGAGCCTAACCCCCAGGTTCAAAAGTTCCTCCTTCACTGACCAGCCAGGTGACCTTGGGCAAAAGTCAATATCTCCACATCCCCTCATAAAAATAGGAATAGCAGCAGCACCTGCTTCATCAAAATTTTAATGTAATTCTCCCATGCTGTTCCACAACCTACCATTTTCACTTAATAGAATGTCCAAACACTTTCCCCTATCATTTCCCTGTCACTACATGGCTATTCCACAATGAATCCAGGTACCTACTGCTAGGTGTATAAACTGCTCCCCAACTTTTTGCTGTTATACAGTGGGGCAATTATACAAGGAGAGTTGAAAGGTGGAGATCCGAAATCACTGGGACAATAACAAGGACTACAAGTGGCTCGGGCTCTCTGCCTATGACCTAGCCCTCCAGCTACCACGGTTCTCTCATGTTCCCAAGTCTATGTCCTGCCTTTTCTCCCTTCTAGAGCTACCAAAAGCTTTCCAAATAAATTCTCTTATGCTTAAGTTAGCTAAAGTCAGTTTCTGTGGCTTGCCACCAAAACACCTACTGAAAGATATCATTCTCTTCCATAAGATCCTATAAGTTTCAAAAGTGACTCACTGGAAACTTGTACATGTGTGTGTATATGCACACTCACATACATGAATGATAAGCTCCACTACCAGCCAACCTTCAAACTCCACCGTGACCCAGGAAGTAGTTGCAATGCTAATAAGCACACAGATATTTGCATCCTAGGGAAATCTCTGCTGTGAGGATCATGCACATACATACAAGATCGGGATGATTTACTTCAATAATATAAACTTATAGAATATTTAAGCCACAAAAAGACTAATCTTTCTCAGAGAAGAAATCAAATTGCCCTTTATTCCCAAATACAAATACTAAGACTACTGCTACTGCTGATGCTAATCACTAACACTTGCATAGCGCTCTACTATTCTTCAGGCTCTGCTACAAACACTTTTCATACTAACAATCTGATTCTTGCAGTTAACCTGTAAGGTACTATATTCTCCTCATGTTGTATGTAAGGAAACTGAGGCATCAAAGAGCCTGAATAATCTGCACAAGGTCACAGTGCTACTAAGGATCTGAGTCCACGTAATCCAGTCACAAAATTTGTGCTGCTTGACTTTTGACTTATCAGAACAGTTTTTTTGAGCCCTTAACTGTACGTTAAACTTTTATTGTGTCACAGATGGCACTTAAATAGCGAGAGGATATTTACCACTGAGTTGGACTCCCATAAACTCGTGCCTCATCTTCTACTGTAGCTTCTCCCACTTGGACTATGATTCTGGCCCACAAAATGACTTGTCAGTCCCCCAAATGACAAGCGCTTTCTACTTCCAAGTCTTTTTTCAAGCTAGTTCCTTTATCAGAAAAGCCCTCCCAACCCACCACCAATCTAACTACTTCTAACCAATCATGCAAGCCAAGTTCAAATGCCAATTCTCCTGACCGCACCCTTCCCAATGTAAAGTTCTAGAAAACAGGGACTACATCTGACAAATTCTCTTCCTTTACTTGGTGTTATCTACTATACAGAACACAGTTATTATAAGAAGTAGGTGCTCAATTAATCACTACTTAAGGAACTCAAGGTGTGGAAACTTCTCTACCAGATGCAGTCCCAAGGAAGCAAACTGGAAAATATCAAACGACTTAGAAATTCGGCTTATCATGAAACTCCTATAAACACCCTGTAAATCTAAATCTAAAAATCTCTCATTGAGATGCACTGTGATTTGTGGACTTTTAACATTTATCTCAATAGAGGTCCTTTTATGGTCTGAGCACAGTGCCAAATGAAAGAGGGAATTTTTGGGAAAACTATTTGAAATATTTGGTAAATACTGGGAACACAAGGTCACATGAACCACAAGGAAAAGGGCCTAGACTCTGGTTGCCAGGGCAGCGAGCAGTGAAAGTAATCACTGCAGGCCACGCCAATCAGACAGCCAGACTCTCACTTTCAGATATCCATGGCCTTCTGCAACCTCCTTCCCCCCTAGGTTGGTTTTCCTAAAGCAATGTACAAGTTAAATCAAAGCTCAGATGCATTTTGCTTTTTGAGTTACCTGTTCATCAGTTCATCCGCAGCAGCACTGTAGTGAAGATGGAACATGACCTTGCACTCCCCCTAAGTAAATGTAGACGGATGGGAGGAAGAAATTCAAATGGAATTATAATTATTAACCAAAAGGAAATAGCACACTAGATTCTGTGATGAGATTTTGGCAAAGGCATATTTTTGTGTCACCAGAAGAAACAAGATTTAACAAAGACATCTGATTGTGTACACCATGGCCAGACCCGATGGAGGAGAAACCCTCCCAAGCCATCAAGCAGGAAGGGGTGGGTGGCAACGATGGTGTCCCACAGAGGAACCTGCCAGTGCAGCATCTGAGGACAGCATTCCTCAGGGTCACTAAGGCTTCACGGTGGAAAACAGTGACCAATTGGAAGGCATTTCTGATGGGACTCAGTTGGTCCTCACGTACTCAGGTACATGAGGCCTTCCTAGAAAACCCATTGTACCCCAGCTGACTAACAATGGGGGATGACTCTTGTTGGATAGAGAAAGTTGGGTGTCAGCCCCAGCAATTCCCAAAGAAAGTGATCCTTCTGTTCAAATAGCACAGTTATAGGAAGCAAGAAATAGTAAGCTGGCCCAACCTTCCTGAAGCTGGCTCTGAAGTGGCATCGAGTGGCATTCCTGGAGAAAAGAGCTAACCCTTAATAAAATGTCACCTTGTTCTTTGGAGTAGTAGTAACAACACTGGGGTATTGAGACAATCTTTTGTTCACCTCAATAGCAAACCTATTTGCACATACCCACACTTGTCCCAAAAAATATGTGACAAATGTCCCAAAAGTGTGAAAAGTGGGGTTGTTGACCTAATTTGCCAGTGAGACACTTTCAAAAATCATTCTTCCTGGCAACTCATGCATAACAGACATCTCCAAATTCAAAAGTTTAAGAAAATCACTTGAAAGTATGTGAAAACCAGAAAAAAGAGCAAACCTAACCAAACAGTGATGAAACCCACACCCTGCGCATGACCTAAGGAACACTCAGCCATTGTTGCGATGCAATCTTAGCAACTGGCCATACCAGGCATTCCCTGTTACGCCCTTGCATTCAAGACTTGTAACTTTAAAAGACTAATAGGATCCCTCATCTTGAAAAGAATCAGGCCTTCATTAAAGAATGACAATACTAGATACCACAGAGAATTCACCTTTATGCACTTCTATAAAGCACCAATAAAAAAAACTACAAATAAATAGGAGGAAAACCAGTAGAGCAGAGGAAGGGGATCAGAGTGGGTAGGGTGGGGGTGGCGAGGAGGGAAAGAGGAAATACTGGGGACTGAAGTGGAGCAAATTATAATCCATGCACGTATGATTATGTCCAAATGAACCCTGCTGTTATGTATAACTATATGCACTAATAAAAACATATTTTAAAAAGTAAACTTCATTTTTAATTAAAAAAAAAAAAACACTTAGGAAAAAAAATCTCTTTGGAGATGTACCCATGTTTGATGTAAGTGTTCCTCCTAGGAAAGCATCTGTGCTCAAGACCCTGCATATGCAGGTCTATATGGACATATGTGACCTGACAGTACAGGCCCTGGTGTCACCCCAGTCCAGATAAGTTAACCTCTGCCTCTCTTACATGGTGACCTGGTGAGGGAACATGGCTAAACATCTGAAAGGCTAACTGTTAGAATTTCTAAAAATAGGGCTATACAGAGGAGGGGGCCTGGCCATCAGTCAGATAGGCTTTATGGAAAGTGACTCTATCAACCAAATCAGGGCAACTGGAAAAACAAGGGATGCGACTATTAATTATGCCAGGATAATAGGTTTAAAACAGAAATATTCCAGGCAAAAGCAGAAAATATGGTCACCAGAATATGCCCACCAGACAAAATTTTCCTATTTCCAAGAGCTATTTCTCCTATCCTCTAGATGCCAAGGCTTGCTATCAGGCACACTGTTTGATGACGGCTGCGTAATAGGAACTGGAAACAAAAGGAAGGCACGATGTGGTTAAGACTTGAGATACAGGGTCCCTGCAATAAGCTAATGTGGGAACTGACGCAGTCTTGCTCATCGGAGACGTGGCAAGGACATAATAATGCTGCAGAGCTGTTTTTTCAATTCAATCACTAGAGACAGAGCTGCCAGGCTGAAGCAGGATGCACACCTTAATTCCAGGGGACAGCCAGGAGAAGCCAAGGATGGATGCAGCAGGTACTAGATGAACCAACTTGTGACATGAACTGTAATTCAGAAAAGACTGATTTCTCCTAATGAGATACTCAGAAGTTAATACTCAGAAGCATGTTGAGCATCACTCTGTTCATCTCGAAATAACATGTGCAGCAACAGCACGATTCCTTGCAGAGTTATTTGCCCGGGGTTCTCTCCTCCCCAGCCCACTGTGCTGCTCCCTCTACTCCTGGTGCTGGTTAGAGATCTGCAAAACTATGCACCCCAGACCCCTGGCTGATGGGCTCCCTGCTGCCAAGGGAAGTCCTGGAGAGGCTGGAAGGAGAGAAATCGGGCTGCCTTCCTGTTTTCCTCTTTCTGCCAATAGCACCCGAGCAGCAGCAGATGGCGGCTCCAGCCTCCACCTTCTCTCCTCTCTAGCACTAGCCTCGCCAGCCCCCTCAAGACACCAGCGCCTAGGGGCGGAGCTACAGGCTGTCCTCACACTGCCCTGTGTTGACTGGATCACCAAAGACACTGGAAAGAATTGGATCAAATCTGACATCCATTCATGATTTTTTTTTAAAACTTGATGCCCAAAAAAGATGTAAATGCTATATGTTCAAAGATACACATTGCAACTCAAAAGGTAGCATCAGGCTTTGTGGGACACCAGAAAAATTTTTCACCAGTCAGGAGCAAGCAAGGACATCCCCAGCCCACCAACACTACTCCTAGTACTGCTGAGGAGTGTTTGGGAGGCGCCAATGACTCAACAGGATAAGAGAAAGCGCTGGAAATAAAACATAAGGTCCTTCAGCATATTTTATTTTTAAATGCTATGGTTATCAGGAGACTCAACTGAAAACTGTTATGAAGAATAATTCAGTAATATAAGTAGGAACACAATTAGAATAATGAGATCAGGGAAATCTCATTGAAAGTAATGGCAAAAAAAAAAGATAAAAATTCCTAGAAATAAACTTAAGAAATAAATAAAACTATATGAAGAACTGAACAAATGAGAAAACATAATGAGTTGTGGAAATCATCAATGTTGTAAACATCAGTGTACAGATGTTTACAGAAACAGTGCAATCTTGTTGAAACATCCATGGGCTTTTTCTTGGGAAAGGGGAACTAGATATCAACAGATAACTCAAAAAATAAATCTAAATAGCCTCTGACTATGTGAACGGATACTCAACCTCACTTAAGAAAGACACAGATTAAAGCTACACTGAGATGCTATCTCTCACCCATCAGATTGGCAAAAATCCAAGTCTGATAAAAAGATCTATTGAAAAGCCTGGAAGGAAACAGACTGGCTCAAATGTAGAATGGTTCAACACCCACGTAGGGAAATCCAGCCATATCTGTCATATTTTAAAAACATATGCGCCTGTTTACTCAGCAATCTTCTCTGGGAACACCGTCCACAGACAAACTGGTCCATGCACAGAAATGACTTCCGCCTGGAGTTACCAGCAAGCACGTCCCTGAAGACCAAGTGGCCCAGCAACTTGGGCTGCCTGAGTGAACACTGGTGCAGCCACAGACTTCTTGGATGAGAGAGCTCTCCAGGGAAACAAAAAGTGACAAAGAGCAGGCTACAAAACAGAATACACGACGTGCCACCTTTTCTGAATGAGGGAGGTGGAAAAAAGTATATCAGTGTTTGTTTATTCTCATTTTGAAGACCATTAGAAGGATAAACAAGAAACTAATAATGTTAGTTACAAAATTACCTGTGAAGCAAGAAGAGAAAGGATGAATGAAGCAAAGAAAGGTTCAAGACTTACTGAGCAAGCACTCCTTTTAACAACACTTTGATTTCTGAACCAAATAAACAAAGTACCCAGCCAAGAGGTAATAACACAAAATATCGTAATTAATAAATTTAAAAGGCCAATGACCTAATGGCCTTATATTTAAAAAGCTGTTCATAGAGGGAAAAAATACAAATGACACAAGAAAATATGTTTATCCATCTGGGTATGGTGGTACACACCTGTCATCCCACCAACTGAGGAGGCTGAGACAGGAGGATCACGAATCAGAGGCCAGCCTGAGCAACTCAGAAAGATCCTGTCTCAGAATACAAAATTAAAAGGGCTAAGGATGTACTTGTAGTAGAATGCCCCTGGGTTCAATCCCCAGTACCAAAAAAAAAAAAAAAAAACACAAAAAACAAGTTTATCCACAATCATAAAATAATAATCAAGTAAACTAAAAAAAGACAACATTTCTTATCTATCAATTTGCAAAGATCAAGAAATTTGATAGCACACAGTGTTGATTTTCATACAACTCTGATAGGAGTATAAATTAATTTAATCTTTATGAAAAGCTATTTAGCAAATTTAATTAAATACATATTATAAAAGCTTATCCACAGATATGCTTGCCTATGTATAAAATTACTTATATTCAAGGATATTCGCTGGAGCATATTCACTGGAAACACTCTACATGTCTATCAAAGAGGGCCAGCTGATTTAATGCACATCCATGCCATGGCATACTATGCAGTTATTTAAAAGGTGAAAGAGTGAAAATGCCACCGTAGGGAATGCCAAAGCCTGTTACTCCACGACAAACTGGCAAAACAAAAACAACAAAAACCTGTGATAATCAACTTTTCAGAACTCTGGAAAATAATCAAAAACTTACCACAAGCAAAGGAACACTTAAGAAAAAAATAGTTGAATTTCAGTAAAAGAACTCTGTGATGTTTTAACTTACCCTGGTCCCATCCCACACCCTATCTAGGCAGCAGCCTTGAAGACAACAGCTGACAACCTTGATATAACAGGTACCCAGTACCAGAGGGAAGAATCCAGACTTTATCCTCAAAGAACTATGGTTGGCTGTTTTGACCTGTCTGATGGCCCCCTGAAGAAGTTGCCCAAAGGGCATGCCCTCGTTGTACCCAATTCAGAACTCTCCATGGCAGTCTATGAACTGGGGGCATCTATATCTGGTGAAAACATTAAAAGGCCAATGTATTAGCTGTTATCTCCTGGGACGAGGGACAACCACTTAGGGCAAACAGTAATCTGATGTGAAAGCTTCAGAGGAAAGGCTGAGGCATGAGATACTTCAGGGAATATGGACTTTGAAAAAGCTCCCACATACTCCTGTGAAGCAAAAAGGTCACGTGTGCCAGCAGCTCAGGAGGCTAAGGCAGGAGGATCAAGAGTTCAAAGCCTGGGGCTGGGGTTGTGGCTAGTGGTAGAGTGCTCGCCTAGCATGTGTGAGGCCCTGGATTTGATCCTCAGCATCACATAAAAATAAATAAGTAAATAAAGGTACTGTGTCCATCTACAGCTAAAAAATAAAAAAATAAAAATAAAAGAATTCAAAGCCAGCCTCAGCAACAGTGAGGCATGAAGCAACCCAGTGAGACTCCGTCTCTAAATAAAATACAAAATAGGGCTGGGGATATGGCTCAGTGGTTGAGTGCCCCCAAGTTCAATCCCCAGTACCCCATTTCCCACCACCACAAAAAAAGGCCACATGTATGCTGAGGCTGGACACAAGCTCAGAAAAACACCTAAGACGCTCCCTAGTGCTCTCACCTTGGCTGATCTTCAAGAAGGAAGTGAAGACTAAAGAGGAGTTGTAAAATACCTGCCTGCTGAGTTTGAAGGTTTCCCTCAACATACACACACACACACACACACACACACACAGTTTGCAAAGACTAGGAGACTAATAACAGGAGGAGAAAATGAACAGAAACTGTCTGTTTAGGAACATGCCCCAAAAGTTCCTGTGTTGAAAGCTTGGTCCCCCGTGTAGCAAGGTTCAGAAGTGGGGCTTTTAGGTGATGATTGGCTCATAAGGGCTCTGAGCTCATCAGTGGGTTAATCCACCAAATGGCTGAATGGAGGCTGAATGGACTGGGGGGAGTGCAGTTGGTGGGAAAGCAGGCCCCTAAGAGGTGACCCGGAAGTGTTTATCTTCCCCCTGGCCTGCCTCTCCCTGCCTTCTTTCTTCTCTCTCTCCTTCCCAGGGTTCATGAGCTGAGTAGCTAGCTTTCCGCCTCCATGCCCTTTCTGCCATGATGTTCCGCCTCACCTCAGGCCCAAAGATATGGAGCCAGCTGACTGTGGGTTCAAACCCTGACAGTGAGCCAAAATAAAATTTCCTCCCGTAAGTTGTTCCCATCAGCTACAACAACAGCTTATCAGTTGTTTCCACAGCAGTGGAGACCTAGCACACAGCCCTGAGCAAGCAGAAGGAAGAAATAATTGAGAGTAGGGCAGGCATGAGTGAATCAGAGAATACAACAGGAATTAAGGAATCAACCAAACCAAAAGTTGCTTCTTTGAAAAGAGCAACCAAAAGGGCAAACTAAAAAGAAGTTTCAAATAACTAAAATAAGGAACGAACATGGAGGCATTGCTATTGAACTTACAAAAATAAAAAGAGATAAGAGAACATTAGGAACAATCGTATCCCAACAAATTATGTAACCTAGATGATGAAATGAGCAAATTTTGAGAAACATACACACTACCCAAACTGACTCCAGAAGAAACTGCAAACCTGAATAACCTGTAACAAGGAAAACACAATTCAGTAGCCAAAACAATTTCCCAAAAGAAAAGTTCCTGGACCAGCTGTTTTATCAAATATATTTTTAAAAATTAATTTTAAAAAATCCTTCATAAACTCTTCCAGAAATAAAGGTGGAAAAAATAACTTCCTAACTCATTCTATAAAGCAAGTTATCACCCTAACATAAAAGTCAGACAAATATATTGCAGAACAATATCCTTTATGAATATAATAAATAATCCTCAGTGAAATACCAACAAATTGAATATAGCATTATATTAAAACTATTATACTCTATGACCAAGGAATTTATCCCAGGAATTGAAGGGTGGTTCAACATACAAAAATCAATGTAATATACCACATTAATAGAATAAAGGAAAAACCCACATTAAAGCTAAGTTAAAAACTAAAAATGTAAGAGTTAAAACCCTTAAAAGACAGGAGTAAGTTATTCATTACCTTGAATTAGAAATGATTTTTTTTCAAATAGTACCAAAAGCACAACAATTTTTTTAAATTAAGTACTTCACCAAAATTTAAAACTTTTGTGCATCAAAGGGCACTATTAGCTGAGCATGGTGGCACAGGCCTTTAATCTCAGTGGCTCAGTAGGCTGAGGCAGGGTGAGTTCAAAGCCAGTCTTAGCAACTTAGCGAGGACCTTAACAACCCAGTGTCTCTAAACAAAATATAAAAAAGGGCTGGGGATGTGGCTCAGTGATTAAGCACCCCTGGTTCAATCCAGGGAGGGAGGGAGGGAGGGAGGGAGAGGGAGAGGGAGAGAGAGAGAGAGAGAGAGAGAGAGAGAGAGAGAGAGAGAGAAAGCAAGCCAGCCAGCCCACAGAATGGGAGAAAATATTTGGAAATGATAAATCATATTATAAGAGTTTGGTATCAAGAATACAGACAACAAAAAGATAGCTCAATCATCTGACATTTCGCTAAAGAAGTACACAGATGACCAACAGGCATGTGAAAACATTCTTATCAAGTCATTAGAGAAAGCAAATCAAAATCATAAGATACCATTTCATGCCCATTAGGATGGCTATAGTAATAACTGAAAAGAAAACAAAACAAAGTCCAAATGACAGAAAATAAGTGTTGGGTAGGATATAGAAAAATTGAAACCCCTGTAACTTGCTAGTGGGATGGTAGAATGATGCAGCACCTGTGGATAAGTTCAGAAATTTCTCAAAATTTTAAACATCCAATTCCATATGATCTAGTATTTCTGTTCCTAGGTACATGCCCAAGAACAATGCAAACACAGGTTCACACAAAAACTTGCCCATGAACATTATATATTTTAGTCAAAAAGAGGAAAAGAATCTTAATGTTAACCAATGAATGGATAAACAACTGGTCTGTCATTCATAAAAGGGGCTGGGGTGTAGCTCACAGATGGAGCAAGGCCTGGGTTCCATCCCCAACAACAAAATTAAAAAAAAAAAATTAGGTAGTTAAATATTGATACACATTACAACATGAATGAATTTTAAAAACATTATGCCAAGTAAAAGAGTCCAGACACAAAATGCCACATAACTCGATTCCATTTTTATGAAATGTCCAGAATAGGTCAATCTATACAGACGAAAAGCAGATCAGTCAAGGTCAGGGGTGGGGGAATGAAGAATGGCTGCTTAAGGTGTATTAGGTTTCTTTTGGGGGTGATGAAAACATTCTAGAGTTAGACGGTAGAGATGGCTAGACTGCACTGGGAATGCACTAAAAGCCACTGGATTAATTATACAGTGAATTTTATGGTGCATGAATTTTTATCTCAATTTTTGAAAAATGAGACAGCTCTTTTATACTGATATGGGAAGATCTCCAAGATACATTGAGTGAAAAAAATCAAGGTACAGAATTGTGCATAGTTCACTCTCCCTGAAAAAGGGGAGGGGTTGGGGAAGTAGTGGGTGCCCCTGGGGAGAGCTTGAAGGCGGGGCCAGTGTGAAGAGACTTCCTTTCCAAACATCCCATCTTGTACAGTTTCAATGCTGCGCTGTGTATATATTACCTTCCCCCCAAAAACAAATTAACCTTTTTTTAGAAGAGTAAATATTTAAGTAAAGGGGTAGTTATATAATGAAAATTTGCTCATGGGAAGGTTGTTGACCTATGCTGGAGAGAAAGCACTGGGAATGAGAGTCTCTGTGTGTTTATAACAGTGATGGACATTGGAATGATTTTTAAGAATCTGATTAGGCATTTCCCCAATGTAAGACTATGTAAACAGTGTGAAGCTAGAAGGCTGTTTGAGTATGTGACAACAGGCCTGACTGGAGACAAGGCTCCCCAGCAGGCAGTCCATGGACCCAGGTCTCTAGGGTCAAGAAAACCTGCCCTCCCCTCCCTTCTGCCTGCATCCACTTCAGATCTCTCCAACCTGGGGCCTTGGGCACTCCCTGACAGTCAGTCAGTCCTCCATGTTGAAAGCAGCCTGACCACACTGTTTCTATGATGCATGGGAAAGGGTGTATAAGATTCTCATGATTATGGTCCAAGCCTCATTTTCAACTCTTGACTTTGAAGATTGTCCCTAAAACTTAAATATGGCTTAACTCAAGTCTGTGAAGTCTGCAGGTACACTTGCAGGTGTCAGACAAAAGGAAGTCCCATCATTACCACTCCCACCTACCATCTACAACACAACCCAAACAAAGTGACTAGTTTCACCCACACTCCCTCAGACTTGGATCGTTTCCACTCCTGTCAGATCACCACCAAATAAATCCTCTCTCCGAATCTTAAGATTCTTTCCAGAAGCTCCCAGCAATTCTACAATGGTAGAACCTCCCCAAGAGACTGGAGAGAAGAGCCGGCACTTCCTGCCCTGTCTCCTTAGGTCTAGAACTAACAAAATAAATAAATAAGTGACCACACTGGAAGCCCCATTTAGGAGCAGATTTTGCAGCCTGAGACTTAATTTGAGGAAGTATTCTGCGAAACCTCTGAAGACAGTCTAAATTTAGATTAAAGTCTTTCACCAGCCATGCCAGCCTCTGCAGCGAGGGAACCCGCTCACACAGCAGTGGGGGGCGGGAAAGGGGGAGCAACCTTAAAATACATATAAATGTGTCATCGCTGAGGAAGTGAAGCTGGCACTATTCAGCCCAAAGAGATTCTCTCCTGGCATTACCAATATCTTAATTCTCAATAAAGGGTACAAAAGACCTGCAAAAACTTTTAGGGAACGACAGTGAAGTGAGGAAGACAGATCATCTTTATAAGACTTGAAAAGAGCAACAAACTCCTGGGTGTACCAGGGTGTCAGCGCTGGCATAATCAGGATCAGGAAGCGACACGTTGTGGGAAGCGGAGTTCCCTAACACTGAGTCAGGAGTGAGAGGAAACCAGCTGCCCACCTGTTCTTTTTCCATAACACCCTGCTCTTCCCAAATGTGTCAAGGCAGACCTTGAACTTGGAGATAATAAGAGTCAAAACAAAAAACTGGTATAACTTGAGACTAATAACAAGAGAGAGAAAAAGCTATATTCTATGTTTTTTTAAATCTTGAAGACTAAGGCTGGTCCATATAAAAGTTAACCATATCGAGTGTTCCACTTCTAAAATAAAATTTAAATATTACATATCATTTTAAAATTAACGTTTAGTACCTCTATCCTACTCCAAAGCAGCTTCTATTTTGCTGACCACATCTGTATACAGATGTTAGCAGGTAATTTTCAGAAGATAAAAGAAGAGATCCAACCTCAGTGGTTCACACCTGTAATCTCAACTACTTGGAAGGCTGAGGCAGGAGGATCACAAATTTGAGGCCAGCCTGGGCAATCATGTCTCAAAATAAAAAATAAAAAGGGCTAGTGGTATAGCTCAGTGATAAAGTACCCCAGGGTTTGATCCCTTGCAACAACTAAATAAATAAATTAGTAAATGAATGAATGAATGAATAAGAGTGATATTTTCTCTTGTTCTTGAAGATTTGCATTCTCCTCTCCTCCCCACCCCCAGTCAGCTGGGAAACATTCCCAGATTCTGCTCAAGCTTAGTTTGGAACTTAAGCTCAGCCTTAAAAGACACTTGGTCCAGGAAATGCTTCAGATCGCAGACCACTTAGAATATTCTGTTTACCCAATCCCAAGAGGTCTCTTTCAAACTGTTTGATAGGCAGTTTGGCAGTTTTATATTTTCACTCCAACCTCCGGAGCATTGCTGAGACATAAAATCACAGCACTGCACCCAGGACAAGCTCCTCAAACCCTGCAGAAAGTCACTGTACAGACAGCACCCACAGGACTCCATGCAAGAATCAGAGGTGCCAGGGGTCACCAGGCCTCCATCCTCTGCCACTGTGTGGGTTACCTTCACTGCGCCACCTCAGGAGCTACTGGATGCCATTAGCAACAAATGACGTTGGACAGGAGAAAAAGTACCAGAAGAACCTGATTTAGTATTTTTGAAATGTTAAGTGTCCTTAAAGGCTGACTCAATTCAACTGACATCAACTATCCTGCCAAACATTGTTTTTTACATAATCACAATTTCACATCATTTCTCTGGTTTCTCCTAGACAACTACTGGTGTTGTATTTGGGTACCATTCAAAATGTCTCCAAGATCCAGCAATGATGGAGACTCATAAATTCTCTCCTAGACTTGATTCATGGGTTCACAGGCTGATGAAGCAAAACGACAAACTGCTCCATCTCAAAGTGACAACCATCACCACGAGACTCAATCAAATAGAAAGCAAAGTTCTTTCACAGGGAAATGCTGGAGGAATGAGCCAAACAGTAACACAGAGCAGAGCTGAACCAAGAACCTTCAAACTCTGGGAAATCACTGAAACTTAATTTTTTTAGTGGAACTATAATTTACAAAGTATCATTTCAAAAACAGATGCAATAAGTAATAATAAGGAAAAGTCTATTCTGATTTTTAGAGTATAGGTCAACTTGTAAATGGCAATTAAAAAAAATATTAGGTTGGTAAAGAGGGTGGACATTTGGGGATAACAAATATTCTCCTTTCCTCTTATATTCTTACTCATCTGTGTCCCCATTAAGCCAGAGCCTTTTCCTCTGCGCACAATCCTTGGACTGATATGCTTCCTGGAAAGGTCATGGGAGCTCCAAACTTTATGATGGTAAGAGTTTAATTTGGAGATGAAAAAGACAAAAGATTCAGAAGCCATCATTAACTTATAAGCTAGGAAGCTAAGTAACTTCACAAAGCGGTTCAACTTAAGTCTACTTACAAAATACTGTCAATGAAGCCTTGACAAGCCAGCAACTACCAGGCCCTGGGCATCAGCTGGGTTACTTCATCCAAGCCAATGAGGTGGCAACTGTCTGAGGCTTTGATGTGCCCAAGGCCACTAGAATGTGGTAGAACTGGGTTACTAACTCCAGTCACGAACAAGTACCTACCTCATGAGTTTACTGAGAAGACGAAAGACAATTCATGGAAAGTGCTTAGCACACTTCCTGCCTAGCATAAAGACTTCCAAGATTGGCAAAAACCTTTATTATTATGGTCCAAAGTCACCCAGCTACTGGGCAGCAAAGCTGGAATGGAACCCAGGCCAGTTGCGCTGGAAAACCCATCCTCTCCCCACTACCATGTAGTTTGCAAACCTGACCTCATTTCTATAAAAAAGAGGCCAAAGGACAGAAGGGGCATTCAAAAGATTTATGTCCTGGGGTTGGGGATATAGCTCAGTTGGTAGAGTGCTTGCCTTGCATGCACAAGGCCCTGAGTTCGATTCTCAGACCCACAAAAAAAAAAAAAAAAAAAAAAAAAGATTTATGTCCCAATCCTAAAGCTTTAAGCTACTCCTTGATAGCATCTGATTCCTGAATCTTTGCGGGGAAGCTCCAAGCTTCAGCAATCCAGGGCAGAATTAAGGGAAAGAAAACAGGATGGGGCTTCCACAGGATCTGCCTCCCCACTGAGCACTTCAGCTTTGACCTCCCTTGCCCACAGCAAATGGAAGGAGGCCCACAGTCAAAAGAAAGGCAAAAATCGCCACACAAATACAAACTTCCCATCATTAGTTGGTCTCCAATTAGTACTTCTAAGGTTTGAAGAAAGTAATTACAATAAACCAGTAACTGCACTTCCCTGAGCGTCTACTGCATTGTATCTGGACGTGCGGCATGGCGAGCGCTTGTCAGTGAACTTGCTTGCAGATACTCCTCATCCCCTCTAGATGGAATGGTTTTTCAAGGGCCAAAAAGGGATCTGAGTTACCTTTGTAACTATTCCCTTCCTCTCATCTCTATGCCCTTTATTACAGCCAGGACACTTTATTTGATAAATGTCAGTGTTTTGTTTTGTTAAGAATCTTCATAAGCCATTTAATCACTTAGCCACAATAAAGGAGTCCTTGTAAAACACCTGGGAAGACGGGCCACGTAGCAATGGCGGGAGCACAATAACACAACACTCACCACTTCGAGAAAGAATAATTTATTCCCTCATTAGAGCACTGTCGCCAAGGTCCTTTGCAAGTAGAAGCAGCAGCAGCAGCAACAGCAGCAGTAGTCCCCACTTCTAGTATCCTCTCAGCACTGACTCTGTGTACCCTTCCTGGCTCTTTCCATAGCTAGAAGGTGGCAAGGCCAGGACTGAACCTCAGGCCACTTGCCTCCAGCCCCTCAGGCCTTCCCTACCTGCTACTGGATCACTGGGTCCTGTAGTGCCCTCTGGGCATGAAAAAACTGTGCAGGTTAGAGTCGTTTCTCACCTCCTGCTCCCATCTCCCACAATCCCCTCTGCTATCACACTCCAGCCCAGACCCCTCATATGCCCTCTGATCGCTCTACCTGCTGTCACTTTTACTTCTGTCACCCTCTTGCTCTGCTTGGTTTTCGCTGTATGTTACTACACAGTCCTTCTGCCCATCCAGATCTTTCCAGAGCTCTTCAAATTGGGCCTCCCAAGTAGTCAAATTTGAGACCCACAAGGAACTCACCTTTCAATCTGGCACTTTTTAATGTCACTTTACTGTTTTTAGTGACTGTCTTCCTCTGTGCTGTAAAATTCCTGGTAGAAACTTTTTAAAAAAAAAATCTTTTACCCTTGATGCTAATTATTATATATCACAGTAATGAGTGCAGACAGTGAATATAGCTTTGGTGTTCAGCTTCCTTTAGAAATAACTTGACTAAGATAATCATTATCAAATTTTAATTCAAAAATGATAAGTAATAATGTTAAAGAAGCAAGTCTCATTAAAATAATTTATTTCTCCTTTGCATTTTTCAATAAGAAGTCCTTTTTAAAAACTATGTACATCTCTTTGTGTGATAACATTTTGGGGTAAAGTACATTATATGTGGTATTTGTTTATTTAAAATTATTGTTCTTTAATTAGTTGCTGCTTTGTTCTTTAACAAACGATCAAATAATCTGGGGCTCACTCAAAATGTTATACACTTCACAGCAGCTAAAAAAAAAATAGGCTGTATCAATCAGGAGAGGCTGAGATGGTACAGAAATAAATTAACAGAGGCTTATTCCTTGCTGAAACTACCTATGCAAGGTGGGTCTGAGAGGGACAGGAAGGAAGGGCATCCTTGGCTCCAGGGAACCGATCAGGGACCCAGGCTGATAGAGGCTCCAGCACAGGTCACACAGCTTCAGGGGGACTGCATGATCAGAGTGGAGGCACTTAATGCCCCAGTCCTGGAGTGGGACAAGTCACCTCTCACAAGTCACTAGCCAGAGTTAGCCACATGGTCGCAACTACCTGCAAGGCAGCTAGGAAAAGGTGAAGAGTGCCTACACACCAGGGAGCAGCCCAGGAGATTGGAAAATGGACCCATCCCTGATCTACATTACGGGAAAGCAAGGTACTCATCAGTGCATACAGTGCGCTATCAAATGCCTTAAAAGAGGGAGGCAGGAAGGGGGAGAGGAGGGAGCGTAGAAAAATCTCTAGAAGAACACAGGGGAAAGGAGTAAATCCATGTGAGAACAGGCTGGCTGTCGAGGCTCAGGGAGGGAGACTGACTTTTAATGGCTATCCTTTTATATCACAGGCATGCATTATCTATTTAAAAACAGCAGCTAAAATAAATGTTAAGCTATGAGGTGTGCACTTGAAGTTAATGAGCTTTTCTTTTCTGAATAAAGTCCAATCTATTCTAGTAGAAGAAAGACTGAATCCTTGACTCATCCTGCTTGAAACTGAACAGGCCTGGTACTGGCACGGCCATGTCCTCTGTACAGTCTTGCTGGGAGGTCACAGGCTGGCCTCTGTTTATTCTAAACATCCACAGCATCACGACGCAGGTGATGCAAGAAACACTTCAGTTGATTAACTATCTCCACTGGAGAATAATTTTTCTTTTATGTCAACTTAGGTACCATTTTCCAAAACAAAACTCCTCTTCTACAACATAAAGGTATTTTGGGCACTGTTTAACTCCACCCTACACAGAATACAGTGAATAGACTCTCTCAGGTTTCTGAAAAGAAGACACTGCTATTTCTGAATATAATAAAACATGGAATGCACAGGGATACGGTCTTTTACAAAATTAAGATCAACATCCTCAAATAATATTCAAATGTTGCATGTGCCAGATGTGCCAAGGAGCAGCTCCTGGGGCTCAGGACAAGGTAACCCAATGGTACATCTGTTCCTTTCGCACGGTTGTCTCAAACAAAAGTAGAATCCACCAACATTCAGTGGATGAGGCAAACCATAAATAATGCAATAACAGTTCAAGTTCCCAAAAAGACTTCCATAATTCATTGCAATATTAATATAAAAAAATAGACCTTACAAAAAAGATAGGCTTATACCACCTCATTTACACCATTCTAAACAACAGTTTCTCTTAAGAGAAACTATTGCTCTATTGAGGTTATATAATATCTTCGGAGTTTTACTTCTACATTTATGATAAGAATATTACATAGCAACTTTCTATTATACCAAGCTGGCACTTAAACAGCCTGTGACTATCACTCAAACTCTACAATACACTGTCCACATTTAAATTTTAGTGGAAAATCAACTAGCACACATTGCTTTCAAATATCAATATTATGCTTTCTAAACTGGTTGTATCTAAGGCATTATCCTAGGCAGTCTCTCTGCCCATAACTGCTATTCTAAAAGGTTATGGGCACTGTATTTAACCCGCCTTTAGCTTCCAAACAGATCTATCCAACCAACAGCAATGACTTCCAAAACCACTGCTCATATTTTTCCTAAATCATTAAAGAAAAGGAAATAAGCCAAGTTGTCAAACCCATCTTGGTTCTTGTAATCCATCATTTAAACCTACAGATGATTAGTGATGATTAAATTTAGTTTAGATGATTAAATTTAAAATTAATGATGATTAAATTTCCAATACTGCAAAACACATGGCCAAATCCAACATAAGTTTCCGACAAAACAAAAAATGAAAAGAAACTTTAGATCACACTGTGTTATGTTTAAAACAAAGACACATGGCATTAATTTGTGGGTATGCAAACAATTTCCAGGCCTTTCAACTTAGAGGCCCATCACACCACATCTCATGGATTCTAAGACACATTTTTTCATGTTGTAACATCTCTGAAATCTTCAAGTGAATCCCATATTATAGTTACACTTTTTAATGGTACACTAAACAATGATGTGATTTTCAGGCAAAGTCATCTGAGAGTCACCGAAGTAAGACAATGTTAATATTAGCTGATTTACAATGTCCCAGACAGTGCATGTGTATTATCTCATTTATACCCACAGAAACACTCTGAAGTGGTTCCAATCATTTCCCCCCTTTTTATAGCCAAGGAAACTAAGAAAGGCTGTCACTTGTCTAAAGACTCAGGCTGGCTGCAACCCAGCCCTGGGCCACCCACCTCGCTGACTCCACAGAGGAAGAGCTAGGGGTCTGAGACAGCCCATCACTGACCAAGGCCAGGTTTGAAATCTCAGCAAATAGTCTTATAAGCACCTTTCAAAAAAATTTATATATATATATATATATATATATATATATATATAGTGAAAAATAAAGGCTCCAGGGCTGGGGTTGTGGCTCAGAGGTAGAGCGCTCGCCTACCATGCATGAGGCACTGGGTTCAATCCTCAGCACCACATAAAAATAAAATACAGATATTGTTATAACTAAAAATAAATATTAAAAAAAAGAAAGCCTCCAAATATCAAGAACAGACATCAATTCTAAGCATTTATTATGAGGAATGGTTGGTAATCATTTGCCTTACAAAAAATTATATTTTTCCATAAAAACTAAATTATCTTTCTCTTTCTATACATTCTGAATACAATTTACTAACAATAAAAATATATATAAGGTTCTTTTTTAAAAATGCCCTATTATCTCTAGAGAAATAATGTAAGAGTATATTCCTACACGCTGTACCTTAATTTTGTTTAAAACTTAGTATTAAAATCGTCTCAAGTAAAACAGCACTATACAATAATCCAGGACCATTCTACAACACAAAAGACAATGAAATTTACGGGGGTAGGTTCACAAATAGAAATACCACTCCTCACCCTTGGCAGAAATTCTTGGCATTTTTTACAAAAATACATGTTTTACTTTGTACAACTAAGAATACGATAGGCTTCTTTTTCAAAATAAATGGTAGCTTGACCATCTCCACACTAACATACCCAAAGCTAATGAAATAAATTTCAAAAGAAAACCACGGATGTTATCTAGTTATAAGTTGCCTGCCTTGCCAGCACTCACTTTCCAGTCCCCCCAAAGGTTCCCATCCTGTATTTTGGATGGGACTAACCCCATTACTGGGATCCCAAGATGGACCCCAACTGTCCAGCCAGCACATCCCATCAGTAGTCACAGTGGATCATTCAGAGACAACACTTGACCCGAATTAGGCCACCAGACAAGAGGATCCGATTCCCAGGACTTTGACTCCAAGACTGAACTGAGAATTCGGCACATCTCCAATGAGCCATTTTGTCATCTTGAATTGCTCCTCCTTTTTTTGCTGGCTCTAAAGCGAGAAGCAAATAGTCACGGGAGCCACTGGCCACCACCTTTTGAGCACAGGGGCAGGAAATGGTCAACAATTTCCTGGTCACAGCACCAGGAAATGGAGAGGAACAGGCCCCTAGATCCACTTTAGGATTTTTAAGTTAATTAATTGGATAAAATTCTCTCTACTGAGCCAATCTAGGGTAGGTTTGCTGCTTAAATCTAAAAGTATCCTGCTTTTTAAAGATAATTAAAAAACCAGCGAAGGAAGACTGGGCAAGAGGGAAATGGGTGCTCTCGCAGGCACCCATGTCGGTTCCCACAACCCTTAGAAGAGGCCAGGAAACCAAAGGTAATGAAGATGGGCCAAAGCCAAACTTAGAAAATGTCAGGCATCAGCTCAAACCCTGGAACTGTACAGCTGCCCAGGAGAAAGAAAGTTTTTAGGTGTCACATAGTCAAAGAAACCCCAAGCCTGGCTGATGACAACTTGTGATCACCCAGCCCCTAAGCCCCTAACACACAACAAGAAGTGACCTAATTGCTCTTCAACAGATGAATGGATAAAGAAAATGTTGGACATATACACAAGGGAATATTAGTCATAAAGAAGAATGAAATTATGGCATTTCCCAGTAAATGGATGGAAATGGAGACTATCACAATAAGTGAAAATATAACCAAAGGCCGAATATTCTTTCCAATACGTGGATACTAATTCACAATAAGGGACCAGAGAGGTCCCTTATTGTGAATTAGTAATCAGAGGCCCCTTATTGTGAATCCTTTCCCTTCATTCCCCTTTGTCTAATCCAGTTCACTGGATTAAAGGGGAATGAAAGGAAGGGATGGGAGATGGGAATAGGAAAGACAGTAGAATGAACTGGACATAACTTTCCTATGCTCTTATATGGATACACAACCAGTACAACCATATCATGTACAACCACAAAAATGGGAATTATACTCCATGTATGTATGATATGTCAAAATGTATTCTACTGTCATGTATAACTAAAAAGAATTTAAAAATTCTTTAATAAAAAAGAGACCTACTGAGAGATGTGGCCTCCAGTGCCTGACTAGAGGTGGCCAAGGAACCAGTCAATAAGAAGGCCCTTAATTCTTTCACTCAACTAGCATTTGCGAACTCCACCAGGTACCAGGCAATATTTAGGGGGGACGCAGGGACACAGGAATAAAGATCATGAGGCCCCCAGCTCCATGGAACTTACATGATAGGAGCAGAGACAGAAAAGCAAAGTGACTGGCCAGCCAGGTGGCTGAACGACCAGAAAATACCATGCAATGACAAGTGCTGTGTGCACAGGCTACATGAGAGTGTAGGAGTGACTTCAATGATGATCCTCTGAGGTGGGGACACTTAGGTTGGTATTTGAATGACAAGAAGCTTAAAAAAAAAAAAGTCAAAAGGAGGAGCATTGGAGCATTTTACCAAAGGGGGTAAAAAGAAATAATTCACGCAAGATGCTAAAGCAGGAAGAAGCTTGCCATGTTTTAGGACCAGGGTGGCTGTGCCTAGAGAATAAGGCAGAGTGGCACAGAGGAGGCAACCAGCAGGATCTGGAGCAACTCTGATTTTATTCTGAGTGGCTTCCCACTGAAGGCTTTAAGAAAGGAAGAGCATGATGGGACTCATGCTCTGAAAAGATTCTGAACAGATGAGTAGATGACTGGCTGCAGCCAGGAAAGTGGGTGTGACTGTAAGGGAGAGTGCAGAGGACCCTTGGCAGTGGTGGTACAGTTGTGAATCCTCATTGTGGCAGTGGCTGCATGAATCTGTACATGTGATAAAACTGCACAGAAAGCTACACACACACACACACACACATACACACTCTGTACATATAACTGGTAAAATCTGAAAAACCTCTGTGAACTATACTGATGGTGACTGTCAATCTCCTGGTTTTGTTGATGCCATATTATACAAGATGTTAAAAATAGGAACAAAAATAACTTTAAATTAGGAAGGCAGAAAAAAAGGCACACAGACTCTCCCTGTACATCTCATTCCAATCTCCTATGAGGTTATAACTACAAGAGTTAAAAACAAGAATCAACAAATGGGACTTACTCAAACTAAAAAGTTTTTTCTCAGCAAGAGAAACAATAAGAGAGGTAAATAGGGAGCCTACATCATGGGAACAAATTTTTACTCCTCACACTTCAGATAGAGCCCTAATATCCAGAGTATACAAAGAACTCAAAAAATTAAACAATAAGAAAACAAATAACCCAATCAACAAATGGGCCAAGGACCTGAACAGACACTTCTCAGAGGAGGACATACAATCAATCAACAAGTACATGAAAAAATGCTCATCATCTCTAGCAGTCAGAGAAATGCAAATTAAAACCACCCTAAGATACCATCTCACTCCAGTAAGAAAGGCAGTCAAACAACAAGTGCTGGCGAGGATGTGGGGAAAAGGGTACACTTGTACACTGCTAGTGGGACTGCAAATTGGTGCGGCCAATTTGGAAAGCAGTATGGAGATTCCTTGGAAAGCTGGGAATGGTACCACCATTTGACCCAGCTATTCCCCTTCTCGAACTATTCCCCAAATATAAGGTTGTTTTTTTTTTTTTTTTTGGAGGGGTAAAGTACTGAGGATTGAACCCAGGAATGCTTTACCACTGAACTACATTCCCAGATCTTTTGACTGATTGATTGATTGATTGATACAGGGTCTTGCTAAGTTGCTGAAGTTGGTCTTGAACTTGAGTTCCTGCTGCCTCAGCCTCCCAGATCCCTGGTTTTACCAGTGTATACCACCATACTCAGCCAAGTATAAGATGTTTATTATTATTTTTTTTTTTAAAAAAGGAGCCGGGGAGGAGGAGGAGAGGAAACAAGGATTCCTAAGGCTTCCATTTAAAGTACAGATTGCAAAATAAAATGAAAGTAGAAGCAGAACCACAGTGTGAAACCAAGTCACCACCGATAACAGGGTTAAACTGAAAAGGATTTTAAAAAAAAAAAAGGGTGAAAGAGATCTAGAGCAACTGGAGTTCTCCTATGCTGCTGGCAACTTGGTACTACCACTTTGGGAAAGTGTTTGGCAAGTTTTGTTAAAGTTGAACATATGCTCACTCACTCCATTCTAAGTATATACCCAACAGAAATACATACAAATACTACCCAAAAGATATATGCACGGACATTCCTAACAACACTATTCATAAAAGTCAAAACTAAAAAGTTCCAATTGCCCCTCAGAGGGTAAAGGGATAAACTATGGTATATTTCCATAACAGAATACTAAACAGCAAAGCAGATAAATATCTACAACCACACACAGCAATACGGATGGATTTCACAAACACACTGTTGAACAAATGACTGCATACAGTATGATTCCATTAATATGAAGTTCAAAAACAGGTTGTTGCAAGTCAGGATAGTGATTATCTTTAGGGACTGAGGGCACAGAAACTGGGAAGGAGATAGTACCAGTTTTGTGGGAACATTCCTGGTACTAGTAATCCTCTACTTCTGGATCTAGATCCAGCTTTCTTCAGCCTTAGTGACACTCTGGACTGGATAATTCTTTGTGTAGGAGTCTGCACTGGAGAACATTTAGCAGCACCTCTGGCCTCCACACAAAGAGACCAGAAGCACCTACAAAGCCATGACAAACAAAAATGTGTCCAGACATTGCTAAATGTCCCCCGCGCCCCAAGAACTGCAGATCTAGATGCTAGTTACACAGGTATGTTCCATTTATAAAATGTCAACACTCTGTTCACCACCCTTTTTCTGTAGATAAGTGACATTTCAACACACACAAGCAGGGAGACCACATAGGAAACTATTATAGGTATCCAAGTGAGTGGTGACAATGCCTAGGACCAGGGGTGATGTGGAGATGGGGAAAACCAGAAAGATCTGGGCAGGGTTTATGAGAGACAGGGGACAATTTCCAGGGAACAAGGAAATCAGGAGAATAGCAAAATGTGTGGTCTGAGTGACGTTTGGTGACACTAAGATGAGGCAGAAGAGAGTCAAAGAATCCTCAGAAAGACTGGGGTGAGGGATCAAATCATGAGCTAAACAGAGGAAACCAAATGCTGTTGTGTACACGAGAACATGAGAGCTCTAGACGCGTTTTTCAACTCTTTCCAACAGAAGCCTGCAGTCTGGTTTCCTGATCTCCCTCCACAAAGCTGACTTGGACCTGGTTCAACTTGTCTTTGGCTATCTCTAAGTCATCAGACCAGGAGAGTACTTTATCCTGACAAAGAGGACAGGTCAACCTCCCCAGAGCTCCAGGGGCTGTGGCTGGAGGCAAGTGAAGGGGGTTCCACCAGCCCAGAGAAAAAGCAAGGTTACAGCAAATCTCCTCCCATCTTCAGAACCAGCCCACAGGACTTCTACAACCACTCTTTTAACATCTTTGAAACAGAAAATAACACTCCAGCAGGATGATTTAGATTACAAGTGGCAACTAAATAAAATAGGGCAAGATGGGGCTGTCTGAGCAAGAGTTGATTATACTTGAACTTGAACTGGGCTGGGGGTTGGGAGTGAGAAGACCAAGGGTGGGGATGTGGCTCAGTGGTAGAGCGCTCACCTAGCACATGTAAGGCACTAGGTTCGATCCTCAGCACCACATAAAAATAAATAAATAAAATAAAAGTATTGTGTCCATCTACAACTAAAAAAAAAAAAAAATTTAAGAATTTATTTAAAAAAGAAGAAGAAGAAGACCAAGTCCAGATAAGCACGGGTGACAGGAACAAGATCACTTAGGGTAAATCAGACATGACAAATGACAATGAGTCCTGATTTTTTTATCTGAGCAAGTGGGTAAATTAAAAGAAGTGAGGAGGGAGACTTCAGAGGGGGAGGTCAGGAAGACTGTTTTAGACAGGTTAAGCCTGAGTTGACTACTAAGAGTGTTAAGGGAGGAGAATGTCAAGTTTCCAATCCTGCATAATTACAGGAGGGGGAAAAGGCCCTGACCTAAAGCAAAACAAAACAGAAAAAAGCTCATGCAATTTTGTAAGTGTGGAGTATTTTGCACCTGCACAAGAGATAGTTTTCCATTTAGGACAAGAGAACATCCCTTTCTCTCCTGAACAATCTGTTTTTAGAGAATAAAACAAATTGTGTGCTATTTTTTAACCTAGAAATAAAACACACACCAAAAAAAAAAAAAAGGCTTTTTTTTTTTTTTTTTTGAGCTTGGCATGATGTCTTGGCTCAAAAGAAGAATTGTCTATGAGAACCCTTTGGAAACCATGAAACAGATCTAAGGCATTAGTATCACTGACATGTACCAACAAGCACCAAATAATTCTAAAATATATAATTGGGAGGTTATACATTCAGAAAGACAACTTTCTGAATAAAACAAAAACTTTGGATTTTTTTATCCCACAGATCTAAGGGGGGAGGGCAGTATGCAATATATTACATGGAATTACCACATTTTCTACTTTTCTAGAGTCAGATATCAAAACTTCCTTTTTACGCATAGCTAAAATTAAAAACAAGCCCTTAAAGAAGTTCAGAGCATACATATTGTTTATAAATACCTGGGAAAATACTAAATTATTATTACTAGCTTGTGCAAGTTAGCATTTATACGTCTATTTTAGAGATGAGATTATTTTACAAAAATTTAGTCACAGGTAACCCCAAATGACATTCCAAATAAATGACCTAAAACAGCAGGAGTCTTCAGAATCAAGACCCCAGTTTTTCAAAAAATCACTTATGGACCAGGTCTAAGGAGTTTCAAATTTCTGGATCTGGAAAAAATAATTTAGGCTTATTTAGATACTCTAGAACAGCTTTTGGGGGGGAAAGGGGAGCTCAGAATATCAGAATAAATATACTCTATGGAAACATTTCAGAGCCATAAGACAAACATGCAAAGTATTTTACTCTGCAAAACCCAGGAGCCTTCCCAGTGAGAAAACACCTGGAAACGTGGGTATATGCTAGTATGCTTCTTTGGCCTTTAAAATACATTTGATACAATTATTTTGAATTTTCAGAACACCCTCATTCTAAAACGATTGCTACTGGCAATTAATGTGCCAGGTGCGCTAAGAAACTCTTAAAGAGTAGATTCTTTTTATTTTTTTAAATGACTTTTGAGTTTTGTTTTTGTTTTATTTTGCAACACTGGGGACTGAACCTAGGGCATGCTGGGCACTGAACCCCATCCCCAGCCCTTTTTATTTTGGGTCATAGGGATTGAACCCAGGGGCACTTGACCACTGAGCTGCATCCTTTTTTTTCTTTTTGAGACAGAATCTGGCTAAGTTGAGGCTAACCTCCAACTTGTAATCCTCAATCTTTCTGCTTCAGTCTCCAGAGTATTTGGAATTGCAGACATGTGCCACTGTATCCAGCTCCTTTTTATTTTTCAAGATAGAACCTTGCAGTTGCCCAGGATGGCCTTAGAACTTGTGGTTCTCAATCTGCCTCAGTCACCAGAGTAGCTAGGACTACAGGTGTACACAGCCACGCCCAGCTACATTCAATATTTTCACAATACTATCCTTCCAGTGATATCCTATACAAATGTTTATAAATTTATGTATATGTAACATAGTATACTCAAATATTATTTTTATACATAAATATACTCAAATACTATTTGAGATATATTTTATGTTTAAGGTATATACATATAAATTGTATCTCATATAGTAAATATACTATTCACTCTTCTGAATTTTGCTTACTTTCCACTCAGTAATATATCTTAGAGAATGTTTCACATCACAATAAAAGCACTATCTTATGCTTTTGAAAATCTACACATCCTTGGGGATACCTGATAATTTATGTAATTAGTTCTGTATTGATGTAACAAGTTCTTACTGATAATTGATTTCAGTCTTTTGCAATTTCAAACAATGCTGCAAATATTTTGCCATGATATTAAACAAATGTATACATATACCTGCAAGAAAAAATCCTAGGGGCAGACTTGCTAGATCAAAATATACATATGTTTGTTGTCTGATAGCATCTACTAAATAAGTTTGCATTCTAAACCGAGTGTGTAAAAAAGCTGCTTTTCCACACCCTTATCATAGAATATTTCAAACTCTCTGGCTACATGAAGAACTGGTTCATTCTTAGTTTTAAAATGTATATTTCATTTAATATGAATGAGACAATATTATTAAAAATTAGAATTTTTAATAAAAGAAAATGAATGAAATATATTTTCATGTTTGAAATCTACTTTTTCTTTTCTGTGAACTGTTCATATTCTTTAACTGTCAGGCTATTACCCTTTTTCTAGTTGATTTTTAAAAGCTCTTTATATATTAAGAAACCAGACTTTCGTTTTCATATGGATTACAAATTGTTTCTCCTAATTTACCTTTGCATACAGATTTAATTCTATTTTTAGCATGAAGAAATTTTCTATCCAGCTATTTGATTAAAATTCTTTATTGTTTATAATTGTTTTCATGATCTTTGGGTTTTTCAAAGATGTGTAATCTTATCATCTGCAAATCATAACAGTTTGGTTTCCTGCTTTCTGAAGTCTTTCTCTAGTTAATAATAATTCCGCTGGTTAGATCACCTCCTTGCTCCTGGTTTTAACAGGAATGCTTCCAAGTGTTCATCATTAAAGATGATACCGGCTTTGTCTGGTAACTATTTCTCTACAGAGGTTTCTGAATCCGTTGAACTGAACAATTCATTTTATGAGTATTATCTTCCCATGCTTATCAATCAGTTCCATCAGTTTTCTTCAGTGTCAAAGAACAGCTTTAACTACATGGTTGTTTAGGCAAAAGAAATAATACCAATCTGGCAGGCATGGTGGCACATGCCTATAATCCCAGTGGCTCGGGAGGCTGAGGCAGGAGGATGGAGAGTTCAAAGCCAGCCTCAGCAACTTATCGAGAACCTAAGCAACTCAGCAAGGTCCTGTCTCTAAATAAAAATTTTTATTAAAAAAGGGGTGGGATGTGGCTCAGTGGTTAAGCATCCCTGGGTTTTTAATCCCAGGACCAGGGTTGGGGAAGGCAGGGGAGACTTAACATCAAATCTATGACTTGCAATCACATTATGCTATTCCATAAATAATTCATAACTGCTCATTAAAATGGTAAGTCCATCTTTATCACGCCTTACGCATTATAAAAAGGCAGATACCTCACATTACAGAGAGGAAAGCGGAGTCATGAAAAGGTTGTCATTCTACACGCCCCCTCCCTTTCTTCATTGTGCTACTTGGTGAGTTAGGCTCTGATTGCCCAGCCTGTGTTTTGGCCACCAGAAAGCACCATGGCCTTCAGAGAACTCAGCGGTGCCCAAAGTACAAAGAAAATGGGCTGCCATCTACAACTGAAGCTTCGCACATTCTCCTCCAGACTCCTGAAAGCAACCTCTAACTTGGATTCAGGAGCTTAAAACATCTGAAATGCATCACCCAGCAGCCAGCAGAATAGGTTCATGCTCAGTGATACATGATGTTGCCGACATTCCTCAGCCAATTAGAATTCCTTTCAGCTGCAATGGAGGTGCACACAGCTGGAATTGCAGAGCGGGGCGCAGCACCAGACGCATTGATTATACATTACTTAAGCCTTGTTTTAAAACAATAAAAGGTTTTCTTTCCGTTAATCCAGAAATGTGGAAACAACATTCCATTTAGTTTAAATATCCAAATGGGTTAAATTGCATCTGTAGACACAACAGTAATTCTAACATTTTTTTAAAAGATATGCTGATCCACATGGCTCGGTGCTTTTGTTTTTACAACACAGCTCCACTGCTCTCCTTTAACTACAATGGCCTTAGGGACTTTAGTCAGCTGAGAAAGAGCCAGAGAGTGTACTATGGACAACAAACAAATTTAAATTGAGGGTTTTTCTCTTGATAAAATTCACTTATCAAACAATAAACTAAGCAGTGGTTTAAGTTGCTCAATAATAAAAACAGATTTTTTAAAAATCTTTGTTTAAAAATATTTAGGCTCTAGAATGGTTCTGAAATTACAAAAAAAAAAAAAAATGATTCAAAGTAAGAATCCCAAAGGTTCCCCACCAGAACATCAGAGCACTGTGAAGATGTGGTAATATTTCATCCATTCTGAGTTTTTGGAACCACTTAATAAAATGCAGAATTTGGCTGTTCTAGCTTTTAAACAGTGCCCATAAATGTGTTACAAAACCAGGCTAGTTAACAGATCATTAAGCTAATGTTGAAATATGGATTTCCGCTCCCCCTCAATTCATAAGAAACTACTTCGTGAGTAATCCAGCCCCCAGAACCTCTCCTCCACTGAACCAGGATGAAAATTCATAGAAGAGAAGGGGAAATCCAACATTCAAGAAACAACTTTCATGGTTGCAAAAATATACAAGTTTTGGACTGAGAAATAAACCTAGAGTAAAAAACTGTAAATTGATAGATCAGAACTACTTTTCAAATGAAAGTAGAAATAAAGTATAGGACAGATTTTGCCCCAGCATGGTGGCTCATGCTTCTAATTCCAGAGGCTCAGGAGGCTGAGTCAGGAGGATCCCAAGTTTAAAGCCAGCCTGGGCAACTTTGCAAATCCTCTCTCAAAGTAAAAAATAAAAAGGACTAGGGATATAATTCAGTGGTTAAGTGCCTCAGGGTTTAATCCCTGGTACCAAACACACACACACACACACACACACACACACATCACCCACAAATGTTATCAAATCACAAAATCATCGATAGAACCTGTATTTGACAGAGGTGATTCCTTTTAAAATATAAAAGTAAGCTCTGCAGCAACATTTGATCTAACCTAGCCTACAAGCTTAGATAATTCAGTACAAAGAAATGCCTTACCTGTACCCTCCTAACTTTGAGGCAGACTCCAGGGAAATGTCAAGTACACTGTGATACAGAGCACGGCTAAAAACTAAACAGATCACTTAGTCCATTTTATCACAGTTGTTGAAATAAAGTTCTGTATGCCTTATTAAGTGAGGTTCTTTGCTGGTGCAATTGCTACTCTTCAAAATTATCTTAAGAGAAGCTTAACTATTTTGAATCAATTAGGTCACCTAGTATCAATCAATTCAAATTTTAACAGCTATTACTAACAACTGTATCACTCCAAGTTGCAAAATCCAAATGCCAAACACAAACCACCTTATATTACATATGCTCCAACATTTAAAATATCCTTGCATTTCCATATACTACCAATGAAGGTCTTGTTCCCCTCCCTCTAATTGGAATTAGAATTTTTCTCTTCACAATATACAGTCACAACCAAAAGACATAAAAAACACAAGGAGATCTGACAATATTTCAAGGCATATAAGTATTTCAACTAAATGGTTAACATCAGAATAAAATTTAATATTTTTCTGAAGAGCACTGTGGAACCCTTAGAGCTCAAAATTCCATTCTTTGACCCAAAGTGGTGCAAATAATGTATCTGGGATTCATTTGTATACCACAGAAGAACAAAGTTCTTGCAAATCCTGCTTGAACTTCAAACTAAAATGTTCCCAAAAGTGTTTGATTTGTCAGTGAACTGGTAAGATGTCTGCAAGGTAATACTTTTTAACAAAAATCACTTGGTTTTTGTATATATTATGCCCCCCAAAGTAATGAAATTATTTTAAAACCATTTTCCTACTAAAATACCACAAAGACATTCATTAAAATTACATTATTTTAAATATAAAACTCATTCTTCTACTGTTTAGACCAGATTTCCAAAGCAGCTCACCATATTGCCCAATAGTTTTCAAAACAAAAAGGGTCCCACAGGAAGAAAGGAAAAAAGCATAAATGTAATCAATATATAAAATTAATGTGTGGCATAAATCCCTCAACACAAACTCTTGAATATCAGGAGTGAGAACAACAGAAAGTATATACACCCAACAGCAATTAAAAATAAGTGAGTAGCCAAATTGATACGTCCTGTGAAAAAGAAGCTCAACGAATGTTATAAGAGTTAAAATCTCATCTCATAAATGAGGAAACTGAGACGCAGAAAGGTTAAATAATTTGTTCCATATCATGCAGTTAATGATAGATCTAACCAGTCCAAGTTTCCTAATCGAAATCTAATGCTCTATTCACCAAATATAGTTGTGGACTCCATACACTAAATGTTCTTTAATAATCCCCATGTTTTTATTCTGGTTGTATTCCGTTATGCTCTTTGTGATATTCATTAACTAATTACAAAATTGCTCATTTTACATTATTTTTTTTCAAATATCAAATGTGAAAATAAACTCTGAAAGCCTATAACTGAAGTATTCAACTTTTGAAAGATGACCACCCAATGTTTCAAATTTCCTTTAACCATAAACATCAGGCCAAAATGCCTTACCTTCAACACATTTGAGACTACTGGGATCACATAGGTACACAATCACCACACTCATTAATAACACCTACTGGGGGAAAGGGAAAAGGTTCTAAAAGAACACTTATCACCTGATCCTTCCCTGTCAAAGGCCACCCTAACTCTAAAGCATTTCTGCATCCATAACATCTAAACTAAGTTCTCCCTTTCACAAGGAAAAGACCCAGATCAGTCAACTAAGATGGGTTAACATATATATCCACCTGACACAAAACACCTTAATTAAAACCTATTCCTTCTAAAACATTCATCTCATTTCTACAAAAACTTCCCAAATCGGATACTTCTGCTTTTAACAAGAAAACTGAAAACAATCTGGTATCAATTGCAGGTTACATTGTAAGTCAGAACCAATGTTGTCACAACTACAATGTCCAAAAAAAATGTGATTTAACAGTAACCACAAATAACTATGTATACACAGAAGTGTCTGCCCTGCTATAAAAGGTGTAGGTTTCTCCAGAAGCACAGATCCGGAGGATATACCTGTCACTTTACAAAACCAGGGTCTGGGATTGGGTTCATATTATCTGACCTGATAGCTTTATACAAAAATAACAACGCTTTTCTTAAAAGTAAACCTGGATCACTTAACAACTACAGACTTTCAAAGTAAATTCAGTTTGAAAAAAATTACCTATTGTTTTTACGGATTTTTTTTTACCACTGACTTTATGGCTATGCATGTGCCATAAAATTTCAAAATGCTCACTCTTGCCTTTGAAAGAACCTGACTAGACCGCCTTTGGAGTCAACGGACTGGTTACTAAACAGAAAAATCCAGGGGGAAAAAAAATCCCTGACAGGCATTAGAATGAACTTTTTATTTCCTTCTCAAACTGAAAATATTCGAGTTTGGAAAGTCCCAAAGAAGAACCCTATCTGCAACACTCCAGTCCAGCCTTAGGGTAGAATCTGAAGCCCTGGGGGATGAACCGGGAGGAGAGGCAGCAGCAAGTACAGAGGAGAGGGAGGAGGCAAGACAAGGCTGCAGGTTGGCCTAGGATCTGCTGTAGCAGAAAGCTCGCATCTCCGCGCATCCAAACCACCACGTCGCAGGCCCACAGCAGAGATTCGCGCTCACCCTTGAAGGTGGCACTACAGAGCCACCTAGGAAACACGGGCATTTCATTGAAGACTAAATGGGAGTGAATCAAGGAGCCTGCGCCTGTGCAGCTGCCACAGCCTCCAGTGTGCGGGAGGGGGATCGCGCCCAACCGGGGCTCAAGGGTGTTGAGTCGGGGTGACCGCGAAGTGCGAGACAGAAAACCAAGAACTGAAGAAGCATAGTCAGGAGCAGACAGTGGCCTGGCCAGAGGGAAAACGGAAGTGGACTAGACTGAAGCGCTGGACCACGGGAGAAGCGAGGAGAACCGGACTGGGTGACGCTCGCTACTACACAGGCTTGAGGAATTCGGGTCTGAAGGAAAGAAAGGGTGGAGGCCGCAAGACAGAACGAGGGGGCGGGGCTGGGAGATAAGCGAGGGCGGGACTAGGTAGAGGAGAGGGGCGTGGCTTAGGGAAAGTGAGGGGGCGGGGCCAGGGAGGGAGAAGGAAGGAGGCTGGGGGAAAGGGAAGCGAAGGATGGAGGAGAGGAGGGGGCGAGGAGGAGGTGGGGAGAAGCAAGGGGAGCAAGTGGGGTGGGGGAGGAAAGCAAAAGACAGGGTGGAAGGGGAAGAGAAGCGGTACGGGGTACAAGGAGGGAGAAGTGAAAGGGCAGGTTGGAGAAGAGGAAGGGAAGCAAAAGAGGATGGAAAGGTAGTGGGAAGCAAGGGTCGGGACCAGAGGAGGAAAGCAAGGGGGCAGATGGGGGAAGCGGGAGGGAATGGAGGAGGCTGGTGGGGGAGAGAAAGGGAAGCAAGGGGGAGGATGGAGGGGGCGAAGACAAGGGGGTGGCGAGAGAGCAAAAGGGGAGCGCGAGGGGGCGGGGCCCGGGAGAAGCCGGGGGCAGGTGTGGGGGAGAGCGAGGGACGCGGAGGGGGGCGACCGCGAGGGGGCGGGGCCGGGGAGCGGCGAGGGGGCGGGGCCGGGAGGGAGAAGCGAGGGGCACACGCCGAGGGGGGTGACGAGGTCCTGGGACAACGGCCGGCGTGGGGGAGGGCCACTTCCAAGGGCGCCCTGCGGGGAATTCCGGGGCTGTGCGGGGGTCGAGGGGGCGCCCGAGGGGCGGGTGGGCCTCCCGCCAGCCGTACCTGTCAGACGGATCTTGATGCTGGAGCCGTTCCTGCGCGTCCCAGGGTTCGACATCTCCCGCCAACGATCCGGCAGCCGCGGATCCAGCGCCGCCGCCCCCCGGCCCGGCCCGGCCCGGCCCCGCCGCCGCCGCCTCAAGGTTACGGCTCCGGGCTGGGCGCCGGGGTCCGAGCCGGGACACAAACTCCGCGGCCCAGGCGTCTGGGCGGTGGGCGGGTGGTCCAGCCCGGGAATCGGCGCTCGGCCCGGCGCTCCGACCCTTGCTCCAGCCAGCTGAGCCCAGTTCCGAGCCGCCGCCGCTGCTTCCACCTCCTCAGAGCCGGACGCCCGCCGCCCTCGCCGCTTCCGCCGCCGCCGCCTCCCGGAGCCGCGCGCGTGCCCGGCGCCGTGCCGGCCCGGCCCTGCGCGTCCCCGCGCCGTGCGCCCCCGCGACTGCGTGCGTGCGCGTGCCCGCGGGCCACGCCGAGGCGGGGCGGGGCGCGGCGCGCCGCGACGTCGCCCGCCAGCTCTCCTGCCTAGCGCGCGCGGGTCCAGGAGCTCGGGCCTGGGGCTTCGCGCCTCTTGCGCACGGTGTATACCCGGAGAGCTGGAGCTGCCCCGGACCGCGCACCTGGGCCCGGGCGCGGGTAGGAAGGCGCTGTCCGCGCACCGTCGCCTTTGGTCGTGACCACATTTCCTGAACAACTGATTTGCAGATGCGGTTGAGGTTCAGGGAATGAATTTGCTTTCCAGGTCTCCAGTGTCCTAAAGAGCTATGAAATGGAGAGTTGCGTGAGACGATGGCCTGTACCTACACTAAGCACCTTGCATACGGGCATTCTATTCCATTTTTGAGTAAAGAGCTTTTAGATCCTGCAAGTTCAAGGGGGGGACTTCCCAAAGAGACAAACACTTAGGTGTACTCTGTGCAACCAGTGTGTTCTATTGACCTGTAACCAAAGTTGCCAGAATCGCAGGAAGTACCAAATATGGACAAGGTGAGCAGATGAGAAAGATAAAGTTGACAGGTAGATGTTTGCTATTATGCAATCTGCAGATGGTTAAACTAAACAGGAGCAATAGGCCTTGTGTTCACTTGCTTTTTGCTACATTTCCCCTCCTCCCAGAGTTGCAGATAAAAACTAAAAGCAATGCTTTCTCATGCAAGCAAATTCATCTCTATGGTAACATGTTATAGAGAGGAAGTAAAGTAAATGTTATTAGGAAAAGCTGGGTTTGTTTATCAAACTTATACTTGATCCGCTTCCTAATTCATTTAACTTACAAATTCTTGGAGTGCCTTTATTTGGTTTGTGTCCCAAGGAAACGAGGGGCCCTTGCTGTATTCTATGAAGCCTTGAGCCTTTCCTGAGGTCACAGTCTTTAGATTAGAGACCACTTCCTAGAGCACTTTGACATGCCTCCCTGTCTCAGGCTAAGCCCAGTAAAAGCAGTCTCTGGTGGGCTGGTTTCAAGAGGTCCTATCTTAAAGCCTCAGTCCATCAAATAAAAGGCTGACCCCAGACCATTTCTAAGGCCCTTTGCAGCTCAGACTTTCAAGGATCCTAGTGAAATAATCAAGAATATGAGCAACAGATCCAAATCCAGCTCTGCTTCCATTTGTGGGCAATTGTCGCTAGAATGAGCCCTTAGTAACTGTATGAATCTGACCAGGGTCTCTAATGCCTCCAAGTAATTCCTATTCTTCTCTCAAACCAGTCAGTACTTCCTGTTTGAAAAGCATCTTCCCTCTCCCTTTCTTTTTTCCCCTTCCTGCTTACAGGAATCCAGCCTCCAGTTCCTGTCCCCAGCTGTTCCTGACCTTGAAACCTTTCCTTGCTTCACCTCATTGTTTACTTACCTGCCGAGGTGTCTAGGCCTTTCTTTGCTTGGTTGTTTCCTCAACCTGTGAGTCACAAGTTTGCTTCTGGAGGTGACTGAAAGTCATTTCCTTTACTCATTACACGTAGTTCATGTTGTCATGTGACTAGATACACACCTAACCGTATTTCACAACATCCTGATCAAGGAGGACTTTCCTAGGTGAAAGCTAATGTTTTATTCATTCAACAAACATCAACCACCTACTATGTGGCTAGGGACAAGGAACTCAAATCAGTCACAGCTTCAGCATTTTGAAGACTTGGTTAACTGAAACAGACATGAACAGCTAACAGTGATTCCACAACAGGGATGTGTGCAGAGGACTAGAACATAGATTGCAGAATAATTCTGCCTGAGAGAAATGAGAATATCTCAGAAGAGTCACAGAAGGCCTTGGTCTGGGGCCTTAAAAACAATGTTCAAGTTTGCAGGCTGAAGAACTGGGGAAAGGGCATTAGAGACAGGAGGAACAGCCTAAGCAAAGGTGTGAGAATAAGAGCATTTTCCAGCTCAGTTTTCAGTAGAAGTACCATTATGTAGCAGCACTATGTTCAGTCCACACACTTGACTGCATTAAAAGTTGACAAAGATGACAAAAGGTATTTGCTCACTAAAAAATCATCAACCACTATTTTATTACAAGGCTGTGAGCCTGGCCCTCATTAACTTTAAGGTCTATACGTTCATCGTTTATCAAATCTGTCAAACATACTCTTTTTCTAGAACTATCTGGAATAAATAGATACGAAATGTCAAACAATTCTACTGAGACAGAAATGGCACTCGGTGAGTCTCTTCAAGTGTCCTCTTTGCAATGGCTTTACAAACAGCAGTTTTGACCCTGGTTTCTGTGTAGGACTTGGCAGCTGATTTTATTTCCCTGAAATGTATCCCTTTCCGGTGTCAGAGTTATTGGGCATTTGAGACATTTTCCAGTTTAAGGAAAAAAAAAAAAAAACCTCTGCAATAATTTTTAACCCTTATTTTTTGAATCCCAAATGTCTTTGAGGATCCGATAGACACTCTAGACCCTTCCCCCAGAAAAATTGAAATGTGCAAATACACATCATTTTTCACCTGATTTCAGTGGGTTTATGATTGCCTGAAACCAATTTGTGGATCTAGTATGGGACCATAAACCTTAGACTAAGAATTCCTACCCTAAAGGAAATGATCAAGCAAATAACACTGGGAGTATACCAGATGTACATGTTCGGGAGCCAGATCAGGAATAGACTCTTATATACAGGAATCAGTTGTGCTAAAAATTGCGCAGCTGTGACCCACACGACCCACATTCTCCCCCGACTCTACCACCACAGCTAATGCTAAAGAAAGTTAATGAAATTCTACATGTTTTACTTTGCTCATCTGTAAAATGGGGATAATACTATCACTCCTTGAAAGCTACTGGTGAGTCTTAAATTAAATCATGGATGTGGATTTAGCAGTCTAATACAGCAGGCCCTCGGTAAATGGTAGTTCTTATTAACACATCTAAAATGTGTGGAGCAGGCTTTGCTCCAAAACCTACTAGTGCTATTACCCTGAGGAAATCTGCTGGGATATTTCACAGAGGATCCCTAGTGGGACTGAACAGCTATAGCAAATGCCTCTTGAGAACACGTTTCTGTACCTGAGATGGAGCCTCAGAGCCTGCAGCCACATCAAAATTAGCCTTTAAGGTCACAGCCACAAATAGGATCTAGGCTTCTTTTGCCTTTCACCTATACATCAAATTTTTAAACAATTGGATGTAGAAAATTGGAACTCGTGAGCACATTTATTCTCTTGTTTTCTTTTTGTTTATTCATTTTGGTGCTGAGGGTTGAACTACAAAAAAACCCAGAGCTTCACACATGTTATAGGCAAGTACTCTATCAGTGAGCTACATTCCTAGCCCTTCATTTATTTATTCCCAGAGGTCTTTGGGCTTTTTCTCTGAATTAAACCGAAACTAAATATCACCACTATGTGAGCTTTGCTATATTATTATTGATCAGGTTTATAACTTAGTTTTTTTTTATTTTCATCATATTTTTTATAAAATAGACTAACATTTTATTTTTGAAAAAAACTAAGCAAAGTATACATAATCAAGCTTAATAGGAGAAGGAAGTCTCTCTCTCTCTCTCTCTCTCTCTCTCTCTCTATGTGTGTGTGTGTATATATATATATATATATATATATATATATATACTTTTAACTGGCACAGCAAAAGCAACAAGAGTGTGTACTTATATACAACTGATCAAAATAAGAACCAGCCTGTAATCACAGAAACTTGGGAGGCTGTAGCAGAAAGACAGCAAGTTCAAGGCCAGCCTAAGCAACTTGGCATGGCCCTAAGCAATGTCATAAGACCCTTTCTCAAAAACAAAACAAAACAAAATATGAACTAAGCATTATGAAGAACATGATGCAAGTCATTTCCCCTGATAAAAGGAGTGATCCAAGGTGTTTTTTTTTCAACTGAAGTTTTTATTGAGATAATTGCAGATTCACATGCCGGTGTAAGAAATAATACCTTGTACCTTTTGCCCAGTTTCAATCAATGGGAACATTGTGCGAAACTATAGTATAGTATCACAACCAGGACACTGACATTGGTACAATCTACTGATCTTACTCAGATTCCCCCAGTTTTACTTGTACTGGGATGTGTGCGTAACTTCTGTGCAACCTTAATACGTGTAGGTTCCTGTATTCACCATAGTCAACATACAGAACTCTTCCAAATCCACACGATCCCCCATGTTGCCCTTTTATAGCCCAACCCTGCAACACCTGTCAATCACAATTCTGCCATTTATTTCTAAAATATCCTCATTTCAAAACTATTATACTCAGTTCCAAAATATCATAAAATTGAAATCATACAGGGTATAATCTTTTGAAATTGGAGCATAATTGCCTAAAGATTCATCTGAGTTGTTACACAGATCAACCATTGGTTGATCCTCCTATTCTGCCTCTGCGTGTATCTACCAAAGCATTGGCAGTTTGTTTAACCGTTCATCCTTTGAAGGACACCTGGGCTGACACTCCAGTTTGGAGCTATTGCATGTAAACTGCTGTGAACATTTCTGTACAGGTTTTTATGTGAGCATACAGTTTTATTTCTCTGGGATACATGCCCAGGAGTGCAATTGCTGAGTCACATGGAAATTACATGTTAAGTTTTATAAGAAACTGCCAAACTGTTTTCCAAAGTAGCTGTAGCCTTTGACTTTTCCACCAGCAGTATTTCTCAGCATACTTGCCAGCATTTGGTGTTATTGCTATTTTTTTAATTTTAGCCATCCTAATAGTTGTGTCATTGTTGGATTTTATGGCCATGGAATTATGTGAGATATAATTTCTTCAAACATATGCAGGCAGATCTTCAGAGACAATTCTAAAAATGGATGAATGAATAAATAAATAAATAAATCCAAAGCCTTTTCCTTTAAAGATCCTAGCTGCACCCCACAATTTATGTTCAGAAACAGCTAAGATCATGAGTGAAAAATGAGAAGGTTATGGAACTGTTGTTCATTTTAAAATGTAATTTTGGCCTTATGCAGTGGCACACACCTATAATCCCAGCAACTGGGGAGGCTGAGACACGAGGATCACAAGTTCAAAGGCAGCCTCAGCAATTTAGCAAGACCCTGTCTCAAAATTTAAAAAAATAAATAAATGAATAGAGAGGGCAGGGAATGGAGCCCAGAAGCCTGTGCTTTAACAAGCCCTCCAGGTGATTCTGCTGCAAGCTTGTATTTGAGAAACACAATCAGAAGTAACTGTGTAACTGTACAGTTATGCAGCTGGGGTTGTAAAGTAATTGCCTAGCACGTGTGAGGCACTGGGTCAGATCCACAGCACCACATAAACATAAATAAAATAAAGGGCATTGTGTGCATCTACAATTTAAATTTAAAAAAAAAGAAGTATACAGTTGCCTTTCTGTTGTTTTAACTTTATTTAAATAAATAAAGTTATTGTGTGTATCTGCAATTTTTACATTTTTTTAAGAAAAGAACTATACAGTTACCTTTCTGTTGTTTTAACTTAAAAAAGAGAGAGCAGCAATGTTCAAAATCCAAAGCAAAGATACATAAGCTCAGATGTTAACAATTGTAGGTAACCTAAGCAAAAATGGGCTACATTTGAAGAACTTCAGGGGAGTCATAGGATCCTTGCAGATTTCATTCTCAACAGCAAAGGCTGCCTGGGAACTACAAGGGAGAAACATGAGTCCCCTTTACTTTAGTACTGGAACTGGATATGACCTTCTATCATCAATACACACAGTAGGAGTTTTTCCCCAATAGGAAAGGGACTTAGCAGCCCTCTAATGGTGGATGGTTGTCTCAGTTACATGATGCAGGAAAGAGGGCAGCAGATTTACGTTTCCTGGGGTTGGATTAAACTCCAGCAATTAAATTAGAGTTTGTTTTTTTGATTCCTCAAGGACACACTAGCTCTAATATGAAGATGGAGAAAAGGCTGAAGGAAGTCTATGATTTTAAGCAAACTGGAAAATTCATGAACCAGACAGATTATTAAAAGGCGCTGTAGGAGGTACCAGTTGTCGCAAAAAATTAGCCATAGTTTCTGCTGGCATCCTACAGATGGGCAGAACTGGTAACAGAATCCTGGCTCCATGTCTGCCTTGCCCACAATATCAAAATCAAACTCGTCTTTCTGCTGAGATCTAACAAAGCTTAAATCTCACCCTGTTTGTGCAAAACTAGAAGCAAGTGCAGATAATTGTGACAAAGATTCCCCTAGTACCCAGAAAGGGGTGGGAGCTGCACCTCATTACTTTAAGGCATTAATATAAACAAGTTAATTTGGGGTTTAATAACATCTGGTTTGTGTGAGGGAGGATGCTATATAATTACCACAGCTACTCTCTCTGCCTAGGGAACACAATAAAGATTTTTCAAGGATTGATATTTCCAATCCAGGCTCAGCCTCTTTCCTCAATGCCTTTCAGAGCGCGGTAGTATACTTACAGCAAATACTGTATCCCTCTCTGTGCCCCTGTAACCTGCGTTATCCCGCTACCTGCCTTGGACCTTTCTGGAGGAAAGGAACTTAGTCTGGGAAATGGCTTTTAAGACTTCAGGGTTTTTTTTTTTTTTTTTATTCCCAGGACTCTTTTTTTAGAAAACACATTTTATCATTTGTATGCAACTATTGGTAATGGTATTTAATTTTTTCCTCTCTTTGTTGTTCCATAGATTATTAAGCAAACATATATTAAGAACCTCCTGAGGACCAGGCAATATGCTAGCATGCAAGGAATTTTAAGGGATCCATGAGGTACAGATCCTGTGTTTTGGGCTCACACCTAATAATGGAGACCAGCACACCAAGCTAATCATTAAAACATTATATAGACACTGAGACAGGAGGATTGCAAATTTAAATCCAGCGTCGGCAAAAGAGAGGCGCTAAGCAACTCAGCAAGACCCTGTCTCTAAATAAAATACAAACAAAATAGGGCTGGGGATGTGGCTCAATGTCCCTGAGTTCAATCCCTGGTACCAAAAAAAAAAAAAAGCAAAAAAAAAACCCAATATATAAATGTGATAAAAGAGCTAGAAAGAAGCCTTCTCCTTCTTTGTGGACACTTACATACCTTGGTTTTGCAACATATCTTAAGTTTCTTAAGACGTGCAGAAATTAGTAGTGATTAATTCAGGAGCATCACCAACTTCAATTGCCATGTTCTTAGGATGTATCTTTGGTAACTTAATTTCTTATAAGGCAAACTCCAGCCTTTGCTTTCTAAAAGGCCTTAAGCAGCTCTGTATTTATATTTCACTTCTATTTCTGCTGTGAGTTTTCATCTTAGGTTGTCACTTAGAGATCTAATCATTTTAGACATTGCAATCTGCTCAGAGAGCAATCTGGGATGTCTTAACTCAGCCCAGGAGCAGGGCGGCTCTGCCTCTCTTTAATAAGGGAGAGTCCTCAGCGTGAAATGGGGAAATGGCTTTATTTTTCACTAAGGAAAGTCCTAGCTGCTCAGAGATAAGACTGGACTTACAGTCATTGAGTGTATGGATATGGCTGGGCTCTCAACTCATAGACAAAAACTAAGAGAAGGCTTAAATGTTAACTGTCACAAGCCACAGTACATCTGAATGGAATATTTGGGTAATAATGGGTTGGCCAAGGAGGTTTGTCTTGGAAAGAGGGTGGGGCTGTGTTTCACTAAGGACAGTTTCATGAAACCCGTTGGATGAATGCATTCTTACCCTGAAGGACTTTCCGCTCTCTGAATGCAATCCTTTGCAGAATAATTTTTATAAAAGTGGGAGGAGAGGACTGGGGTGGAGCTGGGGGCAGGACTTGTGCCGACAAAGAATAACTTGGAAAGTTATGAACCAACCAGTTGCCTAGGATATGTTATTTAGGTAGCACTAGGGTGTTTGGTCAAAAAGAACTGTCCTAGCAGTTTAAAAGGAAAGGTTGTCACCTTGACCCTAGGTCACTCACAAGATTCCTAGGGTTTTGATAGTACCTGTAAGTCAGAAAACTGGACTTATACCTATACACAAAGAGAAGCCTTTGCCAACGGTATGCCAGGGTTATTGGGGTGAGTAGATCCCTTGGAAATCCTTCATGAGGTGTCCCATAAACATCTGGCTTTGGCTCCTCCTCTGGATTCTGATTTCTTAGTAACTCAAATGTTACTCCCCCCCCCCCTTTTTTTTGGTCAAACCTAGAGGCAGAGCAGGAACTCTTTTGTAAAAAGTCAAAAAACACCAGAATTTCCTTCCCAGGAAATACATGGAGGGCTAAAAACTCAAGGCATGTAAGAGCCAGGAGGGACCCCAGAGCAATGAATTTCCTGGCAATTTCCATGGCAGGGATATAACCTGCCGTGGGTGGGCAGGAGCAGAATGGACTTTGGTGCTCTCCCTCCCACTTTGTTATGGGATATTGGGTGATTCCCTTAAACCTCTGATTCCTCATGTATAAAACAGCAGTGACACCAATGTCATGCTGTTATTATAAGCATTATTGATACAGAAGATGGTGTCTGTGAAAGGACTTCGCAAAGGGGTCTTTTAAATATTTCCCGACCTGAGAGTGTTTGTACCTACACCAGCTTTTCTTTCCAAAGAGAGAAAAATTTGTTTCTTTTATATGTTTACTCAACTGAATGCATAGCTTCTGACCAGATCTTTATAAAAATAAATAAAACTTTCCCAGAACTTAAAATTAATTCTTCGATGTTATGATCCCTGCCCCACAAAAGAAAATGAAAACAAAACTCAAGAACACCTTCAATGGTTTTTTTTTCTACATATCATCTTCCTCAAAGACAGTAAATCAGGGATATGGAATATCTTTCCATTTGTGAGTCACCCAAAGTGAGCAAAAGAGCATTCACTTTGGAGGAGAAGAGCTCATACATGGAAACCCCTTCCAGGTACCTCCCCAGTTCTTTGTCAGACTTCTGCAGGTAGTTATGCTTGAGGTGCGTGGGTTCAGAACCATATGCCTGTCACACACCGTGACATCACAGAATTCTAATGTATCTGTAACTTTTTTTTTCATTACTAAAAACCTATCGATGACAAAATCGAGATATTCCTCAATCTCCCAGTCAGCTTGGCAAAAAGTATTCCAAAATGTATACATATATACAAAATATGTATGTGTATATATATGTATATATGAGACACCTGCATGTATGTGTGTGTGTGTGTATATATATATATAAAACCAGGTACTTGATATTTTAATAATATATATGTACTGTTATTTCTTAATAATTTAACCAATTTAGACTTTGTTGACTCCCCATTATGAAAGAGGAGGAGTTAGGTAATACGGCTTCCCTCCTCCTGAATCTATTTTTGGTGTTCATATTTTCAGTGCTTCTATTTGTACTTTTAAATACTTTCTTTGACACGAGTTTCCTCTTCTGCCAACTTGTCACTTGTGGTTCCACCTTGTTGAAGATGTTGGTACCCGACCCTCTGTTTCATGTCTCTGTGTTCCCATAAACCTCCTTCTTCCCACATATTCAAGGATGACAACATTCACTTCTATATACATAGTTGACTTTCCTGTGTTTTGTTTTCTTTGGTATGGGGGGATTGAACCCATAACCACAGAGCCAATACCCCCAGTTCGTTTTTCAAAATTTTAAGACAGGGTCTCACTAAGTCACTTGAGGCCTCACTACATTGCTGAGGCTGGACTTGAACTTGCCATCTTCCTCATGTCATGTGACTTCTTGGTCATTTGTCTGTTGACTACCTATTGGTTTGGAATTGACTGCATTCTTATCGTCAGTTGACACTGTCCTTGGGAAAAGTCACTTTCCTGGCTTTCCGCACAGTTCTTCTGCTGAGATTGCTTTTTGGTGGACTCCTGGGCAGGTTCTACCATGATCTTGTATCTTGTGTCTTTCTCTTTTAGGCCATGGGCGCAGGTTGCTTTCATCTTCTTGAGGAGAACAATCTCTTGTGACTTACTTAGCACTTGAAAGGTAATCCTTCTGAGTTGATATCCAAAAATGTGATTACTCTGCCTTATATGGCGATAGACTTTCAAGTTCTAAATAATTTTCCTTCAGAATGTTGAAAGCCTTGTTTCATTATCTTCTAGCATTTCGTGTTCCCAGACAAATCTCATGCCAGTCTGATTATCATTCTTTTGTAGGTAACCTATTTTTTTTTCCTTCCCTCTCTCTGGAAACTTTTTTAGGATCTTCTGTTTATTTTTGGTATTCTGAAATTTCACAGCATTGAATCCAGTAATTGATATTTTTTTCATTTCTTTTGCTTGTCATTCTGCTAGCCCTTTTAGCCTAGAGATTCACTTTCTTCAATTCTGATAAATTTTCATATATATATGAATATATATATATATACACACATTCAGTGAATATATATAGACACTCAATATAAACATACATACACATTCAATGAATGTGTGTGTGTGTGTGTGTGTACCCCCAGGCCTTTTTGTTTTATTTTTGAGACAGGGTCTTGTTAAGTTTGCTGAGGGTCTCACTGAATTGCTGAGGCTGGTCTCGGATTTGTCATCCTCTTGCCTCAGCCTCCTAAGTCACTGGGTTCACAAACACATACCATAGCCCTGGATGATGATATGCCACTTCATGATTAGGCTATAAAGATTGTGGCTTCTGTCTTGGGCATACTCTCCCCCAGGTGGTCCCTCTCTTTTTCTCTCTCACACACATCCTTGCTCTGGAAAGGCAAGCTGCCTGATCATCAGGAGATTCAGGCAGCCTATGGGGAGGCTCCCTGGAAGGGAACTGAAATACCAGCCAACAGCCAGCCAGTGAGGAAGAGAAGCTCTTGCCTACCACATAAGGGGACTCAGGAGTGAGTAGATCCTCTGCCACCTGGGCCTCCAGATGAGACGGTAGTCCTGACCACAGCTGGAGTGCAACCTCATCAAGGACTGGCAGCCAGAACACCCAGCAAAACTGTACCCAGATTCTTGGCCTGCAGAAACTGACTACCATATTTATTATTTTTTTAAATTTTTATTAGTTATTGATGAACCTTTATTTATTTGTTTATTTGTTTATATGTGGTGTTGAGATTTGAACCCAGTGCCTCACGCATGCCAGGCAAGTGTTCTACCACTAAGCCACAACCCCAGCCCACCCATAATTATTTTTTAGCCATTAATATTTTGGAAAATTAGTTCCATTGCAGACAACTAATGCATGGGGCTTTGTACCCAAGTCCCTGATGTACCATTCATCAAAAGATACAGGAAAGGTGATTGATTGCCATGGTTTGGATGTGGTTTGAGTGAGTTTCCCCAAGTGCTTGTGTGTTGAAATTGGATTCCCATTATAAGGTGTTAAGAGGGTGGAAACTTATTACAACTATGGTGGTTAGAGGCGGTATCTTTGGGAAGTGACTAGGATTAGATAAGGTTATCAGGGTGGTGTTCCCATGATTGAATACTGGTGGCTTTATAAGAAGAGGGAGAGAGACTGAGAGTCATAAGCGCATACTCTCTGTCTCTTACCATGTGACACCCTATGCCACATTGGGACTCTCTCAGCAAGAAAGTCTTCTCTGGATACAGATCATTGCACCTTCTGAACTGTAAGCTAAATAAATCTATTTTTTTATAAAGTAACCCAGCCTCAGAAATTGTTTTATAGTAACACAAAACAGACAACTACACTAACCTCATGAGCTCTAGTTTCTTACGAATTAGGGATAACCGTTTTTGCCTCACATAGGGTTAACATTTGACTTCTTTATTTTATGGATGAAAAACTGAAGCCCAAAGGAATGGACAGAAAATAATTGACAGATGAGGTACTTCCTGGACAGAAAAATTACAAGCAGGATCCAGTTTTAGAAACTATTTAGAAAAAGACTCAGGACTAGAATCCAGGGCTGAGGCTTCAAGTAATTTTTCCTTGCCCTTCCCCAGTACCACGTGCTGCCCTCTGGGGCAAGCTGTTACTGTCAAACAGCCACTCCATGTTTCAGGAAAAAAAAAAAGTAGATAAGTTATTACTGTGCCTGCCCAACCCAGAGAATTGCATTTCTTCTATGATACATGACAGATCTGGGGGCAAGTGCAAGGACAGAGTTGTTCCAGTTCAGCTTTCACACTGTAAGCTGACCTATGCCAGTCACCAGGCCTTCCTGTGGTTGGTACCCCGCCAGCCATCCCAACAGGCTGAGTCCAAGTGTGGGCACCCGGCCAGAAGGTGACTAACACCATCTCTGTGCACCCAGACCATTTACAAAAGGCAAATAGCTCCTTTTTTTAAAACCTTGCTAGACGGGTTGGTATCAGTGACTTCAAACTACAAATGCGCCTTTGTTTTGCAATTTGAGTAAAGAATGGTTGACTGTGAGAGGACAGGAAAAGAGGCTCACCCTATGATAAGCCAAAGTTAGGCCACTTGGGCAATAGTGACTAAGTTCAACAGGGTCTCCAACTTTTTAAAGACATTTCTCTCTTACAGACATAGTTTGGTAAACTACCTTATCTTCTCAATTTCTGTCTACTGATGGGGGAAAAGTGATGCTTTAAAATGATTAAAAAAAAATCTGATCCCAATCAGATTAAAAATATATGTGAATTGCTTTTCCTCAGCCTTTTGGAAGATATCTATACAAACGTGTGTGTGAACACAATCTGCAAGAAAAAGTGCAAACATAAATATAGTTGTGGTAGGATCATTTCTTTCCATTTAAAATTTTGTATTTTTACTGCTATATGTAATATACAAACATGATAAATATTTTTATATAAATACTATATATTAATATATTTAAAAAATTTTTATGATACCGGGGATTGAATACAGGGGTGTTCTATCAGTAGGCTACCTCCTTAGCCCTTTTCTACACTTTAATTTTTTTTAAGTATTTTTAGTTTTAGATGGACACAATACCTTTATTTTGTTTATTTAGTATTTTTATGCAGTGCTGGGGATCAAACCCAGTGTCTCACACACGCTAGGCAAGTGCTTTACCACTGAGCCACAACCCCAACCTATACATTTTTTATTCTGATGCAAGTTCTTGTTAAGTTGTGGGGACTGGCCTTAAATTAATACACACACACACACACACTACTTCTCTATATAAATAATTTATATATATATATATATATATATATATATATATATATATATATATATATCTTTTTTTTTTTTTTGAGATGGGGGTCTTGCTATGTTGCCCAGGCTGGACTCATACTCTTGGGTTCAAAAGATCCCCATGCCTCATCCTGAGATTTATATTATAACATTGTATTTTTAATTTAAAACTTAAATGTTTTTATCTTGACAAAATTGGACTTACAAGATCTTTTGGATTTGAATAATAACCAGATTTATGGTTTAGTTTTACATTGTTCATGTATGTCAGTTAAGACTGGAGTAGAAGCCAGCCACAGAGGCACATGCCTGTAATCCCAGCTACTCAGGAGGCTGAGGAGGGAGGATTACAAGTTTGAGGCCAGTCTAGGCAATTTAGTGAGATCCTGTCTCAAAATAAAAAAAAAAAAAATGAAAAGGGCTGGGGATGTAGCTCAGTGGCAGAGCACCCCTGGTTCAATTCCTAGTACCACACATACCAAATAGAGTAGGATATAAACCTTTTGAGGGCAGAACTTCATCTGTTTTAAGATTTTCTTCCAAATTGTAAATGTCAAATACTCCTGAAAACCGTTTTAAAAAAAATCAATAATACCAGTGTAACCTGAGTCTTGGTTGAAGTGCAAGAATTTTGCATTTTTGCCCTTTTGAATGGTCCTCAGGCAAGTGGCCACAGCCAGAACTCTGAGGGATACAGTGACAGGTTGTTAGTGTTCCCCACTGAGCAGAACAGCTCTCCCTAACACACAGAGCTTGAGCTTCGTCAGCCCAGTGGGGTGAATCCTGACTCTGCCGTTGCTCAATGTTTATCTCTATCCCTGGAACTTGGGTCCTTATCTTTAATACCGGTGCGCAGCCACCCATCTCAAAGAACATCTAGCACTTGGCATCAGCTAATACTGAAGTCAATAATAATCCCCAATAATGTCATCTGAAACTTGTAAATTTTTAATCCCTAGACTGAAAGCTTGGAGGCTCCTCTGGAGGATGGACTGTAATGACTATGAACTTGGTGAGCACCACAGCTGAGGAGTAACACTGAAAATACAGATCAAGCGAATGTTTCACTTCATGAACACGAACAACCTGACCTTGTTTCTGGGCTTTGCTGAGTGAATGGAAGAATGGAAGGAGATAAGTATAAATCTCCCAGAGGCTGAAGGATTCATCTCCAGGGAAACTAACCAACATAAGAGAGAAGATCTGCAGATATGTGTGTGTGTGTGCGCGCACATGTGTGCATGTGGATGTGTTTGTGTGTGTATGCATATGATCAAACCCAGGCCCTTGCCCATGATAAGCATGTGCTCTAACACTCAGTTGCACATATGCAGATCTGATACTAGGATCACTGGTTGGAATGGCCAGGATCCTGCACAGTCACCCCACAGATGGCTGCCAATGTCTTCTCCCTCAATTCCAAACAGCCTGAGGACCTTTCTAAGATGAGCAGAGAGGCAAAGACCCCAGAAGTTGGGTGGAACCTTCTGCCATGAGCATGTCAAATTAAGAGCAAACCCAAACTTCTCAGAGGACCAATGCTAGACCAATAAGCTAGAGTTGATCACCTCAGAGATGAGATCTTGCATTAACAAAAGAAAAGGCTTTACAAGGCAAATCTATGTAAACAAAATTCCTTAGATGAAGTGGCTGCAGAAATAAAAATCCCAGAAGGAGAGATAAGGCATGGGAGAAAGACACAGAAAGTGACCGATGATGATGGAAAATAGGCAAGAACAGGACCAGAGTTTTAAAGAATCATTTCAGGAAGGCCAGTGACAGAAGTTCCAGAAAAAAAAATCATGCTTTTTTAGAAGTACTGAAGGATGCAATTCTAGACCACAAGGCACATGCTTGGATGAATAGAAAACAGTTTTATACAGGCAACTGCAGCACATTTCAGAATACTAGAGACAGGATCTACAAACTGCAGTCGGTGGGACTGGGGACCAGGAGGGACTCATACATAAATATTTGATGGTTTGAATAGAAATATTAGGTGGTTTGGTTTCACTGATCCCAACAGTGAAAATCAGAAAGTACTGAGCACTGTGTGCAACATTCTGAAGGCAATAATCTCTAGTCTAGAGCTGGAGGTCCAGCTGGATTATCAACCAAGGTATCAAAGTAAAGTACAGATGTTCCTTGGTCTCACTGAGGGATAGGTTCCAGAAACCTCCATGGATATACGAAATCCAGAGTGCTCCAGTTCCTTATTTAATACAGCATAGTATTTTCACAGTTCTCTGCATTATTTAAACCATCTCTAGATTATTTATAATGCCCCGTACAATGTAAATGCTGTGTAAACTGTTGCTATACTGTATTATTTAGGGAATAATGACAAGAAAAAGTCTGTACATGTTCTGCACAGCTGAAATTTTTTTTCCCAAATATTTTCAACATGAGGTTGGTTGAATCTGAGGATGCAGAACATGCTTTCAGAGGAGTAATGGCTGAAACTTCACCTCCATGCACCCTCTGAATTAGAAGTTATCAGAGGATTCACACTGCTAAAAGGGGAAAACAAGTCTGTTATAGTTTAAATCTGGAATGTCTCCAAAGGGTCCCCAAGTTGAAGGCTTGGTCCCCAGGGCTGTTGAGAAGTGGTAGAGTCTTTAGGAAGTGGAACCTAGCAAAAGGAAGTTAGGTCATTGGGGGGTGTGATCTTAGAGAGGATACTGGGACCCCCAGCTCCTTCTTTCTCTCTTTTCTTGCAGCCACCATGAGTTCAGCTGCTTTCTCAGCCATGCATTTCCCCACATGATATACTGTGCCATTTTAGCCCAAAGGCAAGGGGGCCAAAGCAGCTAGAAACTGAAATCATGAGCCAAAATAAACCTGATCCCCTTATAAGTTGATTAGCTCAGGTATTTTTGGAAAGATGGCTAGCACATCAAGAAGGAATGGGATCCAGGAAACAGGGAAGGCAACCCCAGAGAAGTGAGAGGAGTACCCAGGATGGTGGAAAAGGGAATTTCAGGACAGCAGATGTGCTCCAAGGATTAGGGGTAATGACTCCAGGCTGTAGCAGAAGGGGGGGGGGGCGGGGCTCTGCTTTGGAGGTGAGTGACAAGGACATCAATGGATCACTGATATTCAGGAAGAGCTTTACACCTAGAGCAGAGAGTTTGGTTTTCCCTACTAAATTCCAGGAAAACAAAGCACACAGGCAAAGATGTGTGTTCATTCTAAGGAAGACACAGTTCCGAATAGAATTTACATCATCAGGATAAAAACAAACAACAAACTAAGAAAAAGTAGGTGTTTATTATGGTTGGGGGAAGAATAGGAATCTCTTCTACAAATTTGAAAATCTTTAAATGCAGCATAAGCATGTCATTTAGAAATATGAAAGCAAGTTCTAGAAGACATAGATCTGAGAGTGAGAAGTACTAGTCTCTAGGGACACACAACATGGAGAGGAGGTAGGAGAGGTAGGTGCTGCCCTCCTACCTTGCATAGCTAATGATTTTAAAGCAAATCTGTAGATACTATCACAGCCCACTTAAATTAGGAAAACAGCTTTAGAAGAAAGGCATGGTCTAAACAAAAATGTCAAAAGTTATAGTTGTCTTTCCTTACCTCTGGTTTTATTTTGCATGGTCTCAGTCACCCACAGGCAATAGTAATCTGAAAATATTAAATGGGTCAGGCATGATGGAGTATACCTGTAATTCCAGGGACCCAGGAGGCTGAGGCAGGAGGCTCTCAAGTTCAAGGCCAGCCTCATCAACTTAGTAACACCTTGTCTCAGAATAAATAATAATAATAAAAAAAGGACTGGGGATGTAGTTCAGTGGTAAAGCATTCCTGGATTCAACCCCCAATACCCTTCCAAATAAATAAATAATAAAACGGAAAATTCCAGAAGGAAACCATTCATAAGTTTTACTCAGCATGCTGAGTAATGGGATGAAATTTCTCCTCCTCCTGCACCATTCCAGTTGGGAGCTGGATCATCCCTTTGTTCCATGTGGTCATGCTCTACACACTGTCACCCTCTGGTCTCTAGTAGCCATCTAGGTTATCAGATCAACAGTGGGAATACCACAGTGCAGTGCTCGAATAACCCTGAGCTTACTCAATAATGGCTCCAGAGGCCAAAAGTAATGTTGCTGGCAATTTGGGAATGCCTCAAAAAAAGCTGTAAAGTGCCTTCTGTTTTTCTTAGTTGTAGACAGACACAATACCTTTATTTTATTTATTTATTTTTATGTGGTGCTGAGGATCAAACCCAGTGCCTCACACATGCCAGAGAGGGCTCTACCACTGAGCCACAACCCCAGCCCCCCCCCCCCCCCCCCCCCCGCAAAGTGCCTTCTTTAAGTGAAAGTACAATAAGATTTGGGAGGGGGCAGGGATCACATTCACGGAAGTTTTATTACAATTGTTTTAGTCGATTATTTAGGAGTTAGCTTCTTACGATACCTAATTTCTGAATTAGACCTTACTACAGGTTTATATGTATAGGAAAAAAACATAGTATAGGGTTTGGTACTGGGGGAGGGGGGATCTCAGAATGTGCTTCCCTGCAGGTTAAGAAGGGATAACGACATGACTTTAGCCTCTGGGTGACCACAGAAATACATTTAATTTTTGAGACTGGGAACGTTTTCTTTTGATCAACCCCAAAGTCATAACACTGGAGTCACAGATCTGGAAGTTGAGCCCTAGAGGCACTACTAGGCCCAGTACCAAACAGTGACATTGTAAATGGTGTTTTATTTTCCAATTGGAATCTATCTGAAGAGTATAGAGCCTTGTTGAGGTCTAGCGCGGGTCAGACATTATCCGTGACAATATGAAAGTAAAATATCATCTGAGAGAAGCCAGGACAGAAAGGCAGAGAGGATGAAGGCTGAACCCTTTCACTGCCATCAACTACTATGGAATAACAAACCACCCTCAGACGATCAGCATTCAGTCACCAGTGCAAGGATGAGCTAGGCCATTCTTCTTAGCTCATCCGGGCTTCCTCCTGCATCTGTGGGTCAGAGAGGCAGGTCTGTTGATCTTGGTGGGGTTCACACTTGTTTTGGGGCTGGCTGGCGGGTGGCTGGTCTCTGCTCCATGTGGTCTCTCATGCCCAGCAGGCTAGCACAGCTTATGTCGTGGTGGTGGCAGAACTCCAAGAAAACGGAAGCAGATGAGGCCTAGGCCTCAGATAATACTGCTTCAACCACATTCTGCTGGCCAGAGCGAGTTCAGGCCAAGTCCAGATTCAAAGGGGAGGAAAACAGATTCTATATCTCTTTGATGGGTGGGTATGGGAATGAGATTGGGGAATCTGTAAGGTCACATTGCAAAAAGCATGGATATGGAGAAGGACAGAGAATTGGAACTGCTTTTTCAATTCATCTACCACCAAGACAAAATAAAATATTAAGGTTAATGAAACCAAATATGCAGGGACAAATATATTATTTAAAAAAAACAAAGGTAATGAAAGAGAGTCAAAGAGTATTACATCTATTAAACACAACAGGGACAGGACAAGGGGTAGTGACCCAAAAACTAACTTTTCATTAGGCATGAAAGAAATAAAAAGATAGCCTCAAGTTGATAAGAATATTACATGTTGAGTATTCCTAACCTGGAAATCCAAAATGCTCTAAAAATATGAAGCTTTTTGGATGCTGACATGATACTACAAGTAGAACATTTCACACCTGAGGCTCTTGTGATGGGGTCATAGTTAAAACACAGGCACACTAAAAATGTTGTGTAAAATTGCCTTCAGGTGATGTGTATAAGGTGTTATGACCCATAATTGGATTTTATGTTCAAGCTTGGGTCCCATTTCCAAATGGGATGCAAATATTCCAAAATCTGAAAAAAAAAAATTGAAACCTGAAATGCTTCTTGTCCCAAGCATTGCTCCAATGCAAAATTTGGAATATGAAGTTGTTTAAGCTTTTCTGAACTATTTAATTCTTATTCCTTGGGAGGGGAAGATCAGATTTCTGAGTTGGACTCAGTATACTATCTATCCCCTCTCCACATGCCTTAGTAACTATGTGGGGCTGTTTCCTCCAAAGTTCATGTACTAAAAACTTAATCTCTGAATTTATAGACAGTAGGTAACTGGACATGAGGCTTTGAGGAGGTAATTAGGGTAAGTTGGTGTCACAAGAGTGGACCTCCATGATGGGATTAGTAGCTTATAAGAGAAAACCAACCTGAATACACATACTCCCTCACTCTTACCACGTGGTGCCCTTTACCATGTTGTGACACATCAAGAAGGCCCTTGCTGATGCCAGCACCTCTGATATTGGGCTTACCAGCATTTAGAACTGTAAGAAATGTTTCTTTTCTTTATTTACTCCCTAGTCTCTGGTATTCTGTTATACTATCGTAAAACAGTCTAAGACAGGTGGCAAATCTTACTTTAAATCTTTTAAAACACCTTCCTCCTCTCCTGGCCTGCTTAAAGTGACAAAGAGCAGCTTTCTGAAAGCACTTGACCTTTATGGATCTGGGTAGTAGAGCCCTCCAATCTTGTCTGATCTCAGACAACTGGAGAGACCTCAAGGAAGAGATTAAGCTATGAACCTCTGCCTCCTTCATGATCACATCTCAAGTTAGATCATTTAGCTTTGTAGCTTCCTACATTTTACGTTTGCATGATATAAGTTTTTCTGAAAGGTGATCCACCTACATAACTCACATCAAAGTGGGAACATTGGTGGATAGATCAAGGGTCAGCAAATACTTTTATAAAGAACCAGACAGCAGATATGGGTTTGTTCTACTCATTTTTGCTACTGTAGCATGAGATGCTGTGGCTCTGAAACGAAATATGAACTATTAAACAATAAATTTTACAAAACAGGCAAGGGGCTGAATTTGCCCTATCGGTTATAGTTTGCTGACCACTGCCTAGACTTGTGACTTTCATAACTTTATTTTTTTGCAGCACTAGGATATTAAACTCAGGGCCTCACACATGCTAGGTACATGCTCTACCACTGAATTACACCCCAAATCAGACCAGTGGCTTTCAAAATGTGGCACCCAAGCTAGCAGCATCAGCGTCACCTGGAAGTGCCTTAGAAATGTAAGTTCTCAGGTTCTACTCAACCTCTGAGGTGGGGGCCATTAATATGATCTAACAAGTACTCCCTGGGGTACAGATAAATCTCAAAACACTGCCCTAAACCAATGACTGCATTAAAATTATACTTGAATATCTTAGGAAAATACGAGGGATTCTGAGTTTCGACAGAGGACCATCATCTTAGAACTCATTACAGTGCCAAGAAACTAATTACCAGAGGAAAGAAAGCCAAGACTTCCACTATCCCTGCTGCACTGAGAACTTAAGTCGAAGCTTATCTGAATAGACCATTTGACACTTGAAGTTCTTACTCCAAGATTCTTACAATGTTCTCATGAATTCCACATGGCTTTAGGATGCAAGTGGTTTAAATGACCTTTTGAGGGCTGGGCCTGTAGCTCAGTGGCAGAGCGCTTGCCTAGCATGCATGAGACACTGGGTTTGATCCTCAGCACCACATAAAAATTAACAAATAAAGGCATTCTGTCCATATACAACTACAAAAATAAATAAGTAAATAAATGACATTTTGATAGAGAGATGTTAGAGGTGTCAGTGACTATATCTGAGACGATCTCACTGAGGCAATCAACTTAAAAGGTTTATTTTGGCTGTTTCAGTGAGTTTAGTCCAGGGTCATTTGATCTCATTGTTTTAGGACCCATGGCAGGAACATGTGGCAGAGGAAAATTTGTTAAGGCCAGGAAGTAAAAAAGGTAGGTGCTGGGGTCCCACCATCCCCTTCAAGGCCACACCCCCAATGACCTAACTTCCTTCCCCTAGGCCACACCTCCCAAGGTCTCTCCCCTCCCAATAGCACCACAAGCTGGCAACTAAGCCCCCAGCATATAGGCTTTTGGGTGACATTTAAGCTCCAAACCACAGCAAGAGGTGAAAGTGTTGAACATTTTATTAAGTTTTAAAAGCTTTACATTTGTGATACACTAAGAAACAGCAGTGCCGCTTCTCAAAGACATTTTCTTTCAGTGCGTGGGTAAGGGCTTTAGGATTTGTGGAGTACTGCTATTATTTTGTTATATTCTTCACGCATTCACGTCCTAGGTCCAGGCCTGGGAACAGTATGCCATCTTCTTCCTTCAGGGAACACAAACAGTTATAACTCCAGATCCCAGCATGGTGTTGCTGCACATTTGACTCTACAACATCAAGGGTGGGCTAGAGTTTGTTCTCAGGTGAGGAGGCCTTGAGCTTCCTCAGAGTAGAGGCTGAAGGAGGGAAGCATGAAACCACTTCTCATAGTGGGCCTAGAATGCAGTTGTGCACGGGTGGTAAAGTATACATAACAAACTCTAGCATCTTAACTATGTATACACAGATTGTTCTGTGGCATTAAGAATATTCTCATGGGCTGGGATTGTAGCTCAGTGGTACAGTGCTTGCCTCGCACATGTGAGGCACTGGGTTCGATCCTCAGTACCACATAAAAATAAAGGTAATGTGTCCATCTACAACTAAAAATTAAAAAAAAAAAAAAGAACATTCACTTGGTTATATAGCTATCACCACCATCCACCTCCAGAACTTTTTCAATTTGCAAATCTGAAACTCTCCCCACATTCAACACTGACTTTCCCATTTCCCCTCCACTCCGACCCTAGCATGCACCATTCTACTTTGTCTTTATCAGTTTGACTATTCTAAAGATGTCTTAGAAGTGAAATCAAATCACATTTGTCTTTTTGTGACTGGCTTATTTTTATTTATTTACTAATTTATTTATTGAAGTATTGGGGATTGAACCCAGGGGTGCTCTACTGCTGAACTATAGCCCCAGCTCTTTTAATTTGTTGTTATTGTTATTTTTTGAGACAGGATCTCAGTCAGTGGCCCAGTCTGGCCCCAAATTTGTGATCTTCCTGCCTCAGCTCCTGAATAGCTGGGACTACAGACATGTGCCACTGTTCCTGGATTATTTTTAAAAGCAGTTTTAATATACATAGAACATTATCCTTACCATGAAAATGGATATAATGGGTGTAGCAGTTACTTTTAGAGCTCTTAGATGAGTCCCAGGGATATAAAGCCATATGGGATGTGTCTCCTATTTGTGAAGTTTTTCTTAAGAATCTTTAACCCACAAAAATGAAAGATGGTCATTAAGTGTGTCCCATGCTCCCCATGGTTCATGGGCTGAAAGCCTTGTTCCCAGTATGCTGGTTTGAGGTGGTGGAACCTTTAAGAGATGGGCCCAGTGCAAGGTGGTCAGGTCACTAGAGGCCTCACCCTAGGAAGGAATTAATGTTCTCAAGGGACCCCAGTTAGTTTTCACAAAAGAAAGTTGCTATGAAAAGAAGCAAGACTGGTCCCTGAATCCCTTTTGCCTCAAGTCTTGCCATGTGACTGGCCCACCATCATGTACTCCCACCATGATGCCATCCACCATGTTCTGATGTAGTCAAGGAGACCCTCACCAGAGGCCATACAGATGAGACTGCCCAATCCAGGGCATTCAGACTCCAAAATGATCAGCTAAATAAACCTCGTTTCTTTGTGAGAACCCAGCTTTAGGTATTTTGTTATAGCAACACAAAACAGTACCTAATATAAATGCAAGTCAAAACCATAAGATACTACTTCATACCCATTATGATGGTTATGAGAAAAAAAAGGTCAAGGCTGAAGCTCAGTAGTAAAGTGCTCACCTGGCATGTGTGAGGCACTGGGTTTAATCCTCAGCACCACATAAAAGTAAAATAAAGGTATTGTGTCCACCCACAACTAAAAATAATACGTATAAAAAATCAGACAATAACAAGTGTTGGCAAAGATGTAGAGAAGTTTGAAAACCTGTATAATGTTGGTAAGACTATAAAATGGGACATCCATTGTGGAAAACAGTACGGTAGTTCTTTAAAAGTTAAAGATAGACCTGCCATGTGATCTAGCAATTCTACTTCTGGGTATCTATTCAAAAGAATTTGAAGCAGAAGATACTGGGGAATGAAATTGACCAAATTATGTTGTGTGCATGTTTCAATATGTAAAAACAAATCCCACTAGTATATGTAATTATAACGCACCAATAAAACAGAATTTTCTTAAAAGCCCACCTTGAAAAAATAGAATTGGAAGCAGGGACTCTAATCAATATTTGCTCACTCATGTTGATAGCAGCATGGGTCATGGAAGTTAAATGGCATAAGCAACTCAAAGGGTCCATTAATGGAAGACTTATAACAAAGCATGGGGTATACATTCAATGGAATATTATTCTGCCTTGAAAAAAGAATGAAATTCTGACACAGACTGTTAGATGAATGAAACTTGAAGACATCCTGAGAAGCAGAAATAAGTCAGTGCAAAAGAACAAATACTTTATGGTTCTACATAAATGATGCCCCAAGAGTAGTCAAATCTACAGACAAAGTAGAATGGCAACTACCAAGAGCTGGAAATAGGAGACCATGGAGTTAGTGTTGCCTGGGTATGGAGTTTCAGTATGGGAAGATTAAAATGTTCTGAAGGTGGATGGGTTAAGATGGATGGTTGTACATAACATGAGTGTACATAACACCACTAAGCTACACTGGTATTACAGGGGTATACTTCATATTATAAACATTCTACCATAAAACCTTTTAAAAACATCTAATATCTGATCATTACTCTCTGCAGTTGCCGAAAATTTAGAAGCCTTTTGTTGAATGCCTCACCCAACATTGTGTTCCAGAAAGAGACAAAATGGCTTTTCAGAAGTTAGACCCGACTTCACTGTTTGCATTCTTCAGTAGAAAGTCTCTTTAGTACCTACCTCATGTTCTCCCTCTCCACCCCTCCCCAATGCAGGCAAATGGTTTTAAGCCAGAGGCATCAGGACAAGCCCCTCTGGTATTAGACCAGCTTCCTGACACTCCAAGGCCAACTAGACAGCAAAGGTAAGCAGTCACCAAGCTAAGTTCAGAGGAGGGTCAGGAGGGAAGCCCATCTGCCTGGTCACCTGACTCATAGCAGCGTTACCAGCAGGGTGGTCACTAGCAGACGCAGGCTGCCAGCATGGACGGGCACTTCTTTCCTCTTGGAAGTCACTTACCTCACCAAAGTGTTTCTCGATGAGGTTCTGAGCAGCCTGGCTGATCTGATGGTTCTCGTGCAGTTGTAAAGCCTCGATCCTGTCGATCCCACCCAGCTCTTCTATCAGAATGCACAGGTTTTCCTTCTCACATATTCTCTCTGCTTTCTGGAGGCCACACAAAAGATAATGAGACCCTGAGAAGTGTCCTAGGGAGGTAGAACCTTGCCAGCCCTTATGGGAGTGTCCCTCGAGGGAATAAAACCAAAAGCTCCTGGTCCAGCATGAGCAAAGTTTCATGTTCCCCAGATTGATTAGAAAGGGCATGATCTAGCCAGGCAAGGTAGCTCACACCTGTAATCCCAGCAGCTGGAGAGGCTGAGGCAGGAAGATCACAAGTTCAAAGCCAGCCTCAGCAAGTGAGGTGCTAAGCAACTCAGACCCCATCTCAAAATAAAATACAAAGTCGGGCTGGAGATATGGCTCAATGGTCAAGTGCCCCTGAGTTCAATTCCCCGAACCTGCCCCCCCCCCCAAAAAAAAAAAAAGAAATGGCATGATCTTACAAATCATAAATATCTGAAATGGTAAGTATACCATATCATATATTGGTATATAATATCATAAATACATATATAAATGTATGTTTATATAAAACATTTACATAAAATCTATGCATTTCTTTGCCAAAATACAATATTTCTAGACTATCAATTCATAAGGGATGGTGGGTTTTTTTTTTTTGGCTGAATATATTACTGTCCATAAATACAACATTATCACTGTTTAGTAGATATTCCCTTCTAATTAATAGACATTGTTTTCAATACAATTTGAAAGAATGTTCTAGAAATGCTATGTAAATGCAAGCATTTTGCTCTGATTTCCTTAGAAAGCTTTAAGAGATCAATCAAGAGACCCTTAGTCACAGAAGCCCCATTGTTGTCTACGTTGAGCGTAGACAACATGAGTGAATTTAATCCAACACAAGTCATTGGTTTATTCATCCAAGGTTATTCATTCCTTCAAATGTTTATCTATCTTATGGGTGAGGCTCACAAAGCTAGAAATACAGAGATGATTTAGAGAAGGTCTTTCTATAACTCACTGTTGGGGGCAGCCAGTAAATAATTGTTACAGAGTAAAAATTACAATGTCATAAACAATCAGGGTTGAGTGATAGAAAATGCATAGGGCAGGCTTCTAAGGGATCACAGATCCTGAATGAATGGCCCTTTGTCAGAGGTATCTTTTCTTTGGGGATAATAGCATTCCTAAAAGAAGGGATAGTAAGGATAATGTTTTGAAGGCAAATGCCACATATGAGAAAAGAGTCGTTCAGCCAGATATCATATTTGGGGAACACAGAGAGAGATAAAGCCTAAAGGTTGTAAGCAGTGACCAAAAAAAAAAAAAAAATGTTGTATGGATCAAATCAAACATAATGCAAGTCACATCGTTCATCCAATGAGAGTTTGAGCTGCGTGTCTGAACCTTCGTATCAAGAAAATGTGTTTTCATAAACTTTTCATGTCCAACTTTGTCTACTGGCTGCTGAGTCTCCACCCTTTATCTGTATGATTTGCTCACCGTCAGGATGTAATTAGGCTAGGTTTCAAATCTGGCCTCCACTGAAGTCTGTTCATTTTAAGATGGTTACATGAAAAGAAGGCTCAAAGTAGATTTTTAAAAGGAATTTCCTGGTGTTACTTTGAAGCTCTTCTAATGGCTTAGCCATTTATAAAAGGAGCTTAATCAAATGAATATAGCCAGCCTCCAAGATGGCCCCAAATGATCCCCGACTCCTGGTATTTATGCCCTGTGTAGTTTCCCATTGGATTGAATAGGGCTGTCTTGTGTAAGCAACAGGGTGCTGTTGAAATGGCATATGACCTCCAAGGGTAGGTCATAAAAGACATTGGGACTCCCAGCTTGCTTTAATTTGGCTTGCTTCATAGATGGCCAGCTGCCATGATGTAAAGATGCTCAGGCAGCCCTATGGAGAGGTAAGTGACTCACCAGCCAGGTGAGTGAGCCAACTTGGAAACTGATTCCAAGTGGAAGCCTTCAGATGATATCAGCCCAGGCTGACATCTTGACTGAACCTCATGCAAAACCCTGAGCCAGAACCATCCTACTAAGCTGGCCCCAGATTCTTAACTCCAGAAAGTTTTGTGAGATACTCCATGTTGGATTTAAGCTACAACAGGAATGATGTGTTATGCAGCAATATAGACCTAACACAAATAACATATAAACACTGGTTTAATTTTGCTTTATTATTTCAGAACTAAGACTTTTCTAGAATTCTAGTTCCATCCTTGGTAGTCCCTTTCCCTAAGGACATAGCTAAATGGGACAGGAACTTCAGGGTAGCCCCACAAGATTGACCACTGATAAATTGCTGCCTCTTCCAGGATATCCTATGTTTTAATCTTTCTAAACACTGAGTAGAATTGTCTAGCACTTCTAAAATACAATTAACTAATTATTCTAAAATAAAGAACTTGTGACTTTGATCCTGTTTCAAACCTTCCACTAGTTTCCTGGCCTCACTCAGAATAAGTCAACATCTTCACAGACCCTACACGACCCAGCCCCTGCCTGCCTTCAGCCTGATCTCCTACGATTTTCCATCCATTTGTTCTGGCCACACCTCCTTCTTGCTACTCCTTTTGCCCAAGACATCCACATCTGGGCAAAGGATCTTTCGATTTTTACTCAAATGCATTCCTTCTCCTGACCACAGCCCATATGACAGCTACGTCCATTCCCGACCCTGAGCAATTAGTGACTATCCCTGATCTGATAGACTTTATCTAGAACTCCCTCCCTGGTGTGTCTGTCCCCCACCTCACTAACATATAAACTCTACCAGAACAAGGACTTGGCACTGGCATATTCTGAGTATTCCCAATGGTGCCTGGCACAAAGTCATTCATTTGAGAAAATGAAGGCAGTCATCCTTCATTGAGCTGCTTGGTTTTGTGTTGTCCACAGGACATGTGGTTAGGGAGGGTGGAGAGGAAAGAGCATCCTACTTGAGTTTGAAGCACCAAATTCAATGTTTTAAAATTAGAGACTTCTGTTTACAAACCAACCTGTTCAGGAGAGCTCACCTGCAGAATGTAAGCGATGACATCGAGAATGATGTTAACCATCCTCACGTCCGGGACGCTGAGCAGATTCAACAGTGGCCCCATGACTCCAGAGTGGACAAGCCGAAATATCTGATCCACCGTGGCCCCCGAGACAAAGTTAGCTACTGTCCACAAGGCCTCTCTCTGAACTCTAAACTCTCCCTGCAGAGACAGAACATTGACCTTCTCTACTTATCCCAAAGAACCAAAATACAGCGATGCCGACTTGGTTCACTTTCTGGGTGGGATGGCGACAGTCAGGACTTTATGTGCAATTTAGTAGAATGCCCTGGCTACCTGCCTCTGGTTCTGGATCAGAAGATGGCATCTAAGAAACCATGAAAAAGGAAACCGTTCCAATGGGTCCTTGGGGGTAGTTTCTCAGGTCAAGTAGACTCATTTCCATACATCAGGCTACAAGGAAACTAGAACTAACATAATCCAGGTAATCTACATAGATTAGGAATTGTGCTTGGAATTGTAGATGATAGTGGCCTTTTTCTGTGGTTTTTTTTTTTTTTTTTTTTGGTACTAGGGACTGAACCCAGGGGTACTTAACCACTAAACCCCAACTCAAGCCTTTTTTATCTTGAGACAGGGTCTTTGCTGGGGCTGGCTTGTGATCCTCTTGCCTCAGCCACCTGACCCTCTGGAATCAAAGGCATGCTGCACTGCACCCAGCTCTATGTTTTTATTCTTCCTGACCAAGTAAAACTTTGGACACATTCTATACTAGGTCACACAAAATTGATCTATGGGACTGAATCAGCCCAGAGGCAGAGAGAAAGACCACTGAAATATTACTCAATGAATCTCTTTTTTTAAGCAGGTGGGTGTACCAGGGACTGATCTCAGGGATACTGGACCACTGAGCCACATCCCCAGCCCTATTTTGTATTTAATTTAGAGACAGGATCTCACGGAGTTGCTTAGCGCCTCACTGTGGCTGAGGCTGGCTTTGAGCTTGCAATCCTCCTGCCTCAGCCTCCCTAGCCGCTGGGATTACAGGTGTGTTTCACCCTGCCCAGCTCCATGAATCTTTTACATTTCTAAAAAGCACTTTGCCCAGAAATAGGGACCTAATTTATCATGGATCCTAGGGAGAAGGACTTGCTCTCGTTTTTCTTTTTTTTTTGGCTGAGGCAAACTAGCCTCAGCATTGAGCAAAAACAAAAATAATGTATGGTGCCAAATGAATTATATTTATGAGTACTGCCTGATTCATAACTGGATTTTTAAAATTAAAACAGGCACAGATTCAGGTATGATGCAGAACAGGTAGTGCTCAAATGATTGGAACATGCCATGACCTAGACGGCACACCTGCCTACCTTTTCCTACTTGACATGCACCTGGGAACCCACCATCCAATGTCAGAACAGAGAAGTTTGTCTTCCTCATGCAATGACTCCTGCCTCCCCACCCCTAATCGGTGCTAACCACTCCTGACTATAGATAGTTTAAATGTGGCAAAATGAAACACTGATAATAATTGTTCCAGGGAAGTAGGAATCAGGAGGTGGAAGGAAGCCTTATTATATTTCTACTTTTGTATTTCCATTTTCCATTTAGATCACCTCTTTCATCAACTTTATTTGTATACTGAAAAGCTACCTTTTTTTTTTTTCCCAGTGTATGACATCACCATAGCCTGATAAGATTTTCCTCTTAAAACAAAGCAAAATCTCCTCCCTCTCGGCAGGCATATTCTTTGACCATGCCATTAGAGATAAGCCATTATTTACTAGCTCAAGATTTTTATGGATGTGTGAGCTGTGGGGTAACCTTTTCATGGAACAATGTTTAGTCTTCCAGATATTTGATAGGCTCTTCACAATGGAAGTCCCCTTCCTTTTTCTAGACAGATTCATAGCTTTGTTGTGATCTCAATTTCCTTTTCAGCCTGCATCTACATCCCTGAAAGAATCAGGGCCATAGGAAATACTCTCTTGCTGTAGACTTTGAATGTGCCACTTACGTCCTTTAGTATGTCCACCAATGGCAGCAGCATGTTGAAAGCAATCAGCTGCTGGATGTGCTGGTGAGGCCCAGCGGCCACATTGCTCAGGGTCCAGGCTGCTTCCTTCTGGATGGAGATACTAGAGTGCTTCAGGAGTGGGGCCAGCACAGTTAGCAAGCCGGCATTGATGGCCAGCTGGGTCTGGTGATCTGTTCCCGTGACAACATTCCCCATCGTGCGGAGAGAGGGGATCTGGAAGAAAAAAGTTAGAAGTCTAACCGGTATTGCAAATCTATCACAGTAGAAAGTGACAGTCACACCCGGTTCTGTGCCCTCCCAAACATCAGTCATGCTATGGAGTGAGCTCTCTGAAAGCTCATGAACCAGAATTAAATCCAAAATTCTTATTAATTCCATACATCCATGGCTGTTCTTACACAGTTTCAAGGTACTGGCCAGTTTCCTGAAAGTTCTGGCTTAAGTAGGATAGAGGTCAAGGGATACCTTTATCAGGAAATGCTGTGGCTCCTTCCACTTTCAACTGGGGAAAGCACTAAACTGATTATAGCATTGATCATGTCATAACTTCCACTGCATTTGTATTTGGCCCTATTGTCAAGCTTCTGTTATATATTTAAGTGGAACAAATGAGATTATGGTGGCATTTCTTGGTGTACTCATGCACCCGCTTCATGATAATTGTAAAGGTCAATGATTGGACTCAAGGCAGCAACTCTCCTAGAGAGACTGACTGTGAACTTCTCTGGAATTCTCTGCACTGTAGTGGCAGTCCCCAGGAAAGCCCATCCGGAGTTCTAGAGTTTTCCTAGCCTATTAGGCTACATATCTGTTACTCATGTGAGAGGCCAAAGCAGGACTGTTGGCCAATCACAGCCTTGCCAGGACAGCTCCAGTTGAGTCCCAGAACTTTTATAAGAAGTGCTTCTTTTCTTATTCTCTTTACTCTGTGTCCCCAGCTCTATTCCCAAACCAATCTTAACATCTGAGAAACACTACCACGCTCAGAACATGATCACTAAGGCTGCACAATCTATAATATTAGGTATAAAAATCAAGAGGGGCAGAGTAGAGGTGAGCAACCACTATGATTTTAGATCAAAATAGACCCAAATCTTTGGTTAGAGGATGGCAAAGACCAGGGAAATGCAGATGACATTCTTTGTTCCAAGCAAAGGATTAGAGCTGACTGTGGAGAGACCAGGGATGGGGGAACAGAACCTTGCAAAATGAATCTGGTTCTCAAATCCTAATCCCAAGACCCTTACAGAGACGGGTGGGACCCAGAAAGACGTTTACCAAGATACTGAGTTCCGATCTGGTCATGAGGTCCACTAGCCTGGGCAGGACCCCTGTGTGGACCACTTGCCCAATGCGCTCATTGCAGCCATCAGTGAGGTAGGACAGAGCCCAGCAGGTGTCTGAGAGAACCTCATTGTCCTGATGCTGCAGCAGTTGGGAGAGGATAGGCAGCATTTGCTTCACCGCTTCACTGCAAGGATATGGGTTCTTGTTCCGGCACAGGTTGGACAAGGTCCATGCGATATTCCGCAGAAATGTGATCTATAATGAGGAGAGCGTCCAGCATCAGGTGCAAAGGAGAGAAAATGCAAATCACAGTGTGCCCTTCCCATCTTTGATCAATATTATTGATCAGCATGAACCAAAGCTTTTGAGCTTCAAATAGAAACTTGTTCTAGGCAGTGGTGTATATTGGAGACAAAAAGAACCAGCTTTTTATTTCATATTTGAATGTTAGATGGAGGTTTCTTGTTTTAAAAAAAAAAAAGTTGTAGTATTCTTTACCCACTCTAGGGGCAATGGATGATCTAATTTGTTTTTCATTGGTTAAAAAAAAAAAAAATCAAACATAAATCACTTGGTCTTTTTGCCCATCTAAAGCTCTACTGGCCTGTCAATCATATTTCTGATCTTTTATTTGAAATCAGTCTTCCCCACCCTACCTCTGAGTCCTATCACTTTCTGCTTTTAAAAATCCAGCCTCTATCATCATCTGTCTTTGATGAATTGCTCCCTCCGGGGTAGAAACGTGTGCCGGGGCCTTCAACACCCTGCTCCTCAATCCTGCCGTTGGCTCTTCTCCAGCCCCTGACCCATAGTATGAGGAGGGCTGGGACCAAGTCCTGGGGGTTCCAACATTTAGGAGTCAGGCAGAGCCCAGCAAGAGAATGGGGAAGAAATAGCTCACTTGACAATAGAAAACCAGGTTGTGTCACAGTGCCAAGAACAACTTTTAAAAAGGAAATGGCTGGCAAACTGTAAAGAGCCGCCTAGTAAACCATTTTTAGCCTTGCAGGACATATGTCTCTAACTGTGACAACTCAAAACTGCCCTTATCTTACAACCATGGCCACAGAAGATATGGAAACCAACAGCATGGGACTGTAAAATTCTACAAAACAAGCACCAGCCAGGTTCAGTTTGGTAACTGGTGTTGCCTAGCTGGACCCCCAACTGGATGTCCCATATGCGTATGATCATCTAGAATGACACATCCATGAACCTGCCTTTGCTGTCACGGTCCCCTCTGACTAACCTCTGCTGTATGTCTATAATGAAAGTTCTGATTCCTTTTTCTCTCCTTCTTCCTTTCTCTAGGAGGACAGTCATCCAAACAACCTATCCAGAAGCCCGGAGCACCCCTGCTTCCCTCCGTCTTCCATGTCCAGTGTCACTGCAACCCTGTCCATCTGCCTCACCAGCTTCCTCTGCTACAATCCCACCCTAGGCAGCCAGGAGGGTCTTTCTGAAAGATCAGACCACCTTCCTTCTTGCTTTGACATCCTCATCCTGGTGGCTTCCCTTTGCCACCAGGATGACCGTCCAATTCCTTTGCCCTACCCACCATCTTACATTTCTCTCTCCTTGAAAACTCCCTAGGTCATGGCCACCTTTTTCCAAGTTCAAATACATCCTGTGTTCTCCCGCCTTGAGGGTTTTGTACTGGTTCCCTTTGCTTCTTTGCATTTTTGTTGGAGGCAAGTTGAGAACCCAATTCCCAAATCCAGGAGTTTTCTGTTGTTACCATGTTGATCAACTTTGACTCTGAGCTAAAACCTAGACCCTATCACCCATGTACAGAACTGGAGCATCATCACATCTTTTGGTGGTCCTTTTGTGGGACCTCTTAGTCATCAATGTTTTCAGGATGATGAGCTTTGAAAAAATTTTAATGGACCTCTGTTAATACCCCCAAAAGAAAGATCAGTGCTACTGGTCCCTAAGGACAACTTTGGGTCAGTCTTTTACCAAAATGATCCTCTGTCCTAGACCCCTACTATCATAAAGGACTAGGGAGCAGCCACATGATATGGCATTACTTAGGAACTACTTCCCCAATTTCCCAACCCTGGGAATTGGTCACCTAGCTAGGTCTTCTCCTTTGAAGACACTCACTGGTATGGCTGACGAAACCAGGGCTAACAGATGTGGAATGGCATTGCTCGCAATCACGACATCTCTGAATTCTGAGCCATCACCTACAAATAGATCAGAAGATGACATTCAAAGAGAGAACAAAGTGGGTGATATGCTTTTAAAAAGTTTATGCAAAGACGAGACACAAAAACACATTCTTGGGGGTTTGGCAAGTAGGTAGTATAGTAATGGACTAGATCTGAGGTCACCAAGGTATCCGCTGGGTGGACATTCGTGATATGACAAGCAGGCACCACACAGTACCGCTTGCTAAAAGAGGAGGCTGTGGACACAAAGGAGAGAGCCAACCTGGTCCAGGCGGCACACTGTAAGTGCTGGCAGCCTTTCATAGTGCTATTCTCAGGAAGATTGAAGCTAATGCAGACCCTGAAGATACAGGTACCGGGGGCAGAAACTTACAAATGCAATTCAGAACAAAATCTGGGAATCGATAAGAGGCTGGCCATCAGCCATCTGCATCTCTGAATAGTGTCCCTAGGAGTCTTACCATTGAGGCAAGGCAAAAGTCACATTATACCACCCAGGCTGGCCTATACTTGACAAGACCCAGAAAAATGAGAAACACATCTGAAATAGATGCATCATTTCTGCAAGCATTTGTTAAAGCAGTTACTTTATATTCTGTTTGCTAATTCCAATATCTGAAGTCCTTGGAGATCTAATCATACTTGTGTTTCTGCTGACTCCGTCATGGTGGGTTGCTCCTTCTCCAAACTTGAAATTGCTAATATTTGGCTGATCTTAATTTGTCAAAATCCTGAGGCACCCAATTGAGGTCCCCCCATAACCAGAGAGCATGTCAATTTACTTCAGCCAGGAATCTGGGGGCTTCCAGCCCTACAGCACTAACTCTCTACCCTGTGCTTTCTCAGACATGCAACCATAGTCACAGGTCCCCAATCTACACAGTTTTAGGACTGCATTTTTTGGGAAGAGGTTTTACCCCAAGCTAAGGAGACTTTTTCTACCTTAGTGCTTTCACTGGAGGAAGAGTTCTTTCAAGGTCCTGGATCATGCAAGCATCCAACAGAAACCCCAGGACTGCATGGGCCAAAGACTCGGCTTTAGTTCCTGAAGCTATTAAGATTTGAGGCTGGGCTGGGGTTATGGCTCAGTGGTACAGTGCTTGCCTAGCATGGGTGAGCAATTCCCAGTCCTGCATATAAATAAATTAATTAAATAAAGGTCCATCAACCACTATTAAAAAAAAAAAAAGTAAGATTTGAAGCTGTGTGATCCTGGTATTGGCAAAGGTCCCGGCAGCCTGTCACATTAGCATGCACTTCGTCATCTAGTTTCAGTGTCAATGTTTGGTCTCTGAACTTGATTCTGAACTTTGAAAGAGCATATGGTACCTTTCCCAGAACTTTTAGGTTTTCATACTGGGAAGGATTCCAGAACATGGAGAGCACCGTACTACCAAAGAGCTCACGTCCCACACCACGTGTCTTAGCCCACTAAGAACAGAGCCTCACCGGCAATATTCCCGAGCGCCCACACAGCTTGCTCACACACGGTCATATGGGGAGAAGACAGGAGCTCAATCAAGGGCAGGACGGCACCCCCTTCCACCACGGCTCGGGTCTGATCCGAAGTCCCAGAAGCAATGTTGGTGAGAGCCCAGGCTGCCTCAAACTGCAGGAAGGGATGGAGTGACCACTTCAGGAACTCCACCAGCCTCGGGATGAGTCCTGCTGCAACAAATGATTTCAGGGGAGGGTTCCGTTCCCGGGACAGCATTTTCCTATGAAAGGAAAGAGAGGGGAGTACATGGAGGGAGACCTTCAGGACCTCCTTCTCGATGTTCTTGGCATTTCTAACATCACAGAAAACAAACAGCAGGACCCCACAGCCACTTAACTCAGCCTATAGCACTGTGCAGCCACCAGGCAATATTCTCTTTGCATATTATCTGTGAGCTAAAGGTCCTGTAGAGGCTACAGTAAATTAAGCAATTCATCTCTGATAACATATTGCATCTTTTCTGTTGCCCTCTAAACAGTATAGCATAGAACCTTAGTCTTGCTTTTAGAAGGACTAGCCTTCTCCTGTGTTTTATGAGCATTTTCTCAAAGCCAAGAATCCAAAGGGGTCATTAGAGCTCATTTCAGGCTAAAAACCTGCAAATAGCAAAAATCTGCTTGGTGATACCTGGCTGCCTGTGTGGCCTGGAAACATACAACTGGATCAGAACTATTCACACCTTTGATTATTTCATCCAGAGTGAGGTCGACCTGCAAAAGAGAGACACAGTCAGGCCAGAGTCTTTGCCAAAAGAGAATAAATATCACCTAGTCTACTCATCTATCCTGGTTTCAGCAGGATGCCCCTTTGTGCATGCAGGTCTATAGTAGGGAAGGGGGTAAAACTTTTTTGGTGCATAGGTTATAAGTCATAGTGGATACTCTCTATGCTTAAGGGAGGAATAATTCACTTGGATCTTCCGAACCCTTTTACTCTGTGCATTAAGAACATAATAGTGGATATCAGAAAAACAAATAGCAAGTGAGGACCTTCAAATTAACCCTCTTCTGTAAAGGCAATGAGAAAACTGACAATCTCAAAGCAAGTAGAAAAAAAGGAAATAATAAAGACTAAAAACAGAGATTGAGAAAATAGAGAAAAGTCAATGAAAGTCAAAGTTGGTTCTTGAAAAGATCAACAAAACTACATTTAGCTAGACTTACCAAGAGAGAAAAGAGAACCAAGTCATTGAAAATCAGAAATTAAAGTGAGGGAATTACTCCTGAACTTATAGAAATTAACAAAAGAGAAATAGGAGCAATGACAACAAATTAAATAGTTTAGATGAAGTAGACAGATTCCTAAAAATGCATAACCACCAAAAGTGATAAGAAATAGAAAATCTGAATAGAGCTATAACAACTAAAAAGATTGAATTAGGAACTATAAAACATCCCTCAAAGAGACGTCTAGGCCTATATAGCTTAATGGTGAATTTCCCAAACATCAGAAATAACACAATCTGGCCAGGCACGGTGGCACATGCCTATAATCCCAGTGGCTTGGGAGGCTGAGGCAGGAGGATCATGAGTTCAAAGCCAGCCTCAGCAAAAGTGAGGAGCTAAGCAACTCAGTGAGACCCTGTCTCTAAATAAAATACAAAATAGGGCTGGAGATGTGGCTCAGTGGTTGGATGCTCCTGAGTTCAATCCCCATACCCTCCTCCCCCCAAAAAGAAATACAAACTTTTACAAATTCTTCCCCTGCTCCCCACCCCCCGCAAAAAAAAAAAAAAGAAAAATAGAAGAATGGGAACTTTCTAAGTCATTATTTGAGGCCAGCATTACCTTGGTAACTGCATTAGTACATTTTCTGTGGCTACAACAAAATACCTGAGGCTGGGTAACTTACAAAGTAAAGAAGTTTATTTGCCATATGCTTCTGGTGGCTAGAAGGTCAACATCCCATGGTATTGGTATCCCAGTCAGGGCCCCTTGACTGCATCACAACATGACACAGTAATGGAAAGAGAAAAAATGGCATGCAAAAAGGTCAAGCTCATGTACTAGCTTTACTTTATAACTATCTACTGTTGTGAGAACCATGATCTTGCAAAAACTACCTTAATCCCTTCAGAGGGTGAGGCCCCCAGTGACCTAATTACTTTGCATGAGGCGCTACCTCTGAATCATTCTACCACCTCAACACTACCACACAGGAAAGAACAAGTTTCCAGTTCATAAACCTTTGAGAGTGGGAAACACTCTCAAATCATATTTAAACCCTAACAATACCAAAACAACCAAAGCCATGATGAGAAAAGAAAGAGACATACCAATATCCCGTATCACTACAGATGCAAAAAATCCTCAACAATTGTGTGCATTTATTCCCAAATGCCACTACTACATGGCATTCAGATCTTTGGAATTAATATTGAAATGTTTTGAAAATGAACAAAAACTTTTACAGCTACTGAGTTTCCTATAAGGTAGTAGTAGTTGGTAAACTGCACTGTGTTCGTGATAATGTGAAATAGAAGACCAATTGCTGGTTTTTCATATGCTGTCTTGAAGTGCAGAATTCTACTACACATGTCACTGTTTAATGCATCTGGTATATTTCTGAAGAGGCTTTCAGGGTAGCCTGGGCAAACATGCCCAGTTTATAAGTTGATGGTAACATAGTACATAAATCCAAGGAAATAAGATCTGTAAGAATCTAGGACCAGCTTAGGCTTACATGATGGGTACTAGGTTAGGAAAAGAAAATTTCCAATCATTCAGTCATAGTCTGTTTAAGCAGACTTACATGTAAACCAGGATCACCTCTATACAAGTTTATTATAGGTTGCTTTAATACCTTATATGAAATAAGAGAAAAATATATGGTTGTATGTACCCTCTTGTTTTATGCAAGCCAGTTTTTACCTTGTGAGTGTGTTTCTTTGTGCTGGCTCAGTATTGTGTATTGAGAAAGGAAGTGATTTTTTGCATCCATGATATTACAGAGTTCCTCAAAGTCCACCCTCGTGATAGTCTGGGGACATAAGACAGCCAGATATCTTGTGGGCAGCCTCTGAATCAGTATTTTGGAACCAAGAGGGTTTCACTTTCTTTTCCAGACCCTAGGATGCTAAACTATTTAAGAAAATAATTTATTCCAAGCAGCTAAAGCATGTGTTAGTTTAAAGGTGTCTGCTTATTTGGTTGAGCAACTTAACTGGTAAAATGTTATTCTAAAAAAAGGAAATATAAAATGGACAACTATGTAAATACCTATGGTCTGCAGAAACTGCTTCTCTAGCAATTAATACCAAAGTAATGGAATTTTTTTTTAAAGCAGGTCTGCAGTAAAAGATAGTATTGTCTTTTTAGTCCTCCTGCTCTCAACTCTCATCATTTGTTAATATTTTGCCTTTAAATATGTGAGTCTTAGTGTAAATAACCCCAAATGATAACTATTTCTAGAATAGCAAATGTATTAAATTCTTGCAACTTAGAGAATTTACCTATAGTTGTTAACATTAATTGCAAGAAATGGCTCTATACTACTTGAGAAGTAAACACATTTTATGTATTTTTTTTAATTTATTTTTTAGTTTTAGGTGGACACAATATCTTTATTTTTTTTATTTTTATGTGGTGCTGAGGATCGAACCCAGTGCCCCGCGCATGCCAGGCAAGTGCGCTACCACTTGAGCCCCATCTCCAGCCCAAGAAGTAAACACATTTTAAAAAATGGAGTTTTGATATAGAGTAGAACCAAAACACTCAGTAACATTCATACACAAAATTGAGTGAATAAAGTTGCAGATCAACTTAAAAATCAATTTGTAAGCAAAGTGACTTTTGGGAGTAGTTATTGTTTTATATTTCAATAGTATCAAGTTTAGAAATTAGTTGTAAGACACTGCCTTTCTATGTTATATTTTCCCCAGGGATTGAACTCAGGGACATTTAACCACTGAGCCACATCCCTAGTCCTATTTTGTATTTTATTTGGAGACAGTGTCTCACTGAGTTGCTTAGCACCTTGCTGTTGCTGAGGCTGGCTTTGAACTCACGATCCTTCTGCCTCGGCCTCCGGAGCTGCTGGAATTACAGGCATGTGTCACCGCACTATGCTCCCATGTATTTTTAAATAACTGGTAATCTACACTTGAATAAAAAAGATTCCTTGGTATAAAAAAGTCCTCAACAAAATACTAGAAAACCAAATGTATCAACATATGAAACATTCATCATGAGATTTAACCCAGGAATGCAAATGATTCGACATATAAAAACCAATGTAGGCCAGGCACGGTGGCACATGCCTGTAATTCCAGCAGCTTGGGAGGCTGAGGTAGGAGGATCATAAGTTCGAAGCCAGCCTCAGCATCAGAGATGTGCTAAGCAACTCATTGAGACCCTGTCTCTAAATAAAATACACAATAAGGCTGCAGATGTGGCTCAGTGGTTGAATGCCCCCAAATTCAATCCCCAGCACCAAAAAAAAAAAAAAAAACCCACAAAACCCAAAAACAATGTAATACCCTCTATTAAAATAAAAGGGGAAACACAAATCTTTTCAATAAGTTCAGAAAAAGCATTGGACAAAATGCAGTGCCCTTCCATGATAAAAACATTCAACAAACTAGGAATCTCCTCATACTGATAATAGCACCTATAAAAATCACACAACTTAGAATCATACTCAATGGTGAAAGCCTAAAAATTTCTCCCCCTATAATCAGGACTAAGACAGGATATCTGTTCTGCTCCTTGTACTCAACATAGTATTAGACGTTCTAGATAGCTATTTAGTCAAGAAAAAGAAATAAGGTACATCAAGATAAGAAAGGAAGATATAAAACTATTTCTACTTGCAAATGACTTGATCTTAGGTACAGAAAATCCTAAGTAATTTGCAACAAGAAAAATCCTAAACTAATAAACAAGTTCAGTTTCATCGCAGGATCAATAAGTAGAAATCAATTTATTTTGGGGCTGGGGATATAGATCAGTTGGTAGAATGCTTGCCTTGCATGCACAAGGCCATAGGTTCTAACCCTAGCACCAAAAAAAAAAAAAAAAAAAATCAATTATATTTCTACGTAGACACTAGCAATGAATAATCCAAAAATAAAAATAAAACAATTTACAATAGAATAAAATATTTAGGAATAAAAGGTACAAGACTCATATGCTGAAAACTATAAAAAAAATTAAACAGCATCTAAATAAATGGAAAGACTTGACATTGTTAAGATGGCAATTTTCCTCAAATTGTTTTATAGATCCAATGAAATTACCATCAAAATCTTAATTGTCTTTATTGAAGACATTGACTAACTGATTCTAAAACTCATAGGGAAATATAAAGGACACAAAATAGTCAAAATAATCTTGTAAAAGAAAGCTCACGGTTCCCATTTTCAAAACTTACTACAAAGCTGCAGCAATCCAGTCTCTGTTGTACTGACATAAAGATAACCATATTAGGTTTTTGACAAGGGTGCTGAAATATTCAACGGGTAGAGAATAGTCTTTTCAAGAAAAATGGCACTGGGACAGCTGGATACCACACACAAAAGAAAGAAGCTGAACCTTTAGTCGTATGGTTTACAAACATTAATTTGAAATGGATCAAAGATTTAAACATAAGAGCTAAAACTAGAAAACTTTAGAAGAAAAAACCATAGGCAAAAAAAATAAAAAAAACCCTATGTGATTAGATAATGGGTCTAGTACCCAAATTAGAGAAAGAACTCCAACTCAATAAAAAATATAAATTACTTGACCTTAAAAAAAAATGGCTGTAGGATTTGTTTTTTTTTTTTTTTTTTTTTTTTTTTTTTTTTTATATTTATTTTTTAGTTCTCGGCGGACACAACATCTTTGTATGTGGTGCTGAGGATCGAACCCGGGCCACACGCATGCCAGGCGAGCGCGCTACCGCTTGAGCCACATCCCCAGCCCCGGCTGTAGGATTTGAATAGACATTTTTCTAAAGAAAAACACAGCCAACAATCATAGGTAAAGATGCTCATTACCATTAGTCAATAGGAAAACATATCAAAATTACAAGATATCCCTTTGTACCCACTAGAGAGTTATTTAAAAAAAAAAAAAACCCCAAATATTATTAAGAATGTGAAAACGTACAACTGTGTGGCCACTTTGGGAAATAGTTCAGCATATTACTTTCCTATTACTGCTGCAAAAATTATCACAGCCCCAATGGCTTAGAGGGAACTTGGTCTCTTACTGTTCAGAAGGTCATTTTCACTGGGCTAAAAGTTCAGATATCAGAAAGGCTGATTCCTCCTGGAGGCTCACAGGGAGAATCCATTTCCCTGCCTTTTTCAACCTGTAGTGGGCTCACTTGATTCCTTGCCTGCAGCCTCTCCCTCCATCTTTTTTTTTTAATATAAATAAAATAAAGGTATTGTACCTACTTTTATGTGGCACTAAGGATAGAACCCAGAGCCTCACACATGCTAGGCAAGCACTCCCCCACTCAGCTACAACCCAGCCCATCTCCCTCCATCTTCAAAGCACATCTCCTCTCTTTCTCTGACTTCTCCTTTGTCCTTATAAGAACCATGTGATTATGGTAGGCCCACCCAGATAGTCCAGGAAAATCTCATTAAGATCCTTAACTTAAATTGCAAAGTCCCTTTTGTTTTAAGGTAACATTCACAGGTTCTAGGGCTTAGAAGACAAGAGATTAGGGGACCATTATTCAGCCTACCACAAAGAGTTAAGCGTAGAATTAGCATATAACCCAGCAATGCTTCTCCTCAGTATGCTCCCAAAGGAACTGAAAACACTTGCCCAAGCAAAAACGTGTGCACACATGTTAATGGCAGCATTAATCTTAACAGGCCAAAAAGTGGAAACAACCCAAATGTCCACCATTAATGAATGGATGAACAAAATGTGCTCTCTCCATACGATGGAATAGTGTTCAGTCAGAAAGAAATGAACCAGATATGTGCTACAACATGGAGGAACCTTGAAAACTATGCCGAGTGGAAGAAGCTAAGCACCCAAGGTCACATACTGAAGGACTCCATTCATATGAAAGTCCAGAAGGTAAACTCACGGAGACAGAGTGGTCTTGTATTTGCCAGGGGCTGTGAAGAATGAGATATAGGAACTGATTGCTTAATGGGCATGGGGTTTATTTTTCAGGGGGAGTAGAGGGGAATGAACCCAGGGATGCTTTACCACTGGGCTACATCCCCAGTCCTTTTTATTTTGAGACAGGATCTAAGTTGTTGAGGTTGCCCTTGAACTTGAAGTTCTCCTGCCTTGGCCTCCCAGGCGGTAGGGATTACAGGTATGTACCACCACGCCTGGTTGGGCATGGGGTTTCTATTTGAGGTGATAAATGTTTTAGTGCTGATGGTTGTGTAACCTTGTGAACACTGGAAGTCACTTATTTTACACTTTAAAGGGGTGAATTTGGGGATATGTAAATTAGATCAGAATTTTTTTTAAAAAATAAATATGCGAATATAGGATAAATAGGGAAACAATTTTTTTTTTCATTGTTTCACACCTTCCTCAGTTGGGAAGAACCCCAAGGACTACTCTAGACTAATGAAGTTAACTGGATATGTATGGTTCTTGTCCCTATGGTAATTCAGAGAGTGATCATATCCATTACCACGGATGAAAGCGGACGCGTTACTGAATCCACTTGACAAAATTGAAACAATCTCTGCCCTCAAAGAGCCCTAAGCAGCTGGAATCCCAGACACTGGGGAGACTGAGGCAGGAGGATTGCATGTTCAAAGACAGCCTCAGCAATTTAGCGAGGCCTTAAGCAACTTGGTAAGGCTCCGTCTCAAAATAAAAAATAAAAGGGGTTAAGGATGTGACTGGGTGGTTAAGTACCCCTGGGTTCCCTGGTACAAAAAAAAAAAAAAAAAAAACAGGTGGGACTGTAACTCAGTGGTAGGATACCCTGGGTTCACTCTCAATATGTATGTATGAATGTATGAATAAATAAAAACACATACAATGTTATCAAAATTCAAAATTCACAAAATAGGGCTGGCCTTAAAGTCAACCCAGGATTTATATACAGTGGAGTTGGGGAGGATGAAGGCTGAAAGATAGTGTTCAAGTCTTAGGAAAGATGTCATGTCCAGGGACTAGATGCCTCTACTTAGAAGTAACCTCCATGAACCCTCATTTCCTAATCCACCAGACTTAGTGCAGCAAGTGAGTTTCCAGTTTGCAGTGGCAATTACTCCCATCAGACATGGATCCCACAGACTCACCACCATACGTAAAGACCCTTAGCATTCTGAGGAAGGCACTTTGGCTGGAACCATGATTTCTTCACTCCTTCCTTGAAAGGCCCTAAATCAGTCTAGAAACCCTGAATCTATTCAACATGCCCAGGCCAGAGAAACTTGCTTCAGGATGTATTTTGCACACGTCTGCTCTCAATGCCACATTCTGACGTACCCTTTTGGCTATTTTTTCAGAAGCAGGATCAGCAGACACGTGATTGATATTCCTTCTCTTTAAGACCTGCTCATCTTTCCTGGCCTTCCGAAGCTCCACGCTGACAATGATCCTCTGTTGTCGCCTCATCTAGGGAAGATAAGAAACAGTTGCAACAATCAGAGTCAGAGAGCACAGGATGCTTTGTCGTTTAGCTTTTGGAGCAGGTGGCAAGGCCTATGAGTTCATTTTTTACAGTTGCAATAGCCTGGAAGAATCAAGGTCACAGAACCAGTAAATCATCTCAGCCCTCCTCTGCTTTCTCCCAACCTTGTACCTCTAGGAAAAAAAATTCAATCTTCTGCCCCAAATTATAGGAAGGTCATGTTCATCCTTGACAGGCAGAATTCTCAGCCATAAAGACATGAGCAGAGCAATCCACTACCCAAGTCTGAGCATATCCTCATGAATGTTGATTAGTTTGGAAGACTATAAAGTCCTGATGGGCCTAGACCTTCCAGTAGTGGCCAGATTAGTGGGGCTGGGGACTCTGGTGGGCCACCCAGAACTAGATGCACCATCTCAGAGGTTTTACTTAAAGACATTGAAGGAAATTTAAAAAGAATTTTTAATTAGATTGGATAGAGAGAAAATAATGGGGGAGGAGTAGGGGGGTTAGGAAGGGCAGCAGAATAGACATTATGATTGATTTATGTATATAGGTGATTATGACTAGTGTGACTCAATTGCAATCTGCACAATTAGAAAAATGAGAAATTATACCCCAATGATACAAATGTATGAATTGCCAAGATCATTGTAATGTCATGTGTAGATAATAATAATAAAAAAGAATTTTTAAAGGCTTTTTTCCTTAAATACGTCAACAATACACAAAAGTATTATGAATCCTGGAGAATGACCTAAACTTTCTGGATAAATGAGTTTATTTTATCTATTTATTTTTATGTGGTGCCGAGGATTGAACCCAGTGCCTCATGCATGCTAGGCAAGCGCTCTGCCACTGAGCCACAGCCACAGCCCTGGATAAATGAGTTTAAAGACTAAAATAGTGGTCTGAGGTTGTGGCTCAGCAGTAGAACGCTCACCTCGCATGTGTGGGATCCTGGGTTCAATCCTCAGCACCATATAAAAATAAGTGAAATAAAGGCATTGTGTCCAACTAAAAAATAAATATTAAAAAAGGACTAAAATAGTAATTACAATCATTTATTGCCTAATGATGGGAATGCATTGAGAAATGGGTTGTCAAGACAATTCTGTCATTGTATAAACACCACAGAATGTACTCACACCAACTAAGATAGCTATGTCATCACCAAGCAATGCAAGCTCACAGCACCACCATCATCTATGAGGTTGCTAGGTGGTACAAGAATGCAGAAATTAGTTAAGATGTATTAGAGACTTCCAGTTCCTTAAACAAATCATTTAATTCTGGCTTGAAAACAAGGTCATTAGCTGTTAAAAGGCAAAGCAGCACACCTTTGAGGCCCTTGGAACCAATGGTACCGTGGTCCTGTCACCAAACGGGACCTGCTTGTAAACAGAGGGTTTTGTACCTTTGTCTTCTCTCTTCTCAGCTGCTGGCCTTTCCTACTGTTCCCCACAGAGAGGGTTCAGTTCCTTTGTTCTATCTGGTTTCCTTCAATCTGCAATGGTCCTAGAAGCCAGAGAGCCACGCTCGCTGGAACAGTTTACCCTAACCGTGATTTGGTCCTGGACATGTCATAACCAGGCTTCCACAACCAAGTGCTTCCTTCATCTTAAGCTGCCTTTCAGATTCCCAGTCTTATATGAGATGTCAGTCATGCTACACAGTAAGAAATATAGGAGTAGGAAAGTCATGAGACCAGAAAAGCTGAATGAGAATCCACACACGCAGACCCCTGCCCACAACCTAATGTCCACCCTGGAAACAAGCCCAATAAACTGGACTTTTCTGAAAGCATGCTACTGCCTTCATGCCAACATTTGAGATCCTTGGTAGACCTCCTGCTGCCACAGCCTGGCATCTATAGACCTGGCCCTTCAGAGGACTGAGCAGCCCTGTTTTCTAGATGAAGAAACTAGAACTCTGAAGTCACATAATTTAAAGGTCATATGGAAACCTTGTTTCCAAAAAACAAACAAAACAAACCCAAAGTTGTCTGGCTCCTAAATCCATATACTTTTGTCCTCTCTACCTTTAATATTTTATTTTGAAATTTTTAAACATGCAAAAAAATTGAAAGAATCATTCAGTGAACATCTGGACCCCTAAACAAGTATTTTGCTAGAACTGCCTTCTCTCCCCGCCTCTCCACCTGGTTCTTGATGCCTTTCAACCATGCGATTTTCACTCCACTGGTCCCTGACAGACTGAAGCAGTTGCTTCATACTCACAGATGCATCTTTGCCTCGATACTTAAATTTTCTCAGCCTCTCTTCTGGAACATCTGAGGTAGACATATTGACTGGGAGGAGGAAACCACCTGCAGGGAGGGAAATTACAAGATGTTCAGTGTCCCGTGTGGGGGTTATTGTGTTAAAGTCACCAAGTGTTCTGCTCTCCAAAGGATCAAGGGGATCAGAGAGCAGACTCCAAAAGTCGGCTTCCATAGAGTCATTGTGCCAACTCAAAAGGCCACGAGAACTGAGGTGACCATCCCTGAGAGTAATAAAGGAAGCCATTCAAAGGCAGGTTGGGGGGCTGGGGCCATAGCTCAGTGGCAGAGTGCTTGCCTAGCATGCATGAGGCACTGGGTTCGATCCTCAGCACTGCATAAGAACAAACAAAATAAAGGCATTCTGTCCAACTACCAAAAAAAAAAAAAAAAAAAAAGGCAGGTTGGTTTGAACTTGGCCATTGATTCAAGGAGTTCTAAGCAATTGGACCCAATAGGAAGATGCCCTCTCCTCGCTCACCCCACCCACCAGCACAGTGAGTCAGGATCCACTCCAGCATGACACGAAGACTTTGGTCAACTTCCTCTGCTTGGTTTAGGCCACCATCATGGTTCACCCACATTCTACCACTGCCACCTCCCTGCTTCTACCAATTCCTTTTTCCAGTCTCTTCGTACAGCAGACACGGGATCTTTTCAAGAAAACAATCTCATCGTGAAACTTCTCTGCTTAAAATTCTCGTGCCGTCTGCTCATTGAGCTTAGAAGAAAATTCAGACCGCATTCAATGCTCTGCATGAGCTGGCCCCAGCCGGCTTCATCTCCAATGATTCTTTTCTTGATCACTGTGCTCTGGACCCTTGGATTTTGTTGTCAAGTATTCCAAGTTTATCCCTACGAAGGGCCTTTGAACAAGTTGGTCCTCCCAGAATCTTACATAGCTGGCTCCTTTATATTCTCTCTCAGTTTCACACATAATCATCACTGAAAGCCTCTCTAAGAATCGAAGTCTCTTCCCAAACAGTCTATTTTCTTACCAACTTTTACCACTACCTACTGTTTTCTAAATTTTTAATTTGTTCATTTTAGGTATACATGACATTAGAATGTATTTTGACATATTATACATACATGGAATATAACTTCCTAATTTTTTCTCTATCTTCCTCCCCCTACTTCCTAATTTTTTTCCTCTATCTTCCTCCCCCTACTCCCAATAGGACCATCTGTGTCTTAGGTTCTATTAGTCCATTTTCCATTGCTGCAACAAAAGACCTGAGGCTGAGGTACTTTATGAAGGAAAGAGGTTATTTAACCCAGTTTTAGAGGCAGAAAGTTCAAACATCTAGCACTAAGGTGGAGGAACCATCTCAGACATCTCCCTATGTTCCCAGAGATGCAAAGTATCAGAACGAGAACTTCAGCCTGGATCTGACACAAGCATCCATCTTTTGACCACTAAACCTGGCAGCCGATAACCTGTAACAAAGTCTGATTAGGAAGGCAGGAAGTTATCCCTGTGAGTGGCCCTAGATATGCGGGGCTACAGGTTGGAAGATGGGAAAGTGACCATTTTAAGCAACAGGAATAATGGAATCCTTTTCTGAAAACTCTCTGCCATGTGCTGCCCCCTTGCCTCTCCCCACTGTTCAAGGTACTGCTCTCAGCTCCTAAGTATCCCCAAATGTGCATAAAGTAAGAGGTTAGTTAGGGACAAAGAAAGGCTTCTGCTTCTGGAGAGCCCCCAAGGCACTCATCCCCCTGCGCTCTTCTAGAAGGTGCAACTATAACCTTGGTGGTAGATCCAGAGGTTTAGGTGTTTCCCTCCTTCCTTTGAAACCAAATATGAGATAACACAGAAAGCTCATCTGCCAATCAGAGGGTCCTCCCCTAATCCTGGGGCATCTTTGGGGAGCATTTGAAAGCCACAGATCTAGCCAGATCATTTCCTGATGACAGGAGTAATATTAGCTGTAAAATCAGCTTCAAAGCCGATCCTTGCTCTCAGTTTTCCCTAGTTCAACACCTGTGTTCCTTGCCCTCACATTGTGATCTGCAGGCCCCCAGGACAGCTGGCTGTGTGCTTCCCCACCAGCACCATGACAGAGCCAAGGCAGAGGCTTTGAGACGCGTGCAAAAATCAGATAAGACCTTACTTCACCAGTTTGCCACTGTCTGAAATCCAGAGAAAGCCACACTGGTGACGCAGGCAAATGTCACCTACTGAGGGGCTCTCTACTCCTGGAGTCTTGGGCCAGCACTGCTGCTGGGTGGCAGGTGGCAGAGAGACAGCCAAGGAACCTTGGGCACATTCAAGGTCACCCAGGCACCCAAGCAGCTCTTGCCCTTTGAATCCTTTTGTATAAGGGGACATTGGGAACTTCCAAGTCTTATTAATGGCATTGAGTAACTCTCTGGTTGGGGCATTTCAGGCAGTTTTGTTTTTCCTGTACTGTTCTAAATTTAGCCAAGCTTTTACTGTGAGCATCTTTCATGAACCAAGAACAATTTTAAATTAAGACATGTCTCATCATCCAGGAGTTGGCTTCTATATAGTAATTTTTTTTTTAGATTTTAAAGTGATATACTCATGGCTTTAAAAGAATATAAATACAATACTCCAACTTACAATGGGCTCACAACTGAACAAACCCATCCTAAGTTGAAAATACACATTTAAATGCACTTTATAGCTGGGTATGTTGGCGCACGCCTGTAATCCCAGTGGCTCAGGAGGCTGAGGCGGGAGGATTGGGAGTTCAAGGCCAGCCTCAGCAACTTAGCAAGGCCCTAAGCAACTTAGCAAGACCCTGTATCTAAATAAAATATAAAAAGGGCTGGGGATGTGACTCAGTGGTTAAGTACCCCTGGGTTCAATCCTTGGTACCAAAATAATAATAATTATTATTATAATAATGCATTTTATACACCTAAACTTAGCCTAGCCTACCTTCAACTTACATTAGTTTGAATTAACAAAGTCTATTTTTATAAAAAGGATTGAATTTCTCATGCAATGTATTGAATAGAGTGCACTCCAGAATACAATGTCAGTTGTTTACCCTTACGATCCCATGTGCTGATGCCCAGGATCCCAAAGAAATGTTGTACTAAATAAAGCTGTCTAGCCCAAGGAAAGATTAAAATTCAGAAGCAGAGTTTTTACTAAAGGAGTAACATTTTTGTATCAATGTAAAACCATAGAGTTGAGACACTGCTAAGTCAAATCATCCTACATTGGGGACCATCTGTAGTTCAGAAAAACACTAAGCCTTAGGTCCCAATATCTCCACTCCTCCTGCAAGTTCACCTTTAAAAACTGCCAGCTGGGCTTGGTGGCGCATGCCTGTAATCCCAACAACTTGGGAGGCCAAGGCAGGAGGACCACAAGTTGGAGGTCAGCCTGCTTAACTTGGTGAGACCCTGTCTCAAAAGGGTTGGGGGTGGGTAGCTGATTGGTAAAGCATCCCTGGATTCAATTCCCAGCACCAAAATTATATAAATAAAAACCCGTGCCATGCTCTGCATGTGCTCATTGTAGAGGGGATCTTGATGGACACCCTGTTTTGCATCACATCTACTCATCTGTACCTGGGACGCTGTTTGACTTTAGTGTGTTCAGCTCTACATCACTAACAGCCATTTCTTCAAAGCAGGATTGGGTTTAATTAAGCTCAAGTCATCCATTGAGTGGGAGCCGGTGAGGCTTATTCCCCAGGAAGAAGAGCTTGCGGGATTCATGCCACCTCTGCTCCAAAGCCCCTGAGGTATACGGGTTCCACAGCTGGGGCTAGGTGGAGGTGGGGACACAAGGACAGCAACTGCCCAGTGTCAGGAGGGGTCCAGGGAGAGGTGGTGTCCCTGGGAAGGGAACCCCCTCTCATTGTTCTTTGGCTCCTCAAGGGGCTTTGCCAACATGGACAAGACACCCTGTGAGTTCCAGACACCTGGTTCAAGGCCAGGAAACACACAGCAAGCACCTTCCTCCAGAGCTCCCCAGAGGGGAAGCAGGTAATACCCAGGGAGGAGGGAGGAGATCAGGCCCTGTACCTGGGCAATTAGGCCTCCCGGCTAAGGGGGTGCTACTTGGGAGGGGGGCTGGATGAGTGGACACTTCCCACAGGTGAAAGTGTTCTGAGGAAAAATCTCCTTTCGAGGGAGCACAAGCCAAGGCCTTGCGCCAAGAAGCATTGTTCTAAAGCTTAGGAACTTTAGTAGTTTAGGAGCGCTCAGGTCTATGCTCGCTGTGGGTTAGACTTACTCCAAGATCCTTGCAAGCCCATGTCCGGGCTCAGCAAAATAGACACCTAACAACGTCTCCTTCCTCCATATTCATCCTGAAACAAAAGCCAAGAGCCACTTAGCATCGTGTCTATAAGTCAAGGCTGATTCCAACAAGGGGAGACGGCAGCCTGGGACTTCTTGGAATTTCCGTGTGGGTCAGGCTGCCCAGCTTTGGAGAGGACCATGAAAGCCACCTTCATTGTTAAGGGCAAGGCCACGGTAGCCTCCCTGGAGAACCCCAACAGCCACCTGGCTCACTGTCTGAACAAAAGCAATCAACACCCAGACAGAGGGCTCAGAGAAACACTCTGAGAGCCCCGACACCCATCCCTTACTCACCTGGCAGGAAACTGCTGCCTCTGGCCCCTGGGTCAGGCTTAAATGCCCTCAGCAAGCAGCAGGTGCTTCCGGGTGCTTGGTTCTTCCCCACAGGGCTGGCTGCTGCCCTGATCCGTGGTTCTTAGGCCCAGATGCACATTGGAATCACTTGGAGAGCTTTGAAAACCTTGCTCACCTGGGCCCAGGGACTGGTTGGGCTGGTCAGGAGTGGGAAGCCCAGGTCTCCCAGGTGATTCTCATGGCCAGATGAGTACCTAGGAAGCACCAGGGACCTGTAGCCCCTGCAAATGCACTTTTTGAAGCCCTCAAACTATCGAAGGAGGTATGTGTCTCTCTCTGGCTAAGGTTTGCCCCTGGAAGTTTAAGGCTCCTGACATTTGGCTTGGACCTCTTTGTAAAATTGGGTATTAGACCTCAAGCTGCCAGTCAATGAGCACTGACTCCCCAGCAGGCAAGGAGTTTGGGGGATGGTGAGAAAGTTTCAAATTGAAATGGAAATAGGAACAAAATTTCAGGTATATATTCAGCAATTTTATTTATTTTTTTATGGTACTAAAGATTGAACGCAGGGGCACTCGACCACTGAGAAACATCCCCAGCCCTATTTTTTATTTTCTTAAAGACAGAGTCTCACTGAATTGCTTAGCACCTTGCTGAATTGCTGAGGCTGGCTTTAAATTCGCAAGCCTCTTGCCTCAGCCTCCCGAGCCGCTGGGATTACAGGCGTGCACCTCTGCGCCCGGCTCAACAAATATTTTGAGTCCTTTCTATGTGCCACATGACCATGCGACAGCAAACAAACCCTCCCAGCCTTGGAAGACCAAGACAGCCATTGGAACAACACAGATCAGGGGAGGTCAGGAGGACTTCCTGGAGGAGATGATACCTGAGGCAGGTCCTCTGGAAAAACATGAGTTCGCAGGCGAAAAACTGAGAAAGATGCTCTAGGCGGAGGAAACCATGTAGCAAAAAGTACTGAGGCAAGAGAAAGGCCCAGGGCTTCCCTGGGAACAAAGAGCTGGCTCATGTTGCTGGAGGGATGATGGAGCCAGGTCTGGGCCAAAGATGGTATACAGGGGAGAAGGAGTAAGGGTTCACAGTGTCCCTAGGGATGTTAAATCAATAATGAAATCAACTGAAAGTCTGTTTGCTTTGTATTAACATCATGATCCAGGAATTTTGAGGAGTGTCTGGAAGATGCAGCCGCCTAGACAACACCCACCCCGCCTTGAGAATGTTTGGCTGTTGTCCTGAGAGCACTGGGGAACGCTGAGGTCTTCAGCAGAGATCCGGATGGTCATCTCTGGAGCCCTAGTCACTTGGCCCTGTGATCGAGGGCAAGCATCTGACCCGCTATGGTGTGCTGTGCTGCTCAGCGAGGGTGTCCAAGGCAGGGTATATTAAATGCATTTTTACTTATAATATTTCAAACTTACCCTGGGTTTCTTGGGATGTGACCCCATTATAAGTGAGAAGTATTGCATGTCTTTCTAGAATATCCAGGCTAGCCTTTCAGAGGTAAGGGGAGGAGTATTTCCAGGGTGGGGCTGGAGGAAAGGTAGGTTAGGAGGTAGTTGGAAATTTCTGGGTGAGGGATCTCAGTAGCTAGCAGAGGTCCAGGCTGGGAGTGGGAAAGAAGGGGTCTGGTCCCCGTAACCTTTGGTTCTGGATGGGGAGGGGCACGGGGTGGCCAGGACTCTGGGTGGAGCTGGAGCTCAGTGTCCCTCCTCACACCCAGCTACCTGGGGGACATAAAGGTGAGAATGCAGCAAAGCATTTGGGGTACTGAGTGGAACGGCAGAGATGTTTCAGCGGATGCTGTGGTTCCGGGCTGAGGTGGCAGCTGAGCGGTAGAGTCAGGAGGAGGGTTTGGGAAGAAGTAACCAAGCCCTGACCCCCAAAGGTTTAGCCCTGGAGGAGTCTCAAGGGATGACCCTATTCTTTCGAGGCATTTGACACAGTCACCATCTTCCCACCTCTGTGGTGACACATGCCCAAAGGTGTCCCTCTCCCCTCATATCAGGTATCCCTGCTTTGGCAGGTACCTCTGCAGACTATTTCCCACATGCAGCAAGAGGGATCTTACATACAATCAAGTCAGGTTATACCTTCTTGCAGCTGCTCAGCCACTCTAGTGCTTGCCAATGTCCCAACGCGGCCCTACAAGGCCCTTGATGCTCTCCTCACACCCGTTCTGTTCCTTCTGACCTCACCCCCCCCCAACACCCTGCTGTAGCTCCAGCCATTCTGCTGTCCTCACTGTTCCTCAAGCACACAGGGCCCATGCTGCCTCAGGGCCTTTGCACCTGCTATACCCTGTGCCTGGCACAGACCTCCTCCTCTACTTCCTTTAGGACACAGTTCAGATGTTGTCTTGTTAGAGATCACCCTTCATGCAGTAGGCAGTACTCCATATCTCTCAAACAAGCATCAGGCTGGGAGCCTTTGAGTAAATCTTATCAGCCAATCGTGGCAGTGCCCACAGCGGCTACCCAAAGGTGTCAGAAAAGCAGGAGGGAAGGAAATTTGGATGCATTCAGAGGAATCAAATGGAATCCGCTGCCCATCTCCTCAGTCCCTCTGGGTCTCTGCTCCAGGCTGAGTATTGGGGGCCCACATGCTCACTAGACTGGTGGCACTTCTGTTTGTTTAACGCCTCTCCAACAACATGTACTTTCTGTTCGCAAGAATGAATTATTGATCTCAGGAGCCATGGTACACCCAGTACTCAGGAAGTGGAGGCAAGATCCCAAGTCCAAGGCCAGCCTCTGCAACTTCACAAGACCCTGTCTCTGCGCAGAGAACCCCCGGGCCCAAACCCCAGTGCTGGAAAAAAAAATGATTACAGGGAGTTTATTTTCCTGGTTTATTTACCAGCCTCGACTCTTTTGCTGTGGTAGGAATTTGCAGTCTCACTTTACAGAGAAGGAAATGGAGGCTGTGAACGTCAAGGTGAGCAGTCCACAGTCACAGGATGAGGGAAGGCCGGACCTGTGTGGTCCTTCTTCACCCTGATGCTCTGCTGCCCAGTGCTGGGATTGTGCCTCCCTCCCTTCCCTCCTTCCTTCCTTCCCTCCCTCCTTCCTTCCTTCCTTCCTTCCTCCATCATTGAAAAATATACACACAATCATTTTAAAGTGGACATGCTGGTGGCATTAAGGACATTCTTTGTGCAGTCATCGCCACCATCCACCTCCAGAATTTTTCCATCTTCCTAAATTGAAACTCTGTCCCCATCAAACTTCAAGTCCCTACATCCTCTGTCCTCTGTCTCTAGGGCTGTGGCTGCCCTAGGGAACCTTCTAGAACAGGGAAACCGCATGAGGCTTGTCCTTTTGTGTCTGGCTCGTGTCATTCAGCATGACATCTTCACGGTTCGCCATGTTGTAGATGGTGTCAGAATTTGCTGCCTTCTGATTTCTTTCTTAAAACCACATTTTTTCCTGTTTCTGTGGTTTCATTAATACTGTTATTCACAGTGGTCTCCCAAGAGGGGGCTGGGGAGTTGCTCCTCCCCAGCAGGGAAGGATATTTATCATTGTCATTGTTCATAATTGCCAGAGCAGGGCAAGTTAAAAAAAAAAAAGCTGAATAATTTCTGCTGTTTTTAAAAATTGTCTTTAAATCCTCTAAAGCCAGTGTACCTCTTGACGTGCACAGCCCTGACCAACTACTCTTACTGTCCCCGACTTGGTACATCACTAGTTATTAACATATAAGCACCTTTTACTTCTATCATTTATAGAATAAAATGAAATTTTTTTAAACCTGAATTGGAGAGTTGATGTCATAATTCCTCAGGGGATTCAGGAAAGATTTTGTGCTTGAGGTCAGTCTTCGGGAATCTACTGGCTCCTGAAAAATGCAGCTGTCAACATCTTGGCCTCTGCTAGAGTGCGTGCGTGCGTGCGTGTGTGTGTGTGTGTGTGTGTGCACATGCTCTCACTGTGCCAGTGTCAGGAAGTCCCCAGGGTATGGGGAAATTAGACTTCTTGGGATGCTGTCCCTTAAGGAACTTATTTTAGATTCTTGGTGGAAGCCATTTGTCACAGAACCAGGAGATGGGGAGGAGAGGGGACATGAAGGGAGGGAAAAGGAGGAACATGGGGAAAGCCAGCAAGAGGAAACTAAAGGCTGGTTACTGCTTAGGTCTGTGATGTCTCATAAAACCAGAACCCAAATCCCTCAATATGGAAGTTATTTCTTAAGAATGTGTTTTAATTTACAGATTGCTTGACTCTTATTGCTCTGCCAGATTATCTGAAGCATGTTCTCTTTGGAGTGTAGAATCTACTCCTCGTGGAGGACTCGGAATAGCAGAAGCACAAACCATGCCCACGGTCCAGGGTCACACGTGCTTTCTCCTGTCCCCCTCTGACCTCAGACACTAGGCTGTGACAAGGATCCATCGGAAGGCAGGTCCTGGGTGCCTCTCTGTGCTGACCCCTGTGGGGTGTGGGACTGACCCAGATGTGATCACTGAGGCCAGGGAATCCAGAACTCACTGCTCCCTGAGCTTCAGCGCCTCGTCTGGGCTGAGGGTCACATAAGGGACTTATTGTTCATTGTTAACACATCTATGTAACAACTTTGTGAGGCAGATATTACAGGTGGTCCTCTGTGTATCCATGGGTTCCACATCCAAGGACTCAACCAAAATTAGATAAAAATATTTTTATATATGTCTGTACTAAATATATCCAGATTCCCCCCCTTGTCATTATTCCCTGAAGGATACACTATAACAACTATTCTGCCTTCTGATTTCTTTACATTGTATCTTGCATTATAAGTAATCTAGAGACAACTTAAAGTATACAGGAGGAAGTGCAGAAGTTACATGCAAATACTGTACAGAAGAAACTTGTGCATGCATGAAACTTGGCATTCGAGGTGTTTCCCAGAATCCTATGATACAGAGGGACACTGGATTATTATCCTAGATAAGAAAGTGGAGCTCAGGGAGGAGAAATTATGTCTCATATTCTGCAGTGAGTAGTTAAGCAAAGTTTCTAAAACTCGGGGCTCTTATCTAAAGGCCACGACATGGTGCTGGTCATTCTCAACCACATATACCCTAGGCTGCCTGTGCCCGTCACAGGGCCTGGGACGCCCCTCCACTCTCCTCTGTGCTGCCTTCTGGGTTCTCTCTGGGCTTTCTCGGCACACTCGTCACACTTTCTGCTGCTCCCTTGCTTCCTTGTCCAGCTGTTGTATCTGGTCCACATCTGTACCATGAGCACCTAGACATCCCAGGTGCTGGCCCCATCTGCATTTTGAAAATTTCACTGGAGACTCCAATGGACTTAGATCTGGGTAGGATTCTCCAAGTTCTTTAAAGGCAACACAAGAGCCCTGTGAGAGCTTAAGAGAGATGGAGAGATGAGAGACAGAGAGAGAGTACACGCCCCTGGGCTGCAGTCAGGGATCTGTCCAGGGTGGGTAGATTTTATCAGGCAGGACGTGCTGGGGACAGGTCAATTTTGGATGCACCTAGTGTAAGAGAACTGGACAAAGCAGAGGTCCTGTTTGAACAATGGGCAGCAGTTCAGCAAATACATTTGAAGAAGAGGGAAAACCTTGACTCTCTGACCCTGAATCCTCCTGTCCCTGATCTCAATAGGTAGTGGGAGCCATGGGGCCTGAAGCAGCAGAGATATATGGTCATTGGAGAGATGCTTCTGATGGGCAGCATGGAGGATCTGTCCACCCTGTGATTAACTCAACCTGCTCTCCAACAGATGTGCTCGCGCCGAGGAAAAGTGGTGGACAGGGAATCTTTTTTGCTCTCACAGAACTTAAGATCCGCTGGGTTTCCAGCCACAGCTAGACTGTAACAGAGGAAGTCCATAGGAATCTGGGGAGCTCACCTGGAGATTTTCGCACACTCCCAGGGAGACGATGGGGAAGGAGGGAAGTGTGTCCTTCCTGTAAAGCACTCCTGTTTGCACTCTAAGAAAATGGAAATTCAAGGGCTCCTGCCTTCCCTGTAGGGATGACAGGGAGGGGGCCTGGCTCCTTACTGAGGCCACCCCTGTCTGTGAAGAACAGATGAGCCAGAAAAAAGGTGGAGAAGGTGGAATTGATTTCCTAACCCAGATTGACTTCGCAGAGCATCGTAGTAAAGATGGGTCATTTACAATCTGGTCTCTTGAGGATTTTCAGCCTTCAAAAAGATGAACAATCTAGGGTCCTGCTCTCCAGCCCTGGGCTGCAGCCTGACATAGAGGGGCAAGGCAGGAGAAAAGGGGCATCAGAAGACCATGCCCAGCCAGCCCATGACACCAGTGAATACCAACACTTACCCAGCACTTACGGTGTCTGAGACAATGAACTTTGTCAACCACAGATGTGATACAGGTGATATATGTATTCTGCTGCTATCACAGGATACTTTGGTTCATGGTTCTGGAAGCTGAGAAACCCAAGAACATGGCACCTGCGTCCACTTGGCTTCTGTGAAGGGCTTCAGTACCTCTGTAGCTCAGAGTGGAAAGTGGAAGGACAAGGGGGCTTGTGCAGAAGAAGAGAAGAGAACCAACCTCCACAGCTAATCCACTTCCGCGAGAAGGGCATCCATCCACCCCAGGACCCAACGCTTCCCACCAGGCCCCACCTCTAACACTGCCACACTGAGGAATTAAGGTTCCAACACAGGAATTTTGTGGTGGGGGGTGGGTACACTTAAGTCATAGCAGGGTAGGGGTGAGAGTGTAGCTCAGTGGTAGAGCCCTAACCTAGCAGGTGTGAGGCCCTGAGTTTGATCCCCAGAACCGCCCTCCAGCCAAAAAACATGGCATGGTGATTCACGTACTTATGTCACAGATGGGGTAATGGAGGACAAGGAGGTTAAATAATATGCTCTGGGTCACAGCAAGGAAGATATAGGGCTGGGTCTTCAGGACAGGGCAATGGTCCTAACCCATACTATGTTCCATGGTCGTACCTGTCCAGGGCCTTACAATTTGCAATATCCTCTCATTCCTCTTCCTCCTCTTCCTCCTCCTCCTCTTCCTCCTCCTCCTCTTTCTTCTTTTTTCTGGTACCAGGGATTGAACTCAGGGGCACTCATCCATTGAGCCACATCCCCAGCCCTATTTTGTATTTTATTTAGAGGCAGAGTCTCACTGAGTTGCTTAGTGCCTCACTTTTGCTGAGACTGGCTTTGAACTCGCAATCCTTATCTCAGACTCCTGAGCCACTGGGATTACAGGAAAACCAGTCAGTTTTCACAAACACTCCTGTGAGGCAGGTCTTTAAAGTTTCATTCCCTGTGATGTCTCGTGGAGACATGGTGTCTTCATAGAGTACAGGAAAATAAAGCTAAAGTTTGTTCGAGTCTAGTCCCAGGCCCTAGATAGAGTGTCTTAAGTAGGCACTGGCTGGATGAATGGGAGCTCACCCCCACTGAGTGGGCGTTTGGATCCACTTAAGATTTCCAGACACTGGCTTGATCTGACCTTGAGAGATTCATGGGAAACAAAGAGACTCTCTCCTTTGAAAAAATAAGACTAAACACTTCCTGACAAACAGCAATGATGTTGGGCTGGTGGAGTGAAGGAGAAGAGGAAAGGTCATAAAAAATTGGAAAACTTTTTAGGTATTTTCAAGATAATAAAATGAAAATGGCAATCCCAAGTAAAATAAAATTGAGATATAGATTTAAATGTGGTATGGGGGGCCGGGGAGGGTGGACAGGAACAAGGTGTCTGTATACCTGAATAAATCTTCAGCAGACTTGATTGCCATATTTCTGGGAACCCATAGAATCCACATTCTTTAGGAAAACTCCAGTTAGCTTGGAAATCCTTCAAGCTGAAATGACATTGGAGAAGTCCTTGCCCAGATCCCAGGCTTGTCTCTGCCCTGACTTGGCTTCTGTGAAGGGCTTCAGTACCTCTGCAGCCCTTGTCCCAGGCCCCATTTTCCCTTTTAGAGCCAGGAAGGAAGTTTCCAGCAACCACCTGCTTGGCTCTTCCCTCTCTGAGATGACCCTGCAGAATTCCAAGGGTCTCAGGGGCAAGGGGCTATTTCTGGGCCCAGACTTTATGTCCATGTTTGGTCTTCAAGGAGCACACAGTGCACATGCCAAGGCTTCATCCTGCACCCCTCCTGGGAGGGCACGGATGCCCTCCTCCCTCCTTCACTGGGCAAACAACAGCTGGGAATGTGCCTTCTTGAGCTTGCCAGGGGGGACCCTCCCACTACCACCCCAGGGGTAGAAACCAAGGACAGAGTCTTGGCATCAACTGGTATTTCTTTCCCCCTTCATTAAAAATAATTTCAGATTCTAAAAATAGTTCTCATTAAAAAAAAAAAAAAAGCCATCAGGCAACATAGATACATAAAAGAATGTTTTTTAAATTTTTTTTTTTAAATCACCTGAAATCTCACCTCTCCTTGTCTCCCTGGCTGGGCACCCTTTCAAATAAACCCTCCTTGATCTTAGTTATCTTTCCTTATTTTGTTCTTCTTATTTTTACTTTTCTTGTGTTTATTTATTTCATTCTTATATCTGACCTTATCTTGGTTTCTAGAGAAGCCCCCACTGCATAAAAATGGATTTGAGTTGTTCTAGAGACCTTTGCTCCATGACAATGAATAGGAATTAACATCCTCAGTTTAAAAAAAAAATATTCCCCTCTATGGAGACACTGGCTTTTATATAACTAATCCCCTATGGATGGACTTGGGCGTTGTGGGTTTTTTGTTTTTGTTTTTGTTTTTAATTATAGGACCTTTTTTGGGGGGATAGGGCTGGTATTGAACCGAGGATTTCCCGCATGCAAACACTGAGCCACATCCCAGCCCTAATTACAGGATTTTTAAACTTATTTGTCTCTTATGAAACCTTGATTTTTAACAATAACCATACTTGAAGTTTCTGATTTTGCTTTATTTAGGTCCATGCCGCCAGTGTTTACATTTTCTTTTCTTTTTTTTTTTTAAGAGGGGGAGAGAGAGAGAGAGAGAGAGAGAGAGAGAGAGAGAGAGATTTTTAATATTTATTTTTCAGTTCTCGGCGGACACAACATCTTTGTTTGTATGTGGTGCTGAGGATCGAACCCAGGCTGCACGCTAGGTGAGCGCACTACCACTTGAGCCACATCCCCAGGCCAGTGTTTAAATTTTCAATGGCTTTAGTATGATGCAAACTCTGTTGGAATTTTAAATACCTAAACCATGGTTCACTGAATGAGGCGGTTAATTCCTGAGGATAAACATCTAGAAATTGAAGAGCTAAGGCAAAGACTTGATTCAGTACAAAAATATGGACATTGTTTCTAACTTTTCATTCCCACTCTTTGTTTGACAATCCAGTGCCATTTCCAGGAAGTTTCTCCTTCTGGTCCTTTCAGAAGAAGCCAGCTCAGAGCCACCTGACTCCATGCGGGGTTTCCCAAGGCTCATGGCAGCACGGGGTTTGGGCAGCAGCCCAGGGGTTTGAGAGATTTCAGCTGCCTGTTCTGTGCTTGAGCTGCCACTTGAATCCAGTAAACCAACTTCTAGAAACAACGTTCAGACAGACAGTGTTCCAGGGGAGCAGACTAGCAGGCAAGGGAGATTATTATTAAAATAATGTAACAATAGGCACGATACATTGAATATGGACTATATTCCAGGTATAGCCCTAGAACTTTCCCCAAAAGACCATGTCCCTGTGACATAGCCTGGAAAGGCCCCCTTTCTATGACTCTGAATGGAAGCAGTGGATGTTCCACAGGGCAGGCCTTTCCAGCCTAGGAAGCACGCCCCCCGCCCCCGACCCCGTACACTCCATTGTCACCCACTCCACACTCTTCCTGAGCATCCAACAGGGCCAAGCTCTAAGCAGGGTCCTACAGCTTCAAAGACTGACCTGTCCATCCAGGGTGGTGGAGGGTGGGATAGGAGCCTGGTCTTCTCTCCTCTCTTGACATCAGAAATGAGGCCTTGTCCAATGGCCTGCCAAATGGCTTGCTAAACGTAGAGACAAAGTCACTAGTCATGCACAGCCATACGACCCGCAGAGCATTTTCCAAAGACTGCCTCCTGACAGGGTGACCACTTAGGGATCACTCAGAACGTGTGAAAATACAGATTCCTGGGGCCTGTGTTACACTAGCAGAATGTGATAAGCTCCTAATCAGCTGCTGAGGAAATCCTGAGCCTTGCTCTCCCTCAATAATAATTGGGGTCTGGAAGCCCATTTTAAGTGGCAGGGGGTGGTAGACTCCAGCTTGCAACCTGGGGTCAGGACCCACTAGAACTGTGTGCTGAGGAAGTGGGGGAAGCTTAAAGGTCTGGGTCCAAGATCTGGACCTTCTGTGGTCCAGTCTAAAAGGGTCTTCTGTATCAAGACACTGTCACCTGACTATGTCTCAGCCTAAGACAGGAGTTGGACCACAATGCTCTGCTTAAAGCCCTTTAACAAAACTCCCATTAACTCCAGCATTAGCCCACGCTCCACTTGCCCTATTACCCCCACCTCTATGCTGTTTCCCCAGTACCTTGAGCACACTCAGACCCACAGTCCCAGGACCCTTGCACAGGTTGTTGATTCTGCCCAGGTTATCCTTTCGCAGTCCTTCCATCATTCCACCCAGGCCCCACCCAAATGTCACCTCAGAGAGGCCTGTTTAAGGTCACAGTGCATCCCCCAGCATGCTTACTCTCCTTCCCTGCTATACTGTCCCTAGGGATGTGGCTCAGTGGTCGAATGCCCTTGAGTTCAATCCCTGGTACTCCCTGTCCCCCCAAAAAGCATTCTCCAGACAGGCAATAGACCAGGAGAAAATGTTGACACATTACGTTCTGATAACGGTCTTTTTTTTTTTCTAGAAGATACTGTATAAAGAACTCTCAAAACTCAATAACAAGAAAACAAACTGATTTAAAAAAATGGACAAAGATCTAAACAGATACTTCGCCAAAAAAGATACATCAGTGGAAAGTAAGCAGAGAAAAGATGCCCAACATGGTTAGTCCCCAATGACAAGCTGAATTTTTTTGTTGTTGTTGTTAAATATTAGTTGTTGGTGGCCCTTTATTTATTTATTTTTATGTGGTGCTGAGAATCGAACCCAGTACCTCACACATGCTAGGCAAACGCTCTACCGCTGAGCCAAAACCCCAGCCCCAGGAGCTGAAATTTGTAAACAGCATTTTCAAGTCGGTCATCCCACTTGATCCCTTCCTTCATCAGGTCTGTGAGGTCAGCTATGGTTATTATATCATTATTCCCATTTTATAAGGAAGAGATGGAGGTTCATGGAGGTTGAGGCGTTTGCCCAAATTCAGAACTGAAACTCAAAGTCATACAACTCTTTCCACCTGGGAGACTTCTGGGTTCTAAGAAGGTTCTTGAAGCCAATTTAGCAGCCCATTGGACAAGGCCTCACTTCTGATGTTAAGAGAGGAGAGAAGACCAGGCTCCCATCCCACCCTCCACCACCCTGGATGAACAGGTCAGCCTCTTAGGCTGTAGGATCCTGCTTGGAGCTTGGTCCTTTTGGATGCTCAGGAAGTATGTGGAGAGGGTGGCTGTGGAGCGTCCCAAGGCAGGGGCTCCCTAGGCTGGAAAGGCCTGCCCTGTGGAACATCCACTACTGCCATTCAGATTCATAGAAAGGGGGCTATTCCAGGAGCCCTGGGGCTAGCACACAGGAGGAAATCTCCAGCTTTGGCTTCCTGGCTGTGGACCTGGACAGGGGTCTGACTTACTTTGAAACGCCTTGCCTGAGAACTGAGTTCTAGCCAAGGCTTAGGGCGTGGTTCAGCATGGGGCGGGGGTGGGGTAGAGCGGGGACCCAGGATTGATCCTCACCTGGCCACCTTTATCTCCCTGTCTCCTCATCCCTCCCCAGGCTGTCTTAGCTCAGCATTTCCCCACCAGAGGCCAAGAGGGAATTGCTACAAATTTTGGAAGGCAGAGGAAAGCATCCAGTTAATGTCTAGCAAATAACTGGCACAGAGCTCAACAAGGAACTGAAGAAAGACAGGAAGAAGGGAAAGGGAGGGGAGAGATGGACACCCAGGGGCTGCTAACAGGCCTACTTTCTGGTCTGGCTGTAGGGGCAGGGCCCAACCGTCTGCATATGCCAGGTCCAAGGGTTTCTAGATATGGGCACCAAGAACAATTCCTATCTTGTCCACCTCCCAAATGGAACAGTGCTTGAAGCCATTGTTTCCATCACATGGATCTGGCTTTCACTCTTTTTGTAAATATTCACTACTGTTGACCGGGTACTAGGCACGTCACATGTATGGACTCTTTTAATTCTTCTAACAATCCTATTTGATAAGCACTGTTGTAACCCCATCTTGCAGACAAGAAAACTGAGGCAGAGCAGTCACAGAGCTAGCAAGGAGCAGAGCTGGGGCTCAAACCTGGGGAATCTGTCTCCAGCTTCCAAGTTCTTGATCACCACATTCTCCTGCCTATCAGTAAGGAGATCAGATGTGACATTAAAAAAATAATAATAATAATAATAAAATATATATATATATATATATATTTGATCTCTGCCCCTGATTCTTAGCACAGAGCTCCTAAAGCCCTTGCAATTTCCTGGCAACCCTTGGTGGGCTTTGGATGGGGGCTGCTTCGAGGAAGACCACACCGTGGTCAGAAACTTGGAACTTCCAGCCCCATGTTCACCCCCTGGGATCCAGACATCGAGCTAATAATTGATCATATCTACATGATGAAGCCTCTGAAAATTCCTGAACTACTGGACGTAGAAATCTCCCTGGTTGGTGAACAGGAACACATTCACATGCAGGAAGGGTGATGGGCCCCAGCTCCACAAAGACCGAAGCTCTTGTTCCTGGACCCTTCTGTATGTCACCCCATGTATATTTTTGCCTGGTTGTTTATTTATGAACTTTTAAAATATCCTTTGTAAACTGAGTACAGTGGTACATGCCTGTAATCCTGATACATGGGAGCCTGAGGCAGGAGGATTGAAGGTTGGAGGCCAGCCTCGGCCATTTAGGGAGTCCTTACACCAAATTAAAAATAAAATTTAAAAAAGGGGGAACAGGGATGTATTTCAGTGGTGGAATTCAATTCAAACAAGCAATAATAAGTAAACTGCTTTCCTGGGTTCTGTGAGCTCCTCGAGAAAATAATTCAACTCAAAGAGAGGGTCATGGAACCTCTGATTTGTAACCAAATGGGACAGAGGCTGTGGGTATCCTGGGAACCTCTACTTATGATTGGCATCTGAAGTGGGGGGTAGTCTTATGGACTGATCCCTTAGCCAATGGGGTCTGTGCTAACTCCAGGTAGTGTCAGAAAAGAGGTGGATTGTAGGACCCCAAGTTAGTGTCTGCAGAGAATGGAGAAAATAGCCTAATGAGGGAAAAATGTCCCCATACAGCTGGTCACAGAAGTGCTTTGTGTTTAGTGAGTGTGGGAGGAAAAACCCCTGCCCTTGTACACTTACATTCTAATGAGAAAAGGAGTCGAGAAATGATCTAATGGATTTATCACGCATTGTCAGATGGTGATAAGCACTAAAAAGAAAAATGAAGCTGTGTCTCAGTGATGACTCACTGTGTGTCTTTGGGCAAGTTGCTGCACCCCTCTGAGCCTCTGTTTTCTCATCTGCTAAAAGGGAGCCCTTACTCACCTGCCCCATCCACCTTCCCAGGTTGTCAGAAGAATCCAAATGAGTTAATGGACCCAGGAACCCTTTGTTTTTACTGTTGTACCAACTATAACCGTGACTCCAAGGACTTTTTTCCTCCAGGGACCTAAGCTCTTGCTTTCTATAGAAGAACACTAAACTCTCCCCAGATACCATGAGCTGCAGGTTCCACCCAGTGCATGCTGTGTTTTAATTTTTTGTTTTTGCAATGCTGGGACAAAATACAGGGCTTCAGGCATGTTAGTCAAGCTCTCTACCACTGCGCTACATTCCCAGCGCTATCTATTTTTTACTTTGAGATAAGGTCTCACTAGGTTGCCCAGGCTGGCCTTGAATTTACAATCCTCCTGCCTCAGCCTCCTGAGTCAATGGGATTACAGGCATGGGCCACTATGCCTGGCTCTGACTGTGTTTTTGAAGGAGGAAAGTGTATGTTTGCCTACTTATTGGGAGGTGGTCATCATCTGACTGCTACCTTGGGAGCCTTCCACAGACCAACACATTTTCCAAAATAGAACTTTCTAGAATGCTGACCATAAACACCCCCACCCCACCCCTGTGAGAAGCTCAACCCCACAAGAGACTAAGGAGCAGGTTTTGCCACATTGACCACCCATTGGATGCTCCTGTTTCAGATTCGTTTGCCACCCTTGGCCCCCCTTGTTCTGTGTCCCAGGAGGCTGACATCTACTGGCACCTCCAGGACCCCACTCTCTGGCTTCTGGCTGGGTTTGGCCAGGGGAGATGCTGGGAGGACATGGGTGAGCAGGAGGGAGAGGCAAGCTCGCCCTGGGCTGCTGGCCTTTTGGGGCTGTGGCTGCTCTGTGCCCCTGAGCGTCACAGATTTCACTGCAGCCAGATCCAGGGTGCAGTGGCTTTTCCTGTCACTTTTCCAGGGACTGCCTCACCATCCCCTGTTGGATCCCCTTAACCTGCCCTTGCTCAGTAAATTCTCTTTATTAATTTGGTGACCCCACCAGAGTGTGCTTTTTCCCATGAGACTAGGACTGGGGCAAGAAGAAAACCTCATGCTCCTGACCCGGCACATCCCTTCCTAGGATCTTGGTGGGGCAGGATCCTGTTTCTGCTCACTGGCTCCTGCTCCAGGTGGGTTCCTTTCTCCTTTAAGAGTGAATTGTGGGGACTGGGGTCGTGGCTCAGTGGTAGAGCGCTTGCCTGGGATGGTTGAGGCCCTGGGTTGGATCCTCAGCACCACATTAAAAAAAAAAAAAAATACACATCAACAAATAAATAAAGGTTAAATTCTTGAAAAAAGAAGTGAATTGTGGGGGCTGGGATTGTAGCTCAATGTAAGAGCATTTGCCTAGCACATGTGAGGCACTGGGTTCAATCCTCAGCACCACAGAAAAATAAATAAATGAATAAGGGTATCATGTCCATCTACAACTGAAAAAAAAAAGGTGAATTATAAGATCAACAACCTGAATATAAAAGCAAAAAACATACAACACTAATAACAAAACACAGGAGCAAATCTTCAAGACCTTGAATTTGGCACTGTTTTCTAAAATATGACACCAAAAGTACAAGTGACAAGAGACAAAAATAGATAAATTGGACTCCATTGAAACTTACTTTGCCTCAAAAGATATCAAGAAACTGGAAATGCCTACGGAATGGGAGAAAAATATTTACAAGTCATATATTTGATAAAAGTCTAGTACCCAAAATATTAAAGACTTATAATTCAATAACAGAAGGACAAACAATCCAATTTAAAAATGGGTGAAAGAAGATGTATGACAGGATGTTCAACAGCATCAGTCATTAGGGAAATTAAAATCAAAATGAGGTACTTCTCTATACCCCCTAGGATGGTAGAATAAAAAGAAAGAAAGAAAGAAAAATAGATGTGTTGGTGAGGATGTGGAGAAATTGAAACCCTTGTGAATTGCTGGCGGGAGTGTAAAATGATTCAACTGCCGAGGAAAACAACTTGGCACTTCCTCAAGAAGCTGGCTAGAATTATCATACGATCCACTGATCCCATTCCAGATAAATATCCAAAAGAATGGAAAATGAGTGCTTCAATAATACAGGTTCATGTATGCTCATGGCAGCACTATTCACAGAAGCCCAAAGGTGGAAACTTACCCAAACATCCATCAACTGAAACAGCAGAATATCCACCAGCGGATTGTTATTTACTTTTATTATTATTATTTTGGTACTTGAAATTGAACCTAGTGGTGCTTTACCACTGAGCTACATCCCTAGTCCTTTTTGCTTTTTATTCTGAGATGGGGTCTCACTAAGTTGCTTAGGATCTCCCTAAATTGCCTAACCTCGCCTTGAACTTTGGATCCTCCTGCCTCCGCCTCCTGAGCCACTGGGATTACAGGAGTGCGCCACTGCACTTGGCCGTAAATGGATTATTACTCAGCCATACAAAGGGAAGAGGTCTCGAATTGTGCTTCAACGTGGATGAACTTGGAAAACATGCTAAGTCAAAGAAGCCAGGGACAAAAGTCCACATAGTGTAGATCCCATGTATCCAATGGCCAGAACAGGCAAATCCAGAGATAGAAAGCAGATTGGGGATGGCCAGGGTACTAGGTTTCCTTTTGGGCTCATGAAAATGTTGTGAAATTCGAGGTGGCAATTTTACAAAAGCGTAAATGTACTAAATACCACTTAATTGTTTGCTTAAAGTAGTGAATTTTATATTATGTAAATTTCACCTTAATTTAAAAAAAAGATTGAATTGAGGGATAGATATGGCTAATAGTGGATGCCAGGAGGAATGACCCCCAGGCAGTTCTTCCCTCCAGTCCCAGAAGCCATCTTTGAACTTGAGAGAGCACAGAGGACCCCTAGAGTCTGTAGGTCCAGCCACCCATTTTACAGATGGGAAAGGCAACCTGGGAGGGAGCAGGGACTTGCCACAGAGAAATCCATAGAGGACTTAGAGGCGGGGCTTTGGGGTTCGGGGCTGGCATTGAACCATGATGCCACATGGCCTCTACTGGCCACTAGGGCTGAAGGAGGCCCATGGCATGATCGGAGAAGTGAAGTCTGAGCTGACATGGGCCTTCGGCCCCGAGCATGTGGAAGGGACCAAGTCATCAGCCGGTTGGTTCCCTGGGCTCAGCCATGCCAAAGGCTGCAGCTGAGTCAACCCAGGTTTTGCCCCTTGAGAGTCAGCCCCTCCTTTGGTGCAGTTATAACTTTATCTTTGAGAGGAAAACTCATTACCCAGCTGTTCTATTTCTGCCCTCAGCCTGCACCCCTGGCTGAGGTCATCAGTTTCCCCACAAGGGCAATGGGAGGAAAGTAAATGTCCTGGATTCAGGACATTCACCGATCCCCCCACAGGGACCCAGGAGCATCCGTCAGGCCCTGGAAGAGGAAGCCAGCTGGGCCACTGGGGCCCTGAGGGGTTCTTTTCTTTCTCAAGATTTTGCTGGCTCAGATCTTTTGGGCAGGTTTAAAAGGAGATGGCCAGGCTCTGCAGGACACCCAGTCTCTTCTGGTGTGGTCTCAGGTAAGTACCGTGGGGCTGCTGGCGGAGACGGAAACCAGGATGGGGTGCGATAGAGAATGGACAGGAAGTTCCCAAGGAAAGGGGACATAGTGATGACAGGAGAGCAAGGGGCAGTGAGGATGAGCATTTTGGGAACACCAGCCTGCCCCAAGGGCTGCAGAGGGGACTCTCAATCAGTCCTCCAAGTGAGCTGCCCTCCACGTCCACTGGATATGGGCTACTTACTCTATAAGACATCTTTCCCTCTGAAGTCACTTTCATCTCATGAGCTAAATTTTTTTCTGTTTTGTGTTTCATGAATTTTAAACATGGGTCTTGGTTATTAGAGACACCTGCTAGAAACTATTTTGCTGGGGTGACAGGAGTGGTTTGGATGCAGGGGTCCCGGGAGGACAGAGCAGGAGGTCAGTGGCCACCGAAAGGAACCGAACATGATGTCAGAGACCTGCATGTCCCTCGGGGAAGTGACTGGCTGGAGGGATCTGTGTCCCAGGGGACAACAGCAATGGCATTTTAGCTTGTGGTTCATCAAAGAACTACAATTAAAAAGAAAATAAATATGAGCAAAGTGAGGCACAGTGGTGCACACTTGAAGCCCAGCTATTTGGGAGACTGAGGCAGGATATTGCAAATTCGAGGCCATTCTGGGCAACACAGTGAGACCATGTATCAAAATTATATATATTATTATATGTATATATTATATACACCTCCTAACTGGTATAAAAAAGGAGAATCTCTTATCCCCATTCTTCCCCTTAGAACAACCAAAAAGAATGTGGGCAGATGTTTTGTCTTTTTTTTTTTTTTTTTTTGTACTGGGGACTGAACCCAGGGACACTCTATCAGTGAGCTCCATCCACAACCCTTTTTTATTTTGAGACAGGGTCTCCCTAAGATGATGAGGCTGGCCTCCAATCTGTGATCCTCCTGCCTCAGCATCCTGAGTAGCTGAGATCACAGGCGTATGCCACCTCGTCCGGCTGTAGATATTTGGTCTTAATGACAAGTTGAGTGAACTTAACCTGACTTTGCTGATATGTGTATTTCCTTTCCATGTGGATTTTGGTTTCATCTATGTTTACTAGAACAGAGAAACTAGACAACAGAAAGATGATGTAATTGAGCTGTCCTATCAGGGAAGACAAATGACAAAGGGAAGTTTATGTTGAGCAATTGCAGCTTCCAGAAGGGGAATGGGGAGGGGGAAAGCCCAACAAGGGGACTGAGCTGCTCAAAGTGACTTTGAGGTCTGGATGGTGGGCCAAGACTCTTTGATGCCATCAGCAAAAGCCAGGGCTTTGCTCCTGAAGACAGACCCAGAGAGGCTGGCAGGAGTTCTTAGCCTGGAGTTTGGGGGTCTTCAATGAGAAAGTGACTCCATCATGATTTCTCTACCTTTAACTGAAATATATCCTATCTGCCACCCTCCATAGCACAGGCAGTAAATCACAGTCCCACAGCAGTACTTGTGACTTTCTCTGCAGTGGAAGTCACTATTTTTGTATCAGATTGCAATTGTTGCAGGTATCTTGAAATATCATTAATTCTCACCACTGCTTCAAAACAACAGCGTTTGTAGACCATGTTATTTGATGCATTTTTACAGAAGCATTTATATTACTATATTGTGAATTTTTAATACTTTGGTAATTGTATCCTAATATCCTTTGTTTCCTTGGTATTTCTATGGGTTTTATTACCCGAAGTTGAAACATTTTGTCCAATGAGACCACACTCATCCTCAGGTGGCCAAAGGGCTCCCTAGCCTGTGAAGGCACAAGCCCTCCACCCCCGCCTTCCTCTTCTCATGCAGCTGATCTGCCCAGCCTTGGAGGTGTGGGATTCAGGGAGATGAGGAGTCTGGCTTGACCTCCACACTTGCCTGTCCCAACTCAGCCTCTTTTGGAGACACCAAAAAACTCCATAAGAGAGGAGGAGGCACTGTAGAGCAGAGGTCCAACATTCAGCCAGAAGCCCTCAATCTTCCACTGGGTTATTTAAAGATGGAGGCTATACTCCTGGCCTTGAGAACAGCATTGTGGAAAAACGTCTCAGAACCTCACTGACTTTGAGATGGTTCTTCACTCCCAAGGTAAATTGGGGAGGCTCCTGGCTTCTCTGTCCCTAGAGCCCCTCCTTCCTAATCAAACTGGGCTTAGAAGCCAAGGGACCTAGGCATAAGCCCAGGCTGACCTTATTTTAGGAGAGACAATCATTGATCCAGGCCGCCATTTTGTACCAGAGAGATCCTTGACATCTGGTAAAGCCAACAGACCCTCAGACTAGAGAGGCTCCTCAATTTATGATGGGGTTCCACCCTGCCAAACCCATCACACATTGAAAATATCATAAGTTGAAAATACATTTAATACACCTAACCCACCCAACATCACAGCGTAACCTTAAACATACTCAGAAACCTTACTTTAGCCCACAGTTGAGCAAAATCATCTAGCACAATGCCTATGTGTTCCGGTTTGCGTCATCCCAAAGTTGAAAAATTCTAAGTTGAACCATCATAAGACAGAGACTCTTCATAAGTATTTTAAATGCATAAAATAAAACCCACAGGTCTGCAAAGGAAATCAATAGTATTGGAATGCTGCTACTGAGACATTAAAAATGAGTGTCCTTTATAAATAGATTTAAATAACAATATCTGAGGGTCTCATAGTTTGAAAGTTGAAGGGAGGGTAATATTTTGACATGTCTGTGACTTTTCTAAAATGAAAGGGAAACAGCTGTAATTTCTGTGAGGAGCAAGGCATAGGCCATGTGGTTTGTGGCCTCTGTTCGTATCTGAAGGAAAGTGAACACCTAGTGATCATTGTTTCTCATTGCATTCATTGAACCTTGATTAAAAACCTTTGATTTAAGCTGGGTACGCTGGTGCACACCTGTAATTCCAGCTGCTCAGGAAGCTGAGGCAGGAGGACAGCAAGTTCCAGGCCAGCCTGGGCATCTTAGGGAGACCCTGTATCCAGCTAAAAAATAAAAATGTAGCTCAGTGGTAGAGTTTCCCCTGGATCCAATCCCCAGTACAACAAACAAACAAACAGCAACAGCTTTGATTTAACCTCTCCCAGCCCAGTCTTCTCCGTATCCCTACCTCACAGCCTTATGTGAAGAACATTCGATAAAAGATGCAGAAGCATTTTGTGTTAGTGATAAGGATGTGACTGTGAGGAATTTAGCTTATGTTTTATTCTTGATTATGAAGACTTAATGTCACCAAGACACCCAAAGTGATGTAAGAGAAGCCAGCCCTACCTTTGTTAGGATATTCCTTCAAGCTGATCAATCAGCCTCTGCAGCCTGTCCCTGTTTCCCTCCACAGCTCCCGGAGAAGTCCTGATTCCGGCCATCAATTCCTTCCTGATTCTCCTTCAACTGAGCTGCCATGCCTGGTGGGTACAAAGGGGAATGTGGGGACGATGTGGACCCAATGCCCTTCCTGGCACCTCCTGACAAGGAGAGGATAGAAGCCATGAACAAGCCATACGATATCAAGAGGTCCTGCTGGGTCAAAGACGAAAAGGAGGGCTTTATTGCTGGGGAGATCCAGTCTGAACAAGGTGACCAAGTCACCGTGAAGACGATCACCAACCAGGTGAGTGGAGAATAATCTCTGGGAAGAAACCGAGCATTAGGGATGGCAGGGACCCAGGCCTCTGCTGCATACACTTTTACTCAGCAGGCAAAAAGAGTAGATGTCCCTGAGTCCCCCATCCTGGCTTTGAGTCCAGACTCAACTATACTCAAGATATGTGGCCCTGGGTAAGACACTTTCTGTCACTAAGCTTTGGCTCCATCAGACTGGGGATTCCAATGAGATAGGATATAGGAAAGTACTTGGATACATGAATGTAAGGGACTGTGATGATAGTCATTTATCTTTAAAGTTCCAAGCACCTCATACATGGAATTTATTTTCTAACAGTAAAAGTGAACATCCCACCAACATACAGTCTAACTGTGTGTTCCATGTCCCATGTTGACATAAGAAATGCAGGGCAAGGCTCAGACCACTATGGCTCAATGAGCTCTTCAGCAGCATGAGTGACAGGTGGTGGCTCCTGAGCCCTTTGCTGCTGCTGCTGGTGTGCTAGACCCAAGCTGGCTCACAAAGGACCAACAGGAAACATTCAAGGGCTTCATGGCCAGTTGTTAAAACTTTGGTATCTGATATCAACCATGGTGGAAGTATTTTCACCACTGAAATTGGCAAATGCTACAAAATCATGGATTTCTACATATATACCCTCCTCGGTTGGTTTACCAACACACCACTTTCTCTGCTAGTCCATACTATGTCTGATGATGAGGTATGACTTGAGAAAGTAGATAGAAAATTTGGTTTATTAAACCCCTAACTCACTACCTCCCGCTTGGCATATTCCTGGGAAGACACTTGACAGTTTTTGAAATCCTTTTGACAACTATATGTGGTAGGATTTATTGACGCTATTTTACAGGGGAGGGAAAAGAGGATCAAAGTGTCTTTAAGTAACTTAGTAACAAAGACAACAAGTGATGAGCTTAGAGTCAAACCCCCAGTATTTGGTTCAAATCCCCATGACCCCTCCATATCACTATGTCAGTTCTCCATGGTGGACTCCCAAGAGCAAGTGTGAGATCAGTCCTTGATTAATTTCTTAAATAAAAGAAGTCAGAGATCTTTGATGACCAGGACATGCCGCCCTTCTCTCTGTGCCTGCATTTGAGAGGCCTGGCACCAGAGAGAAGAGGCCATAGTTGGCATAAAGCGGGTTTGAAGGCGAAAGTCAAGATTGACTCTCATGGGAAACATTTTTCAGAAGGGAAGAGCATTGTAATGTTGCAAGAAATAATGGACAATAGGAGCAGGGCCTCTGGGGCAGTTTGGATGCAAATTTAAGGAAAACAATCAATTTATTTGAGCATCCGCAGTGGACAAGCCAGTCAGCCAGGTGTGGGGTAGAAAGAACAGAGCCTGTCTCACTACCTGGCCCCTAAGATGAAGCCAAAGTCCTTCTCCTCTGTTGGAGCTCAAAGCATGTGGGCGAGGTCCTTAGATCTGGAAACTACTGGACAAGAATTCTGATTAAAACCCAGCTTGATTTTCCAGAGGGGTGGTGTCCATTACTGGGCAGATTTTCCAGAACCGTCAAGACTTCAAATTATCTGCCTATTGTACTCATAAATTATTAAAAGTCCCAGAAATCCCAGTATGTATTCAGGCCTCACATCTAAGGCTGCCAGCTACCAAAAGATATTTGCTTTTTGGATCACGTGTCTTCCTCTTTGGTCTCAGATTCTGAAACTGAAAAGCTGGTGCTAGTTTTCATTTACAGATGAAAAAAATCAGGGTGCCTCACCCAGGAGTTAACATACCATTCAACAGCATTCTTTGCTGTTTTCATTTTTTGTCTTCTCTGCTTGCTTGTTTTCAGCTTGATCCTTCAAGGTGATTTGGTGGGAGCAGGGAAAGCCTCCTCCCCCCACTTCTCTCTCTCTCAATGGAAAGTTCTTTAAACTTGGTCTTCAGGGAGAGTTCCAAAAGACATCTCTACAAAGTGTCTCTGGGAGTAAAGAGCAAGCTCTGATCAACTCCCAATATGAATTTAGCTGGCAGAGAACGCATGGCCCAGAGGCACTCCGCACCATAGGGAGGGAATGTGATAGCTCACAAGGTCTTTTTTCATGACCCCACTTAGGTCTGTATCATTCTCCCAACAACCAGCTATTGTCTTCCCTACTTCAAAGGGGACACAGTTAAGGCTGCTATGGTCTCTGAAGTCCTTCCCCATCCCAAATCACACAGTGGGATGTGTCTGGATCAGGAGCTGGACCCCCTGGATACCTCACCCCAGCTCCTTCCAGGACACCAGAGGGTGTGTGGGACCCTGTGATGCTGTCTTAGCTATGAAAGCACTATTTCCTAATGCACATGCTGCTGTGTCTTGACCCTCCAGACACTCACTATGAAGAAGGATGACATCCAGCAGATGAACCCACCCAAATTCTACCAGGCCAGTGACATGGCAGACATGACCTTCTTGAATGAGGCCAGTGTCCTGGACAATCTTCGCCAACGCTACACCCACATGAGGATCTATGTGAGTAGCAGAGTTTGGGGATGAGGGTGGGGAGGAGGGAACGTGTCTTCCGCGCCTCTTTTGATGGGGTGGGGCAGCTACTATACTCTTCCAAGCTCCCAATGTACATTATGACTCAGAAGAGGGCACAGGGATCATAGTTTTGTTGTTGTTACAACTTCTGCCTCAGGCTTTCAGTAAACTCAGTGATGGCACTATCCCCATAGATAGCTGAAACCTTTCAGCCAGAAATCTTCTTCCTCATGTCCTCCAATCCCTCAAAAGCTCCAATAAAAATACCATTTCCCCCTAGTGATTTCAGACATTTTTTAAAAAAATTTTATTTTTTTTAGTTTTGGGTGGACATTTTTAATTTTATTTTTAATGTGGTGCTGAGGATCGAACCCAGTGTGTCATGCATGCTAGGTGAACACTGTACCACTGAGCCACAACCTCAGCTCCTCGGACATTTTATTAGAAGTCCTTTTCCCTCTATCCATCTGTCCACCCATTTATTCATCCATCCATCCATCCAATCACTCATCTATCCATCCATCCAGTCACCCAACTTTCCATCCATCTATCTATACATCTATTCATAGATCTATCCACCCATCCCTCCATCCATCTACCTTTCTACTCATTCATCTATCCATCCATTTCTTCAACAAACATTGAGGAAATGTGACTTAAATGCAGCCCTGGGTCAAGCATGAAGTGCATGCCTATAATCCCAGCAACTCTGAGGGTTAAGGAGGGAGGATCACAAGTTCAAGGCCAGCCTCTGCAACTTAGTGAGACCCTAAGCAACTTAGTGGAATGCTGTCTCAAAATAAATAAAAAGGGCTAGATATATGACTCAGTGGTTATGCGCCTGAGTTCAATCTCTGGTACAAAAAAAAAAAAAGTGCATTCCCCGGGGGACTTAGGAAGAACAACAGACTGCATCCTTGAAGAAGTTCAGTTTCTGTTCATCTGAGGTGATGAGAAGAGCAAGCTACAAGCAGTCTGCTGAGTGTGTCTAAAAAAATCCTCAGACAAAAGGATTTTTTTTTCCCTGAAAGTGTCAGTAGCTAAATTCCACAGTGGGTTGTCTAAGGAAGTTTGATGTTTTCCTCTTTAGATGTGGTAGGAATGAGTGAGGTGGGGCCTAATTGCAAAGTCAGGGTTGCTGGGGATCTCCCCTCCCCAGGTCTGTGGTTATAGCTAAGATGGCTGCTGTGCTCACCGGTCTTGTCCTACTTTAATACTATTTTGCTTCTGGATTCAGACCTGTAGAAGCACCTAGCCCCAAGTGGTACTGAAAGATCTCTGGGAAACTGTGACAGATATTTTCTGGGTCTGGAGGTTATGGAGTGTCCCTGAAACTTGGGTCTGGGAAAGAACTACATCCATCCCTGGCTAATCCTGGAGCCTGGGCTGAGGATGTTGGTGGGTTTGATGGTCAAGCTTGGGGCTGAGGCTTACTTTGGACCATTCTATAGTCAAGCCCTTGATCCTGGTGGGTAGACACACCATGTCATTGGGTTAAGGAACTATAGACTCTGTGGAATGTGTCCTGAGGGACTAAGGCAGGGAGACACCCCTTAAATTAAAGCACCCTTTAAATTAAAGGCAGGTGGGGGCTCAACCCCAACTACTTCCCTCGGGTAACCCTCCTGACCAGGACAGGGACACAACTGGCTTCTGGGCTGCTGCCTGCCCCACTCCCAGCTGATACAGAGCTGGAGGTAAAAAGTGACTCAGTGGCCACAGTTCCAACATGAGACACCGTGTGTCATGCTCTCGACACGTCAATGGGTTTTCTTTATCTCATTTCTTTTTCTTCCAGTTCTATTTAATATTTCATTTTAAAAGCTCAACATATCACAGCTATGCTAAAGATAAACTAGATTTTTTAGTATTTTTTAGATTTTATAGATTATTTTTAGATTATTTTCACTTGGGCTCAAGTAGAAGGTCAAGTAGAAGCAAATGAGGTTGAATTGAAAAGAGGCATAGAGTAGAGGCATTGGAGGTTATTGTGACCACCAAACAAAGGAAGGGAAAATTGGAGACCCATTGATTTGGCCATTTTCTGTCCTCATTTATTCTCCCTTCCCTCCAATAATTTCTTTTACTACATTGGGTTTTTTTGTCCTTTTTTTAAAAGTGGAACTATTTCTTACAAAATTGCAGTCTTGGAGCCAAAAGAGAAGTTGGGGTTTCTTTTCAAGAATAAATTAAACCCAGTTGCCCACCAAAAGGGACCTGGGTCTACAAAGTGCAGACTCTTGTGTCTGTTAAAAACACCAGAAATCTCTCAGGGAACTCTCATGGGAAATCGCCTAGATAATTAAGTGGGAAAAGCAAGACATAAAATAGCATTATAGAGCATTATTTTTGTTTGAAAAACAGGGAGAATGTGTCTCTGAGTTTGCTTGCATATACATCCACAGCCATAATGGAAAATATATAAAAAAGATTTAACAGCAGCACTTACCTGTGGCAGGAGAAAGTTGGGCACCCAGCAGGTTGGGGGGACTTTTTGCTGTGGATGTGTCCATAGAGTAACTGTGTTACCTATTTATATAATTAACCCAAAAGAAAATGAAGCAAATAAGTATTAAGGAGAAGTTTGGTTTTGCTTGATGAAGAGATTGATTTTTGCTCTCCACTTTATCTGTCTCAGAGAAATCAGTGGTTCTCTCAGTCTGCTCAGAGATAGATAGGCTGGGACCCTGGGGACCTGAGGGAAGAGGGTACCAGGAGGAAGGGTCAGCTAACCATCTTCCTTCTCTCTCTTCACCAGACCTACTCGGGCTTGTTCTGTGTGACAGTCAACCCCTATAGGTGGCTGCCCATCTATGGGGCCCGTGTGGCCAACATGTACAAGGGCAAGAAGCGCACAGAGATGCCACCCCACCTCTTCTCCATCTCTGACAATGCCTACCATGATATGCTCATGGGTGAGTGGGGTGGGGTCTTCTGGTACCAGGGGGGTGGGAGACAAGTTTTTCTTGGCCCTTGTGGCTCCAAGTACATTAGGACCTGATCCCAGCCTTGACCTTGAACTTCCCCCACCTTCCCATTCCAGTTGAGGTTCTTTGCCAACCTGGAGCAGCAGCTGCTGCCTGTGGTTTTAGTACTAGGTACCTGTCTGTACACTGGACACTCACCAAGCAGCAGCCCCAACTTATGCCCTGTCTTCACAAACCTATGGGATGCTGTCAACACTTTTTTTTTTGGGGGGGGGGGGTATCAAGGACTGAACTCAGGGGCACTCAACCACTGAGCCACATCCCCAGCCCTATTTTGTATTTTATTTAGAGACAGGGTCTCACTGAGTTGCTTAGTGCCTCACTAGTTGCTGAGGCTAACTTTGAACTCACAATCCTCCTGTCTTAGCCTCCTGAGCCACTGGGATTACAGGCTTGCGTCACCACGCCCGGCTAGGTTGACACTCTTAACCATTACCTGTATGATCTTTGCTGTTCTTTGCTGGTAGACTGTCTCCCTTAAGTTATTAAAAAAAAATTGTACTTGTAAATGGACAGCATGCTTTTATTTTATTTGTTTATTTTTATGTGGTGCTGAGGATCAGACCCAATGCCTCACACATGCTAGGCAAGCGCTTTGCCACTAAACTATAGCCCCAGACCCCTTAGGTGATTTTTATGGCCATTTATCTTGATGTTGATAGTGACTGGATAGTTTTCTGACTGAAGAAAGCAGCCTGGTAGAAATGGAGTGGCTGGTAAATTCTTCACCCTTTCCACAAGAGTATATGATGTAGAGATGGGCATATGGACTCAGATGCCACAGGATCCTGGGTTTTTGGCTTCCAAGTGTGGACAAGGCCACTCTCGAAGCTGGGTACAACCCAAAGAGGGCTGCTTGGTTAGGCTACTGTCAAATGCCTAGTTTCTAAATGTCTCCTAATTACATCTTCCTCCTTGCTGTTTTCTTCCCCACAGATCGTGAAAATCAGTCTATGCTAATCACGTAAGTGTCTCTTCTGTCTCTTAGTCTATGTACATATAATTAGGTCTGTGCCTTACACATATAATTAAGCCTTCTCAGAATTAATTGGGGGACTTTGTATGAACTCTGCAGGCAGTGAGTGGGCTTGACAGGGCCACCGAGGCTGTGCCTGCTAAACCTGTGGGAGGATCCTGTCCCCCAGGCCTCCCCACCTGCTTGAATGTCCAGGCTCGAGCGTGAGATGGGAATAGAATATGCACTTTTCTATGGTTTCCCTTGTCTACGATCAACACCCCTCTCCTACTTTCATGTGACCACTGTTGTTTTTCACCTGCAGTGGAGAATCTGGTGCTGGAAAGACTGAGAACACGAAGAAGGTCATCCAGTACTTTGCCAATATTGGAGGAACTGGAAAACAGTCCCCAGATAAGAAGGTAGGGCCTACCGGGTAAATTTGGGGTCAAGGGCACCATGTAGCAGAGCCCATTTCATTCTTCTCTGCCGTTTCACTGTTGATGAGACGGAGCTTAGAGAGAAATGACTTGGCTGGGGTCATACCAGGAGGAGGCAGCCACAGACCTTGGTTCCTGCCCCAGAAGGATAGAGGCAGAGGAGAAAGGGGAACACAGCCTCTTCATTAAGCTGCCTCCGTAGGCCCTGGCTGCCCCCAGGAACACAAGGAGCATTACCTGGGACAATGACTGCTTTAAAAATCTGACAGAGAATAGCAGAGCCTTGGAAGCAGAAATACAGAGAAGAAAGGTTTGGGGGTTCACTCAGTGGTGTCTTCACCATCAGCAAAATATGGGAACAATAGCTAAGAATCAAGGTTGTCAGTGTCCCCAGGCAGCCCCCTTCCAAGTCACAGGGCCACAGAGGGACAGGTTTTCCTCAGGAGTGGCCCTCCTCCCAGGGCAAGATCTATATCTGTCCCCAGCCCTGATTTCCCAGCCTCCCTATGGTCATTCCCCCTCCTTGGTTCTGTGCACATAAGCCATTGCCCTTTGCAAGCTCAGCCCCTCAGCCCTGGGTCCCCAGACAGCAGCTGACTGATCACCCCTCCTTGGGTTTCTTTCTGGGCCAGGGGTCCCTGGAAGATCAAATCATCCAGGCCAACCCCGTGCTGGAGGCCTTTGGGAATGCCAAGACCACCAGGAACAATAACTCCTCTCGCTTCGTAAGTGTGAGCAGTAGCGTGGGCTTCCCTGGGGTGTAGGGTGGGAGTGGTGAGCCCATTCCAGGTAAGAAAATGGAAAATTAAGGTGACAAGGATGAGGCAAGTCAGGGCATCTCCTTCCCAGAGGTTTTAGGGAGTACCGCTCTGGGTCTAATCAGCAAGAAGAACCCACTTGCATTTGATCAATGGCACCAGACTTGGCTACAGGGTGATAGATGGTCTCAGGAGTCATGCAGGAAAGCCAGAGATTCATAGCAGCAGGAAGCTGGGGGTGGGGGCCTTCCTCCAGGAATGGAGGGATCTAGGAGAGGGTCCCTGGTCAGACCCTGGAGCTAGTGGCTGTAGGGTTAGGGTTCTGTGAGCTGAGTCACTTCCTGAGGTTCCACTCACGGCAGAGCAATCCCAGCCCATCTCTCCTCTGCCACTCCAGCCTCCCAGGGGCCCCTCATTGAGCTGAGGGACCCTAGAAAACAGGCAGAGATGGGGGCAGGTGAGAAAAAGAGATGATGGAGAACAGACCCAGGAGAAGCCTGTTCCCAGGAATGTTTATTCATGGTCCTGACACAAGTCAGGGAGAGGAATGGGATGTCCCTTGATAAGGAAACCCCAGGCCACCTGGTTGGCTGGCCCTATTTCCACAAGGCCTGGCCTCTAAGGTAGAATTCCAAAGGGTCCCAGCCTCTCCTGCTGAGCGTGCCTCTCCCCAACAAATAACCCAAGACTCAAACCCCGGATCTAGCTCCAACCTGTCCAACTCCTTCTCTGCCCATTGTCACGGGACATCAGAGCTCCAGGAAGAGCCTGGTTACATCTCCCTGGGAATCCATAGGGGCTGTTGACAAGTGTCCCCAATCTGAGCCGACTATTGTCCTACAGTGTGAGCCACCTCCCTCACATCTTCTCCCCTGTCCTTCCTGCTCAGGGCAAGTTCATCCGAATCCACTTTGGGACTACAGGCAAGCTGGCTGGAGCTGACATCGAGAGCTGTAAGTCAGGCTCCTCCAAGGCAGGACCAGCTGTGTCATTTTTGAGATTCTTCATTTTTGAAGCCTTTCCTTTTGAGTACAAAGCAAAACTGAAAGATCATTGTTTTTGTTTTTTTTTTAAATAAGAAATTCAAAACAGCCACAGAGAAGCATTAAACAAAATGCATCAGAGGCCCTTTCTGAGGGCCACCTGTCAAGGGCTCTGGGCTCCCCTCTTTGGCAGACAGGCCCCCCCAAGGCTGTGTGTCTTGGGGAGAGGGAAGAGTGGGGCCCCCACGGGCAATTTCACTGGGCTCTATGGAGACGGGAGTGCCACTTTCCATGGACCTGAACTCCAGGTGGAATGGTCCTCACATACAGTGTCCTTGCTTTTCAGATCTCTTAGAGAAGTCTCGTGTCATCTCCCAGCAGGCAGCAGAGAGAGGCTACCATATTTTCTACCAGATTCTCTCCAATAAGAAGCCTGAACTTGTCGGTAAAGATCATGTGTCCATCTGCCTGCCCCAGAATTAGCGTTTCTCTCTTGTCCATATGAAAGGATTCCCATGTGCGAAAGGTCTTGGGTTGCCCCTGTGGTTCGTGGTGATCCTTTTGATTTAGTTACAGGAACCACAGGGAGCAGGGAGCTTCCTCCAGGTTCTGCTTGTACCTCTCATCCTTATAAGAGTTGAGGGTCACTGTACACCATGGTTGGCCCATTTCACAGATGGGACCTTGGCATGCCTGTGATTCATGGCCAAGGTGTAGACCTGGGAGATAAAACTCTAGACTCTTGTCTCCAACCTGCTGCCCCTGAGCCTGATGGTCAGACAGCAGCACAGGGGTCAGACTGGGACCACGCTTATCCCAGGACCAGTGCTTGCATGAGCCATAACCACAGACCCAGCCCACACTGGTGCACAGCTTAGAGAGCAGAGTAACTCACCCACTCAACTGGATGCCCTCATGCAGGCACTGACATGCTCAGAAATCCATGGCAGACCTGCTCAGGAAATAAGGTGGGAGGAGGGATGAAGACTTGATCTCAAACACACACTTTCTAACCCGGGTATTGGGTCCACAACCCACCCACAGGTAGGCTTTATGTGTGTTGAACCAAGTGGACTTTTAAATCAATGGATGACATTTTGAAATTGGGAAATTTCACATTAAAAAAACCAATTTTCTGGTTTCTCTTAGAACAGCAGAAGAGCCAGTACCTCAGAGCCTGTCCTCCTACTAATCTAGGAAGCTGAGTGGTGGTGGCCCCCTGGCTGCCGCACCAGCTCTCTCATTTACCATGCTCCCCACCAAGCCCTGTTGCCTCCCTAACATTGGAGCAAAGTGGTAGCCATCATTTATGTTCCTTCCTGTGCTATAATTTTTTTAATATAGTAGAGATACAATGAAAGGAGAATATTTATTGTACTAGCTCCTCTTCCAAAAGTGAACAATTAAAAATGTGAGACCAAGAGAGGCACACATCTGAAGGAAGCTAGAAGCGAGCATGCATTTTTGTAAAAGCAACAACCTTCTCATGTGCACTCTATGCGAATGGTGGTGTTGCTCAAGGTCGTCGTTGTGTTACCTTCTGCATTAGAATGTGACCTGCTTTTTATAGGAGAGGAGGGAGAAAGATATAAGTTTGTTTATTCCCCAAATTATCTACTGGGTGCCTACTAGGGGCCAGTGACAGAGGACACAGCCAAGTTCCTGCAACCCTCTCATGGCCCTAAAGCTCCTTTTGTGATGTTGTTCCAGTCCCTCTGTGACTCCGGGTGATCCCAGAGGGGCAGTACCACAACACCCACCATCATGGCTGGCCTGCAAAAGGCGTTAAGAGACAGGGATTAGAAATGAAAGAGAAGATAACCAGAGGTCACCAAGTTGCTAACTTGCTTTGCTGTTCTCGGCAGAGAGTTTGCTGCTGGTCCCCAACCCCAAGGAATACCACTGGATCAGCCAAGGTGTCACCATGGTGGACAACATGGATGACGGGGAAGAGCTGCAGATCACAGATGTGAGTGGGTGTGGCTGGCAAAGAGGAGGGAGAACCAGGACAGAAGCTCTAGGGCCTGGTATGCACCAGAGCTAGGTGGGGGTGAGGGTGGGGGTGTCAGACAGCAGCCCAAAGTCTTGCCTGTAGATTTCTGAGGTGGCACCTGGCATTCATCCCCAGCCTGTTGTAGCAAGTAGAGTTTCTCTTTCAGACTTGAACTAGGATTCCACAGGACTTAGTTGTCCAACTTCTCCTCCTCCCCAGCCCAACTGGAAGTGACTCTTCAGTCCTTCCAGTCCCCTGTGTGTCTCCTTTCAGGACACTAAGCACTTGGGACTCCTGTTAGGATTAGTCATACATTGCTTAACAATGGGGATACCTTCTGAGAAAGGCACTAGGCGAAAATGAGAGAGTGCTCTTGCACAAACCTAGGTGGCGTGGCCTAGCACACACCCGGGCTGCTGGTATTTACATAACGCATAGCTTATTGCTCCGAGGGACACGATAAGCAAAGTGATGTGAAATTAAGTCAAGCCAAAGAGAAACGAGGCAATCAAGACAGCAGTAAACACAGATGCACGAGGCTGCTACCAGCCTAACATACATACTGCTTCACAGAGAACTTTTTTTTAAATGTGTACAAGGAGTGCACTCCAAAATAACCGTGAAAGGATTTTTAAATTTTTAAAATTTCTTTGGTACCAAGAATTGAACTCAGGGGCGCTCAACCACTGAGCCACATCCCCAGCCCTTTGTATATTTTATTTAGAGACAGCATCTCACTAAGTTGCTTAGGGCCGCCCTAAGTTGCTGAGGCTGGCTTTGAACTTGCAATCATCCTGCCTCAGTCTCCTGAGCCGCTGGGATTACTGGTGTGCACCGCTGCATCTTTACAAATAAGTGAACAGCACATTGCATCACTGTTCCATTGGCTACAGTGTTACTAGGTTGCAGGAGATTTTCAGCCACACTATGATCTTATAGGACCACTGTCATATTTGTGATTTGACACTGACTGAAACATTATTATATGGCTCCTGACTGTATTGTGTAGAAGGTCCTCTTTCTGGCCATAGAATAGTTTCCCGATTCATCTTGACCTTCCTCTCTTCAGTACCTGGCATGAAGCCTTAATGACAATAACAGTGGTTATAATAATAATAATAATAAAATAATAATAATAATGTATCCCCTGATTCCAAACTTTCTGTGTGTCAAGAACCAAACTAAACATTTTACACATCATTCAGCTCTATGCTTATGACCACTGACTGTCACCATCTTGCAGATCGCTAAACAGAGAGTGGAGAGGTTAAATAAAGACCATATGGCCAGGCACGGTGGCATACACCTGTAATCCCAGTGACTTGAGAGACTGAGACAGGAGGATCACCAGTTTAAGGACAGGCTCAGAAACTTAGTGAGGCTCTCAGCAACTTAGTGAGACCCTGCCTCAAAAAAAAAAAAAAAATTAAGGGTAGCGGTTGTAGCTTAGTGGTAAAACACCCCTGGGTTAGATCATAATAATAATAATAATAATAATAATAATAATAAAAGACCATATGGCAAAGAGTCTGTTCTGAACTCCCTGGAGGAAAACAGACCTCTCCTCATTCAGGGTGTGTCTGACTCTAGAGCCCACACCCTGTGCAGTGACCCCTTGGGGTGGCCCTGCAGTGGCAGTGCCCCAACCTCCATGGTGTGGAATAAGAAGCCAGGAGTCTTGTGGTTTTCTCCGTCTGTTGCTTGGCAGGAGGCCTTCGATGTGCTGGGCTTCAGTGCAGATGAGAAGATTGGAGTTTATAAGCTGACTGGGGGGATCATGCACTTTGGGAACATGAAGTTCAAGCAGAAGCCCAGAGAGGAGCAAGCTGAAGTGGACACCACTGAGGGTAGGTGTTTGGCTGGGTCTGTACAGGGGTCAGGTGGCTGGTAGCAGGAGTTCTCTGCTCTCCCAGCTTGGTGGCCATTTCAGAGACATGTTGGGGATTCTCGGGCTCTCTGATGGCTGTAACCAAGACGTTCCTTGGACAGTCAGACATGGATCTTCTCAAAGAGGCAGAAAGAGTCAGAGCATGATTCCATTTTCTATCCCCTACTTTGCCACTTGACCCTGAGAAAGTAGGGAAACCATCTAAGAAAACAGGGACTCCCCCATGCTCCCTTTTCTCTTTCCAAGACCACGCAGGAAGGTATTGGGTGTCTCCTGGTCTTGGCGTCATCTTCCTTTCACTCATTCACTTTCTCCATCTCCACTCAGTGGCCGACAAAGTCGCCCATCTCATGGGACTCAATTCCGGTGAACTCCAGAAGGGCATCACCAGGCCCCGGGTCAAAGTAGGCAATGAGTTTGTGCAGAAAGGCCAGAACATGGAGCAATGCAACAACTCCATCGGGGCTCTGGGCAAGGCCGTCTATGACAAGATGTTCAAGTGGCTGGTGGTCAGGATTAACAAGACCCTGGACACCAAGATGCAGAGGCAATTCTTCATCGGGGTGCTGGACATTGCTGGCTTCGAGATCTTTGAGGTATGCCTGGCCTCCTGTTTGGTTTCTGCTTTGAGGTGGCCATCCTTTTGTGAGCTCCCCTTCACCATGGTTGTCTTGTTTCTTGCCTGGGAGCCCCAGGGATGGGACAATCTCAGATTGCCATTGGATCTCTGACTTTTGGACTCTAGAAATTTCCATCTCATTTCTATGAAGCCAAGTCATAAAGAATGGTATAGACTATGGGCTGGGGCTGGGGCTCAATGGCAGAGTGCTTGCCTTGAATGTGTGAGGCTCTGGGTTCGATCCTCAGCACCACATGAAAATACATAAACAAAATAAAGACACTGTGTTCATGTATAACTTAAAAAAAAAAAAGAATGGTATAGACTTAATGGATAGAATGAGTAGGTGCCAGAGCTGACATGTCCTGGCTCACAAGAGCTGATTGTTGAATTTTCAGGAATTTCAGGAATTCTGAAAGTTGACATTGTGTTGATCGCTTGAATATTTACCTCATGGACACTGACAAACACTCAAAATCAGAGTGTCTTCTGGTTTAAGAGACAGGACTAGCTTATCAGTATACTACAATTATTATATTTTTGGATATTGAGGATTGAATTCAGTGGCACTCGACCACTGAGCCACATCCCCAGCCCTATTTTGTATTTTATTTAAAGATAGGGTCTCACTGAGTTGCTTAGTGCCTCACCATTACTTAGGCTGGCTTTGAACTTACAATTCTCCTGCCTCAGCATCCCAAGCCACTGGGACCAGGCGTGCACCACTGTGCCTGGCCCTACAGTTATTTTTGTTCACCGTGTGGGCTAGAGTCTAGGTGCCTGGGATTCAGGTCTCAGAATCCCCACTGCAGAGAAGGGGAACAGAATCACATCTCACTGGGCTGCTGGGACCGTGATCTGGTTGGTGTCAAGGCACGGAGGGCCGTGCCTGATTCTGGTGGGCCCTCCACGCATCCTTGTTCATGCATGGCTTCCTTACCCACTCCTGGGAGCAGCTTTCTCTGAGCCTGGGCTGATGATCTCTCTCTGTCCTCCCACCACAGTTCAACAGCTTCGAGCAGCTATGCATCAATTTCACCAATGAGAAGCTGCAACAGTTCTTCAACCACCACATGTTCGTGCTGGAGCAGGAAGAGTACAAGAGGGAGGGCATCGAGTGGACCTTCATTGACTTTGGCCTTGACCTTCAGGCCTGCATCGACCTGCTGGAAAAGGTGACCTGCTTCTCCGAGAAGGGGCTTGGAGAGAGGCCATAGCCCTAACTGGGACATGACTCAGGAAAGGATGTCACTGGGGCAGACAGGAAGGTGGCAGTTGGCCTTGGGGCAGTTAGCAATGACCTCAAGAATATATATTGTTTATTTCAATGTGGAAAAAAGATAGGAAAAGGACATAACAAAATTTGAACAAAGTCTGTTCATAGTACTATATTCGTGTTAATTTCCTAGTTTTTATCATTGATCACCTGGTGTTTAAATTCACATTCGGAGGGGTTGGGTCAAGGGTCTATGGGAAGGCTTTCTGTTATATGTGCAACATTGCAAGCCTGAAATTATTTCAATGTTAGAAGTTTTGTTGTTGTTGTTGTTTTTAAAGAAAGGAAGAGAGGGAGGAAGGGAAGAAGGGAGGAGGGAAGGAAAGATTGATTCTAGGCTCACCCTCGGCCAATTGTATTTAGGCATCAAGGCAACCAAGGGTCTCCACCGTGGGCCCAGCCTGAGCCTCCCAGGAGGGCAGACTGTGAGCACAATCCCTGCACCGCTCAACACCTACAAATACTTTCCTGTTCAGCTATCCCAGAGCCTGAACTATCTTCATTCTTGAGCTTTGGGGTTAGGTGTTGCCCTATTTCAACAGTCCTCTTTTAAATCCAGACCCCCCTCCCATGTATAGGGGGCAAATGAGGTCCCTAACAGCATTTATAAGCACCTCATTTTGTGTGAAAAGAGACTTAGAACAGCATGAGGCCCCTGGTAGAAAGAGATAAAAGAGAATCAAAAGAAGGGCATTAGGTGTCATTGACTTCAGCATTTTTCTGAAGATCAAGTGCGCCCAGGGCCACTGTTCCCATGGGTTAGCTTTCGAGGAGCTCTCTGGCCCCTTCAGTCTTCGGTCTCCCCTTCGGTTGGATTCAGTGGATTCCAGCCTCCTTGGTGTCTAAATGGCCATAGTGTTTGAAGATGAGGACATGGAATACCAGGAGCTGTTCCCAGCTGTCATTGCCTAGAGTTCTGCTTCCTGGCCCTCCACATGGGTGTCTGGTTCATCTCCACCACTAGTCCCTGGCCCAATACCAGTGTGGTCTCTTTGGGGTTCTGTGGCTTCTCCTAACACCATCCTGTCCTCTTCCCTCCTAGCCCATGGGTATCTTCTCCATCTTGGAGGAGCAATGTGTCTTCCCCAAAGCCACAGACGCCACGTTCAAGGCAGCCCTGTATGACAACCACCTGGGCAAGTCCAGCAACTTCCTCAAGCCCAAGGGAGGCAAGGGCAAGGGGCCTGAGGCCCACTTCGAGCTCGTCCACTATGCAGGCACAGTAAGTTCCAGCCTGGTGCCTTCTGGGACCACCTTCTGGCTGCTGGCCACCCCCAGCATTGTAGGACCTGATCTGCCCCTCCAGAGGTTCCTTCCATGATGTATAGGGGTTCTCAGCCAATTAAATGGACTCTGGCTCTTTCCTCCTCATCACTAGTCCATCAGAGAATTCCAAAGCAATCCAGCAAAGGACTGGGGATCAGCCAGTAGATCATGCCATCAAACCTACCAGGGATGCGACAGTATCTATGGCCCTCAGTCTGATGGCTGAATGTCAGTCTTGGCCAGAAGTGACAGTACTTTACCTTCCATGAGCCCATGAATTACTCCCAACTGAATAATTTGTCCCTCTGACAGCAGGTACAGCCAAACCAATAAGGCGACATCTGTAGAGTAGCTTTTTTACTCATGACAAATGCAGTTCTTGGGAAAGAGGGAAATTAAGTGCAGTCAGGACTCAGGTTCTGTTTGTATAACTAAAAGGGGTTGTAATGTTCGTCCAGCCAGCTTATAAGAACATGTCTGATTTCCTTGGGATTTTGATATTGCTAGAAGGGCCAACACTCTTGTTATCAACAGAGTTTGTTGGGCCTCTGTGGGTTTAACTGCAGGGAAACAGCTGCCTGAGGATAGCACTGTCAGGAAAGCCATGATTGCATTGGGCATCAGGGCCAAGATTTTATATCATCAACCATAACAACACCAATTACTCTCAAAATGGATCAGGCTGATACTTTGAGCAAACAACAGGCTTGGAGCCAAATTGTAGTCCTCTGTCCTCGCCTTTCCCCACTGAATGAGAAGAGTTCCATATTTATAGCAATGAAATATTTATTTAAAGTCAAGGCCCTAGAATAAGGCACTAAGATGATTAATGTTGATATGCTGAATAGCAGTTGGAAAACCCAAAGGTTGTGGCTTCTCATCTACTTTCTTGAGTCTTCTGTGCTTAGTGGAAGGATCTGGGGCCACATGGCAAAATGGAAAATAGAAATTAGTACATGTCCAATTACCTGCATATATGGAGCCCTCAATCCTGGGGCTGCCTCCTTCCACCAGGCAATGACCCTACAGCATTGTCATAGGGAACATATGCTCCTCAGAAAAGAGATACCTGAAGCCTCTGGAGAGATTTCTTCATGTAGGTCAGGATTCCTCCTGTCATGGCCAGTCACTCACAGCAAGCCCAGAAGACCTGAGACTAGGGGAGGCTCAGTGTGGCTGTCAAAAGGTCACAGCCCAGGAGAGAGTAGCCAGGGAGTCCTGGTGCATGGGCAACACTGAGAGATGGAGTGTCCTAGACAGACAACTGCAAATGCCCAAGAAACCAGATAACGAGGTCCCCAGCTCAGACTGGGACTCAGCCATCCCAGGCACCATGAAATGCATCAGAACAAGAACCAAAGCTCCAAGAGAGGGGACAGAAGGCTGGTCCTAGGATCCCATAGCAGGCAGAGCATTAGGTGGAGGTTCCAGGTATAGGACCTGGAAAGGGGAGGCTGGGCCCCAAGCTTACCCACTGGCATTTGCCCCTCCCTCCAGGTTGGTTATAACATCACGGGCTGGCTGGAGAAGAACAAAGACCCCCTGAATGAAACAGTGGTGGGCTTGTTTCAGAAATCAACTCTGGGAATCCTGGCCCTTCTCTTCAAAGAAGAGGAGGCTGCAGGTATGACTGGCCTCTCCTGATGTCCAGTCTTCCTGGTCTGTTGCCCTTTAATAGCCAAAATGGGGAGAAGGAAATAAAACTCTGTTATTCAACTCTTGTTGAATGAGGAACGAGTAAACGAATGAATGACAAGAAGCTCAAGGTAGGCCACGGGTGATCCTACAATAGAAAGATGTCGAAGGGTGGAGCCTCCATCAGCTGAACTGATCACTGGTCCTGCATCAGCTCTAGGCAGAACGATGCTGCTTTGTAAAAGTTGACACCCGAATGCCCTGTGCTTATTTTTTGTTCCCCACTCTCTTGTCTGAAGCAAATGTCAAGCCCAGCACTACTCTCTAGCCCCCATGTAGCCCAAAGGGGAACATCCCAGGTGGAAGCTGCCCCAAGGGATTGCCACTCAATTAGGCATAAAATGCCAGTCCTCTTGGGCTCAGTGACATTTCATCACCAATAAGCACATGCTTCCTCCTTCATGGGAAAAGTCTCAAAGACCTTGTGCCAGTCCTAAAGTACAAAGGGCTATATGCTTTTCTGGGGGCACAGCATCCCTCTGAGAATTAAACCACAGTCAGCTCATCTGCCCACTCCTTGGTAGATTTCATTTTCCTGGTGTCAAGGGTTTTACCTCATTTAGTCCCATGAAAAGTCTCTTTTGGGAGGGGGAGATTGAACTCAGGGCACTCCACCATGAGCCAGCCACATCCCCAGCCCTATTTTGTATTTTGTTTAGAGACAGAGTCTCAGTGAGTTGCTTAGCGCCTTGCTATTGCTGAGGCTGGCTTTGAACTCGCGATCCTTGTGCCTCAGCCTCCAAGCCACTGGGATTACAGGCGTGCGCCACTGTGCCTGGCCATCCGAAGAAAAAATTTTTTTTAACTTCAGAAAATGCATATGATTTAGCCCAGAACACTTAATGGTGCTACTGGCCCCTGTGCTGGGTACTGATGCAAAACATGCTTGTCTCTTCCTCAGCTGGAAGCAAGAAGCAGAAAAGAGGGTCCTCCTTCATGACAGTCTCCAACTTCTACAGGGTGAGTAGGTGCTGCCCAGAGGCCTCCTAGAGTCCAGTGCCCCTATCCCTCCCTTTCAGTGGTGTGATGGTCTAGCTGCTCTTTCACAGCCAAGGACAGTTTTATTTCATTTCTTTGCCTTTGAATGGAGAGGTGTCTTATTTAAGAGTTTGTTGGGCCTCTGTGGGTTTAACTGCAGGGAAACAGCTGGGTTATTTCTTTCTTTCTTTTTTTTTGTACAAGGGATTGAACCCAAGGGTCCTTAATCATCCCCAGCCCTTTTTATTTTTTATTTTGAGATAGGGTCTCACTAAGTTGCTTAGGGCCTCGCTAAATTGCTGAGGCTGGCTTTGAACCTGCAATCCTCCTGCCTCAGCCTCCTGAGCCACTGGGATTACAAGTGTGCAACACTAGACCTGGCTTTTTTCCCTTCCAAAGAGGCCACAGAATCATAGGAACACCAGATGGGAAAGACCCTTAAAGAGGGTCCTGTCCAGTTATATACTTTTCAGACTGAAACCTGGAGAATTAAAGGAATTTTTACAACATGGCAAACAAAGATATCAATGCCCAGTCCAGGACAGTGGTATATGCCTGTAGTACTACCTACTCAGGTGGCTTACCAGGTAGGAGGATCCCTTGAGTCCAGGGAGTTGGAGCCAGCCTGGGAAACACAGAAAGACCCTGTCTCAAAAAAAAAAAAAAGAATGTTAAGATATTAGCGCCAAGACCTTGTGTCCAAGAAGTGACTGACAGGACTTCTGAGCTGGCCACAACTTCCACAAAGTTTGGTCATTACTGGAAATATGTGACAGAGTGCAGATGTACAGTCAACAAGGAAAGGCTGAGTGAAGACTTCAGTATTTCCCAAGGTTTAGGCTGCCCCCGGGTCGAGTGGGCCACCTCACCAGTCACAAGCCATGGAAAAGGGGCCCTCTGTTGGGGAGGTTTACAGAAGGCAGGATCTTGCCCACTCAGACCCTGTGGTCCTTTCTAATACTGAGATCCTGCGTGAACCAGCCCTGGATCAGGAGAGGCCTTGTTTCTGAGAAATCATATCCCCTTGGACCTTGAGAATAGCTCCAACAGAATTTTCTGCAGGGGTGGAAACGATCCCTTCAGCACTGTCCAGTATGATGGCCACTAACCCCATGTGGCTACTGAGTACTAGAAAAGTGGCTGGTGTGACCTGAGCACTGATTTTAATTTTAACTTATTTAAACTCCAACTACTTCTGAGTGTGAACTGCCCAATAATACCAATGCTGAGTCTTACTTCCTGTTTTTCTTTTTTCTCCATCCCCAGGAGCAGCTGAACAAGCTGATGACCACCCTTCACAGCACTGCCCCCCACTTTGTCCGCTGTATTGTCCCCAATGAGTTTAAACAGTCAGGTACATGGTGGGGTCATGTCTCCCTGCTGAAACACCGAGGGAGGGTCTGTGAAGTCAGCATTCATTCCCAATTATGTCCACCTTTAATCGCCAGGGCTGATGAGGACCAAAGAAGGCTCAGAAAGAATCCCCAACAACAGTTCATCCAAAAATCATGTTCTAGCTGCTTTATAAAGCAGAATGGTGACTACCCAGCCAGAAATCACAGTCAGGGAGTAAACTTTAAGCACTGGTTAAATTGTGGGGGATCTGGGGACCCCCTGGACAGTGATAGGAGAGGACTGGAATTGACAGCATAGTTGCCTAATTCAGCTTCCTTGGGTGGCAAGGACTGGACTGTCTCACCCCAAAGCAGTGACTTTCCATTCTGTGTTTCCTCTCTTGGCAGGTGTGGTGGATGCCCACCTGATCATGCACCAGTTAGCTTGCAATGGTGTCCTAGAAGGCATCCGTATTTGCAGGAAGGGCTTCCCAAACAGGCTGCAGTACCCAGAGTTCAAACAGAGGTGAGTGGTGTGTCTCCCTGACGCCTTGCACGCAGAGCTCCGTGTTTGAGGGATTGACTAGCAGATCAGTAGAGTCCCGTGATAGCACTGTGGACTCCCTGCCTCGTTGTTGCTGCTTTAGTGAGTGTTGGCCCAACTTTCAGCTACCAGCGCCTGCACTTCTTAGGCTCCTGGAGCCTGTTTTGTCCCTCCCTGGAAGACTGAAAGTCTCAGGAATAACAAAAGTCTCAGCTCCCTCCCGCTCCCAGTGGGCTAAGTCTGGTTTTTAGACAGCAGCATACTGGAAAAGGTTGAACAAGGGTTCTTTGGGTTTCAAAAAGAAGAAGTCCCAATAGGTAGGAAATTTGATGTAAATTTCCATGGTGTAAATACTGGCCATCTTCCTCAGTAGCATTAAGATCCTATTGCCCAGGCTGGGGATGTGGCTCAAGCGGTAGCAGGCTCGCCTGGCATACGTGCGGCCTGGGTTCGATCCTCAGCACCACATACAAATAAAGATGTTGTGTCTGCCAAAAACTAAAAATAAATATTAAAATTCTCTCTCTCTCTCTCTCTCAAAAAAAAAAAAAAAAAGATCTTATTGCCCATTGAGACCCCTACCTTGATAACATGGCTTTCTGCCCACTTCCTGATACTACCACTTACCAAATAAATGACTTATACTTGAATTTTTGTCTGAAGGTCTGCACCTGGGGAAACTAAGCTAAGACCCTCACCTTAGCAATGACCTTCTTCCATACCCCAACTTCATAGAACATATGGCCACAGATGGAAGGATCAAAAAGATCACTAGTAGTCACCTTGTCAATAGAAATTCCTCCCTCTAAAGTTCTCAACTGGGGAAAGACTTGTCCACTATCACAAAGGAGGCTACTGACAGTTCAGGAAAAGAATGTGTCCTCTGCCTGGGCCAGTGCTCTTTTCTGTACTCCCAGCTCTATCAGGAAGGAAAGGACTTTGGTTTCTTCATTTCTTGGAATACTTCTTCTAGGAAATCCCAATGCACACCAACACTCACCCCCAAGTTGTAGCCCTTGTGCCAAATTCTATCATCCATCTGCCTAACCTGGATATCTATAAATCAAGCCTAATGCCTGTTTGCAAGACTCTCAAAGATCGGTGGATAATGCATGGATGTACTTTGTGTGCTGCCCGTTTGGGTATGATGATAACTACCATCCTCTCTCTCCTGGCAGGTACCAAGTGCTGAACCCCAACGTGATTCCCCAAGGGTTTGTGGACAACAAGAAGGCCTCAGAGCTGCTTCTTGCAGCCATTGAACTGGATACCAATGAATACAAAATTGGACATACGAAGGTAGGTGTTCTGGTGGGTGTGTCCTCCCAACACCCACTCGGCTTTGCCCCAAGAAGGTGGGCTTCAGAATACAAGCTATAGCTCAGTCGCTGGGCAAGCCCCTCAGCCAATAAGAGCCTCAGTTTTCAGCTCTGAAAAATCAGAGCTGACAATACCAGTTTCACAGGATTTGAGGTTATTAGTGGCAGCTCACATAGAACCCAGCTCAGCACAAAACGGTACTCAATCAATGACAGGATATTTCTTAGAACTGCAGGAAGTCCCAGTTTCTAAAAATAAAAAGAGCCTATCAGAATGGAGGTCCTGGATCTGATGGAGCATGGCAGTGTGTGTGGGAAGGGCCTGGCTAGTGAAGCCCCATAATCCCAGCTCACCCACACGGGGAGTCCCAGTCCCTGAGCTGGCAGGTGACTCAGGCAAAGTGGCCTCCTGATCCTGAGTCATGGGGCCTGGGCCACCCTGTGTCTGTCCCATTTCCTGCTCTTCTAGGAAAAAAGGAAAAAGTCCTGTCAGGATGGTGAGGACCATTCAGGTCAGTGGTACAAGATACCCATCTATAGTGGCCTCACCAGACTGCACCCCAACATGAGTCAGGAGTACCAGGCTCAATGCCTGCCTCTGTGGGACCACAAGTGGATCACTTCCTTCTCCAAGTCTCACGTGTGATGTGGGTCTGGTTTGGGAGCTTCTAACCTGCATAGACCTCCAATGCATCCGGTCACTCTATGAATGCTCATAGAGCACCTACTGTGTGCCAGGCAAGGTTACAGACTTGAGGGATCCATGGTGAGGACAGGATGAGTCTCCAGCTCCCTGGGCTTGCTTTACAACATTGTGTGTTTGTAGAACTATAACACAGCCAGAACGGCTTGCTCTGGCCTCCTTCGTAATTAGAATGTGCTGTGTTGACTTATGGAGGACACTTGAGGTTTTGTCACAGAATCATTGAATACTTGAGCTGAAAGAACCTTGGATACCAATGTGCCACTCCTTTCCCCATCCACCTTTGACAGATGGGAAACTTAAGAAAGCCTGGAGATGGGGGTGGAGGCAACGTCACAGAACTAGGCAGGACAGTAGGCATCTAGCCCCATGTGGCCTAAAAGCTAGAATCTGACACAGTCACTGGCTGAACAAATGGCTGTACCTTGGTTCCAGGGAAAGGCAGGGCTCCTGGGGACAGCTTTGCTCCCCAAAGACCAGGCAGACTCTGGCAGCAGGGGCAGAACAAAGAATAGGATGGTTCTACCTGCAGACTCTTTTCCTGTCCTTGGTGGTGGCTCACGTGAGCTCCAAGCTCAGCCACAGGCTTGCCCCCAAGACCACACCTCAATGCCAATTAGTGTTGAAATATCAAGAAACACTTTATGACACCAAGATCAATTTCTCTGTGCTGTGATGTCTAGCTTATTGGAAGGGGTTTCTTGAAGAGTGGGGGATAGGACACTTTCCTATTCTTTTTCCATTGGGACTCATTTGGGAGGGTCTCATGTAGAATTGCAGACTCTTGGAACTGGGGGATTTTGGGGTTCTGTAATTAGCACTCTCGTTGGAGAGGAAGGAGGCCTAGAGAAAGGTTTGACCAAGGTCACATAACACATTGAAAGCCCACTGAAGCCAGCATGCAGGTCATCGTACCTATTCTTCTACAAGTTTCTACCGTTCTATTTTAAATATGTAAAAATATATTACATTATCAAACATAATGAAAGAGCACCCACAAATACACTTAAAAGCCCAGAATGTAACCTTTGCTCCCCGCTCCCAGAGTAACCCTTGTTCTGAACTTTTACATTAACCATACCCTTGCCTTTTAAAACATAGTTTTCTTGCACATTCAGATTGCCCCAGGTGTTGCTTGGTTTTGAGTTTCATGGAAATATCATACTTGGTGTCCACTTCTATAACTTTCCTCTGTGATGTGATTTCATCACTTAACTGTTCCTGGGATTCATCCTTGTTGATACATGACCTTCATTCATCGTCACTGCCACACCCTGTGGCCTTGGACAATCACATTTTCATTTTTTTCTCAGTTACCAACAATGCTGCTATGGTCATCCTTGCGGGTGGTCCCTTATAGGAGATTCTCTGGAACAAAGCCATGCCTTAGAATTATCTGGGGGGATTCTAAAAATCACCAAACCCTGAACCCCATCCCCAAACTTTTATTTGAAATCACCCACGCCCAGGCCTCAGCATCTTCCAAAAGTCCTGCCGACAGGTGTGATGCGCATCCAGGGTTGAGATAAAGGCCTGTGGTACGTGCAAACACCCAACTTGACGAGGGAATGCCAAACTGTTTTTCAGAATGCTAGTACCAATTCACCCTCCCCTCTGTCTACACCTTGATGAACACTGTTTTATCACAAGTCTTAAGGGTTGCAGGTTCGGGCTGGGGCAAACGGTGCCTTGTTGACCTTGATTTGTGTTTCTCTGAGGGTGGGTGTTTCCTGCTCTTTCTAAGACATTGCAAAGCTGAACTTGTTTTCCTGGGGATAAGTCCCACTCACCCACTGCTACTTGAAGCCTGAAGCCGTGTAGCCCTAGTAAAACTATCTTATTTTCATGAGAAATTTAAGTCCCCTCCCCGCAAACTCTCCCCCTCTCCCTTCACCCAGATCCCATGGGGCGCTGATGCAATGATTCTGTCTAAAGTCTGCTTTACATGATGGTGAAGAAAGAAGGCCCCTTGCTGCAGGGCAATCATCATATTATTTAAGAATCCATCACATTTTACTTGAAGCCTTGCAGAACTCTTCCACCTATTATCTCATTTAATCTTTATAGCAACCTTCTAAGGGAGGGATTTGCATCCCCATTTCACAGAAGAGGAATTGAGGCTGAGATGTGTCCAAGGTGACCCAGCTAGGAAATGCAAAGCTGGGACTGGAGCCCAGCTGACTCCCAGAGAAGCCAGGGACACACTGACAAGAGGAAGCTGCTGCTAATGCTGGCAGAGGTGTCCAGGCCTGGCCAGCTGTTTCCATGGGAACTTAAACATCAGCACCAGCACCAGCAGGACTCTTAATTTTAAGACATGATGGCTCTTTGATTTAAAACTTCCCCAAGTAGCTGCCATCAGGAGATGGCTGGACGTTTTTCAGACAAGCGCCTCTTCTCCAGGTGTTCTTCAGAGCGGGCATCCTGGCCAAGCTTGAGGATATGAGGGACGAGCGTCTGGCCAAGATCATGACGTTGCTGCAGTGTCGACTTCGGGGTTTCCTCATGAGGGTGGAGTTCAAGAAGATGCTGGAACGAAGGTAGCACTCACAGACACCCACAGGGAAGGAGCACCACAGGCACATGAGGTGGTCAGCACCTACGGCTATACCACATGGTGGGAGAAGGGTGGATGCTAATGTCCTTGTCAGTGCCCAGAACCCCATTGAGGGGCTCTCTTAGTTTCCTGAGGCTGCTATAATTGAGTACCGCCCTCTGGGTGGCTTGAAACCATGGGAATTCATGCTATTCCCATGGTTCTGGAGGCCAGAAATCCAAGTCAAGGGATGGACAGGGATATGTTCCTTCTGAAGCCTGGGTGGGGAGGGTCCTTTCTTGCCTCCTCCAGTCCTGGTAGCCCCAGGTGTTCCCTCGCTGCAAAGCTGTATCATGCCAATCCCTACCTATGTCTCCATTTGGGATTCTCCCTGTGGGGCCATGTCACTGTCCCCCTCTTTTCTTTTTTTTTTTTCATACCAGGGATTGAACTCAGGGGCACTCGACCACTGAGCCCCATCCCCAGCCCTGTTTTGTATTTTATTTAGAGACAGGGCCTCACTGAGTTGCTTAGCGCCTAGCGATTGCTGAGGCTGGCTTTAAACTTGTGATCCTCCTGCCACTGGGATCACAGGTGTTCACCACCACGCCTGGTTCATCATCCCTCTTTCTATAAAAACACCAGTTACCTTGGATTAAGGACCACCCTCCTCCCACATGACCTCGTCTTAACTAATTACATCTGCTCAGACCCTATTTCCAAATAAGGTCACATTCACAGGCACTGGGGGTTAGGGCTTCAGCATATCTTTTCGGGGGGTGGGGGGGACACAATTCAACCACTAACAGAGAGCAACTGATACAAACCCTTCTCTCCCCAACCTACTGAGTCATGTTCACAGCCTTTGCCTTACTTGATCTATATGATGGCTCAGTAGGGGGATGTGGTAGGACCAGCACCCCCATTTTACAGATATGGAAACCAACGTCAGAGTGGTTAAGAAACTGGACCAGATACAGAATCAGGAACAGAACTCAGTGTTTCTCATTCCAAATCCCTACCCTTGGAATTTGTTTTTTTCATCATTTCCCTAATGTGGTCATTTAAAAATTGCTGGGTCAGTGGCAGTTGGCCTGTGGTTGACTCTGGCTCTTTGGGGTCATAGTATTAGTTATGAATTCCTGTTACCCACCAGCAGGTCCTCTGTGACCCTGGCTGAAGGCAAGGACACCTCAGTTGGGGGCCAAGAGGAGGGATGTTGACCCTCATACATATCAACAAATGGGGGAAGCCCTCAGAGAATGACAGTCTATTTGAATGAAGCCACAGAGGACAGGGAAAGGGTGGGTTCCAGAAACTTTGCAGATTAAACGGACTCAGAGACTAGTGGGTGATTTCTGATAAGAAAACTGAAGGAGGGAGAGTGCGGGAGTAAACCAGGGGTCTATCTCAGCCTCGAGCTCCGTCAGGGTCCACCTCACCTCTCCTAACCCATTGTGGGGCTTGGATCCCAGCCTGAGCCTTGCTGCCCCAGACCACGTAGGCAATGCTGGGTCTTGAGAAAGCACTTTAGTATCTAGAGAAAATAAATCTATGGGCTTCTCTGCCCCAAACTTCTTGCCTGGGGAGACCAGGCCCTGACCCGTTTGAACTCATGAAATCCTGGATTTATTTTTCAGATTAAGCCTGAAAGTCATCCAGCGGAATGTGCGCAAGTTCCTGCAGCTGCGTTTGTGGGGCTGGTGGAAGCTATACAACAAGGTAAGGGCTGGGGGGCAGGACAGTGGAGCGAGCTGCTGCCTGGGACTGAAGAAGTGGGGGAAAGCTGGATCCTGGGCAGCGGTGCCCCTCGGGGAGGGAGGCCTGGAGGCTGCAGGAACAGCCTAAAAATGAGAACCTAAGAAAAATCATGCTGTGCCTTCCCACCTTCCATCTTATCCCTCTAAATAAAATCACTTAGGATGGAGAGAGCCCCCACCCACCCTATCCTACGCCACCCCAAAAGTAGTTTGAGTTATTAACCAGATGCCCCTAAGTATGTTGTGGCTATTTAAATCCTTTCAGTGAGTTCTTGGCCTCAGAACTTGAGGGAGCTCAGGAAATGATGGAATGAGACCTCATCCTTCCCAGGTTTTCCCAAGACAGTAGTGAGGGCATTGTGAGCAGCCAGGTGGCTCTCAACCCCCCGCAGGAGGTCACAAGCCATTCCACCATGTGGGAGTCCATTCATGTCTACTGTGGAGTCACCATTAAAAGGAGCATACCCGGGCTGGGGTTGTAGCTCAGTGTTGGAGAGCTTGCCAAGCATGTGTGAGGCACTGGGTTCAATTCTCAGCACTAATATAAATAAATAAAATAAAGGTCCATCAACAACTAAAAAAAAATATTAAAATAAAAAAAAGGAACATATTACAGGACACAGTCGGGCATACATCCCAATGGCTTGGGAGGCTGAGGCAGGAGGATCACAAGTTCAAAGCTAGCCTTGGCAACTTAGCACGGCCCTAAGCAACTTAGTGAGACCCTGTCTCAAAATAAAAAATAAAAAATAAAAAAAAAGAGCTGGGGATGTGGAGAGAAGCATCTTTGTAAGCTACATTTATGTATGTATGTATGTATTTACTGTACCAGAGATTAAACCCAGGGGCACTTAAGCACTAAGCCACATCCCCAAACGCCCCCCCCCCGCTTTTTTTTTAGTTGTGTATGGACTCAATGCCTTTATTTGTTTTTATGTGATGCTAGAATTGAACCCAGTGCCTCACACTTGCGAGGCAAGTGCTCTACCACTGAGCTACAACTCTAGCCCAACCCTTTTTATTCTTTTTTTTAAAAAAAAAAAATATTTGTTTTTTAGTTGTAGTTGGACACAATACCTTTATTTTGTTTACTTTTATGTGGTGCTAAGGATAGAACCCAGGGCCATGCACATGCTAGGCAAGTGCTCTACCACTGAGCCACAACCCCAGCACCACATCCCTTTTTATTCTTATTTTGAGACAAGATCTCACTTAAGTGGCTGAGGCTGGCCTCAAACTTGCAATCCTTCTGCCTCCAGAGCTCCTGGGATTACAGGTGGGCCACCATGCCCGGCTCAAAGGGTTTTTATGTAATGCTTGGATCCATCTCCTGCCCCTTACTATATGTGTCACCCTTTGGAAATCTAGATCAACAGCCTTTAAGGGTCCTCCTGTGCAGGACACAGTGACAACAGATGAGGAGGAGGCTGAGGCTGGGAGTTTCCCTGCTTCTCACTAATTAAATGTGACAGATCAAGGTCCTATTCTAATTAGTTTTTCAAAATCCTTTACTTTTAAGTGTTTTAACTAAGCTCTAATCTTATTTAACTAAGCCAGACAGGATGGGTCAATGTGTGTGAGGTGGGGGAGGCAACACTTGAATCCATTTCCACAGATTAAAAAGAGTTGCATGGCTGCAGGTTGTGGTGCTTATGATGACCTCCAATGTGCACATGGCCACTGTGGCATCCCAGATCCCCACCTTTACCTGTTGTCTTCCCTGAGAGGCCATGCTGCCTGGCAAATCCATTTCCACAGTGTCTGACATACTTGGAAATGGATCTATTATGCTCCCTGGTGGCCTTTGTCCCTGGCTCTCCTCAGTATGGAATGAGCAGGAGGGGTAGAAGGGAGATCTTTGAGAGGTCCACACACTAACAGGACAGAGGAATATAGGTGATGCCATCTCAGGACCCTGGCACTCTGATGCAGGGTGAGAAGTGCCAAGGGAATTGAGAGGTCCAGATAGATGTCGTGGTGCAGGCCCAACAGCAACTGCCCAACAGTAAAGAATGGCCAGCCCTACAGACATGGGGACATCCAGCATGGGCCAGAGGCAGGGAATACCTGCAAGCCAGCACATGGGATAAGCAGGAGCTACTATGTGGAAGGCCTGGGAGGCCAGGTTGAGAGTTGGGACTTTGTGTTATAAAGAAGATGAAGCCGGGGGCAGCAAAGAGGGACACACAGAGAAACAAAGTGACAGAGAAACAGAAAGGATAGAGAGAGAATATGAGAGAAAGAAAGTATACAGAAGGTACCCAAAAGGCATAGCAAAGGTACACATAGGGGCACCTGGATAATGAGGAACATCTAACTTCATGTCTCTTGGGATTAAGGAGCATCCTAAAAATTGGTCCTAAAGGGCTGGGGATATAGGTCAGTGGTAGAGGGTTTGCATAGCAAGGATGAGGCCCTGGGTTCAATCCCTAGTACCAAGGGACGGGGGAGAATTGGTCCTAATCAAGTATGGGCCTTCTCTGTGGGGAGAGAGGTACTTTGTGGCAAGGAACTGGGACTGATAGCATCTGTAGAGAGGCACTGTTCCTGCAAAACTATAACCACAGTGGTGTTCTGAGGTCAAGTCTGAGGCAGACACAACATGGCCCATCACCTAGGCCCCTGGCAAAGCCCACCCTCCTAACACTCTAGTGTTGCCTATTGCCCAGGTCAAGCCACTCCTGAATGTGGCTAGACAAGAGGAGGAAATGAAGGCCAAGGAGGAGGAGCTGAGGAATGCCATGGCCAAGGCTCAGGAACTGGTAGACAAGGTCAAGGATCTGGAGGAGAAGACAGCCACACTCAGCCAGGAGAAGAAGGACCTCACCATCCAACTGCAGGCCGTATGTGGGGTCCTGGGGGTTGCTTCCGTCAGACCCAGGGAGGGAGAGAGAATGAGCTCTTTGAGAAGCTTTCCCTTCATTACAATAAACTCCACAGCCTTCTCTTTCCCTTCACTACATATCACCACTGATGCAACCACCAAAAAGTTTCCATGAATTATCTGCACACTCAGCCAGCTGGGCCCATTTCACTATGGGCCCTGCGCATGAAGACTGTCTATCCAGGAATGGTGACATGGACACATGACATGGACACACAGCAGGGGCAGCAGATACAATGGCAAAACATGACTGATTATGGGGAGCTTGAGCTCCCTTGACTTCCACACCACCCTGCTGAAAACTTAATCTCCCCTGATAACCTCGGGTCTCAATAAAATGCAGATTCAGATGCAGAAAATCTTAGGCAGGGCCTAAATTTGCTTCCATAGGCTGAAAATATAACTCTGTGGTAGAACCTTGCCTAGCTTGTGTGAGGCTATTGGGTTGATCCCCAGGACCACCAAGATATAAAGTTTTGCTTCCAGACCAAGCTATTGCTGCTGGCCCAGGAACCACATTCCTAGACAATGCTCTGTCGCATATCTCATAAAGAAGCTCAGAGACAGCCAGGCCCCTCCACTAACCCCCAGGGCACATGCCGAGGGTCAGGAGCCTGAGGCTTGTCCACTGTCTTGGGATAGCTCTTTGAGTCCCTGTGGGTAACTGGACTATGTTTGACAGGGACCCTTTCTTCCAACAGGAGCAGGAGAACCTGATGGATGCAGAGGAGCGCCTGACCCAGATGATGAAGTCCAAGATGGAGCTGGAGAGCCAGATCTCTGACATGCGGGAGCGGCTGGAGGAGGAGGAGGGCACATCGGCCTCATTGAGCGCCAGCAAGCGCAAGCTGGAGGGGGAGCTGAGTGACCTCAAAAGGGACCTGGAGGGCCTGGAAACCACGCTGGCCAAGACAGAAAAAGAGAAGCAGGTGAGCAGCTTCCTGGGTCTGTCATGCTCCTCTCAAGCTAGGGCACCCCTTAGCCCACTCACCTGCAGGGGCCACACCTAAAGTCCCCACAGTGACAATGCTGGGTGCCCTAGCCACTGGCCACGTGGGACTGTGTAACTTCAATGAATTTGAGAAGACTTAAACACAGCTGCGCTAGTCACCTTCCAAATGCTCAACAGCCACACAGTTAAGTGCTTCCATATTGGAAAGCACAGAGAACACTCCCATCATTGTAGAAAGTTCTTCAGGACAGAGGAGCTGAGTGAGGGACAGAGAGCTCTTCTCATAATGGTGACAGGGCCACCATTATGTTGGATATTCTGCCCAAACAAGCATTTTCTGCACCCCACCAGGTGCTCCACTGACTCCTTGGCCCTGAAGCCCCCATCTTGCCCTGCAGGTGGGTGGGGTTCACAAGCTGGGTAAGGTGCAGTTGGCAGGACTGCAGGGCCTGAAGGGTCCTTGTTTCTAGTGATGTTCTCTGCTGATGCCCGAGGACCATGTTTGAGTAGAAGAGGGCTGAACTGTTGGTTTTCCCTGCTCCCCTCCACCCCTGACATCCAGCCTTGGGTGGGCTGGGACATGCCCCTGGTGTTGATATTTCCCAAACTCCCTGAAGACCCCAGGGTGCAGTCAGGCAGGTGGAGAGCTCCTTCTCTCCTCCCCACTGAGGCCATTTCCCACTTTAAGGACCCCTCTCTCTCCCTGCCTGTTTCCAGGCTCTGGATCACAAGGCCCGCACCCTGTCAGGAGACCTCTCCCTTCGTGAAGACAACATCGCCAAGCTCCAGAAGGAGAAGAGGGCCCTGGAGGAGCTGCACCAGGTGGGTGCCCCCTGCCCTTCTCCTTGGCAGAGCAAGTGGAGTTTGTCCAATACATTTTGCACATGGAGACTAGAGACCACCTTCAAATTCTGCCATTGCCGCCCCTCAGCTTGGGGCCTCGGGGAAAACAAGGCATCTCCCTAAGTCTTAATTCCCTCATCAGTGAGGTGGGTGTGATTGCCTCCTGCTGCCTGCCTCCTAGGTTCATTCTAGGTAGGATGACTATTTAATTTGTCACTCAAACTAGGAGAGTTTTGAGAATGAAAGGGGGAACCATTAATTATCATGAGTCAGGTAGGTCTCAGAAACACTGAAGCTGATAGAAATGCCCTGTGAGCTCTAAAGCCCCAGGGTCTTCAATATACCATGACAACGGCAGGCCACAAGTTCTTTAGGTCATGGGGGAGCCCCATTTTACCATCCCAAAGCTGCTGTTACAGAGGCTCCTGAATGCAGAGCCAGTGCTGACTGACCACCAGTGCTGACCAGGGCACAGAGTGCCTCTGCAAACAAGGGAAAAGAGCAAGTCAATGCCCAGAGCAGACAGTGGAGCCGTATATTAACTGACACCATGAATCCAGTGCATGTTCCTGGAGCTCCTCTTCCTGCTGCCTCTCAGACTGCCTCCCATAGGCTGTGATTCTCAACCTATCAGACCCAGCGCCCCCTTTCATAACAACTATAATTGATCCTTGCTATTTGTGGTAGTTATGGTCAATAAAGTTACCACAAGCATCAGACTAGCAAATACAAGCCACCACTCCTAGGGGAAATGCAGGGTTAGCTGCTGTGAGCCTCTGGTCCTGATATTTTTGTCAACATAACACATACAGTTATAACCAATATGTTACTTTGTTTTATGTGTTTTTGTTTTAAAATGTCTTATTTTGATACCATTCCTGACTCATTAATATCAAACCATGGCTAATATACTGCAGCTTAGGCCTGAACAAAGCTTACCTAATTCCTGTGTTTTCTCTACAAGGCACTCTGAAGCCCTCTTCTGCTTAGGACACTAAGCAGACAGCACTGGAGAACTATGCTTGGAGCCATTTTACACAAAAAGCAAACAAAAAAATATGGCACTCTGTGGAGCATAAAAATGAGAGCTGAAACAAGGGCAGGTGTCACCTTGTTCAGCCACAGCTGGGAATGTGCACATTGGGCAATTCAAAATTTCCCCACTGTGTGCATATTTACAAATGACCCCGAGAGCTCCAAGAGTATTGATTTGTAATTACAGCTACATTTTAGCATGTAGGCGAATGGGCAAAGGGGGGATCCGAGTACTGAGGCTCAAGTATATTTTGGAAAGCTCTCTTAGCTATCCTGAACTCAAAATTATAAATAACATATAACTCCAAAAAATCGATAGCATGCCCTTTGATATAAAGGAGAAATTAAGGGAAAGTAAATTATAATAAATAATGCACCTATCAATATGTAAAAGCTCTGGCAGATGGACCAGGAGGCATCTTTGATGGTCGCAGGCCACACAGGAGGATGCGCTACGAGTTGGCCACCAAGGTGCAGCGGCTGTCAGCGATATGGATTTTACAGAACTGGGAACAGTCCCTGGGAAATTCTTTGGAATAATAACAAATCCTCTCTCAGCTTCCATGGCAGATCATTCTTGAAAAATGACTAAATGAAAACGATTGTTGAGTTACGTGTAAAGTGGGCTTGGGTTTCAGGTTTAGGTGAATATAAATGGTTATTTCACTTAGGTGACTTCCTAGGTGGGACATCAGGCCTGTGAACTGCAGAATTGTTCTTTATGGGCCCAGATTGTCCGGAGGAAGATAGGATGTCCAGGAGACCTGGAATCACCCAGAGATAAATGTCAGTGGAGACTCCAGTCATTGTGACAAGCAGAAGCATTGTATAGATTTCCAGTGTCCCTTGGAGAACCAGGGCCTCCAATGACCCCCCCTGAGAGCCACCTATGGTTGATGGGTGCTCAGGTCTGTCTTTCCTGGCCTCCCCCACTGCCCAGGAGCAGCCCCCAGTAGCTGTTCACTGAAGTCAACTCGAGTCTCCAAGGCCTGGGACCACAGGGCTCAGAACTCATGACTAGAACCAGGTCTGCGCAGCCATTCTCGATGTGCCTCCTGGTACACAGGTATATATCTTTCTTTCTAGAAAACCCTGGACGACCTGCAAGCTGAGGAGGACAAGGTGAACCACCTGACCAAGAACAACAGCAAGCTGAGCACCCAGATCCACGAGGTAACACCCCCACTTTCTGAGGCTATTCCTACCCCTCAGGGCCAGGTCTATCCTGAGGAATAGGGTCCTTGGCTAGAGTGACACCTCTCCTAGGTGTAGGGGCCTTTCTGATGCTACAGCTAAGGGACTGCCCAGACTGCTTCCTTCTTGCAATCTAGCCTAAAAATCCCCTTTTCTACCTTCCCGTGCTTTTTTTTTTTTTTTTTTTTTTTGACTCAATAGCTGGAAGATAATTGGGAGCAGGAAAAGAAAATCCGGGCGGAGGTAGAAAAGGCTCGCCGGAAAGCTGAGGGTGACTTGAAGATGACCATCGATAACCTCAATGAGATGGAGCGCTCCAAGCTAGACCTCGAGGAGGTGGTGAAAAAGTACGCCTACGCAGGCATTCATCTCCTCTGTGCCAGGCACTGTTCAGGGCCTCATGTATATGAATGAGTGTCCCAAGCATCTGCCACGTGCAGGGTCTGGGCCCAGCATGGAGGGCAGGCAAAGGTGTAGGTACTGCCCTGACTGCAGGGAGCTCCCAAACTCTCATAGTAAGTGCCTCTTGGGAACAGGAAAACAGACTAGAACCACTGCCCTGGGGCCAGGAGTTTCCATGGACACCAGTGAGCTTGCTCTTGAGGATAGCAAGGAGTCGAGAGAGTGTTTTATCAATATCACTCTGATGATAACATGGAGGACAGATGGAGTGGAGAAAATCTGGGGAGGAAAAAAAGTATGAGGCTACTGCAATGGTTCAGACAAGAACCTGAACCAAGTAAGTACCCAGAGGGAAGAAAATGTAGAGTTGGATGGCGAAAGATTTTAGGGAGCAGAATTTGGAGACTGTATCTTGGAAATGCATTTGACTAAAGTAACTTTAAAGCACCAGAGACAGCCAGGAGGAGCATGTGCAGCTAAATCTATATCTTGGCACATTTTCCCTGTGGCATTCCCAGGAGGTGCACAAGGCCTTGCCCATTTTCCTCATCCACTCAGTCCCAGGCATCCTAGTTTTCACATGCAGCTCACACATCTGAGCACTTTATGGGAAGTTCTTAAGGGACAGTTTTCCCTAAAAAGGCAAAGCATCACTGTGGTTCTGGAGCCTCTCGAATGCAAGCTACACTAGAGCTGTCCAGCTCTGTCCCTAGAGCACAAAACAATGTCTGGCATAATAGATGCTCAATGAACATATGTGACAATAATAATGTGTGAATGGGTGAGTCGGTCAGTGAGTGAGCAGATTCTGAGGTCTGACTCCTCCATTGGGTGACACTGAAGGCCAGAGGTTGGGAGAGGAGTAGCTTCAGCCAGTCCAAGCCCTCCTCTGGCAGCCCAGGTCCCACTCTCTTGCTAGCTTACTGGGACCCTTTCCTCAGGAAAGCAAACCTTCCCTTGCAGGAGGGATATGGAAATAAATTCTGTCAACTCTAAATATGAGGATGAGCAATCTCTGAATTCCACACTGCAGCGGAAGCTAAAGGAACACCAGGTATGTCCAGGACCCAGAAGCCTGAACTCTCTGTTTGAAATGCACCCCTCTGCACTCTCTGCACTCTCTGTTCACATCAGCTAAGGAGGTTTCTTGAGGATCAAGACTGCCATGAAATCCTTGGAATTCGACTCCTGTTACCTCACTCAGAGTCAAATCCCCCTGGATCTTGCCACCTACTGTTCCCTGCCCCCCTGTCCAGCCATGCCAGCTCCTCACTGGGTCTTATATATAGCAGGCTCCCTCCTGCTCTGGGGCCTTTCCACTTGCCCCCTGTGCCCTGCATCTCTCTGCTTTGGACAGTGGCCATCAGATGCTCTTGTCCCTATTTCCCATTCTGCAAGGTTAGTTAGTTAACTTCTAACCCGCCCACCTTCCCCTACACCATCACCACCCTTATCTGTCTCACTGTGTCTTCTAGGCTCGAATTGAGGAACTGGAGGAAGAGCTGGAGGCCGAGAGGGCAATGCGAGCCAAGGTAAATGAAGTCCTTTGACATCTTCCCGAGTCAAAGGACCCAGTGCCAACCACACATCCAACCAAGAGTAAAAACTCCTGCCCAGGAAGCCAACTGGGTGGGCAGGCATCAAGACCAGTTGTCTCTTGAGCACCCAGTACGTGCCAGGCACTGTGCTACAGAGCCACGTGTAGGATGACATGAAATACAAAGGTGCTGTGTGCGGTCCAGAGGCTGGTTCTGCCCGGGGCATTTGAAGCAGGAAACATTTGACTGCAAAGATTAGATTCACCAGGCTGATGCAGGAGGAATGTATAAGCAAAGGGAATAAAATCGCACCTGTTTCACAGGTACAAAGGTGTAGAAGGAGGAAGCATGTGTTAGGGAGAACAAAAAGAATGGAGGCTTGGGGTAGGGATCCTGCAAAGGGGCTGAGGCCAGGATCAAAAGGTGCCTAAACTCTAAGTTCAGCCAAACTGGCTGGAAGTGGGGTGGGTCCTAATGCCCACCCAGGGTGGGGAGGATGAACATGTGGGAGGGCAGGCAGGGTGGAGGGCCCCCAAGAGCAGAACCCAGGCTCTCACACATGATTGCACTCTTTGCTTGGGGACAGGAGCTCTTGGTGGGTCTCAGCAGCACCACTGACTCTCACCCTAGGTGGAGAAACAACGCAGTGACCTGTCCCGGGACCTCGAAGACCTCAGCGACAGGCTGGAGGAGGCTGGAGGAGCCACATCTGCTCAGGTACCCGTATCTGGGGGCCTAGGAACCCCAGCCCTGCCTGCCTGCCTGCAGGGATTAAAAGCATTGGACTATGAGATGTGGAATAAAAATCAGTTCTTGCTGAATTTCTTGGACTAACTTGAGGAGAAACCAATTAATTAATAATAAAGGGCAAGCATGAAAGTCCCTGGTTCCATCTACTTGTGGTGGTATTTATGGAAGCAGGATATGGACTGGATACAGAGAGCAGGTGTTTTAAATACAGTGCATTTATAGAAAAAGTGCAGGTGTTTTAAGTACAGTGCATTATTGAAAAAGTGCAGTTATACTGAGGTCAACAGACCAGGAGACCCCACACACCATTGTGCTTCACCATCACTGGAGGGCTGAGCACACGCTCCCTGTTGTTCCAGACTCTGAGTCCACTTCTTCACCAGCCTGGCCAAGTCCTCTGTAAGGGAGGGTGCATGCTCATAACTGGTGCCTAGCTGTGCCCAGCCATGCTTCAACCTGGTAGGAAACAAAATCATCTTAGATGCTTGATTGACCTGGCATTGATGAAGGGATACTTCTACCACTGTAGGGAAGGGTTAAGAGAACAATAGGGTGCTGAGGTCCCAACACTAGCAACAGTGGCCCTTTACTTCTCCAAAGAGATGGCAGGAAGCAGGGTTATGGGGCCTTTGGAAGCTGGATCCTGGGAGGAAGGGTTGTCTGGTGGGAAGTGGATGCTGAGGGGTCTGGGTAGAGAATGAATGCAGAAGTTGGGTAGATGAGGAATAACCAGCACCCAGGAACACTGGTCAAGATCAGAGCTCCTCCAACTCTGGGGCATGTGGATCACTGGAATCTCATTCAAACATAGATTCTCATTCCAAAGATTCTAGTTCCCATTTCCCATGAGTTCCTAGGCAATGCTAATGCCCCTGGCTATGGTCTGCACTTGGAATGGGGAAAGCTCTAGAAGTTACACAGAGGTGAAGGGGAGAAACAGTCAAGTTCAGGTGCTGTCTTCGTTAGTCTCCTTGAGCCGCTGTGACAAAGGATTACAACTGGCTGGCTTAAAAACAATGAAATGAATTCTCTTACAGTTAAGAGAACGGAAGCCTAAAATCAAGGTGTGGGCAGGGCTGGTTCCTTCTGGAAGCTCTGGGGATAATCTGTTCCCCACCCCCCCCACACACACACACACATAGACCAGCCAGCTGTGCTTGGTGCACCTGACAGGATGCATCACTACAATCTGCCTTTGTCATCCCGTGGCCTCCTTCCCTATGTCCCTCTGATCCAAATTTCCCGCTTCTTAAAAGGAATTAGAACCTACTGTGATCCAATATGACACCTTAACTAATGCGTCTGAAAAGAGCCTATTCCCACATAAGTGCACATTCAGCGGTTCCTAGGGTTAGGTTTTGAATCTATCTTTGTGTGAAACCCAGTTCCACACACAACACTGTCTACACAAATCCTCAGAGCAACCCTGGAGAGGCTAAGGGCTGACATTTCCACCAGGACTTTCCTCTAGTGGGGTGTAGGAATATCAGGGGACTGAGAAGCAGATGGACAGTGGCCAGGACAGTTCTGCTAAGCTCTCCTCCTCTTCTGACACCAGATCGAGCAGAACCGCAAGCGGGAGGCTGAGCTGCTAAAGCTGAGGCGGGAGCTGGAGGAGGCGGCCTTGCAAAGCGAGGCGACAGCCTCCACGCTGCGCAAGAAACACACGGACTCCATGGCTGAGCTGACGGAGCACGTGGAGAGCCTGCAGAGGGTCAAGTCCAAGCTGGAGAAGGACAAGCAAGTCATGAAGGCTGAGATCGACGACCTCAATGCCAGCGTGGAGACCATACAGAAATCTAAGGTGATGTAGGCCCCCTCCCAGAGGTACCCCTTCACTTGGGGATGCTGTGGAGGGAAACTGATCACAGAGCCCCCAGATGGCGTTTAACCACCTTGGCCAAGTTGTAAAGTGGGGATGATAACAACAATCTCTACCTCATGGGGCTATATTAGTGCCTGGTACTAAGAAATGTGCTAGTATGCCGGGTGCTATGGCGCATGCCCATAATCCAAGCGGTTCGGGAGGCTGAGGCAGGAGGATCGCAGAGTTCAAAGCCAGCCTCAGCAAAAAGTGAGGCACTAAGCAACTCAGTGAGGCCCTGTCTCTAAATAAAATACAAAATAGGGTGGGGATTTGGCTCAGTAGCCGAGTACCCCTGAGTTCAATCCCCAGTACCATACTAAAAAAGAAAAGAAAAAAAATGTACTAGTACAATTTTTATTACATTAGTATTACTATGTTCTCAAGGAATTGGAGACTAGTAGGAGTAATAAGACAAATGCCTACATTGTCACAATTCAAAGGCAAAATGTGAAATAAGCCATTCAATATGCGTTTATTGAGCATCTACCATGTAAGAAACCCTCTTGTGATACCAGAGAGTCGGGGCTCTGAAGATAAGCAAAGATGATGCCCCAGGAGACCTTGTCCCAGACAACTACACTGTCTCTAAATTTCAGATGCTCACAAGGTGTCTTTCTAGTACCCATTTCACCTACCGACCCAGAGTTAATGCCAGTGTTTTCCCTTAAGTTAGCCCACAGCACTTTCTTGTTGGTTATGGTCTGCAGGAGTCCAGAGGAGCTAGGAAAGGGAAATGAACCAGAGAGTGAATGGCTGTGTGCCTACCCAAAGGGCTCTGGGTCTAGGTTGGTAGAAAATGGCAATTTTCTATCCCCATTTGATAGAAATAGGACATTCTTTGAGTATCAGGCAGGTGGCCTAGGAGGCCATGCAGGAGAAACATGACAGAGGGCAAAAGTTCAGGGGGAAGCAGGGGGCTCTTCTCCACTGAGTTCATTCTTTCTGAGCAGCTGAACGCCGAAGCCCATGTCCGAAAGCTGGAAGACAGCTTATCAGAAGCCAACGCCAAGGTGGCCGAGCTAGAGAGGAACCAGGCAGAAATAAATGCCATTAGGACCCGCCTCCAAGGTGAGCATGCTTTTCCCTGCAGCTCCCAAAGGAGCTGTGCATGGAAAGAAATTGGGATCCTCAAGAGGACAGAAAGAAGAATGCCCGGTCTTCTCCCCAGAGCCTTCTTGGCTTTGGAAAATTCATATCCAATCCCCTTGTGTATGATGAGACAGGAGATTTCGTTCCTATCTGCTGAGTATTCCAAGTAACATCTTTACAATGTAAACCAGGGGACACTATTTAAAGACTTTTCCTATCTGCTCTTTCACTTACCCAGTGACAGCAGCAAGAGGGACATTAATATTGATGAAATACAATTCTCAAACACTTAAAACAGGGTCCACATACTAGTATAAAGTGAACACATGTCAAGGATTTATTTAACTCATTATTGAAAAAATCAGAAAAATGCCACTTTGAAGAGCAGAGATTTATGTCGCCAACTGGGAAAGAGATGCTAAAATAAATTTGCTAAATTAGATGTAAAAATGGACATTATATTATCCTATAGGACATTATCCTAATGTCCTATAGGATAATAATACTATAGGCCTCTGGGATTGTTTAGTTTTGTTTTCTTCTCTATCAGAAGAAATCCTTTGCATCTCTATGACAAAAATGATTTTCAGTTTATCAATATACAAATTAACATCTAACTTTGCAGAGGCTGCGTTCTAATCGGGGTTAAACAGTCAAATGAAGGTGAATTTCCTTGAAGAACTAAATCCTTCTGCCCAATGCCATGGCATACACCTGTAATCTCAGCTAGGAGGATTGCAAGTTCAAGGCCAGCCTGGGCAACTCAGCAAAACCCTGTCTCAAAATAAAATTTTTAAAAGAGCTGGGACAGGGTGTGGGGGGTGCATGTCTGTAATCCCAGTGAGTCAGGAGGCTGATGCAGGAGGATAGCAAGTTTGAGGCCAACCCAGGCAACTTCACAAGACCTTGTCTCAAAGTCAAAACAAAAAAAGGAGGGCTGGGAATGTGGGAGAACATTTTCGTAGCATGTATGAGACCCTGAGTTCAATCCCCCGTACTGCCAAGACAAAACACTAAGTCCCCCTCAGTGGGCTTGTTAAATTGTGCTCCAGTGGGACATCAAGAGAACTTGAAGGTCTTCTTTGACCTTATTTCCCGAATTCTGAATATTTTTTATATATTCCCGGGGATTGAACCCAGGGCCTCACACAGGCTAGGCAAGCACTCAACCACTGATCTACATCACCAGCCCTTTTTTATTGAATTCTGAGACAGGGTGTCCCTAAGTTGACCAGGTTGGCCTTACACTTATAATCCTCCTGCCTCAGCCTCTCAACTCACTGAGATTCCAAGTGTGCATCACCATATCCAACCTGGATACTTTTCAAAATAAATACTTCCATTTGATTAATAAGAAAAGTGAGATGAAGTGAGTTACAGAATAGAACTAGAAATACTTCTCTTTATCTCATGAACTTCTTGGTCTCTGGCTCCGTAGTCATTCCACAAATGATGGGAGAGTAGGTTATAGGACAGTGATGAGTACATGGTAAAAACTAAATACTCTGTCTTGCTTTTTTCACCAAATTCCTTTGCTGTATCTCCTATCAGACAGACCTGGGGACTAGTCCCTTAGATATTGGCAACCCCTGGGCCCTTCTGCCCTCCTGGACTCACCCTGGGCGACTGGCATGGTGCTTCTCTGCGCTCCCCATTCTGGTTCAGTTGGCCAAGCTACCATGTTTGTTGGGCACTTGAGCAGCAATGGCTTAGGAGACTTCAGATCTGGTTGAGGAACAAGTTTACCAGTTTTTCACTCATTATTTCTCCCATTCCTTTCTCACCCAGCGGAAAATAGTGAACTGAGCAGAGAATATGAAGAATCGCAGAGCCGACTCAATCAAATCCTACGGATAAAAACATCTCTGACATCCCAAGTGGATGATTATAAGAGACAGCTGGATGAAGAGTCAAAGGTTTGTTGAGGGGTTGGGTTAGTAGTGACAGAACTACTTCCTTAAAGAAAGTTATAGGTTATGAAGATGCAGAAGGAACACAAAGAACATTTTACACAATAGCAAGTGAAAAATTTAACTACAAAACTATGTGATGTGTACAACTAAATGAGATTACATATCCTCGGGGACAATAATTAGAAGAAGGAAAATAAAGCCCTGGTGGCTTTTGCTGTGGGATCATGTGTCTTTCCCGCCCTCTCTCTGCAGTCACTGTTAATGCAATGTTATGTAGAGCTAAGTGACGGCCCTGGAGCCTATACTGGCCCCCCAGGGGCAGTGACAGGCTCATCCCCGCATCATCCCCACAGTCTCGCAGCACAGCCGTAGTGAGTCTGGCCAACACTAAGCATGACCTGGACCTGCTGAAGGAGCAGCTGGAGGAAGAGCAGGGAGGCAAGTCGGAGCTGCAGCGCCTCGTGTCCAAACTCAACACTGAGGTGACCACCTGGAGGACCAAATATGAAACTGATGCCATCCAGAGAACTGAGGAGCTGGAGGAGACCAAGTGAGCATCAGCCTGGGATGGGAGAGCCAGGAGGGCTGGGTGTGGTGGCTCATGGCCTGTCACTGCTGAGGACAGTGCCAAGCCCAGGAGAAGGAAGTCCATGGGCTCCTGGAAAGGGAGGACAGTGTCTGGACAAAGGAACCCATCTATGCTCTCAGTGGGCTATCTGCTGCATGCATTGCCCGTCCTCAGGGTTCACCTGTAATCAGGACTATCTACCTGTGTTCTCTGCTTTGATGCATCCAGGTTGCCTGCAGGGGCTTCAGGAACCAGGGCTCTAGTTTCAGGCAGGACTCAAGCATCTGCTCAATCTGCTCAAGCATCTCGGGTCTTGCTAAATGCACGCTCCCATGCAGTGGGCTGGGCTGATGTTGGAAGGACACTCAATGGCAAAGGTTTCCCCTCTGTGGGCTCACCAGCTTGGTAGCAAATGTTCTCAATTCCTTTGAATTTTCTTCCTTATTTACTAAGTAGAGAAGTGGATACCATGCTTAACAGCCTGGGCTAAACCAAATCTCAATACCTAAGCATCCATCTCTGCCTGAAACCCTCTCCCCAGGAACTCCCAGGGTCCCAGCTCCCTTTCTTGAGGTCTTTGGTCCTCTATCCTCTTCCCAAAGAGCCTCTCCTGACATCTCATTTAAAAATCGTAGTCACCCCTCACCTTCTATCTGTCCCCTTTCCTGCTTTATTCCTCTCTATAGCACTCAAGTTCTACGTGTGATATAACATTGCAAAAGTTTCATGAGGGCAGGGATCTTGGTCTGGATTGCATATTCTCAGAACAAAATGGGGCAAAAAAAGTATCTGTTGAATGAAGAAGTGAATGGACAGTGACCGCTCTCCTCTAAACACTCCTCCGCATCTGCATCTCTTCCCACATTGACACCAGAACTCAGTGCCATACAACCCTGCCCCCAACAATGTGAGGCCATGCCTGTGGGCTCCTAGGTTTCCTTGATGACACCTCTGTCCCTCATCCACAGGAGAAAGCTGGCTGCCAGGCTCCAGGAAGCAGAAGAGGCAGCTGAAGCTGCCCAGGCCCGGGCTGCCTCCCTTGAGAAAAATAAACAGAGACTCCAGGCAGAAGTCGAGGACCTCACCATTGATTTGGAGAAGGTTAGAGGGTCAAACACTCAAAGGCTGCGTGTTTACGGGGCAGATGGCCCATAGCAGTATTGGGGCAAGACTGCCACATGTCTGGGGGTATCGGGAAGAAACTCATGGCCTAAGAGGGTGGAACACAGATCCTGTCTTCAGTAGTGCACTGGACACAGCTCCTGTTGGAGTACCTGTTTATAAACTGAGACCTGAGGTCCTAACACTCAATAAGCCACAGCATTTTCCCTCAGTATCTGCAGGGGCTTGGTTCCAGGACCTCAGAGGATACCCAAATCTGTGGGTACTCAAATACATTACTTAAAATGACATAGCATTTGCACATCCTCTCTAGATTACTTATCATAACGGATACAATGCAAATGCTATGTAAATAGTTGTTATATTGTTTTAGGGAATAATGACAAAAAAAGTGTCTAGTACAGGTGCAATTTTTTTTTCAAATATTTTTGATTCATGATAGGTTGAATCTGCAGACACAGAACCCAAAGGTAAGGAGGACTGACTGTATTAGATAGATAGGTCCAAGAGAAAGGTCAGATTTGTCCCCAAGGTTACATAATACCCCTTTCTTCTTCCTTCTTATGCAAACCATATGCTGCACACCTTGTGTAGCTAACTATTTCATTTTGCATTCTTGGTTCATGCTGATATGCTGTCTTGAGCTGAATTAAATTAGATTTCCATTAGCACACACCTCCCTGATCTTGGTCTAAAAAGGACCTTGAATCATGCCAGCTGGACCACGTGCAATTGGTTCAGAAAATGTGGCCTTTTCCAGTGGCTACTAGGAAGCTCACATCCACATGAGAGGCTCCAGAGAAAAATCCTAAACCATCTCCACCTTGCCCCAGGCCAATGCTGCAGCAGCTGCCCTGGACAAGAAGCAGCGAGTGTTTGACAAGATGCTGGCCGAGTGGCAGCAAAAGTGTGAGGAGCTGCAGGTGGAGGTGGACAGCTCACAGAAGGAGTGCCGCATGTACATGACAGAGAGCTTCAAGATCAAGACCGCCTATGAGGAGTCCCTGGAGCACCTTGAGTCAGTGAAGAAAGAGAATAAGACCCTGCAGGGTAAGTCTGAGGGTGGGCAGAGTGGGTGGGCCTGCAGGGATGGGGACAGCCAGAGCCCCTTCCTCCTGTGTACATCACTGGCTTGAACACAGGTCTGGCACATTGTAGGTGCCTAATAAGTGTTTGTTGATTGGCTAGCAAATACCTTCTAGAGGCACTTGAGAATGTAACTTTAGGAGAATCACGTAAGCTTTCTGTGCCTTGGTTTCCTCATTAATAAAATAAATAAATAATACTACTTCATTGTGAGGTTGTCACTATAGAATAAAATAAATGTATGAATTCTTAACTCCAAAGAGCAGCTGACACAAATAAGAGCTCAAAAGATTTTATGTTTTGAGCCCTTACATGTATCATATGTAAACATACATACGTGTGTGTGTGTGTGTGTGTGTGAGAGAGAGAGAGAGAGAGAGAGAGAGAAAACATGTGCTGGGAGTCAAACCCAAGGTCTTGCATATGCTAGGCAAATACTCTACCACTGAACTACAACCCCAGCCTCATATACATTTATGAAATATAGGACCCTCAGGCTAGAATTCCATTCCATTAGATATTGCTTTTAAAATGTTGGCTGTCTTTTGCAAATCATTTTGACATATAAAGATTTGACTGAGTCATTATTTGTGTGTGTGTCATAGGCACACATTTCTAACAAACCCAATTGTGCAAGAGACGTCACTCTTTATATTAAAGAACTGCTTTTAGGCCCCTCGTTCTAGGGAACAACAAAAAACAAATCTTGGTCGTTGCAGGATTTCTTGATTAATTTTGGGTTCCCCAATCTGCTTTCTTCCTTGAGTTGTATCTTAATTGCATGTGATAAAGGGTCACTACAATGGAGGGTGAAGGCAGATGATGTCAATGGTCCCCAAACCTGCCCAAGGTGCTATGAGTCCCTCTCAGGAGATCTCTCTGCTTAGAGAAGAGAATCTTGAGAATCATGTGTTTGAGATGGAAGGGCTCCATTGTCTTAACCTCAAAAGTAAAGGACTTGATCATAAATACATGAGGTAAGGATTAGGGAGCTGAACCAAATAAAGGCAGCCTGGGATAGGAGAGCAAAATCAATAGGAGTGGGGTGATGGTCAAGCACTGGTTCAGCCAATAGATCCAGGCCCCCCTTACTCACATACAGATGAGGAAGCTCCCTGGTAACCTGGGGGTTAAGAGCAGAGAAATATGTAACTCACTGGCAGATGAAGCCCATGTGCGACCATATCTTGAGAAGTAGTCCCAGCCTGGTGGCAGTCAGGGAAGAGAATGGCTGAGCAGCCTGCTGGGGTCGAGAGGTTGTGACGCAGCACACAACTCCTCACGGTCCCATGGCAGTGCAGTGATGTTCAGGGGACAGCCATGGGGTCCAGAGATATAGCACAGGACTATGTGAGCCATGGACTTGTCATTAATGCCAGCACAGGTGGACTGCAACAACTGAGACTTAGATGACATCCTCTCCAAAAGCCACCTGGAACGTAGAACCCCAATCTTGGATTAAGAGAGCTTTCTCTGTACTCCAGGAGACATCATCTAGAAGTTGAGTTGTGGATGAGTCAAGACAGTTGTATTTCTTGAACATCTTTGGTCATAGGCCTAGATCTTTACCTGCCCCAAGGTGCAGTGTGTTCCCAGGAGTTCCTCTGGGTAGGCGACTGAGGGGAGGAGATGGGAAAAGGCTCTAGTACTCCCCAGTGGGTTTTTTGTAAGTTGGTTTTGAGCACCAGGTAGGACTCTGAGAAAGGAAGACCTAGTGTGTAGGACTAATAGGCCTTAGCAGGGGGAGTCCCCTGGGCCTTGGCTCCTCATCTGTAAAACGAAGAGCTTGAATCCAGTGTTCTACAGTGTCCAAACCCTGATATTCCATGAGTCTGTGATGTGAAGAAAATTGCTCTTTCTTTGATTCCAAGATGCTAGGATTATCTGCTTCTCACCTATGTGATGCCAGGACCCTGGATTCTAATGATCTTTGTTTACCTCATTTACATGAATATTCTTTTCTCAGAGGAGATAAAGGAGCTCATTGATCAGCTGGGTGAAGGAGGGCGGAGTGTGCATGAGTTACAGAAATTGAAGAAAAAACTGGAGATTGAGAAGGAAGAACTTCAGGTGGCCCTGGAAGAAGCTGAGTCTTCCCTGGAGGTAACCATGTGGTATCACTTGGAGCTGGACCCTTGGCCAGGGACTGCACACCTTCTTGGCCAGGAAGACTGATGGTTATATTCCTGGTAGGTTGAAGAGAGCAAAGTGATTCGGATTCAGCTGGAACTGGCTCAGGTTAAAGCTGACATAGACCGGCGAATCCATGAGAAAGAAGAGGAATTTGAAGCTACAAGGTATGGGATCTGATTGGGTGGGAAGCTGACTTTAAGCAGGATGCTGAGTGGAGTCTGAAAATCTGGGTCTCTGCCATCTATTAATGTGACCTTGGTCAGTTTAGGTGAACCTCAGTTTCCTCATTTGTTAAATGGGAGTAATGGTGGTACCCTACACTGGTGGCCCTGTCTGGTTTACAAACACTTTAAGAACAAACTAGCTTAGCTACAAGGGCTAATAATGCTGCATATCTGTTGTGTGCTTACTAGCCATTTATATAACTTTTGGGGGATAAATGTCTAATTTTTTCCCATTTTGAAAATTGGATTATTTGAGTCAGGCACAGTGGTTAATACCCATAATGCTAGCAACTTGGGAGGCCTAGGCAGGAGGATCCAAAGTTCAAGGTCAGTTTGGGACACTTATTAAGACCCTGTCTTAAAATTAAAAAAAAAAAAAAAAGTTTTTAAAGGGTTTGGGATGTAGCTCAGTGGCAAAGTACCACTGGCTTCAATTCTCAGAACCAAAAATTTAAAAATAAATAAATAAAATAAAAATTGGGTTATTTGTACTTTTATTGTTGAGTTTTTAAGAGTTCTTTGTATCAGGGATGGGTATATAGTTCAGTTGGTAGAGTACTTGCCTAGCATGCACAAGGCTGTGGGTTCAATCCCCAGCACTGCCAAAAAGAAAAAAGAAAAAGAAAAGAGTTCTTTGTGTCTTTGGGATACTAGACTCTACCAAATATGTATTTATAAATATTTTCTTACATTCCATGGGTTATCTTTTCACTTTTTTTTTTTTTCTATTACTGGGTATTGAATTCAGAGGCACTTTACCATTGAGGTACATCCCCCACCCTTTCAAAGTTTTTTTTTTTCTTGAGATAAGGTCTCACTAAGTTTCCAGCTGTTTTTGAATTTGTGATCTTCCTGCCTTCATCTCTCAGGTCACTGGGATTATAGGTGTGTACCACCATGCCCAACTTATCTTTTCACTTTCTTGAAAGTGTTTTTTTTTAAGTTTTTGTACTTTGAAAAAGCTCTAGTAATCTATTTTTTTCTTTGGTCACTTGTGCTTTAAGGGTTATATTTAAAGACCCATTGCCTAATTCAGTCACAAAGATTTATGCCTATATCTTCTTCTAAAGAGTCTTTTAGTTTTAGGTCTTATAATTAAGTCTTTGATCCATCTTGAATTCATTTTTTAATATGGTGTGAGGTAGGGATCCAACTTCATTCCTTACATGTGGATGTCCAGTTATGCCACCACCATTTTTTAAAAGACTTCTCTCACCATTGAATGGTCTTGGAATCCTTCTTGAAAAAGAATTGACCATAAGTGTGAGTTTACTTCTAGATTTTAAATTCTATTCCACTTGTGTATATGTTTATCCTTATAACAGGACTGTACTGTCTTATTATTATTTTGTAATAAGCTTTGAAATTAGAAATTATGAGCCCTATAACTTTATTGCCTCATAACAATAGTAAGTCTTTTGATCCATGAACATATATATCTTTCCAATTATTTAATTTTTTCAACAATATTTTGTAGTTTTTTCTGTATTTATTTTTTTAACTCACTATTTTATTCACTTTTGCAAATATCTTGATATTGTGTCCAATATCTGGAAACTGAAAGCCCACAGGTTGGGGATCTAAAAAGGGAGGTGATAGAATCTTTACATTCTAACCACTTACTTGCTGTGATTCAACATGTATTTATTAAACACCTCAATTACTTCCTCTGATCTCCTCCTATAAAAGGAGATTAATGAGACTTATATGAAGGTTTTATAGAAATATTTGAGTTGATTACAATAAAGATATTTATTGGTTATACACATTAAATACCACCAATTAATAGTTTTGGTGTATGTGTGTATATGTGATACTGGGGATCGAACACACATACACACGCACACATGCTGAGTAAGTGTACAACCACTGAGCCACTTCCTTGCCCCATGACTATTGTTTGTAAAGAAAGATGCAAACCTGACTGTTTGGCCAAAGCCCACACATCTTCTAATGGAAAAACCAAGGACTTTAGCCTCTGGATTTGAATCATGATTCTATTGAGGGGGAAATGGGTGGACTTTAACATACTTTTACTATCTTGGAGCCTGGGTTTCCCTGAAGGTCTAGTTTGCATGGTAAATGAATTGAGATCACACAAGACACATAGTAAATGTTAGAAAATATGACCCTCCCTTCCTTTCCCCAAAGCATTGTACTCCCCCATTTAAATGTGTTAAGGTTTTGTTTAATCTCACAACATGGTGGACATATCCATCCTTATGTTCAGAGACAGTTTATCTAGGGAGGTTTGGCACAGACTGAGCAGTGGGCACATTATGCCAAGGTCTTCTTCTCTGCTTGTACTTACAGGAAGAACCACCAACGGGCCATCGAGTCCTTGCAGGCCAGCCTGGAGGCAGAGGCCAAGGGCCGGGCAGAGGCACTTCGGCTCAAGAAGAAGATGGAAACAGACCTGAATGAGATGGAAATCCAGCTAGACCATGCTAACAAGAACAATAGTGAACTCGTAAAGACACTGAAAAGACTGCAACAGCAAATCAAGGTAAGCAATCTGAACGACGAGGGATTAATCCCAAAGCAGGCATCATTGGTCAAGATTGAAGCCTTCAGGGAGCTAGCTTCATGTGTCTTCAGCAAGGATAAAGGCATGAGAGTGAGCATGCAGTCTAGGGAGCAGGAGACTTGGGAACTGTTTCTCCAACAGGAGCCCTTCTCCACCAAAATTCATATTCTGGACAACTGGAAAGTGGGAGGAAAGGAGGGAAACATAAAGTTGGGACTGTCTGAATTTTAAAAATCATTTTTGACTTACTATAAACAATTTCAATTATAGAAAAAATAAGGAATAATGAACACCCAAATGACCACCACTCACCTTAGGAAAGAAACACAAATAGAGCTGAAGGCCCTTTTATCACCCTCCATCATGGGAGCTAGTCGTTAAAGCATACGGAGCTGGATCTATGCATCCAGCACTTGTTACTGGGTACCTGCCCATCCAGGCACTATTTTAGGTATGAGAGGTAGAAGAGTAGACAAGAAAGAAATCATCCCTGCAGATAGACAATAAACAATAAATAAATAAAACTATAGCATTTAAAAATGGCAATAAGTGCCTTGGAGAAAGAAGAGGGCAGAGGAAGGGAGCCAAAATTAGCCAGTCAGAGTGTAATTTTCCAAGGTTGTCAGAGAAGGCTGCCTTGAGAGGGCCTTCCCGGGAACATCAGGTGCTCTACCATTAGGAATGCCCCGAACTTACATTGTCCTTTTGATGGACAAGTCTCTGGACCACACTGTGAACTTCCTGAGATACCTGTATCTCACTCTCTCCCTATGGCCTCACCTTCAGTCCCTGCCCCAGCTTTCTGCCTAACCTGGTTCGCAAATGTCATGGTGCCCTCGTGGTCCAGCCCCAGCTCATACCAGAGCCAGAGGAGGCTCAGGCTGGGTCCTTTTGCCCTCCAGGACCTACAGGTCCAGATGGACGAAGATGCCCGGCAACACGAGGAGCTGCGGGAGCAGTACAACCTGCAGGAGCGGCGCCTGAGCCTGCTGCAGACGGAGCTGGAGGAGGTGCGCTCGAGCCTGGAGGGCAGTGAGCGCTCTCGCAAGCTGCTGGAGCAGGAGGTGGTGGAGATCACCGAGCGGCACAACGAGGTCAACATCCAGGTAGGACAGCATCTCCTGGGTTGGTGCCGCTCGGACTCACTCACTTGAGCATGGGAAAAGGTGGGTGCTGGGGTGAGACCAGGAGGGGGTGCAAACCACAGGGGCTTCTGCAAAACTCAGAGGCAGGCAGTGTCCCCACTTGGCAAATCCTCAGAATTCATTTGCTGGGCTTTTTTAAAAAGTTGTGGTAAAAAAAATCCCCAACATAAAATGTATCGTCTTAATGATTTTTAGGTATACAGTATAGTAGTATTAATTATAAAGTGCTTTTCAAAGATAGATTCCTAGGCTCTGCCCTGGAGATGTCTTACCCCAGAAATCTGAACTTCTAGAAGCTCCCCATAATTTTGAGGACTGCTATTCCCCACAGCATAGCTGAGAATTGAACTTTGAAGTGGAAAGGACCTAGAGTATTCTGTAGTCTTACATTCTTTGTGGTGTTGGGGATTGAACCCAGAGCCTCACACATGCTAGGCAAGTGCTCTACCACTGAGCTATTTCCCCTGACATTCGTTTTTTTTAATATTTATTTTTTCCTTGTAGTTGGACACAATACCTTTATTTTATTTATTTATTTTTATGTGGTGCTGAGGATCAAACTCAGGGCCTGGCACATGCTAGGCGAGCGTTCTACCACTGAGCCACAACCCCAACCCTGTGACATTCATTTTTAAAATGAGAAATGATGGCCCATAGTCAGCATCTAGGACCCCCACCTGCTGCCAGTGACAACACTTATACTGCTTCTGCTCACAGTGCACTCCTTTATCAGAACAGCTAATTCCTTATTTACATCATCTCTTGTGAATTACCAAAAGAGTAAATCTGGGTGAGACATATGAGGGTTACAATGCCATTTTAGGGATAAGAAGACACAGAGATCTAAGGGATTTATCCACACAGGTAGAAGTGCATTTGATACAAATTCTATTTCAAAACCCAGAGAAAAATTAAAGGGAGACCCTCACGCATGCAGAGAGCCCAGGACCATTTCCTGCTGGGGATTCTGGCCAGTACTTCTGGGAGAGGGCCACTTTCTTTCCTGAACACAGGAAGGGCTATGCAGACCCCTGTTTCATGGCAGTGACTCTGTTTCCTCCTCCAGAACCAAAGCCTCCTCGTGGTCAAGCGCAAGCTGGAGTCAGACGTCCAGCGCATCTCCAACGAGCACGAGGAGCTCATCAGCGAGTTCCGCTCTGCCGACGAGAGGGCCAAGAAAGCCATGACAGACGTAAGTGCTGGTGTTGCTAGCAGCTAGTGGTGCCCAGGGCCTGGCACCTGCTGAGGACTATGCCACACTGCACTGGAAGGACCAGAGTAGATTTATTCATGGAGTCTGCAGTGGGGACAGGGCCCTGCTCTGGAGGAGCCCAGGGCTTTTCTAAAAAGTCAAACACAGGAGAGTAAGGTGGAATTACAAACTACTCAAGATCTTGTGAAAGGTTACAGTGTGAGTTCAGAAGACTCCATCAAAGGAGCCACTGAAGTAGGCTCATCTGGGCAGGCTTCTTGGCAAGTGGGCTGGAGGCAGGTGGAATGTCAAACCAGACTCAAGGCAAAAGGTCTCAGAGGTGGATATTGGCAGTATGTACCACCAAGTATTTTTACCCCAACATCCCTTTGGGTACTCACACCAACCTTAAGTGATAGTTTCTGTTTATTTCCACGTTGAAGATGGAGGAATACAGATCTTTAGTGTCAGGTTCCTCCCACTTGATGGAAATTTCTAGAGCTCAAGAACATTGTTAGTCACTGTGTAGGCCTCCATGAAAACTGGTGGAATTAATGCAAGAACAAGGGGGCTGAGAGCAGATATGCAACTTGCTGAAGGCCACACAGGGACTGGACTCAGTCCTAGGTCTTCCAGCTCTAAATGCTATGCCCCCTTCCAGGGTGACAGCAAAGGGTTTTGCTTGAATGCTCCCAGCTAGCAGGAGGGAGGAAGCCTGGCCGTGCGTGTATGAGCTGCCTCCCTCTTCTCACTCAGGGGCACATGGAAACATGGGGGACCCCTCTCCCCCAAACTCATCAACACATCAGCAAAGAGCCTGTTGTCTACCACTTTGTTCCTCAGAGACCAGCGACAACTTCCCTCATCTCTCAAAGGCCCTTAAGACCCTGAGTGGCAGCTGGGCACAGTGGCATATGCCTGTAATCCCTGCAATTCAGGAGGCCGAGGCAGGATGATTGCAAGTTGGAGGCCAGCCTTAGCCACTTAGATCCTCTGACTCAAAAATTTAAAAAACAGAGGACTGGGGATGCAGCTCAGTGGTAAAGCACCCCTGGGCTCCATCCCCAGTCACTCAGAGAGAAAGGAGGGAAAAAAAAAAAACGTGGCCCCCAGCTCTAACTCATGCTCTTTTCCTTTCTGCCTGCAGGCTGCGCGTATGGCAGAAGAACTCCGGCAAGAGCAGGACCACTGCATGCACCTGGAGAAAATCAAGAAGAATTACGAGGTCACCATCAAAGACCTGCAGGCCAAGATGGAGGAGGCTGAGCAGCTGGCTCTGAAGGGAGGGAAACGTACCATCATGAAGCTGGAAGCCAGGGTAAGGGCAATGCTGGGCCCTCTGTCCCTGCAGGTCAGCATGTCTATTGCAAAAAAAAAAAAAAAAAGCTGCGTGTTTGATGAGGTGTTGGATTATGCAAGTGCTAGGAACTAAAATTAAGTGTAGACAACAATTCTAATTTATTTATTCAAAGTTCTCCTATCCCCTGCCCCATCATGTTTCTTCCCAGAATGCACTTGGCCCTGGAGCAGAGCAGTTCCTCCTATTCTTCCTCTGCATCTGTGTCCAACATTATTCCTCCCTCTTAGTACTCGAATGGTTTTTCTAAGGCCTTCATCTTTACCCTGTGAAACATCAGAACTGGAAAGGCCCAGAAGGTTTCGTTGACCTGTCCACTTCCTGACTCTTCCACTTCCCAGATGAGGAAACTTGAGACCCCAGAAGACAGTGACTGGTGACCCATAGCATGGCCCATGAAAGGCAAAGCCCACCTCGCTTTCCCATTCAGGCCTCATTCACTCACCTCTGGGCAAGAGGTAGTCACTGTAGCCATGACAAGCCCATCTAATGTCTCTGAGCTCCGAAGTTCAAAAACCTGTGTCCCCTCAACCACACTGCTCTCTTCCTCCCTCAGATCAAGGAATTAGAGACGGAGCTGGACGGGGAGCAGAAACGACATGTGGAGACAGTCAAGACGCTGCGCAAGAATGAGCGCCGCCTCAAAGAGCTGGTCTTCCAGACGGAGGAGGACCACAAGACCAACCAGCGCATGCAGGAGCTAGTGGAGAAGCTGCAGAACAAGCTGAAGGTCTACAAGCGGCAGATCGAGGAGGCGGTGAGTGCTCAGCAGGCCCCCCCCCCCACCTTCCAGCCCTCACACTTACTTCCCAGCCCAGGTCATCATCTGCCTCCATTAGAACCAACCATTGGGAAAGGGTCAAGTATTCATTCAAAGATGACTTTCATGAGGCTTGTGTCCTTGGCACCTTGTCAGTATTGTGTGGGAAGGGGAACAGATACAGCATGTTGAAGATAAGAACACGTAAAAAGCAAAAAATAACCCCCACAAATACTTCCATTAACTGCAGGTGCCATCTGGAGAGGGTCTGGGCTACCTCTGTCCTGCTTCCACTGACTCCAGTGGCTCTGGCAGGGCTTTTCTTTATCTCCTGGTTGGACCGTAGCAAGGACCTTCTCTCATTTGATCCTCCTGATGCTGAGACAGGAAAATTAAGATTCTTAGTCCATTTTATAGGCAAGGAAACAGATCTAGAATAAAATACTGATGTTAATGTTAGTAAAAGTCAACTGGTTAGCAAATGGCAGTTTCAAGTCTCAGCCCTACACCTCACATCCCACACTTCCCCTTCCAGGACAGCGTGACTCTGATGTCATTTGCTTTAGGGTCTGGAGCCACCACACTAAGTCCATCAGCTAAATGTGCACCCAATGCTGTTTCCGAAAGGTTCAATAAAAGCCAGACTGACAGCAAATCAGTTCTAACCCTGGAGAGGGGGGTGGGGATGGGGACCCAAACCATGGTTGTAACCGTGTAATTTCCCAAATTACTACAACTCTGTGAGAAGACCAGGAGAAAGGAGATGTGTGATTGGGTGGGAAAAGGGCTAACCTTCCATGGTGGGACACAGGTGATGCCTAAAACCACCAATTACAGAGCAGCCACAGAAGCACATTTCATTTAAAATATGGATGACAAAGCAAAAATAATCAACTAAAAGTGTTGCGAATGGTTGTCCCTGGCAAGGTGAAGGATGGCCCCCACCTAGGTCTGCTGTAATGACTGGACCCCTGGATGTCCCTGCAGAACTAATAAAACACACTCAACCAGGACAGGCCAGGTTTACATACCGTGCTCTTATCACAGGAGGAGCAGGCCAATCAGACCTTGGCGCGATACAGAAAGACAGTGCACGAGCTGGATGACGCAGAGGAGCGGGCTGGCATGGCGGAGACTGCCCTCAACAAGCTGCGTACCAGGCACCGCGTGGCCGGCAAGGGCATCACCTCCGTGGAGATCATCCAAGTGTCCAAGACAGGTTCCTCCAAAACCCTTTCTGAGGAGTAAGGTCCTCCAAGTCCGAGGCCACAGCCGGTAGGTGTGAACGCCACTCTCACTGCCGAGGTTCCAATCTCACCTCCGCAGCACCTGCTTTGCTCCTGGTAGTGACCAGAGTGCCACCTAGTGGTGCTACCTATGCTTTAAGGCTTGCAGTCTCTTGGGTCCTAATCTCCTGCAACAGGAACCCTGTAGCTTCCCCCATGCCTCAGTGGCAACACTCCTCTGGATTCTCACACCCTTCCACTGGGTGCTGTCCACCTGTGTCACAGGTGCTGGTAGTGGAAGGTGCTGTCTGAGTAGAAGGCAGCTTCTGCATGTGATGCCACTGACCCTAGACCTGGAACACAGGTGCTCAGGATACATTTGCTTCTTTTTTTTTAGGGGTGGGGAGTTTACTGGGGATTGAACTCAGGGGGACTCGACCACTGAGCCACATTCCCAGCCCTATTTTGCATTTTATTTAGAGACAGGGTCTCACTGAGTTGCTTAGCGCCTTGCCATTGCTGAGGCTAGCTTTGACTCGAAATCCTCCTGCCTCAGCCTCCCAAGCCACTAGGATTACAGGCATGCGCCACCATGTCCAGCCAACACACTTGATTTTTTTTATCTTTTTCTTTGACATGCTGGGGATAGAATCCAGGGTCTTGAACATGCTAGGCAAGTACTATACCACTGAGCTATACCCCCAGCCCTCAACATGCTTGTTTTCACTGGAGAGCCACAGGGGATATTGATAAGCACAAGGGACAATGAGCAATCTTCTTTCACATCCCCCACCATAGCATTCTTCATGGAGATTCTTTCGAGACTGGATGAATTTCAGTTTCTAACATTAAGAAAATAATCACCCCTGTTGCAGCTACCATTCCTTGAGCACTGAGTACAGGTGGGATTTCAAGAGGACAACTTAAAATAGCCCTTTCCTACTCCCTTTAATTCAAAAACATTTGAGAAAAAGATATAGGAAACAAAAATATAAAATTCAAATGCCCATTCTATGCTATAATTCTAGATGATAAATCTAGAATTATAGCATAGAATAGGTTCTGTTGTGTGTTCACACAGACATCCTTGTACTTCACCTCAGAATTCACAGGCCAAGGACAGGTGGATCCAAAGGCAGAGCAGATAGGGCTCCGCCCTGTCTTCCTGCCTCCTCCTTCCAAGCATAGGTTAAATCTCTCCTCTCTCCATGCAGAGATGCAAGGGAAAGATCAGGAGAGAAGTAAAGGACATTATTCTAGAGCAGTGTTTCCCAAAAACTTGGTCCCCTGGACCAGCATCATCCAGGTCACCCAGAAAGTTGTTAGAGATACCTACTGGGCTTTGCTCCAGACCTACAGAACCAGCATCTCTGGGGCTGGGTCCAGCATCTGGAGTATATATAGCAAGTCCTCCATGTGACTCAGATAAGTGAACAAGTCTAAGAACCACTGATATAGCTGGAATCTGCCCTTCCAGAAACAGAGCCAGGGAACAGAGGTTTCTCCTACTTACACAAGAGCCAGGGACATGGCAAATGCTGCTCACTATCTTATTTACCCTATGAGGTGGGTATAAATATCCCCACAACTCAGAGAAGTCTGACTGCCCATGGTCATGCAAACCCCATGTTCTGAAAAGGCAAATTCTTTGTTTTTAATTTGAATTATTATGGATATTGATAAGGTTGCCCTCTGCTTGGGATTAACCAGAATAGCTCAAAATCAAGGGCTTGATTCAGGTTGCGGAGGGGGGGGGGGCAGGGGAGACAGATGGTGTTTGGAGCATAAACATCAACCTGCATGGATTCTGGGGATTACTTCTGGTCTTCTGCTTACATCCAACAGGGCCTTTCACAGTCTCATCCCTGCCTATCCTGCTGGCTTCGGCTCCTACCACTCTCCAGCTCTCTCCCTCATCTGAGCCCCTCTGCTGTAGTCATGCTGTTCCCTTGTGAGAGTCCCACTTCTGCACTTTTGTGTGTGCGGGTCTCCTGTCTGGAAGGCCCTTCTCTCCTTTTTTTTGCCTGGTGAAGGATCAGTTTTATTTATTCTTATGTTATATTTACTTGGCCTTATGTTCAAACATCTGGTTGAATCATACTTACAGTTCACAATCTCTCAGGATCAACCCTCTGGCTTTTAGCCAAAAAGTGATAACCCAGATGACATCTGAATTCAAGCTTAGCCTTATCTTTCCACTTGGTAGGGAGGAAACAAAAATAAGGCACAAAATCTTTTTTCTTAATTTTCTAATTCTGAAATAATAGCTCAGAAAGTTAAGGAAATCAGAGGCTATCTTTTGGATAAGTCCTATAATTAACATGTAACCAACTCCTTTAAGGGCATTAATCTGATAGGTATCCCTCCTGCTGGGCTCTCACTTGGGTGGGATTATTTAGGAGGCCACTCAATTGGCATTTCAGCCTCTCGCACCTAAGTCTTAGCTTCCAAGATTAAATAACTTTTAAAGCAGATTACCCTGCCCTGTTTTGGGGTCTTTATTCCTGGGGTCTGCTGGCCTTGGGGGTCCAATTGTTCTATCATAGCAAGGCTCTGCTTCCATGGCACCAGGCCAGTACTGCCACCAGTGTCCAGAGGTGATGAGGCTGGGCAACTGGGGTCTGCTCTTCATGTACTGATCCACTTCCCTCCTTAGCCATTTCCTCTTATTGGTTACAGGGATGGATACATCATCTGTGCAATGGAATTCCTCAAGCAAACTAGCAAATGAGCCAGGACCCTGCCTTCATGTTCATGAGCTACAACAGAATTTAATTTCTTAAAATGGCATCATATCTTTCCCACACATATTGACCCAGCTCTGAATATGGGCTAGGCCTGTGCTCTTGGATTCAGAGGTGAATAAGAAAGAATGTCCTCCCCTGAGATACTCAGAATCAGGCGGAGCAGTAGATGTATGCATCAGTCACGAAAAGCATGCAAGCCAATGTTCCGTGATATACTGTTTGCATTTCATGGGAGGGGATCAAAAAACAGGAGTGACTGGCTCAACCCAGAATGGCAGGGTAGAGCATTTCCACAGAGACATGACCTGTTCTAGGTCACTCACTATTTGTTAATCCTCATGACAACAGAAGTGCAGAAACTGAGAGGAAGTTTTTAGAAATTTTTAGAGTGATTTACACGATGACATCCAAATACATGATTGATGTATTTTACAGAAAATCAGTCTCTAATATAATTACAATTAAATAAATAAATATGGTACTTTAAAAGAAATTTAAAAGAGACTGATCCTTCACCAGGCACAGAAGGAGAAAGGGAATTCCAAAGAGAAAGCCCAACATATGCAAATGTGCAGAGGGGTATCAGGCACAATGGCACACACCTGTAATCCCAGCTACTCCCCAGGATGCTGAGGCGGGAACATTACACGTTTGAGGCCAGCGTGGGCAATTTAGTGAGACCCTGCCTCAAAATGAAAATAATAAAGGGCTTGAAAAGTAGCATGGTGGTAGAGTGCCCCTGAGTTCAAACCCCAGTACCACAAAACAAAAATGGTACAAAAAGAGAGATTTTCACAAGGGCACAGCCTGACTGCAGCAGAGGGGCTCAGGATGAGGCTGGAGAGCTGGAGAGTGGTAGGAGACAGCAAGAAAAGCAGGGGTGAGGCTGCGAAAGACCCTGCTGGGTGCAAACATACCATAAACTTTGTATGAAAGTCTCACTGATTTTTAAAATCCAGTTGTGGGATGTGATGAGGAGCAGGTTTTCTCTTTGGAGGAGATATTCATGTCACAATAGCAAAGCAAGCCTTTGGGCCCCTCATGAGAAACCACAGGCAGGCTCTTGGGAATACTCTGGCCCTCTCAATGGGCTGTGAGGCATTCAGGCCTACTTAAATGTCCAAAGAAAGTGTCTCTAAACCCTCATATCATGCAAAACAAGGTAGGTGTGACCCAGTGGTATCCATGACAAGGAAGCCTGGGCAGCAGCAGCCTAGGCGTCTCAGGGAGTTTGTAGCAAGAAGGAACAAAGATGTCAGAATCCTCAGCACTGACCCATATGGACCTTCTTTCTCTCTCTCTCTCCCCCAAGGTGATACAGATTTCAACAGGAGCCCACTGAGAGGAAGAAAATGTGAAAATGGAAAATTGGGTCTATCCTGAGAATGTTTACTATGCAAAGGAAAGTACAAGCCAGAAAAAGTCAAGTGCTGAAGAATAAGAATAGCAATGGGGGAAAATTATTTTGGGGATATAATATCCAGTCATTAGAGAAATTAAACTTAGTGTGGCTTCTTTGGGGCTGCATCAAAAATTTGGATTACAATAACAATTGGTCTGTTTTAGTTGAGATCTTACATGTTCATGTCAACGACAGAATATGTGACCTGGCTGTTCTCTAGAAAGAATTCCTCATGTTGATAATTGTAATGCCTGTCTCTGTCCCCATATAACCTAAATAAAAGAAACATGAATAAGGGATTGAGTAGAGCTTGTTTTTAAATGAAGGAATTTTGTTGTTTTAAGATTTCCAAATCCAAAGGCAATTTTTACAATTGCCACATACCTGATTTCTGTTGTGTACCTATATTCACAGGTTTGCTTCAATTGGATACCATAATCCCCATGCAGTCTTGGTGAGGTTCTTTCCAAACTCCAAAAAAGTATACAGAGTACTGAAGACAAACTAGGCTTATTAAGGCCAAAAACATTGTAGAATCCCCTGAGGGATATTAAGATTTATCCAGGCTAACATCCTGTGAAGCTGATGCATATTCTGCCTCAGTGTCTCCCAGAATGTTTGAACACAGGCAAGTCGGCTTCTGAACGGCAGCTTTGTGTGTTTTGTTCATGGCTGTATTCTCAGCAACTACTGAGTGCCAGGCCTGAAGAGGTCACACTGTAAATATGTGTAGAGTGACTAGATGATAGAATGAGTTGACTTCCAAGGTAAATCCTCTCTGATGGTGCCAAAAAGTTCATTTTCAAATCAAGCTGAGACCTGGCCCCTGATGGTCAATCTCCTGATGTCCCTGGTTTTGAAACCCAGAGTCCTGGGTTTCAAATGGAAGACAATTCTCACAGTTCCTCCAAGTTTTCTCTTCTCAAGGCTGAATACTCCTGGATCCTTCAGCCTTCCCTGGTGTGGCAGGGTTTCTATTATGACCTTCTAATACTCCTGGACCCTTTTCTGTTATGACCTTCTAATACTCCTGTTCCTTTCCTTGCTTTCCTAGTCTTCAGAGTGCAGCTGTAGGGCAACCTCAAGGAAAGATTTCCTGCCACTTCACAGCCCTGGGAACCCTGGCTCTCTGGAAATGGTGTGTCCTTCTTCTGACTTCCAGCACTCTGACCTCCTTCTAATACACTGGCAGACAGAAATCATTGTTGAGGAGGCTGGGGTTACAGCTCAGTTGGTAGAGTGCTTGTTTAGCCTGCACAAGTCCTTGGGTTCAATCCCCAACACTACCCCCCCCCCAAAAAAAAAAATTTAAAAAGAAAGAAAGAAAGAAATCATTGTTCAGAGCCAGACATGGAGGTGCATACCTATAATTCCAGTGACTCAGGAGGCTGAGGCAGGAGGATTGAAAATTCTAGGTTAGCCTCAGCAAGACTGTCTTAAAAACAAAAAAGGGCTGTGGATGTAGCTCAGTGATAGAGTGACCCTGGGTTCAATTCCCCAATACAATAAAAGAAAAGAAAATAGAAACCATTGTTCAGGGCGATGAAGGGAGGGATACTATTTCTTGGTGAGTCTATCTCCATCATCCCCTAGGTCCACATCACCCTTGTGATGGTTCTAAACTTGGCACCTTCTAGATAGCTCTAGAGGGAATTTTGTTTCCTTTCCTACAACTGAATCAAATGTGAAAACATTGCCCTCTGGTGGCGGGGTCTCTAAATGCTATGTGTGAATTTCCTGGGAGATACCAAATCACAGAATTTTGGAATTATTTTAAAATTTTAGGGCTGGATGGGATATTTAACAGAGTAGCTAGCCAATTCTCAGTCAGGTGGGAATTCTCCATATCATTCCTCAAAAACTGGTAATCCGGCTGGGGATATGGCTCAAGCGGTAGCGTGCTCGCCTGGCATGTGCAGGGCGCTGGGTTCGATCCTCAGCACCACATACAAACAAAGATGTTGTGTCCACCGAAAACTAATAATAATAATAATAATAATAATAATAATAATTTTTAAAAACTGGTAATCCATCTTTTACTTGAACCCTGCCAAGGAAAAAAAGCAGTCTGTGCCAATTTTGACTAATGATATGATCAGAAAGTCCCATTTGATACTGAACCAAAATATTCAGGGGATGAAGGGAGTACTAAATACTTTGCATTGTTTGTTCTAGTTTTCATCTCTATAGTTATCTAAGTCTAATTCATACACTCTGATTCATACACTCTGAAGTCAGAGAGGTTCCACTTGTGATCTGAAGCAACTTATCCTATCTAACCTGTTTCAACTATTAAATGAGGAATAATAGACGCATCTGTGAAGTTTAAATGAGATAACTTGACAAAGACATTACGATTAGACACTCAGCAACTTTTTCGAGCATTCTGCAGGACTTCAACACTTGTCCTCCGGTGGAGCCTTAATCAGGTCTATCACTCTAGTAGATGACAGCTGCGAGCCTCCTGCAGGAGAAATGTGAGGGACATTCCATGAGGCCTTAGGTCCCCATTGCGGGCTGGGGATGCAGCTCAGTGGTACAGTGCTTGACTAAATGTGCTCGAGGTTCCATCCCCAGCACAGAGACCCCATCATTGTCTCCTGGCAGATGGTTGGCCCAATTCTCCCTAAACCCAGGGAATTCCAAAGAAGCCCCTTGCTTTGCAGCAGCGATGGGTCCAGATGTAGACGGTATCAGTAACTTGACCAAGATCATAATGGTAGAGCTAGAAATTCCTTGTAGCATGAGGTCAAATTTCTTAGTATCTGTAAGAAAGCTGTTCTTTTCTAAGGATGTTTATTTTCAGAATGGCTTGATATAAGGTATAATGTGTGGCCTTGAAAAATAATGACGTTAAGTGGTATTCACAATGATCAAAACTAGGGCACTGAAACCATGTTCTGCAGAGAAAATGGACCAAAGATTACTTAAATGGCTTTGTTAAATGTCTTGAGTCAGGTTTCAAGGCTGCTATATTTACATCACCAATTTCCTTTCTCCTCTTTTTTTTTTTTTTTTGTGGGAGTGGGAGTGGGGAGTCCTTGTGGGGAAATCAAAAGGTTCTGAGTCTTTCTCAAGGAGCATAACCCATGGGTGTTTCCAGGAACCAGGAAGTCATCACAAACACTCCCAACCCTCCCACCCTCAAGCTACCAGGAATCAAGGCTAGAGATTTATTATAAAAAGGTCAACCTTGAGTTAGAGTTGAATCAAAGGTTGGATGGGATCAGGCTGGCTATTATAAGGAACTATTCTTCAAACCTCTTCCCGTTTCCTGAGTTAGGTTAATAAAAAAATGAGTTCTATAGAACTATTGCAGCAATAGTTCTATAAAACTTTCCTAAATAGAAGTTTTTAAAACCAACTTCTAGCTGGTCGTGGTGGCGCACACCTGTAATCTCAGTGGCTCTGGAGGCTGAGGCAGGGGGATCGAGAGTTCAAAGCCAGCCTCAGCAAAAGCAAGGTGCTAAGCAACTCAGAGAGATCCTGTCTCTAGTCCTCAGAATTATCAGTGGTCAGAGACAAAGTGACACATATCTGTGAAAGATATCAATCTATGGGTGGTGATGGAAGCCAAGCGCCTGTGAGGTTACTTAGAGGGTGTGTCTGGAGGGAAGCAGAATATTGGGCTCACTAGCATCTGTGGTCCCGGTCCACAAGCAGGAACCAAAACAGGAGCCATTGTGCTCATAAGTAAAACAGGTATTTTGTTCAGTGTTTCATGGAAATAATTATTAGACTTACAATTTTCCATTATTTTAAATTTGTCCCTAGAGACATTCTCACATTGATTAACTTCTCTCCAGGTATGTAATCACTAGAATTTTGCCAATATCTTCATTTGTGAATGTGATATGGTAAGATGCCCATACATAAAGCACATAAAACAGGTATCTATATGCCATGATTAGAACTAACTATAGTCATTCCAGATTAATCCATTTCTGAAAATGATTCTTAGATCAAAGGAGTCTATGCTACATTATTTTAAGTAAGAAAGAAGCATGTACTCCCAGCCTGTTCCAAATTCCAACCAATGTATCCAAATATCACTAAGACCCTCTTAAAAACCTTCAAACAGTTCTATATAATATAAACATTTAAATACTAATTACCCAATTATTTAATACTTAATGAACTCCCTGATTATGTTTGCAGGCAGTAATGATGATATACACTCTGGGTGAGAATTAAACATTCCTTCTAACTGGCAACAAATATGTATGGTAAACACAACATAGTATGTGTCAAAGATATATAATTGCATGGTGGTGCACCTAGTTCCAGTTATTCAGGATGCTGAGATGGAATAATCATTTGAGCCCAGGAATTCAAAGCCAGCAAGGACAACATAGTGAAACTCCATCTCCAAAAAAAAAAAAAAAAAGATATATAATTAATGCAATAGAATTTAGCAAACTAAAACAGACAAATATGGTAATATTAAAAAATGGTTACTGATCAAATTGTTCGGCTACTGGAGGACTAGGGCAACAAACAACAATCCTTCCACTAGTCATAATTAGAAAAGAGGACAAAATATGCAAAAAATTTGCTCAAAGATAAAAGAGACCTGAAAATGTAGTAAGACCTACCAGGTCAATATCCAAAAGTAAAGAGAACATAAAAAAGTGAGCCCAGTATTTAGGACTGCTTACTCCACAGGTTACTCACTGATTCTACTGTGCCTTTTTAATTTTTCCCCTTGAAACAGGGTCTCACCTTATGACCCAGGATGAACTCAAACTCCTCCTGCCTCAGCCTCCCACATAGCTGGGACTACAGGTAAATACCACCACACGAAGCTGATTCTACAATAGGTAGGTAAGAATAAGATTCTTGGGGCTGGGGTTGTGGCTCTGTGATAGAATGCTCGCCTAGCATGTGTGAGGCACTGGGTTCGATCCTCAGCACCACATAAAAATGAAATAAAGATATTGTGTCCACACCTACAACTAAAATATAAATATATAAAAAAAGAATAAGTGATTCTTTTAACAGACTTTCAGGACTATGAAGATGAAAGTTGAGAGGACCAGGGCCCTTCAAGGATGGGGAGTCAGCCTCAGCGACTAAACAAGGCCCTCAGCAACTTAGCCAGACCCTGTGCCAACATAAAAAGGGCTGGGGATGCAGCTCAGTGGTAAAGTACCCACATTCAATCCCTACTACAAAAAATAAAATAAAATAAAAAAAAAAGATTGGGAGTCTTGCTAAATACTTATTGTATTAGGATTTTTCATAGAAATGGAACCCATCTCCAATAAACCATAAAGAAATAAATAAAAAGATAAGCAACTGGGTCACATGATTATGGAGACTGGCAAGTCTTCTGCAGTTGACATTCAAGTTTGAACGCTGGAAACTGCTGTAGAACCAGAAAGAGATGATGTTCCAGTTTGAAGGCTGACACACAGAATTTACTCTTACTCAGAAGGTCAGTGATCTATTTTATTCAAGCCTTCAACTGACTGGACAAGACCCAATCTAATCAGGGAGGGCAATCTCCCAAATCTGCTTTATTTAGTATACCAGTTTAAATGTCAATCTCATCCAAACCCCCCTCCCCGCCCCCAGAAACACCCAGAATAATGTTTGACCAAAATACAGGTGCTCTGTAGTCAAGCTGACACACAAAATATCTGCTTGTGACAAAAGAAGAAATACAGTCATTATCTTACAATGGTTCAACTGATTTATCAACTTTATAATGATGCAAAACTGATAAGGCAAGCACCAACAAAACCAGCCCATACTTCAAATTTTGAGTTTTGATCTTACCCAAGTAATATGTATTCCATTTTTTATTGTAATGTGGGCCAGCAGATGTGAGCTGCAGCTCCCAGCCAGCCATGGGATCACAAGGGTAAGCAACCAATACTCTACAGTGTATTGTGTTGCTAACCTAGGACCTAGGTCATAACCTAGAACCCAGGTGTATTAGTATTTTATACTTAGAATATATATTCAATTTATGATGGGATTATCTGGAAATGATCTCCATTATAAATCAAGGATCATCTGTACTTGGCAGTTGGTAAATACTTATTAAACACCTAATGACTTGGGCTAGAGATGTAGCACAGTGGTAGAACCCTTGTCTAACATGCTTAAGGCACTGCTCCAGGCCCTGAGTTCAATCCCAATTACCCATTCCCACTCTCCACACCGCCCCCTAGCCCAAAACAAGAGTCCTTGCATAAATATCTGATGACTTGAATTTTGACCAAATTCCAATCCAATCCAATTCCAAACCACTCTGGCAAGCAACCAAAATCATCCCTCAGCAGTGTCCAACCCCTCTCTTCCTCTCACCCTCCACTTCTAAGTATTACAAGCTAATCTAGATGTTGCATGACCCCAGAGGTCCATTTATTGGTTCCCAGAGTGGTGCTCCTGGGAAATGATGGAAACTTTAAGATCCTGGAACTTAGTAAGAGGTTCTTTGTGCCACGGCCTTTGAAAGGAACCGTGGGATCCCGGCCTCTTCCTTCTACTTTCTCTTTTGCTCCCTGGCATTGAGGTAAACTGTTTGCTACCTCCCATGCTCTCTGACATTACCATCCAGCATACCCACCACAAGCCAAAAGCAATGGGTCTGCCCAATCTTGAACTGGACCATCCAAAACAGGAAGTCCAAATAAACCTTTTCTTCTTTGCTAATTATTTCAGGTTTTGTCATAGTGCCAGCCTGAGTAATACAACCACCTTTCCTGATACTTTTTTATTTATTATTATTGTTGTTGTTAGTATGATTATTATTTTATGGTGCCAAGGATTAAACCCAGGGCCTTGAGCACTACACCCTAATCCTTCTGATACTAAATTTTTAAAAATCAGACTTCTTATTTTAGATACTAAATCAGGGTCATCACACACAAGTCTAACAAGGAAAACACTGTAACTCATCACTTGTCCTCCTTGGAACTCCAGTGGATCTTACACAAGCCATAATGAAAAGGTCAGCCCTGCTCCTTCTTTTTCTCAAAATCTTCAAGACTCAAAATTCTCTGGCTTTGAGCTGGGATTGTGGCTCAGTGGCAGAGTGCTTGCCTCGCAGGTATGAAGCACTGGGTTCAATCCTCAGCACCATATAAAAATAAATAAATAAAATAAAGATATTGTGTCCATCTACAACTAAAAAAAATATTTAAAAAAATTATCTGGTCTTGTTTCCTCAGTTTCAAAAATAAGGTGGTTAAAGATATCATTTAAGTTAAGAATTCTGATTTCTGGCTGGGGACAGTGGCATACACCTGTCATCTTTAGGCAGGAGGATCACAAGTTCTAGGCCTGCCTGGGCAATTTACTGAGACCTTGTCTCAAAACAAAAACTAAAAACGGCTGGGGATGTAGCTCAGTGGTAGAGTACCCTGGGGTTCAATCCCCAGTTGGGGATAGGGGAATTCTGCTTTGAAATTCATAAATGGTAAGCTTTTAGGCTAAAATGCAAAATATTCAAAAGATAGAACCAGCGATTGATAATGAAAGCCCATTATTTTTTCTGGAGTTAGATTCTTTCCTTTTTTGTCACTGATCAGAGTCTGGTACTAATTTGTCTGTCATTCTCATCTTCCCAGGTTATAAATTCCTTCAAAGCAGGAACTGTTCTTAGCAAAGAGGTGGAAGGCTCTAAATAATATGCAGGTGTTGTTTCGACTCTGGGTACCAACTCTACATACTGAGGGATTAAAGGAATCCTTGCTTTCTTTTTTATTTATTTATTTTTTTGTAGTTGTGGATGGACAGAATGCCTTTATTTTGTTAATTGTTATGTGGTGCTAAGGATGGAACCCAATGCCTCAGGGATGCTAGGCAAGTGCTTTGCCACTGAGCTACAGCCCCAGACCTCGGAATTCTTGCTTTCCACGAATGCTGACTTTCCTTTTGCCAAGTTGTCTCTCGGGGGCGGTTAATTTACAATGATCCTTCCAATCTGTCCTTGCTCCCCCATGATCAAAGACTTTTTTGACCATGCCACAAAGTAAAACCAGTGTCTTCCTGCTTTAGCGCTCCATGAACAGCTGAATTAATTAAATCAAAAGAACACAGCATGGATCTGAAATTGGGAGTCTGATAAATTCACTTTTGTGAACATCACCTTACCATCAAGCGTTGGGGGTCAAACATGTAAACCGAGAGAACGAAACAAGCACTAAGTTAGTGACCTGCAGTGGGATGGGGGTGCTGCTCCAGAATCTCTATGGGTTCAAGGACTGGTTGGAAGTGGGGTCCTGGGGTCTGCGATGGTTCTTAGAAGCTGCATCTGCACGGCAAGCACCCTGTCTCCACGTGCTTCGGGAGAGCTGCCAAGTTCCCCCCAACTCTTTTTCGCCGTGGCGCCATGTTGGGAGCAGGGCACAAGGGGTCCTGACTGAGGAAGGGTCGAGGAGGTTCCTCGGTGGAAGAGGTTCCCACGGGCTCTGACCCGGACTTTCTAAAAGGACAAAAACAATCATTCCTCAGGTCCACACAGCTCGAACGACCCCAAGCCTCGGTAATTCCTGTCCTGACAAAAGCGCCTGTGAAGCGGCCAAGGCGCCACACCTTGGTCCATTATTCTGAGAAAACTTTTCGAGGTGAGGAGTGAGCCGCCCCACTCTGCTCAGCCCGCATCTTCCAGCTTTTTCAAAGCTCCGAGGCTGCGGGGGCAGCGAACCAGCTCCGACACCCAGCCGTGGCCCCCTCCCTGGCCCCGCCCCTCGGTGCACGCCGAGTCTGTGCGCGTGCGCAGAACGCCCGCGCGGCCGCGCTACGCAGGCGCAGTGGTCATTTCCGGAATCTGTCAGCCGCTCCCTCTGGGCCTCGGTCCTCCGCCCGCGCCCGCCGGAGCCTGTTCGCGTCGACTGACCAGAGTCCGCGAATTCTCCGCTCCGAGCCCCTCCGGACTGCCCCGACCCCAGGTAAGGAGCAGCAGGGGCGAACGTCTGACCCTGTTGACTCCATTGTCCTAATCTCGCACCTGTTTGGGACCCTCGGCGGCGGGGAGCCGGGGGCTTAGGCCGCGGGGAGCCGAGGCTTGGGGGCGGCCGGGTCTCCCTGCCCGGGCCTCGGAGTGGGCACGGAACCCCTGTTCTCCCGGAGCACCTCTGAGCCCCTGGCGTCCCCCCGCACATACAGATCGATCGCTTCTCGCGATTTTCTAGCTCTGGGCCACCTCGGATCTCTGGAGTCCCCAGGGCCCTGTTTGCACCTCTCCTGTGGGCATCTAGCAGAGTCTGTAAAATTGAGTTAAACGGGATGCTCTCCTCCTAAAGGGTCGTCAGGAGGCACCATTCACCTCTTTCTTTAGAATCTACAATAAGTCCCTGCCCGCAGAAGGCGCCCCTGGAATATTTGCCTCCTATCCAGGGCAGCCTTCAGTCCTTTAGTTATTCCAGGACCTACCCCAACTCGAGGAGCGTCTTCCCTCAGAGTTCTTAAGATTTCCCTTGCAGGAATCTCCCTCAAGTCAAAATTGCACCTTTCTATGTGCTCCTATTCTCTTGGTGGAACCCCTTATGTAGGGACGCCGCAGTTCCTGCCCAGACACCACCACTTTGTTGGGTGATCCTAGGAAGATTGCTTCTCTTTGCTCATCTGCAATGAGACAATTCTTAGTTGTTTTTTTTTTCTGAGAATCAAGTGAGTTTATTTGCGTAAATCGCTTAGAATAGTTTCTGGCTCGGAATAGGTGTTCAATAAATATTAGCTGTTATTACTGTTTCTGGGCATTCTATGTCTTTCTTTCCTCTCCTACTCCCACACCCTACCCAGACTTGAGGAACAGAATGGTGTCTGATTTATTTATATTTTTGGCCCCATCCTGGTGCTTGCAACACCGTTGGGAACATAGTAGGCACATAATACTTGTGCTTTAGAATCTTTAATTATAAAACCATCTGTTTTATAATACTGTGCCTTTGGAGTCTTCCATTTTAACTCATTTGTCTAAATTACTGAAATTATCTTAGTTCTACCCACTTTTACCAATTTAATCTACCTTTTTTGGTTTTGGTAGGCCTGGGTTTTCATCTATCTTAACATGAAGGAGAGGTTATCATTCAGGAGGGTCTATTTACCCTATTAGAGAGTGGGTATCATTGGCTGTTCCTACCAGGTGGTATTTAGGGGCCTTCTGGAATTCATCTGTCTCTCAAAATTAGAGGAGGAGGAATCATCTTGGAAAATTAAAATTGCTGCTTTGGAGGGAGAGTGGCAATAATTTTGATCTAGTTATCTAATTCTCTACTGACACAAGTCCTGCATGGTGAGACTGGAATTGGGGCCTGCCAATCGTTGGGAAGGTGTGGTGACCTTGTTGGAGTACTGATATTCCTGGGTTGGGTAATGAGAGCAATTAGAAACTAGATGAATCACAATCTTGAAAACTGACCCTAAACAAGGAACTGAAATTCTCACTGATGACTATTTTAAAGCCTCACCTGGAGCAAGGCAAGAATTTATAGCATGTTAACTTACCAAGCTCCAAGGGTACTTTTTAAGGATGGTTCAAAAGCCTCCAATCAAAGGAAGAAAGGCAACCAGCTTAGCAACAACTAAAACAGTTGTAGTATGGGCTGGACTCTGCACTGCATGCTTTCCCATGTTATCTCATTTCACCCTCCTGCCAATAGCCTTGGGATGTCAATAGTAGATCTGCTTTACATATGAAATAAATTAGATTCAAAGAGTGTCTTATTAGTATTGTATCAAAGCAAGGATTCAAATCCAAGCCCCCCTGACTCCAGAGCCCATGGCTAACCATCTATCAGAATTATTATGCTCGAAGTGATAGGTAAAGAAAAGAATTGGGGAGTCCCTGGGATCATAATATGCCATAAATCATTTTTATCTCCCTCAGTGCTGGACAATGAAAGTAGAAACCTGCTAAATTTAATGTCACCATCTGTTCTGTTTTCTCCTCTCTGGTCCTATTACTACAAAAGTTTTACTTAAATATTAACCACAGTTTAGAAATAATTTTCACCCTATAACAGAATATATGTTTTTCTTGGTACAAAATTCAGACTATTATGAATTTATCCTGCATTTACTGAATTTGGTAAATACAGGCTATGTTTACTAGCTACAATATAAATTTAAAAAATTTTTTTTGTAGTTGTACAGAATGCCTTTATTTATTTTAATTTTTTTAGTTTTAGTTGGACACAATACCTTTATTTTTCTTATTTATTTTTATGTGGTGCTGAGGATCGAACCCAGCACCTTATACGTGATAGGTGAGCAGTCTACCACTGAGCCATAACTCCAGAGCTTGCATTATAAATTTGACAAATGTAAATGTTGACTTGGCTTTCAGATGTAAAATAGCCACATGATTATAAAAGAAGTACAGGTCTGGGTATATGTTCAAATATAGAACTTGAGTGATATAACAAAATTAGAAATGCAATTTTAGAAGTAATTATGCCATTGTGTGTGTGTATTAAAAAATTATATTTTTATATATATATATATTTAGTTGAAGATGGACACAATACCTTTTATTTATTTTTTTTGTGATGCTGAGGATGGAACCCAGTGCCTTACATGTGCTAGGCAAGCGCTCCACTAAGCCACAACCCCAGCCCTACTTACTTATTTTATTTTATTTTGTTTTTATTTTTTGGTACCAGGGATTGAACCCAGGGGCACTTAACTACTAAGACACATCCCCAGCCCTTTTTATTTTTTATTTTGAGATAGGGCCTCTTTTTAATCTTGCTTATAAAACTGACTTGAAGAATGAAAAAGCCTTTGTATCTGTACCTTTTCAGATTACATGAAATATGTGCTTTTATTACACATAGATATTCACATTAAATTATTAGTTTGCATCGGGGCTGGGGATGTGGCTCAAGAGTAGCGCGCTCGCCTGGCATGTGTGCGGCCCGGGTTCGATCCTCAGCACCACATACAAAGATGTTGTGTCTGCCGAAAACTAAAAAAGAATTAATAAATATTTAAAAAAAAAATTATTAGTTTGCAGACCAATTTTATTTCAGTTAACAAAAATGTCAAATTTGGCTTTTAAATTAAATTGGCTTAATTTATTTATTTTTGAGATGAGGTTTCCCTTTGTTGTCCAGGCTGGTCTCTAACTCCAAGGCCCAAACAGTCCTGCCTCAGCCTCCAATGTAGCAGGGACTATAGGCACCTACTCCCCATCTTGCTCTAAACTACTTTTAATTAAAGAGAGATTTGTGACATGTTGATGGGTTATTTTGAGTAGCTCTGAGTAAAATCTGTTGTGACAGAAGAATTTAGGGTAAGCATCAGATATCAAGAGACTAGGAGAAAAGTATGCTGTGAGTCTCTGAAAGTTTTTATTTTATTTTTTGGTACCAGGGATTGAACCCAAGGGCATTTAACTACTAAGACACATTCCCAGCCCTTTTTAATTTTTAATTTGAGATAGGGCTTCGATAAGTTGCTGAGGCTGGCTTTGAATTCACAGTCCTTCTGCCTCAGCCTCCCAAGCCCTGGGATTAGAGGCATATGCCACCATGCACGGCTTGAAAGTTTTTATTTTTAAAAAAGCAAATCAAACAGTCTGTTAAATTCATTAAATTTTTAAAAATTTTCAATCACAGGCTTTTTCTTTATTTATGAGTTGCCATTTGCTTTCTAGGACATGTAAAAGAAAATAATGACTTAAATATCTTACTCTTGGAATAAAATGTGAAGCACTGATATTTCTCTGGCAGTTTAAGATACTAGGTGCTTTTTATTTGAGGATGCCCTCTTTTTTTTTTACTTTGAGTTTCCTTTAGCGGAAATATTTCTTCTGTTTTCCACTAATACCATTTCTCCTTTCCTAGTTGAATTTTTATTGTTCATTCACAACCCTCTGGGGGCTCTTTTTTTTTTTTTCCTTCCATTTGTTTTCTACGGTGTCAGAATTGTTCCCTCACATTTCAGGCGCCACCTGAGCCAACAGGACTTAAGTGTGTTGAAACTTCAGTTTGTAGTGAGTGCCTCTTAGAAATGCCAAAGCTGGGGAAAGGGGAAGGATGGTTGCTTTTTTGGAAAATTTCCCCATATTTGAGGTAATGGTTACTTCTTTAATGGATCTAGATTTGGGTACCTATAAAGTAGAGAATTTTACTTGATTTTAAAAAATATTTTTAGTTGCAGATGGACAAAATACATTTATTTTATTTATTTTTATGTCATGCTGAGCATCAAACCTAGTGCCTCATACATGTGAGGCAAATCCCCAGCCCTTGATTTTTAATTTAATGATATTTTTCACATTTCTGCTTTTCATCTAGTTATAGTAAGATGTTAAAGAGTAATGTCACAAACACCTGCATAATATTTGCCTAGATTTACCAGTTGTAATAGTTGTTTGTCACATTCACATTTTCTATATTTTCAGGCCCAGACAATCGAAAATAATTAAGTGCTGTGGCATACACCTGTAGTCCCAGCAGCTAGAGAGACTGAGGCAGGAGGATGGAATCTGTTGCCTCTGGATTCAATTCCCAGAAGAAAGAGAAAAGAAAGAAGGATAGAAAAGAAAGAGAGGAAGGAAGAAGGAACAGGAGGTGGGAGGGAGGGAAGTTACAGAAGACATCATGACGTATCATCCCTAAACATGTCAATATCTTTATCTCCTAAAAGCTAAGACAGATTCCTACCTAATGGCAGTACAATTATCAAAGCTAGGAAAATAAAAATAATTCCATGTTATTATGTAATATCTAGTTCAAATTCAACATTTCCTTGTACAATGTATGTCTTAGGTTATTTTAAAATATAAAGATTATAATCAACTTCATTTATGGAATTGGCTTTCATAGTTCTTTTTAAAATGTGGAACAGTTGCTCTCCCATGGTGCCTTTTTTGTAGTCCAGGCCCGTTATTCTATAGAAGGGCACACATCTGGTGTTTTATTTCTTCCTTTGTTGTTTAGCTAATTCTTACCCCTTTATTTCTTGTGAACCAAAATTAGATCTGGATCTTGTTTCGATTTAGAGTAAATATGTTTGGCATTAATACTTCAAAGGTGGTTTGACCACGCCTCAGGTTTCTCTGGGATAGTCCTGTGACCTGTTATCATATCGTAATTATTAATAGTGCCCCTTTTTGCTCTCAAAAGTAGTCTGGTTGGGATGATAAATTAGTTGCTATTTATAAATGATGATGTGTACTTCCACTTTGTCTCTCTTCAAGAGGCCGATCAGGTTGGATTGTTCCACTATCTGTGATAAGAAATTTAATCACTTGGTTTAAGATGGTGACTGCCATATTTCTTTATTATAAAGGCATGTTTTCCCCTCTGTAACTATTAATTACTGTGTGGAATGATCATTTGAGACTTTGTGAATATCCTGTACCAAGTCTTTCACCCATGGTTTGACAACCCATTGATGACCTTGTCAGAATAAATTCTAGACTCATTCTCCCTCCTTCCCTTTCTCTTTCTCTCTCTCTTTTTTTTTTTTTTTTTTTGTACTGGGGATTGAACCCAGGGATTCAATTTTTTGGTTGTAGTTGGGCATAATATATTTTAATATATTTATTCATTTTATGTTGTGCTGAGGATTGAACCCAGAGCCAAGCCTATGCTAGGCAAATGCTCTACAGCTAAACCACAACCCCAGCCGCCCCCAGCGCTTTAAAAAAATATTTTATTTAGAGATAAAGTCTTTCTGAGTTTCTTAGGGCCTGGCTAAGTTGCTGAGGCTGGCTTTGAAATTACCATCTTCCTGCCTCAGCCTCCTGAGCTTCTGGGATTATAGGCCTGCACCCACACCTGGCAAAATAAATTCTCTATTGGGGATTGCAGTGCTTGTTCTACTTATTTATTTGTGGTGTTGGGATTGAACTCAGAGGTGCTCTACCACTGAACTCTACCCCCTGCCTTTTTTACTTTTGTTTGTAGGTTACTGAGGCTAGCTTCTCACTTGCAATCCTCCTGCTTCAACCTCCCAAGTAGCTGGGATTACAGGAGAATACACACACCCAGTGATAGTACTTCTTAAGTGATTAATTTGTGACATTGATTTGAGTCTTTTAAATGATAGTACAGTATTTTATTTATCTCCAAACATTTCAGGATCTTCAGGCAACTTAAAAATATTGGTCACCTGCCATTTTAAGTGCTTTATTTCTATTGTTTGTTGCAGCTTTCTATTCTCTGAAAACACTAAGAATAATGTCCCTGCATCAGTTTTTACTAGAGCCAATCACCTGTCATGCTTGGAACAGGGATCGTACCCGTAAGTATATTCTATTAACATTGCTTCTTTATTTTGTCACTGTAGATATATTTCAGATTTACAAATTTTTAAAGTTCACATATTTCAGTGTCACATGTGAAAAGGACATAAGATTCACTCTCTTAAAGAGCCTCCATACTGATTTCCATAGTGGCTATACTAAATTACATTCCTACCAACAGTATATAAAAGTTCCTTTTCCCCCTAAATCCTTGCTGGCATTTACTGTTATTTGTATTCTGATGATTGCTATTCTAACAGGAATGAGATGGAGTCTTTTTTTTTTTTTTTTAACATTTATTTTTGTTATTGTTGTAGGTGGACACAATACCTTTATCTTATTTTATTTTATTTTGTGGTGCTGGGGATTGAACCCAGGGCCTTGTACAACCGAGTCAAGCACTCTACCAACATGCTAGGCAAGAGCTCTACCCCTGAGCCACAACACCAGCCCCTTCAGTGTAGTTTTGATTTCATTTCCCTGACAGCTAGAAATGCTGAACATTTCTTCCTATAATTGTTGGCCATTTGAGTTTAGTTTGAGAAGTATCTGTTTAGTTCATTGCCCATTTATTGAATGTGTACTTTAGGTTTTTCTGGCATGGAGTGTTTTCAGTTCTTCATGTATTCTAGATATTAACCCTCTGGCTGAAGGAAGAGTAGTTAGCAAAGATTTTTCTAACCTTCTATAGGTTCTCTCTTTATGCTGTTAATTGTTTCCTTCACTATGCAGACTGCTGTTTAATCTGACACCAGCCCATGTATTGATTCTTGGTGTTCTTTTCTGAGCTATAAGAGTCCTATTGAGGAAGTCATTGCCTACTCCTGCACTGGGGGTGTTGCCACTGTATTCTCTTCTAAAAGTTGTGCAGTTTCTATTCTTACTCTTAGGTCTTTGATCCATTTTGAGTTGACTTTGTGTAGAATGAGAGATAGGAATCTATTTTCATTCTTTTATATATAGGTATCCTGTTTTCCCAGCACCTTGTGTTTAAGAGGCTGTCTTTTTTCCAATATAAGTTTCTAGTACCTTTGTCAGGAATCAGATAAATGTAGCTGGATGAGTTTTTCTCTGTGTTTTCTAGTCTGTTCCGTGGGTCTACATGTCTATTTTTATTCCAGTACCAAGCTGATTTTGTTACTCTTGCTCTGTAGTATAATTTGAAGTTGGGTATTGTGGTGCCTTCTGTGTTGCTCTTCTTGCTCAGAATTGCTTTGGTTATTCTGGGTCTCTTGTTCTTCCAAATGCATTCAAGGAGATGATCATGTGATTTTTGTCCCGGATTCTGTTTATGTGGTATTTTGTGTTTGTTTATTTGTGTTGAACTATCCTTTCATCCATTCATCCCTGGAATGAACTCAACTTCATCATGGTATACAGTCATTGTGATGCTTTTAAATCCAATTTGGTAATATTTTATTAAATATTTTTGTATCTATGTTCATCATAGATTTCTTTCCTTAATGTGTCTTTATCTGCTGTTGGTATCAGGATGGTACTGGCTTGATAGAATGAATTTGAAAGTGTTCCCTCCATTTTATTTCCTAGAATAATTTGAGGAGCACTGGCATTAGTTCTTCGAAGATCTAGTAGACCTCAGCTATGAATACATCTGGTCCTGGGCTTTTCTTTGTTGGAAGACTTTTTAGTGCCGCTTCAATCACATTGCTTGCTATTGGTCTGTTTAGGTTTCCTGTCTCCTCTTACTTCAATTTTGTAGGTAATATTTGTCTAGAAATTTATCCATTTCTTCTAGATTTTCCAATTTATTGAAATGTAAGTTTTCGAAATAGTCCCTAATGATCTTCTGGATTTTAGTCATGTCTGTTGGAATATCTATTTTCTCTCTGTTTTGGTTAGTTTGGCCATGGGTTTATCAATCTTATTTATCTTCTCAAAGAACCAACTCTGATTCATTGATCCTCTTTATTGTTCTTTTAGTTTCATTAATTTCAACTCTGATCTTTATTATTTCTTTTCTTCTACTGATTTTGGGAATGGTTTATTGTTCTTCTAAAACCTTGAGATATGGGGCTGGGAATATAGCTCAGCTGGTAGAGTGCTTGCCTAGCACGCACAAGGCCCTGGGTTCAATCCCCAGTACTACAAAAAATAAAAATAAAACCTTGAGATGTATCATTAGTTATTTCCTTGGAAACTTTCTGATTTTTTGTTTTTTTGGTACTTGGGATTGAACTCAGGGGCACTCAACCACTGAGCCAGCCCCATTTGTATTTTATGTAGCGCCTCACCATTACAAAGGCTAACTTTGAATTCAGAATCCTTCTGCCTCAGAATCCGGAGCTGCTGGGATTATAGGCATGTGCCACCACACCAGCCTGATATTTTTATGAAGCACTCTTAGCTATAAACATAAACTTTTTTCTTAGAACTGGCTTCACTAGCTGGTTACAGTGGCGCATGCCTGTAATCCCAGCTACTTGGGAGGCTGAGACAGGAAGATTGCAAGTTCAAGGCCAGCCTTAGCAACTTCATGAGACCCTGTCTCAAAATAAAAATAAACAAACAAATAAATAGGGCTGGGGATATATCTCAGTTGGTACAGTGCTTGCCTTGCATTCACAAGGCCCTGGGTTCAATCCCCAGCATCAATAAATAAATAAGTAAATAAATAAGTAAGTACTGCTTGCTTTCAGCTTCTATTTGCATGAAATATTATTTTCCATTCTTTCACTTTCAGCCTACAGATGTCTTTACCTAGAAGATTTTTTTTTGTGTGTGTAGTGCTGGGGATTGAACCCAGGGGCACTTTACCACTGAGCTACATCCTCAGTCCTTTTTTTATTTTTGAGATCAGAGGTTAACCTCAAACTTGCAGTCTTCCTGCCTTATTCTTCTGAGTAGCTAGGATTACAGGCATGTGCCACTGTGCCCGTGAGATGTTTTTCTTGCAGACAACATATAGTTGGGTCTTTTTAAAAACAAATTCAGTCTGCCAGTCTGTCTTTTAATTGAAGAATTAAAACCATTTACATTTAGCATTATTATAGACAGAGGTATATTATTTCCTGTCATTTTAATTTATTTCTAATGTTTGTTTCAATACAAATTCTCAGTTGCTTATCTCTTTCTTTTACCTCTAATACTGGGGATTAAAAACCCAGAGATGCTATACCACTGATTTACATCCCCAATTTTTTAAACATATTTGTATTTTGAGACCGTCTTGCTAAGTTGCTGAGGCTGGCCTCAAACTTGTAGCTGGGGTTATAGGCATGCAACCCTGCTCCTGGTTGCTTATCTATTCTTCTAGTGAGATTTATTCTTTCTTGGGCTCTCTTGGTATCTTCTTATGTTTGTAAAAATCCTTTAAGGATCTTCTGCAATGCTGGCTTAATGGTCATGAATTCCTTTAGCTTATGCTTATGTTGAAAAATCTTTATTTCATTTTGATTTTGAATGATTGGATATTGTAATCTGGTATATCCAGCTGGTAGTTTCTGCTAAGGAATCCAATGTTGTTTTGATTGGTAGTTCTCTAAATGTGAACCCTTTTTTGTTGTTGTTGTGGTTGTTGCTATCTTTTGTTTTGTTTTAGGGGGTGTGGCTTTAAATTTTTTTTTTATCTTTATTTTTGGCATTTTAATTATAATGTGTTGTGAGGAGTTCCTTCGCTTGTCTTGTCTAATTGTGGTTTAAAATGCTTCCAGTATCTGGATGTCCATCTTGTTCCCAAAGTTTGGAAATTTTTTCTGCTATTCTTTCACTAAATAGATTATTAATGTCATTAACTTGGATCTCTGCTCCCACCTCAATGCTTAATCTAATCTATTGGTGAGACTTTCCACTGAGGTTTTTTTATTTGGTTAATTGAGTTTTTCCTTTCCAGAATTTCTGGTTCTTTTTCAGGATCTCTTTCTTTATTGAAATGCTATTCTTTTAAAAAAAAAATTTAGTTGTTGATGGACCTTCATTTTATTCATTTATTTATATGTGGTGCTGAGAATCAAACCCAGTGCCGTACATGTGCTAGGCAAGTGCTCTACCACTGAGCCACAACCCCAGCCCCTGAAATGCTATTTTCTCTCCTGTATTTTCTCCCATAGTTCATTCCTTAGGTCTTCTTTTAATTCACTTATCATTTTAACCTCAACCTTTTATATTCTTTGTCCAGCATTTCCACTTCTGTGATGTCTATGAGTTCAGTTATTGGAGGTTTATGGACCTTTGGAGGCAGCTTATTTCCTTGTTTTCTTGTATTTCTTGTCTTTCTGTATTGACATTTGCCCATCTGCTGTAACGGATCTCTTTTCCGCTGTTATATGAGGATCCTTAGTGTGCTGCTTTGACTTTACTGTGTCCTGAACCAGGGGTTATGTCTCTATGTTAAAGCACCTACTCTGTGTTTTACAAAGCTATGATCAATCCCTGGCATACTTTGGGAGGAGATGAGGATCAAGTCTCAAGTGCAACTACCTGAGAGCATATATACAAGTAAGCCATAAAAATGTACTTAAAAATGTTTTCTACAACTCCACTAGTCCAGAAGTTGGAAAGGGGAGTTATATTCTATAATAGACTGAAAAATTAGTTTTTAAATAACATAAATTGATATTATACTATATGGGACATGAGGAAGCATAAAAGGTAAAAGAAAAAAAGATAATAAAAACAGGGAAGCAAGAGGGAAAAGAAAGGAAGTAAAAGCAAGAAGGAAGAAAACAGGAGAGTACAGAAAAGAGAAAGAAGAAAAAGATAGAACGAATAAATCCATTCAACACATTATCTCATTAAAAAAAGAAAAAGAAAAAAGAACAGGAATATGAGGGAAAGGAGAAAAGGTGATGAGAAAAGAGACACAGTATAGAAAAGAGGAAGAAGAAAAAGGAAGATTTAAGGAATGAATAAATCCAACTCACATATTACCACATTGGGGAAAAAAAAAGCTTTATGTGGTGGAGCACAATCCATAATCCACCTATTCAGGAGTCTGAGGCAGGAAGATCACAAGTTCAAGGTTAGCATCAGCAACACAGTGAGACGCCATCTCAAAACAAAAGATAAAAAGAACTGGGGGCCTGGGGGTTGTAGAGTGCTTGCTTTGCATGTGTGAGGCCCTGGGTTCTATCCTCAGCACCACATAAAAATAAATAAAGGTATTGTGTCTACAACTGGGAAAAAAAAAAAAAAGAGCTGAGATGTAGTTTGGTGAGAGAGCCCTCCGGTTCAATCCCCAGCACTAAACAAACAAAACAACAACAAAAAAAGAAGAAGAAGAGGTAGGGGGAGGGCAACAGAAAAGGAAACAGCTGCAGGTGTGCAGTGCCCACACCCTGGGGGCTTACAGTTGTCCCAGCACCATGTGTTGAAGACTCTTATCTTGGCACCTTTGTTGAAAATCAATTGAACACAAATATGAGAGTTTATTTCTGGACTGTCAGTTCTATTCCATTGATCTTTGTATTTATCCTACTGTAACTCTGCAGGAAGTTCCAACTTTGTTTTTTTTTTTTTTCGAGATTGTTTCAGTTATTCTGTGTCTCTTGCATTTCCACATGTATTTTAGGGTCAGTCTATTCATTTCTGTTAAGAAAACAAATTGAGATTTTGTTAGGGTTTGCTTTGAATCTATAAATTCAACACCTTTTTAAAGCATTTCAAAGTTGGGTGTGGTGGTGCATACTTGTAATTCCAGTGACTTGGGAGGCTGAGGTAGGAGGATCCCGAGTTCAAAGCCAGCCTCAGCAACTTAGCAAGGCACTTGCAACTCAGTGAGACCCTGTCTCTAAATAGAATATAAAAAAGGGCTGGGGATGTGGCTCAGTGGCTAAGCACCCCTGAATTCAATTCCCAGTACCAAAAAAAAAAAAAAAAAAGCATTTCAGATATTTTCCACTCTTATTTTTAAGTAAATCTTGGTACATGAACAAAGTTCACTCCAGTTATTGTGGGATGAAGTGAAGACCTAATAAGAGCATTTGATTGGGTACTTACACAGGTACATTCTGCAATACACTGAATCCAGAGCTACTTCGGAACTGAGCTTCTTAATGTCTTCTGTTTCCACTTTCTCATATAAAAATAGGTTTTGGAAATATTTCAAATTATTGTTAATACAGATCCAAATTTTTATGATACTATAATTTAAAATTTATAATTCTGTCTAGGTTTCTATTTGGATTTGGCTTTTGAAAACTCTGCCTCTTAAAAATTTGGAGAAATATATAGCTTGTTTCCAGAAAATACTAAAAGCCTTAGGATTTAAAATAGATCTAAATATTTACCTAGTTCCATAGTGTCACTTCAGCTTTCCTGAGAAGAAAGTGATTATATAGATGGGAAAACTATATATCCTTTTTAAAAATATATTTATTTATTTATTTTTGTGTGATGCTGAGGATCGAACCCAGGGTCTCGCATGTGCTACCACTGAGTCACAACCCCAGCCCTATATAGCCTAATTTTAAGAAATCAATGTTTAAGAAGAAAAAGAATGGATGAACTAGGAAGAAAAACATACATATATACCAGTAAGATCCATTTCTCATAATATTTTGGCATGGTTCAGGAAATTTGAAAACAGAATTTTATTTTGTGACTTATATTGACTTTGTTGTAAAGGAAAACTTCCATGTAGTTTATCAGCAGAATCTGATTTTGTCCATGACAATAGTAATGGAAATCTATAAACTATTTTCAGCATTTCAGAAAGTAACAGAAATTAGATATTTATCTCTATTAATGTAAAACATTTTCACTGTGATCTGAAGTTATTTCAGCTAAATATAGTAACATTGTTTATTTTTTGCTAGTTAGACTCTTTAGTTGACAATTAATTGTATAAGTTTCTGGAAAATTTAATTTCTAAATTTAGTTTTCCTATACAACATTTTAAAATATAGGGTACAAGTAGAAGAGATAAAATAAAGAATACCCAGCGCACACACAGACGCACATATAATAATAACAAAAGAATTTTTCAGGGGTGAATTTGGGAAACACTTTTTCAAAACAGTTTTCCTATTCTGTCTTTTTAAAATCTAACAGTGACATCCTTTTTCTGGTTTTGGGGGGGTTTTGTTTGTTTCTTTGTTTTGGTGACAATATCAAGATCAGGTGTTAACAATTATTCTGTCTTCTTTCCCCAGAGATTGCCCTTAGCCCCAATAATCATGAAGTGCACATCTATAAGAAGAATGGGAGCCAGTGGGTGAAAGCTCATGAACTCAAGGAGCACAATGGACACATCACAGGTAAATGAAGGTAGCTGTAGGCTTAACACGGTATTTCCAAATTAAGCCTCTATTTAAATGACAAGCTTAATAAAGTACGTGGGCCATAACATTTAAAACTATGCAGTTTTTATTGCATTTTTTAAGAGTTTATGGGTTTTTTTTAAATATTTATTTTTTAGTTGTAATTGGACACAATACACTTATTTTATTTATTTGTATGTGGTGCTAAGGATCGAACCCAGGGCCCTGCACATGCGAGGCGAGCACTCCACCGCTGAGCCACAACCGCAGCCCCTACTGCATTTTTTTTTTTTTTAAGAAATTTTGAGAAAATATCATAATATTTCCCTCAGTTGTTAATTGCTTCTTGTGGCCCAGCTGTTACACAGTAGCTACTACTACCTATCCTCTGATCAGGAGATAGACATGAACACCAAAAGTGTACCATGTTGAAAAGGTAGACACCATGAAAACATGAGCCAAAAATGTGTTCCCAACTGCTTCAGGATAAATTCTCTTTGTGTTGTTTTTGGGTGAAAGAAGACTTACCAAAATATTGAAAAGAGTAGTATAACAAACACCTGTCTCAGATTATCTTCCACCATAACTAACAACAATTTTCCTATACCAGAAAATACTATTTTTCTTACATCAAGAAATTTCAGGGAAAAAGAGATATAAAATAAGGAATATTATTCCAGATATTGATAAAGTCCCTCCCACCACTAGTCCTTTTCTGTGCCTTCAAAAGGCCGACTGTAATTTGCCGTGACATCATCTCAAGTGTTTTGGTTTATTTTTTTGGCACTGGGAATTGAACCTAGGGGCACTTTTACTACTGAACTATATCCCCAGCCCTTTTAATTTTTTATTTTGAGATAAGATCTTGCTAAGTTGTTGAGGCTGGCTTCAAACTTGTGATCTTCCTTCCTCTGCCTCCTGAGTTACTGGGATTACAGGTGTGTGCCACTGCACTCTGCATCCCACGTAATTTTTAATATTTTACATACGTTTTAAATATTTTACATAAATTTGTAAGCAATTTTTGGTACTATCAGCTAGTATTTATAAATTCTACATTAAGTGGCATTTAATTCATCTCCTGCAGGTTGCTTTTGTATTTGACATTATTTCCGAAATGTATCTACGTTGGTGTATCTAGTCAGGTTTATTCCTTTTAGCTTCTAGTTAGCACTTCATACCTCACTTATTGACTCTTTCCTCTATTGAAGGACATTTAGGTTATTTCCAGGTTTTCCTTTTCACAGTGAAGGGCTAAATCAAACATCCCCATACAGATCCCTATGAATCTACATGTTTTTGTGAGGAGATAGTATAGTACACTTGATATACCACAGGAGAGAAGTGAATTTTCCTGATTAATAGAAATAGAAAGGCTTAGCATATTTCAGATCATATTAGCCATCTGAGTTTTGTATTTCTTTTTTTGAAGTTTCTCCCATCCAAGTCCTAACCATCCAAGATCAGATGAGATCGGATGTGTTCAGGCTAGTATGGCTATAGACTGTTTTTTATGATGTTTCTGATTTCTAACTCCTGACCATCTTTTCACTGAGTTCTTGTTTTTTTTCCTTGTTGATTTGTGGAAGATTGCATTTATAGCATGTGGTTTGGGCAGGTTCCAGAATACACATTTTTTTCTTGACAAAAGCTGTTAATGAATAGATGGATAAATGTGGTAAGCACAGTTCTTTTATTTTGTTCTGTTTTGTTTTGTTTCTGGTACTGGGAATTGAACCCAGGAGCATTCTACTGCTGAGCTACTCCCAGTTCTTTTTGTTTTATTTGGAGACAGGGTCTTTATCCAGGCTGCCCTCAAACTTGTGATTCCCCTGCCTCAAAACCCTACCTAGCTGGGATTACAAGCATGCACCACCATGCCCTACTTAGGAAACCAAATTTAGATACCAAATTTCAGGAGCACTTATTGCTTTATTAAGTTAGATCTGGCTATTTAAAACAAAAAATATATTCACTTATTTGACTGTTTCAAGAGAATTTTTGTTCTTTGATTTTTACTATCACAGTTTCTTATTTCCTGGCAGAGTAATTGACTTGCTCTGAACGATTTGACCAAGCAGATCAAAACTTATCAGCCAGGCCCAGTGGTGCACCTGGTGGCTTGGGAGGCTGAGGCAGGAAGATGAAGTGAGGTGCTAAGCAACTCAGCAAGACCCTGTCTCTAAATAAAATACAAAATAGGGCTGGGAAGGTGGCTCAGCGGTTGAGTGTCCCTAAGTTCAATTCCCAGTACCCCAATTTAAAAAAAAAAAATCAGACTGGAGATGTAGCTCAGTGGTAGAGCAGTTGGGATAGTGTGCACAAGGCCCTAGGTTTGATCACCAACACCACAAAAAATGAAGGGAGAGAGGGAAGGAGGAAATATTTTTCATAACTTTTCAGGTACAAATTTCTCACTGCCATCTTGGCTTTTCCCTCTCCTCAAAATGACATTTGCATTTCAGCAGTGATTTTTTTTTTTTTCCTTTTAATTGCAACTAAAAATACTGATTAGCTTAAAAATGTCCTTGTTCAAGTCAGAGAAAAATTTGCCATGTTTTTGTCATTCTGCATCCTTCAAAAGTTGTCCAGCATTCCTCAGGAAAAACTCACAACCACTCTTCTTGCTTTTTACCAGTGATTTGTTTGTGGTACTTCTGTGCAGGTCACCAAAGCAGCACCAAAGACATCATTTCTATTTATGTTGCTGTTGCTTTCCCACGACCTGATTTCTGTTAGGTTTGGCCTATTTTGCTTAAGTTCCTTTGCCAATGGCTTTATGACCTATGAATAAGGACTCTCAAGTCTTTAATTGGAACTTTAGCATTAGGAAATGCTTTTAAATAAGAGAAGGCTAAGATGAGGGCTGGGGATGTAACTCAGTGATAGAGCACTTGTCTAGCATGAACAAGGCCCTGGGTTGAGTCCCCAGTACCATTTAAAAAAAAAAAAAGTCTAAGATGAAAGACACCAAAAATAGCCAAAAGTGTGAAATAATTATAGTCTTTTCCTCCCCACTTTTCTTTTGGGGTCTTTTGAACTTGGGCCTGTTTTCTATCTACATACTCAAACAGCATATCTTAGATCTGAAACAACTGTTGTTGGAAAAATCTAAATATAACTCTGTGACAGGAGACCAAGGATCAGACATTTTCTCAGAAGGATAGTAACTGCAGGGGAAAAAAAGAGATCTGAAGTATTTTAGAAGAAAAGACTAGTATTACAGAGAACAGGAATATGGCCAACATCAAAGGGATAGAAGAATTCTAGTTTTTCCTTTGAATTTATTCTTCTGCATTAAATACTTGATTACTCCCACTTTTACAAAAACATTTTAATATGGAAAATCTTAAACAGATAAAAAATAGTATAATGAGCCCTTTATACTCATCGCCCAGATTCAACAATAAACAACTCACAGCCAATCTTGTTCTTCTGAACTCATTTTCTCCATGACTTTACTATTTGAAGCACATCCTAGACATTTTATCGTTGCATATTTCAATGAATATCTATAAAAGGTAAGGATTCTTCTTTTTAACAATAGCCAATGATTGTTTAATAATAACCAATAACTTTTTGTTTTCTTTTTGCTGCTGAGATTGAACCCAGGCCTCAAACATGGCAAGCACACACTCTACCGCTGAGCTACACCCTCAAATGTTACTTATAACTTTTGAGATCCAAATAAGGTTCCACACATGATTGTGATTAGTTGATATGTTTCTTAAAGCTTTTGGTTTTTTTTTTTTTTGTGTGTGTGTAGGTTCCCTTTCTTCTTTTTTTTTGCAGTTTATTTGTTAAGAAAATTAAGAGGGGCAGGGGCTGGGGCTCAGTGGCAGCACACTTGCCTGGCACATGTGAGGCATTGGGTTTGATTTTCAGCACCACATATAAATAAATAAAATAAAGGTCTATAACAACTAAAAAAATTTTTTTTAAATAAAAAGAAAATTAAGAGATTGGTTTGTGTTCTATTGTATATCCCAGATCCTAGATTTCCTGATTAAAGGCTCATGGTGTCTTATGTATCCCCCTGTACTCTGTATTCCCTACAAGTTATAGCTGAAGTTAGATTAAAAGTAAGGGAAAAAAAATCAAATAAAATTCCTTCTCAAATACAGCATCACAAAACCATAAAAATTTTTCCTAAAAATCTTTAGTTTATGGTTTCATAAGATATGAACTTGATCTTTTCATCTGTAGGTATCTACTGACTTTACTTTTAGTCTCTAAGATATAAAATTGAAATTATAACAAGTATTTTCCCAACGCATCCTTCAGATAGTCCTGCTTCATTAACCCTGAAATTCCAATGTTATCCATTTTAACAGATGACTTAGGAAATCATGATATGATCAGTGTTCGGAAATAATGTTTTTAAAAAGTAGGAGAAGGGCCAGGGTTGTTGAGCACTTGTACTTGTAGAGCGCTTGCCTCATATGTGTGAGGCCCTGGGTTCGATCCTCAGCACCCACATAAAAGTAAATAAATAAAGATATTGTGTCCATCTACAACTAAAAAAAATTACAAAAAAAGTGGGGGGGCTGCTGGGGTTGTGGCTCAGTGGTAGTGCGCTTGCGTAGCATGCATGAGGCACTGGGTTCAAGTCTCAGCACCACATACATACAAATAAATAAATTTTAAAAAAAGATCCATCGACAACTAAAAAATATTTTTTAAAAAGCAGAAAATGTGGGCTGGGGATGTGGCTCAAGCAGTAGCGCGCTCGCCTGGCATGCGTGCGGCCCGGGTTCGATCCTCAGCACCACATACAAAGAAAGATGTTGTATCCGCCGAAAAGTAGAAAATAAATATTAAAAAATTTAAAAAAAAAAAAAAAAGCAGAAAATGTTTGTCATGATATTCATCCCATTTTGAAGCAGAAATGTGTATGGGCATAAAGAATAGGGACAGGGCTTTCCTAAGTTTCTGCAGGTTGCATTGTGAGGTTTGTCTTCTACTAATGTGTGGGTATCATTTTGGGAGTAAAAATAAAATCTAAGCCAGGTAAGGTGTTGCATCCCCCAGTCAGGGGGATCACAAGTTCAGTGCCAGCCTCAGTAATGTAATGAAACCATGTCTCAAAAATTAGAAAGGACTAGGGATATAGTTCAGTGGTAGAGTGCCCTGGGTTCAATCCCCAATAACAACAACAATAATAAACTAATAGAGTGGACTGCAAAATTATCCTAAATTGAATGGGTGTGAAGTCTAAAATGTATATCATTTAAAGAGAGCACCCATATTTTCTTTTTCTTCTTTTTTTTTTTTCTCTTGTACTAAGGATTGGTACTTAACCACTGAGCAACATCCCCAGCCTTTTTTATTTTTGACTTTAGGATCCTTCACAGAGTTACCCAATAAGTAAAACTCTGTTTAAATTCAGATACATATTAAGAAAATTTCCTAGTTTAAGTGTAAAGAATCTTAAGGACTCTTTGACAGAACCTGTTTCGTGTAGAAAAGGTATTCAGAGCTGGGGATTAGCTCAATCATTGAGCACATACCCAGCCTTGAGTTCAGTCTCTAGTGCCAAAACAGAGAGAAAGAAAGATGTGTGTATTTAGATTAGTTTATCTGACAGTGACCTTCAGAAGAATATATAGTGAATCACAGTTTGTATTTTTTCCTCTTTATAATGAAGATTATTTTTATTTACCCAGTGTGCTATTTTAGTTCAATGCCATATAGCAGAGTGTCAGTTAATATAATGGAATGAGATCTGTTAATGAATAAAATTTCTTTTTTTTTTTTTTTTTTTGGTACTAGGGATTGAACTCGGGGGCACTCAACCACTGAGCCACCTTCCCAGCCCTATTTTGAATTTTATTTATTTATTTATTTATTTTTAAAAAATATTTATTTTTTAGTTTTCGGCGGACACAACATCTTTGTTTGTATATGGTGCTGAGGTTCGAACCCGGGCTGCACGCTTGCCAGGCGAGCATGCTACTGCTTGAGCTACATCCCCAGCCCCTATTTTGAATTTTATTTAGAGACAGGATCTCACTGAGTTGCTTAGTGCTTTGACGTTGCTGAGGCTGTCTTTGAATTCGTGATCCTCCTGTCTCAGCCTCCCAAGCTGCTAGGATTATAGGCAAGCGTCACCACGCCGACTTAAAGTTACCTTTTATACCAAAAAAAAACTAATAAAGGGAAAAGTAAAAGATCTTTAGGATGGGTGGAAAGAATACCCTGCTTGGTTTTTTTACACTTTGCAATTATAAAACTGCATTAAAAGCAGCTCTTGTCCCACTCAGCCTCATGGGAGAATCCTGTGTCCCAGACATTTTGCAAAAAAAACCTTGTTGCCTTTGTGTGAGATGGCAATCAGGGCCATAAATGGGGAAGACGGACTGGAGGAAGCTACCAAACTCACATATGGCCAGTACTCACACTCAGTCAGTGATCAAAGCAGATGACCCATATCTCATTTGCAGGTATTGACTGGGCTCCCAAGAGTGACCGCATCGTCACTTGTGGGGCAGACCGCAATGCCTACGTCTGGAGTCAGAAAGATGGTGTCTGGAAGCCCACCCTGGTGATCCTGAGGATCAATCGCGCAGCCACTTTTGTGAAATGGTCCCCTCTAGAGAATAAATTTGCTGTGGGAAGTGGAGCACGACTCATTTCCGTTTGCTACTTCGAATCTGAAAATGACTGGTGAGCAACATCAGAGCTTTTCCTTCTCAATGGAATTGACATTGGACCGCCATGTTCTTGGTGACGTCTGGTGGCACTGTGGAAGGCCTTAGCTGCAACCTAGGTTCTCCTCATCTGGAGATTGTGGATTTTTTCCCTCTAAAATTCTCCGTTCTCTCTGAGCATTTCTTCTCATGTGTACAATGAGTCAGATCTCACATCTATTGTTTCTAAGTTCTGATCTCTTAACTTTTTTTTTCTGCAACATGCTATTACTGTTCTCAGTCTCTACTGCTCAAATTTCTGTTTTCTTACTCTTATGTATAAATCATAAACTTGAAAGAGTTTCAGAGTGCCCTAAGGAATGATTTTTTTTTTTTTTTCTGGCCATATCCATTAACTTAAAAATATCTCGGATTCTTGAAGCTAGTAGTGTTTTCCTTTCTTTTAAGCTTATTTGCTAACCAAATATGGATCTTGGTATAATATTTTACTTGTTTAAACCATTGGTATAAAAATTCACCAGAATATTAGAAGTGTAATTAGGCTGTACTTTTTTTTTTTATAAATTTCTTGGTTTAAGCCAGTTAAAAGCAGGTTACTTTTATGGCTAAATAACTTTTAAACTACTCCTTCCTGCAAATTTTAATAAGAAAACTGTTCTACCTGGCATGCGTTCAGGATGGATGGTAAATATCCTTCAACATCAATTATCCTTCAGTATGAAACTGGCAGTGTTTGTGTTTCTACTAAAAATAGCAGAGTACACATTACTCTTTGTAGTGGAACTGTTTGTATTCTGCTGAAACAGTGAAAGGAACAGATTATCATGTTACATTATGTCATCTAGTAATACCTCGGAAATTTTTATTCTTTAGAAAGAAAGTCTGAGAATTTGCTAGAAGAAATTATAACATGTATTTTTCTTTCAGTTATGTATAAAAAGTATGACAAAATGTCGAATGCTAGAAATCATTCAGAAGGTTCATGGTAATGAGTAGATACAAACAAATTTTATTAATATTCCTTTATGGCTGAACTTTAAGTCAGAGATTACTAGTTGACATTAATTTTAATTAATTTATATGAGGAACTTTTCCTCCTTGCTAAACTTCAACCATAGTAATCATTTACAATTTTATTCATCAAGAGACATTCTCAAATATAGGTCAATTGGACTTTACTGTGGCAGAAGATATTATCTTGGAACAATTTGTATATTCAGGGCAGTTTCTCAGACATATAATAGTTCACTAGTATGAAGTGAGAGCTTTAAAACAACCTCTCAGAAGCCTAAAATTCATTCATTTGAACTACTTATTATTTTGTTTGATATTCTTTCCTTAATTGAAAAGAAAAACTGCACTGAAACAATTCAGAATATTATCTTTTTGAGAATGAACTAGTTATCAGATAGGTTTCCAACAAAGATGCTGTAAAACAGTAATCCAGCATTCAAGGAGAGGCATTTGGCTCCAGATTGTCTCAACACAAACAACTAGACATGGTTGGCTTTTAAACAGCAGTCTGAGAACAAAAATTAATTTAGTGAAGCCAAAATAATGAGTGATTTTAGACATAAATAATCTTTTTTGAATGGCACTAGAGAATTAGAGACTAATCCCCAACAAGAAGTTCTTCTAATTTCTTGGTTGTGATTTCTCTAGGGGAAAAAATAAGAATTTTTACCTTTGTGGAGATGTATAAAAGAAATTAAGCTTACAACCCAAAATTAACCCAGAATATAACAAATCATTGAATATATAAACATACATACATATACATATACATATATATATTACAGTACTGGGGATGAAACCCAGGGCCTTGCACATGCTAGGCAAGTGCTCTAGCACTGAGCTACATCCCAAACCCCACTGACTGTTTATAATAAAAATTCAAGTAATTTCAAACTTCAGTTTTGACTCTGAAGGTTAACATCCCATGTGATCCGATGTCCCGTGGGGCAATACAGAGTTCATCAGGTTCTCCTCTCTGTACTTCAGGCGTGCACCTCCTTTCTGGCAGGAGACTTGGTAGGCAATGTGAAAACCACGCTTAGATGTTTCCACCTGGCACATGTTTGGGCCTATTTGGGGACTGTCACCTGACGCGTAAACTAACCTAGGATTCCTCCTCTTGTAGGTGGGTAAGCAAGCACATTAAAAAGCCGATCCGCTCCACGGTCCTCAGCTTGGATTGGCATCCCAACAACGTTTTGCTGGCAGCAGGATCGTGCGACTTCAAATGCAGGTGGGAACGAATGAGAATTGATGACTTGAATCATTCATTTTTTGTCCTTCAGCAAATATTTGTAAGGTTTCTTTTCTATATAGGGTACTTGGCTGGGCACTCTGAGGGCCTCAAAAAAGAAAGGAAGTTGTGATCTAGAAAAGGAACTAGTGCACAGTAATTAAAGGAGCAAGTGTGTTAAGTCACTGGGGCAGACGGCCATAGACTTGGAAGTGGGGTGGGAGGGAGGAAGGGGCAGGGCCAAGAAAGTCTTTCTTATGGAATAGCCATGGTTTCAAGTACAGGGTGAGCTGCTGTCTGTCTGTCTTTCCCTTTCTCTCAGCCTGTCTCTCCTGACTGCAGTATTATTCTTCATTACATATTCCACACAGCAGACTCTGCAGATTCCTGAGTGAAACTAAGCTTAACAAAAAAGAGCTGAACGGTACACCACAGGGCTATTACTGCGCTGTCCTTTTCAGTTAAAGCTTTTTATTTGCCATTAGCATGAAGCTAGAAGAAAAACAGCCACTTTGCTAAGAGCTTCAAGGATCACACCATGTAATTGCTTTTTAGAAGTTGTTCTTTATTGAGAAGGCTTTTTCTCCCTTAATGAAAAGAAAAGCAAATGAATGTTGCTTTGTGTGGACTCCTTGGCTGGGAATCAGGATGTGCATTTCTTCAGTACCTATGTGGAAAATTCCAGAGAACCTGGCCAGTGATTTCTACACAGTAATATCCGAGGTTTATAAAGGGGGGTGTGCGGTGAGTATGGCTGCAAGAATGAGTGATGGCAGCATCAGGGCACTCTATATTCTGGAGTTTGGTTGTTTGTGATCTGTTATCCAGAGTCATCCTAACTCCCTTGGAAAACAGAACCGGGTGCAACTGCGCTGTACCACCTGGAGTTTTGTGGGGTGTCTAAAAGTCTGCTTGTGAAAATAGATTGCAGTTCTCTTGTTAATATTGATGTCCACAAACTTTTCTTTGATGTGCAGTCCTGTGGGTCGGGGTCTGTTCAAGAACCACCAGTCCTGGGTTGTTTTGTTTTTGTGGTGCCAGGGATTGAACCCAGGGCCTTGTATGTGCAAAGCAAGCACTTTTCCTTCAGCTACCTCCTCAGCCCACCGCCAGTTCTTTCTAAGCCTCTTAAGCAGCCCCATTGTGAGGCTGAGTTGAGCAGCTAATTTACAGATCACTCACTGGCCTCTGCCTCATTGAAGCCTCATATCTTTCAGGGTTTCCACTGCCATTGTCATTGGGGTTGGGGTTATTTTAGGGAGTTTAGGTTCAGCAGTTTATTTATTTGGTACTGGGGATTGAACCCTGGGGCACTTTACCACTGAGCCATATCGCCAGCCCTTCTTGTTTTTTATTTTGAGACAGGGTCTCACTAAGTTGCTGAGAATTTGTGATCTTCCTGCCTCATCCTCTGGAAGCTGGGTTCTAGGCGCGTGCCACTGCGCCCAACTAATTGAGAAATTTTCTAAAGAGAAAATGTAGGTGAACATGATGGCCCATGCCTATGATCCTAGTAAATGGAGAGGCTGATGCAAGAGAATCTTAAGTTCCGGGCCAGCCTCTGCAACTTTGCAAGATCCTGTCTCAAAATAAAAAGGGCTGGGGATGTGCCTCAGTGGTAAGGTACCCCTGGGTTCAATCCCTAGTACTAGGGGCAGGGTGGGGGACCAAAGAGAAGACAGAGTAGAAATACCATTAGGGTGCAGAAAGGACCCAAAGGATAAATTTTCAGCTGTTCTTTGTGTCTTCCTTTTTTTAAAAAAATATTTATTTTTTATTTATAGTTGGACACAATACCTTTGTTTTATTTATTTTTGTGAGGTGCTGAGTGTCCTAGGACCTTGCACGTGCTACACGAGTGCTCTACTGCTGAGCCACAACCCTAGCCTATGTCTTTCCCTTTTTAACTCTGGGCCCAAATATCTCTTATAGAGTTTCATGGAATTAGATAAAGAGTGAGTTAGAAAAAGACTTTGGACAGCATATATGAATGTCACAATGAATCCCGCTATTAATGCATAATTATAATTCACCAATAAAAAAAATTTAAAAAAGAGAGAAAGCTGGGTGTAGTGGCACACATGGCACACACCTGTAATCCCAACAGCTCAAGAGGCTGAGGTAGGAGGATTTTGAGTTCAAAGCCAGCCTCAGCAACTTAGGCTGTCAGCAACTCAGTGAGACCCTATCTCTAAATAAAATACAAAAAAGGGCTGGGGATATGGCTCAGTGGTTAAGCGCCCTCGGGTTCAATCCCTGGTACCCAAAAGACTGAAAACACTTGGTTGTGAAAGACGACCCTTCTCTCAGACTGTCCTGCCACAAAGACTGGATGATGAGCCTGAGGGTCAGGGGAGCCGGCCCATCACCTGACAGTGCTTGGGATCCTGCCCACTCTTTCTCGCCAGCCACCTTTGGTTTGTCTTTGGGTGTCTCTCTCTGTCTTATGCCATTTATATGTCACAGAGTGGCACATGGTTTTCTCTCCTCCATTGACTGGGCTTCCTGAAATACTGTGTTGAGAACGATGCTGAAGTAGACATGAAAGGACTCTGGTCCTTTAGCAAGGTCTGATGTGAGCCAGGGAAGGACCACAAGGTCTCCCAGAATGTGCGGTCCATGGGGGAGGGTTTTGTGTTCATTATGGAGAACAACCCCCGGAGTCTGGTTCCCTTGGGTGCCCCGTGTCTGTACAGACTTGACCAGGTTTGAATTGGCCTGTAGGCAGCTCTTTGAACCACAGTGACTTGCGGGGCTTGTGTACCTGAACGTGTCTGTCATGTTCTATTCTTTGTACAAGCCAGCCTCTATGTTCTGGGTTACCTTATGCGGCTGCCTGTGGCCATTTCTATATACCTATATTTTCATTTTTTTTTTCCCTCTCTCCCTACCCTTTAAACCGCAGAGTATTTTCTGCCTACATTAAAGAAGTAGATGAGAAGCCAGCCAGCACGCCCTGGGGCAGCAAGATGCCTTTTGGTCAGTTGATGTCAGAGTTTGGTGGCAGTGGCACTGGCGGCTGGGTCCATGGGGTCAGCTTCTCTGCCAGTGGGAGCCGCTTGGCCTGGGTCAGCCACGACAGCACCGTGTCTGTTGCTGATGCCTCAAAAAGTGTCCAGTGAGTATTTATTTACCTTGTGTGGAGGGGGAGCAGGTGTGGAATCTCTCACCCCACTGGGGAGGGCACCTTTCCCTGAGAAGGATGGACATGAAAATAAAAATCACAGCTCAAGGGCTGGGGATGTGGCTTCGAGGCAGAGCACTTGCTTGGAGTGTGAAACCCTGGGTTCAGTCCCTAGTTACTGCCCCCCACCCCACCCCCACACATACACACAAAAGATCCCAGCTGAACTACAAGCAGCCTTTAAAGTTACAGACCCAGATTTAAATGAGTTTGGGAAATATACAGAAGCGTTAGATCTTCCTTCCAGAAACACTTCTTAATAGAAGTACTGGCAGTGAGTCCTTTGAGGAACCCCCTGGCTTGCTACTGATAAGGGTGCCTTCGAAATGGCCAGTTTAGTGTGTGTTCTGAATTCTTTATGGTGAGTCAGTGTCACTCATTGGCCTTTAGTTAATTAGGAGATATGTTCTTCCTCTGTGTAGTCAGCAAACAGCGCCTCCTTCATGCCACCTCTGGTGTCTGTGGAAGAGAATTGCAGTGACTCACTTGTGCATGGTGCCTGCTCAGCTAACAGCACTCTCTTAGACTTCAGATTCTTAATTGTGCCAGGCGCCGTGGCGCACACCTCTAATCCCAGCCACTCAGGAGGCTGAGGTAGAAGGAGTTCAAGACCAGCTTCAGCAACTTAGCAAGACCCTGTCTCAAAATAAAAAATAAAGAAAGGGCTGGGGATGTGGCTCAGTGGTTAAGCACCCCTGGCTTCACTCCCTAGTACAAAAACAAAAATCTTATTTGCTTATTAAATCATTGAATTCTGGAGAAAAACACAAGACTGGGATCCTTTTCCTCTTATGAGTCTTTGGTCGTCACTGGTGAGTCCTTTTCCAATGGCAGCTAAAGGCGGTCACCTGTGAAAGTCTTAAGACTTTGAGACTTGCCAGCCTCTGTATGGAGAATCAGCCATGTGAGTGGCCCTTACTTCCTTGGCTGCACAGTGGCAGTGAAAGATGACATTGTCTTTCCTGACTGGACTGAATATGGGTTTTTTCTTAATTTTATTAAGTTTGGGGTAGTTTTCATAATTGTTGCTATTGATTTATTTTTTTGTGATAGTACTAGGGATTGAACCCAGAGGTGCTCTACCACTCAGCTATATTCCCAGTCCTTTTTAAAAATATTATGTTGAAACAGAGTCTCACTGACTTGCCCAGGCTGGCCTCAAACTTGCAATTCTCCCTCCTTAGCCTCTTTTTTTTTTTTTTTTTTTTAATATTTTTAGTTGTAGATGGACACAGTAACTTTATTTTATTTAATTATTTTATGTGGTTCTGAGGATTGAGCCCAGTGCCTCACACGTGCTAGGCAAGGGCTCTACCACTGAGTCACACCTCCAGCCCCCTCCTTAGCCTCTTGAGTAACTGGAATTATAGGCATGACTGACTGCATGTGGATAACTTTATTATTTTTTTTTTAAAGATCCCACCATTAAAAAATAGTAATTAAAAATAAGAGATCCCACCGTTATAGCCTTTCAGAAAAGTTTGTACATGTATAGGCACTTATTTATCTTTTCATTTTTAACACAGTAGTTCTATATTTTGTATAGCAATTTGCCTTTTGTCATTCAGGAATATTTTGATGTCAGTGTTGATTTTTTTTTTTTAATATAGTTGTAGATGGACACAATACCTTTATTTATTTATTTATTTTTGTGTGGTGCTAAGTATCAAACCCAGTACCTCACATGTGCTAGGAGAGTGCTCTCCCACTGAGACACAACCCCAGTCCCTCAGTGTTGATTTTATACAATCTAACACACAATTAAGTTCTTAGCAGATGCTTATTACAAGTCCTTGTCAACCCTCATATTGACTTATTATTTGCCTTTTCCAGTCCTGTACAAGTCAGATTACATGTCTCCTCTTCCTTTTCACCAACATAAATATTTCAGATAGCAACATATACCACAGTAAGGGCTTAAGATAATGCATTAGTTCTAAATTCCAGTACCAACTTGATTAAGGGGTCTTCTGAGACCATAGAGTTACATATACTTTGTTTTTTTTTTTTTTTTTAATATTTATTTATTTTAATTCTCGGCGGACACAACATCTTTGTTTGTATGTGGTGCTGAGGATCGAACCCGGGCCGCACGCATGCCAGGCGAGCGCGCTACCGCTTGAGCCACACCCCCAGCCCCGAGTTACATATACTTTGAAAACATGTCACCTTTTGTGTAAAATTAGGTGCTCCTAATTCATCCTTCAGTGTTTGCCTGCCATGTCTGCAGCCTCTTTGTCAGTTACAAAAGTAGGTGTTACACACACACACACATTCATACACACACACACACATGCCTCATTTGAATGTGAGCTCTTGGCTAAGACCAGGTTTGGTTCATGTTGGTAGCTCTAGCTCTTAACACAGGGCCTGGCTCTCAGTAAATACTTGCATAATACCAGGCCCCAGGGAAGATTACATCACGGACATTAACTCAACAGCCATAATGACATTAAGAATTCCAACAGGCAAGAAGGAGGAGTAGCTGGTTTGGGTCAGAGTTTTCTGGGAACTCCTCGTGGAGGTGATCTGGTCAGATCCATGTTCCAAAGCCTGGAATGGCTTGGATAAGCAAGAGGAGCAGAACCAACCCTGGGGGTAGAAGTACATGAGGGCAAAGGTAGAGACAGAAGAACCGGTCTCCTTGGAGACCAGCATGTTGTGAGTTGAAGGGGCCTCAGAACAGGGCAGAGCACAGGCTACAGAGAAAGCTGAGGCCTCAGTTAGTTCTTTCCTTCCTTCCTTCCTTTCTGTATATTGGTGATTGAACCCAGGGCCTCATGCATGCTAGGCAAGTACTCTACCACTGAGCTACACAGCCAAAACTTTTTTTTTTTTTTTTTTTATGATAAATAAATGGCTAAATTGCTGAGGCTGGCCTCACATTTATGATGCTCCTGCCTCAGCCTCTCAAGTTGCTGGGATTATAAGCATATTAAACCACCATACTTCACCTGCTCTTCTCCCACCCACCCACCCTGCTTGTGATGTTAAGGATGGATCCCAGGGCCTTCCTGGTACATGCTAGGCAAATATTCTACCCCAGAGCTACACCCCCAGCCTGAAGGCCTGTTTCTGAAGGTCACCTTGGAGTTGTGTGGTGCTTGAGATTCCAGCAAGGAGAGGTCAGGAGGCTCCTTTTAAACAGAAGTGTTCGTTGACACTGCAGAAACCCCCAAGAGAATGGGTCCTTTGTCATCCTGCAAGTCTATAAACTGCGTGGTATGGTTCCGCTCAGTGTAACAAGTGTTCTTGTGTTCAGGGTCTCAACTCTGAAAACGGAGTTCCTGCCACTCCTGAGTGTATCATTTGTCTCGGAGAATAGCGTTGTGGCAGCTGTAAGTATCTCTCTTCTTTCTTCCTTGTAGCACGCTGTGTGCAATCTCCAAACCAGGAACAATGCATGCTCTATGACACTGGCACAAAGTACAGCAGCCGCTTAGAGGAAACAGAGCTAGCTTGTAAGATGAAGAGGTGCCTGTCCCAGTGCACATTCTGCTAAGGAGCCTCCAGGGCTGACTAACATCTTGTTGCAGGGCCATGACTGCTGCCCGATGCTCTTTAACTACGATGACCGCGGCTGCTTGACCTTTGTCTCCAAGCTAGACATTCCAAAGCAGAGTATCCAGCGCAACATGTCTGCCATGGAACGCTTCCGCAACATGGACAAGAGGGCCACCACTGAGGACCGCAATACAGCCTTGGAAACGCTGCACCAGAATAGCATCACGTAGGTGCCACCAGCCAGGGCCCTGGGAGCCCCCGTAGTCAGTGCGCTGGCCTCCTTCCCTTGTTTCCTCACTGAGTCCTGCAAAGTCCCTGTATACTGAGGCCTGGACAGCCCCTCAGAAACGAGAACAGTGATGAATCTCTGTCTCCCCCACTGCCAAGTTCTTGTTTTTAGCTTGTGACAGAGAGTGAACTGCTACCACCTTGTCACTTCTGTCCTTCAGGGTGCAGGTAGCATGAGGCATCCAGCAGGAGGAGTGAGGATCCTGTTAGACTGGGGTGGCAGGGCCTGTAGGGCAGCCTCTTCCCAGGCTCACCTTCTCAACAGGGGAACAGAGTACTTTGCCAAGGGCCATGTTCCTCTGGAAGAGAGCACAGAACAGGAAATATTGCTATATTCTGTTATTGTTCCAACTATGGATTTCAAGTAATGTAAATAGGATATTTAATTTAATCACAGAAACCAAATTATCCTATGATAGCCAAGAAACCTCTTGACTGACTTCTCACCAAGCATATGTGATTATAAAAGGCGAAAAAGCTACATGTGGTGGCTTATATCTGTAATCCTAGCTCCTCGGGGGGCTGAGGCAGGAGGATATCAAGTTTGAGGCCAGCCTCAGCAACTTAGTGAGACCCTGTCTCAAAATTAAAAAATAAAAAGGGCTAGGGGTGTAGCTCAGTCATAAAGCACCTCTGGGTTCAATCACCAGTATCCCATCCCCACCAAAAAGACAACAGAATTATGTACTGTCATGTGTAACTAATTAAAACAAATAAAAAAAAAAAAGAGGATATTACAGTCCAGCATGGTGGGGCACACCCATAATCCCAGCTACTTGCGAGGCGGAGGCAGAAGGATGGCAAGTTCCAGGCCAGCCTCAGCACCTTAGTGAGACCTTGTCTCAAAGTAAAAAATCAAAAGTGTTGGGGATGTAGCTCAGTGATAAAGCACCCCTGGGTTCAAATTCCCATGCCCCCCCCAAAATATATATATATAATATTTCTCCTCTAGACTTACAGAAACATCAAACTTTATGGACTAAACAGAATCAGATGGGATATAATTTCTCATTTTTCTGAGTGTACAGGTTGTAGCTCAGTTGGTAGGGCGCTTGCCTGGCATGTAAGCCCCTGTGTTCAATCCCCAGCACCACAAAAAAAAAAAAAAAAAAACCCTTTGCAGAGTGGACAGCTACTTTTATTTACAGAAATCAGGTCTCCTTTGCCCTAAAGCAATGCCCGCAAACTTGTTCTGTGACGGACCAGATAGAAAACATCGTAGGCTCTGAGGGGCCAGAGAGTCTCGGTTGCAGCTACTCGGGTCCACCCTGTGGCACAAGGCAGCCGGGACAATCTAGAGAGCTGGCAGAACCTGTAAAAGTGATGCTCAGCTCTACAGAAGGCAGCGGCTCTACAGAAACCGCCAGTGTGGGCCGTGGTTTGCCATCACCTTCCCAGAGGGACAAGTTCTAGACGTTTCAGGGGAGAAAGAGAATAATATTGTCTGAGCTGTGGAGTTGATTTTTCTCGAACACTTTCCACATAAGTAGGCCCAGACAAGTTATTTCGTTTATCTGTTCCTCAGCTTTGCTTGGTGGCATCTGGAGAATCTGCCCACTGTAGCATTTGCAGTGATTCATTTCAGATGCAAGGAGGGCTCTCAGCCTTAGGCTCTGGCTGTCCCAGAGGCTGACTTGGGAGGTTTTGTTTAGAGCAAGTTGGATCTCAGTTATGCTCTTGACAAGCCTCTAGTTTAACAAACACACACACACACACATTCTTTCAGTTTCCATTATTGCTGTGGTCCTGCCCACGAGCTGTTCCCCACACATTTATTTGCATGCTGTGAGCGCTGGGTCACCTGCCTCTTCAGGTCTCTCTGATTCACGCAGGCTTGTGACTTTTCCCCCTTTTCATTTTTGCCTTTCCTGAACATCGGGTAATAAAGCCTTCTGGATGTTTTCTGGGTGGGGTTGCTGCTTCCCAGTGTTGACGGACAGGTCCAATCCAGGAGTGGATGGCAGTTCATTTCCTCAAACATTCCTCACACACTCAGTCAGGAGGGCCATGTTCACTCCCCACATTCTGCACAACCACTTGTTTTTGCTTTTTTTCAGTCAAGTGTCTATTTATGAGGTGGACAAGCAAGATTGTCGCAAATTTTGCACTACTGGCATCGATGGAGCCATGACCATTTGGGATTTCAAGGTATTTCTACCTTTCAGAACAAATCTTGTGTTCAAACTCTTCATTTCTGGAAACGGTGCCAGCTCCCGTCACAGCAGAAGGACAGGCTGTTAGTCAGACTATGATTCTCCTGGCATCAGAAGGGAGCCACCATTCCCAGCGGCCTGGGTATCAACTCCTTGATGGCATTTACTCCCTGAGGAAAACTTGAGTGCTTTTGTTGGCAGCAGGCCCTGTGCTGGACACCAGCCTGTTTTAACTGTATAGTATGTGTTTATGGTTTGCGCTAATTAGTGAACACCCACTGCATACCTGGTGGGTGCTGGGCAGGGTGCTGGCACTGAGAATGTGGAGAAGAAGAGTCCTTGAGGGGCTTTTCCAGGGGCAGGGGCTGGGTGGAGCTCTAAGAGAGAAGCCAGGGCCCCTGTTTCTGTAGAGGAAGGTGGGGGGGCGGGGTGGACTCCCAATGCTGTGGGGAGGAGGTGGCACCCAAGCTGCACATCAGACGTGATGGGGGGTAACAAGGGGGTGGGGAGTTAAGAAAGCAGAGGTGGGCACCCCCATCTCCTGGAGTAGCACGTGCAGACCAGCCATGGCTCCCAGAGCACTCTGTGTTCAGGGTGCTGCCTGTGGGGTGTGCTAAAGAGAAGAGCCATGCAGGGCCTAGGACAGGGAGCCGGGCTGTCGGGAGCCAGCCAGGAGCTGCTTCAGGATCTGATGTAGGTGACAGTGGCCTGGGCTGCTGCGCCAGAGAGCATTGTGGGGACATGAACTCCTGCGGTGGCTGGGGCTGGACAGGAGGCGCCAGGCTGGGGAGACCCTGAGGGTGCCAAGTGGAAGGGCACAGAGACAGTGGGGAACAAATCCAGGAAGACCTTGCGCTCTCCAGTTGGATGGCAGGTGAGACAGGGAACCCAAGAGGAGGAGCAAGGGCAAGAGAAAGCTTAGGCTTCTGCGTGGCTCTGAACTGAACTTCTCCTGAGCAGCTCAGCATTTATAGCTTTGCCACCACCTGAGCATTTCCCTGGTGTCCCATGCCCCACCCCACCCTGTCACCTTGAGTCAGATACTCCGAATGGAAGAGGTTCCATGGTGCCCTTTGGAGAAATCAGCTGCCCTCAAATCTCTCGCCTCCTTTTTACCTTCGGCGCCTGATGTTCTGGCTCCTCCACCCCTGCACCTTTCTCACCACCTGGAAGTGACAGTGCCACCCTTGTCTTGGCTCCCCCACCCACAGCTTCTTGTCTGTTGCATAAGTGCAGAGGTCTGGCACAGTCCGCTCTGCGGGCCTCTCAGTGCCTGCTGTGTGAAGGCTGCCTGCCATTCGGGCATTCAGAGCAGGGAAGAGGCAAGGCACATGCTCACAGGCGGCCTTATCCTGAGGGCCAGTGATGCAGGAGGAAGTTTGTGCTTATGAACATGGAGGAGTGGGGGTGGCCCAGCACCCATGGCTGGGCCGTGGGCACAAGGGCTTATAGACTGCGAAGAGCCCGTGGGGGAGCCCAGTCCTGGGGAGTCTGAGGGTGGAGCCTGGAGCTCATGGGTGGGAGCTGGATGGGGTGAGGCCTGCACTCCTTCAGGGAGGCAGAGTGCTAGCACAGAGCCTGGGGGAAGCACAGCTCTCAAAAGTCACCATTGTTCTCTCTGTTTTCTCAAGACCTTAGAGTCTTCAATCCAAGGCCTCCGGATAATGTGAAGCTGTGTGAGCCTCCCCGTCCAGCAGGAGAAACATGGCTGCCTGACGCTCTGCCCCAGCGAGACGGTGAGGAGAGCCGCCCCAGGAAGCACTGTAAACACGTGGCGCAAACATCGTGTGTCTTTGTTTAAATATAATTGGTGAAAGTGTTGGTTTTTTAAAGGCAACAGTGGTTTTTTTTGTTTTGTTTTTTGTTTTTGCTATTTCATTCCATTCTTGACCAAAGCTTCTGTTCAAGTAGTTTATTATGGAAAATTGTCACACTAACTTAAAGGAAAGGGTGAGGGAGGTATGTAAATTGTCAGCTAGAAAATTAAATAAAAATCCCAAATGTGTTTTTGGTTTTGTTTCCTTATAATATTTCCATGTTTAATAGAAAAATATGGATGAATTCTTCATTAGATTAGCTTGTTTTTAGGGTAAAATCTTAGATTGCAGTTTCTTGTATTGCATCGTACCATCGATCGTGGGGGCAGAACCATTTATTGAATGCTCTCTCCACATGACAATGCTTCTGCAAGTAAGTGCGCTGCACCTGGCAGCTGAGCAACAGAACAGCTTTCTCTTCTGAGCAGCCTGCCTTGTGGGAGCCTGCCCAGGGGGACTCCAAGGTCCACTGTCTAGCCTCTGCCCTGTGCCCACCATGGGGCAGCCCCCTGCTGATAGAGCCCCATGCAGTGGGGGAAGGGAGACAGTATCATCTCAGTTTAGAGATTATTGTGCCTAAAACAAGTTATTTTCATCCTAATTAGACATGAACTTTGAGAATCTTATGAGGTACAGGTATAAATAAGTAGCAAAATAAATAAACATAAAGTGGGCCACAGCCTGGCCACGTGCTTTTTCTTTTTTTGGTACTGGGAATTGAACTCGGGCACTCGACCACTGAGCCACATCCCCAGCTCAATTTTGAATTTTATTTAGAATCAGGGTCTCACTGAGTTGCCTGGCTCCTCGCTGAATTGCTGAGGCTGGCTTTGAACTCGTGATCCTCTGCCTCCACCTCCCAAGCAGCTGGGATTACAGGCATGCGCCACTGTTCCCGGCCTGGCCACATTCTTGATCTCACTGCTCAGAAAGTGATTCTAGCAGCTCTCTAGGGTGCTGGTAAAATGTCTGTCAGAGGACATTATGAGATTTGCAAAAGATTGATTTTGCCCTTTTGGCTATTCGCAGGAAGATTTCTCATCCCCAAGAAAGTCGAATGCCAGGGGTGTTGGCCTGGTGGCCTGCCCCATCCCCTGTGCTGTGGAGCCCTCTGCATCCCATGGCAGGAGCTCTTTGGTGCACACGTTTGCACAAAGTGCATCAACCAGGCTGTCATTGTGGAGAGGAGGATAGGCAGAAGCTGGCCCTGAAACAGGAATGAGCTCCAGCTTTCCTTTTAGGTTCATGATATGACTTGGTTGGACTAGCCAGAGAATTTTAGAGAGACAGTGTACCCCGGGAAAGAATCTTACTTACTTTGACTCCAAAAACATAGTAGACACACAGTTATTTTATTTTTTTTTAACTCACACCCAGGAAAGAATGTCTCCCCAGTCCCAGCAGCCAGATGCCTTCAGTGCTCTGCCATCAGCCCTCTGAATCTGAGGGTTCTGAAACCCTGGGTTCTGTATCCACAGTGGGCCACATATGATGGTGATCCCATTCCATTATAACAGAGCTGAAAATTTTCTATTGTCTAGTGACGTCGGAGCATGGTAAGGTCATAGTGCCACGTACCATTCACATTTGTGGTGAAGCTGGTGCAGACAAACCTACTCTACTGCCAATTGTGTTAAAGTATGACTCATACAGTTATGTACAGTACATAATATGCGATGATAATAAAAAAAAAACTTTGTTTATGTACTGCTTATTTAGTTACTATGCTTATATTTTATTGTTTATTTATTTATTATTATTGTTTGTGTGTGTGGTAACTAAGGATTGAACCCAAGACCTCGAGTGTACTAGGTGAGCACTCTACCATTCAGCTACATCCCTGGCCCTTTTTGATTTTTTGTTTTGAAATAGGGTCTTTGTAAGTTGCCCAGGCTGGCCTCAAACTCTGAGTCTTCCTGCCTCAGCCTTCTGAGTGGCTGGGATCATAGATATATACCACCATATCCAGCTTTATCGTTACTTTATAGTATACTCCTACTTAAAAAAAAAAAAATGTTAGCCGGGAGCTGTGGTGTATACCTGTAATCCCAGCAGCTCCGGATGCCGAGATGGGAGGACCATGAGTTCAAAGCCAGCCCAAGCAATGGCGAGGCACCAAGCAACTCAGTGAGACCCTGTCTCTAAATAAAATACAATACAGGGCTGGGATGTGGTTCAGTGGTCAGTGCCCCTGAGTTCAATCCATGGTACCCGCCCCCCCCCCAAGAAAAGGGAAAAAAATCATTTACTGTAAAACAATATGCCATGATACAGCAGCAGTTGGCAGGCAGTCTGACACATCTCATTTCCCGTGTCTCCTTAAGTGCATCAGGAGGCCTCTGCCAGCGATTCACACATACCACCCATGTTTGAGTACATTCACTCAATGTTTACACAACAAGATCATCTTTCTTGTTTTGTTTTTTGTTTTCTGATACTGGGGACTTGACTCCTGGGTGCTCTACCACTGAGCTCCATCCCCAGCCCTTCCTTTAAAGTTTGAAAACCACTAATAGAGAGTCAGGAACAAGAGGGTCCCTGAGGAAGGGTGTGTTAGTTACACATTAAATGCAGTATGTTACTGGAAAAACTTAGCTTACTGTACCAATGAAAGCAGTCATAGCATTAACTACTCATAATACAGTAGGGCTGTACTATTATTGCCACATTTTGTAAATGACAAAACCTAGGATACAGAGGGGAATGACCAGTCTGCAGAGCCCCAGTGGAAACTATGAAGCATGTTCCCCACTGGGCAAGAGCAGGGAGAGGAGATGCTATAGTAGCCACCTAGTTCAGCTCACCCAAGCTCAGAAATGGGAAGATGTCCTTGGAACTGAGGGGAGAGGACCCCTCTTGACAGTACTTTAAGGGAACTGCACTGACACATAAGTCTCTGGCGGAAGACATATGGGACGTGGAATGCTGAACCTCCATGGGCCTTGCTTCTAGTGGACATCTGTCCTTGGGGCCTTGGAAGGGGTCATAGAAGTTCCCCCTCTTCTCTCCCACTAACAGTTATCAGGTGGTGATGGATCCTTTGGCCTCAGGGAAAGGGACCTATAGTCCCCAATCTGGGGTAGACACATGTCCTTGTTCTGGCCAGGGAAACAAAAAGTAGATTATGCTGGAAGCTCCTGGGAAAGGTCATCCTCCCTTTTCTCCCACCCTCCCAGCCAGCCCTCTGCTTGCTTACATGGCTGTAAGCAGCCTGCGACCAGGAGGCAGCCAGGCTCACACAGGGAGGAGGAGGACCTTGACAACCCAGCCTGAGACACTGCCTTCCTCCAAATCAACTGGGTCTGTGGCTGCATTTCTTGGAAACCTGAGATCAGAAAAGAAAGGGGAGTGTAGCATCTTCATCTCAGGGCACTGCACACAGATTCCAGGAAGAAGCAGAAAGCTGTCCAAGTGGTTCTGGGAACTCCAGATGAAATCCCTCCATCCCCAAGTTCCCCTTCCCCAAGGAGCTGCTTCACTTAAAGGCTTAGAAAACACCACCACCACCCCCACACACAGGGAGCGATTTCAAATAACACCCCCTTCACATTGCAGTCACGTTCGCTCCCCCATTCTTTGGGCCTTCCCTCCATGCTGCAGGCCTGGAGGTGGGGGACGGGGCCCATCAGCCTCCCTTCACAGATGCAGAAGCTGAGGCACAGCAAGAGTGATTTGCTGGGGTTACACTTCAGTTTAAGTAGCAGAATCAGAATCAGATTGTTTTCTAATCATTTATTCATTTCTGATCATTTATTCATTCATTCTGCAGATGGGTACTGAGTGACTCCTATCTGCAGCCTCTCCAGTCAGCCCTGGGGATGGCAGTGGACAACACAAACATGGTTGCTGCACACATGGACTTTGAGTCTTTTCATCGAATTAGGCTACTTCAGTTCTGTTTTCCACGTTAGGAGAAAGGAGTCCTCTATGCAGGTTGGTTAGGGTGCTTCTGGCAATGAGTAGCAGAAAAATTCAGTGCAAATCAGTTTAAACATTAAGCCAGTAACTTGGGACTGAATTATGGGCTGACCAGATCATTTGTCCAGATTGTGCTGTACTTTCATCCAAACTCATGCAGCTCACCCAGAAGGCAGTTCTTTGCCTTGGATCATCCTCCAAAGTCCTGGGCTTTGCTTCAAATGGGTCATCTGAAGTCAGGCATTGAGGAAAGGAAACACCACAGGCTGATGGAGTTAGACCACTCAGGGCCTTCTGGGGTCATTCCCTAGACATCTGTGGAGCTACAGAGGGGTAGAATGGAGTCCATGGAAACAGCTACAGTGTCATTCTGCATCAAATCACACTTGTCCCATGGGAGGAGGGCTGCTGGTACAGACTATCTGAAACTGCTAAGGAGCAACAAACGTGGGAATTTGCATCACAGCCCCCCCACATCTCAGGAAAATTGTCATGTCAAGAAGATCTGAGCTCCAGTTCACTGGGCGAGGACAATGCTCACTGTGGAGAAGTGCTCCACTTGTTAATACAGGGGATCCTTCAAGCCACTCCTCAGAAGAGCTGTCTCTGTAAATAGAAGCCCAGGATGGTGACAGGAGATGCCAATGGGAGTCTAGGGGTCACTTCTAATGGGGGTAGTTGTGGGGGTTGGGCAAAGTGACCTCAGAGACACTCAGCTACCTCCTGGTGGGTGAGCCCAATTTGGCAGGTGGGGGGGGGTGTTCTAGGCAGACAGAAGAGCATGTGTTTAAAGCTCTAAGACCTGACAGGGTGAGGGTCTGGCCACTCACCTCCTGAGACCATGAAGCCCTCACACCCAGCTTAGAGACAAGTTCTGGAGAGTATTGTCACCGGGGTCTCATCTACCTGACAAGTCTACCTGATGGGTCACATCTGCACTCGTGAGGCAGAGGGTCAGGACTCAACAACCCCTGGCGACCACTTGGCCTAACATCCCAAATAAGGTGGCTGGAAGGCCACCCGGATAATTCAAAGACCTGAAGTGGGCTGTGGTGGCCTAGAGGAGCAGGAAGTCACTGCTGGTGACCCGTGTGCATCCCTGCCTGGAACCAGCACCCCTGTTAACAGTAAGGAAAACGAGGGCGGGGCCGGCAGCCGTGGTCACGGCCTCGCTGCCCACACCCAAGCACTGCCTGCACCTACCGACCGGGGGCAACCTGGGAATGACCGAGCGCTGAGGACCGAGGACACAGGGGCTCGCCAAGTTGCACGGTCACCTGCGTGTGGCGCAGAGCCCGCCGTCGGCGCCCGCGCTCGGTGGGTGGGGGCGCGGCCCCCGGCTGCCAGCGGCTGGGTGGCCGCCTCCTCCCAGCCTCAGTTTCCCCGCCCGGAAGGCAGAGAGCGGTGGCCGCGCAGGACTTCCGCACACGTCCCGGCTCCGACATCCGCGCGGATGGATCGCGGCAGCTCCTGAGCCCCGAGGGGTGGGCGGGACCTGGGATCTCGCGACCGCCGCCCCAGGTCCCGCCCCCGGCCCGGAGCCCAGACCGCGAGGCCCCGCCCCCCGCCCACGAGGAAGAGGCCGCGGCGCTGCGCGGGGCCCAGAGCCGACTCGGCGCGTCGACTGCCCAGAGTCCGCGGCCGCGGCGCCCCGAGGTGAGGGGCACGGGGCGGGGCGCGGGGGTCGGGGCTGCAGGGAGGGCCGGGGCGCGGGGGTCGGGTCGCTGCCCGACGGGGCGGGCGGCGGGAGCGGAGGGGCCATCTGCAGGTGCGGGGGCGCGGGTTGCGCCCGAGGGGAGCGCGCGGGGGCTCGCGGGGTCGGGGACCCGAGGGCGGGGACACGGGCTCCCTGCACACCTGGCATCCTCGGGGACCCCGCCCGCTCGGACCCCTTCCCGCCTCCGCGGCCCCGCTCCCGGTCCCCACCTCCCGCTCGGCCCCTCGCTTGTGTCGCCGTCACCCCGATTCTCAGTGCAGCGGGGCCCCACGCCCAGTCACTTCCCCTCCATCCTCCAGCCTTCCGGGTTGCCGAGGCCGGGAAATGAGCTGGCGCCCCCGCCACGCCCCGGCTGCCGCCTCCCGCCGGAGTCGCGGTCCGAGGGGTCCCGACGGACGGGCGTGGGTCCTGGCGAGGGATCCGGGCGCCCCCTCCTTCCCCGAGGCGCAGGGAGCACAGCCAGGGCCCGCAGGCGGCGACTGGAGCCTTAGCAGATCAGAGCCTAGGGCCAGACCAGGAAGGGCTGTCTCCGGGCTCCGCGAGCCTTGGGCGGTGCACCCCGGAGGGTGAGAAGGATACAGGGGACCTAGGTGAGAGTGCCAGCTTCCTCCTTCTATGGCCCCATGACCTTGGAGAGCCCCCTAACCTCTGTGTGCCTCAACTTTCCTTATCTGGACAATGGGGACCTTTCAAGTTGCAAGGCTGAAATGCGAGAATGTGTGTAAGACACTTGGCAGTGCGCCAGGTACAGACGGCGTATGAATGCTTGGTATTGTTGCCGTTATGAAGCCTGCAGTCTTGATGTGTGTGTCTGCTCTGAGGGACCCGACCATGGGGGCCTGGGGTCCAGTCGTAGCTGTGCCTTTGAGGAACTGTGTGACTTGGAGGGGATCTTTGCTTTTATATGAGCCTGTTTGCTCATCATGTACAAAATATGTCTTTATACATGATTGATGGGTCTTTTCTAATAGTTAAATAGCATCACAGTGTGTTTTTTGTTTTGTTTTTGTTGTTTGCAGTGGTGGGGATGGAACCCAGGCTTCAAGCCTACCAGGCAAGAGCTCTACCCTGAACCACTGAGCTATATCCCCAGACTCCCAACATTAAGTCCCTGCTAATGTTATTGTGTTCTGTTTATTCATTCCTAACACAGTTGTTGAATTCAGTTTATCAGTCTCTTCAGAAAGACCAAACTATTTTGCAACAAATGAGAGAATTTCTCCACAGCCCTCCCAGCATTGAGTTTTATGTGTTTTGGGGTTTTGTTTTGTTTTCTTTAATTCATGCTTTGTGGTGCCTTATAATTGTTTGAGTCTTGTTTCTTGACTTTGCCTGGCTTGTAAGACTTAAAGAGCAGAGTCAGGAGGGGTGAATGGGGGTAGCAAGGGCTGATCACACCACCCAGGCTCCTACCCACAACAGGAAGTTGAGTAATACTGAGCACCCTGAGCAAAATGGCTTGCTGGCAATTCCCTCCAAGCGCCTGAGCGAGCTGGGCGGAGACTTCCTGCAGTGCCTCTGGAGCCAAGGTCCTTGCTCCAGGCAACTCCTGCCTAGTTTAGCCTCCAATACAGCCAGACCTCTGGAATCAGGGAGACCCAGTAAAGCCAGGCAAGGAAGAGCCCCAGCCTGTGCTGGATAAAGACATGGCAGAAGGTTGACCGACGCCCAGCCAGTCTGGAGAGAGACAGTTTAAACCCAGCACCATGAGGAGGTAGCCCTGAAGCCTGGGGACAGGGAGAGTGTCCTCCCTAGCTGACAGCATGGGGCTTTGCCCATCTTGCTTTGGAGGAGAGCTGTATCCTTCTCCCCTCCACATCCACGGGGGGGGGGGGTCCCCTAGATTAGAGGATTCCAAGCTTTTCTAACCATTGACTCCATTCGGGAGAAAAATTTGAGTACATAATCCCCAAATTTCTACAAATCACATAACACCCACATGCCACTGAAGTAACACAGCACATTCCTCAGAGACCATCCCCCAAGATAGACCTCAGGAAGAGGATGCAGTTCATTCATAGGCCACATTCATGGAGCACTTACCATGTCCAGGCCCCTAATCCCTGCTGGGGACATCTTGGTGAACAAAACGAATACCTCCTCTTTTGAACTTCTGTTCAAGTACAGGTTGTAATAAAAAAAAAAAAAATGGGGGGTGGTTCTTGGGTAAGGTGGTACACGCCTGGATTCCCAGCCCTTGAAAGGCTGAGACAGGAGGATCACTTGAGCTCCCAAGTTCAAGGTCAGCTTGGGCAACAGCGAGACCCCACAGTTTTGAGTGGCATTTGGAGGTACAGAGCACATGTTAGGCAAGTGCTCTACCACTGAGCTGAATCCCAAGCCTGAGACCTCATGTTAAAAAAAATTTTTTTCACACCCTGGTGAGTGGTCTTAGGTACCCCCTGAATAGAAACTCCCACCTCACATTGCCCCTGCAGGGAATTCTGAGTCTCCTAAGGAGCACAGCCCCACCACCCTCCCTCCCCCAACCCCACCCATCTTTGGTCACCTGATCCGTGAGTATGGAGAACCAGCCCCTAGGCTGACCTGAGGTGGCTTGAAACCAGCTGAGGTGTACATGCACTTTGGCCCTCACTCCCCAGCCTCACCATTTCCAGGGTGATGGAGCACAGAGCACCACGGGTGGACTCCTGGTCCCAATGCCACCCCCCAGGGTCCCCTTCTCTCTCATGTTCCTCAGCTGTCAGAGACTTCACTGGCTCTCAGGGCCATATCATCAAGTGGATCAGGGCGACCACGTTCCCTGCCAGCCTCTTCCTCCAGGAGCAGTGCAGAGGCCTGGTGGCTGTGTACTGGGGCGAAGCAGCCCATATGGGTTTTCCTGTGAGCTTTTAGTGGCAGGGTGGCCTGCAAGCCTCGGGAGGGCAGTTGTCCCACCCACCCCATTTGGTAGAGGTTTTCCTGAGGCAGAGTGGCGGGCTGTGAGGCTGATCCTGGGTCTGACCAGGGAACCATCCTATGATCCCTGAGCCGGAAAGCCCAGAGCCCCATGGCTGACTGCCTCTTGGGGCCCCCACTTCCTCATTTGGCAGATACAGGGGTTGGGGAGTCCTTGCTGAGGCCCTGCCGGTTTCAGTAGCTTTGCAGAAGTTATAAAAAGGGGGAAATGAGTCTTCCTCTTTCCAGCCCCTCTTCACCCTTCTCTCCTGCCCCCAATTCATGCTGGAGTGTGATTGGCTGATAGGTGTGGCCTGAACCTCCCTGTCTGTCACACTGTGCCTATGGCCTGTGTCTCACTCAACCACTGAGCCACCTCCCCAGCCCTATTTTGTATTTTATTTAGAGACAGGGTCTCACTGAGTTGCTTAGCGCTTCATTTTGGCCGAGGCTGGCTTTGATCCTCCTGCCTCAGCCTCCTGGAGCCCCTGGGATTACAGGTGTGCACCACCGCGCCCAGCCCTGTGGCCATCTTTACCAGCACCTCCCCCATGAGCCCCTGAGTTCCAGGAAACAGGGCCAATGTTCCCCAGGGCCTCCTCCTGCATTACTCACTAGGACATGCGGGGGCTGCTGATGGGGGTGGCCATTCCACCTTCACAGCCAGGACCGATCTGCCTGGGCCCATGCAGAGTGTCACAATTGCTGCTGAAAAGTCAGGTCTGCCTACCAGCCCAGGGTTCCCCAAGTTCAGGTTCTGGGCCCCACCACAGACGGCAGCCCCAGCTTCCTCCTTCTTTTTGCTCCCACTGAAGCTGTGGAAGCGGCCATTGACCACTGGACGCCAGGGGCCAACTAGAACCTGGCCTCAGCCCTGCCCCTGCCCCGCTGGTGACCTCAGACCGTGGAACTGGGGCAGCTGAGCAGCTTGGTCAGACAGGCTCAAGCTTCCCTCTCCTCAGCCTTGTCATCTGGCATGGGCAGTGATGGCCTAAACCTGGGCCACCCCGGAAGTACTCAGGGAAACCCCCAGCAGGCCTGATGACCTGGCCGAAGGCTCTGAGGTGCACTTCAGGCGGGGGCTTTGCCTTACACAGGCCTTGGGAGAGAGGTTAGGGAGGCAGCCGTGCTGGGGGCCTGCCCTGGGTAAGGCTCACTGTGCACACACAGGATGTCTGTCTGCAGCAATGTCTTCACATGTGACCCTGGGCTGTATGTGCACATGGCTCTCTTGTCCACTTTCTCTGCAAATGTCAACTGAGGAGGACCCACTTGAGGCCCTTTCCCAGGCATGGAGGGAACAGACAAGGTCCCTCCACCATAAAGATGCACACATTTCTGTTGGTGTCTTATTCTGAAACAGGATACTTTTCAGGATGTTTTGTTGTATGTAAAAGCAGGGGTGTGGCTAGGCGAGCTAATGGTTCTAGTGGCTTGGGAGGCTGAGGCAGGAGGACTGCAAATTCAAAGCCAGCCTCAATGACTAAGTGAGGCCCTAAGCAACTCAGCGAGACCCTGTCTCCAAAAAAAAAAAAAAAAAAAAAAACGCTGGGACCCTTGGGTCCCATCCCTGGTACCAAAAAAGAAAGAAAAAAAAAAGTAGAGTATGCATTTGGGTGGGCATACCAGGCAGGGCCCACCAGGCAGTGAGCTTTGGGGTAGGGGTGCTGAGGTGCCACTGATTCCCAGACTTGAATGGCAGGACATGTGGGCCCCAGGATCAGCCTCTGGCCTGGTTGGGGAGATCGACTCTTCAAAGGATAAACCAAGGTCAGGTGCCATCACGTCTATTATGGCCCAAGACTGCCATGTCTTGGACACCCCCTGGTGCCTAGTGTGGTGTATCATCTTATTTCACCGGCCCAGCACCTCTGGGGAGGCAAGATTCCTGTTTCCACCCTGATGCTGAAGAAACAGGTTCTGGGAGGATGAGAGAGGTTCCCCCGGGCCACATGGCTTTGCAAGCAGTGCCTCGGGGCTCCTCCACTCCAGGACCTGCAGCTGAGAAGCTGAGTCAGTGTCAAGACAGGCAGAGCCTGGGTTTGGGAAGTGATGTTCTTGTTAGGTCTTTCTGGATGGGTGCATCTTGGCTGAGCAGGAGTAGCCTAGGGCTGCAGGTGATAGAACTGGCCTTGAAGGCACATTTGGCTAGATGGGAGGCCCCAGGCTGGCCAAGGGCAGACAGCACCCTGCAGAGGCAGCAGGGTATGAGCTGGGGACAGCAGTGAGGGAAGGGAGCCAGTGTTGTGCCACCACCCTCCGTGGTTCCTCCGAAGCTCCGTGACAGCTGGGAATGGTTGGTGGGGGCTGAGCTGCCCCCTGCCAGGGTTTCACTATCAGTGCTGGAGCTGGTCTCCTGCAGGGGGCTGCATTCACCCCACTGCTTCTATTTCCTCCTATGTCCTTATGGGTGGGCCACCTTAGGGTCTCTCTAAAACCCCATTACCCAGACCTGAGCACAGCAAGTGAAGGCCTGTCCACCTCTGCTTCTCCCTTGGGTCCCTGGGCTCTGGGCATGGAGGGTCAGTGTGCTGCATTCTGGGACACTTACAGGATTGCTGCATTTCATCGTCACCCAGACCTTATGGTGGGAGGGTGGAGGATCAACCCATGAGGCACAGCTGGCAGGTGCCAGCCTGTCTGGCCAGGTCCCAGCACACCCCACTCACAACAGATCTTCATCTGCCCATCCCACTCTGTTCCCTGAAGCCACAGAGACATCCTGTGACACCTGCCCTCTTAGGAGGAGGGGAACAGGCCCCAGGTCTGGAAGCCACACACCAGGCCTGTCAGGAGACCCAGGTGGGCCCTGCCATCCTTTCCTGCAAACTGGTGCCCCTCTGAAACCGGGGTGGTCTTCCCATGGGGGTCACGTGGGTCCTGGTCTCTCTGGGCAGGAACAGAGCTGACCTGCATTCTCTCTTCTCTTGGTGCAGGAGCTGAGCCATGGCTTACCACAGCTTCCTGGTGGAGCCCATCAGCTGCCATGCCTGGAATAAGGATCGCACCCGTGAGTGCCCACTGGGAGTGCCCCCCACCCAGTGGGCTCCTTGAGACCCATCCTCACCCTGCCCCTAGGCCCTGTCCTGAGGGAGGTGCTGGAGGGAAGGGGAAGAGCTCAGGGGGTGTGGAGCATGCCAGCCAGGCCCTGCTGCAGGAGCTGGTGCTTGTAGGGGTGGGGGGGATAGGACAGGACACTAAGCTTGGGTCTCCTGAGGGGAAGGTACAAGGACAAGAAATGAAACTGGGACCTAAAGAGGGAGGCTGTGGAGGCAGAGCTACTGGTCTAGAAAGGGTGAAAAGAGACATTTCTGAGCAAGTGGCACTGAAGCCAGGGAGGGCAGGGGTAGGAGCCCAAGGTGTCAGGAGCAGCCAGGAGGCTGGCTGGCAATGGGGACAGGGAGCAGTAGCAGGGCAGCCACCGGCCAGAGCAGTGGGATGGGAAGAGGTCCTGGGTTGTGAGACGGCTGTGGGAGCATTGAGGGGGTACAGGTGAGGGAGGGGTGGCCAGACTCAGAAGGGTGAGAGGGTGCTCAGCAAGGCCTGAGGGGTTTCAGGGGACTCCACTAGAGGAGAGCCTGGGTTGTGAAGGGTGAGATGGAGGGTAGTCATGGGGAAGGGTGCTGGGGGCCCATATCTCTTCCCCTTGCTAAGCCCTTTCTGCTGCTCCTGCAGAGATCGCCATCTGCCCCAACAACCACGAGGTGCACATCTACGAGAAGAGCGGGGCCAAGTGGACCAAGGTGCATGAGCTCAAGGAGCACAACGGGCAGGTGACAGGTGGGTCAGCACTGGTGAGGGAACAGGGAGGGGCTGGCTGTGGTCATGCACCTACCTAATCAGTGAATTAAGCAGAACAGATTGGGTTTCAAGGAACACAGCCCTGTTTCAAAGTGGCTTAGGTTGTAAAGGGATTATGTTGGCTCATGTTACTGAGAAACTCAAGGTTTGTAGGTTCAGGAGAGGCTTGATCCAGCAGCTCAGTTCTTGCTCTATAAAGAACTCTATCTCTAGCTTTGTCTTCAAGCCTATGGTGATAGCCTAGGAGAGCTGTTACAGCTCTCATAAGGTCCAGTGGCAACCCTGGTCTCTCCAGGTAATAGTGGCCTACAGGGAAGTGTATGTGCTAGGCAGAGGCAGCTTCCTTGCAGGTTGTGGCTTTGGCCCTTCCTATGTGACCCCTGTAGAGCTAGCTCAGCTTGATGGCTTCAGCCTAGTGTTTTCTACGTCCCTCACAGGTATCGACTGGGCCCCTGAGAGTAACCGCATTGTGACCTGCGGCACAGACCGCAATGCCTATGTGTGGACGCTGAAGGGCCGCACGTGGAAGCCCACTCTCGTCATTCTGCGGATCAACCGTGCTGCCCGTTGTGTGCGCTGGGCCCCCAATGAGAACAAGTTTGCTGTGGGCAGTGGCTCCCGTGTCATCTCCATCTGTTACTTTGAGCAGGAGAATGACTGGTGCGTGCCTGGGCAGGGCCAGAGTGGGCTGGGAGGGACCCGGGACTGTCCAAGCTCAGGACTGCAGACCTACAGGAGGCAGCACTAGTCCCCAGAAGGCACAGGAGATGTTGGGACCCCTACTCACGTGACCCCAGGAAAGTCTGTCTCTTGGTGAGACAAGGGACTCTGCATAGTCCTTCAGTGGTCCCCCAGCCTCAACTTGGCAATGAGGACACAGAGCATCCCAGGCCCCACTTCTGGGGGCACTTGCTAAGCCATGACTTCCTGACAGCCCCATGGACTGGGTCTGTCCCACTCTGCAGATGAGCAAAATCAGTCACTTACCCAGATGCCCAGCCTGTCAGACTGCGGGGCGCCACTCACCAACTGCCAGACATGCCTCAATCCCACATGGCTGAGGGTGGGCACCAGGCAGAAGCCCAGCTGAAATCTGGGAAACTGTAGCTTAGATAACTTTGTGAGGTTAAAAGGATACAAGACAGAATCCCCATCCCAGAGGAGACCCAGCACATTGCTGCCTGTCCTACATCACATAAGTCCAGGTCTCTCCACCTAGGACATTGGTGGCCTGCAATGTGCTGAGGTCTGTGGATGCTCACTTCCTGTCCCTCTCCTCCCTACCTGTCTGGCCACGTGTCCAGGTGGGTGTGCAAGCACATCAAGAAGCCCATCCGCTCTACTGTCCTCAGCCTGGACTGGCATCCCAACAATGTGCTCCTGGCTGCTGGTTCCTGTGACTTCAAGTGCAGGTGAGATGGGAGCCTCCTCCCAGGGACCCCAAGTGAGGAATTGCTCTCTGAAGAATCACCCTGTGTCCAGTCTACAGCCCTGTAGCCCCTGCCTCAGTATAACTCCCACCTTTATAGTTTCCTGGCTTGTCTGAAGGAGGTGAGCGGGTGCGTTTATTAAGGTAGGAATGACTGGTAAACTGGAACAAGTCTTGCTTCATGATCTTCAGGACTGGAACATAGCGTATCCAGTTGCTATTCACTGTTTTTAACTTCTGAGCCTAGCACCCAAGTCTGCCTTGGCCACCAGTTCTCCAGCTTCATGCAGGTGGCTGCTCCCCACCCCTGCCACCCTGTTCTGAATCTCCACTTAGAAAACAACAGGCACCAGAAGCCACTTCAGAGGCCCTAGGCAAGAAAGGATGGCATCCTGTGAGGCTTTGCTGGTGGGTGGGGAGTTGGTTTGCTGCTACCCTGATCTGTCAGGTGGATTGAGAAGAGGTGAATGCTGGGGAGTGAAAGAGGGTGGAGCCTGTAGGAAGGGGCAGAGCTGGATCCAGGCAGAGAGGAGAGGAGGGGCATCCGAAGGGCTGGCATGATAGGACCACAGCCTCTGGGGGCCACATGAGTTGTGGATAGTCAACTCTCAGGTTGTCCCCACAGGCTCTGGGACACCCTCACCTCCATCTTATTGCACATAGGGAATACTGAGGCCCAGACTTGTTGAGCATGAAGACACAGGTCATGGGAGCCAGATCTTGAATGCACGGGCTCCAAGCTTGTGCTCTGACCACTCGGAGTCCCCCACCAGCCTGGTTTGGGAGGGAGTTCCCTTCTCAGGCCCCTAAACCTCAGTTCCCTTCTTGCCTCTGCTGGCAGGATCTTCTCTGCCTACATCAAGGAGGTGGAGGAACGACCAGCCCCCACTCCATGGGGCTCCAAGATGCCCTTTGGGGAGCTGATGTTTGAGTCCAGCAGTAGCTGTGGCTGGGTACACGGTGTCTGTTTCTCAGCCAGCGGGAGCCGTGTGGCCTGGGTCAGCCATGACAGTACCGTGTGCCTGGCTGATGCCGACAAGAAGATGGCGTGAGTACAGGGGTGGAGGTGCAGGGCTACAGGGTAACCCAGACACAGGCAGGAGGTGGTGCCCGGTGGCTAACCTTGCTCTTCCCCTCAGCGTTGCCACACTGGCCTCTGAAACATTGCCACTGCTGGCCCTCACCTTCATCACCGAAAACAGTCTGGTGGCAGCGGTAAGCAGTGGTGGCTGGTAGGAGCAGCTCTCCTACCTTCCCCTCTCCCTTGTTCCCTTCTTGCCTTACACCCATTCGTATCCACATGGGACAGAATAGGTTAGGTTATGCTGCAGTAACAACAAAAAACCCCCAGTTGCCCTGGCTTAATGCAGTAAGGACTTCTTGCTCCCATTTCATGTGCAGTGTGGGTATTGTGAGGGAGTCTGAAGGAGGCCTGGTCTCTGACATGCTTCCCCGGTTGCCTTATGAGGAGAAAATCCAGAGGAGCAGCTAGCTGCAGGGTCTCTCCTGGAGGTGGTATAACTGGCTGGGTGGAACTCTTGGGGAATCCAAGATTTTCAACTAGATCCAGGCGTTGCTGTGTGAGAGGATAGTTCCATCCCATTTGTATACCTGGGGTTGAGGCCTAATTCTTCATGGCCTGGTCATGTCCCCAAGCTGGGACATTCATTTCAGTGGAAGTGCCATCAAAGCCCCACATGGGATATATGATGCTCCCCAGCACCTTGCCTCACCTCTCCTTTGTTGGGTGGAGAATGGGGGCACTGAGCCTGCCCTGGCAGGCACTCAGTGGTAACTCCACATGGCCACAGGGCCATGACTGCTTTCCAGTGCTGTTTACCTACGATGGTGCCGCGGGGACACTGAGCTTTGGTGGGCGGCTGGATGTGCCCAAGCAGAGCTCGCAGCGGGGCTTGACAGCCCGTGAGCGTTTCCAGAACCTGGACAAAAAGGCCAGCTCTGAAGGTGGCGCCGGCGCCGGAGCTGGGCTGGACTCTCTGCACAAGAACAGTGTCAGGTGAGGGCAGGGCCAGGGTTACCCAAGAAGTCAGGTGCAGGGGGAGCCCTGGAGGGAGGGACACCATCTGGGAAGCAGTTGAGAACTCTTTTGGGTGCACAAAAATCACAGCAGGTGGGGGCTGAGCATTAACCTCGCTGATAATTGGACTGTCCTGGGAGTGAGGCCTGTGAGCAGCAGGCTTTTTGTGGGTGGGTCTATCACTAGAACCCAGTGGAGGTAAGGGTCCCTCTGCAGTCACCTGAGGACCCTCCAAAACCCAAAGCTCCCAGCCATGTTAATCAGGGTGATGGCAAGACTTCAACAGCCCCTTGGCTATAAGCCTATATCTGCCCAATCTTCCAACTAAGCATCTTTTTAGAACCAACCTCATTTTCCCCTTCTTTTCCCCTGTCCCAGCACATTATTGGCACTTCATCCCCTAGATGTGCATGTCCTTCCTCCCTGCCCAGCCCTTCAGTGTCTTCTGCAACTGCTGGTCCCCAAAGCAGACTCCCAAGCCCACTCTCAGCCTGTCCCTGGCTGGGCACCTCCATCTTGCACTTCAATCTCATAGGAGTTTGGGATCTCCTGGTGCATAGGCTGGGATCCCCAAGCTTCTCATCCTCCTTACAGCCAGATCTCAGTGCTCAGTGGGGGCAAGGCAAAGTGCTCACAGTTCTGCACAACAGGCATGGATGGTGGCATGAGCATCTGGGATGTGAAGGTGAGACTTTGTTGTATCCCAGTTCCCTCCAGGCCCCTGGATTGACCTTTCTCCCCTCTCCACCTCCCCAGCATGACCCTGGATGACCCAGTCCTGGATGACTCCTACAGGAGAAAGGCATTTTGGGGGCTAGGGGTGCAGTAATGGAGCAGCCCTTGACCCTTGGGCTTGCATGCCCTCTGGTTGGGATTTAGACTCAGGTCTGCCCCACTCCAAAGACCAGGTTCTGTCCTTTACTATGCTGGGGCTAAGGGGGCATGGATTGGGGGCCCTGTGTATGGGGGCACAAAGCTGAGAACCAGTCTGCCCATTCTGCCTCCTTGCAGAGCTTGGAGTCAGCCCTGAAGGACCTCAAGATCAAATGACCTGTGGGGAGTCTGCCCTCATCCCAGCAGCTGGGGAAAAGGGGCCAGGAAGGGCTTGAGAAGGCTTTGCTGAACGCTTCTGGGGTACCAGTATGGGACACCCCTGGGGACTGCTCCCTTAGAAGGGGGAGGAGCTTTTCTTACCTATTCAAGGAATATGTGCCTTTTTCTTAAAGAAATGCCACCAAAGCACAATGCTGGTCATGAACTGCTTCAGAAAATGGAGGTAATAAAAATGCAATTGTGGACATGCTTGCCTGTGTGTTTGGAAGGAGGGTGGTTTTCCACTGGTCATGAACTGCTTACCAATGAACTGACAGCTCCCCTTATTCTCTACTAAATGCAGTCCCAGCCTGTGTTAGCCCATTAAGAGTTTGGGTCCCCAAGTTGGGGTGTCTGTCGCAAGGCCCTGCAGTAATGGGCAAAGAGGCATTCATACCCCTTTTGCTGCTTTCCTCAGGCAGATAGGGTCCCCAGCAACACCCAACCCACACCCCACACACCACCCTGAGCAGCATGCTTCCCTCTACCCTCTTTCAGGCGCCTCCTGCAGGAGCTCTGCAGAAGCTTGCCGACCTTCCTCATAAGACTTGCAGCCTATTTCAGAGAGCACAAGTATTGGCTTTAAAGTAACAGGTGTGGAACTAGGAACAGTGGCACACACTTATAATCAAGTTACTTAGGAGGCTGAGACAGACTTGAGAGTTCAAGGCCAGCGCAGTTCTTGGGTGGGGGCAGGAGGCAGAGGACAGGTTCAGAGGCTGGGGATGAGTGGTAGAGTGCTTTCCTAGCGTGTGTGAGGCCCTGGCGCCAACCCCAACAGCTTGTGTTTAATGGAAATGACACAGGTTCCAAAGTGCTTCCCCTAAAGGAAAAGGCACTACATGGCACTATCAGGGTAGGGTTGGACTCCTCCAAGCCTGGCAGGTAGCAGGCCCAGTCCAGAAAGGAGGGTGACCCTGGACCCTGCTCTGTACTGTACATCACCAGTGTTCACTAGGACCCTGACAGACTTGCTGGGCCTTCCTGTGCCAAGCCCTGCTGGGTACTGAGGGGACAATGAGGGCAGAGTTGGTATTCTGAAGCTCACAGTCTGGTGGGGGAGGCAGATAACCCAGTGCCCAGGAGAGCTCAGGAAAAGGAGACTGAGGAAAGGTGCCAGCCAAGGCATAGCATGAACCAAGGGCTGGTGAGCAAAAGTGGGGGCCTTCAGGGAGCTGAAGGATGAGGTGAGTCCAGGAAGGCTCACCAGCTCCTGGCAGCTCTTGGGACCACGCAGGCCACAGCTAGCTTTGCATTCCAAAGACTAGACCAGAGGCCCAAGAGGAAGCTGCGGCAGTATTTATGTGTGAATGACACAGTGGGGTGGGGGAAACAGGGCTGGCAGCTGGGATATCTACCTGGTTTAGGTGACTAGGTAAAAGACTAGTGACTTTAAGAGTTGGAGGAGTCCTAACAGACACAAAGCACTGTGTCCCCATCTTGGGAAGGACCTGTTCTGCCCATTTTAAAGAGGAAAACGGGGTTGGGGGGTATAGCTCAGTAACATGGCCTACCATGCTTTAGGTCCCAGCACTGCCAAAACACATACCAGAGAAAGATGTTACAAACTCCCACAGGCAGAAAGTGGCACAGCCAGAATTCAAACACAAGTCTGACTTCCAAACCCAACTATAGGGGTGTCTGCTAAGAGGGTCTCTGGTCAAGCCACAGAGAAATGCTTCCAGCCCAAGGAGCTTTAGTCCACACATCGCCCAGGTATCCAGGCAAGACTGTAAACCTATACTCCTGGACCTGTAGACACCAGGAAGTCCTTGCCTTGAGCACCAGAGGATTCTTTCAAAGCCGTAACTCTTCACCAGCCATTTACAGACCTCCTCCGGCTTTCAGCACCCACCTTAGAGGACACCTACCTCATTGCTGCCCAGTCTCAGAGCCGGCAATGGGAACCTGGCCAAACAGCTACCACCTTCTTCCATCTTGTCAGAGAACTTCATTTCATGGCTACAGACGAGCCTGGGAAACTGCTACATGATCTCCAGGTAGCAGGAAGACATTGCCCCTTGAGGAATTCCTGCTCCTCAGGGGCCAGGATTTGCAGGGCACTAGGGCAAAATGCAGATGCTGGCACTGTGGAGTTCCCAAGGCATGTAGTAAGAAGTTCCTGGGAGTCAGGAGCTCAATACCGTTTCTGCTACTAAATCATTTTGCCTGATCTCGGGCAAACCACACCATTCCCACCCACACCCCTCCCTGTGTGGCACCCCACGACATCAACAGACCCACTAATCTTTCAGGACCAAACAAAGGTAAAGAATGCTTCAGATGGGTGCTGAGGCAGGACAAGTGCTGTGGGGTTATCTTTCACTAGACGTGAATCTGTAGCACAACCCATTGCTGATGTTTCCCCACTGACAGCCCCCACCATAAAATACAGTAAAAGCTAAATGTGATGATAGCGCTCAGCTTTTGGGAAACTTCTTCCAACACAGAATTAGGCTGTTACCACCAGGGGGCACCTGGAGAAGGTGGCCTGTGCTGTTCCAGCCTGCTGTGGGACCAGGAATAATCCCTGCATATTGCACATGCTACCCAACAGAAGGTTTGCTACGTGCCCTGCCTGAGTGCCACCATAAGTAAAAATGGCTTGGGCACAGAAGCCAAAAGACAGATTGCAAAACAAAGCTTACGATAATGTCAAGTTTAATCTGCCAAATATACAAGTTGAATTTGTAGAACATGTTTTGCCTGGGTGCTGCACAGTAAACAGAGGTTTTCTTGAAATGATCAATGGGTAGGGTTAAAAATGGGCACTAGCCCCGGCCAGATGGGTGGGAATGAGGCAGGGAAGGGCAGAGAGGAGAGGCCTCAGTCAGAGGGGACTGGCCAGGGACCAGACATGACCCTCAGGGACCCAGGAGCACGGGCTCCTGGATAACAGCCTCTCTGAGTGAGCACCCAGGCAACACAGACTGGGGCTAGTTGTCACAAACTTATCAGCAGCTGCCCCTGGCACGACCACCCACTAACGTGCAATCTACTGAACAAATGGAAGCTCTTCTTACCCCACCTCCCAGGCGCCTCCCACCCCCCCAACCAGGGTTCTGAATTCTAAAAACAGCAAAAACATTCAAATGGTTACATATGAAATGCTGTCCTGCATCTTTCTGTCTCAAAGATAGCAGCTGCCCCCTCCCCCCAGCCCCCCACACCCCCCCAAACGATTTCTGTGCCAAGATGAAGAGGAGGCCCCAGGCCGTGGGGGGCTCCTGGCCATGAGGGGCTGCTGCAGCGGCACCAGGGCGCAGGGCAGGTGGCACGGGAGGGGTCCTGGCGGCACGGCCCAGCCCCTGGCCTCTCCTCCACAGCCGTGCTTACTTATTCAGTGAGAGCGACTGCATCCGTTTTCCTGACAAAGTCGCATCGTCTTTTGCTGAGGAGTGGGAGGGGAGGGCAGGAGTTAAAACAAAACAAATCCATACCTCACAACCCCCAAAACTTCATGTCTGAGAGGCTTCAAAACCCACTGTACATAGATAGCAGTAAGGCAGAGACCAGAGAAGGGCCCAGGCGGACAACCCCTGCAGGAGAAGTCTGCTGAAGTTCCAAGACCCAGGCACCTAGACATTCCTGCCGTCACTGTATCAAAAGCTGCCCTATCCACAAAGACCCACTAATATGCAATCGAGTGGGTTCTGGAAACTCCTCCCTGCATCCTGGGGAGAACCCCATAATTCCAACCTTTCCCCATGGGTTCTAATGTTAAAATCTCAAGTCAGTAACACCATTCACATAGTTACACATTAAGTCCTTTCCTGCTTAGTTTGTCAAGCAAGCTGAGTCTGGATAATCAGATCTCCAGTGTGGGTGACAATGCCCCTGAGCAACTGATTTCTCATTTCTACTCTCAGTTTCCTCATAATTTGGCAAAGAGGCAGGACAACAGGATCTCTAAGGGCTTTCAGGGCCCCAGAAGAGATGGTTAAAAAATAGAATGTAGGGGGCTGGAGATATAGCTCATTTGGTAGAGTGCTTGCCTTGCATGAACAAGGCCCTGGGTTCAAACCCCAGCACCACAAAAAAGAAACAAAAAAGTAGAAAAAGTAGGCTGGGGCTCAGTGGTAGAACGCTTGCCTCACATGTTTGAGGCACTGGGTTCGATTCTCAGCACTGCATATAAATAAGTGAATAAAATAAAGGTTCATCAACTAAAAAAGTAAATATTAAAAAAAAAAAAATAGACTGTAGCCAGGTTTGGTGGCACAGGCCTATAATCCCAGTGACTTGGGAGGCAGAGGCAGGAGGATTGCAAATTTGAGGACAGCCTCAGCAATTTAGTGAGGCTCTGTCAAAAAATAAAATAAAATGTCTATAAACCAACCAAGCCCCCATAGCCACCCTGACCTCCCTCTGGTAGGGCATGAGGAAGAGAGGCACCTGGGCTGGAATTCACCACCTCCCAAGCCCAATGGATGGATGATAGTGACTCCAGGCAGTTCTGGCTTCACAAGGCCCCAAAGACCTTAGCAAGACCTTCCAGCTTCAAAGGTCTGACCTGGCACTCTAAGACCTCCTGCCATCGGTGAGGCAACTGCTCTCAGTGCTCTGCTGAGACTCCACAATGCTCTGGACCCTCCAGCACCCTGAGGGGTGGTGAGCAGGGGCCTCCCTCTCTACCTGTACATGCAGAGTAAGTCTCTACTAGATAACCTGGTCAGGCAGTTATCAGTCCTCACCCACTCCCACCTCATGGATAAGGACAAAAGTAAAAGTTTTGGTGGCTTGCCCAGACAAGTCAGGTAACCATCCCTGGGACTTACCTTTCCTCTCCTCTTCTTTCTTCCTCGCTGCCTCTTCCCGCTGTTTCCGGATGATGGCCAACCGGGCAAGGTCAGCCTTGGCCTGCTCTGTCTTCCCAGCTAAATGCATTTTCATGTAGCGTTCTTTTGCTTTCTGCTTCTCTATTTCTTCTCTGTTTGGATAAAATGGTGTCTCAGGGGACATCTTCCCCACACCGTTAGCTGAGCTGGATGTAGGAGCCAAAATGAAGGCTAAGCACTCAGGACTAGGGCCCAGGTAGAAGAGGGTGCTCCAGCTGAGGGAGGGGCCTTGGCTCTGTGATCCCTGTTTGATGGACACTCAGCATATAAGCAAGCAGAAAGAATGAGCTCAGATGGCAAACCCTGTGAGAAAGCCTTGGCATGAGAGGGGACAATGGCTGCAGCAACACAGGAAGATGCCTGATGGATTCATAACTAGAGTCTGGTGGGCACAGTGAAAAAAGCTGACCCAAACCAAATGAACTGCATGTTCTAGAGAAAATGACCTGGATCAAGGAACTGAAAATCACATTTTATAAGAAACAGATAAATAAGTGCACCACGTAAACCATAGGGCAGAGGATGAGAGCCAGAGATGGGAATGAGACATAACCTATCTCAGGTTACCACAACATCCTTACGGCAGCTCAGATTGCAAGAGGGCTGTTTCCCAAGGAGTGAGCCCCCTCAACAAGAATAAAAGCTAGACTCCATGAAACAAAGATGTCCGTAATATCCCACTATGGAGTGTGGAGATGGCCGTTAGTTTCTCTGGAGTATTTTCTTCCCAAGCCAAAGACTCTGAACTCGAGGAGATGCCCTTCAGGGTATGCAATCACAGGGTGCCATTTGCACTCATCTGGAGAAGCCAAGTGTTGAAGGAGGGAAGAGCTTGTCTGGCAGGAGAGGAGGGGAGAGAGTTGGCCTCTTAGAGGCCCTCACAGTCCACAAGGCTGGGGAGTACTGAGAAACAAGGCAAGAAGCCCAGTGAGAGAAGATGGGTGAGTAACAGCCATGAGGAGTGGGATGAGCAGAAGGCTCACCCGGAAAACTGGACAAAACAGTCTGCTACAGAACTGAGTAGATTCTCCCCCAGCAGGGATGCGCCATATTCACATACCTCTGAGTCCTCAGTCCCAAAGTTCTGCAGGGCCCCCTCAGTGAAAGCCAAGTGCCAGGCAGAGTGCTAGCCTTTATGATTATCATTTCTGCAACCCAAAAGGCAGGAGCAGCAAGGGCAGTGACTTGTGAAAGGGTGCTCTGCGGTGAAGTGGCAGAATGTGCCACTAAAGGGCACTAAAGCCCTTCTTCTCTGGGAAGACCAACACCAGCTCAGTGGTGCAAATGGCTTTCTGGTGAAGCTACTGGAGGGGTAAGGAGATAAGGAGAGTCCTTCGTGGTCTCCAACCACATCTCAAGTTCATGGGACTTCCCTGCAGTTTTCATAGACATGTTCCTAGGCATCCTGGGTATGCACAGGATAGTGAACTGAAATCCTAGCAACTTGATAAGGAGAAACTAGGGCTGCTTTTCTCAGTAGACTTCCATTTCTTAAAGGCTCTGGTGGCCATCAAAAGTCAGGGCACTGGGGTTGGGGATGCAGCTCAGTGGCAGAACAGCAATACAAGATTCCCAGCACTACATATCAGAAAGGAAAACAAAACAAAACAAAAACAAACAAAAAAAAAACCCACTTCTTATCAAGGACTTACGTAAGTACTAGATCTCAACTTTAACACAACTCATAAGGAAGGCTGCTTCATTTTCACATGGGACTCAGAAATACCCAGAACAGCTGGCTCAGCTGAGCAATACTTCCCTGCACTAGGCTGTGCTGCCTTCTAGCTAGCTCAGATCCCCCAGGCCCCATGGCCACAATACCATGGATGGATATAAACAAAACAGTAAGATGCAGCCAGAGACTAGAGGGTATCCCTTTTGTCCTTGGGCCATTACTTCAAATGCAATGTTCAGGTCGGAATCTGCTGTCTACTTCCCTTGACATGTCTCTATAGATAAACAACATGTGTTTATATATAATTTTTTTTTTTTTGAGAAGCTATTGTAGAGCCTTTGGTGGATGAAATGAAGCAGAAATAAACAAACAACATGGCTGGAGCACCCCCATACCCCAACTACCGAGCACCTCAGCAACCCCCCATCCCAGCCTGTGTGCTGTCACAAGACTTCCCAGCAGACATTACCGTTCTCTCCTTGAAAGCTCTTTTGGCCCATCCAGATCCAGTTGCGTGACCTTTTTGGTTGTCTGTGCCACCCGGTTGGGGTTCTCAATGTCGATAAGCCCTTCTACACCTTTGCGCTTTTGCTAGGACGAGGCAAGAAGCTGGTTGTTGGAGAAGTTGGGGTCCTGCAGAGCCCCTGAAAGTCATTCCCACCATCTCCTAAGAGCCCATCTGGATGGGGACAAACTCCTGCTCCACCGCCAGCCCGCAGGATGCTTGGCCCAAGTCTCAAGTGGGGACAGCACACAGGCATATCTTCACCAGCCTTGGAGAGGCAAGGAAAATGAGCGTGTGCAACAAGGGCCCAATCTATGCCAACTCTAGCAACTGGGGGCTATTATCTGTTTCAGAGGCAACAGAATGAAATCCCAGGGTTAAATAATTTGCTCATGGTCAACCATGAAGTAGACAGTAGCTCTCAACACAGAACACTACTTCCCCACTTCCTCCAGAAGCAATTTTCCACGGAATCCCAGGCCTGATTCTTCCTCCAACATATGTTAGATCCCCAGGCAGGGTGAACCACAGATGTGTGTTCTCAGGACTCACTCCAATGCTTCCAATCATAGAAAATGAATGGGAAATGCAACTTGAGAATCAAAGTGATCATTGCATCGCAGAGTTTATGGATTTGGAAGCTGGCTCAAGAACTTAAAGCCTGTACTTCCCACCACCCCTGGGGTAGTTCAGGAAGAAACAAGAACAGTCTCCAGCAGGTTTGGTCAGTTTCAAGGTTTGACAATCCTATCTTTTCTTATGTTATATTCGTGTTTAAATTGCCACAACAAAGTTCACCATTCTGTATAATTAATATGTGCAAACAAACAAACAAACAAAATCCTATCTTTCCTCCTTAAATGACCAGGGATACAGTTCCGAATACCAATCTGACCACTCTACTGAGCTTCACATACCTCTACCCAATCTACACCTCCATTCAGACACCTGACACTAGAATGTACCCAAGACAGAACTTGAGAATCACTCCTCACCTAACCTGTTCCTTCTGTCAATCTTAAGCATACCTTTGATTTCTCGTTCCTTCAGCAACCCCTAAGTATGGCCTGAATAGGTCCACTCTTATCCACTGCTACTGCCACCACCCCAGCACAAACCACAATTTCTAGACACATGCCGCCATCTCCCTGCCTCCACCCTTAACATCCTACAATTCACTGTGCACAAAGAGGCCCAAATCATCTTTTACAAACAAACCTGGTCAGTTCTCCCAATCAAGGACTCTACCAGCTGCCCATTTCCCATCGTAATAAAACCCAACCCCCTTCAACAGCTACACAGGTGCTATCCTTGCCAACCTCTCCTCATTCACCCCAAACCACTCCTCTCCTTACCCAAAATTCAAAGCCTTACAGGCCCTTCCTGCTCCTTGAACTTGCCATGCTTGTTCCCACCCCAGGGCCTTTACATCTGCTAATCTGGTTGGTTGGTTGGTTATTTGTTTGTTTGTATGTATTAGGGATTGAACTCAACCACTGAGCCACATCCCCAGCCCTATTTTGTATTTTTTATTTAGAGACAGGTCTCACTGAGTTGCTTAGGGCCTCGCTTTTGCTGAGGTTGGGTCTGAACTTGCAATCCTCCTGTCTCAGCCTCCCAAGCTGCTGGGATTATAGGAATGTGCCACTGTACCTGACTACACACCAGTTTTGACATGGCTGGCTCCATCTTGTTCTCATCTCAGTTTCCAAGTTACCTCATCACTATAACACTACTCTATATATCTTTCGTCACAGTGTTTTATTCATAACTCTTATCGCTACTTGAATTAATGTTGTCCATTTTTCATTTCTTTATTGTATCTCTCCATTAGAATTTAAATCCTTGGAACTGGGCGCAGTGGCACATGCCTATAATCCCAGTACCTTGGGAAGCTGAAGCAGGAGGACTGCTAATTCCAAGACAAGCCTCAACAACTTAATGAGGCCCAATTTAGCTCAGTGATTAAGCACCCCTGGGTTCAATCCCTGATCTAAAAAAAGAAAGAAAATGTAAATCTTTGCTAGGCAAGGTGTACATGCCTGTAATATCAACTACTTGAGAGACTGAGGCAAGTTATGGTCAACCTTAGCAACTTAGTGAGACCATCTCAAAATAAAATGTTAAAAGAGCTGAGGATGTAGCTCAGTGATAGAGTGACCCTGGGTTCAATCCCCAGTACCCCACCCTACCACACAAAAGAAATGAAACTCTTAGGAGCAAGAACTTTGTCTGCATCTACTATGAGGACTGGGAGTAAATAGTTCTCAAAATATGTCTATTGAATGAGCCCAGACTCAGTACCTGGTAGTCGTCATCTTCATCCTCACTCTCATCTGAGTCTAAAGATTTCTTCTCTTTTTTGGGGTCACCTGCAGCCCCATCACCACCTTCTTCTTGTTCCTCTTCTTCCTGTTCAGAAATGGACAACCTGCAGAATCAAAAATGCAAAACAAACCCCCAAGACTGTGACCCCCTACCACCACACGACGGTGAACTTTGACATTAAACCTCTGGAACGCTGTGACCAAGCATGACAAGGAAACTATTCTGTGCTCCTGGCCCAGAATAGGGGACTTGGGTCAGACAGGTAGCTTGTCTATTCAGCATTATGGCCTGGAGGCCCGTCCCACAATCCAGTGAGCCCCGTGCACATCTGAAAAAGGCCCTGCTCCTTGCAGCCACCTTGGACAGCCTGGCAAGAAGTTAATCACTCAAGGTCATAAAACCCCAGCTATGGGGTTAAAAACCAGCTGTCCCACCTGTTGCACATACTGCCAAATTGTACTGGCTCTCCTGGGCAAGTACTCCCTGGTTCTACACTCCTAATTGGTCCTGCCCATGTACCACCCTGCTGCACCAGCTTCCCAAGATCACACCTTAGCACATGGCCTTCTTCCACATTTCTTGCCTTCCCATCAAAAAAAAAAAAAAAGATAAAAACCTTATATCCTTCTACTCATAGCACTTCCTCACACCTTCTTCAAGGTCCTTCTCAGCTGCCAACTCTACAATGAGGCTCATCCAGACCTCTCCACCTAGAGGTGTTCTCTGCTTTCTTGCGGGTTCTGGAGGCCTGACTGTGCTCTCTTGGGCTCTGAATTCAAGCACAGATCTATGGTGTGGTAGGGGACGTGGACACCAACAACAGGCTGGACAAAGTACTGCAGGACAAGAGGGGATAGACAGTATGGACTGGAGGGCATGTGGGTAGCACCAGCAAGATCAGAGATGGTGATGTTGAATAGAGCTGGGAGCAAAGAGCACACTGGGGATGTGGAAAGGTAGGGCAGCATGCTGTGCTGAGTATGGCAAGCAGTCCCACAGGATGCATCAGAGAAATGGTGGGCTGCTAGGGAACTCAAGCTCCAGAAGGACAGAAGCCAGTAGACAGTCCCCAGAAGGCAGGCACACTAAGCAACTACTGCCAAGTGGACCAAGTTCTTTCTAATAGAGCCAGTCACGGGATGGTCTCCCTCTAGTATGGCTGGTTACCAGAATTCACATCTGCTGTCCACTACCTTCCCCACCCCCACATTGGCTTACCCTTAGTCCTCACCTGGCTTCTATGGGAGCCAAAGAGGCCAGGCACCACCCTGAACCACTGGAGTGGCTGGACAGACTATATGTACTCACCCTGGCCTTCTGCTTTTCAGCCTGGAGCTGGGCGTCGATCTCCTCAGGGCTTGTATACTGCCTTGCCCGGCCTTTGTGGCCTCCCTTTCTCCCTGAACAAGGAGCAGTTTAGGAAGATAAGAGAAAGTAGCTGTCCTGATTACCTTAACCCCCCCACCCCCAAAGGGTTGTGACCTATTTGAAGCACTCCCATTAGAGGCTACAGCTAAGCACCAACCAAACCTGTACCTCCCTCACCCTCATGTGTTCAAAGGGACACAAGAAGCAACTCATGACAAGTAGATGCAAACTGTGTGATGAATGCAAGATCCCATAAATAAATCTTGAGGAGGACATGTGCATGGCACAGAATAACTAACTAAATCCCCTGGTCCCTTAGAATTAAAACACAGTAGACTTAGATGCAGGCATAAAAACATGTAATATTTATACCTCTGCTGTCACTAAGGGACTTTTTACTTGCAATGTTGTCACAGCCATGGGCTCATTTGGTCCTCAGAACAAACCTGTGGTTCAAGAGGCATTGCTGGTTTCATTTTGTAGACAAGGAGACTTAAGATCAAAGCAGAATGTGACGAGTAAGAACTTTGGAGTCCAAAACCTGGGTTCCAATGCCAGCGCTACCACTTCCCTAGATTGTGACTTTGGGAAGGTATTTAACCTCCTGAGTAGCAGTTTCCTCACTTGAGCCCCTACTTATAGGGCTGCAATGAAAATGGATTAACTAACATATGCAAAGCTGGCAGAAGGTGCCTGGCACTGGATAAGCACTACAAATGTTTGATAAGATTGTTATTTTTCTTTTCTTTTAGCTTTATTTTATTCACTTATTTTTATGTGGTGCTGAGGATTGAACCCAGGGCCTCACACGTGCTAGGCAAGCATTCTACCACTGAGTCACAACCGCAGCCTTGATTGTTACTTTCCTAATACAGCATTTGATGGGAAAACAATAACCAAAATTTAAAAAACATTTAAAAAAACAAAACCCCCACTTTACGGCAAATGCAGGAAGAGAAAAAAAATATTTCATAGTGGTTCAGTATAAAGAGAATACTTAAGGAAAAATGACCCCAAAACCTGTCAGCAAAAACTCCAGTTGGAGCCAGGCATGGTGGCATACACCTGTAATCCCAGTGGATTGGGAGGCTGAGGCAGGAGCATCAAAGGTTCAAAGCCAGCCTCAGCCATGGTGAGGAACTAAGCAACTCAGTAAGACCCATTCTCTAAATAAAATACAAAATAAGGCTGGGGATGTGGCTTAGTAGTCGAGTGCCCCTGAATTCAATCCCAGATATGCAACTCCCCCCCCCCCAAAAAAAACACTCTACTTGAAATTCACCTGGCAAAATTAAAGGGGAAACTAAAACTAACTATAATCTGAGAGTTAAAAATGTGACTAGCAATGAAAGTTCACCTAAGAATGAGTTTTGTATCCTGACCCTCTAGAGCCATAACACTAGACTGTGCCAAAACCATCTGCATTTTAAAGCAGGGCATCATTCCCTCTGTTGGTCCTAGAGGATGAAGAGGTGGGTGTAGCCTCCATCCCACCACAGGATCTCTCCTAAAAGCTGAGACCCATCTGATTTCCAGAGGGTTCCTCACTGTGAGCAGAAAATCACTAATGAGCAGCCAGAGTTGCTCCAGACTCTTGAGACAGTAGCAGAGATACTGCCTCCTTTGATTTCCTAGACAGCAGCTGCAGAGCCATAATTGGGTTGCTACAGCCCACACCACCCATTTTTAATGACTACCTGGGTTCCCAGGAGTATCTAAGCTATATGCATGAAAGGCCTATTGTGAGACCAAGCTTGTTGTTAAAAAAAAAAAAAGGCAAGATCCTTTCTTGCCCTCTTAATATTTCAGGCAATGGTAATAATTCAAAATTGGTTATTACAGGCTCTCATCCACTACACTTGGCTATGACATACTGACTTTGGCTTGCTCTACTGTAACTTTTATCAGAGGCACTTCAAGACTTTTTTTTTTTTTTTTATAAAAAGCACAATTGGGTCCTTTGCTCTTGGAGAATTTCATATTCTTAACACCTTCATGTTTTCTTATGCTGTTTCAAGTAAATTAACCCAAGCAAGAAAAACTTGTCAGCCTGCAAAGTTTTTCACAAAAGACCAAGTGAGTTGGCCATGAATTCATATTTAAAATGTTCTAGTTGTATCCTCCAACCCTGGAACCAGTAAGTCTCATTCGGTATTCCCATTGTCTTTTACAGATGAAAAGTGTAGGGAACCTAAGACACTGGCTCTCCCAGTGTCACAATAAATCAGCAAAGAACTACGTTTAAATAGATTCAGCTCTGTAAAGCCTGAATGTAGAGTCGGAAAATAATTTAGGTTTGACAAATTCCAGGCAGATGTTCCTGTGGGCTGAGTGCATTAACCAGCATAACATGTAAGGTACCAACATTAACTGAACATCTGTTCTTTGCCAGGAGCTAGGCAGGCACTTTGCCATTTTAGTCAGGCATTCAGTTATAGCCAACTCGCCAAGCTAACAATTATCACTGGTATTCTAGAGGAAGGGGAAAAAAGGTGGAAAGTTAAATAAGTTCAAGGCCACAGAATTGGACTATGGTACAGCGGAGATTCAAAAGAAAGACGATCGGTTCTGAAAGGTAAAAAGGATGGAAGATGGCCTACAACGTACTGGGAAGCCATAAACCTTCAAGAGCAAGCCAAACTCTGCAGCAAACAGTAATAGCTAATGCCTACTGTGCACTTAACGACTGCTCGGCACTGTACTGAGCACTCTACGTGGATTACCTAGTTTAAGTCTCTCATCGGTACTATGAGGTAGATGCAATAGTAATTTCTCGTTTGCAAATGAAAAAATCGAGACACAAAGAAGTTACATGACTGGGTAGAAGGCACACGCTCAGCTGCTACGAATGCGGGCATGAAAGCCCGGTCTGCTAGGCTCCACAGCATCACGTTAGGTCTTACTAGGCAGGCCTGGCTGAGCCGGAACCTGAGAAGGCCCACACTTTACGCGCGAGGCAGGCAGGCCCGGCACACACGCGGGACGCGGTGACTCAGTCTCCGGGCAGCCTGGCAGTGGGAAGAAACTCCAGACCACCAGGCTCGGAGAAGGGCGCCAGTGTCCGGCTTTCCGGGCCGGCGGGAACCAGGGCCTCTGAGTCGCCTGAGACCCGGGAGGGAGTAGCTCTGGACCACCACGGCCCCCAGTTTCCCCACCGGGACAATCGGGCGTCGCGGGCCGGGCCTGGCTCTCAGCCGGCGCCGACGGCGTCCCTTTGTGCCCCTCTGCGAGAAGCCCGCGGGCTGAAGGGGCAGCGGGAGCCGGCCCCAGGACGCCCCGCCAGGACCGCGGGCCAAGAGCACCGGCCCCTCACCTCCTTTAGGCATCGCGGCTCCGGCGGCTGCGGCGGCGGCGCCTCGAACTGACACCGGAACCGGAAATACCTTGTGTTCGACTTCTTCCGCCCGGCCGAGTTCCCTCCACGCGCCGCCGCCGCCGCCGGAGTCGCCGCGAGGACCGGGACCTCACGGAGGCCGGCTCACGAAACCCGACTGTCTCGCGAGTCGCCTGAGTTTAGTTCCGCCTACGTACTGCCGGGCTACAGCGCCCCTACTCTCCCCGCCTGGGGAAACGCGAAGCTGTGCAGGCCACCTTCCTGGAAGTGAGGGCAAGGGGCGACAGCGGCGCCGGAATTCTATACAGGCAGCGCTTCGGACACCTACCGTGACGTAATCTCCGCGCGAGGTGGGGCGGGGCTCCACGGGGGCCTCACCCTGAAAAGACCCCCGAGGGGCGGAAGCCGTCAATAGAGAAGCGGCGGCCCTAGGTGCCTTGGTTTCCGGTGAGTGTTTTTTCTGTTCTGAAGTATTGTACTTTGTCAACTACAGCCTGGGACGACAGCTGAACTGGCCGGGAGGGCAATCTGAGGGTCTGGACTGAGAGGCCGGAGTCGGCGCCTTTTTCGATCTGCCGAGGTCATGGTAGATATGAGGTCTTCTTTGCCTCTTGGCTTTTCACGCCGTTTTCTCTGCCGGAGCTGTTTTCTGATTACTGCTTGTTTTTCTAGGCCGTTAAGATCCCGTCCTCTTTGTGAGCCTTCCCTACTTTCTGGCTGTAATGTCTTCACTCTCCCTCGCCTCTTTTCCAGCCTTTGTATACCGCCCACCACTTCTTTTCTCTTGGTCTGCTTATCCCGCTAGAGCCCTCTTTTGAATCCCAGATTGGGCCAGGGCCCTCGAATTTCTCTGGATCAGAGGAAAGTGATGCTCTTGCTACCGACTCTGCGCCGTGGGGCAGGGATCAGAGTCCATCCATCTCTAACTTCTGTGCAGGACCACCGATTTAGGAATCAGGATCCCCTAATCAGAGTCAGACTTTGACAGTTTCCAGTTGTGCAACTCTGAGACCACCTCTTAGTTTGATTCCTCGTCTGTAAGTTTATGGAGAGATTATGAAAAGAGGCGCTCAGGAGTAGGGGCGAGACCTTATAAATGGATCACAAAGTGAGACGGACTCAATGAGTTTGGGAGACATGAGTCTCCTATGCTTAAAGATAAGAGATAACCTGAGCTCTCCTTGCCAACTAGGAAATGCTATGTAGTCTGAAAAATATGCTTTGCTCTTTAGATTTGGACTTGCCTATTGTACGGACTTTACCTGACTTTATAGAACACGTTCCTTGGATCTGAACGTGACTTTGGCAATCAGCTAATCTACTCCCTAATTTTACAGATAAGACTGAAGACCAAAGAGGGAAAGTGATCTCTCCAAAGTCACTAAATAATTGGTAGCGCTAAATAAGCATCTAAGCCTGTAACTGCAGAGACCAAAGAGCTTTCTATTACACTCCTGGGAAAGAAATCCTAAGGTACTGTGGCTTTATAGCTATCTTTTCCCTTTTAAACACTCATCCGTTTTCCTCCCTCAGTTGTAGCCCTCACACTGTATTGTAATTGCCTTTTCACTTGTCTTTGTCTCTACGATAAGGTCACCTTCTAAGAGGCAGGGGCTGTGTTTTAATTGCTTATTCTGTATTCCCAATAACCAGGACAAGCCCAGGATGTAGTTGATGTTAGTTAATAACAACACAGTCTGTTAAGCACACTACACACCAGGCATGTTACGTTATAACATGAATTATAATAATTCACAATGATCCCATAAGGTAAGGTCTGTTAACCCCATTTTACAAATAAAGAAACCAAGATTTAGGGAGGTTAAGTAGCTTTCTAAAAATCACAATGAATAAGTAGAAGAACCAAGATTTGAACCCAGGCAGTCTGGATGTTGAGCCGCCCCCTCCCCCCATAGTTACTACCCTGGGCCACTTCAAGGAAGTGAATGTTTTTCCAAAACAGTGGCTGGCAAAGGCCTTGGGTAATCTGAGACTCAGAAACCAATGTATTTAATTTTCCTGCTCCAGGTCTTTGTACATTATCTTGTGGGAGGAAAATGCCTAAAGTCAAAAGAAGCAGGAAAGCTCCCCCAGATGGCTGGGAGTTGATTGAGCCAACACTGGATGAATTAGATCAAAAGATGAGAGAAGGTGAGTGGGGTGCTTCTGTAGTGGGCTGACAGAAGGTTGTGGGCTTAGGTACCTCTGGGGCCAAGCACAAATTCAGTATAACAACATAACATTGGCATGCTTTGTGTATTAAGTCAGAATGCTGAAAGTGCTGGAAATAACATTGATGAAATTGTCTTCGAAAAAGTTGTTTTAACCAATGTGAATACAAAGCTTGAGGGAATATAGGTCAAATAATCTAACCTATTTACTATTTTGGTTGTGTATTTAAAATCATATAAAGTATATACTTGAAACTGCTACTCTTTAGGAAACATCTTTACTCACTTTCTTGTGACGTGGGTCTTTGACACTATTTTCTTCATCAGTCTTTCCGTCATCTAGGAGTTTCCTAGACTGCACCATTGTTCTTCCCTCTGTGTGATCTTGCACTTTGTGAACCCATGTAATATGCTATCTTTGAAGTTTTTATCTGAAGCCACAAGTCTGGATTACCATTTAAAGCAACTGTTTTTGTGGTGCTGAGATGACATCTAGGATTTTGTACATACTAGAGAAGTGCTCTACCACTGTCCCAACCCCTAAAGCAATCTTTTAAATGCTTGTTTAAAACAAATCAAACCACTGTTATTATGAGGTCATACCTCCAGCAATCATTACTAAATCAATGTTAAAATACTTTGCTTCCTGTTTTCACAACTAATGGTGCTAGGTAGCTTCTATTAAGTCCCCAGAACTTGCTGTAATCAAGGTCATTATGGACTGAAAGATTTCTTGTCCGAACAGCTCTATGTCAAGTAAAGATAAGGGAAATGGGAGTGAGCTGGAATTTAAAAAACAAAAACAAAAAAAACTACTACTCTTTTAGGGAGTGATTTTTTTTTTTTTCTTTCTTTTTTTTGGTGGTACAGGGATTGAACCCAAGACAAGGGTTGACTTTGAGAGGGTCAGTTTACCTTGTATTTAGACGTGCAATTTTTTTTAAAATTTTTTTCTTTTTTTCGTTGTATTTGGACACAATACCTTTTTATTTATTTTGTGGTGCTGAGGATTGAACATAGTGCTTCATATGTGCTAAGTGAGTGCTCTAACACTGAGCCACAGCCTCAGCCCCTACTTTTTTTTTTTTTTTTTCAAATCTCCAAAACAAAGTAGTCCTTCTTATGGAATTTATTTATTTAAACTCAAGGGTGCTTAACTGCTGAGTCATATTCCCAGCTTTTTATTTTTAAGACAGGGTCTCACTAAGTTGCTGGGGAGGCTGGCTTTGAACTTGTGATCATCCTGCTTCAGCCTCCATAGCTGCTGGGATTACAGGCATGCACCACCTAGCTGGCTCTCTCATTTCTATTTGTTACAGTTTTTCAGCATTTCTTGGCCCTCTCATTGTTGATAAACACATAAGCTTCAGACCTAGTTCATATTATTCTTATTTCCACTGTAACAAAAATCCAAGTGTGTGTGTGGGGGAGAGGGATATATATATATCTGGCTTTAGTGTTGGGAACAAACACTTCTCTGGGGACAAAGCAGACTGGAGAAAGGCAAAAGCTACAGCCTTAGAGTTGCTTTCACCATATGAGAATGCAGGCTTAGCACTTCCAGACCTGCCAAATTGAAAGTCAAGGATGGCTCCATGACTCTGCCAGAGAAAGGATTAGCTTCAGGATGAGCAAATGAGGATTTCAGGTCTAGATGGTTCAAATCCAAAATGTTGTTGAGAACCAAGATTATCCAGATGTACAGGGTATGGCACTTTGTCTTCCCCACTGCCATTCCTTGAGCACCTAGAGCAAGGCCTCCCCATAGCAAGCACATAGGCTCTCTGAGTCTTTCATACCTATCTTTTTGCTTCAGTCACAGAATTGTTTGTTGAACTGAATTATAAAAACTGAGTAATAGAATGGCTTACAAGTTGGTTGGAAAATGGAGGTATAGTTTTCTTGATTGCTTCTTGCCTTTCCTTTGCCCTAAAAACTGAGAGGAGGTAATAGACAAAGATCGACTGGTAGTTGCAAAGACAGAAAACTGCCTTGCAGCAGGTGTGAGTTCCCTCTGATTTATGTGCTTGGAGGAGATGTCTCCTTCACACCTTCTGTGCTGAAAACCTTCAGGCTGATCATTTGTTTTGGCTCTTCCTAAGCAGTAAAGGATTTTGGCTGGGAAATGAAACTGGAGGTACCTCAAGGATGATTAGATCAGAATGAACATCTGTAGGACCAGGATTACTTTGAGAATTTATGATGCTATAGAAAGAGATCCAGAGAGACAGACTAACCAGGGTGTTAACAGAGGTTATTGATGAATGATTTTTTTTAAAATCTACATTTTCTAATTTATCTAGTTTAAAAGACTAAATTTTTTCAAAAATATGTTCCAACTTTTTCTTTTTAAATTACTTTATTAATATAAATCACATACTATAAATTGACCCTTTTAAAATGTATGTTCAGAGACCTGTGCAGCCATCACCACCCTCAGTTCTACCTTTGTATGAATAGACTACACTTTGTTTATTCATTGCCACCCCCCCCCTCACACACACACACACACACACCAGGGATTGAACCCTGGGGCGCTTAACCACTGAGCTGCCTCCCCAGCCCTTTTTTGTATTTTATGTAGAGACAGAGTCTCACTAAGTTGCTGAGGCTGGGTTTGAACTCGAGATCCTCCTGCCTCAGTCTCCCAAGCTGCTGGGATTACAGGCGTGCACCGTCGCACCCAAGTGTTTAATCCATTCTTGAGTCAATGGACATTTGGGTTGTTAGTACTTTTTTTGGCTTCTATAAATATTCTCGTATAAGTCTGCACATACATGTATATTTTCAGTAATCTTTGGTGTGTATCTAAGAGTTGCTGGGTCATATGGTAACTCTTTAGGTTTGACTTCTTTTGTATTTTTGAGGGATTTAACCCAGGGGTGCTTTACCACTAAGCTACATTCCCAGCATGCGCACACACACACACACCACCTTTTTTTGTAGTTGTAGATGGACAGCATACCTTTATTTCATTTGCTAAGTTTTGTATGTGGTGCTAAGGCTTGAACCCAGTGCCTCACACATGCTAGGCAAGCACTCTGCCACTAAGCCACAGCCCCCACAGCCCTTTATTTAATCTTTGAGGCAGGGTCTTCATCAGTTGCTTGGCTGGCCTCAAATTTGTGTTCCTCTTGTTTCAACTTCCTGAGCTGCTAGGATTACAGATACGCACCACAATGCCCATATATATTTAACTTCTTGAGAAATTGTCAGATTGTTTTCCACAGTGGCTACATTATTTTATATTGTCACCAGCAGGGTATGGAGTCTGATTTCTCCACATTGTCCCTAATACTTGTTAATGTCCTTCATTTTGATTATAGCCATTTTAGGGGGTATAAAGTAGTATTCATTCATTATATGTAATTATTGGAAAACAAAACATTATCCTGTGTAGACTAATTCTGCTCCTCAAAACAAACATACTTTTTTTCTTCCCAGCTGAAACAGAACCTCATGAGGGAAAGAGAAAAGTGGAATCTCTGTGGCCCATCTTCAGGATCCACCACCAGAAAACCCGCTATATCTTTGATCTGTTTTATAAGCGGAAAGCCATAAGCAGAGGTAATTGGCTAAATTCTCTCTTGACCCTTTAAACTTTCAGAATTAAGTAATGATTCTCATGCTTGTAGCCTCAGCAAGCACCATGAATTGTTTTGTTTTTTTTTTAAATCACTAAAAATGGGCAAATTTTTCTTTTTAATCAAGGGTGGAGGCAGGTTTTTTACACCATGGTCTGATATCCTTTCCCAATCTTTTGACAGAACTCTATGAATATTGTATTAAAGAAGGTTATGCAGACAAAAACTTGATTGCAAAGTGGAAAAAGCAGGGATATGAGAACTTGTGCTGTCTGCGGTGCATTCAGACTCGGGACACCAATTTTGGAACTAACTGCATTTGCCGGGTTCCTAAAAGCAAGCTGGAAGTGGTAATGCCTGATGATCGAATTTGACATTGTTTTCACTTCAAAACTCTGCCCTAATTGACTCCAGGGGGGCTTATAGCATTTGGTTTGGCTGGAATGCAGTTTTGTCACTAGAATCCTGCTGGCCATCCCTCCCAGGAATGAGTTCCCTGTTCAGGGATGGGGCTTAGAAATCTTGTTAAGTCTGGGGCCAGCCTCAACTCCACCTTTGGGCAAATAACAATCCCTTTCCTTATTTAGGAAGTGGTGGTGCAATACCTACCTCTGAGGTAGTGAGAAACAGTATTAGGAAAGGATGGCTGGTCAGTAGGAGTTCCTGTCCCTTTCCCTTCAATCCACTTTAATGTCACCACTTATTTCTTATCAGAACTTTCTGTTTGACAGCTAGGCAGGGCACCCCAGGAATGGTGTTGTGTGTGTAACAGGACCTGAGCACCTCTTAAATGAAGCTGCAGAAAAAGGCAGGCATTAGATATTGGCACTTACTTACCAATTAAGTAGTCGTGTCCTGTAGCCCCTTGGCCAAGTTATTGGCTCAGCTAGAGGTCAGGCCAGATGACCCAGCTTGTCCTTTTTTCCTCCTAGCTTCCCACAGGCGCCTTATTCCATGGTATCCTTTATGCTGCAGTGAGTTCCTAGAGCTTTGGCTCAGTGCCAAGGGCTGTAACGCAGTGGCTAGCTCTGCCTGCACCATGGGGAAGCTCATGCATGGGCATACTCAGCAGTGGGAAGGGCTGGCTCTGGAGGGAAGGCTGTGTTGTGAGCATGATGAGGGCAGGGGTGGCAGAGCACCAGAAGTCTCTGTCTTCTGAGAGCCCCAGGATTCCACAGGGGTGTTGTGACAGAGGTACTGCATCAACCTAGCAGAGGCTACCTTCAACTTGGCTGAGTTTCAGCAGAGGATTTTGTTTGCTTAGACTAAACTCTTGTTCCTCAAAAAAAGAACTGGAAAAATAAAATTAACATAAACCACTGCTCTAGGGCCTTTAGTCTGCTGGGCAGACCCCAGCCAGACACTGGGCATTTGGGATAAGACTCTCCTGTAAGCCACAGAAACTCAAGTGTATACCTTTCTGCCCCAGTGTCCTAGCAGAGAGGAACCTTGAGACCCCTGGCACGAGCCCTCTGAGCAGTGGCACCTGCCTCAGCTCACTGGTAGAGTAATGAGACTCATCCACACAGATTTTTTTCCTTTTTGACAATTGTGTATGTTGAATTTATGTATTAAATGCACACAAATATAACTTCAGTGTGAAGAGTAGCATTTCCCATTTTCATGAGGGAACTGAAGTTCCTCTGTCCAGAACTAATCCAGCAAAGGTTTCTGAGATGTGTTCTGCAAGAAATACACTGTGTTCTGCAGGAAATACACTTCTTAGACGGAGGGTCGGGGTATATGGGTGTGCGACCAGGTGCAGTAGCTTAGCTGTGCTCTGTTGCAGGGGCGCATCATCGAGTGTACACACTGTGGCTGTCGGGGCTGCTCTGGCTGAGGCCATAGGCCTGGCCCCTCTCCACCCTGGACTTTGGACCTTGCAGGCTTCTGCATATCCTGCCACGGCTTCTTGGGAACAGCTCTTCTCAGCAGTGCCTCAGGCGTGAGTTGGAGCACCTCTACAGGTGAAGGCTTTGGTGTTCACCAGATGTGATTTGTAAAAATAAAACGTTGAAACCTCTTGGGCCTTATGTCCATTCTTTGAGAGTAACAAACTGGAACCTGGTAGGAAAATGCCAGGCCCCAGGGAACAGACACCTCTATGCTTAGTCCTGGCTCCATCTCATACGTACTGTGTGACCACAAGTCACACAGCAGTGATGGGCTGACAATCTCTCAGGTGAAATTGATCTGAGATGATGTGTAAAGATTGCTCTTGGACCTGCTGTGGCAGGTGCTCTTGGGCACCCTGGGCCCAGTGTTTGTCCTCATATCTGTACCCATAAAATGCTGCATTTCCAACTCAAGAAAGGTGACACCAGCATGTTTGCTTGTCTTTATCATGGAAAGGACTCCCAGGACTCCCATCAGGCACCAAGGTCCAGGCACTTTGTTCTAGCTGTGCATTCTGTTACCTGCCCCCAAGGACTTCATCCACACCAGCATCCCTGATAGTGTCTCTTTTGGGCTTGGTCCGGAACTCCTGCCAGGGGTGGGGGGTTTCCTCTGCTGGCATCACTTTCAGCCACTGCTTATAATAAGCTCGGAAGCCATCGATCTTCTCCAAGTACATGTTCTTCCCTTTGTACTGTAATTGGGAAAGCATGGAATTCAGGGGAGTCCTGGTGATCAGAATCACTGTATATCGTCTACAGCTATTCTCATACCCCAGCAGCTGGCTCAGTCCTTGGGGAAGCTGTCCCTACTGTTTTTGCTTCCAGGAGACTACAGGGGACAGGGAAGAATATAACATGAGCATTGCCACCATTAAGGAAGAAATTCCAGCCAGGTATGGTGGCAGACACCTGTAATCTCAGTAACTCAGAGACTGAGGCAAGAGGATCTTAAATTCAAAGCCAGCCTCAATAATTTAGCAAGGCCCTTAGCAACTTAGCCAGAAAAAGTCTAAAAATAAAAAGGGGCTGGGGATGTAACTCAGCAGTAAAATGCTCCTGGGTTCAATCCCCGGGACTGACCATATATACATACATACATACATACATACATAAATTAATTCAAAGTAATTATATGTGGCAGGCCAGACCACTATCTGTCCAACAGTCATTTTTCTTCCTGAATGTGTACTGTACTGTTCCTCAATCCATAGATGTCATAGAGCCCCCAAATGAATTGCTGGGTCCCACCAATTCTACCTTCTCCAGAACAGAGCCTCCGACTCCCTTCTAACTTATCACCTTGGGACTACTGAAGCCATCTCCACAGAGGGCTGATAAGAAAAGGAGAAACAAGATACACCAGGTACTGTAAGAACGTAGGGGATGGAGGACAAAATAGGCAAAAGAAAAGAATGATCAGAGATACAGAGCATTACCACATATAAGGTTTGATTAAAAAGATTGTAGCAGGGCTGGGGATGTGGCTCAAGCATGCGTGCCGCCCGGGTTCAATCCTCAGCACCACATACGAACAAAGATGTTGTGTCCCATGAAAACTAAAAATAAATATTAAAAATTCGCTCTCTTTCTCTCTTTAAAAAAAAAAAAAAAGATTGTAGCAATTCTGAACTTGAATACACCTAATATAGCCAGAGAGACTACAAAAAGCAAAACCTGACAGTCACAAACAAATATAAACAATTTTATATTTCCATAATTCGGAGTCTATGATTTGAATATAGGAAACTTTAGGCCTCAGGGTGTCTTGTGATTGTTGAAGATTCCTAGTGGCAGAGATGATCCACTAACCAGAAATTATTTGCAACATGCAACTGAAAGAATAGTATCCAGGACTGGGCTGGGGTGTAGCTCAGCTGGTAGAGCACTCACCTCCTATGCACAAGGCCTGGGGTTTGATCCCCAGCACCACAAAACAACCAACCAACAACAACAATAAAAAACTAGTATCAGAATATATCAACTCAGGAATCCATGGGAAAGAGTCAAGATGCCTAGGTACACCCTCTGCCTGGTATATACCCTGCCCTGTCTTGAACATTCCTACCCAGCTTTCAAAACAGCACTCAAGTGCCATTACTGGCAAAGTGTCCCTGAGCCCCTGGTCACATGGCTCAGCATGCCCTTGCCCATTTACTGTCTCTCTCCAGGCCACGACTGCCCTGGATGCTCTGTCTCCACAGGGTCTGCATAAATCCAAACACCAGAGCCTGATATCCTGAGAGCAGCAGCAAGAGAGATGTCCATTATCAAACAAATCCCATCACTACCTGCTGCTGTCCACCCACTAGACAGAAGTCTACTAAGCACCAAGCAATATGCAGGCACTTGGAACCCAGGTAGACAAGGCAGACCATCTCCACCTCTAGAAGCCTAGGATTTAGGAAAGCCAAAAATCACAAAGAACGGACACCATGGCATAAAAACCAAGGGCTGTGCTGGATACAGTGACACACACCCATGATCCCAGCAACTTTAGAGGCTGAGGCAGGAGGATTACAAATTCAAGGCCAGTCTCAGGAACTTAGTGAGACTCTGTCTCAAAAATAAGAGAAACTGGAAAGCTGGGGGTGGTGACACACACCTGTAATCCCAAAGGCTCAGGAGGCAGAAGCAGGAGGATTGAAGGTTCAAAGCCAGCCTCAGCAAAAGTGAGGCACTAAACAACTCAGTGAGACTCTGTCTCTAAATAAAATACAAAATAGGGCTGGGAATGTGGCTTAGTAGTCAAGTACCCATGAGTTCAATTCCTGACACCAAATAAATAAATAAATAAGACTTGGGATGTAGCTCAGTGGTAGGGCACCCCTGGGTTTAATTACCAGCCCCAAAATTATAAATAAGGGAACAGAACTGTATGTTGGGAGATGGGGAAGACGGCAGCTGGGCACCTCTGAAAAAGGGCTATTTAAGCAGACCTATGGGAGAAGGACCTAGAGGAGTCACAAATATACTGAGGTAGGAAAGAGGAGAATGGGACTCACTATCAATAATGGGAAGACTGGCTTGAGAGAGCCACACAAACAAGGACTCACTAGGTATGGCCTAAGGGCTTTAGGATTTCTCTAAAGAGAAGCTGCTGACATTTTAAGCAAGGAAATGCCAATCCCAAAAGGTCAGAAGCAGGAACAGCAATGATTAAGGAGACAATGAGCATTTCAGAGCTTGGTGCACATACCCTGTCAAAGGTGGGTGGGTACTCAGCTGCAAACTCCAGTTGGCGGATGACCACTTCATTCACCGGGACCCTGTTATGCTTCATGTCCTTCAGGATGTCAATGAGATAGGTGTAGTCCAGCTTCTTGAGGGCTGCATTGATGAGAGTGCTGTAGATGTGGGTGTTGGGGGTCATCTGGGATTTCTAGAACACCACGGATATCACACAATTAGAAAGATGATATTTGTTAGGACAGAACAGTCTGCTGTGGCTGTCTTGTGGCAGCTACTAGGAATGCAATGTGGAATCTCATAGCAACAATAGGCTGTCCTCCCCCTCCAAAAGGAAGGCATGTGTTCTCCCTGAAGAACTGAGATAACTGACAGGCAGAGAAGGAGGCAGGAGGCAACCACTTTCTCACTCGTGGATGAGTTTTCTGGTGACAGACAAGTGTGGTCATCAGAATGTGGTGGTCAGCCTAGAAAAGCAGCCAGCATTGGCTGGGTGACACAACAGTGAATACAAACACCCCAGGAAGTGGCGCTCTGCTGTGATCAGGTGAAATCCATTTAGCAAGGTCCCTCTGCAGTGTCAGGTCCCAGACCTGTCCCCCACCTCTCCATCTTCCAGACAGGAATACCCTCTGCTTTCTGTACTAATTCTCACAGTGGCTCACCAAGATCAACTTGCTCTAAAATGGCCATTCAGCAGCAGAAAGGAGCTATCCTACTTGCCCTGCCCCAGTGCAGAGGCCTGGGGCCCACTATTCCCTGGGACTCCCAATTCGCCCACAGATTTTCTTCCTGAGCACCCAAGTGTTCCCCAGAACCACAGGCACCCTACTTGGGCCTAAGTCCCCTCACCTTCATGTCTGCAAGCAGCTGCAGACCATCCCTGGGCCTACGACACCCAATGGCCAGGTTGCAGAACGTCTGTAGGTTGGGGATAATTCCCCTTTTTGCCAGGACTGGCAACAGCGCCTGTGAGGGCAGACATGTCATTGTAACCTGTGACTTGTGACCCACCAACCCTGCTGAGGCCTTCCCATGAAGCCCTTGGCTGGATGCTGAAGACTCCAAGGGCACAGCTCTACTCAGAGGCTTCATGGCTCCCTCTGCTGACAGCAAAGTGTCTCTGGCCCCAGCTCAGCACTCTAGGTCCAAATACTGCCCAGTTTTCCTTGCAGGACCCAGCTCCTCAGCATGTGCACCCTGACTGCCAGCCTACTGTCCCTTCTCCATGATTGCCCTTCATATCCTGCCTCCCACCTGCTGCCTCCAGCTTCTCAGCCAGCCAATCAGTCTGAGGACAAGCTGCCTCAGAGGCTCAAGATTCAGAGCAGGAGGCAACGCTGCCCACAGTGGGAAGTGCTGGCTGAGGGAGCGCCAAGCCTGGTATGAAGAAGAGGATGTCCCCTCAGCCTGCCTGAGTCAGGATGGACCACTGGGGAAGGGCTCTGTCATGTTTAACTTGTCCACTGTGGGCATGAAGGCAGAGGCAACATCTGTCACCTTTGACTCTCACAAATGCCCAGGGCAGTACTTCTGGCAAAAAAAATCACACAAAATCTCTTTATATGAACGGCCAAAACCCTGTCAAAAGCCCCAACACCTCCACCTGTGAAGCCATGCACATACAAGTCGTGCCTCCTGATTTGCTCAGTAGAGAAATGAATAGATGTGACGCTCTGAGAAGTGTCCAGAGTGGAGGGAGTGCAGCCTTGCAGTGTGTAGGGTGAGGCCACTCGGGCTCCAGTGCCGGGCTGAGTGGCACCGCAACCCTGTTTCCATCATATCGCCTTATCAAGGTGATGATGACATCTCCCTTCCCCACCAATCTGTGAGCTCCATGAAGATGGCAGGGGATAGCAGGGGTGCACCTGGCTGGCTAGTGGCTCAATTTCCAGACTCACCAGGGCCGGACCTAGAACAGGGTTCCAGATACAGATGAGCCACATTCCACAGTCCAAGGGTCAGGAACAAAGAAAGAGTCCCTGACAGCCCAGAGCCTGCTCTGGAGACCCTCACCTTTGCCCCTTCCAGGTCTCCCAGCTTGCTCTTCTTCCTCATCAGTGTGTTGAAGAATGTCACATCGGCCTCCACCTGGTGCCTGTCTAGGATGGTCAGCAGTGAGGACTCCGCAGGGCTCCCAGGCTTTACCACCTCAGCCAGCAGTGTAAGGGTTTTAATGTCCGGCTGGAGCCCGTGCTTTTCCATCTGGCCCAGGAAGCCCTCCAGGCCCCCTATCAAAGCTAGCCTGTCAGCAGGAGTGATCACTGTCCCAAAGGAGACCACAGCTGGGGAGACAGTTTCCAGGGTCAGGAGGTTGATCTCCAACTCCAAGGGAGATGGCTTCAGAGCCACTGGGGTAAGAGCTGCTGTGTGGTCAGGCTCTGCCTTGGTTTCCACCTCAGATTGTGCCTTACTGGGCACTAGGGCCTCCCGAGGCTCTGGAAGTCCCTCAACTGCCTGAGAAGGTTCCAGAAACAGCTCTCTCTCCAGGGCCTCCACATGTACTCTGGTCATTACACCATCAATCACAGAAGAGCCTCTCCTCCCTGCCTGCTGCCTGCCTGGGGGCTGGAGCAGGACTGTCTCCTCTCTGGGTCTCAGGAGCAGCCTGGAGGCCACTTCTGGGTCCCCCAAGCCACAGTCCCGAGCTGCCCCTAACAGCAAGTTGTAGCCATGTTGGGTTGGCTTGAGTCCCAGGCTCAGCATCTGCCTCCACACCTGTAGGAGGAGACAAACATGAGCTCAGTGTTCCCGCCTCCTAGTAGAGGTGGGCACTGGCAGCAAGCAGACAGCAAAATCAGAAGACATAAGAAGGTTGGAGTGTATCTCACTGGTACAGTGTTTGCCTAGCAAGCACAAGGCCTGGATTCCATCTCCAGCACCACCAAATTAAAAAAGAGCTTTGCATGTATAATGCAACTTTAGTCCCTGCTCATGGGAGCCTGAGGCATGAAGATCACCTGAGACCAGAAGTTCAGAATTAGACTAGGCAACACAGTAAGACCACATCTCAAGAAAAATGTCTAACCTGACACCAGGCTCTGACAAATAAGAATTGTCAGAATTCTGAAACTCCTTCCATGGGAGGCCTCACAGGGGCCTGCAATTCTTCTCCTTCTTCAAGTTCACCCCAAAATTGTTCTCGCAGTCTCATCCCTGTGCACATCGTTAAAGCCCCATACCTAAGGGAGAGATGGCCAGAGAGGCTAGGTTCTGGAAGAGCCTAGCCTGACTTCTAAGGATGGGATCCAGCAGCAACTCCAGAGTGCCTGCTACATGCCCAACTCCTGACTTAAGGGTGCTGAGGCCAACAGAGAATTCTCTTGAGAGTCCAGCACAGGGCAACATGGAGCCAGATTTGGAGCCAGCAGATTGCAGGGCTGGGTTCAGGCCAACTGCAGCTGAAGTCTTGCACCCTCATTAGTTGTGAACACTGAGTCTCCACTTGCTCATAGGACATATTATTTTCATCTCCACTGCATGACATCTAGTACATTCAGTGTGTGATCAACGGATGCAGCTCTGTTCATATCTGGGTTGCTCTGACACATTTCTAAGAGACCACAGAGGTCTCCTCTGCTTTGTGGGCTTAGCAGGAATCTACCCTCAACCTGGGGTTAGGGCATACGTCTGACACCCTGCCCTCCTCAGAGATGTGTGTGCAGATGTGGAGGAACAGGTTAGACCCTAGCTGGATGAGTCTTGCAAGAGGGCCACTGCCCACCACAGCAGGGCCTTGAAGAGATCCAGGATCTTGGCAGACATACCCAACAAGGAATGGCTGACAGATGGAGATTTATGGGACACATACACCATCCTATGGCAGTTGGGATTCAGGGTCTAGTGTCAAATAAAATGTCATTTAAAGGCCCAGCTTTTAGTGGCCGTAGCACCTCAGGCAGGTACTAACTTTTGTGAGCCTCACCTTTTGTTCCCTCACCTGAAAAATGGGGCTAACAGTGTCTAACAGAAGCAGTTCACCAGAGTGTAACACAAATAGGCCACTGCTACAATAGGTTACTTCTAAGAAGAACAGATCAGTTCAAGGAATGAGAGGAACTACCTACATCCATGATGGCCAGCTAGCCACTACTTCTAAGGGTTCTGCATCGGGAATGGGAGCATCTGACCCCAGACTCTTCCTTGTAAGGGCACTCAGACTCTGTGCAGGGAGTTTGCTGAAATGCAGATTTGGACACAGGAAGTTTAGATGGGGCTGCTGCTGCTTGTTTGGAGCATACTTTAGGACAGTGTGACTTCAGAAGTAGCTGTGCACCAGCACTGACACCAGCTTCCCACACGATGAGGAAAATTATCTCTGGGGGCTGAACTGGGATTAGAGCTGCAGGTTTGACTTTGGGATTAAGTACACATTTCTGGGTCACACTTGCAGATGCTGAGTGGAGAGAAGAGGGGATGTGGAGTGAGCTACGGCAGTCAGGGACCATGAGCTAAAGGGGCCTGGGCTGGCCATCCAGCACAGTGGGAGAGGTATGGGCTGGCTGTGCCCTCACTTGAGGACCAGCCCTGGTGTCTCCATGGACCTCATCTCCTGAGCACCTGTAAAATGAGAGCGGTGAGCCTCACAATGGCTGCTGAGAAAGACAAAATATGGCAAATATAAAAATGCTTGGCATAAGGTAGTAGCAAAAACTCAGGAAATGCACAAAGGATCATTGTTTTGCACTCCTGGTGCAGGTGCACAGGGGAAGGAGGGCAGGAAGGCAGAGTGGAAGGGACAAACCTGCAGGGCGAGTCGGAAGCCTATCTTCTTGTCCTGGATGCAGCCCATGAGCAGGAAACTAAAGGTCTCTTCTGTGACAGCATGCCCCTTGTGGATGATTTCCTGGGAGGGAACAAGGCGGTTCCATTGAGAATCTGCAACAGGATCCAGGCCCAGGTGCCTGACCCCCTAGGGCCAGAACCAGGCTCATGTGTCTTAATGAGCTGAGTGAATAAATATGGCACTTGGGGCCAGTTTGGAACCAGCTCCTGAGCCAAACATCTACCTGCCAGTGAGTGTGGGCAGCACCTCTGCATAGACCACACCCTAGCAGCCATGTTTGGCAGCCCTGGCCTCAATGTCCCAGCTCTATCATCAGCCAGCTATGACCATGAGGGCAAGGCCCCCAGCTCTCTGGCCTTGGTTTCCTCATCTGTGAAAGGACAGGTCTTCTAGAATCTTTGGAACAACCCCACCATCATGTTGTGCTGCAGTGTGTCTAGTTCCCACTGGCCCCTTGGTGTGTCAGGTTTGGCTCTCCCCTCCTTGAGACGTCCCTTCCACCTCTCAGTACCTCAAGCCCCTACTCTGGCCCTCCAGTCAGTACAGGGGCTCCCCACCCCACCACTGGTGGCTTCCTGCCCCCCCACCCTGCCCCACAGCCTACCACTGTCTCTGCCTCCAACCTGCCCTGGTGGAACTGGGCCCAAAAGGGAGAAACAGGGAGGGGGCTGTCCCACCTTGAACACATCAAGGCACATCCTGAGGTCTGAGCACTTGGCAGCCATCTTCAGCAGAGCATGGTATGTCTTCAGGTTGAACTGGACATTTTTAGCCTGGAGCTGCTGTCGTAGTTTCAGGGCACTCTGAAGGGCAGAGTCCTTCCAGGGTGACTCGGCACAGACATTGAATAGGGCTGTGTATGTGGCATCTGAGGGCTCTAAATCCCGTTTTTTCATCTGTTGAAGTGAAGGAAATTTAAGAGGTAGTACCAAGATCAGTTGGACGCAGAGAAAAGCAGCTACCCCATAGGACCCTAGAGAGGTCTCTATTACTATAATCCACTGACCTGAGGGCTAAGGCTGAGCCAAGGGACATTTCAAAGGGCTAAGGCTGAACCAAGGGACATTTACATATCTAAACCCAACTCTACCAGAGGGACTCTGAAAACTGAAGACTTCACCCCAGAAATTCCAATGAGAAATCATTCTCGCTGAGCACCTGGTCACTTGTCAAGACTGCTCTGGGCCTGGGGTGTTTGCAGCAGGGGCCTTCCAATCCCTAACCTCAGGTCCAACCAGATCACCCTGATTGGCAAAGGGCCACAGGGTGGATCTGTCTGGGAAAAGAAGTACAGTGCTCACTAACTGAGGGGTCACGGGCAAGTGAGTTTTCCTTGCAGAACTGGGAATGAAACCATCATCCTAAAAGAGATGCAGGGGCTGGTAGGAGAGTATAGGTTAGTGATCTTGGGTGGCTCCCCACCCATTTGCAGCAGCCAACAGCAATACTCACTCTTAAGACTACCCAACCTCTACGTCACACTCTGGGAATGAGGCTAACTCGGGACCTGTAAAGCCTCCAGGTGGCTGAGGAAGACACTGGAGTCAGAGCCTACTAGTAAAGCCAAGCACTCACTATTGCCTGGAGAAGGTCATCTGACCAATGAGGGCAGGTGACCAGCTGCTGAGGCACTGAAAAGAGCCCTGCTAGAGTCAGGTCATTTGGGGCTCAAATCCCAGTTTCAATGCTCTCCTACAGGGCAACCATGGACATGTCCATTCTTCTCTGAGCCTCAATTTCCTTATCTGAAAAGTGCAGGTGGGCTGTGTGTGATGATAAACACCTGTAATTCAGCTAACGGAGTCTGACGCAAGAGAACTGCAAGTTCAAGGACAGCCTGGGCAACTTAGTGAATAAAATAAAAAATAAGGAGTTGTGTTTGTGTCTCAGTGGTAGAGCACTTGCCTAGCACACGTGAGGCACTGGGTTCAATCCTCACAACCACTTAAAAAGAAATAAAATAAAGGTATTGTGTCAATATACAACTAAAAAAAAGTTTTTTTAATTAAAAAAATAAGAAGGGCTGAGGATATAATATAGTGGCAAGCTGCTTTTTCCAAAAAAGTACTTTTTTTCAAAAAAAAGGGGGGGGGAGTGCAGATGATAATCTATTCTTGGAGGAAGATGTACACTCTGTGTTTATCATGTATTTGATAGGTGTGGACAAAGGACTTACTACATGTCCTCAGTGGGAACCAGTAGTGATCAGAGCAAGCAGAGCCTATCCTCATTAAGCATTCATTAGAAAAAGAAAAATAAATGGCAGATGATCAAGTACTCACAAGCAGTCATAAATGCTGTGAAGGATACCCAGAAAACAGGGTGAAAAGGGAAAAAGTATAAGAAAACACTGGAGAGACCTAGCAAACACCACTTTCACCAAGTGACCAAGGTTCACATCATCAGTAATAAGACGTGTTGATGCATGTGCACCCTGACATGAAAGGGTACTAACCTCTGCGATAGACTTTTCCCACACCCCAACTCCTATCTCAAGAGAAAGCACCAGCCAAACACACTGATGGGTCTGTACCAGACCTGACCAGTGCTCTCCAAAACTGTCATAGTTGTGAAAAACAGGGAAGACTCATAAAATGTCACAGACTGCAGGAACTAGTGCCAGTCTGAAAGCCCAGAATGCACACAGGAATAGAAAGAATGGAAAAACTGGTGAAATCCAAATAAAGTCTGGAGTTTAGATCCCAGCCATGCACTGATATTGGGTGTTTTCTTTTGATGAATGTAGTATGGTACTATATGATGTCAATATGGCAAAAATTGGGTGAGAGATATGTGGGAACTTTCTATACTGTCTCTGCAACTTTTTTATAAAGCTAAAATTATTCTAAAATAAAACGTCTATTTAAAAAATGCCTGTAATCCCAGTGACTTGAAGGCTGAGACAGGAGGATTACAAGTTTGAGACCAGTCTGAGCAACTTAGTGAGGCCCTTCTCAAAATGAAAAATAAGAAAGGGCTGGGAATGTAACTCAAAGGTAAAGTCCCCCTTGGTTTAATCTGCAGGACTACATAAATACATAAAAAAGTAAACATAAAATACTAATTAGAATACATCTATAATCCCAACAACTTGGGAGGCTGAGGCAGGAAGACCACAAATTCAAGGTTAGCCTGGATAACTTAGTGAAACCCTGTCTCCAAATAAAAAGCACTTGAGGGCTGGGGATATAACTCAGTTGGTAAGTGCTTGCCTCACATGCACTTGAGGCCTTGGGTTCAATCCTCAGTACCACACACACATCAATAAGAACAACAACAGGCAACAAAGGATAGAGAATGACAAAGGCTAAATAGAGAAGCCTGGCTTCACTGAGGTGGTGATAAGCAGGGCAATCACTTAAGAATTCTGAAGATGTAAAGGAGAATTGCTACTGAATGGGTGACCAACTTCCCCCTTTTCTCCTTGCCCATTAGCTGGCATGTGAACTCTTTTCTACCAGCTAGTTGGCCAGGGAAGCCTTCTGTCTTCCTGTGCCATGACTATTTATTAGGTCTTTATTTATTCTGCAGTACTGGAGATTGAACACCAGGGCACTTTTACCTCTGAGCTACATCCCAGACCTTTTTATTTTGAGCAGGGTCCCTAAGTCTATGTAGGTCTTTTAAAAGCTGTCATGCTATTCTACCATTTGTAAGTGCAATGACTCCCCCTTGCTTCCAGCTATAGATCATTGGACCTGGAGTGCAGTGACCCAAGTGACAGGAAGACTAAAATCCCCAGAAGCCCCTGCTGGGTAAAGGACCCCCAACCTTCTGGCCTCAGTAGACAGGCTCTCTCCCACAGGTCTACCGACCTCCCCAGCAAGCCTTTCTTGACTCATGAAGGAAATAGCTTCCCAATGATGACACACCAAAGAGGTAAATGAATGGAAAGTAAAGTGATCTTCCAGAAGGAATAAAAGTACTTTCTCATGTGGAAGCCAGTGCATGTGGGTGCCATATGCAGGGGATAAAAAACAACATGAACCAGGAACAGTAGCAGAAAAGGAAGGAGCTGTGTGGGCCCATGGTGGCCCAGGCGGGTGCTGAAGGTGTCATCTCAATTAATACCCAAGATCACCTTCGTTTTATAGACGATAACTCTGCCACCAGGGAGCTTAAGTCCTCCACCCAGAGTAAAGCGCCAGCAAGTGGCACACTCAGGACCTGTACCCAGCCTTATGGTCCCAAAGCCCATACTCTCTAGAGCCTCGCCCCACTACCATGTGGCACACTCACATCATTGTAGAGCCCGAAGGCCTTCTTCAGGTAGCCAGCCCTCCCGCAGCCTCCAATCAGCACCGTGTAGTTGTACTCGAGTGGCTGTAGTTGCTCCTCCTTTAGCATCTGCCTCTCAAACAGGTCCAGGGCTTCAGCCAGCTGGCAGGAAAGGGAGACAAGGTGAGGATGAGACAAGGGCTTAGGATGGCCTCAGAGACCCTCAGTAGAGGGAGGCAGGAACCATCCTGACATGGTACAGGGCAGCAGCTCTGGGTGACTACAAACCTCCACAGACCACAGTTGCTTTAGCCTCATCTCTACTCTCCAGTTCAATCCTTGGTTCACAGGGAGGGACGTGGCTTCATAGTAGAGCATTTGCCTGGTTATGTGTGAGGCCCTGGGTTTGATCCTCCAACACCAAAAAAGATTATACATACACACATACACACACATATGTATATATTTTTAAATCCTCAGTTCACTACTTCACCCCTTAATTACTTTCATCTGTTAATCCAAATAATTACTGAGTCCTATTATAAGCCTAGCAAAATCTATTCACTAGCTGTGAATAAGAACCTCCTCCTTCATGAAGCTCATGTTGTAGTTGGAAAGACAGACACAAAGTGCAATAATGAAGAAATACATATGTATTTATGAACAAAAATTAAAGCAGGGAACACTGGAAGAAAGGTACAGGGGATTCATCTTTAGGAGCCAGGTGGCGCATAAACAAAGACCTGAAGAAGGTAGGGGAGGGAGCCAGAAGGCTCTCTGAGGGAATAGTCAGTGCAAAGGAGTGGGCCTGGAAGATGAATGAGAAGTTGGGGTGCTGAGGTGAATGAAACAAAGTAAGAGATGAGGGTAGAGAGATAATGGAGGAGTGGAGGATGAGTGTGGCAGATCTTGCAGGCTCCAAAAAAAAAAAAAAAAAGCCTCGTGAAGATTTTGGCTTCTCTTTATTTCTTAACTTTTCATTGAAATGTACACAAAAGCAAGGAGAACAGTATAACTACAACTGTAAATATCTAGCCAATCCTGTTTCACCTGTAGCACCTGTAGCTTTCATGCCCCCTCCAAATAGTATGTTTAAAGCAAATCTCAGTGATCCTCTCAGTTCATCCATAAGAACTTCAGCACATACCTCCAAGAGACTTTTAAACACAACGCAATATCATTATCAGTCCCCACGAAAATAACCTTTTTTCTCTTTTATTTTATTTTTTTTTTTGGTGCTGGGGATTAGACTTAGGGCCTCAAGCATGTTAGGCAAATTCTCTACCACTAAACTACACCCCAACATAAATGCCACTGAATACACTGGGAATTGGGGGGAGATGATTAACTCAATCTGCCTTCTGTTTAACATGACAGCTCTGTGCTGTGATTGACAGCATGGCAGGAAGTGACCAGAGCAACAAGCGTTAAGTGTTCTAATAGCCGAGAAGGGCAAAGAGAAGGCCTTTCAAGAGTGGGGCTGTGAGAAGTACTTAGGGCTAGCGACAGACTGGGGGTAGAGTTGGTAAGAGAAAGAGAAGAATGAAGCATGACCTAAGGAAGTTTGGCCTTGGCAATGGAATGACAGGATTGCCATGAAGTGAGGTGAAGCGTGGGAAAACAGACTTGAATCTGTACAGGTGCCTGTGTGGATAAGCACAGGGAGATGACGAGGAGGAAAACCGATACACTGATCAGAGTCCACAGGAAGAACACAGCTGGAGATATACACCGAAAACTGCAGCTGGGGAACGTCAACGCCATGAGACTGATGGGTCAGCAGGGTAAATGATGCCAGGGAAGAAAAAGGGCCCATGGACCAAACACTGAGCATCTCAACATGTATTGTGGGGAAGGCTGGGTGGCCCCCCACAATATACTGAGCTGCAGGAAAGCCAAATCCCAAGGTTCCTCACCTTTCCTTCCCTAATTAGGCGTTTACACTGAAGGAAGTACCAATATGGGGTGTTTCTTGGGCCCTGCCATGATTTTGGCTCCAGTTCCCCTTCTTCATCTTCCTCAATATTCTGTTCCCTGAGTCGTAGGTCATACAACTGGGGTGTTGATTTGTGGAATATCTTCCGGGAGGAGTATTTATTAGAGAGGGTTCCAAAGCTCTCCTCTTCCTCTTGAGGGCCTGTGGAGCTGGGCTGGCTTGGGTCAGAGTGGAGGCTGCTCATATTCTTCTGGCTCCCAGATTCAAAGGCAGCTGACAAAGGGGAGCTGCTGAAGGCAGCTAAGGCTGGCTGAGTTGGCCCCACAGCCCTCAGCCACACAAGCCCCTCCCTGCCTCCTGTCCACTGGGCTCCAAGAAGGTCAAAGTGCTGGAGGCCCAAGAGCCCCAAGGGGCGGGCCCGAGAGAATAGGCGGACAAGTCTCACCGGGTCCATCTCTGTCTTTTCTGTCCCACCAGGGCCTGGAATACATCAGGAAAAAAAAGAAGTCAACTCAAAATCATAGTCACTAAAGACAGAAGGAGGACAGAGAAGTGGTTAAAGTGGGCCCTGAGGTTAGATTCCAGCACTGTCAAAAAACTATCCATATGCCCCTGGGCACTCACTGCTCCAACATCAGTGTTACCTCTAAACTGAGATTAACAAGGTTACCCACATAGCACTGTAGCAACAGGTGAGATCATGATGCATTAGATCAGCTTGGGAGGCTGAGGCAAGAAGACTGTGAGTTCAAAGCCAGCTTCAGCAACTTAGAGAGGCCCTAAGTAACTCAGTGAGACCCTGCCTCTAAAAAACGGGATGTGGCTCAGTGGTTAAGTGCCCCTGGGTTCAATCTCTTATACGAAGCATGTAGCACAGTGCTGGCATTGTCAACACTTATTAGATAATAAGCTATTGGTATTATTAAATCTTGATCTATGAACATGGACACTAAAGTCAGAGCCAAGTTAGAGTCCTAGAACCTGTTACTTGACCTTCCTGTGCCTTGATTGCTTCAACTGTAAAATGAAATTACATGAGATGCTTTTAGTACAATGCCTGGCATTTAAGAGGTATTCAAAATCTGTAGTTATTGGGCTGGGGTTGTGGCTAAGTGGTGGAACACTCACCTAGCATAGGTAAGGCACTGGGTTCAATCCGCAGAACCTCATAAAGATAAATAAATAAAGGTATTGTGTCCTTCTACCGCTAAAAATATGTATGTGTATATATATATATATATATATATATATATATATAAAAAGCTGTAGTTACTATCACTTATTAGGAAAAATTTGTTGTTGGCATTCTAGGCCTCTGCAAAGGGAAGCTAACTCAAGTGTTTCTTTTATGGAAAACTCGTGGACAAATAGGGAAGAGCTGTGCTGTCCAAGACAACAGCCACTGTGGCATGTGGCTACCGAGCACTTGCAGTGTGACCAGTCTGAAAGGCGATATGCTTTAAGTGTAAAATACACATTGGATTTCAAAGTCTTTTTTTACAAAAAACTAGAATCTAAAATACACATTAATAACTTTTATTTTTTTTTTATTTTTTTTTTCATTAATAACTTTTAAAAGTCCTGAAATATTTCAGCTATGCTGGGCTAAGTAAAATATATTATTAACATTAATTTCAAAGTTTCTTTTAATTTAATGTGACATTTGAAAATTTAAAATTACTTATGTGTTTGATATATATATTGTGTGTGTGCTTAACCACAGAGTCACATCTCCAGCCCTTTTTTATGTTATTTAAAGACAGAGAGGGTCTCGCTGAGTTGCTTAAGGCCTCCCTAAATTGCTGAGGCTGGCTTTGAATTCAGGCTCCTCCTGTCTCAGCTTCCCAAGGTACTGAGATTACAGGCTTGCGCTAGTGTGCTGGGCCTTGCATTTTATTTCTTTTGGACAGTACTGAGCTAGAGATTTCAGCCTGCATACTTTAAATCCTTTAATTTAAAAAAATCAGAATAACCAGCTAACAGCAGGAAAATATTTTAAGGTATGGCTGTATTGGATGGTTGCCAATGGAAAGACCTCCGAGGTGATAGAAGGTTGAACAGATTAGTGATCAAGACGAGGTAAGGAAGAGATTTGCTAAGGTCCTGCAGCAGTACTATAGCAATATATACACATTCAGGCTGCGCTAGTATATGTGCTTCTCGTTCGATGTATTAAATAGTGATATCCTGTCATAATTTCAAGGCGGAAACCAGTGTAAACGTTAGATCGAGGTGCCGCAGACGCCGCTCGAACACTCACCTCCGCCTGAAATACCAGGCGCTGCTAACGCTGCTCGGTCAGAGACAGAAATGCCCACTTTCACACAGAGAAAATAAAGGAATTTTCTTACCAGGTCTGAAACCCTGAATTAGAGACTCCCAGCGCCGTTCCCCCTTGGAGGGACCCGCTGGACCCCAGACGCGCTCCGGGACCCTCGGGCCAACCCTGACCCCTCTCCACCCGCCTTTAGAGCCCGGTCTCCTCCCACGACGCCCCGGCCCGGCTCAGGCTCCGCCGGGTTCGGGGACTCCTGCGAGGAGCCAACAGGAACTCACTCGAACCTTCCAGCGAAGTGAACGCCGCCCGGGCCTCCACGTCCCCGAATCCACTCCCCGCGGCGCCCTCAGGGTCACCCTCTGCGAGATGCGTGCCTCAACCCGGCCACGCGCAGGCGCAAGCACATTCCGCGTAGCGAACTCGCGCGCGGGCCGAAGCAGGCGTTCGGCTGGCGGCTAGGCGAGCCTGGCGGAGCGGAGGCACTCTGCGCTCTATTGGCCGGGTCTGGACAGGCGAAAGGGCCGGCGCGGGCTCCGGGCGCTCCCGGCATCCCTCGGGCGGCGGCGGCGGCGGCGGCGGCGGCGGGCAAGGCGGAGGAGGACCGTGTGTGGCGGGACCGGTGGTGGGCAGTGGGTGCGGGCGGCCAGAGACCTGAGGGGGAGCCGGGCCGGGGGGCCGCCGCCGCCGCCATGCAGGAAATCATCGCCAGCGTGGACCACATCAAGTTCGACCTGGAGATCGCCGTGGAGCAGCAGCTCGGGGCGCAGCCGCTGCCCTTCCCGGGCATGGACAGTGAGCGCGGGGCCCCGGCGGGCGGGTGGGCGGGCGAGACCAGCTCGGACCCGAGACTCAGCGTCCCGGGCCCTTTCCCCTCATGTGGGACCCCTCTCCCTCGCCCGGACCCGGGAGCCTCTTCCTCGGACCCTGGATCGCCTGGGGCTGTTCGTGATAAGCTTTAGGGCGGCAGGACTGTGTCGGTTGTCCCCGTAACTCTTGAATGAAGGCGCATTCTCCCAAATTGGAAACCTCCACATACACACCCGCTTCTCCAACCAGAGAGAAGTCCCTTCCCACCTCCCTCACCCCAAGCGCCGCCTTATTGCTTTCACCAAAACCGGGCTGTTCCAGGAGCCCAGTGAGGGAAGAACCAGCTCTCCTTCGCTCCAGGAAACCCACAACCAGACCTTCGGATTCCGTTCTTTTCCTAAGACTCCCCACTCCTGGGAGATCACTCCTGGTTCTGGATCTATCAGCTTTTCCTCTGAAACCCAACTCCAGATCATTTACTGCACCCAGGCGGATATATCGACCCTTGTTCTGAGATCCCTCTACTCTCCGTCTTCACATGGGGGCTCCTGGCTTCTCTATCCTCACTTTCAGCAGATTAATTCTTAACTCCTTTCTGAGGTAATGACAGGTAATGCTATAACACTAAAGCTCAAGGAGTTCATAGAGGTCCAGGTGGGGCAGCAGTTTTGGGCAAAGCCAGGAGATCTCTTCAGGGTTGCATCCCCTCTCCCATGACTGCCAGGGGACTGCAGTTGGCGCTATTCTTCCTGTCTCTACAGCCTCATTCCCCTTCTGGCAATCAGGGCTTCCAACTTGAGTCTATCCCCTCCTGCTGATACTCATGTGCCAAACAATGTTTATGCCCAAAAAACAAATTCAAATTATTTTACACACACAGACACCTGCAAATAACTCTTCAACTTCAGAAACACACTATCTTGCACACACACACACATCCACTCACACACTAGGACTTCTGTCTTTTTTCCCCCCTATGGTACTATGGATTGAATTTAGGGCCTTGCAAGTGCTAAGTAAGTGCTCTACCACTCAGCTACATCTCCAGCTCTCTTTATTTTTATTATTATTTTGAGATGGTATCTCCCTAAGTTTTGCTGAGGCTGGACTCAACCTTGTGATCCCCCCTGCCTCAGGCTCCCAGCCAACTCGGATTACAGGCATACACCATAGCACTTGGTCCTTCTGTCTTGTTTTGTTTTTAATATGCCTTCTCCCTGTATTGCCCAGGCTAGTCTTGAATGCATGGACTTAAATAATGCTCCCACCTCAGTCTCCCAAGAGTTGAGATTACAGGCATGTACCAGGACTCCCAGCCTTTTTCTGGCTTGAGGTCATGGAACAATCCAGGAAAGGTAACTCATCTCTCCATCATTCTACAAGCCTGTGGGAGCAGGTGCAATGATAAGGATCCCACATATCTATTCCTAGGGATGGTCAGGTCAGCACAAGTGCCTCCCCAGCCCAGGGCCTCAAACTTGGTAGCACTCACTGTTTGTTTGTGATCATATTCATTATGCTAAAGCCCAATGAGGCTATAATCCTTCCTCTTCCTGCAGTTCATTCCCATCTCAGTTTGAGAAGAACTATCAGTTTTGCCCCTGAGGTATTCTCTTATTCAATTTCCCTGATACCAGTCCCCAGGACTGTGGATTTCTGACTTTAAAGAATGAACCTCTGAAAAGAACAAGACTAAATACTCTTAAGTGTTACTTTTTTTTTTTTTTTTCTTTTTTGGGGGGTACTGGTGATTGAACTCAAGGGCACTCAACCACTGAGCCACATCGCCAGCCCTGTTTTTTGTATTTTACTTAGAGACAGGGAGTCATTGAATTGCTAAGCACCTCACTGTTGCTGAGGCTGGCTTTGAATTCATGATCTTCCTGCCTCAGCCTCCAGAGCCACTGGGATTACAGGCGTGTGCCACTATGCCTGGCAAGTGATATTTTTTTTTGGTACCGGGAATTGAACTGAAGGGTACATGACCACTGAAGCACATCTCCAGCCCTATTTTGTATTTTATTTAGAGACGGGGTCTTACTGAGTTGCTTAGCACCTCGCCATTGCTGAGGCTGGCTTTGAACTCGTGATCCTCCTGTCAACCTCCCAAGCTGCTGGGATTACAGGCTACACCACCGCACCTGGCATGCAAGTAATACATTTTTAAAAAATATATATATTTACTTGTAGATGGATGGACACAATACCTTTGTTTATGTAGGTGTTTTTTGTTTGTTTTTTAACGTAGTGCTGCAGATCAAACATAGTGCTTCATGTGTGCTAGGCAAGCACTCTGCCACTGAGCCACAACCCCAGCCCCCCCAGTGATGGATTTTTTAACACAAGACTTTTCAAGCTTTTTTTTTTTTTTTAATATTTATTTTTTAGCTTTAGGTGGGCACAATATCTTTTTATTTTGTTTTTATGTGGTGCTGAGGATCGAACCCAGTACCTCATGCATGCCAGCGCGCTACCACTTGAGCCATATCCCCAGCCCCTTTTCAAGCTTTTTAAAGTGCAAATAATGACTCTCCTCTAACTTCCTGGTAACACCTCTAAATACAACAGCCTTAACTCTATAGTAGCAAAATCTACCTGCTGTTTATAAGCCATAGAATCTCTTCTATGGCTTAGCAAATGGGTTTCAGATATTCTGTTGGTGGCTCTTCAGAAATTTTGAAATGCCTGCCAATAGGAAAAACAGCTCTTGAAGCAAAGGAGAGTTTACCCTAGAAGTTGTGGCTGGTGAATTCCTGGACTCATCAGAATAGCTGGCCCCAGGGTCCCATAGACTTCTACTGTACTCTGCCTCTGTGGTCTTGCTTACCTTCCCAGAACTGGCTACACCTGTGCAAAAGAAAGGCCATGCTCCTTTAGTAATGATATGTTAATGATGCATATTAAGAGCAGGTCTGAATCCATGTCTTTACTTACAGTCTTTCTTCAGGACTAGCGTCTCATAGGCACCTGCCTCTTTTTCCTGTAACCTGTCTCCCTTCAGAGGCCCCATTTGCTTGTTGATATTTCCTGTGAGATCATTTCCTCCTTCTTAAGTGCCATGAATTAGCCCTCCTGGAAGGTCTGAGCTGGGGTAATTAACCTATTTTTGTGACCTTGTACTCCATCCTACCTTCCTCAACCACTCTTAACTCTTGTTGTTATTTTGTTTTTGCAGAGCAGATTCCCAAAATATCAGTAAAGTTCAGCTTTTTATTGAAGATGTTACAAAAGAGGTTTAATCAAAAAGACCAAAGCCCATAGTATCATCAGAGTCCTCAGATTCTTCTTTCTTCCGCTTTCTTCTCCTTAGCTAGGGTAACAGTGGTGGAGAGGTCAGGACCTCCTGCCAGTGCCTTATCAGCTGCCAGAGCAGGTCCACCAGCCCCTACATTGCCAGTGAGGCTCCATTGTTGATATTGACCAAGGCCTTTGCAAATGCATCAGGCTGGAAAGGTTCACCATTTATACCAGCTGCTTTAATGAGGGCATTGATCCTCTCTGTGACAATCACCTCATCATCCTGCAGGACAAGAGCAGAGTAGATACAGGTGAACTCAGAGATGTAGGCCATGGTGTCCTGTATGTTTCTAGTCACCAGATGAAGTAAGGGTATCACCCCAATGTAACCTTTGCTTCCTGGGAAGGACCATGCACCTGGGTGGCATCTGAGGAAAAGCCACTCTTCAGCTTCTAATACCTTGAAAGGTCACTTCCAGGAGGTTCTCAGCACTGGCTGATGCTCTGTCTCAATGTGCATGTCTCAATTTGCAGGGAATGACTGAAATAAGTGGTTTTCGCCTGACTTGGTTGGGCTTTGCATCTTTTGCTAATGTTTCCTGTACCCTAGGTCAAAGGCCAGAATAAACCCTTCCCATTGTCTTCAGTCATTACAAATAGCAATGGCACTTTGCTTTGGTTGATGCTGCTCCCTTTCTTTTTACAGAGTCGGGGGCTGCTGTCTGTGAATTCTTTTTGAAAGCTGCCTGTGGCAAAGGTAAGAGACTTCGGTTTTCTAAAATGCCCCTTCACCACCTTGTCCCCTAGCAGACTTGTAGGTCACCAAGTCTCTGACTTGTGTTGCCTTCTGCAGACCAACAATGTCCTTAGTTGAATAGGCTAGGAACCTGATGGGGCATCCCCAAATCTAAACACAGGATTGAACCTGGCTCAGATGCTGCCTTCTCACTTCAGCAGAGAAGAAGCCCCAGCATTGAGGCATCCAGGAATGTTCTCAAGGTACCAGAGTTACTCTGTGACTGAGCCCAGTGAATATAGGCCTCTTTGATTCCATTCTCTCGGGCTTTCTGTCCACTGTGGCTTCTTAGCAAAGGACCCTGCAATACTCCTTCTTTTGAGGTCTTGTTTGTACTAACCAGGTCCCAATACACACTGTATGAGCCAGATAGTCTGTTAATTCTGGGCACGTATATGTCTGGGCATTTTTCACCCTATAGGGAAATTTATTTAGGAAACTAAATCAGAAAGTTGACAAGGAACACAGGACTAGATCAAGGGGATGGATCTAGAGGATGATTTGGGTTAGTTTTGGTTGTACAGCAGTCATTTGTCACTGAAGCAGGTAGATGAATTAGCTCAGTGTCATACGATGTGGTCAGGATATCATTCCCCCACTGGGCTCCTGGTCTCTTTTCCATGTGTTTGCTTATTTATTCTACCCTCTGACCAGCCACCTTGTGTGCCACAGCAATCCTTAACACAGCTATTTGTTAGTACAGTAGCCGCTACCCACATGGACCTATTCAAATTGAAATTTAAAAAATTTAAAATGTACCTCAGTGAGATAATAATAATTCAAATGCTAAATAGCCATGTGTGGTTAGTGGCTGTCATACTGGACGGCAGAGATGTAGGCCATTGCCTTCCACTCTCACAGAAAATTCTACTGGACAGGGCAAGCATAGATCTTTCCTGCTTACAGCTTCTTTCTAGTTGGGCCTTCCCTGTGGTCCTGCTAGGATACCAGTTATGTCTGACATTCCCCGAGGATGACTCTGTCACATTTGGGTAGTACAGGTCCTGCTGCAGAAGAACATCTCCCCTCATTTGCATATATTAAATTTCTTCCATTTTAAAGTTGATCTGGAGGCTTAAAAGTGGGCACTTCTAATAGGAGACAACTCCTGTCTGGACTCTAGTCTTCTCTTGGTGGTCCTCTTTATCCTTTAGGGTTTCTCAAACTCCAGTCTTTGTTTTACCACCCCAGTGATTTTCCTGTGTAAGTGTACCACTGGAACTATTTTTAATTAAGGAATAAACTGACCCTGCAGCCCCACCCCAACCTAGGCCTGTTTTACCTTCATCTTACAGTAATATCTATGAAATCCTGATCTGATGTTTCAGTTATATTTTTCTAAAACACCTTAAACTAAAATACAGAGCTGTTAAACTGTTAAATGTTTGCTGGGGAACTGGAGTTGTAGCTCAGTGGTAGAGTGCTTGCAAGCACATGTGAAGCACTGAGTTTGATCCTCAGCACCACGTAAAAATAAATGAATAAAATAAAGGCTTTGTGTCCATCTACAACTAAAACTACTGTTAAAGAGAATGTTTGCTGGTATAGTGCCTGAAACCACGTTGCCTTCTGCCAGGGGCACCTCCACCACCTCCTAGGGTATGCTGCTTTCAGGTGTTCAGAGAAGTGTGGAGTGAAGGCGCCTTCATTTCCCCAAGCCCATACCTCTCCTTACTCAGTGGCCCCTCTTCCTGGGCAGGGGGCATGTGCCCATTTCGCCACATCAGCGGTGAGAAGACAGTAGTTTGCAAACACTGGCTGCGGGGGCTGTGCAAGAAAGGGGACCAGTGTGAATTCCTGCATGAGTATGATATGACCAAGATGCCCGAGTGCTACTTCTACTCCAAGTTCGGTAAGGCGCATGAAACCTTGGGAGGTGGCACCAAGAACCCAGACCCCGGGGCCAAGCAGCTCCTCAGGGCCTGCTGCATCTCTACCTTCTCCCAAATATCCAGTTTCTGATGAGAAACTTGGGCAGTGCCTACTAGCCCTAACTGGCTCTGTAGTGAGGGGGTATCATGGTGATAGCCCCTCATGTCTTTATAGTGCTCCAGAGTTTGGAGTACTTTTAGACACTGAGATTTACAAGGGTCCCATTAAGCAAATAAGCAGCGCAGCCGATCAGAGACCTTGCTTCTGTTCCTGGTAGCCTGATCCCTGAAATCCATGTCTCCATCCAGCTTGGTCATTGAGTACCCCTGGGTCTAAGATGGTGCCTTATCTCTGGGAATGTGATCTGGGGTAATATCTTTGCCATCTTCACAGCCCTCAGAGTTGGTCTCCTGGTGGCAGTGAGCCCCCCTCTTCACCTTAAAACAGATTGCTTTGAGCTCTGCATAGAGAGTATGAGGCCTCACCTTTCCTGAGTGACTTGTGTAGAGAAGCAGGGGACAGAGTGGAAGCAGTGGTGCTGGTGTAGAGCTTAGTCCCCAGGGTTTATGACTGCTCTGACCTTCAAGGTGACCCAGAAAGAAGCTCTGTTGGTCATCACGAGGGCTGGCTCTGGACCTAGGACTGCAGGCCCTATGTAGGGGCTAGGGCAGGAGGTTGGAAGCCTGTGGGAGGCTTTGCAGCGAGCTGAGTGCTGGGCTTGCTTTGCACTTTCAAAGCACTATTGTTAGAGGAGATGTTAATTACTTCAGCATCCCAACAGGCTTGGCTGCTGGCTTATTAATCATAGTTGTGGCTTGTTTTGTTGAGGCAGCATAAGCTATGAAGTCAAAGCAGACAGACAGAACTAGGACTTGGCCTTCCCAGCTTCCCATGGCTCCCACTGCAATGCTGGAAATGGGCTGAGCCTCCCATCTGGCCCCAGAGCTCTCCCTTGAGGGCATCTCTCTGCAGGCTGGCCTAGGGTTCCCTCCTTCCTGCTGGGCCCATCTCTGAAATCCCCTCTGCCTGCCTATCCTCTGTAGCTCCTGCCTTAATGCAGACACATCACCTGCAACTTCTGTCACTTGTCCACAGATGTGTATTGGTGTTTCCTTCTACACACTGGAGAGAGAGGGGTAAAGAGGACAGACTGGTCCTTGCCCCATGAGTTTTTACTTCAGTGGGTTGGATACAGAGGCAGCTGATAAGCCAGTGAGACAAGGAAGAAAATTTTTCATGGAAAGTGCTGGGAAGGAAATGAGCAGTGGTGAGACCCACATGGAATCTACTTTAGGCAGAGAGACCTGGGAAGGACTCTGAAGAGGAGTCCTGGGCTGGCAACTGGAGGGTAGGAAGGATTCATCTTGGGCAGCAGAGGAAACCAGAGTGGTTGAGAAGGGGGTCCCTAAGCCTGTGGTGGGCCAGGGCAGGAGTTTGCATGTCCTCTCGATCGTAAGCAAGGGTTAACATAGGTTGCAGAGCAGATCTGGAGGTGAGCGGTCAGCCAGGAAAGTAAGTATGTCCTGGTGCCGGGGGCCAGCTGGGCTGGTTACTTCTGAGAAGCACTAGTCCACGTGTGTTGTCATCATCTAGGCTTATCCCATGCCACCACATGGACCCAGCCTTGAGCTCCCAGATCCTCCCTGTGTTTGTCCTAAAAGTTAGAATTCCTTAGACCTTCCCCCATCCCAGCTCATAGATGGGAAGAGCTGATCAGAGTAGAACGGGAATTCCCTAGTCTCAGGTGCATTTGCATATCAGGCTTGCTACACTGTCCTCTGGGAAGGGTAGAACTATGGATTTTGATGAGAGCCTGCCCTGGGCCAGGCTCTGCTGATGTCATTATCCCTCTCAGCAGCAATGATGCATGTGAGGGAAAAACTGTTACAGCCCCACTGAAATTCTGCCCTGGGCTCAGGGTTTGCCAGGCCAAGCCTGGACACTGGACCTCCTTGGGCCCTCTTTGCCTTGGGAACTCTCCTAGCACTGTTCTAGGAGGCCACATGTCTGGGTTTCCTGCAGGGGAGTGCAGCAATAAGGAGTGCCCCTTCCTTCACATCGACCCCGAGTCCAAGATCAAGGACTGCCCTTGGTACGACCGTGGCTTCTGCAAGCATGGTAAGTGCTGGGGTAGGCTGGGCTTGGCCCCAGGAGAAAGGCCATACCCCTCCCTCTGCCCATATCACCCTAGGGCTGCCAGCTGGTGCTCCTGGGACATAACTCCATCTTTGCCACCTATCCCAGTGAAACCTGAATTCTGTGGCCAGTGAGACTTTTTCACACCACTCCTTTCCCTCAGGCCTCCCAAAGAGGCTGTGTAGATGGCATTCTTGCCTGCAGTTTTAATGAGGAGCCCAGTGTAGAGAGGCCTTTCTGCCTGTTGTCCTCTATGAATGATAGCCCAAGCCAGCCTGTGAAGCCACACTCTGGTTCTCTGTACCCCAGGCAGTCTGGGTGGGGCTATTAACTATTAGCAGGGACACCAAGGTATCCCCTATAGAGGGAGCATCTGAGTGACCCAAACATTGGGCTCCGCAGGTCCCCTGTGCAGGCACCGGCACACGCGGAGAGTCATCTGTGTGAATTACCTCGTGGGATTTTGCCCGGAGGGGCCCTCGTGTAAATTCATGCAGTGAGTACTCTGGCCCCAGCCCTGCTGCTGCCCCTTTGTCCTTCCTGGTTGCAGCTGGGCTTAGGTCACTGGGTGATGTCAGCACCAGGGCCTGGGGCAGGAGTGGGAGATGAGGGAGGAAATCACTACTTATGGCTGCTGCTGCTTCTGGAGCATAAAATCAGCTCTGCCTAGGCCAGCATTTAACCTTCCATGGGTCATGTGCCCTCTGGGAATCTGATGAAGGCTCTCTAAACCCTGTGCTCCAGAAAAATTCTCACATAGGCTATGATTTAGGGGGTTTAAGGACCTCAGGTAAGAGCCTGTGTCCGAGGCTAGGAATATAGCTCAGTGGTAGAGCACTTGCCTAGCATGTGTGAGGCCCATCCTCAGCACCACAAAAAAAAAAAACAAAAAACTTAGGAACCTGTGTCCTAAAGGAAGGGAATTAAAGTTTCAGGGCCTTCTTTGTGTAGGTCCTGATCTTGTGGTTCCATATGAAATAATTCATATAACTCTGGCAAGTGGGAAAGATGGTACTCACTTCCCACCTGAAAACACTGGGGTTCAGGGCTCAGTCACTGGCCAGAGCCAGTAGCATGTGGTGATACCTGGTCACAGATCTGTGGGCCCCTGAAGCTGGATTCTTCTTGCCCAGTGGGGTTATTGACACTCTTTCAGAGGCATTGCCTTGGCCTTTAGAGCCCAGTGTACTTTTTTTTTTTTTTTTCCTCCAGGGATTGAACCCAGGGGCACTTAACCACTGAGCTACATCTCAGTACCTCCTCACACCTTATTTATTTGTTTACTTTTTGGTTGTTGATGGACCTTTTTTTATTCATTTACTTATATACGGTGCAGAGAATCCAACCCAGTGCCTCACATACGTGAGGCAAGCACTTTACCACTGAGCTACAACCCCAACCCTCCCAGCCCTTTTTCGTATTTTATTTAGAGAGAGGTTTTGTTAAGTTGCTTAGGGCCTTGCTAAGTTACTGAGTCTGGCTTTGAACTCACAATCCTCCTGCCTCAGCCTCCCAAGCTGCTGGGATAACAGGTGTGTGCCACTGTACCCAGTTCCTAGTATATTTCTTTCACTTAGTTGTTACTTAGGGATGGATTTTTGCATGAGGTGATGTTAAGACTGCAGAGTGCCCGTGCTGCCTCTGACCACTATGCTGAACCTGCAGCAAGAGCACAGTTACTGGTTGTTGGGGACCCTGGACCCTGTCTGTGTGTAGGTAGCAGATGCTGTCACTGGGGTCCACTCCCTATATGAGCACCCATGAGCCTGCAGATGGTCTGGGAACTTCTGCTTGCAGGGTGAGCATGTCACCAAGAGGTCCTATACATTATTAGGACACTCCAGACAGACTCTTTGGGGAAGGGGCCTTCTGTGCACACAGCCCTTCCATAGCAGGCATACTCCAAGTGTGCCTGTGCTTACCTTTCTCAGAGCAGCACTTGCCCAAGGTCTCCTAGCTCTGCATAGGTAGAGCTGGGTCTGAGCCAAGGCCCATCAGTTCTGTTTTTCCTGCTGTTCTGTGGCTTTCCACAGGCATTGCTGAGTGCCAGACTTGCTGCCTCTAAGTGATTTGCGTTGCTTTTGCTTGGGCAGAGGTTAGGTGCAGTTTTCCAAGCACAACCTGACCTGTCTCCTCTCGTACCTTCTTCTCTGTTCTCAATCCCTCTGGCTGCCGGGTAACCAGCCCTCGATTTGAACTGCCTATGGGAACCACTGAGCAGCCCCCACTGCCACAGCAGACGCAGCCTCCAACAAAGGTACCGTGCCCACGCCCCTCCTTGGCCATGCTGGCCCTGCAGAGAGAAACTCAGTGCCACTTCAGTGTGTAGTCTGCAGTGTACAGTATGCTGTAGTCCCAGCTGGAGGCCTGTGAGAGGAGAGTGAGGGAGGAGGCAGGAGAGAAGGGAAGTGCCTTCAAGTTCTAGCAGAAAAATCAGGGAGAGCAGTTCACATATCTCCCTAAAGATGGAGAGCTTCTGCCAGAGCTGAATTCCCACTTGGCCTCATCCCTTGCCTCAAACCTAGAACCTCAGCAACATGAGGCCAAGAGCAGGATGGCAAACAAGATTGTGTGTCACTGTGTGAATGTGGCATGGTGCCACTGCAGCTCCATAGTGCCTGCCTCGGGAGCTGGGTAAAGGGTGGCCTCGGCCCACATCTCCTGCTCTTGTTTCTGTTCTTCCCTTTATAAATGGGGAAAGTGGGCTCTTAAAGAAAGACTTACCTGAGGGGCACCAGCAGGAAGGGGCTTGATGAAGGAGCACAACCAAGGCCAACTGTTCTTTGGCCAGTAACATCGCTGCTCCTTGGAGGTTCCAACCAAGAATAGGGCTGAAGGACTAGCTGGTTCCAGTTGTCTATTCAGGCCCACAGTGCAGTTTGTTGGTCCCCTCAAGCACAGGGAGAGAAGGAAATGCCATCAACAAATGAGGATCTGCAGCAGCCCCCCAAAATCAAGGGCTGTGTGGGTTTGATTACCAGAGTGGGAGACTGGGCCCAGAGGAAGGGCTGGCCCAGGTGTTAGGCTGGGCCTCCAGTAGGCCCTCTGTGTAAACTGGTCTGCCAATCTTGAAGCCTCACCTCCTGCCTGGTTGGGCTCTGAGTCAGTTGCCAAAGCCCCTCCCATTCTTCTTCATTGTCATGAGCTGAGCATCCATGAAGGGATGTGACTGCACTTGGCCTCCACAGATCCCCACCTTTAGGAAAGGCAGGAATTCCTGGGCAGGGATGCAGCTGACAGCCTGAGGTTCCTAGCTTGGGTCCTGCATTTAGAGGGCCAGAGCCAAGAACCCACCTCATTGAGAGGTAGCCTTGCTGAGGAATCCCTGTCCCAGGAGCCTCCATCCCCCTCCTTCTTGCTACTCTCTAGAGGAAGGCCCTCTCAGCCCCTAGAACACAGGTCAGCATGTCAGGCTCCAACTGTTTTTCTGTGACTGTTGCTCGCCGTGTAGGCTGCTAAACATCTGGCTGAACCAAGCGTTCATCCTGACCTGAAGCTAGAACCTCAGAAACAAAAGTAAGGCCTGATCATGCCCTCGCCCCACTGCCCCAGAGACCTCCTCTTGTCTCTTTGGTGTTTTGTTTTCTACTTTTATTTTTCGTTTTTGTGTGTCTGCATGGTGTTTTTCGGGCAGCAGCTCCTGCCATCATCACCACAAGTTTCTTTTCTGCCCACTCCTGAGCTGGGCCATCGCGGAAGCCCTCTTCCTGCTGGTCATGCGGGAGCAGTCCCGCCCTTTTTTCCTGTTCCCATTGGTAGTCTGCGTGCACGTGTTTTCCACAGTAAAACCGTGTTGTGTAACTCTTTCCAGCAAAGTAACAATCCGCCATTACAAAGGTCGTCCTCCTTGATCCAGTTAACGAGTCAGAACTCTTCTCCCAATCAGCAGAGAGCCCCGCAGGTCATCGGGGTCATGCAGAGTCAAAACAGCAGTGCAGGCAACCGGGGACCCCGGCCGCTGGAGCAGGTCACTTGTTACAAGGTGAGTCCCAGGACTTGGGGACAGGGTGGGGTCTTCTCTCTGGTCATTGACCATTCCCTCCTTCCCCAGATGTGTGGTTGGTTACTTTTGAAAAGTGAAAACTTTGGTTTTTGCTGATTGTAAAAATAATGGTGGGCCACTATAGTAGTCTGGAGACCATCCTACTTCCTCCAACACATCAAGATATGGTGCAGGGTAATAAAATATTGCTGCTAAATGAGTGGACTGTGCTTGCAAGGAAACGAGAGATCTTTAAGTGCTAGGGAACAAAATGGAAACAAATCCAACGAAGAGTGATCCTTGAAGCTTTGTCTGCCCCACAGGCATCCTTAGATCATGCATCCAGGCACACTCAAGGGAATAGGACAAAGCTTTTTGCCTATGATGGAGGAACTGGATTGGGAACACACACTCCACACCTCTTAACCTAAAGTGGGACACTCGGGGAAAGGGTGAATTTAAACAAATCTACTAGAAAACTTTCTCATTCCTGGCTGTGGGTGGAAAGGAGAAACAATTCCTGAGAACAGGTAGTTGGTAGCTGATCCTTACATGATTTGGGGCCTGTGTTCACATCCTTGGTGAGAGCTAAAAGTCACAAACTGAGTTTAATCTATAATTGGCTTCCTTGGAGTATACCCGGGCTCCCAGAAGGAGCTCTGAGGGGTATATTCTCAACCCTAGCCATACAGAATCCCCACAGAGTTCCAAAGAATGAGTTCATGTTTAAAAACTCAGAAAACATAGCTGGATATAGTGGTGCACATCTATAATCCAAGTAACTCAGGAGGCTGTGGCAGGAGGTTCATAAGTTCAAGGCCAGCCTTGATAACTTGGTGAAACTGTCTCAAAAGAAAAAAATAAAAGGGGCTTGGGGGTGTAGCTCAGTGGTAGAGTACTTTTCTAGCATGTGCAAGGTCCAGGACTCAATCCCCTGAACCAAAAAAAAAAAAAAAGACACAGTGGCACATGCCTATGATTCTAGCAGCTCAGGAGGCTGAGGCAGGAGAATCACAAGTTCAAAGCCAGCCTCAGCAATTTAGGGAAGCCCTAAAAGCAACTTAGCAAGACCCTGTCTCAAGATAAAAAAGGACTGCAGACGTGGTTTAATGGTTAGGTGCCCCTGGGTTCAATCCCTAGTACCAAAAACAATAATAATAAAAACAAACAACAGAAAGAATGTTTTTTTACTCCACTACTTCAGTTTTTGAAATTTTTGCAGCAGGGTCTCATTAAGTAGCTAAGGCAGTCCTTGAACTTGCAATCTTCCTGCCGAGCCTCCCAAGTATGGGGAATATGGGTGTGCGTCATTGCACTCGATTTGTTCTTTTGCTCCTAATAACAGTGCTGTATCATTTGTGAGCTCTTGTCTGATGTCACTGGCATCCATGTATGCAAGAGGGAGTTCTAAGTCAAAGGGCATGTACTTAAAATGTCCATCCAGCTTGTCCTCAGGAAAGACTGAGCCCCAGGACTCTGCCACAGCAGCCAGGCATTCCTTGAGCTGCTCTGTCCAGCAGAAACATGCATTCCTGGGGCTGAAGAAGGCAAGTGCTTTAAAAGCACTCAAGGAAAAGTGCATCTGGATTCAGAGAAAGCCTCTCTGGGGAAAGTTCTGAGCCTAAGCCTTAAGATGTGAGACGAGCAAGGAAAGGGAAAGATCTGGAAAAGGCAAGATGGGTGGAAGGCATGCCTTACTAAATTGCTGAGGCTGATCTAGAACTTGAGATTCTCCTGTCTTAGCCTCCCAAGTCACTGGGATTACAGGTGTGCACCACTGCGCTCGGCTCATGCTGTTAATATTAAAAATACTTCATGTGAATCCTAGATTCCTGGGAACAACTATGAAGACCAATGAATGTGCTGGGTCCTGGGAGTGGGGCCTTGTGGTTATGCTTTCTGATGATCATATTAGCCTAAGGGCCAATTATCCATGAAGTCACACCTACAGATTAAACAGATCTTAAAAACATGAGACTGCAGTGTAGGATAACAGAATAAATAGGGGCACTGGGTAAGGATAGTAGAACCCCTTTATATTGTTACACACCAGGGAAGGAGGGAGTGGGGATTATGGGAACAGAGTTGGGGAGGGCAATGGGGATTAGCATCTGCACCCTCCAGATGCCTCTTGAGCCTCTGTTTCATGCTTGAGGTTGCCATTCACTTAGATTTCCCTTCTGTTTTAAGTCTCACAAGGATAGAGACACTATGGGAGGTCCTGGATAATCAGCCAATATAAATCAGGGTCAGTGTTAGATGTGTCAGAGGTGACGCTATCAGCTCCACTCACCCAAGTCTAATCATTGTCCCATCTTTGACCCTGTGATTAAAACCTGTTCTCATGGGTAGCTTAGACAGTTGTGCAGGAGCCAGGAGGGAGCCGAGCACAGTGGCACACACCTATAATCCCAGAGGCTCTAGAGGCTAAAGTAGGAGGATTGAGAGTTCAAAGCTAGCTTCAGCAATTTAGGGAGGCCCTCAGCAACTTAGCAAAACCCTGTCTCTAAATAAAATATAAAAAAGGACTAGGGATGTGGCTCAGTAGTTAAGCGCCCCCAGGTTCAATCTGCAGTACTTTAAAAAAAAAAAAAAAAAAACAGGAGGGAAAGCATCAGTACAGCCCACCCTGTGTCCACAGCCATGGCTCCCAAAGCTGGGGAAGGAGCCTGGTAGCTTCTCTTGCATTGTTCCCTCCCCATCTCCTCAGGGAGGCCCCAGACGTTGGCTCAGAGGTAAGTGACTGACTGGCCTGTGTGCAGAGAGGGCCGAGAGCTCTGATGCCGTGGACTTCTCTTCGTCCTGCCACCCACTTGTGAGTCCTTCCCAGGCAGGCCCAGGTCTGGTGCAGGTGAGGTACAGGCTGAAGGGGCACCTTGCTGGGCTCTCAGGTCGCTCTGGTGACCTTGCTGGCTGCAGTTTCTGTACCACTGCACCTTTCTTGAGATTCCTCTGCTTGTGTTTGAAAAGAAATCTTGCCACAGAATTTCAGGGTTCTCCCTAGCTTGGTATTTGGTGGGTACTGCCTTAGTTGAAAATTACATTTGAAAATGGTGTTGTATTTTTCTCTCTCCTTCCCCTTCTGCTGTTCCCAGTGTGGTGAAAAAGGACACTACGCCAACAGATGCACCAAAGGGCACTTGGCCTTTCTCAGTGGACAGTGATGGCAGCTGGAGTCAGCTCAGAGCAGCCTGAGGGGCCCTGCTGTTGGGTGTGTGCACTGCCTGCTGAATGTAGTGTTGGTGCAGCTGACTAAAGCCGGCAAGCATGCTCACTGGGGCTTGTCATTCTGAGGGGCCACAACTGTTAAGTTTCCTATCATTTTGCTGTAATCTCTTTTTAAAAAGGGACATGTGCTTCGTTGTGTCCCCAAGTCGACATCATGTTTGCCTGGGCTTCCACGCCTCTTTTTCTGGGACTCCCTGCACACCTACCCTCCAGGGGGAGGATGTAGTTGAGGAAGGGCTTGTGCTATGCTGTTGTGTGTGGAAGGTGGCCTTTCCCCTCAGGGGCTCCTTAAACACCAGTTCTTGGAGAGCCCGGGGATTGGTGGATCATTCAGAGCTGTGGCAGGTCATGCCAGCTTCCACCGCGTCCTGCTGAATCCTGAAGCTGTGCCTATCAATGTGATTTGAACAAGGGAGCCCTTCCTGACAAACTCAGTGCACTCACTGCCTCAGCCTAGCCCTGGGCCCAGGTGGCAGCAGTTGAGGGCTGCAGGGCTCTCTAATTTGAGGTTCTGTCTTCTGGGCTTATTTTCTCATGGGGCCCTGATGATGTTGAAGGTATTCTTCAGCTAGAGCCACACACCACCCTTTAAATAGCTGATCCATTTGCGCCTACCTCCTGCTGATCAAGAGTCTGTACTGTCACTCAGACACCTGTGGCATGCAGAGGAGACTGCCCTGCCCTTGAGCCTGGAAAATGTGAAACCATCACCTGCAACCTGCTGGGCAAGTGGGCCTATCAAAGTTCAATTACAAGAACAATTTTTATGAAGTTGATTAAAGCTTGTTTTTTAAGCGGTGTCTCATTACTTATGGGGACTGTGTGCTGGGGAGACCCACAGGCTGCACTAGCTGCCTGGCATAAAGCGGTGATTGGTGCTTTCTCATCTCTTTGAAAGAGAATCTCAAAGAGCAGTGGTGCTGCCTAGACGGGCCCTTGTACCCAAAGCTGGCAGGTCTCACCCCTGTCAGCTGTTGGGTGATGCCTATTCATCCAGATTCAGCCCATCTAGGGGATCCTGGACATGACATTGCCCTCCCCAGCCTGTCCCCCATAGCCTGCACCCAGCACAGTGTATATGCTTACTGTTGGCCCCTCAGTAAGGAAGTGGTGTCGGTCTACATGCACCTAATGTCATCTGAAGCCCTCTGATGAATAGGGGGCAGCCCACATCAGGTCTGTGCGTTTCCCTCACCCCTATCCAACTGAGCTCCCTGCTACCAAAGCCATCTTACCAGGAAGCCTATGTTTCCTAAGGGCTCTCCAAATAGTGCTTGGTGACCTGGCCCGGGAGCCCCTGATATCCTAGTTTGTGCAGAAAAATAAGCAAAGAGAAGACTTCGCAGTCATCTGAAAACCCCCCGCCTAGAGCTTAGATGGCCAGGGATGAGATCTGGCATTTTCAGGGACACAGGGCCCTCTGCTTTCTGTCTGTTGGCTGACAAAGGCCACAGTATCTCCAAATGCCCACAACACTCATGGCAGCCAGCCCAAGCGATGGGGGCTCCAAGGATTAAAGCCCTGGGTGTCTGACGATCTCACACCTCGGAGTGAGGGTGATAGGCACATCAGGCAAACAGCACACATACCAGTCACCTTTTATTGGATATTAACACTCAGGATACGAAAGGATTCTGCCATGATTTCAGTTCTTCACAGGGGAGGCAGTCTCAGGAGTACATAATATGGTCTCCACACTGGCCCCTCTTCAATGGTACTTTCGTCGCCGCTCATGCTCTGAAATGAGGGGAAAGGGCAAGTTTTTTAGAAGGTATTCTGGTGAAAACACAAGCCTTCAAGAGGACAGAAGCTTTAACCATGCAGCCTTCCTATGAGTTCCTTTCAAATGACCCAGAACCTGTCTGCACAGACCTGGGGCCACAGAGACATCTCAGGAGCCAGCCTCTTCCAGGAGTCAGCCTCTTCCAGGAACACCCACTTAGTCAAACAACCTTTAGAGGAAGCACTGGCTCAATACAACAGGTTGGCAGGGGCTAGATGCTACCAGGAACAGACTGGAAAACCACTGATATTTCCCAGAATCTAAACAGGTATCTCAGGCCATGCTGCATATCATCTGAGACCATCTCAGGTCTTAGAGCCAGGAAAGTTTTTCCAGAACACTACACAGACAATGGATTCTACCACTCAACCCTCTGTGCACAGGCTACCAGGAAGACCAAGCCAAATTTTAGCAAGAGCCTGAAGGATCTTAGAGAATGCTTAACAACTATTACCTTTACCCTAGCTTCATCTTGTTTCACCTGTGTTCTTGTCACAAACTTCTCACTTAAAAACAGTACCCTAAGCCAGGCGTAGTGGCACATGCCTGTAATCCTAGCAGCTTGAGAGACTGAGGCAGGAGGATCACAAGTTCAAAGCCAGCCTCAATACCTGGTGAGGTGCTAAGCAACTCAGTGAGACCCTGTCTCTAAATAAAATACAAAAATAGGTCTGGGGGTCTGGGGCTGTAACTCAGGGGCAGAGCACTTGCCTAGCATGCGAGAAGCACTGCGTTCAATCCTCAGCACCACATAAATATAAACAAATAAAATAAAGCATTCTATTGTCCATCTACAACTACAAAAAAAAAAAAAAAAATAGGGCTGGAAATATGGCTCAGTGGTTAAGGGCCCCTGAGTTCAATCCCAGTATCCAAAAAATATTTCCCCCTATTCTTTAAATGGAAGTGTAGGCAAGAAACATACTAAAGGTCCCTCCGCTGGCAGAAAGTGAACTACCATATCTAACAAAGCAAGCCATCACCACAATCTCACGGAAAGCTGGAGGCAAGATAATGCAAGAAGCACTCACTGAGTTCTTTGTAAGAAAGGCAGTAGCTGAAAAGCACGTATGCTGCCAGCACCATGTTGACCCCTGCGATGCTCCCCTTCTTCACGTTGATGTATTTGTTGTAGTACCGGTGGTAACCTGCAACAGAAGAGGCATTCACTGCCCTGCTCTGCTGAAAATGCTTTCTGTAATGCACAATTTGAGGATGACTGGAATTCAGGGACCCAGTCCTACTCTGGCTCTTTAATTCACTCACCCTATATTCCCTAGCTGATAAAGGTGCCTGGGGGACCTACAGCACAAGGACAGCTCTAATACTGGGTCCGCCTTGTACCTGGATCTACCCTTTGGCCTTACTCTCCTAGATAGGATCTAGCTTGTCTGCCTTGGATCCTACCTCACTTTGTCTAGCCCTTAAAAATCCCCTTTACCCTAATGTTGACTAATTCTGTCCCAGATTCCAACTCCTTTATAAGGGGCCCCATGGTTGTAGCAGCTTCAACAACCAGGCCTCTGAGGAGGAGGACTTCCCTGCATTCCTCTCTTCACTGGGTTGCCTAACAAAATAGACATGTACCCACCAGAAGGGAAACAAACACACTTTAGGTTGATGAAAAAGAATGTGATGGTGGTCCTAGTTTAAAACAGCGAGGGAGGCTGGTGTGGTGGCATATTCCTGTAATCCCCACTACTTGGGAGGCTGAAGCAAAAGGATTGCAAATTCGAGGCCAGCCTCAGCAACTTAGCAAGATACTGGCTCAAAATTAAAAATTTTAAAGATTTAAAAAAAAAAAAAAAAGACTGGGGATGTAGCTCAATAATAAATGAACCCTGGGGTTCATTCCCTAGTACAAAAAAAAAAGAATGCCCCAAAGGAATTAGGCAGGGAGCTCTGAGCATGAATAGGCCACATTCATTCACTCCCTGGGCAAAAGTGGGGGAACAGGCAGAGTACTCTGATATCATGGTAGAGCTTGAGGAAAAACCTTAGGGAAGACTAAGGCAGTCAGAATCCAAAAAACAGAGGGGGGGGACCCCAATAGGATGATCTGGGTCTTTCTTCATTGAAATGATATGATAAATTACACAGGACTGACCTGAATAGTCCAGGGGTGCTCTATCACTAAGCTACATACCCAGCCTTTTTATATTTCCTTTTGAGATGGGGTTTCTCACTAAGTTGCCCAGTCAGGCCTCAAACTTGCAATCCTCCTGCCTCAGCCTTCTGAGTTGCTAGAATTAAAGGCCACTAGCCCAGATTTTAATACTGTACTTTATAAATGCACAGACCTGAAATATGGGCAATTTCAAATATTTGTCTTGGAAGTTCAAGCAAGAAGATAAACATAAGACTGATGTCCAGCTGGGTGTGGTGGCACACACCTATAATCCCAGCAGCTCAAGAGGCTGAGGCAGGAGGATCACAAATTTGAGGCCAGTCTCAGCAACTTAGTGAGGCCCTAAGCACTTAGCAAGACTCTGTCTCAAAATTTTAAAAAAGGGGAAGGCGGGGATGTGGTTCAGTGGTTAAGTACCCCTGGGCTCAATCCCTAGTACCAAAAAAGATTGAGCCGGGCATGGTGGCACATACCTATAATCCCAGCACCTAGGGAGGCTCAGGCAGGAGGATGGCAAGTTCAAAATCAGCCTCAGCAAAAGCAAGGCACTAAGCAACTCAGTGAGACGCTGTCCCTGAATAAAATACAAAATAGGGCTGGGCTCAGTGATTGAGTGTCCCTAAGTTCAATCCCCAGTACCAAAAAAAAAAAAAAAAAAAAAAAAAGAATGATGTCTACCATGATTCAAACTCATTTTCTTCTAGAACAATTGGGCATAAAAATGCTAACAGACATTTCTCTTAGAAGCAGAGGTGCTAATTCCAAGCAACCAAACATTTCTTGGCTGAAAATATCTCAGGGCCAGCCTTTGATAGGGCCAATCAAATATAGAAATTCAAAGGCTGACCACCTCTCACTGTCCTTTTCTAAAAACTAAAGTCTTTTTTTTTTTTTTTTTTTTTGTACAGGGATGGAACCCGGGGCACTTAACCACTGAACCACATACCCAACCCTTTTTGTATTTTATTTTGAGACAGGGTCTCACTAAATTGTTTAGGGACTTGCTAAATTGCTGAGGCTGGCTTTGAACCTGTAATCCTCCTGCCTCAACCTCCCAAGCCACTAGGATTACAGGTGTGTGCCACTGCGCCCAGCTCAGACTAGTCTTGAGACCAAGTTTTTATTGTCCAAGTTAATTCATTACAAAAAGAGACCTGATAACTCAGGTTTGCTTGTTTATGTATCCTTAAGATTCTGACCTCTCTGAAATGCTCCCACAATGCCTTTAGGGGTGAAATCCCGCATCAATATCCAGCTTGGCAACTCCCCTAGTTTGACATCCATGAGTTTCTTCTCTTTCACTGGCACTGAAAAGAACAAAAGAAGACACATTGAATAACCTAGAATATAAATAGCATCCTTTTATGTCACTATTTCAACTATTCAATGGAGGTGCACTATATAACTACATAGAGACTGCACTATTATTCATAATAGGAACAAATGTTACAGAGAAACCACTATTTTAAGCCTAAGCCTTTGTAGCAGCTGCTACAGCAACAGCTTTATGAAGAAACAAGATATCTGAATAACAGCTTAGAGCTCTAAGGACAACCAGGAAGAACACAATAAAGAGGACAAAATAGATGACTATAAAACTAACATTTATTTTACCCTATTAATTTTATTTATTCATCACAAGTAGTTGATGCATTTACTTTGGTGGAGGGGTGGGGGTCAGACTCAGAGAGGTTAAACAGTTTGGCCAACGACACACATAGAGCACAGAGGCAGGAATGAACCTCAGGACTGGCCTTGTAGCCCTGAAGCCAATCTGAGGATGGGTTTATTCAATCCCTGAGGATCTGTGGCCCAAGAATGCTAAGGGATAAGAAGAGAAGTGGGATGTGTCCTCAAGTGCCTCAGTCTTACTGGATGCCCTTGACTGGCTTTGAGAAGTACCTGTCAACCTTACCAGGTATGTAGCCTGAGACTGTTCAATAAAGGAATCTAAGGGATTCCTACCTGCCTAGGACCACAGAGGTCAATGATTTCCAGAGGTAGAAATAAAAGACTACATATTTCAAGAAGTCAAATGACTTGCTAAAAACCTCTCCAAATGGTTTAACAGGCCATATTCCAGTGAGTCTGGGAACAAAACAGAAGAACTTCTGGTTGAAGACATATTATACTCATCTCTGGGCCAAGAAAACGGGGGTTAAGAGGGCATGGACCTGGGGTGTCCGATGGTCTCCCCTTATCCTCCCAACAAAGACCAACTTCTAAAAACTTTTAGGTGTCCCCTTCAGGGCAAAAAATCCAAGAGCACTGTCCTTTTTTAAAGGTGACTTATGGCTTATTCTAAATGGCTTATTCCAAAGAGTAAATGAGAATTGAGGTAATGGCATTTAGAACAGTGCCTGCAACACTGTAGACTGCTAGTATTGTTTAAATCTTAATAATCTCCTCTCACAGGAGGAGCCAGACTAAAACACTCCAAGGTTTCTTCTCCATTTTGGGAGCCAAAGAAAGATTAAGACTCCTTCTAGACCAGCCTCAGGAGTCCACTGAGGGGAATTCCAGTCCTCTGACAGCTCTAAGTACTGAACAAGAGCATTGGCTTCTAAGCCTTAAACAGAAATGCATGCTTCATGGCCAGCTTCTAAGTCTGCTCCTCTGGAGAGCCAGATATACAGGCTTACAGAGTTTCAACACTGAATGCTTGTCCACAAGACAAGGGGTTGGCATTGGCTTCTCACTTGCATGCATGGCTCAAGGGACACCACTTAGGATGCCACCCCCAAACTGGCCCTAACCTTCCATCTGTCCTTATCCAAATAATATGGAGCACCTACTGTATGTCATGCAGTCTGCTAAGCACTACAGATATGGCAGGGACAGAGAAAAAGGACAGAGGAAAGCCTTGATCTCAAGGTGCTAACATTCTTCTGGTGGAACAATGACCTACCACATTCTTCTTCCCAGGCTCACAGTTCTACCCTGTTATTCTCACTTGAGTGTCTTTGTAAAAGTAGTTCTCTTAGATTATCACAGGGCTGTCTCAAATGTCTTCATATAGACCTCCTTCCCCACCTGTCCTATCTCAAATAAACACCATTACTTTCTTCCATGAGGTTCAATTTCTTTAACTATGAAATGGCTTACTCCAAAGAGTAAATGAGAATTGATGTAATGGCATTTAGAACAGTGCTTGCAACACTGTAGACTGCTATTATTGTTTACATCTTGATAAAGTCTATCTACGTGAAACATCAAAAAGAACAGGGCTGGGGTTGTAGCTCAGTGTTAGAGCCCTTGCCCAGCACATATGAGGCACTGGGTTCAATTCTCAGCACCACATATAAATAAATAAAATAAAGGTCCAATGACACCTAAAACAAGTATTAAAAAAAAAAAAAAAGGAAATAGACAAAGCAATGGCATATAAACCTGAACTTTGTTTTATGCATATGGACTTTCAGGGATTAATTATAGCCCTTAGTTCCTCTAGAAAGAGAAAGCTGTGGTTAGTTTGGGAACAGCTATAAAATATGGACTACTTATAAAATATGAAACAGTCTCAAAGGTCTTCTTCCTCCACCTAAACAAAACAAAACAAAAAAGTGAGTTTTCAAGATCCACTTCAAGTTGCTACTGGAGAGTTTAGTGTCACTGATATTAAAGCTTAACACCAAACAATAATGTCATCCAAGAATGACCTATACCCTTCTCTAACTTGTACATGTTGTTTCTAGAAAAGTTTAACAAACATACATCTTACATCCCAATTTTGTCCTCATTTGGAATGATAAGGTTTTAGTCCCAGGGAAACTATACCACTTTTCTTTCTGAATAAGAACACAGGAGATTTATAGATCAGGGGTACAGCACTTGCCTAGCATGCATGACACCCTGGGTTTCATATCCAGCACTGGAAGGAAAAGAAAAAAAAAAAGCCAGAATGTTGCAAACTGTTGAAGCTGGTAAAGAGTAGGAAGCATTCTTTATATTACTTTCTTTCCTTTGAATTTGAAATCATCACTAATTAAAAAAAAAAAAAAAAGCTTTAAACTACTTACAAAAATAGAACTATATTACAAGAGTCACAACAAAGAAAAAAACATATTTTATTGGTACCAGGGATTAAACCCAGGGATGCTTAACCACTGAGCCACATCTTTTTATATTTGATTTAAGAGACAGCCCCGTTTTTTATATTTTATTTAGAGACAGGGTCTCGCTGAGCTGCTTAGGGCCTCACGGATTTGCTGAGGCTGACTTTGAACTCAGGATCCTCCTGTCTCAGCCTGCTGAGGTGCTGGAATTACAGGTATGCACCACTAGGCTAGAAAAAAATAACAACAACCAAAAAAAATAAAATGTATTTTAAATCAAAGTATTTTCAATTCAAGTAAAGCTAGTGACTTAAGGAAGAAAAAAAAAAAGAAAGAAATTACTCTGGGCCTAGTGAAGCTAATTTTTCCCATTCATAAAATGTAAACATTCTGTATGTTCATGATCATGTACAGGGGCTGCCATGGTGGCTGGGGAAAAAAAGCCAACAATCTGGGGCTGGGGTTGTGGCTCAGCAGTGGAGTGCTTGCCTAGCACATGCAAGGTGTGGATTCAATCCTCAGCACCACATAAAAATAATTAAATAAAATAAAGGTATTGTGTCCAACTATATCTAAAAAATATTTTTTGAAAAAGCCAACAATTGGGCTGGGGCTGTAACTCAGTGGCAAAGCACTTGCCTAGCATGTGTGAGGCACTGGGGTTCGATCCTCAGCACCACATAAAAATTAACAAATAAAATAAAAGCATTCTGTCCATCTACAATACAAAAAAAAAAAAAAAAATTAAAAAAAAAAAAAAGCCAACAATTGGGCTGAGGTTGTGGCTCAGTGGTAGAGTGCTGGCCTAGCATGTGTGAGGCATTGGGTTCGATTCTCAGCACCACATATAAATTAATAAATAAAGGCCCATCAACAACTAAAAAAATATATTTTTTAAAAAAAGCCAACAATTTAATATTTATTTTTCTACCAATTTATATATCTGTACTATGAAGTCAAGAATATTTCCTTAAAATATTTAAAGGTAGAGAGGTATAAAAAAAAGAAAAGAAAAAGAAAAAAGCAACACATTGGCCTTAAGAAGAGTCAAATACAGCACCATCACAAGGGCTATGCAATTCAGAGGTGCACTTACTGCAAGAACTTCTATTTTGGTGGAAGACAAAGTCCTTGGTCCTTGGCAGCCAAACTAGAACTCCTTCCCCAACATGTCTCTACAGCAAGGGAACATCCATCTACTATCATGGTTCACCTAAGATGCACTAGAGTATGATGACAAATAGCAGACTCCAGATCAAGTATTCTGCTTTTAATACCACTCGTTAGCTATGTGTCCTTAGGGAAAGTTACTGCTCTCTCCATGTCTCAGTTGTCTCCTTTGTAAAATAAGGGTAATAACAGTATTGGTACTTGGGTCTAGGAATTATGTAAATGAGAACTATTATCTTTCTGCCGATTATGAATACTTGAAGGAACATTCCCACGTATAGTTCCTGGTACAGGACACTTCAGTAATGGTTGTAGAACAATCTTAAGTTCTTGAGAAGGTAAGCAATTTTATGGCTTAGAGAGGTATATTACCCACTTACCATGGAACTGTAGGGAAAAAACAAGTGTTTCCTGGATGCTAAACCCAACCCAGAAATTGGCCAGTGAGTAAAGATTTTAGGCTTTGCATGCCACATAAGGTCTCTGTAACAGTCTTTTTAAAGTTATTATTTATTTACTTATGTAAAACAACTCTTTGTTGGGAAGTGTCCACCTATAATCCCAAGTACCTGAGAGTCTGAAACAGGAGGATTCCAGGTTCAAGGCAACCTTTGCAACTTAGCCAAACCCTGTTTCAAAATAAAAATCAAAAAGAGCTGGGGGCTGGGGCTGTAGCTCTGTGGCAGAGCACTTGCCTAGCATGTGTGAGGCACTAGGTTGGATCCCTAGCATAAATAAAAATAAACAAAATAAAGGCATGCTGTCCATCTAAAACCACACACACAAAAAAAATTAAAAAATTAAAAAAACAGCTGGGCATGTAGTTCAGTCGTGGGGACCACTGGGTTCAATCCCTAGTACCACTAAAACAACAACCAAAAAGCTTTCAAAAACAACACTGGGTCTGGAGATGTAGTTCTGTGATGAAGCGCTTACTGAGAATGCTTGAGGCGCTGGGTTTAATTCTAGAACCCCTCCCCCCACAAACACACACAAAATATAGCTGAGGGCCACACTTTGCCAACCCCTATCTACTGCTGATAATTCACATTTCCCTCACTTTATCTACTATTGAACTAGTGGCTCTGAGCTCTGGCAACAGACATCATCTGAATGATCATCAGTACTGAGCAGACAAACTTCATCTTCTTCACCTGGGATGATGGTGAATAGGCCATAAATGTGACATGACCTTCACCAAACACCACAAAGTAAACACTAGAATGACCAGCCCTCCTCTATAGGCCAGGCAGTGTTCCAAGTATCTTACATGTACTAAATTGTTTAATCCTTATAGTCCACAGCACTCTTCATTTCAACCCTCTACTTAAATAAGATGCTAACCCTCAAAGCTCCCCTTTCACACCTCTTTGGAGCACAAATAATCTCATGCCCATTTTACAGATGGGAAAACAGCTTCACTCTCCCCTTTTTGGATCACCTCTTCATTTTTCCAGGCTGATATTAAGAATACAGAAAAGAGGAGGAAGGAGGGAGGAGAGAATGGAAAAAGGAAGGTACTGGGCAATGAGATCGATCAAATTATGTTGTATGCATGTATGAAAGTGGCATAATGAATCTCACTGTATATTATGCACCAATATAGAAACAAGACACACATGAGTTAAGAAAAATTCTGCCACTATGAGAGGGTGTGACCTCAGGCCACACCTCATCTCAGACCGTTATTTTCCCTCATCTTTAAAACTAGGACCTCGGGGCTGGGATTGTGGCTCAGTAGTAGAGCGCTTGCCTGATACGTATGAGGCACTGGGTTAGATTCTCAGCACCATATATAAGTAAATGAATAAAATAAAGGTTTATCAACAACTAAAAAAAAAAAAAAAAATAGAACCAAAGTTCCCAGTAACTGGCTCCCTGATAAGTTCCTGGGAGGATCTAGAGCTAAAACATGGCTTCCTGTTAAAAATAATGTGTGCACAGTGGACGAGCGTACAAACTGACATATGCATTGTCTTGGAAAAGCCTGCAGATCCTAAGGCCACCCTTGAGAATTAAGTTCATTACCGTGAAGCCCCACACGGTAATGTTTGAATCCCAGCTCCGGTTCTCTCATAAACTGTGACCTTGAACAGGTCACTTCCTCCCTGTCAGCCTATTCAATATTTACACATCGAACCTTATGCACTATCCAAGGTATTAGCTCCTCCTGGAGCTGAATCTGAGATTCAGTTTTGGGAACAAGGATAGAAACTGTGCCTAAGGGTCAGGTGCAAACCGCCCGTGTCGCCCGTGTCGCGGGGGGTGGGGGGAAGGAAGCATCTATTCCTTAGTGGAGAGAGGGAGAATGGCCCAAGGCAGCGCATTCCCCGGCAGAGAAGCAAGTCTCCAGGCTGCCCTCATCCTCCTTGCCCATTCCGGGCGGCCCAGACCAAGAACAGCCGGTAGCCGCAGCTAGGAGAGTCGTGAAGAGTCGAACGGCGCAGGAGCCTGGAGAAAGAGTCCAGCATGCCTCAAGTGAGGCCGCAGTGAAGTCCCTGAGCGAAGGGCAGGCGGCTTCGCAGCTCCCTCCCCTCCCGGTGAGGCTCTGGGCTCTGAATGCAGCCTCTGCCTCCAAAGCGACTTCCAAACGAGGAGCCGGGAACTCACCGATTGACGCCATCTTGGAGTCCTAGTGTCCGCCAAGCCGGGCCACGCAAGGGGTGCTGGGTAGGGAGCACGCGCCCCAGCGGACGCTGGGAGCAGAGGCTCACGGGAAGCAGGTCATCACTGGTAGTAGGGTGGGTGCACAGAGGTGCCATGATGGGGAAGGCGACGTTCCCAGAAGTTTGGGTTCTCTACTTAAGAAGGTGGGAAGGGACCAAAAAAAAAAAAAGAAAGAAAAGAAAAGAAAGGGACCAAAAACAAAAGAAAAAGAAAAAAAGAGCATTTTGATTTTCTTACTGTATACCCTTAAATTTGTTATGAGGGGTTGGGGTTATGGGTCAGTGGTAGAGCTCTTGCCTAGCATCTGTGAGGCACTGGGTTCCATTCTCAGCACCACATATAAATAATTAAAGGCCCATCAAGGACTAATAAAAAGATATTTTTTAAATTGTTATGAGGAGTGAGAGGGGCATAGCACGTTCTTTCTTCTAAGCTGTGAAGTATGAGAGGCAAGCTGAAATTCTCAAAGAATTCACAGGAGCCAGGAAAAACTCGTGTTCAGACTTAGGCTCTGCAGAGGTTTGACTCAAGAGCACCTGTAGGTGTCCAGGCTATGGGCTGTTCTCTGAGGACAGAAATAACACTCTAGGGAGACTATCAAGATAGACAAAGCCGGATGCTAGTTAAAGGTGTAAGAACAGATTTTAATCAGTAATAAACTATTGCAAAAGGGGAGAGTCCAGTGTGAATTTTGATAGACCCAACCTGATCTTTTCTTAAAATTGGGAGCCATCTTGCCACAAAGCCATGAAAAGATAATTTCGGCTTTACTATAAATTACTGCAAATTCTGAATCTGCTTGGAATGCCTGCCTGTGCCTTGAACTCGCCCATGCCTGGCTCTCTGACCAGATAGCAGCACTCTCTGAAACCTTAGTGACGCCTCACAAATCTTGGCCTTCCCTGGCCAGACAACGACCCTCTCTGAGGCTCTAATGAGCCTCATAAATTCTGATGTTGGGGCCAGCAAAAAATGTAAACTACCATCAGTGTGATGCTTGTCAGAGTTCTGTTATCTGTAACCCCGCTTTGTGTAACTTTCTGGGCTATAAAGCTGGGCTGCAGGAAAGCTGCTGCTGCTGTCTTGTTCCCGCGGTTTTGGGAGGGAGAGGCAGCCCGGCCGGTGGAAATAATAAGCTTGCTTTAATTTGATTTTAATTGGAGTCAGTGGTCTTTTCTTGCGTCCTGGTCTAACAAATTTAACTCAACTTAGATTTGTACAGAGTTGACTCAGCCTTCTAAAGGGATAGGGAAGGAATGTTCAGGGGTCTTTGTAAAGTCAAGGAAGTGAAAAATTACAAAAACCAGGAAGGGGTCTGAAACATATAAAACCCATCTGGATTTGCTAACTGGCATTTATGGAAGTTAGACGTCTACCCTCCCACGGAGCCTGGGGCACAAGGGTGTTGGCTGGAACAGAAAATTCTTTTGGCAGGCTTGATCTTTCTAAAGAAAGCACTTCATAAGGGAAGGTATGGGTCATCTTAGGGATGCCCTGTTAGAAGTGGGGCTAGGGCTGTAGCTTAGTGGCAGAGGGCTTGCCTAGCATGTGTGAGGCACTGGGTTCAATCCTCAGCACCACATAAAAATAAACAAAATAAAGGTATTCTGTCCATCTATAACTACAAAAAAAAATTTTTTTTTTTTTTAAGAAGAAAGAAACTGTGTGTCTCTTTAAGTTTGTATGGGCCAAGGTTGGTGCTGATTTGAGCAGGGGGAATCAAAGACAGAGTCATGGTCAGCTGACCGCTCCAGTTTTTCTTCCTGCCACAGTGAGGCCTCCAGGCACAAGGATACTTCACCACCATCTTGTTTTTTTCTAGAAAGGCCACAATCTGGTATTGATAATCAAGGACTCAAATCATTGGATTCTGTCCCTCATTCAGCAATTCTGACTTGAACAAGGTGATTTGATTCTTTGAATCTGTTTCCTCTTCTATAAAATAAGGGCATAATGCTTACTGGGCATCTTTGTAGGAATTAAAGGAAACAATGTGTATGAAACTAAATGACTAAGAATTGAATGGGTAGGGAGCACGCGCCCCAGCGGATGCTGGGAGCAGAGGCTCACGGGAAGCAGGTCATCACTGGTACTAGGCTGGGCGCACAGAGGTGCCATGAGGGTGGGCACAGATTACAGGTGCATGCCTATAATCCCAGCAGCTAGGGAGGCTGAGGCAGGAGGATCACAAGTTCAACGCCAGCCTCAGCAAAAGCAAGGCACTAAGTAACTCAGTGAGACCCTGTCTCTAAATAAAATACAAAATAGGGCTGGGGAGGTGGCTTATGTTAGGTCGGTGGTGGCGACTTGGTGGCAACTTAGTGGCGACTTAGAACAAAGCAGCCAGTGAGGGAAAAGAACATCAATCAGATGCCGGCAGAAACGCCTGTCAATCAGCCAGATCTCCTGACTAATGCCTGTCAATCAGCAGGACCCCCTGGCCAATCCTGGAGTTCAGCCAACTCCCCTGACCAACTCCAGCAGGACAAGGGACCCTAAAAACACCTTTTCCTGTCCAAGCCCTTCCCTTCCTGCTGTAAGCCCCATAAAAGTCCAGTCCGGTCGAGCTTCCACGCGGTTTCTCCTCAGACCCTTCTCCTGTCCCCTCTGTGGGTCTGATCAAGTTCCACCAGGGAGTGATATCTCAATAAAGCCTCGTTCAGCGGCCCTTTTAAATCTGCCTCCTTTGGTCACTGCCCGCCTCACCTGATCTGACAGCTTAGTGGTCAAATACCCCTAAATTCAATCCCTGGTACCCCCAAAAAAATGTATGTTAGTTATTGGATCAGTAAACTGATAACTGTATTAGGAATTAATGATCAAACTTGTCTTTCATTTGTCATTTCTCCATTTATCAAACCACACTGCTCTGTACTAGGCACTGGGGTTATAAGAATCAATCAGACAATTTCTCTGCATTGTAAGATGCCCTGGTGTTATGTAGCTGATGCTGTGGAGGCAGGTAGGAGCACAGCCCTGAACAAGGAGCCATCATTCCTCAGTGAGGGAGGTCAAAGAGGGCTTCAGAGAAAAGGCACTTATCTGAGCTGGCTTTTGAAAAAACAAAGAGTATTTGCCCAAATGGACAAGATGATGAAGTTCACGCCAGCACCAAGAACTGTATGTGCAAAGTTGTAGAGGACTGTGGCTATGTGGTAAGGTTAGGTCAGAATGGTAGGGATGATTGAGAAGTATGGTATTTCTGTTTGGGATGATGAAAGGATTATGGGAATGGATGGTACTGATGATTACACAACAAAGTGAATGTACTTAATGACATTGAATTGTATTCTTAAAATGCTTACAGTGATAAATATTATGTATATTTTATCACAATAAAAATACTAGTTTGGTGCAGTGGCAAAAGCCCGTAATCCCAGTGACTCAGGAAGTTGAAGCAAGATGATCATAAGTTCGAGACCAGCCTGGGCAACCTAGCAAGAGTCTATCAAAATAAAAGAATAAAAAGGGCTAGGAGTGGGGTGTAGTTCAGTGGTAGAACACCCCTCAGTTTGATTTGCAATATCACCAAAAACACCCCCCCAAAAAGAAACCCTACTCATGCAGAAGAGAAAACCAACAGTTGTCCACCTGAAAAGACAATTATCAGAGACCTAAAGCCAGCTATTATAATGATACTCCAAAAGTAAGGGTAAACACTCATTTCCAATCAAAATGAGTGGACATATATAAAGTTTCAGAAAGAAAAAAAACAATAAAACTGAATGAGAAATAGAAATTTTTTTAAAAAATGTTTTTTAGGGGCTGGGGATGTGGCTCAAGCCGTAGCGCGCTCGCCTGGCATGTGTGCGGCCCAGGTTCGATCCTCAACACCACATGCAAACAAAGATGTTGTGTCCGCCAAAAATAAATAAATATTAAAAAAATATTTTTTAGTTGTAAATGGACACAATACCTTTATTTATTTATTTTATTTATTTTTGTGTGGTGCTGAGAATCAAACCCCGTGCTTCACACATGCTAGGCAAGCATTCTACCACCGAGCCACAGCCCCAGCTCAAGAATAGAAATCTTAGAAATGAAAAATGCAATAACTGATGTACTTACAAGCAGAATGAAGATAACACATAAACTTTTCTGAACTTCAGGACAGACTGATAGACATGATCCAGTCTGAACAACATAGGAAATAAATGTTGAGAAAAAATTTACAGAGAAATGTTGAGAAAAAATTTACCTTTGGTGTTGTGGGGCAATACCAAAATATTTTGGTCAGTGGTTTCCCAGAGGGAGAAGAGAAGTGTTGCACAGAAAAAAAAAATCTTTGAAGAAATAATGGAACAACAGGGCCCGGGATTGTGGCTCATCGGTAGAGCACTCACTTTCACCGGCGGGACCCAGGTTCGATCCTCAGCACCATATAAAAATAAAAAGGCATTGTGTTGTGTCCATCTACGCCAAAAAATAAATAAATAAATATTTTTTAAAAAAAGAAATAATGGAACAACTCCAAATTTGATAAAAGACAAACACAGATTCAGAAGTTCAGGGAACTACAAACAGCATAAAGTCAAAGAACCCTTATGCAGGATGTCAAAATCAAAATTCTGAAAAATCAAAGACAAAACAATTTTGAAGGAACCCAGAAAAGAAAGCAGTTTTACCTGAGGACTCAATGATGCGATTAAAAGCAAATTTTTCTATCAGAAACAATGAAGGTCAGAAGAAAGTGGCACGAAACTTTTAAGGAAAAGAACTGTCAACCCAGAATTCTACATCCAGTGAATATATTTCAAAATGAAAACAAAGGCCAGGCATGGTGACACACACCTGTAATCCCAGCAGTTTGGGAGGCTAAGGCAGGAGGATAGCGAATTCAAAGCCAGCCTCAGCAACTGCTGAGGCATGCACCATCGTGCCCAGCTTGTTTTGTTTTGTTTTGAATCAGTGTAGTGCTATAGTTGATCTTCAACTGAACTGGTGACCTCAGCTTCCTGAGTATCTAGGAGTACAGGTATGTGGAGTCACACCTGACACCATAGTTTAAAACAAACAAAACCAAAGAATTCATTACAAATAAACATGCTGTAAAAGAAACATTACAGGAAATCTTAAGGGTGGAAAGAAAATGATCAAAGGAAACTATTTCAGGCTAGGTAAAGTGTTGCATGCCTGTAATCCCAGCAGCTCCAGAGGCTGAGGCAGGATGATCCCAAGTTCAAAGCCAGCCTTAGCAAAAGCAAGGCACTAAGCAACTCAGTGAGACCCTGTCTCTAAATAAAATACAAAATAGGGCTGGGGATGTGGCTCAGTGGTGAAGTGCCCCTGAGTTCAATCCCTGGCACCACCCCGCCCCCCCCAAAAGGGAAACTATTTCAGAAGTGAAGGAAAAATCACAGAAAAGATGCATCTCTGTGTAAATATAGCATATTATTCTAAAATCCTTACAATATATTATGACAGTTGAAAACACAAGGTGGAGCTTGAGAAGAGAGGCCAAGCAGATGTGCTTCTTGGAATTGCCCTGATGGCTGGGACATCCCTCGCCCTCCACAATCCCCTTTTTCCCCAGTCACTATGTCTGGGCCCTAAGTCTCTTCAAGTTCTGCCAAAGATGCCTAAATGTTTTCCAAACCTCAGCACAACATGGGTTTCCCATTTTGACCTGCACAAAACAGGTGACCCCAAAATGACAACAGATGCCAAATGGGAGAAATGGAGTCCTGCAGTGGGTGGCCCAGGGTTCAGGTTCAGAAATCTGAGGTTCTGTAGGGAGGAACTGCAGACTTTAGGAATGGGCAACAGCAACTGGAAAAACTGGGAGTTGGACTGGAAAGGAGGAGATATGAAGTTAGAACCCAGATGTGCACCTGCCCCATGAAGAGCAGGAATTTCTCAAGCCAAGTAAAATCTTCTGGTCAAGGCATGTTCATGGTCAGGATGGGTAACTGGGCTCTCCCAGGTAGAGACCTGAGAACTCCTGAGAGGAGCAGGATCTTGTTGAATGCCTGCTTAGAAATTTGAAACCATGCATTCAAATGGTTTAAAGTATTAAAACTTCCCAGAGGGACTGGAGTTGTAACTCAATGCCTAGCACGTGTGAGTCACTGGGTTTGATCCTCAGCACCACATAAAAAATAAATAAGAAAAATAAAAGGATTGTGTCCGTCTACAATTTATATACATATATATATATATATATTTATATAGAAAAACTTTAACCAGTGAAATACTACATTATGTATAACCAGAAGAATGAGAAATTATACTCTATTATATATGATGTACCAAAGTGCATTCTACTGTCATGTATAATTAATTAAAACAAATTAAAAAATAAATAATTAAAAAATAAAACACTTTCCAGAATTCTTACTAAACAAGCAAACAGCAGAGCTAGCTTCAGCAATTTAGCAAGGTCCTGTCTCAAAATAAAATATAAAAAAAGGGCTGGGGATGTGGCACAAGTGGTAACATGCTCGCATGGCATGCATGGGGTGCCGGGTTCGATCCTCAGCACCACATAAAATAAAGATGTTGTGTCCACTGAAAAACTGAAAAAAATAAATATTAAAAAATTCTCTCTCTCTCTCTCTCTCTCTCTCTCTCTATATATATATATATATACATACAAAAAAAAAAAGGACTCTGTGTATGTGGCTCAGTGGTTAAATGCCTGGGCTCAATCCTTGGCACACAAAAGGCAAACAGCACCTTTATTCTCTCCATTCCTTTTTCTCAAAGAACACCCTCTTCCGATTTGTCACTTTTTTAAAAAACTTCCCTCCTCTGTGTGCTGCTCCCTATATGTCTATATTTCAGCTGTTTCTATAGTCTTGTTTTTTGTTGTTGTTTTTGTTTTTGCCTAAAACCTAGGATATGTTCTTCCTTCCTTCCTTCCTTCCTTCCTTCCTTCCTTCCTTCCTTCCTTCCTTCCTTCCTTCCTTCCTTTCTTTCTTAACCAGGGATTGAACCCATGGTGCTAACCACTGAGCCACAATCCCCACCCCTTTCTATGTTTTATTTTGAAACAGGATCTCGCCAAGTTTCTTAGGGCCTCACTAAATTGCCGTGGCTTTGAACTGGCGATCCTCCTGCCGCAGCCTCCTGACCCACTGGGATTACAGGCATGTGCCAGTATGCCCGGAGCACAAATTCTTAATGAAATATTAGTGAATACATTGCACAACATGACCAAGTTTGTTTTATCCCGGGAATGCAAGAATGGTCTAACATGCAAATCAATAAATGCAATTAATTACATAGATAGAATTAAGGACAAAATTATTTACTCATCTCAATAAATGCAGAGAAAGCCTTCTACAGAATTCTACAACCATTCATGATAAAAACCCAAAGAAACTAGGGACAGAAGGAAGCTACTTCAACAACAAAGAAGACTACAAATGAACAAGGCAAAACCAACATCATAATGAATAGAGAAAAACTGAAAGCATTTCCTTTAAAATGTGAAAGGGCACAGGATATCCACTCTCACCACTCCTATTCAATATAGAATTATATGTTCTAGCCAGAGCAATGAGGTAAGAGATGGAAATAAAATAGATAAAAATAGAAAAGGAAGAAATCACATTTTCACTGTTGGCAGATGATATAAGTCTGTACTTAGAAGATTCAAAAAGCTCCACTAAAGACTGCTAGAGCTAATAAACAAATTTAGCAAAGTAGCAGGTGACAAAATCAACATACAAAAATCAATAGCTTTCCTATATACCAATGATGAATCTGCTGAGAAAGAAATAAGAAAAAACACTCCTGTTTACAACAGCCTCAAAAAAAAAAAAAAAAGGCCTAAAGATAAAACTAACCAAGGAGTTAAAGACCTATTCCATAAAAACTATAGAACATTGAAGAAATTGAAGAAGACACAAAATGGAAAGACCACCCATATTCATGGATAGGAAGAATTAATATTGTTTAAATGGCCATACTACCAAAAGCAATATACAGATTCAGTTATATCTGCATCAAAATACCAAAGACAATCTTCACAGAAATAGAAAAAACAGTTCTAAAATTAATTTGGAAGAATGAAAGACCCAGAATGGCCGAAAAAAATTCTAAGTAAAAAAAAAAATGCTGGAGACATCACAATATCTGACTAAAAATTATGCTATAGAGCTGTAGCAACAAAAACTGCATGGTACCAGTATAAAAACAGACACATAGAGCAATGGTACAGAATCGAAGACACAAAGACAAACTCACACGATACAGTCATCTGATCCTTTACAAAGAAGCCAAAGGCATACATTGGACAAAAGACAGTGTTTTTTTAAACACACATTGTGGGGAAACTGGTTATCCATATATGAAAGGATAAGACTAGATTCTTATCTCTCACCCTACACAAACAGCAGCCCAAAAATGTATCAAAGACCTAAGAATTACACCAGAAACTATTCAACTCCTAGAAGAAAATGTAGGGTCAACACTTCAACATATAGACACAGGCAATGACTTTCTCCATAGGATCCTTAAAAGTCAAGCAATAATGCCAAGAGTTAATAAATTGAATGGCATCAAATAAAAAATGTTTCTGCACAGCAAAGGAAATAATTAGGAATGCAAAAAGAAAATCTACAGAATGGAGAAAAATCTTTGCTAGCTACTCTTCTGACAGAGGATTAATATTTAGAATACATAAAGAACTAAAAAAATTTAACACCCCAAAACCAAATAATCCAATTAATAAATGGGCAAATGAACTAAATAGACATGTCTCCAAAGAAGAAATACAAATGGTCAACAAATATATGAAAAAATGTTCAACATTATTAGCAATTAGGGAAATGCAAATCAAAACTACACTGAGATTTTATCTTCCTCCAGTCTGATAGGTTACAAAAATTTAACAAGAATTCATTATTAGTGATGTTGGTCAAATTATATTGTTCTATTATGTATTGTGTGCATGTACCAATATGTAACAACAAAGTCCATCAGTATATACAACCATAAAAATATGTGTGAGGAAAAAAAGAATTTATTATTAGCAGATGTGGATGTGAATGTCTGTGATCCCAGGCTGAAGCAGGAGAATCACAAATTCAAAGCCAGCCTCAGCAACTTAGGGAAATTTATCAAGACCCTGTCTCAAAATAATAAATAAGAAGGGCTGGGGTTGTGGCTCCGTGGTTGAGTATCCCCCTAGGTTCAAACATTCCCCACTTACCAAAAAAAGTAGTGGTGGGGGTGGGGGTGCAGGGAGCGCTGGGTCAAATTATATTGTTTTGTTATGTGAATGTATGAATATGTAACAACAAATTCCATCATTTTGTACAATTATAATGCACCAATAAAAATTTGAAGAAAAGGAATTCATTATTGATTTATTGACTTATTGATGCTCTCTAATAAACCACAACAAACATCGACAGTAACATATTTTCCTTACCTAAACCTTCAGCTGGATTCTTTATTGGGAGGTTGGGGCACTCACTAAATTGCCCAGGCTGGCCTTCAACTCCCCATTCTCCTGCCTCACCCTCGGGAGTGGCTGGGGCTCTAGGCTTGTGCCATGGCTTGATGATGATGATGATAATAATAATAATAATGATCCTCCTCCTCCTCCTCCTCCTCTTCCTCCTCCTCCTCCTCCTCTTTTCTTCTTCTTCCTTTTCCCCCCTTCCCCTCTCCATAGCCCACTCTGTTAGTTCTATGTCACTCTTGCCTGCTCTGGTACTTTTATTATTCTCATTTTATACCTGTGCTCCAATCACTCACTAGACCTTGAACTCTCTGTCTTCAAAGTTCATTAGTTCCCAGTGGTGCGTGTAGATTGACAGTGCCTGGGAGTAGGATTTGGTCTTACCGGGAGTTTGTCACACGTACTTAGAGCTGCGTTTTGAACTCAAGGAAGACCTCGCCCATGAGCCAGCGCCTATTCACTCCCACCCTTCAGGACTGGGCTTCCACTAGCCGCAGGTGTAGGGACGTGGCTTTCTCTTTACGAAGTGGGCGCTTCCTAGCTCACTCAGAAGGTCCTTCTAAGTTTCACCGGGCTACTTGCTTGGCTTTATCCGTGCCAAATCCGGTCCAGGGGGTCTGACCTAAGGTTCCATACGGCAGGGGAGAGCGCAAAGGGGTGGCACATGGCAACTCCTGCTGAAGTGCGGGGGAGGGGGAGGGGACACAGAAGATTTCGGGGACCGGGGAGACCCCACAGCACCGAGTCCTAGCTTCGGCCGCCTCCTGGTACTGACCCCTCTAGTGGGCTGGAGGGCAAGGAGCTGCGGAAACTTCCGCCCCGCGGACCTCACAGGAGCACACAATACCAGGAAAAAGTGGCAAGTGGCACCTGCGTCCCCGCCCCTCCCCACGTCCTTCTTCGGACACTAAGCTGACGCCACCCCAGCCCACGATCCCTACATCCGGAGCCTAGAAGGCCACAGGGAAAGGCCAGAGGCGGGCGCCGCAAGGACCGTACATCTCCACCCCCGGTGGATCCAAGGACAGAAGGGGCACCATCTATGATTATATCTCTAAAAGAGAAGTTTTTAGTTAACAAATGGACGAGAGGAGTGGGAGAGTCCAGATTTTTCTAGAGATGCTGGTATTTCCTACAATAGGCAATTGCATATTCTTTGAGTTATTTTGTCTTTATTTGGCACTGGGGACCGAACCCAGGACACCGCGCATGCTAGGCAAACGCTCTGTTGCTGAGTCACACACCCAGGCCCCTAGACTTTTCTTGATAAGTACACTTCACAGCACTTCACACCTCATTTTACGCACCAGTGGGCACATTAGCGTTGAACCACTCGCTGGGAAATTGGTGAAAATGTATCCAATTCTATATACCTGGAAAAAAGAACAAATCACCTATCTCCTTACACTACCAGTTCTAACCCCCAACTTTACCAGGAGGAGTATAAAGAGAAGTGATTTTTACAGATGTGATGAGGGGATTAAAATTCTCCAGCTCCAGGAGTTACCAGGGCAACTGATCCACCCCAAATTTGAGATAACTTGTTCATCAGAGGTCTGCCTCACCAGTAAATAGATTGAGAGCTGGAACATTCTTCCCAATCTGACTAGTCTGGGCAAGCCAAAGTTCAGTGGGTAGTAGTAACTGTGAGCACTTGATCACCAGAAATCAGCCTTCGCTTTTCCTAATGAAATTATTTTCCCTGAAACCCCAACATCTAGAACAGATCTCTAAGTTCTTCTCAAATTCCTCCCTCTTTAATTTGATAATTTTGCCTAATAATTCACTGATCCCATTGGGGAAGGGTGAGATTATCTTTCCATCAACCAATAAAATGTTCTGCACAGATGTGTACCTTTCTTTACCATATTATATTGGAAAACACATCCATCCCCTTGGTGGAAAAGCCAATCCCCAAGTAAAACAATTTTTATTGCATCTGATGTCACAAAGGATTTGTTCTATTGTTTGCATTTTTCCAGCATCTTCAAATACAACCTTATCATTTATTCATTTCTTCATTATATTGTTACAAAAAGACATTTTTTTCTTCTGATTCTGAGGTACCTAGAGTATTTGAATTCATAGACAGAGATAGAAAGGCTGCCAGGGGCTGGGAAAAGAGGGAATGAGAACTTGTTATATTCAGACTTAGAGGTAGAGTGCTAGCTGAATATGTGTAAGGTCCTGAGTTCTATCATTAGCACTCGAGGGCAAGAGCGTGCACACATGCACACACACAATAATTGAGTTTCAGTTTTGCAAAATGAAAAGAGTTGTACAGATTGGTTACACAACAATGTGAATGTAAGCATACATATAAGTGCTGATACTGAAATAAACAGTGTAATCCATAGTCTGTTCAACATGCCAAAGAAAATGCCATGCCCTCCCCCCCCCCCACCTCTGTCCTTTAACCTGAGATCACAGGAAGTGGCAAGATGTATATGCAGAACCTCCCTTGGTGCCTGTAGGTGCTCAACACCTCTTATAATTTCTTTTTATCTAATTATTTTTCTACAAAGACTGTGGTTGTTTTAAGCATAAAAGGAAGGAACTTTAAAGTGCCTTTTGAGATTACCAGGAAATAGTCTTCCTCCTAAGGTGCGACTCATGTGCAAATATGTGAGCAGACGGACTCGGGGAAGAGAACCTGGATCCCTGATGACAGACACCCGCGCCCCTCCCCCAGCAGCCCTCCTGGTGAGCTGCGCTTCCAATTGAAAATTGTTTTCAGTCCTTCGCCTAACGACGCTCTCAGCCTTCATGGCCCTGGGAAGGTAGTTTTCCTAAATTACAAGAATGATTATTTACGCGAGTGCCCCCGTGCCTTTTGGAACTCGCCGGCTTCATTTACTCGCTTTGAATTGCGACCTTACAAAAGGGACAAAGAACTCATAGTCAATACCAAATTATTGTAAGGGCAGAGCAAAACACAAATCCCGGTCACTGCACCTGACAACTGCTGAAATCAACATCCTTGTAAGACGCAAATCCACTACATTTCCCGGACCTCGTGGCGCAACGGTAGCGCGTCTGACTCCAGATCAGAAGGTTGCGTGTTCAAATCACGTCGGGGTCAGAGTTGGGGTAGCTTTCTTTAGCCCCTGGGATTTATATTAAAAATCGTTTCTGAGTGAAATAAACGTCTTGCTGCTCTCAACGCCGACCTTCCTTAGCTTTTCTTTAGCCCCAAGAATTTTATTTTGAACAACTCTTACAATGGACAGAAACTTAAACTGAAGGGTGAGGAAGTGAGGGAAAAAAATCCACAAGAGCTGAAATTTAGGTCATTCTGTTCACGTCCTTATCAGGATTTACCCCTATCAGGACTAGGCTTCAGAGAAGACAGTCAGATGACTTCAAACAGGACCTGAAAACAACCCAGGAGAGGAGACTTGGTTAATTAATTCTTTCAAGTTCAGAAATAGTTTTGGGGTCCCAGGACCCAGCTATGGGGTATGGCACAGTTTCTTTGGTTGATATCTGGATCACCTTGATGAATAAGTCAAAATCAATCTCTCTCTCTCTCTCTCTCTCTCTCTCTGTCTCTCTCTCTCTCTCCCCCCGTCCCTCTCCCTCCCTCCATCCTTCCCCCTCCCTTCTTTCTGCCCTTCCCTACACACACACACACACACACACACACACAAACACACTTTTCATTGTTTGAGTTTCTTCCCTCAATGTTCCTTCTGAACATTGTGGTTAAAGAGAAAATACTGTGAGTTGATTAAAAATGAATGATATATACAAGAAAGCTCTTGAACTCTCCAAGAGTAGAAAATTACCAGAGCATTTATTACCGTTACATTTAGGAGTTGAATTCATCCTTCCCATCCGGCTATGAAACAAATAAGTTCCAGATATAAACCAGCTGTCCTGCACCAAGAGGGAAGAGAAACACATGTTTAACAGAAATAGAGATAGCTCTATGCTTTCCAGGATTGAGCTTCCCCTGCATCAGCCTGTGGGCTGGCTCTTTCCTCAGTTTAAATGATTGTCCTGGTCTAGGGCTGTAACTCCATGGTAGGACACTTGCCTGGCATGCACAAGAGTCTGGATTCCATACCTAGCACTGCAGGGCTTCTGTTCTTGAGACTAAAAGGCTCAGGGTCACTCTAGTTAAACTGGGCTAACTGGGCTGCACGAAATAACCACACAAGAGACACAAATACCTTTTTCTTTGGGGTTGCTGTGACAGCTCCTCTGACCTTAAGGGTCCGCAGAAAGAAAGAGAGAGAGAGCACGCGCACATGCGCGCTGACCCCTTTTATTGAGGAGAAGCTATTCAAATGAGGCAAGGGGTCAGGTTTCAGGGGGCTGAGTCTATCTTCATGATGTCCACTGTCAGCAGGTTGACTGACACCTGGGTAGGCCACACCCAAGGGCAAGTAAGATGAGGGGACACACACAAGGCACTTCCATGGAAGATTCTATCCTAAACAGGGCAAGGGGTTATATTACAAAGGAACAGGTGAGCGTAGCTTCACCCATGGGGCTGTAGCAAGACACACCCATTTCTGTGACTGAGTGCCTCAGCACCCAGCTGGGGAGTGTAACTCAGTTACCCTAAAGGTTGGCCTCCCACATAGCACCTAAAGAAAAGATGGGAGTGGAGCTTCTTCTAGGTATTGTTTTTTAAAAAGCCAATTAAACAAACTTTAGAAATGGTAGAGGAATAGCTTGCTTTAATGTACCAGTGGCTTGAATGCACAATCTTCTGATTGGAGCATATGTTCCTGTTTGTAAAAAGCCCCAACAGGAAATTCTTTGTATATCAATCTTATCACCTCTCAGTTGGATAGCTCAATATTTGTGGTCCCCTTTTCCAGAGAGTTTGGAATTCCCTCTGAGTTTCTTGTCATTTGGGGGGCAAGGGATACTGAAAATTTAACCTGTGGGGCTTTACCACTGAGCCACAACCCCATGCCTTTTTATTTTTCATTTTGAGACAAGGTCTCCTAATTGCTAAGTTGCTTAGGGCCTGGCAGTAGGGATTCTCTTCTTTCTAACCCTTCCTACAAAGCAGGAATCACTCTTATGATGACTATTTATTTATTTATTTAATATATTTTTAGTTGTCAATGGACCTTTATTTATTTACATGCGGTGCTGAGGATTGAACCCAGTGCCTCACACATGCTAGGCAAGTGCTCTGCCACTAAACCCCAGCCCATGACCATTTATTTAACTGTTTTGTTCAGGAGCAGCCACATAGGAGCTGAGGGCCCCCTAGCTTTGAGCGATGGGAATGTGGAGATGTGGCAAACCAGCCATGGGCTGTGTGTGTGAGCTGTGAGCATTTTGAACATACAAAGCCGACTGGACTGAGGATGCAGCTCTGTCTAGGCTGTGCATTGTATGCATCCCTTTCATCCCTTTCACTTGCTCTGGGTTCATGGTCTTTCTCTGTCTTGCCTGCTGCTTTGCCTCCTTTGTGGGAGCTGGGTCAAAGGAGCTATCACAGATCCCAAAGAAAAAAGGTATTTCTCTGTCTCTGTGTGATTATTTTGTGCCATCCCAGTTCATCTGGAGTGACCCTGACTGGTTTAGTCATGTTTTTTTTTTTTTTTCTTTTTTTCCTTTCTTCCTTTTTCGGTTGTACTTGGGGTTAAACCCAAGGCCTCATTCATGCTAGGAAAGTGCCCTACCACTGAGCTATAACCCCAGCCTTTGATCTTATTTTGAGATAGAGGATCTCAATATGTTGTTGAAGGCTGACCTTGAACTTGTGATCTTCTTGCTTTAGCCTCACTGGATTACAGGTTTTTGTCACCTTGCCCAGCATAATTCACTCTATTCTTAAGAGGGCAATTGCTAAGTTTCTTCTAAATTAGTAAAATGTGTTTTTAAAGAGAAATATTCCAGGGCTGGGGTCGTGGCTCAGTAGTAGAGCGCTTGCCTCACATGTGTGAGGCACTGGGTTCAATTCTCAGTGTTAGACCAGGACGCAAGAAAAAACCACTGACTCCAAATAAAAATCAAATTAAAGCAAGCTTATTATTTCGACCGGCCGGGCTGCCTCTCCCACCCAAAACCGCAGGAACAAGACAGCAGCTGCAACTTTCCTGTAGCCCAGCTTTATAGCCCAGAAAGTTACACAAAGGGGAGTTGCAAATAACAAAACTCTGAGGAGCATAACACTAATGGTAGTTTACATTTTTGCTGGCCCCGATATCAGAATTTATGAAGGTCATTAGAGCCTCAGAGAGGGTCGGTATCTGGCCAGGGAAGGCCAAGATTTGTGAGGTGTCACTAAGTTTCAGAGAGGGCTGCTATCTGGTCAGAGAGCCAGGCATGGGTGAGTTCAAGGCACGGGCAGGCATTCCAAGCAGGTTCAGAATTTACAGTAATTTATAGTAAAACCGAAATTATCTTTTCATGGCTTTGTGGCAAGATGGCTCCCAATTTTAAGAAAAGATCAGGTTGGGTCTATCACTCAGCACCACATATAAATAAATAAAAAAAATAAAGGTCCATCAATAACTAAAAAAATAAAAATAAAAATAAAGAAATATTCCAAAGGAGAGAATAAAAAGAAATATTCCCAGCATGGGAAATTATGATGAAAAAGCTCAAAATTACCCATAATCAAAAATCTCAAGAAAAATCAAGAATGTTGTGATGTATATCTTCCCTGATATTTTTCTACATCTATATATCCTTAAACATTATTCTTTGGTTAAAAAATATTTGTAAAACAATTTCCTTAATAATACTATACTGACAGGTACTGCCTATAAATTACATGTGTATTTTTACAAGTCTGTTGAGATGTAATTACAAGGGATGCAATTCATTTTAGTGTACAATTGATGGCTTTTGGTATATTCAAAGTTATGCATCTATCATCACAATCAATTATAGAACATTTGTTTTCACAGTACTGAGGACTGAACCCAGAGCCTTGCATATGCCAGGCAAGTGCTGTATAATTGAGCTACATTCCAGCCCTCAGAAAATTTTTATAACCCCCCAAAGAAACCTTTTGCTCATTCCTCCTCCCTAACCCCACTTCAGCCATAGGCAACCACAAACCTACTCTATACAAATTTCTCAATTCTGAACATTTAATATAAATGTAACCATTCAATATGTAGTCTTTTGTGACACTTGTATATAATATTTTTGTGGACACATGTTTTCATTTCTCTGGGATACATATCTATGAGTGGATAATACATATTATTAATGGTTACATTGTATTTTATCCAACTGATATATACACTTATTTTCCTAGTTTACCGTGATAGTTTATCAACATTCCCTTATTTAAGTATTAATGAAATATACATAGATACTTCATAATGGTGCTCTAAATTCACCTCTTAAATTAGGAACTGTGCTCATTCATCTTCACATAATAAATGCAACATACTTTTTTTTTTTGGACTGGGGAATGCAACATACTTGATTTCATTATTTCCTGCTGTTGGGCCTCAAGCATGCTAGTCAAGTACTATGCCACCAAGACACATCTCCAGCTTCTATTTTGCAATTTGCTTTAAATTTTGCTTTTCAAAACTTATTTTTTCCATAGGTTTTTCTTTTTCTATATAAATTTCAATGAAATTTACTTATTCTGAATTTAGTTTTAAAGCTTTCAGCTGAATTTTGTTTTCTTTTGCCAACTTAGCCTCCTATGGCAAACAACTTCTTCGCCTCTTAATTGCCCAGGGTTAGTGGAGGGCAAGTGGGGCAAAACAGAAGTAGCAAAGACTAAAGCCTGGCTCTAATACTCTCTATGGGGTTAAGTCACAGTTTTCAGTCTTCACCAAGTACATTGTGAAGCAGGACTGCTCATGGCTGGACTCTTAAAAGGTATAAACATTTTCTCTTGTTTCATTAAGATGTTCTTATTCATAGTAAATTTAATCAACTCTGATACTGTAGTACCAACAGAAAAAAATTATTTCCAGCTCTGGCCCCAAGGAGCGCATGCGCGCCCGGTCCCCCAAACATGGAGTCCTGTAGCCCAGGTCTTACCTGAGTCAGGATGAGGGAGTGGTGGGTTCAGGTGGGGCTACTGGCCGTGCCCCTGCTGGCCGCATACCTGCACATCCCACCCCCTCAGCTGTCTCCTGCGCTGCACTCATGGAAGACTTCTGGCAAGTTTTTCACTTACAAGGGACTGCGCATCTTCTACCAGGACTCTGTGGGTGTGGTTGGCAGTCCTGAGATAGTTGTGCTTTTACATGGCTTTCCAACTTCCAGCTATGACTGGTACAAGATTTGGGAAGGTCTGACCCTGAGGTTTCATCGAGTGATTGCCCTTGACTTCTTAGGCTTTGGCTTCAGTGACAAACCGAGACCACACCACTATTCCATATTTGAGCAGGCCAGCATCGTGGAGGCGCTTTTGCGCCATCTAGGACTCCAGAACCGTAGGATCAACCTGTTGTCTCGCGACTATGGAGACATTGTTGCTCAGGAGCTGCTGTATAGGTACAAGCAAAATCGATCTGGCCGGCTTACTATAAAGAGTCTCTGTCTGTCAAATGGAGGTATCTTTCCTGAGACTCATCGGCCTCTCCTTCTCCAAAAGCTACTTAAAGATGGAGGTGTGCTGTCACCCATCCTCACGAGGTTGATGAATTTCTTTGTATTTTCTCGAGGTCTTACTCCAGTCTTTGGACCATACACTCGACCCTCCGAGAGTGAGCTGTGGGATATGTGGGCAGGGATCCGAAACAATGACGGGAACTTGGTGATTGACAGTCTCTTACAGTACATTAATCAGAGGAAGAAGTTTAGAAGACGCTGGGTGGGAGCTCTTGCCTCTGTAACTATTCCCATTCATTTTATCTATGGGCCATTGGATCCTATAAATCCCTATCCAGAGTTTTTGGAGCTGTACAGGAAAACGCTGCCGCGGTCCACAGTGTCGATTCTGGATGACCACATTAGCCACTACCCACAGCTAGAGGATCCCATGGGCTTCTTGAATGCATATATGGGCTTCATCAACTCCTTCTGAGCTGGAAAGAGTAGCTTCCCTGTATTATCTCCCCCACTCCCATATCTGTTGTGTATTCCACTTAGGAAGAAATGCCCAAAAGAGGTCCTGGCAATCAAACACTGTTTTCTCACAAAAGTCCACTTTACTCACATTGATGGATCAGAATATAGAAAAAAGGCAGCAGAAACTCTGACAAAATAGCCCACCTCATTCCTTTGACGTCTGATGAAGTATATAGACTTGTCTTTGTGTTATTAGGAAATTCTGATGAGCATGACTTCTCATGGATGCATAGAGACAGGCATTAGACATTCTTTTGCTTAGAAGACTTTTTAACACTTCTGTGGAACTTTCCTGAAGTATCTGAAAATGCTAATTTCTGGCCCAACCCGAATTGGAATTCCACAGTAGAGAATGAGGAGTGGGGCCTGTTATCTCTCCTTAAATGGCTTGAAGGGTACATGGTTTTTAAAGTTCTCTAGGCAACATAGTTTAAGTGAGAGTGAATATCCCTTGTCATACTTGGATTAGTTTCATCAGCTGCTTCAAATTATAGACATTTTGTTAAAATATTTGTTTAAGTAATGCAGTATTTTAAAGTATGGTATAAGAGTATGATATGCCTACACATTGTATATAGTTTATAAGGACACTAAAATGGCAGACCTTTACTCTGCTAAAGTAGTGAACCTTATTAAACGTGTAATTTCTGAGTAAACTAAATCCAAATTATTTACAGAATTTCCTAAAATCACAGACATTAAGAACCAATTGCATCTGTGCCAGAGATTTACTGTTATTAGCTGGAAAGATCAATTCTAACAGCAAATAATAGTTTAACTACTCATACCTCAGTGCTTAGAAGCATGTCCCTCCTGGGCTGAAGTGTAGGGAGGGGACTGTTGTATACTCGGAGTTAGCCTTGCTGAAGTACACTGACTCCTCTGGTGATGGTGGCTTAGCTTCCCATTGGCTGTCCCAGAGAGGCTTTCTCATGCAGCTCAGCAGTTCCTGTACTTAGCCGACAGGATAGTTCCCAGACACTTTAAGAACAAATTCTCAAAGACCTATAAGCAAATGGTGCTGAACAGTTTTTTTTAAGCCACAGTTTCATTGTCTTAGTCAAAGTAGGATTATTAAGTGATTAATTTTAAATTCGTTTTTTAAAAATTAGGAACTTCAAGTATAACAACTTTGAAACTGGAATAAGTGTTTATTTTCTATTAATAAAAATGAATTGTGACTAAAAAAAATTATTTCCAAATAAATAATTCAACAAAAGCTCCCAGATATAAGTAAACCAGTTTCCATATTTAAAGTATCCATAGTATGTTCAGAAAAATAAATAACATTTTATACTCATTTATGCAACATTCACATTTACATTGTTATGGAATTTCAGAATACCTGGAAAGAAGATAAATATTCGATTGGGGATTTAGCTCAGTTGGTAGAGTGCTTGCCTTGTATGCACAAGACCATGGGTTCAATCCCCAGCACTCCCCCCCCCCAAAAAAAAAATTGAGAAAGGTGAATAGGTCACATTTGAAGAATCACCATACAGAATGGTAACTGAGATCTCCAGTGGAATACCAACGTAAATAAGCAATGACTTAAAATTTTTGAGGAAAAAAAATAGAACAATTCTATTCTAATCAACATATTATGGTTAAAATGCATTTTTAGAACTTTTTGGCGTGTGTGGTACTGAAGATTGAGCCCAACAGCCTTGCATGCAAAAGCTCTACCACTAAGCTATAGCCTTACTGACATTGACTTTTTTTTTTCTTTTTTTGTGTGTGGCTGTACTGGGTATTGAATGGAGGGGCACTCTACTGCTGAGTTACACCCTCCCCAGCCCTTTTTATTTTTAGAGTTAGGTTCTTGCTAATTTGTCCAGGCTGGTCTCAAACTTGCAATTCTCTTGATTCAGCTTCCAAAACAGATCATGGAATTACAGGCATGAACTACCATGCCTGGCACAACAAAACTACTTTAATCAAAGTGAGGCAAAGATAAATTCTGAATGAATTGGTTTATTGCAATGTGCACAAAAGCAAAATAAGAAAAAGGAATATGTGAAATTATAAACCAAAATAGGCAAAGAAAATAACTCCAACACAGAATGTTAGTAATGAGTCAAAGGCCTTGTGTCCATGGAAGAAATTGTCCAAATAATCTGCAAGAGCAAGCCCTTGAAGGTGGCATTCCTACAGGTCTGGAATGCTGAAGATGAAGTGAAATGACTTAATTTGACAGGACCTTCTGCCTTTTCAGAGTGAATACTTGCAAAGAGTGGAGTCACAGGAAGGTATGTCTCAACTAGCAATCTGAAATGTTGGTATTTGGAGTCCCAGAAGGTATATTATCTTAGGTTCTGGGGTCAAAAGTCCCAGATACTATCTTATTTTTGTATCAGCACACAGTTGTAAATGTGGTTATGAAGGAGGACTAGAGGGACATGTTCAATGTAGACAAAATGCATGTATTAAAGAACAGCAAATCTGGTATGTACGTATGTATTATTATTATTATTATTTTACTACTGGGGTTTGAACCCAAGGGCACTCTATTACCATGCTGTTTCCCCAACTGCTTTATTTATTTATTTATTGGTACTGGGGATTGAATCCAGGAGTGCTTCACCACTGAGCCACATCCCCAGCCCGTTTTAAAATATTTTATTTAGAGACAGGGTCTCATTGAGTTGCTTAGGCCCTCACTAAATTGCTAAGGCTGGCTTTGAACTTGTGGTACTCCTGCCTAAGCCTCCCAAGCTGCTGGGATTACAGGTGTGGGTCACTGCACCTGGTGTATTTTATTTTTTGTTTTGACAAAGGGTCTCACTTTTTGTCAAGGCTGGGCTCGAACTTGTGATTCTCTTGAAACAGCCTCTGGAGTTGCTGGGATTACAGGCATGCTCGACCACACCAGCTTGTATTAGATACAAGGAGCCCATTTGATCTCAGCATAGAGAATTACAGTGAGACAGCAGCAAATGATTCAGGATTGGCACAGTTGGATAACACCATGGTCTTAAGAAGCGGTGTTGAAGGTCTGGGGTAGGGGCGGCAGGCACCATGTCCGGCTGGGAAGGTAGCAAGAAGAAGCCCCTGAAACAACCTAAGAAGCAGGTCAAGGAGATGGATGAGGAAGATAAGGCTTTCAAACAGAAACAAAAAAGAGGAGCAGAAGAAACGTGAGGAGCTAAAAGCGAAGGCCACGGGGAAGGGCCCCCTGGCCACAGGCAGAATTAAGAAATCTGGCAAAAAGTAAGCCGATTCTTGTGCCTGAAATGATGGTGACCGTTGATTCCATTCCTATTTAGACATCAGGATCCCTGCTGGAACATCTTTTGCCACCTATAGCTAGAATGAAGTGTTGTATTAGAGTCTGTTGCAAATTTAATAAACTTTTGTAAAATAATAATAATACACACACACACACACACACAAAACTGTTTGTTTCTTTGTTTAAGAAACAAAAGAAGCTGTGTTAGCTCCAGGGCAACGAGGAGCCACTGGAGGGGTCTGACAAGAGTGGTATCAACATTTTAAATGCTCACTTTGTATTTATTTATTTATTTTTTGGTACAAGGGGCACTGGTACTGAGCCACATTCCCAGCTCTTTTATTTTTTCTTTAGGCTGGATGACTGCCGAAAGCCATCCATGGGCTGTGTGTGTGAGCTATGTGCATTGCAGCTATATGAGCGGACAGGTCTGGCATTGCACGCTGACTGGGCTGTGCCATGCAAGTGCCCCTCTCCTCTCCCTCTTCCCGTGACCCCACACAGCACCTGAGATGGGTATTACTTGCCAAGATGTCAATCAATCTGCTGGCCACAGGTATCAGAAGCAAGACTCCACCTTTGAAACCTTATCTCTGACTTATTTGGTGTAGAATATTCTAACGAAAATCCTTTGTCTTCTTTATCCTATAAATGAAGGGATTGCAGGTGCCCTCCCTCTCTTGCCTTCCAGAGTGGAAGAGGACCCATGAGGTTGCAGAGCAGTCCCACTCTGATATGAAAATTACTTATGCGTCCTGTGCTTTTTCGCAGTTTTCTTAGCTTAATGTTGCAGTCAGCTCTTTTGAAACCATCTTATCTAGTCAGCGCCGGTCGATGGCCAGAGATGACCCTAACTTCTTTGGATCAGGGGGAGTGGCCCTTCCAATATAAAAATCCCTTAACTCCTGGTGTGCACCCTTACCCACTTCAAAGCCAGCCTTCACAGTTACTTCCTTCTCACGTCTACCTGTGAATTCATTCCTAATCGTGTTTCTTCTTTAATATTTCTTAAATAAGGACAATGGCTTCTCAACTCTGCCTGTGCTTTCTGTTTAACAGCCAGAATGCGCATGCGCTCTCTCTCTCTCTGGCAGCACTAGCATAGTTTACAGACATTGGACTTTATTATAAGATAGGATGGAGACCCACGTGCGGTGGTGCAGGTCTGTAATTCCACCTATGCTGAGGGAGGAGGATCACAAATTTGAGGTCAGTCTGGGCAGTTTAGCAAGACTCTCTGTCTCGAAAAATAAAAAGGGCTGGGCATGTAGCTTAGTGGTAGAGAGTTTGCCTAGCATGTACGAGACCCCGGGTTCAATCCCCCTAGGGATCCGAGACAGAATATGGAGAAATATCGGACCTGTTTTATAGGTCTCCGCTCCCCCCGGGTTAATAACACACACTAAAATCATTTGGCTTGTTTTGGCGACAGCTTCTCATTCTACCCGGACAGGAGATAAAGTGGGGCCTTATCTCCGCTCCAAGGCTGAATGACAGGCCCGCACTCCTCTCTCCGCTCACTCTGCAGGCAACCCCCCCCCCCCAGGACCGGCGCCGATGTCCCCAAGCCCTCTGGGAAGTGGAGTCCTTCCGCCCGGACCCCCGACCCGGCGCTGTCGCCTCCAAGTGCGCAGATGCGACTCCAGGCGGAGCGGCGTCGAGCTCGAGCCTTTTGTGTCCCCGCGCTCCGTGGTTCTGGCCGGCGGCCCCGTCCGCTCCTTCAGCCGTCCGGGAGAGCGCAGCCCACGAGGACCCCGCCCCGTGGCCAGAGCGGGGCCCGGAGCAGGTCCGGGGGTAAGTGAACGCGGGGGTGCCGCCCGTCCGTGCGCGCGGCTCTAACGCTCCCGCCGTAGCCCCAGAGGCTTTTCAGGTTCCGGCCGGGGTAAAGCTGGGCAGCCCCAGCTTCCCGCCCAACCGCGGGGGCAGGGCGCGCACCACCGGGGTCTCCATCCCGGGCGCGCGGGAATATCCGGGCTCTGCTAGGAGCTCGGGGCCTGCTAGGGCGGGGCTGCCGCTAAGGCCTCTGGGAAGTGGAGTCCGCTCTCGGAGGATTCTGGGAGCCGGCGTGTGGTGGGCGGAGCCCTCAGGCTGGCGTCGCGGGGGACCGCGAGCACCTGTCGCTGCTCTTGGACCGGAGCGGCGGCGTTCTGCACCTAGGCGGCCTGTGTCTTGCCCATCCCCCTTCTGTGCTTTGCTCTGTCAGAGTTTTGGGGTCTCCCTGTACTGGGGGGCCATTGTCAGCAGCCGTTTGGCTCTGAATGTTCAAGGAGTCCCCAGCTTGTACTTTTCAGGATCTTAAATTAAAAAGCGAGTGAGGAATCTGAACTATAAGGATCCCATTTACTGCTTCGTGTTGGTGAATACGAAGGATGAACCAACTGTAGCGCCATAGAGTTACTGCTACCATAATGACAGGCCACCTTCTTGCTGCTTTTGTGCTTTTGAGTCTTGTAGGAGGTATTTTTGTGCTTTTTTAAAAAAAAAAAATTCTTTCTTGTTTTTTGTGATGCTGGGGATAATCGAACCCAGGGCCTTCAGCGTGCTAGGCAGGTGCGCCACCATTGAGCGATACCCTTAGCTCTCATAGGCATTTCTGAAGGTTTTGGAAATAGGTGTGTGACTGAGGCTCACTGCCCTGATCCCTCCTGGTATTGTCTTGAGACTCCAGAGGATGGTTTTCCCAACCGTGGAGATTAATTTCCCCCAATAATAAAGATTCCAAGCAAAGTTGAAGTACGTATTAGGCATTAGGACTTAAATGCATAGGAACGAATTTACCGGGACTAGAGATAGAGTATCTCCCTCTGTTCCACAGGGAGCAGGAATGAGTTCTAGAGGAAGGCAAACCTGACCTCAAAAATCTCTCTGTAGAGTTTCACAGCGGAGTTGGGTGATTTACAGGAAGAAGCAGGTTATGTGTTGCTGAGAAGTCCATTTTCATCTCATCAGAAACAGTATATACTGAGAAAGAAATAGCAGGACAAGGAAGAAAAGCTGATCATGGATTATCTTACCATTGAAGTTGAGCCAACAGGTAAGAACTATGGAAATAAACATGAAGTTGAAAGTGAGAAGTGGGAGAACTACCTCTTATGCAATGAGAAGGCCCCACATGATAGAAAAGAGAAGCAGATATCTGTCAGAGAAGGCTCCAGAGTAAATATTATCACAATTAGAAATAATTAGTAGGGCTAGTCATGGTGCCTATATCTGTAATCACAGCTTCTTGGGAGGCTGAGGCAGGAAGATCACAGGTTCATGACAAGTGTAGGTAATTTAGCAAGACCTTGTCTCAAAATTTAAAAAAATGAAAAGGGCTGGGGACATAGCTCAGTAGTAGAGAGCCCCTGAGTTCAATTCCCAGTAACACACACATGCACAAAATAAATCATTGATCGTCTCCTGTAGCATGTTCTCCAGTCCCCTCCTCCTCTTTCTGCACTGCTGAACTCATCCACATCCCCTCTAAAAGCTGTAGAAGGGAGAATATTCCATAGTGTTTGCATTCATGAAAAGCACAGGTAGCACTTTTCTACCCCTGATAGGCTCTTCCAAAAAGATGATATGTTTGGGTACTGTGAGTTTAATTTTTTTTTGGGGGGGGGATTGAACTCTGGGGTGCTTAACCACTGAGTTCCCTCCCCAACCACTTTTTTTTTTTGGCTGGTTTCACTGCTGAGGCTGGTCTTGAACTTGGGATCCTCCTGCCTCAGCACCCTGAGTTGCTGGGATTACAGGTGTGCACCACCATACCTGGGAAATTTAACCTTTTTTTTATTAAAAGACTTTCACTTTGTTGTCCTACACTATCCCAAACTGAGAATTTTTAGTTAACAAGAATAGTCTTATTATGTAATTAGCTTTTTTCCAGTGAATTTGGGAAAATGGATGTTATCTCCTTCATGGTTTGTTTGCTGTTCCTTCCAGCCATGACTACTGATGCTTCTCTAACCCCAAAACAGAGCACAGAAGAAATGGAACCTACTGTTGAACTTCTTCCTGTTGAGTTCCAGGTGAATTTGAGTTTAATTTCATTTTGCTAAAATCTTGGTACAATGTGTCCTTGTTCCTTTCTTTCATGTTTCAGAGATCAAAGGAAATCCTATTTAGAGAATAGCACAAAAATAATTTTTTATTAAAAACTTGAAGCTCTGGGGAGAGCTCAGGTTGGAGGTTTGAATTTGAGTAATCTATATGGACCATATTTAAAACTATGAAACTGTGATTATTAAGAGAATGAGTATAGAAAGAAAAGAGGCAAGATATCATGACTGACTGCTTAGCTCTCCAACACTTAGAGATCAGAAAGATGGAGGGAAGCAGCAAAGGAGACTGAGAAAATGTGACCACTGAGGTGGAGGGAAAGTATGGCATCCCGGTCACCAATTGAAAAGAGTATTGTAAGGAGGAAGGAGTGTTAAATCAGCTGTGTTAAATGCTGCTTCTCAATCAAGAAAGACAAGGCCTGGGAATTGGATTTAAAGACAGGAAGATTACTGGTGACTTCGAATGGCAATTTCATGGAATGATAGCATGGGAATGAGTTAAAAAAATAATGGAGAGAAATTAGAGCCACAGACTATATACAACTATTTTAGAGAGTTCTACTTTAAATGAAAAGAGTTGGGGTGATAATTGAAGACTAAAGCGGTGTTTGATCATTTGTGAGGGTTTTTGATACGGAGGGTTGAACTCAGGGGCACTTGACCACTGAGCCACATCCCCAGTCCTATTTTGAATTCTATTTAGAGACAGGATCTCTCTGAGTTGCTTAGTGCCTCATGATCATTTGTTCTTTAAAGATAGGAAAAATATATTATTTATAGGTACATGAAAGTAGGTGGAGAAGAAAAGATGCTTCAGGATTGAGCCCTGAGAACTCAAAATTTAGAGCCATTTTTCAAATATTACTAAATTTTTAAAAAATAAGTAATTGGGAGAGTTAGGGAAAATACTTACAGATGAAGAAACTGAGACTCATTGTAACTTGCTCAGAACCATCAAGTAGTGGGTCAGAATTGAGATATGTCTCGTTCTCAATTCTGTTCCTCTAGCCAGTATAATCTATTTTTTTAAGAATTTTTTTTCATAATACCTTTATTCTACTTATTTATTTTTATGTGGTGTTGAGGATTGAACCCAGGGCCTCACATGTGCTAGGCAAGTGCTCTACCACTGAGCTACAGCCCAGCCCCAGTCTAATCTGTTGAGTGACTTTTCCAGAAAGAATTCTACAGGTAAGTCTGGTTAATAAAGTACATGTATGACTATCAGCATACATAGAATTTGAATCTTAGCCAGGCTCAGTGGTGCAGGCTTGTAATCTCAGCAGCTCAGAAGGCTGAGGCAGGAGGATCACAAGTTCAAAGCCAGCCTGGGCAAAAGTGAGGCACTAAGCAACTCAGTGAGACCCTATCTCTAAACGAAATACAAAATAGGATAGGATGTAGCTCAGTGGTTGAGTGCCCCTGAGTTCAATCTCTAGTACCTGCCCCCCACCAAAAAAAAAGAATATGAATCTTACCTTGGAACAGTAGATAATTTTCAACTTAAGTTAGTAAATTCACTCATTCAGAGAAAGTTTAACTACCAGAGTGTAACTGAATGAATCTAAAAGTCATGACCCAAAATCCAGAGCAAAAAGAGGCCTGCCTGTTAGAATAGCACTACTATCTACATACATTCAAAATATCAGCTTGAATTTCTTTAAAATCTCAGAATATACTTGGGATCAGTGTAAGTTACATATTTGAGCCTTATCTCATCAACAACAGTGATTAACATTGGGTTATCATTCAGTGATTAATTTACATTAGATCATTTAGTAAAATATAAGAGGCAGAAGACTATAGTTAGGAGTATAGCTTTGGAGTCATTATTGCCTGGTCCAAATCCCAGATCTGACACTAACATCTGTAGATGATGTTAATAATAGTACTTACTATTGTATTATATGATTGTTCTTGTGAGATAGTGCAAAGGACTTAGTCCAAGTAAGTAAATTTTTATAAATCTTAGGTTTTTAGTATTATGTTTCTTAACAGACTAATATTTAGTAATTTGATAAAATTCCATTAAGGTAAAGGTTTAACCTTCAGATTGAAAAGGATTTTCTCTTCTAGATTATTTCCTCCCCTCAGGATTAACAACCCCTTTTTTAATGTGCTTGATCTTCCAGGAATTGATGACAGTCAAAGATGAGGAAATGGACTTCACGCATGAAGAGCTGGAAGAGCTGAATTCTGCCCACAGGTACATGGGCATGGATATGAAGGTGGATAATTATGGAAGCCTAGTATTTTGGGGTAAGGAAATATAATTTTGTGTTGCAAACTGCTTTTTAGGACACCAGTATCTCAGCCAATTTGAGCTGCTATAACAAAATAGGATAAACTTTGTGGCTTATAAACAACAAAAGTTTACTTCTATGTTTCTGGAGGCTAGGAATTCCGGGATCAAGGTGCTAGCATGTCTGGTATTTGGACCCACTTTCTGTTTCATAGATGGTGCCTTTTCATTGTTCGTATAGCAGAAGGGTCTTTCTGGGGCCTTTTTTTTTCCTGTTGAAGATGGAAACAATACATTTATTTTGTTTATTTATTTTTATGTGGTGCTGAGGATTGAACCCAGTGCCTCACAGGTGCAAGGCAAGCATTCTACCGCTGAGCCACAACCCCAGCCCCTAGGGCCTTTTTTTATAAGGCCTTTTAATTGTATTCCTGAGGGCTGTTCTCTCATTATATAATCATCTACCAAAGTCCCCACTTTGGAATACTATCAATGTGGGGGTTAAGATTTCAATACATGGGGCTGGAGTTGTGGCTCAGCGGTAGAGCGCTTGCCTAGCATGCATGAGGTGCTGGGTTCGATCCACAGCACAACATAAAAATAAATGAAGAAAGGTATTATGTCCAACTAAAATATTTAAAAAAAAAGATTTCAATACATGAATTTTGGGGGGATGCAAACATTCAGACCACGACTGAAAGCTTCCTCAATAATTAACAGAATATAAAATGCCATAGTTTTGCATAAGATTCAAAGACCCCCTCATCCTCTAGGGGATCTCTGACCATTCTGGGCTTCTCTCTCTCTCTCTCTCTCTCTCTCTCTTTAATATTTTTAGTTGTAGATGGATATAATACCTTTATTTATTTATTTTTATGTGGTGCTGAGGATAAAACTCAGAGCCTCATGTGTGTGAGGCAAGAGCTCTACCACTGTGCCACAACCCCAGCCCCAAAGTTTTCTCTTTTGAAAAGTAAAAGTTCTTTCTAGTGACACTGAAAAAGGACAGCTTTATTATATTGATATTAAGACTTATAGGGCTGGGGATATAGCTCAATTGGTAGAGTGCTTGCCTCTTATGCACAAAGCCCTGGGTTCAATTCCCAGCACCACACACAAAACACACACACACACACACACACACACACAGAAAAGACTTGTAAAGCTACAATAATCATAATGGTATGATACTGATGAAAGCATATATATATATATATATATATATATATAATGGAACAAAATAATCCAGAAATAGACATACATATATATAGTCAATTTCTGGCAAAAGTTCAAAAGTAATTCAGTGGAGAAAGGAGAGTGTATTTTTTTATGCTTTTTATTTTTTGGTGCTGGGGATTGAACCCAGGGCCTTGTGCATGTGAAGCAAGCACTCTACCAACTGAGCTGTATCCCCAGCCTCTTTTTTATGCTTTTTTTAAAAAAATTTTTTTATTAGTACATTGTAGTTATGCATAATAGTGGGGTTCATTTTGACCCAGCCATACATGCATGGAATATAATTTGCTCCATTTCAACTCTAGAATGAAACTGATCACATTAAACTATATATACGTATGAGTATACCATAGTGAATTTCATATATATATATATATATATATATATATATATATATATATAGGCTGGGGTTGTGGTGCAGTGGTAGAGTGCTTGCCTAGCATGCGTAAGGCACTGGGTTCAATCCTCAGCACCATATAAATGTAAAATAAAGATATTGTGTTCACCTAAAACTTAAGAATATTTAAAAATATATATATATGTATACCATAATGAATTTCATATATATTTTTATATAAAGTTTCCATTTAAAAAACAGTAAATAAATAGGAAGATCAAGAGTTGAATAGAGGAAGGAGAACCAGGGTTTGGGAAAGAAGGAGACTCTTCTTTCCAGTTGTTCAGCTGGATATCGATTTGTAAGAAAGAAAGAGAGAGAAGGAAGGATGGAAGGAAAGAAAGAAAATAAAAATAAAAAACAAACCTTCATGGGCTGGGGATGTGGCTCAAGCAGTAGCGTGCTTGCCTGGTATCTGCAGGGTGCTGAGTTTGATCCTCAACACCACATAAAAATAAAATAAAGATATTGTGTCCACCTCAAACTAAAATAAATATTTTAAAAAACCCTTCAATCCATACCTCCTACCATATTTAATAAATATAAAAACTCTACAAGAAAACTTTTAAGAATGGTCTTTGTGACTTTTTGTAAGGCAAACTTCCGTTAGCTATAACTCTAAATGCTTGGTCCAGTAAAGCCATCTGAGCCTGGCATTTGCTTTGTTGGAAAATTTCTTTTTTTTTTAACAGAGGGATTAAAAAATATTTTTAGTTGTAGATGGACACAGTAACTTTATTTTGTTTATTTAGTTTTTTTATGTGGTGCTGGGGATTAAACCCAGGGCCTCACACATGCTAGGCTCTGAGCTACAACCCCAGTACCTCCCTGCTCCCATTTTTTTTAATTGGTCCTAGGGATTGACCCCCAGGTATGCTTAACCACTGAGCTACATCCCTAGCCCTCTTTATTTTTTTATTTTGAGAGAAGATCTAAGTTGCTTAGGGCCTCACTAAGTTGCTGAGGCTGGCATTGAAATTGTGATCCTTCTGCCTCATCCTCCCAAATTGCTAGGATTACAGGTGTGCATCACCATGCCTGGCTTTATAGTTGAATTTAAGACTTGTCCTTTATCTTTGGTTTTCAGTGGTTTGAATGTGATCATCTGGGTAGGGGTGTGTGTTTCTGTGTGTGTGTGTGTTTTCATCCTACATGGGATTCTTTGAGCTTCCTTGCATCTTCAATTTGATGTCTTTCATTAGTTTAGTAAATTTCTCAGTTGCTAACTCATCAGATACTATTTCTTCCAATTCTCCTTGTCTCATCTCTTTCTAGGATTTTAGGTACATGTATGTTAGAGCATTTGGTATTGTCCCACAGTTTTTAGGTGCTCTGTTCTGATTTACTAGTTTGTTTTTCACTCTTTTTTCTTCTTTGTATTTAGTTTGGTGATTTCTGTTGACCTATTTGCAAGTTTATTCTTTTTCTTAACTATGTCAAGTACATAGTTAGAAAGACATTCTTCATCTCTGTTACCATGTGTCTTTATTTCTGGTATTTCCATTTTACTTTTTCTTATACTTTCCATCTCTCTGCTAAAATTCCCCAACTATTCATGCATGTTGTCCACCTCTTCTGTAAGAGTATTTTATGTAACAATCATAGCAGTTTTCAGTCTCTCACAGTTCTACTCTCTGGGTAATCATTCATTCTTATCTGTTGATTTCTTCAACTATGGTGCGCTCAATCTTGAGTAGTGTTGAGAAGTGGTGCATGGAGCATGGTCGAAAGCTGATCCATGGTTGCAAGCTGATCCATACTCATATGTATACATAATTTGGTGTGATCAGTTTCATTCCAGAGTTGAAATTGAGGCTGTTGCATTAGTGTAGGTGAGAGAGGATGGTGGCTGAATCGGGGTGACAATCATGGGGAGGGAGAGTTCATAATGGATCTGAGAGAGCTTTGGGAGGTATGATCCATAAAACTTGGTGATTTATATTTTGTGGTTGGTAGGATGTAGGGAAGAATCCAGTGGGATTCTCAGTTCTCTGACTTTCAGCTACAACAACTTCATGGTTTTGTATTTGTATATTTAACCCTTTAGAATAGCAGAATAGCAGCTTAAGGGGCTGGGGGTGTAGCTCTATGGTAGAGTGCTTGCTTAGTGTGTGCAAGGTCCTATTTTGATCCCCATCGTCACTCACACACACATACACACACACACAGGATAGCAGCTTACACATAATGAATAGTGTTTTAGTCAGTTTTTTTGATACTGTAATGAAAGGATCCAACTAGAACAACTATAGAGGAGGAAAAGTTTATTTGGGGGCTCAGAGTTTCAGAGGTCTCAATCCACAGGTAGCAGGCTCCATTCCTTGGGGCTCTAGTGAGGCACAACATCATGGTGAAAGAGCGTAGTGGAGGAAAGCAGCTCACATGATGATCAGAAAGCAGAGAAAAAGAGAGAGAGAGAGAGAGATACATTCCACTTGCCAGATAGAAATATATTCCCCAAAGCTATGCCTCCAATGCCCACCTCCTTCAGCCACACCCCACTTGCCTTCAGTATTTACTCAATTAATCCCATCATGCGATTAATTTACTAATTGGGTTAAGGCTTTCATGACTGTCATTTCTTCTTTGAAATTTTTTGCATTGTTTCACACATGCACTTTTGGGGGACACCTCACATCCAAACCATAACAAATACCATGAGAGTGTTTAATCTAAATTTAAGTTCATATTATATGTTGAATTTCATTTATTCTGATATTCTCAATTTCTGAAACTTATGACAACATTAAGAATATATTTGCCTCAAAATCAGGTATGTTTTCATAATGAGATAAAAGAATCTTAAGAATTGCCCTCCAGAGTTGCTTCATTACTTATATTATTTGTGTCCACTTCATACGACCTATTAATGCATGCTTTCTTTCTACCAGCACTGTGATAGGCCCTGGGTAATATCAGTGAACAAGAGAGGTGTTATTTCTTCCCTAACACAACTTGCCTTTTGGTGACAAAGTTTATATTTTTATATTAAAATCTTTTTGTTAACAAGAATGATGGCATTGTTATTTTCTTAGATGGGGAAATATATAGTGGAATGTATATATTTATAAGTGTATAAAGTTGAGAGAGGAGATGAATCAAGGTATAAGTAATTTTAAGTTTGTGGTACAGGTAACATTAAACTTGAGATTTTCAAATGCATACATAATATAGATAGTTGAATATATGGATGTGGGAGAGAGAGAATTAATGTGGTAATTAATTCTGGAAAAATGGATTTGGAATCATTGGTCTATAGCAGGTTATTAAAACCATGGCGTGGATAGGTCTTTAAAGTAGAGAAAGTAGGAAGAGGGGCAAGAAGAAGGGAACTGAGACCGATTGCTAAGAATTATTAACATTTAAGAAGAAGAAACACCAGGAAAAGTTCCAAAGAAGTAGCAGAGATTAGGAAGGCTGGATGCAGTGACTGCAGGAGGCCGAGGTAAGAGAATCTCAAGTTCAATACCAGCCACAGCAATTTAGTGAGACCCTGTCTCAAAATCAAAAAGAAAAAGAGCTAGGGATGTGGCTCATGGATAAAGCTGCCTTGGGTTGTTTAATGTCCAGTACTGAAAAAAAAAAAAAAAAAAAAGTTTAGGAGAAAACCCTGGAGAGCATTTATGTTTTGTTAGTCAGAATTCCATTACTGTAACACATACCTGAGATAATAAATTTATAAAGAAAAAAGATTTATTTTGATTCACAGTTTTGGAGGTTACAGTCCATGGTCAGTTGGCCCCATAGCTTTTGGGCTTGTGGCTACATAGTGCCTCGTGACAGATAGCATGTGGCTGAGCAGAACTGTTCACCTCATGACTGGGATGCAAAAGTTGAGAGAGAAAGAGACTAGGGTCCCACAGCACCTTTGAAGGCACATACACAGTGACCTAAAACCTAACAGTAAGCCTACCTCTTAGAGTTTCCATCCCCGTAATAGTGCCAAGATGGAGAACCAAGCCTTTAACCCTTTGGCCTCTGAGGGATATTCTAGATCCAGACTGTAGCAGCATAGAATCAAGAATGTCAGAAGAGAGAGTCAGGAGAGGAGGGCTTGGCCCCAGTGTCAAGTGCTGCCTAGATACCACACTACACAGGACTGAAAAGGATCCTCTGGATTTATGCACCTTAGAAATGGTTAGTGACTTCAGTGAGAGAAGTTTCAACTGAGTGGTCGGGAGAGAAGCCAGAATGCAGCAAGCACAGCAAGCTTGTGATGAAAAGAAGGTGCAGAATCTGCTTGAGAAGTTTGACTGTGACAAAAGGAAGAAAAGGAAGGAAGGAAGGAAGGGAGGGAGGAGAAGGAGACTCAAAATGATATTTAAAACAGACAGAAAACAAACAAAAATTCCGTGTCTTTATAAAGGGACTTGAGAGGGCTGGGGTTGTGGCCCAGCGGTAGAGTGCTCATATAGCATGTGTGAGGCACTAGGTTCGATCCTCAGCACCTCATAAAAATAAATAAACAAAATAGAGATATTGTGTCCAACTGCAACTAAAAAATAAATATTAAAAAAAATAAAAGGACTTGAGAGCCACAGTGGCACATGTCTGTAGTCCTAGCTACTGAGGAGGCTGAGACTGGAGGATTAGTTGAGCCCAAGAGTTCAAGACCAGCCTGATAACAAAGCAAAATACCAACACACACACACACACACACACACACACACACACACCAGGTGGGGAGGGCTGAAGAGAGCTATATAAAAAGCCACATGTGCTGGTCTTCAGGTAGTATCATTTTGAGTGATTTATTTTTAAAAACCTTCAAGTCTCAACCTGTGTTGTAATCTTTCCATCCTTCCTCAGTTCTTTTATGTTAGCATCTATTCTCATTCCTCTGTTCATCCTCTTCCCTGGTTTCTATGTATAGTTTTCTATTCTGTTAGATACAGCATCCTCATCGTCTGACCTTTTATTAGTATAATGCCTTTTATTAGTCATTCAAATATGTTTTTCCCCCATATTTTTATTGGTGCATTATAATTATACATGGTAGTGAGATTCCTTGCTACACATTTATACATGTACCTGATATACATATATGTTTTTAATAAGCATCGTTTTAATTTTACCTTAGCAGTTTTTGTTTCCTCAACACAGAAATCACACACATTTTTTATTTTTATTTATTTCAGATTCTGAATCTATGCCTGAAACTAAAGAGTTTTTTTCAAAGCAGGAAGTTTATGAAGAGGAATCACCTGAAAGGGAACTGGTAATAGGAAGACTTGAAAAGGATGATTCCTGGGGCTCCACATTGTTAGAAGCCTGGGAATGTGAACACTCATTAGAAAGGCATCCAGGAAATCTGAAGAAAGATTTAAGGCCAGTCATAATCAAACGTAAGAGAAAAACTACAGAGCATTATCATGAAATTGGGGAGAGCTCCAACCCAATTAAACATCAGAAAGTTTACCGGGCGAAAAAGCGATGGGAATGCAATGTATGTGGGAAGTGCTTCAGCTACTGTTCAGCCTTTGTCTTACATCAGAGGATTCATACTGGAGAGAAGCCCTATGAGTGTAGTGAGTGTGGAAAGGCCTTTAGCCGGAGCTCATCACTTATTCAGCACCAGAGGACTCACACTGGAGAGAAGCCTTATGAGTGCAGTGAATGTGGGAAAGCCTTCAGTCACCGGTCTGCCCTTTTTCAACATCACATCATTCACACTGGAGAAAAGCCCTATGAGTGCAATGAGTGTGGGAAGGCCTTCAACCAAAGCACATACCTCATTCAGCACCACAGAATACACACTGGCGAGAAACCCTACAAGTGTAAGGAATGTGGAAAAGCTTTCAATGACACCTCTTCCCTCATTAAACATCAAAGGGTTCATACTGGAGAAAAACCCTATGACTGTAAAGAGTGTGGGAAAGCCTTCAGTGACCGGTCAGGTCTTATTCAACATCAGAGAACTCATACAGGGGAAAAGCCATATGAATGTAGTGAATGTGGAAAAGCATTTAGTTATTGCTCAGCTCTCATTCAACACCAAGGAACACACACTGGGGAGAAACCTTACAAATGTATCGAGTGTGGGAAAGCTTTCAGTGACCGGTCAGCTCTTGTGAGACATCAGAGAATTCATACTGGAGAGAGACCTTACAAATGTCAAGAATGTGAGAAAGCCTTCAGCCAGAGCTCATCCCTTACAAAGCACCTGAGAACACACACTGGAGAGAAACCATATAAATGCAACAATTGTGAGAAAGCCTTCAGCCAGAGTTCATCTCTTATTCAACACCAGAAAATTCACACAGGAGAAAAGTCCTACAAATGTAAGAAATGTGAGAAAACCTTCAGTGTCCGTTCAGCCTTCCATCAACATAAAAAAATTCATGATGGATAGAATGTACTAAATTCACAAAACATTCATTTTCTCCTGATTGTATAGATTTGTTTAAAATATTCTAGGGCATATTAAAAAACATAATGAGGCTTCTCTGGAGGCTGAGGCAGGAGGATCACGAATTTGGGGTGAGCCTCAGAAATTTAGCAAGAGACCCTAAGTCAAAATTTTAAAAAGGGATAGAGTTGTAGATTAGTGGTAGAGTGCTGTTGGGTTCAATCCTCAGTACCACAAACGAACAAAATACCAAAAAAAAAAAAAAAAATCAAAGAAAACAAACAAGGGCTGTGTTGCATAGTCACTAGCCCTCTTCCTTGAAATGTTGCTATGTATGGAAAAGACTAAGAAGCAGTAAATATGAATATCTATGATCTTTTTAAAGAACACTATTAGAGGAGCTGGGGATATAGCTCAGTTGGTAGAGTGCTTGCCTTGCATGTACAAGGTCCTGGGTTCAATCCCTGGCACCACACACACACACATACACACACAGCCGTTAGAAAATGGAACATCTGATCATGAGATGAATGCCATTACCTAGAAAGAGGACAGTGATTAGGTGGCAACAAGGCCAAGGTGTTTTTGGTACAGTTGGAGGATTGTTGGTTTTGCTGAGGCAGGGGACACATGAAGTTGTGAAAAGCTGAAGATACTTCCCATTAAAATTGTGGGGCATGCCAGGCATCTGTTAACCTAGCCATTTGGGAGGCTGACACCTCAGGAAGGAAGACCATGAGTTCAAGGCCAGCCTCAGCAACTTAGCAAGGCTGTGTGTCAAAATAAAAAAGGGTTGGGAAGTAGCTTAGGTGTAGAGTGCCCCAGTACCAAAAAAAAAAAAAAAAAAAAGTAAATGCTGGGGATGTGGCTCAGTGGTTGAGCACTCCTGAGTTCAATTCCTGGTACCCCCCACCTCCAAAAAAAGCAGATGGAAAAATCCTTACAAAAATTTGGAAAAGTGAAATTGCATGAGAAGTTTTAAAAGATACCTGATTTCCAGCTCCAGAGATGCAAATGAAACCTGATATGGTAGTACAACCTGGGCACCAGGAATTTTTAAACTCCTCAGGTAATTCCAGTAAATAGCCAAAATTAAGAACCATTGATTTAGACTGTGCACAAGGATTAGCTGCAGCTGAACAGATAACACTCAACATAAGCTCTTAAGATTCTTTTGCCTCCTTGTTTCTGTTTTTGCTTATTACATAACATCTCTGACCTGGTTTTTTGATCCCGTTACTTGGATCTTTTTTGTTCTGACTTTACACGGACTGACCTACTTGAAACTAACTTTGTTTCTGCCCCGGACTGACTATCGCCAATATGCTCCTTCAAACCTGTTTATAGCCCTCAACCACATCTGTGTATCAAATTGGGCTTGCTACACATGATCTAGTGGTGGCAAATGTTAACCATGAAAAACAGCTAAGAGGGATACCTACAAACTAGAAATCAGTAAAGAAGACAAAGTGACTGGAAGGGACTTTTGGAGTTAAAAATTTGATTCCAGCTACATAGTTTTTGTTGTAGCATTCCATGAAATTATAATAAAATTTAGTTGTATACACAAATGAATATAGGATTTCAAGGAAGGCATGTGGTAGGAAGGGCAAATCAAGAAAACAATGGAGCTAGACATGATGGTGCATGCCTGTAATCCCTGTGGCTAGGGAGGATTGCAAGTTCAAAGCCAGCCTTAGCAACTTAGGGAGACCCTAAACAACTGAGTGAGAACTTCTCTCTAAATAAAATACAAAATAGGGCCTGGGATGTGGCTCAGTGGTTGAGTACCCCTGAGTTCAATCCCCAGTACGAAAAAAATGAGAAGAAAAAAATGAAAAAGGTCAACATCTATTTTTATAATCTTACAGGAATGAGCAAAATCTTACTTCAAATTGATTTACTCACGCAGCTGCTCTGCTAGACATGGGGGAGTGGAGTAATTTTTTTTTTTTTTTTTTTTTTTGCGTGGCTCCTACACTCAGGGAACTTGCAGTTGGTTTCATTGTAAACCTACCATCATATTCCAACATCAGAGGGTGTGCTGGGTCCAGCATTCTGTCTCCCATGGTTTCTCTGCAGTGCAGGAAATTCTTTTTAAGCAGAATGTTTTTCTTCAACAATACTCATTATGTTCTCATTATTCCTTAACAGGACTGGGGATATAGCTTAGTTGGTAGAGTGCTTGCCTCACATGCACAAGGCCCAGGGTTCAATTCCCCAGCACCACAAAAAAAAAAAAAAAAAAAAAAATCAAGCCATAACAGTATAAGAGCAGACCCTGGAGTCCATAGACCTTAGTAAACCATGATGGTTCTATAACTTATATAGTTAGCATCATAATACTGTCAATTTAGGTAATAGATGGAAGTGTGTGTTTTGAAGGAGAATGATGAAATCCAGTACAGTGTAGATAGTGACGTGAGTATTAAAGAATTATCTCAATTGAAAAAGTTCTAATTTGGTAGAAGCCTCAAGGTAGGTGTGGAGGGTAACCTTAGTATTCTTCCACTGAAGCCCTTGGGGTGATTTTTATCTGTCCTAGATTATTTCATCATGTTTATTTTCCCTTAGATCCTCAAAGATTCAGCTTGCTTTCCTTTTTTAAAATTTGTTCTAATTAGTTATTCATGACAGTAGAATGCATTTTGATGCATCATATGTATATGGAGCATAATTTCTCATTCTTCTGGTTGCACATGATGCAGAATCACATAGGTCATGTAGTCATATGTTGCTTTTCTTTATACAGCCATCTTCTGGGAAGGTTTCCTTCCTCCATTGGAGTAGAATGATACCACCTTAGCTCCTCTACTCTCTTTGCTAACTGATTGTCAAAATAACTATGCAGGCCCCTTTTAAGTTTTATGGCTAAGTGGGAAAACAGTGTATGTTTTGTTGTATTTTGGGTACTGGAGACTGAACACAAGGGTGCTCAACCACTGAGCCACATCCCCAGCCTTTTTTACATTTTACTTAGAGACAGGGTCCCACTAAGTTGCTCAGGGCCTAGCTAAGTTGCTGAGGCAGTCTTTGAACTCATGATCTTCTGCTTTAGCCTTCTGAGTTGCTGGGATTATAGGCATGTGCCACTGTACCCGTCTTGTTAGTTTGTTTTAACAGTATCTTAGGTTCTTTAATGTACATGGTAATATGGCTCAAAACTGCAAAGAGCTTGGGGTTCCTATCATGAGGCCTGGACTAAACTGAGATCGACTCCAGAATGGACTGGTGGGATTCTCAGCTTCTGAGAAGTGCAAAAAGGGAAGCAAAATTGTTTAGCAGATGTTGTGCATTGCCTGGAAATGTCAGTTGCCTTTTTAAAAAAATTTTATTCTTTAGTACTTCAGACTAAACCCAGAGCCACTCCACCATTGAGCTACATCTTTAGCCTTTTTTATTTTGAGACAAGGTCTCACTGAATTGCTGAGGCTGGCCTCAGGCTTGCAATCCTCCTGTCCCAGCCTCCTGAGTTGCTGGAATTACAGGTGTACACCAGCACACCTGTCTGTCTCTCTTTTTTCATTTCAGTGGTACTGGAGAACCCAGGGGTGCTCCATCACTGAACCACATTCCCAGCCCGTTTTGATTTTTATTTTGAGATAGGGTTTCATTAAATTGCCCAGTTTGGCCTTTAACTCATGATCTTCTTCCTTCAGCCTTGTGAGCTGCTGGGAGTATGGGTGTTTGCCACTATGCCTGACTTGTCAGCTGCCTTTCTATACTCATTTAAAATGTCTTCATATGCCAAGAATATTCACATTCTCTAAAAGGGGAAGTTACGGCTCCAAGGGTTCTACAGTTCACATAAGATTGCATAGCTAGTAAATGACAAGATAAGATTGGCTCCCAGGCTTGACTCTTCTCATTCCCTTTGCAGGATGGATTATCTGGCTTCCCTGATTATGCCCAGAGCTACCTCCATGCCATGGAAGCCCCTAGCTGGCAAAGATATCGATAACTTCTGATCAGGACCATGAAAATTATTATATTATATTATAGGTGACAGAATTTAAGTATCAATTGGTCAAGGCTAAGAAAACAACCTGAGCAAATATAAACACCAGAAATAGAAATTGAAAAACCAAGCGTAGTTTATCTAGAGGCAAAGCAAATGGAATGTCAGTGTCTATGTCAATGGAATGTGGACCTCATAGTCTTTTAGAAGAAATCTCTGCTTGGAATATAAGGGCAACAACAGAAGATAAATGCCAGATTGAGGCAGATTTGGCCTTTGATAGCATACTAGGAAATTAGAAGAATACAAACAGAAATGTTAATACAATATACAGGGGATCTGGTAGCGTTGGTCCATAGTATCAGGGAGCTCCTAGGTATCCCTAGGCACTTTTCGTTAAGAGATGAGGGCGCGAGGGTTGCAATGTCAGCCACTGAGAGGCTGGTCTGAAACACAGGGTAATAATGACAGCCAGAATATATCAACAGCTTACTGTGTACCCAATACCATTGTACCACTTCACGTATGTAAACTCATTTATTCTCACAAAAATATACAAGTTTTCTGGGTGCAGTGCCATACACCTGTAATCCCAGTAGCTTGGGAGGCCGAGGCATGAGGATCTTGAGTTCAAGTCCAGTCTCAGCAACTTAGCAAGACCCTAAGCAATTCAGTGAGACCCTGGCTATAAATAAAATGTCAAAACAGCTGGGAATGTGGTTCAGTGGTGAAAGTACCCCTGGGTTCAATCCCTGGTACCAAAAAAATTTACAAATTAGATACCTTTATCACCTTTATTTTACAGATGAAGAAATTGAGGCTGACATGCAAAACTTGTTTTGTATGGACATATACAAAAGTTGATTGTTCATAGAATGGCTAAGACTTATAAAAATAGTATAGAAATGAAGAAAGAGACAACTCATGTAGATTTCTTATATTTTCTTTCCAGCTGTTTGTTCCACAGAACATCGGGATCATTGTACTGTTGTAGTGATGATGATTTTCTGTGTGTGGCAGGGAGGATATATAGTGTTAGCTGAGCACATCTATCCAGATTAAGGTAGTATAGCTCTAGAGAGATTTGTAACTTTGATCTATCACTGTGTCTGCTTTTGGAAACTTTGTAATTACCAGGAGAGTAAATATTTATCCTTTGACCAACTGAAGGGATCATTGTTACTAGTGAGCCATGATTTTGCCTTCAAACCTAAAAATATGACTAGTCAAAGAACCAAACAAAAAACAAAACAAAACATGGGGATGGGGTTGTGGCTCAGTTGTAGAGCATTTGCCTAGCATGTGTGAAGCACTGGGTTCAATTCTCAGCACCATATAAACAAATAAAAGTAAAAAACAAACATTTTTAAAAAATTAACACTAAGAAAGAGGAACTTTTTCAAGGTCACGGAATCAAGAATAGGGTGAAATATTTGGATTTGAGCAACGATGGGGACTAAATGTAACCATATAACCCAAATGTGTGGATAGCCTCCAGAGGGCTTTAGGGGAGGGAAATATGTCAGGGATTTGCCTTTATTTCTTCCTGGGAAAGGAACCACTTTTGGCTACTAGGAGAGGGGTTCAGTAGGAGGTATGACAGTAGGTCACATAAATTGTAGAACCCAATAAGAGATTTTGGAGGAGATATATATCTCCTATCTACTATCCATTTATAGAATACCTTAGCAACAAAGAACAAAACAGCCTCCACTTGATCTCCTCGTCTAGCCAAATAGTTCTAGAGGTATTGCTATTCTTCTGGCTTATGCCTTTATCTGCTCGACCAAGAAGACTCTTAGATTTCTGGACAATTCTAACAGAAAATTCTCCCTAATACTGTATGTACGGTTTTCTCTATAATGTCCACTTACTGTTCTTGGCTCTGCCCTCTGATGCCAAACGACAAATCATCCTTCCACGTGAAAAAAATCTTTTTTTATTTTGATAGTGGGTGACTAGGGATTGAACCAGGGGCACTTTAGCGCTGAGCCCTTTTTTATTCTGAGATAGGGTCTTGCTAAGTTACTGAAAGCCTTGCTGAGTTGCTGAGGTTGGCCTCCAAAATTGCAATCCTTCTGCCTCAGGCTCCCAAGTTGCTGGGTTTTTAGGCATGCACACTGTGCCGGCATCCCTCTTCTTCCCCTGGTACTGGGATTGAAGGCAGAGGTGCTCTACCGCTGAGCAACTTCCCAGCTCTTTTTAAATTTCGAGACAAGTTCTCACTAAATTGCCCAGGCTGATTTGGAATTTGCAGTCCTCCTGCCTTATTCTCCAGAGTCTCTGTAGTTTCAGGTGTGTGCCACCATGTCCAGCCCACATGAGAAATCATTAAACATTTAAGGACTGATATGCTGATTCCCCTAAATATCTCCTCAGAGGAAATGTCTCCAGTTCCATAACCATCATTTGTGTAGTCCTTTGTAAAAGCCAATTAGCAAGGTATAATTCATAAAAATTAGATTAATAGATTAATGATATCAGTTGCTATTTTGATCAGATGCTTTAATTCTTCTCTTGGTTATTATTATTTAACTCAGTACTGAGGAATTTTTCAATGTTCCTTTAAATTGATTGAAATATTCCAGATGTAGTGTTATAAATTTAAAAATTAATATGATTATTAAATATTATAAGTATAATAAATGTGGTATATTAAAACATTAATACCTTAACTAATAAAAATTATTTAATGTGTATTAGAAATCTAGTTCTTTACCATTTGTGTTTGTGGGATTGATTTAAACTAAGTCATGTTATTGGTTTTGGTGGATAACTGAATACTTTTTGTCTCACCTGTGTCTGTGTCAAATTCTAGACTGACCTTCATTATATATCAATTTATAATCACCTACTTCTTTCAAGATGCCTCTATGAATACAGAAAAGTTCTACTTGTAGCTCTGATCAGCTACATGATAGCATAGGCTAGTTAATCATTAATAACTATATTGATTAAAAAAGGTTTTTTTAATTGTAGATGGACACAATGCCTTTATTTAATTTATTTTTATATGGTGCCTCACACATGCTAGGCAAGTGCTCCACCACTGAGCTATAACCTCAGCTCACTACATTGATATTTTGCTTCTAATACCAATTATTATTTCTTTAGGGACATCTCTGTCCTGTCTGATCATAAATGGTTACTTCTGCTGATTGGGCAAAGATTAAGAATCTTATGTTTATAAATCTTAGCCCAGGTGCTCTAGAAGTATGTTCTGGTTGTCAGAGATCAGCTGATATATGCTGCCTTCTGGATGGGAGGCAGAAAATCCACAGGAGATATTGGCTTGGGTGTGTGGCTCAGTACAGCACTTGCCTGGCGTGTGTGAAGCCATGGGTTCAGGCCACAGCAGCAAAACAAAACTTTAGGTTAGCATTGTTCATGCTCAGGAAAGGAGATGAAGTCTCTGATTTTATGTTTCCTGTTCTAGGTTTTATCAGGATTAGACTAGGCCAGAATTTGTGCATGTCCAGAGTATCTGCATGCAATTTTTAATGCCCACGGTGTTCCAGGGATTATGTCCTATTCTTCCTCTAAGCATAGGAACTTTCCCCATATTGTAGAGGCTGAATTTACTGAGACTCATTCATCATCTCTCAGTAAGGAGTAAACTCAAGGTCTGAGATATATTCTACAATTTGTAACTGGAAAGTATGAGTTTGAAAGAATTGGAAGTATAGGTTTCCATATAAAGAAAGCATGCTTTGCAGACACACACCCAACTTTTGTGACATCTTGTTCTCTTGGCTAATGTAGAACATGAATTCCCCTGACATCTATAATGGTTCCATCCTCCTGTTTCCTTAAAGTATATAAACTAAAATTTTGCTCTAGAGTGTTTATAATGATTTTTTCTTTTTTTCTTTCTTTATTTTTTTATTTTTATTTTTTGGTAAACTACCCTCCAGCACCAAATGGTTCCAATAACTGGTGGTAAGAATTGGTTTGTAATGGGAGGGTATAAGACTGGAGAGATTTGAGAGTAGCCTGTGGATGTGGTTTCTATCCAAATGTAATTTCCCCCATAGCCTTACTGTATAATGCAGACTCAAATTCAATTAATAAAGAGGCTACTGATAGAGATTCTAGCATTTGTGGTCTAAGAAAAGATAATACATTGATCAAGAAGTCAAGTATAAGACAGAGACGGGGAAGGGAGATATTGAGGAATGGAATCCAAGAGGGTAGCCTAGTTACCATCCAAGACTTTTATGTTCACATGAAGAATAACATGATAGTAGGGTAAGAGATATTTTTCAACAGAGCTCCTAGGAGAGTTCAAGCTTCCAGTAGTAATGGAATAGTTCATTCAGACTAACATCCATAGCAATTACTACGCAACCTGGATAATCTCTTGAGGTGGGCACAACCACTTAAAGGCATCCCAGAATAAACAAAAGAAAGCCCAAACTAGAAGGATGTCAATAATTGAAAGATGAGAAATGCACTAAGTGGAATTTTGTGCTTATGAATTTTTGCGTAAAACGAAACCTCCCAGTATCTGTGACATGAGGTAGCAGAAAACTGAAGTCTCATTGACCAGAAGGGTAAGAGGACAGAACTGAAACCTGGCAGAACAGCTAGAAAACCAATGAGGGTCATCCTGGGAAGAGGGAGATTCAGAGGGGGAAAGTCTCTAAACTGCATATGAAATCTGTCCTGATGTATATTGGTCACTGGACTATGCAAGCTGGGGTTGGGGAGACTCCAGAGGATGTCAGGAAAACGGCCGTTGGATGTAAAAGAACTGAATGAATATTTCTCCTGCCACAGGAGAAATAGAATTAGTGTGAATATAGCCAAATTAATTTTCTGCTAGAACACAAATCAGTACTCTCCAGATTATAACTCAATCCAGAGTCTCTACAATGTGAAATTAATAATGCCCAGCATACAATAAAAAATCTAAATATACAAAGAAACAGGAAAATATGACCTATTTCAAAGGGAAAAAATCCATCAATTAAACTGACTTTAAAATGTTGGAACAAGCAGATAAAAACTTTCAAACAACTATTATAAAAAATAAGATGTCCAAAGATTTGAAGGAAAATATTCTCATAATGAATGGCCAGAAGAGTAATCTCAGCCAAAAAAATTACTATAGCAAAAGAAGCTGGTGACCCACACCTATAATCCCAGGTAATTGGGAAGTTGAGGCAGGAGGATTGCAAGTTCAAGGTCAGCCTGGTCAAGTTAGTGAGATCCTGTCATGAAATAAAAAATTAAGAGAACTGGAGATGTGGCTCAGTGGTAGAGTGATCCTGTATTCAATCTCCAGTAACACACACACTGTGCACGCACAGACAGGAACCACATGAAAATGTAAGAACTGAAAGATAAAATGTCTGAGAATATTCTCCACTACAATTGACTTCCAGTAGAGGTCAATAAAATATGACAAGAAGCTGGATATGTTGGCTCATGTCTGTAATCCCAGCTTCTCACGAGGCTGAAGCAGGAGGAACACAAGTTCAAGGCCAACCACAGCAACTTAGTGAGACCCTGGTTCAAAATAATAAAAAAAATCTGGTGATGTGGCTTAGTGGTAAAGTGACCCTGGGTTCAATCCCCAGTCCCACAAAATTTTTAAAATTAAAAAACAAAGATAGGAAACTCCCAAATATTTGAAAATTAAATGTAATTAATTAATCTATAATCAATCCATGGGTTGAATAAAAAATGTAAAAGGAAAATTTGAAAATATCAAAAATTTTTTTTTAGTTTGAGTTGGACACTATTTATTTATTTATTTTTATGTGATGCTGAGGATTGAACCCAGGGCCCCGCATGTGCTTGGTGAGCACTCTACCACTGAGCCACAATCCTAGCCCTTGAAAATAGTTTTGATTGGATGATGTGAAAAATACATCCAGTTCAGAACATTTTCTAATTGTATGCAAGATGCAGTGAGGCAGTGCTTAGAAGGGAATGTAAAGCTTTAAATGATGATGTTAGAAAAGAAGAGGAGTGTAAAATCCATGATCTAAGTTTCTACCATATGGAGATAGAAAAAGATACCAATCCAAGCCAAAATGAATGGAAGGAAATAATAGAGGGAATAAATTAAAAGCACAAATAAATAGAAAAAGTTAATAAAAGCCAAAAGATGCCTCTTTGAAAATATTAATATTGATTATTATTATTAATTATATTATTATTATATATTATTAATTATATTATTAATATTGATGAACATTGGCATGGTTTCTGAAGGAAAACAACAACAACAAAAAACAACCCCAAACTGTCAAAATTAAAAACAAGCCCAGGCAGTGATGCATGCCTGTACTCCCAGGGACTGAGACTAGGAAAGAGAAAGAGATAAGGCTAGAGGTTTGCAAATTCAAGGGAAGTATGGGCAATTTAGACCCTGTGTCAAAATAAAATTATAAAAAGGGGCAAGGGTTATAACTCAGTGGTAGAGTGCTCCTGGTTTAATACCAGTACTGCAAAAAAAAAAAAAGTTACTACTTTTTCTAAGAATTCAACTGCAACATGGGAATATTATGAACATCTTTATGTCAGTAGATTTGATAACATTAGTTAATAAACAATGCCAATTTTAGGGTGGGTTGTGGCTCAGAGGTAGAGCATGCGCCTAGCATGTGTGAGGCACTGGGTTCAATCCTCAGCACCCACCACATAAAATAAAATAAAGACATTGTGTCTACCTATAACTAAAAAATAAATAAATAAAAAAGAATGCCAATTTTTAATAGTCTTTCAGGAAAGAATGTGTTTTGTGAGACCAGATTCACTCTCCTAGCAAAACCTGATAAAAGCATTTGCTCTTTTCTCCCATTTCTTAAAAAGAATATTAAACCCTATGCCTCCAAAAGGTAGATGCAAGCCAGGCATGGTAGCACACACCTGTAATCCCAGTAATTTAGAGGCTGAGGCAAGAGAATCACAAGTTCAAGTTCAGCCTTAACAACTTAGCAAGTATGAAAAGAAAAAAAAGAGAAAAAAAATCCTTATGAAAAATTGGGAAAATGAATCCCAGAAATATATAAAAGGGAAAATACATCATTATAAAATGAGAGCATACCAAAAATGCAAGGATGGCTTAACTGTTGAGTATCAATTGATATAACTAACCACATTAAAAGGATGCAGGAGGGGGCTGGGGATATAGCTCAGTTGGTAGAGTGCTTGCCTCAAATGCACAAGGCACTGGGTTCAATCCCCAGCAGTACAAAAAGAGGGAAAAAAAAGATACAGGAGGAAAAAAACCATTAATAGATGCATAAAAGCACTCAAAACTATTCAGCATTAAAATGCTCAGCAAAATTCAGGAATAAAAGAAACCTTCCACAATCTGAATAAAGACAGCTGTGCACACTTCACATAACATAATACTTAAAGATGAAATAGTAACTGATTTTCCTATAAGATTAGGCACAAAGATCTCCACTTTCACTATTTTCATTCATCATTATATTGGCAGACTGGGAAATAAAGACAGAAAACAAGAAAATGGCAAAAATCTAAGAGGCAGAAATAAAACTGTCTCCATTTGCAGAGAACATGGTTACCTGGAAAATCTTAAGAAATCTACTAAGTATTTGAATTAATCTGTATATCTATGGATATCAGAGGACCAATTCCACTTCTATTAACCAGATCAAACACCTGGAAATGAAAAATTTTAAAAAACCCACTTACAATGAATAATACTTTGGAATAAGTTTATCAAGTATATGCAAGAACTCTACACTAAAAATTACTGGGCTGAGGTTGTAGCTCAGTTGTAGAGCACTTGCCTGGCACATGTGAGGTACCGGATTCCATCCTCAGCACCATATACAAATAAATAAATAAAACAAAGGTATTGTGTCCATCTACAAATAAAAAAATATATAAACATTACTATTTATTTTTTGAAAAAATATTTTGTTAGCTGTAGATAAACACAATAGCTTTATTTATTTATTTATTTTTATGTGGTGTTGAGGATTGAACTGAGTGCCCAATAGTGCAAGGTAAGCTTTTTGCCACTGAGCCACAATCCCAGCCCCTAAGTGTTTCTTAGAGAACACTGAAATGTCCTAAATAGAAACATACTATATTTATGGATTGGAAGCCTCAACATTTGTCAAGAAGTCTCTCCCGGCAAATGAATCTATAGTGTCAAAATAATCCCAATAATAATTTAAGCAGGTTGACAAGATGATTCTGAAACATACAGAAATGCAATAGTTCCAAATAAGCCTAAATAATCTTCAAAAAGAAGAGCAACATTGGAGGACTTAACTCTACCTGATTATAAAAATTAGTATATAGTTATGATAATTAAGAGTGCAGTATTAGTTCAGTCTAAATAAATAATCAATGAAACAGGACACAATCCTGAAATAGACCCACACATTTATGTGGTTAATTGATTTTTAACAAAGGTATAAAAACATCAGAAGGTTCTTAAAAATGAATTTTTTCCTCTATTTCATACTAACTTATAGGCAAAATTAATTAGAGATGGATGAGTCTTAAATGTAAAAAGTGAACTATAAAGCACCAAAGCATCTAGAAGAAAAATTGATTTCAGCCTTGTAAGCAGAATGCTAAATGAGTCCACTTGAACGTCTGTCCTACAAAAGAGAGAATAAATTTGTGGTGTTTTTAGCTGCTAAATTTGTGATAATTTGTTATGGCAACAATAGAAAACACATACATGAATCATAGTGAAAAATTAGAATTATTATTGTCTACATTAGTAGGAATTGAATGGGAAGGGACACTGCGGTGTTTTCTGGAATGAGGAAAATATATCTTGATATGAGTGTGAGTTATATGGATGTATCCTCCTGTTGAGAGCTATCAAATAGGGTGCAGTGGCCCACACCTGTAATCCCAGCAATTTAAGAGGTTAAGGCAGGAAGACTGTGAGTTTGCAGCCAGCCTCAGCAACTTAGCAAGAGCCTGTCTTAAACCAAAAATTGTGGATATTAGTTTTTGTAAATGCTACCTTATCAAAACCCATATAAATTAATGCTGAACTATCTTTAATACACTTTTTCTTTTTTGGTCCCAGGGATTGAACGCAGGGGTGCTTAATCACTGAGCCACATCCCCAGCCTTTTAAAATATTTTATTTAGAGACAGGGTCTTGCTGAGTTGCTTAGGGCCTTGCTAAATTGCTGAGGCTGGCTTTGTACTTGTGATCTTCCTGCCTCAGTATCCCCAACCGCTAGGATTATAGGCAACAATAATTTGTTATGGCAACAATAGAAAACTCATTAATGATTACAGGCGTGCATCATTAAGAGTGATACGGTTAACAACTTGGAAACTTATATGAACATTAAGTACATTAGTTAGAATAAGATCAGAGAAGAAGAACCACTAAGGAATTTATAACTGGAAACTAGATAAGCAATATAAATCTGTTGACATTGCTTTGGTGCTAGGCCTTAAGTCAGCTAGGCTGACAGTTGATAAGAGAAGATGGATGTGGAGTGGAGAAGAACAAGGACAAAGTGAATCTCGCATCTATCTCTTGCTAGACCCACATTGTATTCTCACCACTTCCAAATTCCTACATTGATGACACAGGTAACCTAAAAAAATGAACGCCATGCTTCGCTATAAAGCTGCAAATGAACCTGACTCAGGATTCAGAAAAGTTTAAGGAGATCCTATAAGATCTAGAGGAGCTGGATTTCAGCTTCTACCCTTCTCCTAAATTTGGTGAAAGCTAAAGCCGCTGCTCACTGGGCTGCAGCCCGATGTCAACAAGGAGCCCCGGATAATGACGTGCCTGAACTTCAACAGCTATTATCTTACACTCAACTTCTTTTATTTTTTCCTTAAACCCAACTTCTAAGCTCAAATATGCTTGACGCTCGATGTCTCATGCAAATTTATGTGGCCAATCCTAAAATTAAGCAGTTTGGCAATTCTGAAAAATGAAGTTTTCAGCCAGGCGTGGTTTGCACCCTTTATTCTTGTAATCCCAGGTACTCCAAAGGCTGAGGCAGGAGGATCCCAAGTTCGAGCCAGTCTCAGCAATTTAGCGAGACCCTCGGTAACTTAGGAAGATTCTGTTTCCAGAATAAAAAGAACTAGGGATTCAGCTCCGTTGTAAAACGTCCCTGGGTTCCCCAGACCAAAAAGATACCCAGGAGGACGTAGGACCCAGCCACCCTGCGGGATCAAAGAAGCCGAAAACCCGCTGCGGGACGCCGGTGAGAGTCAGATGAAGTGGGGCGGGGCCTTGCGGTCACATGACAGAATTGGGGCTTCTTCTGCTGTTGATTGGTCCTGGCAAACGCAAGGCCGCCGCGCTCCTGTCCCGACCAGCGAGCTGCAAACCGCAGTCCTAGAATGGACGCTGGTAGGGACTCGGAGCCCGGCCCGTGCGCGTGGGTGGGCGAAATCGCCCAGGACGTTCCTGAGGCCGGGTCAGGGGACCTTTTTCTCTGGTGGGGCTCGCCAAGGGAGGGGACTCCTGGTCGAGCCTGGGAACCCGAAGAGACGGAGCCCAGGTTTCATGGCCGTAGCAGGTGGTCCCAGTGCACCGCGCCGAGGACTTCCTGGAGGAGGCGGCGGGGCGGAATGTCGGAGGAGCGGAGGTTTGAGAGAAACTAGTGTGAGGAGAGCTATGGGTGCCGCTGAGCGAAGACCCCCCGGCCGTCAGGGAAAGCTCCAGGGCGTTTGCGCAGGGTCTCTGACGTCTGTGGCGCTAGCTTTCAGCAGCTTTCCTGCAGAAAAGGAGGAACAAAATCCGATGAATGACTGCTTCTTGCACACAGTGGTTTTCTTATGGGGAAAAGCGAAACGCGATTTTAAATCCAAGGTGCTCACATCATGATGCAGTAGCATTTTAGAGTCTGCCCAAAGTTAACACCAGCTCAAAGTACATTGTGCACACAAAGGAACAGTATGCGGTCGCAGCTTCTGAAGCATCAACGAGCAGGTGCAGTGATCTTGTTGTTAAGTGGCTGTTACAAACTTGCACCGCTTAGGGCAGGTAGAGACGTGCGTAAGCCTACCCTCTGAAGTTGATTGATTGGCCTTTTCATGCGGACAAGAAAAGCGGGTTTTGTTCATGTAGTGCTAGCATCTTGGGGAAATCAGGGTGATTCTAAGTTTTGGTTCCGTGGTGTTTGGGTGGTTGGCGGAGGATTGTACGCAAACCGTGCGTCTATTTGATTTTTCTTGAGCACCGTCTTCACAGTAGCTATTCAACAAATGCAGTTTAGATGATGCAAGGGAGGAGGCCTCTGTCCCAGTCTTGGAGCCACAGATCAGGACAGTTTTTGAAATGACTTTGTTTAAGGGGATGGGGAAAGGGCGAGGGTTTGTGTGGGGGTCTTCCAAACAACGCTTTTAGGGTACGTGGGCTGTATGAGCGGCTTGAAGATGAATTTATATCGTCACCTGTGGTGAGCAGGCTAGTCTGTTATTTCTGTTGTGTAGTCCTCAGTTCCTTCTAGCAAATCACTACACTAGCGGGAATGTGGGTATCCCCAATATCGCCATGGTTGGCTTCCCCTTCCCCAATTTCTGATGTTTTTCCAGTTTCGCTTGAAATTGACTTTAAGTAACAAAGTGATAATCATGGATGCCAACTCACCCAGCACAAGGGGGAATTTTATTGACCAATTCATTTTCTTTCTCTTTTTCTTTTGTGATAAGGATAGAAAGTTTTTTCCCCCCTCACTATATTTATTTTAGCATTTGTATGCTGGCACAGGTGGTTTTAGTGGCTAGAGTTGGCAGTGGGAACGTGATTGGCAATACATAACTACATGTAGAAAAACAAATACAAATATGATGTTACCAGATGTGATCTTACTGCCTAAAGAGCTAGATGGCTAGATTTGGTGAAGAGTCCACTGATGGTTCAAGTGACTAAAGAAAAAAAAATGATAAAACCTATTTCTTATCTAAGTGTACTTATTTGATGAAAGTAACATTAAGTTCACTGAGGAATTCTGAAAATAGAAAAAAAAAACACAAAAAATTAGAATTATCTGTATCCCTGAGAGTAACAATACTGAATTATGATTCAATATTGAGCAAACAATATTGAATACTATAATAGCCTCGTTGTTTATATGCAGCCTGGACTCTTCAATGATCTCCTGAAATTGTTTGTGTGATGTGGAAGTAAATAAATATCACTCAAATGAGAGGAAGCAATGGCTCTTTATTCAGAGCTTCCTCCAACAAGGAAGTCAACCACTAGCACTGAGGTGGGCAGAGCCCCAAAGACAGCAGAGGAAAGCTTTATAGTGGGGGAAAAAAAGAATGCTCAAATAGCCTTGTTTGGGTTTTTTATCTTGGGGATGCTGGTTTAATCTCTGGGGGAATTAATAAAGAAATAATACCAAAATAAATAAATACACATACATACACACACAGAGCAAACATTTTCCTAGGTTAGTAAGGGAACACATGGATTTTTAATATCTGCCTAATACTTAGAACTTCATTGTATTAACATGCTATACTTTATTTATATTCAGTCTCTCTATTAAACACAGTTAATTTGCAGTTTTACACTGCTGGAGCACTATGTCAAACATCTCTGGTATGTTCATCTTTTCCCTAATATTTCTTTAGGGTGTATTTCTTTTCTTTCTTTCTTTTTAGAGAGAGAGAGAGAGAGAGAGAGAGAGAGAGAGAGAGAGAGAATTTTTTAATATTTATTTTTTAGTTTTCGGTGGACACAACATTTTTTATTTTTATGTGGTGCTGAGGATCGAACCCAGTGCCCTGCGCATGCCAGGCAAGTGCGTTACCGCTTGAGCCACATCCCCAGCCCCCCCTTAGGGTGTATTTCTAAGAGTGAATTATTGCTATCTAAGGGCATGAATGTTGTTCAGGCTTTCAATAAAGATTGCCAGTCTTCACAAAGATTGCATCAATTTATGTTCTCATTAGCACTTTTAATTATTATTATTATTTCTGCTTGTCATTGTGGACTCAGAGGGGCGAGACTGAGCCCTGGGACATCTCTCTGCAGTTTATTAACAGCCACCTCCCATTTACTTCTCCATGAGTAGGATCTTGGTTTCCCAAACCTGAGGTGATCTGTCAGCTGGAAAACTGGGACGAGCCATGGATCTGGGATCTGCAGAGTGCTGGGATCAGGAAAGCTTCTAGTGGTGCTTGCCCAGGTGGGTGAGGAGGATGCCCAGGCAAGAGAAGTCGTGAAGAGAAAGGGAAGGCATGCTAAAGAGCTGCTTCTGTGTGCCAAATGTGCAGCATATATTATACCCACTTCCTCATTGCTACTGCCCTGGGAAGGTGGTAGGATGATCATCACCCACCTCTTCCAGATAAAGAAATGGGAAAGGGAAGATGTCTCTCACATAGTGAGAAGGTTCACAGTTGAGATTTGAATTCCAAGTCTGAGAAGCTCATCCTCTTTCTGCTGCAATATGGAATGGCTTCTCTGAAACAGCTGCCTGGTGTTTGCTAAATGGCAGCTCTCATGCTCCTCCCAGAGACCTTCATCCCACCCCTCTGATCCATTCCCCATACCGTTTCCTGCTCTCTTGCTGTAGTATTGTTTTCCTATTCCCTCAGTATTTCTTGATACATCTCCTCTTTCTGCTTCTGCCCTCTGCTTCAAGCTTTCTCACTCTCAACATTGTTGCCATTTTTAGCTGGTCAGTTCTTTGTGGAAGGCTGCTTGTTAAGCAGTGTCCCTGGTCTCTATCCACTGCATGCTAATTATAGCACCTACCCCTTTTGTGACAACCAAAGAGGCTCCAGATGGAGTTCCATCCAGAAGTATTAAAAGCATGCCTATCTAGAATATAAGGTGCTGCCTCTCAAAACTACATTTATGAGACACTACTGAGTACCCATAACGTTGCTTTCTGTCTTCTTGATGGACTTTTTTTTTCTTTTTGATGGTACCGGAGATTGAACCCAGGGCTTTGTGCATGCAAGGCAAGCATTTTATCAGCTGAGCTATAGCCCCAGTTCATGATGGACTTTTTTGTTCACACATTCTTTGGCATATACTTATGTGTTTTTAGTGGGTCTGCTGATACCAAGAGCTCTTTCTAACAGCAGAGTCCTATGGAATTTAGAATTTTGTCCTCTTGGGTAGAATGACGTAAACAAATGAGCACTTCTCAGCATCATTTGCTTGTCTATTATCCCAAACAGTTGGCTGCTTTTCCTTCTGTCTCTTCAGTGGTAGAAAACATCATTTGTCTTTCCTTGTATTTGGCTAGGTCCCGGAGCCAGTTACAAGATGAAAAAGCCAACTACACAGCAAAAAATTTCTGAAGATTTAGAGTCGTATGAGCCATCACTGGTAATGCAGGAAATAACCAAGAAATTTTCAGAAAAGTTATATAGATGTAATGAAGTTGTGGACAGTAGCAAGCTTGTACTCCCCAGTAGTAGCAATGGATATTAAGACTTTCTTGAAAACCTGGATCTTATTCAACATCAGAATGCTCGAACATGGAAGAAACAGGGCAGATGTGGGAAACTCAACCCAAGGTCATTATTTTTGAGGTATGAGCATATTCTTAAAAGAGCAAAGCCTTATGAATGATGTGGAAAAAACATTAGGCATCAGGCAAATTTTGATAAACAGCAAAGAATTCACTTTTTAGAGAATCCCTTTGAATGTTCCATATGTGGACAAACCTTCAAACAACGGTCAACTCTTATTGACCATAAACAAAGTCACCTGCAAAAAAACCCACGTAACTTGTCATGACTTGGAAAGTGTTTCCGTCAGCTTGCATATCTTGTTGAACACATGAGGATTCATACCAAAGAAAAACCCTATAAATGTGGAGAATGTGAAAAAACTTTTAGCTAGAATTCAATCCTTATTCGACATCAGTTAATCCATAGTGGAGAAAAGCCACATAAAAGCCTTGAATGTGGAAAAGCCTTTAGTCGGTTTTCCACCCTTAGGAGCCATCAACAGATTCATAGTAAACAAAACTCTGTAAGTGCAGTGAATGTGGATCTCCTTCAGCACCAGAGAATCCATACCAAGGAGGCATTCTTTGAATGTACAGAATGTGGAAAAACTTTTAGTTTCAAGACAAATCTTAATCAACATGAGATCATTCACACTGGAAAGAGACCTTATAGATGTGACATGTGTGGTAAATCTTTCATTTGGCGAATAAGTTTTATTAAGCATCAGGGTACACACAAAGGACAGGGATATACATGATGGTATCAGAAGAGCTGTCATTTAAAGACCAGAACTTATCATCTACTGCAAGTATATATAACAAGTTTCATGAAAAGTAATAAACAGAACTGAAGTGGTTTTCCTATGTGTACCTTATTTTCCTGCTGTAGCCATGATTTACAGCCAGGCATAGTGGTGCATGCCTATAATCCCAGCAGCTAGGGAGTCTGAGGCTGGAGAATTGCAGGTTTAAAGCCAGCCATGGCAACATAGCAAGGCCCTAAGAAACTTAGTGAGACCCTGACTCAAACTAAAAAAAAAAAAAAAAATGTAGCAGAGTTGGGGCCCAGCTCAGGATGTGTTAAGTTTACTTACTTAGCATGTGTGGGGCTGTAGGTTCAATCCCCAGCACTAAAAAAAAAAAAAAAAAGCTAAAGTTTATAATCTATAAAAAATTAGCAGGGCTGTGGTTGTGGCTCAGTGGTAGAGCGTAGGCCTACCACGTGTGAGGCACTGGGATCGGTCCCCAGCACCACATAAAAATAAATAACAAAATAAAAGTATTAGGGGCTGGGGATGTGGCTCAAGTGGTAGCGCGCTAGCCTGGCAAGCGTGCGGCCCGGGTTCAATCCTCAGCACCACATACAAACAAAGATGTGTCCGCCGAAAACTAAAAAATAAATATTAAAAAAATCACTATTAAAAAAATAAAAGTATTTAAAAAATGACACCATAAAAAATTAGCATGTTACTAGATTCTACTGAATTTTTTTTTTTTTTTGGTACTATTAATTGAAGCCAGGGTGCTTAACCACTCAGCCACATCCTCATCTCTTTTTATATTTTATTTAGAGATAGGGTCTCCTGAGTTGCTTAAGGCCTCACTAAGTTGCTGAGGCTGTCTTTGAACTACCAATCCTCCTACATCAGCCTCCTGAGCTGCTGGGGTTACAGGCGTGTGCCACTGCACCAGGCTCAGTCTATTGAGTTCTAAGTTGGTGTTTGTAGCAGATGCTTTTGGTGTCCCATCCCTGCCCTTCTGGCTTCACCCCTTCTGTGTGCTTAATATGACACTGCAGTGTCTGCATCTTCTTGCCTGGAGGGCATAATGCATCCTGCATGCAACCCTCAACTAGTCACTGATGGAAATGTAAATCAGGCTCATCCTCTTCCCTTGGGTGGAATATCACTGGAGGATTTGTTTCAAGTTTCCCCATGGAAGTACACTCAGCTACTCCTGTGGTAGCTGCCTTATTATCTGCTGTACCCTTTCCGTCTTGTACCGCCTTCACCAGTTTTAACACCTCCTCCACAAGTAATTTGCTATACTCAAAATTTGTTGTTTCCACATTTGCTCCCAGCACATTCTGACAAGATAAATAGGTTGCTGACTGTAGAGTTCTCCCTGGAGCTCAGCCATAAGAGAAATCCTTTTGAAATTTTTTATTTTATATCCTATTATTTTGATATCCTAAACAGACCTAGGTCTATATTAAAAATTGTTGCTATTTAGATCCTCTTATAGTACACAATCTTTAGTTTTTGCTTGATTTTATTTTCTTCTACCAATTCCATAACTTCTTTTTTAAAATATTTATTTTTTAGCTTTAGGTGGACACAATATCTTTATTTTACATTTATGTGGTGCTGAGGATTGAATCCAGTGCCTCATGAATGCTAGGCGAGCACTCTACCACTGAGCCACAACCCCAGCCCCCCATAACTTCTTATCTAGCATATAAAATAAAAATTTTAAAAAGTTCTAGTGAGAATGAGCATTAAAAATATACCACTCTGGAATATTTAACTATTTAAGCGAATGACTTTTGAAACCAGCAGATGCAAAAAGATCACTCTCATCTTTATGCTGTTTTTTAAAAAGAGATTAAATTCCTATATAGAAGCTGTCCTTTCTGTACATCTTGTCATCAAGATGGAAAGTCAAGACTGAGAATTCTGTGCAGCTCTTACTAAAATAACTATATGTAACCACTCCCCCCATATCTTATTTGCCTCTTGACAATTTAGTAATCTAATTGAGTATAAAAGTAACTGCTTCTTTGGGTCATTTACTTATGAAAGTTCTTGTACTATGTAAAATTTGTAGTAAATGAATTTGTATCCTGTTAATCTGTCACTACTTCTTGGGCCCAGCAGGGACCCTAAGAGGATGCAGGTGGAATTTTGCTACACTTTCACAAGCAAGTGGCACCCCATATTCTTGGGAACTCTTACTTCTTTGTGGGAGGAAAATTATGACTGTATATTTGGCTCAAAAATACCTAACCAGTATATTTATGCTGGCCAGCATGAACAGCAAGAGGAAAGATTTGCCACATTGTACATCCCTAAGCAGAATAGTTGAGATGTCAGAAGGAGGAGGTAGTAAGCCAATGAGGAGTAAACAAGCTCCCTTTGTCACCACCTTGGGAGATGGGGGCCTAATGAAAGCATTCCCAAGCCTGAGCACACAGCAGGCTGGTCCAAGCTGCTAAGTCCATTCTGATCAGGTGCACGAGCCATCAACTTTAAGCAGAGAGGTATAACACAGGATCCTGGGAAAACATGAGACAGGCTTAGTGCCAGCTCTGTCACAAGGATATGCAGAGCTGCACTGTTCCGTATGCTAGCCATTAGCCATATGAGGCTGTTTAGTCATTAAAATTAAATAAAACTAAAACTAGACTTCTCAATAGCCACATTTTGAGGACAGCACAGATACAGACTATTCCTGCTGCAGAAAGGTTTACTTGATAGCAGTGGCAGAGAGGACCCAAGGACTTCTTGTGGGCAAACAGTAGGAAAATGGGAGCTTTTTAGTGCTATTTCTTACAATTAAGTTACATGGACCTTTGTAAATGGTCCCTATAAAATTAGAACATTTAGCAGAATTCCCTGGACACAGGAGGGAGGGATAATGATGGTCGGAAGCCTTGCTGAACTAACTTGCTTGGGAGAAGAGAATTCCATCTCAAGAGGGCTTAGAGTGGGGTTAGCCTTACCACCCCACCACCCTACGCCCCAAGAAGCTAGACAGATGCCAACTAAAAGTTCAGGTTGGCAGAAAAAAAAATCACAGGCAAATACCATCAAATGCCAATAATAGGTTGATCATGTGGAACTGTCCTTTATTATTTTCCCAAAAACCCAGTAAGGTGCTTATATTCTTAAATATATTTAAGAGTCAAGGTTCTCAAAGAATTTGAAAAAAAATTGATGCAGTATTTGTTTTGAGTACACAGAGCTAGAAAGATGATTAGATACATTTGTATAAGCTGGGCAAATGCTCTAGTACTGATCTACATTTCCAGGCCTTTTTAAGACAGGGTCTTGATATGTTGCTAGGATGGCCTTGAACTTGTCATCCTCCTGCTTCAGCCTCTTGAGTGGCTGTGATTTCAGGTGTGTGCCACCATGCCTAGCTATTACCTTTCTCTCACCAAATACTTGTGTGCCTCAAGTTGAACCTAACAGGTATGTTAAAGCCAACCCAATGTCCTTCCTCCATCTGGATACAGGGGTAAAAAAAGTGCTGGGAAGTGAAGGAGCAATCAAGTTTGAAAACTTGCAGCTCATATTCTCTGTTACGGTGGGGGTGCATGCGCTCACTGATCCTCTGCTGCTATTCCTGGGGTCCACAGCCCACCACTGCAGAGGATCCAGCTGGAGTAAAGGGCAGAGTAAGTCAATTATGGGATGGAGGACACATACTCAGCTACAGATATAATCTTGCACTGACTGGGCAAGCCTTGAGACCTCCTGAGTTCTCAAGTGTTGATGTCAACCTACCTTTCTCTCTTCCTTTGTAAATGGGATGAAGTAGGTTCTTCTTTTTTTTTTCTTTTTAACAGTTGATTGATATTTGTTTGTTTGTTTATTTATTTGCAGTGCTGAAAACTGAACCCAGTGCCTCACACATGCTAGGCAAATGCTCTACCAGTGAGGTACAGCCCCAGCTCAAGGTAAGTTCTTAGTTCCTTGGAGGGGTGCTTGGAAATTGATGGAGAAATGCAGAGTATTACATAATGCCAATGAATACTGCTGTTAACAAAATAAGCAGCTCTGTCCTCAGGGCCCTCTCTTTTTGAAGACCCCAAGGAAAACCACAGGAGCACTTCTTTATGTTCCACACTATAAGAAGCCTCCTCAGGAAAAATGCTTTAGGCTTTTTGGTATTACAAGAGCCCATACATGTACAGTTCAGTGATGGTTTACTGATAACCTTTTTCAGAAACCAAAAATTATCAAATAATGAACCCTATTCAATAAACTGTTAAAAGGATACTGTGCCAGAAGTGTGTGTGTTTGTAATGATTTTTTTTCTTGTTTTAAAAGAAATCAAGACTCCTAGAATGGGAAAGAAAGAGGGCTATACACAATCTTAAAATGTAAAAACTAGTGTCTCATGTATGTGTTGAAATTTACCAAGTATTTTTAGAATTATGAAGTAGTTGAAATTCTTTCACTATCTAAAGAGCAAGATAATTCCAAGGGCCCAAATTCTTAGGGAAGTAGAGAAGTAATTGAAACAGGAAAGATTTTGTCCAAAAGCAGTAGTGGTGACAAGGACAGAAGTTTGTCACATATTGCTCTTGCTCTTATCAGATGTCATATCTAGTACAAATCTTTTGGAGGGTTTATATTCATTCCTCCTTCACAGAAGTTCTCCATCATAAGTATTTCTTGAGACTCAAGCTGGACTGAATGTACCCTGTGTGGGATGCCTGCAGAAATAGGATTCATGAATGACTGAATGCTCCAAATGCCAAAGAATATAGTTTCTGGACACGAAAATAAATCCAAGTGAGCAAAACATTTCAAAGTGATGGGACTTTACCTTGATGGATCCTTTGGTGTCGGACAAGGTGTGTACTTTGTCTAAAGCTTTCCCCACATTCAACACATTTATAAGGTTTTTCTCCAGTATGAGTTCTCTGGTGTTTAATGAGGGTTGCACTCTGACTGAAGCTTTTCCCACAGTCAGAACATCCATAAGGCTTCTCTCCAGTGTGGATTCTCTGATGTTTAAAGAGGTCTGAGCGCTGTTTGAAGCTCTTCTCACACTCTTCACATTTATAGGGTCTCTCCCCTTTATGTAGTCTCTGATGTCTAAAAAGGTTAGAAACATGGCAGGTCTCCCCACATTCCTCACATTTACAGAACTTCTCTCCAGCATGGGTTCTCTGATGCCGATTGAGATGCGAGCTCTGTCTGAAGTGTTCCCCGCACTTCAAGCATGTATATGGCTTCTCGCCTGTGTGTGTCCTCTGGTGTTTAATCAGGGCAGCACTCTGTCTGAAGCTTTTCTCACATTCTTGGCATTCATAGGGTTTCTCACCTGTGTGAATCCTCTGGTGTTTCAGGAGGTCTGAGCGCTGTTTGAACCTCTTCTCGCAGCGATCACATTTATAAGGTCTTTCTTCATGGAGCCATCTCTGGGTCTCACTGTCAACAGAGTTTTGAGGTTTCACTATGTGATGTTTCACCTGATCAAAACTTTCTTTGCACTTGTTCCCTTGTTCCTCACCATCAACTGGCCTCAGTGATGTCTGGATGTGCTGACCAAGGACAAAGCTGGAACTTTTAGCACTATTCCCAAATTCATTATTTTTGGAGACTCTCTCTTCTGTGGAACCACTGCTGTTGAGATCTGAGATGCTAGTTCTTGATCTGAGTCCTTGTTCTTCAGAATTTTTGAGTTTCAGTGACACAGGGTCTCTCGGGTGCTTTTCTACTCTGTCCTTACACATATTGTAACACTTAGAAAACAGGGAGGCCTTCCCCTGGGAAACTTCTTGTAGCCACACCTGTGGCTCTGCTTCTTCTAAAATTTCTTCTTTTGGAATCAACTCTTTGTTCTCAGCTTTAGTTTCCAAACCTGAAACATTAAAGTACAAACTGCTACCATTCATTTCATCTCTGTGCAATATAGCAAAACAAGCAAGTACTAGCAAAAAAGCAACCCCAGCCTCCTTTTAAGTATTTTCCATTAAATTCCTTAGGTGAAGTTATTTAGTTAACCTGTCTGATATGCTCATATTTGCCAGTGCAAACCCCATATCTTTCCTTTTATACTCATGCCTATGTCAACCAACCCAGCTCTTCTTCCCTAGCCCCACTCCACTGCAGTGATATGTCATTATTTGTGAAAGGTACATTTGGAAGGGCTGACAAGAAAGGATTGAATCTGAAGTACTGGGGGCAGGGGTGGGGCAACAAAAATAAATTCAGAAAAGGAAAAGAAAAAGTTGATATAAAAATAAATAGATAAAAGACATATAATGTTTCTCACAATTCAAAGACATGAGCTTCTATATTATTTTTTAAAATATTTATTTTTTAGTTGTAGTTGGACACAACACCTTTATTTCACTTATTTATTTTTTATGTGGTGCTAAGGATAGAACCCAGGGTCTCACATGTGCAAGGCAAGTGCTCTACCACCCAGCCCCAACCCGAGCCCCAGAGCTTCTGTTATAAGGGCCCACCAACTACTCAGAACAATGAATTAAAAAAATACATCTCGGGCTGGGGTTGTAGCTCAGTGGTACAGCGCTTGCCTAGCATGTGTGAGGCACTGGATTCGATCCTCAGCACTACATAAAAATAAATAAAATAAAGGTATTGTGTCCATCTACAACTAAAAATATTTTAAAAAATACATCTCACACTGAGGCATACAAAGGAAAACACCTAAATGTCTCCACCCAAGACAGATCACACATTGTGCTGTGTTCTTTTATATGCTTGTCAGGTGTGGCCACAAGAGAAGACTGAGGAGAGGCTCTAGGAAACAGTTTATTATACTCACAGTCCTAAGGACAGGAGGCACACCAAGCCATGTAAGCCACATAGGAAGGCAGCAATGGCAGAGGCAGAAGAGATAGGAGTAAGGGAGAACCTAAGCCATGACTTATTGGACAAGAAAGGTAAGAAAGGCAGGGTGAACTGGCGAGGGCTGGCTGTTCTGAATAATTTAGCAGGGCTCCAAGCCATAAAGGTGATCCTTTATTGCCTGGTACCAGACTCTGGGATGACTGAGGCATTGGAATACTGCTGTCTAGGCTGTGTGGACCAGACGGAGGGGGATCTGGGTTGGAGTTCAGGGTTGGTTAATTTGCACAGCAAAGGCATGCTCCTGGCTGAATTCTTTGCTGTCTTTCAGAATGGCTAGCCCTTGGCAATCTCTTTCTCAGTCAGAAAGATTTTAAGATGTCAAAATGTCATAATATACAAAAAGATGAAAAACATGAAGAAAATACACATCAAAGATAAAATACTATAATGGCATCAGAATTTCTCAAAAGCAACATGACAAACTAGATAGAAAATTAACTGTCTTCAAAATTATTTCTAACCTGAAATACCTAGCCATATATCTACCTGAGATGGGTAGTTTACAAAAAGCAAAGACTCATTTAACTCAAAGTTCTTAAGGGTGGGAACTGAAGAGTATTGTGCAGGCATCCAGCAAGGCCCTTCTTACTGCATCATTACATGGCAGAGGGATCACATGGCGAGACAGCAAGCATGTTGTCAGCTCAGGTCTCTCTTCCCCTGCTTATAAAGCCACCAGTCCCACCAATGGGGGCCCCACCCTCTTGACTTTTATCTATTCCTAATCACCTCCCAAAGGTCCCAATTCAAAATACTACCAGGCTGAGTTTGTGGATTAAATTTCCAACTGTAATATTTGGGAAACATGTTCAACCAAAGCATCACACTCTGATCCAAATGTGTGAGAGAGATAAAGATATCTGCAGACATGCCAAGTTTCAAAAGATTTAGTTCCCAAGTATATGTTCTCTGGCAGATGTTCTCTACCAAATCAAGGGGATATACCAAGGAAGAAAATATTACAGAATCCAGTAAAGAGAAAAGGAGTTTCCAGGAAAATGATGAAGGGAATCCTAGGACAAAAGCTGTGTAACAGGCCTGGGAAAGAAGCATTCTGTTCATACCAGAGCAGAGGAAGCTTTGAGGAGGATCTCTGCAAGGGGAAAAATAAAACTGGGAGCACATCCATGACCTAATGATCAATAGAAAACTAAGCAAATGCGGGGCTGTGATTGTGGCTCAGTGATAGAGCGCTCACTTAGCATGTGCGAGGCCCTGGGTTTGATCCTCAGCACCATATAAAAATAAATAAATAAAATAAAGATATTGTGTCCAACAACAACTAAACAATAAATATTAAAAAAAAAAGGTGGGCTAGAGATGTGGCTCAAGTGGTTTCGCGCTCACCTGGCATGCACGGGGCGCTGGGTTCGATCCTCAGCACCACATAAAATAAAATAAAGATGTTGTGTCCACCAAAAACTGAAAAATAAATATTAAAAAATTCTCTCTCTTTCTCTCTTCTCTCTCTCTATAAAAAAAATTTTAAAAAAAGAAAACTAGGAAATGCAAAATGAGGCATTATTAACTCCAGGGAAACAAAAAGTTGCAACAGAAAAGACACATAGGTGAATATAGATAATACTGAAGTATGGTATACTAATTTAACTATAATTATAAACTATAAAAGGCTAATTTAACTGTAGAGAATTATGGACCACTAAATATACATATGCAGGGGGAACAAAATTCTTCATTTTCCCCAGTAGGCAGCCAAGAGACAATAATCGAAATTGGTGGGAGGGGGGGTTAGTAGTACAAGCATCTTATTTAGAAATATAAAAATAAATAGCTGAGTGGCTAGCTGAAAGATTTTTTTTTTAATTTTTGCAAGACTGGGGATTGGATGCAGGGCCTTGGGCATGTTAGGCAAGTACTCTACCATCAATCTACACCCTCAGCAATAGTTAAAAGATTTGAAAATAGTTGCCTATGAGAAGCTAAAATTTGGATTCAGAAGGGTCTGATATTTATCTAAAAGACTCAATAAACACAAAGCACAGAATAAAACATTGAAAGATTTCCCTATATTAAAAATTTAAAATTCTATATAATAAAAGATGCCACAGTAAAAAGGCAAGCCACCTTATACAGCCAAGATGACAAAGGATTAGTATAAAAAAATATCAGGCACAATGGTACATGCCTGTAATCCCAGCAGCTCAGGAGGCTGAGGCAGAAGGCCCACACATTTAAAAAGCCAGCCTTAGAAACTTAGCAAGACACTGTCTCAAGGAAAAAAAAAAAATACGGGGTGGGGTGGGGCGGTGGTGTGTGTGTGTTGTGGGGAGGGGCTGGGGATGTTGCGCAGTGGTTAAGCAAGCCCCTCTGGGTTCAATCCCTGATACCAAAAACAACAAAAAACAAAAACAAAGGCTGAGGGATCAGCAGTATCAGCAGTGTGGGAAGAGAGGGCTTGATAGGCAAAGTGCAGCATTAAACAAGGCAGTCAGGATCAGGCTTCATTGAAAAGGAGTTATTTAAGCAAATTCCTGAAGCTGAGTCAGTGTGTGCTTTACTGAAAATCCAGAGGAGGGACATTCAAGGCAATGAAGTCAATTGGTGCAATCATTACACAGACCAGGAGGCAGGATGTCTGGTACATTCAAGTTCAGCCAGGCAGTGTGGTCAGAGCAGAGTGGATTGCAGACAGTGGGGAGACCAAAGGATGGGTGCTCAAGGAGGAAGGTTCCCAGCATCAAAGGACAATCAATGGCTCTCACCCTCATGAAATGAAAGCCACTGTAGGTCCTGAGTGACATGACCCAACATCTGAAAAGGAACAATCAGGCTGCTGTGTGAAGATGTCATGCCACCAGCCAATTTCACCAAATGTTGACAAGAATGCAGAGAATGAAAAATTCTCATAAGTGGCTTATAGGCATATAAATTGGTGATAAGCTCTGTGGACAGCAAGAGGGGCATACATCTTTGCATACTGTATATTCTCTTTGGAATCACCCATATATGAATACAGGGATGTAACAAGAATGTTCAGTGTCACATTGTAATGGTGAAAAACTAGACACCTAAATGCCCATTGGCAGAATGGAAGGTTAATTTTGGAGTTTTCACACAGCAAATAAGGTGTTAAAAGAAAGCTTAATTATATCTGATCTGTGACTGAATGTATATAAAGAAATATAAAACATGTGTGGAAAGGATAAATACCACAATCAGGATATTGGTTACCTCTGGAGAAAGAGCATGGGGAATAGCTTCAAGGAGGGTACATGAGGCTTCACTTTAGCTATGACTTCTTATTTCTTGGGGGAATAGAAAACAAAATCAATATGGCCAAATATTAAGATTTGATAAGCCTGGGTGGTAAATAAACAGTTGCTCATTATCTTTTTATATTTTCTCTAAGTGTAAAGTATTAAAAATAACTAAAATAAAAAGCTGAATCAAGCCGGGAATGGTGGCACACGCCAGTAATCCCAGTGGCTCGGGAAGCTGAGGCAGGAAAATATCAAGTTCAAAGCCAGCCTCAGCAAAAGCAAGGCACTAAGCAACTCATTGAGACCCTGTCTCTAAATAAAATACAAAAATAGGGCTGGGGATGTGGCTCAGTTGTCGAGTATCCCTGAATTCAATCCCCGGTACCCACCACCCCCAAAAGCTGAATCTGTCACTTAGCAACAGAGAATAGAAAGGTCCTGCTTGGGTCACAGAAGAAACTCTAAAGCTCTTGGCTCACATCTGTACATGGTAGAATGGCTCGGGAAATGCAGTGAACTGAGCCCTTCACAAATTACATACATTATAAATCAGCAGAGTAATAGCACTCACTATGCAGGACTGTGCTCCCATTATCCTTCTGTACATTCTCCCTGCAGAAGTCCCTTTGAGCTGTGTCCAGCTGCTCCCACTCCTCCCAGGGTAGAGACACGGCCACATCCTTGAGTGTCACCAATCCCTGGAACAACATGAGATTCCTATTCAATACCTGCTGTCCCTGGGCAGCACTGTCACTAGTCTGAATATGAGGTGAAACTCCAGAGAGTACTGAGAAGAGGAAGCACTGAGAACCAACCATAGCTATTCAGTTTGGGCCAATGAGTCTTGTACTGAGCGGGGAGATTTGAAGGGATTGACATTGTCTTGTAATCCTAAAAAGCTTTTCTGTGTACTGCCTACACTAATTTGGGGTAGGCAGGAGCAAATACTTAATGCATGTTATATCACTGTGGTTTATCAAAACGGAAACTTGATATAGATGAGAAATATATAACCAGAAACTTTCACATTCCAGTGCTGACACTCTGAGATGCTGTTTCCTTATGAGCAAAAGACACACCTCAGCCAGAGGGTGCTAAGTCCTTTCAGTTCTCTGCCCTTGGCTACTTTATAATAAGATAATTATGCAACAAGACACTCTTTGAGATGGCTTATTAAATGTAAGCTGACTACTTCTGTGGGTGAATGCCACAATATATAGAAAGGGAAGATTCTAAAAGTGGTGAGGGAGATGTTTTTCCAGTTCTAGTGTGGGTCATAAATTAACTCCAAGGCTCTTCCACTCACCGTACTGTGTGTATGTACATATATGTCGACCCATGCCTATGTGTATTTACAGGTTAAGTATCCTGTATCTGAAATGCTTGGGAGCAAAAATGTCAGAGTTTAGAGTTCAGATTTTGGAATATTTGCATAAATTTTACTGGCTGAGCAGTCCTAATCTAAAAATTCAAAATCTTTTTTTTTTTTTTGGTGCCAGTAATTGAACCCAGGGTGTTTAACCACTGAGCCACATCTCTAGCCGTTTTTACTTTTTGTTTTGAGGCAGAGTCTTGCTAAGTTGCTTAGGGCCTTGCTAAATTGCTGAGGTTGGCTTTGAACTTGGGATCCTCCTGCCTCAGCCTCCTGAGTCACTGGGATTACAGGTGTGTGCCACTGCACCTGGCTAAAATCTAAAAATTCTTGAGTTTCAAGCTCCTACAACAAATAAGTATTGCAACAAATGTCAATAGTGCTGAAGTTAAGAAACTCTGCCTGTTATCATGCTAAAATATGAAATGGCCATCTTTTTTCTTTTTTTGTCTATAGTCTCCAAATTATATTTCAAAACCAGTAATGGAGTACCTTTCAGAATATTAGTACTATTTTTTCTAGTATTCTTCTGAAGAGTCTACCACACGGTTGTATTTTAACATCTGAAAACCCAAAAATAATTAGGATTGTAAATAAGATGTACATAAGTATATAGCTGTGGACCAGGAATCAAAGGCAGGAGACACTGTTAAATAAACCTGTGGAGAACGGTGACTTGGATCATGGTCTCTGACTGCCTTGTGGCTGTGGATGCACTTGTACTGGGAATTTTCTGTGCAAACATGCAGGTCAAGATTGCCCAGTTGTTATGGCAACATCCTGCCTGAGGAAGCTCTGTGTAAAGGCACAGAACTATATCAGTCTTGACCCTGATCTCAGACACCAGCTGCCAGGGATAAATAATTCTGGACATAATAAGATAACCACAATGCCTTGTAAGTGCCATGACTTTCAGGCTTTGCAGAAACTTTCCCATAAATCACCTTTATGTGTGTGTGTACTGGGGATTGAACTGAGGGGCACTTGACCACTGAACCACATCTCCAGCTCTATTTTTTGTATTTTATTTAGAGACAGGATTTCACTGTGTTGCTTAGCACCTTGCCGTTGCTGAGGCTGGCTTTGAACTTGTGATCCTCCAGAGCCACTGAGATTAAGGGTGTGTGCCACCACACCCAGCTCATAAATAACCTTTTGATGATAAAACCTACATAATAAACATGCTGTACTAGCTCTGGGTCACTGTTCCTCCAGCAGAGGATGGTGTCCCACCTGGTCCCAGCTTGCTTTCTATAAGTGTTATTGTGTTTTTCTTAACACCCAACTGGTCCTTGCCAGTTTCTAAGGTTCGGCCATGCAAGTTGTGGCATGAACCCTCACATTTTAAACAGATAGATATGGTTACGGAATCTGGATCTCCTCTTTCCCAGATGGACACTTTTCCTATTTTACAGTTTTTTGACCCTAAACGTCTGTGCCTCATATTTATCTCTGAAATGAGAGAGGATGACACCGCCATGGTATTTTTTAGCTACTAGATTTTATTTGTCTTCAATTGCTGCAAAAGGCCATATGCTAGGGGCTGGAGTTGTAGCTCAGTGGTAGAGCACTTGCCTGGCACGTGTGAGGCACTGGGTTTGATCCTCAGTACCACATAAAAATAAATAAAGATATGGTGTCCATCTATACAACTAAAAAGTATTTTTTTTAAAAAAGGCCATATGCTAAAACCAAATATTAATGACTTTTGGCTACTACTTTCATTCTTGTGGATAATTACAAACAAAATAAAACCTAATAGCAAGCTGCCATGACACAGATGATCACTTATTTTCAGAGTGGGCAGTGTTTAAAAACTACCTAAGAGATATAGATGGAAACTTCAGAGAATGCTTTGCAAACACAGTACTGGAAATCTTCAGATTCTAAGGATTGGGAAACCCAGTACTGTGTAATAAAGTCAATCTCCTGCTGATTTCAGTGACATTCCTTTCTTCCTACCTTTAAAGCTAAAGCTGGAGGGCTGAGGTTGTGGCTCTGTGGTAAAGCGTTTGGCTAGCATGTATGAGGCACTGGATTCTATCCCAAGCACCTCATTAAAAAAACAACAACAAAAAAAAAAAAACTAAACTAAGCTAAATAAACAAAATAAAGGTATTTTGTCCATCTACAACTAATAATATTGAATTAAAAAACCCCAAAGCTGGAGTGTTCTGGTTTGTTGTTCAATGGTGTCAATACTCATACAACAAAATACCCTTTTTCATTTTTTGCTTTTAGTGGAAAAGAAATATGGAGTAATGTGCAGAAGAATGTAAGGTCATTCATAAAAGACTGACATAGAGCAATGAACAAAGATCTGCTAATGTTATGACACCTTATCACAAAAATATTTGATTCTAGGGCCGGGGTTGCAGCTCAGTGGTAGAGCACTTGCCTTGCATGCATGAGGCATCCTCAGCACCACATAAAAAAAATAAATAAAGATATTGTGTACATCTACAACTGAAAAAATATTTTAAAAAATTTGACTCTCAACTGCTGCATTTTTCTTTCTTTCTTTCTTTCTTTTTTTTGGTACTGGGAATTGAACCCAAGGGAGCTTTACCACTGAGGTACAGTCCGCAGTCCTTTTTATTTTTAGACAGGGTCTCTCTAAATTGCCAAGAGAGCCTGGAATTTACGATTCTCCTGCCTCAGCCTCCAGAATCACTGGAATCACAGGCAAGTGATATTGTGCCAGGCTGCGGTATGTCTGTCATGACTAGAACTAGTTAGCTTTGGCTTTAGTCCTGCAGCAGCAAAATGGAATTCAATGGCAAGTACCATAAAGGTACAGAATTAGGTCCAGTGAATCCCTTAATGCAACAAGGCTCATTTTAAGTCCAACAGTAGCCAAGGACTGTGGCACCCTATAATCCCAGCTACTCAAGGGGAGGTTGAGGCAGGAGGATTGCTCAAGTTTGAGACAACACAGCAAGGTCCTAAGCAACTTATGAGACTAAAGTAAAAAAACAAAAAGGGCTAGGGATAAACTTAGTGGTAAAGAATCTCTGGGTTCAATCAGCTACCCGCCCCCCCAAATCCAACAGTAATCCACAAATCATTATTACATCAAATATACTTTCGCTAAAAACCCACCAGTGGGCTGGAGTGTAGCTCAGTGGTAGAACATTTGGCTGGCATGTGTGAGGCATGGGTTTGATCATCAGCACTATAAATAAATAAATAAATAAACGTTACTGTGTTCATCTACAACTAAAAAAAAAAAAAAAATTAAAAAAGCCCACCACTGCTGCAGCTTCCGACTCCCCAACTGATATCAAGTAATGTCTGCAAATTGAAAAATAAAAAAGTACAACCAACTTCACTGTGGGAGGCGGGGATAACTAAGCTGTTAAAAAGCAAAACGGGATGTTCACATTAAAGATGCTGAGAAATTGCTGTTCTAAGTTGTTTAAGGACATAAGCCCGCTTTCCATCCTGACATCATTCTTTTCCAGTCCAGTAAAAGAAGAGGGTGTCTTGCAATGGATAACCAGTAATTTGCTTGATGCTAAGTCCTTACTAGGCCCTGCTTGCTATGGAAATAAAACAAAGTTCACACAAAATGTAACAAGGGAGAAAGAATGTCGGCCACTCGGAGCATCCCTCACACTCCCACCATCCAGAACAGGCCTTTCCCCTTCTCACCGGGGGTGAGGTCCCGCCCAGCGCTCTCTGGAGAGCCCGCGCCACAGCCTCTTCCCCACTCTCTGGGCAGTGGTCCCGCACCCAGGCCTGGAGTTCGTGGAGTAGGATGGTCAGGAACTGCTCCAGCAGTTCCAGGATCTGCTCCTTCGAGCGCATCTCAGGCCTAAGCCACCGACGACAGAGTTCCCTGAGCCGACTTAGCGCCTCTTCGGGTCCATCCACCTCCTGGTAACGCAACTGCCTAAACTGCTGTCGAAAAGTTTCGGGGTCCTGCCAGGCCCCGGGCGGGTCGGACTCCAGACCTCCGACGGAGTCTTCCTCCACCTTCACTATGAAAAGCCCCTCAGGTAGGGGCTGCGCGGCGACCCTGGATCTCGCGGCCATCCGCGCCTTTGGGCAAACAAGCTCGAACCCATCTTTTTCCGGCACTTGCTGACTTTCCCAGAGTCTTGCCTTCAGATGAGAAGACAGCAAACCCCAGGAACTCATGGGCCCTCCTCAAAGCGAGGGCTCACGGCAATCGTGTCCCACACACCCGACTCCACGCAGCCCGCTGTCCACTAGGCACTCGCCTAGCACCGGGGATACCCCGGCACCCCCTAGGTCCTTTGATAGAAAAAAAAAAAAAAAAAAAAAACCAGCCTACGCAGGAAGTGCGTCACCGATCCCTGCGGTGCCCGCTCCAGCATTTCCGGGGCCTCTCCAGGCGGCCCGGAGGACTGAGATGCATCTCGGTGGTTTACCATCCTTCTCACTCCCGCCATCCCGAGGCGGCGACTCCTGTGCTGATTTCTGCATCTGGAGAAAATAACCGGTTTAGGAGCAGTTGATAGGACAAGGAACTGTCAGAGTTGGGAGAAAACAAAAAAGAACTTTAACTGCTTCTGTGTACGTCACATGTTATGGCCTTTGATTCTCTCAAAGATGAGGAAACTGTGGCTGGAAGAAGTCTTGCCTGATAATCAATAGGCTTGTGACTAATAAATGAGACCAACATGCCCATTTCAAACTCCAAAACTGAGCACTTTCCACTGATACATGTTCAGTTATTGTAATTTTTCTCCCCCCAAAGCGATTTCTTCGCCCAAGCTATTTGGTTCATTTATTCATTCATCTATTCAAGAAACCTATCCAAGGACTGAGAATGTAGCTCAGTGGCAGGGCGTTTGCCTAGCATGTGCAAGGCCCTGGGTCCAATCCCCTGGACCAGTGGGTGGTGGCGAGTTGACTGCTGTGCTTCTGCTCTCCGGAAAGTGACAAGTTGACCTGGCCTGTTATTATTGGTACATGTCACTGCACCTCCTAAAAGTACAGGGCACACTGTGGCCCTTCAGTCACCAAATGCCCAGTGAATATTTCCTGAGCATCTAAGACCTTTGAAGCTCTAGCAGAGTAACAGAACTCCTCCCTCCTTCAGGGTGCTGTATGAAGTGAGAGCAGGGGATGGAATAGGGGGTGATGGGGATGTCTTAACAATTCCTACAAACTGGGTGGTTTAAGAAATTTATCATCTCAGTTCTGGAATCTAGAAGTGTGATATCAAGTTGTTGGCGGAGTGTTTCCTTCCAAGGGCTGAGAGGAAGAATCTGCTCTTAGTTCACCCCAGCTTCTAGTGGTTGGTGTCACTCTTCCCTGTTCTTTGGCTAAATGCAAAAGTATCATCCCACTCTGACTCCATCTTCACATGTCGTTCTACCTGCAGGCATGGTCTGTCTCCAAATTTCCCTTTTATAAGACAACAGTTATAACCAATTAGGACCCACCCTAATGACCTCATTTTCAACTTGGTAAAGACCCTATCTCCAAATACGGTCACCTTCTTAGTTACTGTGAGTTAAGACTCCAACATGTGAATTTTGGGGGACACAATTCAATCCATAAGAATAAGCTCTATATAGGTCTGTTATCTAAATTTCTGAGAAGGTTCCAGGTTCAAAAGGAGCAAATGTGAGATGATAATCTAGGGTAAAAGAAGAAAGAACTTAGAACAGTCAGCAATTTGCCCTCCTATCCCAGAGAATGATCACTGGAAAACTCCCCAGATTTCCTCATTTCTATGTCATGGAGCCTTTGTGTACTGCTATTTATATGATTCATGATAACCCCAACACTTATCAAGTGCTTATTATGTGCTAAGAAGTTTGAAGAGCTATATCTCAATCCTTACAATGAGACACTCTGGGTTAGTGCAGTTAACTGAGAACCAGAGAAAAATAATTTACCCAAAGTTTTCAGTTACTAAGTGGCAGAACTGGTATTAGAACAGGATAGCAATACCTAATGCTCTAGTCTTTTCTTCCATTATTTTTACTTTTCTTTAAAATATCTTTTAGTTGTTGATGGACCTTTTATTTTATTTATATGTGGTGCTGAGAATCAAACCCAGTACCTCACACATACTAAGCAAGCACTCAATCACTGAGCCACAATCCTAACCCTTACTTTTCCTTTTTCCTATTTATATTGATTTGAACTTTTTACACCAAATCTTTACCTTAGGGGCAACTTGTAGATTTATTTTCTTCAACTGTGAGTAACTTAGTACAGTAAACCTTGGGCTAGAACTGAGACAACTTGGATCTTCTTTGCCCAAAAGGTCCAGATATGGTTTTGGAAAAGTCCTCTAAGGATTATAAGCCTTATTGTTCCAATATATAAAACAAGTATGGAACAGGATTATAATTATTCAAAATAATGTTTGATTTTGGAGGATCATACAAAAGACTGTCTCAAAATGAAAAATTAAAAGGGCTGCGGATGTGGCTCACTGGTTAAGCGACCCCTGGGTTCAATCCCAGGTACAAAAACAAACAAACAAACAATGACTTGAATTTTGGCTCATGCAAATCCATTCCCTACTTTAAGAAATAAATGACATTTTAAAAATGTAAAGGTCAGCAGAGTGCAGTGGCACACTCCTGTAATCCCAGCCCCTCGGTGGCTGAGGCAGAAGAATCACAAGTTCAAAGCCAACCTCACCAAAAGCGAGGTGCTAAGCAAGTCAATGAGACCCTGTCTATAAATAAAATACAAAATAGGGCTGGGGATGTGCAGTGGCGGAATGCTCCTGAGTTCAATCCCCGGTACCTGCCCCCGCCCCGCAAAAAGGGGAGAACATTTCGAAGCCACTCAAATTGAGGTAGGTTTCTTGGAAAAAATAGATATCCATCTCAGACAACTTTTACATACATTAAGTCAACTGAATAAAAGCACCAAAATTAAGCCCCAGCTGCAAAATCCTACACCACACTCCTTCGTCGATTCTATTTTTATTTTTAAATGTCAACTTACACGCAAAATACATTGCGGACTTTCACCAGAGTCTTGGTCTTAAATAGGAAGCAACCTATCATGCATGAGATTTTGAGTGGTCTGGAAAGTGTCCTTTAACTTCTAAATATCCTCTCCAATCTGTTGGTAGAAGCTGCAGTTCCAGAGCCGTTTGAGCCCCAAAGAGTGGCGATAAGTGAATCTGTCGTGTCTGTCCGACAGCTTTGAAAACGGGCAAACTTAAAAGTGAGAGATTATTAAATCTCTTGAGCTTGAGATAGGGAACCCCTGAGTAAACAACGGCCTTTGCAAGTTTTGCTCTCCCCACCCCTAAGGCCAATAGGCACCCGGCGCCCCCACTAGTCTTCCAGACGGGCGCCAGCGGACACGCCACCCACCCTGCCGCTTTCTGATAGGCCCGCGAGAACGAGGCTAGAAGTAGAGTCGTGGCCCTATTGGTTAGCTGGTGTAGCCCGCGCGGGGCTTCCTGGGAGATGTAGTCCCAAGAGCCTCTCGCGCTGGCGAATTGCGGGTGTGACGTTGGAGACTTCGGCCCAGTGAGCCGACTGTGGCAGTAAAGAGGTGGGTGTGTTTGGAAAGGGAGGGATGAGAATTTGGGTGAATAAAACCTAAAGTGCTCAAAGTATAAGATGTCCGAGGCTTACGGACTCGCAGAAAGATAGATACGGACCTACTTCGAATTGGGGCGCAGAGCGTTGGGGGTGGGGAGGCGCCAGGACCGCGGCCAATCAGGCGCCGGCAACTGTTGCCTAACCCTTGATGCCCCGCCTCTTGTCCTCACTCCAAGAAAGGGGGAGGAGCTCGGCTGTTTCTTGGCTGTGCTGTGGGGTGGGGAAGAGGGTGACTGGGTTTCCTGGCCGACTCTGGTAACTTTGTATTTGCACCCTAGAGGCCTAGGGACGTCCGGGTTGTGGGCGGTGGGCTGGGGGTCCGGCCGCGCCCTATCTCGGTGTCGATTGGTCATCTTTCCCTCTGGGGCGGGGCCAGGGGCGGCACCCCCCACCCCACCCGCTGCGAGGCGAGGACCTCCGGGATTCCTAGAGAGGCCTCGGAAGTGCTCTCGTGGGTGGGATTTATGGCTTAAGCTTGGACTTGCTTACTTCCGGTGAGGAAGTGTTGGGAAGTGTCAGCATCAGTGTTCTCCTGTTTTGTACGATTCCCGGTCTTCCAAATCTTGGCTGCGGGGAGTATGATCTTTCTGGAGAGCTAATTGGGACTGGGGACTTGAGGGGAGGGAGTAGGGCTTTTGTATTCGGACGGGGGATCTGTCCCTAACCTTGACCGGGCTGTCTGTGTGGTGGGGTCAGGAGCGGTTTCAGAGGAATTTGGGTCCAGATCTTTACCTTATACCATATCTCTTCTGGACCAATGAAGTCTAAAGTTGTCTGTCAAGCTCTTGTGGCTTGATGGACAGAACCAGTTATGAACATTTTAATGTTTTTCACCCCCATTCTGACTTAAGTTTGATTTATGGTAGAGAGAAGGAAGGGCTCCATCTGTAATAGTAAGTTTTGTCTCATTATTTATAGGAACTGTCAAGTATTTTTGCCTCTAAAATTGTGTCTTAGATTGAGACTGATGTGAAATTTTTATGAGTGTTCATTACTTTTTTTTAAATCTTGGAGGTAATCTCTTGATAATCTTCTTATGGATGGAGTGGCGGCTGCCTTGCAGTCCATATTTTTAAGTAAATTACTTCGTTGAGTGTCATCTTTAGTTTTTGTATAGAACGTCTTTGCCGTCTCTCTTTGCTAATAATGATTCCCGGTATATATCAGTAGGTTGCACACTACTGAAAGTGCTCTTCAGAAGACAAATTGGGTCAGAGTAACACAGCCAGCCTCGAGAGAATTCCCTCTGAGTTGGAATGATAATGACAGAATCCCGGGAAGTTATAGACTTAGATCCTCCAGCTGAGACTTCACAGGAACAGGAAGACCTTCTAATAGTGAAGGTGGAAGAAGAAGACTGCACCTGGATGCAGGAGTACAATCCGCCACCATTTGAGACTTTTTACCAGCGGTTCAGGCATTTCCAGTACCATGAGGCATCAGGTCCACGTGAGGCTCTCAGTCAACTCCGGGTACTCTGCTGTGAGTGGCTGAGGCCCGAGTTGCACACCAAGGAGCAGATCCTGGAGCTGTTGGTGCTGGAGCAGTTCCTGACCATCTTGCCAGAAGAGTTCCAGGCCTGGGTGAGAGAACATCATCCTGAAAGTGGCGAAGAGGCTGTGGCTGTGATAGAAAGTATACAGAGAGAGCTTGAGGAACGCAGGCAACAGGTGAGTGGAAGAAGAGGCAGGAGCAGTGAGGAAGGAGAAGAAAGAGTTAAGGAACTGCTAAGCAGTGGTGAGATTTTTAGCCCTGTGGTGCTTCATTCATATTCTTTTGTTCTCCTGGGATTAGGTACACTGTGGAGATTTCCTGCCACTCCAGCAAAGAGAAGCAATATCCAGTGTGTTAACCTGTAGAAGACAATCAGCGATTTTATTTATTTTTAAGATTGTATTTATTTTTTGAGTGACATGATACAAAATCCAAAAAGGTACATAAGGTTATAATGAAAAGTAAGTTTTCTTCCCACCCCTAATTTCCCAACTGCCTAGTTCTCCTCTCCAGAGGCAGCCACTGTTACATGAAACTTATATATCCTTACAGAGATATACCATATTCATTTATATTTTGGCATATACGTATATAATGTGCTTTAAAAACACACACAAATGTTAAGTCTATACACTTCTTCCTCTTTCTTTTTTCCTATATCTTAATTTGTGCAAATACATCTGCCTTACTCTTTTTATATTCCATTGTATGGATGTATCATAATTTATTTAACTCCTGTTCAAGGAGTTTAAGTTGTTCCATTTAAGTTGTTCCTTTAGATTATTTTTTAATGTTTACTATGACAAACTTTTCTGAAATGAGTATCCCCTATATATTTTATTATATATATTATATATGTCAATTATAGGATGGATACTTTGAAGTCAAATTTTTGACTTGGTGGTATGTTTGAAATTTGGATAGCTGTTGCAGATTGCCCCTCATAAAGGTTATACCAATTTATATTCCCACCAGCCATGTATGAGTTTTTTTTTTTTTGTCCACAGTCTGATAACACAGTGTTATCAAACTTTTTGATTATTATCAGTGTGAAAAATGCAATATTTCCTTTCTGTGCCATCTTAATTTGCATTTGTCTTGTCAGTTTGGCCACAGTACATATTTTTAAGGGTTAATCATACATCATAATTGCTTTTTGTTTTTGCAAATTATCTGTTTATGTTTCTTACATGTTCCTTACGTGTTAGAAATAATAAGCATTGTGTGTATCATATGATTTCCACATATTATCTTTCCACTTTGTTGTTTGTCTTTGCTTGTGGAGATTTAAGATTTTTATACAATCAGAATAAGTCTATTTTATGGTTTCTGGGTTTCATGTAATACTTAAAAAGATGTTCTTCACTACAATATTATGAAAACATTTTCTTTTCCACTATTTTTTTATGCTTTTAAATGATTATTTCATCTTGAATTTATTTTTGTGTAGGTTGTATGGCATGGTTGCAGCTTAATTTTTTCCTAGATAAGTTTTTCCCACCAACTTATAATCTTTTTTTTTTTTTTGGTACTGGAAATTGAACCAGGGACGCTGTGCCACTGAGCTACATCCTCAGTCCTTTTCACTTTTTGAGACAGGGTCTCACTAAGTTTTTGAGACTGGCCTCAAACTCGTGATCCTCCTATCTTCAGTCTCCCAGGAATTATAGGCATGCACCACTGCATCTTATAGTAATCCTTTTTTTCTTAACTAACTAAAATGCCACCTTTATCACATATCAAATTTCTGCTTGTGTTTGGGGTCCTTTTCAGGTCTTTCTATCGTTTTTTAAATCATCTTGGCTGTTCATGTTTTGATATTTTAATTATTTGATTTCTGTATAAAATGCTCAGCTTTGATAGGACTACCCTTATCCCTCCACTTTTTTTTTTTCAATGTTTTCTTTTCCCCTTATGGACTTAAGAATTACTTACTTAGTTTCCACCAAACCCCAAAACCTGTTGGTATTATTGTTGGTGTTCCATTACATCATGGTTAATTCAAGGAGAACTGATTTTTTTTATCTTCTTTTCCTAATTTATAAACTAACTCCATTCCTTTATTTTGCTGTTAGCCTCATGATCTAAACTTTAATTTTTGTTTTTTGTTTTCCATAGCAAACAAACAAAAATCTTAATCTTGGGGTCATGTTTATAAGAGTTGAAAGCTAGCTAAAGAATTTCCTTCATTTCTTAGAGCCACTGCAATTAAGCATAAGGTACTAGTTCGTTGTTCCTACCCTCTGGGTAAGGGATACTTAAGAGTTCCAGAATATCTTTGGGCTTATGGATTAGTTTAGCTCCCTCTGTGATTCAGGTAACAGCAGAAGGATGGCTGCTGACCTTCCTGCAGCCAGACCCTGCAGCTGTCCTGCAAGATTAACCTTCAGATGGGAACGTTTAGACCTTTCTGTTGCTTAGTCTCGACATGAAGTAAAGGTTCATGGTGACATTCAGTTATTCCTTTTCTGAACCTAACTTGGAACACTAATGGACAACTTCCATTAGTGTGTTTTGCAGAAATAGATATTGAAAGGTACAATTTAAAAGGATTTTTTAAAAATAGAGAATTTATAGCACATATTGCATGTTTACCCCTCTCGTTGTGATATGTGCAGCTTGTCTTTGGAAGGGACACAGAGAAAAATCTGTTCTTAGTGGTAGTCAGTACTTTCAGGTCCATAGATGAAATTTTCCCAAGGACCTTCAGAGCTCACTTTGCCTTTCCCTTTACCTGCCTTGTTGTATCCCAGCTTTGTTCCTCAGCTTTATTTCTTACTCCATCCTTACTCCTTTGGGTCCTTTCTCCTGTTCTCAGTGGATCTCAAGGGCTACTTTGGTTCTTTGGAGCTCAGATGCCCATTGACATACTTGGAACCATCTGAACTTTTGTTCTGAGTGGACTCACAGGAATGCACAAACTTTCAGAGTGGGTATTTGCCATAGGTATGTTGCAGCTACCTCTTAATGTAAAATCCATGACATATTTGCTGGGAGGGTTAAAATTTAAAGTGCTCTGAAACCTAAGGAAGGGGAAAAGGGAGATAGCAATTTTGTTTTAGTGCAAGATCCTGTTACCTTCCAGTATACTGGAACTGAGCTGGTATTTTTCAGAACAGGTAGATTCTAGAGAATGGTTGTGACAGAGTAATTGTGTGTACCCTAGGATTGAGCAAGGACCAAGAGCAGAAAGGTGGAGGCCTGTAGTACACTGGATAGGAACTAGCTTTAAGTCTTAGTGTTGGTCTGTCCAAGTGTGATTTCCTGTGTCCTATAATGATCTTTCCAACTTCCTTTCTCATCTCTCCCCTTCACTAACCTTTTACCCACACTGGACTCCTTATGGTTTCTGGATTGTATCAAAGATCCTCTTTCTGCCTGAGGTGTTTGCTAGTCTTCTGACTGCCTGGGTCATTTCTCTGTGCTTTTCCCTGGATGCCTTCTTCTCATCCTTGAGATGTTTCCTCAGAAAAACCTTCCCTGGCCTCCCAGTCTCATCTGTTGTGTCTCATAGCACCATGTTTCTCCCCTTGTGTGACATATACACAACTGGTAATTAACTATTTGTGTGTTGACATATTCCTTGAAAGTTTTCTACAAGTAGAAGTAAACTGTGTTTGTTATACCATTGTATAATTAATGTCCGACTCATTGTGGATACACATTAAATACTTGGTAAGGGAACAAATGAAAATCCAATGGAATTTTACTTTGTTTGTTCATAGCCCTCTATGTAACTGTGTTGATTGGTTGTGGTTGTTAGATTGTTGCATGTCCTGAAGTGCTTCCTCAGAAGATGGTCCCACCTGGAGCAGTGCAGGAGTCCTTCGATTCCCAGTTCCTGGCCATGGACACCCAGCCTGAACAGGAGCCACAGAAGCCTCATATTCTGGAGGAAAATGGTGAGGCTCAGAAGTTCAGTGGAACAGACATGGCTGGAGCTTGGGTACCCTGGCCACGTGGGCAGGTGGCATTGTAAAAGACTAGAGGTTGGATAGCTTCTCTGCAACCAGCAGGGTCTGAGGTTGGGAAGGTCTGGAAACCTGGGGTGGGCTGGTATTGAGAAAGCACAGCTTCTAGGATAGCTAGGACTGTAGCACTTCTGTTCAGAAACAATAATGGGGCTTGAGAGTGTGGCTCAGTAGTAGAGCCTGTGCTTAGCATGTGTGAGACTCTGAGTTCAATTCCTAGCTCCCGCCCCCAACATCCCCCAAAAAGGAGTTATCGCAAAAGCTATAACACATATGATTATAATGCAGATGATAAGTAAGTACAGGTACTGTTCAAAGATCTACTAAGTCTGTTAAAAAAGTACCATCATCTTGCTGCAGTTTTTTACCTCTGCTTCATAGATTTTGTTGTCATATGCTTTTGAAAAGGCTCTGCAGTTCCCAGTTATGTTCATTTTTGTCTGCAAATTTGCTTGGAAATCTTATTTGAAGCAGCTTTCTCAAAAACCTTTAGAACATTTGTTTTCTTCTTCCCTCCTTCTCTCTCCCATCTCAATTTTATCTACTTGCATTAGATATATCAAGGAAGAAAAATGAACAGATGAGTGTCATTTTTTTTTTTATAATTAAAACATTTTTTAGTTGTGGATGGATACAAAATATTTATTTATTTTTATGTGGTGCCAAGGATCAAACCCAGTGCCTCACACATGCGATGCAGTGCCCTACCACTGAGCTACCCCAGGCCCTGAGTGTCATATTTATTATGATGTTTGTCCACAAATCCATATTCCCTAATCAGAAACCCTTGCTGTGAAATATATTTTAGGATTCAGAATTTTTCAGATTTGGCAAGGTAATATGATTTATATCATATGTTACACTATCAGCAGGATTAATATTTTTGCAGTGAAATGTGTGCATGTTTACATTAAGTTGATTAAATAGACTTGAAATAGCGTCACATCAGGTCAGGTTTTGCTGTCAAATTAATTTGATGCCTACCTTATTGAAAAAACTTTCCTTTGGAGGTGGGCATGATGGAGCATGTTTGTAGTCCCAGCTACTTTGGGAGGCTGAAGCAGGAGGATCCTTGAACTCATGATTCAAGATGAGCCTGGACAACATAGCAAGATCCTGTCAGAGAAACATAACAAAACAATCCTTTGGTATTTAGAGTTGGATTTCCGAGTTGTGAATAAGGGGTTGTGTTTTCTCTGTTTGACCTTAGACTTTCTTCTGTGCTCCTACAGGTGGTCAGGTATTTCCTTTGACATACCTTACTGCCCTAATCTCTTCCAGCTTTAATTCCATGCTGGTTAAACTGCAGCAGCAGCAGCAATAGCTCTTCCTTATGTAGTGTGTACGTTGTGTAGAAACTGTTCTAAGTATTTTTCACCTTTTGGACTTCATTTAGCCTTCAGAGTCTCAGGAAAAATGGTCCTATTTGGGGTCAGTACCTTTTTGGTTTTTATATTTTAAGTCATTTCATGAATAATTTATGTAAAATGCAAAAGATAGCAAGAAATAATCTTTTAGAAATTTTATTGAATCAGTATCAAGTACATTTTGACATAAAAGTCTTATAAAAGATGAAAGAATACTATCACACAATACTGTCCTTTTAGCAAAATGGGATGGTCCAAGATCTTGTTGCAAAATACCACATGGTGGGGCTGGGGCTGTAGCTCAGTGGCAGAGCACTTGCCTAGCACTTATGAGGCACTGGGTTCTATCTTTAGCACCACATAAAAATAAACAAATAAAATAAAAAGGCATGTTGTCCATCTACAACTCCAAAAAAAGAAAAAAAAGAAAGAAAAAGACATGGTGGTGTCCTTCCTTTTGAAGGATTTGCTAGATGAAAATGCTATAGTTCCTTTTTGAAATTAGAAATACATTTATCATTGATTTTTTTTAAAGTTGTTGGTAGACTTTTATTTTTTTGTTAGACCTTAATTCATTAATTAATTAATTTACCAGCCCCTGAATTGCCTAATAATAGTGACTGTCTTCTGCAAATTTCTTCTCTTTGTTGATATGGGCAGCAAATGAAAAATTCTGAATTTTCAACTGTGTCAAATGAAACTATGGATATCAACAGTCTTCTTTTATACCTTCTTGAAGAATGATGCAACATGTAATATTTTGAGAAAAATGAAGAATGATTTATTTTGCTATTGTGATCCAAAATATTTTCTTTATTTTTTCCATTCTCATTATTTCAGTCTTATGTGGCATTGTTGAGAATAATTAATAATGATCAGTAACAATGAGTTAATTCTTAGGCTGATAAAATGGAACAGTATTTGAAGGTATAACAAAACTAAGGTCACACAGATTCTAAACTGTATCTTAGATTTGTACGAGTATCCAAAGGATCTCTAAAGAGTTTTATCCTAGTTAAAGAAAATAAATTTCCTTTTGTTCTTCAGAAGACTTAAAAATAATAAATACAGAGCTGTACAGAGGTGCACCATGTAATTGCAGCAATTTGAGGGGCTGAGGCAGGAGGATCGCAGGTTTCAGGTTACCCTAGGTACCTTAGCAAGACCCCATCTCAAAATAAAAAGTAGAAAGGATGTTTAGCTCAGTGGTAAAAGTGCCCTTGGGTTCAATCTCCAATATCACACACACACACACACACACACACACACACACACAAAGGTAAAAGTTTTCGAAGGCAAGAATTGTTTTTCCACTTATTTCTATAACACAGAATAGACCTCATGCATACTTCCTGACTGAATATAAACTAACTGTGGATATTCCTTGAGGGGAGAGACTGAACTGAAGCCTTGCTAACCCAAGTATAGTCCAAGAAACAGTAGCATTGGCATCACATGGGAGCTTGTTAGAAATGCAAAATTTCAGGCCCCACCCAGGACTCTTGAGTTAGAATTTGCCATGTATTGGGGTCTCCTGTGAAGCCCTGGACACTAGGAAATGCTGTGGGCTTGGAAGATATGGAACTCTGATTATTCTTGGAGGTAAATAGGGCCAACCTAAGCAGAGTGGAAAGCATCCTTTACAGGGGAATGGCCAGCAGGGATTACCCTGATCAGAGCAAGAAGTCTGTTTTGAGGGGAAAGGAGGAAAAAGAAGGTAAATGTGAATGGGACCAGAATGTAGAGGGTCTTGAGAGCAAAGCAGAAGAATTTGGCCTGGTGTGGCAGGGGTCATTGTAGATTCATGAGCAAAGGAGGCACATGATGGCTTTGAGAACGAAACAGAGAGTCTCACTTACACCTTTTTTCCTCCTTCAGCCCTTCCTGTTCTCCAAGTTCCTTCCCTTCCCCTGAAGGACAGCCAGGAGCTGACAGCCTCACTTCTCTCAGCTGGGTCCCAGGTGAGCTGGAGCCCCCTCTCCCTCTGTGAGGACCCATATCTCTTCTCTAAAGACTAGCCGCCTTGTTCCCAAATCTTTATCAGGAGATTTGTTTCTTTAATCAGCAACCAGACCCATCTGGGGTTAGTATCTTCATTCCCTTTGTCTTTTTCTTTCTTCCCAGTACTTTTCAATCCTTTCTGAAGCAGAATCCCTCCCCTGACTTCTTTCCTTAATGCTCCCAGTTTTTCCCCTCGCTCCAGATTTGAACATAGGGACTGGGAATTTAGCAGAGATCTCCTGTTTCAGAAGTTGGTGAAAATTGAAGACGTGGCTGATGTGGCTGTGTCCTTCATCCTGGAGGAATGGGAACATTTGGACCAGTCCCAGAAGTCTCTTTATAGGGAAGGCAGGAAGGAGAATTATGGGAGTATTACTTCTATGGGTAAGACTTATTTCCACCTGCATGGATTAGGAAATTTTAATTTTGTTGCCTTTTAAAGAATATTTCTAGCACGTCCTATAAAAGCATATGTGGCCAGTTGTAGTGGCATAAGCCTGTAATCCCAGCTACTTGGGAGGCTGAGGCAGGAGGACCTCAAGTTTGAGGCCACCCTGGACAACTTATTGAGATCTTGCCTCAAGATAAATTTTAAAAAAAGAAAGGAAAAAGGAAAAGGGCTGGGGATGTAGCTAAGTGGTACAGCACTTTCCTAGCATGCATGAGACCTTGGGTTCTACCCCCAGTAACAACAACAATTAAAAAAAGAAATTTGTATGTTTTAGTTGCTGTTGGTTTTCTTTTTCTTTCTCCCAGAGAGTAAACCTCCTTTTTTCTTATTCAGTTTATTCTGGTTATTTCTGCCTTCATAAGGGTACAATTGAAACTGATAGTACTTAGGGGAATAGTGTTTACCATCCAGCAAATCCTTTTTGCTTTTTTAAAATAAAAAAGAGCTTACTGGGCATGTTGGTGCACACCTGTCATTCTGTAACCATACTGACTATGGAGGCTGAGACCCGAGAATCTGCAAGTTTGAGGCCAGCCTTGGCAACTTCATGAGTTCTTGTCTTAAAAAATCAAAAATAATTTTTTAAAAAAGGGATGGGGGTGTAGCTTAGTAGTGGAGTTACCTAGGTTGTATCCCCAGTACACTACACACACACACACACACACAAGATAAAGTTTAAACTAATAGGTTTAAATTTAAGTAAATTTTTGGTAGTTTTATTCTTTGATAAATTGGGTAGTTCTTAACAGAATATTTCTGATTTATGAAAATTTCTCATACTTTGTTGATTAACTTATAATGGTTATTATGATTCTTTAGTAACACTGTTTCCTTCCCTTTCATATGTGGATGGTTAGTTGTTCACCCCATGACCATCCTCAGACCACCAACCCCTATTCTGTGATATTTACCTTGGGAGCTGCATTTTATCATATCACTTATTGGTTTCTAAGGTCCTATTTGTAACTAGGTTTTGATCCTGAAAGCTAACATTCAGTTAGCTGTCTGGGGCAGTGATAAACTGTAGCTAAACACTGTTGCAAACATTTTAGAGATTGTGATTTTTTTACTTTTTTTAAATTCATACTTCTAGAAGAACCACTCTATATCAGGCACGCTGGTGAACTTCAGATCAAACACATACAAGGCCAGATTTCTTTTGAGAAACATTATGTCAGTGTACATTGTCTAAGGATTTTTAGTTCAGTCACATGCTTTTACCAAAAAGGTATAAAAATGACTCCTCTTTTTAACAGTTTTTTGATTGCTGTTAATATTTGTTTGTATTTCTTTTTGTTTGATTTATTTTTATGTGTCCTTTGTTCATTAATCTATTGGGATCTTAGTAGTAGTCTTTTATGTCAATGAATTTATATAATAAAAATGTTGTATTTAATGCCTTTTTAAATTCTCTTTTAATTTCTGATAGCTCACTTGTCTAATTTTCTAATTTGAGTCTATTCATATTGCTTTATGTTTTTCAGTTACTGTATCAGTACTTCATGGGTTCCAGAGTTTGAGATGCTTAGTGTATTTCTTTCCTGTATCATTCTCCAAGCAGTTCTCACTTCTTACCATCTGCTTTTTGTCATTGGCTTCATTACAGCATATTTACAGCTTCAGTATTCTTCTCCACATTAAAAATAGATTCAGTAGTTTCCGTCTTCTTAACTTTTCTTTCTTTTTTAAAATTTTTTTAAATTTAGTTTTTAGTTGTAGTTGGACATAATACTTTATTTTATTTTTATGTGGTGCTGAGGATCGAACCCAGGGCCTCTCGCACATGCTAGGTGAGCACTGTACCACTGAGTCACAACCCCAACCCCTTAACTTTTCTTAGAAGACCGCATTTGGTTATTTTCATGCCTGTGGCTTTCTAACAGCATCATAGAAAGTCAGAATTTTAAAAGATGTTTATTGTGTTTGGAAATGAGATTTTTAAAAATAAATGAATGTATCTTGGAAACAGTAGTTTTCATGGTGTAGATTGGGGAATATAAGACAGTGTCTGTGAAGACTGCAACGGAGAAGGATTTGAAAGAGCTATTACGATATATACTTCAAGAACAATGTCTCTAAAGAGGAAGAGAAAAAGACCTAATCACTAAAAGAGTACATGGGTTGAGTGGATGGATATTTTGTATGGAGAAGTTTTAAGCATATTTCAATGCTCCTGAGAAAGAACTCATTGTTTAATATAGGGGTGAGAGCAGAAATGTGCTGTAGGGAGGACTTAAGAAGACATGAAGTCCGGGGTATAGGAAGGAGCACGCGGTGGCTTTGGCTAGGGAGAGAGAGATCTCTCTATTATGAGACGAGGGAGGAGGAAAGAAGAGACTACCAGTAAGTTCAGAGATGTGGGTAAAGGACATTTAAAGGAGTTCTTGGCTGGGTAGCTTTGACTTTCCCTGAAATAGGAGAAAAAAATCCCTGTTCAGAGATGACAGCATAGGCTGTAAGTAGATGGTAGAGTAGTGGTTTCAATGCAGTAGAGAACGTTGATTTTTATTTTAAAAGGTCATACTGCACCATAGTAAAAAAATTCAAATAGTAAAATGGATATAAAGTGAAAAATAGTTTTCCTTTCAGAGGCAAAACTATTACCAGATCTGGACATATTCTATATGTATGTAGGCTCATGTGCACTATTCGTGTTTTGTTTTTTGTGTGTGTGTTTGAGATGGGGTTTCACAGTGCTGCCCAGGTTGACTTCAAACTCATGTCCTATTTTAGCCTCTCCTGAGTTACTGGGATTCTAGGCACATGTCACCATGCCCAGCTTTCATTGTTTACTCTTTTTTGAACCTAGTGGTGCTTGACCGCTGAGCCACATCCCCAACCTGTTTTATAATTTGTTTTGAGACACACTTTCACTAAGTCGCTCAAACTGACTTTGAACTTGCAATCCTTCTGCCTCACCCTTTAATCCCGAGCTACTGGGATTATAGGCATGCGCCACGCTGCACCTGGCCCAGCTTCCTTTTTTTTACCACAGTGATATAACTGGAAGTTTATGATGGAATGTTTTGATATAGCTGCTAAGAACAATGAGTGAGGAGAGAAGCCAGCCTTAGAAAACAACATGCCAAACAGGACACTGTGGGGTTGAAGATGATGATTTCGTAAAGTACCAGGTCTGTCTGATCGGATGTGTTCATATACCTCCAGCCCCCAACTGCATTACTCAGGAGCCTGGGATTGCACTGAACAAGGAAAGTTCTATGTTTCATATGCAGATAAGCCAGGGAAATCATCAGAAAGCTTGTCCTGCACACTAAGAAGAGGCTGGGGAAGAGGCAAGAAGCTGGTGTATAAGCCAGGTGGTGTAGCAACCTGTGTCAACCCTGTCCCTGGAAAGGGACCGTTGTTAATAGCCCCAAGGAGGTACATGCACTGTGGATTTTTTTTTTTTTTTTTTCAAATTCAGTCCTGTAAAAAGAAAGCCATGTATATATTTGATTTTTGGAACATGAGAATTCTAATAAGAATAAAATATGTGAGCCAGGCGTGGTGGTGCACACCTGTAATCCCAGCAACTCAGGAGGCTGAGGCTGAAAGATTGCAAGTTCAAAACCAGCCTCAGCAATTTAGTGAGGCCCTGAGCAATTTAGTGAGACTGTGTCTCAAAAAATAAAATGGGCTGGGGATGTGGCTCAGTGGCTAAGCACCCCTGGGTTCAATCCTTGGAACCAAAAAAAAAAAAAACCCCAAACAAATATGTAATATGAATAAAAGAGAAAAAATATTATGGTACCTGGGATCATCTCATTAGTTAAACGGGGGAGAGAAAAACATGTGAAAAGTCTAGTTTGGGCCTTGGGACATAGTTCATTGATAGATCACTTGCCTAGCATGTGCAAGAACCCTGAATTCAATCTCTAGTACTGCCCCCCCAAAAAGTCTGGTTTTATGAGAGTGTTTTTTGTTTATATATTTGTTTACACTGCTAAAATATCCTTAGGAAGAGAAATTAAATAAAAATAGCTCTATGGTAAATTAAAATGTCTTCATAGTACAAGAGTTATAACTCCTGACTATATCAAAAAAATAGTAATAGTGTCTACCTCAAAATATCATTATGAGGATTAACTATGCCATAAATTGTAAAACACTCAGGATAGTGCCTGGCTCACAGCAAGCACTCAATAAGTTAAATGTTAGCTTTTTTTGGGGGGGGTACTGGGGATTGAACCCAGGGGTGCCTTATCACTGAATTATATCTCCAGCCCTTTAAAAATTTTTTTAAGACAGGGTCTTGCCTAGTTGATTAGGCCTTGCTGAGTTGCTGAGGCTGGCTTGAAACTCCTGCCTCAGCCTCTCAAGTCGCTGCAAAACCGTGTGTGCCTCTGTGTCTAGCTAAATGTTACCTCTATTACCATTAAATTATGTAATATTGAAAACTCTTTTCACAGAAATTTTATTAGAAAATTCTCAATAGGCCATGATCTCCCTAGCATTTAAAAAATAATATTGCCTGATTTTTGTTATTTACTAAAGATTTGTCTTTGCCAACTATATTAATCTTCAGTCTTTTGAGTAAAATATCAGTTGCTGATACAATGTCACAAGGGAACGGGCTGTAGTCATTTAAACATGATATATTTATCAGTGACTACTGTATGTTAACCTAGCTCTTAAAAGCAGTAGGTACTTAATTATAGAAAGAATTTCATTTTTTCTTTAGACTAATTCCTACCACACTGAAATCCTTTGGAAATTGGAAAAACTAGAAAGTTCACCTTTCTTCTTCAAGCTGTGAATTCAAAGGAAGAGGAAAGTAAAGACTGGGTTAGCTGCATAACCCAATGTCAAATCTTTATTAAGACTATTTTACTTAGTAGTGCACAGGTGTTCACAAATAGTTCCTCTGTGTATCACACCAAGAAGCTCTCCTCTTCATTAATGACTAGAACGACTGCTCTCCAGTCTCATCTTTGAACCATTCTTGCCAACTCTTCGGTTTATTCCCCTGTCTCAGTTTTCTGCTTGGCTATTCTTTATTCCGACCTTGTATTGGCAGGTCATTTTACAAAGTCATGCATTTCTAGATGTATGGGTTTCACTTAATTATCCAGTATCCCTCAGTCATTTCTTCTAATGCAAGGAATAGCTAATCTCCCCCATTTTCCTTGTCTTATTTCAGATTATGAGTCCAGGGACAATGATATGGAGCTCATAGTAAAGCAGATTTCTGATGAAGCAGACACCCATTGGATGGCACCAGGAAGCCCTGAAAGGAATGCACCCCAGAGTCAAGAGTTTGCCGAAGTTAGTGACCTTAAAGGCATGGTACAGAGGTGGCAGGTAAACCCCACTGTGGGGAAATCCAGACAGAATCCTTCTCAGAAAAGAGATCTTGGTGTCAGCACAGCCATTAACCGTAAGCAGAACACAAATGGTGAGAGGGGCCACAGATGTACCGATTGTGGGAAATTTTTCCTTCAAGCTTCAAACTTTATTCAGCATCGACGAATCCACACTGGAGAAAAACCATTTAAGTGTGGTGAATGTGGGAAAAGCTATAATCAGCGCGTGCATCTCACGCAGCACCAGAGGGTCCACACTGGTGAGAAACCCTATAAGTGTCAGGTGTGCGGCAAGGCTTTCCGGGTGAGCTCCCATCTCGTGCAGCACCACAGCGTCCACAGTGGAGAGAGGCCCTATGGGTGTAAAGAATGCGGGAAGAACTTCGGCCGCCATTCACACCTGATCGAACACCTGAAACGCCACTTCAGAGAGAAATCCCAAAGATGTATGTGTGAGGATTTTGTACTTGGGGAATAAATGGAGGCAAAAATTGTTTTATGAACTTGGTACCACAGGGCAGATAGGTTGTGATACTGGGAGCAGTAGGAAGGGGCAAAGATGAATAGTTTTTTATTCTTATTTAAACTTAAATTGTCAAGTTGACAGGCAAAACCCACTACTGAATAACTCACCTTTCCCTACATTTATCTGCTCCAGGTCTTACCTGTTTCTTTGATAATTCCATTTTGCATACTAATACCGCTATCGATTGACTCATGAACAGACATTATCTGTAGACTTTATATTGTAGTAAATGAGGATTTTGGTTCTCTTACATGATTCTTTGTTGGTTTCCCCTTCTTGCAGTTTAGTCATTTCACTCATTTTATTTTAAAATGATAAAATAACAGTTGTGTAGGAAGTTTGGAGGAAAGTAGGAGGTAGAAAAAAAATTACCCGCATAATCCCACCATCCTAATCAAGAGAACTGTTATTATTTAGTGTGTTTCCTTCTCTATTTTTCATGAGTCTATTTTACATAGTTGTATACTCACAGGATACAATTATTAGACATATACAGTTTCCAGTGTTGCTTAGCCCTCCTGTTTATTTTTGACAACCTGCCATTGTTGTTGATGTTTTAATTTACCTAACTGTTCCTTAATAGTTAAACTTCTAATATCTTCTTCTTTGTCCTGTGTTATATCTGTGAATTTTCCTGTATTTAGGATTATTTCCTTATTATAGATCATAGACGTAGAATTAGTAATGAAAAGACAAAATATATTTCTATGGCTCTTGATTTGGGAGGCTGGGGTTGTAGCTTAGTGGTAGAGCGCTTGCCTTGTATGCATATCACCAAATTGCTTCTTCCTTTTTTTTTTTCCCTAAGCAGTACTGGGAGAGAATCTTGGTCCTTATACATGCTAAGCAAGCACTCTATGACTGAGCCACATCCCCAGCCCTATTTTTTGTATTTTATTTAGAGACAGGGTCTCACTGAGTTGCTTATTGCCTCACTTTTGCTGAGCCTAGGTTTGAACTCGCAATCCTCCTGTCTCAGTCTCCTGAGCCTCTGGGATTATAGGTGTATGCCATAGTGCCCGGCCCCAAATTGCTTCTTCTTTTTTTTTTTTTTTTAAATATATTTTTTAGGTGTAGATGGACACAACACAATTCCTTTATTTTTATGTGGTGCTGAGGTTCGAACCTGGGTCCTGCCTGTGCTAGGAGAGCGCTCTACTGCTGAGCTACAATCCCAGCCCTATTTGTTTGTTTTTGTTTGGGGATTGAATCCAGGAATGCCATAACTGAGCTATATCCCCAGTTTAATTTTGAGACAGGGTCTCTCTAAGTTGCCCGGTCTGGCCTCTAACTTGTCATCCTACTGTCTTAACCTCCCAGGTTGCTGGGATTATAGGCATGTGCCACCATTCCCAAACTTAAAATTTTTTTTAACAAGATGAATAAGCAGAACAGTTTTTTTTTTTTTTTTCCTTTTTCTTTTCTTTTTTTGTCTGTGTGGTACTGGGCATTGAATCCAGTGGATCCTCTACCACTGAGCTATATTCCGAGCCCTTTTATTTTTTCCTTTGAGACAGTGTCTCACTGAGTTGCCCAGTTTAGCCTTGAACTTGCAACCCCCCTGCTTCAGCCTCCTGAGTTGCTGGGATTATAGGCATGTACCGCAACATTGAGCAGTTTTCTATTTTTATTCCTATTGGCATTAAGTATCTACATGTACCCCCCTTTGTTACACCTATTACATCATAATTTCATCTTATTATCCTCTTTTTTCCTGTTATTTTTTGTTTTGTAAAAGAATTGATGACGTTTCCGTTTTTTTTTAAGGTAATGACAAAAGAAATAAGAATACAAAATTGAATGTTAAGAAGAAAATAGAACTTTCAGAAGCAGATATAGAACTATCAGGAAAAATCCAGAGGAATGCCTCTCAAGTTCAAGGTTTTGGAGAAGGCTATGAACACCAAGGCAAGGCAGATAGAAAGCAGGGAATTCCCATGAAAGAAATTTTAGGACAACCGTCTTCAAAGAGGATGAATTGTAGTGACGTCTCCTATGTCCACAAAAAATCCTCTACAGGAGAAAGACCACATAAATGTAATGAATGTGGGAAGAGCTTTATTCAGAGTGCACATCTCATTCAACATCAACGAATACACACTGGGGAGAAACCGTTTAGGTGTGACGAATGTGGAAAAAGTTACAATCAGCGTGTGCACCTTACTCAACATCAGCGAGTTCACACTGGTGAAAAACCCTATACTTGTCATTTATGTGGGAAAGCGTTTAGAGTGAGGTCCCATCTTGTTCAGCATCAGAGTGTGCACAGTGGGGAGAGGCCCTTCAAGTGTAATGAATGTGGGAAAGGCTTTGGGAGACGGTCACACCTTGCTGGACATCTACGACTTCACTCAAGGGAGAAATCTCATCAGTGTCATGAGTGTGGGGAGATCTTTTTCCAGTATGTTAGCCTAATTGAACATCAAGTTCTCCACATGGGTCAGAAAAATGAAAAAAATGGCATTTGTGAGGAAGCATATAGTTGGAATTTGACAGTGATTGAAGATAAGAAGATTGAGTTACAAGAGCAGCCTTATAAGTGTGATATATGTGGAAGAGCTTTTAATTACAGTTCAGACCTTATTCAGCATTACAGAATTCATACTGCAGAGAAAATCCATAAATGTGATATATGTAGAGAAAATGTTGGCCAGTGTTCTCACACAAAACAACATCAAAAAATCTACTCCAGCACAAAATCCCACCAGTGTAATGAATGTGGAAGAGTCTTCACTTTGAAGTCACATCTTAATCAACATCAGAGAATCCATACTGGTGAAAAACCCTTTCAGTGTAAAGAATGTGGAATGAGTTTCAGTTGGAGTTGCAGCCTCTTTAAACATCTGAGGAGCCATGAGAGGACAGATTCCATAAACAACTTAAGTGTGTAGGTGTTTCTGTTGAAAAACAGCCCAACTTTTGCTGTTTAGCCCAACAGCCTTCCTGAAGAGAAACCTTAACTACTATAATGAGTGTGGTAATGATGTCAAGCATTTTTCCAGCGTAACCATCAAACCTATGGGTGTGTTAAATCCTTCAGTTAGAACTTGGCTTTAGGAACCGGGAGCATCACAATAAAGAAATCCCTGTTTGTTCTTCCCATTGAGAAGCACTTTGATTAGCATCCTCATGCTTGAAAGTAGACAAAAAGAATCTCTGAAGACACCCAATGAAGGATAAGCCTTTAGATGACAGTCTATTTGAGACTCAGAATATTGACACTGGGAAAAGCCTCATGAATGCAGTAGAAATAAGCTTTATTTGTAGTTTTGGCCTTGTTTGACCGTATATCTATTCAGGGAAGAGTGCAGTGAAAGAAAGAACTCTCTAGCATGATATCCGTTTGGTACCTCAGCAATGAACCTTTTCTAGAAATTATTATTCTACCACTAGAATACTCCATTGTTCTCATCTTGAGTATTAAACCCTTTGAAAAGAAATTGATTAAAGGTATCTCTGTTTTGGCAGATTGGGGTTCTGAGGCTGGATGGGATGTGTTCCTACTACCTTATTACAACTTCTCCATGAAACACTAACATTAGTTTTGATTCTACTGACAACAAGATTAGCTAGAGGAGTTAAATTTTAAGTTTATGAGAGATAGTGCTAGCCAAGAACATATTATGGTATGGGAGAGAAACCTTTGGGTGATTGAGAAGACAGAACTATAGACTGGTTTATATTATATTACTCACAAGAAAAGGACAGCTAAATCCAAGTTGAATTAAAAACCTTGGCCCAAGCAATGTGTGTGTCAATCCCAGCTACCCTGGGAATAGATCTCCCCTATAGATAGGGTGATGGCACGTAGAATGAGTTTACATTGCAGCTGGAATTGAAAAATAGTAACAAGGAACAGAAAGGAATGTGGTTGGTTAGCTCTGCAGTGTGGGAATGTCTTGTTATGACATGGATAAGAACATTGACTTGAACCTGTTTGCCAGAAAGGGCAAGAGTACTTCTGCTGATTTTGCCTGGTGCACAATAAGTGCCCACTAAGTATTGTTAATTGGATGTGTGGCACATGGTGGTGTCCTGTCTAGACCCCTTGGCTACACTGTCACCTACCACTCAGCTGCTCTGTTTTTTAGCTGCTAAGTGCTCACAGATCTGCTCCAGATACTGGGGATTTGTCCTCAGAAGATGGGAGCTGCTTCAGTCAGGAGTTCTCCCCTCCACACCCCTAGCTACTGATTGATTGATTTGGGGTACAAAAGGTGGATTCCCTTGTCTGAATGGGGAAACTTAATGGTGTACTTTATGCTCCAGAACCTTCTTTAAGGATCAGACCGAGTCAACTTTAAGCCACATCCATACTTGGCTCTTTTCCTTTCCTGTCTTCTCTTTTCCTCCTTCAAGGGCTTTTCTTGAGGAGCATGCCCTCCATTAGTTACTGACTCTGAAGCCCTGTCTCAGGCTGTACTGTAGAGAACTTGAACTTGATCTTAGACATTTGGGGCCATGAGTGGACCTAAAGAAGCTAAGAATGGCCTATAGAGGGCTGCAGGTATTTGATCTCAAGCACCACCAAATAAAAGGAGTGGCTTGTGGAGCTATTACTGATAGAGGGTGGAGTGTTGCTAGTCCTTGGCATGTGGTACCTCTTCAGTCTCTGAGATGTTCACTTGTGAACTGGGTGGAAAGGGATGAACTAACTTGTATAAAGTTTGGGAAAAACGGGGGGAAAAAGGATTGTAGAATTGGGTGGTTCTGCTGAAAGCCACTGATTCCTTGAGAGAAAAGACAATTGGTTAAATAGCCACCAATTCAAAGTGTATGGGGGCTGGGGATGTGGCTCCTTGGTAGATTTGCCAGGCATGCATGAGGCTCTGGGTTTGATCCCTAGCACTGCAAAAAGCAAAAACTACAAAGTATGAGTGACTGGAGGCCTCCTTGGATTTAAAAAGATCCTCATCTGCAAACATAATCACAGAAGTTCAGGTAAAAGGCTTAATTAAGAATGACAGGACATCAACAAAGCCTGAATTCACAACTGAGATAGGTCTAACCAAAGACAGGGCTCTGGTGGGGAGGGGGTGGAAAAGATGGGACTCTGTGGGTAGCTGTACTTATTTAAATCCGTAGAGTCCCTTGAATTCGCCCTGCAAAAGTGGCTCACTAATATAGAACTTTCCCTCTGCTTGATAAACCAAGATGCCGCAAATGAGGTGGGTGATCTACAAGACAATGCTGACCTTCACAATCCGCTCCAACCTCCCTATTGGTCTCCCAGACAGGTTAGGAAGATAAGTCTCACCACAATCCGACATTAATTGCTGGGCCTGCTAAAGGAGCACAGAGATTCCACACCGAAGGAGCTGCAAGTCCTGGTTAGCATGTGCTGGCAGGACCAGGAGACCATGCCAGAGAGAGGATCCCGAGAGTGCTGACCAGAGAGGTCAAAGTTGGAATGGGAACACCTGACAACATGAAGATACTCCCTGTGTGACAGAACTTAGCAATATGACAAGAGGGAGAAGAGTCTAATGCGCTGCTGAGATGATTCTTGAAAGCTTACGAAGGCTAATGGCCCACATTAAATGAAATAAAGGTGCCATAACCCCTGAACAGAGGATTAAAAGTTCATAGATGATCTAGGATGGGACTACCACCATCAGCTACGTTTCTTGGGAGGGTCTGGGGAGCACTCCTTGTACACAGGTAATAAAGACCACAGTCGTGGTAGGGCAGTCAGTATCAATGTGAAGCCTAGTAGTGGTTGTCCTCATTTGCTGGGCCTGATAGTAAGAAATGCTCTTAACAGTGCTGAGCTCCTTAGTAGCAAAGGGGATGATGGATCCTGGAATAGCAGAAGCCAGGTGGCAGTATGTAACTGTTAGAAACCGAGTGGGTGTAATTACTATAATGGGCAGCAAGGCCTGAAAGGACAGATGGGAAGCTGACTTTAGGGCTACATGGAGATGGCTAATGAAACAAGAATGTTGCTTAACATAGTTAGAAGAGATAAGGATGAACAGAAGTCTGGAGCCAACCACTCCACTGAAAACTGGCTCAGTTTGTAGGTTTAAACCAATTCGCAGAACCCACGGATTAAAAGTGAGTCTAATTCCTGCCGAGCATGGTGGCGCATATCTGCAATCCCAGTGATTCAAGAGGCTAAAGCAAGAGGAACACAAGTTCGAGGCCATCCTTAGCAATTTAGCAAGTCCTGTCTCAAAAAGGACAAATTAACTTAAAAAATGTTCTTCCAACAGTGATTCAATAACATCACCTTTGAATACAGGGCAAGGTCATTGATCAATGGGCATGTTTTTATGTCAGCTCAGTGTCTTTAATTAATGAAGGAAAAACATCAAGATATTGAATTAATTTATTATAAATCAAATCTGATGAGAATTTTGAGTTTTTCCCTACCCTTATTATTAATTAGTTAAGTCAAGATTGACAATCTGCAAAATCGCAATGGCTTTAAATATTATTTCTCACCAATAAAATAAAAAGAACTGGGAATGTGATTCAGTAGCAAAGCACTCTTGGGTTCAATACCCAGTACCCTCCACACTAAAAAAGAGGTGAATCTAGTTGCCTTGAGGAAAGATCCTGCAACATGATGGCAATAAGTACAGAGTGATTTCCCTATTTCTCCTAAAAAGGCCCATGGTCATTTACTGAACATGAGGAATTAGGAGAATACCTGAAGCTCCATCATTTCCCCTTTCTGTTTCCCCCTTTGTTTTCTTAGAGGGTCAGATAATAAATGGAGTCCTACCCCAGGTTTATATCCCATTAGATCCCCTGGGTGCACATTTGATGGTGTTTTTCTAGGTTTCTTGGTATGTGAGTAGAATGGACGAGCTTACATTGTAGAGCCTTCATCTTGGTACCTACACCTGTAGATTAAGAGCTATTGTAGTAGAAAAGTAATCCCTTGGTTAGCATCTTTATGCTTGAAAGTCTTCACAAGAAAAAGGCTAGGAATATGGTGGGATGTGGCAGAAGCCCTTGAAACTACCCCAACCAAGTCAAATTAGTTAAGCAAAAATTGTATTTCATCTTGGGAATGGCAGACTAGTGCTATCTTTACATATTTAATAGATGGAAGGGAGTAAGTGGTCCCTTTTGTGTTTCCATTTGATTTTCCAGTCATGTCCCTATAAACCAAGCTCATGGATCATGCAGATGACAGTAGACTACAACAAACTTGACCAAGTATTAACCCCAATTACAGCTGTTGTCCCATGTGAGAGGTGTCCTTAGGACTGATTAACACCTTCAGATATGTAGTATGTGGTTATTGATCTGGTGAATGCATTTTTTAATATCCACAAGGAAAAACTGATCAGAAATAGTGACATTTCTGTGAGATCGATGATAGTATATATTTACCTCCATACCTCAAGGTTATGTTAATTATTGTCCTAAGGGCCCTGAATTGTCTGAACATTCTGTAGAATATCACACTGGTCATTATAACAGTGCTATCCTTTGAATTAAACCCAAATGAGAAAGAGGTGGCAAGTTGTGTGTGTATGTTATGTTTTTGACAGGACCCTTGTTGCCCGGACTGGCCTAGAACTTGGCAACCATCCTGTCACAATATCCTGAGTAGCTGCCACTAGACCCAGATAATTCTGCTAAATTCTTGACTAGGACCAGCCAGGGTCCCACAAGGCAGTCTTTTGACATCTTACTCTTTTAAGGAAAGAGACGGGAATAGTCTCCGTTTTGAGTTGAAATTTTTTAGCAATTTAAAGTCTTCAGAGTGGCTGAGAATGTGTGTTAGGAAATGACCCCTAGCCACTATACCCAGCTAATTCTGCTAAATTTTTCTGTTGAAGTTTTTCCAAAGATACTGGGGCCATCTGCATGTGATCAGACTGGAGAATGAGGTTGGGGCCCTTTTCTTGCAGAGGAAACAATTAGAAATAGATGTCATGTGCTAGTTCTCAAATTTGGTTACCTGTACCTTTCACTCAGGGTAAATTCTTCATCAGTCCCTACTTACAAGTATTCTACTTTTCTGCAAGTTACATATTTCATGCTTTGTGTCAACTGATACACAGATTTAAAGAATAAAGAGGGGCATTACACATTCTGATGTTACCTGAATGTCACAAGATGATCTGGGTCTTGTAAATCTAAAGGATCATTTAGAAGTTAATATCAAGCATTTAGGTGTGAGAGACCAACCTTGCAGGTGACTGGGTCACACTCCCTGGCTGGGTGCTGAGGCGCTCAGTCACAGAAATGTGGCAGAGCTTTCCTCACCCTTCTTGGGTTCGAGGGTTGGTGTCTTGTGCCTGGGTGTGTCTTGCTACAGCCCCATGGGTGAAGCTATGCTCACCTGTTCCTTTTTAATATAACCCCTTGCCCTGTTTAGGATAGAATCTTCCATGGAAGTGCCTTTGTGTGTCCCCTTCTCTTACTGTGCCCTTGGGTGTGGCCTACCCAGGTGTCAGTCAACCTGCTGACAGTGGACATCATGAAGATAGACTCAGCCCCCTGAAACCTGACCCCTTGCCTCATTTGAATAGCTTCTCCTCAGGGCGTGCTCTCGCTCACTTTCTGCGGACCCTTAAGGTCAGAGGAGCCGTCACAGCGACCCCAAAGAAAAAGGTATTTGTGTCCCTTGTATGGTTATTTTGCGCAGTCCAGTCAGCCCAGTTCATCTGGAGTAACCCCTGAGTCTTTTAGTTGAGAGAACAGAAACCCGGCATTTAGGTGTGGTTTTCTTTAGGATTTAGAATGCTGGGCAAAGAAGAGAAGAAAAAGTAATTGCCAAAGTCAGTTCTCAAAGGAGTGGCCCTTGTTAAAAGAGTTGGAATTAGGATTGAAACTCTGAGATGCTCATCTCTGAAGCCTGAATTCTTTCTTTCTCTGCAGCATATGTAATATCTTTTCTCTAATATACGAGAATTTATACACTATGTTCATATAGTGCTTTACATTTCTGAAGCATTGTCTTATGATGTTCAGAAGCTATGCTGGGAAAGCAGGAGGTATAGTACCCATCTTGTTGCAGAAGAAGAGATGTCTCAGAGAAGGGTCTGCAGAGCTCCCAGAGAGAAGGGGGAACTGGACTCAGGACCAACAGGGTTCTTGATAAATGTGATTGAAAACAATTTCAGCACATGCCAGTTAAAGGCATAAAGGGAGGCTTACTTAGGAAGGAAGATAAGCATTCAAGGGAGAATGGGTGCAAGATCATCTCCAGGGGGAGAGAGAGCAACCTTCTGGTGTGGGGTGTTAATATTTATAGAGGGCCAGTGCTAAGGGCTGGACAAGAAGTGGAGGTGGGGCAGAGCTACACAATTTTTCACCAGTTTTTCTGTTGATTGTGTATTTCCCTCATTTCACAAGGGCATGGTCTGAGAGCTTGTCGCTCAAGCTCAAGGTTTGTAAAGTGCTTTCTGCATTTCAGTAGCTAGGGGGTAAGATTAATTGTATATCCTAAGTCGTTATCTCAGTCTCACAGATGAAGAAATGGAAGCACAAAGATATGACGATCATAACTAGTTATTTTCTAAATGAAGCCCCAAACCTCAGGTTTCCTAAATCCTAACCTAGATAATGCTCTACACTATGCAGCTTATGCAGCTGATGTTTTTACAGCTTTTTTTTTTTTTAAAGAGAGAGGAGAGGGAGAGGGGGAGAGAGAGAGAGGAGAGAATTTATTTATTTTTAGTTTTTCGGCGGACACAACATCTTTGTTTGTATGTGGTGCTGAAGCCAGATTTAAAGTTAGGTAGTCAGTGTAGTTAGGTAAATCGGGTCTAATACCGAGTGAAATCTAAAATGGAGGCCATGCTGGCAATGATTCCGGGAAACGCAGGACAACTCAAGGAATGTTAATGAAGTCCTAAAAGGCCCTAGGCCAAAGTCCACCTCAAAGAAATGTTAATGAACAGCCCCCAGCAAAAAGGTGCTGACTCAGAAGTCCTTCCTGACCAGATTACTTCTTTGGCCCACCTGTGTCCCACCCCTCGGTCCTTCCCACCTACATTCCATCACTGAAAGAACTATAAAAAGGGGAGACAACATCCCTTCCATGGATTCCACCTCTTGGGTCCCCTTCTTCCTCCGGGAGAAGTCTTTTCTGCTGTCCTTTAATAAACTTCTAATTTCTACTCTGACCTTGCCTCGGTGTGCTTCTTTGGTGTTATTCTTCAACATTGGGGAAGCAAGGACTCGTCACCGGTCAACAGCGGTAACATATTGGAGGTCCCACCGAGATTCTACACCGAGGTAAGTGCACGCACCCCATGTCTGTTTGAGGTGCATCTTTCTCTCTCTTTCTTTCTGGAGGGTAAGGTGGGCACCCGACAGCTACTTAAACGCAATTAGTGCAGCCGCCACTCTTCAAGACTCGGGTGAGAGGTTTCCCGGCCTAGGCAGCTCTCAATCACCTGTTCAATACAGAGCAGGCATGTTGGGTTCTGCCAAAGCCGCTTCCAACTTTTCTGTCTGGGCCTGGAGAGCAATTGGCGTAAGTACACAGTGTCCCGAATCCCGATCTGCCTCGGATGCGTGGAGGTGGAGGAAGGAGTTTGGAACAACTGCGGAATTCCGGTCTGGGCTACACTCAGAGGATTCCTAAGGTTCCTTTCTCTTGAGCCCCCTCCCGACAGCCCTCAGGGGTATCTAGGGTGATCGGTAGATGAATGGCACTGAGGGAAAGCCCCAATCACATTTGCCTCCGTATGGGCCATGCAACACTCCCAACCCCGCATCCATTCCTCCTGGATGCTCCCCTTCCTTCGCAGGTCAGAAATGTTAGCAATTCAGGTTGTAGGACTGAGAGAAAGGCATGGGATAATTAGCAAAATCTGCCCAGGTTCCCTAAGATGCATAGGTAACTTTAACTAGTCTGTTTTACCGCCCCAATGTTTAAAATGCGTTGTGTTCCCTAAGCTGCTAGAGAGGCATTTTTAGAATCAACTCCTCTGGTAATCTGCTACCTTACAACCAGTAGATATCCCTTAACACTTAGGAGGCTCCTTTAGTCTACAGAGCAAAGGCAATGAAAGAGCGCATGTTTCTCTTTTGCAATGGGTTTTTAGTGGCCGGGAGGATAAGCAGTAATGCCCTTAAGTCTGAATCCTCCCAGGGTCTCTGGCACAGGGCAAACTGAGACCCTAGCACTTTGCTAAAGGGGACCAGAAACCCCTTGGCAAAGCAAGGTGAGAGACGGGTTTTCTGGACCGTTTAGGAAGCTCAAGCTTAGGGAGACGTCCCTAATGAGAACAGTTTTCTCCAGTGCGGCGGGGGCGCCTGAGTCCTGTTCTTCTCACTCAGACGGGAGCTTCTCTCTCTCCAATATGCCAGGTGCACCACTAGCCTGCGTATTGAAAAATTGGGATAAATTTGAACCTCAGACGTTCAAGAAAAAGCGCCTCATTTTCTTGGCCTGGCCTCAATACAAACTCTCTGAAGAAACCTGGCCACCAGAGGGAAATATCAATTTTAATACAATTTTACAGTTTGATAAAATTTACAAAAAGGAAATGGTGTGAGGTGCTGTATGTTCAGATTTTCTTTGCTCTAAGGGAAAATCCTAAATTATGCCAACAGTGCAAAGTAGACTTAGCTATGATATCTGCCATGAAGAGAAAAAATCTTGGACTCACTGAGGAAAAAGAATCAAGAGAAAAATTTGGGCCGATCAAACTACATACCCCCTTCCCCCTTCAAGACAAGGGAAACTGAGGATTCCCAGCAGCTGCCAGAGCCATTTTCGCTTTGGGGAATTTCCTCATTCTTCCCTGCACTGTAAGGATTGCTCCATCTCTGTCCACTTAAAAAGAAGGGACACTGAATGCAGTAAAGTCAGTCACACTGAGACCCTTGATTTTACACCTATAGTTGTCCCTCTGTGAAAACATCTGGTCCACTCATGGGAAATCTAAGGTGCCACTGATAGGAGTCATAATTAAATGGAAGTTAAAAACCTGGAGAGTTTTCTCTTATCTGGCCTATTTTAAAGGTTATTATAGATTGTTTCTTGGGGATAATCTAGGCTAAATGTGTGTCTAAAAGATGATGTTTCATTGTAACATCTGGTACCTAAATGAGTTTGAAGCACTGCATAATCTTGCAGTTAAAAGTTGGGGTTAGGTAATTGTTTAGTTTGATTTCAGATAATTCATGCCAGAGAACTTAAATACTTAGGATAGAAAATTAAAAGAATTCTACTTCCAAGTTGGCAAGTAACTCCCGATCATTTAGTTTTATTTTGAACTGGGTAGCCTGAGAAGATTTCACTAGGTATACCAGTGCATTAACTTGGGCAAGGATAGTAAATTATGATATGGTATCTGTTCCCCTCAGTGTGTAAGATTTAGGAAAAATGTTGAATTGGAACGTTGGTCTGGCTTATTGAAATAACATTGAATAGCAACAGTCTTAAATTTTTAAAGCTTAATTTTGGATATACATGGTAGTGTGTGGTTCTCAAGATTTTTTTTCAGGTGATTTAATGTAACTTAATACTACTTTAGAAACTTCAGAACAAAGGAAGTGACTTAATGATCCTAAAGAAATTTCTTCTGATGGTAGAGATCCTATTTTCAGTTTTGTGTGAGCAAGTTTTTCTAGTGTAGGAAAATGTAAAGGTATGAAATTTTGTAAATTGTATCTTAAACTTGTATCATAATTTTCAACATCCAAACCTGAAAATTGTGACTTATGGTTAAAATGCCTTAGGCATGAGGTTTCTGCTCAGAATTCCAGTTTTCCCAGTTCCTTCCAGACCTCAGCCAGGACTTAAGCTGATATGCAAATAGAAGAAGCCTGGGGCTCAACAGAGGGCAGATTTCAGGCCCAAGGAAAAAAAAAAGAGTAAAAGTGTCTTTCTATGGGAACTCAAACTAGATTAAACCAAAGAGTAAATTGTATGGCATTTACTAATTACTGGCCGGTCAATTTTTTCTAGGACTTTTGCTTTTTTCTTAGATTCTGTATTTTTTTGAGCTCATGATTTTGATCCTACAGACAAGTTAATGTTTTTCTGATAAGTTCTATTTTTGATCAACTGGAGTTTTTTTTTTAAACATTGCAATGAGATTTCACCTGAAAAAGCTAAGGCCTTTACTATTGTGTTGTGTTACACTTGTGTTACGTGTTGTATGTCGGTATGTCTTTGTGTATGTCTATATCATGCAGGGATATGACAATTGACAAATGAGGAGCGCTCATGAAAAATTTTTAAAAAATGGATCCAAATATCTTTTGATTCACGTGATTCAAATGGTTCAATTTAAATTGGGTAAACAGATGAAAGTAAAGATGTCTTTAAAATTAAGCTTATAAGTTTTTCTAGATGTTCAAAAAGGCCCTAATAAAATGTTAAATCTGCTTAAATTCAAAAAATTTACAAGTATTGTTTCAAAATGTGAACAGGAGGAGGTTAACAGATGAAAAAGAAAAATTAGAAGGTTCTAGGTATGGATTTAATAGAGGGAAAATGTGTTTCTGGATAAGAGTCTATATGATTAAGTAATTAAGAGGGTTTAAGTAAATGATATAAAAAAGGTCTGTGTAAGTTGCTTATAAGTGTAAGTTTTTGAGCAAGTAATCTTAAAGAAATTAAACAGCTGGTTAAACAAGTACTGTTTTTAGAGAATTGTGCCATGTTATTTCTTTAAAAAGCTAAACTTGATTAATATAAAAACATCAATGTAATTGTGGTGTTAATGTGTCCATATCTTCCAGGTATACAAGTCTGTAAGGTAGAAGTTTTAAAAGAGCATTATATCAAGCTGGTGTTCTAAAGTTGTATGGTAATTTTAGGCTTAAAAGAAAAACATGTTGGAAATTTATTTATCATTTGTGTTCTATAACTGGACTTGTTATCAATAAGATATGTAAAGTTCCATGTTACTTTTTACACTGAGATACAATTTAAATGTATTTTTAAGTTAATGAGAGCCTAATCTGTGTGAAGGTTTTATTGCAAAACACAAAAGTACTTTGCTACTTTTCTACAAAAGGTTAAAAGCTTTCAGCCTTTCTTTAATTCATGTTTTAGATGTGATATTATGTTGTGTTTGCTCAAGTTCACAACAATTTTTGTAGGCTTTGTAAAATGATGTTTAAAAAACAAAGATCAGTTTCAGAACTACAGTACTTAAGATTTATGAACAGCCCTGCCTTACTTGAGATAAGGCTCTGTCCCATCTCACTACATGTGAAAGTGACTATGGAAGAAGTAGGCCAGATTTCAGTACATTTAAAGTTGTGTCCAAAAGTTGGTTTTTGTCACGATTACCAGGATCTCAAACAGGGAATTATGATGTATAACCCTGCCAGAATTCAAGGTAGCTATTATATAAGCTAAATGTTTTTACTCTTGATAATTTTATTTTGTAGTTTGCTTATAGATGGTTTAAGATTGCCTGTTAATGTTTTGCAGAGGTACTGCTTTAAGAACACACAACCTGGGTTAATTTAAGATAAGGAGTTATCACCTACAGGAGAGAGAGATAGACATTAAAGCCCAGTACTCTTAGTATAAGGCTGTTGAAACTTATTTGCTGGATGTTTAAGATTAAGTTTTAAAATTAAAGTTAAATTAAAAGGGCCAAGAAAACCAATATTTGGCTCTTGCCCTCTGAGTCAGTCTGAATCAGGGAATAGGGGACTTCTCCAAAGAGCTTTGCAACTCTAGGCCACATAACCTCCCGATCAGGGAGATTAATGAGACCAGTGGAGGACAGAAAGCCAATCAGTGCATTTGCTGTGAAGAGGAGGGTCATCAGAAAAGGGAGACATCCCTGATGCTTCCAAGGGAAGCCACATGGTCAAGCAAGGCCTGGACCCATCCTAGCGCAATGGCACTAGCAGAACTGAGAAGCTGCTGTGAAGTTCCCCGAGGACTCCCAGGGAAGCTCAGCTGACTGTTAACAATAGATAAAAACAAAAGTCAGTTTGACTTGCTTCATCTTAAACACTTAGCAAAAACAGTCAAAGCCAAAGCACAGCTGTTCCTGGACATTTTAAATAATAATAATAGTTAAATGTAACTTCCAAAAATAAGTAAACTGGAGGCTACAAAAGAGATTCTCAGACAGGAATGCCTGATAACTATCAAAAGGAACTGCCAGAGTAGTTTTTAGTTTAAGGCCTTTATTTCTAACTTACACAGGTAGGCTTAGTGTTTGCAAGTATGGTTATCCAGCCCTAAGTAACAGAATTAAAGATTTCTCTATTAGACACAGAGGTCATACTAGTAAAAGGATTTTACAAGACCAGATGACATTAAATTATTAAACTGTATCTTAAGGAAAAGGACATCTGTAACCCTAAAAGTTAAATGTTGTGTTTACATCCCTGACATTTCTGGCAATGTGACAAATATCCTTAAAGATTTACATGCTCAGATAGAAGCCATGTCCTCAGCAACTTTGTCATGGAAACAATATCTTAGCTCCTAGTTCTTGGTACTTCCTGGTGGAAAACATTGTTAATCTTTGTCTTTGCCATCATACTCATTGGCATATTCCTGTGGTATGGCATTTATTGCTGCTGCATCGATATGGTTCCAGTACTAATGAATTCTTGTTTCTCTTATAGACCATCCATCACTCAAATGGCCCTCCAGCCTATTACTTCTCAATCAGATGTATATCATGGACCACTCGATAGACCCGATTTTTAAAGGGGGACTCCAAACTGCTTGCCCCACACCGTCCCTTTTCAGCCTGAAGAAGCCAGAGAGATTCTCTTCGCCCCCCTTCCTTACAGCAGTAAGGAGTTCCCAACTTAGAGGGGGGAATGAAGCCAGATTTAAAGTTAGGTAGTCAGTGTAGTTAGGTAAATCGGGTCTAATACCGAGTGAAATCTAAAATGGAGGCCATGCTGGCAATGATTCCGGGAAACGCAGGACAACTCAAGGAATGTTAATGAAGTCCTAAAAGGCCCTAGGCCAAAGTCCACCTCAAAGAAATGTTAATGAACAGCCCCCAGCAAAAAGGTGCTGACTCAGAAGTCCTTCCTGACCAGATTACTTCTTTGGCCCACCTGTGTCCCACCCCTCGGTCCTTCCCACCTACATTCCATCACTGAAAGAACTATAAAAAGGGGAGACAACATCCCTTCCATGGATTCCACCTCTTGGGTCCCCTTCTTCCTCCGGGAGAAGTCTTTTCTGCTGTCCTTTAATAAACTTCTAATTTCTACTCTGACCTTGCCTCGGTGTGCTTCTTTGGTGTTATTCTTCAACATTGGGGAAGCAAGGACTCGTCACCGGTCAACAGCGGTAACAGTGCTGAGGATCGAACCCAGGCCGCACGCATGCCAGACGAGTGCGCTACCGCTTGAGCCACATCCCGAGCCCAGTTTTTACAGCTTTCTAGTTCTTTCATTCTGGCAGCGAAATACTAGAGCTCACCTCCCCGTTCCAACATCTGGATGAGGAGGGTGAGAGGAATGTGGAGACTTGGGGTCATTTCTTTACACATTCTCAGCCTCCCCAGGAGCCTTTAAGTTGGCAAAAGTTTTCATCTCAAAATGGAGAATATTTCCATCACTCTTCCTTTAAGAGTGAGATGAGCTGGGTGTAGTGGTGCACACCTGTAACCCTAGTGGCTAGGGAGGCTGAGGCAGGAAGATTGTAAGTTCAAAGTCAGTCTCAGTAACATAGCAAGACCCTGCTTCTAAATAAAAAATAAAAAGGGATGGGGTTGTAACATGGTGGTAGAGCACTTGCCTAGCATATGTGAAGCACTTCATTTAATCCTCAGCACCACATCAAATTAAATAAATAAAAGGTATTGTGTTCATCTACAGTTAGAAATATTTTTTAAATTTTATTTAAAATATTTATATTTTAATTATAGTTGGACACAATACCTTTATTTATTTATTTTTATGTGGTGCTAAGGATCGAACCCAGGCCTTGCACATGCTAGGCAAGCATTCTACTGTTGACCACAACCCCAGCCCTAGAAATATATTTTTTTAAAATAAAAAGGGCTGGGTATCTAGCTCAGTGGTAAAGCCTCCCTGGGTTCAATCCCCAGAACTGCCACGCCCCCCACTGAGAGAGAGAGAGAGAGATCTCAAAAGACTATCTTCTATTCTGGGACCCTAGCTGGTTCTTCCTAGTCCAGGGATGGGAAGCCTGGGCATGTTCTCATAAAATTTATGATAGCTCCCCAGAATCATTTCAAACACCTGGAGCAACCCAGGGCAGGAATAGCTGTAAAAAGTGGGATATCAGTGCATTGTTCAAAGCCTCTAGAATCATGGAACAACTTCTCTTTATCATCTTTGATCTTGAGAATTAATCTTCTAATTAGGGGATTTAATAGCTCTGAAGGGCTATTTTCCTGGTTTTTATATTCCCAAAACCTAAGTAGCAGTGATAAGAAGTTAGCACGTGGTGAGCTAACTTTGACATCAGTTCTTCTGTGTGTTCTTGTAACTCATCAGGGAAGTTCTGTGTTATGCATTACGAGTATTTGTTTTACTGTAAAATGCTTTAAGGGGTTGGGAATGTAATTCAGTGGTACGGTGCTTGCCTAGCATGAATAAGACCCTGGGTTCAATCCCTCGTACTACACACATACACACAGGCCTTTACATCTCACAATTCTTAGTTTCCCACTCTAAGATGGAGCAGGAATTATAAAATAGGGCCATAAAAGCAAAAGAACTAATCTGAGATTATTACATCTATTATCAGAGCTGGGACTAAATAACTAAGCTGGGCACACTGGTGCACACCTGTATTCCCAGCAAATCAGATGGTTGAGGCAGGAAGATCACAAGTTCAAAGCTAGCCTCAGCACTTAGCAAGACCTTAAGCTTCTAGTGAGACCCTATCTCTAAAGTACCCTGGATCCTATTCCCAGTACCAAACCAAACCAAACCAAACAAAAAACACAACAACAAAAAACTCCTCAGAACCAGCTTTGGTTTAATAGCCATACAATTAAGAAGTCAGAACTCATTAAATCCTGAAGTCTAGAAACCAAGGAGATCATGTCTCCTATATTAAGCAAAATGATCTCTTTCAGAGAGACAAAAGGGTAATATTTTGGTTTCTTCTCCTTTTGTTTAAGGCACTTTTCAAAAACAATCTCATCTATGTAAAGTTTTCCCCCAAAGTGCCCATTGCCATCCCAGTATATCCCTGGCAAAACTGCTACTGAGACACATACTTGTTATGTTATGGTGAGAAAACGTGAAGGCAGGCAAGTATTTGACCCAGAAAGGGCAGGAGTTCAATTGAGAAGATCTACAACACTGCTATGATCCTTAGGGGTGGTGCTTGTGCAGATTTATCCAAGAACTTGATCAAAGGCCATCATCAACCAGCAAGACAGACAAATCTTAAATTTGTAGAGGAAAAAAGAGAGATCAACTGTCAAGTCCATCAAGATAAGGCTTTTAGGGGCTGGGGTTGTGGCTCAGCGGAAGAGCATTCGCCTAGCACGTGTGAGGCCCTGGGTTCCAACCTCAGCACTACATATAAATAAATGCAATAAAGGTATTATGTCTAACTAAAAAACATTTTTTAAAAGGTAAGGCTTTTACTTGCTTTCTTTTGTTCCTATCTTGGTCAAGTTGGATTCTGTTTCACAGAGCCCACCCACACAATTTCCAGACCATCACCAACCTCTAGCACTTTCCTTCCACCAAAGTGTCCACAAACTATTTGCTTTAACTATATAAAAATTAGTGTAAAATTGGTATAAAATTGGTTTGAGGGATTGAACCAGGAGCACTTAATCACTGAGCCACATCCCAGCCCTTTTCATGTTTTGAGACAGGGTCTCATTAGTTGCTAACAGCCTTGCTAAATTGCTGAGACTGGCTTTGAACCTGTGATCTTCCTGCTTCAGCCTCCTGAGTGCTGGGATTACAGGCATGCACCATCATGCCCAGCTTTATTTTAAAAACTTGAAAGCTGAACATGGTGGCATATGCCTGTAATTCTAGCAACTCAGGAGGCTGAGGCAGGAGCAATCGAAAGTTTGGGGCCAGCTTCAGCAACTTAGTGAGGCCCTAAGCAACTTGGTTAGACCCTTTCTTTTTCTTTTTTTTTTTTTTTTAGTTATACATGGACACAATATCTTTATTTTGTTTATTTATTTTTATATGGTGCTGAGGATCGAACCCAGTGTCTCTAACGTGCGAGGTGAGCGCTCTACCACTGAGCTACAACCCCAGCCCCTGGTTAGACCCTTTATGAAAAAAAAAAAAATAATAATAACAAGGACTGGAATGTTGCATAGTGGTTAAGCACCCCTGGGTTCAATCCCCAGTACAAAAAAAGAAATGATGCAGGGTCTCTCTGTTGCCCAACTCAGCCTCAAACTATTGGGCTCAAGCAGTCATCCTGCCTCAGCCTCTCAGTTGGGACTCCAGTGTGTACACCATGCCTGGCCACTTGTTGATCACTCTGCCATTCTCAGGTGTGTCCGATGCTTGTTTCGATTCCTCTTACACAACGGCTTGAAGTCGTCAGTTCTTTACCCTTGGTGATATACTGTCATTTGGTTTTGTTGTAGATTCAGTTCAGTTTTCCTGTCCTAATTGCTGTGCATCTTAAAGGAGGTATTTGGGGAGGTTTACAAACTATGCCATTGTCATCCTTGTCTTCTCTTGTATGTCCTTTTTGAGAGCAATGGAAACCTCCACAGATGTTTACTAATAGACCACCTCCACATCTCTCTAACTAGAGTTATAACGAATCTCTACCTAAGTAACCTGGGGACAGTGACAAGGAGCATGGAATTACAATAAAAAGGGAAGAGCAAGACACTTCCTGGAATTACAATAAAAAGGGAAGAGCGCATAACATATGGATGGTGGATAACTGAGTGCAACTGGGATTCTGCTGGAACTTTTTTTTTTTTTGTACTGGGATAGAACCTAGGGGCACTTTACCCCCTCCCCTTTTTAGTTTTCATTTTGAGACAGGTGTCAGTAAGTTGCCCAGGCTGGCCTCAAACTTATGATCCTCCTGCCTCAACCTCCTGAGTCACTGGTGTGCCCCACTGCACCTGGCTACTTTTCAACATTATTTTTTTTATAGTTTTTTTTAGTTGTAGATGAACAGAATACATTTATTTTATGTATTTATTTTTATGTGGTGCTGAGGATTGAATCCAGTGCCTCACACTTGCCAGGCAAGCACTCTATCACTGAGCCTCTATCACTGAGCCACAACCCCAGCCCCAGCATTCTTGACAGTAACTCACAGAACATATTTTATTTCACACACAGTTTTTGTTTTTTGGTATTAGGGATTGAACTTGGGGGCACTCAACCACTGAGCCACATCCCCATCCCTGTTTTGTATTTTATTTAGAGACAGGTCTCACTGAGTTGCTTAGGGCCTAGCTTTTGCTAGGCTGGCTTTGAACTTGTGATCCTCCTGCCTCAGCCTCCTGAGCTGCTGGGATTACAGGTGTGTTCCACTGTGCTTGGCTATGTCATACTGTGTATATACAAAAATTCATGTAACCGAAACAAGGTTTATGAAACAATACTTACTGCAAGAAAAGAAAATTCTAGTTAATTCTAAATAAATATAATTTTATTAACATTTAAGTGCAACATATGAAAAATACCTTAAAAAGTACAAAAGCAAAGTTTTGTAAAGATTTTCTTTAATGTGATGGTCTGCTTGTCTGTTCATAAGTTCCTTGTCAGGAACATAAAGACAATGCTACTCACATGTCAGGTGCACTGTTGAGCCTGTTTCTTTACTTTGTTTTAAATCATATTAAGATTGAAAATCCTAGTTCACATAAATAAGTAGTTGTGAATGGCAATAATAGCAATGTATTCTTTCTACTCAGCAATGGAAACTCATCTTTAATCTTAATTCAAAAGGCTGATAATTATTATAACATCTTATAATAATTCTTCAGTGTGAATGATGAACCGAGTTGCAATAGTTTATTTTCTAGGAATCAAGTTTAACTCAATTATTGATTCTAGGTTTTGAAAAGCAAATGGGTCTTTCACCCAAATATTTTCTTTAAAAATTTCAAATTTCATTTCTGGAAAGTAACAAAGGTTTCAGACAAAGAAGGGAGATGCAACAATCTCTCTTATTTCCTTTAAGTCATCTTCCTTAATGTCTTTTCAATGTATTGCAACAATGTTGGGAACATATAAAGGCTTGCTTGCCACACAATAATGTCTTTTGGAATCCTAGGATAGGTTCAAGATATTCAAATATGTTATTGCTTTCCCCCTGTATCTTCATAATTAATTATAAGAATGCCAAAGATATCACTTAAATATGCCAATTTCGTTATCCAAATGTTATCTTCAAAATGTAAATTTCATTCCAGAGTTCATATTCTCTGCTTAGTATCTTGCCCTGAACAACCAATGAACTTCTATATGAAATAGTAAATGTATATGGTTAACTCCAATCTCTGAACAAAATATTCAAGAAATTGTGTAACATCTTCTGCTCCCAGTTTTATCTCTTAAAATTGTACTTTTTATTGAAGCCCATTAAGCCTTTCTGACAGCTGTATACTTTTGTCCCATTTTACAGCATTTTTATTCTGTCATCATTTGTGTTGCTATTCTTCTCCCCTTTCTTTTTCTTTATTAATTATTTACTTATTCTAATTTGTTATATATGACAGCAGAGTGCAATTAATTTCATAATAAATTTATTTCATAATACACATATTGTGCATAATTGAAGTCACTGGTTGTACACAAAGTATTTTCACAACATTCGTGTCTTCTTACATGTACTTACGGTAATGATGTCTTACTCATTCCACCATCTTTTTGCCGCAGTACGGCTGCAGCAAAATAACCGGAGGGTGACGAACAACTTGTGTACGTTGATACAGCAGGAGTAGGAGCCGTTTATTGTAGGACCAGAGCGATATTTATACATTCCACACAGCTTATCTAATTAGCATAAACTAGATACATCAGTCACCCAATAAGGAATCTCCACACTTAATGGCTCGCTTTTGTTACTTCTCAAACCACTCCCTCTGGCATTTTGCCAGGCGCCATCCAGACTTGTTTACAGACTCTAACAATTCCCCCTTTTGTTTAATTTAAATAACGACCTGCTACAAACAGAAAGGGAGGATACAAAATGCCACAATACCAAGCCAATTGATGGCTCCATGCAAGAAGCCCTTGGAAAAATTATACCAGCAATGACATTGTTAGCAAAGATATAGATTACAGTTTGTTGTCTCAGTCTAGGTAAAGCAGTGTCTCAATAGATTAACTCACAGTCCAGGTAAATCACAGTCCAGGTAAGTTCTGCAGGCAGCTAGCTTGAATCACAGTCCAGGTAAGTTCTGCAGGCAGCTAGCTTAATCCGAAGTCTCGAAGTCTCATCCATTTCTCAGCCGAAGTTTCGTCCAGTTTTCAGCAACACTGGAAATTCTTCCACCTTGGTCCCCACCGGCACTGGGACGAAGGCAGGAACTCCAGCAATGATGTTAAAGAAAATCCTGTAGCATTCTACTAAGAAAACAACCTTCTGAACAATTTAGTACATTATCTCAAGGTTTTTTTGCATTTGAAATAAGCCTTAATAGTGCTCATTACTCATTAGCTTCCAGGTGTGGGAGAAACATTGTAGCTTAGTTATTGGCATTGAAAATGACCAAACATCAGGGACACCAGTAGCGTCTTCTGCGGCTGTAGCGTCCCGGGTAGCCCCAGATGGCCCTGGGGAGTGTCCCGGACTCAAACTGCTACTGGGCACAGGGAGCAAGAGCCTGCGAGACTGTGCCTCCAGGTCAGGTCTAGATTTGGGCTCGCGGCAGTGGAAGAGCCAGCTCCCCGGCCAGGAGGCGGGGAAGGGCCAGTCGCCTCCGCCTCTTGGAAAATCCTTGCTGCGCTGTGACCGGCTTGCACACTCGGCAGCCGCCTCTCCGCTTCACGCACCCTCCGGTATTTAGTAATAGCCTTTTGCTGCAACTTTTTTCCTGATAATCCTTCTTCTTCTGAACTTTCTTTTTCTTTCTGACTAGAGTTCCTGGGCTCTTATCAACACATGCCCTAACTATTCTTGGTTCCACTGGGGTGCCTTCTTCCCTTAGTAATTTACTTCTCACCCCTTCCATATTTTCATCACAAAGACAATACAATACACTACACTGAGACAAAACAAGACACAAACATACTGTATCAATCTTCTCCATTTTCTCGAAATGGTCATTTTTCCTCTCGCCCTATCTGCCTAGGGACGAGCAGATTTGCTCCCGTCTTATCTATGGACAGGCAGCTTTTTTTTTCGTCACTTACCCCTGAGTGTCCTGGGGCTCCCCGTAACAGGCCACCATCTGCCGCAGTCCAGCTGCAGCAAAATAATCGGGGGGGGGGGGGGGGATGAACAACTTGTGTATGTTGATACAGCAGGAGTAGGAGCCGTTTATTGTAGGACCAGAGCGATATTTATACATTCCACACAGCTTATCTAATTAGCATAAACTAGATACATCAGTCAACCAATAAGGAATCTCCACACTTAATGGCTCGCTTTTGTTACTTCTCAAACCACTCCCTCTGGCATTTTGCCAGGCGCCATCCAGACTTGTTTACAGACTCTAACATCTTTTCTACCCTCATGTTCTCTCCTTTCCCCTCCTTCCCCTTTGTCCCATCTAAAGTTCCTCTATTCCTCCCATGCCCCCTCTATCGCCATTATGAATCAGAATCCTCATATCAAAGAAAACATTTGACTTTTGGTTTTTTGGGATTGGCTAACTTCACTTCCCATTATATTGTCTAACTCCATCCATTTATCTGCAAATGCCATGATTTTGTCTCTTTTAATACTGGTAATATTCCATTATGTATATATACCAAAGTTTCCCTATCCATTCATCTACTGAAGGGCACCTGGGTTGGTTCCACAATTTAGCTATTGTGAATTGTGCTGATACAAACATTGATGTGGCTGTGTCCCTGCAGTATGCTGTTTTTAAGTCTTTTGGGTATAAACCGAGGAGTGGGATAGCTGGGTCAAATGGTGGTTCCATTCCAAGTTTTCTAAGTAATCTCCATACTGCTTTCCAGATTGGCTGCACTAATTAGCAATCCCACCAGCAATGTATGAGTGTGCTACCAGCTTCACTCTTCTTGGTAAGAATTGCTTTCCCTACATCCTTGCCAACACTTATTGTTGTTTGTATTCTTGATACCTGCCATTCTGACTGGAGTTAGATAAAATCTTAGAGTAGTTTTGATTTGCATTTCTCTAATTGCTAGAGAAGTTGAACATTTTTTCATATATTTGTTGATTGATTGTATATCCTCTTCAGAGAAGTCTCTTTTCAGTTCCTTGACCCATTTATTGATTCAGTTATTATTACTATTTATTGGTGTTAAGGTTTTTGAGTGCTGTATATATCCTGGAGATTAGTGCTCTGATGTGCTTGTGGTAAAGATATGCTCCCATTCTGTAGGCTCTCTATTCACCTCACTGATTGTTTGTTTTGTTGAGAAGAAGCTTTTTAGTTTGAATCCATCCCATTTATTGATTCTTGGTTTTAATTCTTGCGCTATAGGAGTCTTGTTAAGGAACTCGGGACCTAATCTGACATGATGGAGATTTGGGCCTACGCGCAAGGTCTCTGGTTTATTTCCTAGGTCCTTGATCCACTTTGAGTTGAGTTTTATGTATGGTGAGAGAGAGAGAGAGGTTTAATTTCATTTTGTTACATGTGGATTTCCAGTTTTTCCAGCACCGTTTGTTGAAGAGGCTGTCTTTTCTCCAATATATGTTTTTGGTGTCTTTGTCTAATTTGAGATAACTGTAATTATGTGAGTTTGTCTCTGTATCCTCTATTCTGTACCATTGGTTTACAGGTCTCTTTTGGTGCCAATACCATGATATTTTTGTAACTATTGCTCTGTAGTATAGTTTAAGGTCTAGAATTTTAATGCTACCAGCTTCACTCTTCTGGTAGCTACAATAGCTTTGGCTATTCTGGGTCTCTTATTTTTCGAGATGAATTTCATGATTGTTTTTTCTATTTCTGTGAGAAATGTCATTGGGATTTTGATTGGGATTGCATTGAATCTGTATAATGCTTTTGGTAGTATGGTCATTTTGATGATATTAATTCTGCCTATCCAAGAACAAGGGAGATCTTTTCATCTTCTAAGGTCTTCTTTAATACCTTTCTTTAGCGTTCTGTAGTTTTCATTTTAGAGGTCTTTCACCTCTTTCATTAAGTTGATTCCCAAGTATTTTATTTTTTTGAGGCTATTGTAAATGGGGTGGTTTTTCTAGTTTCTCTTTCTGAGGATTTGTCACTGATGTATACAGAAATGCCTTTGATTTATGGGTGTTATTTCTTTTTTTTTTTTTTTTTTTTTTTAGTTTTCGGCGGACACAACATCTTTGTTGGTATGTGGTGCTGAGGATCGAACCCGGGCCACACGCATGCCAGGCGAGCGTGCTACCGCTTGAGCCACATCCCCAGCCCTGATTTATGGGTGTTGATTTTATATCCTGCTACTTTGCTGAATTCATTTATTAGTTCTAGAAGATTTCTGTTGGAATTTTTTGGGTCTTCTAGGTGTAGAATCATATCGTTATCAAATAGTGATAATTTGAGTCCTTCTTTTTCTATCCATATCCCTTTAATGTCTTTCATCTGTCTGACTGCTCTGGCTAGAGTTTCAATAACCATGTTAAATAGAAGTGGTGAAATAGGGCATCCTGGTCTTGTTCCAGTTTTTAGAGGGAATACTTTCAATTTTTCTCCATTTAGGATGATGTTGGCCTGGGACTTAGCATAGATAGCTTTTACAATGTTGAGATGTGTTCCTGATATCCCTAGTTTTTCTAGTGTTTTGAACATGAAGGGGTGCTATATTTTGTAAATGCTTTTTCTGCATATATTGAGATGATCAAATCATTTTTATCTTTGAGTCTATTAATGTGACAAATTACATTTTTTGATTTCCGTATGTTGAATCAAACTTGCATCCCTGGGATGAACCCTACTTGATCATGGTGCACCATCTTTTTGATATGTTTTTGTATTTGATTTACCAGATTTTATTGAGACTTTTTTGCATCTATATTCATTAGAGATATTGGTCTAAACTTTTCTTTCTTTGATGTGTCTTTGTCTGGTTTTGCAATCAGGATGATATTGGCTTCATAGAATGTGTTTGAACATGTTCCCTCTTTTTCTATTTCATGAAATAATTTGGGGAGTATTGGTGTTAGTTCTTCTTTAAAGAAGAAGGTCTTGTAGAACTCAGCTGTGTATCCATCTGGTCCTGGGCTTTTCTTGGTTTGTAGGCTTCTGATGTTGTCCTTTATTTCCTTGCTTGAAATTGATCTGTTTAAATTGTGTATATAATCCTGATTTAGTTTGGGCATATCATATGCTTCTAGAAATTTGTTGATGCCTTTGGAGTTTTCTATTTTATTGGAGTACAAATTTTCAAAATAATTTCTAATTATCTTCTGTATTTCTGTAGTGTCCATCGTGATATTTCCTTTTTCATCATGGATGTTAGTAATTTGAGTTTTCTCTCTCCTCTTCAGTAGCATGGCTAATAGTTTATCATTTTTATTTACTTTTTTAAAGAACCAACTTTTTGTTTTGTCATTTTTTTCAGTTGTTTCAATTTCATTGATTTCAGCTCTGATTTTAATTATTTCCTGTCTTCTACTGCTTTTGGGGTTGATTTGTTCTTCTATTTCTAGGGCTTTGAGATGTAAGGTTAAGTCATTTTTATTTATTTATTTATTTATTTAAATATTTATTTATTTATTTATTTTAGTTTTCAGCGGACACAACATCTTTGTTTGTGGTGCTGATAATCGAACCCGGGCCGCATGCATGTCAGGCGAGCGCCCTACTGCTTGAGCCACATCCCCAGCCCCTAGGTCATTTATTTTTGACATTTTCTTCTTTGAAGGAATGAACTCCATGTAATGGACTTTCCTTTTAGCTTTCATAGTGTCCCAGAGATTTCAATATGTTGTATCAGTGTTCTTATTTACCTCTAAGAATTTTTAAATCTCCTCCTTGATATCATTTGAAACCCATTGTTCATTCAATAGCATATTATTTACTTTCCAGAATAGCTGGAGAGTAAATAATAGAGTAGTAAATAATATTTATTTAGAGTAGCTTTTATTTTTTATTTTGTCATTGATTTCTAGTTTCATTCCATTGTGGTCTGATAGAATGCAGAGTAGTATATCTACTTTTTTGCATTTACTAAGAGTTACTCTGTGGCATAATATATGCTCTGTTTTAGAGAAGGATCCATGTGCTGCTGAGAAGAAAGTGTATTCACTAGTTGATGGATAATACATTTTATGTATGTCAGTTAAGTCTAAGTTATTGATTCTATTACTGAGTTCTATAGTTTCTTTGTTTAGCTTTTGTCTGGAAGATTTTTCCAGTGGTGAAAGAGGTGTGTTAAAGTCACCTAGAGTTATTGTGTTGTGGTCTATTTGACTTTTGAACTTGATAAGAGTTTGTTTGATGCTCCATTGTTTGGGGCATACATGTTTATAACTGCTATGTCTTGTTGACGTATGTTTCCCTTAAGCAGTATGAAATGTCCATCTTTATCCTTTTTGATTAACTTTGGCTTGAAGTCTACTTTTTTTGATATGAGGATGGAAATCCCTGCTTATTTATGCAGACCATGTGAATATTTTATCCCAACCTTTCACCTTCAGTCTGTGGACTTTTTTTTCTATGATAATTTCCATAGTTTTTCCCATAATTCCCATAATTATTTTCCATAATTTTTTGATATTCTGTTCATGGTTTATTACGATCTTCATTGTGAGGTCAACTTTATTTTCAAGATTGTATATTTTGTCTTCAATTTTTCTCTCTTGAAGGAAGCATTTTTTTTTTTTTAAATCCAGTCTACCAGTCTTTGTCTTTTGATTGGTGAATTTAGGTCACTAACATTCAGGGTTATTATTGAGACATGATTTGTATTTCTGGTATTTAACTTGACTTGGTTTCTCCTTTGGTTGGCTTTTCCTTTATTGTAGTTGTTCCTTTTGCAGATTTTCATTTCCTCCTTGTAGAATATTTTGCCAAGAATGTTCTGTAGTGTAGGCTTTCTTGCTGTAAATTCTTTTAGCTTTTGTTTATCATGGAAGGTTTTTATTTCATCATCAAATCTGATGCTTAATTTTGCTGGATATAAGATTTTTACTTGGCATCCATTATCTTTCAGAGCTTGTTTTATGTTGTTCCAGGGTCTCCTGGCATTGAGGGTTTGGGTTGAAAAATCTTTATATGTAATTTGATTTTTCTCTCTTGTGGCCTTTGAAATTCTATTCTTATTCTGGATGCTAGGCATTTTCATTATAATGTGCCTTGGTGTAGATCTGTTGTAATTTTGTATATTTGGTGTCCTATAGGCCTCTTGTATTTGATTTTCCAATTAATTCTTCATGCTTGGGAAATTTTCTGATATTATTTCATTGAAGAGATTGTGCATTCTTTTGGTTTGAATCTCTGAACCTTCCTCTATCCCAATAAATCTTAAAATTGGTCTTTTGATGGTATCCTATAATTCTTGGATATTCTGTTCATGGTTTCTTACGATCTTCACTGTGAGGTCAACTTTATTTTCAAAATTGTATATTTTGTCCGAGGTTCTGTCTTACAAGTGATCTAGTCTGCTGGTGATGTTTTCTATTTTTTTTTTTTGGGGGGGGGCTTATTGTTTCTTTCATTTCAAGGATTTCTATTTGTTTTTTCAGAATCTCTATCTCTTTCTTGAAGTAATCTCTTGCTACCTGTATTTGCTCTCTTATCTCTTTGTTGCTGTGATTCATGGTTGCCTGTATTTGTTCTCTTATCTCTTTGTTGGAGTGATCAGTTTTTGCCTGTATCTTTTCACTTAGGTCATTCTTTAAGTCCCAGGTACTTTTAGTTATGTATATTCTGAACTCCTTCTCTGACATTTCATCTACTTTGCTGTCTATGGATTCTATTGTTGTATTTTGGTTTGTTTGGGGTACTTTCCTCCCTCGAATTTTCATGATGTCATGTGTCTTCTTCTCTTGAAGTGTAGATTTGATGTATTACAGCTTCTTCCCTATTGTCTTATAGTGTCCCTGCAGGTCATTAATAATTCACCTTTAAGGGGGAGATCAGAATTACAGCACTCAAGTACCCAATGTGCAGCCAAGATCAGTTAGCTTCTATATTTACATTTACAGTTTTGTTGCTATAATTAGAAAGAATGATTTCGGTTATCTTCTATCATATAGTCCATAGGTTTGCATAATGGTTTACAGTTTCTAATGGTGTGGGGGGTACTGGGGGTTGGCTGAGATGTTTATGAGGTAGAATGTGAGAATATAGAGGTATTAGATTATATGACTAGTGAAAGGGTAATCATAAGAAATTGGCTGTTAGTAGGCGAAACGAGAATGGGAACCCCATGCAAGACTCCCTGTTATCTTAGCAACAGGATAACTTTTAGCACCCCTATTAGAGATGCCTCTGGTGTAGCCAGGCCCACAGGGACCTTGGTGATGTCTTACCAGGTCCTTATTGTTGTCCCTTGATAGAAGCAGTGATATCCCAGTTTTGTGGCAGCAGCACCTTCAAGCCTATATGTACCCTGATATAGGGCTGTAGAACCATGCTTTGGTGAATAAGGAACCCCAGCATTGGGTGCCTCTCCACACAGGTGTGGGGCAGGCCTCTCCCCAGGTTGCTGGACTGCAGCAGGGTGGGGCAGGCCTTCTCTTCCAACTATAGTTTATTTGTTGATTTTCCTTCAATTTTAGCGATAGATCTCCTGAAATCCCATTCAGTCTTAGGTATTTTAAAATGGAGGAAATATTTTTGAAATCTGTGTCAAAGTTCTAATAGTGAGGAAAGAGAAAACAGTCCTACAAACCTTTGCTCATAGTGGTAGTATGAATCAAAATGAATGCACTCCAACAAGGTGGCGGAACTGAGAGCCAGGGCTGCTGTCAGGATCAGTCACTTATCCCTGATTTGGACAGGTCCTTGTGGGGATATTTTCCTGCTCCAATTCAGTGCTGGCAAAAGTAGAAAGATAGGGTTTTACTTTACATTTCTCAAATGATCCCAGCACCTAGTTAATCCTTTCTTGACTTCAGACTGTCTCCACCACTGTATACCAATTACTATGTAAGAGTCTGATAACTCTATTCTTAAAATTTAATTTTTTAAAAAATATTTTTTAGTTGCCTGTGGACCTTTATTTTATTATTTATATGTGCTGCTGAGAATTGAATCCAGTGCCTCATTCACACATGCTAAGCAAGTGCTGTACCACCGAGCCACAACCCCAACCCCTCTGAAATTTAATTCTTAATGCTTTCCTACTTTATATCAACTAGGCTACTCAAGAATAAAGACTTTCTGGGTGCAGTGGCATTCCTGTAATCCCAGTGGTTTAGGATGCTGAGACAGGAGGATGGCAAGTTCAAAACCAGTCTCAGCAACTTAGGCCCTAAATAACTTAGCAAGACTCTGTCTCAAAAAATAAAAAGAGTTGGGAATGTGGCTCAGTGGTAGAGTGCTTTCCTGGCATGCATAAAACCTGCGTTAGATTCCCAGCATCACAGGAAAAAAAAAAAGTGTAAAAACTGGCTGAAGCCAGGTGCAGTGGTGTACACCTGTAATCCCAATGGTTCAGGAGGCTTAGGCAGGAGGATCACCAAGTTCAAAGCCATCCTCAGCAATGGCAAAATGCTAAGCAACTCAGTAAGACCCTGTATATAAATAAAATACAAAATAGGGCTGGGGATGTGGTTCAGTTGCCTAGTGCTTCTGAGTTCAATCTTCCATACCCCCCCAACCCCCCCAAAACCTGGCTGAGTGAAGTAGTGTTCTTTTGTACTGCCAATGACCCATGAGGCTGAAGCAGGAGGATCCCAAGTTCTAGGCCAGACTCAGCAAATTAGAGACCCTGTCTCAAAGTAAAAACTGAAAAATGGCTGGTGATATAATTCAGTGGTAAAGTACTCATGGACTCAATCCCCAGTATAAAAAACAGAAAATAAAATTTTTATTTTTAACATAACATTTAACATGGTTCTTCATAAAGAAGTTGACATTTAAAAAATATTTGTTCAAATGGATACAGTATCAATGTTTTTTTGCTCACTGGTAGAAAGTATAAAGTTCATTCTAGGCCTGCTATTTCAATTCTTGCAAGGGCATGTCTTATATAAGTGAAAGAGATTTCACTATATTACAAATGCAAGGTTATTTATGAAAGATCCAATGAGAAAGAAAACAGTATTATTTAAAAGACACATTTCCCTGTGTAATAAACCTATTGCTCCAGCAAATTCTAAGATTTCATTGATCTGTTTACAGTGTATTCTATACAATTCATTTATTGCTTACTTCTGGTCTACTTAGCACTGACCTGTATAATGAAGTTTTTATTTGGTCCTCTCTCATTTAGTAGCTCTCAGTAAAAGAAACATCTTTCACATGCTAGTGGCACAACAAGAAATGGAGGTGGGCATTAGGTTTTAGCTAGCTGAATTTTTCACAGTGAAGTTCAGTCTATCATTAAATTTCAAAATTGAAGAGCCTTTAACATAGCTTATTTTATTTAGGGAAAATTTCAGACCTGGTGGGCTTACAGTTTTCACCCAAGACCACCCTGGTAACCAGACTCCTAATGGCCCAACTCACATTCTATACAAACCCCCTTCACTAGGAACCTTTGTTAAGTTGAAGAGTTATCCCCCCATAACTGAAAAAATCCACCTATGGTCTACAGTTTCTCGTTTAAAAGCCTCACAAAGCCCTAAAACTGACAGGAAAATGGTTTTATACGCACAATCTTTCCTATTGCATCCAAAACGTTTTTTAATTCAATAGGCTTCATCCTGTAATCACCATTAGTGGTCGTGGGTTCTGGGAGGAACTGATGATGTACAACACTTTTGATATGTAATAAACCTGGGTACTTAAAAAAAACTGGGGTCCTATGGAACTCCAGAAATTAGGGTAATTTCATCCAAGTCGCTGATACTGCCAGTTATCGGTGATGAGTCCTGTTTTCCCACCTGTTGAAGTTTGAACATTAGAGAATCATGCTGAGGCAAGCATATAAAGCAGGGTTTATTTAAAAAGGGGTAACAGACTCTTCCCAGGAGGGAGAAGGGGGCCATAGCTGGTATCCTGGTATCCCAAGAAGCAGGTGTTCTGCCCTTTTTATATGCCCTGGGCTTCCTTTGTTCTCCTTCCTGTGTATGTCACTAGGCCCAGGAATGCTCAGTGGGAGGGCCCAAAGGTGGGGAAAAAAGTGGGCTGAAGGGGGAAGGGCAGGATGGAGTAGCCAAGGACTTGTTAACAACAAAAGGGGCAATTCCTGAGACAGGTTACCTTGACAACAGGTTGGAGCTGGGGCACGTTCCTGATAAGGGTGGAGGAAGGGCTCTGAAGGAATTAACATTTCAATCCCTCTGGGGACAGTCAACTTCCCAGACTCTATCAAAATTGGCCTCTTTGATCCGACCTGACTCGATTTACCTATCTATACTGACTGCCTAATTCTGGCTTCAACCCCACAGCGGGGAGACCACGAGCAAGTGGGCCCCAGAAGGGTGTGCAGACTCCTCTATCTGGTCTCCGAAACATCTCACCCCAGCCCCTTATCCAAACTTTGCACCCTTCTGGCCAGGATCCAGTGTGTCCCCGAAGGGAGCAGGGGCTTCTGGGGCCAAGGTGGGGAGTCAGGACACGTGTGAGGACCCTTCTCCAACCACATCATGGGTGGCCAGGGGCACGGGGGACACCTCAACCTTTGCCCCGCCCGTTGGCCCCGACCACATTTCAAGGTAACCCCTGGAGAAATCTGGAGTGCTGGGACGAAAAAGGGGCTGATGCAAGCAACCCGGACCCTCAGGTCACAAGAACCCAGAGGAAAGAAATAGTGCTATAACCGGATATGCGTTAGCACCCACCTTGTGGAATTGCACTGAGCTCGAGATCCTCTCTAGGATCTTGGGAGGACTTTGCATCCGATTTCTGGACTTCTTTGGTACTAAATTCTGGCTTGGGGGATCTCTGTTCAGCTTGCCTGCTTTGAGGACAGGGAAACTTGCCTTCACAGATATTTATATTTCACAGATACTTATATTTTTCTTGTTGATGGCAGTGATTGTTAATAGTTATAATTATTATCGGTCAATAATAATAGTGTGTATGGCTGAGGCTCTGATGCAAGAGTATAGGTAAAAGAAGATCAAGGATAAATGGTTTCACAAATTGAAGTGGCTGCTTCTCTTTGGGGCCATGATTATGTGTTGCCAGTTGCACGGACACTATTTTCAAATACTTGATTTATGTCGTAGATTTTTTTATTATTATAGTGTTAGTTTTGCGTTACTGTAACAAGATAACCTGAGATAATTTTTAAAGGAGGAAATTTTTATTTTGGCTGAGTTTCAAAGTTTTCAGTCCATGATTAGCTGTCCCTGTTGTTTTGGGGCCTGTGGTGAGGCAGCACACCATGGCAGGTGGCAAAGGAAGTTACTCATCCCATGGCAACAGGGAAGCAAAGAGAGAGAAGAAAGTGTTGGAGGTGAGGATCTCAATATCCCCTAGGAGAACAAGCCCCAGCCAGCTAACTTCCTCCCACTAGGCCTCACCTCTTAAAGTTTCCATCACTTCCCAAGAGTGCCAGTCTTTAATACACTTCTTCTCCTCTTAGCACTTCTCCAGGGATCTGGTTAAAATAGCAGTTTGCTACTTTTATTTTTTTGGTTCTGGGGATTGACCCCAAGGGGTGTTGAGTTGTATCCCCAGCCCTTTTTATTTTGAGATAGGGCCCTAAGTTGCTGAGGCTGCCCTTGAACTTGCAATCCTCCTTTACAGAGCTGGTGCCATCTGGGAAACTGAGGTAGCACAAAGATTCCCCCAACCTTCAAACCTCAATTCTTGTGATCAAGTCCGAAAGATTTCAGACATATCACAAAGAGTAAAAGGCATGAGTTTATTGAAGGGATAGGAAAAGGGTAAAGGGGACACTCTCAAGGGAGAGTTTTTCCTCTTGGGGAGAAGAGGGACAGCGTGACTCTCTTGTATTCCAGTTTAACTGGGGAACCCAGAGAAACTTTCCAGAGAGTCCCATGCAGGTCTGACTTTTGACTAATAGCAGGATGACACCAGACTTTCAAGTCCCCTCTGCCATGCCAGCTCTGGCTCACTGTGGCCCATACCACTTCTAATTGAATTCTTAACCATAAATTCTTATAGATGGTTAGGATGAATTATTCTTATCTCCCTGATTTTCAGAATCTGGTCTATGAAAGGGCACACACAAGTCACCCCCCCCCCCACGCGCCCCAGGGTAACTTGGGTTCCTCTTATCAACATTATTTTGGGCCTGCATTTCTCCTACAGATAACAGTTTGCTGAGGAATGTGACATAACCTGTCCATTTAAGCTAGGCAAGGCTGCAGGCAAATTACTTCTTGAAAATGGGCCTCTTAATGAAGTATTCCCTTAACCTCGTGTCCCAGTTGTCTGTCCCACAATTCCAGCCTCAGTCTCCTGGGATTACAGGAGTGTGCCACCTTGTGCCCAGCAACAGTTTATTGCTTTGTTCAGATTCCAACTCAAACCTTTTCTCCAGCTGTTCCAAACTGCCCTAGTTACCCCATGTTTCCTCAGCAATTTATCTTAGCTCCCCTGCCCTGGCACTGATGTTTGAATTGAGGTCTTTAAACACGCTTGGCAAGTGTTCTACAACTGAGCTACATTCCCAGACCTTTTTATTTTGAGACACGCACGGTCTTGCTAAATTGCCCAGGCTGGCCTTGGGTTTGTGATTGCTGCAGTCTGGCTGGGCACAATTCAGGAGCCACTTGTCAAAAGAAACGAACTTTATTTTTAGAACACACACACACTGCACCACACAGCTCTTCAGGAAAAACCCTCAGAGCCCAACTGCCACCACCAACGGCCCACAAGCCTCTCAACCTCCCCACCTCCTCCTGCTCTTGAGGCCGATTGGGTCGCGTGGGCAGAGCCAAAAAAAGTCCCCCAATGAGCAGCTCTGTGGTCTGAAAGGGCAGGGACACAACCCAATGAGCATCACCGCAGAGGAGCCAATCAGTTGGCAGCTAGTAGAAGTTTGCTGGGGCCACTGTGAGCCAGTCATCAGCTGGCAGCTGGAAGTTTGCTGGGGCCCCTTCGGCTGTGGCTCTCAACAGTGATCCTCCTGCCTTAGCTTCCCCAGTAGCTGAGATTATAGGCATGTGCCACTTTACCTGACTAGCTTAGTTTTTTTTTATCTCAAACTACAAAAGTATAGAGGTGTAATATTCTACTTCTTTTGTGCCTATCCATGATAAGTGCAATAGGGGGCTTATGGTAAAAATTAATGAAGTGCTCAATCCCTTGGGAATAGTTGCACTGTAAAGCAACATAGTGCTAAAAATCATAAATTTTATGAGTTGGTTGTTTCCACCTGTGTCATCTGAAGAAGTGTTGAAAGACTCAAAAGCAAAATGATAGCTACTGTTTCTTAGAGAACCCTGCTCTGTTAGGGCTCAACGGCTATTGGAGGGAAGGGGACTCTTGAATGGGTGTCTCCTGTGGTCCTTTCATTGGAAAAAACTGCCTGAATCTGCTAAAACTTGGAAACACTGTATGTACATCACTTTCAGTTTGCTCATCTCTTCTGCCTCTCTGCTTACAGTGTGAGGCACTTTGAAGTGGAGAAATGGCAACTCAGTAAAGAAATCCAAAACTACAGCTACCCTAGAATATTAAAACAGCTGTTATAAAAAGGAGAAATTCATGTGTCATCTGTTGTCCCAGGGACTGTCAATAGGAACAATAGTTAGACATCACCCAAGGGTATATTTCTGTTTACCAGAAGACACAGTTTCCAACTGGAGCTGGCCAGCAAGCAATAAACTAAGCAGTGTATCATCTGTCTCTGATCCTGACTCCATTGTGCCAGGATATTAGAGATTAAAGGACTGTGTCACAGTATGAAGTTGGCCTAGATCAATGATACCCAAGGAGGAAAGACAAAGACGGCAAAATCTCTCAGAAGTTGATGCAGTTTAAAAAGCATACAGAGGGACTGGGGTTGTGGCTCAGTGGTAGAGCACTTGCCTAGTATGTGTGAGGCCCTGGGTTTGATCCTTAGCACCGCATAAAAATAAAATAAAGGTCCACTGACAACTAAAAAAATATATTAAAAAAAAGCATACAGGATGCTGCACATTTCAGATTTTTCTTAATTTGAAATGACAAGTAACAGTAAAGAATAGCATTTGACTTACTATAGATAATGTTTAAAGTTTCTTCCAAATCACTTTTTTTAGTTTTGATTCTGTTAAGAGGTCTTAAGATCCAAGAATACCATGGGGACGCAATGGCCTATGGGTTCGTGTCCCAGCTCTCCGCCTGCCCAGGTAAGGCACTACCTTATACCCATCCCTGTTTCTGCATGGCTGAGGCTTTGCACCAGAAACCCAACTGCCTTCCTCAGTCTCATTTCCATTTCAACTTACACAAGGCTCCCTACCCCCACATTACCCAAGGTCCACAAATTTCAGACGATCCCAGGATTTGGTGGTCCTCCTTTCGCAGAGGCGCCACTCGGCGGAGGCACCCTTCTGCTAGCTCCCTACTATGACCATAGCTCAGTCATTGTTCCTCAGGGTGACGGGCCTACTAGGGCCGGCCACCTCCCTGCGTGGAGTCCGAAGGGTCGGCTGGCGTCTGAGAAGGGCCGGTGGGGGGCGCTTTCCCAACGTCTGTCGCAGTCATAGGTGGTGTGATGGCTAAAAGTGCCCATCAGGTGAGTGCTACCGCAGAAGGACGAAGAAAAACCATATGAGAGAGGGTTATGGCCCTTACTAGAGTACCCACTCCCTTATCCAGGACCTCATCCAACGGCACCATCCGGGGCTCTCATCCGGGGCCTTTCTTTCGCCGCCGGAAGTGAAAACGAGAAGCGCCCGCCTCCGGGTTGTCTAGAGCGGTCCCGGAAAGGCTGGCGCGGCTACGCGAACGAGGGTGTTCGTGACGGGACTGTCGTTAGGTCCGCCTCTCTGCTCGGGTGAGTTCCCCGGAAGCTGTTCTCGCGTCGCCGTGGGAGCGGCCCGTTGTTTCGCTTCCCCAGGAGGAGGAGGCGGCCCCGGCCGGGACTGAAGGCTGTTCCCGTCTCTTGGAGCGCGCGGGGGCCTGTTTCTCGTTGGTCCTGGTTCTCCCGGAAGCCCGGCGCGGACTGAGGGCCCCGCGGTCAGAACTCGGTGTCCGTGCCTTGGTGTGAGCGGGGTCCGTATGGCCCGCTTCGCCTTTTTTGGGATTCTGTTTTCGCCTAAAAGGGAAGCGGGAGGAGGGCAGCATTAGGCGAGGCCTTTTGCGCACCAAGCTAGGAGCTTGGAGAGGGCCTTTACACCGGGTTGTGGAAGGAGGACGTAACCCTGTGGCGTCCTTGGGTTTGAAGGACACTAGTTAAACCTCTTTGAGTCTCAGGTCTTCTGTATGTTCTTCTCAGACTGCCCACCCAGTCGGACGAAGGGTCTGACCCCAAAAGTGGAGTTTTATTATTCTTTAGTCCCGTTCAGTAATTCAAGTGGGCTGTCGTCGTTACCAAAATTGTTCCTAAGGGGCCTTCTTTAGAAAACAATGAGTAATCACAACGAGCATGTTTCGCTGAGTACGAATTTGAGACTCCAAAACAAGGTTGTACATTTAATTCTTTAAACTCTGTACAGGAAGCTTTACAACATTCGCTTGTAGTATATATTGTTTTCTTAATGAAATCCTGTAAGTTCAGATTTAGTGGATTTCAAATACATCTATGAACCAGGACCTAATGATATGGATCTTAAGCATCTGAAGCTGAGTAATATCTGTTTTTCTTTGTGTTGTTTATTTGGAGTGGGTAATCGTTGTTAACTAGTTTTTATTGAGTACCTACAGTGTGTAAGATACTTTGCTAAGTCTAGAGGATATAAATCGATTTGATGTTTTAATGTATTGCAATAATTTCTCCTAATCTCACCCTGCAGTGATGGTTATTGTCCTCCAGAACAGGGATGGAGGAAATATCGGCCCAGGAAGCAGCAGGATCACCAAGGGTCCAGTTTCAGCCTTTGGAGACACAGTCTGAGTGTTTTCCCCCAGAACCTCAGTTCCTGCAGGACACCGACATGGAACAGGGACTCACTGGGGGTAAGGCAGAGATAGCATTTATAACCAGGAGAATGGGAGTGTAGAGAGTCTCCTGGGCCTGCCAGGATGAGGCCAGGAACTTGAATAAGAATTATCCCCTAGAGGGAGGACTGGAAGGGACAGATGTGGCTCAGATCATTCCTAGTTTGGACCTCTTGGTTAAAAATTATTCTTCTTTCTTTTTTCTTCTTTCTATCTCTCTTTTTTAGTATTGGGGATTGAACCCAGGGATGCTTTACCACTGAGCTACATCCCTAATCCATTTTATTTTTTATTTCGAGACAGGGTCTCCTAAATTGCTAGGTTTCACTGAGTTGAAGGATCTCATTAAGTTGCTGAGGTTGGCCTGGAATTTGCCAATCCTCCTGCCTTAGCCTCCTGAGTCACTGGGATTACAGGCATGCACCACTGTGCTCAGCTCATCTTTCTTTAATAAGGAGAGTGGTAGTCATTCATTCTGTTCTGGGTGTTTGTCTTTCAGACAACCTTCACTTCATCCCACTTAATACATCCAAAATAATTTCTAAGATTTGCTGCTTTTGCTATATCTCACAATCCTTGCTTGGCTCTCACTTCCTCTTAGATCCAGGACCTTTCCCTTCCCCTATTCACTTTACTTGCTTTGCCACTTGCCTTTCTGTTGCAGCTGCAGTGTTTGTGACTAATCTAACTTAATTCCTTGGTTGAGCACAATGCCTGTTTGAATGCATATGTGTTATATATTGACTGTAGAGTCATATTGTTATCTATAGATAGTCAAGACTTTTTTTTTTTTTCCTTTGTTTTTTGAGAATTATGTCTTAGATTGCTGTGGCCAGCTTCAGTGCCTGAAACACTTGTGTGTTGCAACATAGATTGCACCATAGGGTGTAGGGTGCTGTGGGGCATTGTGGGAGTGCGGAAAGGATTGTGAAGAAAGAGGGCCATTCCTTGTTCCTGGGAGCCTAACACACTGGTTGCAGAGACAGTGCCCATTCACAAAAGAGAGAGGCTTAATGGAATTTATAGAGCAGTGTCTGGTAAAGTGTCAGAAGTATTTTAAATAACCTTTGCCCTGGATAAGTCACTACAAGTCTTTATGCTTTGCTTTGCCCATCTATAGAACAGGTATAATGCTGTTCTTCTGTGAGAGCAATATCATGTCAAGGGGTTAAAGTAAAATAGGAGGATTTTTAATAAAATCCTGTATCACAGGTCTAAACATGTGTGAGTAGGGCATGAAGTACTGTGCAGGAGCAGAGTAGACACACCCATTGCTTGATAAATGTTCATTGGTTTTACTAGAATATAGATGTAAAGGAGGTCCCACTGACACCCCTTGGGCTAGAGAGGCCTCTTCTGAAAGGGAGCCCTGGGGAGGGGCTGCTCTCACTCTTGGCTCCTTTCTCCTCCCTCAGCTCCACCTGTTCCCCAGGTGCCTGCTCTTCCCCACGAGGGAAGCCCAGGAGACCAGGCAGCTGCGCTGCTGACAGCCAGGTACCAGGTGAGCTGAGGAACCCTCTGCTTTTCCTCAGGGGCTCTTGCTGCTGATATGAGTGTGACTACTCCCTCATCCCATCCATTAATCCTTGCCTAGAATTTTTTTTTTCAATAGCAGACCCCCAATTTGGGAACTGGTCCTCTTCAGAGATCTGCACTTTACACAAAACACTTTTCCATCTCCCCAATACCTGAGCAGACCTTCTTTGACCCTGGTCCTATGGTGGCCACTTACTCGATATTTAAGGGTTATGGGATTTATTCCCTAGGTTCTAATCTGTTCTCCCTCCTCCCCAATGTAAATACACACTGGATGCCCTCTCTGTCATCATCCTCATTTTCTGGCCATGGTGCTACAGTGGCCTCATTCCCCAGAGCATCCAGAATGTGTTATTTCAGGAGTTTGTGACATTCGAGGATGTGGCTGTGCACCTTACTCGAGAGGAATGGGGATGCCTGGACCCTGTTCAGAGGGACCTCTACAGAGAAGTGATGTTAGAGAATTATGAGAACGTGGTCTCACTGGGTAAGGACTGTCTTTCTTATTTCTCAATTTATCTGTTTCTGAGGAGGTATGAGGTTTCTGAGAAGGTCAGTAGGGTGTGGCTCAGATTTCAGGTTTTTTTTTCCCCTGGGGAATTGAACTCAGGGGGGCTTTACCACTGAGCTACATCCCTAGTCCTTTTAAGTTTTTTAGAAACTGACTTTTTTTTTTTTTTCCCCCAGGCGGGTGGGCACCAGGGATTGAACCCAAGGGTGCTTAACCACTGAGCCACATCCCTAACCCTTTTATTTTTTATTTTGAGTCAGGGTCTCACTAGGTTGCTTACACCTTGCTAAATTGCTAAGACTGGCTTTGAACCTGCGATCCTCCTGCCTCAGCCTCCCCAGACCTGAGATTACAGGCGTGTGCCACCGTGCCTGGCTAGAGACAGGGTCTTACTAAATTGCTCAGGGTCTCACTAAGTAGTGGAAGCTGGCCTTGACCCTGAGATCCTCTTGCCTCAGGCCTCTGAGTAACTGGGATTACAAGGCATGCACTACTGTGCCTGGCAGATTTCAGTTCTTATAACTTTTGAATTTTCTATTTTTAAGGTTGGCTCCTGAGGGATGGTAATTAAGATTCCTTTGGGGTGTCAAGAGGAGACTTTCTGCTTCTTATCCCCAGTTCATGTTTCATGAGACTTTTTATTGCCTGTTAGCAAAGAGAAACTTGCTTGTGCTTTGCTTAAGTTCTCACCTTATCTTTCTTTTTCTTTTTTTGTGAGAGATTCTAGAGCAGCCTCCCAACCCCCAACTAGACTCTTTGCTTCTGGTATTTCAGTGTCCCCATACCTGAGATTTTTCTCATTTTCGTAGGAAGAAGTACCTTTCTAAAAGATAGACTAGGGCTGGGGAAGTATTTCAGTAGTAGTGCTCTTGCCCAGCATGTGCAAGGTCCTGGGTTCCATCTCCCTACCAGGGCCAAGACCTCAGCTCCTCTCTTTCTGATACTTTATATCCAACCTGTTAACTGTTTATAGTGTATCCAAATTTAGCCACTGTTAACTGCCTTCACAGTTACTCCCTTGTGCAAGCCACCATTAGGCCTCCCTGGAGTACTGCATAATTTCGAAAGAGTTTCCCTGTTTCTACATACCTTCAGTTTATTCTTATCACAGCATCCTGAGTAACCCTTTAAAAATATAAATCAAATCAAGTCACTTTTCTGCTTGAAGACTTGCAGTGAGTCCATATTTCATGTAAATAAAAGGCATATAGTTTTATGACTTTCAGAGTACCTCAGCGATCTTGCCTCCCATTACCTTTTTTCTCATCTCTTCTGTCTTCTCCTTTTTGTTGAGTAGTCAATTCATCTCTAGTCAGGCAAATTTAAGAGACTTTGCTTAAAAGCATGACTCACTATAAGTTCATTCCAGTGAGTCACCTAGATGGTAATCCCAAGTAACCACACCCAGGGCAACAGAAGTCTTAGATGTTTACCCCACCTTAGTGGGATAATTTAACTGTCTTTCTTTTGTCATTTTGAGTGGTGTAGTAGGAGTGAGGATTAGGCAGCCTTATAGTACTGTTGAGGGGCATCAGTGGGGAGTTGTTGGCAGTCTCCTTGATGAGCATGGTTCCTTATTTCCCAGTCTTCTTCTGTACTTTGTGTGTGTGTATATACACATTTATTTACTCATAGCTTTTTTTCTTTTCTCTCTCTCTTTTTTCCTTTTGCTTTGCCTGTTTGGGTGGTGGCATCTAGCACATTTCTTTATTTCCCAGATTACACACAGGATTCAAGAGGCCTTCTTACCTGTGGGGTGGCAGTCTGCCCACTGGGAAAGTTTTTAGTGTGTTTTCCATTCCTGGCTCTTTGATCTTTATAGGCATACTTCTTCGCCTTCCCATCACCCGGATTCATTGTGTGAATTCCTGCCCAGCCCTGAGTCATACCCAGGCAAGTGCTTTCTCTGGAGAAACACTTGCAGTTCTTACAGCAGGAATCTCCAAGAGATGGTGGCCCAAGTATCGGATTTCCATCGGTAGTGCTCGGCCCTGCTCGGAAACTCCTTTTCCAGGATTGTAAGATAATAAACTTGATTAATTGGATTAGATGCTTCCCGGAATGCCACCACTATGTAAAATTGCAGTTCTTCAAATGAGCTTTGTTAAATTTCTAATATAAGGGGCAAAAGAAACCCTTTCTTTGCAAACAGATGGATTTTTGAACCTAGTTCATTTAGAAACCATGCTTGGTGGTCATTTGCATATGTTCTGAGAAACTAAAAAGTTCAACCCCATCTCTTCAGTTATGGTCTTTTCCTGTGGTTTTAGAGTGTGGAATATGTGCTCTGTGTAGCCCCTTTGCTGTAGTAAACATGACCTGCCCCTGGTGTTGCCTCACACTTTTGTGAACCTTTGTCTTTCTTCATTTTTAACATAATTTTCTCCTTCAAGGGCCTGCCTTCTTCCCCTTGATTCTTTGTGGCACTATATAGATTGATGTATTTATATTAGCTTTGCTGATTAAGTATTCCTTTGTTCCTTAGAACTATTCTCTTTTTTTGTATGGGGGATTGAACCTGGGGACACTTTACCTCTAGGCTACATTTCCTGTCCTTTTTAGTTTTTATTTTGAGACAAGGCTTTGCTAATTTGCTGAGGCCGGCCTTGAATTTGCAATCCTGCCTCAGCTTCCCAGAGTGCTGGGATTACAGGTGTGCACCACATTGCCCAACTCCTTAGAACTATTTTTAATGGAGGGGAAGTGGGAGGGCCAAAGAGTTAAATCTATTTCAGGGCATCAAAAAGAATGTATATTTAATACGTTTGTAAATTGTAAAGTGATATACATAATTGTAAACTGTTAATTTTACCTAATAATTACAGAATTTCCAACAGTTAACCTGTCTATTTTTTGGAGTAAAGAAACTTTGTAGCAGTTTATTGCAGTCATATAGCACAATATGCCATGAAGCTGAACTTCATCCCATTTCCTCTTTCATTTCTGCACACACAGTGCATGCATGCACACTGACAGCACCAGACACACAACAAGAAACCCTCTTACTCAACCTGCTTTTGTGACCAAGTCAGTAGCATCTCCTTAGCAATTATTTTTACGGTCCCTGAGAAGTAATTTTCATATTTGTGGGTTCAGCACATTCGAAATTAAAAGTTATATATTTATTAATTTTACTTACTGTTTAGGGTTGTAACATATAAAGACTTTATGATTATTCCCTGATTTAGCAGTGTCACTGTCTAGTTTATCTCTCTTACCTCTGGCAGTAGCTCTGAACTATATTTGACACAGTCATCAGAACTTTGGTCCTTTGGTTATGTGCTTCTACTAGATAGTAAATATATAAACTATAAATGACTGAGTAAAAAAGAAGAAAATATTCTTATTATCAAATTTAAAAAGAAGCATGTTCTGTTGAAGTGAATGAATAAATGGTTTAAGGATTGTACCCAAAGAGAGGTGACCTGTGAGTGAGTGCTAGAGATTCAGGCCCAGAAAGGGCAGGATTGCATTCCACTTGGGTCATGGTAGATGCCCTGTTAGATAATGGTGTTAGAAACATTCTTGTCAGAATTTTTGATGAAGATAAATAAGTCTATAGATCTTGAATGTTTTGTACATACCAGTTGCTTTTTGAACTTGATGCCATGGAGGACAACAGTAAATTTGCACAGAATGTCTTTTACTGTCATGGCTATTTACCATTTACTGAGCAGACAATGTGTTACTAGGTATTTTATATATATCTCTCATTTAGACCTTAGCATAATCCTGTTTATAGAGGATATTATCCTTACTTTATATCTGAGAAAAGTGAGGCCAAGGAAAGTTAAGTGATTTTTGCAGGATCAGTGATGGGCTTGGGACACAGTTCTGTCTCAAGCCTATGCTCTTTTTTTTCCTGGTACCAGGGTTTAAAGCCCTGGGGGACGCTTAACCACTGAGACACATTCCCAGCTCTTTAAAATATTTTATTTAGAGACAGGGTCTCGCTAAATTGCTGAGGCAGGTTTTGAACTTGTGGTCCTCCTGCATCAGCCTCCCCAGCCACGGGGATTATAGGCATGCACCACCATGCCTAGTGCCTATGTTCTTTTTGGTGTTTCAGGCCATTAGGTCAATAAATTCAAACACATATGGCATTCTTTTTTTTTTTTTTTTTTTGTATTTTTAATCGTTGTCTGATTTGAATGGCAAGGAAACCTCAAAATAGCTGTGATAAATTAGATAAACAGGCCAATTTGTACAGTTCAGAACCAGAAAGAATATGCATTCAAGAGACAAAGCCATATAGGGATTCATTTCAGCACAATAGGTGTCTACAAAAGAATGCTATTGCTGAGGAAAGATTTTATTTGCATATTTATTAAGGATCAAGAAGAAAAACATGAAGATTCCAGATGGCTAAAGTCTTAGCACAACTCTGGTAAGAGCAATAAGCCAAATAATAAGGTAAATTCTAAATGTTATTTTTAAAGGCAGTTTAGAATAAATCTCATTTAAAAACTCTCAAATGAAAAAGGTAAAAAGGTTTGAATAGAAAATTGAGTTATACTTTAAATAAAAGTATAAATAATTTATTTTTTAAAAAAAATATATATTTTTTACCTGTAGTTGGACACAATACCTTTATTTTATTTATTTATTTTTATGTGGTGCTGAGGATCGAACCCAGTGCCTCCCACGTGCTAGGCGAGCGCTCTACCACTGAGCCCGAGTTATAATTTTAAATAGGAAAAAAATTTAAAGCAAGTGCATGGTTAGAAAGCATAGTGTTTTGGGGCTGGGGTTGTAGCTCAGTGGTAGAGTGATTGCGTAGCATGTGTGAAGCACTGGGTTCGATTCTCAGCACCACATACAAAGAAATTAAATAAAGGTCCATCAACAACTAAAAATATATATATAAAGAAAAAAAAAGAAAGCATAGTGTTTCAAGTTAAAATTGTAGAAAAAGGCATTCAGGTCATTGGCAAGAAAACCTACCATTAATGCTTTCTGTGACAGGCATTGATAGATGAACAAACTATGGATTGTGGAACCAAACATTGATTCTGTTTACCAACTGTGATATGTTGAGCAAATTATTTAATCCACACTTGGTTTCTTCATCTATAAAACATGAAAAATAATGTCTACTTTTCTGGGTTATGCTGAGGATTAAATTATATAAATTAAATTGTATATTTTAAATGTGTATAAGTATCTGGTTTATGCTAGTTATTTCAGTTTTTTGGAAAGCACAGCAAGTGATATGAGCTATAGAAGAGATTTACTAATCCAAATAAAAATTTAGGAACATACTCAAATTATTTTTTTATAGTGGAATTTCTCAAATTGGACATTGGTTAGACTTTTGCCTAGGAGTTTGAATTTTTATTATAAGAGATTTGTGTGTCATTAAGATGAAATGATCTTGTAGATCCCCTTTTAGTTAAAATTTCTTTGACTCCAAAATCTTAGGATCTTGGCTCTCCATGTTTTATTCTAATTACCACCCCCTCTTTTTCTTTTAAGTTTTACCTTTTTCTCTACTGTAAATATGGTGGTCTTCTGTTTGTTTGTTTTTCCATATGTATTTTTGAGGGAGGGATGGGTTTCACCTCACAATTGTTTCCTCCTTTCCTTTTGGGTACTGGGGATTAAGCCCAGGGGTGCTTTACCCTGCTGAGCTATATCCCCAATCCTTTTTATTTTTTTTTATTTTGAGACCAGGGTCTTGCTAAATTGCTGGGGCTAGCCTTGAACTTGTACTCTTCTTGCCTTAGCCTCCCAAGTGCCTGGGATTACAGGTGTCTGCCACTGTGCCTAGCACAATTATTATTTTTTTCTAGTAGAATGTTTAAAAGACAGTTTTTTTTTTTTTTTTTGCTGGTGTAGCAGATATCAGGGATTGAACCCAGGAGTGCTTTACCACTGAGCTAAGTCCCCAGCCCTTTTAAAATTTTAATACAGGCTCTTACTAAGTTGCTTAGGGCTTCACTAAATTGCTGAGGCTGACTTCAAACTTGTGATCCTCCTGCTTCAGTGTCTTGAGTTGCTGGGATTATAGGCCTGCACCTGTAATCTTGGCATCTAAAAGCCAGATTCTGAAATAACACTGAATTTGAATCTCAGCTTTCTTCATCACTTGTTTTGACTTGGGGAAGTCACTTAGACTTCTCAGAATCTTAGTATTTCCATTTGTTCAGCGAGAAAAATAATAGTTTCTGTCTCATAAGATTATGGTGAGTGTTAAATGAATGAAAACTTGTAAAGCTCCTGGCCTGGTACTTTATACCTACTGAGTTCTTAGAAAACCTTAATACTTAGACTAAAAGTCAACTATATAAGTATAATCAATCTCAAACTATTTTTCTCTTCTGTAGTTTTTTAAAAAATATTTTTAGTTGTAGATGGACGTAATAACTTTACATTCTTATATTACCTTAAACATGAGTCGAAAATCAGATACCTTACAGGGTGCATGGCACATGCCTGTGTTCCCAGCAGCTCAGGATACCGAGGCAGGAGGATTGCAAATTCAAAGCCAGCCTCAGAAACTTAACAAGACCCTAAGCAACTCAGCAAGACTGTTTCTGAATTCCAATTTGGGATTAATAGAGTCAGTTCTTTTCAAAACATACAAATAAGGGCTGGGTATGTGGCTCAGTGATGAAGTGCCCCTGGATTCCATCCCCCGTACAACAACAACAAAAAAAATCAGATTAACTTCATCCCACATGAAAACATCCTTTTATTGTGCATTTGTATTTTAAATGTAACTGTGGAGTAAATAACCAAAATGTGTTTCGGTTATTAGATACTGAGAAACACCTTAATAATTACCTCAAAGTTAAATGTTACAAATTATGTTATTAAAATTCCAAGGAGGACTGGGCTTGGGATGTAGCTCAGTGGTATAGCACTTGCCTAGCATGTGTTTGCAGCTCTGAGTTCAGTCCCTAGCAGGGAAAAATAAGAATTCTGAAAACAATATTTGTTCCTCTCTGCACACCTTGACTTAAGCTTTCATATCTTTCTCTTTTGAGGGAGGGATGCTGGAGAGCAAACCCAGGGCCTTGTGAATTGTAGTCAAGTGCTCTACCACTGGGCTACATTCTCATCCCAGCAAAACTATTTTATTTGATGTGAAAGAGCTTAATTAACTGAGTCCAAAAGAACTGACTCTTATTAATCCTCAGCTGGAATTCAGAAACAGTAAGTGCCTTTCATGGCTCTGTTTTGATTTCTTTGCTCATAGGCTCTTATATGGGGTCTTAAAGGGCAGCTGTTGTTCATGATATTTTCCAGGCCCAGTGCCATTTTTATATAAGTTGGTAGCTATTCATATTGTTGATACATGGATACAAAGTTGGGATAAGATAGGTGTTGCTTCTTAATCAAAAGAATTACAAGATAACATGGCCCCTGCTATCAAAGAGTTTATAAATTGGGCTGGGGTTGTGGCTCAGTGGTAGAGTGCTTGCCTAGCATGTGTGAGGCCCTGGGTTTAATCCTTAGCACCACATAAAGATAAATAAAGGTACAATATTAAATAAAGGTACAATATTAAAAAATATTGAAAAAAAAAAAAGTATAAATCAAGTGAGGATAATAATGCCGGAAACCAATTTTTAAGAATGTAGCCAGGTACACACGCCTTTAAATTCCAGCACCTTGGGAGGCTGAGGCAGGAGGATCACAAGTTCAGAGCCAGCCTCAGCAACTTAAGGAGACCCCAAGCAATGAAGCAAGACCTTGCCTCAAAAATAAATAAATAAATAGGCTGAGGATGTGGCTCAATAGTTAAGTGCTCCTTGGTTCAATCCCTGGTACCAAAAAAAAAAAATCTATAAACAATATTATACGGTGGCATGTCAAGATAAGGGGAACAAATAATAAGTTTTGTAGAGACGAGGGCTTGAGCAAGACCTTGCATGTGTGCTACTAGATATTTGCCAGGCCAGCACATATAAAAACAGCCTTTTTTTTTTTTTTGATACTATCAAAGTTCTGTTCCCTTAGAAGCAGACTGTTTGTTGTTTTAGCATTGAAAGAGATCTTAAACCATTATGCAAGCTATAGAAGACCATTTTATGTTTGAATGCACTTTTATTGTATTTTTTCTCATTGTATGATATTGTAGTTAGTTGTTTATAGCTGTCTCTGCAGTTGGAGTGTGAGGTTCTTGAGAACTTTCAGGGAATGGACCTTTTATGTGGGTTCTCCATCCCCTACATTCTCTCTCTATAAGGGGCACTTCATAAATGCTTGTTGGATAAAGAATAATGTATAGTAATTCTAATGGGTAAGGATATTTTTATTTCCCTCATATGCACTGGAATTGTTTTTTTCCTTTATTTTTAAGAAAATTGAGTTGTAATATTTGTATATCTTGGGTACATTTATGTAATGTCAGGAAAATAAGCCTTTCCATCTTTTCAAATATTAATCATTTTTATGTGTTAGGAAATTCATTCTCTTCTAGTCATTTTGAAATATGGATTATTTTAACCTATGGTTACCCTACTTTGCTAAAGAAGTAATTCTTCCTTTTTGTGTCTTGGTGCTCCTTATTGAGCATCTTCTAATTGTTTCCTGAGATTGGTCCTTTGAATAGCTAATCTTTGTTTATTCTGTTGTTACAATTTAGCTCACTAGGCAGCAGCAGGTGCTTGGGTTTCACCTTTCTCCAGTCAGCAAAATGATGTTTTGATGACCTCCATCTGATACTTGTAAACCAAGTCTAATACAAAGATTGATCTTTAGGTCACAGATAATGGTAATGATAACTTCTATGATGACAGGTTCACCCCCATGCACAAATTCCCTTGTCTGAAGAGGGTTTAAATGAATATTGTTGCTCACAAATTATCAACTTACCCTTAACATACCTCTTTCTGGAGCACAAATCTGTGCTCCTTGTGGCAGATCTTTGCCTTCCTTACTTTCCAGGCTTTTCTAACTAATGTCTTCTCAGAACTTACCTTTTCTCTATTAATCACGAGTTAAAAGAAAAAGTGGCTGGTTTAGCATCTGGAGGTAAATTGCCACATCCCATTTCCTTCTCTATGAGCAGGATTTCCAATTTCCAAGCCTGATGGGATCTCCCAGCTGGAACAAAATCAACAAGTCTTTGATCTGGACATTAAGAATAGAGAAGTCTTAAAAGATGACTGCTCAGGTGAGTAAGGCAGAATCAATCAGATGGAATTAGTAGGGAAGTGAAGTCCACGTGTTGAGCCATGTTGTGGCTGCATTGGTACTCAAAACAAAGAGCTCTGCCTGTCCCAGAGTGGAGAGCTCCTGCCTCTCTTTTTGATGTGGGGGCGGTTTGCTGGGAATTGAACTCAGGGCCTCATGCATGCTAGGCAGAGTTCCTGCCTTTCCTTGTAGTTTCAGTTGACCCTTTGTATTTGTTTAGCCCCTTATGTACAAGTTGTGCTAGGTCCCATTCAAGTTGCTTATCTAAAATTCTTTTGGAAGAATTTTATTATTACCTCCTTTGAAAAACCTTAACTGATTATCTTCTTACTCTGTTGGATATTCTATCTATTCCTACCATTCCCTTATCTTTTTGGGTCCTTCCTGACTGCTCTTGTTCATGCCCTTATGTCTGCTATTGAGATTTTGTGCCTGTTTTTTTTTAGAGTAAATAAACTTCTCATCCTTGTAGATATTACATCATTTAGTTTCCTCCTTCTGAGTTCTCGTTAAGCACAGGGTACTGCAGATTACATTTGCATTTTCTATTTATGTATTGTATCAGATGGAGAGACCAGAGAAGAGAACAAGCTGTTGATTGCTAAGCAGAGAATTTCGGAAGAAGTACATTCATACAAAGTGAGAGTAGGAAGACTCAAACAAGATATTGCTCAAGTTCCTGAGACTAGAGAAGTATATAAATCTGAGGACAGATTAGAAAGACTTCAGGAAATCCTAAGGAAATTTCTTTTTCTGGAGAGAGAGTTTAGGCAAATAACAATCAGCAAGAAAACCTTCACCAATGAGAAGAACAGTGAATGTAATGAACCTGAAAAAAGCTTCAGTCTGGACCCTACCCTTGATGCAGATCAGAGAGTTCTTAGAATACAGAATATTGATGATAATAAGTACGACATGAACTTCAGCCAGGACTCAGCTGCTGGTAAACATGAACACATTAACCTGACACAGAATTTTCAGAGTAGTGAAAATAAAGAAAGCTTAATGGATCTCTCCCACCTTAGTAAATGGGAAAGCATTCCTACCACTGAGAAATCCTACAAATGTGATGCTTGTGGGAAAATCTTCCATCAGAGCTCAGCCCTTACTAGACATCAGAGAATCCATACTAGAGAGAAACCTTACAAATGTAAAGAATGTGAAAAATCTTTCAGTCAGAGCTCAAGTCTTAGTCGACATAAAAGAATACACACTAGAGAAAAATCCTATAAATGTGAAGTGTCTGATAAATCCTGCGAAACATCTGATAAGTCCTGTAGTCAGAGCTCAGAAGTAATTCCGCATAAGAAGAGTCACACCAAAGGCAAATCTTATAAATGTGGCAGTTGTGAAAGAGTCTTCAGTCGTAGTGTACACCTTACTCAACATCAGAGAATTCACAGAGACATGCCCTGTAAGTGTACTATTTGTGGCAGAGACTTCTGTCATACTTCATATCTAGTTGAACATCAGAGGGTCCATCATCCAGAGAAATCCTATGAGTATGATGAATGTGGGTTGACTTATGTTAAACATCAAGGAATTCGTTTCAGAGAAAAGCCCTATACATGTAGTGAATGTGGAAAAGACTTCAGATTGAATTCACATCTAATTCAGCATCAACGAATTCACACAGGAGAGAAACCACATGAATGCAATGAATGTGGAAAAGCTTTCAGTCAAACCTCATGCCTTATTCAGCATCACAAAATACACAGAAAAGAGAAAGCATATGAATGTAATGATTATGAGGAAAGTTTCAGTCATAGCTCAGATCTTACCCTGCAACAAGAGGTTCTCACCAGAGAAAAAGTCTTTGATTGCGATGCATGGGAAAAGAACTTCAGTCAGAGAGCACACGTTGTTCAACATCAAAGAATTCATACCAAAGAGAAACCTTATGAATGCGATGAACGTGGGAAGACATTTAGTCATGTTCAGGCCTCATTTGACATCTGAGAGTTCACACCAGGGAGAAGTCGTGTACGTATTGAATGTGGCCAAGTTTTCACTCGTAGCCTGACCCTTATTCAGCATGAGAGATTCTCACCACAGAGAAACCCTTTGACGATGACAAATGTTGGAAAGCTTTTAATGTTTAAACTCTTAATTGGCTCTTGCATGTCCATACCAGTGAGAATGTGGTAAATTATTTACACTATTTTCATACCTTAGTCACAATTGGGGAAATCATACTAGAATAAAATTCCATTACTGTAATTAATGTGAAGAATTCATTAGTCAGACTACCCTGGGTCAGTATCAGATTCATGCCATGCAGAAAAGCTGTCAATGTAATAAATGTGTATGTGTGTGAAGAAATTCACTCATAACCCAACATTCAGTATTAAAGAATCTATACCAAGAGAAGTCTTTTGAGTGTAGTAAACATGGCAGATACTTCTATAGATATTCATCCAGTCTTTGTCATAAGAACATTTGTACCAGATGAGAACCTAATACAATGCAGACAGAGAAATTTGCCACTGTATTTCAGGCTTTAGCCAACCAACATCAAAGTATGGGAGATAAAGTTGTTATTATTTGTATATGAAATTGTTAGTATTTAGTTCCAATCTTTTCCATTACAGAAGCTAGACTGAACTTGATAAATGCAGTCCTGATTTCTCATGGCATTCTTGAATTTAATAGGAGATCTAAATAGTTATGTATGTTTTATTTATAGAATTCATTTAAGCTATTTTGTATTTTAACATGGTCTATACACATTTTTATTTTTCCAGAAATGGTTGTTTATTCACAGCTTTTCTAAGATATTGTTAACACAATACACCACAATTGCTAAAACACTCCAACTTCTGGAAAGTAGCTCAGTTAACTTTTTTGCTGTTCTGGGCCCAAGTTCCCTCCACAACAGACTCTGGCTGCGTTTTTCTGAGGAACTTTACAGACATAACCTTTGGTTTTTCTGAAATAAGCACCTTCAGATGATGGTTTCTTAGTTTTAAGCTTTTAATCAGCTGGTATGCTATTCCTATTTTGATGTTGCTAGTCTGGTATCTTCTTTCCTAAAACAAAGCATTGTCTTTTAAGAAAATTGGATATCAATATGCAGCCAATCTATAAGTATGGGGGATTTAATCTCCCCTAGTTTGTGGCAGGCAGCTAAACATTTTCAGGTGACATCCAAGTTTTTAGCTGCCTTGTCTGCATCCACAGCTCTCCAAAAGAGATGCTAAGGACATCAGGGAGCCAATCAGACTCCTGGTAGCCTAGCTACATTCATTCAGTGCCTGTTCTGCATGTCTAAGTTTAGAATTCTTTTATATGCCTCTGTTGAAGGCCAGCAAAATGCTCAGGTCTGCTTTTGATAGGGCAAACATAAAGAACATAAAAAAAAAAAATCAGAAATCTTCATAAGGGAATACAGCCTTCCAACAAACATGTTATGTAATATCTCTAGAGACTATTTCAAGAGTATGGCAGGTCTGTTCTTAGTAAAAATTTAACCATTAGGATTACTTTATCTGTTTGTATCCCCCACCCCCTTCAATCCAGGATAGTATTTGAAGTGTGGGGCCTTTGTGTATAATTATTTGTGTGTCATCATTTTTATTTTCTTTTGAGAGAGGATCTCACTTTGTTGCCCAGGCTGGCCTTGAACTCCTGGACTCAAGCAAGCCTCCTGCCTCAGCCTCCTAAGTAGTTGGAACTATAGCCATGGCACTGGCTTATATTTTTGTATTTTAATAGAATCTACAGGCCCTATAAAAGAACATAGATTTTTATTTGATAAAACTGATTACAGATATTGTCTCCAGAGTTCTGGGTCACTGTCATATACCTAAAGAGTTCATAATTTTTTAGATGTGGTCAAAGCATTTTATTGTTTTTCCGTCTTAAGTTTCATAACACCTTGTGAATAAAACAAGTGTTACTTAAAATTCTAGTTGTCATTCCAGCAGTTGAGGCTTTCATTGTTCAGATGTTATAATATTCACTAGAGATCCTTAACAAATATATAAAAATAAATTGCTCTATAAGCCTTTAGTGGCTAACCTCTAGTCCAGTTCTGCCACTATATTTTGCTTCTTTGCCATCAGCAAGCTTAGAATCTCATCAGGGCAAGGTAGGGATCTAAATGAAATTGATATATAATGATCTAAATGTAAAAGCAACTGAAAAATGCATGTTTTTTTTTTCTATCAAATATGTATACCCTTACTTATAGAGACCAATAGTCATCTCTGGTGACTATGTTACAGAGGATTAAGTAATACCTAAATAGCATAAAATGTAAATCACATGTATGCATTTGGTTTAGGAATGTGCTTTTGTACTTCTACTTGAATAAAGGTGTGCTTAATATTCTGAGAATCTGTTTCAAACAAAATCTGAAGGCCTCCGCCAGAAGCATTCAAAAGTCTTGGAATCACCTTCCTGACTGCAACTTTCTTCTTTCCTGAAACTTGCTCTAAACAAAAGTGTATCAGCCTGTCTTGTATGGATACAAAACTTGCTTTTCCACAGACCTCTATAACCCAGCTGAATATTTAGGATTTAAAGGGCTGTTCAGTTGGGATGTTATTAGTACATGAAATGAGAGGAAATGAGAGTAAATAGTTTCATGTTTTAGAACTAGAAAGAGTATTTTTTCTTTGTAAGTAAAATACATTTTAAAAAACAAGAAGCCAAAATAGTCCTAGAGTATGAGTAACTTGCCTTTCCAAGCAGATGTTTAATTAGTCCAATATAATTTGAGTTTGTTTAGTCTTTTATGGTCTTGAAGCGGGAGGGAAGAGAAGAAATATATGGAAGGTCATCCAGTTTATCTTTTCTTCTGTTGCTCTACTTAACTTACATGTGCATTTACGTAATATGTACGTATTCAAACAATTCTCACCATAATTCTGCAAGGGAGCTGGCTTCTTATAGAGTAACTGAGGTGTAGAGAAGGTAAGCATGCTATCAGATACATCTCAGAGCTCAGCAGTTTTCTTTGATAGCCTTTCACTTCCTCCAGTGATTCAGTGCTGTGTTTGCAGCTGATCCCAAGACTCCCAGAGCTCAGGGATCCTAGGAGAGAATATCTGGAGATGTTTTTAAGGAGCTAATCAAAGCCCTTCCTTGACACAGGCTTACATAATTTCAGCAGTGTCAGGTTATTAATTCAAAACTCCCAATCCTTCTGTGATATCCCTGTTTCATCAGCTAGTTGCACATTTCCGTTTCTCAGTGTTCCATGTTTTGTTCTTAAGTTTTCCTGCTAACTAGAACTTGCTGATGGATACATGCCCTTAACCAAGTTAATTGCTTCTGGTTAAAGCTGTGGAGCAAAACAGGTAACAAGCAAATTTGATTTTAGGCATTGAAAAGGATACAGATAGACCATAAAGGTCAGGGTATACTGGAACAGGATCAGAGAATAAGCAAAAGTTATAGCATGTCAGACTTACACATGGAATATGGCATTTTCAAGGTAATGAATAAGGGGGCTCCTTACAGAAAAGCCTTATCCTATGAAATTGTATGTAGACAATTGAGCAGCCACCCGCTTTCCCAGTGTTTGAATCCAGATTCTTGCTTTCCATATGCTTCCCACTGAGCTACACCCCTAGTCCTGCCAAGCAGGTTTAAGAGTAGTTCAAAGCAGGCCTTGAGGGAGTCAGCAAAGTACAATGGAATTCTCATGTCTGAAAATGTAACCTCATTCTTCAGTAGTAAAATTGCCAGGCACTGATATCAATAATAGCCAAGGGGTGCATTTCACTTAATAAAATCAAACTGTTAATAAGAGGATTACAGGCTAGAGTAGCAGTCAAAGCAATGACTGGAATTATATACACATTTGAGATTTTATTTGGAAAGTGAACCTCTGGTTTCCTTGTCTACACAATATCATGAAAGTTACGTGAGATAATGTAAAAGGTGTTGATCACTACTAATAAGTTAATATAAGGGCTGGGATTGTGGCTCAGTGGTAGAGTGCTTGTGTAGCATGTGTGAGGCACTGCTTTTGGTCCTCAGCACCACATAAAACTAAATAAGCAAAATAAAGATCTGTCTCAAAAATTGCTCTTGAAAGATATTTTAAAAAGGTTACACAAATATTAATATAAAAACCAATAAATTTAGAAAAGAGCTAAGTTCTAAAATTGAGGGAAATAATGAACAGACATTTAGCAATGTAAGACCAGCATTGTCTGAGGAGGGATACCTTGGATTTGGATAACTGGAGAAAGGATTGGGCATTTTGGGTTTCATAGGAACTGCCTCCTGTCACTCCCTCCCTGCTGGAACTAGCAAACCGACACCTGTCCCTAACATTTGTAGTACAGTATCAAGTCAGAACTCCCTTACAATATGACTGTGTGAAGGAATCAATGTTTAATCCAAGACTAAATGATTTCAGATAATGCAATTTACATATCAGCAAGAAAATAAGTACTGTAATTTTTTATTTGCTGACATTTCTCATTCACTCTGCTTTTAGAAAAGTTTAGCCTATATATATTTTTAGCTTGTATTTGTATTTCATTCATGTTATAAAATTACACCTTGGATATAATTTCCAGCTTGTGTCTTTTTTTTTTTTTAAAGCCTCCAGTTTTGTTCCATTGTCCTTCATGGGGGTAGTTAGCGGCCCTGGCTCTGGTTGGAGTAGTTCAAACATGCTGTTTTTGGTGCTTATTCTATGTAGCTGCTGGCATGGCAAAAATAGGGAAACAATACCTGCTTTCTAGGTTTGTGGGGATAATGACCTAACATCAGCCCAAGTGTACCATAACCGGTAGCTGCTGTTTCTGAGTTTAACAGAACTGTTTATCTCAATCTCAAATAGCTTCAATATGTCAAATAGGCCTCTGGCAAACCCGTACTTCTGGCAGGGTAGGCCGATTGGTGGCCTTTTCTCCAAGGCTTCCTATTCCGGCCTGCTGGTGGAGGCTGGTCGTCTTATTTATTTATATACTCCAGCAGCTGAGGTGAAAAGGGCTCGCTGGACGGCGACAGAGCTCTGTTACCGCAGGTTAGCCTGGCCTTGGCATGATAAAGGAGGTGGAGATGGCGAGGAGTCATCGACGGAGTGCACACGGGGCAGTGGCAAAGGAAGCCAACAACCAAACCAGACTGGGTCCGCTTGGCAAAGAAGGGGAGGTAAAGGGATCGGTCCCACCCCCAACCCCTCTTCTGGGACAGACGGAGGTCCTTCTCCATCCAGCTCTGGCCTGCCTTCCCCACTTGCTCCTCGAGAACTTGCATCGAGTTACACCTCCGAGCCGCCTAGAGGGGACCCGGAAGTGCAGGCGGAGGACGCTGAGACCCCTTTGGGGATGAGCGAATGAGTTTCGGGGCTCCGCGGCGATGCGCGGCAGAGACCCCGGGCCCAGAGGCTGCTGTTGTGGCTGCGGGACCCCATTTGGGGTCCGGGTCTGGGTCCAGGCGGTGGGGGGTACCTTCTGTTTCTGCAGGGCTGGCTGCACCCCGCCCAGGAATAGTTGCTTTCGCTCATCCTGCTTGGACAAAGAATGGGGCTCTGACATCTCCTCCTGCGTTGGGAGCCCCCCCCTCGGGAAAAACGTCACCGTTTCCCGAAATGACTGTGTATCCCTAGTATTCTTTTTTTTTTTTGAGTGGGGGGAGAGAGAAAATTTTTTTTTAAATATTTATTTTTTAGTTTTCGGCGGACACAACATCTTTGTTTGTATGTGGTGCTGAGGATCGAACCCGGGCCTCACGCATGCCAGGCAAGCGCGCCACCGCTCGAGCCACATCCCCAGCCCCAAGCATCCCTTGTATTCTATTCTGAAGAATTTTTCAGAGAAGATCTTGTCCTTGGGCAACATCAGACGTTGGACCCAGCCGGTGGAAAGGCCACGTTCTTAGTCTGTGAAAGCACTGTTGGGAGGATCTGCCCTTCCAGCATCAGTTTAACTTGCACCAGTTAACTTGCTTGGCGCTTGGAGAGAAGCTCAATAAATGTGTGAATAAATAAATGCGTGAACTCGGGCTGGGGTTGTGGCTCAGTGGTAGAGTGCTCGCCTAGCATGCATGAGGCACTTGGTTCGATACCACCACATAAATGTAAAAATAAAGATATTGTGTCCACCTAAAACTTAAGAATAAACATTAAAAAAATAATTGCATTAACTCATATCAACTTCCTGGAAAAGATTGGATACCTGACACTCCTGCCCCCTTTACCTGAGGTATAAACTCCAAGGGGGTGCCTCATCCATGGAGTACAATAGGTCAGCCCACCTGCTACTGAAAATGAGGTTGAACTACTATTTTTTAAAATTTTTTTTTTAGTTGTAGATGGACACAATACCTTTATTTTTATGTGGTACTGAGGTTCTAACCCAGTGCCTCACAGCACAAGTTTTGTGCTCTACCACTGAGCCACAACCCCAGCCCCAAGGTTGAACTACTTTTATCAGTATTTCTATTTCAATCTGCCAGTTAATCTGGTGCATGGCCATTAAAAAAAAATGGAGTTGATTATTTAATTGGGGCACAAAGGTTTAGATAATCCACATCATGGCTTATGTTTGGGAATTTTTCTTGCACAAATTTAGTCTTCTAATTATATTCAGTTTAACTTAATTTAAACTTTCATGGATAATTACTACCAGGTGCTGGTGTTACCCATGTTAATTGTAGGCAAGAGGCCTGACATGGGTGGGTGGGGGGTTTTTAAACAAACCAGGTTGGGCCACTTGCCCCCAAAACCAAACAGTAAAGATAATGGTGAAAAATTGGAAAATAACTTTAGTCAGTATGTCCATATTGGGAAGACAAAGTGAGATCGGGCATCTCAGTCCTGTCTTCAGGGTCCTGAGAGGATCTTTAGGTTTAAGGACCTTAGATGAGCACTCCTCTGGTGATTAACATGCCCGTGTGCAGGGCTAAGCGGGGTCAAGGAGACAGATACAGAATGAAGGTAGAGATGCCAAGCTTTATTCTGCTTTTTGTTACCTACAGGACATCTGCAGGCCTAAATGAAAAGCCACTACTTTTAGAAAAAGCAGCATCTCTAAGTCCCTGTTATGTGGGGACTAAGAGAAAAACCTAATCCCTGTTTATCCATGAATGTGGAGTTGAGGTGGGAATAGTCAGTGATGAAGGTCTGTGGGACAACAAGCAATGATGAAGTTCTCAAAAGGAGCTCAGGGCCAACTGGACATTGGATCAGGAAGCATTAAGAAACTCAAGGGCTTGGCTGTGAAAGAATGTATAGTAAAAAAAGAGTCAGATTTTAATTGAGGGGGGATAAGACTTGAGGAGCCAAGTGTCCTTGTTAGCCTGCTTAAAGGACTCAGTTATTCCTGATAGTTCACAGGACTTATGCATTCAGTACATGCTCCATAACCTGATTCTGGATACTCTGCCATGTGGCCTCAACCCAACTTCAAGGTCTTACTTCACTGTTCTCCAGACAGACCCAGGAAGATTGTTGTGTCTGCGCAAGGAAATGCACTACCCGCACTGTGCCTTTGTGTCCTTTTTCTCACGAAACTTGCTGTCCCTATACTACCCTAGCCCTACACATCCCATGACTCAGAGCAGGGCAGTCTTCTCTATGAAGCTTCTGAAGCTAAGTAGACAAACAGATGCAAGACATTTACAGGGAAACCTTGAACCTGGTGGCTGATTAAGCAGTAGGGGAAGTTGATACACTTGCCAGTGTTCCCAGTTGTACTGCTCAAACAAACAAAAACAAAACAAAACCTTCAAAACTTTGCTGTTCCCCCCCGACCCCTAGAGAATTCACATTATAGAATAACTGGTGTGACACAACCTGGAATTTCTGAATTCCAGATAAATAAATTTCATTTTTTGAATATTTGATCTATTATTTTTTTTAGCACCAGCAAACTTGGTAACAGCCTGATGCTAACCTGACAGTGGATTGACAACTTTCCCCCACAGGCACTTCAGTCTGCTTAATAACGAGTTTTTGGCTGCTTTTATCATTCTCCCAGGGGATAACCCCCTTTCTGTACAATCTGGAGTACAAACCACCAACTGACAGCAAGAGTAGTGTCACTGAAGTGGTCCACACACAGCAAGAGTCTAGGCAATTCCTTGGCTTCTCCACACGTGGATCCCAACACAGCTCCATAAAGTGATGCACCTGTGCAGTGAACTGTGCCTTCTGCTCTTGGTGGCCACCAGACACCTCAGCCCCCCTCAATCTGCCTCATCCAGTTCTGCTCTTGTCAGATCGCAATATTCTTAATCCTTATTCATTTTTCAAAGCAGGGCACAGCTTCTGCTCCTTTAGAACTGTGTTGGGGATGTAGCTCAATGGCAAAACACTTGTCTAGTATGCATGGATTTCATTTCCAGTACCTACAGAAACAAAGCAAGATTTTTTTTTTTTCCAAGTTACCAGTGGCTTAACACACAGATCAGGGCCTTGTGCATGGTAGACAAGCACACTAACACTGAGCCCCACCCCCAGCCACACCCCAATACTGGGCACATTTTTCAACCCTTAGTATTTTCTGTTGATGTGATTACTCTTTGTTACTCTTGTTCCTTGGTTTTAGAAGTGAGGGTTTCTCCTGGTCTACCTCCTGCCTTCTCAGGGCCTCTACTGACTCCTGTTTACAGGTGTGTGTGTGTGTGTGTGTGTGTGTTCTTTCTCCAAATGGTACTGGAAATAGAACCCAAGAACACTCTACCATTGAGCTACATCCCCAGATTTTTATTTATTTATTTATATTTTATTTTTAAAATTTTTTCTTTTCTCCTTTTCCTCCTCTTCCTCTTCCTCCTCCTCTTTTTCTTCTTCATCAGGGACTGAACCCAGGGGCGCTTTACCTGGGTAAAGCCGCATCTACAGCTCCCCCCGCCTTTTTAAAAAAATGTTTATTTTTTAGTTTTAGGTGGACACAATATTTTTATTTTATTTTTATGTGGTGCTGAGGATCAAACCAGTGCCTCACACATTGCCAGGCCAGCGCGCTACCACTTGAGCCACATCCTGAGCCCCCCCATCCCCTTTTTAAAAATATTTTTTTAGTTGTAGTTGGAAACAATACCTTTATTTTATTTATTTATTTTTATGTGGTGCTGAGGATCGAACCCAGCGCCTCACAAATGCTAAGTGAGTGCTCTACTGCTGAGCCACAACCCCAGACTTATCCAGCCCTTTTTAATGTTTTATTTAGAGACAGGGGCTTGTTGAGTTGCTTAGGGCCTCACTAAGTTGCTGAGGCTGGTTTTGAACTTGTAATCCTCCTGCCTCAGCCTCCTGAGCCACTGGGATTATAGGCATGCGCCACGACGCCTGGCCTCATGCCTTTTTTTTTTAAAAAAATTGAGATAGGGTCTGGTTAAGTTGGCAATGGCTGGCCCTGAACTTGCGGTCCTCGTGCCCCGGCCTCCTGAATTGCTGGTGTATGCCACACACTTGGCTCTAGCTGTTTCTTAAATATCGATTTCCACCAGTAGCATCCCCAGCCCTTTCACTTGTCACTTCTGTGGTTGAGCTACCTTCTTCCATGACTTTGGCTGCTCTTTTAGCTGACTCATGAACATATGTGATGTTGACTGGCATTCACAGGTGCATTTCTGAATTCATTCTTTCCCATCACCTCTCTACCTCCCAAGGTTAATTTTAGTAACTGTTTTTCCCAGATTCACAGAGCCGTGGAGTTATTCTCCTTCCCTGCATATCCAATCAATCACCAAACCTTCAAAGATTTTTCAGGAATATTTTATTCTGTTTTTGCCTGTCACTGCCAATTCCTATTTTTTAGATGATGTTATAGTTTTCCTGCATTGTTAACTTATCCTGTGCTTTCTGACACTATGGCGAATACCTGAGCTAATCAACTTGGAAAGAAAAGGTTTATATTGGCTCATAGTCTTGGAGGCTTCAGTCTGTGATTGGTTGGCCCTGTTGCTTTTGTGCCTGTGACAAAGCAACGCATCACGATGGAAGCTTGTGGCAAAGCAAAATCACTCATCTCATGGCTGGAAGATGAAAATGAGGAAGAGGGTTGGGGTTCCACTATCCCTTTCAAGGGCACATACTCAGTGACCAGAAGACATCCCACTAGGTCTTACCCCTAAGGGGTAAGTTTCCATCATCTTCCACTAGTGCCTCCCTGGGGACTAATCTTTAACCCAGGGGCCTGTGAGGGACATTCTTGATCCAAACAATAGCATATCCCTCTCCCACCCAGACTGTCCCCCACACTGCTGTCAGAATGAACTTCCCTGGACATTAATTTTGATAATATTATTCTCTACCTGTAGGATAAAGTCTAAAATTCTGAGTGTGGCTTGTAAGTTTTTTTTTTCCTGATACCAGGGATTGAATCCAAGGGTGCTTAACCACTCAGCCACATCCCCAGCCTATTTTTATATTTTATTTAGAGACAGGGTCTCACTAAGTTGCTTAGGGCCTCTCAAAGTTGCTGAGGCTGGCTTTGAACTCTCAATCCTCCTGCATTAGCCTCCCAAGTCGCTGGGGTTACGGGCACCACGGTGCCAGGTGTAAGTCTCTTCTTTATCTGTTTTTTCCTTATTTTTCTGCCATAACTCTTGCTTCCTTACCACATGGAGCATACATTTTAGTCACATTGAATTTTTTCCTCACTACTCCTTAAACTTAGTATTTCATTTCATGTTTTGGAGGCTTAACATATGCTATTATTTTTGTTAACCTTCTTGAGCATAGTTCAGCTTCCAGCTTACTGTCATTCTTGCTGCCACCCCCAACTCACCTAGGTGGAGGTGGTTATTCCTAATTTTGTGTCTTGAAACACCTGGGTCATATGTGTCCATTATAATCCATCTACCTGTATCTGTGTTATAGTAGTTGGTTCATAGATCTTTATGGATTGAACGAACAGGAAGTGTCTAGGATTGCTGTCACAAATTACCACAACTGCATGGCTTCAAAGAAATGTATGCTCACAATTCTGGAGGTTAGAAGTTAAAAATTTAAGGTGTGGCCAGGCCCATGCTCCAAAGCTCTAGGGAAGGACCCTTCTTTGCCTCTTCCTGTCTGGGGTTCCCAGAAGTCCTTGGGGGCTCCTTGGCTTATAGCTGCAGAACCCCAGTCTCTGCCTCCCATTTCACAGAACTGTCTTCCCTCTGTGTCTATGTATTTGAATCTCCATGTTTTATCTTATAAAGATGCCAACCACTGAATTCAGGACCTCCTAATGTATTTTGATCTCATCTTAACTAATTACCTCTGCAAAAGACCCTCATGTCCAGGTAGACCTGAGTTTTGGTGGGGCTGAGAGGTCCATGTGCCCTAGTACAAGAAGCATTGCTCTTTTTTTTTCTGTTGTGTGCTTGGATCACATAGCTCTGTAGTTAAACTACTGAAAGAACTTATAGGTTCCTCCTTCCTTTGGCAGATCAGTCAAAGCCACGTGCGGTGGGTGGTGCATGCCTGTAATTCCAGTGGCTTGGGAGGCTGAGGCAGGAGGATCTCAAGTTCAAAGCCAGCCTCAGCAAAAGCGAGGTACTAAGCAACTCAGTGAGACTCTGTCTCTAAATAAAATACAAAATAGAGCTGGGGATGTGGCTCAGTGGTTGAGTGCCCCTGAGTTCAATCTCTAATACCCGCCCCCACCCAAAGAAAAGATCAGTCAAAATACTTTTAAAATCACCTTCACCCATAAGGACATACTTGATTTGCCTCTTATTTCAGAGGGCAGCTCCTTTTTTTCTGTGCTTCTCTAGCTCTGTCCCACATTGGCTAGGTATTCTAGGGTTCCAGCCATCTACCAGAATTTGAATCCAAGTTTTTGACATTTTTTTTCACAAGTAGTTCAGACCCCTGAGGAGATGTATCTCTCTGAATTTAGAGTCTCTGTCCTAAAGATTTTTTAAAGAGATATGTTTTTAGTTGTTGATGGAACTTTATTTATTTATTAATTTATATATGGTGCTGAATCAAACCCAGTGAGTCACACATGCTAGGCAAGCGCTCTACCACTGAGTCACAACCCCAGCCCAGTCCTAAATATTTTTTGAAAATAAATGGTATATTTGGAACCCTCAGTGATTTATACATTTGATTATTTTATTTTTTTCTCTTTCTTTCTTTTATGGTTCAAGATATTGAACCCAGGAGCACTTTACCACTGAGCCACATCCCCAGCACATTTTTTTTTTAAATTTTGAATTAAATTGCTTAGGGCCTCACCAATTTGCTGAGACTAGCCTCGAACTTGTGATCTTCCTGCCTCAGCCTCCTGAGTTGCTGGAATTTTAGGTATGTGCCACCATGCCCACTTGGCATAGATTCTTTTCTTGTGGAGTCAAATTTCCTTTTTTAAAAAATATTTTTTTAGTGTTGATGGACCTTTATTTTATTCATTTATTTATATATGGTGCTGAGAATTGAACCCAGAGCCTCACACATATGAGGCAAGCATTTTACCACTGAGCCAAATGGGTTGTTGGGAAATCATTGGGAGCACTTTAAAGTATCTAATGTGTGTAGAGGTCTTTACCCTATACTGGGATTGGAGAAAAAGAAACAGAGGAGAGATGGAAGCATCTAGAGGTAGATGACAGTAAGGGAGTAAGTTGCTTGACACTGAGATTATGGGCTGTGATTTTTGGTCAATACTATGATCATAGAGTGAGGGGTTGAAGTAAAGAGGAGGAATTGAGGCTGAGAGGCCAGGATATGAGAAATATCATTTATACAGATAATGGAAATATTACTAAGAGTTGTGAGAAAGGTGTTGGCAAGGCTAATGAGGTAGGAGATAAATCTGCAAGGAATTGAGAAAGATAACTGAGAGGTCTCTAGATGTCTACAACAGGACAAGCTCTAGCTGCTGGATGGCCAGGAAACAACTGAATTCAGTTTGTTACCATTGAAAACTTGATATCATTACACCAATTTAAACAACCTTTTTAGTGCTGGGCATACAGACTAAAGTTTTGAGCATGCTAACCAAGCATTTTACCATTGAACTACACCCCAAGCCCTTTTATTTATTTTAAAATTTTGGAGACTAGGTCTTGCCAAGTTGCCCAGGCTGGCCTCAAACTTGTGACTCTCCTGCCACAGCCTCCTGAATAGCTGGGTGTGCCATTCCACTCAGCAGGATTTACATTCTTTGACTATGTCAGATTGGCTGTTAGGTCTTTGGCAATGGACCAACTAAAAGGCAGTTCCTCTAGAACATGTGATCCTTAGCATGCTGTGGGAGAGAATGACTGAGTGTTTCATAGTGGAAGAGTCTTTATGTGGGGAAGAACAGAATGAGTCTGGAAAGACAGGGAGAGGCTTGGTGTGGAGATGGAGAAGAAATCCTGTTTTCTGAGCTGGGCCTGGTGGTACAGGCCTGGAATCCCAGAGGCACGGGAAGCCCTTTCTTTCTTTCTTTCTATGGTGATGAAGTTCCTGTTTTCTTTGGCATTTCATTTTTAAAATGAATCCAGTTTTGCAGGATTTCTAAGTTTTGGTGATCTGGTCCTGTAGGATAGATTTGGCAGATTTAGAATGCAACAGAATTTTACTGTCCAGTAGGGTGGCTACTAGCCACAAGTGGCCATCTAAATTTAATTAAATTTAAATTTTAATTAAAAATTTAAAAATCAGCTGCCCAGTCATCACTAGCCACATTTCGGTATGGCTCTTGGTTATCTGTTGAGAGCCACAGCCAAAGGGGCCCCAGCAAACTTCCAGCTGCCAGCAAACTTCCAGCTGCTGGCTGATGATTGGCTCACAGCGGCCCCAGCAACATCTAGCTGATTGGCTCCTCGGCCCCAGCAACATCTAGCTGATTGGCTCCTCTGCGGTGATGCTCATTGGACTGTTTCCCTGCCCTTTCAGACCACGGAGCTGCTCATTGGGGGACTTTTTTGGCTCCGCCCACGTGACCCAGCCAATCGGCCTCAAGAGCAGGAGGATTGTGGGAGGTGGAGAGAAGCTTGAGGGGGAGAGAGAGGCTTGGAAAAAGCCGGCGGTGGCAGTTGAGGCTCTGAGGGTTTTTCCTGAGAGACTATTTTGTTTGTCGTGTGTGGTTCTAAAAATAAAGTTAGTTTCTTTTGACAAGTGGCTCCTGATTGTGCCCAGCCAGACTGCGGCATTTGGTGGCTCGCACGGGGAGCGACTGAGGGTAAGTGAACTGCTCGCCCCTGAGGGCAGGGCGAGAGGATGGGTAGCCATTTTAAGATTCTTCTTTTGTTATTTTGTTTCACTTTTGTTTTAAGTTGCCTGTCCCTGGAGATGTGTAAGATGGAAGAAAAACCGCTCACATCTGAGGAACAGATAGGGAGAAAGGACGGATGGCCATGTCAGGAGGATAGAAAGGCTATAATGACTTTTTGTTGTTCCCATTTTGTTTCATTCTAGTCTCGTTTTGTTAGGCGTCATCTTGTTGGGTTGTATTATAGTAGAAATACGGGATCAGAAATTAGTAAAAAACAAACTGAAAGAGTGTTAAGTAAATTGTTAGAGGAAGGAGGCATCTCAGTAAAATCAAGAACAATCAGGGCATACGTTGATACAATACAAAAATGTAGCCCATGGCTTTTTAAGGAGGAGTTGTTAAATATATCACAATGGAACCATCATGGTGAAGATTTAAAAAGAATAGAAAAGAAAAGCCCAGGGACTCTGCCAGTTGGCACATTGCCATTGTGGACATTCGTATCTTGTTTGCTTAGTCCAAAGCCTTCAGTTCAGACAATGGTAGAGGAAGGAGAAGACATAATGATTCAAGTAAAAGAGAAGGTCTCTCAAGTTAGTCAGACAGAGGAAAAGATTCAAGTAAAAGAGAAGGCCTCTCAAGCTAGTCAGACAGAGAAAGAAAGTGTAAAACAGAAAAAGCCATCAGGGGGAAAGTTACAACAGGAGACTGCTACTAACACCTTTCTATCACCAGAGGGTGTAAGTGTCCAACCAACAGCACCACCTCTACAGGAGACTGCTACTAACACCTTTCTATCACCAGAGGGCGTAAGTGTCCAACTAACAGCGCCACCTCCATATGCTGGGAGGCCCCCAACCCCCGCAGTTGATAGTTGGGATCCTGAGACAAGGTCTCAAATATTAACATGCCCTGTATTTGAGGCAGGAGGGCAGCGATTTTACCAAGTTTTAAATTTCAAAACAGTGAAGCAGCTAAAAGAGGCTGTAACAACCTATGGTCCTCAAGCACCCTTCACTGTAAGCTTGGTCGAATCCATTAACAACTTGAACATGACGCCAGCAGATTGGGCTAATATGTGTAAAGCTGTGCTAAATGGAGGACAATACCTGTTATGGAAGGTTGCCAATGAGGAATTTTGCAAGGAGACGGCTAGGCGAAATGCAGCAGCTGGTTATCCTCAGAGAAATCTAGATATGTTGTTAGGAAAGGGACCTTATGAGGATCAGCAGCAACAAATTGCATATGATCCTGGCGTATACGCACAAATTGCTGCAGATGCAATTAAGGCATGGAAGACTTTACAAGGACATGGAGGTTTACAAGGTCAATTATCTAAGGTAATACAAGGAGCTAATGAACCTTATGCTGAATTTGTAGATAGGCTTATTCAAACAGCTACCAGAGTTTTTGGGAATACAGAACAAGCAATGCCATTACTAAAACACCTGGCTTATGAGCAAGCGAATCGTTGGTGCAGAGATATCATTAGACCATGGAAACATGAAGATTTAAACACATATATTAAATTATGTAGAGACATTAATGAACAAGAGCAAGTCGTGGCAGCTGCAGTAAAACAGGCTTTAGATGCCAGAGACATTAATGAACAAGGGCAAATTGTGGCAGCTGCAGTAAAACAGGCTTTAGATGCCAGGCCAAGAACATGCTACAATTGTGAACAAACAGGACATTTTAAAAGGAATTGCCCCATTGGAGGAGGGTTTAACAAAACTAGGTATCAAAGGAGTAGAATACCAGGTATTTGCCCACGATGCCGTAGAGGGAGACATTGGGCTAATGAATGCCGTTCTCAAACCACCATAGAGGGTACTCCATTATCAAAAAACGAACAAGGACCAGGTGTTTATCCACGATATCGTGGAGAAAGGCATCGGGCTCCATTGCCAAAAAACGGACAGGGGGGCCCAATGCTCCGGGGCCCAAAACCACAAATATACGGAGCACTGGAGGAACCCAGCAACCCCATCAGGGTAGTGCCCAGGACACATTGTCCATCAGATCCCTCATCAGACAAACCAGAGGGAGCGCAGGGTTGGACATCTGCGCCTCCGCCAGAGCAGTACTAACTCCAGAGATGGGAGTTCAAATCATTCCCACAGGGGTGAAAGGACCTCTTCCCAAAGGAACAGTAGGCTTATTATTGGGACGCAGCTCTTCTACTCTAAAAGGACTTATGATAAGTCCTGGGGTAATTGATCCCGATTATGAAGGTGAAATAAAAATTATAGCCAGTTCTCCAAAGGGTATATCAGTAATTTCACCAGGAGATAGAATAGCACAGTTACTAATAATACCCAGCCTACATGATAAATTTTCCAGTCGTACTGTAGAAAGAGGTTCCAAGGGATTAGGCTCCACAGGTGTAGATTGGGCTATGCTTTCTTTAAATTTAGATTCTCGCCCCATGCTAAAACTAAATATTCAAGGACATGAATTTAATGGGCTACTGGATACAGGTGCAGACCTTAGCATCATCTCTCGTCAAGAATGGCCAAAACATTGGCCATTACAACAAGCCACTCAAACGCTTCGAGGCCTAGGAGTGGCGACTAATCCCCATAGAAGTGCAATGGTATTAGATTGGAAGGATCCTGAAGGATGTGAAGGAACTATACAGCCATATGTATTGGATCATCTTCCCGTAAATTTATGGGGACGAGATGTCCTAGATCAATTAGGTTTGACATTAACAAATAACATCAACCAAAATGCACCCACTATTATGACTAGACAAGGTTTTAGGAAAGGAAAAAGATTAGAAAAACAAGAACAAGGTATAGCAGCACCAATACAAATAGATCAAGGAACAGACAGACATGGGTTGGATTTTCAGAAAGGGCCACTGAGACAATAAAAATTACTTGGAAATCAGAAAGACCAGTATGGGTTCCTCAGTGGCCCCTGACTAAAGAAAAGATACAAGCAGCCCATGACCTGGTCAAACAACAATTAGCAGAAGGACATATACAACCTTCTGTATCTCCCCATAATACTCCCATTTTTGTCATCAAAAAGAAATCTGGTAAATGGAGATTATTGCAAGATTTAAGAGCCATTAATAATGAGATGGTTATTATGGGACCTGCTCAATCAGGGATTCCTCAGTTGTCTGCTTTGCCAAAAACCTGGTATGTTTTAGTTATAGATATTAAAGATTGTTTTTTTTCAATTCCAATTCATCCTGAGGATAGTCCACGTTTTGCATTTACTATCCCTGCACTGAATCATGAAGGTCCTGATCAGAGATATGAATGGAAAGTACTCCCTCAAGGGATGGCTAACAGCCCAACTATGTGTCAAATTTATGTTAACAAAGTAATCCAGCCACTTAGAAATCAAAATCCTGAACTACAAATATTTCACTATATGGATGATGTATTATTAGCACACAAAGATAAAAACACATTGCTAGAATGTTATGCCACACTAACAAACTTATTAAAAAATTATAATCTAGAGATAGCAATAGATAAAGTACAATTAAATTTTCCAATTAATTATTTAGGAGTTCTATTATCCTCAACCATGGTCCGTCCACCAAAAATTCAAATACGAGTAGATCAACTCAAATCACTTAATGACTTTCAAAAGTTATTAGGAGACATAAATTGGATAAGGCCTTATTTAGGTATACCAACAGGAGAGTTGGGACCTTTATTTGATATCCTAAAAGGTCCATCAGATCCAAATTCACCCCGAATGTTAACGCCTGAAGCAAGAAAGGCATTAAAAATCATTGAAACATATATGGAAAATATGCATTTGGATAGAATTGATATAAGTTTGCCTTTATTATTTATTGTACTACCAACAAAAAATATTCCTACAGGAGTATTTTGGCAAGAAGGTCCATTATTATGGATACATTTATCTTATTCTCCTAACACTATTCTTACTAGGTATCCTGAGGCTGTAGGACAATTAATACTCAAAGGAATAAAAGCAGCAAAGGGAGTGTTTGGAATTTCTCCCAATAAAATTATTACTCCATATACTATGAATCAAATTGATGAGTTAGCTAATGAGTTAAATACTTGGGCAATAATCATGTGTAAATCTAATGTTTCATTTGATAACCACTTACCATCTAATCCTTTATTGTCTTTTTGGTCATTGCATCCTGTAATTTTTCCAAAAATGACAAGAAAAACACCTATCATAAATGCTCCAAATATATTCACTGATGGGTCAAATAATGGTACAGCAGCAGTAGTTACCCCTGATCAAACTTTTACATTTTTAGTACCCAAACAATCAGCTCAAAAGGTAGAGCTTAATGCAGTTTTACAAGCTTTTGTGATGTTTAAAGATTCTGTATTTAATTTATTTTCTGATAGTCAGTATGTAGTTAATGCTATAGTATCTCTTGAAGATGCTGGTAGGATTTCCCCTTCTTCTACTGTTTTCTCTTTGCTTTCCACTATACAAAGTCTAATCTGGGACAGAAAAGATCCATTCTTTATAGGACATATCAGGGCACATACAGGATTGCCTGGAGCCCTTAGTTTGGGCAATGATTTAGCAGATAAAACTACACATGACATACATATTTTCTCTACACTAGAAGAAGCTATAAATTTTCATAAAAAGTTCCATGTCAATGCTAATACTTTACAAAAGCATTTTAAAATAACTAAGGAACAAGCTAGACAAATAATAAAACAATGTCAAAATTGTGTGACCTTTTTACCACAAGTTAATCTTGGAGTCAATCCTAGAGGATTGATACCTAACCATATTTGGCAGATGGACGTCACACACTTGCCAGAATTTGGAAAATTAAAATATTTGCATGTTACAGTTGATACTTCTTCTGGATTTTTGATGGGCTCCCTTCATGCCGGAGAAAAAACTAAAGATGTTATAGCTCATTGCTTACAAAATTTTGCCACTGTGGGTGTTCCAAAACAGTTAAAAACAGATAATGCCCCTGGTTATACTTCTACCTCTTTTAAACAATTTTGCTCAACATTTGGCATTACTCATATAACAGGAATCCCATACAATCCACAGGGACAAGGCATAGTTGAAAGAGCTCATCAAACTATTAAAATGTACTTATTAAAGCAAAAAGAAGGAATTGGGAAGGGGTATATATTCCCCAAAGATAAACTTAAAATAACCCTTTTTACTCTAAACTTTTTAAATTTGGATTCATCAGGACTTAGTGCTGCGGAAAGGCATATGTGTCCAAAAAATGTACATAAGCCCAAGGTACTTTGGAAGGATATTCTAACAGGACAATGGAAAGGTCCTGACCCAGTAATTGTCTGGAGTCGGGGGTCTGTTTGTGTGTTTCCACAGGGAGAACAGCAGCCAATTTGGATTCCAGAGAGATTAACTAAGGTCCTGACCCAGTGATTGTCTGGAGTCGGGGGTCTGTTTATGTGTTTCCACAGGGAGAACAGCAGCCGATTTGGATTCCAGAAAGATTAACTAAATCGATTTCTACAGACCAAAAAGAAGATTATTTGGCTCAAATCCATAACAACTGATATCCAAAACTCCAGTTTGGCTATTCTTACATCTGCAACAGAACCAGGATGCTTTTTTCAATATCTATTTTATTATTGCCCTTTGCCATATCATGAAGTTCTATTTTGTTTTTTGAGCTCATACAGACCTAGGTTAATGTTTTGCTGATCAGTTCTATTTTTTGACTATAGAGTTTTTAAACATTGCAATGGAGATTTCACCTGTAAAAAGTTATAAGGCCTTTACTATAATGTTATGTGTTGTATGTATTATATTATGTGTGCACACTTGTGTTTTGTGTTATATGTTTGAATGTACGTATGTCCATATATCATATATGATGAGCGCTCATGATAAAATGGATCCAAATATTTTTTTTTCACGTGATTTATATGGTTTAATTTAAATTGGGTAAACAACTGTTGAGGATTGTTTTAATATGTAAACAAAAAAGAAAGTTAACAGATCTGTTTGTTTACTTTTACCTTTCCTTTTCATTATATTTAATAATTCTCTTAAAGATAATGTAAATTGTTAAGAAAATTGTTTTCTTTTAGTGCCTTCTGTAATGTTACATAATTTTTTCTTTAGCCATTATTGCCAGAATTCCTATCTTCATCCCAGTGCCGGTGAAGACAATGTAAATTGTTAAGAAAATTGTTTTCTTTTAGTGCCTTCTGTAATGTTACATAATTTTTTCTTTAGCCATTATTGCCAGAATTCCTATCTTCATCCCAGTGCCGGTGAAGACAATGTAAATTGTTAAGAAAATTGTTTTCTTTTAGTGCCTTCTGTAATGTTACATAATTTTTTCTTTAGCCATTATTGCCAGAATTCCTATCTTCATCCCAGTGCTGGTGAAGTGAAAGATAAAACCAATCTACAGCTTCTACAATAGCCATCACTGAACTGCTTGCAGAACTTGCCTGGACACATTGTGAGCTCACCTGTATGCATTGTGAACTATCTGTTGGTACAGCGAATTGTGGTAGTGCTGGAGTATTTTTGCTGATGGTGTCACCGGTGGTACAATTTAGGAGCCCTCAATTGGCTTAATGTCATGGCATTTTGCATCCTCCTCTACTAGTGATGGTCTAAAATTTGGGGGCCAACAGAGGTGAGGCAAAGAACCTCACCCCCCCACAGGTGCAAAGGCCTATCCACAAGTATGGCTGTATGCTGGACCGGTAGTCAGTGACGGGTATGATCCAATTGCAGTGGTACCAACCTAAGACAGGAGGCTGACGCCTAGAGGTCAGTTCATCCGATGACGGGTAAGGACCATATGTTGAATTGGACTGCCTAACAGGCACGGTCCCTAAGCCACATGCTTGTTGTTTAAACAGAGAGGGGGAGATGTTGAGAGCCACAGCCAAAGGGGCCCCAGCAAACTTCCAGCTGCCAGCAAACTTCCAGCTGCTGGCTGATGATTGGCTCACAGCGGCCCCAGCAACATCTAGCTGATTGGCTCCTCGGCCCCAGCAACATCTAGCTGATTGGCTCCTCTGCGGTGATGCTCATTGGACTGTTTCCCTGCCCTTTCAGACCACGGAGCTGCTCATTGGGGGACTTTTTTGGCTCCGCCCACGTGACCCAGCCAATCGGCCTCAAGAGCAGGAGGATTGTGGGAGGTGGAGAGAAGCTTGAGGGGGAGAGAGAGGCTTGGAAAAAGCCGGTGGTGGCAGTTGAGGCTCTGAGGGTTTTTCCTGAGAGACTATTTTGTTTGTCGTGTGTGGTTCTAAAAATAAAGTTAGTTTCTTTTGACAAGTGCTCCCTGATTGTGCCCAGCCAGACTGCGGCAGTTATCATATTAGAAAATGCATGTATAGAACATTTTCATAACTGTGGAAAGTTCTGGTAGACTGAGCCTTTCTAGGCATTAGTGAATTATTTGAGTTTATTATGGTGTCTTGCTAAAAAGAATTGGCCTTTATAGCTAGTGTTTAGAACCTTGATGCCCTTATTCATATTCTTAAGAGCCTTTTCCCTACCAAGGATGACTCATGCTTGTAATCCCAGTGATATGGGAGGCTGAGGCAGATGGATTGAAAGTTCAAAGCCAGCCATGGTTCCACCATGCGGCCTGCGCATTGGTTTCATTAATGAGGTTCTTGGCATAAAAGTTAGCTAGCAGAGATCGAAATAAACACACAGACTCAGTTACCTTTTCCTATGACCAGGTCCGAGATGGCTCCCCTCTCTGGCTCCAACCTCGAACCACCCGTAGGGCAGCAAGGATTACTCAGGGCTAGCAGGAGAGAGAGCGAGCATGCCAGGGAGTAGCCTTTTATTGGGGAACAAGAAATTCAGGGGAGAATTCCATCCAATGAAGGTTGAGGGGGGGCCACACTCCAAGGTCAGGGTCAGTGATTGGGCCCCCGGGATCAGTGGTCAGTCACACCCCCACACGGACGGGTTCTCTCATCAGGAGAGGGCCGGGAAAATTCCGACACAGCCAGAAGCCTCAGGCCCAAACCGGGAGTCACCCAGTCACGCGTGAGAATGGCTCTCCACACATGGTGACTTGGCAAAATCCTGTCAAAACAAAAACAATAACAAAACAAAATATCTTATCCCTGCATTTCAGGGCTTGCCATCTGTTTGGCACACAAGGTGAATACATGTGCAAGGAATATAAAAATGTTAGACCCAGCATCCAAACTGAACATGCAGAAGAGAAGGATGGATCTGGAGTTAGGGAAATGAGTGTGCATATTGTTCCATGATACAGTATCACAGCTAATTTTGAAATAATTTGAAGGCCATGACCATTATCTAATAAAATCGGGGTTGTCCATGTTTTAGGCTTTCAATGATGATGGAAATACTGCATTGAGTATTCCTCAGCACCCATTTTTCTGGAAAGATCCCTCTAAGCAGAGGACCAACTCTCTATTATTATTATAAAACAACTTCTCTAGCTTCAGTAAGCATTTTTTTTTTTTTTTTTTTTTTTACCAGAGATTGAACCCAGGGGCACTTAACCACTGAGCCATATCACCAGCCCTTTTATTTTTCATTTTGAGACAGGGTCTCACTAAGTTACTTAGGGCCTCACTAAGTTACTTAGGGCCTTGAGAAGTTGCTGAGGCTGGCCTCAAACCTGCAATCATCCTACCTCAGCATCTGAATCACTGGGATTATAGGCATGTGCCACTGGGCCTAGTTAGAAAGCCTTTTTTTTAAAAAGTATTTTTTAGTTATAGATGGACATAATACCTTTATTTTATTTATTTTTATATGGTGCTGAGGATTGAACCCAGTGCCTCACATGTGCTAGGCAAGCGCTCTACCACTGAGCTACAACCCAAGCCCGTAGTAAGCCATGTTTAACAATTAAAATTTGAGAGGAGGATTTTTTTCCCCTCAGGACACAGGACAGGACTCAGGGCCTTGCATATTCTAGGCAAGTGCTTTGCTATGGAGTTAAATCCCCAACCCCAGGAGAAATTTTAAAAAGTAAGTTGAAAATGTTTTTCTTTTATCTCCCTTAGATACAGCAAAAAGTACATTTTTTTTTTTTTTAAGATGCCAAGTCTCACTATGTTGCTCAGGCTGGCCCTGAAATCCTGGGCTCAAGTGAATCTCCTTCCTCAGTCTCAGCTGGGACTATAGGAGTGTGCCATCACACCCTGTGGAATTTGTTTTAGTATATATATATATATATATATACACACACACACACACACACACACACATACACACATATTTAATCTTTAATTTTTATTTTTTTAAATATTTATTTTTTAGTTGTAGTTGGACACATACCTTTATTTCATTTATTAATTTTTACGTGGTGCTGAGGATGGAACCCAGGACCTCACACATGCTAGGCGAGTGCTCTACCACTGAGCTACAACCCCAGCCCTAGAATATATATTCTTTTAGAATAAATATATTTTAGAATTCTTTTAGAATATATATTAATTTTTTTTTTTTTTTGCTACTGGAGATGGAACCCAGGGTGCTTTACCGCTGAGCTATATCCTCAGTCCTTTTTTTTTTTTTTAATATTTATTTATTTTAGTTCTCGGCGGACACAACATCTTTGTTTGTATGTGGTGCTGAGGATCGAACCCGGGCCGCACACATGCCAAGCGAGCGCGCTACCGCTTGAGCCACATCCCCAGCCCCCTCAGTCCTTTTTATTACATTTTGATACATGGTTTCGTTAAAAGTTGCTGAGGCTGGCCTCCAGTTTGTGATACTCCTGCCTCAACCTCCCAAGTCTCTGAGTCAGTGTGAGCTCTTGCCACAAGATCCCCGCCCCTGTCTCTGGCCTGGAAGCTCTCGCCTCCAGCCACCTTTTTTGAAGAGTCTTCCGCAGGTTAAAACCAGCGGTGAGAGGGGCAGATGGCCTTCTGCGAAGGCAGAGAGGAAGATGACTACGAGAGGCTGCAGGGGACCCAGGGATGAAAGTAGGAGTCAGGTGAGAGCACGGGTCGCGTGGAGTCAGAGACTCCCGGCTTCCTTCCCGCTCTAGATAATAGCTGTTGCTTATTGGGCGCTGTTTGCTGGCGTCTTTTCCAGGGTCATCCTTGGACCCTTCCAGCCATCCAACAGGAGGAGTTACTATTGCCATTCTACTTTGAGAAAACTGAGACCTAAAGTCTGCCTGCCAGTGATGGTAGAGCTGGAATTAGAATTCAGATCTGGCTGCTCTCGATGACTCCGATCCCCACCCATCTGTGAGCGAGGCCAGTACCGGGAACAAATGTGAGGCCGGGACCCACCGAGGGAGGTGAGCAGACCGCGGGGAGGGCGGGCCGACGCCCTAGTTTCTGCAGCGCAGGGGGCTGGACCGCGAGGCTCGGCGCCAGGGGGCCTGCTGAGCGGTCTCTGCCAAGAGGGGGCGCGCGGGACGCCCCAACGGAAGCTCCGGGACGCGATCGCTGTCCAGGACTGAAAGGGTTGACCACTGGCCAAGGGACCCGCCTGGAGGGAGACCCTGCCCGGAGGGAGACCCTGCTCAGGACAGGAGGAGACCTCTCAAGTGCCCCAGGTAGGGGCGGAGGTGGGCCTCTCAGGGTGGGAGAGTGGGAGGGTGGAGGGCGTGGAGACATCCCCCTGCCCAAACCCGGATCCCCAGACTCAGCACCACCTGACCCACCCTGGTGCAGGGCAGGGTCCGTAGCCGGGTAGCTAGGTTAGGGTCCATCTTGGGTTCTGTAAAACATCCCTGTGGCTTTTGGGCCCTGGAAGGGTCGAGTTCTGGCATTGAGGGACTATAGGGTTGTCAAGGAAGGAACTTCTGAGACCCCCTAGTCAGTGGGAACCAGGCCTCAACCCCAGGCCTACCTGGGAGGCGCTTTAAATCTCCCCTTTTCAACGTCCAGAGTATTTGGAAATCACTCAATCCAACTGAGGCCAATGGTGGTTGGTGAGGTGAGTGGGCAGCCATGCAGAATTCTGGTTCCCACTCTGATACTGACTGTGACTCCTCTATCCGTCATTCCCTCTCTCTGGCTCTCTTTTTCTTTTTCAATTAAAATTCCTAGGATCCTAGAGTATGGCCTATATCCATGCATATCTTAGATTGCATGTCCTTGGGGCACAGTTATCCAGTACTTGTACTAAGGGCAGTTTTCTGCAGGGTCCTGGACTAGGGCCTGGGGAGGAGGACAAGGGCTTCATCACTGGACAGCTGCCTGGCTAGGGAGGGAGCACAGTGTAGGTAGTGCCTTGGGTAGCTCCAGGCTGGGGAGCAAAGCACTGTGCCATGTGACATGTTGATGTGTCTCTCCCCCAGTAGCTTCCAAGAGCCACTGAGTCCTGTGTGTTTTCATCCCTGAGCCCCACCATTGGCCCAAGCTGGACAAGGAGCAACCAGTAAGTGCATAGTTGGTTTTTGTTAATGGAACAGAGGATGGCTGTTGCCTGGGAGGGCTGCGTGGAGTGGACCAAGTGGCACTCTTCAGGGGAAGTGGAATCTGAAGGGCTCCGGAGAGCAGAGAGGGCACCCTGGGAAGGAACCCAGGCAAGGAGGCTGCGGTGCTCCCGAATGACTGGTGTTCCCCATCAGGGTGGGGACAGGAAGGATGGGTGCTCAGAAATTTTATGAAAGGAACATAGTGTGTGAGGCAGGGTGATAAGATGGAAGCATCGTGGGCTGGGGATGTGGCTCAAGCGGTAGCGTGCTCACCTGGCGTGCGTGCGGCCCGGGTTTGATCCTCAGCACCACATACAAACAAAGATGTTGTGTCCGTTGAAAACTAAAAAATAAATATTAAAATTCTCTCTCTCTCTCTCTCTAAAAAAAAAAAAAGATGGAAGCATCGTGGGGGGAGGAGAAAGCAGTATAACCTCAAGGCTGGAGCTGGGATGAGGGAGGGAATGTTGGAAATAAAGAAAGACAGAGGTCACTTCTAGACAGGTTGAGGTTGGAGGGTGGATAGCTGTCAATGAGATACCCAGTGTACACCGTCCCATGCAGTGGCTGTGACTCCTTCCTGTTGAGTTTTAGAGCTAGAAGGGCTTGGCCCTGAAATTGACATGACTCATCAGTGTGGCCTGGAGAGTGGAAGATCAAAAGGGGAGACTTAGAGAGAGGGGAGAGTACAATTCTTCAGGTGAAAAGAGGAACTGGTGATTGACAGAAAGAAGGAGAAAGTACATTCAAACATTTCCAGGTCACCTTGACAGCACTGAGGAGGAATACCTGTTTATGCATTAGTATTGGTCAGCATGTTTGGGTGTGGGGATGCAGGAGGGACCCACACCTCTACCCTCTATCATCAGGCTTGTTGGGCTACAGTGATCAGCAGCTCTCAAAGACACCCGTCCCCTTGGCTGAAGCAAAAGAGTCTGCATCTGGACTGTGAAGGGGTCTCAGGGCTGGCACTGGGCATGAGCCTGCACACCCTGCACAGGGTACAGGGACCCAGGGAGGTTTGAATTTTAGATGTCTGCCCTCCACCCTGCCCTTGCCCCTGAGCACATCTTTAACTGAGCACTTGAGCACAAAGCACTGAGTTTGGCACTTTGCTATGTATTGCTTCATTTGGTCCTCCCACTGGTCTCGTTGGGCCCGTGATATATATATATATATATATATATATATATATATATATATATATATATAATGTCTATATACACATTATGCATACATCTATGTAGTATACACACACACACACACACACACCACACACACACACACACACACATTTTTGCTTTTTCCCCAAATGAGGAAGCCAGGGCATAGGGAGTTTGAGTTTGAGCAAGTTCCCAGGATGACACAGTTAGGGACAGGGGAGGCTGTGGCAACAGTCAAGGGCTCCTGATCAAGACTTGCCCAGTATGGCCTAGCTGCTCTTTTAGAAGAAAATGTACTGACTGATGATAGCAAAAGAGAAATTATTTTGGGATGAGAGACTCCATGGAAGAGGGCTCCTTGGATGAGGGCCTTGACTTCCAGGATTAGAGGGAACCTGGGACTTCAGGAGGCTCTCTGTGAACACTGAAATTATGAGTAAATCTTTTTTTAGTAAATCTGCTCATTTTTCAGCAGAGGCCTCCTCCTGGCCCAATGGACCCCATCCCCAGTTTCCTGTGGTCAGAAGGCTTGTCATTGAGCAAGGGCACTTGGGGTTCTGGCCTCACGGCCTCCCCCAGGCCCTCATTCTGCAATCTAAAGAAAAACAGCTGACACAAAAGAGGCTGATGGAGGTGTGTTTTGTTGGCAGTGGCATGGGGGTTAACAGAATTGAAAAATTGAAACTGTAGAGGTGAATGACCTTGGGAAGGGCTGGGCTGATCTCCTCATTATGCCTGAGGAGGAAATTGGGGCTCCCACCATGCCCAAGGCCACCCAGTGAATTAGTGCAGACAACATTTCCTGCATGTTTTAGGTCAACCTCAGAGGCCTGGAGGCTGTAAAGTTAAGCAAGACAAAGAAATCCCCATGGACAAGCCTCACCTATGTGCCATGCGCAGTGCCTGCATTTCCACGGTCATCATTTCCTTCACCCTGAGCCACGGGAGGATGTGGAGAAGTCCCACCTCTGCCATCACTTTTCCCTTGCACAGGTGATGCTGACTTTAGAGGACAAGAACATGAAGGGACTCACCTGGGCCATAGTCCTGGTCTTGACCTCCCTGGGCTACCTGCTCATACTGCTGGTCTCCATCTTTCCCTTCTGGGTGCGGCTCATGGACGAGGAGACCCAGGATGTGTTTTTCAGTGGCCTGTTTGAGAACTGCTTCCATATCAAATGCTGGAAGCCTCGACCCTTATCCAGTAAGGAGGGTTGGGGGTAAGGATGAAGAAAGGGGAGATGGGACCAGTTTGATGGCTGGGTGGAGATAGATAGGGCAGGTTGGGGGCAGAGGACCAAATTTAATAAGGCCATAAGGGCATTTTCTCTGAATCTTCACTCTTTTGGGGTGAGAGGAATGTAGGGCACTGTGAAAGGGTGATCATGTCATGTTGACCACTGAAGTAGGGGCATATGTGTTAGGAACCAAGTTTATTTCCAAGCCATGATTCTACTTTCCTAGCCCCTTTAAGGAAAAATCTGAAGGCCCCAAGGATGTCTGTCTTGGAAAAGACGTGACCCAGGGAAACCCAGGGACTACTTTCTTGGGAATAGGAGAGGCCTCCTTAGGGGAAGATGACCTGACTATGTGAGCTCTTTGACCCAACGTTCCTCAATCTTGGTGCTACTGATATTTTGGGATGGGTAATCTTTGAATGGGGGCTCTCCTGTTTCTTGCAGGATGGGAAATAGAACCCCTGCCCTCTTCTACCCATGAGATGCCTGTAGTACCACTCCCCACTTAGTTTGACAACCCAAATTGTCTCCAGGTATTGTCAAATACTTAAGGGACAAGTAAAGGAGGACCATCACTGATTTAACCCAAGGGTAGATTCTGGAATGTCTGGGTGTTCAGAAACACCTTTGCCTTTTGTCCTCCTCCAAGATGTCCATCTCTGTTTGCTCAGAAGGGCATTCAAACTAAATTTCGCATGGTGGAAATCATCAGCGGGAGAGCAAATCACCCCGTATCCAGACTCTATTATTTTTGGTCTATTTCACTTCTCCTATTAAGAGGAAAATTAAATAAGGCTTAGGGGATTCACTGTGAAGTTGAACATTTCGACCTCATGGAGTTCTGATTTTCCACTGGTAGTTATTTTAGCATAACCAACATAGATGTGAGTTTTCACGATTGCACACACAACCAATTCTTATCAGGAGAGTTTGCTTTTATGTGTTTTATGAAAACCATTGTTTTTCCCAAATGGAAGATGATTTCCTCATACATCATCATATATGTTAAGAACTGATGAATGACTTTTGTGTCTGACATTGTCAATCTAATTTTCTCCCCATATGCTTCCATGTTTTTGGGAAAAAAAAATGGTGAGGCTGGAGCATTCTTGGGGGGCAAAGTGGCAGGGTCACAGCTTTGGTCCCAGGTTGTGATCTGAGGGTGGTGGAGGCTCTGGGGCCCCCTGTGCCAGTCTCTGAGGGTCTCTTGCCTTTTGGAGGGCAGGGTCTCCAGCTCCAGCCCTGGCTCTTCCTCTCCTGCAGTCTACATCCTCCTGGGCCGGTTCTTCCTGATCTCTGCAGTTATCTTGGCTTTCCTCACCATCTTCCTCACGGTGTCCTCTGCGTCTGAACTCTTCCCAAGGACTTGGAAGCACAATGTTGTGTCAGCCACTGTCAGCTTCCTCACAGGTGTGCAACAGCCAGGCAGTCCCTGACCTCTGAGGGCCCTTGAAGGGATGCAAAGGGAGTGGGTGGGTGGTTTCTGTGATATGAAGAGACATGTGATTTTTAAGGTTCCTCCTCTATGAATTAATTGACCCCCACACCTGACCTATTAGAATTTATGATGCCTCTTCCTTGGGGCTTCTTAACACTCTACATTTTCCTGTATGACCCTGTTGCGGGGTCATATGTCTGGTAGGTCACCTGGATAGCCAGGGACTGTCATAGAATCTGGCAAAGAATTGTAATTGAGCTGGGTGCAGTGGCACTTGCCTGTAATCCCAGCATGTCAGGAGGCTGAGGCAGGAGGATCGTGAGTTCAAAGCCAGCCTCAGCAACTTGGTGAGGCACTAAGCTACTCAGTGAGACCTTGTCTCTAAATAGAATACAAAATAAGGCTGGGGATGTGGCTCAATGGTTGAGTGCCCCTGAGTTAAATTCCTGGTACACACACACACACACAAAAAAAAAAAAAAAAAAAAAAAGAAAGAAAGAAAGAAAGAAAAATAATTGTAATTGAAATATATAAGTGAACTATCAATGTTTCTTGAATGAATGAATGGAAGAGACCTTCTTTGCCCTTTTGAACCTTTTGACATTTGAAAAGAGTGACCAGGCCCCACGCTGGGAAGCTCCCAGGACTATGGAGAAGTAGAATACATGCAGGGGGTGGGGAATCTGGTTGAGTTTCATCCAAAGTGTTTTACCTAGAGGGCCCAGCCTGAACTGAACCAAGGGCATATACACCAGGGGTCCCCAGAAAGGGGTTTCTGTTGGCGGGGCCCCTGGGTGGTGAGGCACATGTCTTTGAGATGAGCTGGGAATGATTGATAGTGTGCTGAGCGGGTGGTTGTTGGCTCAGAGTGGGCAAGGGGGTAGATAGGAAGGAGCCACTAAGCAGGAGCCACATGGGCTCTGTCTGATTGAGTGTGAGGAAGGTTGGGTGAAGACAGGTAGCCCAGGAAGAGAGCAATCATGCCTCCCATGATCCTACAGGGATCTGTGCCTTCCTGGCCATGTTGCTGCATGCCCTGGAGATCCGGGATCTGAGGATGAAGCCCAGTCCACCACAGTTCTCCATGCAGTGGCCTTACTACATCCTGGGCTTTGACATCCTTCTGTTCCTGGTGGCTGGTGAGTGTCCTGTGGCTGTTACCCACTCCTTGCCCTCTTGTCTGCAGTTAGGAGCTTCTCTGGAGGAGCTGCACTGTTCCAAACTATAGCCACTAGCTTCAAATAGCTATTTAACTTTAATTAAAATAAAATACAGTTAAAAATTCACTTCCTCAGCCATACTAGCCCCATTTCAGATTTTCAACAACCACACATATCTGGTGGCTACCACATTGGACAGTGTAGTGTGATTTCCATCTCTGCAGAAAGTTCTGCTGGACAGCACGACCTCAAACCTATCCCCAAACTTGGCCTTCTGGTTCTTACCCTTCTTGGTACTAGAAAGAAAACTTCCACATGTCTGTGCTGTCCCTTACACCATCCTGATTTCTAAGGCTCTCTATTCCTGTCCATCTTTATCTTGAAATCTATCAATCTTGTTCCTCACTTTAACCTATTATCTTGAAACATTATCATCACCTTCTAGATTCTTAATCCTGTCTGATTTTGTCCCTACTCCTAATCCTTCCTCTGCTATGTTAACCTGACCCACGATCATGTTCTATTTCAAATTTAAAATATACCAAAAATATATAAAGGAATATTATTTATAGCCAGCCATGGTGGTATACACCTATAATCCCAGCAACTTGGGAGCCTGGGCAGGAGGAATACAAGTACAGGACTGCAGCAAAATAAAAAAAATAAAAAGGGTGGGAGATGTAGTGGAGCATTCCTGTGTTCAATCCCGTGTATAACACACACACACACACACACACACACACATTTATGAGATATCCGTAAGATACAAGTAATTAAAAATAGAGACACCCAGTTCCCACCATAGATAAGAACTAGCCATATTTCAGTGACTCTGTTGTTCATAAGTTAAACCATTATTTTATGTACCAATGAGAAAGAGAAACTGGTGTAATTCTGAGATTCTTTAACTTGTAAAACATTCTCATTTCAGAGATGTTAAAATAAGAAAAAAATGAATTTGGAATTGGCTTCTCAAAATTAATGAAATGCGGTGGAACAGTCAGTATCTTTGAAGGTCTCTCCCCCTAGCTCTTCTTGACATCATCATCTTCTCTCCATTCCAGAACCAGTGATTCTGAGATTTATGCTAATCACATTTCCTACTCACTTGTATCCTTAACGAGCATATTGTTTAGTTTTCCATGTTTTAAAACGTTATATAAATACATTTTACTGTGTTTATTTTTCTGGAACTTATTATGTTTGATCAATATTATACCCCTTAGAATCCTCTATGTTAATTAAGAGTAACTGAGATTCATTAATTTTTATTACCTTAAATATTGTATAAATATTCTACAATTTGCCCATTTTCTTTCAATGGACATTGAGGGTTTCCAGTTTTGTTTCCTACTGTCACTGACTGACCTTTGAACTTTTTGTACTTATGCCCTATTGCATTTGTGCTGGATGCTCTTGAGGACATATGCCTAGGACTGAAATTCTTGTATTGAGATGATGCATATTTTCAGGTTTTCCAGATGATGCCAAATAGATTTCCCTAGAGATGATAACAATTTGCATTCTTACAGGCAGGACAAGAGAATTCCTGTTGCCCCATCTCCTTGTCAATATTTGAAATTATCAGGTTTTTTTAAACCTTTGCCAGTTTAATTGGTGTAAACTATTATGTTATTAATGTGTGTTTCCTTGATTATTAATCACGTTGAACATCTTTGAATAGCTTTATTGACCATTTTTCCTTTTCAAATTGATTTGTCAGAGGTGTTTATATATTTTATTTATTTATTTTTAATTTTTTTTTGTAGTTGTAGACAGACAGCATGTCTTTATTTTATTTGTTTATTTTTATGTGGTGCTGAGGATCGAACTCAGTGCCTCACATGTGCTAGGCAAGTGCTCTATCATGAACTACATCCCCAGCCCCAGCCATTTTTATATTTTAAATATTAATCTATTATTATTGTTATTGGTACCAGAGATTGAACCCAGGGGAGCTTAACCACTGAGCCACACCCCAGCCCCTCTTTTAAAAAATATGTTTTATATATTTTATTTAGAGACAGGGTCTTGCTAACTTGCTTAGGGCCTCACTAAGTTGCTAAGGCTGGCTTTGAACTTTCGATCCTCCTTCCTCAGCCTCCAGAGCTGCTGAGATTACAGGCCTGTGCCACTACACCCAGCTGGTACTTTTGCCATCTTTATTTAAGTCTTCAATCCATCTTGAATTGACTTATGGTGTGAAGTCGGGCTGCTTTCATTTTTCAAATGAACAGTCGGTTGCCATAGTACTATGTGTCGACTACTCTGTCCTTTAGCTCTGACCTGCGGTGCCATTTTTGTTAGTAATCCAGTTCTCGTGTTCCACTCATCTATCTATCTTGGTGGACAAACCACGCTTTCACTGTTGCTCTAACTTTATACTATTCCTGACATTGTATATCTTGATATCTTGTCGGAAAAACCCTTGCACTTGTTTTCCAAATGTATTTGGTGTTTCTTGGCATTGTTTCCTTACATAGAAATTCAATAATCAGCTTGTGACATTTCACAAAAAATATGATATTTTCTTTGAATTATACTGAATGGTCAATTTAGGGAGCATTGATTTTTTTAACTCTTTTCAATAGTATTGAATCATCCTACCATAAACATGATATTTTCTTCCTATTTCCTTGGGTGTTCTTTAGTGAGTTTTGAAAAATCTCATAATTTTTCTTTTTGTTTGTATTTTACCCCTTAGATATTTGTGCTTCCAGTATGATGATAATAGAAGTGGCAATAATTAAGGGGATTTTTTTTGGGGGGGTAACAGGGATTGAACTTAGGGGTACTCAACCACTGAGCCACATCCCCAGCCCTATTTTGTATTTTATTTAGAGACAGGGTCTCACTGAGTTTCTCAGTGCCTCGCTGTTGCTGAGGCTGGCTTTGAACTCTGTCCTCCTGCCTCAGGCTCCAGGGCTGCTGGGATTACAGGTGTGTGCCACTGTGCCTGGCTAATATTTGCTCTTATTTTGAATTCTCCTCCCTCCTACTGTCATTGTGTCTATTCTGCTATTCTTTTTTCCAACTTATTTTTTTTCCCCTGGACTCAATTTACTCACAGCATCCAGGCATTGGTCAAAACTAATTTAATATATGCAAAGTCCTGAGAAGGGTGTGTTTTGTCAACTTTTTCACTACTACAATCTTTTTTCCCAACTTCTTAAAATCAGGTCTATGTTCATTGATTATTTCTTCTTTTTCTATTTAGGTAGCTAAGGCTTTAATTTCTCTCTAAAAATTACTTTTGTCTACATCTCCCATTCTGATGTGTAATATTTCAGTTATTGTTCTATTTGAAATATTTTCTAGTTCCCCCTTTTTTTGGAGGGGGGGCAGGGGTACCAAGGATTAAACTCAGGGGCATTTGACCACTGAGCCATTTCTCCAGCCCTATTTTGTATTTTATTTAGAGACAGGGTCTCACTGAGTTGTTTAGTGCTTTGCTGTTGCCGAGGCTAGTTTTGAACTCACAATCCAGAGCTGGGGATATAGCTCAGTTGGTAGAGTGCTTGCCTCCTGTACACAAAGCCCTGGGTTCAATCCCTAGCACTGCAAAAAAGAAAAAAAATTATATATATATATATATATATATATATATATATATATATATATATATATATTGACCTCGCTATCCTCCTGTCTCAACCTCCCTAGCCACTCTGATTACAGACCTGTGCCACCATGCTTAGCTATATTTTCTAGTTCCCTTTATGATATATTCTTTTTAAAAATATTTTTTTAGTTGTTGATAGATTTTTATTTTATTTATTAATATGTGGTGCTGAGAATAGAACCCAGTGCCTCACACATGCCAGGCAAGTGCGCTACTGCTGAGCCACAGCCTAGCCCATGATATATTCTTTGATTCATGATCATTTTATATTTTCTAAATATAAAAAATTTGCATCTTTGTGTTGGCTATTCTTTTTTTAAAATTAGAGCTTGAGGGCTGGGGATGTGGCTCAAGCCGTAGCACGCTCGCCTGGCATGCCTGCGGCCCGGGTTCGATCCTCAGCACCACATACAAACAAAGATGTTGTGTCTGCCGAAAACTAAAAAGTAAATGTTAAAAAAAATTAGAGCTTGATAGTTATGCATAGTAGTTGGGTTCATCCTGACAAAATTATACACGTGTGGAATTAGATTTCAGTTCAAGAGCCCCCCCTTTCTGTCACCCTCCCATCCCATCTCTTCCTCCACTCTGCTAGACTTTCTTTTGCTCGTCTATTTATTTATATTTGATTGGTTCTCCTTACTTATACACAAAGGTGAAATTCCCTGGGGTATATTTATATATGCACATGACATGATTTTTAAAGGATTCGTTCTGCATTGCTTTCCCATTCTCATCCCCCCCCACCGCTCTCCCTGTTGATCTCGAAGCTTCTTCTACACCACTGATCTGCCCTGTATGTTTATGGTATCCTTTCCTTCCCTCCAGTTTACTCTAGCTTCTGTATATGAGAGAAAATATTTGGCCTTTGAGTTTCCAAGTCTCACTTATTTCCCGTGGCGTTATGCTCTCCATTCCCACACATTTACCAGCAAATGCCACACTTTCATGTGTTGGTTATTCTTAATTCCAGTTTGGTGAAACAACATGAACTGTGTAATCCTGTACCTTTAAATTTTTGAAACTTGTTTTATAGCCTATTTTGAGGTCCCTTTCCACAAATGTTAAATGTAAGCTTTTGCTGGGCATGGTTGTGCATGCCTGTGATTTCAGCAACTTGGGAGGCTGAGGCAGGAGGGTCACAAATTGGAGGCCAGCCTCAGTAACTTAGTGAAGCCCTAACCAACTTAGTGATAGCAAGACCCTGTCTCAAAATGAAAAATAACAAGGGCAGGGGAGGTGGGTCAGAGATAAAGCACCTCTGGTTCAATTTTCCCATAAATCTTGTCATTTTATACCCTCTTTTTCCTTACGTATATAAATATGTTATAAACATGTTACATTTTGTAAATGTATTTTTATTAGAAATGTAAAACATACCTATTTTACATTCTGTGTCTCATAAATTTACTAACTGAATTCATTTGCAGGACTTTTCTACCATGTCTGCAGGCTCTTGTGGTGGTGTCTGGTTTCCAGGTGTCTGTGTCTGTGTGTATGTGAGTTTCTTCCCACTGTGAAGTCATTTCCCTTGGAATTTTACCAGTGGAGTCTTTGAGACCTGAATTTAAAGTGTTTCCTCCCCAAGGATCTATAGTTGCTTCTGCCTGGTGCAGAATGGAAACTCGGGGTCACCTAAGTTGAGTGTGTATCTCCAAGATGCAGCTGAATGTGTGCTAAACTATCTTTTACTTTGGTTTTGGCTTCTAAGAATACCTTACATTGGTGCCAGCTTGGTGGTTAATTTTAAAAAAATATTTTTTAATTGTAATTGGACACAATGCCTTTATTTATTTATTTTTATGCGATGCTGAGGGTCGAATCGAGGGCCTTGCATGTGCTAAGCGAGCGCTCTACCACCTAGCCACAACCCCAGCACTAAAAATAATTTTTTAAAGTAATAATTTATTCAGAATTTTTTGCTGTTTTAAATGGGAGCGTATCAGGTCTGCTTTAATGCTGAAAATAAAATGTCTGTTATCTTTGTCTTAATAATACATCATTCATTACTTGCTTAAGAGATCTCCATTCCTCCTCTTCCTCCACCCCCTTCTCCCGATCTTCTCCCCTCTCTTTTTCCTCCCCCTTCTTCCCTGCTCCGCCTTCTTCTCCCCTCCCCGCTCCCCATCCCCCAGCCAGGGCTTCATGCATGCTAGGGAAGCCCTCTTCCACCGAGCTAAACCCCAACCCCTCCATTTGTTCTTATGGACATGGATTGTCCTTTTTCTCTCTTACTTTCCTGAGGGTCTTGAGTTAGGCAACAAGAGCCTGGGTTTTCTGTTGGGTCTTCCTCCCTCTAAAGCTTCTTTGCTCACATTTTATTGGTAGACAATTGCTGTGATGCCGTTCAGTCCTGGCCATGGTCCTGTGATTTTTATCCACCATTTTTTTTTTTTTTTTTGGCGGTGGGTACCCAGGATTGAACTCAGGGGCACTTGGCCACTGAGCCCCATCCCTAGCCCTATTTTTGTATTTTATTTAGAGACAGAGTCTCACTGAGTTGCTAAGTACCTCGCTTTTTGCTGAGGCTGGCTTGAACTCACGATCTTCCTGCCTCGGCCTCCTGAGCTGCTGGGATTACAGGAGTGTGCCACCATGCCTGGCTGTGTTCCTTGTTGTACGACATGTTCTGTTTCCCCTTCTATCTCTGTAATGCTCTGTTGGAGAGAAGGACTATGGAGGGTAGATCCAGAACCAGAGTGGCTCACAATTAGAGGAGGGAGCCCCTGACTGCCGGGTTTCTGTTCTTTCGACTAAAAGGCTCAGGGGTGGGTCACTCCAGTTAAACTGGGCTAACTGGGCTGCACGAAATAACCACACAAGAGACACAAATACCTTTTTCTTTGGGGTTGCTGTGAGGGCTCCTCTGTCCGCAGAAAGAGAGAGAGAGAGAGAGAGAGAGAGAGAGAGAGAGCGCGCGACTGCGCTGACCCCTTTTATTGAGGAGAAGCTATTCAAATAAGGCAAGGGGTCAGGTTTCAGGGGCTGAGTCTATCTTCATGATGTCCACTGTCAGCAGGTTGACTGACACCTGGGTAGGCCACACCCAAGGGCACAGTAAGAGGAGGGGACACACACAAGGCACTTTCATGGAAGATTCTATCCTAAACAGGGCAAGGGGTTATATTACAAAGGAACAGGTGAGCGTAGCTTCACCCATGGGGCTGTAGCAAGACACACCCATTTCTGTGACCGAGCGCCTCAGCACCCAGCTGGGGAGTGTAACTCAGTCACCCATAAGGTTGGCCTCCCACACCTGACCTCTGATCTACAGCACAGAGCCTGACATACTCTCTCTGATCTCACGTTTTTTGCTGTTACCTAGGTGCCATTTGCCTTTCTCAAGGAAAAATCTGCCTTAGATGTCGCTTGTTGCCCATTTACCAGAGCACTGAAGATGTCCAGGGGACCCTACACTTGGAAAAGCTGGAAAGCTTGGGAGGAAAACTGAGCTGGGTACAAAAGGAGACCCAGCTGAGGGAAGCAACAGTTATCTAGCCCAGGACATTGTCTCTGCCCTTCCTGAAGCTGTGTGGCGACGCTTGCAGGTGTGTGCGGCAACTCCTTCTCTGCCAGTCTCTGCTGCCTTGAGGAGCTGTAGCATCAAGCCAACCTTCCACGCCCTGGCACGCACAGACAGTCCATCTTGCTGATGTTTAAAATTTGTTAAAAGTTATTTGAAAAAAAAAGTTCTTTGAACTCTTCTGAGATTCTTGAGAGATTATTATTACTTTTTTTGAAGGTATATTAAAGAAATAAAAGGGTAATTTTTATTGATCCATACCTCAAAAACCAAGCCTGGAGTCCAGGAGGGGAAGAATTTGACAAGATGAGCAAGTGAAGTAGGGTTTTAGAGAACAAAAATCTCACAGAATATAACCGCAATAGAAGGTGTTTGAGTTAATAATAAAAAAAAATGACATCTCGGGGCTGGGCCTGGGCTCAGTGGCAGAGTGCTTGCTTGCCTGGCATGTGTGAGGCACTGGATTCCATCCTCAGCACCACGTAAAAATAAACAAATACAATAAAGGCATTGTGTCCATCTGCAACATATATATATATATATATGTGTGTGTGTGTGTGTGTGTCTGTACACACATACACACACATACACACACACACACAAACTGACATCCCCAGATAAAACTGTGACAGTGCAGAAAACTTTTCTTGAGTATATGTTTATGGGAAGGGTTGAGTCTGGTTGAAGGTGAAATCTTCCCCAAGATTGAGCTCCTGAGACTGGATGCCGGAGCTCAGGAAAGTGAGCCCCCAGCATATGGACACTTACTTCCTCTCTCCTTCATCGAGCCAGATGGGGCCCTAACTATAGCCAGTCATCTTATCTCTCTCATATTGACATGAATTTGAGAGACATTCTTCAAGTATATCTCATTTGCTGAATAACGGGGCTTTTCTGAGTGCCAGTCTCTCTGATTCCAGTGTCTTTCATCATTTCTACATCTTGGGAAAATCCTGTTCATCTCGACAATCCCAGCTGAAATGTCACTCATTTTGCAACACCTGATAGAACTTTCCTGTCAAAACAGGATTAAATGCTTCTTTATTTCTCTTGCCAGATGATTTGGTATGCATTTCTTCCAAAGTGCTTTTATTATAGATAAAACACTAAAATTAGAAAGTTAAAAATAAACAGTCATGCTTCCTCCTCTAGGTATCATGGAATAATTTGGAATAGACTAATGCTGCTGTCTAATAATGAGAAAATAGGGCCTCACATGCCTGTAATTTCAGCAGCTCCAGAGCCTCAGCAAAAGCAAGGTGCTAAGCAACTCAGTGAGACCCTGTCTCTAAATAAAAAACACTAAATAGGGCTGGGGATGTGGCTCAGTGCCCCTGAGTTCAATACCCAGTATTAAAAAAAGGAAAGAGTATATTGATAAAATATAAATATTATTCTAAATTTAGGATACAAAAACATTAAGAAAAAAGCAAGTAATTGGGCTACATTAAGGACTTGATTATGGCTCATTAAAATTTAGAACTTTCTTTTCAGCAAAAGGCGACCTTAAGAGAGTGAAAAGGTAAGCCATAAAGTGGCAGAAGATATTAGCAATACATATATCTGACAATGGACCCTCTGTCAAATGACAAAAGGAAGGAATACCTCAGTAAGGAAAAGATACAACTGAATAAAAAAACGGACAAAAGAATGAATATAGAGAATAAACATATAAGAATGATTAATTCCATTGGTCATAGGGAAACCCAAATTAAAAACTACCACATCATAATACTACACACACATCAAAATCATTAATAATAAAAAAAAAAGACCCAGGCACGGTGTTGCTCACCTGTAATTCCAGCTGCTAAGGAGGCTGAGGCAGGAGGATCACAAATTGAAGGCCAGTCTCAGCAATTTAGCAAGACCCTCTCACAAAACAAAGAAAATAAAAGAGTTGGGGATGTAGCTCTGTGGTAGAGTCCCTCTGGGTTCAATCCCTAGTACCGTTAGAAAAAAAGAAAAAGAAGAATCATCTAAGAGAACAAAACACATATTGATATCGGCCCAAATGCGGAACAACAGTAATTTATATACATGGCAGGTGAAAATACAGCAGTACAATGTACATATATACCATACAGCTCAGCAACCCTCCTTGGTGATCACTCAGTAAAACTGTGAACATGTGCTCACCCAAACACATATTTATAGCGTCACCATTCCCCAAAGCCCCAGACTGGAAGTAACCCAAACTCAATAGTAGAATGGAGTAGTATATTTTGATATATAAGACATTGTACAGTAGTTAGAGTCAAAGGATAAGTTTGGATATTTGGCATCAACCACAGACTGAGAACAACAATGAACCACAAGTCATTTTCTTCTTTTAAATTTTTTTTGAGAGAGAGAGAGAGAGAGAGAGAGAGAGAGAATTTTTTTAATATTTATTTTTAGTTTTCGGCGGACACAACATCTTTCTTTGTATGTGGTGCCGAGGATCGAACCCGGGTGGCACGCATGCCAGGCGAGCGTGCTACCGCTTGAGCCACATCCCCAGCCCTTAATTTTTTTTTAATATTTAGTTTTTACTTATAGGTGGACACATATCTTTATTTTTATTATTTTTTTTTAATATGGTGCTGAGGATTGAACCCAGGGCCTCGCGCATGCTAGGCGAGAGCTCTACCTCTGAGCCACAATCCCAGCCCCTTCTTTTTTTTAAATAACTTTATTTTTTTATTTATTGATGTGGTGCTGAGGATTGAACCCAGGGCCTCACATGTGCTAGGCAAGTGTTCTACCACTGAGCCCCAGCCCCAGCCCCATCCCACAAGTGGTTTTCAAATGAAAGAATAACCAATAATCATGGAGGCCTAATTGAGTGACTCCATTGTATATGTAGCCAGAATTCCCAAAGAGAGTAGGCAAGAGGATAGGCGGAGTGCCAAGGAGACAGTGCCAAAGACACCTTGGCTGCAATAACAGGATTAAAAAGGAAGAGAAATCTCAAAAGAAAGTAGGGAGAAAATGCAGATTGCCTATAAAAGAACGATAATTTGAAAGTTTCTTATCAGTGATGATAGTTAAAATAGAGTAATAGCTTTAAGGTGCCGAGGAAAAATTACAGAAAGCATAGAAGTCTATATTGAGTTGAGGGCAAAAATACAGTTACAGAATAAAAGAAAGACAAAGATCAACAGAACTTATTAACCACAGACTCAATAAAATACTAAAGTATGTCTGTAAGAAGGGACATAATAAGGAAAGCAGAAGGAGAAATGGGGCTGTGAGACAGAAATATGAGCATAATAACTCTCCGGGATTCATAAATTATGACATAGTTATAAATTTGTGTTCAAAAAGGTAAAGCAAAACCTCGACAAATGAGATGGTTAGTTTAAGATATTAAATGAACCCTTTCCATTAGGACTTGTGTTTTGACTGAGAATCCCAATAACAGTGACTTAACCAAATGTAGCTTTGCTTCCTCACCTGAGAACTTTGGAATCTTCTTGCTCTTTCTGTGATGGTCAGGAGATAGTGTCAGCTCCAACCACTATGGTCATGTTCTAGCCAGGAGGATGGGGAAGAAAGGGAAAGTTGGAAAGATCACAGCTAGATGAATCAGCACTGTCTCACCCTCTCTCTCTCTCTCTCTTTTTTTTTTTTTTTTTTGTATTCCTGCTTAAAAACATTTAACAGCTGCATTGAGGTACAACTGACATATAATAAAATGCACAGTAAAGCACACAATTTGATGCATTTTGACTGACATCACTGCGGTGAAGAGAATAAACAGATCCATCATCTTAGGAGATTTCTTGAGTACATTTTTGTCAATGAAAATTCACTAAGAAAGAATTTAAGACCAAAAAAAAAAAAAGGAGAGACTTCATTTCTACAAGCAGTTTGTAATTGGCACAAGAGGGATGTAAGCGTGTGGCTAGAAGTGCCCAGTCCTGATTGGTCAATACTTAAATGTGTCTGTCAGCAGGTCACACCTCATTGGTCAGATCTGGATAGTGAAAGGGACTTTCTGGGGACTGGTGTACCTTGGCTGTTGAAAGAGGATCATGCCTGGGCAAGGGTTGCGAAGCTCAGTTTGTGGTTCTTCCAGGAACACAGAGTAATGTGTGACCCTAGTCACTAAAAGACTCCCAGTCTCCATTTTGAATTTAGGTCCAATTAATTACTTGATTCTTTTCTTGGAGATTCCGCTTTTCTTAAAGTCCACAATTTGTATCTCTGCCTTCCTTTTATGCTGCGTATCTCCATCCCATTTCTGATTTGCTTTCTGTTACCATACGATACATTTCTTAGAATTTTATATCAATAGAATTCAGCATAATTTTTCAGGCTCATCCATGATGTGGCATGAATTAATAGTTCATTTCTTTTTATTGCATGGATATATACCACTTAGTTTATCCACTCACCCATTGATGGACATGTGGAATTCACAAGGACAAACTGCAACCTACATCCATCTCTCTCCTCCAATATCAATGTCATGGGTAACTTGTTGAAGAAACTGGTGCTCTTTGCCACACCTGGCTGCACCTGGCCCAGGTTCAGTGAAGCTAAAGTATGATGAAAGCTTTAGGATCTTTGAGCCAGCTGTTGTCTACATGTGACTGGACTTCCTCATAGTTTCATTTCTGCCCTTGTTACCACCTTGGAAGTACTCTGGCAAAGGATACCAAGAGCCCTCATGGCTAAGGCCAAAGGGCAATGCTCAGTTTAAAAAAATTTGTTTTTTTTTTAGTTGTAGATGGACACCATACCACTATATATATATATATATATATATATATATATATTGTAGATGAACACAATACATTTATTTATTCTTATGTGGTGCTGAGGATCAAACCCAGTGCCTCACATGTGCCAAGCAAGCGCTCTACCACTGAGCCACAACCCCAGCCCCCAATGCTCAGTTTTGACCTGGAACTTGTTTAAAAAAAAACATCTGAGCTGTGTTAAATTTAACAAAGTCCTTTTGAGCAAGAAAAAGGTTCTAGAATCAGGCAGCTAGTTTCAAATGCCCTGTCCCACTACTCCAGGAGGTTATGTAAGTCAGAGAAAAGAAAGTTTCATACAGGAACATCTGATTGGCATAATTTGCCTTATATGGGCATAGTGCAATGAGACACTTGCCTTCTGTGGACACAGCCTGTCATTAGCTGAGACTCATTATCTGTTACAAGAATATACTCAATTTTGTTTGTAGCTTTTTACATACTGTGTTAGCCAGATTTGGGCCAAATTTTATCACCCAAGCAGAAACAGACTGATCAGTTTAACATCCTTCACACACTCCTCTCCCAAATTCTGAGCCATTTCAGGCCAGCCAACTCCATCTACTCTTCAAACACATATGCTCTGAGCAGAATGACCTTGGGTGACTCCTTCACTAACCTGATATTAGCTCCCACCTGTGCATTAATGACTTCCCCATCTGCCTCTCCAGCCCAAACTCTTCTCAGAGTTTCCCAGAAGGAGACCTTTGCGTAATAATCTGGAAGCACTTCAAACTCAACATATCCTAAATTGAACCTATTTATTATTTTAATCCTAAAGCTACACCTCCTCCAGTTTCTTCTAACCTAGAATATATCACCCTCTGCCCCCACCACCCCATCACCTCTCAGTCAATTAAACTAGAGCCCCAGGAATCAATTTAGAACTACATTTTATTTCAGCAGGTATTATATTCATATGGTACAAAACCCAAAACAATATAAATAGGCATAGAATAGGAAATCAATTTTGCTCCTGTCTGTATCTCTCTTCCCATTATTTTTAGTAACTACTTTTCTTAGTTTCCTAGTGTGTTAGTCAGCTTTCATTACTGTACCAAGTACCTGTGGTAGTCATGCTATAAGAAAAAAAAGTTTATTTTTGTTGGGAGTCGCCCTGGCTCCAAAGACTAACTTCCCCATCCCCCAGAGAAGAGCTGTCCAATAGTGAGCCCTGCTGGCTCACATGATCTTTACCTACCAATAAGACTAGCCCTGCTGGTTCACATGATCCTTACCCACCAATCAGAAAGCACCCCATGCCAACTTTCAAACCGTTTAACCATTAAACTGTCATAACTGTCAAACCACTCCCGCTCTACAAATATGCAGAGCTGTTCCTCAATAATCGGGCATTTTCTCCAACATTGAGCCTTGTTCATTCTTTCAATTTTGAGTCACAATTTTGGAGTGTGTGGTGTAGCAAGTTGTTCACCTCATGGCATTTGGGAAGTAAAGAGAAGAGGAAGTGGCTGGGGTCCCTTCAAGAGCACACCCCCAGACACTGAAAGACTTCTTACCTCTTTTTTGGGGTACTGGGGATTGAATCTGGGGCATTTAACCATGGAGCCACATTTCCAGCCCTGTTTTGTATTTTATTTAGAGAAAGGGTTTCACTGAATTGCTTAGGGGCTTGCTAAATTGCTGAGGCTGTCTTTGAACATGTGATCCTCCTGCCTCAGCCTCTTGAGTTGCTGGGATTACAGGCACGAGCCACTGCACCCTACAACCTCTCACCTCTTAAAAGTTCTACAACTTCTCAATAATGCCAAGCAGTGGGCATTATTAATATCTGAGCTTTTGGGGGACACTACGTATCAAAGAATAGTCCTAGGGTGACATAAATAGGATTACCTTATATATATTTGTCTAAGAAAAGAAAATATTTTTTTTTTCTTTTTTAGTACTGGGGATTGAACCCAGAAACCCTTTAATATTAAACTACATTCCTAGCTCTTTTTATTATTTTAATTTAGGGTCTTGCTAAATTATTGAGGTAGGCCTTGAATTTGTGATCCTCTCACTATAGCCTCTTGAGTCACTGGGATTACAGGCATGTTGAAAACATTGTTGTTTTAATCTTTTATTATTTCTACAGATGTTCATATTACAGTACTGATACATGTTTTATATGCATTTTTGGTCCCTTGCTTTTGTTTCTTTATATCTTACAGATCTTGGTGCTTCCTTTTTATAGCTATATATTGTGCTGCATTATGTGGATATATCCTAGTTGATTTATCCAGTCCCTTATTGATGGATACATTTGTTGCCACTGTTTCACACTATCAATGATACTGCAGTGAATAAACCTGTGCATAAATGTGTATGTGAATCTACAGAATAATTTCCCAGGATATCCTCAAAGAGTAAATACTTTTGTAATTATCTAAACAGGCCTTTCCTCCCACAGTTTTATCAAGAGACTGTGTTAAACTTTTTTTCTTTTTTTAAATTGGATAAGTAAGAAATTGTATCTTAGTAGTGTTTTAATTTGCACTGCTCATATCACCAGCAAAAGTGAGCTTATATTTCATATATTTTTCTTTTTTTAAAAATATTTATTTATTTATTTTTTAGTTCTTGGCGGACACAACATCTCTGTTTGCATGTGGTGCTGAGGATCGAACCCCGGCCGCACGCATGCCAGGCGAGCGCGCTACTGCTTGAGCCACATCCCCAGCCCCTCATATATTTTTCTTAAACATCTTTTTTTTTCAGTTGTTGATAGACCTTTATTTTATTTATTTATATGTGGTGCTGAAAAACGAACCCAGTGCCTCACACGTGCCAGGCAAGTGTTCTATCACTGAGCCCCAGCCCCAGCTATATTTCATATTTTTAGCAGCCATTTGCATTATTTTCTGTGAGCTCATTTCCCTCCATGGTTGGTGATCTTTTTATTTGTGAAATCTAGGCACTCTTCACCTATTCGTGAAATTAACTTATTTTCCCCCTGTAATGTATTTTCTTCATGATTTGTCTTTTGATTTTCTAGGCAAAAGTTTTTGACATCGATACAGTAAAATGTACCCATCTTCCATGTCTCCTGGATCATAATTTGAACTTTCTCCTTTCTTTTATTTTTTGACACTGTTATAAAAGATTTCATGTTTCATATTATAATCTTTGATTCATTTGGAATTTGCCTCCTGTCCCCTTCACACTTCCACATGTGGTTAAGGTATGGATGCAGTATTTTATCTTTCCTGATGACAAATTGGTTCCATTCTTACAAGATGTGGCCTATCATTCAATAAATAACTCCATTCTTTCTTCTTCTTCCTCCTCTTCCCCCTCCCTGGGGAGTTATAGTTTTTATTTTTGGAATAGAGTCCAGCTAAGTTCCTTAGGGCCTCGCTAAATTGCTGAGGCTTGTGATCCTCCTGCCTCAGCCTCCCTAGTTGCTGGAATTACCGCCGCGTGCCACCGCCTCGGCTAACTCCACCCTTTTGATCAACCTCCAATCTCCAATCAATCTTCCAATTTTACCTCCCAAATAGGTTTCACCTCTAAACCCTTCTGGCAATCTCTAGTCTCACGACTGCCCCAGTTTTGTCTCACCTTTTCACTCCTGGATTACATTACTCAAACTGTCTGGTCTGATCAGTCAGTTTATTTCCCCTATTCCTCTCTCTTATTCAGTTCTCCTGGAGGGTTTCTCTGCAGCCTCCTTCTAAAATCTGCCCTTTTCCGCCTTTAAGCTTTTCGGCAGCTTTCCATACGCTGAGTGATATGCCAGTGTGGTCGGTGATTCCCGCGGCTCTGGGGTGTGGAAATGCCATCAGTCCCTTTGCATGCACTCTCTGGGCTCGATATGCGTCCTCTTGTGGAAACCTTTTTTGATCCACCTTCCCAAACTGAGCGCAGGTGCCGGTTCCTCCAGGGAGCCTTCCCCGAGCAATCCTACCCCGCCCCCCACCTCCAGCACCGCAGGGTCCACGCAACTCTGTAAGAACCCAGGCTGTCCAGCACTCCCTCCCTCGGGCTTTGCCCTTACGCCTCGCACAAAGCCCTGGCGGCACAGAACGGACACGTGTCCATCGACCAACTCTAAAGCCCCTGGAGAGAGGCGCTGTGTCCAGTGGTGCGTCTGGCGATGCACCGAGTCCTCTTCCCAGGGAGAGGAAGCAGGTGCAATGGAACCTGTTCTTCGTCAGCCCGGGAGGAGCAGCCTCTGGCGGTCCCGCCACGCAACTATCGAGACGCACCTCCGAGACCTCCGGGAGTCCTAGAGGGGAAACGGAAGGGGCCCTTTCCGGGCGCACCTGTCTGACAGCGTTCTTCACTCACTTCCGGTCCGCCGAGGGCACAAGCGAACCTGGTGCTGGTGCCGGGCGGGTGAACTGGAACAGGGCCGGGCCGGGCCCGTGGCGGGCAGCGGGCGGCGGGAAAGGCTGTGGATGTGCGGCGGGGCCGGACTGCGGCGCAGAGGCCCCGCGGGTCGGGATCCGCATGTCCGCGCAGCGGCCGACTCAGGTAGGAGCCAGGCTGATCCCGCCGGGCCAGGCTTGGCCTAATGCAGGTGGTCCGGGAGCCCGAGGAGATCTCGAACCGAGGCCGAACTCTTGGAAAAGCGAAAGTAATTAGGATAGGACGTAGTACAGCCATCTAAAGAACAGCTACGGAGCGCGTTCTGTTTGTCCAGTGCAGAAATGAAAGATGAATGAGGCCCTCTCCATGCTTGCCTGCAGGGGATCAGGTAGACAGACGCTGGTAAACGGTTGCATCTGCAGAGCGGTAGATACCCTAATGGAGTGAACCCATGCAACAGCTAGAAAGTCATGAAAGAGAAATTCGATGCAGCAGAGGAAATACGTACTGTAGCCTGGAAAGGTAAAATCGGTTTAAAGGTGGTAGTTAAATGCACAACCCCCAACAGAATATTTACCAGAGGCTCCAGGGGCCGCCTGCTAGTTACTTATTCTCTGCTCCAGTTGGGGTGATCTGTCCTAGCAAACCCATATCCTTCCCTGCTTCTTTGGATTTGAGATCTGTCTCCTTAGCCTAAGGCCTCCCGACTTGCCTCCCACGGAGGTTAGTAGGACTCATTCTCCAGTCTACTACAAGCCTCTTTCTCAGTAGTACTTGGACTTACATTAATCTCTCCTTTTTTAACTCCCCATGTTTTTCATCTATACCAAGTATTTGGGGAGGCAGACCTTGGCATATATTTTTCTCTGTTTTCTTCTTTAGCCAAACACATCATCACATCCAAGCCACTAGCAAAGTTGTTAATTTTGCCTCAAAATGTTTTGATTTTTGTCTGCTTTGTTACCACCCTAACCTAAAGATCTGTCGTCTTTTGCTTGAACCATCTGAAATACTGCTTCCCTTTTTGTATCCTCTATTCTCTGTTGACACACAGTATGACTTTTTAAAAATACATAGTTCCCCACTACACTAAGAAATAAGCGTAAAGCCCATAATTCTTATGGTGGCGCAGGCCCTGGGTAATCTGATTTCTGTCTGGCTCTGGGAGCTTTTCTCATGCAGCTCTGCCCCTTACTCTGCTGAAGCCACACTGGACTTTGGCTTGCTCTTGAAAATGCAGAATAATTTCTAGCTGGGAATGCTCTTTGAATGACTGGCTCACTCTCTATCCTGTAGGTCTCAATTAAGTATCATGTCTTAAGAAAAACCGTCTTCCAGCAAGTTACATAACTGGAAGTAGTTTTTTTCTGCTGTTCCCTGCATTTTTCAAGAGTCAGTGTACTTAGAGTCTGTGCTTGTACAGCATTCTGACATTCTCAGCTGAACAGCGCTGGATGAGTATAAAATTTTATAACTAGTGGAATCCATGCAAACAACATTGTAATAAATGGTCTTGCTGCTGATACTGCAACAAACAAAACAAACAACAAAAAAACCTCTTCAACCTCTTCAAGTCCATTGTCGCCACTAACAGAGCACCTTATTTATTCCATTTCTAGAACTTGTCCTTACTTGTAATTTTATGTATTTTCTTCATTTATTATTTTTTGTCTGCTGTGTTAGTACGAGTTTCAAGAAGACAAGTTCCTTGTCTTTTTCTTGTTTCTGCATGCCTGGGAAAGTGTGTATACTCTCTCTCTCTCTCTCTCTCTCACACACACACACACACACACACACACACACGTAGTCATGCATTGCTTAATCATGGAGACACATCCTGATAAATGCATTGTTGTGTTGACAACATTGAATATGATGTCATAAACTTGGACATGACCTTGTGATACAATCAAGAGATGTGGGAAACACAAGATATATGAGATTGCTGTTGGTGCAATACAGCATACTGTTCTACAGTAAATTTTTGTATTTTAATAGTAGAAGGAGGGTACTCCGAACATAACAATGAAAAGTAAAGACTAGTAAATATGTGAGCTAATAACATAGTCATTTATTATTAGTAGAAGCAGGCTATGCTTTTTCACTAGTCAGTGAAAAAACTTCAGATCTATTATAATCTTAGGGGACCAATGTCATATAGACCACTGTTATGTGGTATGTGATTATGTGTGTGTGTTGAATGTATGTTTCCTTTAGTATTGAAAAAGTAGGCCCTCGTGACTAACATAATTATAGTCCAGTTTATATTATTCCCTGATTGTTTTATTTTGTCTCCAGTGAGGTCTTAAGCTACTTTGGGATGTAAGCTCTTATATATTTTCTATTTATTCTCTGTATCTAAGAGGTGCTTGGTAAATCATTTAGCTGACTTGACGTTCAAGGCATACTTTCAGCCTTTTGAAAATGCATCATTGCAGGTCATTACCATGTTCTTCTGCAGAATGTTCATTAATGTAGACACAAGTGGGATGGTCTGAGCTTTCATGTGTCTTGTGTTCTTAAAAAGGGTCTTTTATGCTGTCATTCTCAGTCTTCTGAGAGGGAATGTGAAGATGCTTAAAGAGCGTCCAGGGATGGCGGAAGATCCTCAGCAGCAAATGGGTGTTCCTGTGGTGAAACTGGAGAAAGAGTTGCCATGGGGCAGGGCAAGAGAAGACTCCAGTCCTGAGACTTTTCGCCTGAGGTTTCGGCAGTTCCGCTACCAGGAGGCAGCGGGTCCCCAAGAAGCCCTCAGGGAGCTCCAAGAGCTCTGTCGCGGGTGGCTGAGGCCTGAGCTGCACACCAAGGAGCAGATCCTGGAGCTTCTGGTGCTGGAGCAGTTCCTGACCATCCTGCCTCGGGAGTTCTATACCTGGATCCGGGATCATGGCCTGGAGAGTGGCAAGGCTTTGGTGACCATGGTGGAGGACTTGACAGAGAATGCGCTGGAGGCCAAGGCGGTGGGTGAGAAGAGGGTATCCGGGTCTTTTGCTGTTGCCATGGGAAGGGGTTCTAAAGAATTGGGAGGTTTGAGGAAGCAGTGGAGTGGATGAGGTGTAGAACCTCCCCTCTGCTCGCAGACTGCTGAGGAACTTTTTGGAGAGTGGTGGGTTTTTCAGCTGGAAGAGCTGTTCCCAGGGAAGATGCTGGTGCTCAGATGGGCCTGATGCTCCTCTTCAGGCCTCAGGGCAGAGGCCTGGCCCTGATTCCTTTGTGAGCCTCAGGCCTTAAGAAAGCAGTTGTGATTGTTTTTAGGTCCCCAGCCCTGCCTTGGGGGAGATGCCTGTGGGTACAGGGAATCCACTGGTTGCCGATATCTATACTATTTCCATGTTGGCCACATCAGCTCTTGAGGCTCCTATGTGATTTTGTGGTGCCGTTCTGATGATATCAGCTGACTGCACCATAAATGTTGCCTGGGACTCTGGCCATGCTGCTCTCACTGTGTGGTATAGTCACCTGATTGATGGCTGGGAAAAGAGGGCAAGGGGCAATCATTCTGTAACTCAGCTTTCCTCCCACACAGGAGCTTAAAAGAGGACCAGGAAGGTCTTTGTTTTTGTGAGTGCATCTCAGTGTGAGTCCTCCTGGTTGTCCTTGCTCTTTGTAGAACTGCTGTTTTCATTAGCTAATTTATTACAGTGTCTGGGCTTTGCAATTAAAAAATTTTTGCTTTTACAACTGGGAAGTTTATTTTCTAATAGTGAGTGTGTTGTGCTTAGGTTCTCAGCAGGACAGCATTTGGGCTCTTGGAGATAGAATTCATGGGAAATTTGATCAGTGTCAAGGCAGTTAACAAGTTAAGCTTGTCAAATAGCATGGGCAGAGACAAGTTGCTCAGGGCCTGATAAAGGGAGTGTCACTTCCTTTCCACCTCCTGTCTGATGTTGGAGGAGGAGCTCAGCTGGCTTTTCCTTTGTCTCTCTTGAAGCCACAGTGGTTCTCCTTTTAGGTTTTAATTCAACTCCCATCATATGACTAAGCCTCATTTTAATTGGTGTTGGGAATTTTTCTTAGGTTCCATGCCACATGCAGGGAGAACAGCAGAAGACAGCCCTTGGCAGAGGTGCTTGGGAGCCAGGCGTCCACCTGGAGCCAGTGGAGGTCAAGCCTGAGTGGGGGATTCCCCACAGGGAAGGAGTTCAAGTCCTAGACCAAAGAACGGAAGAACAGCTGAGTCAGGACCCTGGAGATGGGACGCAGGCCTTCCAAGAGCAGGGTAAGATGCAGATAGCGAAGATGGAAGGGCACAGGGAACTGCTCTGTACCAACTGTCACCACCCTGTCCTTCAAAAACCCAGCAGTAGTATGTGCAAGGTGTAATTCTGAATGTTCCCGGTTATTTCCTTGACCTCAGTAGGAAACTGAGATGAAATCGTGTTCTCTGCCTTGACCCTGGTTTCTGGAAGGCATGTCTAGAATCATGTTCTTTTATTGTTTCTACTTCCTCATATGCCTTCTAGAAACTACCAGGAACTGTGCAATGGATGTGGGAATATTTATTAAGTGGGAAGACAAACCGTACCCCTCAAAGTAATAAGTGACTTTTTTTGTTACTGAATCTCAAAGAATTTTTTCCTGAGGGTGGCCAGGGAGCATGACAGAGTTGGGACAGTCTTCACTGCTGAAGACAGGGCAGGGGACACTCAGATACCCTTGTGTGGGTCATTGTGGCACCAAAGCACTTTTCTCTGGAGTTTGCAGGTTTCTGAAGTTGTGTGTCTTGGATGGGGGACATCTTTGAATGGGATGATTGTCAACAATGTTGATCTTTCTCCTGCATTTTGTCTCTACTCAGCACTCCCTCTTCTTCAGATGGGTCCAAGCCTCCCTCCAATGAACACCAGAGACCAAGAGATGGCAGCTGGGTTTCTTTCAGCAGGAGCACAGGTGAGCCATGACTCTGCCCTTTTGGAGATCCTGATGCTGCTTTGACTAATGTACACTTTCCCCAAAGTTTCACTATGCAAAGTGCCATCCAGAGAGTGGAGTCGCTTGGCCTTTCTACCTCTGGTAATACAGCTGTGTCGTTTTCTCCGTTCTGCCACCATCCCCAGTTGTTAATTTGCACTGACTCTTATACCTGGACCTTAAGCCACTGATTGATGTGTTGGTATTTCTCTTACCATGAGGAGGAAGACATTGAGAGAATCCCTGTAGGTGTGTCTCTGCTGTAGTGGTTACCCCAGAAATAGATGTCCTTTGTGGGTGCTTCTGCTGCTGCTGCTCTGGAGATGTCCCAGGGATGGCATCTGGCTCAGGCTGGGGCTCCTGGAGCCCTGAGCAGTGTCTCTTGGTCTATACTTGCCATCCCAGGAGTGGAGGCCCTGTTAATACTTGCAAACCTGCTGCACATGAGGGTAATGAGATCACAGATGGGAGGCTCTCGCCCCAGTTGGAATCCCTTCCACAGGGTGCTAAGTGTGACCAGGGATGTGGGGTTTCCCATGGGACACTTTTCTTGAAGGGCATGAGTCTTAAGGACTTTCTTGAAGAAAATTTGACAGAACGAAAAAGAAGCAAGTCATATCTTACCTATGGTTAAAGCCATATTTGGGCATCCAGTCTGGGCTATTTCCCGTTCCTGATTTCCAGGGAGGTTTGCAGGGTCGAGGAGCGACAGTGTTTTTTCCAGTTGGTTAGACCCACCCCTTCTGCCATAGAGTTTCTTCCTGGTGTAGTGAATGAGAAAATGAGGACCCAATTCTTTCAATGTGGTGTCATTCTTAAGATGGGGCTTGAGAGAGTGTGGGGCAACTCCCAGGCTCTGTGATGCCTGATGAATGAGTGCAGGTGACCAAGTGGCATGGCAGCTGGAGTTGTGGGGACAAGCTGAGCTGCTGAAGCAGAGACTCAAGTCAATCACTCTTTCACTGAATTGTCAGGAGGTGGTTGGTTCATTTCCCAGGGCACCGAGAGGCTGGTTTCCTTCTGTTGTCTTGCTCTGCTCAGCCCTGTGCTGTTCCCTCTGATCACTGTGGCCATTAGATGATTCTTCTTTAGGGACTGTCTCTTTATTTATAGCAATCTGTTGTTTCAGGGATTGGGGACCTTTAAAGACATGGCCCTGCCTTTCCCTGAGGAGGAGTGGAGGCATGTGACCCCAGCCCAGATCGACTGCTTTGGGGAATATGTGGAACCACAGGACTGTGGGGTCTCTTCAGGTAAGGCTCTGTCTCCACCCCAAAGGTGAGAAGCTGAGGGGTTTTGAAAGCTCCAGGTCAGGAATCTTGCCCTAACCTGGTGCTGCTGACAAAGGAAGTGGATTTCATGGCAGGTGAGGAGGGAACATGGGCCAGCTGTAGGGAGCATTCCTGTGTCAAGAGGAGGCAGACAATGGAGCAGGAAAACATGAGGCAGCTATTCTGGCTCCAATGAGACAGGTCAGTCATTAGCATCCCTAGACATCTGTGTGTGTCCCTAGCTGCCTTCAGAGCAAGAGGGAAAACGGCCAAAAAGGAACACCTGGTCTTATTCATTCAGCAAGTGTTTATTGAGCACTCCCTGAGTGCAGGCCTCACACAGTAGCTTTGTGTTGGGGCAGGAAGTGGCCTGGACTAATATACAGGAAAGAGTTGGAGCATTCTGTGGGTGTGTGTGTGAGTGCACGCGTGCACACGTGCAGTAAGGATTTAGAAATGGGACAGGTAAGTGTGGGCTTGTGTCACAGAGGAAGCAGACTCTCAATGGGCCTGCCTCAGGTGGTGGCTGGGTTTGACCTGTGGTTGCACTGATAGGAGCCCATAGGGGAGGAGGAAGTAGGAGTGAGACCAGGGCTGGCAGTGCAGGGTGAGGGCCTGTGGGGAAGCCAGCAGAGTGTACTACAGGGCATGGGGACCAGGGACCAAGGAGCGTAGGAAGAATCTCTGTGGGTTGAATGAGAACAGTGAGGAGAAGAAGAAAACGTGGCTGGGAACAAGCCTCCCCTGCTCCCTGCTAACTCTTTTCTTTTTCCTTTCAAAACTTTATATGTTATGTGTTGACCCTTCATCTGTACAGATCCCATCTGACCTTTCTCACTTTGAAATACATTGAAGAATGAGCAAGAGGGTCATGTGCTTCCTTCAGGATGCAAGAGGCTCCATCCTGCCTCCCTCCCTTCCTAACCATGACCATCTCATTTGACCTCTTCAAGTCTCAGTTTCTTCAGTCATGAAATGACTCACATGACTCATGGCATTGTGAGGACAAAATGTGTGGCAAACATGGTGCTAGCACAAATATATATATATATTTTTTGTAGTGCTGGGGGTCGACCCAGGGCCTTGTGCATGAAAGGCAAGCACTCTACCAACTGAGCTATATCCTCAGCCCACATATTTTTATTAGTTGTGCAAATATTGTTTTTTGGGAGGGGGTTTTGCCCAACTTTGATTTTTTTTTTTTCCACAATTTTTATTCATGCATTATAGTTGTACATAACGATGGGTTTGTTGTTCCGTGTTTGTACATGCACACATAGAACAATGTAGTTTGGCCAGGATCACTCCCTGGCACTTCCCTCCCTCCCCACCTTCCACCCCTGGGTCCCTTTCCTCCACTGATCTCCCTTGGATTTTCATGAAAGATCCCCCGCCTTTTCTTTTCATTTTTTCTCTCTAGCTTCCAAATAGGAGAGAAAACATTTGACTCTAGACCTGAATTTGACTTATTTTGCCTAACATAATGGTCTCTAGTTCCATCCATTTTCCTGCAAATGACATAATTTCATTTTTCTTTATGGCTGAATAAAAATCCCTGTGCATGTATACTACATTTTCTTTATCCATTCATCTGTTGATGGACATCTGGTTCCATAGTTTGGCTGTTGTGAATTGTGCTGTTATAAACATGGGTATGCCTTATCACTATAGTGTGATCACTTTAATTCTTTAGGGTAAATACTGAGGAGTGGTACAGCTGGGTCACATACTGTTTCCATTACTAGTCTTTTGAGGAACCTTCATATTGATTTTAATAGTGGTTGTGTTATAATCCCACCAACAGTGTAAAAGTTGTTTTTCTTTTTCTCCACATTCTCTCCAGCATTTATTTTTATATTCTTGATGACTGCCATTCTGATTGGTGTGAGATGAAATCTCAGTGCACATTTGATTTACATTTCCCTAATTACAAATGATGTTGAACATTTTTGCAAATATTTGTTGGTCGTACTTGTACAAATATTATTAACTGATTCTTTCATAAGTCAGTTAGCATTCATTCATTTATTTACCCACAGAGATTTATTTGTCACTTACTATATGGCCAGTGCTTTACCATTCACTATGAAGAGTTAAAATGCTTTCCCTCTAGGGTCTTACAGTTCTGGTGAAGAGGCCAGGTGCATGTGATAATGGTCATTTTGAAATAGGGTGGAGCACCAGGTAGGGAGAATTGGGGACCTGTGTCCAGGGCAAGGTGATGTGGGTGGCAAAAGATGCTGGTGTGTTTTACATAGAAGTTCGTAATTGCCACAGGGTAAAAGATGTGCAAACTTTGGAGATAAATGCACAAGGCAGGGGCTTCTGTGATGTGCCCTGGATAGAAGTCCCAGCTTCCCAGAGCCCTAATCCCCATTAGCTGTGTGCCTCTGCAGTGATGCCTTCCCATCCTCAAGAGTGCTTACCCCCTCCTGGCTGTTTCTGACTTTTAGAGACCCTGGTGCGTGTTTGTCCTCTCACCAGCCCCGTGTCTCCAAACAGCCTGGATACATATCCCTAAGTGTTTCTGCTAGGTGGCATGGTGTGCCTCTGTTTGGGTACATCACAGGAGCCCCTGCTTTGTGCAGTTATCTCTGTTTTCCAAGTGTACCATCTGCTATGAATGCCAGCCTTCAGGTCTACCTGGGATTCAATCCCATGTCATCCCAGAACTTGCAAAGATAGCAGTGTGGGACAGGACCAAGCTGCTTAATTTATAAGAAGGAGATGAGTTTGGGGAGACCGCTGGGCCAGGCGGGTTCTCAGCTCCCTTTCAGGCCTTGGTCTGTTGTCATTAGAGAGTGACTAACTGCCAGCCTTATGGTCTGGATCATAAATGCAGTTATGGGAACAAACAGATGGAGATTGGGCTGGTACAGGAATTTGGAAGCTGATTTGGAATAATGGATGCAGAGAGTAGCATGTACACACACTGACTCCAGGAGACTTGTTTGCAAGATGGTTAAGATCCTGGGGTGAAAGATGAGTGTTCAGAAGAGAAAGAAAGAGGAGTTGGGTAAGTAGGGTGAGACTATCTGAGGGCTGTGGGCTCTGGTAGAAGTTTGCAGTGTTGAGTAATGTGATGAAAGTGTTATTGCAATTGACCTCTAGGGTGAAGGAGATACAGGTATAGGGCCAGAGCAGGAACCAGACTTGGCAGTGGTGAAGAAGGTGGTTTATCAAGGCGTGTTTCCAAGGATTGGTCACCGATTAGCTAGAGAAGAGGAGAGAGTAGAGTCAAGGAGGAGGCTGAGATCCTGGCTATTGGACTGGGAAACTGGTGCTACTGTGAGAAAGGAAGGGAAGTGCTTTCCTAAGGGGGAGAAGAATGGAGTGTTCCATCTTGAGTTTGAGATCCAGGGGGAGATTCTCTGGAAGTAGCTGGAAATCAGTGCCTGGTCTAAGGGCTAAAATCATACCACCTACCATTGCGTATCTGCTGTGTATACAGGGACCTTTATCAGTGTACTATCCATTTTGAAGATGAAGAAAGTAAGGCTCAGAGAGATTAATTGATTTTTCCATAATCCCATAGCTATTAAGTAGCCAGTGCCACATTCAAAACCAGTTCTCTGACTCCATTCTCTTTGTACTAATGCGTCTTTGTCTTAGTGTTTTCATTTCTGCCTAGATATTTTATTTATTTCCCTCCAGCTTTATATTTAAACATTTGCTGTAAAAACTTTCAAACCTACAAAAAAAGCCCACAAAAATCATTGAGACTAGTGTACCGTTATAGTGAACACACTTATACCTTTGTCTTTTTCAATAATTGTTAACATTTGCCATATTTATCCATAAAATGTATTTTCAGAATAATTTTGAAAATGGAGCCATCTTGATCTTTCACTCCTAAATACTTCAACATGCGCCTCCTAACAAGGACATGTGACCTTCATGACCTCATGGTGTGGAGCTGTAATTAGTTTGTTTTTTCATGGAGAGGATCCACACAGGAGAAAAGGTTCATTTGGGTAGTTTCCAGTTTTGAAGTGTTAAGAGTAGGAAAACTGAAACTAAGTACCAGGTATGAACTTTAACTAGCTCCTGGGGAAATCTGCACATGAACTCGATACTATGTACATGGAACTTATATTTATTTTCTTAGGTGGAGTTATGATCCTAAGTATATGTAGTCCTGGTAGCTGTACCAGCACAGAGTTGGTTTGTAGCTGGAGCTTCAGTTACAGATTGGGCTCCTTCCTTCAGCCAGCATCTCCCTGCTCAGCTCCCTGCCAGGTTCCTAGGGGGCCCAGATTAATGATATTTGGTTAGGTAGAGGGAGCAGGGTATGTAGGGCCAGGTTATTGGAGTGGGTTTGTAATTATTTGGGGAAGGCAGAACACGTAGGCGAATGTAAATTAGCATTTGCAGCAAGATCACATGTAAATAAGTGCTAATTGAGGACATCAGTGCAGAAGAGGCTGGGGGACGAGAACAACCAGGGTGTATTTCTCAGAATCACTGAGATAGATTTTGAAGAAAAGTCTGAAAATGAGAGGGGATTAAAATTTGGCATATATTCTGTATGAGGGTAGGGAGTGGGAAGAAGTAAAGGAAGTTCTGAGTTTAGGATCCACAGAAGTGAAAGGTGTTGAAGTTGTTAGTCACAGGGAAAAGAGAAACTGCTCTCAGTGGGCCATCCTTGGAAGCAAAGCTCTAACACATAAATTGCCTTTGGTAGCTACCATGGAATCAGTCTTGGTCTCTTTTCTCCTGTAGGCATTGGGAGCAAGGAAAAGGAGTCAAAACCCCAGCAGGAAGACCTTAAAGGGGCATTTGCTGGGCTGTCATCTGAGAGGTTTGGGGAAGCTGCTGTCCCTGGACCTGGGCTGGGAGGAGCCTGTGAGCAGGAGCCTGGGGAATCCGGGAGTGGCCTGCCAGGACTTCCTGCTCCGCAGCACAGTGCCTCCTTGCCTGAGGATCTCAAAACCCAGAGCTCCTTCTGGAAGCCTTTCCAGTGCCCCGAGTGTGGGAAAGGCTTCAGTCGGAGCTCCAATCTCGTCAGACACCAGCGAACCCATGAAGAGGAGAAGTCCTATGGCTGCGTGGAGTGTGGGAAGGGCTTCACCTTGAGGGAGTACCTTATGAAACACCAGAGGACCCATCTGGGAAAGAGGCCCTATGTGTGCAATGAGTGCTGGAAGACCTTCAGCCAGAGACACCACCTGGAGGTCCACCAGCGGAGCCACACAGGGGAGAAGCCCTACAAGTGTGGGGACTGTTGGAAGAGCTTCAGCCGGAGGCAGCACCTGCAGGTGCACCGGAGGACGCACACTGGTGAGAAGCCCTACACCTGCGAGTGCGGCAAGAGTTTCAGCAGGAATGCCAACCTGGCTGTGCACCGGCGAGCCCACACTGGGGAGAAGCCCTATGGGTGCCAGGTGTGCGGGAAGCGGTTCAGCAAAGGGGAGCGGCTGGTCCGACACCAGAGGATCCACACGGGAGAGAAGCCCTACCACTGCCCCGCCTGCGGTCGGAGCTTCAACCAGAGGTCCATCCTCAACCGGCACCAGAAGACCCAGCATCGCCTGGAGCCCCCGGTGCAGTGAGGGCACCACCTGAGGAATCCCTGCCCCAGGGTATCCTTCATCTTTTTGATGGGCTTGGAGGACAAGCAGTGATGGCATGCAGGAAGGCTCTCGGGCCATTTCCTTTCCACTGACTCAAACCCAGGCGGAGGACAAGTCTGGCTTATTGAGAGCTCCCAGAGGGCACAGCCGCCTATGCATCCTATCTAAGTGGTGCCTATGGTTTTTCTGGTAACCTTTAAGGGAAACAGTATTCTGAACTTTAGTTCAGGCTGTGATTTTTCCCATCAGTTGGGTGTTTGGACACACCTCCAAGTCCAGTAGTAGGGGCAGAATTTTGTCAGTGGTTGGCAGCTTGAAGCTCATTATCCTGGGTCTCTATCCTGCCTGTGAGATCTAGCTCAGACTCACCCCACACTTTTCCATTTACAAATATTTATTAAACACCTACTATGCTCCTGGAACTGAGAATACCGTGGTGAATGACAGACACAGACGAGACCTTGTTATCACAGAGGATTCCAAAGTGTGTTGTGTTGCAAGGGCCATGTGAGGGCCTCCTGTCACGTTCTGCAAGCCTGCTCCCTGCTGGACCTCACCTCGGCCTCCACCCCGCTGGGAATTTCTCTTAGGCAGCCTCCTTTGTTTTGCTTCATTTGTAGCCTTTTTCTCTGACTGTAATATTCTTCCCTCATCTGTAAAATTTTCCCATCCCAGCATATTCCTTGCACTATAACAACAGCTATTAGGAAATTAATATTTTGCTATTGATCATGAATAAACATAAACTGTATTTTTAAAAAATGTCGCATTCTGCCAAAAGACTAGATTAAATGAACTAGTATTAATGCCCTATATCAATGGCACTTTATCTGACATATAAAAATGCTTTTCTATATGTTCTTTTTAAATTTTTTTTTATTGTTTTAGTTTTAGGTGGACACAGTATCTTTATTTAATTTTTATGTGGTGCTGAGGATTGAACCCAGTGCCTCATGCATGCTAGGTGAGCGCTCTACCACTGAGCCACAACCCCAGCCCTTTCTATATGTTCTTATCTGATTCATTTCATAAGTAATTAGGCCCTGCAATGTGCCTAGAACTCTTCTGGTACTCGAGATACATCAGTGAATGTGATAGGGGAAAATTTCTGACTCTGCAGATGGCGTGTTTTAGTGATGCACTTGATCTTCAGAATCTGTGGATACTCCCATGAGCCCTCTGGGCCTGGCAGGTGTTCTTGGTCCTGTTGGCATACTTCCCTGAGTTGCAGTCACCACCTACCTCTTAATAGTCTCTGTCCTTTTCATCTGAACCCTTATTTCCCGAGATACTTGGGGTCCTGGATACCAATTAGAGATATAAAGTGGTAGTGACCTATTTTTCATGAGTGCTGATTCAGGAAAACTGATGTTTGTAGGCATTTAGAACATTTCTTTAAGAATTAGAAGCTGCAGTATTTGCAACTGTGTTTACATTTTCTTATATTATTTTGCCATCAGAAAGGGTTTTCTTGCTGTGTAAGATTCTGGGCCCGGCATAATGAGGATGGATTGCACTGCAGCGACATTGTTACGCTGTGCCTTGAACACTGGCTGCTAAGTTTTTCTTTTGTCCACTGTGTGTCATTATAATTGCAAGATGTCATTTGTTTGATGGTGCCTTGTAATGTCATATTCTTTGAGATTTCTTTCTCCCATTCTGCACTGTAAATGAGATAAGTGGTAGTGATGAGCATTTGTATTACACAGTCCACTTGGAAACATGTGCTTTTATCACCTATTTCCTGGCAGGGAGCCACAAGTTTACTTTTGACTTAGCAAATAACCCTTTTGGTCCTCCTGGCTTATCTGTGGGGACTGTGAAGTTGTGCTAAACTAGGGTGAAGTGTTATTGAGTCATCCACACAGGGCTGCTGCAGAGGTCCATATGAAAAACCAGTCTCCCAGCCCCCCAATTCTTAGACAAGTTAGGCAAGACAGCCAGCGCCCCGCCAGCCAAACCCAGTTGGAGGCTTCCTGTCCTCAGGACTTGGGATAGACTCGCTTGAGTGTATCTTTTCCAAGAAATCTGTCTCTCAAAGCCAGGCAGGGACCATGGAGGCTGCTGCATTAGTGTCTGTATTTACTTGAATTAAGTTATTGATTGATTTTGATCATGCACTTAGCCGAACAGGCCTCTGGGTTTTCAGCCAGTTGGAATCTCTTGAGAGAAACTTCAGTAGGAGCTGAGCCTTGCCGTCCTGCCCATTTGTCCTCTTCCATGTCTGCTCTGAGGCCAAAGCATATGGACAATGTTTTCGAAAAGCTTCCATTAAAAGGGAGTTTTCCCCATGGAATTGTAGTAGCCTTGTTTTTTATACCCATTGAAATGTCAAGTATTTTGCTATTTTCTGTACATTTCTATTCTTTTGGAATTTTATTTCATACCTCTCTGTGTTTATTATTTACCTATCTGTAAATTTTCTGAAGTCTAGGACATGTAAAAGAAAGCTCAGGAGAAATCTTTCATTAGGAAGTTAATGATCTTGTATCTTGGGGCACAGTTGGGGTTCACCACTAATACAAAAAAGTGATATCTAAAATTTTGAACTGTTTAATATAAAAATCTGTAGCAGAATTGCCAACCCTCAGAATTTCCTTGATGGCTACCTTCTCTCTTTTCATGGGAACCATTTTATAATAGAAAATTTCAAACATGTGTAAATGAATCCTTGTGTAGTCATCATTTGACTTTTATTTTAAACTCATAGCCAATCTTGTTTTCTCTCTACCCACTGCTTCCTCCTTGTCTTCTTCCCTCACTGAAGTGTTTTTAAGCACATTCCAGATGTTTATAAATATTTTGGTGTGTGCCTCTGAAAAGTAAGAGCTCTTTAAAAAGATGAATAATTCTTTAATGTCAAAATACCCAATGATTTTTTAAAACACTAAAATTTTGAAATTACAATTTGTTGCTTTGTCTTCTAAATCTCATAACCATCTGTCCTTCATTTCCTTGAAATTTATCATTGAGAAAACTGTATTATTTATACTATAGACTTTTTTTTAACATTCTGAATTTTGTTATTTGCATATCCCTGACATTATTTAACTATTTCTCTGCCCTCTGTATTAACTGAGAACTCAGAAGTCTAGAGGTATAGCCAGATTTGTCTTTCCCATTTTGGCAAGAACACATTACAATGGTGGCACATATGGCTGTTTCTCTTTATATGATGTTAGGAGTCTAGATCATATATTTCATTAGTAATAATGATAAACAATTATAAAGTACTTAAAATTTATAAATAAATTATCATTTAATAGCTGGAATACTTCTGTAAGAAATTTCTGCTCATTTACCTGTTTTCACGTTAATGAACTGATAGATTTGCTTCATGTAAAGGTGATCCTTTTTTGTTGTTTTTGCAGAGCTGGGGATGGAAACCAGGGCCTCATTCCTAGGCAAGCACTCCACCACTAGTGTTGGTGAGGAGGTGGAGAGTTGGCACGCTCCCATTTGCTAAAATGGTACAGGCGATGTAGAAAACAAATTTGGTGCTACCTCAAAAAGTTAGACATAAGTAACCATATGACCTAGCAATTCCACTCCTAGTTATATACCTGCGAGAATTGAAAATCAAACAGATTCATGTACCCACATATTCATAGCAGTGCAATTCATAATAGCCAAAAGATGGAAGCAACCCAAATGTCCATCAGCAGATGAATGTACAGACAGATTGTGGCTTGTGGCACATGATGGAACATGATTCAGTCAAAGATTGAAATGAAGAACTGATACCTGCCACAACCTGGATGAACCTTAAAAATATGCTAAGTTAAAAAGCCAGTCATGTCCTGGGAATATAGACTACAGTGCAGTTGGTAGAGTGCTTGCCTTGCATGCACAAGACCCTAGGTTCAATTCCCAGCATCGCCTCCCCCCCCCCCCCCCAAAAGCCAGTCATGAAAAAAATCCACATAAGGAAGTGTCTAGAATGGATAAACCCATAGAGGGAGACACTTAATGGTTGTTATCAGTGCATGGAAGAGGGGAGAGTGAGGAGGAACAGCTTAATGGGTATAAGATTTTATGTTGGGGTGATGGGTATGTTTTGGAACCAGGCAGAAGGGGTGGTTGTATAACACTCTTTGAGTATAATACATGCCACTGACTTATTCATATTAAAATGATTCATTTTATATTATATGAATTTTACCTATGTACATTAAAAAAATCTCAGAAATATTAACATTATAAGACATGTTGCTATGGTGCTTATCCAAACCAGTGATGTATGCAGCCTCCAGCCTCCTACTTACTGATTTGAGGTCAAGTCTTAATCCCAGACACACAAAATCTATAGCCTGATTTGTAACCTAATTGCTTCCTTATTAGTTGTAATTAAAATTCAGGCCCTGCACCTTGCAACCAAGAATTGGTGCACATGCTCAATAATTCTTATGGTTTGATTGTGTTTTCCAAAGTTCATATGTTGGACTCCTAATCCCCAAAGCAGCAGAGTGAAAACATGGAACCTTTAAGAAGAATTTAGGCCATGAATGAATTAATGTATTATGGCAGGAATGGACCAGTTATTATGGGATTAGTTCCTGATGAATGGATGAGTTTGGATACCTTCCCTTCTTATGCATGTTTTCTTGTTCTTGTACTTTCTTCATGGAGTAGCAAGAGGACCCAACCCAGATTTGGGTCTCTAGACCTTGGACTTCCCAGGCAGTAAAAATAAATTTGTGTTCTTTTTATTTCCAGTCACAAGTATTCCAAGATAGCAGCACAAAATGAAGACAAGAGTGATTGCTTAGGTATCCAATCGGAAAATGGCACGGGAGGTCAGGGTTGGGCTGATCTTGGCTGGGCAGAGCCACAGGAAAAAAATTGCTCAGGTTGGCAGGCACCATGGTGATATATCTTCTTGGGGACTCTGTAAACTGCATGCAAAAGTGGCAGGTTGCTTTTTTTCTGGAGTGATGGTAATTATGAAAGAAGCCCTTGTCCCCAGATCTAGCTAACAGTCTGAATTACAGCTTATGAACTGAGTCACTCCTGAGTGAACGAACCTAAGGGCACTCTCTTCCTTCAGCCCGTGCTACCTTTGACATCAGGTTTGTTTAGGCAGTCCCAGGAAGTAGAAAAAAAAATATATATATTTTTTTCTAGAAATTTTCAAACTTTGCCCACCTTGGGCTTCGCAACCTGGATTTGAGGAATGGTGTTTGTGTCATGTAAAACAAAAAGCAAGGTAATTTAATTGATGATGTTTTGCTTTTAGAAAGGTTATATGTGCAGGATAAAACATTCAAATGGTGTAAGAGGATAATGCTTTATACTATTAAAAATTATGTTTTTCTGGAGGTGGTGGCACATGTCTGTAATCCCAGGAGCTCAGAAGCTGAGACAGGAGGATCACAAGTTCAAGGCCAGGGGCTGGGGATGTGGCTCAAGCGGTAGCACGCTCGCCTGGCATGCATGCGGCCCGGGTTCAATCCTCAGCACCACATACAAACAAAGATGTTGTGTCGGCCGAAAACTAAAAAAAAAATATTAAAATTTTCTCTCTCTCTCTCTCTAAAAAAAAAAAAAAAAAAAAAGTTCAAGGCCAGCCTCAGCAACTTAGGGAGGCCCTAAACAGTTCAGAGTGAAACTGTCTCAAATTAAAAAAATAAAAAGGATTGGGGATGTGGTCAGTGGTCAGGTGCCCCTGGTTCAATCTCCAGTATAAAAAAAAAAAAATAAAAGAATTAAGTTTTTGATAGATAATGTTTATTAGATTGTGGAATTCTATCCTATTGGTTTGAGTTTGTATACTATAAATAGTTGTGGAATATTATCAAGTTTTATTTCCCCTGAAACTATTGGGAATGTATTGACTGTTAATTTTTAACTGATGTCTATGTTTTTAATTGGTTAACTGCCTTTGAGTCAATAAACCCAACTTTGGCCAGAGTCCTTTATGGGGCACAAATGCATTCTAAATGGAGGAACATGCATGGGTGAAGATCTTCAGATGTACCTTGTTTGAATGGATTTCATTATTTCAGAATAAGGATCGCTATGGAGACAAGAATAGGTAGAGGAAATTTAAGGCCAGTGACTTAGTGAGTTCCTGAAAAGAATAAATGGCCTTTGGACTTAGTGATGATGTTGATTGAGTTGTTTATTTCCCACAGATGATGCACACAAAGGAGGTCCAAGTAGGAGTGTTCACAATTCTTTGCCACATTTTTAGGTGAAGAGGGCACCTGATTTTTCCAATTCCAGGTGATGCACAGGCAGCCCTTCTACTGGCTGCGGTCCTGGTCACACTTTCTTTCCAGCATATAAACACATGAGGTTGGTCACACTGAATCATAGCTTGGCCCAGGATGGAAGGCACAGTCCCACTAAGGGCAGCACATGCTCAGCTGAAGGAAAAACTCAGGAGAGAACCACTGAAGGTGTTGCTGAAAGCTTGGTCCTTTTCTGATGTTGAAGACAAGGTTTTGAGAAAAAGTTTTATTGCTTTGCTAGCAAAGGAGAAACACAGGGGACTCCTGTCCCAGAGTCTGATTCTCCCCATCAGGGGAAACAGAGGGTTTTTAAAGAGATGATTCAAAGGCTATATTCCAGGTATGCCCTGGGAGGTTGTAATTCACCTGTTAATTTTGAGCTAGCTATTTCTTAGATCTTCTGGCCTATCCCTGGAGACTGAATTACTTCATTTTTTTGTGGTGTGTGTTTACTTAAGGACAGATAGCCTAGGACGGGAAGAAGGGTAGTCTTGTTTCCCCTAAGATTAGGGATGGGGAGAGGGAGAAGAGAAAAAAAAATGTTTGTTTTTAAAAAAGTAACAGTGGCAGAGCAGCAAGGCCTATATTTAAAGCATGAAGTGGACCACTGTTAAAAAGGAAAGCACCACAGACCTGATTCAGAACTTGACCCCAGAAACCTGGGTACTCTTGGCTATCAGCCCAGTGCTTCTCTGGGAGTAACTCTCTAGGATCCTCCTCTGTAACCTTGGAGTGGGGTGTTAATTAGGCTCCTCCCCCCTTCATCAGTTTTGAAGGTCAAAAGAGAATTGAGGGAAAGTTGCTACAAACACAGAAGTTCCTATTGATCTCATGCAGATTCCTTGAGCTTCTCCCAACCGTCTCCCTACTCCTGTGACTAAGAGGGTTACTGACAAGATTTGTTCTTAGGGATGATCTGATTGGCTCTCAGATACACCTGGAGTAATGTAACAGAATTCAGCAGAAGCATATTATAAATTACTGATCACCCTGTGTAACAGGAACCTCATCCCCTCCCCAAACTTTGGGAATTCTGGTGGCAGCTGGGTTATTTGGGTTTTTGTCTTATTATCTTTATCTTCTCCATCTTCCTGGAAGAGATGTGTGGAAGGCTTGACCTTGGAGCCTGTGAGTGTTTCCTTTTCTCCCCCTCCCACCTTCCAGCTCGGTTTACAAAAGGCTCCATCCACTGTGTGTCCTAGACTTCATGTGGCGGGGGGGGGGGGGCAGACTCTCTCTACTCTTACCTTTTTTTCTGCAACTGTTTTTGGGAACTTACATGCATCCTAAAATTCAGTTTCTCCACTCTGCAAAAACGCAGAATTGTGCACCTCCAGATGATGACATTTTAGAGCACAGGGCACTTGGCAGACGTCCTGGGCAGGGATCCTAGACCCTGCTGGGTCTAGCTGAGGTGTCCCTGGGGATCCTTCAAACATATGACCTTTTGTGCAATTTTTTTTTCTTTTGACTTTATGACATTTTACAAGAATTAGTGGATTTGTATAGAATATTTAAACTATGCTACCTCAACAGCTTGCCTCTAGAGAAGAGGAAACAAGGTATTAATTTAACTCTCTGGAATGTTTTGTGGTTTCTTATTTGATGTTTGCATAATTTATCTATTTATTATCAACAGGAAAGTGGCTGACTGTTGGAAGGCCCGTTCTCTTTTAGCTAAAAGCACTCCTTGGGCATGTTGCACCATTTATATATATTGTACATTTCAGTGGTATCTTCCTCCCTTGCTGCAAAGGGAAACCCTGTGGGAGTAGCAGTCTACTGCATGTCAGTCACGTTGGAGTGGACAGGTTTGCAGGATCCAGGACCCACAGCTCTGGGGCTCAGAACAGGATGCATCAAAGATGAGTTGCAGGCAGGCCTGCCCTAGGGAGCACCAGCCCTAATGGGTTTTCATACAGAGGTAGTTGATGGACAGAGGCAGCAAATGAATGGCTTTGTGACTGACTCTCTTGATAAGTGTGAGCATGGCTGCCACTATGCTTACAGGCGAGCATCATCAGCTGGAGATCCAGATTCCCTGAGAAGAGGAATGGCCTCAACATTGGTTCCATCATTTATTCCTATGCATAGCATCACTCAAGGAACATATGGGAAATCAGCCTTCCCTAAAGTTCGAGTCATCCAAATTGTCTGACAACAGAGACTTGGATGTCTCTGAAGGTATTAAAACTTCTTTTAACCCAATGGAAGTCTTGAACCCAATTGTCATTCTATACAAATAAGAACACTGTGAGCATTTCTGGGAAGGCAGATTAAAGAAGGACCAGGCCGGGCGTGGTAGTGCACGCCTGTAATCCCAGTGGCTTGGGAGGCTGAGACAAGAGAATTGTGAGTTCAAAGCCAGCCTCAGCAACTGTGAAGCGCTAAGCAACTCAGTGAGACCCTGTCTCTAAATAAAATACAAAATAAGGCTGGGGATGTGGCTCAGTGATCAAGTACCTCTGAGTCAATCCCCACTACCAAAAAAAAAAGAAGTACCATATCTTAACACAGGTGTCTTAAAGGAAATGAAATACATAAAAGCCTCCTGACAAACTTATGTAAGATCAGTGTTACCACAGGTACTCCATGATCTGCATTGTTGAAAGTTGCAATTAAGCAAAATCTTATCATTGGAGCAGAAGAAAAACATTTCCCCTCTCCGACCTAGAGTGAGGATCTCTACTTCATGGAAGAGGTAATTTCTTAAACCAATGCCTGAATCTCCAAGGAATATTTACATTTGGGGACTCTTATCAAATATTTACTCTAGGATTGGGAGCACAAAAATGTTAGCTATTTTTAGCCAATTGTGAGTTTTGGAGATCTCAGTGAAGGTGGAGGAGGAGATGGTGAGGGAATGTGATTATTGCTTTTGGGGTTTTGTTGGTACTGCTTGCCTACATGTCATGGACTCTTCTGGTCTCTGAGTTTGTGACTGGTGAGTCCCAGATATATACGCTCACAATCTCTGTGACCTGGCTTTGTCTTTCACTTTCTAGGTTTGGTACTATGGACTTTAGAAGCCGGGAATTCCTGGGCCCAAACCACTGCTTCTTCTAGGAACTATTCTCTGTCTTACTGCAAGGTGGATGTTACTTGAGTGCCCTCCTTTGCTTCTCATGGTTGCAAAGATGGAGAAAATTCAAGAATGATGTTAAATTGTCCATTTAAAAGTCTCCTGTATTTTCTCTCCTTTCCTCTCTGACATCCCTGAATACGAGCTACCCTGTAACCACCACAGTGAGGGACAACACGGTTTCATTAGATTCCAGTCCATTTGTTCCTTCAGAGATGCATCCAGTACATTTGGAACAATCATGGATTTTTATTTTTTTTCCTGTTTCCAGAGTGTGTGAAAATTTGATGTAGGGTGCTAAAAAAATATGGACAAATGTGGGGACAAATATTCTGGAAACTTCCCTTGGGTCAACTTGTTATGGTGAGGCAACCTTCTACATGAGGTCAATGTCAGCCTAGAGTGTTAGGTCATAGCTCTCTGGAGTAAAGCCTCTGGAGTCTGATCCTACCAGTGGTCCCACATGTCACTAGCTGTTGAGGTCCACAGTCTGAATCGGTTTGAGAATATTACAGGAAATGACTTTTCTCCAGGCTTTGATGGCCCAAGGACTCCCAAGATCACCTTCTGTCCAGGATCTGGCTATTCCCCTGTTCTCTGTTTTACTTTCCTTAGGTTTCCCCTTAATTACATGATATACATGATTCAGGTCCTTCAATATATGCTTATAAATGCATGCTAGCATCTCCTTCCTACATTGATAAACTTTTAGTGAAACTTTTTTATGTCAATTTTGACTTTAATATATATATTTTAAAGATGGACTGGGAGATATAGGGAAGCAGACTGGGAAGTAATTTATGCTCAGCTTTTTCATAAATTTGTCTTTTCACTTCCTCTGCAAGTGTAGAGTTTTTTGTTTTGTTTATTGTTTATTTCAAACCAAGACTTTGTTTTTGTACCAGCGATTGAACCCAAGGATGTTTAACCCCTGAGCCACATCTCCAGCCCCTTTTAAAATATTTTATTTAGAGTCTTGCTGAGTTGCTTAGGGTCTCAGTAAGTTGCTGTGGCTGGCTTTAAACTTGCAATCCTCCTACCTCAGTCTCCTGAGCTGCTGGGATTACAGGTATGTGCCACCTGCACCTGGATCAAGCCAAGATTTTTAAATTGAAGTGATATGGCTATTTCCTTGTCCAACTCATTCTACCGACTTTGAAGAAGTGATGTGGGATCTTTTTAATCCACTGTGTTTCCCTGTGGGCTATGCACTTAATGTCTTTGTAGGGTAGTCTGAGCCATTGCAGCAGCTGTTTCCTTTGAGAACAGCTGGAGGTTTGCTAAGAGCAGTGCAAGAGGTAGAATTATGCTTTTATGGCAAAAGCAAGCAAGAGCAGTCTTTGCCTCTTCATACCCCTTCTGTGATCAGTGCAGAAACTTCAGGGCTGGTCACAAGGTTTATTGGGTTGGCATGGCATGTAACAGGGCCAAGAGGTGATGGCAAGAGCTCACTGCTGGATCTCCTGTGGCCCAACCCCAAGTGCCCCTTGCCATATACTCATGAGCACTGATGTTGATTTTGAAATAATTTAATTTTAATTTTTTTGCAGCTCTTGGATTTAACCCAGGGCCTTGTACTTGCTATGCAAGTGCTCTACCACTGAGCTATACCCCCAGCTCTGATACTGAAATATTTTCACATATAAACTATTGGAGTACCCATGTATGTACCACCTAGACTTTATAAAAGTTGCAATATCATTTCTAATTGTGATCTCTTTGAAGATCTACTTTGCCTTTAAGTGTTTATTCCCCAATTGACCCATGTTACCCTTCATTTTATGAAGGCATCAGTGGCTTCCAAGGTCAGAATCCCTAGCTTGAACTAGGAGTTAATGTTGTACAGCTGAGCATTTGGAGTGTGTCCATAGTCAGAGATCCAGGCTTTGGGAATGGCATATGGAAAGAGCTGGAGCAGGAAGTGAGGGCACCATCAACAGCTGGCAGGCAGCGGGGAAATGCTGAGCTTACAAAGGCCCTTGTTGCCATCGGATTGGATTGTCACACACTCCTAAGCTCTCTTGCCAGGCATGGTGCTTGGTGGTGGAGAAATAAAATAGTTTTCCTTCTACCAATATTTCCAACTCCTTATCAATGCATCTCATTCTCCTGAGAGGTTATATGCTCCAATCAAAATGGACCAAAGTGATGTAGATGCTTCTGTTCCACATCTGTTCGAGTAAGCACTTTCAGTTCCACACATAATCCTGAAGATGGTTTCCATGTTGGGGCATCTCCCATAACTCTGTCACTGAGGGAATTCTCTCTAGGGCATATGTTTGGTTGAGGGACAGGTGGAACGTGCCAGGGGATTCATGCCCAAATGAGCAACACTTCTCTATGAAAAAGGCAATAATTGGTGGCAGAAATTCTAGGTTCCTGCTCCTTTACCCTTTGTTGGAAGGTCCCAGTTGTCAGCAGCAGTGATCTGCTCATTGTCATGCACTGTCTTTGTTTCCCAATTTCCTTGAGTCACATCTCCATTCTTTCAAAATTCTTCCTGGTATTACCTCTCCAATAAACTATTTACATCAAAATCTTTATTTCATGGTCTGTATATGGGGGAAACCAAGACAGAGAGCCCTATTATATACTAGTTTTTTTTTTTAGTTGTAGATGGGTAGCATGCCTTTATTTTATTTGTTTATTTTTATGTGGTGCTAAGGATTGAACCCAGTACCTCATGTGTGCTAGGCAAGCCACTGAGCTACAGCCCCAGCCCCTATGCTAGGGGTTTTATATTCATTTTGTCAGTTAAATTTCACATGAGCCAAGAAGTAGGCATCAGTTTCTTTTCAGAGATAAGCATGCTGAAGTTAGGAGAGGTTCAATAGGATTTGAGACCATGTATGTGCAGCTCCCAAGCAGGCCTGTCTTCCATTCCAGGCTGTATCAGGTAAGACCCTTGTATGGGGCTCAGCAGATGTACTCTCTGGATCAAATCTTCCTTTGAATCAGTGTGTGATCTTGGATAGACACGTTGGCTGTTCTTGGTCTAACTCGCATTGCTTTTCTCCAGGATGATCTTCCTTCAGAATATGTCTGTGTCAGTGGTCCCTGAGACCATGCTGAGATTCAGATCTTCTCTACAAGGACTCAAAGAAATCAGCAAACAGTTGCACTATCAGTTATAGTTTATTAAAGCAAAAAAATCTTGTTCCTCTCTCTCTCTCTCTCTCTCTCTCTCATCTATCTATCTAATTTTCTTTTCTTTTTTCTTCCCACTGAGGATGGCTGTGTAGGCATGGAGCACCCATGTGACTGATTTTGGTTCTTTGGTCTGCAGCTTTAATAAAAGTCAAAGCAATACAGCATGGTCCAAGACCTGCATCCTAAATTACAATAGTAGCAAAATTTCTCTGGCACAGTGAAATCCCTCCAGATATTCTAATATTCTCTTACCAGGAATGATTTTCTAAGAGCTAAAAGGTTATCTCCCCGTAGGTGGCCAAGAGCCAGTCATTTTTTTGAACACGCAGGGTTTGGGCAACCTAGGCCTGCTGTGTTAACCCATCACTGCCTGCTCTCATGGCTTTTTTTTTTGTCATCAAAACTCAGCACAAACATGAGCTCCTCAGAAAGACCTTTGACAACCAAGTAATCTGGATTACTATCTATTGCTTTCTATCACTTTCCATTGGTTTATTTTCCTCTTTACTCTTCTGACCATTGTATATTTTCTAGCCTGTTTATCATCTACCTCCTCTGTGTAGAATGTAAGCTTCCAGAGAGTAGAGTCTTTGTTTCTTGTGGGGACAAGTGCATGGAGTACTGCATACATGGCATACATTAAGGGCGTCTGAGTGGCAAACCACTCCCCTTGTGCTAGGCACGTGAGTGGCAGGCCGCTTACCCTGTAGGCATAGCCTTGGGTGTGAGGCCACATGTTGCAGTTCCTGTGCTTGCTCCATAGCCCACTCCTCGCCTTGACTGGTTGCTGCAAGGACAGTTAACAGAAATTGCATTGGTGGCTGCCTGTAATCTGCTTAGCTACTGCCTGAGTATATATACATGGTAACTGTGAAATAAAATCAGACCTGCTTCCTGGTTGGTCTCTGGAAGTCTTGATTAGTGACTCCACAGCCACACTCTCCTCTACCCTGTTCTGTGGACCTCCTCGCTGGATGAGAGAGAGCTCACGTAGTTTCTCACTCCTTGTATCTCAAATATCAAAAAGATAGAATGTCAATAAACAGGCATTTAGTAAACACTCATTAATGAATGAAGGAGTCTGGAGAACACCACTGATATGGTTTAAATAGGAGGTGTCCCCCCCAAACTCATGTGTTAGACAATGCAAGAATTTTCAGAAATGATTGGGTTATGAGAATCTTAACCAGTGGATTAATTCACTGATATGGATCAACCGGAGGGTAACTGTTGGCAGGTAGGGTGTGGCTGGAGGAGATAGGTCAATGGGGGGCATGCTCTTGGGTTTCTGTTTTGTCCTTGGTGATTGAAGCTGTCTCTGTTCCCTGGTTCCATGTCCTGAGCTGCCTTCCTCCACACATTTCCACTGTGATGTTCTGCTTCACTCTGTGCCTAAAACAATGGAGTCGGCTGTGTATGGACTGAGACCTCTGAAACTGTGAACCCCAAATAAATGTTTTTCCTTTAAATTTGTTCTTGTCAAGTCTTTTGGTCACAGTAGTGAAAAAGCTAACTATAACATACAGGTTTATTTATTTTATTTATTTTTTGTGGCCTAATATACGATCTCCTATGATGAAAGTTCCACTTGTGCTTGAGAAAAATCTATCTTCTCTGGTTGTTGGGTGAAGTCTTAATTATATATTTTTTATTGGGTCCAATTAATCTGTATTGTTGTTCAAATCTTCTTTTTCCTTATTTAATGCTCTGTGTCAATGGTTGAATGAGGAGTATTGACATGGTGCACTGTTACTATAGTATTGTATTCATTTCTTCATTCCATTCTGTCAAATTTGCTTCATATATTTAGGAGCTCTGATATTTGGTGTGTATAGGTTTATATTGACTTAAATTGTGGTGAATCCACCTTTTTATTATAAAATGTCCATCTTTGTTTCTTTAATTTTTAAAAAATTTTTAGTTGTGGATGGACACAATACCTTGATTTTATTTATTTATTTTATGTGGTGCTTGCCACAGTCTGGCTGGGCACAAATAATCGAGAGGTCACGAGCCACTTGTAGGTTCAAACAGGAACTACTTTATTGCCTGAACCCAACGGGAACTCTCCAGAACTCCACCGAAACTCCGCGAGAACCAACGGGAACTCAACTGGAACTCTGCGAGAACTCAAAAGTAGCAGGCACCCGAGGCACCAGAAGCCGCCCCTTCTGGCAAAATGCCAGGCACCATGTTGACCTGACCGTGGCTCTCAACATCTCCCGCCTTTTGTTTAATTAAACAACAAGTATGTGGCTTAGGGACCGTGCCTGTCTTAGGTTGTCCAATACTACATATGGTCCTTACCCATCATCGGATGAGCTGACCTCAAGGCGTCAGCCTCCATTGCAATTGGATTTTACCCATCATTGACTACTGGCCCAGCATTATTTAGCCATACTTGTGGATAGTGGTTTTTACACAAACACCATAAACAACCTGCCACAAGCAGAAAGGGGAGAATACAAAACGTCACAATATCAAGCCATTGACTGCTCCTTTTGGAAAAATTGTACCATTGATGACACCATCAGCAAAGATACCCCAGCACTACCACAATTTGCTGCACCAACAGATAGTTCACAATGCATACAAGTGATACATAGTCCAGGCAAGTTCTGCAACCAGTTCAAAGCAGAGGAATCTATTAATATGTCCATTTCCTCCCAAAGTAAATCGACTTCTTGATTGAGCATCACTTGTTGAGTTACATTATACATTGATGCATCAGTTTATATAGTTTGTTGTGATAGCTATCGCATAAGCTGTAGTTTGGTTTTATCTTTGTCTTCACTGGCACTGGGATGAAGATAGGAATTCTGGCAATGATGGCTAAAAAAAAAATTATGTAACATTCCAGCAGGCACTAAAAGAAAGCAATTTTCTAAGCAATTTAGTATCCTGAATAGAATTAGATATAATGAAAAGGAAAGGTGAAAGTAAACAAACAGATTTGTTAACCTTTTTTGTTCACATATTAAAATAATCCTCAACAGCGGTTTACACAATTTAAATTAAACCATTTAAATCACGTGAATAAAAAAAATATTTGGATCAATTTTTTTCATGAGCGCTCCTCATATATGATATATGGACATACGCACATACAGACATACAACACAAAACACAAGTGTGCACACATAACATACAACACATAAGACAATAGTAAAGGCCTTGTAGCTTTTCACAGGTGAAATCTCCATTGCAATGTTTAAAAACTCCACAGTCAAAAAATAGAACTGATCAGAAAAACATTAACCTAGGTCTGTATGAGCTCAAAAAATAAAATAGAATTTCATGATGTGGGAGAGGGCAATAATAAAATAGATATTGAAAAAAGCATCCTGGTTACCACCTGGGTTTGACTCTTCTTTTGATATCTCATCCTTCTTCCTGTAACTTGCATATGGGTCTGAAGGTATTCCCACAAGCAAGCCTCAAGGTTTTTTTTTACATTTGAAATAGGCCTTAATGGTGTTCATTATTCATCAGCCTCCAGGTGTGGGAGAACCACTGTTGCAGATGTAAGGATAGTTAAACTGAAGTTCTGGATATCAGCTGTTATGGATTTGAGCCAAGTCATCTTCTTTTTGTTCTGTAGAAATCACTTTAATTAGTCTCTCTGGAATCCATATTGGCTGCTGTTCTCCCTGTGGAAACACACAAACAGACCCCCGACTCCAGACAATCACTGGGTCAGGACTTTCCATTGTCCTGTTAGAATATCCTTCCAAAGTACCTTGGGCTTATGTACATATTTTGGACATATGTGCCTTTCCACAGCACTAAGCCCTGATGAATCCAAATTTAAAAAGTTTAGAGTAAAAAGGGTTATTTTAAGTTTATCTTTGGGGGATATATACCCCTTCCCAATTACCTCTTTTTGCTTTAATAAGTACATTTTAATAGTTTGATGAGCTCTTTCAACTATGCCTTGTCCCTGTGGATTGTATGGGATTCCTGTTATATGAGTAATGCCAAATGATGAGCAAAATTGCTTAAAAGGGGTAGAAGTATAGCCAGGGCCAACTGTTTGGAACACCCACAGTGGCAAAATTTGGTAAGCAATGAGCTATAATATCTTTAGTTTTTTCTCCAGCATGAAGGGAGCCCATCAAAAATCTGGAAGAAATATCAACTGTAACATGCAAATATTTTAATTTTCCAAATTCTGGCAAGTGTATGATGTCCATTTGCCAAATATGGTTAGGTATCAGTCCTTTAGGATTGATTCCAAGATTAACTTGTGGTAAAAAGGTCACACAATTTTGACATTGTTTTATTATTTGTCTAGCTTGTTCCTTAGTTATTTTCTAAAATGCTTTTTAAAAGTATTTTCATTGACATGGAAAGATTTATGAAAATTTGTAGCTTCTTCTAGCATAGAAAAAATATGTATGTCATGTGTAGTTTTATCTGCAAAATCATTGCCCAAACTAAGGGCTCCAGGCAATCCTGTATGTGCCCTAATATGTCCTATAAAGAATGGATCTTTTCTGTCCCAGATTAGACTTTGTATAGTGGAAAACAAAGAGAAAACAGTAGAGGAAGGGGAAATACTACCCGCATCTTCAAGGGATACTATAGCATTAACTATATACTGACTATCAGAAAATAAATTAAATATAGAATCTTTCAGCATCACAAAAGCTTGTAATACTGCATTAAGCTCTACCTTTTGAGCTGATTGTTTGGGTACTAAAAATGTAAAAGTTTGATCAGGGGTAACTACTGCTGCTGTACCATTATTTGACCCATCAGTGAATATATTTGGAGCATTCATGATAGGTGTTTTTCTTGTCATTTTTGGAAAAATTACAGGATGCGAAGACCAAAAAGACAACAAAGGATTAGACGGTAAGTGGTTATCAAATGAAACATTAGATTTGCACATGATTATTGCCTAAGTATTTAACTCATTAGCTAACTCATCAATTTGATCCATAGTATATGGAGTAATAATTTTATTGGGAGAAATTCCAAACACTCCCTTTGCTGCTTTTATTCCTTTGAGTATTAATTGTCCTACAGCCTCAGGATACCTAGTAAGAATAGTGTTAGGAGAATAAGATAAATGTATCCATAATAATGGACCTTCTTGCCAAAATACTCCTGTAGGAATATTTTTTTGTTGGTAGTACAATAAATAATAAAGGCAAACATATCAATTCTATCCAAATGAATATTTTCCATATATGTTTCATTGATTTTTAATGTCTTTCTTGCTTCAGGCGTTAACATGCGGGATGAATTTGGATCTGATGGACCTTTTAGGATATCAAATAAAGGTCCCAACTCTCATGTTGGTATGCCTAGATAAGGCCTTATCCAATTTATGTCTCCTAATAACTTTTGAAAGTCATTAAATGATTTGAGTTGATCTACTCGTATTTGAATTTTTGGTGAATGGACCATGGTCGAAGATAATATAACTCCTAAATAATTAATTGGAAAATTTAATTGTACTTTATCTATTGCTATCTCTAGATTATAATTTTTTAATAAGTTTGTAAGTGTGGCATAACATTTTAGCAATGTGTTTTTATCTTTGTGTACTAATAATACATCGTCCATATAGTGAAATATTTGTAGTTCAGGATTTTCATTTCTAAGTGGCTGGATTGCTTTGTTAATATAAATTTGACACATAGTTGGGCTGTTGGCCATCCCTTGAGGGAGTACTTTCCATTCATATCTCTGATTGGGACCTTCATGATTCAGCGCAGGGATAGTAAATGCAAAACGTGGACTATCCTCAGGATGAATTGGAATTGAAAAAAAAAACAATCTTTTTTTTATTGGTTGTTCAAAACATTACATAGCTCTTGACATCTCATATTTCATACTTTAGATTCAAGTGGGTTATGAACTCCCATTATTACCCCATATATAGATCGCAGAGTCACATTGGTTACAAATCCACATTTTTACATAATGCCATATTAGTAACTGTTGTATTCTGCTACCTTTCCTATCCTCTACTATCCCCCCTCCCCTCCCCTCCCATCTTCTCTCTCTATCCCATCTGCTGTAATTTAATTCTCTCCCTTGTTTTTTTCCCTTTCCCCTCACAACCTCTTATACATAATTTTGTATAACAATGAGGGTCTCCTTTCATTTCCATGCAATTTCCCTTTTCTCTCCTTTTCCCTCCCACCTCATGTCTCTGTTTAATGTTAATCTTTTCCTCTTGCTCTTCCTCCCTGCTCTGTTCTTAGTTGCTCTCATTATATCAAAGAAGACATTTGGCATTTGTTTTTTAGGGATTGGCTAGCTTCACTTAGCATAATCTGCTCTAATGCCATCCATTTCCCTTGAAATTCCATGATTTTGTCATTTTTTAGTGCTGCGCAATACTCCATTGTGTATAAATGCCACATTCTTTTTTTATCCATTCAACTATTGGTATTAATTCTTCTTTGAAGGTTTTGTAAAACTCTGCTGTATATCCATCCAGTCCAGGGCTTTTCTTGGTTGGTAGTCTTTTGATGGCTTCTTCTGTTTCCTCCTTTGTTATTGGTCTGTTTAAATTGTGTGTATCTTCCTGACTCAATCTGGGCAAATCATATGACTTAAGAAATTTATTGATATCTTCACTATCTTCTAGTTTATTGGAATATAGGGTTTCAAAATAATTCCTAATTATCTTCTGTATTTCTGTAGTGTCCGTTGTGATATTGCCTTTTTCATCCCGTATGTTAGTAATTTGAATTCTCTCTCTTCTTCTTTTCATTAGCATGGCTAAGGGTCTGTCGATCTTATTTATTTTTTCAAAGAACCAACTTTTAGTTTTATCAATTTTTTCAATGTTTTTTTTGTTTCAATTTTGTTGATTTCCGCTCTGATTTTAATTATTTCTTGCCTTCTACTACCTTTGCTGTTGTTTCGCTCTTCCTCTTCTAAAGTTTTGAGATGAAGTGTGAGTTCATTTATTTGTTGTTTTTTTTTTTTTGAGGAATGACTCCAGGCAATGAATTTCCCTCTTAAAACTGCTTTCATTGTGTCCCATAGATTCCAATATGTTGAGTCTGTATTTTCATTTATCTCTAAGAATTTTTTGATTTCTCCCAGGTCTTTGCTCAATAGTTTTATCATTCAGAAGTAACTGCATAATGCATAATGCAGGGTGGAGCATTTGAGTTTTTGGAGGGAGGACTGTTCCAGGGAAAGGGAAGAGAACAGAGGGAAGAACTGAGTCCGAGCCTGTGGTAGCACCTGGGGTGCACTTGGTGCATTTTATAAATGGTGCTGGGACGTGGGGAGGAGGAGCAGGAACCACCTGTTCCACAGGAGATGAGCCTCCTACACATCTCTTGTAGTGCACATAGAACACAACAGATAAACAATGACACAGAAAGTTGTGTAAACCCCTCTTTACCCCCAGAATTCTGAAAGTTTGCAAAGAGTGCATCACTTTTCAGAAGGTGTCCAGTTGTTTGTAATCCGCCTCTACAGAACTCTAGGTCCAAACTGAGACTCAATCAGAAGTTCATCCCCCAAATCAAATTATGTTACTAAAACTCCTATTCACATAAATGAGAGATTTGAAGAGGAGAGGAACTGGGACAGTTACTCACAGATAGAGGAGCACCAGGCTGATTCCCAGGAGAACCCAGGTTTCCATGGAAAAGTTTGGGATCAGGTCCATCACTACTTTCCTTCTAAAATTTTCTCCTCTGAGTTTGACTTCCAGCTATGTGAGCTATCTTTTCACAGGGGAAGGTGCCAAGCTTGCGTTCTGTGAACAGCTGTGAGTCAGACTGGCATATTTATATGCTGGGAAAGGAGGCGGGGTTGGGTGTACAGCCAATAGAAAAAAAACACCTGTGCCCCACCCACTATTGCAGAAGCAAGATGCCCCCTCCACCTTGGCAGTTGGCAGTGAATCATGAGACATACCTACTTTGATCTTTGAGCTCAGGTTTATAAAAATTAATAAAAACTTTGATCAGTGTTATCATTATGCCCTAAGGTTATTGCTTCTTATCAGAAACTCAAGTGAAACATTGGAATTAAATGTCCTCTAATCAGTTTTTGTCTCCTTGGGTGTTCTCATTACAAAATCCTTTAATTCCACCCAAAAGATTATATCTAAATAACTATTCATGCTCTTTCCTCTGCTTACAATGCCCTCTTGCTCCATGGAAGACTTTTTAAAAAATTTTCTTTCTTTCCTTATTTATTTCTATGCAGTGCTGGGAATCAAACCCAGGGCCTCACACAAGCTAGGCAAGCACTCTACCACTGAGTCCCAGCCCCAGCCCAGAAGACTCTTAATCATCCTTCAAAACCCAACTCAGTCAAAACTTCATCTGGTAAATGCTTTCAATACCACCTCTTCACAGAACCACTTCCTCCCCTGGACAACTTCTAGTATCCCTGGAACACATTTCTCTTGTTGTTTTTCTCTTTACTCTCCAACAACATTGTTGGATTCCACCTTTCTTTAACTTTCCAGAATGTGAACTTCTCTGTAGCAGGGTCTCTGTACTATCCACTATTATGCACCTAGTCCCTAGGAGAGTTCTTTACAAAGAGCTGGTATCAGAGATGTTTGGTCATTGAATCAGGAGAGATTGCTGGGCCTCTGCAGGTTCTTTCCCTGTGTGTCTTTGCTGACCAATTCATCTTCCTGGTTTATTAATACAGGAAGATTATTTGGCTTGTTTGGGCCACAGCCACCTTCCCAGAACATTCAGGCTGCTGTGCCAGTACCCTGATGGGGAGAAGTCCCCTAGAAAAAAATAGTGGGCATGGACAAGATGAAGCTGATGGATGCACTGAGTAATGTCAATCCAGGCTACTTCCTGTGCCACCATTAAGATATCCCTGCAGTAGCCAGAAAGTTAGACAGATTTTTAGAGCAAAGAATAACTTCTGTCTCTGAAAATAATGCATGTTCATGATCAATGGGTGTGAAAGGACAGAAGAGAAGAACAGCAGCCTGCATGGCCAGATGAACCGCAAATCTCTACCCACCCATCTCATGGCAGATATCACCACAGAGAGCACATCCAGCACCAGAACTCCAAAAAGATGATCCCAGATTTTTCATTAGGCCAAGAGGTGTCTGAGCAGATGGCTTCCTGCTTTTTGGTAAATGGGTGGTTGTGGGTGGAGAGCAGACCCTGGGACCTGGTTTAGGAGGAGTCTTATACGAACAATTGTCATTGTGGGACCCTCAGCAGATTCCTGATGTGAGTGATGCTAGGTCTGAGTGTTTGGAAGTTATATCAGCTCATTATCTCAACTCTGAGTCAAATTCTTTGTCTGATTAGCCTGAGAAACTGAGGATTAGGTAACAAAGTCTCCAAGTTCTCAAAACATAACAGAATGAGAAGACATTTAAGCTGTGCTTATGTGCTTCCTTCTCTCTTTTTTCTTACTCTGCGCCAACTGATACTCACCCTTCACCAACCCTTACCACATCTCTGGCGTGCATTCAAACAAGGAGAGATTACAGTGTCATTTGATAACTATTGACAACTAACAGCCTTGAAACAGACTGAATTTGGAGGCACCCCATCTGACATTGGGAATGACTTCCTCATGCTGAGAGTAGAAATTGGAGGGCCATGGGGCTTCCACCTCCCACCCTGACAGGCACCAAAGAAGATGGAAATGGGGATTTCCTTCCTTCTGGGACTAACACAGACTAACCAAATCTGCATGTGTGTATTTCCTGCCTTTTTTTTCCAGATTGCTCCCTCTTCAGATCAACCAAATATACACATGTATATCACCTGGCTTTTGTTTCTGTAAATTATAATTGTGTCTGTGGGATAGGTTAGGAGAAGCAATCTAACTGCTTCCTCCCCGGTTGATCAATGGCATCAAGTTCAATACTCATTTTACCATCTTCTATCTATTTATTATGTGGGCAGACAGTCAAATCCAGCCAGCTAGGATCAAGGCAGGTCCCAGGGTTAGGCTGTCAGTAACAATCTCACCATAACCCAAAATCTTTTTTATACTTTTTGTATGTAAAACCTCTATGGAACTATATAATTTGATCTTTTTTCAAGACATATTTGGCTAAGATGATGAAATAACCAAGGCTAATATGATTTTCCCCCTCTCCTACTTATCTCTGGTCCTGGTTGGACTGGTTGTGATTTGTACCAACAAGGATGGGTTAGTCGTTCCTTGAGATGAAAAACAAATCCAGTGCTGGGGCCCAACCTATGCAAAGGTTCCTGTTCTGCAAAGGACAATCAAAGAAGCCATGCTCTAGCCAGGCAGGATGGCAGACATCTGTAGTCCTAGTTGTTCAAGAGGATGAGGCAGGAGGATCACTTGAGCCCAGGAGTTCAAGGCCAGGGAGAAGTTATCACATACATGAGCACACACACACACACACACACACACACACACACAGAGAGAGAGAGAGAGAGAGAGAGAGAGAGAGAGAGAGAGAGAGATTCATCATGAACTTAATTCCACAGAGGGTAATATCTTCAAACACGAAGTGATTTGCATGCTAAATTTGTGCTGCACCAATGCAGGAGAGCATTATGTGCCAGGGGAGTGCCCTCGTGACCTCTGGCCTCTCCTCCTGACACATATTTAGTGAAACACTTACCACATACCTTAAAAGGTCTGTTCTAAATATTTAAGTACTCAGATGACTAATGCCCAGTTATTATTCTGGTTGCAGATAGAGACAAATAAGGATGTAGCATAAATAAGGAAATTAGGAAATAAATAAGGGGGAAATCATATTAGCCTTGGTTATTTCATCATCTTAGCCAAATATATGTCTTGAAAAAAGATGAAATTATATAGTTCCATAGAAAAAGTATAAAAAAGATTTGGGGTTATGGTGAGATTGTTGCTGATAGCCTAACCCTGGGATCTGCCTTGATCCTAGATGGCTAGATTTGGATGCCCACCCACATAATAAATAGGCAGAAGATGGTAAAATGAGTATTGAACTTGATGCCATTTGATCAACCTAGGAGGAAGTAGTATATTGCTTCTCCTTAACTATCCCACAGACACAATTATAATTTAAAGAAACAGAAGCCAGGTGATATACATGTGTAGATTTTGTTGTTCTGAAGAGGGAGCAATCTGGGGGGGAAAAAGCAGAAAATACATACCTTAAAAGGTCTGTTCTAAATATTTAAGTACTCAGATGACTAATGCCCAGTTATTATTCTGGTTGCAGACAGAGACAAATAAGGATGTAGCATAAATAAGGACAGTCCAGCCACATAAAATGAATCATACAGGTATGAGTAATATACAGTCCTTATCAACATGAATGGTTTATCTCCTTTCTTGTTCTCATTGACAACAGGTTAAAGTTCCATCTCAATAACATTCAGGGAGGCATCAGGCTGATATAAGTATAAATGGACAGGTGATCCATCAAAACAGTGATGTAAGGATGACAATCATTATGGTATTTTCATCCTTTCCTAATGGTGGCCCAGGTGGTTCCTCTCATGGGAAGCCTATCTTGACTTGCACTGTCTGAGTGAATTTCTGTGGTTATAGAGAGGCACAGTAGTGCTCTGGAATGATTTGTGTATGAGGTTCAAATTCCAAAATTCATAATTTTGATTATGGAAAAATAATGCAAGCAAGATTACTTGTCTAACTTAGCTAAGTGCACATTCTTCTCAGTTAGGTAAAACTTGATCTTGCTAATTTGGGGAACTAGGTGGTATCTAAGCTTTGGTGGATGAATGATGGGGTCTCATGGTTGGGAGTGCCAATGAACATGTTGGGTCCAGAAACAGTTCCTCATGGCACTGGAGGAGGTGTGTGCTGCACCTCAGTGTCACTGTGGATTGGAAAGGCTGCCTGTCTGTTGTATTCAGGACCTGTGCCAAATATTACCCACAAGCCAGTCAGAATCTTTGCCCTTATGAGTCTCAACCTTGATTAATGGTGAGGGATGCTAACCAATTAAACACAAAAATAATATTAAACTACAAATTGAGATAATATCATGAAATAAAATAAACCTTTGCTGAAGTTCCCAGCAGTGTTTGACACAGGTGACCTCTATTGTCAGGTTTTTGTTGCTGTGATAAGAGATTAGGAATGAAACCAATATATGACCCAGCTATACCATCCTCCATATTTGTCCAAAAGAATCAGCACACTATAGCAACACATGCATATCCATGTTTATGACAGCATACTTCACAATAACAAAGTTATAGAACCAACCTAGGTGTCTATCAACAGATTACTGAATAAAGAAAATGTGGTATATATACCCAATGGAGTTTTGCTCAGCCATAAATACAAATGGAATTATGTCATTTGCAGGAAAATTAATAGAAATGGAGAATGTTTTAGTTGCTTTTTTTGCTTCTGTGACTAAAGGACCCAACCAGCACAATTGTATGGGGAGAAAAAGTTTATTTAAGGGCTCATGTTTTTAGAGGTCTTAGTCCATAGAAGGCCAGCTCATTCCTCAGGGTACAAGATGAGGCAGAATATCATGGCAGAAGAGTGTGATAGAGGGACCCAGATCACATAATGATCAGAAAGCAGAGAGAGGTGTTCACTTGCCACATACAAATATATACACCAAATCCATGCTCCCAATGTACCACACCCCACCTGGCTCCAGTTACCACTCAGCTAAACCCATCAGGAACTAATTCTCTGATTGGATTAAGGCTATGCTATATAACCCAATCATTTCTCCTCTAAACCTTCTTGCATTGCCTCACACCTGAACTTTTGGGGGACACCACACATCAAAACCATTACAGAGAGCATCATACTAAGTGAAATAAGCCAGATTCAGAAAGTCAAGGGCTATACCTTTTTATTATATGTTGAAGCTAGAGAAAGAAAAGGGAAAACAGGAAAACATGAGAGAACAATAGAGTAGAGAATTGGAATCAGGGGAGGGAGAAGGTGGTCCTAAAAGAAGGGGGTACATGAGAATGAAATAAATCAATGTATGCTATGTGCATATAAGAATAGATCACAAAGAAAGCCACTATTGTGTATAATTATAATGAACAATATAAAATTTAAAAACCACAAGAGAAAAATCACTGAGAAATATTAAATAGAGAAGAAAAGATATATTTGGACTCAAAGTTTAAGAGTTTTCAGTCCATAATCACTTGGATCCATTGATTCTGAGCTGTAGTGAGGCAGATTGCCATGGCAGAAGTCCACCACGGAGCAAAGTCACTCCCCTCATGGTTACTGGGAAGCATAGGAAGGGCAAGGTGGGGGCCAGGTATTTGATAAACTCTTCCAGGATATGCACCCAGTGACCTAACTCCAACTAGGCCCTAGGCCCTGTCCTCTCTACCACCTTCTGATAATGCCATAAAATTATGAATCCATCTATGGATCATTCACAGATGAGGTTAGGGAAGCTCATGATCAAATCACCTTCCCAAAAGCTCCACCTCCACCTGTACACTGCTGCATTAGAAACTGAGCCTTTAACACTTGAGCCTTTAGGAACATTCCAGATCAAAATCATATCACGACTTTTACTTTACCCCTTAACTCTCTCTTACTTTGAAAGTTATAAAAGCATAATCCACAGGACTTGAGGGGTGGGTTGTGTAAGCACTTGGGTGTGCCTAGCTCTGTTTCCTCATCTTTGGAAGAGGCTCAGTCAAGGTCCTTCAAGTCACAGGACCCCACAGGACTGCCAGCCTCTCTCTACTCTATAATTCTCTTGAACTTCCAAAAACACACCATCTTCTCATTATTCTCTTTATCTTGCATATCACTGAGAATCCCCCAGGCCCTCCAGTACAGCCAGGAATCAAGAGCTCCTGGGGGAAGGATCAAGCACAAAGATGGAATAGACTGGACCTTGGAGAAGACATCTGCTAAGGAGGTCCTAATTTTAAAATGCTAGACTGGTTTCTCAACTAGGACTACAGAGGAAAGGGCAACACACACACATACACACACACACACAAACACACACTTGCCCACAAACACACAGAGAATTTTTTTAGTATCAGTGATTGAACCTAAGGGTGCTTAAACACTGAGTCACATCACCAGCCCTTTTTATTTTTTATTTTGAGACAGGGTCCCACTAGGTTGCTTACAGCCTTACTAAGTTGCTCAAACCTTTGAACATGCAATCCTCCTGCCTCAGCCTCCAGAGCCCCTGGGATTATAGATGTGCACCACTGTGCCCAGTACACTCACAGAATTTATCTCAAGTAACAATAGTGTTACGAAAAGCTCAGTCTTGTTCCTGATGCCAATTCAATAACAAGAACGGTTTTGAGACAAAGAAGGAAGCTTTATTGCTCTACTAGGAAAGAAGCACAGGGGACTGCTATCCAAGAGGCTATGATTCTGCCCATCAAGGAAAACAGAGGGATTTTATTTATTTTTTGTGGGTTTAGATGGAAAGAATGACGTTATTTTGTTTGTTTATTTTTATGTAATGGTAAGGATTGAACTCAGTGCCTCATACATGCTAGGCAAGTGCTCTGTCACTGAGTTATAGCCCCAGTCCAAGAACAGAGGGTTATTAAAGAAGTGATCCATCCCAGGTTTTCCCTGTGAGAAGTTCAATTCACTTGTTAATGGGAGAGAGTCATTCTTCTGGTACCATTTCTGAAGTCTGAATTACTTGTTTCCTGTGGTGGGTGTGTGCTTAAAGACAGATCACTTTGCCTAGGATGGGTAAAAGGTAGTTTCCCACCCCCAGGTTATAGAGGGAGAGAGGGAGGAGAGGAAAATAAAATCATGTCCGTTTTAAAGTAAGCCTTAGTGGCAGAGAATCCAAAGACTGTATTCAACGCATGAGGTGGATCACTGTTACAATAGGTGAAATTTTTGTCTAAAAATATTTACCTCTGACAACCATAAAAGACAGGTACTATTAAGAACTCACAGACAAGCAAATGAAGTTCCAGTAATATCAACTGATCCTTGCAAGAGCATATAGGTAATTCCACACAGAGTCACAATTCAAATTTATATAGTCTAGTTTTAGAATGCCCCATCTTAATCTTTTAACACCAGCTCAGACTTGCCCAAGGCCACACAAAATTAGTGGATGATTAGCACCTCAGCCCATGCCTTCTGAATGGGTTATGAACTGACCTCTGCCCATACACAGGTCAGCGTGAAGAACTACAGTAAGTTCACTGATGAGGGATGGAGTGAGGGAGAGGGTTGTCCTTTCTGACTCCCTTGCCCTGGAGGGTAAGCACTTCTATTGATTTTCTGTCAAAAAAAATGGAACCAAACCTAATGGCTTTGGACTTTGGTGTTAGAAAACTGATAAGCATGATGCAGAGATGAAACGGTGAAAAAAGTTCATTACTTGCAGCAAGTATGGAGAGCATCCTGGATAGGGACAAATCCCAAAGCAATGTCTCCCCTAACAAAAAGAGAGGGTCTTTTATTGGGGAAGTGAATGTCTGTTCATCTTGGAAGACTCCTCATCACAGAGCCGGGCACAGTCCTGCACAGGCTCAGTGACATACCTGCCTATTCATGCATCACATTTCAAGATGTGGTGGAAGGAAGCTTTATAAGGAGATTATAATGAGAAAAGTTTACTTCACTTCACCTGAAAGAGGAGCTGAACTGCCTTGGCTGGTTTGGCAGGTTCTTTGTGATTTTCTACTGTAGGGCCTCATGCAGAACAACATAGAAAGCTTATTAACAATTACTTAAAGAGCGGTAGATTCCCCTGTCCCCACAATCATAGGTGATTCCCTCTAAAAGTAGCTGCCAAGCAGCTAACAGAAAGAAGAGAAGTTCATGGCTGCTCACCTTCTACTCCATCCAGTGTCTATCCTGATAAACTATCTGCTAACACCTCCACAGCACTTCACAGTTTACAAAGTGCTTTCACATCTCCCTTCATGGATCCTGATGGTGGTTCCATGAGCTGAACATGGTGGTGTCCCCTCTTCCACCAAAGAATCTTAAGCTTCTCCAGAGACCCTTACCATAACTGTTCTTATTAACAAAACATCAGCAAAAAAAATCTGAAAAAAAAAACTGAATTTGGGAAAGAACTTCCTATTTTTTTGTGAGGATTAAATTGCTCTTTCTTGCAAAAGTTAGGTATGGCCAAAGACTTGATGGTGCTACTTCTGCTTTTGTGATAAAACTTGGAAAATCTCTGATTAATCTTTAAAAGTGGGACAAAAAGCACTTTTCATGTACACCGCCAACCTCTTCCCCATATAAAGTTCCAAGAATTTCCAGACTCAAGGTCCAAAGAATTTTTCAGGTGATAGCCCCTCTGGACCCTGTAGCCAATAAACCTGCTAACTGAAAATTCCTTGGGTGTTCAGCCTCTTTTTTCCTACATCAGGAGTAGAACTGGGATTATTTTAATGAGCACTTACAGATGTGGAAACAGAGAAATGGGGGATAAACCTGCCAATGAATTAAAGCAGGAATCCAGGCCCTGGAACCAGACCATGTGATTCCAAATTGTGCTGCTGTTATGCTTGTTTGCAAATGAAGCAGCCTCCTGAATAACCTGGCAGGTTACCTCTTTCCCCCACTGGATAAATATTTCCTGATGCACCTCACAGAATACACCTAATGTAGTTACAAAATGTTACCGAGATGTTACAAAGAAACATCCATAAACATAAACCCACTATGAACTTGCATATTCCCTGAACTCCTGGTCTCAAGAGAAAAACAGACATTGCAAACAGTTATATTTCCCAACCAGAATCATTTAGGGTGCCAGGAGAGCATAAAATAAAAGGTGATGAAATCAACAAGTCAAAGAAAAACCAGAGTGTTGGCCAATTTCAGAAAACCATACAGAAATAAATAGGCAATATTTAAAGGAAAAGATGAGCATTAAGGTATGTGCCCTGGGTCCCCATATAATGAATAAGGATAGATAATGGTCAGACAATGGCTCACATTAAGCTTTTATTCAAAGGCAGAGTCTCTACCAGGAGGCTAACCAGTAGAAATATTACTAAGCACCATCAAGCCTATTTCAAATGGAAAAGACGATGAAGCTCACCTGTGAGAACACTCCAGTCAAATCTTTTTTCCCAGAGAGGTGGTGGGTGGGAATGGAAGGTGGGAGTGAACCCTGATGGGAATTACAGGAAGGATTAAAGCTCAAGCTAAATCTCACAACCAATAGCCTTGATATTTTTTCAATGCTTTTTAAACAGATTTTGATTGATGCTGGTAACACCTAAGCTAGCACACCGAAATGGGTTTTCCTGCTCTCTTGACCCCTCCCACACCAGGAGTTCTATCTTCTCACTTAAATAAATCTTACACCATTTACTCTTCCCTTCCATCATTCTCCATGAATTTTATTCTTTAAATCTGTGAGAAAAGAACCCAGAAGAAAATTGGTGTAGTGGGGAATCAAGTCTCATCTCAAAACTCTGGTTGCAATCATTCTGACAGTAACCTCCTAATCAGTTTTTTTCTGACCCCAGGAATGAGTTATCCAGGGAATTCTCTGCTCAGTCTGCAGTCAGAGCTTCATGAAATATAGATCTTATAACATTCCTTATTTGTTCAAATCCTTCCAATTACTCCCCAAACCCATGAGATAAAATTTAAATACCTCAGAATCATAGCACCAGACCCCTCTCCATCTGGCAACAGCTGGTTTCTTCAGAGATATGTGATGTTTTAAGAAACTGGCACATTTTGCCAATTGCCACAGTCCCCAAAAGTGGCATGTCCCTGTCTCTTTAGTTTGCACAAATGATTCTAGAGCCTGACATGGACCCAAACGGGTTTTTTTATTGGTTGTTCAAAACATTACAAAACTCTTGACATATCATTTTTCATACATTGGATTCAAGTGGGTTATGAACTCCCATTTTTACCCCAAATACAGATTGCAGAATCACATCAATTACACATCCACATTTTTACATAATGCCATATTAGTAACTGTTTTATTCTGCTACCTTTCCTATCCTCTACTATCCCCCCTCCCCTCCCCTCCCATCTTTGCTCTCTACCCATCTGTTGTAATTTAATTCTTTCTCTTGTTTTTTTCCCCTTCCCCCTCAAATTCTCTTATATGTAATTTTGTATATCAATGAGGGTCTCCTTCCATTTCCATGCAATTTCCCTTTTGTCTCCCTTTCCCTCCCAGCTCATGTCTCTGTTTAAAGTTGATCTTTTCCTCCTGCTCTTGCTCCCTGCTCTGTTCTTAGTTGTTCTCATTATATCAAAGAAGACATTTGGCATTTGTTTTTTAGGGATTGGCTAGCTTCACTTAGCATAATCTGCTCTAATGCCATCCATTTCCCTGCAAATTCCATGATTTTGTCATTTTTTAGTGCTGCGTAATACTCCATTGTGTATAAATGCCACATTTTTTTTTATCCATTCATCTACTGAAGGGCATCTGGGTTGGTTCCACAGTCTAGCTATTGTGAATTGTGCTGCTATGAACATCGTTGTGGCAGTATCCCTGTAGTACGCTCTTTTAAGGTCTTCAGGGAATAGTCCGAGAAGGGCAATAGCTAGGTCAAATGGTGGTTCCATTCCCAGCTTTCCCAGGAATCTCCATACTACTTTCCAAATTGGCCGCACCAATTTGCAGTCCCACCAGCAATGTACAAGAGTACCCTTTTCCCCACAACCTCTCCAGCACTTGTTGTTGTTTGACTTCATAATGGCTGCTAATCTTACTGGAGTGAGATGGTATCTTAGGGTGGTTTTGATTTGCATTTCTCTGACTGCTAGAGATGGTGAGCATTTTTTCATGTACTTGTTGATTGATTGTATGTCCTCCTCTGAGAAGTGTCTGTTCAGGTCTTTGGCCCATTTGTTGATTGGGTTATTTGTTATCTTATTGTTTAATTATTTGAGTTCTTTGTATACTCTGGATATTAGGGCTCTATCTGAAGTGTGAGGAGTAAAAATTTGTTCCCAGGATGTAGGCTCCCTATTTACCTCTCTTATTGTTTCTCTTGCTGAGAAAAAACTTTTTAGTTTGAGTAAGTCCCATTTGTTGATTCTAGTTATTAACTCTTGTGCTATGGGTGTCCTATTAAGGAATTTGGAGCCCGATCCCACAATATGTAGATTGGGGCCAACATTTTCTTCTATCAGGTGCAGAGTCTCTGATTTGATATCAAGCTCTTTGATCCATGTTGAGTTAACTTTTGTGCATGGCAAGAGAAAGGGATTCAGTTTCATTTTGTTGCATATGGATTTCCAGTTTTCCCAGCACCATTTGTTGAAGATGCTATCCTTCCTCCATTGCAAGCTTTTAGCCCCTTTATCAAATATAAGAAAGTTGTAATTTTGTGGATTGGTCTCTGTGTCCTCTATTCTGTACCATTGGTCCACCCGCCTGTTTTGGTACCAGTACCATGCTGTTTTTGTTACTAATGCTCTGTAGTACAGTTTGAAGTCTGGTATCGCTATACCTCCTGATTCACACTTCCTGCTTATAATTGCTTTTGCTATTCTGGGTCTTTTGTTTTTCCATGTGAATTCCATGATTGCTTTATCTATTTCTACAAGAAATGCTGTGGGATTTTGATTGGCATTGCATTAAACCTATAGAGAACTTTGGGTAATATCGCCATTTTGATGATGTTAGTTCTTCCTATCCATGAACAGGGTATATTTTTCCATCATCTAAGGTCTTCTTCTATTTCTCTCTTTAGGGTTCTGTAGTTTTCATTGTATAAGTCTTTCACCTCTTTTGTTAGGTTGATTCCCAAGTATTTTATTTTATTTTTTTGAGGATATTGTGAATGGGGTGGTTTTCCTCATTTCTAGTTCAGAATATTTGTCACTGATATACAGGAATGCCTTTGATTTATGCGTGTTGATTTATATCCTGCCACTTTGCTAAATTCAATTATTAGCTCTAATAGTTTCTTTGTAGACCCTTTTGGGTCTGTTAGATATATTATCATATCATCCGCATATAGTGATAATTTAAGTTCTTCTTTTCCTATTTTTAGGCCTTTAATTTCTTTTGTCTGTCTAATTGCTCTGGCTAGTATTTCAAGGACTAAATTGAATAGAAGTGGTGAGAGAGGGCATCCCTGTCTTGTTCCAGATTTTAGAGGGAATGCCTTCAGTTCTTCTCCATTCAGAATAATGCTAGCCTGAGGCTTAGCATATATAGCTTTTACGATGTTGAGGTAAGATCCTGTTATCCCCAGTTTTTCTACTGTTTTGAACATAAAGGGATGCTGTACTTTGTCAAATGCTTTTCTGCATCTATCGAGATGATCATGTGGTTCTTATGGTTAAGTCTATTGATGTGGTGAATAACATTTATTGATTTCCGTGTATTGAACCAGCCTTGCATACCGGGGATGAATCCTACTTGATTATGGTGCATAATTTTTTTGATATGCTTTTGTATTCGATTTGCCAGGATTTTATTGAGGATTTTTGCATCTAAGTTCATTAGAGATATTGGTCTGTAGTTTTCTTTCTTTGAAGTGTCTTTGTCTGGTTTAGGAATCAGGGTGATGTTGGCCTCATAGAATGAATTTGGAAGAGCTCCTTCTTTTTCTATTTCTTGAAATATCTTGAAAAGTATTGGTATTAATTCTTCTTTGAAGGTTTTGTAAAACTCTGCTGTATATCCATCCGGTCCAGGGCTTTTCTTGGTTGGTAGTCTTTTGATGGCTTCTTCAATTTCCTCCTTTGTTATTGGTCTGTTTAAATTATGTGTATCTTTCTGACTCAATCTGGGCAAATCATATGACTTAAGCAATTTATCGATATCTTCACTATCTTCTATTTTATTGGAATATAGGGTTTCAAAATAATTTCTTATTATCTTCTGTATTTCTGTAATGTCCGTTGTGATATTGCCTTTTTCATCCCGTATGTTAGTAATCTGAGCTCTCTCTCTTCTTCTCTTCATTAGCATGGCTAAGGGTCTGTCGATCTCATTTATTTTTTCAAAGAACCAACTTTTAGTTTTATCAATTTTTTCAATGTTTTTTTTTTTTTGGTTTCAATTCCGTTGATTTCCGCTCTGATTTTAATTATTTCTTTCCTTCTACTACATTTGCTGTTGTTTTGCTCTTCCTTTTCTAGGGTTTTGAGATGAAGTGTGAGTTCATTTATTTGTTGGTTTTTCCTTTTTTTAAGGAATGAACTCCAGGAAATGAATTTCCCTCTTAAAACTGCTTTCATTGCATCCCATAGATTCCAATATGTTGTGTCTGTATTTTCATTCATCTCCAAGAATATTTTTATATCCTCCTTTATGTCTTCTGTAACCCATTGATCATTCAGTAACATATTGTTCATTTTCCAGGTGATGCAGGATTTTTCCTTCCTTCTTTTGTCATTGATTTACAGTTTCATTCCATTATGATCAGATAAGTTGCATGGTATTATCTCCACACCTTTATATTTACTAATAGTTGTCCTATGGCATAATATATGGTCTATCTTTGAGAAGGGACCATGTGCTGCTGAGAAGAATGTGTATCCACTTGATGATGGTTGATATATTCTATAAATGTCAGTTAAATCTAGGTTATTGATTGTGTTATTGAGTTCTATAGTTTCTTTATTCAGCTTTTGTCTGGAGGATCTGTCCAATGGAGAGAGCAGTGTGTTGAAGTCACCCATAATTATTGTGTTGTGGTCTATTTGACTCTTGAACTTGAGGAGAGTTTGTTTTATGAACGTTGCAGCACCATTGTTTGGTGCATACATATTGATAATTGTTATGTCTTGTTGGTGGACGGTTCCTATTAACAGTATATAGTGTCCTTCTTTATCCCTTTTGATTAACTTAGGTTTGAAGTTGATTTTACTTGATATGAGTATGGCCACTCCTGCTTGCTTCCGAGGACCATGTGAGTGGTATGATTTTTCCCAACCTTTCACCTTCAGCCTGTGTATGTCTTTTCCTATCATATGAGTCTCCTGAAGGCAACATATTGTTGGATTTGTTTTTTTAATCCAGGTTACCAGCTTATGTCTCTTGATTGGTGAATTTAAGCCATTAACGTTTAAGGTTACTATTGACATATGGTTTGTACTTCCAGTCATGCTTATTTATTTATTTATTTATTTATTTTAATTTGGCTAGTTTTTCATTTTTGGTATTTTTTTCTTCCCTTTACTGAGTTACCTCCCACTGTTAGTTTTGGGTGCTGTTTTTCATTCCTCTTCTTGTAGTGTTTTGCTCAAAATGCCTTGCAGTGCTGGTTTTCTGGCTGCAAATTCTTTTAACTTTTGTTTATTGTGAAATATTTTAATTTCATTGTTAAATCTGAAGCTTAATTTTGCTGGATACAGTATTCTTGGTTGGAATCCATTATTTTTCAGTGTTTGAAATACGTTGTTCCAGGATCTTCTCGCTTTCAACATCTGTGATGAAAAATCAGCCTTTATCCTAATTGGTTTACCCCTGAATGTAATCTGCCTCCTTTCTCTCGTAGCTTTTAATATTCTCTCCTTGTTCTGTATGTTGGATATCTTCATAATTATGTGTCTTGGTCTATTACGGTTTTGTTTGTTTTCGGTCCTGTAGGCTTCCAGGATTTGGCAATCCATTCCATCTTTCATATCTGGGAAGTTTTCTACAATTATTTCATTCAATAGATTGTTCATTCCTTTGGTTTGAACCTCTACACCTTCTTCTATCCCAATGACCCTCAAGTTTGGTTTTTTTATAACATCCCATATCTCTTGGATAGATTGCTCGTGATTTCTTAGGATCCTTTCTGTGTTGACTATATTCTTTTCAAGTTGATAAACTTTGTCTTCATTATCTGATGTTCTGACTTCTATTTGATCTAGTCTATTTGTAATATTCTCATTTGAGTTTTTAATTTGTTTTATGGTTTCCTGCATTTCTAGGATTATTGTTTGATTTTTTTTAAAAAAAATCTCTATCTCCTGGTAGAGCTCATTCTTTGCCATTTGAATTTGCTTATTTAATTCGTTTTCAAAGTATACTTTCATTGTTTGGACTTGCTGTCTAAAGTCTTCTCTAAGATTCTGTTCCATCTGAGTTAGGTATGCCTTGAGTTCTTTCTCTGTCCATTTTTCAGATGCCTCTAGGTTCTCCTGTGAATTTAAGTTGTCCTGCATTGTTTGTAATCCTTTTTTCCCTTGTTTTTTCATGGTGCTCACGTTACTTTCCAACTCTGTTTGACTGCTGCGTTTCTGTTTTCTTCTTTATATTTGTTTTGGTTTTTATAGTTACAATATCTCTCCTTTGTGTTGGGAGACAATGTTTAGAGATGTTGTATTTAATTGTGATTTAAGGTAAATTCATTAGTTTCCTTAAAGGCCTACAGATTTTGATGGCATATAGAGAATTGAGGTTTGAATTTAGGATTTTATGTTGAGGTCGGGCAATTTGATGGTATGGAGGTTAGTATATGTTAGCTTCTTTGGGGGGTTTCTCAAATGCAGGCGGATATTAACAAGAGAATAGACAGGAGTACTTGGGGGTAGTTAAGGGCTTAGGCGGACTATAGACTGATTCGTAGTATTCATCTATTTGCATTTAGTAAGTTGTATGTAATCTGGGTGGTCATGCTTAAGAGGAAAGATGGTGAAAAGGTAAAGAAGCAAACCAAGAACGAGAGAGGGAGAGAGGGAAGAAAGAGAAAAGAATAGAAAAGAAAAAGAAATGATAAAAAATAATAATAAAATGCAGTAAAATAAAAATTACAATTAAAAATAATGTAATTTAAAAAAGAAAAAAATTAAAATTAAAAAAATTAAAAAATTAAAAAAGGGAAAGAAGGAAAAAAAAAGGGGGCACCATTAGGCTTCTATTTTCTTCGCTTCCAGTGGGTGGCGCTGTGCTTTACGGGCCAAGATTTTGCCCTCTGGCTGTAGGAAACAACCTGTGTGAGGCCGCTCCCTCCTCCCGCCTATAACGTCTCTCAAAACCTGTTAGCTTAGGTTTATTCTTGGTCTCTAGTCACTTCGCTTCTCCTGCCAGCCAGGCCTTTCCCAGTGTGATACCTCTCGGCAGTTCAAGCTACACTCTGGGCCTGCAGTTTCCTGGAAGTGGAGCGTGGCTATTGGGAACTGGCCTCTATTGTTTTGATTCCCTCCGCTAGCCCCTCCTCTGAGAGCTGGCGAGACAGGTTTTGTTTTCGCCGCTGGTGGGAGGGGGGAGTTGGAGGTCAGGTACTTTTACCTTTCCCCACACCTCTATTCATGCTCACTCTGTTAATCATGACCCTGGAAAGCCGGGGAGAGATTTTATGCGATTTCCCCACTGTATGGGAGATGGTCTAAATGACACAGACCTGTTCTATCGCTGCTGCAATCTATTGAAAACTGGCGATGGTGATGTCAGCTCTCCAAGATGGTGGCCGCTGGCTTCCTCGGTGGGCTGCCCGGTGTGGAGGACAGAACTGGACCGCTTCCTTCCCCTGCCTCAAACCCAGAACTCAGCCCAGAGCACAGTGAGGGCACAGCCAGCAGGAGCCCACAGAATCTGCAGCACTGTTCTTCTGCATTGCTGGCTCGCCATTTCTAGGGACGCTGTTTCCCGGCGCGCCACAGTCTCTAGCAGCGGGGCGGGCAGCCGATCCAACAGCCTGAATCTCCGGGCATACGGTTCACTCGCGGTTGAGCCCCAGTAACCGATCCTCGGGTGATGGAAATCCTTCCTCTAGGTTTCAGTGCACCCCAATTTTGCTGGAAATTCCTAACAAGATAGCTTTTGGCCGTTCTAACTCGTTATTCACCTGTGCAGTGTTGTGGTACACGGAGGTGATGCACTCTATTAGCCAACATCTTTTTTTCTATCCCAAAAAACAATCTTTAATATCTATAACTAAAACATACCAGGTTTTGGGCAAAGCAGACAATTGGGGTATCCCCGATTGAGCAGGTCCCATAATAACCATCTCGTTATTAATTGCTCTCAAATCTTGCAATAATCTCCATTTACCAGATTTATTTTTGATGACAAAAATGGGAGTATTATAGGGAGATAAAGAAGGTTGTATATGTCCCTCCGCTAATTGTTGTTTGACCAGGTCATGGGCTGCTTGTAGCTTTTCTTTAGTCAGGGGCCACTGAAGAACCCATACTGGTCTTTCTGATTTCCAAGTAATTTTTATTGTCTCAGTGACCCCTCCTGAAAACCTAATCCATGTCTATCTATTTCTTGATCTCTTTGTATTCGTGCCACTATACTTTGTCCTTTTTCTCCTAATCCTTTTCCTTTCCTAAAACCTTGTCTAGCCATAATAGTGGGCACATTTGAATTGATGTTATTTGTTAATGTTAGTCCTAATTGATCTAGGACATCTCGTCCCCATAAATTTATAGGAAGATGATCCAATACATATGGCTGTATAGTTCCTTCACATCCTTCAGGATCCTTCCAATCTAATACCATTGCACTTCTATGGGGATTAGTTGCCACTCCTAGGCCTCGAAGCATTTGAGTGGCTTGTTGTAACGGCCAATGTTTTGGCCATTCTTGACAAGAGATAATGCTAATGTCTGCACCTGTATCCAGTAGCCCATTAAATTCATGTCCTTGAATATTTAGTTTTAGCATTGGGTGAGAATCTAAATTTAAAGAAAGCATAGCCCAATCTACACCTGTGGAGCCTAATCCCCTGGAACCTCTTTCTATAGTACGACTGGAAAATTTATCATTTAGGCTGGGTATTATTAATAACTGTGCTATTCTATCTCCTGGTGAAATTACTGATATACCCCTTGGAGAACTGGCTATAATTTTTATTTCACCTTCATAATTGGGATCAATTATGCCAGGACTTATCATAAGTCCTTTTAGAGTAGAAGAACTGCATCCTAATAATAAGCCTACTGTTCCTTTGGGAAGAGGTCCTTTTACCCCTGTGGGAGTGATTTGAACTCCCATTTCTAGAGTTAGCACTCCTCTGGTGGAGGTGCAGATGTCCAACCCTGCACTCCCTCTGGTTTGTCTAATGAGGGATCAAATGGATAATGTGTCCTGGGCACTACACTGATGGTGTTGCTGGGTTCCTCCAATGTCCCGTATATTTGTGGTCTTGGGCCCCAGAGCATTGGCCCCACTGTCCGTTTTTTGGCAATGGAGCCCAATGTTTTTCTCTATGATATCATGGGTAAACACCTGGTCCTTGTCCATTTTTTTGATAATGGAGTACCCTCTATAATGGTTTGAGAACGGCATTCATTATCCCAATGTCTCCCTCTATGGCATTGTGGGCAAATATCCGGTATTCTACCCCTTTGATCATATCCAGTTTTGTTAAACCCTCCTCCTATGGAGCAACTCCTTCTAAAATGTCCTGTTTGTCCACAATTGTAGCATGTTTTTTGTCTGGCACCTAAAGCCTGTTGTACTGCAGCTGCCAAGACTTGCCCTTGTTCATTAATGTCTCTGCATAATTTAATATATGTGTTTAAATCTCCATGTTTCCATGGTCTAATGGCCTCCCTGCACCATCTGTTTGCTTTTTTGTAGGCTAGTTGTTTTATTAATGGCATTGCTTGTTCTACATCCCCAAAGATTCTGGTCTCTGTTTGTATAAGCCTATCTACAAATTCAGCTTAAGGTTCATTAGCTCCTTATATTACCTTAGATAATTGACCTTGTAAATCTCCATGCCCCTGTAAAGTTTTCTATGCCCTAACTGCAGCTGAAGCTATTTGTGAGTACATGGCAGGATCATATTTAATTTTTTGCAGCTGACCTCATAAGGTCCCTCTCCTAACAACATATCTAGATTTCTCTGAGGATAACTGGTGCTGCATTTCACCTAGCCATCTCCATGCAAAATTCCTGATTGGCAACCTTCCATAACAGATATTGTCCTCCATTTAGCACAGCTTTGCACATACTAGCCCAATCTGCTGGCATCATGTTCAAGTTGGTAATGGATTCAACCATACTTTCAGTGAAGGTTGCTTGAGGACCATAGGTTGTTACAGCCTCTTTCAGCTGCTTCACTGTTTTGAAATCTAAAGCATGGTGAATTTGCTGCCTTCCTGCCTCCTCAAATACAGGGCATGCTAATATTTGAGGTCCTGTCTCAGGATCCCATCTATCAACTACAGGGGTTGAGGGCCACTCAGCATATGTTGTCTCTGTATACATAGGTGGAGCTCTTGGTTGGACACCCACGCCCTCCGTGATAGAAAGGTGTTGGTAGCAACCTCCCATTGTAACTTATCCCCTGATAGCCCTTCCTCCTCTAAACTTTTTTCCTTGTCTGACTAACTCGAGAGACTTCCTCTTTTACTTGATATAGGATGTCTTCTCCTAGACTAAGCAAACAAGATTGTACCAATGTCCACAATGGTAATGTGCCAACTGGCAGATTTCCTGGTCTTTCCTTTTCTATTCTTTTTAAATCTTCACCATGATGGTTCCATTGTGATATATTTAACAACCCCTCTTTAATGAACCATGGGCTACACCTTTGTATCGTCTTAACGTATGCCCTAACTGTTCTTGATTTTACTGAGATGCCTCCTTCCTCTAGCAATTTACTTAACACCCTTTCGGTTTGGTTTTTACTAATTTTTAATTCCATATTTCTGCTATAAAGATTATGCAACCCAACAAGATAACACAAAACAAAATCAAAACAAAATGAAACAAAAACAGAACAAAAATTCGTTGTATCAGTTTTTCTATTTTCTTGACATGTGCATCCGTGGTCTATCTCTATCTCTTTCTCAGGGCTGAACAACTTTTCTAGCATCCTATTTATTTCTAGGGGCAGGCAGCTTGAAACAGAAATGTAACAAATCAAAAGAAGAATATACTGTCTCTTAAAATGGTCACCCATCCTCTCGCCCTGCCCTCAGGGGCGAGCAGTTTACCTTATCATTTACCCTCAGGCGTTCCCCTTATGGGCCACCAAATGCTGCAGTCTGGCTGGGCACAAATAATCGAGAGGTCATGAGCCACTTGTAGGTTCAAACAGGAACTACTTTATTGCCCGAACCCAACGGGAACTCTCCAGAACTCCACCAAAACTCCACAAGAACCAACAGCAACTCAACGGGAACTCCGCAAGAACTCAAAAGTAGCAGGCACCCAAGGCAGCAGGAGCTGCCCCTTCTGGCAAAATGCCAGGCACCATGTTGACCCGGCCGTGGCTCTCAATAGTGCTACTTATCGAACCCAGTGCCTTACTTGTGCTAGGCAAGCACTCTACCATTGAGCTGTAAGCTCAGTCCCATCTTTGTTTCTTTTAACAGTTTTGTATTTGTTTCTATTAGTTGTGCACAATATTAGGGTTCATTTTGACATCATACATGCACGGAATATAATTTTCTCCACTTCTGTTCTCATTATTTCCCCTTTCCATCCCCTCTGCACTCTTACTCTTCCAAGAACACTACTATGCTGATCTTTCAGATATTTACAGTTTTTTTTCAAATTAGTGCTTTTGATATTTTTTTCTTTATTTATTGGGGGGTTACTTAACTGAACTCAGGGGTACTTGATCACTGAGCAACATCCCCAGTTCTATTTTGTATTTTATTTAGAGACAGGGTCTCACTGAGTTGCTTAGCACCTTGTTATTGCTGAGGCTGACTTTGATCTTGCCATCCTCCAGTTTCAGCCTTCTGAGTCACTGGGATTACAGGCATGCACCACTATGCCCAGCTTTTAATAGTTTTTAAGTTGCAATTATTTGTCTGATATTAGTGTGGCCATCCTTGCTATCTTTTTGTTATTATCTGTGTCCAGTATCTTTTATATCTCTTTTCTTTCACCCATGCATATCTTTAGTATAACGTGGGTATCTTACAGATAGAGTCATCTGAACTTTGGCAAAGGTACCAAAAGCATACATTGGAGAGAAGATAGCTTTTTTAACAAAGGGTGCTGGGAAAACTGGTTCTTCATATGTAGAAGAATGAGAGTAGATCCTTCTCTCTCACTCTGCCCCAAAGTCAATTAAAAATGGATCAAAGACCTAGGAATGAGACCAAAACCTATGCAATTCCTATACAGTAGAGTGCACTTTGACACATCATACATAAATGGAGTATAACTCCTCATTCTTCTGATTTACATGATGTAGAATCACACCAGTCATGTAATCACATATGTACATAGGGTAATAATGTCCAATTCATTCTACTATCCTTTCTACCCCCCTTCATACCCCCTTACCCTATCTCCCTTTCCTTTACTCCCCTCTGCCTAATCAAAGTAGCTCTATTTTTCCCTAGCCCCCCCTTACTGTGAATTAGCATCTGCATATCAGAGAAAACATTTTACCTTTGGTTTTTGGGGATTGGCTTATTTCACTTAGCATGATTTTCTCCAACTCCATCCACTTACCTGCAAATGCCATAATTTCATTCTTCTTTAAGATCCAGTAATATTCCATTGTGTATATATACCAATTTTTTTAATCCATTCATCTGTTGAAGGGCACCTAGATTGGTTCCATAGTCTAGCTATTTTGAGTTGAGCTGCTATAAACATTTATGTGGCTACATCACTGTTACATGCAGATTTTAAGTCCCTTGGTTATAAACTGAGGAGTGGAATAGCTAGGTCAAATGCTGGCTCCTTTACAAGTTTTCTGAGAAATCTCCATATTACTTTCCACATTTGTTGCAACAATCTGCAGCTCTACATGCAATGTGTTCATGTACATTTTCCCCCACACCCTCACCTCATTTTGATTCCATTCTTATTTAATTACTTTTTCATAGGGCTCTGTCATCCCAAGCACCCAAGGAATGCCATGTGAACATCTTCAGCCAAGCACATGTATGTATTTCATTCACTCTACTTGGAGACTGCTCTTGAGAAAGATTACTGTATGGCTCCCAGGCCACAGTTGGCACAATATTCATATATAACATTCACATATTTGGCTCTGAATAAAGCATGAATGAATAGGTGTATTCACATTTTACACTTTATGGAGAAGCTATGGATCTTATCTGATACCTATTGAAGAAAATCTTCATTCAGAGATGACAAACTATGACAGTAGACACTTCAGGCTTCTTGACAAACTCCCAAGGGAAGAAACAGGAGATATATTTGTGAGATAATACATTTTATCAGGCTGGTGATGGACCACCATGGGAATTTATAGACAAGATGTATGGGAAGAGTTGGTGAGAGTGTCATTACTGCAGAAGGGATGACAATGAGAAAGAAGAAAGAGAAGAGGAAGCACACAAGCACAGCTTAATATCTTATAAATTAAGCAGACTGGGAAAAGGTCCAGAGTTAAGATAATGAGATGGTTTACATTTACAAACACTCAGTCATGGCATCTCTCCCATCAGAAATATGATGGGGGCTTATACGTGACAAGTATTGCTTTATAAGATTCCTGTTAAGCCTGCTCCTACAGCTTGTTTTCTACCCGTAGAGTAATTACCCATTTATCAAGAATAATAAAATTAGAAGAAATGGCAGACTAGACTAACCCACCCCATATCTCTGTAAGGGTCCTGTATTTGGGATTGGGGTCTCTGATGACTTCATGGCTGTGGCATGCTTAGCTGTTAGGAAAGTTTCTGTGCAAAGATATGGAATGCCTAGCTGCTATAGCAATGCCCTGCATGAGGAGGCTCTGTGCTAGAGTCTTATCAGTCTAGACCTTGATCTCAGACACACAGCTCCTGGGAATAAAGAAATTCTCTTGCTAGAAACTAAAATGTTTCACCAAGCTCCACTGGGCTGGAACCTGTCCACATAACAGTAACTTTAAACAATGGACTTCCTTGAGAGCTACACAAATCTCCTAACAGTGCACATTGCAACTATAGTATGCAACTGAGGAATAAGCTGCATAATGTTGCTAACTCTGTAACCTGCCCAATGAAACAATGAACAAACAATAATGTTTTACTGATACCAGTGACCTAATGTAACCTATTGATATAAATAAAGCTGGCAGCTCGGGCAAGTGATAGGTGTTGGGCAAGAGGTGATTCTGCCATTCTCCCACTGCACCTTGCTTCTGTCTCCTTTTGATTTATTTACAGGTCTCTGAGATTGAATCAAAATAACAGTTCTTTAACATCACATTGAAACGCCAAAAGGCAACTCAGCTAGAAACTAGGATAAAACCAGAAATATTGTTTTTTAGAATAGAAAGAGAATTAATGAGAGGCATATTGTGGCAATGCCACACAGACTGTGGCTCAGAGGAGGAGGAGAAGGTCCCCATCAACAACTTGAAAGAAACTTTCCTAGTGAGTTTAAGAGAAGCAGACTCCATTGTCCAGCAAACTCACAATCTGAACAGAAAATATACTTAGTTATTGCTCAGTAGCCAGATGTGGGGGAGTTCTTACACTTCCCAGTGGGGTTAGTGAAAATGGGGAAGTAGCCCTAGTTTAAAAATACTTTTTGTTTGGATTTCTAAAACAATAGGTTAGGAATCCCTGAAGTTTCTTCTTGTTTTTCATTTTTATTTCTCTACTTAAAACTTATCTTTGTCTTGTTATTGGTATACTTTCTGTTTGAGTACCCAGGATGCAAAGGCCACTGTGCATTGCTATTCAGTGGAGTGGTGGGTGCCCAAGTCATGGGTTAATCTGAGCACAGGAGTGAGACTTTGACAAAGACTCAGTGGAAGCTCTGAATAGTGATAGGTGTTGTGGTTGTGGGTTGGTAATTCTGGAGTGGAAAAGAGTGAAGAGTGCTTTCATTTGAAATTAGTGGTCTGAATTTTTTGATAAGAATTAAGACCAACAGGTGGTGGAACTGTGACAGATTAGGGTTTGGTGGAAAACAGGGACCTATAACATTCTACTGTGGCCTCACCCCCTCCCTATGCCCAGTGTTGTAGTTTAGCTCATGTGTGAGATAATGCAAGAGGGTTTAGAGGCAACATGATTGGGCTATGAGAAACTGCACCTAATCAGTGCATTAATCTGCTGGATAGGAATTAACTGGGTGGTAACTATAGGCAGGTAGATTGTGGCTGGAGGAGATGGGTCATTGTGGCCAAGCCTTTGGGGATCTATATTTTGTCAGTGGTGAGGGAAGTCTCTCTCTCTCTCTCTCTCTCTCTCTCTCTCTCTCTCTCTCTCTCTCTCTCATTCCTGCTGCCATGATCCCAGCTTCTTTCCTCTGCCACACTCCTTCTCTATGATGTTCTGCCCTGGGGAATGGAGTTGGCCTCTGAAACCATGAACCCTCAAATGAACTTTTCCTCCTCTAATTGTTCTTGTCAGGTCTTTTGATTGCAGCAGTGACTAACAGCTGATGAACACACCCAGAAATGCTGGAATACTGGATAATGTGCTGCTGCAACCTGGGCATCTTGTACACACCTCCACCACTACATGGACCAAGGCTATCATAATGAGGGGTATGGCATACTCTGAATCCATGGGCTGCCAGGGTAAGAGGGCTACAGCAGCATTCACCAGAATTGCTCTCCCATCCTCAGTTGCAATAACAGGGCTATGTTTAGGGGGAATTTTGCTTTTAAATGATCAGTTCTGCTCCTCCCACCCCATACTTTCTTCCAGGCAAGGAGGAGGCAGAGTTGAGCATATAGACTCTCCTAACAATTTGATTGGTTTGGGTTAGAGCTGAGAATAATAAATAGTATAGTAATTGTGTCACACAAACATCCTCATAGCTGGGGGATATTAAAATTGAAACCCCATAAATAAATATTTCCATTAAAAAAATCTGAGCATTGGGACTGGGGATGTGGCTCAAGCGGTAGCATGCTTGCCTGGCATGCATGTGGCCTGGGTTCAATCCTCAGCACCACATACAAACAAAGATGTTGTGTCCGCCAAAAACTAAAGAATAAATATTAAGGAATTTTCTCTCTCTCTCTCTCTCTCTCAAAAAAAAAAAAATCTGAGCATGAAGAAAACTGAGTCTTTTTTGTGATTACTTTTGCATCAGGTGCTCATGCAAAGTGATTTCTAATGTTTTATCTTATGTGCTTTTTCAGAATTCTACGTAATTTTATGAATTTCATTACTTAATTAAATCATTGCTCAATACTTCCTTTCTTATATCTCATCTCCATTTTCTTCCCTTCTCTTTCATCTTTTTTTCTCTTCTCTCCTCCTTCCCTTTCCTACTGTTCTCATCTTTCTCTTTTCTTTATTTCTTGGTCCCTTAATCCAATACAATTTAGTATTACATAGACTATCACTAATGCTTAAACTTTTAGCCTATTCTATTATCTCACAACCATTTTCTCATTTGTTAATAGAGTGTAAAATCAATAGTAATAAGTTTTAAAATATATATTAATATATGTTTTGCTGTTGAGTTACCAGTTGTTAGAAATTACTTTGTCCTCTCAAAGTTATACTAGTGGCTGAAGTTAGTTTGATTATGCTGATTGGATGTTTTTAAGCTAATTAAGTTGAAAATTTCTCCAATAGATTAAGCTAAGCAGAAGACAGAATTTCAGAGCTTGCAGATAAGGTTACAGACTTGAACAATCAGACACTATTAAAGAAAAAGAAAAAAAACAAGAAACTAAGATAGGATTGTATGAGAATTCTGGGACAGTTTCAGAAATCACATTTAAAACTTTTAGACATTGAAGAAAGAGTAGAGATACAGGCTAATGACATTGATAACCTATTCAGGAAAATGATAGCAGACAAATTTCATCTGATAAATTAATTAGCAAATTGAATTAAAAATATGCCACAAAGATGATACATCATGATCAAGTTGGTTTCACTCAGGGTAGATTTCAAAGACATAAATGCTCACTTAAAGACCATCACATATTAGAAGAGACTTTCATCACAGCAGTTGTGCAAACAACATAGATTTTCCCAAACAGCCAACAACATACCTTCAAATGTTTATACCCCCAATCATTGAATCTACAGGTATCAAAATGGATGAAAGCCTGGAAAAAGAACACGAAAACCTTATTGTTAAGATGATTAATGAATTAAAAACTATGTACAGCAAAGGAATCAACTAAGAGCAGTAATGTCGGAGTCCAGCTCCAACAGGGGGTCTCAGGAGATGAATGGATGGTGAAGAGTCGGCAAAAGGGGGGGTGGTGGAGAAACAACACAGACACCAAAGTGAAGGTGCTGAATCCCAATCTTTACTTGTGAAGTTAATCATATATACTTTTCATTTTGGCAGGCTCACAGTACTTTGTGGTTACAAAACAGGAATAATTATTCAAAGAAACAAAGTATTACGCAGCTAAAATTAGAATAGAAGAATGTATCTTGGCTTATGCATAAGCAAGCATTTTTCCTTTCAGTTCGTGTTTTGCTTTGAGCTGTTTCTGCTTAGTTAACTTTCAATAATAGTTAGAAATGTCCCAGACTATTGACCTATACCTTGACTATTCTTTCTTGACTTACTGACTGGAACCGGTGCCACAGTTACGACAAGTGGTTAACTCGAAAAAAGAGGCTATTAATTTTAATCAAACAAGAGTAAGAGTACAAACCATTGTGCACAGGAACAAAAACAAGTTGCCCAGTAGTAAGCACTAATCTGTCTTCTTAACATTAATTCTTCTTCTCTAGATTTTAATTTAATTTCTCAAAAACTTCTTTGACTATTTTTCCTACAGGGGGTTTTTCATTAAACATTAACAATTTATGTTCCACAGCTGAATCATTGCATTTAGAGTGAACAGATTTATTCTTTAAAAGTAGTTGCATTAATTGGGAAAGTCATGTTTTTTTCCTTCATACTTAATGGTCATATGAGAAGTCGCAACTATACTTATTAAAGGAATACAAAAACAAACCAGCCCATTCCCAGAAACATACCGCGCTCCTCCAGAGGATGGATGCCTTGCGCCATCCACCTCAGTAGGGCCTTGCCATTGCCTGAGTCAGGGGAGGGGCGCAGCACAGTAAGAGAGCCTATAGAATTGGAGAAAATCTTTGTAAGTTACTCCCCTGATGGAAAATTAATATCCAAAATATATAAAGAACTAAAATACTAACACCAGAAAATTAAGCCAATCAGTAAATATACAAGTTTAATAGCCAGATGTTTCTCAAAAGGAGAAATACAAATGGCCAACAAGTATATGAAGAAATGTTCAATATTCTTAGAAATCAGGAAAATTTAAAAGAAAACTATACTGATATTTTTATCTCTCTTCATTTGAAATGGCAATAATCAATAACAAAAAGTAAATACTGGCAGGGATGTGGCGGGGACAGTAAGACTTATACCCTGTTTGTGGGATTGTAAACTAGTTCCATCACCATGGAGACCTGTATGGAGTATTCCCCAAAAGACTAGAGATGGAACCACTGTATGAACCAGCTTATTATTTCTTGGTATTTATCCAAACAATTAAAGTGAGCATATTATAGTGATGCATGCATACTCATGATAGCACTACAATTCACAATTGTTGAATTATGTATGTATGTATTTACTTTTTGTGGTGCCTCACACATGCCAGGCAAATTCTTTACCACTGTGCCTCATCCCCAGCCCTACAATAGCCAAGTTATAGAACCACTCTAAGTGTCTTTCAACAGATAAAATGAATAAAGAAAACATCACACACACACACATACACACACACACACAATGAGGTTTTTAAAATATTTTTTAGTTGTGGATGAACACAATAACTTTATTTTGTTTATTTTTTATGTAGTGCTGAGGATCGAACCCAGGGCCTCACATGTACAAGGCAAGTGTTCTACCACTGAGCCACACCCCCAGCCCCACAATAGAGTTTTACTCAGCCCTAAAGAAGAACAAAATTGGGTCATTTGGAGGAAAATGGAGGCAATTAAATTATATCATACTGAAATTAGCCAGACTCTGAAAGTCAAGGATCATAGGTTTTTTGAGAGAAAAGAGGGGAAAAAAAATCCCCTCATGGATAAACCAGCAGACTATTGGAAGGTGATCTGGGGATGGTGGGGAGAGAGGGAGAAAGTGAAGCAAAGGAGGGAAGGAGGGAGTATGAGACCAAACTGTTAGTTGTGCATGCATGAATGTATCACAACAAATCCTAATATTGTGCATAATTATTATGCATCATTAAAAATTGAAAATAAGTTGGGCATGATGACACACCTTAATCCAGTGACTCAAGAAGCTGAGGCAGGAGGATCACAAGTTCAAGACCAGCCTCAGCAACTTAGACCCTGTTTCAAAGAGTAAAAGAACTGGTGATGTAGCTCAGTGGTAGAGTGCCCCAGGATTCAATCCCCAGCACCACAAAAAAGACACCCTCAATTTCCCCCCAAATTCAAAATAAAAGCATAGAGGTAGGTGGTCTGATATCTGTTGCCCTAATGAAAAGGCTGAATCATATTTCTGGAGTCCTGGGTGCCATGTGTTCTCTCTGTAGTAATATTTGCCATGACACTTGTTGGTAAGGTGTTTCAGTATATTTGGTCACACAGATTGCTGTTATCTTCTTTTTCATTTAAATTTTTTTTTAATTATTGGGCTGGGGATGTGGCTCAAGCAGTAACACACTTGCCTGGCATGTGCAGGGTGCTGGGTTCAATTCTCAGCACCACATAAAAATAAAATAAAGATGTGTCCACTGAAAACTGAAAAATAAATATTAAAAAATTCTCTCTCTCTCTTTAAAAAATCATTAAGTTAGAGTTATACATAGCAGTGGGGTTCATTTTGATATAATCATACATGCATTGCTTCATTTCATTCCCCAGTGCTTCTTCTTGCCCTCCCCTCCTCCCTGCCCCCTTTCCCCTTCCTCTACTCTACTGGTCTTCCTCCTATTTTTTTAAATCGGTGCTTTATAGATACGCATAAAGGTGGAATTCACTGTGGTATATTAATATATGTACATAGCACATTTGAGTTATATCATGGGCCGGCCAGCACCTCTCCAGGGTAATTTTTCCTGCAGGTGGGGATAAACCACCTGAGAAAATAAACTCTGAAGTAATTAGTGAAGAAATAAAAGACAAAGTCAGAATTATAGTTTTAAGGGAGTGCCTGATAGATTCTTCCAGTCCTGGTACTAGCTAGAACAGAACAATTAGAAAATGCTTCTGGTGGTTTATTTAAGGGGGTACATCAAAGGCAGGGATAAGGTTTCAGGGGTGGAGTCTTGCAGTCAACAGGTTAATTGGCATCTTGGGAAGCCACACCCATGTCTGGGAGTCTGTGTGTCTAGGTGACTGCAGCAGGTTACCCTATCTTCTGCGCTGTGTGGGATATAATTGAGCTGAATAGAAATTCACATGTATCTGGGTGGTCTTAACCAGCAGAATGTCACTGGAAGTTCCCAGATACGAGATTTTCCTATTCACTGGCTATGATGCAGGTTTGGTCCATACAAAGTCCACAAATGGTTCTTGACAGTGTCAATTTCATTCTATAGTTTCTCCCTTTTCCCATTCCTCATAGCACCCCTTTAATCTCCTTCTTCTTCTCCACAGACTTCCTCTCTATCATGGGATTTCCTTATTTTAGTCTAGCTTCAACATATGAGAGAAAACATTAGACTCTTGACTTTCTGAGTCAACCTTATTTTACTTAGCATGATGTTCTCCAGATCCATTCAATAGCTAGCAAATGTCATAATTGTATTCTTCTTTATATCTGAGTAAAACTCCATTGTGTATATATACCATATTTTCTTAATTCATTCATCTGTTGACAGGTGGCTGGACTGGTTCCATGACTTGATTATTGTGAATTGCACTGCTATAAACATTGATGTGCCTGTATCTCTATACTATGCTGATTTTATTTCTTTTGGATAAATACCAAGAAGTGAGAAAGCTGGATCATGTGGTGGTTCTATTCCTTGTCTTTTGAGGAATCCCTATACTGCTTTTAAAGTGATTGTACTGATTTTCAGTCTCACCAATAATGTATGAGTGTATCTTTCCCTCCAAGTCCCTGCCAGAAGATGTTTTTATTTGTATTCTTGATGATTGCCATTCTAAACAGAGATGAAAACTCAGTGTAATTTTTATTCTCATTTCCCAGTTGATAGAAATGTTGAACATTTTTGTTAGCTATTTATATTTCTTCTTTTGAGAAATGTTTATTTAGTTATTTTCCCCATTTATTGATTACATTATTTATTTATTTTTGGTGTTAAGTTTTTTGAGTTCTTTCTACATTCTAGATATTAATTCTGTCATAGGAGTAGCAGAAAAAGATTTTTTCCCTTTCCGTAGGCTCTTCTTTCACATACTTAATTGTTTCCCTTGCTAAGTGCAGAAGCTTTTTAATTTGATGCCATCTCACTGATTCTTGCTTTTATTTCTTGAACACTTAGAGTCATGTTATGGGAGTTTGTGCCTTCTCCAATATATCCAAATGTCACATCTGTTTACTTCCAGCCATTAAAAAGTTTATGGTCTTAATTCCTAGGTCTTTGGTCTGCTTGATTTGATTTTTATGTAGCATGAGAGATAGAGGTCAACTTTCATTCTTCTACATACAGGTATTTATTTTTCCCAGCACCATTTTTTAAAAGTCTATCTTTTCTCCAACATATATTTTGGGCAACTTTTTCAAGTATCAGATAACTGGAGTATATGAGTTTTTCTCTGTGCTTTCAGGTTTTTTCATTCAATGTGAATTTGGGCCAAGGACTAGATGGCAGTGTTGCATTCCTTTTAACTTCCTGGTTTTATGGCCATGATGTGGTAATGCAGTGCAATATCCCATTTACAGGCATATAAGGTATCAGATACTGGGTTGGTAGTTTAGTGTCAGGAGAGTCAGGATAATTGTTCTTTAAACAAACTTCTCTGTGATTTTTTTAAGGGAGGAAAAGGCATACAGGCCTTTGTTGGTTGACACAGATTGCCCCTGTCTCTCAATTTTACAGATTTTGTTCCTTTAGCACAAGGAAGCAGCACTACACAGTGATTGAGGGTGTGGGTCCTGAAGCTGGAGATCCTGGGTTTTGAATCTCAGCCAAGTCCCGACTAATCAGTGGCTTTTGTCCCTGAGAAAAGGGTGCTCATCCACATGATGTGGTCTGCTGAGTTTGGGCTGAATTTGAGCTCCTAAATGCCAGTGAATGCTAGCATGCACCAATTAGCACTTGATAAGCCACTGCCAGAGGTCAGGGTCCCTAAAAGCAGAGCCTGTTATGGGGGTTCTGGTGTACATGGTTTCTTGAAAGAATACTCATAGGAGAAATGAAGTGAGGGGAGCTGGGCAGGATGGGAGGGAAAGCTGGATAAAACTGTGGTCTCAGGGGAGATTCACTTCAGTCTAATCCTATGGGGAGCTCCGAAGTCAGGCTTGTATTACAGAGTTGAACTCACTTTGAGTCAAGGGGCTGCTTTGTACCTATTTGATCAGTAATAGGTTGTGTTTTAGATAGCCTTTTCACCACTCTGATCAAAAGACCTGACCAGAACAATGTAGAGGAGGGAAAGTGTATTTGGGGCTCATGATTTCAGAGGTCTCAGTCTATAGATGGCCAAATCTGTTGCTCTGGCCCCTGAGGTGGGGCAGAACAACATGGTAGAAGCAGAGTAAAGCAACTCAAGTTGTGGCACCAGGATCCAGAGTGAGAGGTCCATTCACCAGGGACAAAATATATACCCTAGTGACATACTTCCTCCAACCACACCTGCCTACAGTTACCATCCAGTTAATACATTTGAGTGGATTAATGCACTGATTAGGTTAAGTTTCTCATAACCCCATTATTTAACCTCTATTTTTCTTGTATTTTCTTACAGCCTTTTGAGGGACTTCTATTTGGCCATCTATGGACTCAATGGGGAGCAACCACAATTCAAGAGCTCAATCATGAGGTCCTACTGCATTAGACAGTGCAGGATTAATTTTAACTTGGAAATGAGAGGAATCCTAAGGAGAGTTGAGAATTGACCAGGGATAGGACAAGCAGTGATAGGGTAGAAAAATCTTGGAGGTTAATTTCAAGTGACTATGGCCACAGATTGAAAGTGAGTGGAGTAAGAGACTGCAGATTTCAACTACTGCAAATATTGTTACAAGGGACATCTTTACATAGATGACTTTGAGGTCACATCTCTTGCTCTGACATCTGATACCCTGAATTTGAATCATGTTCCAACATGAACCAGCTGTGTGACATGGGAGCAGTTTCTTTACTCCTCTGGGCCTTGGTTTCCTCATCTGGAACATGAGGGTGGTAATAGTATCTACCTCATAGAATTATTTGGGGACTCGGTGGATTAAACACAAAAAGTATATAAAATGCTTCCTGTTGTGTAGTTGATGTTGGCCATTGTATGTTTTTCTTTGCTAAATTATTCCTGAGAATGCATTCCCTGAAGGGAGGTACTGGACTGACTTTCTAGAAAAGTGTGGTATGGACGGTGGTTCTGTCCTTGAACCACTGCTAATATTTCACTTCTGTTAGGCTGTCCTCCTAAAGAAGAAAATGGTGCTGAATTAAAAGAAAATTATTCCAATTTTTGCAGAGAGACCTTGCAGTCACCTGAGCAGCCCACCCAATCTGGAGAGAAAGGCATTCCTCTTGGAAGTAATAGATTCTGTGAAAACAGACTGGCACCATCTGGAGTATCTTGAATGTGTTCCTTAGAATTCCAGAATTTGATTTATTCAACCCATATCTGTAAAGTTATACTGTGTGTCAATTGCTTTGTCCATGTTGAAGACCCAAAGGTAAAATAGATAAAAGATCCCTGCCTCAAAAGGGTCACATGCTAGGGTTGAGAGATAGCCAATAGGCAGGAATGCAAATTCAGTAACTACCCATTGCTTAATTGCCAGGAAGGAAATGAATAGGATGGTGAGAGAGCAAGTAATAGGGCATCTAGTTGCCTGGGAGAGTCAGTGAAGTCTTTCTGAGTACAAGGTATTTTAAGCTGAGACATTAAATATTAGGCATCTATCCCATTAGCAGCCAGGGAAAGAGCATTCCAGAAAGCAGAATCAGCAATGCAAAGGGCTGTGTTTTTTTCGCTGTTTCTTTCTCTGGAACAGGGTTAAATCCAGTTTGTCATGGTGTATATTATCTTTTGATACTGCTACTGGGTTTGGTTTGTTATTTTGTTTAAAAATTTTGCACTGAGCCTCATGACAGAGACAGACAATTAGTCTGAATTTGTTGTTCTGTTTTTTTTGTTTTGTTTTGTTTGTGATTTGGATCTAGTTGCTGTTTCCCCTAGAATGAGTTGGTCACAGTGCTCTCTTTTTCAAGTCTCTGAGTTGATTGACACTGTGGTGTCTCTTGGCTTCACCTGTGTATTCACAGCCTCTAGATGTGTCCTGTGTCCTAGGACTTATGCCCCTGTGCAATTGCTTCTCCTTTGCTGTAACCTGGTGGTCCCTAAATTCTGTATTTTTTTGAAATATAGAAACCCATGTACATTGAGTTTAATGTGCATCGTGAGTTGACTGTCACTAAGTGGTGCTTCATAGGACCTGTGGATGAGCAGAAGTGGGACTCTCCCTATCAGCTGCCTGCTGAGGCAGTGGAAGTGGGTGGTTGGAGGAGATGATGTCCTGCTTCACTCCTGAAGGAAGAATAGGAATTACCCAGATAGAAAACTGTTTGGGTCCATGTCAGGCTCTAGAACCATCTGTGCAGACATAAGGAGACAGGGACATGCCACTTTTGGGGACTGTGGCAATTGGCAAAATGTGCCAGTTTCTTAAAACATCACATATCTCTGAAGAAACCAGTTGTTGCCAGATGGAGAGGGGTCTGGTGCTATGATTCTGAGGTATTTACATTTTATCTCATAGGTTTGGGGAGCAGTTGGAAGGATTTGAACAAATAAGGAATGTTATAAGATCTATATTTCATGAGGCTCTGACTGCAGACTGAGCAGAGAATTCCCTGGATTTCTCATCCTGGGGTCAGAAAAAAACTGGTTAGGAGGTTACTGTCAGAATGATTGCAACCAGAGTTTTGAGATGAGACTTGATTCCCCACTTCACCAATTTTCTTCTGGGTTCTTTTCTCACAGATTTAAAGAATAAAATCCATGGACAGTAATGGAAGGGAAAAGTAAATGGTGTAAAATTTATTGAAGTGAGAAGAGATAGAACTCCTGATGTGGGAGGGGGCAAGAGAGCAGGAAAACCCATTTCAGAGTGCTAGCTTAGGGGTTACAAGCATCAATCAAAATCTATGTTAAAAAGGCATTGAAAAAATATCAAGGCTATTGGTTGTGATCTTTAGCTTGAGTTTTAATCCTTCCTGTAATTCCCATCAGGGTTCACTCCCACCTTCCATTCCCACCCACCACCTCTCTGGGAAAAAGGAGTTGACTGGAGTATTCTCACAGGTGAGCTTCATGGTCTTTTCCATTTGAAATAGGCCTTGATGGTGCCTAGTAATATTTCTACTGGTTAGCCTCCTGGTAGAGACTCTGCCTTTGAATAAAAGCTTAATGTGAGCCATTGTCTGACCATTATCTATCCTTATTCATTATATGGGGACCCAGGGCACATACCTTAATGCTCATCTTTTCCTTTAAATATTGCCTATTTATTTCTGTATGGTTTTCTGAAATTGGCCAACACTCTGGTTTTTCTTTGACTTGTTGATTTCATCACCTTTTATTTTATGCTCTCCTGGCACCCTAAATGATTCTGGTTGGGAAATATAACTGTTTGCAATGTCTGTTTTTCTCCTGATACCAGGAGTTCAGGGAATATGCAAGTTCATAGTGGGTTTATGTTTATGGATATTTCTTTGTAACATCTCGGTAACATTTTGTAACTACATTGGATGTATTCTGTGAGGTGCATCAGGAAATATTTATCCAGTGGGGGAGAGAGATAACCTGCCAGGTTATTCAGGAGGCTGCTTCCTATGCAAACAAGCAAAATAGCAGCACAATTTGGAATCACATGGTCTGGTTCCAGGACCTGGATTCCTGCTTTAGTTCATTGGCAGATCTATCCCCCATTTCTCTGTTTCCACATCTGTAAGTGCTCATTAAAATAATCCCAGTTCTATTCATGATGTAGGACAAAAGAGGCTGAATACCCAAGGAATTTTCAGTTAGCAGGTTTATTGGCTACAGGGTTCAGAGGGGCTATCACCTGTAAAATTCTCTGGACCTTGAGTCTGGAAATTCTTGGAACTTTGTATGAGAGAGAGGTTGGCGGTGTACATGAAAAGTGCTTTTTGTCTCATTTTTTTTTTAGATTAGTCAGAGATTTTCCAAGTTTTATCACAAAAGCAGAAGTAACACCATCAAGTCTTTAGCCAAACTTAACTTTTGCAAGACAGAGCAATTTAGTCCTCAAAAAAATAGGAAGTTCTTTCCCAAATTCAGTTTTTTTCAGATTTTTTTTGCTTATGTTTTGTTAATAAGAACAGTTATGGTAAGGGTCTCTGGAGAAGCTTAAGATTCTTTGGTGGAAGAGGAGGGCAACACCATATTTAGCTCATGGAACCACCATCAGGATCCATGAAGGGAGATGTGAAAGCACTTTGTAAATTATGAAGTGCTGTGGAGGTGTTAGCAGATAGTTTATTAGGATAGACACTGGATGGAGTAGAATGTGAGCAGCCATGAACTTCTCTTTTTATTTCTGTTGGCTGCTTGACAGCTACTTTTAGAGGGAATCACCTATGCTTGTGGGGACAGGGGAATCTACCGCTCTTTGAGTAATTGTTAATAAGCTTTCTATGTTGTTCTGCATTAGGCCCTGCAGTAGAAAATCACAAAGAACCTGCCAAACCAGCCAAGGCAGTTCAGCTCCTCTTTCAGGTGAAGTAAAGTAAACTTTTCTCATTATAATCTCCTTATAAAGCTTCCTTCCACCACATCTTGAAATGTGATGCATGAATAGGCAGGTATGTCACTGAGCCTGTGCAGGACTGTGCCCGGCTCTGTGATGAGGAGTCTTCCAATATGAACAGACATTCACTTCCCCAATAAAAGACCCTCTCTTTTTGTTAGGGGAGACATTGCTTTGGGATTTGTCCCTATCCAGGATGCTCTCCATACTTGCTGCAAGTAATGAAATTTTCTTCACTGTTTCATCTCTGCACCGTGCTTATCAGTTTTCCAACACCAAAGTCCAAAGCCATTAGGTTTGGTTCCATTTTTTTTGACAGAAAATCAATAGAAGTGCTTACCCTCCAGGGCAAGGGGGTCAGAAAGGACAACCCTCTCCCTCACTCCATCCCCAATCAGTGAACTTACTGTAGTTCTTCATGCTGACCTGTGTGTGGGCAGAGGTCAGTTCATAACCCATTCAGAAGGCATGGGCTGAGGTGCTAATCATCCACTAATTCTGGGTGGCCTTGGGCAAGTGTGAGCTGTGTTAAAAGATCAAGATGGGGCATTCTAAAACTAGACTATCTAAGTTTGAATTGTGACTCTGTTTGGAATTACCTATATGTCCTTGCAAGGATCAGGTGAAATTACTGGAACTTCATTTGCTTGTCTGTGAGTTCTTAATAGTACCTGTCTTTTATGGTTGTCAGATGGATTGCCTCAGTGAATTAAGGTAAATTTTTTAGACACAAATTTCACGTATTGTAACAGTGATCCACCTCATGCTTTGAATACAGCCTTTGGCTGCTCTGCCACTAAGGCTTACTTTAAAATGGACATGATTTTATTTTCCTCTCCTCCCTCTCTCCCTCTATAACCTGGGAGTGGGAAACTATCTTTTTCCCATCCTAGGCGGTGTGATCTGTCTTTAAGCACACACCCACCACAGGAAACAAGTAATTCATACCAGAAGAATGACTCTCTCCCATTAACAGGTGAATTGAACCTTTCATAGGGAAGACCTGGAATGGATTATTTCTTTAAAAACCCTCTGTTCTTGGACTGGGGCTGTAACTCAGTGACAGAGCATTTGCCTAGCATATATGAGGCCCTGGGTTTAATCCTTACCACCACATAAAAATAAACAAACAAAATAACATCATTCTGACTATCTATAACCACAAAAAATAAATAAAATCCCTCTGTTTTCCCTGATGGGCAGAATCATAGCCTCTGGGATAGGAGTCCCCTTTGCTTCTTTCCTAGTAGAGCAATAAAGCTTCTTCCTTTGTCTAAAATCCATCCTTGTTATTGAATTGGCATCAGGAACAAGACTGAGCTTTTGGTTACACTATTGTTACTTGAGATAAATTCTGTGAGTGTACTGGGCACAGTGGTGCACATCTATAATCCCAGGGGCTCTGGAGGCTGAGGCAGGAGGATTGCATGTTCAAAGGTTTAAGCAACTTAGTAAGGCTGTAAGCAACCTAGTGGGACCCTGTATCAAAATAAAAAATAAAAAAGGGCTGGGGATGTGGCTCAGTTTTTAAGCACCCTTAGGTTCAATAATTGATATTAAAAAATTCTCTGTGTATATGTGTGCAAGGGTGTGTGTGTGTGTGTGTGTGTGTGTGTGTGTGTGTGTGTGTTGCCCTTTCCTCTGTAGTCCTAGTTGAGAAACCAGTCTAGAATTTTAAAATTAGGACCTCCTTAGTAGATGTCTTCTCCAAGGTCCAGTCTATTCCATCTTTGTGCTTGATCCTGCCCCCAGGAGCTCTTGATTCCTGGCTGTACTGGAGGGCCTGGGGGATTCTCAGTGATATGCAAGATAAAGAGAATAATGAGAAGATGGTGTGTTTTTGAAAGTTCAAGAGAATTATAGAGTAGAAAGAGGCTGGCAGTCCTGTGGGGTCCTATGACTTGAAGGACCTTGACTGAGCCTCTTCCAAAGATGAGGAAACAGAGCTAGGCACACCCAAGTGCTTACACAACCCACCCCTCAAGTCCTGTGGATTCTACTTTCATAATTTTCAAAGTAGGAGAGAGTTAAGGGGTAAAGTAAAAGTCATGATATGATTTTGATCTGGAATGTTCCTAAAGGCTCAAGTGTTAAAGACTCGGTTTCTAATGCAGCAGTGTACAGGTGGAGGTGGAGCTTTTGGGAAGGTGATTGGATTATCAGCTTCTCTAACCTCATCTGTGAATTGATCCATAGATGGATTCATAATTTTATGGCATTATCAATAGATGGTAGAGAGGACAGGGTCTAGGGCCTAGTTGGAGTTAGGTCACTGGGTGCATATCCTGGAAGAGTTTATCACATCCCTGGCCCTCCCTATTCTTCCCATTCACCATGAAGGGAGTGACTTTGCTCTGTGGTGCACTTCCGCCATGATGATCTGCCTCAGTACAGTTCAGAATCAATAGATCCAAGTGATTATGGACTGAAATCTCTTAAACTGTGAGTCCAAATATATCTTTCCTTCTTTATTTAATATTTATCCATTATCTTTTCTCTTGTGGTTTTTAAATTTTATATTGTGCATTATGATTATACTTAATAGTGGCTTTCATTGTGATCTATTCTTACATGCACATAGCATACATTGGTTTATTTCATTCTCATGTACCCCCTTCTTTTTGCACCACCTTTTCCCTCCTCTGATCCCAATTCTCTACTCTATTGTTCTCTCATGTTTTCATTTTCTTTCTCTAGCTTCCCCATATAATAAAAAGGTTTAACCCTTGACTTTCTGAATCTGGCTTATTTCACTTAGTATGAAGCTCTCTGTAATGGTTTTGATGTGTGGTGTCCTCAAAAAGTTCAGGTATGAGGCAATGCAAGAAGGTTTGGATGAGAAATGATTGGACATAGCATAGCCTTAACCCAGTCAGACAATTAGTTCCTGATGGGTTTAGCTGAGTGGTAACTGGAGGCAGGTGGGGTGTGGCTGGTGGATATGGTTCATTGGGGGCATGGATTTGGTGTATATATTTGTATGTGACAAGTGAATACCTCTCTCTGCTTTCTGATCATCATGTGAGCTGGGTCCCTCTGCCACACTCTTCTGCCATGATATTCTGCCTCATCTTGTACCCTGAGAAATGGAGCTGGCCTTCTATGGACTAAGACCTATAAAACCATGAGCCCTTAAATAAAAATTTTCTCCCCATACAATTGTGCTGGTTGGGTCCTTTAGTCACAAAAGTAAAAAAGCAACTAAAACATTCTTCATTTCTATTAATTTTCCTGCAAATGACATAATTCCATTTGTGTTTATGGCTGATAAAATGTGGGTATATATACCACATTTTATTTATTCAGTAATCTGTTGATGGACACCTAGGTTGATTCTCTAACTTTGTTATTGCGAAATATGCTGTTATAAACATGTATATGCATGTGTTGCTATCATGTGCTAATTCTGTTGGACAAATATGGAGGATGGTATAGCTGGGTCATATATTGGTTTCATTCCTAATCTCTTATCACAGCAACAAAAACCTGACAATAGAGGTCACCTGTGTCAAACACTGCTGGGAACTTCAGCAAAGTTTCTTTTATTTCAAAATAATTATCTCAATTTGTAATTTAATATTATTTTTGTGTTTATTTGGTTAGCATCCCTCACCATTAATCAAGGTTGAGACTCATAAGGGCAAAGATTCTGACTGGCTTGTCGGTAGTATTTGGCACATGTCCTGAACACAGCAGACAGGCAGCCCTGCCAATCCACAGTGACCCTGAGGTGTAGCACACACCTCCTCCAATGCCATGAGGAACTGTCTCTGGACCTGACATGTTCCTTGGCACTCCCAACCATGAGACCCCATCATTCATCCACCAAAGCTTAGATACCACCTGGTTCCCCAAAATAGCAAGATCAAGTTTTACCCAACTGAGAAGAATGTGCATTTAGCTAAGTTAGACAAGTAATCTTGCTTGCATTTTTTCCATAATCACAATTATGAATTGTGGAATTTGAACCTCATACACAAATTATTCCAGAGCACTACTGTGCCTCTCTATACCCAGAGAAATTCACTCAGTGCAATTCAAGATAGGCTTCCCATGAGAGGAACCACCTGGGCCACCATTATGAAAGGATGAAAATACCATAATGATTGTCATCCTTACATCACTGATTTGATGGATCACCTGTCCATTTACACTTATATCAGCCTGATGCCTCCCTGAATATTATCTGAGATGGAACTTTTACCTGTTGTCAATGAGAACAAGAAAGGAGATAAACCATTCATGTTGATAAGGACTGTATATTACTCATACCTGTATGATTCATTTTATGTGGCTGGACTGTCCTTATTTATGCTACATCCTCATTTGTCTCTATCTGTAATCAGAATAATAACTGGGCATTAGTCATCTGAGTACTTAAATATTTAGAACAGACCTTTTAAGGTATGTGGTAAGTGTTTCACTAAATATGTGTGAAGAAGAGAGGCCAGAGGTCACGAGGGCACTCTTCTGGCACATAATGCTTTCCTGCCTTGGTGCAGCACAAATTTAGTATGCAAATCATTTCGTGTTTGAAGATATTACCCTCTATGGAATTAAGTTCATGAGGAATATGTCTGTCTGTCTATCTGTCTGTCTCTCTCTCTCTCTCAGTGTGTGTGTGTGTGTGATAACTTCTCCCTTCTCCCTGTGTTGCCTGGCCTTGAACTCCTGGGCTCAAGTGATCCTCCGGCCTCAGCCTCTTGAACAACTAGGACTACAGATGTCTTCCATCCTGCCTGGCTAGAGCATGGCTTCTTTGATTGCCTTTGCAGAACAAGAACCTTTGCATAGATTGGGCCCCAGCACTGGATGCGTTTTTCATCTCAAGAAATGACTAACCCATCCTTGTTGGTACAAATTCCAACCAGTCCAACCAGGACCAGAGCTAAGCAGGACAGGGGGAAAATAATATTAGCTTTGGTTATTTCATCATCTTAGCCAAATATATGTCTTGAAAAAAGATGAAATTATATAATTCCATAGAGATTTTACATACAAAAAGTATAAAAAAGATTTTGGGTTATGTTGAGATTGTTACTGACAGCCTAACCCTGGGACCTGCCTTGATCCTAGCTGGCTGGATTTGGCTGTCCACCCACCTAATAAATAGACAGAAGATGGTAAAATGAGTATTGAACTTGATGCCATTTGATCAACCTGGGAGGAAGCAGTTAGACTGCTTCTCCTTACCTATCCCACAACACAATTATAATTTACAGAAACAAAAGCCAAGTGATATACATGTGTAGATTTGGTTGACCTGAAGAGGGAGCAATCTGGAAAAAAAAAGCAGGAAATACACACATGCAGATTTAGTTAGTCTGTGCTAGTCCCAGAAGGAAGGAAATCCCCACTTCCATCTTCTTTGGTGCCTGTCAGGGTGGGAGGTGGAAGCCCCATGGCCCCCAGCTTCTACTCTCAGCATGAGGAAGTCATTCCCAATTTCAGATGGGGTGCCTTCAAATTCAATCTGTTTCAAGATTATTAATTGTCAATAGTTATCAAATGACACTGTAATCTCTCCTTGTTTGAATGCACGCCAGAGATGTAGGAAAGGTTGGTGAAGGGTGAGTATCAGTTGGTGCAGAGTCAGAAGAAAGAGAGAAGGAAGCACACAAGCACAACTTAAATGTCTTGTCATTCTGTTATGTTTTGAGAACTTGGAGACTTTGTTACCTAATCCTCATTTCCCCAGCCTAATCAGACAAAGAATTTAACTCAGAGTTGAATTGATGAGCTGGTATAATTTCCAAACACTCAGACCTAGCATCACTCACATCAGGAATCTGCTGAGGGTCTCACAATGACAATTGTTCTTATAAGTCTCCTCCTAAACCAGCTCCCAGGGTCTGCTCTCCACCCACAACCACCCATTTACCAAAAAGCAGGAAGCCACCTGCTCAGATACCTCTTGGCCTAATGAAAAATCTGGGATCATCTTTTTTGGAGTTCTGGTGCTGGATGTGCTCTCTGTGGTGATATCTGCCATGAGATGGGTGGATAGAGATTTGCGGTTCATCTGGCCATGCAGGCTGCTGTTCTTCTCTTCTGTCCTTTCACACCCATTGATCATGAACATGCATTATTTTCAGAGACAGAAGTTATTCTTTGCTCTAAAATCTGTCTAACTTGCTGACTACTGCAGGGATCTCTTAATGGTGGCACAGGAAGTAGCCTGGATTGACATTACTCAGTGCATCCATCAGCTTCATCTTGTCTATGCCCACTATTTTTTTCTAGAGGACTTCTGGCCATCAGGGTACTGGCACAACAGCCTGAATGTTCTGGGAAGGTGGCTGTGGCCCAAACAAGCCAAATAATCTTCCAGTATTAATAAACCAGGAAGATAAAATGGTCAGCAAAAACTCACAAGGAAAGAACCTGCAGAGGCCCAGCAATATCACCTGACTCAATGACCAAACGTCCCAGATACCAGCTCTTTATAAAGAACTCTGATACAGAGACTAGGGGCATAATAGTGGATAGTACAGAGACCCTGCTGCAGAGAAGTTCACATTCTGGAAAGTTAAACAAAGGTGGAATCCAACAATGTTGTAGGACAGTAAAGAGAACAACAACAAGAGAAATGTGTTCCAGGGAAAATAGAGGTTGTCCAGGAGAGGAAGTGGCTCCGTGTGAAGAGGTGGTGTTGAAAGCCTTTACCAGATGAAGTTTTGACTGAGCTGGGTTTTGAAGGATGATTAAGAGTCTTCTGGGCTGGGGCTGTGACTCAGTGGTAGAGGGCTTGCCTAGCATGTGTGAAGCCCTGGGTTTGATTCTCAGCACTGCATAGAAATAAATAAATAAATAAGAAAGAAAGAAAGAAAGAAACTAAAAAATATTTTTTAAAAGTCTTCTATGGAGCAAGAGGGCATTGTAAGCAGAGGAAAGTGCATTATTTAAATATAACCTTTTTGGGTGGAATTCAAGGATTTTGTAAAGAGAACACCCAAGGAGACAAAAACTGATTAGAGGACATTTAATTCCAATGTTTCCCTTGAGTTTCTGATAAGAAGCAATAACTTTTGGCAAAGTTTTTATTGATAATTTTTATGAACCTGAGCTCAAAGATCAAAATAGGCACGTCTCATGATTCACTGCCAACTGCCAAGGTGGAGGGGGCATTTGGCTTCTGCAATAGTGGGTGGAGCACAGGTGGTTTTTTCTACTGGCTGTACACCCAGCCCCACCTCCTTTCCCAGCATATAAATATGCCAGACTGACTTCATTGACTCACAGATGTTCACAGAAGACAAGCTTGGCACCTTCCCCTGTGAAAAGATAGCTCACATAGCTGGAAGTCAAACTCAGAGGAGAAAATTTTGGAAGGAAAGTAGTGATGGACCTGATCCCAAGCTTTTCCATGGAAACCTGGGTTCTCCTGGGAATAAGCCTGGTGCTCCTCTATCTGTGAGTAACTGTCCCAGTTCCTCTCCTCTTCAAACCTTCCATTTCTGTGAATAGGAGGTTTAGTGATATAATTTGATTTTGGGGATGAACTTCTGATTGAGTCTCAGTTTGGACCTAGATTAATCAGCCAGAGTTCTGTAGAGGCAGATTACAAACAACTGGACATCTTCTGAAAAGTGATGCACCTTCTTCAAACTTTCAGAATTCTGGGGGTAAAGAGGGGTCTTCACAAGTTTCTGTGTCATTGTTTATTTTGTGTTCTATGTGTGCTACAAGAAATGTGTAGAACAGGTGGTTCCTGCTCCTCCTCCCCACGTCCCAGCACCATTTGTAAAATGCACCAAGTGCACCTCAGGTGCTACCACAGCTCAGACTCAGTTCTTCCCTCTGTTCTGTTACCTTTCCTGGAACAGCCCTCTCTCCAAAAACTCAAATCCTCCACCCTGCAATATGCAACTACTGCTGAATGACAAAACTATTGAGCAAAGACCTGGGAGAAATTTTGATCTTTTATTCCTTAAGTTAGCATCAGTGTAGAGATTTGTTTCTTCCTTGATTTGAAATCTAATGGGAGGTTGAAGAGACAAAAGTTAACAAGCCAATTTTGTATTTTAAACATTTTCCCATGATATTCCAGTACAGGAGCATGAATAAAATGATCTAGTAGAAAAATTCCTTCAAATAGTGGGATTCCTGGTCTGGGATTGTGGCTCAGTGGTAGAGAGCTCGTCTGGCATGTGTAAGGCACTTAGTTTAATCCTCAGCACCACATAAAAATAGATAAATAAAATAAATGTATTGTGATCGCCTACAACTAAAAAAATATTTAAAAAATAGTGGGATTCCTGGCTTCATGGAGCAGGTTAAGAGAGCAGTTATTTCTGACTGAGGGTAGAAGACATTGCCCCAAGGAGACCTTTGACTTCTATCTTAAATCCACTTTTATAAGAGTAGGCATTCATAATGAGGTGAAAATAGAAAATATAAACCTGGTTGTAACAGTTGAAGTAAAGGGTAATATTCAGGCTTTTGTTGCATCTATTTTCCCTCCAATGGCATTTTAAAATTAATGGAAATGTTTTAATTTCATTCTGTTCAATAGTACAATTTCTTTGAGGTAAGTTCCTCACATTCCTTCTGAAGGTCAAAATAGGACCCTTGGATTCTGTATTTGTGAAAACCAACCTGTTTAAAAATGACCCATCTTTTTTGAACAATAGAAGGAATATTAATCTAATACACACATCCATGACATAGATTGCACATGTCTTTAAATATACCTGCCCAGCAGGTTATTCTTACTCAACAGTTTCCCATATGCCAGTGTTCTTAATCCTTTACAGCGGATGAGTAAGGGAGAATGTGGACCAGGGATGCAATAAAAGGCATCCAGAGAGGTGTTATGAAAAAGTGGGAGAATATTCCTCTCTGCTCAGGGAAGAAGGCCCAGAGTGGGGACAGCCCCCACTGGAGGCCACTAGAGGGGCCAACATGATGGTATCAAGTCAACTTCCTAAACTGACACCAGTGAATGAGGTGACCTGGAAGAAATCTAGGCTGAATTACTCAGGAATTTTCAAGATCATGTTTGTGGACTTATATCAGATATTCAGTGTAGCATTGGGAACCTAATGATGAAATTAGCTGCTTTGAGGTAATTATTATGATTTTGGGCGTCTCTCAGGGAATGTGAGAGAGGAGATGATGAGCAGATGTAATTAGGGTCATTGGAGTTTTTGTTGTTATTTATGGCCTACATGTTACCTCCCTGGCTTCACTGTTCCCATTCTTGATCAGTGACTCGTGAGCCACTATATTCACACAGTCACAATCCCTTGACCTGGATTTCTCTTCCACTTTGTAGATATGGGACCTATTCACATGGATATTTTAAGAAGCTGGGAATTCCTGGGCCAACACCTCTGCCCTTTTTGGGAAATCTTCATAATTATCGCCAGGTGAGTATCATTTGAGCTTTCTGTTTTGCCTCTTATGGTTGCAAACATCTACTTAGTTACCTCAGTAGAAATTCAGCTCCATGAGAACTGTGTGAGGGCCGCATCCAAAGCACAGTTAGGTTTACCCTGAGGCTCTGTTTACAACTCCTCCTGGCCTCAGGTTCACTTCTGTTGATGAGCTCAGGACTCTGGCACATCCACACTGTAAGCTGTGGACTTTATGTTCAGCAGACTGTGAGCATTCTCACAGGGTTTTCATTTTTCTCAGTGCAGATTCTAGGAAGACACACTTAAATCTCTGGGATGTTTTATTTGCACAGTTAAAATATTACAAATGAAACTTAGCATGAGGAAGATTAATTGCTTAGTTTCTATGATAAAAACTCAGAGCCAGTGTCTACCTATCTGTGTCCTATGTGCAGAGAAGTAGCATCTCCTTTTTTCCTAAGTTGAGCTACAACACAGGAAGGCAAGTCCACTTTTTATTTGCTCACTATCTTGCTTACTTACTCAACAATATGATTGTGATAACATAAATCTCCTAGGCTAGAAGAGGTTGCTGGTGTCTTTAACTCCCTAATTCTACCAGAATTCTAGAGAAAACATGAGATAAATTAAAATGATTCTGGATGAGGAGACAAAAGATGGCCCTGGGAAACACTCATTTTCCCTCAGCCTGGGTTTCCTCATGTGCCCATGGAGGTGATAATTTAGAAGGTCCCCGTATTTCTGAGTTGACACAAGCAGAAGAAGAAGTACTGCAGAAGAGAAGGATGTCATATTCATAGACAAGTGTAATTGGTTAAGTATGTATAATACTTAGAGAAAATTCAAGTGATTTCACATATTTCATTTCAAATATTGCATATTTTCTCTTTTCTCCTCAGAAGACTCTGAGTAAGAGCTTCTCTCTAACCACTTGTTAGGAACAACAAGCCTGATTTCATGGGATTTGGGTCATTTAATGTGATGTCAGTATATTTACAACAATAATGGAATTTCATATTGTTCTTTTTCCTAGGGTTTTTTAAATTTTGATGCAGAATGTTATAAAAAGTATGGAAAAACATGGGGGTGAGTATTCTGGAAATTTCTCTTTGGTAGACTTGTTATGATGTGGCACCCCAACACGTGAGGACAACCTCAGTCCAGAGCTTTTGGGATGAAACCCTCTGTGCTGCAAAGTCCTTGGAGGCTTGTCCTGCCAAGGGTCCTGCATGTCACCAGGAGTCTGGGTCTATAGTCTGACTTAGGTTGAGAATGTTGCATGTTTTCTCCTGCTTTTGATGACCCAGAGTCTCCTAGCCTTAGTTTATGTCCACTGTGCAGTTATTCCAATATTCCCCATTTTTGTTTGTTTTTGAGTCCTTTAATTGAATGATATGTATTATTTGAGAAGATTTTTTTAATCATGAGCTTAAAAGTCTATGGCATCATCTTTTTCCTCCATTGACTTCCGTTTAGTTTAAAAGCAAAATTTCTTATTTAAATTTCAGATTTAATGTATGCTTTTGAACAAAAGGCTGGGAGGTCCTGGGCAGCCATTTCTGTTCAGCTTTCTTCATTTCCTTTACTTTCTTTCTTCTTTTTTATTGTCATCATTATTGTTGCTCATATGCCATTTTTAAGTATTTAGCATTGACTTTTCAATGAAGTAGATCTAAACATTTCTTTCTCTCCTTCATGCATTTGATGTTAAGACCAAACATAGGATGTAGTTACACCACTGAGTTCCCTGGTGGATTGATGGGTTTTATATTGGAGGGTGGCCTCAGCTAAATGTAGCAACTATTCCCTTTTAGAGCTGGTGGAGGGTTGATGGGAGCCATAGAAGAGGTGTGATCATTTTGATCTGCACTAAAAATAGTGGTAGAAGACATTGATTCTTCTTCTCCATCTTCTCTCATCAATCCACAGAAAGCACAGGCTGACCACAGTGATCTGCTCAGTTGACATCTCCCATAGATGCCATGTGATCCAAGGACACAATATGCTCCACTGGATCTCCAAAGGCCCCAATCCAGCTACTACTTGCAAAACTTAGTAATTGTGAGCAGTTAGTCAATTATATGCCTTCAGTTTTTTTCACTAACCTAATAGCCTTTTGAATAATCCAATATTTTGAGATGTGAAATGTTATGGAGACTATGGGCTAAGGCTGTAGCTCAATGGCAGAGCACTTGCTTATCACGTGTGAGGCACTGGGTTTGATCCTTAGCACCATATAAAAATAAACAAATAAAGGCATTCTGCCCACCTTCAATTACAATAAATAATAAATAAGTTATGGAAAGTAGTGTAGGTAATACTATTGTATTCACCATCTAGATTTAACAAGTGTTCCAATGCTATTTCTAATTATGATCTTTTACGAGGTGTATTTTGTCTCTAAGTTTCTCTTCCTACCTACTTTACCTACATTACCCTTTATGCTATGAAGACTCCAGTGGTTTCTGTGGTCAGAATCCCCAACCAGAACTTCATGTTGCTATGTATTGTAGGACTAGGCAGGTAGAATAGGTAACATCAGGATCAAAGTCTGGATTCCTGCTGCAGAATCTGGGCTGTTAGATTTAACCAGCCCTATTTTTCTAACACAGCCTATATGATGGTCGACAGCCTGTGTTGGTTATTACGGAGCCAAGCATTATCAAAACAGTGCTCATCAAAGAATGTTATTCTGCCTTCACTAACCGGCGGGTAAGCATTCACTTTTCAACATTTTAACATTTATTTAGTTATTTTAAAGTATTTATTTATTCTTTTCAGTTATACATGACACTAGAATGTATTTTGACATATTATATATACATAAAGTACAACTTCCCAAGCCTGTGTTTGGACATAATGTGGAGTTTCACTAGTTGTGTATTCGTATATGAACATAGGAAAGTTATGTCTGATTCATTCTACAGTCTTTCCTATTCCCATCTCTTCACCCTTCCCTTTGTTCCCCTTTGTCTAATGCAAAGTAACATTTATTTACTTATTAACTCGATTTTTATCCTGAGATATTTATAAGTTCAGAGGGCATTCCTTGCCAAAAAGTTACCAGGCAGTTGCATGTATAAATTATTCTGTTTTACCCAGTGATAATTTCTTACATGACTATAAATTTATTAAGTTCCTATTTCTATAGTAACAGGAAATTGATACAATATAAGCTTTTTATATTCATTTTTCCTATTTTGTGTGCCTATATGAATGAATGTGCAGCTCTGTGCAAATGTATCACATTCCTACATTTGTGTAGATTTAGATTGTGTTTTTAAAGTGTTTTCACAAATTCTTCATTAACCTTAGAAATGTGCCTGATTTCTTGTGTGTTGACCACATTGGACAAAGATTGCTCATATAAATAGGGAAAAATCCTATCTGTATGCCTTTTATTTATTTGTTTTTCTTTTTCTCTGACATCAGCTGGGAGTTCTAGTATGAGGCTGAATAAGAGCCAGGAGAGTGAACATTTCTTTTGAAGGATATAGACTTTAATCTTCCAAAGTTTACCCCAATTTTAGATGAGGCTGCTGAGTGTGTGGATTCCCATACAATCTCTATATTCACTTTTTAAAAACTTTGGGGGCTGGGTTTAGGTCAGTTGGTAGAGTGCTTGCCTCGAAGGCACAAAGTCTGGGGTTCAAACCCCAACATCACAAAAAATTTTTTAAAAACTTTGATTAGTGTATGATAATTGTGCATGATAATAGGATTTGCTGCTATGTTCAATACATACATATATTCCACACTGCCCAAATCCAGCCTCTCTTTACTTCCCAACATGTCCAAATCACTAATCTACACTCAGATGAGCATTTTTACTTGTTTTTCTGTATATGACTGAACAGACATTGTAAAATTATTCCTGATGCTTGGGAGAAAGCATTCAGTTTGCCACCAGTAAGTATATTGTTAGCGGAAAATGGATTTTTATAGAATCTCTTTGTGAAGTTGAAGAACCTTCCCTCTGTTCCTAATCTCCTAAATTTTCACAGTGAATGAATTGCTTAGCACCTCACCATTACTTACTTACTCAAGTTTATCAGCTTGAAAGAGTAAGTAACACTATTGCCAAGGCTGGCCTTGAACTTGTGATCATCCTGTCTCGGACTCCTGAGCTGCTGGGATTACAGGCATGCACCACTGTGCCTGGCTGGAAGCATACATTTTAATACAAAAATATATTTCAGATGATGGAACTAAATTTCAAGGGTTTTGCTTTGGTGGGCTAGCACCCAGGTGAAAAACAGAATTATATTCCTTTCCCCCTCTGCCTTTGTAGAAAATATTGTAAGAACTTCCATTAACAACTTGTATTTTTTTCTGTATTACACTTATATTCCAAATCCTTTAAGTTTCAAATATTATTATTTTTAAAATTATCATATCTAAGCACCCCTTTATTAAGACACTTATGCTGTAAATGCATGTAAAGACAAAACTGGTCTTAGGTAACATACAGTTGACCAAGAACATCTGGTATCTGTCACCAACCCATTTCTGCTCTGCATAGCCCTGGGGGTTGTATTAGGTCTTCTTAGGTCTTCTTCCTGTCTATTCTCCTGGAAAAAGCTTCCAACCAAGGGGAATTTTCATCTAAACAAGGGTTGGAATATAAAGTCTAAAATGGTGTTAGGTACCTGGGTGTCTCTTCCAAACTCTCAGGAGGTTAGGCATTTGGAAGAAATACTATTGAGTGTCTGACATAGGTCTAGCTACCTAGTAGGCAGTCACTAAACATTTTTTTTAATAAATAATGCTTGTTTAACAAACTTTTGCAACTGTGGAGACCTCCACATTTATGTAGACAAAATCTATTTTCCTTTGGACTCTAGAATTTTGGTCCAGTGGGATTTATGAAAAAAGCCATCTCCTTGTCTGAGGACGAAGAGTGGAAGAGAATAAGAACACTGCTGTCTCCAACCTTCACCAGTGGAAAACTTAAGGAGGTAATAAAATAAGAGGCTTTTCATTGGAAACTGAAAGAATTAATCTGGGCATGGGTAGAAAGTGAGATAGGTAATAGTCCCTTTCCAAGCTATAGTCCTCTGAATTTGAAATTCCTAAAAATGTTCTCTTGTCTTTTTGTTTTAGAAGAGATATAGTGAGATTCATTATAAATATCTCATACTTCTTCATTCCGGGAAAGCCATAGCCTTGGGGACTGAGTCTCCTCACTTAACTATGGACAGACTTGTGTTTTGTGCGTAGATGTTCCCCATCATTAACCAGTATGGAGATGTGTTGGTGAAAAACATGAGACTGGAATCAGAGAAGGGCAAGTTTATCAACTTGAAAGAGTAAGTAGCAGGGCAGCTCTGGCATTCCAAGCTCCAACAGGAACCCCTCCAACTGCCTGCCACAGAACTGAATTCCAAATGTTGAGCCAGTGCAATGAGCAGACAAAAGCAAGGGTTTGGAGTCACAACTCCAACTGTTCATCCAAGAAGGAGCTGCTCCCAGAAGGAGACAGGGCAGCTGGGGGAGAAAGATCTCTCCTGTATCCACCAAGGTTTGCTTGGCTGAAAATATTTGTGACTTTGGATATACTAGAAGACAAAATACTGTCAAGGTCAAGGTCACCTTTTGTGAGTCCTTTAGGAAGACTCAGTTATTCCACCCTCATCCTGCTGAAGCTCAGTTTGTATACAACTGTCATCATCCACATTCTATTTGTGCTACTGTAGTGTGTCTGATTATGGAACTTATCCCTGTGCGGGTGAGCTTCTTGAGTACAGAGGTGAGTCTAAGTCACCTCACTGTCTTCATCACTCCTGGCACGAGGGCAGTACCTCATTTGCAACTCATAAAGGCCTCTTAGTCAGTGTGAAGGGATCACGGACTCATCTTATAGTTCAGCAGATAACTGTGAGTGTGTGGCTCTCTGCTTGTCTTGCCTGGGTATGTGAACTTACTCCTACTTCTTGCTGCATGTATAGTGGAAGGATTGGGAAGAGGCACTGGTTTTAACTTTCCATGTCTTTCTCTATTCAGCATCTTTGGGGCCTACAGCATGGATGTGATCACTGCTACTTCATTTGGAGTGAACATCGATTCCCTCAACAACCCACAAGATCCCTTTGTGGAGAAAGTCAAGAAGCTCTTAAAATTTGATTTCTTTGACCCTTTGCTTCTCTCAATAAGTATGTGGACTACCATGTTATTTGTTCCCTTTCTTTATTTAAATAAGATCATTATTGATATATAATTAACATACCTTTTAATTACCCCACTTAATTTATACAATTCAATGGTTTTCAGTACAAAGATATACTCAGCCATCACTAGTGACCATTTATCAACTCAGAAGCAGGCTACCATTTCATTATCAACTCTCTATTCCCCAAGCCTAAGCAATCATGGGTCTATTTTCTGACTCTATAGATTTCCTGATACTGTGAATTTTCTATTAATGAATCCCACAATATGTGGCTTTGCATGTCTGACTTCTTCCATTTATCATTGTATTTTCAAATTCTTCCATCCTGAAGCATGTGTGAGTTCTTCATTTATTTTTTTAAAAAGAAATTATTTATTTATTTGTTCTAATGAATTATACATGACAGCAGAATGCATTTCACTACATAAAACACAAATGGAGCACATGTTCCTAGGGTAATGATGTCCATCTCATTCAACAATCTTTCCTACACTCATCACCCCTCCCTTTCACTTGCCCTATCCAAAGTTCCACCATTCCTCGGATGACCCCTCCCCCCCCCACCCATTATGGATCAGCATCCACCTCTGAGAGAAAACATTTGGCTTTTGTTGTTTTGGGATCGGCTTACTTCACTTAGCATGATATTCTCCAACTCCATTCATTTATCTGAAAATTCCATGATTTTATTCTCTTTTAATGCTGAATAATATTCCATTGTGTATATGTACCACATTTTCTTTATCCATTCATCTGTAGATGGACATCTAGGTTGGTTCTACAGTTTAGCTATTGTGAATTGAGCTTCTATAAACATTGATGTGGCGGCGTCAGTGTAGTTTGCTGATTTTAAGTCCTTTGGGTATAAACCGAGAAGTTGGATAGCTGGGTCAAACGGTGGTTCCATTCCAACTTCTCTGAGGAATCTCCATACTACTTTCCAAAGTGGTTGCACCAATTCACAGTCCCACCAGCAATGTAAGTGCCTTTCCCTCCACATTCTCATCAACATATATTTTTGCTTGTATTCTTCATAACTGCCATTCTGACTGGAGTGAGATGAAATCTTAGAGTAGTGTTGATTTGCATTTCTATAATTACTAGAGATGTTGAACATTTTTTCATATATTTGTTGATCAGTTGTATATCTTCTTCTGAGATTTATTGTTTCTTGATTTTATTTCTTATACTTTAGGAGTCTTGTTAAGGAAGTCAGAGTCTAATCTGACATAATGAAAGTTTGAGCCTACTTTTTCTTCTATTAAGTGCAGTGTCCCTGGCCTAATTCCTAGGTCCTTGATTCACTGTGAGTTAAGTTTTGTGCATGGTGAGAGATAGGGACTTAATTTCATTTTGCTACATATGGATTTCCATTTTTCCCTGCTTCATTTTTGAAGAGGCTTTTTTCCAGTGAATGTTTTTGGCACCTTTGTCTAGTATGAGATAACTGTATTTGTGTAGGTTTGTCTCTGTATCTTCTGTTCTGTACCATTGGTTTATGAGTCTGTTTTGGTGCCAATATGGATTTCCAGTTTTTCCAGCACCATTTGTTGAATAGGCTCTTTTCTCCAGTGAATGTTTTTGGTACCTTTGTCTAGTATGATATAACCATATTCATGTGTGTTTGTCTCTGTGTCCTCTATTTTGTACCATTGGTATACAAGTCTATTTTGGTGCAGATATCATGCTGTTTTTGTTACTATAGCTCTGTAGTATAGTTTAAGGTCTGGTATAGTGATAATGCTTCCTGCTTTCTTTATTGCTAAGGATTGCTAGCTATTCTGGGTCTCTTATTTTTTTCCAAATACATTTTATGATTGCCTTTTCTATTTCTATGAAGAATGTCATTGGGATTTTAATAGGGATTTAATTAAATGTGTATAACACTTTTGGTAGTATGGATTTGCCAGAATTTAATTGAGACTTTTTGCATCTATGTTCATTAAAGATATTGGTCTGAAATTGTCTTTTGTTGATGTGTCTTTAGCTGGTTTAGGGATCAGGGTTATACTGGCTTCATAGAATGAGTTTGGAAGTGTTTTCTCTTTTGCTTTTTCATGGAATAATTTGAGGAGTATTGGTATTGAAGGTCTTGTGAGAATCTGTCTGTTCAGGGATCTTCTTTGTATGTAGTCTTTATATGGTGTCTTCTATTTCCTTGCTTGAAATTGATCTGTTTAACTTGTGTATATTAGCTTGACTCAGTTTGGGTAGATCATGACTCTAGAAATTTGTCATTGTCTTCGATATTTTCTATCTAATTGGGGTATAAATTTTCAAAATAATTTCTGTATTTCAGATGTGTTCATCATGATATTTCCTTTATTATCACATATTTTAGTAATTTAAGTTTTCTCTCTCTTTATTTGTGTGGCTAAGGGTTTATGAATTTTATTTATTTTTTCAAAGATCAACTTTTTGATTTGTCTATTTTTTCAATTGTTTCTTTTGTTTCAGTTTCATTGATTTCAGCTCTGATTTTAATTATTTCCTGTCTTCTACTACTTTTGGTGTTGATTTTTCTTTTTTGGGGGGCTTTGAAATGTAATGTTAAGTCCTTTATTTATTGACTTTTTCTTCTTTTAAGGAATGAATCCCATGCAATGAACTTTCCTCTTAGAAGTGCCTTCATAGTGTCCCAGAGATTTTAATATGTTTTATTAGTGTGCTCATTTACCTCTAAGAATTTTTTAATCTCCTCTCTGATGTTTTCTGCTATCCCTTGCTCGTCTCCAGGTGTTGGAGTAGCTTCTATTTTTCATTTTATCATTAATTTCTAATTTCATTCCATTATAATCTGATGGCATACAGGGTAGTATCTCTATTTGTATTTGCTAAGAGTTGCTTTGTGGCATAATATATGATCTATTTTAGAGAAGGATCCGTGTGCTGCCAAGAAGAAAGTCTCTTCACTCATTGATGGATGCAATGTTCTCTATATGTCTGTTAAGTCTAAGTTATTGATTATATTATTGAGTTCTATGTTTCTTTGTTTGGAAGATCTCTCCAGTGGTGAATGAGGTGTGTTAAAGTCACCTAGTATTATTGTGTTGTATTCCATTTTACTCTTGAAATTGAGAAGAGTTTGATGAATGTAGATGGCCTTTCCATGTTATCCCATCATTCATTTTTTGGGGCATAAGTATTTATAATTATAATTTTTGTTGATGAATGGTTTTCTTAAGCATGAAATGTCCTTCTTTATTCCTTTTGATTAACTTTGTCTTGATGTCTACTTTATTTGATATGAGGATGGAAACCTGTGCTTGTTTACACAGTCCATGTGAGTCGTATATTTATTCCCAAACTTTCACCCTCAGTTTGTGGATATCTTTTCCTATAAGTCTCTTGAAGGTAGCATATTGTTGGTTTTTTAAAAAATCCAATCTGCCAGTCTATATCTTTTGATTGATGAGTTTAGGACATTAACATTCAGGGTTATTATTGAAACATGGTTCATATTTCCAGTCATTTTGCTTTATTTTTGGTTTTTAACTTGACTTGGTTTCTCCTTTGATTGGCTTTTCCTTTAGTGTATTTCCTCCCTTTGCTGATTTTCATTGTTGTTTTTCATTTTTTCTTCATGGAATATTTTGCTAAGAATATTCTGTAGTCCAGGATTTCTAGTTGTAAATTCTTTTATTTTTTGTTTATCATGGAAGGTTTTTATTTTATCATGAAATCTAAAGCTTAATTTTGCTGGATATAAGATTCTTGATTGGCATCCATTTTCTTTCAGAGTTTGGTATATATTGTTCCTGGACCCTCTAGCTTTGAAGGTCTGGGTTTAGAAATCTGAAAAGATCCTAATTGATTTCCTCCTATATGTAATCTGATTCCTTTCTCTTGTGGCTTTTAAATTTCTTTCCTTATTCTGTATGTTAGGCATTTTCATTGTTATGTGCCTTGGTGTAGATCTGTTGTGATTTTGTACACTTGGTGTCCTGTAAGCTTTTTGTATTTGATTTTCCAATTCATTATTCGGGTTTGGAAAAAATTACTGATATTATTTCATTGGATAAATTGTTCATTCCTTTGTTTTGGAACTCTATGCCTTCTTCTATCCCAATAATTCGTACATTTGACCTTTTCATAATTCATGAATGTTCTGCTCATGGTTTCATACCATCTTCACTGTGTGGTCAACTTTACTTTCAAGATTATATATTTTTGTGTTCATTTCTGAGATCCTATCTTTCAAGTGATCTAGTCTGTTGGTGATGATTTCTATTGAATTTTAATTTGGTTTTTTGTTTCCTTCATTTCAAGGATTTCTTTTCCTTTTTTTTTTGTAGAATCTCTATCTCCTTATTGAAGTAACCTTTTGCTTCCTGTATTTGGCTATGTAGCTCTTTATTGAAATGACCTTTTGTTGCCTGTGTTTGCTTTCTTATATCATCCTTTAATGCACAGAACATTTTAATTACATACATCCTGAACTCCTTCTTGGACATCTCTTCTTCTGTGCTGGCCATTGGTTCTAGTAATGTACCTTGGTTTGTTTGGGGCACTTTCTTCCCTTGTTTTTTCATATTGTTTGTGTATCTTTCCCTTTATCAGTATAGATCCAAGGTATTACAGTTTTTACCAATAGACTTATAGTGTCCCTGAAGAATTCCATGACCTCTCCTTTAAGGAGGAGATCAATATTAACTTATCCCAATGCAAACAATATGCAAGCTTAATTAAACCAAATAGCTTCTATTGAGATGTTTACAGTTTTGTCACAATAGTCAGAAATGGTGCATTTAATTATTATCAACAATGTAAACAGTAGGTTGCAAAAGGATCTACAGTTTATAATGGTGGACAAAGAGAGAACTTTGGGGAGGTTAGGATGAGATGTTAAGGAGGTAGGAGATGAGGATATAGAGTTATTAGATCTTAGGAAGCATAAAAGAGGAATCAAAAGATGTTGGCTAGTAGCAGGAGAAAAGAGAGAAAGAGACTTTGGGGAGACAGATAAGTGGGAAGAAGAGAGAGAAAGGCGGGGAGAGAAGAGAACAATAAATTATTTCATTTTTAATATTCTGTTGAGATTTTGCATCCATAATTATATGATATATAAGTTTGTAGTTCTCCTGTGTTATCTTTGTGTCAAGTCTTAGGATCAGGTTAACTTGGGCATTTTAGGATCTTTTTACAAATGTTCACTGTATTCTATATTTAGAAAATACTAAATATTTCTATGAATGTCTGTAATGAGGTAAAGAGTTGGTGTTAGTTCTTTTAATGTTTAGCAGAATTGTCCATGGAACATCTGGACCTGAGCTGCACTTTGTAGAAAAGTTCTTAATTTCTAATTTAGTTTCATCATGTGATGTATGTCAATAGATATTTTGTATTACTTTTTGTGTCAGTTTCTGCTACGTTTGTGTCTTTTTAGGAATTTGTCCATTTCATTTATGTAATTTGTAAAATTGTTGGGATAATCTGATTGTTACAACATCTTTATATTTCTTTCTATGTTTATAATGTCAGTATTTCCCCAGTTTTTATTTTGAATGCTACTAACTGTAACCTTTCTATTTCTGGGCCAGTGTAGCTATTATTTTGCCAATTTTGTTGTTTTTTTTCAAACAATTGCATTTGTTTTCATTAATTTCTAGTATTGATTTTATTTTTTATTTGATTAGTTTCCACTTTGGTCCTTAATATTTTCTTCCTTCTGTTTCCTTTAAATTTAATTTGCTCTTCTTTTTTTCTGTGATTTATTGTGTAAAATTTGATCGTTCATTTGTGATCTTTGTTTTTATTTAATAGATCAGAATTACCCTCTGCACAATGATGGCTTTTTCTCCATTCCACTATATATATATATATATATATATATATATATATATATATATATATATTAGTTTGATATATTATGTATCCTTTCTTTCCCTTTCAATACTTTATCATTTCACTTTATTTTCTTCTTTCATCCAGTGTTTATTCAGGTATATATTGATCAATTTTCCCCGTACTTTGAGTTTCCCAATTTTCTTTCTAATAATGCCTTCTGGATTCCTCCTGTGGTGCTTGAGGAACACATGCTCTGTTGGTCTCATCCTGACTGCTCTTTCTTGAAGAGCATGATTAACTGCAGCATCGGACTGAAGCCTAGTTTTATCCAAAGACACTCTATTCCAGTACATGAAGGGGAAAGGGGTCAGGGTTTTCATCTTGCTCCTTTGGTCACTCCACAGAGGCAGAAGGGGCCACTGATCTCACTGCTATGATGGTGGCCCTATATATGACATCCTCTTACTCAGCCAGTGTCCTGGAGCCCAATCAGTGGTCCCAGCAGGAACAGTTCCTCTTTAGGAACCCTTGTGACTTCCACTTTTCTGATTGGTAGAAAAGATGTAATTGCTCCAGGTAAATTTTACATTTTTCCCTGAAGTGTCTTTTGTTTTTTCTTTCCCCTGCAGTAATTTTTCCATTCCTTACTCCAATTTATGAGGCAATGAATATCTCTATGTTTCCAAAGGATGTCACAAATTTTTTAAAGAAAGCTATAAACAGAATGAAAGAAAGTCGCCTCCAAGAGAAACAACAGGTAAAATCCGGTGGTGGCTACAGAGGAGGTTCATTTTTGATAACTTATTTGCCTATGGGTGTTTGACTTCCACACTTCTTTGTATATTTTTAAAAGGTAGATGAAGAACTCTTAGTTGAGAGTAGTAGAGGGTTTTCATTTGGGGAGAATAAAGAATTTAGCATGTATTCCAAGCTTTTATAATTATGTCAAAATGGACTCTACTCTCATATAACTAAAAAGAACTAATATAAAAGACTTAAATAAATAAAATTATATATTTTAAATACTGAAAAATAGTGAACCAAAGAGAAAGCATTTACAGTTAAATAATGGGAATGCAATTTAGTTTGTCAAGGCATAAATATTGCTGATAGGAAAAAGTTCCAAATGCTGTAAAAAGGAGTCCTTGTACATTGTTGACTAGAATGCAAATCAGGTCAGCCTTTGTGGAAAACTGTGTGGAGGACCCTCAGAAATCAAATACAGACCTACTGTATGATCCAGCAATCTCACTACTAGGTGTATAACCACAGAAAATGAAATCAGTATGTCAAAGAGAGATATTTACTCCCATGTTTATTTCAGCTCTATGTTAAAATTGTTCTTATTAATTGAGCCAAATAGAGTTTGAAAACATCCACCATCAAGAAATGATAAATGCAGTTAAAAATGTGTTTAAACTGACATAAACATCAAACATCATATATATATATATATATATATATATATATATATATATCAAAGTAATCAGGTACCTTACTTAATGTTTTAATATGTATAGCTTAATGTTTTTATATATCAGTTGAAATGATTTTTTTTAAATAGAGGAAAAACATTTTATCATATCCCTTCTCTCAATAGATAAAATTTCAACATAAAATTATTTTTCTGGTGCTTTAATTTAATCAGATTTTATATTGGCAAAGAAACATTGCATTTCCAAACCTCTCACTTTACAAACTCTCCACAGAAGGTATCCTCAGGGTAGCTGGTACTGTCTGGCCTCTCATGGAGCAGGCATGGGGTTCTTTAGGTGAAGGTTTTGTTTTATGTATGAAGGCCAGCACAAGGATGTGTGCAGGCCAGGGAGCCAGGAAGGGCCCTCCAGGTGTCAGTACAAAGTTTATAGCTTCAAGCATGGTGGGATATTTCAAGAAGCTTGCCCAAAATCTGATGATGAGCTCTAAAAATGTCAGGATATTAATCTGTGGCATCTTTGGTGAAGAATTAAGGTAGTAAAACAAAATATTGCAGTCCAGCACTTCTCCGTGAGCAAACAAATGTAACAGGAGACAAAGCCAGCCACTCTCTGGCCAGGAGGCTGTGTTCAGAATCCATAGAAGCTCACAAGCAGGGAGAGCAAAAACCAGTAGCTGTTGGACACCATAGCCTGTTTTCACTCAGGGAAACGTCCTACTCTCCAAAGTTTGTAGATGGATACTTTTATTCACCGATGACTTAGGAAACTCCAGCTGGACTTCTGTACTTAAAGGGTAAGTCATAGTCTCAGAAGGGAAGATAAGTTCTGTACTCTTAATTTTTTTCTGACTGCATAATTAACCTTCTATCTTTGAAATCACTCTGTTTCTAGCATCGGGTGGATTTTCTTCAGCTTATGATAAATTCTCAGAATTCCAAAGATGTGGAGTCTCATAAAGGTAAACGAGGTTGCTATCTCGTCTACTGTTGGGGAAACTCAGAGGGAAGTGTGTTCTGGAAATGTGCAGGAGATTCTCCAGGAAGAAGAGCATTTATACCAAGTTGCGGAAAGGCCATGCTTGGATATCATATACAGTAGCCTGAGGAACTTTCTAGAGAAACACATCTAGAACCAAGTTCAAATGTTGAAGCTGATATAAACAAGTACCTACTCACATCCAGTGATATAAACTATTTTTCTCTCTCCTTCAAATTTTTCCCCTAATTTACTGTAATACACAAGTACTCCCATTGCAGTTCTAATTCATGGTACCCAGTGCCTTGACAACCATCTGAAAAAAATTCCTGAATGTTGAGCAATTAATTCTAGATATGAGGACTGGGCTTATGCATTTTTTAAAAAATATATTTTTATTTTTTAGTTGTAGGTGCACACAATACTTTTATTTTATTTTTATGTGGTGCTGAGGACCAAACCTAGTGCCTCACATGTGCTAAGTGAATGCTCTACCACTGAGCCACAACCCCAGCCCCAGTACACATATTTTTATGTTCACATATACATATCATCCATCTATCTATCTATCTATCTATCCATCCATCCATCCATCCATCCATCCATCCATCTATCCTGTATGTATCTACCCAGTTCTATTCAGCTTTCTATGATGAAGGAAACAATCTATATTTAATTGGTCAATAAAATAATGACTGAACACACGTGCTACTGAGCACTTGACATGTGGCTAGTGCCACTGAGGAACAGAAGTGTATTGACTTTTAATTAATTAAAATTTAAACACCCACATGTGGCTGGTAGCTACGAATGCAAACATCCAAGCTATAAACCTTGACTTTTTGTTGGTGTGGGGGGAGAAGGTTACTAGGAATTGAACTCAGGGGCACTCAACCACTGAGACACATCCCAGCCCTACTTTGTATTTTATTTAGAGTCAGGGTCTCACTGAGTTGAGTAGCTCCTCACTGTTCTAAGGTTGGCTTTGAATTCATGATTCTTTTGCCTCAGCCTCCCACAGGGATTACGGGTGTGTGCCACTGTACCTGGCCCACACCTTGACTTTATATTCCTATTTAATGGGGTTCATACTCACTGGGCTAAACGATTTGATAATTAAATATTCCCATGACATCATCATAGAAAATCATTATCAGTAAATCTGAACTCTGTAGACCTTTCAAACACTTGTTTTGTGTTTTCTTTTTTATTTTGAATTGCATGTTTGGCACAGAGATCATGTTTTTTTTTTTTTCAGGACCCAGGTATCTAAAAGTCCATATTGATCATACTGTGTATCTTAGATAGAAATGGTGTCTCTTGAAATTACCTATCTTTGCTGGTTCTGAGAATGGCACCGCTAGAAGCCAAGTCTAAGAGTGGTGTAGACCTCAGGAAAACTGGATTAAAATTAGTTTTCCTTTGGCTCCCCTATCAGATAGACATGAGAGTGAAAACCACTCTGAGAATGACCCTGAATTGCTTTTCCATGGTCCTGCCTAGTTATCTGTGGGTTTTAATGGGATTTCTCTTCATCTAAACCCCAATGTTGTGATTTGATGGATTTACCTAAATTGTGTTTCCTCTTCCATTAGCCCTGACTGATCTGGAGCTTGTGGCCCAATCAATTATCTTCATTTTTGCTGGCTATGAGACCACTAGTAGTGCTCTTTCCTTCATTTTGTATGAACTGGCCACCCATCCTGATGCCCAGACCAAATTGCAGCAGGAGATTGATGCGGCTTTGCCCAATAAGGTGAGAAGATGGTACCTGGAGAGGGAGGAGAGAGGCGGAGCCTCAACAAGACTCCCTCCTTTTCACTTCCTAGGAGGCTTTGTCCAAAATATAGTCACTGATTCTTTTCACCAGCTCTATCTGGAAAGGATCTGAAGAGACAAATGAAGGAGAAAACAGTATTTGGGGGAAAATGTTATTCCCAAAACTACAAGGAATTTTTAAGAGTGTAATTTCAATTGTATCCATTACCAGTTATCATGATGACACCTAGGAAGTGTAAGCATGTGTCACTCAAGTGTCCGGATCATTGGTTCTGCTGAGCTCTGGCATGAGCTCATTCCTGGCTGTCTGCTGAGTGAGCCCAGGCTTGCTGGACAGGATGACTCTGCTCTGCTCCACACATCTTCACACTCTAGTCATGTATTAGAGAGAAGCAGTCAGGGGATGAGTCAGGTTTTCTGGCTCCTGAGCCAAACTCTTTACTGCTGCCTTGTGTCCTCTCCAATGTCACACCAGGCATTAGCCACATGTTGTTCCTGGTGTTCTGACACCTCTGCCTAAACAGGGAGTCTATTGGATATGAAGACACCTGGTCTCTGGGGCTGGCATGGCTGGTTTGGCAGTGAAGTGGGCACAAAGCCTCTTATTCAGAGCTCACAATGAAGCCCTGAAGACTGGTCCAGCAACAGGGGGTGGGGCTGAGAGTGGCTTCCTGTCCTCCTTAGAATGTTCTCTGAAACTGAAATTGTGTGACATGGTGCCATCCAATCTTAGATTTTTTTGGTTGTGTTAGGGTGGAAGTTACCAATTTTTCCCAACATTTTTTACATGATGTAGTGTTATCTCTAGGAGATATATATATATATATATATATATATATATATATATATATATATATATACACTCACACACACACACACATTCAAAGCAGGATTATCCAAGAAAAATGGATGTATAATGGGTTATTTCCACTTTTCTATGTTCTATTTCCTTGAAATAGACCTGTGACTTTTCTAGTGAAATGTTATAGTGACTTTCACATATTTTGCCTGAGTGTAATTGTCATATTCTATTAGTTACTTTTCCTTGCATGAGAAAAAGTAGTACATGATGCTGCTGAGGATATTACACACCGAATTTGGGATTGTCCCATAAGCCTCTTATGTTCATAACTACTCTGCACTTTTCAATGGCCATGGACATGGTTGTCAAATGGACATGATTGTTATTACAATGCTTAGTCAATTGTAAGAACTACTCTCTTTCTCCATTCTGTTATTCTTGGGACCTCCTAACATTTTAATAAAACTATGTAGATTGTGTTTAAAGTTAGTTCTAAACATGAATTTCCAACAATCTCTTTTTTTCTCTTCAGGCACCTGCTACCTATGATACCGTGTTACAGATGGAGTACCTGGACATGGTGGTGAATGAAACTCTCAGGTTGTACCCAATTGCTGGCAGACTTGAGAGGGTCTGTAAGAAAGATGTTGAAATCAATGGAGTGCCCATTAGGAAGGGAACAGTGGTGATGATGCCAAGCTATGTTCTTCATCGAGACCCACAGTACTGGCCAGAGCCTGAGGAGTTCCGCCCTGAAAGGTACAGGGCCTCTGGGAAAGGGAACTGCCCTGGGCTAGGGTTATCCAAGCATGTCCTTGTATTTCTTATCATAGATGACATACAGGTAGCTATGTAATCATTTTTATATATGTCTTTGTATTTTAAGCAGTTTTCCTATTATAAATATAACATTTTCTTGTAAAATGCTATGAATTTGTGACAAGGAACAAAATAAATGCTATGTCCATTCACTATCCTAAATTCTTTTTTTTTGATTTTTAATTGATTTTAAAAAAATAAATGACAACAGAATGCATTACAATTCTTATTACACATATATAACACAATGTCTCATATCTCTGTTTGTATATAAAGTATGTTGACACCAATTCGTGTCTTCATACATGAACTTTGGATAATGATGTCTATCCCATTCCACCATCCTTGCTAACCCCCTGCCCTCTTCCTTTCCCTTCCACCCCTCTGCCCTATCTAGAGTTCGTTTATTCCTCCCATGCTCCCCCTCCCTATCCCACTATGTGTCAGCCTCCTTATATCAGAGAAAACATTCAGCATTTGTTTTTTTGGAATTGGCGAACTTGACTTAGCATTATCTTCTCCAACACCATCCATTTACCTGTAAATGCCATGATTATATTCTCTTTTAATGCTGAGTAAAATTCCATTGTGTATATATGCCACATTTTTTTAATCCATTCATCTACTGAAGGGCATCTAGGTTGGCTCCACAGTTTATCTATTGTGAATTGTGCTGCTATAAACATTGATGTGGCTGTGTCCCTGTAGCATGCTGTTTTAAAGTCTTTTGGGTATAAACCGAGGAGAGGGATAGCTGGGTCAAATGGTGGTTCCATTCCCAGATTTCCGAAGAATCTCCATACTGCTTTCCATATTGGCTGCACTAATTTACAGTCCCACCAGTAATGTATGAGTGTACTTTTTCCCCTACATCCTTGCCAACACTTATTGTTGTCTTCATAATATCTGCCATTCTGAACTGAAGTGAGATGATATCTTAGAGTAGTTTTGATGTTCATTTCTCTAATTGCTAGAGACGATGAGCAGTTTTTCATATATTTGTTGATTGATTGTATATCCTCTGCTGAGAAGTGTCTGTTCAGATTCTTGGCCCATTTATTGATTGGGTTATTTGTTTTTTTGGTGCTTTGCTTTTGAGTTCTTTATATACCCTAGAGATTGGTGTTCTATCGAATGTGTGAGGGGTGAAAATTTACTCCCGAGCTGTAGCCTCTTTATTCACCTCACAAATTGTTTCTTTTGCTGAGAAGAAACTTTTTAGTTTGTTAAATTCTTTAAATAATTATTAATTAATAATATGATCATGTTATCATAAACATATTCCTATGCATATATAGATATTTTTGCAAAACTAGATTGTATCATATTTTATTTGATTTTTGATAGCACTTGATAATATGTATTCAACCTCTGCATGTATGATTTTTTGGGAGGTACCAGGAATTGAACTCGGGGCGGATGACCACTGAGCCACATCCGTAGCCCTATTTTGTATTTTATTAGAGACAGGGTCTCACTGAGTTGCTTAGTGCCTCGCTAAATTGCTAAAGTTGGCTTTGAACTTGGGATCCTACTGTCTCTGCATCCCAAGTTGCTGGGATTACAGGAGTGTGCCACTGTGCTCAGTCTGTATGTATGGTTTTTGGATCTATAATTTCAACTAACTAAATAAACTTTTTTTCTTGTCAGTTTCCCCTAAACAGTCTAATACAATAAGCATTTATATAGTATTTACATATTATTAGTTATTATAAGCAATCCAGAGGTGATTTAAAATATATTTCAGGATGTGCATAAGTTATACAAGTATTTCCCCATTATTTTTATAAGAGATTTGATCACCCAGGATTTTGTTTATTCTGATGCTAAAACTAAATCTCCTCAGATATGACACAATGACTCTGTGTGTATGCATATGTGTGTGTGTGTGTATGTGTCTGTGTGTCTGTGTTTTCAAATTTTATAGCATGTGCCATAACCTACATGACCACTATCTCATTTCATTTTATGTATTTATTGTTATACTGCTTATATTTTATGAGTGTTTTGTTTTATTTTCTGTCTCAATTTACCATGATTTCCTTTGAAACAGCATTTATCTCAAGAAGATTGAAAGATCCTATAGGCTAAGGGGGAGAAAGGTGGAAAAACTCCTATAGGCTAAGGGGGAGAAAGGTGGAAAAACTCCATAGCTTAACAATTCTCATAGCAAAACCACAGCTGGATTTCAATGTCCAGCCCAGAAATCATCTTTTACATCATTGCTTGGGGGTGTCTAAGGCACAAACTGAAACAAGTAACTGTTGTGGTTTTAATGTTTTGTTGACTTGTCATCTATTGTGGAACCAGGTTCAGTAAGAAAAACAAGGACAGCATTGATCCGTACATATACATGCCCTTTGGAAATGGTCCCCGAAACTGCATTGGCATGAGGTTTGCTCTCATGAACATGAAAGTTGCTCTTGTCAAAGTAATGCAGAACTTCTCCTTCCAAACTTGTAAGGAAACACAGGTCAGTAAATTTTCATATAAATAATGTTTATTTGAATATGTTTTCCCAAACTGAGGGGCCTAGTCACAGAAAAATATATGCTCATTTATCATTTAATTCTTAGATCTATAGTCCAGTGAGTCTCTTTTGTACCATCTTTGAGATTTTAGAGTTCTTCACCATGGGGGGCTCTAAGTCCATGACTTTGTGAAGAACAAAGTGTAAAAAACATATGGACTCAATGCAGATTAGTGTGAAATATGTATGTGTGGACTGTGAACTTGAGCACAGTATAAATTCAGCTTTAAGTCTCCTGGAGAGACCCTGTGTACAGTCATGAGGTGTGGTGACCACAGGGTTCTGATGTTTGAGAGAAGATCTCCTCACCAGAACTTACAGAACCTCCCTGTCTCAGGCCTTGTACAGGATAAATGTTTATGAAATAATTTTTCAGATAAATGAATAATTTTACTATCCAATCATGACACACCTTAGAGAATAAGTAGGATGAATTCAAAGTGCATGATACTAAAAGTAGTTTTATGTTTGTGGAACATCACTGGGCATAATGAATCTTCTCTACTTTGCTGCTTTGGTTCCTGGTGTTTCATTCATTGCTTCTCCATGTGCTTGTCTATATGTTACAGATTCCCCTGAAATTAAGAGATCTAGGACTTATTCAACCTGAAAAGTCCATTATTCTGAAGGCTGTGTGCAGAGATGGGACAATAAGTGGAGCCTGAACTTCCCTAAGAATTTGTGCATTGTTGTCCTTAGAGCCTGGGACCCAGAACATCAGAGAACAAAAATTTATTTTGTGAAGAAAACTCAAAATGAAGATAGACTCTATATTCCTTAATTGATGAATGATAAGAGATGCTGGAGACCTTTGCTGAGCTTGCTCAGGGTCTGTGCAGAGTATTATCTATTTTCTGATGGAAAGGAGGTGCCCACCTCAGTGCCAGATGTAAAGACTCACCCTTTCTGGGTCTAATGGGCTCTCTCCTCTCACTGCCAGTTAGTCCTGGCAGCTCCTCCTGAGCTCTGATTAGAGAATCAACAATTATCACCAAATTTGTCAACAATTTTTAATGGAATTAGGGTGGTTGTGGTGGCTTTTGTAGTGACATTGATATATGATGTGTTCTTTGAAATATGCTGTGATAAGTTTTATAATGAGAAAGTAAATAAACATATCCTTATAAAATTTATCTGGAGCCTTTATGTCCATATAAGGGGATATAGAGTACTGAATCAGTGAAAGTCAAAACTAAATCTTTTGATCATCACAATCAGTGAATACATGGAAATTTTTCAGAAATTCAAATTAAATTGTAAGATATAGTTAACCCACTATTAATTTTCCCATTGCTAGAAAAGTATATTCATAATGTCCTTGTGCAATTTTTGAAGCATATAATTTGTAACGCTTTACTGAGATAGTTATTACTATACTTCTAGTTTATATTTAATACTCCTATCCCACTGGAAAGCAAGAAACATTTGTAGTCCATCTTCAACTCCCAACTTGATAACAAGCACAATGAGCATTGAATTAGAAAGTGGTTGATAGACAATTGTTTTACAGCAGTGCTCCTCAGATTCAACTGGTATCAGGAGCTACACAGGATTTTTCCATCTTATTCCTGTCCCTTCTCTTCCTTCCCTTTACTTCCCCTTCCCTTCTTGAATAATTCACTCCTAATGCCATTATATGTGGTCCAGAAATGTGAGGGCACACTTTGTGGTGGAGGAGGGAATAATGGTGGCTTCAAGTCAGATATGAGATACAATTGGGAAGGTGTCCCCAGAAGGGACAGCCTGGCCTGGATATGGAAGTCCAAGCAACCTGAGATGGGCTCCAAGCAAAGGGATGGCCTATAATAAACACTTGTTGACTAAATAGGTTAAAGAACACACAGGTGAGCTAAGGAGGGCTTGAGGGGTTAGAATTAGATAAATGGAAGTTAGGTGTAAGAAGAGAGATTGTTTAAATAAGTAAATTAATCAAGGATAATGAAATCCAGCTTTCATAGGAAATGCTGGAGAAGGGACTCACTGGTTTAGGAAAGAAAATTCGGATGAGACCTGTGAAGTAGAACTGGATAGAATGTATCACTGTGAATCCATGCTCTTCCCGATAGGAAAATAGAGAAACAAATGGATATGGGGTGTGCATGTGTTTGTGTAGGTTTGAATGTAGAAATTTAAATTCCCTACTTGCCTGCACTGATGGGACTGGGTAATAGTAACATTTTCATAGCAAGGAGCAGCCTTGGTGACCATATGCTGGAACAAAATACCATATTTCTCTATAGGAAGCAGGGCTGGTTAGAGAAAAGGCTGATTTTATGGTAAGGGCTTGGCAAGTCCAAAGTAAGCCTGGAACATCTTTTTATACAGAATGCAAGAAAACATTCAGAAAAACTAGGGACATATTGAAAACACAATGAAGCCAGCCTGAGGGGCTGCCGCTGACCAAAGAGGGACCATTTGGTTCACATCATAAATAATTATATGAAAATATTATCATCCATGGAAATAAAAAGTAAGACATTAGTACAAACAGGTATATAAATAAATAGCTAAAGTTGATAAATATATTTACACAGTTTTTTTGAACATGGGTCAGAATACAATTTAATTGCAAAGGATAAAGTGTAACATTACAGTAGAGAGACCTGGAAGACACATCCTGAATCAAGGAACCAGAGAGAACAACCTTGGAAATGAATTAAATCAATCATGGTATACCTGATAGTGTTGGGAGTGGTGAATGAATTATGATTTCTGTCCCGTTCCATGACTAAACACTCAGGATCACTTCAGGTGAATTGGGCTGGCACAAAATAATCACACAGAGACAGAGAAGTCCCTTTTTCTTTGGGTCCTGTGATGGCTCCTCTGACCTTATGGGTCTATGGAAAGAGAGAGAAGAGCATGTGCTGAACCCTTTTATTGGGGAGAAGCCATTCAAATGAGGCAAGGGGTAGGATTACAAAGGAACAGGTGAGTGTAGCTCAACCCCTCTGAGTGCCACCTACTCCCAGGGCCATGCCTTGTTATCTGAGCAAGGGAAAAAGCCCTAGCCACAAGTCATGGCACTACTGCACCAGACTACAGTGATCTTTCAGATCCCCTTGGTGCATCAGGACTTAAAGCTGCATGCATTTGGAGTGGCTTTCCACAGATTTCTTTGAACAATACCAAGGCAGACTCGATGCCCTTCTGTGAACTCTCCATGGAATCAGGATTGAGACTGCTCTGTTGCTGGTGACACCCTCCTGTTCAAAGCGGGTTCTGTGCCTTACAGAATTTATTGGTTCAAATAGTCCTGAGTTTAAGTGCCAGTGGCCCAGAGATGAAAGAGATATGGGAGAACTTAATATCCTTGAGATACCCACTACCTAGAGGTAGAGAAGGTATGGGTGCAAGCCGATAAGCTTTTAATAGGGCTATTCCTGCTCACAGCCTTGTTTTTGCTTATCTTGAAGGAGCTTCTCACATTAAATCCTTTTTGATATTTAAACCTATATAATAAATGTGCAGAGCCTGCTCTGATGTGAGTCAAAGCCCATCAGAGTTTGGTTTTCCAACCAAACCCTGCTTTCTTATACTTCTATATCTATGTGTCTTTATTTCTAATTCTCTCACCTTCTGAAGTTCCGGGAACTGATAAAACATGCTGGACCATAACATGATGAAACAGAGAAGGAAGGACACAGTGTTGACTCTGTCTTCAGGAGGGAGCTCTGATCAAAACCATAAAGAAACATCAGAGAAACCCAATCTAGAAATATTTCATTCCTAGCAGGTTACTGTTTCTAGTCTGGCTGGTGGAACTCATGAGAACCAATGAATTGTAATGCAGAGTTGAGCTCATATTAACCATTGAAAAATGACCTGGACCCAAAGAGGCTAAGGAGACAACAAAACTCAGCACTTGGGCTGGATCCTTCTTCCGTAAAGAACATGGTTGTGACAACTTGAGAAATGCAGTGGAGGCCTCTGGACTACATGGAAGCAATGTGTCATGGGATCCAGTGCCTTCCTCTATTTAAAGGCTCTTACAAAGGTCATGACTTTGAACAATCCACTCAGTAACTTAGCAACATAATGCATTATGATGTTCACACTGCAGTAATGTAGGAGAGTGTTCCCATTGTGAAGGAATACAATGGGTTTTAAATATGAGGTTGACAATTTACTTCCATTTAATTCAGAAAAATACAATGGGTTTTAAATATGAGGTTGACAATTTACTTCTATTTAATTCAGAAATTTGGACAAATTTCTCTTTTAGTTTCCCATGGTTTTGTGGGAAAAGGCACATACCACTTTCTGATTGACACAGCTTTATCCTTTCTTTCACCTATTCTAGCTGGTGTTGTTCATTTAATTCAATATAAGGAGGCAGTACCACACAGAGAATGAGGATGTTGGCTCTCAGGCTGGGACTCCTGAGCCTTGAATCCCACTGGGAGCTCTGGGCCAGGATTGTAATGCAGAGTTGAGCTCATGTTAAGCAGAGATGCCAGTCATTTAGACCCCTTCAGTCTGTTCTAGACTGGCTCACAGAGGAGACAAAATCCACAGTGAAATGACTTAGATTTGTACAAGGGTAATTCTCAAGAATGTGTGGAATCTGTGAGCTATTGGCAGGCAATCTTCAGGGTGACTGTGGGGTGGTTCACGGCTAAGTCCTTTCTTCACTCCAGACCCCTACCAGCTTCATGCCTTGAAAAATTCACTCAGTACCTTTGTGTCCTAGTGCAGAGTCCCTCAGATTCCCTAACAGCAGCACAGGGAGATAATGCCGGCCTCTATCTCATATGGCAACAAAATAAGGTGATGGCTGTGAAGTGTCAGGACACAGACCACAGAGCACAGAGGGAGTGTTTAATCAGTGTCAACTGCTATTTTAGATCATTCATAGTCTTCAGTCTTCAGGAGAACGATATCTTTCGATGCTTAGATGCCACCTTTATCAAATCCAGCATCACCTAATATTTTAGAAAATAAAATTGCTGACACCCTTCACTGAGTTTTCCATTTGAAATCTTTGATATCAAAGCTGATATCAGTCAATAATTTTCCCAAGGATCAATCAATATGAACATCCATACTCTAGGAGTTCCTCTGTGATAACAACTTAGTGGGAACCATCTTGGGAATATGGGCTTCAGTATTTAGTGGGAAAATTTCCTTCAGATTCAACATGAGCATTCTCCTGTCCTAAGAATCTGTTTTTTTCTGGTCCCAGAATCAGGGCAAGTCCTTCCTGTCATGGCCAGGCTGTGTGGTGTCCAGAATAAATGGAAACCTGGGGTGAGACAGGTTGAATCCTTCAGGGTTCAAAGATCCATACATAGGACCAAGGAAGAGTCCAGTCAATGGTTAACCCAAGGGATGCTCTTCCTGTCTTGTGGCAGATGGGATGAGACCTTTACAAAGTTCTTTCTAGGTGATTGCTGATGTGCCCAGAAGGGCTTGAGTTGATCTTTCATAATGTATATTCACTTTTTTGACCAAGAGTTATACTCTTCATAAAATCTTGTTTGAATATGTAAAAACTACTCCAAAGTGTTCAGCTGCATGTTTTTATGTGGTTACACATCTACATTTGTTATTTATGTATCCATGTACTGATTTATGTAGCTCTTTCTGTGTGTCATCTATTTCCATCTCTCCATCTACCAGTTCATTTATTTATGACTTGTGTATCATCTATCTAACTTTCTGTCTTTCCAACCAAGGCATATGAACAGAGCTGTTGGGGTGGCCCTAGACCCAGCCCTTCTGCAACCATTGGAGAGACTCCACTGAGTCTTTCCCAGGTGAGCCCAATCAACTCAAAGAATCCTGAGCAAATTAAAGAATCTTCATTGGCTGCTCTTTTGAGAGTGGCTTCTTATGACACAATAGATCATTGGGGCTTCTGTAGAGTGAGATGTATAATGCAGACAGCAGATGAGAAGTTGGGGGAATTGGAAGAAGAAACGATACCCTAGTTGTGAATGACTGGAGCAGCTGAGGGGCTAAGGGTCCACTCAGAGGAAGGAGTGCTGATTTGTATGCAGGGGTGTTCTTTGACATCACAGTGTTCAGGACATGGATGTAGAAGGGACCATGCACCAACATTATGGAGACCCTACTATGTGCTAGTTCTACTTGACATCAAGTCTCCTATTCTTCAGTATGACCTTTGTTCAGCAGTATTGTGGTTAGAGGATTGGTAACTTGCTGCAGTCTGGCTGGGCACACAATCACGAGCCACCACACAGCTTGTAGATTCAAACAGCAACTCTTTATTCCCGAACTCACACCAGCCGTCTACAATCACGTTCTGGGGAAATCCACGTTCTCTGCCCAAATCCACGTTCTCTCCCAAATTCACCTCCACTGGGCTTCTATCTCCAAAATATACTGTCTGAATCCCGTGAGAACTCAAGGGGAACTCAGGCAGCAGGATACGCCCTATTCCCAGCAGGAATAATCTTAAACCTTAAACCTGGAACCTAAACTGGGAACGCCCTAAACACGATTATCTTAAAACCGGGAACACCCTAATCTGCCTTGGTCCTTGAGCAAGGTCACGTACATTCAATGTCACTGCAACATGGGGTACGCTGGCAAGGAAATTGTCATACCTACTTGGCTAATGGCTCCCAGCATCTCCCCCCTTCTGATTAATTAAACAACAAGCAATGTGGCTTAAGGACCTTGCCTGGTAGGTTGTCCAATTCAACATATGGTTCTTACCCGTCATCGGAAAACTGACCTTTAGGCGTCAGCCTCCTGTCTTAGGTTGATACCACTGCAATTGGATCATACCCGTCACTGACTACCGGTCCAGCATAAGCCATTGGCCCCCAAATTTTAGACCATCACTAGCAGAAGGGAGGAGGATACAGAAATGCCACGACACCAAGCCAATTGACGGCTCCTTGGGAAAAATTGCATCACTGGTGACACCATCAGCAAAGATATGTCAGCACTACCACAATTAACATGGGGTGCGCTGGCAAGGAAATAAAAATTGCATCACTAGTGACACCATCAGCAAAGATATGCCAGCATTACCACAATTCGCTGCACCAAACGATAGTTACATAGTCCAGGCAAGTTCTGCAAGCAGTTCAAAGCAGAGGAATCTATCAATATGTCCATTTCCTCCCAAAATCCGTTTCCTCCCAAAGTAAGTTGACTCTTTGATTGAGCATTACTTGTTGAGTTCTTCACCGGCACTGGGATGGAGATAGGAATTCTGGCAATGATGCTAAAGAGACATTATCCTGAAAAGAATTATTAAATATAATGAAAAGGAAAGGTGAAAGTAAACAAACAGATCTGTTAACCTACTTTAAAAGCAATCCTTAACAGCCTTTTACCTAATTTAAACTAGTAAACAAACAGATCTGTTAACCACCTTTAAAAACAATCCTTAACAGCTGTTTACATAATTTAAATTAAACCATTTAAATCACATGAATAAAAAAAAAATAATAATTCGGATCCATTTTTTCATGAGCGCTCCTCATATAAGAAATATGGACATACGCACATACAGACATACAACACAAACACAAGAGTGTACACAAATGTACAACACATAAGAAAATAGTAAAGGCCTTGTAGCTTTACCTGGGTGAAATCTCCATTGCAATGTTTAAAAACTCCACAGTCAAAAAATAAAACTGATCAGAAAAACATTAACCTAGGTTTGTATGAGCTCAAAAAATAAAAATAGAACCTTATGATGTGGAAAAATGCAATAATAAAATAGCTATTGAAAAAAGCATCCTGGTTAATCACTGTCGCAGATGTAAGAATGGCCAAGCTGGAGTTCTGGATATCAGCTGTTATGGATTTGAGTCAAATCATCTTCTTTTCGATCTGTAGAAACTGTTTTAGTTAATCTCTCTGGAATCCAAATGGGCTGCTGTTCTCCCTGTGGAAAAACACAAACAGACCCCCGACTCCAGACAATCACTGGGTCAGGACCTTTCCATTGTCCTGTTAGAATATCTTTCCAAAGTACTTTAGGCTTATGTACATTTTTTGGATACATATGCCTTTCCGCAGCACTAAGTCCTGATGAATCTAAATTTAAAAAGTTTAGAGTAAAAAGGGTTATTTTAAGTTTATCTTTGGGGGACATATACCCCTTTCCAATTCCCTCTTTTTGCTTTAATAAGTATGTTTTAATAGTTTGATGAGCTCTTTCAACTATGCCTTGTCCCTGTGGATTGTATGGGATTCCTGTTATATGAGTAATACCAAATGATGAGCAAAATTGTTTAAAAGAGGTAGAGGTATAGCCAGGACCATTATCGGTTTTTAACTGTTTAGGAACGCCCACAGTGGCAAAATTTTGTAAGCAATGAGCTATAACATCTTTAGTTTTTTCTCCGGCATGAAGGGAGCCCATCAAAAATCCAGAAGAAGTATCGACTGTAACATGCAAATATTTTAATTTTCCAAATTCTGGCAAGTGTGTGACGTCCATCTGCCAAATATGGTTAGGTATCAGTCCTCTAGGATTGACTCCAAGATTAACTTGTGGTAAAAATGTCACACAATTTTGACATTGTTTTATTATATGTCTGGCTTGTTCCTTAGTTATTTTAAAATGCTTTTGTAAAGTATTAGCATTAACATGAAACCTTTTATGAAAATTTGTAGCTTCTTCAAATGTAGAGAAAATATGTATGTCATGTGTAGTTTTATCTGCTAAATCATTGCCTAAACTAAGGGCTCCAGGCAATCCTGTATGTGCCCTAATATGTCCTATAAAGAATGGATCTTTTCTGTCCCAGATTAGACTTTGTATAGTGGAAAACAAAGAGAAAACAGTAGAAGAAGGGGAAATCCTACCAGCATCTTCAAGAGATACTATAGCATTAACTACATACTGACTATCAGAAAATAAATTAAATACAGAATCTTTAAACATCACAAAAGCTTGTAAAACTGCATTAAGCTCTACCTTTTGAGCTGATTGTTTGGGTACTAAAAATGTAAAAGTTTGATCAGGGGTAACTACTGCTGCTGTACCATTATTTGACCCATCAGTGAATATATTTGGAGCATTCATGATAGGTGTTTTTCTTGTCATTTTAGGAAAAACTACAGGATGCTTAGACCAAAAAGACAACAAAGGATTAGATGGTAAATGATTATCAAATGAAACATTATATTTCCACATGATTATTGCCCAAGTATTTAACTCATTAGCTAACTCATCAATTTGATCCATAGTATATGGAGTAATAATTTTATTGGGAGAAGTTCCAAACACTCCCTTCGCTGCTTTTATTCCTTTGAGTATTAATTGTCCTACAGCCTCAGGATACCTAGTAAGAATAGTGTTAGGAGAATAAGATAAATGTATCCACAATAATGGACCTTCTTGCCAAAATACTCCTGTAGGAATATTTTTTGTTGGTAGTACAATAAATAATAAAGGCAAACTTATATCAATTCTATCCAAATGTATGTTTTCCATATATGTTTCAATAATTTTTAATGCCTTTCTTGCTTTAGGAGTTAACATGCGGGGTGAATTTGGATCTGATGGACCTTTTAGAATATCAAATAAAGGCCCCAATTCTCCTGTTGGTATACCTAGATAAGGCCTTATCCAATTTATGTCTCCTAATAACTTTTGAAAGTCATTAAGTGATTTGAGTTGATCTACTCGTATTTGAATTTTTGGTGGACGGACCATGGTTGAGGATAATAGAACTCCTAAATAATTAATTGGCTCCCAGCAGTAACTACTTTTCAAGAGTCTCCACAATGCTCATTTTCTCCTGGTATTCACAGCATTGTGAGTCCCTTCCTATGTGAAAACCCCCAGGATAGGGAAGGACTCCTGAGACTGAGTTGTAAATCACAATAAGGTTTCTACTTTCCACCTCTTGGAGCATTTGCTCTGGTGGAAGCCAGCTGCAATGTTCTGAAGACACTGAAATAGCTACCTGGCAAGGAACTGAGACCTCCTGCCAAACATCAGTCCTGACTTGCCAGGCATGTGCATGACGTACCTTTGAAGTAGATAATTTGGTCTAATTTTTACACGAGGGCTGCTCCTAGCCATCTTGGATTCAGCCTCATGTAAATCTCCCAGCCAAAACCACCAAGCAAAGCAACTTCAGAATTGTGTTAGACCAGGATGCAAAGAAAAGACCACTGACTCCAATAAAATCAAATTAAAGCAAGCTTATTATTTCAACTGGCTGGGCTGCCTCTCCCAACAAAAACAGCAGGACCAAAATAGCCCTGTAGGTTTCTTGCAGCCCAGCTGTATAGCCCAGAAAGTTACACAAAGGGGGGTTACAGATAACAAAACAAAGGCTAGTTTATATTTTTGCTGGGCCTGACATCAGAAGTTATGAAGGTCATTAGAGTCTCAGAGTGGGTTGTTATCTGGCCAGCAAAGGCCAAGGTTTATGAGGCGCCTCTAAAGTTTCAGAGAGGGTTGTTATCTGGTTAGAGAGAACCAGCATGGGTGAGTTCAAGGCACAGGCAGGCATTCCAAGCAAGTTCAGAATTTGCAGTAATTTATAGTAAAGCCAAAATTATCTTTTCATGGATTTTGGCGAGATGACTGCCAATTTTAAGAGGGAATCAGGCTGGGTCTATCAATTGCTACCCACAAAATCTAAGATAATATAGTTATTGTTTGAACCCCTATATTGTAGGATAATTTGTAAAAGACATCAGATAATTAATACAGAGACAGAGGAGCTGAGAAAATAATTTTTGAGGTCTATAATAAAAAAAAAAAATCTGAGGCCGTCCAGGGCCATGACATTCAGCTAGATTTGCAGGATAAGAGAAACTTGGTGTTAGTGGTGGGGTGATGGTGGCATTTACACATATATATGTAGGCCCAAGAAAAATTGAAGTAAATGTGCTAAAAAGGAAATAAAGACTTCATTCAAGTTTTTGGTAATAATGGAGAGTGCAAAAGGAAGCCATCCATGAAATGTATGTGGACTAGATCAGTATTGAAGCCACTGAGTAGGAAGATCTGGTATCTGGGAACTCATAGGGGCACTCCTGCTGGTGACATGACCCAATACTTTGTGAACTCCCACCCACCTCTGCCAAAAGGCCCTGCACAATACCAGAGATTGGTGGGACACATTAAGAACTGAACAGCCTGCCTACCCCCACCTCTATCCTGTTTTTCCTGAAGAAGCAAGCACTGAGACAAGACTCCTCCCAAACTAAAACCTTACATCTACCAATCTCCTTTGATCTGTACTGCTATAAATAAAGCAATCGCAGGCTCCATCTTTGTTAGAAGCTGTACCCATCTGGTCAGCTTGGCCCGTCACTGACCCTGCTTGAAACTATATTTCTGTGTCCTGTAGTACTACTTTCTTAGGTTTTTTTTTCTCAGTGAGCCCATCTCTACAGAGGGGAACCTGTTCCCTCACCCATGTGTGAGAATTTGTGCCCAAACATGGGAACCTTTGCAAGGAAATGAAAAGAGAAATGTTATCAGGGGGGTGGTTGGGCACTCTCTTGCAGGAAGCATGCATGTGACTAGCTTATTGAGAGAAAGAGGAGAGAGGAAGTTTCTTTGTAGCATGACATCAAGCATGGAGAACTCATACTCTACAGAGAGAGAAATTTACTTTGCTATTCTCAAGACTATCATGAAGCAAAAGAGAAAGTCTACAGAAAGAGTTCAACTTGCTCAGTCCCTAAAGGTGATTAGGGAAGTTTGTCCATGGTTTTGTGAGGAGGAATCACTTGATTTGCATACTTGGGAAAAACTTGGCAAGGAGCTGCATGCTGGCTATATTTCACCTAACATGCCTAGGAGTACAATTGAGAATGTAGAAAATATTTGGACTGTAATAGAGACTTGTCATATTTGGGTGAAGATATTGGACAATGATCCTCTGGAGATTTAATCACAGGCCTTAGAAATGTGGTTAAAATTTTAGACCTACTAGACAGATCTGCCCACCTTCCAGGACTTTTTTGCTTGCAGGGAATGTAACATGGGAAAATCAGGGATAGGACCTAAGGGCAGAGCCAAAGCAGGCTCCATTCCTAGGGCACAGAAAGCAGGATAAGGAGCTAGAGGCAAATGCTCTATTAGATAAAGAGATACAGGAGGATAGGGAGGGATTGCTTTGCAAGACCCTGAGGAAGACCCCGAGAAGAATGATTTAGCAGGAGACCTCCATAATTTGCAAACTACCCTGTCCATGAGGGAATACTCAGACTCATAGTCCCAAATATGGCGGCCACAAAAATTTTCCACTCCAGCAGGGTTTCAAAGCCAGAGCTGCCCAAGGGACTGGTGAAGATATATTAAATTACCAAATTTTAAGCAGTTAGATCCACAAAATCAAGATGAAAATGTATGAATTCATGTGGATATTTCTTTTAAAACATTAAAAGAATTAAAATTCGCCTTCTCCACGTATGGCCCAAACACAACTTTTGTTCAAAGCTTGATAGAATCAGTGTGTATTGAGGCCCTACTGCCTTATAACTGGATTACTCTTGCCAAGACTTGTCTTTGGGAGGTGAATATTTGTTGTGAATGGAGTTTTGCTCTGAGCAGGCAGAAACTAAGAGAAGGCATGGAGTACAAATTACGTTAGAGATGTTGACTGGGATGGGACAATTTGCTGATTTGGAACAACATTAAATTGTGATTTACAAACTTATACTCAGTGTGTATGCAAGAAGGGCATAAAGAGAATTATCTACTAAGTGAGAGAAGACTCTAGATTTCAGTTAGATCAGGCAAGGGCCTAGGAAAATTTCTCAGATTGTGTAGCACATTTATACCAAGCTGTGAACTGTATGATTGGAGACCCAAATGACTCTGAGATATTAGTTAAACAGCTAGCTTTTGAAAATGCTAATAAAGTTTGCCAAGAAGTAATTCGGCCCCACTGCAAAAAGGGAATGATATCAGATTACATACATCTTTGTTCATATGTGGGACCTGCACAATACAGGGTGTAGCTGTGACAACTGCATTAAAAGTCTTACAACCTCTATTAAGGGAGACCAATTCTAAGAGGCAATGCTTTAATTGTGGCAAGAAGGGGCACATGGCTAGGGATTGCAAATGGTTGCAAGGACAAAGAAATGTACCAGGTCTTTGTTCATGTTGTCAGAAAGGTAACCACTGGGTACCGGAATGCCATGTCCAGAATATCATAAAGGGAACACTTCTGTTTATGCAGCAGGGAAATTGGAGGCGGGCTCAGCTCCAGCTGTGCCAAATAGTGGGGACATCACAATTTGCTCTGGAGAAGCTATTGGCTCTGGGTCAACCATCACTCACTCCCTATGCACAGGCTCAGTCTCGTGATAAATCTGGGACATTTTTTTTTTGCTCAGGAACAGGGAGCTTGGAGCCCCATTTTTCCTTAGAAGTCATTCTGAATCTGGAGATGGGTCCACAAATGGTCCCTATGGGAATTTATAGTCCTTTATCACCAGATGCAATAGGTTTAATATTAGGTAGAGGCATTTTAACTCAAAAAAGAATTCGGGTTTTACCAAGTGTTCTTGATGTAAATTTTAGTGGGGAAATTAAATTTGTTGTTCAAACAAATTCCATCATTCAGCTTTCTACAAAGGATACCATACTGCAAATTGTTTTCTTGCCTTGTCTTTCCACAGGGAAAGATTTAGAAGAGGGATGCTGCGAAGTTCAGACTTTTGGGTCCTCAAATAGAGTAAGTTGGGCTCAATTAGTTCAGCAAGAGTCCCCTCTATTGGATCTTAAAATTAATTGCAAAACTTTCAAGGGAATTATAGATTCTGGCAGAGAAGCCTTTGTAATCTCCAGTAAATTCTGGCCCCAGGATTGGGCTTTATACATATCACCTGCCCACTTAGAAGGCATTGGAGAGATCTCTCAGCCTGCTCAAAGTGCTTAATACCTCCAATGGAAGATGGCAATATGGGACTTTTTAAACCTTACATCCTTGATACTTTACCTGTAAATTTATGGGGGTGAGATATTTTGAGCAGCCTAGGAGTTTTGTTAACAGCCCCTAATTCTATGGTGTCATCTCAGCTGCTTAGTCAAGGATCTATTTCCACTAAAGTACTAAAAGAAATCAACAGAAAAGACCTATGCCCTAATCTTCTCAACAAAGACAAATTAAATTATTTAATTCACCTAATCAAAAAATTTAATGGGGGCATTGGTCTGTTCCTGGCCCCAGAAAACAGCAGAAAAAATTAATTGGCTATCTGATGATTTGTCTAGGTTAACAAATGGCTGTGTCTAGGGGAAAAGCTCCAAGTAGCTCATAATATAGTTCAAAAACAGCTTCAAGCTGGTCATACTGATCCTACGTTTAGCCCTTGGAATACTCTAATTATTTTTGGTAAAGAAAAAAATCTGGCAAATGGAGATTGTTATAATATTTCAGATCCATTAATTGAACTATGGAACCAATGGGAGCTTTACAGTCTGGACTTCCTTCTCCTACAGCTATCCCTTTTCATTATTAATTAATAGTAATAGATTTGAAAGATTGTTTTTTCATCATATCATTATATCCAGATTGGCTTTTGGCATCCCAGCTGTAAATTTCAAAGAAACAGTTAAGAGTTTTTGATGGAATTTTACCTCAAGGTATGACCAAAAGCCCCACATTATGTCAGAATTTTGTAGCACAGGCTGTGGCTCCAATATGAGAACAATTCCCTGATGCATATGTAATCCATTTCATGGATGATATTCTTTTGGCTCATTCTAGTTCAAATATGCTTTTAATTTTTTTTGCTCAATTATAAACCTCACTGCAATGGGTTTATGCATAGCACCTGAGGAGGTGCAAAAGGCTTCTCCTTTTCAGCAGTTAGGCAATTTAATCAAAGGACGCATGATTCATCCACAAAATATACAAATCAGAGTTGATGGTTTGCATACTCTTAATAATTTTCAAAAATTACTGGGTGATATTAGCTGACTGCAGCCAAGTTTAAAAATTAACTACTGCAGATTTGAGTTCTTTATTTCAAATTTTACAGGGAGATACTTCTCCAACTTCTTCTCGACAACATATAGCAGAAGCAAGGACTGCCTTGACTGCCCAGCTTACTAGAATTAATCCACCTGAACCTATGTATTTATTAACATTTCCCACTATTCATACTCCTACAGGAGAAATTTGGCATTCATTGTGAGTTATTGAATGGCTTCATCTAGCTCACTCTCCTCAAAAGTTGTTGAATCTGGGCTGGGGTTGTGGCTCAGGGGTAGAGCACTTTCCTGGCATGCGTGTAGCTCTGAGTTTGATCCTCAGCACCACATATAAATAAATAAATAAATAAATAAATAAAATAAAAGATCCATTGGCAACTAAAAAATATTAAAAAAGAAAGTCATTGAATCCATTCCATGATTTTATTGCCCAGTTAGTTATTAAAGGTAGCACAGAATTCTTTCATTTGGTTGGATCAGAGCCTTCTATTATTGTAAGTCATTTTCCTACATAACAGTTTAATTGGCTGTGGCAATCTTCCAATACTTGGCAAATAGTTTTTGCTAATTTTCCTGGTCAAAGAGAAAGTCACTATTCTCATGATAAGGTTATTCAATTTGTTCCTGAAACTTCATTTATTTTCCCCCAAATCGTCTGTTCTCAACCAAGTCATAATAATAACAGTGCTAACTCTTGGCTCAAGTTCCAGAAAAACAGGCTTCTATAGCCATGCTCATACTGAAATAATACAGACATCATATACTTCTGCACAATGAGCAGAACTTCACACTCTCCTTTGTGTTTCACTTTATTTCTCTTGAACCTTGGCTCTAGGTCCAGGTTTGATGGCACATATAGGTACCCAAATAGGATGGAATGCACCTTCTGGGAAAACACAAGCACAATCTATATCCCACATTATCACTGGATCTGGTTCTTTACACTGGCCTGTTTGTAAATCTTTCCACCAAACTAGGCCCAATGGATGGGTTGCAGTTGCATTCATAAACAAATTAATGCCTATAGTGATAGTGCATATATTGTTGGAGTTGCTAAACATATTGAAACAGCTAGTATTGGAAATATGCCATCAAAAGAATTATTTAGTTTGTTTCATACTTTACAAAAGACAACTCAAATGCATCAATATCCTTGTTTCATTGGTCATATGAGAGCACATTTGAATATTCCAGGTCTTTTAGCATCAGGTAATGATAAGATCCCTCAGTTTGGCAAAAATGGTTATGATCATGCTATTTTCAATACTTATTTTTTATTATCTTTGCCACTACCCATGTAAAAGAAAATACTCAACATGTCATTTCTTATTGCCTAGCTGCTTTTGCAGTATTATGCTGTACTTTATAGATTTAGACTGATGAATTTCCAGCTTATACTAATTGTTCAATAGTTTTGCCACCAATTTTGTATTGATCATAAAACAGGCATTCCTTATAATCTTCAGGGTCAAGCCATTGTGGAGCAAACTCACTTATCTATTAAGCAACAATCACATAAACAAAAAGGGGAAAATAAGATACCCCAAATAAACTTAATCATGCTTTGTTTGTTCTAAAATTTAAAAATTGTAACTCTGAATGTTGCACTGCTGCCAAGAGACACATGTCTTCCACTGCAACACATCCATTGGGCCTAGTTTGGTGGAAAGGTTTACAAATAGGCCTTTGGAAAAGACCCGATCCAGTGATATTGTGGGGTATAGGTCATACTTGTGTTTTCCCAGAAGGTGCATTTCATCCTATTTGGGTACCTAAATGTGCCATCAAACATGGACCTAGAGCCAAGGTTCAAACAACTAAATCAATCTAAAGTTGTCAGCCCTTACCCCCAGCAAGAACAGGAAGGTAGTGTGGAGGAAAAGAATGAAGAATGCCCTGCAGGACCAAATGTCTGAACTGCCATCATAGAAACAATTGAAGAATCTGACACAACAGGCAAAGGAGATGGTTCAACAACAGGAGAAATTAAGTCTCCAACCACAATGTTTATAGCCATGATAGTTCTATTGAGCTGTCAGATAAGTGGGGTCCAAGGAGAAACTTATTAGACTTATTTCCCAGATCCACCTTTAGTAAACCCAGTGATGTGGACTGGAGAATACATCCCAATATTTACTAAAGATACTCATATGATGGGAGGTTTTGCAGATACTCACAGTACACCCATCCATGTGACAGAATTTAATTATACTGGTTTCAGTGGACAACTATCTATATGTTGGTCTCATGATAAACATGCTTGTTGTTTAAAGGTATCGTTAAAGGAAAAGACAACATATGGCAGACCCAGACCAGCTAATCATACTGGCCCCTGGGACTTAAGACTTTATGTTTAGACAGGTATTAAAATGGGACTTTCTCATAACATGACAGTCATTTCCACAGAACATCCACCAATACCTTATTTCCCTAATCATTCTGAATAGAATTTTGCACATTTCCTTAATGGATGGAATGTGCAAATGTCTTGCCAATACAACATAAGATTTCTAGAAATAGTGCATATATTTTGGAATGGTCTCCAAGAATTGATAAAAGACAGCTACATAAGGATGCCATGATCCCTGGAGTTTTCGTTGGTAATAGTCTAATCTTCAGTGAATGTGATAATCAAAAAGCTCTCTGTTGTCTGATTGCAGCCTCGGATTTTCTACATTATACAGATGGCCCTATACCTGACTTAGTAGGCAGGAATTGCAAAGAGGGTTCCTGCTATGGCCTGTAAGCCTGTGTTCAATCTCCTTATGCTTTAATTACTGGAAATGTTAAGAGTTAAGGAAAAAGGTAACAAATATCTTGTAGCCAGTAAAAGATCCAATCTAACTAATTGCATCACTAGATTTAATAGAGGGAGAGAAATGTTAATCTGTCACCAACCTCCTTTGTCTTACTACTAAATGATATTTCAGAACTATGGTATGCTGATGCTGGTGTTCAAGTTCTACAACAGATGCATGCTCAGTTATCCAGACCCAAATGAGCTCTTGGTCTTATATTTCTCGAAGGGACTGTTTTAATCTCATGTATGGTCTTTAGTGTAACAAGGTTTTGTCTATATCTCAAAACATTAAACATGCAAATTTTCTCAATAATTTGGCTCAAAATATTCCAAAGCCCTCCCATAATCAGATAAATATTGATGAAAAGATTAAAACTAAATCGAACACTTTGGAAGCTACTGTCATAAATCAGTAATGAGCTCTTTGCTCTCAAATGTAAATGAAGGCTTAAATGTCATGCTGACTATAAATATGTTTGGGTTACTGCGGCCAAATATAGTACTTTCAATGGGATTGGGGAAAGGTTAAAAATCATATATTGGTTATTTGGCATAGCAATAATAATAGCCTTGGTCTTATGGAGTTACATCATCAGATCCAGGATATTCAGAAAAAAAAAATCGATCTTATAGACACTACATCTCTAGTTGATCAAATACTTCATGAATTAAATGGCTTTAGTCCTGGAAATATGCTAAACTATTCTGCATGGTATATTATTCGAATAATACATTGATGATTTTTATTTGTATCATAATCATAGGATGTCATATCCTCAGAACAAGAATTCAAGAACTCAAAATAATGGCCTATCATTTGCATTTACAAAGTAAAATCAGGATGTGCAGGAAGCCAAACATGAAATGTGCATGGACTAGATTGGCACTGAAGCTCCTGAGTGGGAAGATCTGCTATGTGGGAACTCACAGGGTCTCATTCCAAACTTCAGTACATATTTGAATGTCCTGTAACATTTCTTCTAGTAATTTCATAATTTCTGGTCTTACCTTTATGTGATACCTAAATCCATTTTGAGTTGATTTTTGTAAGTGGTGAGAGATAGGAGGCTATATTGCATCTTAGGCTCTGGACTTTGACCTTCTTTCTCCCTTGCAAATTAATCCTAAAAAGACATCCAGTAAATACTGAACAATGCCCCCCACCCCCAAGGAAGGAGATGAATACTGAAACTCTGGGAGACAGTAAATTCCAGAAAAAGAAATACCCATCCCTCTTAATCTCTATTCCTATCTCTCCATGTAACAATGAGTTTCAACCTTTTTGAGCTGCCCTCCTGAATTAAAAGCTTCAACCTACATATCTAGCCCCTGGCTATCCAAACAGTACACCCACAAGTTACAATGATGAAACTATCCTAATTGTACCCTATAAAACCAAAATCTCCTCTGTAACTGATGGCCATTTTTGGCCATCGTGAAGAACAATAATTGGCTTCCCTGTTGAGGTCTGCACCCATCATTTTATACTTACATTTACCAGTAATTATGAGTTCTATTTCCCGAGATGTGAAGATTAAACACCTGAGGAACACCAAGGCTGTTAAGGTAGGTGGCACAAATATCTACAGGAGACACAGCTCTGAGTTCAAGCAAAAGATTATTGGCAGAGAATATCTGCCAGGCTGCCCTTCTGCAAGGAGCAGCAGCCTGCTGGAAAAAACTTGTACTATATAGTTATGTACAATGGGGTAGTAAAAAATAACCCATCTGGTTTTGTGATTGTTACTTGGTGTTTTTGTTGTGGTTTCAGTAGTGTGGGAGCAGGGCAAATGGGAAGGTCATGCCTAGGTGGGCAGGTGCTGATTTTCAAAATGGAGATACTTTGGCCTAAGGACCTAGAAGAGGCAATTGTAGAAAGAAAATTTTATCTAAAGGATAGAACAGAAACAGACTTCTTCCAGGAGGAAGAGGGTATCCAGGGTTGGTATCCACGGGAAGGTGTGAATTTTGTGTTTTTATAATTTCCAGATTTTTTACTTCTTATACCTCTTCCTTCTACCCTGCCCATGTGGCAAAAAGTCAGGAAGGAGGCAATTCAGGGGTACCTCTCCCCATTTTACATTGTCTGCAGGAAGGGAGCCAACCAGGGAATACTCATTAACAATTACCTGCTGGTAGGGACAATCCCTTGGAGGTAGGTGAACCTGGTCAAAGGTGAGGGCAATGACTCCCAAAGATATTAACATTTCATTTCCTTTGAGTCAGCTTCCATCTTCCTGACCTGACCCAATCATCTAATAGATATATCTACACTACTGTCTGACTTTTATTCTTGCTTCACTCTGCCCTCCAATTTCATTTATTTATTTTTGTATCAGGGATTGAACTCTTGGGCACTTGACCACTGAGCCATATTGCCAGCACCCCCCCCCCCTTTTTAATTTAGAGACAGGGTCTCACTGAGTTTCTTAGCACCTTGCTTTTGCTGAGGCTGGCTTTGAACTCGTGATCCTCCTGCCTCAACCTCCTGAGCCACTGGGATTACAAGCATGTGCCATCGTTCCTAGCTCCCCCCTCTAATTTTAGGGAATCCTTTTTGCCATAAGAAAAGTGGATGATGACTGCTCTGGCTGCTTCAACCTGAAAGTGGGCAATGTGGGGCAAGCAGTTAGGATTTCCCTTTTATTTTATTTTTTTAAAATTTTTTATTAGTTGCTCAAAACATTACAATGATCTTGACATATCATACATTTGATTCAAATGGGGTACATAATCTTATTTTTTCACGTGTACAGATTGCAGGATCACATTGGTTATACAGCCACATTTATACATAGGGCCATACTAGTGTCTATTGTATTGTGCTTCCCTTCTTATCCCCCCTTGCCTCCCCTCCCCTCCCATCACCTCTTTCTACCCAATCTACTGTGACACATTTCTCTCTCTTTTTTCTTCTCCCTTACACCATTTTATATGTAATTTTGCATAACCATGAGGGTCTCCTAACATCTTCCGTGCAATTCCCCTTCTCTCTCCCTTTCCCACGCACCTCTCATCCCTATTTAATGGTAATCTTCTTCTCATGCTCTTCCTCCCTGCTCTGTTTTGAGTCGTCCCCCTTATATCAAAGAAGACATTCTGCATTTGTTTTTTAGGGATTGACTAGCTTCACTTAGCATAATCTGCTCTAATGCCATCCATTTCCCTGCAAATGCCATGATTTTTTTTATTTTTTAGTGCTGAGTAATATTCCATTATGTATAAATGCCACATTTTTTTAATCCATTCATCTATTGAAGGGCATCTGGGTTGGTTCCACAGTCTAGCTATTGTGAATTGTGCTGCTGTGAATATTGATGTAGCTGTGTCCTTGGTGTATGCTCTTTTTAGGTCTTTTTGGTATAGTCTGAGAAGGGGAATAGCTGGGTCAAATGGTGGTTCCATTCCCAGCTTTCCCAGGAATCTCCATACTGCTTTCCAAATTGGCCGCACCAATTTGCAGTCCCACCAGCAATGTACATGTGTACCCTTTTCCCCACATCCTCACCAGCACTTGTTATTGTTTGACTTCATAATGGCTGCCATTCTTACTGGAGAGAGATGGTATCTTAGAGTGGTTTTAATTTGCATTTCTCTGATTGCTAGAGATGGTGAGCATTTCTTCGTGTATTTGTTGATTGATTGTATATCCTCCTCTGAGAAGTGTCTGTTCAGATCCTTGGCCCATTTGTTGATTGGGTTATTTGTCTTCTTGTTGTTTAATTTTTTGAGTTCTTTGTATACTCTGGAGATTAGAGCTCTATCTGAAGTGTGAGGGGTAAATATTTGTTCCCAGGATGTAGGCTCCCTATTTACCTCTCTTATTGTTTCTCTTGCTGAGAAAAAACTTTTTAATTTGAGTAAGTCCCAATTGTTGATTCTTGATTTTATCTCTTGTGCTACAGGTGTCCTATTAAGGAATTTGTAGCCCGACCCCACGAGATGGAGATTAGGGCCAACTTTTTCTTCTATTAGACACAGAGTTTCTGGTTTGATTCCTAGCTCCTTGATCCATTTTGGGTTAACTTTTGTGCAAGGTGAGAGAGAGGGATTCAACTTCATTTTGTTGCATATGGATTTCCAGTTCTCCCAGCACCATTTGTTGAAGATGCTATCCTTTCTCCATTGCATGCTTTTGGCACCTTTGTCTAATATAAGGTAGTTGTAATTTTGTGGATTGGTCTCTGTGTCTTCTATTCTGTTACATTGGTCTACCTGCCTGTTTTGGTATCAGTACCATGCTGTTTTTGTTACTATTGCTCTGTAGTATAGTTTAAAATCTGTTATCCCCATACCGCCAGTTTCACTCTTCCTGTTTAGAATTGCTTTAGCTATTCTGGGTCTTTTATTTTTCCAGATGAATTTCATGATTGCTTTTCCTATTTCTGCGAGGAATGCCATTGGGATTTTGATTGGCATTGCATTAAACCTATAGAGTACTTTTGGTAACATTGCCATTTTAATGATATTAGTTCTGCCTATCCATGAACAAAGTATATCTTTCCACCTTCTAAGGTCTTCTTCTATTTCTCTCTTTTGGGTTCTGTAGTTTTTGTTGTATAGTTCTTTCACATCTTTTGTTAGGTTGATTCCCAAGTTTTTTTTTTTTTTGAGGATATTGTGAATGGGGTGGTTGTTCTCATTACCATTTCAGAGGATTTGTCACTGATATACAGGAATGCCTTTGATATATGCGTGTTGATTTTATATCCTGCCACTTTGCTGAATTCAGTTACTAGCTCTAGAAGTTTCTTGGTAGAACATTTTGGGTCTTCTAGGTATAGGATCATGTCATCTGCATATAGTGATAATTTAAGTTCTTCTTTTCCTATCTTTATGCTTTTAATTTCTTTCCTTTGTCTAATTGCTCTGGCCAGTGTTTCAAGAACTGTGTTGAACAGAAGTGGTGAGAGAGGGCATCCATGTCTTGTTCCAAATTTTAGAGGGAATGCCTTCAGTTTTTCTCCATTCAGAATGATGCTAGCCTGAGGCTTATCATAGATAGCTTTTACAATGTTGAGGTATGTTCCTGTTATCCCTAGTTTTTCTAGTGTTTTGAACATAAAGGGATGCTGTACTTTGTCAAATGCTTTTTCTCCATCTATCGAGATGATCATTAAGATCTTTAAGTCTATTGATGTGGTGAATAACGTTTATTGATTTTTGTATATTGAACCAGCCTTGCATCCCAGGAATGAATCCACTTGATCATGATGCATGATCTTTTTGATATGTTTTTGTATCCGATTTGCTAGAATTTTATTGAGGATTTTTGCATCTATGTTCATTAGAGATATTGGTCTGTAGTTTTCTTTCTTTGAAGTGTCTTTTTCTGGTTTAGGAATCAGGGTGATGTTGGCCTCGTAGAATGAATTTGGAATTTCTCCCTCTTTTTCTATTTCCTGAAATAGCTTGAAAAGTATTGGTATTAGTTCTTCTTTAAAGGTTTTGTAAAACTCTGCTTTATACCCATCTGGTCCTGGGCTTTTCTTGGTTGGTAGTCTTTTGATGGCTTCTTCTATTTCCTCAATTGACATTGGTCTGTTTAGGTTGTGTATCCTCCTGACTCAATCTGGGCAGATCATATGAATTAAGAAATTTATCGATGCCTTCACTATCTTCTATTTTATTGGAGTATAAGGATTCAAAATAATTTCTAGTTATCTTCTGTATTTCCGTAGTGTGTGTTGTGATATTGCCTTTTTCATCCCGTATGCTAGTAATTTAAGTTCTCTCTCTTCTTCTCTTCATTAGCATTGCTAAGGGTCTGTTGATCTTATTTATTTTTTCAAAGAACCAACTTTTAGTTTTGTCAATTTTTTTGATTGTTTCTTTTGTTTCAATTTCATTGATTTCCACTCTGATTTTAGTTATTTCTTGCCTTCTACTACTTTTGCTATTGTTTTGCTGTTCTTTTTCTAGGGTTTTGAGATGAAGTGTGAGATCATTTATTTTTTGGTTTTTTCTTTTTTTTTTTTAAAGAAATGATCTCCAAGCAATGAATTTTCCTCTTAGAACTGCTTTCATTGTGTCCCATAGATTCTGATATGTTGTGTCTGTGTTTTCATTTATCTCTAAGAATTTTTAAATTTCCTCTTTGATGTCTTCTGTAACCCATTGATCATTCAGTAACATATTGTTCGTTTTCCATGAGATGTATGATTTTTCCTTCCTTCTTTTATCGTTGATTTCCAGTTTCATTCCATTATGATCAGATAGGATACATGGTATTATCTCTACTCCTTTACAATTTCTAAGAGTTACTCTGTGACATAATATATGGTCTATTTTTGAGAAGGATTCATGTGCTGCTGAGAAAAAAGTGTAACCACTTGATGTTGGGTGGTATATTCTATATATGTCAATTAAGTTTAGGATATTAATCGTATTATTGAGTTCTATAGTTTCTTTATTCAACTTTTGTTTGGAAGATCTGTCCAGTGGTGAGAGAGGTGTGTTGAAGTCTCCCATAATTATTGTGTTAAGGTCTCTTTGACTCTTGAACTTGAGAAGAGTTTGTTTGATGAACATAGCTGCACCATTTTTTTGGGGGCATATATATTAATGATTGTTATGTCTTGTTGGTGTATGGTTCCCTTGAGCAGTATGTAGTGTCCTTCTTTATCCCTTTTGATTAATTTTGGCTTGAAGTCTATTTTATTTGATATGAGTATGGACACTCCTGTTTGCTTCCAAGGTCCATATGAGTGATATGATTTTTCCCAACCTTTCACCTTCAGTTTATGTATGTATTTTCCTATCAGATGTGTCTCCTGCAGGCAGCATATTGTTGGATCTTTTTTTTTTATCCATTCTACTAGCCTGTGTCTCTTGATTGATGAGTTTAAGCCATTAACATTTAGGGTTACTATTGAGATATGGTTTGTACTTCCAGCCATATTTGTTTATTTTTGTTACTTAACATTTTTCCTCTTTGAATGATTTTTCCTTTACTGTAATACCTCCCACTGTTGGTTTTCATTGTTATTTTTCATTTCCTCTTCATGCAATGTTTTGCCAAGGATGTTTTGAAGCACTGGTTTTCTAGCTGCAAATTCTTTTACCTTTTGTTTATCATGAAAGGTTTTAATTTCATCTTCCATCCTGAAGCTTAATTTCACTGGATACACGATTCTTGGTTGGAACTCATTTTCTTTCAGTGTTTGAAATATGTTGTTCCAGGATCTTCTAGCTTTCAGAGTCTGTGTTGAAAGATCAGCTGTTAACCTGATTGGTTTACCCCTAAATGCAATCTGTTTCCTTTCTCTTGTAGCTTTTAAAATTCTCTCCTTATTCTGTATGTTGGGCATCTTCATTATAATGTGTCTTGGTGTGGATTTCTTGTGATTTTGCACATTCGGCATCCTGTAAGCTTCTAGGATTTGGAATTCTGATTCATTCTTCAAGTCTGGGAAGTTTCCTCATATTATTTCATTGAACAGATTGCTTATTCCTTTGGTTTGGACCTCTGTACCTTCCTGTATCCCAATAAATCTTAAGTTTGGTCTCTTTATGTTATCCCTTATTTCTTGGATGTTCTGCTCATGGTTTCTTAACAGTTTTGCTGAGCTGTCTATGTTCTTTTCTAGTTGAAATACTTCATTGTCTGATGTTCTATCTTCTAAGCGTTCTACTCTGCTGGTAATACTCTCATTTGAGTCTTTAATTTGGTTTAGAGCTTCCTGCATTTCCAGGATTTCTGTTTGGTTTTTTTTTTAATAACCTCTATCTCCCTGTATAGTTGATCTTTTGCTTCTTGGATTTGTTTATGTAATTCATTGTTAAAGTGATCTTTCATTGTCTGAATTTGCTGTCTAATATGTTCCTTGAGACTCCATCTCATCTGAAACATGTATATCCTGAACTCTTTATCTGACATTCCATCTGCTGCAGATATTACCTCTTTTAAAGTTGAGTTGACCTGCATTGCTTGTGGTCCTTTCTTTCCTTGTCTTTTCATACTGCTCACGTTTCTTTCCAGCTTTGTGAAACTGTTGTGTTATTGATTTTCCCCCTATATATTTATATTGCTCTTGTATAGTCTCAAAGTCTTTCTTTTGTGGAGAAAGACAATGTTAACAGTTCCCAATATCAATAGTACATCTTCTAAGCACATGTTTTCCTTATTACTACATTTATAGCTACACTCTATGTGTACAAATGTTGGTTTCAATTATCATTTAAAAAAATAGTAATTAGTTTTATGAAAGGCATTCCTTTTCTGGTAGCATGAAGAAAACTGAGTTTCGGGTGTAGGATGTTATGTTTAGGGGGAAAGGAGTGAGGGTATGGGGTTAATCTAACTTAGTAACTTTGGAGAGCTTTAACCAATAGATGGGTAATTTATCTAAGAATGTATAGATTCAAACGCCTATCTGTATTTATAAGATTACCCTACTTATAAATAGTAAAATATAGGGGGTTGCAAGTGGGATAGAGGGAGTAAGAAGGAGAAAATCAAATAAAAAGGAAAGAAAGAGAAAAACGAGAGTGGGAAAAAGAAAATAAGAGAAAAAAGAGAAAAAAGAAAAGAAATAAAAGGAGGGGAGGGAGATGGGTCATATGCAATTCCTCTATATTATATTATTCTGGTGATTCAGTTGTTAAAGACCATTTTCATGCACCATTCTTGGTTTCACATATGTTGAGGTTGTGAGGACCAGAGGGGGAAGGGTAGAGGAGACTGGATGAATGGATGAAAAGAGAGGGAGAAGAGAAAGAAAGAAGAAAAAAAAGAAAAGAAAGAAAGAAAAAAAATGTATCTCAGAACTCTGTTTTCTTTTCTTCCAGTAGGTGGCATTGTCTATTCCTAGCTTGAGTCTCTGCGTTCAGGGTGGTGGTGGTAGCCAGTGTGAGAGGACTTGAGCTTCCACCTGTGGCCTCTCTACTCTTATTCTCTGAGATGTAAACCAGGCGCCGGAACTGATGCAGAACCAAGCTGGTAGCCACGCCCACAGGTTGATGAGTTTTAAGGGTTGGTGGGATTTTCCAAGATGAGTTCCATCTGTTTTTCTCATAAGGTGTTTGATGAGGGGGGCGTGTTGGGGAGACCTTATGTTTGTCCAGAGCTTGGTCTGGTGACCACGCAGGCGGGCACCTGGGCCCCTTCTCCAGTTGGGGTGGTCTTCCTACCATGCAGGTGGGTGGCTGGGCCCCTCCTCCAGTTGGGGTGGCCTGTCTACCTCGCAGGTGGACAGCTGGGCCCCCTCTCCGGGTCGCGTGGTCTGCTTACCCTGCAGGCGGGCAACTGGGCCCCCTCTCTGGGTCACATGGTCTGCCTACCGCACAGGAGGGTGGCTGGACCCCTGGATTTCCCTTTTAGAAATCAGGTGGGTCGAGGGATCCTCCATAAAAGTCTGCTTTGGAAGCAATAGATTGTAAGGTCATTGAGAGGCTGGTGATCTATGAGAGAAACAAGAAGAGTACTGGAATAAGATTAATGCAAAAATAAATGCCACACAAATGAGTATTATGATGATGACAGAGATTAACAATGTTTTCTATCAGGAGGTGAAATAAAGTGAGGAACTGGGAGATGGGTAAGTGAGAAATGAAAGACAGGGACCACACAGAGAAACACATGAGAGTTTGTTTGTCAGAACTGACAAATAAAGTCACATCTTTGCATAGACAGAGAGAGACAAAACAGGCTTGGGCTTCAAGACTTTTATGGGGCATGCTCAGGGATTAGAGCCAGGTTGGTCCTAATGTGGGCGGTTAAGTGTGGGGTTGGCATGAGGGAATGGTGATATGCCCTTGGTGGGAAAGAATGCTGGTGGTAAAGGATTTGGTTGGTGGGGGGGTAGTGGTGAGCCTTTTTCAGAAATGCCCTCAGATATTAAAGAAAAATTTTTCTTAAAGTGGTAGCTGTCACTTAAGATGGCCATCCAGATGCTAAGTAAGGACCTTACAGGAGGTATCAGAGAACCAGGACTAAGAAGCTGTTCCCATGACAAGGCTGGTGAGAAAATAGCCTCTATCTGGGGTTGTAACTCTTTAAGGAGGTTAGTTACATTGCCAGAGTAGTTGGGAATATAAACACAGCATTCAGTTCTTTTTTTTTTCCTTTTTTTTATTGGTTGTTCAAAACATTACAAAGCTCTTGACATATCATATTTCATACATTTGATTCAAGTGGGTTATGAACTCCCATTTTTACCCTGTATACAGATTGCAGAATCACATCGGTAGCACATCCACGTTTTTACATATTGCCATACTAGTGACTGTTGTATTCTGCTACCTTTCCTATCCTCTACTGTGCCCCCTCCCCTCCCTTCCCATCTTCTCTCTCTACCCCATCTACTGTAATTCATTTCTCTTCCTTGATTTTTTCCCTTTCCCCTCACATCCTCTTATATATAATTTTGTATAACAATGAGGGTGTCCTTCCATTTCCACGCAATTACCCTTCTCTCTCCCTTTCCATCCCACCTCTCGTCCCTGTTTAATGTTAATCTTTTTCTCATGCTCTTCCTCCCTGCTCTGTTTTTAGTTGCTCTCCTTATATCAAAGAAGACATTTGGCATTTGTTTTTTAGGGATTGGCTAGCTTCACTTAGAATAATCTGCTCTAATGCCATCCATTTCCCTGCAAATTCCATGATTTTGTCATTTTTTAGTGCTGAGTAATACTCCATTATGTATAAATGCCACATTTTTTAATCCATTCATCTATTGAAGGGCATCTAAGTTGGTTCCACAGTCTAGCTATTGTGAATTGTGCTGCTATGAACATTGATGTAGCAGTATCCCTATAGTACGCTCTTTTAAGGTCTTCAGGGAATAATCCGAGAAGGACAATAGCTGGGTCAAATGGTGGTTCCATTCCCAGCTTTCCCAGGAATCTCCATACTGCTTTCCAAATTGGCCGCACCAATTTGCAGTCCCACCAGCAATGTCATGTGTACACTTTTCCCCACATCCTCGCCAGCACCTGTAGTTGTTTGACTTCATAATGGCTGCCAATCTTACTGGAGTGAGATGGTATCTTAGGGTGGTTTTGATTTGCATTTCTCTGACTGCTAGAGATGGTGAGCATTTTTTCATGTATTTGTTGATTGACTGTATGTTGTCCTCTGAGAAGTGTCTGTTCAGGTCTTTGGCCCATTTGTTGATTGGGTTATTTGTTTTCTTATTGTTTAATTTTTTGAGTTCTTTGTATACTCTGGATATTAGGGCTCTATCTGAAGTGTGAGGAGTAAAGATTTGTTCCCAGGATGTAGGGTCCCTATTTACCTCTCTTATTGTTTCTCTTGCTGAGAAAAAACTTTTTAGTTTGAGTAAGTCCCATTTGTTGATTCTTGTTTTTAACTCTTGTGCTATGGGTGTCCTATTAAGGAATTTGAAGCCTGACCCCACAATACGTAGATCGGAGCCAACTTTTTCTTCTATCAGATGCAGAGTCTCTGATTTGATATCAAGGTCCTTGATCCATGTTGAGTTAACTTTTGTGCATGGTGAGAGAAAGGGATTCAGTTTCATTTTGTTGCATATGGATTTCAAGTTTTCCCAGCACCATTTGTTGAAGATGCTATCCTTCCTCCATTGCATGGTTTTAGCCCCTTTACTGAATATAAAATAGTTGTAATTTTGTGGATTGGTTTCTGTGTCCTCTATTCTGTACCATTGGTCCACCCGCCTGTTTTGGTACCAGTACCATGCTGTTTTTGTTACTATTGCTCTGTAGTATAGTTTGAAATCTGGTATCGCTATATGGTCTGATTCACACTTCCTGTTTAGAGTTGCTTTTTGCTATTCTGGGTCTTTTATTTTTCCAGATGAATTACATGATTTTTATCTATTTCTACAATAAATGCCGTTGGGATTTTGATTGGTATTGCATTAAACCTATAGAGAACTTTTGGTAATATTGCCATTTTGATGATGTTAGTTCTGCCTATCCATGAACAGGGTATATTTTTCCATCTTCTAAGATCTTCTATTTCTCTCTTTAGGGTTCTGTAGTTTTCATTGTATAAATCTTTCACCTCTTTTGTTAGGTTGATTCCCAAGTATTTTATTTTTTTGAGGATATTGTGAATGGGGTGGTTTTCCTCATTTCTAGTTCAGAAGATTTGTCGCTGATATACAGGAATGCCTTTGATTTATGCGTGTTGATTTTATATCCTGCTACTTTGCTGAATTCATTTATTAGCTCTAGTAGTTTCTTTGTACCCCGTTTTGTGTCTTCTAGGTATAGGATCATAACATGTGCAAATAGTGATAATTAAGTTCTTCTTTTCCTATCTTAATGCCTTTAATTTCTTTTGTCTGTCTAATTGCTCTGGCCAGTATTTCGAGAACTATATTGAATAGAAGTGGTGAGAGAGGGCATCCTTGTCTTGTTCCAGATTTTAGAGGGAATGCCTTCAGTTTTTCTCCATTTAGAATGATGCTAGTCTGAGGCTTAGCATATATAGCTTTTACAATGTTGAGGTAATTTCCCATTATCCCTAGTTTTTCTAGTGTTTTGAACATAAAGGGATGCTGTACTTTGTAGAATGCTTTTTCTGCGTCTATCGAGATGATCATATGGTTCTTATCTTTAAGTCTATTGATGTGAATAACGTTTATTGATTTTTGTATATTGCACCAGCCTTGCATCCCAGGGATGAATCCTACTTGATCATGGTGCACGATCTTTTTGATATGTTTTTGTATCTGATTTGCCAGAATTTTATTGAGGGTTTTTGCATCTAAATTCATTAGGGATATTGGTCTGTAGTTTTCTTTCTTTGAGGTGTCTTTATCTGGTTTTGGGATCAGGGTGATATTGGCCTCATAGAATGAATTTGGAAGTTCTCCCTCTTTTTCTATCTCCTGAAATAGATTGTAGAATATTGGTATTAGTTCTTCTTTAAAGTTCTTGTAAAACCCTGCTGTATATCCATCTGGTCCTGGGCTTTTCTTAGTTGGTAGTCTTTTGATGGCTTCTTCTATTTCCTCACTTGATATTGGTCTGTTTAGGTTGTTTATATCATCCTGACTCAATCTGGGTAGTTCATATGTCTTAAGGAATTTATCAATGCCTTCACTATCTTCTATTTTATTAGAGTACAGGGTTTCAAAATAATTTCTAATTATCTTCTGTATTTCTGAATTGTCTGTTGTGATGTTGCCTTTTTCATCCCATAAGCTAGTAATTTGGGTTCTCTCTCTTCTTCTCTTTGTTAGCGTGGCTAGTGGTCTATCAATCTTATTTATTTTTTCAAAGAACCAACTTTTAGATTTGTCAATTTTTTTGATTGTTTCTTTTGTTTTGATTTTATTGATTTCTGCTCTAATTTTAATTATTTCTTGCCTTCTACTGCATTTGCTGCTGATTTGTTCTTCTTTTTCTAAGGCTTTGAGGTGTAGTGTGAGGTCATTTATTTGTTGGCTTTTCCTTCTTTTAAGGAATGAACTCCATGAAATGAATTTTCCTCTTAGTACTGCTTTCATAGTGTCCCAGAGATTTCGATATGTTGTGTCTGAGTTTTCATTTACCTCTTAGAATTTTTTAATTTCCTCTTTGATGTCTTCTGTAACCCTTTGTTCATTCAGTAGCATATTGTTTAATCTCCATGTGATGTAGGATTTTTCCTGTCTCATTTTTTTATTAATTTCCAATTTCATTCCATTATGATCAGATAAAATGCATGGTAGTATCTCTACTCCATTGTAATTGCTAATATTTGCCCTGTGACATAATATATGGTCTATTTTTGGGAAGGATCCATGTGCTGCTGAGAAGAAAGTGTATCCGCTTGATGTTGGGTGTTATATTCTGTATATATCAATTAAGTCTAAATTATTAATTGTATTATTGAGCTCTATGGTTTCTTTATTCAACTTTTGTTTGGAAGATCTGTCCAGTGGTGAGAGAGGTATGCTAAAATCTCCCATCATTATTGTGTTGTGGTCTATTCACCTCTTGAACTTGAGAAGAGTTTGTTTGATGAACGTAGCTGCACCATTGTTTGGGACATATATATTAATGATCATCAAGTCTTGTTGGTGTATGGTTCCCTTGAGCAGTATGTAGTGTCCTTGTTTACCCCTTTTGATTAACTTTGGCTTGAAGTCTATTTTATTTGATACAAGTATGGACACCCCTGCTTGCTTCCGGGGTCTGTATGAGTGATATGATTTTTCCTAACCTTTCACCTTCAGTCTGTGTATGTCTTTTCCTATCAGATGAGTCTCCTGTAGGCAGCATATGATTGGATCTTTTTTAATCCATTTTACTAGCCTATGTCTTTTGATTGGTGCATTTAAGCCATTAACATTTAGGGTTACTATTGAGATATGGTTTGTATTTCCAGCCATATTTGATTATGTATGTTACTTAACATGATTTGTTTTTCCTCTATGATTAGTTTTTCCTTTATTGCACTACCTCCTGCTGTTGGTTTTCATTGTTATTTTTCATTTCCTCTTCATGTAATGTTTTGCCAAGGATGTTTTGAAGAGCTGGTTTTCTAGCTGCAAATTCTTTTAACTTTTGTTTATCGTGGAAGATTTTTATTTCATCTTCAAATTCTGAAGCTTAATTTCACTGGATACATGATTCTTGGTTGGAAGCCTTTTTCTTTCAGCGTTTGAAATATGTTGTTCCAAGATCTTCTAGCTTTCAGAGTATGTGTTGAAAGATCAGCAATTATCCTGATTGGTTTACCCCTAAATGTAATCTGCTTCCTCTCTCTTGTGGCTTTTAAGATTCTCTCCTTATTCTGTATGTTGGGCATCTTCATTATAATGTGTCTTGGTGTGGATCTCTTATGATTTTGTACATTCGGTGTCCTGTAGGTTCTAGTATTTGGATTTCTTTTTCATTCTTTAAGTCTGGGAAGTTTTCTAGTATTATTTCATTGAATAGATTGCTCATTCCCTTCATTTGGACCTCTATATCCTCTTGTATCCCAATAACTCTTAGGTTTGGTTTCTTTATGTTATCCCATAGTTCTTGGATGTTCTGCTCATGATTTCTTAACATTCTCACTGAGCTGTCTATGTTCTTTTCAGTTTGAAAAACTTTGTCTTTGTTGTCTGAAGTTCTATCTTCTAAGTGTTCTACTCTGTTGGTAATACTCTCATTTGAGTTTTTAATTTGGTTTATTGTTTCCTGCATTTCCAGGATTTCTGTTTGTTTGTTTTTTATATCCTCTATTTCCCTATAGAGTTGATCTTTTTCTTCTTGGATTTGTTTATGTAATTCATTGTCAAAGTGATTTTTCATTGTCTGAATTTGCTGTATAATGTCTTCCTTGAGACTCCAGATAATCTGAAGCATGTGTATCCTGAACTCTTTGTCTGACATTCCATCAGCTGTAGATATTACCTAATCTAATGTTGAATTGACCTGTATTGTTTGTGGTCCTTTCTTTCCTTGTCTTTTCATACTGCTCATGATTCTTTCTAGCTTTGTGAAACTGTTGTGTTAATGTTTTTCCCCTTATATATTTGTATTGTTCTTGTATAGCTCCAAAATCCCTCTTTTGCGGAGAAAGACAATGTTAACAGTTCCCAATATCAACAGTACATTATCTAAGCACACATTTTCATTTTTAATACATTTATAGTTAGATTCTAAGTCTGTATATATTGATTTTAATTATTACTTAAGAATATATTCATTAGTTTCATAAAAGGCATACCATATCTGGTGGCATATAGAAAACTTAATTTCAGATGAAGGATGTTATACTTAGAGGGAAAGGAGTGAGGGTATGAGGTTAAACTAACTTAGCACCTTTGGAGAACTCTAACCAATAGACTGGTAATTTACAGAAGAATGTATAGACTCAACATCCTATCTGTATTTAGATAGTTACCCTACGTATAGATAGCAAAAGTTAGGAGATTGAAAGTGGGATAGAGAGAATACGAATGAAAAAAAAAGAAAAAAAATAACAAGGAAGAAAAGAGAAATAAGAGAAGGAAAAGGAAAGTAAGATAGAAATAAAGAAAAAAATGGGGGGAAGGTAGGGTATATTCAATTCCTCTATATTATATTACTTTGGTAATTCTGTTGTTCATGTACAGTTCTTGGTTTCACATATGTTGAAGTTGTGGAAGAGAGAGAAGAAAAGAGAGAAAGAAAGAGAAAAAAAAGTCTCTCAGAACACTGTTTTCCTTGCTTCCATTAGGTGGCGTTGTCTATTCCTAGCTTGAGCCTCTGTATTCAGGGTGGTGGGTATAGCCAGTGTGAAAGGAAATGAGCTTCCACCTGTATCTTCCATACTCTAGTCTCTGAGGTAGAAACCAGTTGCCTGTACAGTTGTTGTTTTGTGTTGATAGCTACAACCCCCAAAGGCTTGTGGGAAATATTTTGAGTTATCTCAGCTAAGGGTGGGGGATTTGGAAACCGGGTAACTGGATCAGCCGCAGGACCGAGCTGGTAGCTACACCCCCTTTGATGGGTTTTAAGGGTTGATGGGCTTCCTCCGGACTAGCACACGGGGTGGGGCCGGGCTTCCTCCTCCGGTCTGGCTTGGCGGGCGGCTTCCTCCTCCAGCATTCAGTTCTAATAATGACACTAGTGCATCCTGGAGCTACAGTGAGAACCTCTAAAGCCAACTTGTTTTGTAAGATGGCTTTCCTTGTGAGTGTTATTTCTTTGTTATGGAGAGAAAAACTTTCCTCAACCTTCTGGAGGTAGTTTGAGTATAACTGTTTAGGGTCTCCATGTGTCACATTACATCTTTGAAGTCAATTTGTGGAATAAACAGTGAAGCTAGATGATTGTACCAATGAAAAACAGATCATTCCCACCTATATCTGAGATTGGAGAGATTTGCTGCCTGTCCTATACTTGGGGTCCATCTCTCTTGCATCCAGGGATACCCAATAGTACATCTCCTATCCAGCTTGGTGGAAGCCAGGGTCATAGGTTTGTTCCAGACGTCCATTGGTCCCACAGGGTGCTGGCCATCTAATTTCAGGTATAGAGAACCAGTTAGTCCCAACCCAAGCATTGGACTATCAAATCACAATGTGTTAACATAGTGACTCTGAGATCTATCCTAATTCCCAAGTAGCATAGGCCATTTGTCATAGGTGTGGCTATGTTGTTCCCAACAGATCAGGACTTCTTGGTTTACATTCCCTGTGGTGGTTGTAAGCCACATATATCCATCTCAAATCTGATAATAACCATCTTTATACCTTGGACACGATGGCAGTAGGGTGGATTGTGAGAAGGGGGTGAGCCTAAATGTGACTTAACAGTTGTAGAGGTCTGAAGGTTGGTTTGTTTTAAAGTGAAATTTTTTCCATGATCTGGTTGTGATAAAGTTTTATTTATAGGCCATAATTTAATATCAACATGAGTAACAGTTGTAAAGAGTGCCTCCTCTCTTCCTTTTGTTCTAACATTAAGGATTATAATTTTATCTAGTCATTTCCTTGTAAGGGTGATACCTACTGAGGTAGTCCAGAAGTTCTGGAAAGAGGTATAATTCACATATCTAGCAATTACCTTTCTGTAACCTAGTGGCATACTATTGAGCCCAATCTAGAAAAGAGTTAATTTCAGTGTAACTGTATACAACAATAAATAAAGAGATGAAAAAAGTATACATATCACCATTGTCTTTGCAAAAGAGTTATTTCAGGTCTTCTATTGGAGTACAGAAGTATTATTCCTCAGTTCCTCGGGAAGGAGAAGTTTCTCTGGAAGTTGATTAAAGGTGGCAGAATTTTACCCAAGAGTGGTGGGTCCAGTTCTCCTGTCCAAGCCCTTTCACTGCAGAAGGGGTAGATAATATTATTGGAAAAAGTGCCTTCCAAGTAGGGTCTAAATTAGGGGAATTTGAAGGTATGACCCCCAGGTTCATACAAAGGTGAAGTGAATGACTCAGATATGGAATATTGTAAAGAAGGCCTTAGGCCTTAGCCTAAGCAACTCCAAAAACCTGCAGCCTCCCCAGGCACAAGCCTACAGAACTTTCCAATACATCATCAGGTATAGTCTGGTAAACAAGTCATAAACAAGCCACTTGGTATAAACAATTCAGTTTCCACATCCCTGATAAGAGTCAGGGTAAAGTCACTTTGTATAAAACTGTCATTTGCCTTAACCCTGAAAAGAGTCAGATGTGTAAAATCAGGGCAGGGGTCACAAAACCATATATCTTGGAAAACATCACTAAGAAACCTGGTAACACTTGATAGATACTTAAAGGATGAGCAGAAAGTGACTCCATTGTCACTTTAGAGGCTTTGAGGCAGTCAAAAGTGGCAATTATTTCCTGCAATAAGGCTTTGACTACTTCTGCCTGTTCAGTTTTCTGGGGGGAGGCCTCAGTCCTATAATCTGTAAAATTATCTACCATAACCAATAAATATTGGAACCTACTGCTTTTAGGCATGTGGATAAAATTAAGTTGCCAGTGCTCCCCAGGGAACTATCCTGTCCTTTGTAATCCTGGTGAATTTTTGGCAGAGTTAAGTAGGTTATTTCTATGGCATGTCTCACATTCTTTGACTCTGATGGATTGTCTTTGGTATATTTTCTCCTCAAATATCTCTAGAGTTTGAGAGTGTTTTCTTCTCACAAATGGAAAGACTGATGTAAGATATATAAAATCTTTCACTGAGGGTTAGCAGGTAAGTGAAGTTTATTATTTTCCATCTGAATCCACTCAAAAGCTAATTGAAAGCCTCTCCTAGATAAAGCCTGGTGTGTCTCCTTCTGGGTGCAATTGAGGTCTTATCTCTGGGGGAGGACCTGTCTATACATAGTAGAGGGGCTAAGGTCAGTGTTGGTTGGTGCAAATCCCCTTCCCAGCCTCTTTGGCCTTTTGATCTGCTTGTCTATTGCCTTCTCATATCTTATCTATTCCCTTTTATGTCCTTGGCAGTGGATTACTGCTACCTCTCTAGGTAAATGAACAGTTTCCAATAGTTTGAAGATCTGTTTATAGTTTTTAATGGAAGTTCCTCCTGTTTGAAATCCTCTCTTTCCAAACTGCTGCATGTACATGCAGGATTAGGTAGGTGTATTTAGAGTCCATGTAAATATTAACTTTGTTGTTTTCTAGCTTGAGTGGCTTTCATTAGGGCTATCAATTCTGCAAGCTGTGCTCTTGTGTCTCGGGGCCATGATTGTGCCTCTAAAGTGTCTTGTAAGGTCACCAAGGCATATCCAGCCTTGCATTCTCCTTGTTACATAAAGTAACCCCCATCTGTGAACAAGGTGAGGTCCACATTAGATAGGGGAAGTCTCTGAAAGTCTCCTCTGGCCAAGTAGCTTACAGCTAGGACTTGTTGTCAGTCATGTTCAGGATGCTTCTGGGAGGAAAGTGGCTGAGTTTAAATTAGAGCAAGTTCTTATTTGAATTATGGGTCCTTCTAGAAGCAAAACCTGGAATATTAGAAAGCAAGTAACTGGGAGCCAAAGCCTCCCTTTTGTATTTAAAATCCCTGAGAGATTATCCATATAGGCAATGAGGTGTCTTCCCAGGGTGTTTTTTATTGCCTCAGGGACTAGCAGGGCAACTGCTGCCATCACTCACAACCAGTGGCACCAGCCCGAAGACATTTTGTTAAGCTCCTTACTGAGATATGCTACTGGCTGTTGAGCTGGTCCATTCTTTTGTGTGACCACTCTTGTGGCTATTCCTTTTCTCTCTGTGACAAACAGGTTAAATTTTTGCTCCATTGCGGTAAATTGAGGGCAGGGTTGAAGTAAGGCCTCTTTTAATGCCTTAAAGGCTTTATTATCATCTGGTTCCCATATCAGGGTGGTTGTTTTTTGGTGTAGAGTTTCCTTAAGGAGGCTGTAAGGAAGCTTAGCTAATTCTCCATACCCGGGAATCCAAATCTTGCAGTCTCCAGTTATTACTAAGAAGCCTCTAAGTTGCCTTTCTGTTTTAGGTAGAAGGCATCTTCCTATGGTCTCTCCTTTCCTAGCTTGCAGATTCCTTGAGACATTTGAATCATAAGTATTGAACCTGTTGTTGAAGTAATTGAGCTTTTCTTTTTGAAATCTTATAACCTCTTTCAGCTAAGAAGTTTAGGAGTTCTGCAGTGGCCTTTGACATTCCTCCTGGGAGGTGTTGATGAACCGAGCCTAAATCCCTCTTAAGATCAGGAGGCATCTCATTAAAAGTTATAAAAGGATTATGTCTGTTTTCTGTAAAATATTAGGATTTCTATTTGGCCTGGCCATATTTTGATGTTTTAAACTTGCTTTGATGTTTTAAACTTGCCTGCCTGGGCCTAGAACTCACCCATGCCTGGCTTTTCCTGACCAGATAATAACCTTCTCTGAAACCTCAGTGGCATCTTATAAATTCTGGTGTTGGGATCTGAATTTACTTCCTAACTTGAAATGTTGAGCCATTTAGATCATTAACCTACTATCTGCTTTTGTATTATGCTTGTCAAAATCCTCTTAGCTGTAATTCTCAAGACACCTCCCCCCCTTTTGCAACTTTTTGAGCTATAAAATATCTTTCTTGGAGAGCTGGGGCTGCTGGTCTCTAACCTGCATTAGGGGAGTCAGCTATTGATCAGCTTCTTTTGTGTACATGAAAATACAAGCTTGCTTTAATTTGATTTAAAATTGGACTTGGTGGTCTTTACTTTGCATCAGAGTTTATCATTTGGAGGCCACAGCGAGATCAGGCCACAGAATTCGGAAGCCGGACCTTCACTCTGGGACTCTGAGCTGAAGTGCCGCCCCAGGGGGTGAGCACCTTGAGACAATCCAAGGACCTAGGGTGTGCCCTCAGTTTATTGGGCTGTTGGAGTGAACTGCTGCACTAAAACAATTAGTAAGCATTTGGTGGAGGAGGCCTCCATAGGTAAGTGGCACCCTTATAACATCTGATATTGGCTTAAGAGAGATTTCTTCTGGGGGCAGAGAGGTGTATGGCGAGGCACATACACACTCCTGTCCAGGACCGTAGCAAAGTGTTTCTCTGTCCCCTGGTACTGGTTTGGTAAGGAATTCCTTTGGAAAGACAGATAGGTGCCTGATGAGGCACATACACACTCCTGTCCAGAGCATTAGCAAGATGTTGCACTGCTCCCTGGGTTTGGGAGCCTGGCTCTTGTTCTCTTGTGTTTTGTTCTGTGTTCTATATGTTTTTTTTTCTGACTTTTCCTGTGTGTCTTCTCTAAAACTTAAGACAGTTGAATTCCAGAATGGGTAATAAGACAAGTAAACCTGTCTTACCCCCATAGGAAAGAACCCCCATAGGAAAATACCCTTTGAGCTATGTTTTAAGGAACTTTGATGAGCTTTATCCCCTTTCATTAAGTAGGATTATGATTATCACATCACCAAGAACCACCTCCAAACTTTCTGAGAGGCAGAATGGCCCAACTTTGGAGTTGGCTGGCCGCCTGAGGGCACCTTTGATCCCCAGGTGGCATGGGCTATAACTAATGCCACTCTTGGCAATTTTGGCCTCCCAGATCAAATAGAATATATTTTATTCTGGCAAAAGTTATGACTAATCCACCTCCATGGATGAAAGTTTGTATGGTCCAGAATGAGCAGGGAGGGCAAACCCTGATTGTGACCAGAAAAACTCCCCTGGGGCTCTCAACCATAAACCCTGTCATACAGGATGCTCAGGAGGACGCCTTCCTCCCCCATACACTTCAGCTCCTCTTTATCTTCCTGCTGCAGGTGCAGTAAAAGCTGGTCCACTAACTACACCACCTCCTCTCTCCTCCTCTCCTCAGCCACTTCTGCAATCACTCCACTCCACCACTCTGCCTGCTGCAGCTTCCCCAAAGAAGCCAGCCTCTGTTCTTTCCCCTTCCTATACCCAATAGGGTCACCCTTATGGAAGACCCAACTCAATTCATTCCCCCAGATAAACTGTGGGCTTCATTTCTATTTACATCCCAGAAGCAGAGGTGACTCCAGCCCTGTCCTTCTTCTCCACCAGTTCCCAGAAGTTTGCTATATGTATGTTCCATTTTCCATGATGGATCTTTACAACTGGAAAAACCAGAATCCTTCATTTAGTGTTGATCCTAGTTCCTTGATTTCCCTGGTTGATTCTATCTTCTTTAATCACCTCTCCACCTGGGAGGACTGCCAACAGATTCTCCATACCCTCTTCACTATGGAGGAATGGGAGTGAATCCTGGCAGAAGCAGCCAAAGCACTGCCTGGAATAAGCTGTCTTATAAGTGACCTGAAAACAGAAGTGATTGGCCTTGCTTTACCTAAAAGGAGACCAAACTAGGACTAAGAACAGCTGAAGGTAGGAAAACACTCAGTGAGTACCACCAGGCTCTATTAGAGAGTCTTAAGAGGGCAGCTCAAAAGCCCACCAATCTTTCTAAAGTAGCAGAGTGTAAAGCAAAGCCCAGATGAATTGCCTTCAGCATTTCTTGAACAGCTCCTGGAGGCATACCCTCTCTATACTCCTATAGACCCAAGGACCTGACAAACCTTAAGGCAATTAACCTAGACTTTGTAACTCAGTAGGACCCAGACATCTGTGAAAAGATTCAAAAAGATAGATGGCTTTTCATGGAAAACAGGTCAGAATTATTAGAGATAACCCAAAAGGTGCTTGACAATAAAGACAGCTGAGATGATCTACTGATAAAGAAAGTAAATCAGGCCACAGTGGCTGTGCTACAGTCTTCTGAAATTTTCAACCTTAGACACATGCAGACTGCATACAACAGAGGCAAAAGACAGACTCCACTGCGAATAGATCAGTGTGCTCATTGCCAGGGATTTGGACATTGGAAAAATGAATGCCCCCAACAAAATTAAAAAAATGTTCCCTGACTTCAGGTCAGAGTCCCTCAGCCAAACTCAGCTCTAATTTTAGAAGAATAAGGGATCATGGCTCTTTCAAACTAGGCTTCTGAGAACCAATGATAACCTTCCCAGTTTGGGGCCAACCTGTAAATTTCTTAGTGGATTAGGGGCTTCATATTCAGTGTTACATAAGCTCCTAGGACCCCTCACTAATAAAACTATGGAAGTACAAGAGGCAACAGAAGAAATTAAAAATTATAAATGGACCACAGACCTGAGTGTTAATCTAGGACAAGGAACTGTGACTCACTCTTTCATTGTTATCCCTGAATGCCCTTTCCCATTGCTGGGGTGGGACCTTCTAAGAAAACTTCAGGCAAGTATATCATTCTCAGGGGAGATGCCTACACTATAATTGAGGAGCCCTACAAAAGCCTCAAATATAACCGCCCATTAAGTGAGAAATATCTGCTTTCTCAAAATCCAATCTAAGCTTCAGAAGGAAAATGAAAAAAAAATATTAACCCAAGAAATTCCTGCAGTTTGGGCTGAGGATATCCCTCCAAGCATGTGTCACCAGTCATAATACAACTAACGTCTGGGGTCATGCCCATTCAGGTTAGACAATATCCCATCAGTTCTGAAGCTAGAGAAGGAATCAAAACCCATATTAGACATCTCCTAGAAGAAGGAATACTAATTAGATGTCAGTTAGCTTGGAACCACCCTTTGTTGCCTGTCCAAAATCCCAGGACTCATGATTACAGACCAATATAGGACTAAGGGAAGTGAACAAATGGGTAGAAACCATACACCCAACCTAAATCTTGCTCAGTCTTTGTCACTGGAACATACAGTGTACATGATATTATATTTTAAAGATGCATTTTTCTCCATCCATTTGTCAAAACTGAGTCAGCCCATGTTTGCATTTGAATGGACTGACCTGGAGCAGGGGTTATCAGGACAACTAATCTGGACACAGGGATTTAAGAACTCCCCCACCATCTTTGATGAAGCACTCAACAAAGATTTGAGCCTCTTCCACAGTTGAGTACCCGGAGATAACCTTGCTCCATTATGTGGATGATCTTTTGCTAGCATCAAGGGAGAAAAAGGACTGTTTAAGGACCACCTAGGGCTTGCTGAGAACCTTGGCTCAATTGGGGTACTGAGTCTCCAAGAGGAAAGCACAAATCTATTCTCCTTGAGTTACTTATTTGGCATATCAACTGAGAGAGGGGAAAAGGCTGCTGTCCCAACCCTGCATAGAAGCCACAATGAAGATCCCAATCCCAACTACTAAAAAGCAGGTTAGGATGTTCCTAGGGGCATTTGGATACTGCCACCTTTGGATACCCGGATTTGCTGAAATTGCCAAGCCTTTATATACTGCAATTGTGGGAGGCAATTCACCTTTAGCTTGGACTGAGGAAAATGACTTAGCCTTTAAAAAATTTAAAAAAGGCTCTGGTTCAGGCCCCTCCTCTAACCCTCCCTTTTATCTCTAAGCCCTTCCATGTTTATGTTCATGAGTAAAAGGGCATTGCAAAGGAATTCTTACACAAAATTTAGGGCCATGGAAAATACCAATTGCCTACATTTCAAAAAGCCTGGATCCAGTAGCGTCGGGATGGCTCCCATGTTTATGAGCCATAGTGGCTACTCAATCCTGGTAAAGGAAACATGTGGTGAGCCGCTTCTGCCGTTTCTGCAGACTATGGTCGCCATTACAAGATGACGCTGGCTCCGCTGTGGTCTGTGACAAACAACTCCTTATCTAGGAAAGTTGGCACATGATTTTTCACCACCCTGTGAGAAAGCTCCACGCGGCAGCTTTGCATTGGGGCTTGGGATGCTTTATTAAGGCTGGGAGGGTCATCCGAGAGGGAGAAGAAGAAATATCAAGGGCCTGAATAAACTGCTGAAAGAAGATTCCTGAGTTGCGTCTTCCTTGCGGGCAAGGGGTCACGACAGAAACAGACAAACTTACCCTGGGGCAAACTCTAACTGGGACTTCCCCACAGTGGAAACCCTATTGAGGGATGCCACAAATCATTGGATGTCTAATGCCCATCTCAGTCAATATCAGGCTCTCCTGCTAGACAAGGACAGATTAACCTTCAATAAATCCCTGGAAATCAATCCTGCAACCCTGCTGCTGGAAAATGACCAGGAAGGGCCAATTTATGACTGTTCAGAGAAGCTGGATGTCATCCAAGGTACTCGACTAGATCTGACTGACATTCCTCTCATGGTCAGAGATGCAGATCTTTATACCGATGGCAGTAGATATGTCTGAGATGGAATAAGATATGCAGGAGCAGCAGTAGTTATGGGTCAAAAAGAAGGTATTTGGGCACAGGCTTTGCCCAGGGGCTCATCAGCCCAAAAAAGCAGAAATCATTGCCATAACACAAGCACTGAGATGGGCAGAAGGAAAACGGGTGAACGTTTACACAGATAGCCGCTATGCTTTTGCTACAGCATATGTGCAATGACAGATATATAAACAAAGGAGACTTTTAACCTAAGATGGTAAGACTATCAAAAATAAACAGGAAATCCTTCAATTACTGGAGGGTATCTGGTTGCCAGATAAATTAGCAATTATCCACTGGCCTGGACACTGCAAAGACGATAGTCCTTAGACTCAGGGTAACAACCTGGCCAATCAAACAGCAAGGGAAATAACCCTTTGGGAGCCAAGATACCAAACTATCCTAGAACTCTCCAATCATCCAAACTCCTAGTTAAAATTGAGGAGGAGACTCCATCATACACCACAGAAGAGATAAACTTATACTTCTTTATGTGGGCCCAACAAAAATGTTATGGCTGGTGAACCTGCCCAGATGGAAAAATTTGCATACCTAAGCTGTTAGGGAGAAAATGGTTAACTGATCTTCATCAAGTGATGCATTTATCCTTCAAGAAGACATCAGAGCTAATCTCAACCTATGTTTGGCTTCCAGGACATTGAGAGATACTTCAAGATATCTCAAACTGTTGCATGACATGTGCACAGGTAAATGCTAAAAAGAACCATCTTCCATAAGAAAATAGAAGTCAAGGTACTGTACCTGGTGAATTTTGGGAATTTGACTTTACTGAAATTAAACCAGGGCTGTATGGATATAAATACTTGTTGGTCTTGGTTGAAACTGTCTCAGACTGGATAGAAGCTTTTTCAACTCAGATGGAATCGGCACAAATAGTGGTTAAAAAACTAATAACTGTTCCTAGATTTGGCCTCCCTCTAACTTTGTGGTCTGACAATGGCCTGGACCTCATAGCCAAATTATCTCAATTAATTTAAAAGGCCCTTAATATAAATTGGAAATTATGCTGTATGTATCATCCTCAAAGCTCAGGAAAGGTAGAAAGAATGAATAGACCACTAAAGGAAACACTGACTAAGTTAATCCTTGAGACTGGTGGTAACTGGGTTGATCTTCTGCCTTTTGTCCTATTGAGTACCCGTTGCACTCCTTATTGGGAGAAATTTACCCCTTATAAAATATTTTATGGGTGGTCACTGCCTATGGTTCCCAGAATACACCAAGATCTGTTGGGAGGTATTCCAATCTCAGAGGCATTCAAAGGGTTACAACTAATCATAGATAAGATCTTTCCTTAGGTCTAGGATGCTCAGCCCATTGGACACAGATTGTGTGATCATTCATTCCAACCCAGGGACACTGTGCTGATACAATGTTTGAAAACTAACAGCCTCGAACCCAGGTGGAAGGGCCCTTACATCATGATTCTCTGCACTCGTACTGCCGTCAAAGTTGCTGGTATTCCTGCATGGATCCATCATTCACAGCTTAAGAAGGCACCTGTAAATCTGGCTGTGGTGGTGCACGTCTATAATCCCAGTGGCTTGGGAGGCTGAGACAGGAGAATTGTGAGTTCAAAGCCAGCCTCAGCAACTGTGAGGCACTAAGCAACTCAGTGAGACCTTGTCTCTAAATAACTACAAAATAAGACTGGGGATGTGGCTCAGTGGTTGAGTGTCCCTGAGTTCAATCCCTGGTACCAAAAAAAAAAAAAGCACATTTTTCTGAGTGTACAGGTTGCAGAATCATATTGGTCATGCAGTCACATATATATACACACAGTAATAGTAATGTCTGTTTCATTCTACTTCTTTATTGTTTTTTTCCTTGTTACTGTAAGCATTATGCTAATAAATTCACCTGATGGAATATTTGTTTATCTTTGGGTTTTAGCTATGCTAGCCTCAACATACCTTGTACCCCATCTGTACCCCAAGTAGGGCTAGCCATTGCATTATCCCCACTAGTATTAAATTATACTTACTCCCATCAAGATCCAATAATTGGCCCTATCAGATGGTATAAAGAAAACCAAGAAATTTTCACAGAGAGGGACCATGCAAAAATCTTAAAGACAAGCCTCAAGGGGATATTATAAATTTTGGAATCTACAAATACTCAGCTCACCCTCAAGATTCAGGACAATATTCCTGTATGAAGCTTAAAAAGGGGGCCCTGCTAGACACTGGCTATTCAAGTACTACTTTATATGTGGATGTTTCCATGAGCCCCCTAAATTCTATAAATAATCAAAACTTTTGGTTACAATTGGCAGTTAATACTATGAAGAAAAGTTCCTTCTGCATACAAGAAGGAAGCTCGGTCCATCAATTGTTAGCTGATAATTTTATGGGCCTGTCTGTAAAATATAATGACCATGTTAAAGTCACTGGTGATAGGGCTACACAGCAAGACATGCAGAGTCAGCCTTGCCAGCTTCAGTGATTATCCAAAAACATTGTTTATGCATAGATTGCACCCTTCCCCAACCCCCACCAATTTGTTCTATTAAACAAAACATCTCCATACCCAATGGCAAATGACTTCCTACAGGATGGGCTTCCTGTGTAATAAGACAACTTTTCAGGATTTGCCTACAAATTTTTCTGGGATCTTCTCTATTGGATGTATATTTCCTTTACTGCCATCTCTGTCATCTCCCCATCAAAATACTTGAAGTGCACCCTCCAATTGCAATGACAATTTAATCCTCCTGCACCCACTAGATGTCGCAATTGCAGTAGCTTTCTTTTTGCCAGTCCTGGGTCTAGTGGTAGGAATACAAAGAGAAATCACAAAATTAGTCTGTAGTTTTAGCAAAACAGCTAACTTTACTGCACAAGTCTTGGAAGAAATTAATCAAGAGATGAAAGAACTCTGAACCTCAGTATTACAAAATAGAGCAGCTATTGGCTTCCTTTTACTGAGGCATCATTTGGGCTGTCAACAATTCCCAGGCATGTGCTGTTTTAATGTTACAGATTATTCTAATGTTATCCAACAACAGATAGATGAAATAAGAGAGGAGATCAACAAAATTCAAATGGATAACTCTTGGTCAGGCTTGGGAAATTGGTTTCCATGATTAACTTCTCTTCAGTTTCTTTAATTTGTATCCTTCTTGTATTAGTTATTGTTCCATGCATTATTAACTATATACTCTGGTTTATTCGGATACAACTTAATTCTATTATGTAACATCAACAGTATTAGCCTATATGATTGACATTACTGATTACTCCCTATCAAAGATTTGAAAGGGACACATACAAGACAAGAGGGGAATGATAAACCCAGCCTAATTCCCCCTTAAGATCAGGAGCCATGTTGTCAAAAGTTATAAAAGGTTCATTTCTGTTTTCTGTAAAATATGAGGATTTCTATTTGGCCTGGCCATATTTTTATGTTTTAAACTTGCTTGGAATGCCTGCCCATGCCTTGAACTCACCCATGCATGGCTTTCACCAAACAGATAACAGTCCTCTCTGAAACCTTAGTGGCATCTCACAAATTCTGGTGTTGGGATCTGAATTTACTCCCTAACTTGAAATGTTGAACCACTTAGATCATTAACCTACTATCTGCTTTTGTATTACGTTTGTCAAAATCCTGTTCTCAAGACCCTCCCCCCTTTTGCAACTTTTTTGAGATATAAAATCTCTTTCTTGGGGAACTGGGGCTGCTGGTCTCTAGCCTGTGTTAGGGGAGTCAGCCGCTGATCAGCTTCCTTTGTGTACATGACAATACAAGCTTGTTTAACTTGTTTAAAATTGGAATTGATGGTCTTTTATTTGCATCGGGGTTTAACAGTAGCACACAGAGGAATGTCATCTACATATTGGAGAAGAACCACAGATAACCTATCTTTGAATTTTGCTAGATCCTTGGCTAGGGTTTGTCCAAACAAGTGAGAGCTCTCTCTAAATTTCTGAGGCAACACTGTCCAGGTTAATTTATATCCACTATGTGTTCCTCAAAAGCAAACAGATATTGTGATTGAGAGCCTAGGGATATATAGAAAAAGTAACCTTTTAAATCTAACACAGTAAACCAAGCAGCAGCAGCTGGGATCTCAGATAACAGAGTATATGGATTAGGAACTACAGTGGGGAGGGAATGACTGCTTCATTAATTATTCTAAGGTCTTGGACTAGTTGCCATTCCCTGTTTGTCTTTTGAACTCCTAAGATGGGTGTGTTGCATGAGCCATTGCAGGGCACTAGAAGTTTTTGCTGTTCAAGTTCCTTTCTTTTTTTTTTTTTTTTGTAGTGCTGGGGATTAAACCCAGGGCCTTGTGCATGTGAGGCAAGCACTCTACCAACTGAGGTATACCCCCAGCTCCTGTTTGAGGTTTTGTATGATCTTTAATAAGCCCCCCCTTTTGCTTCTGGGCATAGTGGGGATTGTCTCTGATGCAGAAAGAGAGAGAGGGATCCTCTAAGACTATTTTAATAGTGGCATTGTCCCAAATAGTGTGTTCTTTGGAGAACTGATTTATTTATTTATTTTTGGTACCAGGGATTGGACCCAGGGGTGCTTAACCATTGAGCCACAACCCCAGCCCTTTTAATATTTTATTTAGAGACAGGGTCTCCCTGAGTTGCTTTGGGCCTCACTAAATTGCTGAGACTGGCTTTGAATTTGTGATTCTCCTGCCTCAGCCTCCTCAGGCAGGGATTACAGGCATATACCACTGTGCCTGGCAACTCACTGATTTTATAACCTCAACTTGAGTAAACTGTCTGATTACAATGTGAACTTCCTAAGGTTTGTGGGTTCAGTTGAAGTTATTGTTTAATATTAAACAAGGTATTCCACTGATATCATGCTGTAAGAAAACATTAGATATTTGTTATCATTCAAGGCTTCATTCAGATTGCAACATATTCCATCTGATTGCTAGTCTTATTTACAGCCTTCATTTGTGGTGTCCAAAGTCTGCAACCTTGGACATTCTGTACTTAGTTCATAGACTCTCACTATTTGTGGACTGAGTACATGTTATTAGAAGGGACAGACAGGGAAGCCAAAAGTAAAAGCATTTTTCCATGGTCAAATGTGTTAGTGAGCAGTCTGGAGGGGGACCCTGCAACAAGCACTCTGAAAGCAGTCAACTTAGTTTTTCACAAATATTATATAATATCACATAATATTATATAATATTACCAACATTATTATTTCAGGATCAGGAATTTTTAAGAGTTTATGCTAAAGGAGAAATCCTTCACACAGATAGAGTGGGAATTGATGGAATAAGGTGTGTTCTATACAGTCCACCAGAGGATCTTCTGTGGGATGCCCTGGTTGCCCATAGCAGTGACCTGCTCATTGCCATGCATGGTCTTTGCTTCCCCATGTTCCTTGAGTCACATCCCCACCCTCTCAAAATGCTTACTGGGATCATCTCCCCAATAAACTATTTACATCTTTCTCTTAGGATCTGCTTTTGGGGAAAACTCCGATAGGGAACTCTACCATACACTAGGGTTTTGACAGTCATTGTACCAGTTACTCTTCACACAAGCCAAGAAGTATTTGTCAATTTATTCTTAGACATGAGTGTGCTGAAGTTAGGAGAGTTCAAACAGATCCCCTAGGGTCACCAGACAAGTTAGGGTAGTGTTACACTTTGGGACCATGCCTGTGTGACTCCCAAGCATGTCTGTGCACTATTCTGAGATGCTTTACATAAGATTTTTGGTTGAATTCTGCATAAGTGTGTGATCTGAGTGTTCTTCATCTAATGATCATTTTTATCCCCCTTCAGTAGTTTTCACTAGTTGTTCTCTTTCCTTGAAGTGACCTTCTTTCAGTTTCTCTCTGTGTCAGTGGTTCCTAAGCCCATGTTCAGGTTCAATATTTCTGTGAAGACCTCACAGAACTCAGTAAAGCAGTTATACACAACCCTTCACTGGACAGTCACACAAATTTTCCTGTCATTCAAGACTCAGCACATGGTGGGACTTCAAATTGGTGCAACCACTCTAGAAAGCAGTATGGAGATTCCTCAGAAAACTTGGAATAGAACCACCATTTGACCCAGCTAACCAACTTCTCAGTTTATACCCAAAGGACTCAAAATCCGCATACTACAGAGACACAGAAACATCAATGTTTATAGCAGTTCAATTCACAATAGTTAAACTATGGAACCAAACTTGTTGCCCTTCAACAAATGAATGGATAAAGAAAATGTGGTATATATACACAATGGAATATTACTCAGCCTTAAAGAAGAATGAAATTATGGCATTTGCAGCTAAATGGATGGAATTGGAGACTATCACGTTAAGTAAAATAAGCCAATCCCCCAAACCAAAGACCAAATATTTTTTTCTGATATTCAGATGCTAACAAACAATGAGGGGTTTGGGCTAGGAAAGAATGGCGTTACTTTGGATTAGGCAGAAGAGAGTGAAGGGAGGGGAGGGGATACGGAGGTAGGAAGTACTGTAGAATGAATTAGACATTATTACCCTATGTGCATATGTGATTACATGACCACTGTGATTCTTCATCATGTACAAGAAGGAGAAGTTATACTCTATTTATATATGATGTGTCAAAATATATTATATTGTACAGTCATGTATAACTAATTAGAACACTAAAATAAACAAAGAACTCAGCACCAATATGAGCTCCTCAGAATTGCCTTTGCCAATAAATTAGCCTGGAGTATCCTCCATCACTTTCTATCACTTTTCTTATTTTATTTTCATCTTTACTCTCTGACCACTGTACACTTTATATTTTATCATTGTATCATATCCAAATAAAAGGGAGACAAATTAAACACCATGTCCCTGAATGCCCTCTTTGTGTTTTCAAAAAGCCTAGCTAAGTTCAGGGAGTAATAAGAGCAAGCCTGGGCTGGAGAGTCCAGATGCACATGATCTTGGACAAACCCTCACTTATGCACTGTGGTAAGCCATTCTTATAGACAGTGGCCGCCATTAGAAGATGGCACCGGCTTCCACAGTGGCCTGTGATAAACAACTCCTTTTTTGGAGAGTTGGCGCGCAATCCCTTACCACCCTATGAGAGAGATCCACGTGGCAGCTTGGGATTGGTATGCGGGAGGCTTTATTAGGCTGTGCTTGGGCGCTCGGCGGGGGGTCGCTAGAAGATGATACTTGAATCAAGGCCTGAATAAACTGCTGAAAGAAGAATCCTGTGTCGTGTTTTCCCTTGCCCGTGAGGGGTCGCAACAATGCACACTAGCAATGAAGACAAATTAGTAGTATCTGTAGAAACATACTTTCTTGCATGTACACCAGGACTATTGATCATTTGAATTCTGGCCATACAAGCAAGCTAATGCTGATGATGTCACTGCTTCTGAAGTCTAAGGTATAGAATCCCTCTTTTAGTGAGAATGGGTGTGGCACTGAAGTCACTATGGAAAGGATAGTATCAAGCATTTGGCCTTCGACCACTAACAAAAAGCTGAGAGGGAGAGGAGGTGCTGCTTTGTGCTGTACCTTGAGGTACAGAGATACTATCTGTTTTTGCCAATTGCCACTGAATACTCAGAGCAGTAACTGATCTCTTTGCAAGCTTTCCCTAATAAAATGTATGTCTTCCATGCAGTGTCTGGGCACTTTTCTTGCTGTTTCTGCAAACTACCCACTTCCCTGACACAATGTGACAATCATCTATCTCCTCTGTGTAGAATATAAGCTCCCTGAGGTTAGAGTCATTCCTATTCATTGCAACTCATGAGCCAAGAAGGTAGTATGAGAATTGGAATTTAGCAAACAATTTTTTGATAAACTAAACAATCTGAATAACAACAGTATCTTTTCTATCTTTAAAATATCACAAATCAAGTTAATTTACTAATATTTTTCTAGCTATATTTTAAGTTCTAATAAGGAAAGATATTCTTCCTTGGGATTCTCTGATAGTTGTTTCATCTCTATCCAAATGTTATCAAGGCAGAGTTAGAAAGGGGCAGATGCTTGAGAAAAATTTTCTAAATAAAATGCTGCATATCCTTAATTCTTTTCTTGGGCTTTCTCCTTCACTACCATCTGTGTTCTTCATCTGGTTTTCTTTATGACTTGTGAATCATATTGTTTACCTGAATTCCCCTAACTCTGGAGCTTGTTCTCAACATGGTGGCCTTTCCTGAGATGATAATGCAATATCTTTCTTAATAGCTGTGTCTTTCTGATGATAGCTCTTGAAGAAAATTCAGCATATACCTAATGGAAATGAATTACCTTGGACCCTGTGTTTTCATAGCTGGCTTGAATGAAAATTGAGTTAGTGTTCTAGGATCTCTGTAGCAATCATATTAAACAACAGGCATTGATTTTTGAGTGGCAGGAGAACAAGTCACTGGGGAATGATCATTAGTGGTTAAAGCCAAATGTGACTATCTTTCCATTCCCATTTGTCTGTTTTTGGTCTAGGGTTGGACTTGTAACACTGTTCTACCAAGAATTGCTAAAGTGAAATCTTTCAGTAGTTTCTGGGATGCATTTTACTCCATTATAAGAAAGCACTATGTGAGGAGAGAACTACAGGTACCTTTAATTTCCTTTCCTTTATTTTCACAATTTTATGTGAAAATGTGATATTTGGAGCTATGGCAGCCATCTTATACCTAAATAAAATACTCTGAACAGCAGATATGAAAGATTAAAGAACTTATGTTCCTGATAAATTTATTGCTCCACCATAGCATTGATCAACTCTAGATTCCTTCTAATGGGGGATAATATGTATATTGCTGCTTAAGTAACTTTTATTTGTTTACTATTTGAAGTCAAAAGCATCCTTTCTAAAAATGGATCTAAAAATTTCCCCAAAGAACTCATGTTTTAGGAAATGTAGCAATATTCAGAGGTAAAAATATTGAATAATGAGAGCCATAACCTCATCAGCAGATTAATCCATTTGATGAATTAATAATTTGAATGGATGAACTACTGGGCAGTAACTGAAGGCAGGTGGGTCATGGCTGGAATGAGTAGGTCATGGAAAGGTGAACTTGAGCTATATCTTACCCCTGCTTTCTCTCTGCTTCCTGAACTTCATGAATTGAGAATATTTCCTCCCACTTTCCCCTTCACCATGGTGTTCTGTAACATTTCAGGTTTGTAGAAATGGAGTTGATTGACCATGAATCAACCCTTTGAAACCATAGGCCCCAAATCAACTTTTTGTTCCCTAAGTTGTTCTGTCAGGTATTTTCTTCACAGTGGTGAAAAGTTGACTAACACAGAGAAATTGGTACTAAGAAGTGTTGCTATGGTTGTATCTGACCATGTTATTCAGAAGCCTTTGGAGCTGGTTTGCAAGGAGGAGCTTGGAAAAGTTTGAAGGTTCAGGATGGAGAAGTTTTCAAATATTGTATGTAGGATGTAAGGGCCATTCTGGGGAGAGCTCAGAAGACCAAAATGCTGATAAGTATGCTGACAGTAAAGATTATGTTCATTAGGTTTCTAACAGGAATGAAGATTCAGTTGTCAAATGACCTAGAGGCCACACATGCTACATTCTGGCAAATAACTTGTCTACATACTGTCCATGTCCCAAGATTGTCTGTGAGGCTGGATTAGAAGATGATGAACTAATTAATCTGGCAGAGGAAGTTTCAAGGCAGCAGAAAACTCAGGTGGGGGCATGGGTATTGCCTGTGACTTTTATCCAGGTTTATTGTAAGAAATGGGAGGAAAAAGGTAGAGAAGAAAGATTGGAAAATCTTGTAGTTTGGCCAGAGAGAATGCACATATAATATTAGGGCTAAAGCAGTTGAGGTTTCTAAAGAGATTACTATTGAAAGTCATCCAGTGCCTCATTGGGGTAATTTCTCCTGGTCAGGAGGGGATAAGCCACCTGAGAAAATTACAGTCTGAAATAATTAGTAAAGAAATAAAAGACAGTCAGAAAAATAGTTTTAAATGCAGAGTGCCTAATAGATCCAGCCCACACAAGAGCTGAGCTGAACAGTTAGAAGATGGTTCCCATTCTTGATCTAAGGGAGAATATTCAAGGCAGGGATAAGGTTTCAGAGGTGGAGTCTTGCATCATGATGTCTTGCAGTCAACAGACTGATTGGCATCTTGGCAGGCTACACCCATCTCTGAAAGTGTGTGTGGGACCAGGCAGAGCTGAATAGAAATTCACTTGCATTTGGGCGATCTTACCCAGTGGGATTGCCGCTGGAAGTCTCCAAATACCAAATTTTCCTATTTAATAAGCTTTCATGCTGATTTGGTCCATGGATATCTCTCAACAGATTACTACTGCTAAAAAGAAGCTAAGTACTTTGCACAGAGAAAATAGGGAAGATTCTTTGAGGGCAACTCAGGAATCAGCAAGAGCACATCCATGTCAGGCTCAAGGGTATAAACTTATTTGAGAGGAGACCATGAGAGTCTCCTGATCATATGGGAATAGGGGCATAAAAAGTTGTTTTTCCAGAATTTATCTCAATTGTGCTCAGTTGTCCAGGCACACAGAGACTGCTGCAGCCATGTTCTGAGGGGACCAGCTACTGACTAACACACTTCCATAATTGATATTCTGTGTCCTTGTGGTGAGCCGTGTTGTAGACCGTTGCCACCATTAGAAGATGGCGCCGGTCTCCGTTGTGGATCTTGGTAAAGAACTCCTTATTAGGGAAAGTTGGTGTGCTGTCCCTCAATACCCTATGAGAAAACCCCACGTGGCAGCTTTTGATTGGACTTGAGTAAGCTTTATTAGGCTGTGTGTGGGTGCGTGGAGGGAAGAACGCGCTTGAGAGAAGACTAGAGTTAAGGCCTGAATAAACCGCTGAAAGAAGAATCCTGTGTTGTGTCTTCCTTGCTGGCGAGGGGGTCGCGACATGTCCTTCCATATTTCCACATATCTTTCAAGTAAATATTCATTACCTAATGTCACCTAAACATTTTTCTCAGTCTAACTAGCTAAAAGGTTTTTTATTTTGTTGACTTTTCAAGGAACAAACTCTGGATTTTGGCAGCTTTATTGTTTTTCCATTTTCTCTTTTGTTTGATCTATGCTCTAAGTTTTATTATTCATTTTTTTCTTATGGATTTATGGTTGGATTATTTTTTCCTAGTTCATTTAGGTATAAATTCAAGTTGTGAGTTGTGGGAGGCCATCCTCGCACATGATTTGAGTTACCTCCCTGGCTAGGCGAGAGGCACTTAGAAACATCCTTGTGTCCAGAGCTTTCCCCCCCTTCTCAGGTCTGAGAGCTTGTCTGTGTGGAGGCGTGTCTGGCCACTACCCAGAAGACCCAATCATCGCACCTAACCTTGGGACACTGCCCCCCTTAATCTTCATTGGATGGGATTTTCCCCAGAATTTTTTGTTCCCCAATAAAAGTCCACTCCCTGGCGTGTTCTCTCTCTCTTGCTAGCCTCTTCAATAAACCTCGTTACTCTAATAGGTAGCTGGAGGCTGGAGCTAGGAGATGCCATCCTGGAGCTGGTTTGAAGGTAATTAGAGCCTGTCTCTTTAATTCAAACTCCCTTAGGATTTCTCATGTAGCTTAATCTTTATTTATGAAGCCTGTGCTGGCCGTGGGCCAAATTTGGTTCCCTGAACATGAGGTACAGTGAGTCAAATCCTCTAGGTTGAGTGAGCTAGAGTGCACTATAGAAATTTAGTGGATTGTGACAAATGTGTAGGATCACTGAGTACTAGGCACTGTTTGGAGCTAAGGATGTTAAAGTTTAATTATGGGAAATTCAACTTTTATTAATAAGGACATGTATTTGACCATTTTAGAGATAATAATTAATCAGAAGGGAAAGCATGTCAAAAGGACCCAGCTATTACAATTTTTAAAGACTGTTGGCGAATTCTGGTCCTTGGTTTTCTGGCCAAGATTCACCAGATTTAAATACTTGGGATAAATTAAGAAGGACATTACATAAAGCTGTCTTTCTAATTAATTACCTGGCCATACTAAAAATATGAAAAGCTTTGGACTGCATTAGAGATTTTCCTTTTTGATTACATGGGTCAAAGTCCTTGGCCCCCTGAAGATTTATTGAAAGGGATTCAGAGAGCCATTAAGTGTATACAAACGGAGAAATTGCCTGAGGCTAAAGGAATCTCTCTTCCTTTATGGAGATTGCTAGCAAAATCAAATTCCATTCATATTACCCATCACATGGAAAACCTTGGTGCCATGCCCAACATGAAAAACTTAGCTCTATCAGAACCAGTCAGGAGGAAAACCATAGAGAGGAAGACTCCAGAGGGATAGATAATCCCTCTCAGAGAGAAGAAAATCAGGAGGAAATTCATAGAGAGGCAGATAGTCCTCCTCCTCCTCGAGGCTTTGGAGAACAAAATCAAGATGGTGATGAGGAAGGACACACAGATGGGTCTCAGACTGAGGGAGAAGAGTCAGACAATGAAGTCCAGGAATTCAGGGAATTTTAACAGATAATGCCAGCTGGACCTGCTCCAGCCATTCAAATTCAGCCGCTTCCTGTTAGGAGGACAAATTTTAACAGATATTCTGAACTGGAGATGACCTTTCTTATGCCATTACAATGGGGATTTAGAAAGGTGGACAAGACATTAGTGGGTTTTAGCTTTTCCCAATTTTTGAACAAGTTAGTGATCAAGACCAGCATGTTCATGTCCATGCAGTAATTCCATTTAAAATTATTGAGTTAAAAAATGTTTGTGATGTTTATGGTCCTAATTCACCATTTGTACAAAGTTTGCTCAAGACAATTAGCAATCAGCCCCTCCCCCTGAACAATTGGGTCTCCATGGCTCTCTCTCCTACTTGAGTGGGGGGGACTTTTTGCTTTGGTGATCATACTGGACTGACTTTTGCTCAGAACAGGCAGAGAGAAATCGAAGCCAAGATACTCAAATGTCTGTGGAAATGTTTTTGGTATTGGGTGAATTTATCAATTTGGAAAGACAGCTAAATTATGAATTTGCAGTGTACAATCAGATTACTGAGTGCTCGAAATGTGCGTGGCACTAAATAACCTCCAGGGACCAATCTAGCGTAGTTCTGACTAAAGTTAAACAGGGTGGCAATGAACTCGATTCTGACTTTGTCACAAGGCTCTACCAGACTGCAAACTGATCAATTGGAGACCCAAGTGCTTGTGAATTTATGTTAAACAGCTAGCATTTGAAAATGCAAATAAATTTTGTCAGGATGTTCTCAGATCTCATAGGAAAAAAGAGTTTCAGAATTCATTCGCTTGTGTTCTGATATTGACAAACTTTTACCCTCACTGCGGCTTTAAAACAAAATTTTTGCCACAGGAACTGGTACGCCGATCCCATGGGTGATGCTTTAATTGTGGGAGAAATGATCATTTTGCACGTGGCTGTAACATCCACCATTATAAACCCCAGAGCTCTCACTGTTTACATAACCACCAGTACAAAGCTAGAGATCATGTGGCAGTGGAGGAGAGCAACCAAGATGTTGTCAACCCGCCTTCATTTTGGCCTTCACTTCCACCTAGTAGGGAGTCAAAAAAACTTCCAGTTGGCCCCTCCCTGTGCTGAAAAAAACAGGGGAAACAGAAGGGAGGTCACACAGCCTAATGTCATTGTGGCACACCATGGGGAGCCACCATTTTTACCTGCATGAGTCGCCCAGACAATCTTTTTAAACCGTCAATGGTAGTTGATGTGATTTCTGAGATGGGACCACAACAAAACCCTACTGGGGTTTTCGGGCCACTCCCTAGAAAAAACATAGGGTTAATTTTGGGATGTAACAATTTAAAAGAGGCAATCGAGGTGATTCCTGGAGTGGTGGACTCTTGTTTCAAGGGGGAATTAACAGTCACTGTAAAATCAAATTATGCCATCCGGCTTTCTCCTGAAAATACAATAGCTCAATTAATTCTTTCACCCTGTAATTCCACTGAATGTCCAGATGAAAATTTAGCTTCCAAACCGCTGGACAGAGTGTACTGGTCTCAATTAGTGCAGCAGGAGCACCTCCTACTGGAACTTAAAATTAATCATAAAAAATTCAGAGGCATGGTGGACATGGGAGCAGATAAATCAGTTTCGTGTTGCCATTTTTGGCCTGAGAACTGGGCCTTATATATAGCACCAGCTAATTTAGAAGGTATAGGGAAAGTTTCATAGCCTACTCAGAGCATCCAATATCTTCACTGGGAGGACCAAGATGGAAATAGTGGAGTTTTTAAACACTATGTATTAGAATCTTTACCAGTGAATCTATGGGGAAGGGATATACTAAACAAAATAGGATTATTATTAATAACTCTAAATTCTATGAGATCATTTGAGGAATTTAATCAAGGATTTCTCCCTGGAGATAATAAAAGAAATTATCAGGACAAGTATCTGTTTACAAACCAGTCTTCTCGACAGAGATTAGTATATATTCCAGACCAAAATTTTTCCTAGGGGCCCTGAGTGTCTCCCCAATCCAAAAAACAGCAGAAAACAATCACCTGGCTCACAGGAGAGCCTATATAGATTTCTCAGTAGCCCATCTCAGGGAACAAACTTAAGATAATTCATAGATTTGTTGAGGAACAACTTCAAGCTGGTCATATAAATCAATGCTTAGTCCTTGGAATACTCCCATTTTTGTTATTAAGAAAAAGTCAGGTAATTGGAGGTTACTACAGGATTTAAGGGCAATAAATCATGCAGTTCAGTCTATGGGACCATTACAGCCTGGACTTCCTTCTCCTACAGCAATTCCTTTAAATTATAGCTTAATGGTGATAGATCTAAAAGATTGTTTTTTCTCAATAAAATTGCATCCTGAGGATTGTTAAAAATTTGCTTTCACTGTCCCAGCAATTAATTTTAAAGAACCAGTTAAGAGATATTGCTGAAATTTTTTGCCTCTAGGAATGCATAATGGTCCAACTTTATGTCAACAATTTGTGAGTCAAGCGATACTCCTATAAGAAATAACTTTCCTGATGCATTTATTATTCATTTCATGGATGATATATTATTGGTTCATGCTAATCAAAAGGTACTTTCAAAAATTTTTACTCAGTTAGAGGCTTCACTTATAGCAATGGGTTTGTGCATTGCTCCTCAAAAGTACAAAATATGCCTCCTTTCAATATTTGGGCCAAGTAATTGAAGGATGTACAATTATTCCTCAAAATCTATAGATAAAAGTTAAGGAGTTACATATCCTTAATGATTTTCAAAAACTATTAGGAGATATCAATTGGCTGTGGCCATCCTTATAACTAACTATTTATTATTTAAGTCCTTTATTTCAGATATTACAAGGAGATCCTTCTCCAACTTCTCCTCATCAACTGTCAATAGAGGCTAGAGCTGCTTTTAAAAAGGTTGAAATTTTATAAAAATGCACAACTGACTAGAATTAATCCTCAAGATCTGGTACATTTATTAATATTTCCAACTGCTCATGCCTCTACAGGAGCTATATGGCAAAGATTGGGAGTTATTGCATGGATTCATTTAGTCCACTCTGCCCAAAAGGCATTAATTCCTTTTCATAACTATTGCTCAATTAATAATAAAAGGTAGAATGAGAGTTTTACAACTAGTTGGATCTGAACCTGATATTATAATCATTCCATTTTCTGTTCAACAAAATATTTGGCTTTTTCAAGCTTCTAGTTTATGGCAAATACCTTTTGCTGATTTTCCTGGTCATATAGAAAGTCATTATCCTCATGATAAAGTTATTCAATTTGCATCAATAACACCACTTATTTTTCCAAAGATTGTATGTGCCTACCACATAGATGGAGCCTTAATGTTGTTCACTGATGGTTCAAGCTCAGGTAAAGCAGTTTTTTATAGCCATGTTCACACAGAGGTAATACAAACTTCATATACTTCTGCCTAAAGAGCAGAGCTACAAGCTCTCATTTGTGCCTTAAATTACTTTACAAATGAGTCTATTAATATTTATTCTGACAGCTTGTATGCAGTCAGAGTTACCAAAAATATTAAAACTTCATTTATTGGATATACATCATCACAAGAGCTATTTAAATTATTTCATGATCTACAAAAGATGGTGCAAATGTGAAAATACCCATGTTTCATAGGACACATATGAGCTTATACTAATCTTCCAAGACCTTTAACTTCAGGTAATTATAAAATTGATAAATTGGTAGCTGTTTGTCAACAAATGTCTCCATATGATTGTGCACAAACTTCACATTCTTTACATCATCAGAATGCTTCTAGTTAGCACATAAAATTGAATATTACCAGAGAACAAGTTTGTCAAATTATAAGTCATTGCCCCAAGTGTGTTATACACAGTCCATCTCTGCCATCAGGGGTAAATTCCCGTGGATTAAGATAAAATCAATTATGGCAAATGGATGTAACTCATATTCCTCAATTTGGATAGTTGATACACATTCCAGATTCATTTTTGCCACAGCACATACAAAGGAAAATACTCAACATGTAATTTCTCATTGCCTAAAAGCCTTTGCTGTGTTAGGATGCCCTTTACAGATTAAAACAGATAATGCACCAGTTTATGTAAACTCTTTTTTTAAACAATTTTGCCAAGAGTTTTGAATTGACAATAAAACAGGAATTCCTTATAATCCCCAAGTTCAAGCCACTGTGAAACAAGCTTATTTATTTATTAAGCTGCAATTACAAAAATTAAAAGGGGGAATAGGTTTATGACTCCCCAAAATAACCTCAATCATGCCTTGTTTGTTTTAAATTTTTAAAATTGTGACACAGAAGGTCACACTGCAGCTGAGGGACATATGTCTTCCACAGCAACAGGCCCTTTAGGCCGGGTTTTGTGGAAAGACTTACAAACTGGTCAATGGAAAGGCCCATATCCAGTGATTATGGGGTCAGAGGTCATGCTTGTATTTTTCCAGAAGTTGCTTTCGATCCTATCTGGGTGCCCAAACATGCACTCAGACAGGGAGGAGATAAAGCCAAGATTCAAGCATCTGAAAATCAACCCAGAGAAGCCTTCTCTCAAGAGGAAGAGATATCAAAGAAGAATGAAGATGACCCAGTAAGACTCAGCTGAAAAGCTGATCTCATGGGAAGATGTGAAAAAGCTGACAACACAAGCTTCATTAATTATTCAACTCCTAGGGAGAAATAAGACCCCATTGATGATGGTAGCTACAGTGAATGCCCTGCTGGGCTGTCGGGTAAAGGGAAGTCGAGCAGACACTTACTGGATGTATTTCCCAGACCCACCCTTAGTACACCCAGCTGTGTGGACTGGAGAATCTATTCCATTTTTTACTAATAACTCATCATGATGGGAGGATTTACAGACACTCATATTACTCCCAATCATGTGACTAGATTTAATTATTCTGGCTACAGTGTTCAATTACCTTTGTGTTGGTCCCAAGATAAACATGCTGGCTGTCTCAGAGTATCATTTGAGGAAAAGACAATGATTGGGAGGCCTAGACTAATTAATCATACTATTTTTGGAGACTTAAAACCTTATACTAGATCAGTGTTCAAAATGGGATTTTCCCATAACAAACCAGTCATTTTTGCAAAACCTCCATGAATACCTCATTGTACTAATAGTTCTACAATAGAAATTGGCACCTTTCTTAGATGGATAGATTGTGCAAATACCTTTCAAGGTGTCTAAAGATGGTGGCTATATTTTAGACTAGTCTCCAAAAATTGATAAAAGACAATTAAGAAAAAGTTCTGCTATGACACCTGCAGGATTTGTTAGCAATAGTTTGACCTACAGTGAGGGTGGTATTCAAAAGGATGTTTGGTGCTTAATTGCTGCCTCAGAATTTTTACATTTTACAGACAAGCCTTTACTGGAATTTGTTGGCAAGAGCTGTAAGGAAGGTTCTTGCTATGGCTTTACGAGCCTGTGTTCAATCTCCTTACATTCTAATCATTGGAAATGTGAAAGTTAAATAGATAGATGACAGATATATTGTAACATGTAACAAATGTAACCTAACCAATTATATTACTAGATATAATAGAGGAAAAGGAGTGCTGGTACTTCATCAGCCATCTTTTGTTTTATTGCCAGCTAATATTTCAGAACCATGGTACGCTGATGCTAGTTTTCAAGTCTTACAACAAATCCATACCCAGCTTGTGAGACCTAGATGTGCCATTGGAATTATAATTGTGGGAGTTATAGCCTTGGTTTCTTTCATTGCATCCATAGTCACAGCTTTGGTGACTTTATCTCAAAATATTCAACATACAAAATTTCTTAATAATTTAGCTCAAAATACTTCCAAGGCTCTGCACAATCAAGTAATACTGATGAAAGGATTGAGACTAAGTTAAACACCTTAGAGGCAACTGTTATAAATATAGGTAATGAACTTTCAGCTTTAAAGTTTAAAGAAAGACTTGAATGCCACACAAGTTATAAATATGTGTGTGTTACAGCTGCCAAGTACAATGCTTCTCTCTGGGATTGGGAGAATTTAAAAACCATGTGTTGGGTATTTGGCAAAATAGTAATAATAGCTTGAATCTTTTGGAACTCCAACATAATATCCAAGGTATTCAAAATAATAGAGCTGATTTTTCAGATCCTTCTTCTTTATCTAATAAAATATTAAAGGAATTAAAGGAATTAAATGGAAACATTCTTAAACACTTGGCCCGGTACATTTCTCCATTGTTCTCTTTGCTGTTAATTCTTTTTTGTGTTGTAATTATAGGATGGCGAGTTTTCAGAGGAAGAGTGCAGAGACTCAAGAGGGTAAATCATCACCTGCTTTTTAAAAGAAAAAGGGGGAATATGTGGGAGGCCATCCTTGCACATGATTTGAGTTACCTCCCTGGCTGGGAGAGAGGCGCTTAGATACATCCTTGCGTCCATAGCTTTCCCCACTCTTCTCAGGTCCGAGGGCTTGTCCATGTGGAGGCATATCTGGCCACTACACAGAAGACCCAATCATTGCACCGGACCTTGGGACACTGCCCCCCTTAATCTTCATTGGATAGGATTTTCCCCAGAATTTTTTGTTCCCCAATAAAAGTCCACTCCCTGGTGTGTTCTCTCTCTCTTGCCAGCCTCTTTAGTAAACCTCGCTACTCTAATAGGTAGCTGGAGGCTGGAGCTAGGAGAAGCCATCCTGGAGCTGGTTTAAAGGTAATTAGAGACTGTCTCTTTTATTCAAATTCCCTTAAGATTTCTCACATAGCTGAACCTTCATTTATGAAGCCCGTGCTGGCTGTGGGCTAAAGTGAGTTTTAGAACTTTCCCCTACTTAAGGTATATATTTATAGCCATAAATTTCCCTCTTCAAATGGCTTTGCTTTTTTCAAAAATTTGGTATATTTAGTTTTAATTTGAAGTTGTCTCTGGGTGTTTTCCAATTTCTCTTACACTTTAGTATTTGGCTCATTGGTTTTTAAGACTATGTTGTTGAATCCCACATATTAATGTTTTTCTAGTTTTTCTCCTATTTATTTACACAGCTCTTGTCCTTTTTCTATAAAGTATTTGAAACTTCCTGGCTTTGTTATTTTTAATTTCACTAGCATTGAGATTTATTAATTAGGTTTTCAAGACATTTTAATTGGTGTGAAGCAATTATGAATTATTAGGGTTCCACAGATGCTTTTCTATGGCAACAATTTCAGGTATACAGTTAACTATCCTTTAGGACAAGTAGAGTTTTCCTAACAGATTATTCCTGGCATAAGCTGATTTAATTATCTCAGTATGCCTGAAGTAGGATGATTATATATAATCTAAACTTCCTAAGGTTTATGTGTTAGTTGAGGTTGTTGTTTGATATTCATCAAAGATTATGTCAGGAGGACAGTGCTGTAGAAAAACATGAGGTATGTGTCATCATTGGTTGGATATCATCTGTGAGCAACTGTCAATAAAATTATGTAGATCAGGCTGAGCTACTTCATGATGTAGTATGACATGAGTTACTCCATTGAGTATGAGTGCTGAGGTGAACTGACTCAAATGACTCGTTCATACAAGTAAAGAACTACCATCTTCCTAGCACAACCATAAGGCAAAAACTGATAAATGAGGCAATAATGCTAATGAAAATGACCTGAGAATCTATCAAATTAATCAGAATCATATAGATGCCTGGGCATTTAGTAGAAAACAACAACAAAAACGTCCATGAGCTTGTGGGACACACAAGACCACTGAATGAATCAATCCCCTCACCTGGGACCCATAAAAGAAGAACCCCCAAGACTGGACACAATGGCATCCTGGTTGCCTTTTAGTCACTCATCATAAGCCCAGCCAAGGGACATCATCATAGTGACAAACCTTTGGTGCTCTCTCCTTAGGCTTCAGCACAGTGTCATTTCTCCTGCCTGTGATGAATATGGCCCACACCAGGCTGACATCTCAAGCTGACACTGCTAGATGACAATTTGAAACTGCCACCTGTCTGGTCCCTGGCTTAGAATAAGTTCTTTGCTTTGACAGTCCTGCACCCTGAACAAGTTCTTCAATTTTCCTCTGACCACATACAGTGCCACTTTACAATTGTATCTGCCCTCTACTTTTGCTCTCAGTTGAGACTCTTGGGCCCTGGTTGCTGCCTTAACCTTTTCTTTGTCTTTTATATATGAATATGGAGAGAGCAAGCCAGAGATTTCTCTATCTATATGTATAGAGAGGGGCAGGGGAAGAGAGATGTGTGAACTAGTGTTATAGGTATTAGTAGTTAAGACAGAATAAAAGGACCTGACATTGCCTGGCTGATGACTATCAGGTGACCCATGAGTACATGGTGAACTGCCACTGCTGAAAGCAATGTAGCCTATAAATTTATTATTATTCAATAAATTCTGACTTTGGGTGAGATACAAATATGTGTCTTCTATATTCATAACAAGGATTACTCACAACACAAATCTTGGCTTAAAAGGCACTAAAGTTGTCTCTAGCAATGTGTCCCTGGGGTGAACTTAATTCCCATCCCCAGTCTATCTGAAGTAAGTTGTAGTTGTCTGAACCTCCTAAGGTTTATGTGGTCAGCTGAGGTTACTGTTTAAAATTCAACCAGGATCATTCCAGTGAGTCAGTTTTGTAAGAAAACATCAAATACATGTCATCATTGGTGGCTTTATTAGGATATCAATATGTTCTAGCTGGCTGCTGGTCTTTCACCACACTCATCTCATTCTTTGCCTTCAAAATTTGCCAAATTGAAAGAGTTGAACTTAGTATGCTAGTTCCCAGGAACTAAGAAGACGTGTCTAAGGTCCACACATCAACACAGTGAAGCCCAAAGTGAAATGTTTTCCCAGAGTCGTATTTGTGAGTTGCAGGTTTGGAGCATGACCTTGGGTCTGGACTCCTGTAATGACTTCAACTGTACTGTCATAGTTCTCATATTTTCTCCAAAATCCAAAGTAGGATCTAATCTGACTGTCTCTAAATTCACCTAATCTCCACATGTTTAGTTTGGTTACAATAATGACCATAATCTTTAATGCTTATTTCTCTATAGTTCTATTTTTTTTTGTTAATACAATGAAGTTGTTGAGGTAGGCATTTTATAAAGAAAAGATGTCTCTCAGTTATATTTGTGCTGTCACAAATAACAGGTCTTTATTTTTTTGTGGGGGGGTCTGGAAATATTCTTTTGTGTACATTCCTTTTTTTGCCTGAGAAGTATTTTTTATTTCTTCTTTTTATATATACATGACCATAGGGTGTATTTTGACATATTAAACACACATGAAATATAACTTCCTATTCTTGTGGTTGTACATGATTACACCTTTCTTTCTACCCATTTGTCACTTCATGGACACTTGGGTTGATTTCTTTTCTTGGCTAATATGAATAATGATAAAATAAACATGGGAGTGCATAAAACTCTTTGATATCCTCTATTTTCTTTGGATATACACCCAATGGAGAGATTTCTAGATTATATGTTATTTCTAGATTTATTTGTTTTTGAGAGATCTCCAGTGCTTTTCATAATAGCTATCTTAAATTTCATTTGCAAGAATGAGTGTAAACTTTCCCCTTTCTCTACCTTCTTTTCAGCACTTGATATATTTTGGCTTTTTGATAATATCTGTTCTACATGCATTGAGGTAAATTCTCATTATGGATTCTATTTGCATTTCCCTGGTGATCAGTAATATTGAGCATTTTCTTCATAAACCTCTTGGCCATTTCTATGTTTTCTTTTGAGAAACATTTATGTAAATCTACTTCCTATTTAAATCAGAGTTATTGATTTGAATTCATTATGTGTTTTGTGTATGAACCTCTTATCAGATATATTGTTTGCAAATATTTTATCCCATTCTATAAGGTGCTTCTTCCCTCTGCTGATTGCCTCCTTTGTTATGCAGAAACTTTTATTTGGAAGCAATCCAATTTGCCCGTTTTTGCTTTTGTTTCCTGTGCTTCTGGGGTCTCCTTCTGAAACTCAGTGTACCTTCTAATGTCCTGTTGCATTTCTCCTGTGTTTCCTTTTTGTGAGTTTATTTTTTGAAGACTTGCATCTCAGTCTTTAATATATTTTGAGATAATGGACTTTTGTAACTGCTGAGATGTTGGAGTCTAGTTTCCAGTTGCATGTGAACAGGCAATCACTCCAGTGCTGTTTATTGGAGAGAATACGCTTCCCCCAATGCAATTTCTTAGCCCTTTTTAAATGTTGAAGATCAGTTTGCTGTGCCTGGGTGGGATCACTTGTAGGCTGTCTGTTCTGCTCCCTTGGTCCATGTGTCTATTTCATAGAATAACCCATTTTTTTTGATTAGTGTTACTTTCCAGTGCATTTTGAAGTGTGGCATTCAAATACCTCCCACTTTCTTCTTTTTATTCCCCTTCTCCTTTTTTTTTCAGTGCTGATGTTTGAACTATAGACTTTGCCCATGCAAGGAAATCACTCTGTCAACTGAGCTACATCTCTGGCCTTCTGTTTTATCCTTTTACTGGCTTTTCTTTTCAGGGAGGCTTTTGTTCAGTGTTTCAGTCTCCTCACTAGTTATACATCTACCCTGACTACCTGTATATTCATGCTTCCATTTCAGGAGGCTGTATTTCCAGAAATTTTCTCATTTAACCTAGGTTATGCAATGGTATTCATAATTCTATCTATAAATATTTATATTTTTCAAAAGTAGCTAATCATATTCCATGTTTTCTGGTTTTAGTTATCTGAAACTTCTCTTTTTTCTTATTCTATCTAGCTAAATATTTTTCATTTTGTAGATCTCTTGAAGAGTCAATCTTGGCTTTGGTGATTTTCTGTATTGTTTTTCCATTTTCTGCTTTATCTCTGTTCTAAACTTTATTATTCCTGTTTTTATTTTGGCTTTGGGTTTAGTTTATTCTCTTCTAGCTCCTGGGGTATAAATTCAAGCTGTGAATGTAATAGCTTTCTTTTTTTTGTTATTAGTATTTGTAGTTACAAATTTCCCTTTTTGAAGATCTTCACTGTCCAGGATATTATATATATATTTTTTGGTTTTCATTTTAAGTTGTCTCAGGACATTTGCTAAATTCTGTCATGAATTATTCTTTGTCTGATTTGTTTTTAAGTGTGTATTGCTAAATTTCCTGATTTTGTGAATTTTCTAGTTTTCCTTCTGCTATTGTTTTCCTTCTTTCATTTTCTTCAGATGGGAATAGATGCCTTGTATGATTTCAGTCTTTTTAAATGTATAAAACTTGTGTTGTGGACTAACATTTGATGTCCTGTGGGCAACACTGCACATGTTCTGTTTTTTCCTTTCCATTTCAAAATTTGTATTTGTTCTTATTAGTTATACATGACAGTAGAATATATTTTGACATACATACATGTGGAGTATGACTTCTCATTCTTCTCGTTGTATATCATGTAGAATTACATTGGTTGTGTAATCATATATGCACATAGGAAAGAAACATCTGATTCATTTTACTATCTTTCTGATTCCCATTCTCCTACCCTTCCATTCATTCTCTTTTGTCTCATGCATGGTACTTCCATTCTTTCCTACTCCTCTGCCCCTTATTGTGAGTCAGCATCCTTTATCAGAGAGAACATTCAGCCCTTGGTTTTTGGGATTGGCTAATTTCCCTTTCATGATAGTCTCCAGTTCCATCCATTTAATGGTAAATGCAATAATTTCATTTTTCTTTATGATTGAGTAATATTACACTGTATATATATACCACATTTTATTTTTTAATATTTATTTTTTAGTTTTTAGGTGGACACAATATCCTTATTTTATTTTTACATGGTGCTGAGAATCAAACCCAGTGCCTCATGCATGCTAGGGGAGCTGCTATAAACATCGATGTGGCTGCTTAAGTCCTTTGGGTATATACTGAGGAGTGGAATAGCTGTTCCATTCCAAATTTTCTGAGGAATATCCATACTGCTTTCCATAGTGGTTTGCACCATTTTGCAGTCCCGCCAGCAATGTATGAGTGTACCTTTTTCCCCACATCCTCACCAACACTTATAGTTGTTTGTATTAATAGCTGCCATCCTGACAGGAGTGAGATGAAATCTTAGAGTAGTTTTGATTTTTCTCTAATTGCTAGAGATGTCATGCACTTTTTCATGTATTTGTTGATCAATTGTATATCTTCTTCTGTGAAGTGTCTGTTCAGTTCCTTAGCCCATTTGTTGATTGGGTTATTTTTTTTTGGTGTTAAGTTTTTGAGTTCTTTATATATCCTAGGGATTAATGCTTTATCAGAGGTGCATGTTGTAAAGTTTTTCTCCCAATCTGTAGGCTCTCTCTTCACATTATTGATTGTTTAATTGCAGAGAAGAAGCTTTTAAATTTAAATCTATCCCATTTGTTAGTCCTTGATTTTACTTCTTGTGCTTTAGAAGTCTTGTTAAGGAAGTTAGATCCTAGGCCAACATGGTGCAGATTTGGGCCTATTTTTTCTTCTGTTAGGTGCAGGGTCACTGTTCTAGTGCCTAAGTTTTTGATCCATTCTGAGTTGATTTTTGTGCAGGGTGAGAGATAGAGGTTTAGTTTTATTTTGTATATATGGATTTCCAGTTTTTCCAGCACCACATGTTGAATAGTCTGTCTTTTCTTAATTGAATGTTTTTGGAATCTTTGTCTAGTATGACATAAACACATTTATGTGGGTTTGTCTCTGTGTTTTCTATTCTGTACCATTGGTCTACATGTATGGTTTGGTGGCAATATCATGCTGTTTTTGTTACTATAGCTCTGTAGTGTAATTTAAGGTCTGGTATTTTGATGCCTCCTGCTTTGCTTTTCTTTCTAATTATTTCTTTGGCTATTCTGGGTCTCTTATTTTTCCAAATGAATTTCATGACTGCTTTTTCTATTTCTATGAAGAACATCATTGGGATTTTAATAGGAATAGCATTAAATCTGTATAGCACTTTTGGTTTTATGGCCATTTTGACCATAACCTTACTCAATGTTGTTTTGTTCATTATGAATGTGGACTATTGATGTCTCCTGCTACTATTATAGAACTCTCTACTTCTTTATTTCATTCTGTCAATTCTGCCTATCCAAGAGCATGGGTAATCTTTCCTTCATCTTCTAAGGTCTTCTTCAATTTCCTTCTTTAGTGTTCTGTAGTTTTCATTGTAGAGGTCTTTCACCTCTTTTGTTAGATTGATTCCCAAATATTTTATTTTTTTTTGAGACTACTGTGAATGGGGTAGTTTTCCTAATTTCTCTTTCAGTAGATTAATCACTGATGTATAGAAATGCAATTGATTTGGAGGTGTTAATTTTATATCCTGCTACTTTGCTGAATTCATTTATAAGCTCTAGAAGTTTTCTGATGGAATATTTTGGGTCTTCTAAATATAGAATCATGTCTTCTGCAAATAGGAATAGTTTGAATTCTTCTTTTCCTATCATATCCCCTTGATTTCTTTCTTCTGTCTAATTGTTCTAGCTAGGATGTCAAGAATGATGGTGGATAGAAGTGGTGAAAGAGGGCATCCTTGTCTTGTTCCAATTTTTAGAGAGAATGCATTCAATTTTTCTCCATTTAGGTTGACGTTGTCCTTGGGTTTAGCATATATAACTTTTCCACTATCCCTGTTTTTCTAGTGTTTTAAACATGAAGAGGTGCTCTATTTTGTCAAATGCTTTTTCTACTTCTATTGAGATAATTATATGATTCTTATCTTTATATCTATTGATGTGATGAATTATGTTTATTGCTTTCTGCAATGTTGAACCAACCTTGCATCCCTAGGATAAACCCCACTTCTTCATGGTGCACTATATTTTTAATATATTTTTTATTCAACTTGCATAAATTTTATTGAGAATTTTTGCATCATATTCATCAGGGATATTGTCTGAAGTTTTCTTTCCTTGATGTGTCTTTCCATGTGCTCTTGAGGAAGATATGCACACCCACATTTTGAGGGTGAAGTCTTGCTTTATCTTTATGGGTCCTCTTGCATATCAGGTTGTATTAATCTGTAGAGTTGTTCCAGTGATATCTGTACTCAATGTTGTTGTGTCCATTATTGAATGTGGACTATTGATGTCTCCTGCTATTATTATAGAACTCTCTATTTCTCTATTTCATTCTGTTAATTTTGGTTCCATATATTGGGATCCTTGATATTTGTTTTGTATTAGTTTATAGTTGATATATATCTTTTTGTGAATTCACCATTCTATCATCATAAAATGTTCTTTTTTTTTCATTGCAACAGGTTTTGAATTAAAGGTGATTTGTCTGGTGCTTGTATGCCCAACATGCTCTGTTTGTACTTTTGTGTAAAACATCTTGTTTTTCATTATTTCAATTTCAACCTATTCATGTCCTTAGATCTAAACCAAGTCTTTCTTAGAATCCATTTGTTTTCTGTTTGTCTTATTCATCTGCCAATGTATATCTTTTGATTAGGGAGTTTAATCCATTTACATTTGGCATAATTAATGGTGGGAAGAAGTAAGCATCACAATATGGTAATTTGTCTTCTCCATCTCCTGGAGCTTTTTGTACCCTCATTTTTCCCTTTCCAGTCTTTGTGCCTCATTACTATTTTGTAGGAACATATTTGGATTCTTTTCTTGTTTCCTAGTGGGTACATTGATAGTTGTTTTCCTTGTGGTTATATTGGTGATTACACAAGACATCTTAATGTTATGAAGAGCAATTTAAACTGATTTCAACTTAATCTCAGTTGCAGAGGAAACCTGTACTCCTTCACAGCTTTGTACAGTCTCTGTATGTGATTGATGTCACAGATTACATTTTTACATATTGTACCAATTAAGAGAGACTCATCTTCTTTTTTGGCTATTATTTTTATTTTAAATTTTGGGATAATATTTCTTTTTTTAATAAAAATGATACAACACTATGATACATCTTGACATAATCACAAAAGCATGGACTCTAACCTGATTCTGTCCCCAGCACTCCCCTCCATGGACCCCCCTCCTCCACTTCACAAATCCATTTACATTCCTCCACTTCACAAATCCATTTACATTTTATTTTTATTGCTATAAAATTAATGTCTTGTGGATACATGTGGTGCTGGGATGCACCATGCCACACCCATGCATGCACATTCCAAGTTCAGTCAGATTCATTTCTGTCTCTCATTCTTCCTCCTCAATCCTCTTCATGTACTATACTGATCTTTCCTTTATTTTGATGTAATTACCTCTCCCTTACTTTTTTCCTCTCTCTTTTGTTTTTTTTTCTTTTTCCCCCCTTTTTTGCTTCCCCACCACCTGTGTTATTATTGATTAGCTTTCACTTAGCAGAGAAAACCTTTGAGCTTTTACAATTCAGGATTGGCTTATTTCATTTAACATGATTTATCTTCATTTATTTTTATTTTTTAGTTATAGGTGGACACAATCTTTCTTTTATTTTTATGTGGTGCTAAGGATCAAACTCAGTGCCAACATGTGCTAGGCAAACCTCGGAGCCACAACCACAGCCCAGACTTATCTTCATTTTTAACCTTTAGCTTTGATACCCTATAAAAGAATAAAGCATAGAGCTACCAACCCAAATTACTACTTTATAGATTTTTTTGTTTTATTCCTATATTTACTTTTACCAAAACTCTGGATAATTTCATATGTTTTTATGTTAATGTTTAGAAAAATAGTAGTATCCATTTCATACTATGAAGCCCTCTCCTCTTTCTTGTAAAGTATCTGAAACTTTCTGGTTTTGTTGTTGCCATTACAATTCATCACCATTGGGTTATATTGATTACATCTCCCAGAAAATTTAATGGGGGTGTGAACCATTTATAATTCTGCAGGGTTCCACAGGGCCTTTCCTTTGGCAAATAAAATTTGTGTTTTAACTGTTCTTTGTGACAAATGGAGTCCTCCTGATAGTGTTTTTCTAGAGTCTGCTGATTTCACAATCTCAAAGGGCCTTATTAGTCTGATTAAAATATGAATTAGTGAGATGGTTGGTTAATAATCAATAAGGATTATATCTAGAAGGCAGAAGAACATGCAGAAAACTATGAGATATGTGGCATCACTGGTGTGAGTCAAAGTCTGACTTTTATAATTCATTTTGATATATGGTATCTGTGAAAAATTGTTAATGAAATCTTGACTTTTAGTGGCAGGCTCTAGAGCAGTGCCTAACAGCATGTTCCTGGGTGAGGCAAATTTCCATTCTTACCATAACTGAACTGGTTATAGTCTGAACTTTCTGAGGTTCTTGTGGTCATCTGAGGTTGTTGTTTAATATTCAACCAGAATTCTGCTAGTGAGACAGTATTGTAAGAAGCTATTAAATACATGTCCTCTTTGTTGACTTTATTGAATTTCGACACCTTCTAGCTCACTGCTGGTCTCAGTCACTACCTTTATTTTCATTCTCTGACTTCAAAATCTGCAACTTTGAAAGATTTGAACTCATCTCATGTTATTCTAACACATGGAACTAAGAACATGTAGTTGAAAGTTTCAGACTTAGAAGAAGAATGAAGATATATTCCCAGGATCGGGTGTATGATGACAGATTTGGGTCCATGGTGACTGGATTCCTGAAATGAGTTCCCCTCAATACTGTTAAGGTTTTCCATTCCCCGCCTCAAGATCCTATGTATGTTCTGATCTGGCTGTTTCCCAACTGTCCCAATCTCTGGTCATTTTGCAGTTCCAAAACTGCTTCCACTTTTGCAGTTTAGCAGTAATGACCATACTCCTCAGTACCAATTTCTCTATAAATCTGTTTTTCATTTGAAGAATTTGAGGCAGAAGGTTTTGTAAAGAAAAAATGTCATTCAGTCACATCCATGATGTCCCAAATGACAGGGTGAATAGTATTCTCCCTTGTATACATTACACCTTTCCTTTCATTTATTCAGTACTTCATGGACCCTTAAGTTGATTTCTATTCTTGGCTGTCATGAATAATGTTGCAATAAATATGGGAATGCAAATGTCTCTCTGACACATTACATTTCATTTGGATAAATGTCCAGTAGGATGCTGGATCATATGGTAGTTATATTTCTAGTTAAGTATTTGTTGTGTGCTTGTTAGATTAACATCTCTTTCCCCTGTCACTTGTTAAACTTCATGAGAACAAGGATTCTGCCTTTTGTAAGCAGTGCTTGGCACATGTCTTGAACATAGCAGGCATGCAGCCCAGCCAACCCATAGTGACACTGATGTGAGGAACCTACTTCCTCCAATGCCAAGACAGAATGCTGTGAGACCTGCCACTTGTCTCATGCTTCCCAACTATGAGACCCACAAGAGTCAGTTGCTTCCCTCCTGTAGCAATCAAAGGTAGATACCATGTGGTTCCCCAAATTAGCCAGATCAAATTTGGCCCTACTGGGGAGTATGAGCTCTTGAGAACAGAGTTAGAAAAACAATTTTTATTTGCATTTAAAATATTGCTTATTTTTGCATAGTCACGATTAGAAATTGTGAAATTTGAATGTAACACTCAAATCATTCCAACATATTCCTACCTTCCCACACTGAGAACAAACTCTTAACCAGTGGAAGTCAGGACAGTTTTCTTGAGAGTGAGAGAAATTTGGGCTAACGATGTAAATGGAAATATCAGATTCATGTTGATGGTTACAACACTCTGAATCCAATGATGGAATCTGAACCTAATGCCCTGTGAATATTATTTGAGATTCCACATTGAAATAAAAAAAAACGCTGAGAAATTCATTCAATGTTGATGAAGACACTTTACCATACCTGAATGGTTGCTGTACTGTAGTTATCTGTTTATTTGTCATTATTTTCATCCAGAACACCTGAATCTTGGTCATCTTTATATCCTCAGCACTTAGAACAGACCTCTAAAAGTATGTGGAGGTGCTTCAATATAGCAATGAGTAGCTGGGAGACAAGGAGTTGTTTGGGTGTTCTTCCAACCCATAATATCTTCCTGTGCATGTTCAATTAAATTGTCAGTGTGCAAACTTTTTATGTTAGCATATATTGCTTCTGGGAAATTAAATGGCACAAAGAATATGTCTTTTATTATTATTCCCTGTACAGTAAGACCATTTGCATTGGTTGGGAAATAGTTCTTGCTACATTTAATCCCAAGTAATTATAGCTATTGCTTTTGATATAGAGTCTAAGCACTCTAATTAGGGCCCGAGGTGACTAGGGCAGAGGAATTGTTACATTGGACTTGGTAATAATACAATATTTGTAAATATATGCTTTGAAGGAAGAAGAAAACATAAAATTCCATAGGAGTTTCATTTCCAAAAGAATTAGGAAGGCATGGAGATTAACTTGTCAGTGGTTATGAGATGACACTCTGACCTTGTTTGAATGCATTCTGTGAACCCCTCTCATGGGGATCATAGAGGGAGATCCTACACATCAATACCTTCAGTATCTCCCTGACTTGCCTCCCTTTTTATCCCTGCTGACATAGAGAAGTTGGGGGAGAAAGTGGGAGAAGGGAAAGAGATGGGTTCTTTCTTCTGAAAGTGCCACAGGGGAGCTTCTGAGGGAGTATCCATGGGGGTAGGAACAGAATCTCAACCAATTGGTGTTGTGGTCATGGGTCTGGCTATTTCTCATGGTGACCCTGTCAGGGAAAGGCAAGTGTTGAGGAATGACGAGCAACAGATGGGTTTTCAAACAGCTTTATCTATCCTACTTTGTTGTGATCCACAGCTACTGTGAAGCGATTTGCAGTCACTGAGTCTCAGTTTCTACCTCTGCAAACCAGGGATAGTAGCCTCACTCTATGAAACAGCGTCCCTTAAAGTCAAGGAGAGAAGTCAGGCATGTGTAAGAATTTCCTGGGCCGTCAACCCACCATGCCTGGTGATTGCCTCCCAGCTTTCCTTTCCAACATCACTGCCGCTTCTGTCCTTAATCACATCTCTGCAGAGCTCCCTTTTTCCAGACGTTGCACAGGAATGCCTCAGATTGGCTTCATCTGAACCCATTTATGTGTCTGCCACTCCACCTGAGGCTATTCCTGGGTAAGGAGACTATGTGCTAGGAGACTCTACCTGGTACAACACCTCCCCTTGGCCTTGAATCAATGCATGGATGAATAGATGTATTTGTTTATAACACTTTAAAGGAGCAGCTGTGGAGAAAGCTTTGACTGAAAAGTGACAAACTATGATGGTCAACATTTAACACTGCATGACAAGCTCCAGAGTAAAGAAAGGAAGCAGCAGAGATGGTTCTGAACTAATATATTTACTATTGAGATGTCCAGCTGCCACTGTTCAATAGCCCATATACTTAAACCCTGAATAATGGAATGAGATGGGAGTGGTGATCTGTAACCTTTGGACTTACCAATAACACTGATTGAGGTATTTATTAACTTCTCACAGAATATGCACTCAAAGGAGGCCAAAATGGATGTGTGTATGATTCGTTTGTCAATGTGGGAAGGGCACTTGGATTCCTATAGTTTTCTGTGGAAAGGCTGAAAATGATGAGAAAAGATAAAGAAAATATGCCAAGTGCAGCTCAAGTGTCTTTAATTTTGTTGTATATTAATAAATATGAAGGTTATTTTCTTGGCATAAATCATGCTTTTTCAGAATAAACTCATACAGGACATAAGTCAGAATGATGATAGTGTACTTATGTAATTTCCAAACACTCACTTGTGGGGTCTCTACCATTGGAGATGTGGTGGGAAGCTCACAAGTGACAGAGATATCAATTACATGACTCCCCCTGACTAGTTTCCCAGGTCTCTTCACCATCCATTTGAGTAATCATCATTCATCAAAAACTGGAACCCACTGTCTCTGACCCTCGCACCCTCCTACCCAACCTGGAATCATATTTTTGGATTTCAATGTGCTGTGTGTGCTGCCTGTAATGACATCTTCCATTCCATTGGTAGCTAAGGTGTTTGGGGTCCAAGTGGCCATGCAGATTGCTCTTCCCCTTTTCTGTCCTTTTTCTCAGTGTGCCAGAGATATAGGGCCATTCTTTGTTCCAGAATCTCTCTAAATTCCTGTCCATGGCAGACCCCTTTGAGAGACTCCCCAAAGAGCACCATGAATTGATGGCACTCACTCAGCTGTCAGCTCCATCTCCTCCATGTTCAGTCTCTGCTTCAAGGGCCTTTTCAACAGAACCCTGCTGGATCCACCTGAACATACAGGGACAAGGGATGAGGCATAGGTGATAGCTTCTATTGTACTCAGTATCCTGGTAGGTAGAGTGGTTGCCAAGGACTTATAGGGGAAGGCATGCAGGGGCCCAGCCATCTCATCCAATTCAACTCAACTCTGTATCAAGAATTCTGCTAGGAACTTGGGACATAACAGTAAATGATACCCAATTTCCTTGATAATCTCACAATCTGGTTAGGGAAATATTCATAGAAGTCCTCAAAGGGGGCAGAGGGCAGAGAGGTCAATAATAAAACTGGGAGGGTGTAAGAGGGGTAGAAATTGCTCAGAGGAAGACATGATAGGAGATTGGTACAGAAACTCTCTACTATATTGTTTTTGTGCCTGAGTTTTTTTTTTTTGTTTTGTTTTTTGTATCAGGGATTGCACTCAGTAGCACTTGTCCACCGAGCCACATCCCCAGCCATATTTTTTATATTTATTTTATTTAGAGACAGAACCTCAATGAGTTGCATAATGCCTCACTTTTGCTGAGGCTGGCTTTAAACTTGTGATCCTCCTGCCTCAGCCTCCCAAGCTTCTGGGATTATAGGCCTGAGTTGGTTTTGAAGGGTGATTAGGAAGCTTGTATGGGGCACAGGGTCATTCCAGGCTGAAGAAACTACTTGAGTAATGATTTGTAGATGTGACTTGTTGGATTGAATTCAAACATTTTGGAATGACAGGATCCATGGTGACCAGTCAGTGCAGGTTAGAGGAAATTAATGCCAGTGGGTTCACTTAAATTTCTAATAAGACTAAATGATCTTTGGTCTTAGGAAAACACTGACAGAATTGCTTATTGATTTTACACAGAACATGCACTCAGAGGAGGTCAGAGAAAGGGTATTTATGACCCTTTACCAACTGCCAGGGTGCAGAGGGCATCAGACCCCTTCAACTCTTGGTGGTGCACAGATGGGCCTTCTCTTGGCTGGAGTCCTGTCCCCACCTCCTCTTCCATAATGTAAGAATGCAGGCTGGCCTCACTGAATATGTCTGGGCACAGAAGAAGCTCTGCAGGGACAACTTTGAAAGGGCAGCCCTAAAGGTTTTCATTTGCAGCTGACAGAAAAACTCAGCATAGAGAATTGTGGAGGGAAAGCAGTGATGGACCTGATCCCCCATGTCTCCATGGAGACCTAGATCCTCTTGGTAATCAGCCTGTGCTCCTCTGTCTGTGAGTAGCTACTCAGGCTCTTCTCGTCTGTAACCCTGGAACTGGGTGGTAATCAGACCCTTCTTTCCCTTATCTCTTTGGAAGATCAAAAGAGATAATGGAGGAGAAGTTGCTAGAAACACACAAGCTCCTATTGATCTTCAGCAGATCCTTGAGCTCCTACCTGCTCCCCGACTTCCTATTCCTGTGGCTAGGGAGGTTATTGACAAAACTGGTTGCTAGGGATGATCTAATTGAATTTTAGACCCAGACCAATGACCCAGATACAATAGAGGCAGATTACAAATAACTCATTGCCATGTGCAGTGGGAACCTCATCCCTTTTTCCATTCCCTTTGGGAATTCTGGGTTGTTTGTGTTTTTGTCTCATTATCGTTACCTTCTCCATTATGTCTGCTGGAGAAGATGTGTGGCTCTCTTGTGTATGTGGAGGTTTACCGTTCCCCTCTCTCCCATCCTCCAGCATCATTTATGAAAAGCTCCACAGTGAATTCCATACCTGGTGGGAGGGTCACACTTCACCTTCCTTCTTTTATATGATCTCCCCTGGAACCCCCACTCCCTCCTAGAACTCAATTTCTATACCGCGCAATATGCAGGACTATTTATCTCTAAATGTTGAACTTTTAGAGCAGAGACAGCTGTCAGAAATATCGGGGAGGGTTACCAGAGCCCAGCTGGGCCTTGCAGAGGTACGCCTGTGGATCCTTCAAACACATGACTTTTCCTGAAATGATCTGGTTTGGTTTTATGATATTTTACTAGAGTTACTGGATTTTTACAGACACCTATACTGCTTTAAAGGCTCACCTCTGGAAAAGAAGAAACAGGTATTAATTCAACCATCTGGAACACCTCACAGTTTTTTGTTTGATATTGCCAGTGTGTCTCTTGCTATCAATAGGAAGGAACATCAACTTTCAGAGGGCACCTCTCTTGTGGCTGAAAGATCTCTTGGGGCTCCTTTTCATACTTTCCCCATTTGCCACTATGGGACCAACCTTGGCATTGCTGGCAGCCTCTTCCCTCTGTCTCTCTTCTTTCCCCAGTCTGCTCTATGTCAGTCACGGTGGAGTGGAGAGGCTTTAAGGATCCAGGACCCACAGCTGTGGGGCTCAGAACAGGATGATGAGTTGCAGGCAGGCCTGGCCTAGGGAGCACCAGCCCTAATGGGTTTTCATACAGAGGTAGTTGATGGATGGAGGCAGCGAATGAATGGCTTTGTGACTGACCCTCTTGATAAGTGTGAGCACGGTTGCCACTGTGCTTACAAGCAAGCATTGGTCACCCATTCTTGTGTGCAGTGTCACTCAGGGGAAATATGGGAAATTAGCCTTCCCTGTATATCAAATAATACAGAGTTTCTGACAACAGTGAGTTGGGTATCTCTGAAGGTGTTCAGATTTCTCTGATGTCATAGGAAGCCATGGACCCAGTTGTCATTTTATACAAATAAGAGCACTGTGAGCACTCCTGGATTTTACTGGGAAGACAGATCTGACAAAGGCCAGATACTAAAATAGGAATATGGTTCAGAGGAAAAGAAAATTATAAAAGCCTCAGAACAAACTATAAGAGCGATGTTACCACAGGTGCTTCATGACATCGTGATGTTGAGAAGATGCACTTAAGCAAAATCTTATCATTGGAGCAGAAGAAAAAAAAAACTTCCCAGTTCTATCTCAATCATTAGTCCATGAATGAAAATCATCACTTCATGGAATAATCAATTTCCTAAATTGACACAAACAAATGCAATACCCTGGCAGAATTCCAGTCTGAAGCTCTCAGGAACACTCTAGTTTGGAGACGCTTAGCATGGATTCACTTTAGGATGGGAGAATAAAGAGTTCAGGTGCTTTTAGTTAATCATGAGTTTCAGGAGGTGGAGAAGGTGAGTGCATGTGATTATTGCTTTGGGGTTTTTTCTGTCATTTATCGCTTATGTGTCACTCCCTGGCTTGACTGTTCTGGTTCCTGAGTCTGTGACAAGCGAGCCCCACGTACAGTCACAGTCTCTGTGGCTGGCTTTCTCTTTCACTGTTTAGGTATGGGGCCTCCTCACAAGGACATTTTAAGGAGCTGGGCACTCTGGGACCAAAACCTCTGCCACTTTTGGGAACTACCCTGGAATATCATATGGTGAGTCTTGCTCAACTCCCTGTTTTGCTTCTCATGGTTGCAAAGATCCACTTAGTTCTATCAGTCAAAGTGCTGCTCCTCAGGAGGAAGTACTGAGATTTTTAGGACTTCACACCATCCCTATGATGTACATAAGTCTGGTGGACCAAACCGTCCACTGGTGTCTTCAGATTCCTAACTCTACTTGAGAGAGAGAGCTCATGAGGTAAGATAAGAGCATGCCTAAGGAGGGAGACTTGTGCATGTCCCTGGAAATCTCATTCACTGTCCCTCAGCTTTGATTTCCCACAGAGGGGATAATGCAGAGGTTTGCAGATGTTAGAGGCAACAGACTCACAAGCCAGAACACCTTAGATAGACAAGCAGTTGCTTCATGTTCACAGATGAGGACAATCCCTGCCATGTCTACAAAGTCACAAGAAACCTCAAGAAGGACTGATTTACCCACTTCCAGTATCTCCTGTATTTTCTCTCCTGTCCACTCAGATGTCCCTGATTATGAGCTGCCCTTTAACTTGCAATGAGGGGTAGTCAGCCTGCTCTCATGATATTCCAATCATTTGTGCCCCGTTGGTGCTATGGTTAGTACATTGGAATAACAGAGTTTTGTTTTCTGTTCCCGGGGCATGTGGAAATTTGGTGAAGAGTGTTATAAGAAATATGGGAACATGTGAAGGTGAGTATTCTGGAAACTTCCCTTGGGTAGATTTGTTAGGATGTGGCACCTCGGTATGTGAGGAAAATCTTAACCCAGAGTTCTTGGGATGCAGCTCTCTGTTGAAAAGCCTTTGGTGTCTGGTCCTGCCAAGGTCCCATATGTTACCAGATGTCAAGGTCCAGACCCTGAATTAAGTTGAGAATGTTGCAGGTAATGATTTTTTTTTTTTTTTTAGGCTTTGATGGCCCAAGGACTCCCAGGCTCACCTTCTGTCTAGTGCCTGGCATTTCCTTTTCTATCTCATTCTACTGACTTGGAAGAAGTGATGTTGTCTATTTTTTAAGCAGATCCCTTTGGGCTCATGTAAATAATGACTTTGAAGGGTGGCCCAACTTCCCTGGCAGAGCTGCTGGAAGGTTTCTGGGAGCAGTAGAAGAGGTGCAATCTTTGTACTTATTAGAAGCAATTCAGTGAAGTCTTTCCCTTTTTAATCCCTCCTTTTCTCCTCCCATGAATCCTCAGAAACTGCAGGGCTGGCCGCATGCTCTGCTGAGGTAGCATGGCCTATTAAAGGCCAGGGCACAGAGCGATGAATCTCCTATGGCTCATCTACCACTGCCCCTTGCGACATTATTACTTGAGACCAGTTGATAGTTTGTCTTCAACTTTTTAACTCCCCCCCAATATGTCTTAAAAACAATTATTCAAGTATTATTTTAAACAGCCACCATTGCCACTATGACACCAGTAATAGGTTCTACAGGATGAAGTTTATAGGGATTTTACGTCTTGACACCTATTTCCTATAAGTAGATAATGCATTAAAAGGGAAAATGACTGTGAAAGATCAGGAACATTAAAGGAAAAACCTGTCAAACTGATAGAGGAATTCATGTGACAAGAATATACATGTGCAAAGACAAAATAATTAGGTTATTTAGAGTAAAGAGTTTATATCATACAAAGCATGTGACTTACCAGGTTCTTCTGTCAATGCAAATGAGGGATTTAATCATTCCAAAATCATGCTGTTAATGCTAAGATGAAGCAGATTTAAATTATTGGTAGCACAGGCACATTGGCTCACAAAACTGTCAAAGGAGATTTTGTACAATAAATAATGCTCAATTTTGTAACAGGCACTAAAATATTTGTGTAACCAATATCACATTTTATCAGCATAATTAATTTTTTTCTCCTTCCATATTTGAAGTGTTTATTTTGAAAATTAACATTTTTCATTATTGCATTAAATATTGCTGACAACATCATTAGAATTCTCTCCACAACTTGTGTGAATTCTACAAGGAAAGATAGTTTTCATTTACTTAATCAACATTTTTTTTTTTTTGCCTAAAAGCTACTATGTGCTATTCCAAATATTGCTGATATAGCAGTGAATATCCCTGCTATAGATAATAAGAGAGAACATAGACAATAAAAAATAGTTCAATTAATTTAAAGTATCATATTAGAAAGTCCTAAGTCCTATGAAGACCATAGGTCAGAGTAAGGAACTTAAGAGTGGTAGATAAGGTAGTTAGGGACATCCTCTTTGAGCCATTAAGGATTAGCAAACACCTGAATGAAGTCAAGGACAAGTTCCTGGATAAGGGTTTCTAGGATGCTGTTTTCCAGTCAGTGGAGCAGTCAATGGTAACGCCTTGAGACACACATATGGTATGTGAAGAACTGAAAGGCTAGTGTCCCTGGAACAGAATGAACAAGACAAAGTAAAGGAACATATTCAGGGTGATGACCAGGGAGCAGCTAATGGAAGATCTTACTCACTATTCTTGGTGATAGGAATCCTTGGGACATTTGGGAAGAAGAAAAGACATGATATCATTTAAAGTTAGTGAGGGGCTGGGGATGTGGCTCAAGAGGTAGCGCACTAGCCTGGCATGCATGCGGCCTGGGTTCGATCCTCAGCACCACATACAAACAAAGATGTTGTGTTCGCCGAAAACTAAAAAAATAAATGTTAAAAAATTCTCTCTCTCTCTCTAAAAAAAATAAAGTTAGTGAAAGGATAATTATGATTGTAATGCCTTCCACTAATGTCATGTATGTAAGAAATAAAAAAATAAAAATAAACCCAATTTATCTAAAAATAAATAAATTACTTAGACTGTTGTGGACAGTGATTTGGCTTCATTAAATATAATAGCATGAAAAATATAGAAAAGTGACCCTATTAAGGATACGGTTTATGGGTAGAGCCAATATTTCTTTAACTTTTCACTGATCAAATATGTTGTTTAGGTGTTAAAATATTTTAATTTTTGTGGTACTGGGGACCCAACCCAGTGTCTTGCCCATGCTAGGTAAGCACTCTAGTAATAGAATAATGAACTATACCCCCATCCCAGTTATTGAAATAGTGTAAGCATATAAAAATTATGGAGAATGGTATAGGTGATACCCATCTATGCACCATCTGTTCTTAACAAAAGTTCCCATGTAATTTCTAGTTATGATCTATTTGAAGAACTATTTTGTCTTTGCCTCTTCCTGCCTGAGCTATGTAACACTATCTTTTTGTGAAGGCTCCAGTGGCTTAAGTGGTCAGAACTACTAACTTGAACTGGGAGGTAATGTTGCCGTGGATTGTAGGACGAGGCTGTGTCTTGTGCAACATCAGGTGTGGCTCCAACTGCAGAATCTGGACTGTTAGGTTTAATCAGTCTGATTTTCTAGCACAGGTTGGAAGTGGTCAACAGCCTGTGTTGGTGGTCACGGATCCAGAGATGATCAAAACAGTGCTTGTGAAAAAATATTATTCTGTCTTTACAAACTGGCGGGTAGGCTCTCACGGTTTAAAAAAAGAAATTAAACCTTTATTTGAATACTGTTCCAACATGAACCAGCTGTGTGACATAGGAGCAGTTTCTTTACTCCTCTGAGCCTTGATTTATTTGTACTTGTAAAATTTTTATTTTTAAATAGTTTTAGATTTACAGTAAATTGGAAAAACAATGTACAGGGGCACTTAACCACTGAGTTGCAGCAGCAGATTATGCTCTGTTTTATCCAAAAGACTCTTGTCCAGTGGATAAAAGAGTAAGAGGTCAGGGAATTTATTCTGGATTCTTTGGCCACTCTAAAGGGCAGGGGGGGGGGCGGCTACTGGTCTCACTGCTATGGTAGGGGGCCCCTTGTGTGGATGTGCCCTTGCTCAGCCAATGGCCTGGAGCTCAAGCAAAGGTTACAGAGGGAATGGGTCCTGGTTGAAAACCATGATGACTTTTACTCTTCTTAGTGTTTCAGAAAAGTGTAATTCCTTCAGGGAAAATTTTGCATATTAATGAAAGTTTTTTTTTTCATTTCCCTATCCCACTCTATGAGATATTAAATATCTCCATCTTTTTCCAAGTGATTCTCTAAATTTTCTCAAAAAATTTTGTAAAAATGATGAAAGAAAATCACCTTGAAGATAACCAGAAGGTAAAATGTGGTGGTGTGACATGAGGATGTCCATGTTGTGACAATTTATCAGTCTGTATACATGTGATGTTCACTTGCCTCCATGATTTGTTAAAGGCAGATGGAGAACTGTAGGTTGAGAAAGGAAAGTGTTTATGTTTTGGGGTAAATGAAGAGGGTACAGGTTGGGAAAACTGATATGAGAATGAAAGAGAGAGAGAGAGAGAGAGAGAGAGAGAGAGAGAGAGAGAGAGAGAGAGAGAGAGAGTTTAACATTTGCAATAGAAATGAAAATTAGTGACCGTGGCATAGTATTGCTGAAATAAAAGCTTTGCTTCTCTTCAAAAAATGGTCAAATATAAAAATTACTGTTTAAAAATTATGTTAACTGGTATTATCATGTCCCAGATTATATAATGGCAAAGAATTATTTCATTTCCAAAGCTTTATTTGACACAGTCTCCAATGGAAGAACTCCTTAGGCTACCTAGTGGAGTTTGGTCCATGTTAAATTTGAGCCCTCTCCTAGCCCTGGGTGGGGGCACAGTTTTATGGGTATCGAGGCAGCAAGCTGACCAACCCAGCTTTGGCTCATGTGTCCTGGTGGCCAGCACTAGAATGTCTGCAGATCAGATGTCACTGAAAATTTTGTAGTGTTCTGGGTTTGTTGAGTATTTGAGGATGCTCATACAAAACCTGGTAATTAGTTGGAAGTGGCAATAGATAAATATGATGAAAAATTAAGGCAGGATAATAGAAAGGATGAAAGTCTGGCCCTTCTTCCCAAGCAACTAGGTGGGACAAGAGAAGAAGCCAGCCACTCTCTGTCCAAGAAGCTGTATTCAGAAGCCAGGGAAACTCAGGAGCAGGGACACCAACCACCAGTAGCAGGGACACCAATCACCAGTAGCCGCTGGACACTATAGCTGGTTTTCATTCAGAGAAACATCCCAGTCTCCAAAGTTTGTTGATGAGTGTTTTTGTCCACATGTGACTCAGGCAATCCTAGTCAGACTTCTGGACTTAACTTCTGGACTTAAAAGGGGTCCAGAGGTTAAGTTTTGTACTCCTGGTTGACTTCTAACCAGATTGACCTTTTCTCTTTGAAATCTCTCTTTCTGTTTCTAGCATCGTGTGGATTTTCTGCAATTCATAATTAACTCCCAGAATACCAAAGATGTGAGGTCCCATAAAAGTAACCAAGGATGTTCAGAGGGAGGAGTCCACATATTTTTATGTCTATCCATATGCACTGACATACATAGGTTGGCTCTGTCTTGCCTTTCTTCCTCAAAAAAAAATCTGAAACAGAGCCTATTTCTTTGATTTAAATACAATGATTCCATTATGGTCAAGTTCAAACTACCAATGGTTTGACCAGCATGTTTCAAAAGTCCTACATATTTTCAAATGGGTTCTAGAGCAGAGATGAGCTGACACCATACACCAATGTGAATATATCCATGTCTGCATCTGCTTTTGACCATCTGCCTATCCATCTCTGTCTCTCTCTGGTCTCATTCAGCTTTCTGTGATAAAGGCACTATTTTTCTCTGCTGCTGAATTCAATTACCACTAGATATGTGTGGTATTGATATGTGCCGAGTGGAGTTTGATGGATTATGATTTACCTGTGGCTGCAGGGTACAGTACTGACCAGCAGAATTCTTAACTTTGACTTTATGATTCAGTTTCAATTCAGTCATATGAAGTTTGTGGCAACTGGAATGGATTTACTAGTCAAATTTACCAATTACAGCCTCACTGAATTCTTCATGGGTAGACCTTTCTTACACTTGTGACTTTTTCTTTGTTTTGGATTATATGATTGGGATTGGCAGGGTTCTAAGTGTTTTAAAGAACCAATTTGATTCCTGATCAAACATACCCAGGCCTGACTCTGCCTCCTTCTCAGAAAGGGAAGGAAAGGGGGGAGGCCAAATTATAATCATAAGGGCTGTTGATGAGCATGAAGTAGGGTATAGAGAAGGGGTATGCACTAAGGTAGGTAATATTCAGGCCCTGATTGAACTAATTCCACTCACTGGATCCTGTTCTTTTTTATTTCATGCCCAATGCCCTTCTATTGACACCTTCTTTCTTCTGCTATTTTAATTTCATTCGTTAGAATAGGATCAGTCACTATCCTTCTAGCTTTTTGTCTTGCTCTATAGTTTACGCAACATCATGGAATCATCCATTTTGAAGTGCCCCAGCCCTTTTATTACTTGATGTCTCTCAAAAATATAATCCCCATTTCCTAAGTGAAATTGTACACCTGAATCACATCATTATATGAAAGTCTAGGTTTTGACTTGGTGATCAGGTGGGGGAAGGTTGAGAGTCTACAGTTCATATAAGCTCCCAGGTGCTGCTGATACAGCTGGTTTATGGGCCACACTTTGTTTTTTAATTTTAAGAGTTGATTTTATTGTTTTGTTAGGAACAATCTGAAGAATACTTTATTTTTGTGCAACAACTGAAAACATTATCAAATATAAGGGGGATATTATCAGTTTGATTTCTTTCAAGACTTAAAAAGTCCATCAGCTAGCAAAGAACAAGAAACTGTTATGTAAGGGTCAATTCTGTGTTACCTATTTGTCATGAAAGAGAAGATTTCGGAAAGGCAACATTTCAACCTTTTATCAAATTATAGCCTTTATATCAATATTTTTCTAGGTACTTTTCTGTGATACATGAGAGTTGAACCCGTTTTGACATAATAATAAAAACATGGAATATTTCATGCTGTAGTTCAGACCCCAGTACCTCTCCTTCCCCATCCCCTACTCCCTTCCCTCTATTGATCTTTCTGCCATTTACTTATAGTTATTTTTTTAATTTCTTGTGGGATATACTTGATTGCTGAGAGCCATAGCCAAGCAGGAATGATGCATGGCAATTTCCTTGTCAGCCTACTCAATGTTGCTTAGAGGGAGGACTCTCCAATGTGGAAATGGGCTTGCCTTGGACCTAGGTCATTTGCAGTGACATTGCATGAATGTTTGAGAAAGGTAACCCTGCTCAAGGACCAGGGTGGATCCGGGTTTAGGGTGGATCTGGGTTTAGGGTTGATCCTGCTGGGAATAGGGTGGTTCCGGGTTTAAGGTGGATCCTGCTGGGAATAGGGCGTATCCTGCTGCCTCAGGCACCCGCTCCTTGAGTTCCCGTTGAGTTCTCCCGGGATTCAGAGATTATTTCGTATGCAGAGCCCGGTGGATTGTGGGAATTTTCCCAGAACGTGCGTGTAGAGTGCCGGTGACAGTTCGAGAATAAAGAGTTGCTGTTTGAATCTACAAGGCTGTGAGTGGCTTGTGATTTTGTGCCCAGCCAGACTGTGGCACTTGATGGTGAGATTCACTGTGGTGCATTCATGTTTGTACATAGTCTTTATATAAATATTGACTAGAAAGTTTTTTAGTTTTAAACTTGAAAATATCTACATGGGAGGAGGAATGAAAATTCATTCTGACAAAAGTTCATTCCAACAGAACAAGTTTCTTCCCAGGTTGAGAAGTTTCAGGTAACCTGTGACTCACATTTTTACTTAGTTTTAAGCTGTTTCTCCCAGATAGCCTTACAACTGAGTGAAAAAGCCTTTGTTTAATAAAACACTCATGTGTTTCTTGTTTGTTTTAGGTTTGACCCTTGTAAGTTAGACCATATTCCAGTAGCAATAATTTTCCTGAGCCCAATACATCTCTTTGAAGTTCCTGCAAATGTGTTGAGATGGAAGATCTTTTAATTCTCCATACAAGGAGACCTTAGCCTGACAAACTCTCTTAATGATTTTCCTGCTATATTTTAGGTAGAATAATTTAAATTCTCCCTGAAGGACAAAGCCACCATATTTTACTCATAGCTAAAGTACTTCCATAGTCATTCCATAGTTACACAGTGTCTTGAAAAGACCCAGCTTGTGGTGGTGGTGAGGATGACATAATGAAGAGCAGACAGGCTAGAGTAGTGTAGGCCCTGGGACAACTTGCATGGAAACAATTTTGCCTTATTTTGGCTCTATAGGATCTAGGAGTGAAAACCACTCCCAGAATAACTCCAAATTGATTTTCCATATTTCTCCCCAGATATTTGGGTGGGAGCTTCGTTTGGATTTCCCCTCATCTAAATGTGGTTTTCAACATTGGCCTGATTTTCCTGGAATGTTTCCTCTTCTTTTAGCTCTTGGCCCAGCCAATTATCTTTATTTCTGGTGGCTCTAAGTTCACTGCCAACACTCTCTCCCTCATTCGGTATGAACTGGCCACTCACCCTGATGTTTAGAAGAGGCTGCCGCAGGAGATTGATGCTGTTTTGCCCAATAAGGTGCATGGATGGTGCCTGGAGTGGGAGGGCAGCCATGAGCTCTCCACAAGAATGCCTCCCCATCACTTACAGAGGGATTTCTTTTCAAATAGTATCAGCTTTGATTCTTTCACCAGCACAATATATGAAGGATCTAGAGAGAAATAAAGAAATGCATGTTAAGGGTGAAACTGGAGAATCAAAGAGAAATTAGGGAGAATCAAAGAAAGAAAGCTTTTGATCATCATAGCCATGATGATTTGGGCCTATCTGGCACTCCAAATGAGATTATTAAGATAGGTGAGGATCATTTGCTTTTGGAAGAGACCCAAAGACAAACTGGGTTTTGCTATATTGTCCAGACTAGTCTTGAACCCTTGGGTTCAAGCAATTCTCCCGTCTCAGCTTACCAAGTAGTTGGGTCTATGGGACTTCAGCTGATAAGCATCCATTAAATTTTACTCTCACAGAACTCTGAGGTGGGTGCTGTTCTGTTCATGCTTATAGGTAAGAACATCATTACATGTTTATATCTGGATTAGAGGAACATCATAATACTATCAACATTTTTTTTGCTTCTCCCAAATTTTTTATGACTTTACTCTGAAGTGAATGTAGTAAATAAGATTTAGTGTATTTAAAACTGGTGCTGATACTGGGAACAGCAGAAAACATACCTTGAGTAAAATATCAGTACCTAGATATTCACCCAGCTTGGGGCTCTTAAGAGAAAGAGACTCACCAAATAGTCCCTTTCATAAAAGAAAAGGTGATAATCATCCCAACAGATGGTAGATATACAAGTAATAAAAAAGAAAAACACCCCAAACATCCCACAACACCTCAAAACCTGATTCTATTAAAAAACATAGTAGAAGAAATATAGAAAAAATTTTTAGAAAATTTATAGTTAAAATGTTTAATGAACTAAAAAAAGGTGTTAGGAATGAAGTTAGAAAGAAAATACAGGAAGTGAAAGATCATTTCAATAAAGAGAGATTCTGAAAAGAAGCCAAATGGAGTTTAAAGTGGCACATGCCTCTAATCCCAGAAGCTTGGGAGTCTGAGGCAGAAGGATTGCAAATTCAAGGCCAGCCTGAACAACTTAGGGTTCTAAGTAACTTAGTGAGATCCTATCTTAATAAAAAAAAACCCCAAACACAAAATAAACATGTAAATCCCCACGGGCTTGGGATGTAGCTCAATGGTAAAGCACCTCTGGGTTCAATCACCAGAACCCCCCTACCCATCCACCCCCCACAAAAAAAAGAAAAGAAGAAGAAAAATAACCAATTGTACATACTGGAAATGAAAGACTCAATAAATGAAATTTCAAATTGAATGGAAAATATCACCAAGAGATTAGACTTTGAAGATAGATTGTATCTTGAAAGTAAAGTCAATAATAAAGAAAAATATTAATAGATCATGACCAGAAAATACTAAATAAACAATTGTTACACCTCAAGTCCTAAGAAAAAGAAGAAAAAACTAACACTCAAATCAGTAGAAGATAGGAATTTTAAAAATCAAAGCCAAAATCAATGAAATTGAGAATGAAAAAAAAAAAAACAAAGGATCAATGAAACAAAGAATTGGTTCTTTGAAAGGATAATAAACAAGATTAATAAATACTTAGCCAAATTAACAAAAAGAAAGAGAATAAAGACCCAAATCAACAAACTTAGAGATGAATAAAGAAATATCACTACAGACTCTTCTGAAATGCAAAGGTACATCAGAAATTATTTTGAAAATTTATACTCTAATAAGCTAGAAAATTTGAAAATATTGATAAATTCCTAGAGACATATGACCTATACAAATTGAACCATGAGAATATAGCAAAGTTAAACACAGGAATATCAAGCAATGAAATTAAAGCCCAGGATCAGATGGATTTTCAGCTGAGTTCTACAAGACCTTTAAAAAAGGAACTAATGTCAATCCCCCTCAAATTATTCCATGAAATACTGAAGGAAGAGAACACTACCACATTCATTTTATGAAGCCAGTATCATTCTGATACCAAATACAGACAAAAACACGTCAAGGAAAGAAAACTTCAGGCAGATATCCCTGGTAAACCTAGATGCAAACATTTTAAATAAAATATCGGTGAACCACATTCCAAAACACATTAAGAAGATAGTGTACCATAATCAAGTGAGTTTCATCCCAGGAATAAAAGATTGGTTCAACATATGCAGATCAATAAATATAATTTACCACATGGATACAGTTAAGAGCAAGTATTACATGATCATCTCAGTAGCTGTAGAAAAAGCATTCGACAAAACCCACCATCTATTCATGTTTAAAACACTAGAGAAGTGTTGACAGAAGAAATCAGTAACCTTTCACATGATTATAATATACCAGTGAATATTCCAAAATGATAAAGGGTGGCCTCTGATCAATGGCCAGTATCTCACTGATCATATTCTGACTGAGGCTCAATTTAGACCTTGATTGATCAAGCAGAGATAGATTGCAAGCAATTGGTCACTGGGTGCAGTAGGATGCACCATTGGCAAGCTCTCAGAGTTCTGGGGGTAAGAGGGGTCTTCATGGCTTTTTGTCTCATTTTTGTCACATTTTGTCTTCACATGCTGCCAGAGATGTGAAGAAGTCTTATTTCCTGTGGAACAGGAAGTTTTTGTTCTCTCTTTCCTACCTACCAACACCATTTACACCATGTAATAAGTTCACACCAGATGCTATCACAGGCTCAAATTTAGCTCTTCCCTTTTTCTGTTCCATTTCCTTGGGACACCCTCCCTCTTAAAACTCAATTCCTTCATCCTACATATCCAGAACTATTTACCTCTAAGGCAAGGAATTTGTTGAGCAGAGAAGACTTGGGATTAATTTTGACTTCTATTCCTTTCCATCACAATCCCCTCCTAATTCTAAGAAGTTAAAAGTAGTATAGATATTTGTTTCTTCCCTGATTTTAAATCTATAGGCAGCCTCCAAAGGAAGGATCCCTGAATTGAATTTTAAATATCTTTCTCTTCTCATTTACAGTATGGGAACATGAATCAAAACCAACTAGGAGCAGAATTCCTTTGAGTGGTGAGATTCCTGGCATCAGGGAGCAAGGGAAAAGAGAATTTAGTTTTGGACTGCGGGAAGGAGATGCTCCCCTATAAGTAATGTTTGACTTATAACCCAGGTTTACTTTTAAGAAGAATAAGGTTTTCATAATAATGTGAAAATAGAATATTATTTTGAGTGTTTTGCATATTAATAATTTTCAATTTCATTATTAAAAGTAACTCCATCATGTGAAGAAATAGAAAATATAAATTATGTTTAAATATTCGAAGAAAAGGCTAGGATTCAGCTTTTATCACAGCACATTTTTCACTTCTGATATTTTAAAAGGATTAAAAGGTTTTAATTTCATTCTATTCAATACTAGAATTTCTTTGAGCAGATTACTTTTGAAGGTTGCCATAGGGATTCTGTATTTGTGATAACCAATCTGTTTAAAATGACCTCATCTTTTTGGAACAAAATCAGAAACAGGAGTCTAATATATAAATACATCCATGAAGTAGATTGCACATGTCTTTAAATGTACCTGCCCAGCAGGTTATTCTTACTCAACAGTTTCCTGTATGCCAGTGTTTTTAATCTCTTACAGCAGATGAGTAAGGGAGAATGTGGACCAGGGATGCAATAAAAGGCATCCAGAGAGGTTTTATGAAAAACTGGGAGAATATTCCTCTCTGCTGAGGAAAGAAGGCCCAGAGTGGGGACAACCCCCACTGGAGGTCAATAGGAGGGACAATATGATGGCATCAAGTCAACTTCTAAATTGACACCAGTGAGTGAAGTGACCTGGAAGCAATCTAGGCTGAATCGCTCAGGAATTTTCAAATTCATGTTTGGGGACTTATTGGAAGCCTAATGATGGAACTTAACAATAATCAGCTACTTTGAGCTAATTTTTATGACTTTTGGGGTCCTCTCAGGGAATGTGGGAGATGATGAGCGATGTAATCAGGGCCATTGGAGTTTTTGTTGTTATTTATGGCCTACATGTTACCTGCCTGGCTTCACTGTTCCCATTCTTGAATCAGTGACTTGTGATCCACTATATACACACAGTCACAATCCCTTGACCTGGATTTCTCTTCCACTTTATAGATATGGGACCTATTCACATGGATATTTTAAGAAGCTGGGAATTCCAGGGCCAAGACCTCAGCTCTTTTGGGGAACTATTCTTAATTATCACCAGGTGAGTGTCTTTGAGCTCAGGTTTGGTCACTAAAACAATTGTTCCCTGGGAGATCTCTGGGTGGGTGATGGGGAAAGCCACCTTGCAAATTTCTGAGATACCCTGAAATCCTCTTTCATAATCTCCCAATGCAAAGTAATTGGATCCTTCTTGTCCAAGCTAATTTCTTTAGCAAACAGTGGCCTCTCTGCACTGTACACATTTTTCCACTCTTTCCCTTGGTGGAATGAGAGTTTTCCAAATCTTTCTTATCTATTTCCTTTTGCTCTCCAATTTCACTTTAAAACTGACTAAACATGGCCAATAATACCAATTCTGGTGCCTGAATACATGGTTGTTCAAAAATGCCTTCCACTAAGTAAACTAGTCCATCACTTTCCATTTGTTTTCTGTAGAGCTCTAGGGTATGGAAACAGTGCAGCCAAGCTCTTGGTGAGGGTATAAAAAGGGTGACCTTTATTCCCATTTCCAGTAGGATCTTCATTTCCATCTGAGACTAGTTCCCTTATCTCCTGGTCTTCTGGACCATCATTAGAATCACCCATAATTCTCTGCTTAAAGCATGTATGGTCTTTCCTAATATTTGCCCAATTCCGAATTCCAACTCTCCTTCAATAATTTCAGATAAAGTTAGTTATCAATGACCCTACTCATCTGTAGCAATTTCTATTATCATATGTCCATCACCATAATGAAGTCCCCGAACCTGGGTACATTATTGTAACATTAAAGCATTGTGTATGTGTGCAGCTGTTGAATTTGACAGGTCAAATCCAATAGACAATAAAGATACTCTCTTTATATGAGATAGCATTTATTTTAGTAATAATATGAAACCAAAAGCAAAAGTGAAAGGCCGGAGTGAAAGAGAAGAAAATATATCACCATATGGGGGATACACCAACACCTGAAATCATGTAACTGGGGGATCCCTAGGCAGTTTTTCAGGGTTAGAACTGGGAAGTCCTGGGCAGTCTTACCTCTCTACAGGTGAGACTCCAAAGTCTTATTCCTTAAATTCAAGTTAGAACAAAGAAAGCTCCGTTTTAACAATCTGCCTTGTGTGACCTAACAATCCCCTCAATGACACTTAATTCTCCCAGGACTGGCCAGATCACTGAAGGGAGGGAGTGACAGCCTTGAGACAAGCGAATGACTAAGTTCTCTTGAATGAGCCAAACCCATCAGGAATTCAGCATTCTTTAGATGTTCCTTCAAGGTTGTGCAAAGGTCACAGCAGGCCCATTGACAGGGAAGATGTTGAATATTTTTCTTAGCTCTTATGTATAAAAAACCAGGTTTTATAGGCAAATGTTATCATTTCATTCTCTCTAAGACTGAGTAATATTCCATCGTGTGTATATCATTTTATTTTTAAAAAAATGCATTTATTTATTTATTTATTTATTTATTTATTATAATTTGTTATTTAAACATGACAGCAGAATGTATTTCAATTCATAGTACAACATATGGAACACAATTTTTTATTTCTCTGATTGTACACAAAGTAGAGTCATGCCATTCATGTCTTCATACATGTACCTAGGGTAATGATGTCCATCTCTTTCTACCATATTTCCTACACCATGCCCCCTCCCTTCCCCTCTCTCCCCTTTGCCCTATCCAAAGGTCCTCCATTCCTCCAATGCTACCCGCACCCCCATTATGGATTAGCATCCACATATCAGAGAGAAAACCTTTGGCCTTTGGATTTTGGGAACTGGATTAATTCACTTAGCATGATATTCTCCAACTCAATCCAGTTATCTGAAAATGCCATAATTTTATTCTCTTTTAATGCTGAATAATATTCCAATTTGTATATATACCACAATTTCTTTATCCATTCATCTATTAAAGGGCATCTAGATTGGTTCCTCAATTTAGCTATTGTGAATTCAGCTACTATAAACACTGATGTGACTGTGTCACTGTGGTATGCTGATTTTAGGTCCTTTGGGTATAGACTGAAGAGTGGGATAGATGGGTTAAATGGTGGTTCCATTCCAAGTTTTCCAAGGTATCTCCATACTGCTTTCCCTATTGGTTATACCAATTCACCTATCAACAATATAAAAGTGTGCCTTTTTCCTTACATCCTCACCAACCTTATTTTTGCTTATATTCTTAATAAATGACATTCTGACTGGAGTGAGATGAAATCTTAGAATAGTTTTGATTTGCATTTTTGTAATTACTAGAGATGTTGAACTTTTTAAATATATTTGTTGATTGATGTATATCATCTTCTGAAAAGTGTCTCTTTATCTCCTTAGCCCATTTATTGACTGATTATTGTTTTCTTTTTGTTAAGTTTTTAAAAATATTTTTTAGTTATACAAGGACACAATATCTTTATTTTGTTTATTCATTTTTATGTGGTGCTCAGGATTGAACCCAGTGCCTATATGTGCGAGGCAAGCGCTCTGCCACTGAGCCATAACCCCAGCCCAATGTGTTAAGTTTTTTGAGTTCTTTATATTGTTTATATTTTTCTATATATTGTTTCCTTTGCTGAGAAGAAGCTTGTCAGTTTGAATCCATCCCATTTATTGACTCTTGACTTTATTTCTTGTGCTTCAGGAGTCTTGTTAAGGGACTAGGGGCCTAATTCGGCATGAAGAAGATTAGGACCTACTTTTTCTTCTATAGGCACAGGGTCTCTGGTCTAATTCCTAGGTCCTTAATCCACTTTGAGCTAAGTTTTGTGCATGATGAGAAATAGGGGCTTAATTTCATTTCCTGCATATGGATTTCCAGTTTTCCCAGCACCATTTGTTGAAGAGGCTATCTTTTTTCCAATATATTTTCCAGTGAATGTCTTTGGTGCCTTTGTCTAGCATAAAATGACTGTATTTGTGTGGGTTAGCCTCTGTGTCCTCTATTCTGTAACATTGGTCTACAAGTTCCAGTACAATGCCATTTTTGTTACTATTTTGGTGCCAATACAATGCCATTTTTGCTACTATTGCTCTGTAATATAGTTTAAGATCTGGTATAGCGATGCTTCCTGCTTCGATTTTCTTGCTAAGGAATGCTTTGGCTATTGTGGGTCCCTTATTTTTGCAAATGAATTTCATGAATGCTTTTTCTAGTTCTATGAAGAATGTTATTAGGATTTAATAGAAATTGCATTAAATCTGTACAACAGTTTTGGTAGTATAGCCATTTTGACAATATTAATTCTGCCTATCCCAGAGCACTGGAGATCTTTTCATCATCTAAGGTCTTCTTCAATTACTTTCTTTAGTGTTCTGTAGTTTTCATTGTAGAGGTCTTTCACCTCTTTTGTTAGATTGATTCCCAAGTATTTTATCTTTTTTGAGCCTATTTTGAATGAGATATTTTTCCTAATTTCTCTTTCAGTAGACTCATCACTTATATAAAGAAATTCATTTGATTTGTGGGTATCAATTTTATATCCTGCTACTTTGCTGGATTCATTTATTAGTTCAAGACATTTTCTGGTGGAATTTTTGGGGTCTTCTAAATATAGAACCATGTCATTGGCACATAGGGATAGTTTGAGTTCTCCTTTTCCTATGTGTATCCCTTTAATTTATTTTGTCTGATTGTTCTGGCTAGAGTTTCAAGGATAATGTTGAATAGAAGTGGTGAAGGAAAGCATCCCTGTCTTGTTCCAGTTTTTAGAGGCAATGCATACATTTTTTCTCCATTTGGAATGATGTTGGCTTGGGGCTTAGCACAGATAGCTTTTACAATGTTGAGATATTTTTCTATTATTCCTATTTTTTTCTAGAGTTTTGAACACGAAGGGATGCTGTATTTTGTCGAATGCTTTTTCTCGTCTATTGAGATGATCATATAATTCTTATCTTTAAGTCTATTGATGTGATGAAATACATTAATTGATTTCCATATGTTGAACCAACCTTACATCCCTGGGATGAACCCCACTTGATGGTGGTGCACTATCTTTTTAATACGTTTTTGTGTGCAATTTTCCAGAATTTTATTGAGGACTTTTGCATCTATGGTCTGAAGTTTTCTTTCTTTGACGTGTCTTTGTCTGGTTTTGGAATCAGGGTGATACTGGCTTCATAGAATGAGTTTGAGGAGTATTGGTATTAGTTCTTCTTTGAAGATTTTATAGAACTCAGCTGTGTATTTATCTGGTCCTGGGCTTTTCTTGGTTGGTAGGCTTTTTTTTTTTTTTTTTTTTTTTTTTTTAATTTTTTATTGTGGGTTGTTCAAAACATTACAAATTTCTTGACATATCATATTCCACACTTTGATTCTAGTGGGTTATGAACTCCCACCTTCACCCCATACACAGATTGCAGATTCACATCAGTTACACATCCATTGATTTACAAATTGCCATACTAGTGTCTGTTGTGCTCCGCTGCCTTTCCCATCATCCACCCTCCCCCCTCCCCACCTCTCCCCTCCCCTCCCCTCCTCTCTCTCTACCCCCTCCACTGTATAACCCTGAGGGTCTCCTTCCATTACCGTGCAATTTACCTTCTCTCTCCCTTTCCCTCCCACCTCTCATCCCTGTTAAATGTTAATCTTCTTCTCCTGTTCTTCGTCCCTACTCTGTTCTTAGTTACTTTCCTTATATCAAAGAAGACATTTGGCATTTGTTTTTTAGGGATTGGCTAGCTTCACTTAGCATAATCTGCTCTAATGCCATCCATTTCCCTGTAAATTCTATGATTTTGTCATTTTTTAATGCAGAGTAATACTCCATTGTGTATAAATGCCACATTTTTTTTATCCATTCGTCTATTGAAGGGCATCTAGGTTGGTTCCACAGTCTTGCTATTGTGAACTGTGCTGCTATGAACATCGATGTAGCAGTGTCCCTGTAGCATGCTCTTTTTAGGTCTTTAGGGAATAGACCAAGAAGGGGAATAGCTGGGTCAAATGGTGGCTCCATTCCCAGCTTTCCAAGAACTCTCCATACTGCTTTCCAAATTGGCTGCACCAATCTGCAGTCCCACCAGCAATGTACAAGTGTACCCTTTTCCCCACATCCTCGCCAGCACTTGTTGTTGTTTGACTTCCTAATGGCTGCCAATCTTACTGGAGTGAGATGGTATCTTAGGGTGGTTTTGATTTGCATTTCTCTGACAGCTAGAGATGTTGAGCATTTTTTCATGTACTTGTTGATTGACTGTATGTCCTCCTCTGTGAAGTGTCTGTTCAGGTCCTTGGCCCATTTGTTGATTGGGTTGTTTGTTCTCTTATTGTCTAATTTTTTGAGTTCTTTGTATACTCTGGATATTAGGGCTCTATCTGAAGTGTGAGGAGTAAAGATTTGTTCCCAGGATGTAGGCTCCCTATTTACCTCTCTTATTGTTTCTTTTGCTGAGAAAAAACTTTTTAGTTTGAGTAAGTCCCATTTGTTGATTCTAGTTATTAACTTTTGTGCTATGGGTGTCCTATTGAGGAATTGGGAGCCCGACCCCACCGACTGTAGATCGTAGCCAACTTTTTCTTCTATCAGACGGCGCGTCTCTGCTTTGATATCAAGTTCCTTGATCCATTTTGAATTCACTTTTGTGCATGGCGAGAGAAAGGGATTCAGTTTCATTTTGTTGCATATGGATTTCCAGTTTTCCCAGCACCATTTGTTGAAGATGCTATCCTTCCTCCATTGCATGCTTTTAGCCCCTTTATCAAATATAAGATAGTTGTAGTTTTGTGGATTGGTTTCTGTGTCCTCTATTCTGTACCATTGGTCCACACGCCTGTTTTGGTACCAGTACCATGCTGTTTTTGTTACTATTGCTCTGTAGTATAGTTTGAAGTCTGGTATCGCTATACCGCCTGATTCACACTTCTTGCTTAGCATTGTTTTTGCTATTCTGGGTCTTTTATTTTTCCATATGAATTTCATGATTGCTTTCTCTATTTCTACAAGAAATGCCATTGGGATTTTGATTGGCATTGCATTAAACCTATAGAGAACTTTTGGTAATATCGCCATTTTGATGATGTTAGTTCTGCCTATCCATGAACAGGGTATATTTTTCCATCTTCTAAGATCTTCTTCTATTTCTCTCTTTAGGGTTCTGTAGTTTTCATTGTATAAGTCTTTCACCTCTTTTGTTAGGTTGATTCCCAAGTATTTTATTTTTTTTGAAGATATTTTGAATGGAGTGGTTGTCCTCATTTCCATTTCAGAGGATTTGTCGCTGATATACAGGAATGCCTTTGATTTATGCGTGTTGATTTTAAATCCTGCCACTTTGCTGAATTCATTTATTAGCTCTAATAGTTTCTTTGTAGAGCCTTTTGGGTCTGCTAGATATAGAATCATATCATCTGCAAATAGTGATAATTTAATTTCTTCTTTTCCTATTTTTATGCCTTTAATTTCTTTCGTCTGTCTAATTGCTCTGGCCAGTGTTTCGAGAACTATGTTGAAGAGAAGTGGAGAGAGAGGGCATCCCTGTCTTGTTCCAGATTTTAGAGGGAATGCCTTCAGTTTTTCTCCATTCAGAATAATGCTAGCCTGAGGCTTAGCATAGATTGCTTTTACAATATTGAGGTATGTTCCTGTTATCCCTAGTTTTTCTAGAGTTTTGAACATAAAGGGATGCTGTACTTTGTCAAATGCTTTTTCCGCATCTATCGAGATGATCATATGGTTCTTATTTTTAAGTCTATTGATGTGGTGAATAACATTTATTGATTTCCGTATATTGAACCAGCCTTGCATCCCAGGGATGAATCCTACTTGATCATGGTGTACAATTTTTTTTATATGTTTTTGTATCCGATTCGCCAGAATTTTATTGAGGATTTTTGCATCTAGGTTCATTAGAGATATTGGTCTGTAGTTTTCTTTCTTTGAAGTGTCTTTGTCTGGTTTAGGTATCAGGGTGATGTTGGCCTCATAGAATGAATTTGGAAGTTCTCCCTCCTTTTCTATTTCCTGAAGTAGCTTGAAAAGTATTGGTATTAGTTCTTCTTTAAAGGTTTTGTAAAATTCTGCTGTATACCCATCGGGACCTGGGCTTTTCTTAGTTGGTAGTCTTTTGATGGTTTCTTCTATCTCCTCAATTGATATTGGTCTGTTTAGGTTTTCTATATCCTCCTGACTCAATCTGGGCAGATCATATGACTTAAGAAATTTATCTATGCCTTCACTATCTTCTAATTTATTGGAGTATAAGGATTCAAAATAGTTTTTGATTATCTTCTGTATTTCTGAAGTGTCTGTTGTGATATTGCCTTTTTCATCCCGTATGCTAGTAATTTGAGTTCTCTCTCTTCTTCTCTTCACTAGCATCGCTAAGGGTCTGTCGATTTTGTTTATTTTTTCAAAGAACCAACTTTTAGTTTTGTCAATTTTTTCAATTGTTTCTTTTGTTTCGATTTCATTAATTTCAGCTCTGATTTTAATTATTTCTTGCCTTCTACTTCTTTTGCTGTTGTTTTGCTCTTCTTTTTCAAGGATTTTGAGATGAAGTATGAGATCATTTATTTGTTGGTTTTTTCTTTTTTTAAGGAATGAACTCCAAGCAATGAATTTTCCTCTTAGAACTGCTTTTAATGTGTCCCATAGATTCCGATATGTTGTGTCTGTGTTTTCATTTATCTCTAAGAATTTTTTAATTTCCTCCTTGATGTCTTCTATAACCCATTGATCATTCAGTAACCTATTGTTCATTCTCCAATTGATGTATGCTTTTTCCTTCCTTCTTTTATCGTTGATTTTCAGTTTCATTCCATTATGATCAGATAAGATGCATGGTAATATCTCTACTCCTTTATATTGTCTAAGAGTTGCCCTGTGACATAATATATGATCTATTTTTGAGAAGGATCCATGTGCTGCTGAGAAAAAAGTGTAACTGCTTGATGTTGGGTGGTATACTCTATATATGTCAATTAGGTCTAGGTTATTAATAGTGTTATTGAGTTCTATAGTTTCCTTATTCAACTTTTGTTTGGAAGATCTGTCCAGTGGCGAGAGAGGTGTGTTGAAGTCTCCCATGATTATGGTGTGGTGGTCTATTAGACTCTTGAACTTGAGAAGAGTTTGTTTGAGGAACATAGCTGCCCCATTGTTTGGGGCATAAATATTTATGATTGTTATGTCTTGTTGGTGTATGGTTCCCTTAAGCAGTATGTAGTGTCCCTCTTTATCTCTTTTGATTAACTTTGGCTTGAAATCTATTTTATTTGATATGAGTATGGACACGCCTGCTTGTTTCCGTAGTCCATATGAGTGATATGATTTTTCCCAACCTTTCACCTTCAGCCTATGTATGTCTTTTCCTATCAAATGCGTCTCCTGTAGGCAGCATATTGTTGGGTCTTGTTTTGTGATCCATTCTACTAGCCTGTGTCTCTTAATTGGTGAGTTTAAGCCATTAACATTTAGGGTTATTATTGAGATATGGGTTGTTCTTCCAGCCATATTTGTTTATTTCTGTTACTAAACATTGTTTGTTTTCCTCTTTGATTGTTTCCCCCCCCCTTTACTGTCCTACCTCCCACTGTTGGTTTTCATTGTTATTTTCCATTTCCTCTTCCTGTAATACTTTGGCTAGGATGTTTTGAAGAGATGGTTTTCTAGCTGCGAATTCTTTAAACTTTTGTTTATCGTGGAAGGTTTTAATTTCATTCTCCATCCTGAAGCTTAATTTCGCTGGATACACAATTCTTGGTTGGAACCCATTATCTTTCAGTGTTTGAAATATGTTATTCCAGGATCTTCTAGCTTTCAGAGTCTGTGTTGAAAGATCAGCTGTTATCCTGATTGGCTTGCCCCTAAATGTAATCTGCTTCCTTTCTCTTGTAGCTTTTAAAATTCTCTCCTTATTCTGTATGTTGGGCATCTTCATTATAATGTGTCTAGGTGTGGATCTCTTATGATTTTGCACATTCGGCGTCCTGTAGGCTTCTAGGATTTGGGATTCTGTCTCATTCTTCAAGTCTGGGAAGTTTTCTTGTATTATTTCATTGAATAGACTGCTCATTCCTTTGGTTTGGAGCTCTGTACCTTCCTGTATCCCAATGACTCTTAAGTTTGGTCTCTTAATGTTATCCCATATTTCTTGGATGTTCTGCTCATGGTTTCTTAACAGTCTTGCTGAGCTGTCTGTGTTCTTTTCCAGTTGAAATACTTTGTCTTCATTGTCTGATGTTCTATCTTCTAAGTGTTCTACTCTGTTGGTAGTATTCTCCATTGAGTTTTTAAGTTGGTTTATTGCTTCCTGCATTTCTAGGATTTCTGATTGCTTGTTTTTTATAACCTCTATCTCCCTGTATAGTTGATCCTTTGCTTCCTGGATTTGTTTGCGTAATTCGTTGTCGAAGTGATCTTTCATTGTCTGATTTTGCTGTTTAATGTCTTCCTTGATACTCCAGATCATCTGAAGCATGTATATCCTGAATTCTTTATCTGACATTCCATCTGCTGCAGCTGTTACCTCTTCTAAAGTTGCGTTGACCTGCATTGCTTGTGGTCCTTTCTTTCCTTGTCTTTTCATACTGCTTGCGTATCTTTCCTGCAGGTGCGGGCGGCGGCTCTGCTCTCTCCTTATTCCAATTGGGGTGTCGTGGCTACCACGCCGGCAGGTCACTGGGCCTGTTCTGGGAGCTGGTGGCGGCTCTGTTCTGCCCCTACTCCAATTGGGGTGACGTGTCTGTCGTACCAGCAGGCCACTGGGCCTGTCCTGCTGGTCGGTCGCAGATCTGCCCACCTTTCGGGCACGAGTGGAGGCTCTGCTTTGCCCCTACTCCAATTGGGGTGTCGTGACTACCCCGCCTGCAGGATGCTGGGTCTGTTCCTGGCAAGGGAGGCGACTCTGCTCTGTCACTACTCCAATTAGGGTGGTATTTGTACCCCGCCGGCAGGCTCCTGGGCCTGATCCGCAGGTCTGTTGTAGGTCTGCCTACCTTGAAGGCACGGGCGGTGGATCTGCCCTGCCCCTCCTACCACGCCTGCGGACCCCTGGGCCTGATCTGCAGGTTGATCACTGGTCTGCTCACCCTGCGGGCACGGGTGGCGGTTCCGCTCCACCCCCACTCCAATTGGGGTCACGTGACCACCACACCGGCAGGGCCTGATCCGGGCGTGGGATAAGGATCTGCTCTGCCCCTACTCGAGTTGGGGTGACGTGTGTACCACACTGGCAGGCCACTGGGCCTGACCCGCCAGGCTGTCACAGGTCTGTTTACCTTGCAAGCGCGAAGGGCGGCTCTGCCCTGCCCCTCCTACCACGCCCATGTACTACTGGGTCGTGGGTCTGCCCACCTGGCGGGTTTGGGTGGCGGCTCCGCTCCGCCCCCTCTCCAATTGGGGTCACGCGGTCACCACGCTGGCGAGCCGCTGGGCCTGCTCCGGGGGCTGGCGGCGGCCCGGCTCCTTCCCTCTGGCTCGAGGACAAATTGAGGAGACACGGGTGACTGAGCCTCACCCCCCTTACCAGGAGACCAACTGCTTATGTCACCGCTGGTATTGATGAAGATCTCTCCTCCACCGCTTTCTGCTGACATCAGATCTCTGCCATGTTGGTATCCTATGCGAATGGCAGCATTTCGTTCCCCTTGCCAGGCAACCCAAGCAATGGGTGAGTCCTGACCTGCCCTCAGCAGGACCCGGACCGAGACACAGTTTCCGCGGGCTCCCAGCCCCGGTCCAGGGAAGTTCCGGGAGCCGGAACTCGGCCGCTCCGTGCTCGGTGTAAGCTCCTATAAGTGTAAGCTCCAAGAAGCAGCCCCCGCGGGCTCAGTTCCGGGAGCCGGAATTCGGCCGCTTGGTGTTTGGTGTATGCTCTGATAGTAGCAGGGTCCAAGAAGCAGCCTCCGTGGGCTCCGCAGCCCTGAGCCAGGGTTGGTAGGCTTTTAATGCCATCTTCTATTTCATTACTTGAAATTGATCTGTTTAACTTGTGTAGATCAACCTGATTCAGTTTGGGTAAAATATTTGACTCTAGAAATTTGTTGATGTCTTTGATATTTTCTATTTTATTGGAGTACAAGTTTTCAAAATAATTTTCAATTTCTTCTGTATTTCTGTAATGTTCATCATGATATTTCCTTTTTCATCACAGATTTTAGAAATTTGAGTTTTATCTCTTCTTGTCTTCATTAGCATGGCAAAGTGTCTGCAATTTTATTTATTTTTAGAAAGAACCAACTTTTTGCTTTGTCAGTTTTTTCAATTGTTTCTTTTGTTTCAATTTCATTGATTTCATCTCTGATTTTATGTATTTTCTGTCTTTACTGCTTTTGGTGTAGATTTGTTCTTTTTTTTCCCCTAGGGCTTTGAGATGTAATGTTAGGTCAATTATTTGTTGACTTTTTCTTCTTTTAAGGAATAAACTCCATGCAATAAACTTTCCTCTTTCTACTGCCTTTATAGTATCCCAGAGATTTCAATATGTTGTATCAGTGTTCTCATTTACCTCTAAGAATTTTTTAATCTCCTCCTTGATATCTTTTACAACCCATTGTTCATTCAGCAGCATATTATTAGTCTCCAGGTGTTGGAGTAGCTTTCATTTTTAAATTTTATCATTGATTTCTAATTCATTCCATTACAATCTGATAGAATACAGGGTAGTATCTCTACTTCTTTGTATTTGCTAAGAGTTGCTTTGTGGCATAATATATGGTCTATTTTAGAGAAGGATCCATGTGTTGCTGAGAAGACAGTGTATTCACTCATTGATGGATGAAATACTCTCTATATGTCTGTTAAGTATAAGTTATTGATTTTACTATTGAGTTCTATATTTTTGTTGTTGTTGTTTAGCTTTTGTTTGGAAGGTCTATCCAGTGGTGATGGAGGTTTGTTAAAGTCACCCAGTTTCAATGTGTTGTGGTCTATTTGACTCTTGAAATTGAGAAGAATTTGTTTGATGAATGTAAATGCTCCATTGTTTGGGGCATATATACTTAGAATTGTTATGTCTTGTTTATGTATGGTTCCATTAAGCAGTATGAAATAGCCTTCTTTATCTCTTTTGATTGACTTTGGCTTGAAGTCTACTTTATTTGATTTGAGGATGGAAACTCCTACTCGTTTCCACAGTTCATGTGAGTGATATGTTCTTTCCAAACCTTTCATCTTCAGTCTGTGGATGTCTTTTCCTATGAGATGACTCTCTTCAAGGCAGCATATTTTTGGATCTTTTAAAAAAATCCAGTGTGCCAGTCTATGTCTTTTGATTAATGAGTAGGCCATTAACATTCAGTGTTACAATTGAGACATGATTTGTATTCCCAGTCATTTTGGTTTATTTTTGGTTTTTAATTTGACTTGGTTTCTCCTTTGATTGTTTTTTTCTTTAGTGTAATACCTCTCTTTGCTGAGAAGGTATTGCTCCCTCCATTTCCTCTTCATGGAATATTTTGCTGAGGATGTTATGTAGTACAGGCTTTCTAGTTGTAAATTCTTTTAACTTTTATTTATCATGGAAGATTTTAATTTCATAATCAAACCTAAAGCTTAATTTTGCTACATATGATTCTTGGTTGGCATCCATTTTCTTTTAGAATTGGATATATGTTATTTCAGGCTCTTCTAGCTTTGAAGGTCTCGATTGAGAAATCTGCAGAGATCCTAATTGGTTTCCCCTATATGTAATCATATTATTTTCTCTTGTGGCTTTTAAAATTCTCTCCTTATTCTGTCTGCTAGGCATTTTCTTTATAATGTGCCTTGGTGTAAATCTGTTGTAATTTTGTACATTTTGATGTTCTGTAAGCCTCTTGTATTTAATTTTCCAATTCATTTATCATGTTTGGAAAATTTATTTTAAAATTTAAATTTATTTTAAAATTAAAATTTATTTATTTATTTATTTATTTATTTTTTAATTTATTTTTTTTATTGGTTGTTCAAAACATTATAAAGCTATTGACATATCATTTTTTTATTGGTTGTTCAAAACATTATAAAGCTCTTGACATATCATATTTCATACATTAGATTCAAGTTGGTTATGAACTCCCAATTTTACCCCAAATACAGATTGCAGAATCACATCGGTTACACATCCACATTTTTACATAATGCCCTATTAGTAACTGTTGTATTCTGCTACCTTTACTATCCTCTACTATCCCCCCTCCCTCCCCTCCCATCTTCTCTCACTACCCCATCCACTGTAATTCATTTCTCTCCTTGTTTATTTTCCCATTCCCCTCACAACCTCTTATATGTAATTTTGTATAACAATGAGGGTCTCCCTCCATTACCATGCAATTTCCCTTTCTCTCCCTTTCCATCCCACCTCATGTATCTGTTTAATGTTAATATTTTCTTCCTGCTCTTCCTCCCTTCTCTGTTCTTAGTTGCTCTCATTATATCAAAGAAGACATTTGGTATTTGTTTTCTAGGGATTGGCTAGCTTCACTAAGCATAATCTGCTCTAGTGCCATCCATTTCCCTGCAAATTCTATGATTTTGTCATTTTTTAGTGCTGCGTAGTACTCCATGGTGTATAAATGCCACATTTTTTTTATCCATTCATCTATTGAAGGGCATCTGGGTTGGTTCCACAGTCTAGCAATTGTGAATTGTGCTGCTATGAACATCGATGTAGCAGTATCCCTGTAGTACGCTCTTTTAAGGTCTTCAGGGAATAGTCCAAGAAGGGCAATAGCTGGGTCAAATGGTGGTTCCATTCCCAGCTTTCCCAGGAATCTCCATACTGCTTTCCAGATTGGCCGCACCAATTTGCAGTCCCACCAGCAATGTACAAGAGTACCCTTTTCCCCACATCCTCTCCAGCACTTGTTGTTGTTTGACTTCATAATGGCTTCCAATCTTACTGGAGTGAGATGGTATCTTAGGGTGGTTTTGATTTGCATTTCTCTGACTGCTAGAGATGGTGAGCATTTTTTCATGTACTTGTTGATTGATTGTATGTCCTCCTCTGAGAAGTGTCTGTTCAGGTCTTTGGCCCATTTGTTGATTGGGTTATTTGTTTTCTTATTGTTTAATTATTTGAGTTCTTTGTATACTCTGGATATTAGGGCTCTATCTGAAGTGTGAGGAGTAAAAATTTGTTCCCATGATGTAGGCTCCCTATTTACCTCTTTTATTGTTTCTCTTGCTGAGAGAAAACTTTTTAGTTTAAGTAAGTCCCATTTGTTGATTCTTGTTATCAACTTTTGTGCTATGGGTGTCCTATTAAGGAATTTGGAGCCCAACCCTACAATATGTAGATTGGCGCCAACTTTTTCTTCTATCAGACGCAGAGTCTCTGATTTGATATCTAGGTCCTTGATCCATTTTGAGTTAACTTTTGTGCATGGCGAGAGGAGGGGATTCAGTTTCATTTTGTTGCATATGGATTTCCAGTTTTCCCAACACCATTTGTTGAAGATGCTATCCTCCCTCCATTGCATGCTTTTAGCTCCTTTATCAAATATAAGATAGTTGTAGCTTTGTGGATTAGTCTCTGTGTCCTCTATTCTGTACCATTGGTCCACCCTCCTGTTTTGGTACCAGTACCATGCTGTTTTTGTTACTATTGCTCTGTAATATAGTTTTAAGTCTGGTATGGCTATACCGCCTGATTCGCACTTCCTGCTTAGAATTGCTTTTGCTATTCTGGGTCTTTTATTTTTCCATATGAATTTCATGATTGCTTTATCCATTTCTACAAGAAATGCCGTTGGGATTTTGATTGGCATTGCATTACACCTATAGAGAACTTTTGGTAATATCGCCATTTTGATGATGTTAGTTCTGCCTATCCATGAACAGGGTACATTTTTCCACCTTCTAAGATCTTCTTCTATCTCTCTCTTTAGGGTTTTGTAGTTTTCATTGTATAAATCTTTCACCTCTTTTGTTAGGTTGATTCCCAAGTATTTTATTTTTTTTGAGGATATTGTGAATGGAGTGTTTGGAAAATTTATTTTAAAATTTAAATTTATTTTAAAATTAAAATTTAAAAATTAAAAATTTATTTTTAAAAATTTAAAATCTGATATTATTTCATTGAATAGATTGTTCATTTCTTTGGTATGTAACTCTATGCCTTCCTCTATCTCAATAATTCTTAAATTTGGTCTTTTTATGCTATCTCATAATTCATGGATGGGTTCCGTTCATGGTTTCTTAGCATCTTCACTGTGTGGTAACTTTATTTTTAAGATTGTATATTTTGTCTTCATTGTCTGGTGTTCTGTCTTTCAAGTGATCAATCTGTTGGTGATGATTTCTATGAATTTTTAATTTGGTTTATTGTTTCCTTCATTTCAAGGATTTCTGTTTTTTTTTAGAATCTCTGTTTTCTTATTGAATTAATCTTTTGCTTCTTGTATTTACTTATGTAGCTCTTTATTAAAATGATCTTTCTTTGATCTGTATTTGCTCTTTTATATCATTCTTTAATTCACAGAATATTTTAAGAATGTGCATCCTGAACTCCTTCTCTGATATTTCTTCTGCTGAGCTGGTCATAGAATCGAATAATGTAGTGTCTTGGTTTGTTTGGGGCATTTTCTTCCCTTGTCTTTTCATGTTGTTCCTGTATCTTCCATTCTAGCACTGTGGATCTGAGGTATTACAGTTTTTACCCTATAGGCTTATACTGTCCCTGCAGGGTTCCAATACCTCTCCTTTAAGGGGGAGATTGATATTAACAGATCCTAATACAAACAATATAAAACCTTAAACCAAACATCCTACTAAGATGTTTGTGGTTTTGTCACAATACACAGAAATGGTGAGTTTAATGATTATCTACAATATAAACAGTCAGTTTGCAAAAGGTCTATATTTTCTGATGGTGTACAAAGAAAGAACCAGGGGTGGGGTGTAGGATGAGATGTTAAGGAGGTAGGAGGTGAGGACATAGAGTTAATAGATCTTAGGAAGCATGAAAGAGGAATCAAAAGAAGTTGCCTAGTAGCAGGAGAAAAGATAGAAAGTGATTTTGGGGAGACAAGTGAGAAGACAATAGAGTATAAAAAACAAATATAAAAATTAAGAAAAATTAAAAATGTAAAAATAAGAGATAAAAGTATATACAATGCAATTGTAGTATACTATTCAGACATTCCAGTCCTCAGTAGCCTAATGTATGAAAAGTACTTGGTTTCACAAATGTTGGGGATGTGAGGGTGGGGGAAGAGAGAGAGAAAATAATACAAAGAGAAAAGAAAAAAACTCAAAGGAAAATTTAAGGATTGTTTCTGTGGGAATTCAGTATCTTTCCTGTTTCCCTTCTCATGCAATAGACAGTTGTTTGCTGTTATCTCCACCCTCAGGATGGTGAAGGTTATTAGGGTGGGAGGGTTGGCATTGGGGGTGGAACTCCTGGAGGTGGGGTGGAGCTGGCATTGGGGGTGGAACTCCTGGAGGTGGGGTGGAGCCCTTGCCAGTCCCTATTGGGAGTCTGCACCCCAAGGATCTGCTTTGGGGCCTGCTCATGTGATGTTGGCACCTTGTCTTATCTGCTTATATCACCTGTAGGCCTCACAATTCCTGGTCTCTAATTTAGTCTCTAAACTCTATCTCACTCACCCACTCTCTTTCTACTTCCCACTCAGGAACCTCTCTCTCTCTCTCTGGAATTCTTGTGGGTTGCACTCTGGGGCCTGTGCACCTGTCATGGAGATCTGTTTTGCATTGGGCAGATCAGGACCAGGCTTTGTGAGCTACTGACCAATGACATAGCTGCAAGCACTGTGCCAGATTAGTGGCTGTGGGGGTGAAGGGGGAGTTGTGGAACTAAAGTTACCTTGATATTGCTTCTAGGCCTCAGCCAGTGTCCCAATCTGGGAGTTGCCCCAACTAAAAATGGCAACAAAAGTGTTTCAAAATAGAGGCAGCTGCTTTCAGAGATGGGGTGTCAGGTAGGGCCAGGTGGTGGCCTTGGGCAGCATGCTCAGAAATGCTGCTCTGTAGCATGCAGTGTTTTTGCTGGTAGCTGTCTCTAGACCCTGCCAGTTGTCCCCAGGTGCAAGTGACTATGACAACAGTTACAGTGTCTCAAGATGGAGGTGAAAGGGGATCCCTATGCTGGTAGATGGGGGCCCACATGGGAGTGGCAGCTGGGCATCCTGCACAGGCACTGATGCTGGGGGTTCTGCACAGACATTGAGGTCAGGGGACCTGAGTGGACATGGCAGCCAGGATTCCTACATGGGAGCAGCTGTCAGGGGTCCTTTAATAACTCACAGAGAAACAGTATTCCCACTGCTTGAATCCTAGGTCATGGAGTGACAAGGAATGCAGCCTCCCTCTAGCCTGCCATCTTGGATCTCTTCCTCACAATTTCTTTATCCATTCATCTGTTGAAGGACACCTAGATTGGTTCCATAGTTTGGCCACTACGAATTCAGCTACTATAAACATTGCTGTGGCTGTGTCACTGTAGTATCCTGATTTAAAGTCCTTTGAGTATAAACTGAGGAGTGGGATATCTAGGTCAAATGGTGGTTCCATTCCAAGTTTTCAGAGGAATCTCCATACTGCTTTCCATAGTGGTTACACCAATGTGCATTTTCACCAGGAATGTATGAGTGTACCTTTTCCCTTACATCTTCGCCAACATTTATTGTTGCTTGTATTCTTGATAATTGCCATTCTGACTAGAAGTGAGATGAACTCTTAAAATAATTTTGATAAGAAAAATTATTCAAGATCTTTAGCTCAGTTTTGATGGCTGAAAGTTCCAGCAGCATGGATTTGGCTCTTGTGAGAGTTCTTCTGGCTTCCATCCATCAGGTATCATCATGGTAGAAGCACTTGAAAGAGGGAGAAATTGATACTATTGGTTAGCAGTGACAAGTCCTGCTTCCCCACATGTTGAAGTATAACATTAGAGAAGCATGCGTAGGCAAGCATATAAAGCAGGGTTTATTTAAAAAGGGGTAACATAGACTTCTCCAAGTAGGGATAAGGGGGCCATAGCTGGTATCCTGGTATCCCAAGAAGTGAGATGTTCTGCCTTTAAAAAAAATATGTCCTAGGCTTCCTTTGTTCTCCTACTTTCTTCTCCTTATCTCTTTCTCTTTCCTCTTTGTATGTGACTAGGCCTAGGAGATGCTTGGTGGGATGACCAAAAGGTGGGAAGTTACCTTGATAGGTTCTAAAGGAATTAACATTTCAATTCTTCCATTATCTGGATTTGACCCTTGCCTATCTGCCTGTCTAATTCTGGCTTCAAAATGACAGGAAGAGACAGGATGCCAGACCATGGGGATGGGCTAGGAATGAGTTCCTGCTATACCAAACTTGTGGTAAGTCGCACCTGCTGATAACATCACCACACTAGGGACCAAGTTTCTGACATGATCCCTTGGTGCAAAAACCAAATCCAAACTTTAGCACTATAATTTTCAATATATGGTAACTATAAAAATTTTCAATACCTTATTTCTATTTTTCACACTGAGTCTCTCACTCTAGTAAATTCACATGACATTGGATAGCAGGTATCAACGGGGAGCAACCACATTTCAAGAGCTCAATCATGAGGTCCTACTGCATCAGACAGTCCAGGATTAATTTTAATTTGGAAATGAGAGGAATCCTAAGGAGAGTTGATAATTGACCAGGGACCGGACAAGCAGTGATAGGATTGAAAAGCCTTGGAAGTTCATTTCAAGTGACTATAGCCACAGATTGAAAGTGAGTGGAGTAAGAGACTGTGCACAGATTTCTACTACTGCAAATATTGTCACAAGGGACATCTTTACATAGGTGACTTTGAGGTCACATCTCTTGCTCTGGCATCTGATACCATGAATTTGAATCATGTTCCAACATGAACCAGCTGTGTGACATGGGAGCAGTTTCTTTACTCCTCTGGGCCTTGGTTTCCTCATCTGGAACATGAGGGTGGTAATAGTATCTACCTCATAGAATTATTTGGGGACTCAGTGAATTAAACACAAAAAGCATATAAAATGCTTCCTGTTGTGTAGTTGATGTTGGCCATTGGGTGTTTTCTTTGCTGAATTATTCCTGAAAATGCATTCCCTGGAGAGAGGTACTGGACTGACTTTCTACAAGAGTGTGGTATGGACTGTTGTTGAGAGCCACAGCCAAAGGGACCCCAGCAAACTTCCATCTGATTGGCTCACTCTGTTATCAAAAAATGAACAAGGACCAGGTGTCTATCCACGATATCATGGAGAAAGGCATCAGGCTCCATTGTCAAAAAACGGGCAGGGGGGCCCAATGCTCCAGGGCCCATGACCACAAATATACAGGGCACTGGAGGAACCCAGCAACACCATCAGGGTAGTGCCCAGAACACATTATCCATTAGATCCCTCACTTAGACAAACCAGAGGAAGTGCAGGATTGGATATCTGTGCCTCCGCCAGAATAGTACTAACTCCAGAGATGGGAGTTCAAATCATTCCCACAGGGGTAAAAGGGCCTCTTCCCAAAGGAACAGCAGGCTTATTATTGGGATGCAGTTCTTCTACTCTAAAAGGACTTATGATAAGTCCTGGGGTAATTGATCCCGATTATGAAGGTGAAATAAAAATTATAGCCAGTTCTCCAAAGGGTATGTCAGTAATTTCACCAGGAGATAGAATAGCACAGTTATTAATAATACCCAGCCTACATGATAAATTTTCCAGTCATACTGTAGAACGAGGTTCCAGGGGATTAGGCTCCACAGGTGTAGATTGTGCTATGCTTTCTTTTAATTTAGATTCTCGCCCCATGCTAAAACTAAATATTCAAGGACATGAATTTAATGGGCTACTGGATACAGGTGCAGACCTTAGCATCATCTCTTGTCAAGAATGGCCAAAACACTGGCCATTACAACAAGCCACTCAAATGCTTCGAGGCCTAGGAGTGGCAACTAACCCCCATAGAAGTGCAATGGTATTACATTGGAAGGATCCTGAAGGATGTGAAGGAACTATACAGCCATATGTATTGGATCACCTTCCCGTAAATTTATGGGGACGAGATGTCCTAGAATAATTAGGACTAAAATTAACAAATAACATCAATTCAAATGCGTCCACTATTATGGCTAGACAAGGTTTTAGGAAAGGAAAAAGATTAGGAGAACAAGAACAAGGTATAGCAGCACCAATACAAATAGATCAAGGAACAGACAGACATGGATTGGGTTTTCAGGAGGGGTCACTGAGACAATAAAAATTACATGGAAATCAGAAAGGCCAGTACGGGTTCCTCAGTGGCCCCTGACTAAAGAAAAGATACAAGCAGCCCATGACCTGGTCAAACAACAATTAGCAGAAGGACATATACAACCTTCTGTATCTCCCCATAATACTCCCATTTTTGTCATCAAAAAGAAATCTGGTAAATGGATATTATTGAAAGATTTAGGATCCATTAATAATGAGATGGTTATTATGGGACCTGCTCAATTGGGGATTCCTTAATTGTCTGCTTTGCCAAAAACCTGGTATGTTTTAGTTATAGATATTAAAGATTTTTTTTTCAATTCCAATTCATCCTGGGGATAGTCCACGTTTTGCATTTACTATCCTTGCACTGAATCATGAAGGTCCTGATCAGAGATATGAATGGAAAGTACTCCCTCAAGGGATGGCTAACAGCCCAACTATGTGTCAAAGTTATGTTAACAAAGTAATCCAGCCACTTAGAAATCAAAATCCTGAACTACAAATATTTTACTATACGGATGATGTATTATTAGCACACAAAGATAAAAACACATTGCTAGAACGTTATGCCACACTTACAAACTTATTAAAAATTATAATCTAGAGATAGCAATAGATAAAGTACAATTAAATTTTCCAATTAATTATTTAGGAGTTATATTATCCTCAACCATGGTCCGTCCACCAAAAATTCAAATACGAGTAGATCAACTCAAATCACTTAACGACTTTCAAAAGTTATTAGGAGACATAAATTGGATAAGGCCTTATCTAGGTATACCAACAGGAGAGTTGGGACCTTTATTTGATATCCTAAGAGGTTCATCAGATCCATATTCACCCTGAATGTTAATGCCTGAAGCAAGAAAGGCATTATAAATCATTGAAACATATATGGAAAATATCCATTTGGATAGAATTGATATGTTTGCCTTTATTATTTATTGTACTACCAACAAAAATATTCCTACAGTAGTATTTTGCAAGAAGGTCCATTATTATGAATACATTTATCTTATTCTCCTAACACTATTCTTACTAGGTATCCTGAGGCTGTAGGACAATTAATACTCAAAGGAATAAAAGCAGCAAAGGGAGTGTTTGGAATTTCTCCCAATAAAATTATTACTCCATATACTATGGATCAAATTGATGAGTTAGCTAATGAGTTAAATACTTGGGCAATAATCATGTGGAAATATAATGTTTCATTTGATAACTACTTACCATCTAATCCTTTGTTGTCTTTTTGGTCATCGCATCCTGTAATTTTTCCAAAAATGACAAGAAATACACCTATCATGAATGCTCCAAATATATTCACTGATGGGTCAAATAATGGTACAGCATCAGTAGTTACACCTGATCAAACTTTTACATTTTTAGTACCCAAACAATCAGCTCAAAAGGTATAGCTTAATGCAGTATTATAAGCTTTTGTGATGTTTAAACATTCTGTATTTAATTTATTTTCCAATAGTCAGTATATAGTTAATGCTATAGTATCCCTTGAAGATGCTGGTAGGATTTCCCCTTCCTCTACTGTTTTCTCTTTGTTTTCCACTATACAAAGTCTAATCTGGGACAGAAAAGACCCATTCTTTATAGGACATATCAGGGCACATACAGGATTGCCTGGAGCCCTTAGTTTGGGCAATGATTTAGCAGATAAAACTACACATGACATACTTGTTTTCTCTACACTAGAAGAAGCTACAAATTTTCATAAAAGGTTCCATGTCAATGTTAATACTTTACAAAAGCACTTTAAAATAACTAAGGAACAATCTAGACAAATAATAAAACAATGTCAAAATTGTGTGACCTTTTTACCACAAGTTAATCTTGGAGTCAATCCTAGAGGACTGATACCTAACCATATTTGGCAGATGGACGTCAAGCACTTGCCAGAATTTGGAAGATTAAAATATTTGCATGTTATAGTTGATACTTCTTCCGGATATTTGATGGGCTCCCTTCATACCGGAGAAAAAATTAAAGATATTATAGCTCATTGCTTACAAAATGTCGCCACAGTAGGCGTTCCAAAACAATTAAAACAGATAATGGTCCTGGATATACTTCTACCTCTTTTGAACATTTTTGCTCATCATTTGGCATTACTCATATAACAGGAATCCCATACAATCCACAGGGACAAGGCATAGTTGAAAGAGCTCATCAAACTATTAAAATGTACTTATTAAAGCAAAAAGAGGTAATTGGGAAGGGGTATATATCCCCCAAAGATAAACTTAAAATAACCCTTTTTATTCTAAACTTTTTAAATTTGGATTCATCAGGGATTAGTGCTGCGAAAAGGCATATGTGTCCAAAAAATGTACATAAGCCTAAGGTACTTTGTAAGGGTATTCTAATATAACAATGGAAAGGTCCTGACCCAGTGAATGTCTGGAGTCGGGGGTCTGTTTGTGTGTTTCCACAGGGAGAACAGCAGCCAATTTGGATTCCAGAGAGATTAACTAAAGGGATTTCTACAGACCAAGAAGATGATGATTTGGCTCAAATCCATAACAGCTGATATCCAGAACTCCAGTTTGGCTATCCTTACATCTGTGACAGTGGTTCTCCCACACCTAGAGGCTAATGAAACCAGGATTTTTTTTTCAATATCTATTTTATTATTGCCCTTTCCCACATCATAAAGTTCTATTTTTTTTGAGCTCATACAGACCTAGCTTAATGTTTTGCTGATCAGTTCTATTTTTTAACTATGGAGTTTTTAAACATAGCAATGGAGATTTCACCTGTAAAAAGTTACAAGGCCTTTACTATTATGTTATGTGTTGTATATATTATATTATGTGTGCACACTTGTGTTTTGTGTTGTATGTTTGTATGTGCGTATGTCTATATATATCATATATGATGAGCACTCATGAAAAAATGGATCCAAAATTTTTTTTTCTTATTCACGTGATTTAAATGGTTTAATTTAAATTGGGTAAACAGCTGTTGGAGATTGTTTTAATATGTGAACAAAAAAGGAGGTTAACAGATCTGTTTACTTTCACCTTTCCTTTTCATTATATTTAATAATTCTGTTCAGGATAATGTAAATTGTTCAGAAAATTGTTTTCTTTTAGTGCCTACTGCAATGTTACATAATTTTTTCTTTAGCCATTATTGCCAGAATTCCTATCTTCATCCAAGTGCCGGTGAAGACAAAGATAAAACCAATCTACAGCTTCTGCAGTAGCTATCACTGAACTGCTTGCAGAACTTGCCTGGATTATGTATCACTTGTATGCATTGTGAACTATCTGTTGGTGCAGCAACTTGTGGTAGTGTTGGAGTATTTTTGCTGATGGTGTCATTGGTGGTACAATTTTTCCAAAAGGAGCCATCAATTGGCTTGGTGTATCTTCCTCCCTTTTGCTTGTGATGGTCGTTCAGCTAAAATTTTGGGGCCAATAGAGGTGAGGCAAAGAACCTCACTCCACCACTGGTACAAAGGCCTATCCACAGATGTGGCTGTATGCTGGACCGGTAGTCAATGATGGGTAAGATCCAATTGCAATGGTACCAACCTAAGACAGGAGGCTGACGCCTTGAGGTCAGCTCATCCAATGATGGGTAAGGACCATATGTAGTATTGGACAACCTAAGGCAGGCACGGTCCCTAAGCCACATGCTTGTTGTTTAAACAGAGAAGGGGAGATGTTGAGAGCCACAGCTGAAGGGGCCCCAGCAAACTTCCAGCTGATTGGCTCACCATGGCCCCAGCAAACCTCCAGCTGCCAGCTAATTGGCTCCTCTGCGGTGATGCTCATTGGGCTGTTTCCCCACCCTTTCAGACCATGGAGCTGCTCATTGGGGGACTCTTTTGGCTCCGCCCATGTGACCCAGCCAATTGGCCTCAAGAGAGGAGGAGTGGGGGTTGAGAGGCTCGTGGGAAGGTGTGGGTGGCAGTTGGGCTCTGAGGGAGTTCCTGAAGAGCTTGTGTGGTGCGGCATGTGTGTTCTAAAAATAACGTTCGTTTCTGCTTGACAAGTGGCTCATGAATTGTGCCCAGCCAGACTGCAGCAGACTGTGGGCACAGGGGTTCTGTCCTTGAACACTGCTAATATTTCACTTCTGTTAGGCTGTCCTCCTAAAGAAGGAAATGGTACTGAATCAAAAGAAAATTATTCCAAATTTTGCAGAGAGACCTTGCAGTCACTTGAGCAGTCCCCCCATCTGGAGTAAAAGTAGGCATTGTTCTTGAAGGAAATCTGCCTGTGCTGGGTATGCATTCCTCTTGGAAGAAATAGATTCTGTGAAAACAGACTGGCACCACCTGGAGTATCTTGCTATGATCCTTAGAATTCCAGAATTTGATTTATTCAACCCATATCTGTAAAATTCTACTGTGTGTCAGGTGCTTTGTCCATGTTGAAGATACAAAGGTAAAATAGGTAAAAGATCCCTGCCTCAAGAGGGTCACATGCTAGGGTTGAGAGACAGCCAACAGGCAGGAACACAAATTCAGTAACTATCCATTGCTTAATTGCCAGGAAGGAAATGAATAGGATGTTGAGAGAGCAAGTAATAGGGCATCTAGTTGTCTGGGAGAGTCAGTGAAGTCTTTCTGAGTACAAGGTATTTTAAGCTGAGACATTAAGTATTAGGCATCTGTCCCATGAGCAGCCAGGGAAAGAGCATTCCAGAAAGCAGAATCAGCAATGCAAAGGGCTGTGTTTTTTTTCCTCTGTATTTCTTTCTCTGGAACACCACCCTGTTGTTCCAGGGTTAAAATCCAGTTTGTCATGGTGTATATTATCTTTTGATCACTGCTACTAGGTTTGGTTTGTTATTTTGTTTAAAAATTTTGCACTGAGCCTCATGAAAGAGATAGGCATTTAGCCTGAATTTGTTGTTATGTTTTTTGTTTTGTTTTGTTTGTAATTTGGATCTAGTTGCTGTTTCCCCTAGAATGAGTTGGTCACACTGCCCTCTTTTTCAAGTCTCTGAGTTGATTGACACTGTGGTGTCTCTTGGCTTGACCTGTGTATTCGCAGCCTCTAGATGGTTGCTCATGGCCCTGTGTTCTAGGACTTATGCCCCTGTGCAATTGCTTCTCCTTTGCTGTAAACTGGTGGCCCCTAAATTCTGTATTTTTTGAAATACAGAAACCCATGTACATTGAGTTTAATGTGCATTGTGAGTTGACTGTCACTAAGTGGTGCTTCATAGGACCTGTGGATGAGCAGAAGTGGGACTCTCCCTATCAGCTGCCTGCTGAGGCAGTGGAAGTGGGTGGCTGGAGGAGATGATGTCCTGCTTCACTCCTGAAGGAAGAATAGGAATTCCCAGATAGAAAACCGTTTGGGAGCCGGCAAAGATGACCGTGAATAGAGTGCATCACACCCCGTGTACCGCGTGACTGCGCAGGTGAATAACGAGTTAGAACGACAAAAAGCTATCTTGTTAGGAATTTCCAGCAAAATTGGGGTGCACCAAAACCTAGAGGAAGGATTTCCATCACCGAGGACCGGTTACTGAGTCTCAAGCACGAGCCAACTGTGCAACTGGAGATCCAGGCTGACCAATCCACCGCCCGCCGTGGCCCGCCCCGTGGCTACAGATGGCGGGGCACCTCCGAGAAGCAACCAGCAAGCAGAGAGAAACGGCGCTACAGATTCTGTGGAGTCCTGCTGGCTGTGCCCTCACTGAGCTCCGGGCTGAGTTTGGGGTTTGAGACGGGGAAGGAAGCGGTCCAGTTCTATCCCCCACAACGGAAAGTCCACCAAGGAAGCCAGCGGCCACCATATTGGAGAGCTGACGTCACCAACGCCAGTTTCCAACAGATTGCAACAATAAAACAGGTGTGTGTTACTCAGCCCATCTCCCATACAGCAGGGAATTCGCATAAAATCTTTTCCAGGCTTTCCGGGGAGGGATTATCAGAACGAGCCTGCATAGAGACATGGCGAAAGGGTAAAGACACCTGACCTCCAACTCCCCCTCCCATCAGCAGCGAAAACGAAACCTGCCTTGCCAGCTCTGGGGGAGGGGCAAGCGGAAAAAAATCAAAACAATAGGGTGCCGGTTCCCAATAGCCACCCTCCACACCCAGGAAACTGCAGGCCCAGAGTACAGTTTGAACTGCCGAGAGGCATCACACTGGGGAAGGCCAGACTAGCAGGAGAAGCCAGGGGATGAGAGGCCAGGAATAAACCTAAGCTAACAGGTTTTTGAGAGACACCAGAGGGGGAGGAGGTGTTACCGCTGTTGACCGGTGACGAGTTCTTGCTTCCCCAATGTTGAAGAATAACACCAAAGAAGCACGCCGAGGCAAGGTCAGAGTAGAAATTAGAAGTTTATTAAAGGACAGCAGAAAAGACTTCTCCCGGAGGAAGAAGGGGACCCAAGAGGTGGAATCCATGGAAGGGATGTTGTCTCCCCTTTTTATAGTTCTTTCAGTGATGGAATGTAGGTGGGAAGGACCGAGGGGTGGGACACAGGTGGGCCAAAGAAGTAATCTGGTCAGGAAGGACTTCTGAGTCAGCACCTTTTTGCTGGGGGCTGTTCATTAACATTTCTTTGAGGTGGACTTTGGCCTAGGGCCTTTTCGGACTTCATTAACATTCCTTGAGTTGTCCTGCATTTCCCGGAATCATTGCCAGCATGGCCTCCATTTTAGATTTCACTCGATATTAGACCCGATTTACCTAACTACACTGACTACCTAACTTTAAATCTGGCTTCATTCCCCCCTCTAAGTTGGGAACTCCTTACTGCTGTAAGGAAGGGGGGCGAAGAGAATCTCTCTGGCTTCTTCAGGCTGAAAAGGGACGGTGTGGGGCAAGCAGTTTGGAGTCCCCCTTTAAAAATCGGGTCTATCGAGTGGTCCATGATAGACGTCTGATTGAGAAGTAATAGGCTGGAGGGCCATTTGAGTGATGGATGGTCTATAAGAGAAACAAGAATTCATTAGTACTGGAACCATATTGATGCAGCAATAAATGCCATAGCACAGGAATATGCCAATGAGTATGATGGCAAAGACAAAGACTAACAATGTTTTCCACCAGGAAGTACCAAGAACTAGGAGCTAAGATATTGTTTCCATGACAAAGTTGCTGAGGACATGGCTTCTATCTGAGCATGTAAATCTTTAAGGATATTTGTCACATTGCCAGAAATGTCAGGGATGTAAACACAACATTTAACTTTTAGGGTTACAGATGTCCTTTTCCTTAAGATATAGTTTAATAATTTAATGTCATCTGGTCTTGCAAAATCCTTTTACTAGTATGACCTCTGTGTCTAATAGAGAAATCTTTAATTCTGTTACTGAGGGCTGGATAACCATACTTGCAAACACTAAGCCTACCTGTGTAAGTTAGAAATAAAGGCCTTAAACTAAAAACTACTCTGGCAGTTCCTTTTGATAGTTATCAGGCATTCCTGTCTGAGAATCTCTTTTGTAGCCTCCAGTTTACTTATTTTTGGAAGTTACATTTAACTATTATTATTATTTAAAATGTCCAGGAACAGCTGTGCTTTGGCTTTGACTGTTTTTGCTAAGTGTTTAAGATGAAGCAAGTCAAACTGACTTTTGTTTTTATCTATTGTTAACAGTCAGCTGAGCTTCCCTGGGAGTGCTCGGGGAACTTCACAGCAGCTTCTCAGTTCTGCTAGTGCCATTGCGCTAGGATGGGTCCAGGCCTTGCTTGACCATGTGGCTTCCCTTGGAAGCATCAGGGATGTCTCCCTTTTCTGATGACCCTCCTCTTCACAGCAAATGCACTGATTGGCTTTCTGTCCTCCACTGGTCTCATTAATCTCCCTGATCAGGAGGTTATGTGGCCTAGAGTTGCAAAGCTCTTTGGAGAAGTCCCCTATTCCCTGATTCAGACTGACTTAGAGGGCAAGAGCCAAATATTGGTTTTCTTGGCCCTTTTAATTTAACTTAATTTTAAAACTTAATCTTAAACATCCAGCAAATAAGTTAACAGCCTTATATTAAGAGCACTGGGCTTTAATGTCTATCTCTCTATCCTGTAGGTGATAACTCCTTATCTTATGTTGACCCAGGTTGTGTGTTCTTAAAGCAGTACCTCTTTAAAACATTAACAGGCAATCCTTAAATCATTTAAGAAAACTACAAAATAAAATTATCAAGAGTAAAAACATTTAGCTTATATAATAGCTACCTTGAATTCTGGCAGGGTTATACATCATAATTCCCTGTTTGAGATCCTAGTAATCTTGGCAAAAAACTACTTTTGGACACAACTTTAACTGTACTGAAGTCTGGCCTACTTCTTTCATAGTCACTTTCACATGTAGTGAGATGGGACAGAGCCTTATCTCAAGTAAGGCAGGGCTTTTCATAAATCTTAAGTACTGTAGTTCTGAAACTGATCTTTGCTTTTTAAACATCATTTTACAAAGCCTACATAAATTGTTGTGAACTTGAGCAAACACAACATAATATCACATCTAAAACATGAATTAAAGAAAGGCTGAAAGCTTTTAACCTTTTGTAGAAAAGTAGCAAAGTACTTTTGTGTTTTGCAATAAAACCTTCACACAGATTAGGCTCTCATTAACTTAAAAATACATTTAAATTGTATCTCAGTGTAAAAAGTAACATAGAACTTTACATATCTTATGGATAACAAGTCCAGTTATAGAACACAAATGATATAAATAAATCTCCAACATGTTTTTCTTTTTAAGCCTAAAATTACCATACAACTTTAGAACCACCAGCTTGATATAATGCTCTTTTAAAACTTCTACCTTACAGACTTGTATACCTGGAAGATATGGACACATTAACACCACAATTACATTGATGTTTTTATATTAATCAAGTTTAGCTTTTTAAAGAAATAACATAGCACAATTCTCTAAAACAACAGCACTTGTTTGACCAGCTGTTTAATTTCTTTAAGATTACTTGTTCAAAAACCTACACTTATAAGCAACTTACACAGACCTTTTTTATATCATTTACTTAAACCCTCTTAATTACTTAATCATATAGACTCTTATCCAGAAACACATTTTCCCTCTATTAAATCCATATCTAGAACCTTCTAGTTTCTCTTTTTATCTGTTAACCTCCTTCTGTTCACATTTTGAAACAATACTTGTAAATTTTTGAATTTAAGCAGATTTAACATTTTATTAGGGCCTTTTTGAACATCTAGAAAAACTTATAAGCTTAATTTTAAAGACATCTTTACTTTCATCTGTTTACCCAATTTAAATTGAACCATTTGAATCACGTGAATCAAAAGATATTTGGATCCATTTTTTAAAAATTTTTCATGAGCGCTCCTCATCTGTCAATTGTCATATCCCTGCATGATATAGACATACACAAAGACATACCGACATACAACACGTAACACAAGTGTAACACAACACAATAGTAAAGGCCTTAGCTTTTTCAGGTGAAATCTCATTGCAATGTTTAAAAAAAAAAAACTCCAGTTGATCAAAAATAGAACTTATCAGAAAAACATTAACTTGTCTGTAGGATCAAAATCATGAGCTCAAAAAAATACAGAATCTAAGAAAAAGCAAGAGTCCTAAAAAAAGATGACTGGCCAGTAATTAGTAAATACCATATAATTTACTCTTTGGTTTGAATCTAGTTTGAGTTCAGGTAAAAAGATACTTTAACTCTTTTTTTTTTCCTTGGGCCTGAAATCTGCCCTCTGTTGAGCCCCAGGCTTCTTCTATTTGCATATCAGCTTAAGTCCTGGCTGAGGTCTGGAAGGAACTGGGAAAACTGGAATTCTGAGCAGAAACCTCATGCCTAAGGCATTTTAACCATAAGTCACAATTTTCAGGTTTGGATGTTGAAAATTATGATACAAGTTTAAGATACAATTTACAAAATTTCATACCTTTACATTTTCCTACACTAGAAAAACTTGCTCACACAAAACTGAAAATAGGATCTCTACCATCAGAAGAAATTTCTTTAGGATCATTAAGTCACTTCCTTTGTTCTGAAGTTTCTAAAGTAGTATTAAGTTACATTAAATCACCTGAAAAAAATCTTGAGAACCACACACTACCATGTATATCCAAAATTAAGCTTTAAAAATTTAAGACTGTTGCTATTCAATGTTATTTCAATAAGCCAGACCAACGTTCCAATTCAACATTTTTCCTAAATCTTACACACTGAGGGGAACAGATACCATATCATAATTTACTATCCTTGCCCAAGTTAATGCACTGGTATACCTAGTGAAATCTTCTCAGGCTACCCAGTTCAAAATAAAACTAAATGATTGGGAGTTACTTGCCAACTTGGAAGTAGAATTCTTTTAATTTTCTATCCTAAGTATTTAAGTTCTCCGGCATGAATTATCTGAAATCACAAACTAAACAATTACCTAACCCCAACTTTTAACTGCAAGATTATGCAATGCTTCAAACTCATTTAGATACCAGATGTTACAATAAAAAATCATCTTTTAGACACACATTTAGCCAAAATCATCCCCAAAAAACAATCTATAATAACCTTTAAAATAGAGACCAGATAAAAAAAAATCTCTCCAGGTTTTGAACTTCCATTTAATTATGACTCCTATCAGTGGCACCTTAGATTTCCCATGAGTGGACCAGATGTTTTCACAGAGGGGCAACTATAGGTGTAAAATCAAGGGTCTCAGTGTGACTGACTTTACTGCATTCAGTGTCCCTTCTTTTTAAGTGGACAGAGATGGAGCAATCCTTACAGTGCAGGGAAGAATGATGAAATTCCCCAAAGCGAAAATGGCTTTGGCAGCTGCTGGGAATCCTCAGTTTCCCTTTTACTTACAGGATTAGCTCCTTTGGATAGATCCAATCCCAGGCAATCTGGCATATCTCCTAACTTTCCAGTAGAGTCAGTTTTTATCTGCCTTAGGTCTTGAAGGGGGAAGGGGGTATGTACTTTGATCGGCCCAAATTTTTCTCTTGATTCTTTTTCCTCAGTGAGTCCAAGATTTTTTCTCTTCATGGCAGATATCATAGCTAAGTCTACTTTACACTGTTGGCATAATTTAGGATTTTCCCTTAGAGCAAAGAAAATCTGAACATACAGCACCTCACACCATTTCCTTTTTTGTAAATTTTATCAAACTGTAAAATTGTATTAAAATTGATATTTCCCTCTGGTGGCCAGGTTTCTTCATCAGAGAGTTTGTATTGAGGCCAGGCCAAGAAAATGAGGCGCTTTTTCTTGAGCGTCTGAGGTTCAAATTTATCCCAATTTTTCAATACGCAGGCTAGTGGTGCACCTGGCATATTGGAGAGAGAGAAGCTCCCATCTGAGTGAGAAGAACAGGACTCAGGCGCCCACGCCGCGCCAGAGAAAACTGTTCTCATTAGGGACGTCTCCCTAAGTTTGAGCTTCCTAAACGGTCCAGAAAACCCGTCTCTCACCTTGCTTTGCCAAGGGGTTTCTGGTCCCCTTTAGCAAAGTGCTAGGGTCTCAGTTTGCCCTGTGCCAGAGACCCTGGGAGGATTCAGACTTAAGGGCATTACTGCTTATCCTCCCGGCCACTAAAAACCCATTGCAAAAGAGAAACATGCGCTCTTTGTTGCCTTTGCTCTGTAGACTAAAGGAGCCTCCTAAGTGTTAAGGGATATCTACTGGTTGTAAGGTAGCAGATTACCAGAGGAGTTGATTCTAAAAATGCCTCTCTAGCAGCTTAGGGAACACAACGCATTTTAAACATTGGGGCGATAAAACAGACTAGTGAAATTTACCTATGCATCTTAGGGAACCTGGGCAGATTTTGCTAATTATCCCATGCCTTTCTCTCAGTCCTACAATCTGAATTGCTAACATTTCTGACCTGCGAAGGAAGGGGAGCATCCAGGAGGAATGGATGCGAGGTTGGGAGTGTTGCATGGCCCATACGGAGGCAAATGTGATTGGGGCTTTCCCTCAGTGCCATTCATCTACCGATCACCCTAGATACCCCTGAGGGCTGTCGGGAGGGGGCTCAAGAGAAAGGAACCTTAGGAATCGTCTGAGTGTAGCCCAGACCGGAATTCCGCAGTTGTTCCAAACTCCTTCCTCCACCTCCACGCATCCGAGGCAGATCGGGATTCGGGACACTGTGTACTCACGCCAATTGCTCTCCAGGCCCAGACAGAAAAGTTGGAAGCGGCTTTGGCAGAACCCAACATGCCTGCTCTGTATTGAACAGGTGATTGAGAGCTGCCTAGGCCGGGAAACCTCTCACCCGAGTCTTGAAGAGTGGCGGCTGCACTAATTGCGTTTAAGTAGCCGTCGGGTGCCCACCTTACCCTCCAGAAAGAAATAGAGAAAGATGCACCTCAAACAGACATGGGGTGCGTGCACTTACCTCGGTGTAGAATCTCGGTCTGGGACCTCCAATATGTTACCGCTGTTGACTGGTGACGAGTTCTTGCTTCCCCAATGTTGAAGAATAACACCAAAGAAGCACGCCGAGGCAAGGTCAGAGTAGAAATTAGAAGTTTATTAAAGGACAGCAGAAAAGACTTCTCCCGGAGGAAGAAGGGGACCCAAGAGGTGGAATCCGTGGAAGGGATGTTGTCTCCCCTTTTTATAGTTCTTTCAGTGATGGAATGTAGGTGGGAAGGACCGAGGGGTGGGACACAGGTGGGCCAAAGAAGTAATCTGGTCAGGAAGGACTTCTGAGTCAGCACCTTTTTGCTGGGGGCTGTTCATTAACATTTCTTTGAGGTGGACTTTGGCCTAGGGCCTTTTCGGACTTCATTAACATTCCTTGAGTTGTCCTGCATTTCCCGGAATCATTGCCAGCATGGCCTCCATTTTAGATTTCACTCGGTATTAGACCCGATTTACCTAACTACACTGACTACCTAACTTTAAATCTGGCTTCAGAGGGAGTGGCCTCACACGGACTGTATCCTACAGCCAGAGGGCAAAATCTTGGCCCGGAAGGCACAGCACCACCTACAGGAAGCGAAGAAAATAGAAGCCTAACAGTGCCCCCCCTTTTTTTCTCTTTTCTCAATTTTTTAAATTCTTTAATTTTTTTAATTTTAATTTTTTTGTATGTTTGTTAATTATTTTTTCTTCTTCAATTGTAATTTTTTCTCTTCAATTGTAATTTTTATTTTACTGCATTTTATTATTATTATTATTATTAATTTTTATCATTTCTTTTCTTTTCTATTCTTTTCTCTTTCTTTCTTCTCTCCCTCTCTCTTTCTTGGTTTGCATCCTTAACTTTTCCCCACCTTTCCTCTTAAGCATGAACACCCAGACTACATATAACTTACTAAATGCAAATAGATGAATACTATGAATAGGTCTATAGTCCGCCTAAGCCCTTAACTACCCCCAAGTACTCCTGTCTATTCTCTTGTTAATAGCCACCTGCATTCGAGTAACCCCCCAAAGAAGCTAACATATACTAACCTCCATACCTTCAAATCGCCCGACCTTAACATAAAATCATAAGTCCAAACCTCAGTTCTCTATATGCCATCAAAATCTGAAGGCCTTTAATGAAACCAATGAATTTACCTTAAATCACAATTAAATCCAACATCTCTAAACATTGTCTCCTAACACAAAGGAGAGATAGTGGAACTATAAAAACCAAAACAAACAGAACCCAGAAGCCTTTTATGAATTGAATGAATCAGCTTTAAAGTACAATAAAGCCCAACATTTCTAGGCATAATCTCCCACCACAAAGGAGAGACAACAGAGATATACAAAACCAAAACAAATTTATAGGAGAAAGCAGTTACACAGCAGTCAAACAGAGCTGGAAAGTAACGTGAACAACATGAAAAAACAAGGCAAAAAAGGATTACAAACAATGCAGGACAACTTAAATCTACAGGAGGACCTAGAAGCATCAGAAACATGGACAGGGAAAGAACTCAAGGCATACCTAACTCAGATGGAATGGAATATTAGAGAAGACATGAGACAGCAAGTCCAAGCAATAAAAGTATATTTTGAAAACGAATTAAATAAACAAATTCAAACTGCAAAGAACGAGCTTAACCAGGAGATAGAGATTTAAAAAAAACAACCAAACAGTAATCCTAGAAATGCAGGAAACCATAAACCAAATTAAAAACTCTAATGAGAATATTACAAATAGACTAGATCAAGTAGAAGTCAGAACATCAGATAATGAAGACAAAGTTTATCAACTTGAAAAGGATATAGTCAACACAGAAAGGATGCTTAAATCTCACAAGCAATCTATCCAAGAGATATGGGATGTCATAAAAAAACCAAACTTGAGAGTCATTGGGATAGAAGAAGGCATAGAGGTTCAAACCAAAGGAATGGACAACCTATTAAATGAAATAATCCTAGAAAACTTCCCAGAGATGAAAGATGGAATGGATTGCCAAATCCTGGAAGCCTACAGGACCCCAAAGATTCAAAACCATAATAGACCAACTCCAAGACATATAATAATGAATATAGCCAACATACAGAACAAGGAGAGACTATTAAAAGCTATGAGAGAAAGGAGGCAGATTACATTCAGGGGTAAACCAATTAGGTTAACGACTGATTTTTCATCACAGACTTTGAAAGCGAGAAGATCCTGGAACAACGTATTTCAAACGCTGAAAAATAATGGATTCCAACCAAGAATACTGTATCCAGCAAAATTAAGCTTCAGATTTGACAATGAAATTAAAATATTTCATGATAAACAAAAGTTAAAAGAATTTGCAGCCAGAAAACCAGCACTGCAAGGCATCTTGTGCAAAACACTACAAGAAGAGGAATTGAAAAACAGCACCCAAAACTGACAGTGGAAGGTAACTCAGTAAAGGGAAGGGAAAAAAATAACCAAAAAGGAAAAACTAGCCATATTAAAATAAATAAATAAACAAGCATGACGGGTAGTACTAACCATATTTCAATAGTAACCTTAAACGTTAATGGCTTAAATTCACCAATTAAGAGACATAGGCTAATAATCTGGATTAAAAAAAGAAATCCAACAATATGCTGCCTTCAGGAGACTCATATGATAGGAAAAGACATACACAGACTGAAGGTGAAAGGTTGGGAAAAATCATACCACTCACATGATCCTCGGAAGCAAGCAGGAGTGGCCATACTCATATCGAATAAAATCAACTTCAAACCTAAGTTAATCAAAAGGGATAAAGAAGGACACTATATACTGTTAAAAGGAACCATCCACCAACAAGACATAACAATTATCAATATATATGCACCAAACAATGGTGCTGCAATGTTCATAAAACAAACTCTCCTCAAGTTCAAGAGTCAAATAGACCACAACACAATAATTATGGGTGACTTCAACACACTGCTCTCTCCATTGGACAGATCCTCCAGACAAAAGCTGAATAAAGAAACTATAGAACTCAATAACACAATCAATAACCTAGATTTAACTGACATTTATAGAATATATCAACCATCATCAAGTGGATACACGTTCTTCTCAGCAGCACATGGTCCCTTCTCAAAGATAGACCATATATTATGCCATAGGACAACTATTAGTAAATATAAAGGTGTGGAGATAATACCATGCAACTTATCTGATCATAATGGAATGAAACTGTAAATCAATGACAAAAGAAGGAAGGAAAAATCCTGCATCACCTGGAAAATGAACAATATGTTACTGAATGATCAATGGGTTACAGAAGACATAAAGGAGGATATAAAAATATTCTTGGAGATGAATGAAAATACAGACACAACATATTGGAATCTATGGGATGCAATGAAAGCAGTTTTAAGAGGGAAATTCATTTCCTGGAGTTCATTCCTTAAAAAAAGGAAAAACCAACAAATAAATGAACTCACACTTCATCTCAAAACCCTAGAAAAGGAAGAGCAAAACAATAGCAAATGTAGTAGAAGGAAAGAAATAATTAAAATCAGAGCGGAAATCAACGGAATTGAAACCAAAAAAAAAAAAACATTGAAAAAATTGATAAAACTAAAAGTTGGTTCTTTGAAAAAATAAATGAGATCGACAGACCCTTAGCCATGCTAATGAAGAGAAGAAGAGAGAGAGCTCAAATTACTAACATACGGGATGAAAAAGGCAATATCACAACGGACATTACAGAAATACAGAAGATAATAAGAAATTATTTTGAAACCCTATATTCCAATAAAATAGAAGATAGTGAAGATATCGATACATTGCTTAAGTCATATGATTTGCCCAGATTGAGTCAGGAAGATACACATAATTTAAACAGACCAATAACAAAGGAGGAAATTGAAGAAGCCATCAAAAGACTACCAACCAAGAAAAGCCCTGGACCGGATGGATATACAGCAGAGTTTTACAAAACCTTCAAAGAAGAATTAATACCAATACTTTTCAAGATATTTCAAGAAATAGAAAAAGAAGGAGCTCTTCCAAATTCATTCTATGAGGCCAACATCACCCTGATTCCTAAACCAGACAAAGACACTTCAAAGAAAGAAAACTACAGACCAATATCTCTAATGAACTTAGATGCAAAAATCCTCAATAAAATCCTGGCAAATCGAATACAAAAGCATATCAAAAAAATTATGCACCATAATCAAGTAGGATTCATCCCCGGTATGCAAGGCTGGTTCAATACACGAAAATCAATAAATGTTATTCACCACATCAATAGACTTAACCATAAGAACCACATGATCATCTAGATAGATGCAGAAAAGCATTTGACAAAGTACAGCATCCCTTTATGTTCAAAACAGTAGAAAAACTGGGGATAACAGGATCTTACCTCAACATCGTAAAAGCTATATATGCTAAGCCTCAGGCTAGCATTATTCTGAATGGAGAAGAACTGAAGGCATTCCCTCTAAAATCTGGAACAAGACAGGGATGCCCTCTCTCACCACTTCTATTCAATTTAGTCCTTGAAATACTAGCCAGAGCAATTAGACAGACAAAAGAAATTAAAGGCCTAAAAATAGGAAAAGAAGAACTTAAATTATCACTATATGCGGATGATATGATAATATATCTAACAGACCCAAAAGGGTCTACAAAGAAACTATTAGAGCTAATAATTGAATTTAGCAAAGTGGCAGGATATAAATCAACACGCATAAATCAAAGGCATTCCTGTATATCAGTGACAAATCTTCTGAACTAGAAATGAGGAAAACCACCCCATTCACAATATCCTCAAAAAAAAAAAAATAAAATACTTGGGAATCAACCTAACAAAAGAGGTGAAAGACTTATACAATGAAAACTACAGAACCCTAAAGAGAGAAATAGAAGAAGACCTTAGATGATGGAAAAATATACCCTGTTCATGGATAGGAAGAACTAACATCATCAAAATGGCGATATTACCCAAAGTTCTCTATAGGTTTAATGTAATGCCAATCAAAATCCCACAGCATTTCTTGTAGAAATAGATAAAGCAATCATGGAATTCACATGGAAAAACAAAAGACCCAGAATAGCAAAAGCAATTATAAGCAGGAAGTGTGAATCAGGAGGTATAGCGATACCAGACTTCAAACTGTACTACAGAGCATTAGTAACAAAAACAGCCTGGTACTGGTACCAAAACAGGCGGGTGGACCAATGGTACAGAATAGAGGACACAGAGACCAATCCACAAAATTACAACTTTCTTATATTTGATAAAGTGGCTAAAAGCTTGCAATGGAGGAAGGATAACATCTTCAACAAATGGTGCTGGGAAAACTTGAAATCCATATGCAACAAAATGAAACTGAATCCCTTTCTCTTGCCATGCACAAAAGTTAACTCAACATGGATCAAAGAGCTTGATATCAAATCAGAGACTCTGCACCTGATAGAAGAAAATGTTGGCCCCAATCTACATATTGTGGGATCGGGCTCCAAATTCCTTAATAGGACACCCATAGCACAAGAGTTAATAACTAGAATCAACAAATGGGACTTACTCAAACTAAAAAGTTTTTTCTCAGCAAGAGAAACAATAAGAGAGGTAAATAGGGAGCCTACATCCTGGGAACAAATTTTTACTCCTCACACTTCAGATAGAGCCCTAATATCCAGAGTATACAAAGAACTCAAATAATTAAACAATAAGATAACAAATAACCCAATCAACAAATGGGCCAAAGACCTGAACAGACACTTCTCAGAGGAGGACATACAATCAATCAACAAGTACATGAAAAAATGCTCACCATCTCTAGCAGTCAGAGAAATGCAAATCAAAACCACCCTAAGATACCATCTCACTCCAGTAAGATTAGCAGCCATTATGAAGTCAAACAACAACAAGTGCTGGAGAGGTTGTGGGGAAAAGGGTACTCTTGTACATTGCTGGTGGGACTGCAAATTGGTGCGGCCAATTTGGAAAGTAGTATGGAGATTCCTGGGAAAGCTGGGAATGGAACCACCATTTGACCTAGCTATTGCCCTTCTCGGACTATTCCCTGAAGACCTTAAAAGAGCGTACTACAGGGATACTGCCACAACGATGTTCATAGCAGCACAATTCACAATAGCTAGACTGTGGAACCAACCCAGATGCCCTTCAGTAGATGAATGGATAAAAAAAATGTGGCATTTATACACAATGGAGTATTACGCAGCACTAAAAAATGACAAAATCATGGAATTTGCAGGGAAATGGATGGCATTAGAGCAGATTATGCTAAGTGAAGCTAGCCAATCCCTAAAAAACAAATGCCAAATGTCTTCTTTGATATAATGAGAACAACTAAGAACAGAGCAGGGAGCAAGAGCAGGAGGAAAAGATCAACTTTAAACAGAGACATGAGCTGGGAGGGAAAGGGAGACAAAAGGGAAATTGCATGGAAATGGAAGGAGACACTCATTGATATACAAAATTACATATAAGAGAATTTGAGGGGGAAGGGGAAAAAACAAGAGAAAGAATTAAATTACAACAGATGGGTAGAGAGCAAAGATGGGAGGGGAGGGGAGGGGGGATAGTAGAGGATAGGAAAGGTAGCAGAATAAAACAGTTACTAATATGGCATTATGTAAAAATGTGGATGTGTAATTGATGTGATTTTGCAATCTGTATTTGGGGTAAAAATGGGAGTTCATAACCCACTTGAATCGAATGTATGAAAAATGATATGTCAAGAGTTTTGTAATGTTTTGAACAACCAATAAAAAAACCCGTTTGGGTCCATGTCAGGCTCTAGAATCATTTGTGCAAACTAAAGAGACAGGGACATGCCACTTTTGGGGACTGTGGCAATTGGCAAAATGTGCCAGTTTCTTAAAACATCACATATCTCTGAAGAAACCAGCTGTTGCCAGATGGAGAGGGGTCTGGTGCTATGATTCTGAGGTATTTAAATTTTATCTCATGGGTTTGGGGAGTAATTGGAAGGATTTGAACAAATAAGGAATGTTATAAGATCTATATTTCATGAAGCTCTGACTGCAGACTGAGCAGAGAATTCCCTGGATAACTCATTCCTGGGGTCAGAAAAAAACTGATTAGGAGGTTACTGTCAGAATGATTGCAACCAGAGTTTTGAGATGAGACTTGATTCCCCACTACACCAATTTTCTTCTGGGTTCTTTTCTCACAGATTTAAAGAATAAAATTCATGGAGAATGATGGAAGGGAAGAGTAAATGGTGTAAGATTTATTTAAGTGAGAAGATAGAACTCCTGGTGTGGGAGGGGTCAAGAGAGCAGGAAAACCCATTTCGGTGTGCTAGCTTAGGTGTTACCAGCATCAATCAAAATCTGTTTAAAAAGCATTGAAAAAATATCAAGGCTATTGGTTGTGAGATTTAGCTTGAGCTTTAATCCTTCCTGTAATTCCCATCAGGGTTCACTCCCACCTTCCATTCCCACCCACCACCTCTCTGGGAAAAAAGATTTGACTGGAGTGTTCTCACAGGTGAGCTTCATCGTCTTTTCCATTTGAAATAGGCCTTGATGGTGCTTAGTAATATTTCTACTGGTTAGCCTCCTGGTAGAGACTCTGCCTTTGAATAAAAGCTTAATGTGAGCCATTGTCTGACCATTATCTATCCTTATTCATTATATGGGGACCCAGGGCACATACCTTAATGCTCATCTTTTCCTTTAAATATTGCCTATTTATTTCTGTATGGTTTTCTGAAATTGGCCAACACTCTGGTTTTTCTTTGACTTGTTGATTTCATCACCTTTTATTTTATGCTCTCCTGGCACCCTAAATGATTCTGGTTGGGAAATATAACTGTTTGCAATGTCTGTTTTTCTCCTGATACCAGGAGTTCAGGGAATATGCAAGTTCATAGTGGGTTTATGTTTATGGATGTTTCTTTGTAACATCTCGGTAACATTTTGTAACTACATTAGGTGTATTCTGTGAGGTGCATCAGGAAATATTTATCCAGTGGGGGAAGAGGTAACCTGCCAGGTTATTCAGGAGGCTGCTTCATTTGCAAACAAGCATAACAGCAGCACAATTTGGAATCACAAGGTCTGGTTCCAGGGCCTGGATTCCTGCTTTAATTCATTGGCAGGTTTATCCCCCATTTCTCTGTTTCCACATCTGTAAGTGCTCATTAAAATAATCCCAGTTCTACTCCTGATGTAGGAAAAAAGAGGCTGAACACCCAAGGAATTTTCAGTTAGCAGGTTTATTGGCTACAGGGTCCAGAGGGGCTATCACCTGAAAAATTCTTTGGACCTTGAGTCTGGAAATTCTTGGAACTTTATATGGGGAAGAGGTTGGCGGTGTACATGAAAAGTGCTTTTTGTCCCATTTTTAAAGATTAATCAGAGATTTTCCAAGTTTTATCACAAAAGCAGAAGTAGCACCATCAAGTCTTTGGCCATACCTAACTTTTGCAAGAAAGAACAATTTAGTCCTCACAAAAAATAGGAAGTTCTTTCCCAAATTCAGTTTTTTTTTTCAGATTTTTTTTGCTGATGTTTTGTTAATAAGAACAGTTATGGTAAGGGTCTCTGGAGAAGCTTAAGATTCTTTGGTGGAAGAGGGGACGCCACCATGTTTAGCTCATGGAACCACCATCAGGATCCATGAAGGGAGATGTGAAAGCACTTTGTAAACTGTGAAGTGCTGTGGAGGTGTTAGCAGATAGTTTATCAGGATAGACACTGGATGGAGTAGAAGGTGAGCAGCCATGAACTTCTCTTCTTTCTGTTAGCTGCTTGGCAGCTACTTTTAGAGGGAATCACCTATGATTGTGGGTACAGGGAAATCTACCGCTCTTTAAGTAATTGTTAATAAGCTTTGTATGTTGTTCTGCATGAGGCCCTACAGTAGAAAATCACAAAGAACCTGCCAAACCAGCCAAGGCAGTTCAGCTCCTCTTTCAGGTGAAGTGAAGTAAACTTTTCTCATTATAATCTCCTTATAAAGCTTCCTTCCACCACATCTTGAAATGTGATGCATGAATAGGCAGGTATGTCACTGAGCCTGTGCAGGACTGTGCCCGGCTCTGTGATGAGGAGTCTTCCAATATGAACAGACATTCACTTCCCCAATAAAAGACCCTCTCTTTTTGTTAGGGGAGACATTGCTTTGGGATTTGTCCCTATCCAGGATGCTCTCCATACTTGCTGCAAGTAATGAACTTTTTTCACGGTTTCATCTCTGCATCATGCTTATCAGTTTTCTAACACCAAAGTCCAAAGCCATTAGGTTTGGTTCCATTTTTTTTGACAGAAAATCAATAGAAGTGCTTACCCTCCAGGGCAAGGGGGTCAGAAAGGACAACTCTCTCCCTCACTCCATCCCTCATCAGTGAACTTACTGTAGTTCTTCACGCTGACCTGTGTATGGGCAGAGGTGAGTTCATAACCCATTCAGAAGGCGTGGGCTGAGGTGCTAATCATCCACTAATTTTGTGTGGCCTTGGGCAAGTCTGAGCTGGTGTTAAAAGATTAAGATGGGGCATTCTAAAACTAGACTATATAAATTTGAATTGTGACTCTGTGTGGAATTACCTATATGCTCTTGCAAGGATCAGTTGATATTACTGGAACTTCATTTGCTTGTCTGTGAGTTCTTAATAGTACCTGTCTTTTATGGTTGTCAGAGGTAAATATTTTTAGACAAAAATTTCACCTATTGTAACAGTGATCCACCTCATGCATTGAATACAGTCTTTGGATTCTCTGCTTCTAAGGCTTACTTTAAAACGGACATGATTTTATTTTCCTCTCCTCCCTCTCTCCCTCTATAACCTGGGGGTGGGAAACTACCTTTTACCCATCCTAGGCAAAGTGATCTGTCTTTAAGCACACACCCACCACAGGAAACAAGTAATTCAGACTTCAGAAATGGTACCAGAAGAATGACTCTCTCCCATTAACAAGTGAATTGAACTTCTCACAGGGAAAACCTGGGATGGATCACTTCTTTAATAACCCTCTGTTCTTGGACTGGGGCTATAACTCAGTGACAGAGCACTTGCCTAGCATGTATGAGGCACTGAGTTCAATCCTTACCATTACATAAAAATAAACAAACAAAATAACGTCATTCTTTCCATCTAAACCCACAAAAAATAAATAAAATCCCTCTGTTTTCCTTGATGGGCAGAATCATAGCCTCTTGGATAGCAGTCCCCTGTGCTTCTTTCCTAGTAGAGCAATAAAGCTTCCTTCTTTGTCTCAAAACCGTTCTTGTTATTGAATTGGCATCAGGAACAAGACTGAGCTTTTCATAACACTATTGTTACTTGAGATAAATTCTGTGAGTGTACTGGGCACAGTGGTGCACATCTATAATCCCAGGGGCTCTGGAGGCTGAGGCAGGAGGATTGCATGTTCAAAGGTTTGAGCAACTTAGTAAGGCTGTAAGCAACCTAGTGGGACCCTGTCTCAAAATAAAAAATAAAAAGGGCTGGTGATGTGACTCAGTGTTTAAGCACCCTTAGGTTCAATCACTGATACTAAAAAAAATTCTCTGTGTGTTTGTGGGCAAGTGTGTGTTTGTGTGTGTTTGTGTGTGTGTGTATGTGTGTGTGTTGCCCTTTCCTCTGTAGTCCTAGTTGAGAAACCAGTCTAGCATTTTAAAATTAGGACCTCCTTAGCAGATGTCTTCTCCAAGGTCCAGTCTATTCCATCTTTGTGCTTGATCCTTCCCCCAGGAGCTCTTGATTCCTGGCTGTACTGGAGGGCCTGGGGGATTCTCAGTGATATGCAAGATAAAGAGAATAATGAGAAGATGGTGTGTTTTTGGAAGTTCAAGAGAATTATAGAGTAGAGAGAGGCTGGCAGTCCTGTGGGGTCCTGTGACTTGAAGGACCTTGACTGAGCCTCTTCCAAAGATGAGGAAACAGAGCTAGGCACACCCAAGTGCTTACACAACCCACCCCTCAAGTCCTGTGGATTATGCTTTTATAACTTTCAAAGTAAGAGAGAGTTAAGGTGTAAAGTAAAAGTCATGATATGATTTTGATCTGGAATGTTCCTAAAGGCTGAAGTGTTAAAGGCTCAGTTTCTAATGCAGCAGTGTACAGGTGGAGGTGGAGCTTTTGGGAAGGTGATTTGATCATGAGCTTCCCTAACCTCATCTGTGAATGATCCATAGATGGATTCATAATTTTATGGCATTATCAGAAGGTGGTAGAGAGGACAGGGCCTAGGGCCTAGTTGGAGTTAGGTCACTGGGTGCATATCCTGGAAGAGTTTATCAAATACCTGGCCCCCACCTTGCCCTTCCTATGCTTCCCAGTAACCATGAGGGGAGTGACTTTGCTCCGTGGTGGACTTCTGCCATGGCAATCTGCCTCACTACAGCTCAGAATCAATGGATCCAAGTGATTATGGACTGAAAACTCTTAAACTTGGAGTCCAAATATATCTTTTCTTCTCTATTTAATATTTCTCAGTTATTTTTCTCTTGTGGTTTTTAAATTTTATATTGTTCATTATAATTATACACAATAGTGGCTTTCTTTGTGATCTATTCTTATATGCACATAGCATACATTGATTTATTTCATTCTCATGTACCCCCTTCTTTTAGCACCACCTTCTCCCTCCCCTGATTCCAATTCTCTACTCTATTGTTCTCTCATGTTTTCCTGTTTTCCCTTTTCTTTCTCTAGCTTCAACATATAATAAAAAGGTATAGCCCTTGACTTTCTGAATCTGGCTTATTTCACTTAGTATGATGCTCTCTGTAATGGTTTTGATGTGTGGTGTCCCCCAAAAGTTCAGGTGTGAGGCAATGCAAGAAGGTTTAGAGGAGAAATGATTGGGTTATATAGCATAGCCTTAATCCAATCAGAGAATTAGTTCCTGATGGGTTTAGCTGAGTGGTAACTGGAGCCAGGTGGGGTGTGGTACATTGGGAGCATGGATTTGGTGTATATATTTGTATGTGGCAAGTGAACACCTCTCTCTGCTTTCTGATCATTATGTGATCTGGGTCCCTCTATCACACTCTTCTGCCATGATATTCTGCCTCATCTTGTACCCTGAGGAATGAGCTGGCCTTCTATGGACTAAGACCTCTAAAAACATGAGCCCTTAAATAAACTTTTTCTCCCCATACAATTGTGCTGGTTGGGTCCTTTAGTCACAGAAGCAAAAAAAGCAACTAAAACATTCTCCATTTCTATTAATTTTCCTGCAAATGACATAATTCCATTTGTATTTATGGCTGAGCAAAACTCCATTGGGTATATATACCACATTTTCTTTATTCAGTAATCTGTTGATAGACACCTAGGTTGGTTCTATAACTTTGTTATTGTGAAGTATGCTGTCATAAACATGGATATGCATGTGTTGCTATAGTGTGCTGATTCTTTTGGACAAATATGGAAGATGGTATAGCTGGGTCATATATTGGTTTCATTCCTAATCTCTTATCACAGCAACAAAAACCTGACAATAGAGGTCACCTGTGTCAAACACTGCTGGGAACTTCAGCAAAGGTTTATTTTATTTCATGATATTATCTCAATTTGTAGTTTAATATTATTTTTGTGTTTAATTGGTTAGCATCCCTCACCATTAATCAAGGTTGAGACTCATAAGGGCAAAGATTCTGACTGGCTTGTGGGTAATATTTGGCACAGGTCCTGAATACAACAGACAGGCAGCCTTTCCAATCCACAGTGACACTGAGGTGCAGCACACACCTCCTCCAGTGCCATGAGGAACTGTCTCTGGACCCAACATGTTCATTGGCACTCCCAACCATGAGACCCCATTATTCATCCACCAAAGCTTAGATACCACCTAGTTCCCCAAATTAGCAAGATCAAGTTTTACCTAACTGAGAAGAATGTGCACTTAGCTAAGTTAGACAAGTAATCTTGCTTGCATTATTTTTCCATAATCAAAATTATGAATTTTGGAATTTGAACCTCATACACAAATCATTCCAGAGCACTACTGTGCCTCTCTATAACCACAGAAATTCACTCAGACAGTGCAAGTCAAGATAGGCTTCCCATGAGAGGAACCACCTGGGCCACCATTAGGAAAGGATGAAAATACCATAATGATTGTCATCCTTACATCACTGTTTTGATGGATCACCTGTCCATTTATACTTATATCAGCCTGATGCCTCCCTGAATGTTATTGAGATGGAACTTTAACCTGTTGTCAATGAGAACAAGAAAGGAGATAAACCATTCATGTTGATAAGGACTGTATGTTACTCATACCTGTATGATTCATTTTATGTGGCTGGACTGTCCTTATTTATGCTACATCCTTATTTGTCTCTGTCTGCAACCAGAATAATAACTGGGAATTAGTCATCTGAGTACTTAAATATTTAGAACAGACCTTTTAAGGTATGTATTTTCTGCTTCCCCCCCCCCCCAGATTGCTCCCTCTTCAGAACAACCAAATCTACACATGTATATCACCTGGCTTTTGTTTCTTTAAATTATAATTGTGTCTGTGGGATAGTTAAGGAGAAGCAATATACTACTTCCTCCTAGGTTGATCAAATGGCATCAAGTTCAATACTCATTTTACCATCTTCTGCCTATTTATTATGTGGGTGGGCATCCAAATCTAGCCATCTAGGATCAAGGCAGATCCCAGGGTTAGGCTATCAGCAACAATCTCACCATAACCCCAAATCTTTTTTATACTTTTTCTATGGAACTATATAATTTCATCTTTTTTCAAGACATATATTTGGCTAAGATGATGAAATAACCAAGGCTAATATGATTTCCCCCTTATTTATTTCCTAATTTCCTTATTTATGCTACGTCCTTATCTGCAACCAGAATAATAACTGGGCATTAGTCATCTGAGTACTTAAATATTTAGAACAGACCTTTTAAGGTATGTGGTAAGTGTTTCACTAAATATGTGTCAGGAGGAGAGGCCAGAGGTCACGAGGGCACTCTCCTGGCACATAATGCTCTCCTGCATTGGTGCAGCACAAATTTAGTATGCAAATCACTTCGTGTTTGAAGATATTACCCTCTATGGAATTAAGTTCATGATGAATCTCTCTCTCTCTCTCTCTCTCTCTCTCTCTGTGTGTGTGTGTGTGTGTGTGTGTGTGTGTGCTCATGTATGTGATAACTTCTCCCTGGCCTTGAACTCCTGGGATCAAGTGATCCTCCTGCCTCTTCCTCTTGAACAGCTGGGACTATAGATGTCTGCCACCCCGCCTGGCTAGAGCATGGCTTCTTTGATTGTCCTTTGCAGAACAAGAACCTTTGCATAGGTTGGGCCCCAGCACTGGATGTGTTTTTCATCTCAAGGAACGACTAACCCATCCTTGTTGGTACAAATCACAACCAGTCCAACCAGGACCAGAGATAAGTAGGAGAGGGGGAAAATCATATTAGCCTTGGTTATTTCATCATCTTAGCCAAATATGTCTTGAAAAAAGATCAAATTATATAGTTCCATAGAGGTTTTACATACAAAAAGTATAAAAAAGATTTTGGGTTATGGTGAGATTGTTACTGACAGCCTAACCCTGGGACCTGCCTTGATCCTAGCTGGCTGGATTTGACTGTCTGCCCACATAATAAATAGATAGAAGATGGTAAAATGAGTATTGAACTTGATGCCATTGATCAACCGGGGAGGAAGCAGTTAGATTGCTTCTCCTAACCTATCCCACAGACACAATTATAATTTACAGAAACAAAAGTAAGGTGATATACATGTGTATATTTGGTTGATCTGAAGAGGGAGCAATCTGGAAAAAAAGGCAGGAAATACACACATGCAGATTTAGTTAGTCTGTGTTAGTCCCAGAAGGAAGGAAATCCCCATTTCCATCTTCTTTGGTGCCTGTCAGGGTGGGAGGTGTAAGCCCCATGGCCCTCCAATTTCTACTCTCAGCATGAGGAGGTCATTCCCAATGTCAGATGGGGTGCCTCCAAATTCAGTCTGTTTCAAGGCTGTTAGTTGTCAATAGTTATCAAATGACACTGTAATCTCTCCTTGTTTGAATGCACGCCAGAGATGTGGTAAGGGTTGGTGAAGGGTGAGTGTCAGTTGGCGCAGAGTAAGAAAAAATAGAGAAGGAAGCACATAAGCACAGCTTAAATGTCTTCTCATTCTGTTATGTTTTGAGAACTTGGAGACTTTGTTACCTAATCCTCAGTTTCTCAGGCTAATCAGACAAAGAATTTGACTCAGAGTTGAGATAATGAGCTGATATAACTTCCAAACACTCAGACCTAGCATCACTCACATCAGGAATCTGCTGAGGGTCCCACAATGACAATTGTTCGTATAAGACTCCTCCTAAACCAGGTCCCAGGGTCTGCTCTCCACCCACAACCACCCATTTACCAAAAAGCAGGAAGCCATCTGCTCAGACACCTCTTGGCCTAATGAAAAATCTGGGATCATCTTTTTGGAGTTCTGGTGCTGGATGTGCTCTCTGTGGTGATATCTGCCATGAGATGGGTGGGTAGAGATTTGCGGTTCACCTGGCCATGCAGGCTGCTGTTCTTCTCTTCTGTCCTTTCACACCCATTGTTCATGGACATGCATTATTTTCAGAGACAGAGTCTATTCTTTGCTCTAAAATCTGTCTAACTTTCTGGCTACTGCAGGGATCTCTTACTGGCTGCACAGGAAGTAGCCTGGATTGACATTACTCAGTGCATCCATCAGCTTCATCTTGTCCATGCCCACTATTTTTTTCTAGGGGACTTCTTCCCATCAGGGTACTGGCACAGCAGCCTGAATGTTCTGGGAAGGTGGCTGTGGCCCAAACAAGCCAAATAATCTTCCTGTATTAATAAACCAGGAAGATGAATTGGTCAGCAAAGACACACAGGGAAAGAACCTGCAGAGGCCCAGCAATCTCTCCTGATTCAATGACCAAACATCTCTGATACCAGCTCTTTGTAAAGAACTCTCCTAGGGACTAGGTGCATAATAGTGGATAGTACAGAGACCCTGCTGCAGAGAAGTTCACATTCTGGAAAGTTAAACAAAGGTGGAATCCAACAATGTTGTTGGAGAGTAAAGAGAAAAACAACAAGAGAAATGTGTTCCAGGGATACTAGAAGTTGTCCAGGGGAGGAAGTGGTTCTGTGAAGAGGTGGTATTGAAAGCATTTACCAGATGAAGTTTTGACTGAGCTGGGTTTTGAAGGATGATTAAGAGTCTTCTGGGCTGGGGCTGGGACTCAGTGGTAGAGTGCTTGCCTAGCTTGTGTGAGGCCCTGGGTTTGATTCCCAGCACTGCATAGAAATAAATAAGGAAAGAAAGAAAGAAAGAAAATTTTTAAAAAGTCTTCCATGGAGCAAGAGGGCATTGTAAGCAGAGGAAAGAGCATGAATAGTTATTTAGATATAATCTTTTTGGGTGGAATTAAAGGATTTTGTAATGAGAACACCCAAGGAGACAAAAACTGATTAGAGGACATTTAATTCCAATGTTTCACTTGAGTTTCTGATAAGAAGCAATAACCTTAGGGCATAATGATAACACTGATCAAAGTTTTTATTAATTTTTATAAACCTGAGCTCAAAGATCAAGGTAGGTATGTCTCATGACTCACTGCCAACTGCCAAGGTGGAGGGGGCATCTTGCTTCTGCAATAGTGGGTGGGGCACAGGTGTTTTTTTTTCTATTGGCTGTACACCCAACCCCGCCTCCTTTCCCAGCATATAAATATGCCAGTCTGACTCACAGCTGTTCACAGAACGCAAGCTTGGCACCTTCCCCTGTGAAAAGATAGCTCACATAGCTGGAAGTCAAACTCAGAGGAGAATATTTTAGAAGGAAAGTAGTGATGGACCTGATCCCAAACTTTTCTATGGAAACCTGGGTTCTCCTGGGAATCAGCCTGGTGCTCCTCTATCTGTGAGTAACTGTCCCAGTTCCTCTCCTCTTCAAATCTCTCATTTCTGTGAATAGGAGTTTTAGTAACATAATTTGATTTGGGGGATGAACTTCTGATTGAGTCTCAGTTTGGACCTAGAGTTCTGTAGAGGCGGATTACAAACAACTGGACACCTTCTGAAAAGTGATGCACTCTTTGCAAACTTTCAGAATTCTGGGGGTAAAGAGGGGTTTACACAACTTTCTGTGTCATTGTTTATCTGTTGTGTTCTATGTGCACTACAAGAGATGTGTAGGAGGCTCATCTCCTGTGGAACAGGTGGTTCCTGCTCCTCCTCCCCACGTCCCAGCACCATTTATAAAATGCACCAAGTGCACCCCAGGTGCTACCACAGGCTCAGACTCAGTTCTTCTCTCTGTTCTCTTCCCTTTCCCTGGAACAGTCCTCCCTCCAAAAACTCAAATGCTTCATCCTGCATTATGCAGTTACTTCTGAATGATAAAACTATTGAGCAAAGACCTGGGAGAAATTTGGAACTTTTATTCCTTAAGTTAGCATCAGTGTAGAGATTTGTTTCTCCCTTGATTTGAAATCTAATGGCAGCCTCAAGAGACAAAAGTTAATAAGCCCATTTTGTATTTTAAACATTTTCCCATGATATTCCAGTACAGGAGCATGAATAAAATAATCTAGTAGAAGAATTCCTTTAAATAGTGGGATTCCTGGTCTGGGGTTGTAGCTCAGTGGCAGAGAGCTCATCTGGCATGTGTGAGGCACTGAGTTCAACCCTCAGCATCACATAAAAATAAATAAATAAAATAAAGGTATTGTATCTGCCTACAACTAAAATATATTTAAAAAATAGTGGGATTCCTGGTTTAATGGAGCAGGTGAAGAGAGCAGTTATTTCTGACTGAGGGTAGAAGACATTGCCCCAAGGAGACCTTTGACTTCTATCTTAAATCCACTTTTATAGTGATGTGAAAATAGAAAATATAAACCTGGTTGTAACAATTGAAGTAAAGGGTAATATTCAGGCTTTTGTTACATCAATTTTCCCTCCAGTGGCATTTTAAAATTAATGGAAATGTTTTAATTTCATTCTGCTCAATTTCTTTGAGGTAAGTTCCTCTTGTTCCTTCTGAAGGTCAAAATAGGATTCTGTATTTGTGAAAACCAATCTGTTTAAAAATGACCTCATCTTTTTTGAACAATTGAAGAAATATTAATTTAATATATGCATCCATGACGTAGGTTGCACATGTCTTTAAATATACCTGCCCAGCTGGTTATTCTTACTCAACAGTTTCCCATATGCCAGTGTTCTTAATCTATTACAGCAGATGAGTAAGGGAGAATGTGGACCAGGGATGCAATAAAAGGCATCCAGATAGGAATTATGAAAAAGTGGGAGATTATTCCTCTCTGCTCAGGGAAGGAGACCAAGAGTGGGGACAGCCCCCACCGGAGGCCCCTAGAGGGGCCAACATGATGGTATCAAGTCAGCTTCCTAAACTGACATCAGCAAATGAGGTGACCTGGAAGAAATCTAGGCTGAATTGCTCAGGAATTTTCAAGTTCATGTTTGGAGGACTTATATCAGCTACTTACTGTAGCATTGGGAGCCTAATGATGGAATTAGCTGCTTTGAGCTAATTAATATGACTTTTGTGGTCCCTCAGGGAATGTGAGAGAGGAGATGATGAGCAGATGTAATTAGGGCCATTGGAGTTTTTGTTGTTATTTATGGCCTACATGTTACCTGCCTGGCTTCACTGTTCCCATTCTTGAATCAGTGACTCGTGAGTCTCTATATACACACAGTCACAATCCCTTGACCTGGATTTCTCTTCCACTTTGTAGATATGGGACCTATTCACATGGATATTTTAAGAAGCTGGGAATTCCAGGGCCAACACCTCTGCCCTTTTTTGGAACTCTTCTTAATTATCGCCGGGTGAGTATCATTTGAGCTCCCTGTTTTGCCTCTTATAGTTGCACACACCTGCTTAGTTACATCAGTAGAAATTCAGCTCCATGAGAGAAGTTTCAAGATTTCTAAGGTTTGGAAACTGTGTGAGGGCCCCATCCAAAGCACAGTCTGGTTTACCCTGGGGCTCTGTTTACAACTCCTCATAGTGTCAGGTTCACTTCTGTTGATGAGCTCAGGACTCTGGCACAAACACACTGTAATCTGTGGACTTTCTGTTCAGACTGAGAGCATTCTCACAGAGTTTTCTTTTTTCTCAGTGCAGATTCTAGGAAGATACACTCATACCTCTGGGATGCTTTATTTGCACAGTTGAAATATTACAAATGAGGAAGATTAATTGCTTAGTTTCTATGATGAAAACTCAGAGCCAGTGTCTACCTGTGTTCTATGTGCAGAGAAGTAGCATCTCCCCTTTTCCTAGGTTGACACAGGAAAGCAAGTCCACTTTTTATTTGCTCACTATCTCACTTACTTACTCAACAATATGATTGTGACAACATAAATCTCTTAGGCTAGAAGAGGTTGCTGGTATCTTTAACTTCCTAATGCTACCAGAATTTTAGAGACAACATGAGATAAATTAAAATGATTCTGGATGAGGAGACAAAAGATGGCCCTGGGAAACACTCACTTTTCCTCACCCTGGGTTTCCTCATGTACCCATGGAGGTAATAATTCAGAAGGTCCCAGTATTTCTGAGACAACATAAGTAGAAGAAGAAATACTGCAGAAGACAAGCATGTTGTATTCATAGACAAGGGCAATTAGTTGAGTATGTATAATACTTAGAGAAAATTTAAGTGACTTTACATATTTCATTTTAAATATTGCATATTTTCTCTTTTCTCCTCAGAAGCCTCTGAGTAAGAGCTTCTCTCTAACCACCTGTTAGGAACAGCAAGCCTGATTTCATGGGATTTGCGTCATTTGATGTGATGTCAGTACATTTACAACAATAATGGAATTTCATTTTGTTCTTCTTCCTAGGGCTTTTTTAATTTTGATGCAGAATGTTATAAAAAGTATGGAAAAACATGGGGGTGAGTATTCTGGAAGCTTCTCTTTGGTAGACTTGTTATGATGTGGCACCCCAATGTGTGAGGACAATCTCAGCCCAGAGCTTTTGGGATACAACCCTCTGTGCTGCAAAGTCCTTGGAGGCTTGTCCTGCCAAGGGTCCTGCATGTCATCAGGAGTCGGGTTCCATAGTCTGATTTAGGTTGAGAGTGTTGCATGTTTTGGCATTTCTCCTGCTTTTGATGACCCAGAGTCTCCTACCCTTACTTTATGTCCAATGTCTGGTTATTCCAATCTTCCCCATTTTGTTTGTTTTTGACTCCTTTTATTGAATAATAATATGTATTATTTGAGAACTTTTTTTTTATCGTGGGCTTATAAGTCTATGACATCATCTTTTTCCTCCATTGATGTTTAAAAGCAAAATTCCCTTATTTAATTTTCAGATTTAATATATGCTTTTGAACCAATGGCTGGGAGGTACTGGGAAGCAGATGGGAAGTCCTTCTGCTCAGTTTTCTTCATTTCCTTTACTTCTTTTCTTCTTTTTTATTGTCATCATTATTGTTGCTCATATGCCATTTTTAAGTTTTCAGCGTTGACTTTTCAAGGAAGCATTTCTTTCTCTCCTTCATCCATTTGACGTTAAGACCAGACATAGAATGTAGTTCCACCAGTGAGTTCCCTGGTGGATTGACGGGGTTTATATTGGAGGGTGGCCTCAGCTAATTGTAGCAACTATTCCCTTTCAGAGCTGGTGGGGGTTTGGTGAGAGCCATAGAAGAGGTGTAATCATTTTGCTCTACACTAAAAATAGTGGTAGAAGACATTGACTCTTCTTCTCCATCTTCTCTCATCAATCCACAGAAAGCCACAGGGCTGACCACAGTGTTCTGCTCAGTTGACATGGCCCATAGATACCATGTGATTCAGTGACACAACATTCCCTGCTGGATCTCCAAAGGCTCCACTCCAGCTACCACTTGCAAAACTTAGTAATTGTGACCAGTTAGCCAACTATCTGCCTTCAATTTTTTTTCACTAACCTAATAGCCTTTTGAATAATCCAATATTTTGCGATGTGAAAAGTATGGAGACTATGGGCTACAGCTGTAGCTCAGTGGCAGAGCACTTGCCTATCACATGTGAGGCACTGGGTTTGATCCTTAGCACCATATAAAAATTAATAAATAAAGGCATTCTGTCCACCTACAATTACAATAAATAATAAATAAATAAGTTATGGAAAGTAGTGTAGGCAATACTATTATATTCACCATCTAGATTTAACAAGTGTTGCAATGCTATTTCTAATTATGATCTCTTAGGAGGTGTATTTTGTCTCTACATTTCTCTTCCTACCTACTTTACCTACATTACCCTTTATGCTATGAAGACTCCAGTGGCTTCTGTGGTCAGAATCCCCAAGAGAACTTCATGTTGCTATATATTGTAGGACTAGGCAGGTAGAATAGGTAACATCAGGATCAAAGTTTGGATTTCTGCAGCAGAATCTGGCCTGTTAGATTTAATCAGCCGTATTTTCTAACACAGCATATATGATGGTCGACGGCCTGTTTTGGTTATTACGGAGCCAAGCATTATCAAAACAGTGCTCATCAAAGAATGTTATTCTGCCTTCACTAACCGACGGGTAAGCATTTACTTTTTAACATTTTAACATTTATTTAGTTATTTTTAAGTTTTTAATTTATTCTTTCCAGTTATACATGGCACTAGAATGTATTTTGACATATTATACGTACATGACCTACAACTTCCCAATCCTGTGTTTGGACATAATGTTGAGTTTCTCTGGTTGTGTATTCATATATGAACATAGAAAAGTTATGTCTGATTCATTCTACAGTCTTTCCTATTACAATCCCCTCACCCTTCCCTTTGTTCCCCTTCGTCTAACCCAAAGTAACATTTATTTATTTATTTATTAACTCAATTTTTATCCTGAGATATTTATAAATTCAGAGGGCATTCCTTGCCAAAAACATTACCAGGCAGTTGCATGTATAATTTATTATGTTTTACCCAAAGATAATTTCTTACATGACTATATATTTATTAAGTTCCTATTTCTATAGTAACAGGAAATTGATACAATCTAGGCTTTTTATTTTCATTTTTCCTGTTTTGTGTGTCTATATGTATGAGTGTGCAGCTCTGTGCAAATGTATCACATTCCTACATTTGTGTAGATTTAGATTGTGTTTTTAATGTGTTTTCACCAGTTCTTCATTAACCTTAGAAATGTGCCTGGTTTCTTGTGTGTTGACCACATTGGTCAATGTTTGCACCTACAAATAGGTAAAGTCCTATTTGTATGTCTTTTATTTATTTGTTTTTCTTTTCCTCTGACATCAGCTGGGAGTTCCAGTGTGGGGTTGAATAAGAGCCAGGAGAGTGAACATTTCCTTTGAAGGATATAGACTTAAACTTCCAAAGTTTACCCCAATTTTAGATGAGGCTGATGTGTGTGTGTGTGTATTCCCATACAATCTCTATCTTCACTTTTTAAAAACTTTGGGTGCTGGGTCTAGCTCAGTTGGTAGAGTGCTTGCCTCGCAGGCACAAAGTCTGGGGTTCAATTCCCAGCATCACAAAAAATTTTTAAAAAACTTTGATTAATGTATGATAATATGTTCAATACATACATATATTCCACACTGCCCAAATCCAGCCTCTATTTACTTCCCAACATGTCCAAATCACTAATCTGCACTCAGATGAATGTTTTTACTTGTCTTTCTGTATATGACTGAGCATACATTGTAGAATTATTCCTGATGCTTGAGAGAAAGCATTCAGTTTGCCACAAGTAAGTATACTGTTAGCAGAAAATGGATTTTTGTAGAATCTCTTTGTCAAGTTGAAGAAACTTCCCTCTGTTCCTAACCTCCTAAATTTTTACAGTGAATGAATTGCTTAACACCTCACCATTACTTATTTACTCAAGTTTATCAACTTGAAATAGTAAGTAACACCGTTGCCAAGGCTGGCTTTGAACTTGTGGTCATCCTATCTCAGACTACCGAGCTGCTGGGATTACAGGCATGCACCACTGTGCCTGGCTGGAAGCATACATTTTAATACAAAAATGTATTTTAGATGATGGAACTAAATTTCAAGGGTTTTGCTTTGGTGGGCTAGCACCCAGGTGAAAAATAGAATTATCTTCCTTTCCCCCTCGGCCCTTGTAGAAAATATTGGAAGAACTTCCATTAATAACTTGTGTTTTTCCTGTATTACACTTATATTCCAAATCCTTTAAGTTTCAAATATTATTATTTTAAAAATTATTGTATCTAAGCACCCCTTTATCAAGATACTTATGCTGTAAATGCATGTAAAGACAGAATTGATCTTAGGTAACATACAGTTGACCAAGAACACCTGATATCTGTCACCAACCCATTTCTGCTCTGCATAGCCCTGGAGGTTGTACTAGGTCTTCTTAGGTCTTCTTCCAGTCTATTCCCCTGGAAAAATCTTCCAACCAAGGGGAATTTTACATCTAAACAAAGGTTGCAATATAAAGTCCAAAAATGGTGTGAGGTGCCTGGGTGTCTCTTCCAAACTCACAGGAGGCTAGGCACTTGGAATAAATACTGATGAGTGTCTGACATAGGTCTAGCTACCTAGTAGGCAGTCACTAAACATTTTTTTAAGTAAATCATGCTTGTTTAACAAACTTTTGCCACTGTTGAGACCTCCAAATTTATGTAGGACAAAATCTCTTTTCCTCTGGGCTCTAGGATTTTGGTCCAGTAGGATTTATGAAAAAAGCCATCTCTTTGTCTGAGGATGAAGAATGGAAGAGAATAAGAACACTGCTGTCTCCAACCTTCACCAGTGGAAAACTCAAGGAGGTAATAAAATAGGAGGGCTTTTCACTGGAAACTTAAAGAATAAATCTGGGTGTGGGTAGAAAGTGATATAGATCACAGTCCCTTTCCAAGGGATAGTCCTCTGAATTTGAACTTACTAAAAATGTTCTTTTGTCTTTATATTTTAGAAGAGATATAGTAAAATTCATTATAAATGTCTCATACTTCTTCATCCTGGGAAAACCATAGCCTTGGGGACTGAGTCTCCTCACTGAACTATGGGTGATCTTGTGTTTTGTGCTTAGATGTTCCCCATCATTAACCAGTATGGAGATATGTTGGTGAAAAACATGAGACTGGAATCAGAGAAGGGCAAGTTTATCAACTTGAAAGAGTAAGTAGCAGGGCAGCTCTGGCATTCCAAGCTCCACCAGGAGCCCCTCCAACTGCCTTCCACTGAACTGAATTCCAAATGTTGAGCTAGTGCAATGAGCAGACGAAGCAAGAGTTTGGAGTCACAACTCTAACTGTTCATCCAAGAAGGTGCTACTCCCAGGAGGAGACAGGGCAACTGGGGGAGAAAGGATCTCTCTTGTATCCATCAAGGTTTGTTTGGCTGCTATTTATGACTTTTGATATACTAGAAGACAAAGTACTGTCCAGGTCACCTTTTTTGAGCCCTATAGGAAGACTCAGTTATTCTACCCTTGTCCTGCTGAAGCTCAGTTTGTACACAACTGTCATCATCCACATTCTATTTGTGCTACTGTAGTGTGTCTGATTATGGATCTGATTCCTGTGTGGGTGAGCTTCTTGAGTTCAAAGGTGAGTCTAACTCACCTCACTGTCCCCATCAGTCCTGGCACAAGGGAAGTACCTTATTTGCAACTCATAAAGGTCTCATAGTCAGTGTGAAGGGATCATGGACTCATAGTCCAGCAGATAACTGTGACAGTGTGTGGCTCATTGCTTGTCTTGCCTGGGTATGTGAACTTACTCCTACTTCTTGCTGCATGTGTAGTGGAAGGATTGGGAAGAGGCACTGATTTTAACTTTCCATGTCTTTCTCTATTCAGCATCTTTGGGGCCTACAGCATGGATGTGATCACTGCTACATCATTTGGAGTGAACATCGATTCCCTGAACAACCCACAAGATCCCTTTGTGGAGAAAGTCAAGAAGCTCTTAAAATTTGATTTCTTTGACCCTTTGCTCCTCTCAATAAGTATGTGGACTACCATGTTATTTGTTCTCTCTCTCTATTCAAATGATTATTATTGATACATAATTAACATACCTTTTAATTACCCCACTTAATTTATACAATTATATGGTTTTCAGTACAAAGATATACTCAGCCATCACTAGTGACCATTTGTCAACTCAGAAGCAGGCTACCATTTCATTATCAACTCTCTATTCCCCAAGCCTAAGGAACCATGGATCTTTTTTCTGACTCTATAAATTTGCTGATACTGTGAATTGTCTATTAATGAATCCCACGGTATGTGGCTTTGCATATCTGACTTCTTTCATTTATCAGTGTGTTTTCAAATTCTTCCATCCTGAATCATCTGTGAGTACTTAATTTCTTTTTTGAAAGAAATTATTTATTTATTTGTTCTAATGAATTATACATGACAGCAGAATGCATTTCACTACATAAAACACAAATGGAGCACAAATTTTCACTTCTGTACTTGTACATGAAGTAGATTCACAGCATTTGTGTCATCATACATGTTCCTAGGGTAATGATGTCCATCTTATTCCACCATCTTTCCTACACTCATCCCCCCTCAGTTTCCCTTGCCCTATCCAAACTTCCTTCATTCCTCAGATGACCCTCCCACCCATTAGGGATCAACATCCACTTATGAGAGAAAATATTTGGCTTTTATTGTTTTGGGATTGGCTTACTTCACTTAGCATGATATTCTCCAACTCCATCCATTTATCTGAAAAATTCCATGATTTTATTCTCTTTTAATGCTGAATAAGATTTCATTGTATATATGAACCACATTTTCTTTATCCATTCATCTGTTGATGGGCATCTAGGTTGGTTCTGCAATTTAGTTATTGTGAATTGAGCTGCTATAAACATTGATGTGGCTGCATCAATGTAGTATGCTGATTTTAAGTCCTTTGGGTATAAACAGAGAAGTGAGATAGCTGGGTCAAATGGTGGTTCCATTCCAAGTTCTCTGAGGAATCTCCATACTGCTTTCCAAAGTGGTTGCACCAATTTATAGGCACACCAGCAATGTAAGTGCCTTCCCCCGCAAATTCTCACCAACATATATTTTTGTTTGTATTCTTCATAACTGCCATTCTGACTGGAGTGAAATGAAATCTTAGAGTAGTTTTGATTTGCATTTCTCTAATTACTAGAGATGTTGAACATTTTTTTCATATATTTGTTGATCAATTGTATATCTTCTTCTGAGAAATGTCTGTTCAATTCCTTAGCCCATTTATTGATAGGGTTATTTGTTGTGCAGTTTTTTTTGTGTTAAGTTTTTTGAATTTTTTATATATCCTGGAGATTAGTGCTCTATATGATGTGCATGTTGTAAAAAATTGCTTCCATTCTTTAGGCTCTCTCTTCACCTTATTGATTGTTGCTTTTGTTGATAAGAAACTTTTCAGTTTGAATCCATCCCATTTATTGTTTCTTGATTTTATTTCTTGCCCTTTAGGAGTCTTGTTAAGGAAGTCAGAGTCTAATCTGACATAATGAAAGTTTGAGTCTACTTTTTCTTCTATTAGGTGCAGTGTCCCTGGCCTAATTCCTAGGTCCTTGATTCACTGTGACTTAAGTTTTGTGTATGGTGAGAGGTAGGGACTTAATTTCATTTTGCTACATATGGATTTTGAGTTTTCCCAGAATCATTGTTGAAGAGGTTTTTTTTCCAGTGAATGTTTTTGGCACTTTTGTCTAATATGAAATAACTGATTTTGTGTAGGTTTGTCTCTGTATCTTCTGTTCTTTACTATTGTTCTACATGTCTGTTTTGGGGCCAATATGGATTTCCAGTTTTGCCAGCACCATTTGTTGAATAGGCTCTTTTCCCCAGTGAATGTTTTTGGCACCTTTGTCTAGTATGATATTCATGTGTGTTTGTCTCTGTGTCCTCTATTCTGTACCATTGGTCAACAAGTCTATTTTGGTGCAGATACCATGCTGTTTTTGTTACTATAGCTCTGTGGTATAGTTTAAGGTCTGTTATAGTGATGTGATAGCTATTCTGGGTCTCTTATTTTTCTAAATAAATTTTATGATTGCCTTTTCTATTTCTTGAAGAACATCATTGGGATTTTAATAGGGATTGCATTAAATGTGTATAACACTTTTGTAGTATGGATTTGCCAGAATTTAATTGAGACATTTTGCATCTATGTTCATTAAAGATATTCGTCTGAAATTTTTTTTTGTTGATGTGTGTTTGGCTGGTTTAGGGATCAGGGTGGTACTGGCTTTATAGAATGAGTTTGGAAGTGTTCCCTCTTTTGCTATTTCATGGAATAATTTGAGGAGTATTGGTATTAGGTCTTGTTTGAAGGTCTTATGAAAATCTGTCTGGTCAGAGCTCTTCTTTGTATGTAGGCTTTAGATGGTGTCTTCTATTTCCTTGCTTGAAATTGATCTGTTTAATTTGTGTATATTATTTTGATTCAGTTTGGGTAGATCATGACTCTAGAAATTTGTCATTGTCTTTGATATTTTCTATTTAATTGGAGTATAAATTTTCAAAATAGTTTCTAATTATCTTCTGTATTTCAGATGTGTCCATCATGATATTTCCATCATTATCACAAATTTTATTAATTAAGTTTTCTCTCTCTTTATTCGTGTGGCTAAGGGTTTATAAATTTTGTTTATTTTTTCAAAGAACCAGCTTTTTGATTTGACAATTTTTTCAATTGTTTCTTTTGTTTCAGTCATTGATTTCAGCTCTGATTTTAATTATTTCCTGTCTTCTACTATTTTTGGTGTTGATTGTTCTTTTTTTGGGGGGGGGCTTTGAGATGTAATGTTAGGTCCTTTATTTATTGACTTTTTCTTCTTTTAAGGAATGAACTCCATGCAATGAACTTTTCTCTTAGTAGTGCCTTCATAGTGTCCCAGAGATTTCAATATGTTGTATCAGTGTTCTCTTTTACCTCTAAGAATTTTTTAATCTCCTCTCTGATGTTTTCTGCTATCTCTTGCTCAGTCAGTAGCATATTATTTAGTCTCCAGGTATTGGAGTAGCTTCTATTTTTCATTGATCATTAATTTCTAATTTCATTCCATTTTAATCTGATGGCATGCAGGATAGTATCTCTCTTTGTATTTGCTAAGAGTTGCTTTGTGGCATAATATATGGTCTATTTTAGAGGAGGATCCGTGTGCTGCTGAGAAGAAAGTGTATTCACTCATTGATGGATGAAATATTCTCTATATGTCTGTTAAATCTAAGTTATTGATTGTATTATTGAGTTCTATAGTTTCTTTGTTTGGAAGATCTATCCAGTGGTGAATAAGGTGTGTTAAAGTCACCCAGTATTATTGTATTGTGGTCCATTTTACTCTTGAAATTGAGAAGAGTTTGATGAATGTAGATGGCCTTTCCATTTGGCCTTTTCATGTTATCCCATAATTCATTGTTTGGGGCATAAGTATTTATAATTGTTATTTCTTGTTGATGATTTTTTTTAAGCAGTATGAAATGTCCTTCTTTATTCCTTTTGATTAACTTTGGCTTGATGTCTACTTTATTTGATATGAGGATGGAAACCTGTGCTTGTTTACAAAGTTCATGTGAGTGGTATATTTATTCCTAACCTTTCACCTTCAGTTTGTGGATGTCTTTTCCTATGAGATAAGTCTCTTGAAGGCAGCATATTGTTGGTTTTGTAAAAAATCCAATCTTCCAGTCTATGTCTTTTGATTGATGAGTTTAGACCATTAACATTCAGGGAAATATGGTTCATATTTCCAGTCATTTTGCTTTATTTTTGGTTTTTAACTTGACTTGGTTTCTCCTTTGATTGGCTTTTCCTTTAGTGTATTTCCTCCCTTTGCTGATTTTCATTGTTGTTTTTCATTTTTTCTTCATGGAATATTTTGCTAATGATGTTCTCTAGTCCAGACTTTCTAGTTGTAAATTCTTTTAATTTTTGTTTATGATGGAAGGTTTTCATTTTATCATGAAATCTAAAGCTTAATTTTGCTGGATATAGGATTCTTTATTGGCATCCATTTTCTTTCAGAGTTTGGTATATATTGTTCCTGGACCCTCTAGCTTTGAAGGTCTGGGTTTAGAAATCTGCAGAGATACTAATTGATTTCCTCCTATATGTAATCTGATTCCTTTCTCTTGTGGCTTTTAAATTTCTTTCCTTATTCTGTATGTTAGGCATTTTCATTGTTATGTGCCTTGGTGTAGATCTGTTGTGATTTTGTACACTTGGTGTCCTATAAGCCTTTTGTATTTGATTTTCCAATTCATTATTCATGTTTGGAAAAGATACTGATATTATTTCATTAGATAAATTGTTCATTCCTTTGTTTTGGAACTCTATGCCTTCCTCTTTGTCAATAATTTTCACATTTGGCCTTTTCATGTTATTCCATAATTCATGAATGTTCTGCTCATGGTTTCTTATCATCTTCACTGTGTGGTCAACTTTACTTTCAAGATTATATATTTTGTCTTTATTGTCTGAGGTTCTATCTTTCAAGTGATCTAGTATGTTTGTGATGATTTCTATTGAGTTTTTAATTTGGTTTATCGTTTTCTTCATTTCAAGGATTTCTTTTCCTTTTTTTCTTTTTTGTAGAATCTCTATCTCCTTATTGAAGTAATCTTTTGCTTCCTGTGTTTGCCTGTGTAGCTCTTTATTGAAATGACCTTTTGTTACCTGTGTTTGCTTTTATATCATCCTTTAATTCACAGAACATTTTAATTACATACATCCTGAACTCCTTCTTGGACATGTCTTCTGCTATGCTGGCCATTGGTTCTAGTAATGTATCTTGGTTTGTTTGGGGCACTTTCTTCCCTTGTTTTTTCATATTGTTTGTGTGTCTTTCCCTTTAGCAGTGTAGATACAATGTATTAGAGTTTTTATCAATAGATTTATAGTGTCCCTGAAGGATTCCATTACCTCTCCTTTAAGGAAGAGATAAATATTAACATATCCCAATGCTAACAATATGCAGGCTTAATTAAACCAAATAGCTTCTATTGAGATGTTTACAGTTTTGTCACAATAGACAGAAATGGTGAGTTTAATTATTATCAACAATGTAGAGGTAGGTTGCAAAAGGATCTACAGTTTATAATGGTGGACAAAGAGAGAACTTGGGGGAGGGGTTAGGATGAGATGTTAAGGAGGTAGGAGATGAGGATATAGAGTTATTAGATCTTAGGAAACATAAAAGAGAAATCAAAAGATGTTGGCTAGTAGCAGGAGAAAAGAGAGAAAGAGACTTTGGGAGACAGATAAGTGGGAAACAGAGAGAGAGAGAGAGAGAGAGGTGGAGGTAGAGAACAACAAATTATTTCATTTGCTAATATTCTGTTGAGATTTTGCATCCATAATTATAAGATATGTCAGTTTGTAGTTCTCCTGTGTTATCTTTGTGTTAAGTCTTAGGATTAGGTTAATATGAGTATTTTACGATCTTTTACAAGTGTTCACTGTACTCTATATTTAAAAAATACTAGATATTTCTATGAATGTTTGTAAAGAGGTAAAGAATCGGTATTAGTTCTTTTAATGTTTGGTAGAAATGTCCATGAAACATCTGGACCTGAGCTTCACTTTGTACAAAAGTTCTTAGTTTCTAATTTAGTCTCATCACCTGATGTATGTAAATATATATTTTGTATTACTTTTTGTGTCAGTTTCTGTTTTTTGTGTCTTTTTAGGAATTTGTCCATTTCATTTATGTAATTTGTTAATTGTTGTGATAATCTGATTGTTACAATGTCTTTATATTTCTTTCTACGTATTTCCCTAGTTTTTATTTTGAATGCTAGTAACTGTAGCCTTTCTATTTCTGGTCAGTGTAGCTATTATTTTGCCAATTTTGTTATGTTTTTTTTTCCAAAGAATTGCATTTGTTTTCACTAATTACTTCTATTGATTTTATTTTTTTATTTGATTAGTTTCCACTTTGGTCCTTAATATTTTCTTCCTTTTTTCCTTTAAGTTTAATTTGCTCTTCTTTTTTCATGATTTATTGTATAAAATTTGATCATTCATTTGTGCTCTTTATTTTATGTAATAGATAAGAATTTCCCTCTGCACAATGATGGCTTTTTCTCCATTCCACAAGTTTGATATATTATGCCTCCTTTTTTCCCTTTCAATACTTTATTTCTTTCACTATATTTCTTCTTTCATCCAGTGTTTATTTAGGTGTATATTGATCAATTTGCCCATACTTTGAGTTTCCCAATTTTCTTTCTAATAATGCCTTCTGGATTCTTCCTGTGGTGCTTGAGGAACACATGCTCTGTTGGTCCCATCCTGACTACTCTTTCTTGAAGAGCATGATTAACTGCAGCCTCAGACTGAAGCCTAGTTTTATCCAAAGACACTCTATTCCAGTACATGAAGGGGAAAGGGGTCAGGGTTTTCATCTTTCTCCTTTGGTCACGCCACAGAGGCAGAAGGGGCCACTGATCTCACTACTATGATGGTGGCCCTATATATGACATCCTCTTGCTCAGCCAGTGGCCTGGAGCCCAATCAGCAGTCTCAGAAGGAACAGTTCCTCTTTAGGTACCCTTATGACTTCCACTTTTCTGATTGGTAGAAAAGATGTAATTGCTCCAGGTAAATTTTACATTTTTCCCTGAAGTGTCCTTTGTTTTTTCTTTCTCCTGCAGCAATATTTCCATTCCTTACTCCAATTTTTGAGGCAATGAATATCTCTATGTTTCCAAAGGATGTCACAAATTTTTTAAAGAAAGCTGTAAACAGAATGAAAGAAAGTCGCCTTCAAGAGAAACAACAGGTAAAATCTGGTGGTGGTTACAGAGGAGGTTCATTTTTGATAACTTATTTGCTATGGGTGAATGACTTCCATACTTCTTTGTATATTTTTAAAAGGTAGATGAAGAACTCTTGGTTGAGAATAGTATAGGGTTTCCATTTGGAGAGAATAAAGAATTTAGCATCTGGTAATTGAGATATAAGAATGAATCAGAGAGGGAACTGAATTAGAGTAAGATGTATTCCATGCTTTTTATAATTATGTCAAAATGGACTCTACTCTCATATAACTAAAAAGAACCAATAAAAAGACTTAAATAAATAAAATTCTATATTCCAAATACTGAAAAAATAGTGAACCAAAGAGAAAGCATTTACAGTTAAATGATGGGCTTGGAATTTAGTTTGTCAAGGCATAAATATTGCTGATAGAAAAAGTCCCGAGTACTCTAAAAAGGAGTCCTTGTACATTGTTGAATAGAATGTAAATTAGGACAGCCTTTATGGAAAACTGTGTGAAGGGCCCTCAGAAATAAAATACAGATGATCCAGCAATCTCACTACTGGGTATCTAGCCACAGGAAGTGAAATCAGAATGTCAAAGAGAGATATGTACTCCCATGTTTATTGCTGCACTATTTTAAAATTGTTCCTATTAATTGAGCCAAATAGATTTTGAAAACATCCATCATCAGGAAATGATAAATGCAATTAAAGATGTATTTAAACTGACATAAACATCAAACAGAATATACATATATCAAAGTAATCAGGTTACCTAGTTAATATGTACAGCTTAATGTTTTATATATCAGTTGAAATGATTTTTTAATAGAAGAAAAACATTTTATCATATCCCTTTTCTTCAATAGATAAAATTTCAACATAAAAATTATTTTTTTGATGCTTTAATTTCATCAGATTTTATATTGGCAAAGAATCATTGCATTTCCAAACCTCTCACTTTACAAAACTCTCCACAGAAGGCATCCTCAGGGTAGCTGGTAGTGTCTGGCCCCTCATGGAGCAGGCATGGGTTCTTTAGGTGAAGGTTTTGTCTCATGTATGAAGCCCAGCACAAGGATGTGTGCAGGCCAGGGAGCCAGGAAGGGCCCTCCAGGTGTCAGGACAAAGTTCATAGCTTCAAGCATGGTGGGATCTTTCAAGAAGCTTGCCCAAAATCTGATGATGAGCTCTAAAAATGGCAGGAGATTAATCTGTGGCATCTTTGGTGAAGAATTAAGGCAGTAAAACAAAATATTGCAGTCCAGGACTCTTCCCTGAGCAAACAAATGTAACAGGAGACAAAGCTTGCCACTCTCTGGCCAGGAGGCTGTGTTCAGAATCCACAGAAGCTCACAAGCAGGGACAGCAAAGACCAGTAGCTGTTGGACACCATAGCCTGTTTTCACTCAGGGAAATGTCCTACTCACCAAAGTTTATAGATGGATGCTTTTCTTCACTGATGACTTAGGAAACTCCAGCTAGACTTCTGAATTTAAAGAAGTCATAGTCTCAGAAGGAAAGATAAGTTCTGCACTCTTAATTTTTTTCTGACTTCATAATTAACCTTCTATCTTTGAAATCTCTCTGTTTCTAGTATCGGGTGGATTTTCTTCAGCTTATGATAAATTCTCAGAATTCCAAAGATGTGGAGTCTCATAAAGGTAAACAAGGTTGTTATCTCATCTACTGATGGGGAAACTCAGAGGGAAGTGTGTTCTGGAAATGTGCAGGAGATTCTAGAGGAAGAAGAGCATTTCTACCAAGTTGCAGAAAGGCCATGCTTGGATATTATATACAGTAGCCTGAGGAACTTCCTAGAGAAACACATCTAAAACCATGTTCAAATGTTGAAGCTGATATAAACAAATATTTCTTTTACCAGCATGGTATTTGTATTCAACTTATTTTCTTACTATTTTTATTTTGATGCTCAATTTCTCCCATATTTGTCCACTGGAATCCCTTTCATGGAGGCTCCTGAGTCCTCTATTATTCTTGTCACCTTTTTAATGATTGTTTTAAAAGTAGCTTCTGTTTATTCTGGCCATAGCAATATTGAACTGAAAAATAGAGATTCTCCATGTGTCATGCTTCACTCTTAATATCCACCACCAGAGAGTTATATTTATCACAGTTCAGGAACCTGTATTGACACACTTCTATCATTCAAAGTTCACAGATTTCCTTAGGGTTTGCTCTTGGTCTTGTACATTCTATGACATGTATCCACATTATAGTAGCATACAGTGTATTCTGTGCCCTTTTTATTTATTTGCCAAGTGTTTTTTTGCTTTCTGATTTAAGATATTACAGGTTTCTGCTCTGTTTCTCCTGACAGCTTTGTTTCTGTTTTTGCAATTAATGGAATTTAGAAATCAAAATTTGTGATCATCTTGTGGATTTTTGCTTTTAGATACTTTCAGCAGACAAGATTTTTAACATGAAATACTTCTACATGGAGTAGAGGAAAGAAATATTTCTGTATCTACTCCCATCCAATGATATAAACTATTTTTCTCTCTCCTTCAAATTTTTTTCCCTAATTTACAGCTTATTTCTGTAATACACAAATACTCCCATTGCAGTTCTAATTCATGGTACCCAGTGCCTTGACAACCATCTGAAAAAATTCCTGAATGTTGAGCAATTAATTCTAGAGATGAGGACTGGGCTTACTACAGCCTGCCAGTGTATGCATTTTTTTTTAAAAAAATTATTTTTTAGTTGTAGGTACACACAATACCTTTATTTTTATGTAGTGCTGAGGACCAAACCCAGTGCCTCACATGTGCTAGGTGAGTTCTCTACCACTAGCCACAACCCCAGCCCCAGTGTACATATTTTTATGTTCACATGTACATGTTATCTATCTATCTACCTATCTATCTATCTATCCATTCATATATCCATCTATCCTGTAGGTATTACCCAGTTCTATTTAGCTTTCTATGATGAAGGAAACAGTCTATAATTTAACTCATCAATAAAATAACCACCAAACACATGTGCCTACTGAGCACTTGATATGTAGTTAGTGCCACTGAGGAACTGAAGTGTATTGACTTTTAATTAATTAAAATTTAAACACCCACACGTGGCTAGTACCTATGAATGCAAACATCTGAGATCCAAACCTTGACTTATTTTTTTGGTGCAGGGGACAGGGTTACCAGGAATTAAACTCAGGGGCACTCAACCACTGAGCCACATCCTCAGCCCTACTTTGTATTTTATTTAGAGACAGGGGTCTCATTGTGTTGCATAGTGCCTCGCTGTTGCTGAGATTGGCTTTGAACTCGTGATCCACTCCTCAGCCTCCCATAGGGATTACCTGTGTGTGCCACTGCACCTGGCCCAAACCTTGACTTTATAGTCCTATTTCATGGGGTTCATACTCACTGGGATAAAAGATTTGATAATTAAATGTTCCCATAACATTATCATAGAAAATCATCATCCATCCATCCATCTATCCTATATGTATCTACCCAGTTCTATTCAGCTTTCTGTGATGATGGAAACAGTCTATTTGACATGTGGCTAGTGCCACCGAGGAACTGAAGTGTATTGATTTTTAATTAATTAAAATTTAAACATTCACATATGGCTGGTAGCTACGAATGCAAACATCCAAGCTTCAAACCTTGACCTTTTTTTGGCGTTGGGGAGTGGGGTATCAGGGATTGAACTCAGGGGCACTCAACCACTGAGCCACATTTCCAGCCCTACTTCACATTTTATTTAGAGATAGGGTCTTGTTGAGTTGTATAGCACCTTGCTGAAGTTAACTTTGGACTTGTGATCCTCTTGCCTTATCCTCCCACTGGGATTACAGGTGTGTGCCACTGCACCTGGCCCAAACCTTGACTTTTTAGTCCTATTTCATGGGGTTCAAACTCATTGGGATAAAAGATTTCATAATTAGATGTTCCCAAGACATCATCATAGAAAAACATCATAGGAAAAAACATCAGTAAATCTGAACTCTGTAGACCTTTCAAACACTTGTTTTGTGTATTATTTTTTTATCCCAAATTGCATGTTTGGCATAGGGACCATGTTTATTTCAGGGCCCCAGGTATCTAAAAGTCCTGATGCATTCCAAGATACATGAGTTAATTTCATGATTGTGCTTAGCTTCTGTCAAGAGAAAAATCAAGACTGAGGTCAGCTTCTATGAGAAGAGCTGTTTGGTGTGCATGAAGTAGAGCAGAGAGAGGGCATGTTCTAGGGAAGGTGACATTCACTCGTGTCTGAATAGTGTTGTGTTTTACTAAAATACACCCTACTTTTTCCCCATGTGTCATGTTTACTGTCTCTCTATTGACAGTTTTCTTTTGCTATTTTAATGACATTCATTATATCAGTGTCAGTGACTACTCTTATAACATTGTGTTACTGTGTAGTTTCTGTGTATTCTGAGATCATCCATTTTGAAGACAGGTGCCCCAGGTCTTCTATTACCTGATGCCTCTCACTGGCATGAGCCCTACTTCTCAAGGGAAGATATGCACAAGAATCATCACATTTCATGGAAGTTCACATTTTGACTTGGTAGTTGTAGGGTGGGTTTGAGATTCTGTGTTTCTAATAATTTCCCAAATGCTGTTGATGCTGCTTGTCCATGGACCAGGCTTTGAGTAGCAACAGTCTCTTTGCTGCCCAATATTTCCTTACATTTCCTCCAACATGCTTAGATGAAAGATTCTTCAGTTGACCACACATTGAAACCTTAGTATTATAAACAATCAAATCAGTGTTTCAAGCTATATGTTACCTAGAATAATTTAAAATTTTCCTGGATGAGAATATCATCCCCTTTTTTACTTACACAAAATCTAAGGGACATATTGATCATACTGTGTATCTTAGATAGAAATGGTGTCTCTTGAAATTACCTATCTTTGGTGGTGCTGAGAATGGCACAGCTAGAAGCCAAGTCCAAGTGTGGTATAGACCTCAGGAAAACTGGATTAAAAAAAGTTTTCCATTGTCTCCTCTATCAGATAAACACGAGAGGGAAAACCACTCTGAGAATGACCCTGAACTGCTTTTCCATGGTCCTGCCTGGTGATTGTGGGTTTTAATGTGATTTCTATTAATCCAAACCCTGATGTTGTGATTTGCTGGATTTACCTGAATTGTGTTTCCTCTTCCATTAGCCCTGTCTGACCTGGAGCTTGTGGCCCAATCAATTATCTTCATTTTTGCTGGCTATGAGACCACTAGTAGTGCTCTTTCCTTCATTTTGTATGAACTGGCCACCCATCCTGATGCCCAGACCAAACTGCAGCAGGAGATTGATGCGGCTTTGCCCAATAAGGTGAGAAGATGGTACCTGGAGAGGGAGGAGAGAGGCGGAGCCTCAGCAAGACTGCCTCCTCGTCCCTTCCTAGGAGGCTTTGTCCAAAATATAGTCACTGATTCTTTTCACCAGCTCTATTTGGAAAAGATCTGAAGAGACAAATGAAGGAGAAAACAGTATTTTGGAGAAAATGCTATTTCCAAAACTACAAGGAATTTTTAAGAGTGAAATTTCAGTTGTACCCATTAACCCATTACCAGTTACCATGATGATACCTAGGGAGTGTAAGCATGTGTCACTCAAGTGTCCAGATCATTGGCTCTGCTGAGCTGTGGCATGAGCTCCTTCCTGGCTGTCTGCTGAGTGAGCCTGGGCTTGGTGGGCAGGCCGACTCTGCTCTGCTCCACACATCTTCACACTCTAGTCATGTATTAGAGAGAAGCTGCCAAGGGATGAGTCAGGTTTTCTGGCTCCTGAGCCAAACACTTTACTTCTACCTTGTGTCCTCTCCAATGTCACACCAGGCATTAGCCACATGTTGTGCCTGCTGTCCTCACACCTCTGCCTAAACAGGGAGTCTATCAGATATCAAGACACCTGGTCTCTGGGGCTGGCATGGCTGGTTTGGAGTGAAGTGGGCACAAAGCTTCTTCAGAGATCACAATGAAGCCCTGAAGAACAACCAGAAGATGGGTCCAGCAACAGAGGGTCAGGCTGAGAGTGGCTTCCTGTTCTCCTTAGAACGTTTTCTGGAACTGAAACTGTGTGACATGGTGCCATCCAATCTTAGCCTTCTTTTGGTGGTATTCGGGTAGAAGTTACCATTTTTCCCAACATTTTTTACATGATATAGTGTGTTTATATATATATATATATATTCAAAGCAGGATTATTCAAGAAAAAACCGGATGTATAATGGGTTATTTCCTCTTTTCTATGTTCTATTTCCTTGAAATAGACATGATTTTTGTAGTGAAAGGTTACAGTGACTTTCACATATTTTACCTGAGTGTAATTGTCATATTCTATTAGTTACTTTTCCTCACATGAGAAAAAGTAGTACATGATGATGCTGAGGATATTACACACTGAATTTGGGATTGTCCCAAAGGTCTCTTATGTACATAACTACTCTGTACTTCTCAATGGGCCATGGACATGGTTGTCAAATGGACATGATTGTTATTATAATGCTTAGGCAATTGTAAGTACTACTCTCCTTCACCATTCTGTTATTCTTGAGACCTCCTAACACTTTAATAAAACTACGTAGATTGTGTTTAAAGTTAGTTCTAAACATGAATTTCAAAAAATCTCTTTTTTTCTCTTCAGGCACCTGCTACCTATGATACCGTGTTACAGATGGAGTACCTGGACATGGTGGTGAATGAAACTCTCAGGTTGTACCCAATTGCTGGCAGACTTGAGAGGGTCTGTAAGAAAGATGTTGAAATCAATGGAGTGCCCATTAGGAAGGGAACAGTGGTGATGATGCCAAGCTATGTTCTTCATCGAGACCCAGAGTACTGGCCAGAGCCTGAGGAGTTCCGCCCTGAAAGGTACAGGGCCTCTGGGAAAGGGAACCGCCCTGGGCTAGGGTTGTCCAAGCATGTCCTTGTATTTCTTATCATAGATGACATACAGGTAGCTATGTAATCATTTTTTATATATGTCTTTGTATTTTAAACAGTTTTCCTGTTATAAATATAACATTTTCTTGCAAAATGATATGAATTTGTGACAAGGAACAAAACGAATGCTATGTCCATTCACTATCCTGAATTCTTTTTTTAAAAATTTTAGTTGATTTTTAAAAAAATAAATGACAATGTAATGCATTACAATTCTTATTACACATATATAACACAATTTCTCATAACTCTGTTTGTATATAAAGTATGTTGACACCAATTTGTGTCTTCATACATGTACTTTGGATAATGATGTTCATCACATTCCACCACCCATGCTAACCCCCTGCCCCCTCCCTTACCCTTCCACCCTCTGCTCTATCTAGAGTTCATCTGTTCCTCCCATGCTCCCCGTTCCTACCCCACTATGAGTCAACTTCCTTATATCAGAGAAAACATTTGGCATTTGTTTTTTTGGAATTGGCTAACTTCACTTAGCATTATCTTCTCCAACACCATCCATTTACTTTGCAAATGGCCATGATTTTATTCTCTTTTAATGCTGAGTAAAATTCCATTGTGTATATATGCCACATTTTTAAATCCATTCATCTACTGAAGGGCATCTAGATTAGCTTCACAGTTTATTGTGAACTGTGCTGCTATAAACATTGATGTGGCTGTGTCCCTGTAGCATGCTGTTTTTAAGTCTTTTGGGTATAAACCGAGGAGAGGAATAGCTGGGTCAAATGATGGTTCCATTCCCAGATTTCCAAGGAATCTCCATACTGCTTTCCATATTGGCTGCACCAATTTACAGTCCCACAAGCAATGTATGAGTGTACTTTTTTCCCTACATCCTTGCCAACTCTTATTGTTGTCTTCATAATAGCTGCCATTCTGACTGGAGTGAGATTATATCTTAGAGTAGTTTTGATTTGCATTTCTCATATATTTGTTGATTGATTGTATATCCTCTTCTGAGAAGTGTCTGTTAAGGTTCTTGCCCCATTTATTGATTAGGTTATTTTTTTTTTTGGTGCTTCGCTTTTGAGTTCTTTATATACCCTAGAGATTGATGTTCTACCCAAGCTGTAGGCTCTTTATTCACCTCACAAATTATTTCTTTTGCTGAGAATAAACGTTTTAGTTTGTTAAATTCTTTAAATAATCATGAATTAATAATATGATCATGTTCTCATAAACATATTTCTATGTATATATAGATATTTTTGCAAAATTAGATTGTATCATATTTTATTTGATTTTTGTTAGCACTTGATAATATATGCATTCAACTTCTGTATGTATGATTTTTGGGGTGGTACCAGTAATTGAACTCATGGGCAGTCGACCACTGAGCCACATCCATAGCTCTATTTTGTATTTTATTAGAGACAGGGTTTGAGTTGTTTAATGCCTCGCTAAATTGCTGAAGCTGTCTTTGAACTTGGGATCCTACTGTCTCCGTCTCCCAAGTCACTGGGATTACAGGCGTGTGCCACTGTGCTCACCCTGTATGTATGGTTTTTGCATCTATAATTTCAACTTATTAAATAAACTTTTATTCTTGTCAGTTTCCCCTAAACAGTCTAATACAATAAGTATTTACATAGTATTTAAATATTATTAGTTATTATAAGCAATCCAGAGATGATTTAAAATATATTTCAGGATGTGCATAGGTTATACAAGTAGTTCCCCATTGTTTTTATAAGAGACTTGATCACGCAGGATTTTGTTTATTCCGATGCTAAAACTAATTCTCCTCAGATATGGCACCATGACTCTGTGTGTATGCATGTGTGTGTGTGTGTGTCTGTGTTTTCAAATTTTATAGCATGTGCCATAACCTACATAACCACTGTCTCATTTCATTTTATGTATTCACTCTTATACTCCTTATATTTTATGTGTGTTTTGTTTCCTTTACTGTCTCAATTTACCATGATTTCCTTTGAAATAGCATTTATCTCATCTCAAAAAGACTGAAAGATCCTATAGGCTAAGGGGGAAAAAGGTGGAGAAACTCCTATAGGCTAAGGGGGAGAAAGGTGGAAAAACTCCATAGCTTAACAATTCTCATAGCAAAACCACAGCTGGATTTCAATGACCAGCCCAGAAATCATCTTTTACACCACTGCTTGTGGGTGTCTAAGGCACAAACTGAAACAAGTAACTGTTGTGGTTTTAATGTTTTGTTGACTTGTCATCTATTGTGGAACCAGGTTCAGTAAGAAAAACAAGGACAGCATTGATCCGTACATATACATGCCCTTTGGAAATGGCCCTCGAAACTGCATTGGCATGAGGTTTGCTCTCATGAACATGAAAGTTGCTCTTGTCAAAGTAATGCAGAACTTCTCCTTCCAAACTTGTAAGGAAACCCAGGTCAGTAGATTTTCATATAAATAATGTTTTATTTCAAGATGTTTTTCCAAACAGAGGGGCCTAGTCACAGAAAAATATATGCTTATTCATCATTAAATTATTAGATTTATAGTCCAGTGAGTCACTTTTGCACCATCTTTGAGATTTTTAGAGTTCATCACCATGGGGGCTCTAAGTCTATGGCTTTATGAAGACCAAAGTGTGTGGACAGTGAACTTGAGCACAGTGTAAATTCATCTCCAAGTCTCCTGGAGAGACCCTGTGCACAGTCGTGAGGTGTGGTGACCACAGGGTTCTGATGTTTGAGAGAAGATCTCCTCACCAGAACCTATAGAACCTCCCTGTCTCAGGCCTTGTACAGGATAAATGTTTATGAAATAATTTTTCAGATAAATGAATAATTTTACTATCCAATCATGACACACCTTAGAGAATGAGTAGGATGAATTCAAAGTACATGATACTAAAAGTAGTTTTATGTTTGTGGAGCATTTCTGGGCATAATGTATCTTCTCTACTTTGCTGTTTTGGTTCCTGGTGTTTCATTCATTGCTTCTCCAAATTCTTGTCTATATGTTACAGATTCCCCTGAAATTAGCCGAACAAGGACTTCTTCAACCTCAAAAGCCCATTATTCTGAAGGCTGTGTGTAGAGATGTAACAATAAGGGGAGCCTGAACTTCCCTAAGGATTTGTGCATTGCTATCCTCAGAGCCTGGGACCCATAACATCAGAGAACAAAAATGTATTTTGTGAAGAAAACTCAAAATGAAGATTGACTCTATATTCCTCAATTGATGAATGATAAGAGATGCTGGACCTTTGCTGAGCTTGCTCAAGGTCTTTGCAGAGTATTATCTATTTTGTGATGGAAAGGAGGTGCCCACCTCAGTGCCAGATGTAAAGACTCACCCTTTCTGGGTCTAATGGTCTCTCTCCTCTCACTGCCAGTTAGTCCTGGCAGCTCCTCCTGAGCTCTGATCAGAGAATCAATAATTATCACCAAATTTGTCAACAATTTTTAAGGAAAATGAGGGTGGTTGTGGTGGCTTTTGTAGTGACATTGATATATGATGTGTTCTTTGAAATATGCTGTGATAAGTTTTATAATGAGAAAGTCAATAAACATATCCTTATAAAATTTATCTGAAGCCTCTATGCCCATTTAAGGGGATATATAGTACTGAATCAGTGAAAGTCAAAGCTCAATCTTTTGGTCATCACAATCACTGAATACATGGAGCTTTTTCAGAAATTCAAATTAAATAGTAAGATAGATACAGTTAACCCACTGTGATTTTTTGCATTGCTGGAAAAGTATATTCATAGTGTCCTTCTGCAATTTTTGAAGCACATAATTTGTAACACTCTACTGAGGTAGTTATTACTGTATCTCTAGTTTAGATTTCATATTCCCACCCTATCTCCCTTATTGATTCTGGAAAGCAAGAAACATATTTGTAGTCCATCTTCAACTCCAAATGGTGCAGCCTTTATTCATTTATTTAATTATTTATTTGTTTTGGTACCAGGGATTGAATCCAGAGGTTTTTAACCACCGAGCCACATCCCCAACACTTTACTGTTTGTTCTAATTATTTATACATGACAGAAGAACACATTTTGACACATTATACAAAAATGGAGTACAACTTCTTATCCTTCTGGTTGTACATGATGTGGACATACACCAGTCATGTAACTATATATACACATAGGGTAATGACCAATTCTTTCTACTACATTCCACATATATATTATATATTATATGTTATATGATATATGATATATATTTATTGATACAGGTTTTAGCTATGATGCTCATGGTATCATTGAGTTTTGACACTAGTTTTGAACTCATGATCCTCCTACCTCAGCATATAGAGTCTTGAGGATTACAGACAAAGAATAAGTTGTCCTACTCTTTGAGATTAGTAAGGAAAGACTCTACCAAAATAGGTGCTATAAGAGCTGGATTTTGGAGGCTCAGCAGGAGTCTTTTATGAGGCACAAAAATATTCTAGGCAGAGGAACCTGTGTGGGCAAAGATATATGGATGGAGCTTGTGTTGACAAAGTTCTCATGTTTTGTAAATACACAGGTATGGGACTGGGGTTGTGCTCAGAGATAGAATGCTCACCTACCATACATGAGACACTGGGTTTGATCCTCAGCATCACAGAAAAATAAAATAATGATATTGTGTCCACCTATAACAACAACAAAAACAAAAATACAGCAGCAGGAGATTAATGCCAGTGGCTTCACTTGAGTTTCTCATAATATTACATAACCTTTGGCACTATTGATTACACAGTGATTTCTTAATTTTCCACAAAATAAAAATTGAAAGAATTACAGGAGTCCCATGCCAGATACAAAATCCAGGTCTAGCCACTCACCACATCCCCCAAAATCCAAAGAGTAATCGCAAAAATCAAGAAAAGAACTTTAGTCAATTTAGCTACACCAGAAAGACAAGGGGATCCATGTTTTAAGTCATGTCTTTCAGGTGCTGGCATGACCTGAAGGTTTAAATAGAAACAGAATCGGGACAGTGGGGAAGAGGTATGCATTGTTAAGCAGTCTTGTCCAAACTATCTCACTTCTAGCACTGTTAGGTGGCTCCTGAGAAGTCCTTATCACTTGAAAGGAATAAATTTTATTTATTGTTCAGGATGTTTATCTACCAGACCTGGAATCCTAAAAGAGGCAGTGTGGTCCCATGAGATGATTGCTCCTGTTAAGGGAATAAACTCCTTTTGTTTATCTGTCTAAAAGTCTCTGACTTTCCTGGAAGGAAATGAACAATGACTGAAGACTTCTGGGAACCACCCTGGGGTTCTGAAACAATATACTATAAAAGCTGACAGTTGAGGGGCTGGGGTTGTGGCTCAGTGGTAGATCACTTGACTGGCATGTGTGAGGCACTGGGTCTGACCCTCAGCACTGCATAAAAATAAATAAATTAAACAAAGGTGTTTTGTTCATCTACAACTAAAAAGAACATTTTTTAAAAAGCAGAGAGTTGAATGCCCCTTCAGTCTTGCCTCAATCTTCAAGGGGGATAAGATAGATTAGATAAATTTGTAATCTATTGCTAGTTTTTAACTGAGCACTCCTTAAATTATTAACATGTTTATGTGCAGAGCTGAGCAGTCACAAATATTTAGAAAAGGATACGGAATGAAGGCAGAATGCCAAGCTTTATCTTGCTTTTAGTTACTCATTGTACAGCTGCAGGCCCCAGAGTCCTTGTCTTTACCGAAGGCAGCATCTTTAAGTCCCTGTTTTCAAACAAAGGTCAAAGTAGGAGAGTGCATGATTCTTTGCCAACTGCAAAGAAGACACTTGACCCCTATAATTCCAGGAGATGCAAAGGTGGCTTTTCCACTGGATTCATCTCTGGCCTCACCTCCTTCCCCAGCACAAAACTGGCCTCACTGAATCATAGCTTGTCACAGAAGGGACACTGTGCAGGCACATTTCTGCAAAGGGCAGCCCATATGGCTGAAAGAAAGATACAGAATTCAAAACTGATGAAGGAAAGTGGTGAAGAACTTGACCCTGAATTCTTCTGTAGAGACCCGGGTCCTCCTGGCTATCAGCCTTATGCTTCTCTATCTGTGAGTCACTGTCCAGCCTTTTCTCCTCCAGAAGCCTGGAGTTGGTGGCCTAATCAGGTTCCTGTTTTCCTTAACTATTTGGAAGATCAAAATAGATGATGGAATTGAAATTGCTATAAACCCTTAAGAATTTTCTATTGATCTTAGGCAGACTGCTCGAGCTCCTCCCTGTCCTGAAATCCATATTCCTGTGGGTTTAGGGATTTATGGTGAGGTGTGTTCCCAGGAATAATCTGATTGGCTCTGAGTTTGCACCTAGAGTGATGAACCAGAATTCACCATATACAGCTAATGGGTAAGTTCTTATCACATGCAGTGGGAACCTCGCCCTTTCAAGCTTTGAGAATTCTGGGGAAAACCAGTTTGCTTGGATTTTGTCTCTTCATCTTCTAGGCTTTCTGGAAAAAGACATTCTGAAGGACCATACCTGTTAATATGGTGATTCCTGCACCCTCCTGGCTGTAGAACAATTTGTACAATGCACCATAGACCCTCAGACTCCCTGGGAGGCTGACTGAACAATTCCCTCTTTTCTGTGAACCTTTCCTAGCACATCACTCCCTCCTAAAACTCAATTTTTCCACCCTGAAATTCATAGACCTTTTTACATCTAAATCATGAGTGTCTAGAACAGAAAAAACTGACAGAAATTTTAAGAAATTTTATTCTTTCCTTTTGTATTATCTTTCCTTTCTCTGGGAGATTAGCATCATAAAGAGACTTACTTACCCCCCATATAAAAATCTACTATCAGCCTGAAAAACACCCCAAACCCAACTGGGCTTTTCTTTTTTCTTTCCATCTACACTCCAGCATGAAAGCATGAATCTATACCATCTAGTAGGGAAATTGATCTTAATGGGATGCTGGCATCATGAAACAGAAGGAAAGAGGATATTTTGATGTGTGGGTAGGAGAGATTCCACACAGGCCATGTGTGACTTCTGTCCCAATTTCACTCTTAAGAATAATGAATAACAATAGCATGAAAAAGGAAAATAGAGATATGGCTTTGAGTCTCTAAAAGAAAAGTACTAATTCAGGGTGTTGTGGCAACATAATCCTCTCTGATGACATTTTCTAATGAGTTGATGTAATTGAATTTTATTGTATTTAATGGCAGGATTTGTACAGAATATATGAAAACTACACTGCCTTAAACATTCTCCTCTAAAAAGCAGCAGCAAGTTCTTATTGAAACTGTCTGGAACACATTATGGGTTCTTATTTTATATTGCATATTTTCTTCTCAGTCAACAGGACAGTTCCTGAACTTTGGAGGGTCCCCCTCCATGTAGATGAGAGGAATTACAGAGCGTGCTGGGCCATTTGTCCATGCCACAGTTTTCTCCTCTGCCACTACGTGGCCACTTTTGCAGAACTAGCTGTTTCATGGTTAAAATAGCTGCCAGGACTCTCTTGTACACCATTTATTTTTTCCATATTTCTCTCATCTTTTGGGATGGTGGGGCAGGGGTTGTATGACATAGAACACTCTGGCATGGGGCTGTGAGTATGACACATCTGAGTTGCTGGCCAGCCAGGCCAAAGGATCACCAGCCTTTGTGGGTTTTCATACAAAGGGAGTTGATGCATGGGGGTCAATAAAAAAACTGTGCTGTGACTGGCCACCTTGGTGAACATGAGCATGCCTGGCTCTGCGCTGCTGTCTGAGCATCACCAGTTGGTAGAACAGACTCAATGAGAGGGAGAATGGCCTGGAGATGATTCCTCAGTCATTCATTCCTTGCTGTGGCACTCAGAGGACATAGGGAACTCAGTCTTCCCTCTGGCTCAACTCAACCAGATTGTCTGACAACAGACTTGGGTGACACTCAACATGACTCATATTTGTGTGAGGTAGTGGGAAGTCTCATTGTTTCAAAATGGTACATTTGCCATTCAACAGAAGAATATTATTACTGCTTCCAAGGATCCATATGAAGTCAATTTTAAAGAAGGGCTGGATGTTGAACTGGGAGCATGGCATGCAAAGAAGGAAAAGCCCAAAAGTTTTATTACCAAGTTGTAAGAAAAAATGTCACCAGAGGCTCTCAGTGGGCCCTTCTGTGATTGAATAGACTGTGTTAAGCAAAATATCTTCATCAAAGTAACATCAAAATATCACACACACACCCTTTTTAGACTGGGAAATACTACATTAAGGAAGGGCCAACATACCAAAGAGACATGCGAATGAAATGCCCTGGCAGAATGCCAGGCTGGACCTTGCAGGAGCACTCAAGTCTGGGAATGTGTATTGAGTATAAACCTAAGAATTGGAGCATGGAGTCTCAACTTCTCTTAGCTCACCATTATGACTTTGGGGTAAGGGGGGCTCTCTAAATGGAGTTGGGAAGAAACGAATGTGCTCACTTTCTCTCACTGTGAGTTGGAGTTCCTCAATAAGGATTAACTGGGGGCAACGGTAAGCAGGTAGGGTGTTGGTGGAAGAGGTGGGTCACTGGGGGCCTGGCCTCAGGGTATGCATTTTGTCCCTGGTTAGTGGAGTCTCTGTCTGCTTCCTGATGCCACGTCCTGAGCTGCTTTATTCTGTCACACTCTTCTGCCATGTTATTCTGCCTCACCTCAGACCACAGCAACAGAGATGTATGAACTGAGACCTCTGAAAGTGTGAGCCCAGTAAATCTTAGTTTTCTACATGTTTCTTGTCAGGGTCACAGTAGTGAAAAAGCCAGCTAAACTAATCACATCAACATGGTTAACTTAAAGGTGACTGGTGCCTTGAACTTCCTAATTTCCCCAGTATTCTAGGGAGATTCATGAGAGAAATGAAAAAGATCTGGGAAAAAAATAATGAGTGAAGTGTCCTTGCTAATGTCCCTGGGAAATGCACTCACTTTCTCTCAGCTTTGGTTTTTTTCACATCCAGGTGGAGGGAATGATTCAAAGTTGGCAGGATTTCAGAAACAGTCCTTGCACATGAGAAAATGATACAGAAAGGTAGATTTGCTTCATATTCATACTCAAGGATAATTAGTGAAACTGTGGCACACACTGGTAGTCCCAACCACTCTGGAGGCTGAGGCAGGAGAATCACAAATTCAAGGTCATTATAGAAAACATGGCAATACCTTGTCTAAAAAAAGAGGATAATTTCTTCAATATGTACAATACTTAAAGAAAATTCAAGATGGTCTCTAAATTCCCTTTTCTAGTATCCCATTTATTTTCCTCTTCTTTGCCTTTGGATGTCTTAGAATAAGAGCTTCCCTCTAACTGCCAGTTATGGACCATATTCCAGTCTGATTTCAAGGGATTGGAATCATTGGTTCCTCAATTAGAAGCAGGGTTCAATATTTTCAAAATAACAATATAAATTCTCTTGTTTCTCCACCAAGGGTTTTTGGCAGTATGACATCCAATGTCATGAAAAGTATGGGAAAATGTGGGGGTGAGTATTTTGGAAACTTCCCTTGGGTAGACTTGTTGGATGCGGCACTCCAGGGCAAGAGGACAATGCCATCCCAGAGCTATTACTAGGAATTAATTATCATAAAGCTCTTAGGGGCTCCTCCTCCTGCCAAGGGTCCCATATTTCACCAAGTGTCAAGGTTCATGGCCAAGAATGTCATACTTCTGACTTTTCTCAGTCTCTGATGACCCAAAAACTCTTGGCCTCACCTTCTCTCCAGTGCCCAGCCTCTACCCCCTTTTCCATTTTTTCTTCATTAGGAGCCTTTAAAACTACATAGGAGGTATTAAGTCAGACCTTTCTAAAATGTGCACCATGCCTAGCTTTATCTCCTTTCAAGTTTATCACTTTATTAAAAGTGACCTTTATATAAATTTGAGGGTTATTATGTACATTTAAAAGAAAAGATGAGAGAGAGATGAACAGATTAGGAAATGATATAATCTCTGCTCTCTTTTATTTTAACTTTCTCTGCAAATGTAAAATCTTGGGGATTTCATTTGTTTTTAACTGTCAATTAGGAGTTTTCAATAGAAGTGTACACAGGGATTTCTCTGCCTACCCCATTCTACTGACTTTGATGAATAGATGTCAAGTACATTTTTAAACCACTGTGTTTCCATGACCTTGTGTACTTCATAATCTGCTAGGGTGATATCAGCTAATTTCAGCAGCCATTTTCTTAATAATGCTTGGTGAAAGCAGCTCCAGAGGTATTATTGTAGTTCTTGTGTTCTATAAGCAAGTGGGAGAAGGCTTTGCCTCTTCCTCCCTCTTCATCTTCTCTCATCAAGTCCTCAAAACTGCAGAGCTGGCCACATCATCCTGCCTAACTGGCATGGCCCATAAAGGCCATACGGTTGAGTGGAAAGAGCACGCAGGGCTGAGTCTCCACTGATACACCCCCAGCTGTCTCTTGCATCTTACACATTTGTAAGAACTTAATAATTTACTTGTCATTAATTTTTCTCTAATCTAATAACCTTTCACATCAGAAGAAATAATTGAAAGCATAAACAGAGAATCTTCAGAAGGGTATAAAATCTTTGTCCCCTGCACTTCATTTACAGTGTTAATATTCACGATATAAAAAGAACTCAATGATTTTAACACCAAAAAACCAAATAACCCAATCAATAAATGGGCAAAAGAACTGAGCAGACCCTTCTCAAAAGAAGAAATACAAGAATGACCAATGAATATAAGAAAAAATGTTCAACATGTCAAGCAGTTGGAGAAGTGCAAAATTATTTTCCACGCTTTTATAATTATGTCAAAGTGAAACTTATTATATGGATAAATAAAAAGAACTAATGACAAATTTCAAATGACCTTTTGTCTTTATGTCCTAGAAGAGATATTTTTTGGTTCATTATAAATATCTCATACTTTATAATCCTGGGAAAACCAGAGCCTCAGGGATTCGATTCTCCTCTAACTGTGGGTGGAGTTGTGTTTTGTGCTTAGATGTTCCCCATCATTAACCAATATGGAGACGCATTGGTGAAGTACCTGAGTCAGGAAGTGAAGAAAGGCGAGCCTGTCACTGTGAAGGAGTAAGTAGCAGGCAGCTCTGGGGTTCTGAGCTATTTTAAGACCTTCCAGTAGCCTGCCAGGGAACTGAAATTACCACTGTTGAGCTACTCCCGTGAACAGTCAAAAGCAAGTGTGTGGAGTCACAACCACAATGGGCCACCCAAGGAGGAGAGGCTCCTAGGATGAGGCAGGGTGCTGGGACATCTGTGTACAGAAAACAGAATTAGTTTATCTGCTTGATCTTCAATGTGAATATTATGTAAGTCAAAACTTGTTTTCCAATGAAGAACGTGATCACTCAGAAATTGAGGGTGGAGCATAGGGAATGTTGGTTATGGGAAGTTTCTGGTACCTATTGAGCAGGGATAGAAAGATACAATGCAGGGCTAGGATTGTAGCTCAGTGGTAGAGTGCTTGCCCAGAATGTGTAAGGCACTGAGTTCTATCCTCAGCACCACATAAAAATAAACTGATAAAGTCATGCTGTCCAACTAAAAAAAAATATTTAAAAAAAAATTTAAAAAGAAAGATACAATGCAGGCTATGGAACAACAAATCTCTTCATGGTTGTACTGAGAATATCAGCAAAATACAAAATATGAAATATTTCCACCACTTCTTCCTCCAGTCTCAATGGAGATAAGGTCCTGAAAGAATACGGATTACAACTACCATATCATTTGTTTTATAAAATGGGTTATTTTGACCCATGAACAACCACTGATACTGTCTTGGGAAATCTGAGAGAATATGTTCACCAAGTTGTGAGACCATCCAAGTACATTTTGAGGAGATTTTCAATGTTTTAATTGAGGATATTCTTACTCATTCCCTTTTGTGAGATTCTGCCCTTGGGGCCACCTTGGGTCTTGGAGTGCAGGACCTCTCAGAAGCTGTAGCAGTGGGTGCAGAGAAGGGGGGACAATTTTTCTGCCTCTCAGAACAGGGTGTTGCTGTTATGTGATGTGGTAGAGAGGAATCAGCTCTGGGCACAGACTGTGCTTAGGCAGGACCTAGGTCAAGGTCACCTATCTTGGATCCCCTAGCAGGAGTCTATTATAACACCCTGGTCCTGCTGAAGCTCTTACTTAATCATCTTTTATCATCTACATTCCACTCTCTGATGTAATTTATCTGATTATGGGTGTCTGTCTCTCTGTGACTGAACTCCTTGAGCTCACTACCCTAGTGTCCCTAACTCCCCTGGAACAGGGGCAGGTGCCTCATGGCATTTGATAGGAGCATGGACTAGTCATTTGTTCAACAGATATTTCTGACAGTGTGTGAATGTGCTGGTCGCACTTCTTCCAGCATGTGTAGTAGGAGAGTAAAGCAGTACAGATTAAAATTTTACATTTCTTTCTCTACTCAGAATTTTGGGGAGCTACAACATAGTTGTGATCATTAGCACATCCTTTGGAATTAATGTCAATTCCCTCAACAATCCACAAGATCCATTTGTGAAAAAAAGCCAAGAACATCCTTGGTTCAGATGTCCTCCTTCCAATTTTTCTCAATTTAGTATGTGGATTACTGTTTCTTTTAAAATAACAACTTCATTAAGATATTATTTACATACTTTTGATTCCTTAAAATGTAAAATTCCATAATTTTTAGCATGTTAAATGATACATGCAGCCATCACCATTTTCAAAACTCAGAAATCTCATTATCTTTTAACTGTCAGCTTTCAAAATCATTTACCCTAAACAAACACTACTCTATTTTCTATCTCTTTAGCTTTGCATATGATGTATACATTATAAAAATGGAGACATGTAATATGTGGTCTTTTGTGATGCAAAGTGATTTCATTTAGCATTCTGTTTCCAAGTGAAATATATATCAGTACTTCATGTTTATGGCCATATAATATTCCATTGTATAGATATACCACAATTTAGTTATCTTTTCATCAGTTTATGGACATTTGTGTTATTTACACCTTTTGGCTATTGTGATTGATGCCGTTATGAACATTAGTGTGAAACTTGTTTGTGAACTCTAGTTTTCATTTTTTTTTCTTTTTTTCCTAGTTTTCAATTTTATCTGAGTGTATACTCAGGAGTGAAATCGCTGCCTTACAAAGTACTTCTGTCAGTGTTTTCCATAATAGCTGTGTCATTTATATACTTTCCAAAAATGTGTGAAAATTCCAATTACTTCATTTATTTCCTAACACTTCATGTTTCCATCTCTTATTTTAGACATTGTAGTGGATGCAAGATGACATCTTATGTGGTTTTTATTTGCATTTTCCTGTTGGTTACTGATACTGAGCAATGTTAATCACTTTTTTATTTATTCTTTTTAGTTATGCATGATATGTTTATAAAAGCATGAAGCATACCTTATTCTAATTAGGATCCCAGGCTTGTGGATGTACATGATATGGAAATTCACTATTAGGTATTCAACTATGTACATAGGAATGAAAAGTCAGATTCACTCTTTTGAAGAAATATCTATCCATGTCTTTTGCCCACAATTACCTGAAGCATTTGTATTTTTGTTTTGAGGCTTAAGAATTTTACTGGTGTGAGTCTGTACCATATACAACCAGAGGAAGGACATCTTGTGTTCCACTTATGTACAATGTGTCAAAATGCATTCTACTGTCATGTATAACTAATTGGAACAAATTAAAAATAAAAGAAAAAAAGAATTTTTAAATAAACTAAGTGAAAAATAATTATTCATATATTCTTTACACAGTTTCTTATCAGATTATGCTTTGTAACATGTTTGTTCTTTTCTGTAGATATCTTTTCACTTTCTTGATAGTGTCCTTTGAAGCACAACATTTTTAGTTTTTTGCAGTTTATTCATATCATGGGAGGTACTACATATCCCAACCATTAAAATGAATGAATTGGATTTCAAAATCTTAAAATGTATTAATCTCAAAGCTGTAGTGTTCACAAAAGAAAGCAATTGACAGTAGATGCATGCATACTGATGCCATTTATATAAATGTTAAAAACTCAACAGTTCTTGGAAACCTAGCTCAATAGAGCTAGTATTGTGGCAACCATCATTGTTGGAGACTGAGTTTTTCCTTGCTGCTGAATCATTTGCTCAGCCTGCAGCATCAGATTCTTTAGCTCTTTCCATGAGGGTAGCTTCACCATTGGGTCTCTCTGGGCCATCTTCTTTCCCCTCTTCCTTCAAGAGTTTATCTTGGTGGAGAATCACGTCTGGCATTTCTGGGTCAATACTCAGTCATCTGAACCTTGGTTCTAGGTCCTCCATGCTTGATGGCACATTCAAGTACCCAAAGAGGAAGAAAAGCTCCTTCTGGGAAAATACAAGCATGACCTCTGCCCCACATTATGACTGGATCTGGTCCTCTCCATTGACAAGTTTGTAAATCTTTCCACCAAACTTGGCCTAAAGGGCCTGTTGTTGTGAAAGACCTGTGTTGCTCTGCTGCAGTGTGACACTCTGAGTCACAGTTTTAAAAATTAAAAATTGAACAGAGTATGATTGAGGTTATTTGGGGGGGGGTCTTAGTCCTATCTCCCCCTTTTAATTTTTGTAATTGTAGCTTAATAGATAAACAACCTCGATTTACAATAACTTGACCTTGAGTGTTGTAAGGAATATGTGTTTTATGGTCAACATGAAACTCTTGGCAAAATTGTTGAAAAGAGGAGCTAACATAAGCTGGTGCATTATGTTTTAATTTGTAAAGAACATCCTAATACTGCAAAAGCAGCTAGCAATGAGAAATAGCATGTTGAGTATTTTCTTTTGCATGAGCTGTGGCAAAGATAAATCTTGAATAAATGTCTACAATTACATGTACATAAAATTGCTTACTAAATTGAGGAATGTGAGTTACATCCATTTGCCATAACTGATTTGGTTTTAATCCATGGGTACTTACCACAGATGGTAAAAATTGAGTGTGTATAACACATTGGGGGCAGTGACATACAAATTGACAAAGTTGCTCTCTAGTAATATTAAATTTTTTATGTAAGCTAGGAGCATTTTGATGATGCAAAGAATGCAATGCTTCTGCACAGTCATATGAAGATATTTGCTGACAAACAGCAACCAATTTATCAGTCTTATCATTACATGATGTTAAAGGCCCTGGAAGATTAGTGTGGGGCCATATGGGGCCTATAAAACATGGGTGTTTTTGCATTTGTACTATCCTTTGGAGGGTATGAAACAAATTAAATAATTCTTGTGATGGTGTATACCCAATAGTTGAAGTTTCAATATTTTTTGCAACTCAAACTGCATATAAACTGTCAGGATAAATATTGATGGACTCATTTGCAAAAAAGACATAAAGCACAAATGAGAGCTTGAAGTTCTGCTCATTGGGCAGAAGAAGATAAGGTTTGTACCACCTCTCTATGAGCATGACTATAAAACCTGCTTTCCCTGAGCTTGAGCCATCAGTGAATACCAGTAGTGCTCCATCTATTGGATGTGCATACACAATCTTTAGAAAAATAAGTGTAGTTACAAAGGAAAATTGAATAATTTTATCACAAGAATAATGACTTTCTATCTGAGCAGGAAAATTAGCAAAAGCTACTTGCCAATTATTAGAAGTTTGGAAAAGCCAATCATTCTGTTGGGCAGAAAATGGAATGATTATAATATTAAGTTCTGATCCAACCAGCTATAAAACTCTGCCCTTGATAACTAATTGAGCAACAAAATCATGAAAAGGAGTTAAAGACCTTTGAGAAGAGTAAGCTAAATGAATCCACTCAATAACTCCCATATTGCTCCTGTAGGAGATTAAGTAGTGGTGATATCAATAAATATGAAGGCCCTTGTGGGTTAATTCTAATAAGGTGAGCGTTTTTAATAGCAATTTCAGCTTTCCTCAAAGCCATTCTTACTTCTGCTCTGAGCTGATGAAAAACTGGAGAAGGCTCTCCCTGTAATATCTGGAATAAAGGACTTAAATCTGAAGGAGTTGGATTTAAAGATGGCCTCAGCCAATTTATATCACCTAATAGTTTTTGAAAATCCTTAAGAATGTCAACTCCTTGACTCTAATTTGTATGTTTTGAGGACAGAATTTACGCCCTTCAATCACATGACCTAGATATTGAAAAGGAGATATCCTCTGTACATTTTGAGGTGCAATGCACAAACACATTGCTGTGAGTGAGGTCTCTAACTGGGCAAAGAAATTTAGGAGTACATCTGAATTAACATGAGCTCAAAGTATATAATCCATAAAGTAAATAATATATGCATCAGGAAATTTCTCCCTCACAGGCATGATGGTGTATACCACAAAATTTTGACAAAGGGTAGGACTGTTACACATTCTCTGAGGCAACACTTTCCAGCAATATCTTTTAACTGGTTTTTTAAAAATTTATTGCTTGGACACTAAAGACAAATCTTTTGCAGTCATCTGGCCATAATGGTATAGAAAAGAAACAATCTTTTAAATCTACTACTATTAAAAGATAATCCAAAGTGATAGCTGTAGGAAAAAGAAGCCCTTGTTGTAAGGCTCCGTGGGCTTGATAACACAATTAATTACCCTGAGATCTTGTAATAATCTCCAGTTGCCAGATTTTTTCCTTAATTACAAAGATGTTCCAAGGACTGAGCATAGGTTGTAAATGGCCTGCCTGAAGTTGTTCCTGAACTAACATGTGGGTATTTAAAGTTTTTCCCCTGCCAAGGGCCACTGACTAACCCAGATTGGCTCTTCTATGAGCCAATGAATTTTTTTCTGCTGTTCTCTGCGTTGGGGATAAAGTTAGGGGAACTATCAAAAGTTTTGGCTGGGTGCATTAGTTAGTCTGTCTTGGGAAGATTGAGTTGTAGGTAAATACCCTTGTAAATTTTCCTCTATTTCCCTAGGAAAAAAATGTTTGATTAAGTCCCCCCCAAAACATGATAAAATTTGAAGTTACTATTAACAAACCTAAGCTGCTCAGAATATCATAGCCCCACAAATTTACTTCCAAGAAGTCTAAAACATAAGCCTTGAAAATTCCAGAGTTACCATCTTTATTGTCCCAGTGAAGATATTGAGCACTTTGTGCAGGCTGAGAGATCTGACCTATCCCCTCCATGTTGGCAGGCACAATATGTAAAGGCCACCTCTTAGGCCATAATCTACTAGATAGAACAGAGCTATCATCCCCAGTATCTATGGTACCTGAATTTTTTATGATTAACTTTAAGATCCAGTAGAGGGCATTCTTGCTGAAGTAATTGAGCCCAGTACACTTGGTCTGGGGACCCAGAAGTTGAGGTCTACTCTGGGCCATCCATGGAGTGACAAGGCAGGAGTATTAGCTGTGCCAATCATCTCTTAAAGAGAGCTAAGTAGCGGGCTCTGACTGCACAATAATTTCAATTTTATCTCTAAAGTTTGAATCAATCACTCCTGGCAGCACCTGAATTCCCATTTTAAAGTAGTTTCACCCCCAAACTCAGCCTATGCTATTTGGGGTAATGGTCCATGAACCCCAGTAGGGACTCGTTTGGCCACATTTCAGGCATTAAAGTAACTCCCAAGGTTGATCATAGTGTACAGTCTAGGTGGAGTTGGCTGCTAATACTGATGAGCTGGCATGGCCAGTCCTGATGACGTCAGAGTCTGCAACTCCTCTTCCAGTGTATATTGCAGTGCCCCTACAGTTTGGTGGGCCCAGAGCAGGCCCAGCTCTCAGTTTTCTGGCCCCAAAGAAGGCAGAGGTGAAGGCTGAATTGGCTGTGAACCACCGCTGCCATATCTATCCAAAACTTCCCATGCCATGCAGTCATCTCCCTGTTAGTGCCACCTGTGCAAATGGGAGAGGTCTCTGCCCTATTGTTCAGAGATCCATAGTCCCAAGCCATTTGCCCAGTTCTACCAAAATTGGAACAGCACTCATGAGAATGGCATCTCTGAGACTGAGGTTGTAATACCCGCTTTAAAGCTGCGGCGAGCATTACGCCCTGTAGCTGTGTGTGACCCACATCCACACAAAGGCAATGAACTTGGAGACCATCCCCCTTTTTCAATGGGGTTGAAGGATTTCTTGACAAACTTTATTTATTTATTTATTTTTATTTTTATTTTATTTTTTTATTAGTTGTTCAAAACATTACAAAGCTCTTGACATATCATATTTCATACATTTGATTCAAGCAGATTATGAACTCCCATTTTTACCCCATATACATATTGCAGATTCACATCGGTTACACATCCACTTTTTTACATACTTTGTTAGCATTCTCAAATGCTAGCTGCTTGACTAGGTACTCAGAGGCATCCAAGTCTCCTATTGATCTCTTTGCTGCCTGGTATAGATATTCCTCCAAATCTGAAAATGGCTCCTCTGACCCCTGTTTGATCTGACTAAAATTCAAAGTTGATTCACCCCAATTAGGTAGCTCTCTCCATGTCCTTTTGGCACATGCAGTAACTTGACCATTTATGGCAAGATAATAATTTAATTGCCTTTCCAGATCTGTAAATTCTCCAGTTCCAGTTAACATCTCCAAGGGGGCATCACAGCCCTGTCTCCAGTGTCTCTCAGCCTGTTCAGTGCAATAATCAGTTCAGTGAGACCACCAATGGAAGTAGCTGCCCCCTCCTCCATAAAAAAATTTGGCCATAGAAATCCAGTCATGTGGGGGTAAAGGCTCTTTGCATAAGGAATCAAGTTGACTTTGAACAAAGTTGAATTTGGACAGCAAGCATTTTTTGAGCTCCTTTAGAGTCTTAAAAGAAACTGCAGCATGAATACAGACACACTGATTTTACTAGTTACTCTGCTCAAAGATTGGAAAAAGCTGAAAACCTGTAATGTCCTCCCCTGCTTCCTGTGCTGTTCTAAGGCAATGGTGGAGGGGTGTAAGCATGCCTACTGCCAATTCAGAGTAGTTATTAAACCTTGTTCTCCCAGAGGAGAGTGGACAGATCCAAATGGTGGGTGTGGCGACAGTCAGACATAATCTACCAAAACCCTCCTCCAGATCATTCTCACCCTCTGACTGAGTTTCCTCATATTGTGGCTCACCTTCACCAGTATCTTTCTGTCCATTTTCTTCTCCTCCATCTTGAGTCAGCCTCACAGAGACCCCATCAGGGCTAGTTTCCTCTCTAGCACACACTCCTACCATCCAGTTCAGTTGGCACACTTCTAAATCACTGGTTCTGTCTGGTACAGCTGTGAATGAATGTTTGGTTTTAGGTCTTGCCCTAAGGTCATCTGTCTGTGGTACATGAGCTACAGACTGGGTGAGAATTGACTCGGCCCTCAGTCCCACTACAGATAGAGAAAACCACCTGGGAGCAGCCGTGGGCCACTTCTCTGACTCCAAACTTCTAATTGCTTTCTGGAGCCCTTTTAACAAGTCTTCTGAAGACCACTGCCCCTCCTCTCCATATTCAAAATGAAACATTCCTAAAGAAGTTCAGACCTTTTGAATATTTTCTATTGTACTCTTAGATAGCTTGGCAGAGAGGCAGCCTTTAGAACTTTTCTACCTATCCTTTCCCAAGTACGCAAATCTGGTGACTCTTCATCACTAAGCCACAGGCATATGTCATTAACTGTTTCAGGAATTGAGCCAGCTGGGCCCTCCTGACTTGTTTTCCTCTCCAGTTGATTAGAATCTCCAGGATCATTAAGTAAATTTCTTTTTCTGAAAACATGGAACTGCCCATTATCTCTTTAACATCTCTGACTCTCAGAATGCTTTCTTCTTCTACAACCCCAAAACACAGTTCAATGAATTTCTAAAGTACATTCACTCAGTCTACCTGGAAATTCACTCTGAGCGGTCCCTGGTTCTGGGCACCACCTGCCGCCCCCATCAGTGTGGGCAGCTGAACTTAGGATCACTGATGTGAATTTGCAGGGACACCAAATAAAACATAGACACAATTTATTTTACACAATCTTCATGATGGCTTCCCCAGCCCTCAGCCTCAGGCTCTCTAAAAGGGAGAGCAAGAGAAAGTCAGGAGAGGCTGAGGAGAGAGAGGGACAGGTTCATAGGTGAGCTTTCATTGGGGGGACTCTTGTTTAGAAAGTTCTATCCAAAAACCTTCAGGAGGAGCAGGAATACAAGGGAAAGGTGATTGAAACTCAACCCTAGGGGAACATCCCAAAAAGAAGAACACTTGCTTTGAGCTAGACTCCGCCCAAACCACAGTGAATGTAGTAGTTGGTCAGAATCTGAGGCATCAGGACTGGAAGGTGTAGTCATTCATTTTGGCTCCCCACAATTTATAGTAGGTGAATATGGGGACATAGACTTCAAGATGGGTTCTCCCACTATTTTCTCATCATTCCAACATCACTTCAACACAGTTATTTCCTGCTAATATCACCCAGAATCCGTCTATCTGCTCAGAACTAATATTCTCAACTCATAATCTCAAATGAACCAAGTATTCTACATAAAAACCTGTGATTAATGTGACTAGAGAGACTAATTTACTATATATCACAGTGGTAGCAAGTGACAGACTCTAATCCACAGAGTTATGATTCCAAATAATGGGGCTAGAAATTCTCAGAAAACAGAAAAGTATTTCCAACCTTTGAAATTAAAAAAAATAATATCACTACTTAATATGGCTGGACCAATACAGACAAAACAAATCACAAATTTATGTTTAAAGAATGTTGAATTTTTGGATATTGGCATGTGGCTCAGTGGTAGAGCATTTGCCTAGCATGTGTGAGGCACTGGGTTTGAATCTCAGCACTGAATATAAATAAATGAATAAAACAAAGGTCCATCAACAACTAAAAAATATATTAAAAAGAATGAAAAATTTCATAAATGCAAATTCCAAATATATGACTGAGTACTTAGATCATAGGAGTAAGAAGGACTCAGTAAATATTTGTCAAATATATGTATTTTACCACCATTTCACCCAGCTATTCCACTCCTTGGTTTATACCCAAAGGACTTAAAATCACCATACTATAGTGACGCAGCCACATCAATGTTTATAGTAGCTCAATTCACAATAGCTGAACTGTGGAACCAACCTAGGTGTCCCACAATAGATTAATGGATTAAGAAAATGTGTTTTATATATACTCAGTGGAACATTACTCAGCTTTAAAGAAGAGTGAAATTATGCCATTTATTAGTAAATGGTTGAAGTTGGAGAAAATCATACTAAGTGAAATAGCCAATATTACAAAACCAAAGGCCAAATGTTCTCCCTAATATGCGGATGCTACTTCACAATAAGGCAGGGGACACAGGAAGAATAGCATTACCTTTGATTAGGTAGAGGGAAGTGATGGCAGGGGAGGAAAGAGGATGTAGTGATAGGAAAGGTAGTAGAAAAAACAGACATTCTTACTGTATGTATATATGTGACTACATGACCAATATGATTCTGCAACAGGTACACTCAGAAAAATGAGAAATTATATCCCATCTATGTATGACATGTCAAAGTGCATAAACACATTGTACTGTCATATAGAACTAATTAAAACAAATTAAAAATATATACATATTTTACAAAAAATATGTACAGGTACTATTACTTTGTATGTAACAATTCTTCCCTTCTAAAAACTTACTGATTCAGGAAACTCTACAAGTCTAACATCATAACTTATCTTTCACCTTTCCTTTCAAGAAACCCTTCACTTCATGTCCCATGCTTCTGATATTAAGCAAGGTCTTCTCATTTTATATTTCGTAAATATTCTTGAGTGGCATAATTTATATATATTTTGTGGATGAAAATATTAATGGAAAAAGCCCTTATATCTTTATTTAATATTTGTTGAAGTGTCACTGAACTTTGCAAGTCTTCTTTGGAGAGATTTTTAATGTTTTCCCATAGTTCTCTAGGGGTGTGAAATGTGCCCCATGATGCTTAGATGCCTGAGACCAAGTTAAAACAGTGAATTTATACAAAAGCCACCTATTTCTGCAGTATACAAAGAGAATCAGAGACCTGGATTCTTGAAAGGTTTATTCAGATCAACATAAGGAGCTTATTCTATTCCATTCTCTGTTTGGGACAACTGTGAGTGCAATCACTGGGTGATCTGTATCCCTAACACTCTCCTCAGAGCCTTAGCTACATCCTTATTCTGGAGAGTATAAATCAAAGAATTTCAGAGTGGGAGTAATGATGCTATAGAACACAGAACCAACTTTGTCTTGCAGTGAAGTGCGCTGGGACCTGGGCCTCATGTATGAGAAGATGCAGGAACCAAACCAGATAGAGACCACAATGAAGTAGGAGCTGCAAGTGGCAAAGGCATTTCTCTTACTCCCAGGTGAACGCATCTCAATGACACTGTGCAGGATGAAGCCATAGGATGTAGAAACCAGGATGATGGGGAGGAGGAGAAGCACGATGGTGCTGACATACACTGTGGACTCATATACAGTGATGTCAACACATACCAACTTCACGACAGCTGGATACTCACAGTAGAAGTGGTGTATTTTCCGAGTCTCACAGACAGGAACGTGCATCAAGATGACTATGTGAATTAGGGAGTTTAGAGATGCCCCCAACCATGAGGTGAGGGCCATCATCAGTACCACCTTCCTGCTCATGAGCACAGTGTAACACAGAGGATGACAGATGGCAATATACCTGTCATAGGACATGAGAGCTAGCAGAAGACACTCAGTGCAACCCAGAGACAAATAGAGGAAGTGCTGGGTGGCACATCCCAGGAAGGAGATGGACTTCCTGCCAGACAGGTAGTTGGTAGCCATCTTGGGGATGGTTGTGGAGATGTGCATCAGGTCCATGAGGGAGAGCTGGCTGAGCAGGAAGTACATGGGGTTGTGAAGCCAATGATCCACACAGATGAGGAGAATGGTGAGGGTATTGCCATTCAGTGCAACAAGGTAGACCACCATGGTCAGGCAGAAAAGGAAAAGGTGGGTCGGGGAGTCATCGAAGAGCCCTTCAAGGATGAAATCTGCCAGAGACTTCTGATTCCTCAACCACATGCTCCCTTCTCATTCCCTAGGGAAACAGGGAGTGCAGACAAAGTGTGATGCCAGAAATATGGGATCCTTTGTACATGGTGATAAGCTCTTTTGATTCAATAAAACATTTGTGAAGAGATTTTTTTTTCTATTTGTAATTATCCAGCAGCTGAAATTATTGAAATTCATTTTTTTTAAAACAAGAGAAACCTAAAATTTGTCATCATGATCATGGTCATTTGAAATTCCAAGACTCTATTAAGGGCCAGAATTTATGACTCTTCTTACTAAATATAGGCATGTGTGTGTGTAATCATGTGTGATTTGTGTTAGTATGTGTCTGTGTTTATATTGTTGTTGGATTATGTTTCTTATTTTACCAGGCAGGTTCTAACAAGAGCATCTGAACCACTAAGACATTTCTATTAATACATATAATTGTTAAGGGTTGTGTTACAGAACTTTGGCCTTATTTCTTTGTGGAAGCTGGTTAAGGAGTTGGTGTACTGCTTTCATGTTTAAGTCTGAAGTGGAACTTAAAGTCTACAGGACAAGTAGTAGAAAGGGAAGATAGTACAAAGCAGGGCAGACAAGAGACAGACTAAATACAAAAGCATGAACTATGACCCCACAAGAGAAAACAAACAAACAAAAAAGAGTCAGGTCTGCTTGCTTATGGAATTAGGGACTGGGGTTCTTTTTTTGTATTGGCTTTTTTGAATTCTACAAAATATTAGCGTTCCTTTTGCCATAATTAAAAAGCATAAAATAGTCTCAATACAGTCCCCATACTTCCCCTTTCCCTCTCCTTATCCCTTCCCTCTACTCTGCTGATCTTCTATTTATTTATAGTTTTTAATTAGTAACTTGTGGTTATACAACAAGATGAGATCCATATGGTATGTTCATATAGGCACATGGGGAATTTAGGTCAGATTTCTAATGAAGCTGAATGCACACCCCTAGCCCAGAATTCCAGAGCCTAAAGGAGAATCCTGGGGAAGGTAGAGAAACTGCAGTCTCAACCACTGCTCCATACCAGTGAGGTGTGAGCCAGCAGACCAGCAAAAATGTATTAGTACTACAGGATGATTGCTTCCCTTCTGCCCTCTAATCTCCCAGGAAGCTCCTCTAAGACCCACCCTAACTAGAAACGAGAAATTAGAGAGAATTTTGGGAAATGTAGTTCATCCTAGCCAACCTCACACATCACAAAGTCACTGCAGTCCATCTTTTGCCCTTTTGGCACACATGCGCACCTCCGTCAGTCAGGTTAACCTTCAAATACAAAAATGATACCTATGTAACTAAATAGAATACATCCATCATGAAGGCAAACACGTTAACCCTTTCTCCAGGAGAAAATCCAAAGTTCTTTATTTCGCCTAGGGGAGATATTCATTCCTCTGATACATGTGTCCCCTTTAATATCCTAGAACTTCAAAATTTTCTGAATGATATATATGAAAAAGATTCTATGGAAACAAGAAAGAAATACTCATTACTAGCACCCACGGGATAGAGATTCTTTTCCAAAAAAGGGTTAACATGTACTTTGGATATCAACCCCTGTTTCCTCACTCAGTCCTGACATCTGCCCAATAGATCCATGAACAAACTGGACATGGCATCAGGGGTAAAGTTTATCCCTGCATTCAGCATGATGGACGTACACTCACCAAGGCCAATCTCTCTGAAGCCACTGCTGAATACTCATGGCTAACAGCAAAGACCATTATGAGTTCCCAACATCGCACCAGTCCCTGGGGTGATCAGCCAGCCCCTCCATAGCACATTGATGACATTGGACCACATTCAACATAAAAGGGACACTCCTTTTTTTTCTTGACTGGACACTCACTCTGTGTATGCTACTGAGACCTGGATTCTGTTATGAACAAACCAGGGACTGTAGGAACAGTTACTCTGTATTATTAACTAGCCCCTAGAGAGAGTATTCCCATGTTACCTTCAAAACTAGATTCCCCAAATTACCAGTTCCCCAACCCTGCAAACACACTTCAAGTACAGCACCATGGGATACACACCTCAGTGCACATGGCACAGACTAATTTGTATCTTGGGTAATGGTGCCCAGAAGAGATCCAGGGTATGTCTTCTGAGTGGGAATCCCTGATGCCATCAGGTCTTCAGATCTCGATTCACCTCTGCTGACATCATAGGTCCTGAGGACCTGGAGGATGTTTCATCCCTCATGGATCATGCTCCTCTTCCCTCATGCCTGGCTGAGGTCAGGCCAGTCTGGTCTCTTCTGACCCCTTTTATTACTGTTGAGGAAACATCTCTGTGGTATGGAAGGAGCTTAGTAACTGCATAACACATACATACTTGTATGTTACTACTAAGGAATGAGGTTAAATCTATGACAAGGGTGCTATAGTGATCCAAAACCACAGAGACTGCAAAGAGGACTTTTGTTGAACTCTCAGAGCATTGAGGATTAACCTGCTATTATGTTTAGTCTCTTACTCAGGTAAAAAGAATGGCCATTCCTATTTCCCAGGCTCTCAATCTGGAAATGGAAGGAAGTTCAAATATAAGTTTATAGTCAAGAGGAAACATATGCACCACACCAGGTCCCAACTAGTAGGGGCCATATGAGTTCAGTTTTGCTTAATCTGTCTGACAGGGCTCAAAATAATGAACACAGATATTGAGAGGTTCCTAGAACACCATGTCCTATTGTTTGTGTGATGCTCCATCACTAGGATAATTAGTGGAAACCATGATAAGTGATCTGGACAAATATTCTCTCTGGTATTTTGCTAGAAGATGCATCTTCCAGGGTTAGAGGAGGAGTCTGAGGAGTACTTCAGCAATTGCTTGTGTGGAAGACCAATAGCCAATGTGTGGCTGGGAGGACTGTTCTTCTCTCCCCATTTCACTTCTGTGCACAAATCTCTGCAGAGCAAATTTCAGGTCAGATATTGTTGGGGCTTGAGGTATTCAGAAACCTTTACTAGAAACTAGGACATTGTGAGATTATCCTTTAATCAATGGTGACATTTCATCAGCACACGAGGATGCTTATTGAGAAGATAGAGAAAAACATAATTTAAGGGGTACAAGTAAGAATGGGTTGCCTAAGGAAGGAAAAGAGAATAGAGCCAGATCATGGAAAACTTAAACTAAGGAGGTTCATAGAGAATGTCAGAAACTAATGAAGAAAGAGAAAGAGATGTGTGTGGATAATTAGGAAGAAAAGATGTGTGCAGATTATGTTGACTAGGTTGGAGTTGAAAGAACAAACAAGGCTCGTCGTTGGAGAAAATGCCCATTTATTGAGGAACAGCTCTGCATATTTATAGAACCATGTGTGGTTTGACAGTTATGTCAGTTTAACAGTTTAATGGCTTTACAGTTGGCATGGGATGCTTTCTGATTGGTGGGTAAGGATCATGTGAGCCAGCACGGCTAGTCTGATTGGTGGGTAAGGATCATGTGAGCCAGCAGAGCTCATCATTGGACGGCTCTTCTCGGGGGATGGGGAAGTTAGTCTTTGGAACTGGGGTGACTCCCAACATTCCCCCCTCTTTGTTATTAAATGAGAGTGGGCATCGACTCATTCTAGCTGCTTCCTGCTAGGATGGGATGTGTGAGAGGATCAGAAAGGAGGGAAGTAGGAGCCCCCAAAGGAGGGCAGAGAGGACCAGTATAACTTCAGGAACCAGATCAATGAAGGTTCCTTGCACCACAGATCCATAATGATGTCAGTCCATTCAGCATAAGTCTTGACTGGAGGTATCATCAGTAGACAGGAGTTGGTAATTCCTGAGGAGAAGCTGGTTAAAAGCTTGATTAGAAATTTTTTACCCACCTGAGTCTGAATGAACTTTATGATAAAGGGAAGGAACAGGCACGGGGAATTTTTATAGCCCAAATATAATGGGGTCTCTGGGTCTGCAAGCTGCCTTGTTGGCACAAGGGGGTTAAGTGTTCAGCCTTGGGTGGGGGCTTGGGCATTTGACCTAGCTCCCTCCCCTCTCTATTCAAACTCTCCTACCTGGGTGTCTCTGAAATCAGCTTGCTTCTCTCTTTACCTTTCTTGAAATATCCCAACTTTCCAAACCAGCTTGCTTCTCTCACTTATCACTGTTCCTAGCTTTCCCTAGTCACACCAAGAAAGCATGGGCTTTGTAATAAAGAAGGCAGCTTCTCCCATGCTCTGAACAAAAGCAGCCAAGGGAGGATGGTGGCCCATTGTTACCAGATTTCCCTTTGAGAGCAGTCAGATCTCTCTAGGTTTTATGTGAAATGCCTCAAACTTAAATATTGATACTTGAAATTCTTATGAAACTGGGAGGGTAAACAAAACACACATGTTCCTCCTTAGGCACAGAAGGAAACTGGTAAAGTGCTCTCTTATGATAAAGGTAGTTCACACTTATTCAGGGGTCACCATTCTCTGGACACCTAAGTTGTTTGTCAGAAGGACAACACACAACGGTCCCACTACTGGCCAGATCCAAGAAAGTAGGGGGTCTGTAAGGAGGAGAAGGGGGTCTGGCTGGAGGGGGGCCCTTAGGGTCACTTGCTTTGAATCTCCAGACATAGGGCAATGAGAGGACACAAGAGAGGCCCGAAATGAGAGGGAGCATTAGGTATTGGGCTAAGAACGGAGACATGGGAGAGGCAGAGCTTGAGGGGATCTTGTGGGGATGGATGACAAGAGTACTTAATGACAGGTGATGATCATTGGCTCTTCTGATGAAGGTGTAGGAGTGCCAGGCTTGAGCCTGGAAATGTGAATCCATGGGGTAAGTTGGTTATTAAACAGCTTGAGTTTGGCCGCCAAAAAAGTGCACATAATCACCTGAGCAGGACCCTACCATTTTGGTTTTAGAGGAGGCTTTTCCCCTGGTGGGCAAAAGTAAACAAGTTGACCAGGTGTTAAGGAAGTAGGGTTTTGAAAGAGACTGGGGTCAGGAAAGAGGCAGTCTTGATAGTGCCAGAGTTCAGAGCATAGATGGAAGAGGAGGGGCAGGGCATAGGTTTCAGAGATGGGTAGGGGTTCTGTAGGCAACCCAAGAGGAACGAGGGGATGGCCATACATGACTTTGAAAGGTGAGAGATTAGAAGGCTTCTTTAGCAAGGCTCTAATGTGCAATAAAGGCAAGGGAAGCAATTTTACCCAGTCTAGGCTTAATTCCATGGTGAGCTTGGTGAGGGTCTCTTTAAGGGACCGATTGGTCCTTTCAACCTTTCCGGAAGCCTGGGGGAGCTACGGGCAATGGAAATGCCAAGGGAGTGATAGTGCATGAGCCAGTCCCTGAGTTATCTGCGAGGTGAATTCTGGGCCATTGTCTGATGGAATAGAAGTGGGCATCCTGAAATGGGCGATTATGTGAGTAAGCAACAGATCAACGACTGTAGAGGCCCGTTTGTTAAAAGTGGGAAAGGCTTCAACCCATCCTGAAAAAGTATCTACCAATACAAGAAGATATTTTATTTTTTTTTACTCGGGGCATGTTGGTGAAATCAATCTGCCAGTCTGCAGCCGGGGTATGACTGTGGGCCTGATGAGAAGGGAAAGGTTTAGGTTTTAATGGAGTATTGGTATTGGTTCTCTGGCAGATGTGACAAGCAGAAGTGATCTGTTGTAGGAGGGTCTTATCACATGGGGAAAGGGTGAAAAAGGAGTGAAGGAAAGTAGTGAGACTCTGTGGACTAGAATGGAATAGAGAGTGAAAAAACTGGAAGAGTTGTTGGGGATATTTGGGCCGATCCCCCATGGTAATGAAGAGTAGAGGAGAGGAGGTAAAGCTCTGTAGGGCGGCTGATCGTGCCGCTTGATGGGCCTTGGAATTCCCCATAGTAATAATAGAGGAGTCAATTTGATGGGCCTTGCAATGGATAGTAGGCCAGAAATGAGTGTGGAATTAATGACTGCCATCCCTCTGGTGGTCAATAGCCCCTTTTAGGAAGAGGGGTTTTCCCTCCACTAGCTCACATGCCCTTGTGGCAGCTATGAGTTGTTGATTAGTGGTATTGGGTGGGAGAGGTTATGCCTCTATGATGGATGAGAGGGAAACAACATCATACCCCACCACTTTAACCCCTTCATGTATAAGAGGGCAGGGGTCCCTCAGAAATGGTGGTAGGGCAGGGTAAAATCGTCTCTGATACCTCCAGGCATTTGTGGATGGGATCTTGTGAGGTAGAAGATGGGAGGAGGGAGGCAGGATTTAATAGAGGGATTTACAAGGAGGGATAGAACCCTGGAAGGAGGAAGTGACTGTAGCCCCTTGTAAATGAGGAAATCTTTTAGATGGTGAGGAGATTAGATGGTTAGTGGAGACCCAAAGGTAAGCTTGTGTGCTTCTTTCTGGAGGTTACGGGCCACTGCTAGGGCTCTGAGGCATGGGGGTCAGCCCCTGATGGTGGGGTCGGATATGTAGGCCACTGGTGCAAATGTGGGTCCATATTCCTGACCCAGAATGCCCAGACTTTGTCCCTGTTTCTTATGTAGATAGAGGGTGAAGGGTCAGGAGAGGTCGGGGAGACACAGGGTGGGTTCCCAGAGGAGGGCCTTTTTAAGGATTGTAAAGGGCTTCCCTGCCACTGAAGGTAGGGGTTCATATTGGGGGCCCTTGGCCAGATTATATAGCATCCTGGTGAGGAGGGAGAAATTAATTGTAGAGATCCCTTAGAATTGAGGGATAGGAATCCAGGCCCTGAAGTACCCAGCCAAACTCAAGAAGAAGAGTGTGTCATCTTTGGTCTTTGGTGTAGGTATAGACCCAATAAACTGTTTTCTGTCTACTGTAATGGCCTTTTCCCCTTGAGAGATATGTGACCTCTTTACATGCCATTTGGGCCTATTGTGGAGAGGCCCAATATCCTAAGGACAAGAATGTAGAAGTGTGTCATCTGTTGAGCGCCCTTTGGATGGGCTAGAATAATTTGTAGAGGTTTACAAGAGGTACAGAGAACAGGATTGGATCAGAGCAAGAAGAAAGCCTGGACATAAGTGATCTCTACCCATTTTTTCGAATGCTCACAGTAATTGTAGAGATCCCTTAGAATGGAGAGATCCAGGGACCCAAAAAGGGCTTAGGGTTAGGGTTAGGGTTAGGACCCAAAAAGGGGTCTTCTGCTTTGGTTGTCTAAGGGATACGTGGGCCAGGCCTGGTTGCTATATTTGATCCAAGAGGCATTGTAGGGGAGAGTCAACCGGCAGAGAGGACACATAATCCATGTAAGGAGGAGGGAAGAGGATGCAGAGAAGGAGGAAACTGATTTATTGGCAAAAGGGGTGTTCCCGCTAGAGCCAAAAAATCAGGAGTGCCTAAGTGGCAGGTTTGAGCTGCAGAGATGGGTCATCACTGAATCCTGACAGTCGAAGGTCTGGTCCCGGCCGGAGCCAGAGCCATGGGAGACCTTGGCCAAGGCTTTTTGGGACCCCTCCTGGAGAGGCCAGATACTCCCAGGGATGGAAAGAGTGGAGAGGCAGGGCAAGAGAGAGGAAGGGGAGGGTAAGTGTCTCTCTAGAGGCCAAGTCTTAAAGGTGAGAGGACTAGGACTTTCGGATCTGCCCAAGGAAGAAGTCCCTGAGGGCCACAGTAGCCTTAAAGGCTGTGGTGGGGTACTTTCCTCCCCAAAAGTGGGCTAAGAGATTTGCCAGACAATTGCAAGAGGGTGGATTCAGGGCACTGGGGGTGATGGTGGTGGGATCTATCCAGGTAAAGGCAAAAAGATCTTGTGATTTGGGGGCAAGGGGAATGGAGAAGAAAGCATCCTTTAAATCTATGACCAAGAAGTGGATGGAAGTGTGGGGGATCTGAGACAGCAGTGTGTATGGGCTGGGAACCAAAGGATGTATGGGCCTAATGGAGGTGTTGATGAGTTGTAGGTCCTGAACTAAGTGATAGGACCCATTGGGCTTTTCTACCGCTAATATGGGAGTATTGTAAGGGGAATGAGCATGACAGAGGTACCACTTTTCTCAGAAGGTCCTGAATAATAGATTGTAGGCCCAGAAGAGCTTTTGTGGACAGGGGGTATTGAGCCTGATTGGGGAAGGTGTTAGGATCTTTACTGGTGCGCTTGAAACAGTGGAGGGGGTGTGGGTATCCCATACAATTGGGTCAACCAGGTTCGTAGGTTGTGGTGAGCCGCTTCTGCCGTTTCTGCAGACTATGGTCGCCATTACAAGATGGCGCTGGCTCCGCTGTGGTCTGTGACAAACAACTCCTTATTTGGGAGAGTTGGCGCATGGTTTTTCACCACCCTATGAGAAAGCTCCACGTGGCAGCTTCGCATTGGGGCTTGAGATGCTTTATTAAGGCTGGGAGGGGCATCCGAGAGAGAGAAGAAGAAATATCAAGGGCCTGAATAAACTGCTGAAAGAAGATTCCTGAGTTGCGTCTTCCTTGCGGGCAAGGGGTCGCGACAAGTGGTGCCGAAACCCGGGAACTAGAACTTTCAGCAGTCAGGGGTGGTGCACCGGTTAGTCCCAGGTAAGTGGGATCCGCGACCAAAGCGGGGTTAGTCCCAATAAGTGGGATCCGCGATCAAAGCGGGGTTAGTCCCAGGTAAGTGGGATCCGCGACCAAAGCGGGGCAGCTCCTCTGTAAAGAAAGAGAGAGCATTACATTTTATTGCAGCTGCACTGTGTACTTTCGCTTTTGTTTTCTGTGTTTCTTTTGTTGTGTCATTTCGCTTTTGTTTTTTGTGCTTCTTTTGTTGTTGTGTCATGGGTGCCACATCTTCAAGTCCGCTTCTCCTGGCCCTAGATGGCCTGTTACTTTCCAAGGGCCTGGAAGTGAAACATAGTACTTTACAGAGATTTTTACAGAAGATAGATATCGCTGCACCGTGGTTTGCATTTTCGGGCAGCCTTACTGTACCTAGTTGGGATAAATTAGGCAAAGATCTTGACTTTGCTTCTGAGCAGGGCATATTAGAGGGTGGGGTGATACCCCTTTGGAAAATGGTCCGTAGTTGCCTTACAGATGGCAGATGTCAGGAAGCACTTACTAAAGGACAGGAAGTTGTAGAGCAATTACATGAGGAGAAATCGGAGACGGCAGGAAGTGAGGTGCCTCAGGAGGATGGGAGTGTGCGGAGCGTGAAACAGGGGAGGAGACGATTGTATCCAGATCTCAGTACGCTGCGCACACCCCCATGTGAAAGTGGGTCAGAGGAAGAGGAGGATGAGGAGGAAGAGCTCGGGAGGCTGTCTCATCAGCTAGAGAGTTTAGCTATAGGAGAAGGGAACAGAAATAAACAGGGGCTCAAGAAAAGCGATCCCCCGGATCCACCACTGTATGGTGGGGGTGTTTCGGGGAGAGCTTTCCATGCCCAAACATGGAGGGCTGTTAACGCTGAGATGGGTCTTGCTTATCCAGTTTTTCAGGATGACAATAGGGGAAGATTCCATGAACCCTTAGATTTTAAAATTGTGAAGACCCTGGAGGAGTCTGTGCGCACTTATGGGGTGGATGCCGCCTTCACACTAACTCAGGTGGAGAGTCTGTCTAGATACTGCATGACTCCCTCTGATTGGGCTAGCCTTGTTCGGGCTTGTGTTTCCCCGGGTAAATATTTGGACTGGAGAGCATTTGTGCTAGAGGGCGCAATAGAGCAGGCCGCCCAAAACCATGCGGCGGGACACCCCCATTGGGACAAGGATATGCTTTTGGGGCAGGGTAGATTTGCAAATCAACAGACAGGATTTCCTCTTGAGGCATATGATCAAATTAACAACATTTGCATTCTGGCATGGAAGTCGCTTCCAAATAGAGGAGAGGTGTCTGGTAATTTGACCAAGATTCTACAAGGCCCTACAGAACCCTTTTCAGATTTTGTAGCAAGGATGGTGGATGCCGCTAGAAAGATTTTTGGGGATCCTGATAGAGCCATGCCCCTTATCAAGCAATTGGTCTTTGAGCAATGCACCAAGGAATGTAAAGCGGCAATCACTCCTTATAAAAATAAGGGCATAGAAGCATGGATGAAAGTGTGTAGAGAGATTGGAGGACCTTTAACTAACGCAGGTCTTGCAGCTGCTGTCCTTCGGATTGCAAAAGGGGGCAGTCCTGGTGCCGGAACATGCTTCCATTGTGGTCAACCCGGTCATTTCAGACGTGAATGTCCCAAAAAAGACAATTTCACTGGACCTCCTCACGGTGGCCCTTCCAATGGCCTTCATCAACCGGGGCCGTGTCCAAAATGTAAAAAGGGGAAGCATTGGGCAAAAGAGTGTAGATCAGTGAGGGACATCCATGGACAGCCTATTTCAGCTGGGCCAAAAAACGGCCGAAGGGGCCCCCAACCCCAGGGCCCACAAATATATGGGGCAGTGGAGAATGTCACACCCGAACCCGAGACATGGCCATCTCTACACCATCCCATGAGACGCGGAGAGCCACTACAGGTGCCGCGGGATTGGACCTCTGTTCCACCTCCAGACTCGTATTAACACCTAAGATGGGAGTCCAATTGGTGGAAACTGAGTTCAAAGGGCCTTTACCACCTGGCACTGTAGGTTTGCTAATTGGACGTGCATCCTCTATCTTACAAGGTCTTCATGTCTTTCCCGGAGTCATTAGCCCTGATACTGTAGGGGCAGTAAAGGTTATGGTGGAGGCTCCAAGGGGCATTGTGTCTATCTCCCCAGGGGATCGGATTGCTCAATTACTAATTTTGCCTAGCTTACATAATCACTTCCCTGCTGACTCAAGGTCACGGACGGGAAGTGAGATTGGTACCACCGGAGGGAATTGTGCCTATTTGTCACTAGATATGAGCAATCGCCCCACTTTGGAATTAAGCATAGAAGGTAAATCTATTGTGGGATTGCTGGATACAGGAGCAGACCGTAGTATCATAGCCCTTAAGGACTGGTCTAAGGGATGGCCAGTGCAGACTTCTGATCAATCCCTGAGAGGACTTGGATATGCCCAAGCCCCTCAAATCAGCTGTAGACATCTATCTTGGAAGGACCCGGAAGGACACAATGGCACCTTTCAGCCTTATGTACTTGATTTACCTATCTCTTTATGGGGCCGTGATCTGATGAAAGACATGGGGTTCACTCTTAGTAATGACTATTCCCCAGTGTCTCAACAAATTATGCAAAATATGGGGTATAGGCCAGGTCTAGGACTAGGAAAACACCTACAGGGGCGTAGGCATCCTGTGCAAGGTCATCAAAAGCTTAACAGATTTGGTCTGGGTTTTTCCTAGGGGCCACTGGGGCTCAAATACCCATAACATGGCTCACCGAGGAGCCTGTTTGGGTGCCTCAGTGGCCTCTTCCCTTGGTTAAATTGGCAGCAGCCCATGATCTAGTCAAAGAACAACTTGACTTGGGTCACATCCAACCTTCTACTTCTCCATGGAATACTCCCATATTTGTTATTAAGAAAAAATCAGGAAAGTGGCGCCTACTGCATGATCTACGAGCAGTTAATGCTCAAATGCAACTTATGGGGCCCATTCAAAGAGGGCTGCCTCTGCTCTCCTCTGTTCCTCAGGGCTGGCATATTATTGCTATTGACATTAAAGACTGTTTCTTTTCTATTCCTTTGCATCCTAAAGACTCACAGCGTTTTGCCTTCACCCTTCCCTCGTGTAACCACGAGGAACCAGATCAAAGGTTTGAGTGGGTAGTGTTGCCGCAGGGAATGGCTAATAGTCCCACAATGTGCCAGATGTATGTGGGGAAGGCACTCGCACCTCTCAGACATAAGTATTCCTCCATCAAGATCATTCATTATATGGATGATGTGTTATTGGCTGCTAAGTTAGAGCAGACAGTTAATGAGGCCTATAAAGAATTAGTAAAGCTGTTAGCTCAATATGGGCTACATATCGCACCTGAAAAGGTTCAAACGGGGAATTCTATTGAGTATTTGGGAGCGATAATTGGGTATGACAAATTAAAACCACAAAAAATCACCATAAGAACTCAGGATCTCCAAACTCTAAATGATTTTCAAAAACTGCTGGGAGATATTAATTGGATAAGGGGATATTTACATATTCCTAATGGTGTGCTCCAGCCTTTGTATGCTACCCTTAAGGGTGATCCAGATCTTGCTTCTCCTCGTAGCCTCACCAAAGAGGCTAGAGCGGCCCTTATAACAGTAGAAGAAGCTATACAACATGCTACTCTATGCAGGCTCCAGAGTGATAAACCTTTCCAGTTATGTGTGCTTGCCACTATGCGGCAGCCTACTGGAGTACTGTGGCAAGATGGGCCTTTACTATGGATCCACCCACATGTATCCCCAGGAAAATCCTTAGAATACTATCCTGATGCTGTTGCAGCGTTAGTATTTAAAGGGATTCAACAAAGCATTCAATTTTTCGGACAATCACCTTCTTCTCTTATTATACCCTATACTAAAGCTCAACTTAATGTTTTGTGTGCTACTCTAGACAACTGGGCTATTCTATGTTGCTCGTTTCAAGGGGATATTGATAATCATTACCCTTCCCATCCATTACTCCATTTTGTTAAAGAACATCCCATCATTTTCCCTAAGGTAACTTCACCCAATCCAATTCCGGGGGCTGTTAATATTTTTACTGATGGTTCCAAGTCTGGAATGGGAGCTTATGTAATTAATGATTCTCCCCCTGTTCAGCATCAATTTGCTCCTGGAAATCCACAATGGGTGGAACTGCAAATTGTTATTGAGGTTTTTAAACAGTGTTCTTTTCCTTTTAATCTTATTTTGGACTCCATCTATGTGGTACAAGCACTAAAAGTCCTGGAGGCTGTGGGAGCTATTAGTAATGCCCATAATGTATCTGCTTACTTTAATCAGCTTCAACAGCTTATCTGTAGCCGCACTGCTCCTTTTTATCCAATGCACATCCGGGCTCACACCTCTTTTCCTGGTCCGTTATCACAGGGTAATGCCTGTGCGGACTCAGCCACTAGAGGTCAGTTGATATGCTTGGCTTCCTCCTTAGAGGGGGCTAAATTATTTCACCAGAATTTCCATGTTAATGCTTTAACGCTGCGCAGGCATTTTTCTATTTCAAGAGCGGATGCTAGTCAGATAGTATTACAATGTCCCCATTGTGTCACATTTCTTCATCCCCCTAATTATGGAGTGAACCCACGGGGATTGAAGCCATTGGTTGTCTGGCAAATGGATGTGACACACATACCTGACTTTGGTAACCTCAAGTATGTGCATGTTCCTGTTGATACGTGCTCTGGAGTTATTCATGCTTCTGCTTTATCGGGAGAAAAGGCACGTAATGTTATTACTCATTGCCTAGAAGCATGGGCAGCATGGGGTGCTCCTGCATCCCTTAAGACTGATAATGGACCTGCTTATACTGGCAGACAATTTACATCCTTTTGTTCTACCATGGGAGTGCAACTTACTCATGGTCTGCCTTACAATCCTCAAGGACAAGGCATTGTTGAGCGTGCTCATCGCACCTTAAAAGAAACTTTACAAAAACAAAAAGGAGGAATAGGAGCTGAACACACTCCTAAAGAACGCCTGTCCTTAGCTCTCTTTACCATTAATTTTTTGAATTTGGATATTCATGGTCGCTCTGTGGCCGATAGACATGTGTCCCCTCAGCCCTCTGTGATTGGCTATGTTAAGTGGAAGGATGTTCTTACGGGCCAATGGAACGGCCCCGACCCCATGCTAACATGGGCGCGAGGATCTGTATGTGTTTTTCCCCAGGATCGCACGGAACCGTTGTGGGTCCCTGAACGCCTGACAAGAAGAGTCTTGACATCAACCGACCAGCAACAAGAGATACCACAGCAATCCCGTGATGAGGATCTTCACTCTGCTACGTGCTTTGGTTCTGGTGCTGGTGCCAATGGCACAGACGACACCAATGCAGTGGTGGGCAGTGGCACGGGCTTGGCCAATGCCGATGCCGGTTCATGGTAATTCTAGTGTCCTCCCCACTCTTTTCTCTACCTCATGTGAGATGTCTGCTCCCTGTGCCTCTCCTAGAGGGGACATGGAGAGCAGTTTTAATCAATCTCAAGTTAATCTCACAGGAGTTTTTTGTTTCAGCCTTGGAAACGCTAATTGCATCAGCCTTAAGACCAAAAATTTGACTAACTGGGAGGACCCATTGCTGTCCAGTCAGGTCTCAGGGAGCATTATCAGTGCCATACTGAGCCAAGTAGTTTCGGGGAAGCAATCAGGCTCAGGGACCCCTGCAAATAGCTCTGCTTTAAACATAACTACCTTGGCTATTATCTCCAAGGTACTAATCCCAGTGCCTCCTTCTTCTAATAGTACTTACAATGCCACTCATTTCAAGGCCTCCCCTTACTGTACCCCTAATCTTGGTTTCCCCCCAACATTTATGCCTTGTCAGGATCATTCTTGGGAGAAACATCAAGTTGCTAAGGGTTTCTCCCTTTCCCCCTCTCTTAAGAGGCATGTTTATAACTTTAACAACAGTGCCAACTCCTCTACAGGAGTAGGTTGGTCCTGGTTTCAATGGCTGATTTCCAATGAGAAGGGGGCTTCAGCCGATATTTCTGCATTGGCTCAATTGCTGGGAGCCAAAAGCTGGCTGGCTAATGTTTCTGGCACTGTTAGGGAGAGTGAACGAGGTAATAGACTTACATCTGTTTCGTTCAACTCTCTGCTATATAATGCCACATTGCCCCCTGCAATGGTCTGTGTCCAATCCCCGTTCTTGTTCCTTTTGGCTAATGACACCTCGTCGGGGATGCTGGATTGTTCTAATGTTACCTGTCTCTTATCTGAGTGTTGGAATGGTTCTTGGACTGTAGCAGTGGTTATGAAAATTCCAACTTTTGTCCCAATCCCAGTCACTGTGGACCCAGATAAATTCCCCATTGTTGAGCTACTTAGAGTCCACAGGGATTTTGGAATTACGGTAGCTATAGTGACAGCTGTGGCAGTGTCTGCTGCTGCAGCGGTTACGGCCGGAGTGGCCATGGCCAGTCAAGTACAAACTGCTGCCACCATTAATCAAATTGTTCAACAAACTTCCACCATACTTGAATCCCAAAATACAATTAATCAACATATTTTGTCAGGTATTTTAGCTACCAACCAAAGAATAGATTTACTCCAAGCTCAGGTAGAAGAATTGGCTGACTTGGTGCTTTTGGGTTGTGTTGACCAACGTGCACATTTATGCATAACCTCTGTCAGATTTAATGATTCCAGGAATGCCTCCCGCATCATTGGTGAATATTTGGCCGGAAATTGGTCCATGGCAGCGGAAGACATGATCCAGTCTCAACTAACCCAGATAGCTGTCTTGAACAGTACCCGTGTCGATCCCGTGACTTTGGGTCAATTCACCGATTGGATATCTTCTGCTTTTTCCTTCTTCAAAGAGTGGGTGGGGGTAGGCATTTTTGGTGCAATGTGTTGCTTCGGTATGTTCCTCTGTTTGTGGTTTCTCTGTCGCCTTAAGGCCCGCAGTGCTCACGATAAGGCTATGATCATACAAGCTCTTGCAGCTTTAGAAAATGGCAACTCACCTCAAGTCTGGCTTGCGCATCTTAAACAGTAAACCTTTGACATGGTCGTTACACCCCAAGTTATTATAACATTGCACTGGGATCGACATGACTTTCCTTGTTATTCTCTTAGTGTTGGAAAGCCCTTGCACTCTGCCGGTCTTACTGCCATTGCACGCAGATGGGTTTCCACACTAGTGCTTTTCTATCGCCTTAAAGTCCGTGCCTTTCTTTCAGGGTGCTGTCAACTTGTTTGTCGTTATAAACAGCCATAGTTCAGCCTCAGCTATCCCCCTTCGTCCACCATCGTCACGATACAGGATGCGAGGCAAGGCACTGCACTTGAGTGATCCTTGACGTGGACCTCAAGGAGAGCATGTCCTATTGCATGCGGGTTAGACGCATCCACGCCCCGCCCCACGAAAAAAGGCGTCGGCTGATATGGCCTCAGATCTGGGGAAGGGCCCTCCTTAGGACTGAGCCATACTATGCAGCCACTTCTGCACAGTGGGATAGGACCTCTACTCTCGCCTGTATTGTTTTAAGAAAACAGAAAGGGGGAACTGTGGTGAGCCGCTTCTGCCGTTTCTGCAGACTATGGTCGCCATTACAAGATGGCGCTGGCTCCGCTGTGGTCTGTGACAAACAACTCCTTATTTGGGAGAGTTGGCGCATGGTTTTTCACCACCCTATGAGAAAGCTCCATGTGGCAGCTTCGCATTGGGGCTTGAGATGCTTTATTAAGGCTGGGAGGGGCATCCGAGAGAGAGAAGAAGAAATATCAAGGGCCTGAATAAACTGCTGAAAGAAGATTCCTGAGTTGCGTCTTCCTTGCGGGCAAGGGGTCGCGACAGTAGGTAAGGGGTCCTTTTTAGTATGATGTTTCATATCAGCCTTACAAGTGGAGCAGAATGGCCAGTCTTCTGCCAAAAGGGCTAGAAAAGATGAACAGGCTGATTCTGGGGCCTGAGTGATGCCAGGATCCCGGATGTTGATTGTTGTATTGAATTTAGAGAGAATATCTCAGCCAAGCAAAGGAACTGGTCATTGGGGCATAACTAGGAATGTCTGAGAGAATGGGAAGTTGTCTATGGAACAGAGTAATAGGGGAGTCTTTTTTGGATAGATGGTCTTTCCTCCTACCCCGACAATAGGAGAGGTGGAAGGCACTGTTTGCCCCCAGAATTCTGTCAGGACTGAGAAGGTAGCCCTGGTGTCAAGCAGAAAGTCAACCTTGTGCCTATCCACCTGAATCTGCACCCTGGGTTCCTGTGTATTGATTGTTATAGCCAGGGACAGGAACCAAGGCTCTGTCAATCTTCGATTGCCATGCCCAGAAGGTCGGAGGGTTCCCTGGCCATAGGCCTCCTATGGGATCTAGGATAGTCAGAGCCCCAAAGACCTTGTTGTTGACATTTAGAACATGGGATATGTGGAGTGCGGGGGATGCACTGGCCCAATATCCCTCCTTGCCACACTTGAAGCAGGCACCCAGGGGGGATTTCAGTGATGGGCAGCGACCCAAGGAAGCACCCTGCAGGGCCTGGGCAAGCATCTAAAATTTCTCAGTCTGGGGGGTGGCAGGGCCTTGTTCAAGCTTTTTTAGTTTGGCCTGGATGTCGGGGGGTAGCTCTGCAAGAGGAAATATGTCACAAGGACATGACATGATGGCCATCTGGGGTTTGGGGATCTAGGTTACTGCTGAAGGGCTTTCATAAGCCGATCCAGAAATTCCAATGAGGTCTCTTGTAATTTTTGGAAATTGAGCCCCACAATAATACATGCAGAGAATCGGTCCCTACTCTGTATGCCACCTTGGGGCAGCAAATGGCCCCTGTGGGTGATTGGGATTAACTCAGTGAGTTTCGTCCGCATGGGCTCTGGCAAGTTCCCAGTATCTGGTACGTTCCTCAAGAAGGAGAGTATTAACCAATAACATATAAGTGAGGCTATAAGCCTAGAAGACCCACTGAAACTCTCTTCTGTGGTGAATGAGCCCAACCTTCGCTCGAGTTGCGTGAGGTCATTCATAGAGAATGGGACATGCACCCAGATAATGCCCTCATGTCCAGCAACCTCTTAAGGGGGCCATGGTTTGTGGGACTAGGGAGTGGGACCCAGTTTGGGGGGAATAAAGGTGTCAGCTGAGTCAGGGGGAGCACCTGAGGGGCTGGACAGAGCTGATGCGGGAGGTGGGTAGGGAGGGGATTCATCTGCTGGATAGGTCGGGGTGAGAGCTAAGAAGAGAAAAAGCCTCAACATAGGGGATCTCCTTGCACTTTTTCGAGCGCTCACAGAAGTTAAACAGATCTCTGAGAATTGCGGGATCCAGGGATCCTCCTGGGGGCCATTGACTTTGATTGTCTAATTGATAGTAAGGCCAATCTTGTGTGCAGAATTTAATAAGGGGGAGTCTGCAGGGAGGGAGAGAGAGAGAGAGAGAGGAGTGCCTGTTCTTCCAATCCTCAGGACCTCACGCTCATGAACCAGGTTCCAGAGAGTCCACCATGACCCTGAAGGTTGTAGTGGGGTGCTTTCTCTCCTCCAGATTGGGCATCAGAGGTTTGCTGGATGATCATGGTCAAAGCCCCTGCATATAGCCCATCTGAAGTTGGATACCTGATAGGGAAACTCACCTACTGAAGAGCTGGTGTTGTGTGAGTAGTAGCAGCACTCAAAAAGAGTGGACAAGGACGGCAAGCCTTGAGAGAGGGGTCCCTCGAGCAGTGAGGCATTCCCTCTCCCAGGTTTCGGCACCAATGAAAGAACAAAAAAGGCACGTCATCGGAGAAAATGCCCATTTACTGAGGAACAGCTCTGCATATTTATAGAACTGGGGATGGTTTGACAGTTATGACAGTATAACAGTTTAATAATTTGACAGTTGGCATGGGGTGCTTTCTGATTGGTGGGTAAGATTCATGTGATCCAGCAAGGCTAGTCTGATAGGTGGGTAAGGATCATGTGAGCCAGCAGGGCTCACCATTGGACGGCTCTTCTCGGAGGATGGGGAAGTTAGTCTTTGGAGCCGAGGCCACTCCCAACAGGAGTAATCAGGGGAGCCAGGGTTGAAATTGTTCTCTTAGTCCACAGAAGCTGAGCATGAAGTAACAGTGTGACACGACTGTCACTATAATCCTAGAGCTACCCTAGGGCAGAAGAAAAATAAATGTGAACTTGTTTTTTACTGGTAGAGTGAAATTTGATCAGAAAGCGTTAAGTCCTATATTTTTTGCTTTTATTTTTGAAGTTTATTTTTTATACTCACATAATTATTTTTAATTAATGGTATTCACCCTTATAATTGTCATGATCACTTGCTTCAATGGTGGTGGTTCTTTCCTGTTAGTGTACATCAGTGATTCAGAATCTGTGAAAGTATAGGAAGATATTTAGGAGGTAAGACATAAGAAGTGATAGAAAGCTCTACTTAGTTTGTGACTTTTTTGAGTCTAATTTCCCCATGGAGATCAACTTCTCATTCTGACTAGTGTTTTGGGGAGAACTGGAGAGAGGGCAGATTCGCAAGTGTGGCTGAATCAATGTGAAAAACCTAGTTTTGTCTGCATTTTATGTAATCTGTTGACTCACAAATCTACCCAGGACACAGGTATAGTTGCTTCGTTTTGTGTCAACAGAGCACTCATGCATTTTTAAAAAATTTTGCTCATTATTCAAATAAAGACAACATAAAATATTCTTCTACCTAATCTGATATGACTATTCTATGGATAACCTAAGACATTGTCAACCTTTCCCAAGAAAAGTATATAAAATATACAACCCTTTCCTCATTAAGGGAAAAAAATCCTTTTCTTTTTTTTGTATTTTATGTGAAATTTATTCTGTTTCTACTGATTCATACTCCTTCATTTATATCCAGTTACTTAAATACTGAGATATGAGTTTAGGTATTATTCACACCTCATGTTTGATAAGAGGATAACAATGAAATAAACACTTATTTTGTGTAATATAAATATACAAATTCTTATTAGCATTAAGAAGAAATGCAAAAGTATGGCAGTCCGTATTCCTGAGGATTGTCCACATGGTCATTACTGGTGTTTATAACTATCCTATTTCTCTCCGCAGTCCATACTGCCTTGGTTCACAGCTGGTCATTGTTCCTAGTCAGGTGGGTGACCCAAACCTTCATCTCTGAAGGATATGAGCCCTTTTCAGTGTGACCTGACTTGGGCTTTAGTTTCCTATTGCCCTCCATCACAGGACCTGGGAATTCGAAGAGGCACCGAGAAACTGTCCTATGTCACACTTGCTCTTCCTCTCTGTATTGTGTAGTAGCAACTCAGTTTCCCCTTCCTAGTCAGAATCAATCACTCCATGCCACAGAGTGACCTTCTTCTTCACCTATTGATTCAGCTATAATGAGCATCCTAAAGTGGTAGTAGGGCAACCTCAACTCTCAGAAATGGAATCAATTTGTGTCTGGGTAGAAGAGTCTCTCCCTTTGTAGCCAAGAGATTTCTAAAGCAGCAGAACTGAAAAGTGCAGGAACAAATAATGTTGGTGGGTCATAGACATCAATGTTATAGGGAGAGAACACACTCTCATTTCTATCCATTGAATGCTTGGGGTTTGATCCTATGAATTCTTGTTATGGGAGAAGCAGTACCATAAATTAGATGCAGACGTGGAGCATGTATCACACCCTGGAGGACATTTCCCCAGCAATGAGAGATGTTTCCAACTAGGTGTTGCTTGAAGCAGAGTCTTACAAGGGTATTTCACCATTCTATCAGATTCTACATTTTAGGAAGTTGGAGGACCATGCTAAGTATAACAAATCCCATGAACACAGGCCACATTTCACACTTGTTTGCTGTGAATCAATCTCCTTGATCAGGAGCAATACTGCGTGGAATAATCTTATGGTGAACAAAGCATTCTGTGAGTCCAGAGATGGTAGTTCTGTCAGCAGCACTTCAGGTGAGGAAGCAAAATCCATACCCAGAGTGAGTGTGCATTTCAGGGAAAAAAAGAGTGTCCTTTTTATGTTGAATGTGGTCCAATATCATCAATGTGCTATGGAGTGGCTGGCTGATCATCCCAGGGAATGGTGCGATGTTGGGAACTCAGATTGGTCTTTGCTCTTAGTAGTGAGTATTCAGCAGTGCTTCAGACAGATTGACCTTGGTGAGTGTACATCCATCTTGCTGAATCCTGGAATAATCTTTACCCCTGATGCCATATCCAGTTTGTTCATGGATCTATTGGGAAGATGCCAGGGCTGATTGAAGAAACAGGGGTTGATATCCAAAGTACTGGTTAACCCTTTTTTGGATAAGAAGATCTATCCGATGAGGGGTAGTAATGAGTATTTCTTTGTTGTTTCTGAAAGAATGACTGGACAAGGCTCCTCATCAGAGAAGTACCTGTTTATTAAGGAACAGCTTTCCACATTTATATAGTCAGGAGCCATTCAACAGTGCAGAGCATTGGCACAGGGCACTTTCTGATTGGTGGGTAAGGATCATGGTGGTCAGCAGGGCTCACCATTGGGCGGCTCTTCCCACCAGTGTCTCAGGGCATGGGGAAGTTAGTACGGGAAGAGAAGCACAGTCGGCGCCATCTTTGGAGCCGGTGTGACTTCCTACAGTTTCCATAAGAATATTTTTCATTAAATCATCCAGAAAATTTTGAAGTTCCAGGATATTAAAAGGGACACATATATCAGAGTTATGAATATCTCCCCTAGGCGAAATAAAGAACTTTGGATTTTCTCCTGGAGAAAGGGTTAATGTGTTTGCCTTCATGATGGATGTATTGTATTTAGTTACACATGTATCATTTTTGTATTTGGGGGTTAACCTGACTGAAGGAGATATATATGTCTGCCAAATTGGTAGAAGATGGACTGTAGTGATTTTGTGATATGTGAGGTTGGCTAGGATGAACGACATCTCACCAAATTTCTTCTAATCCATCATATCTAGTTAAGGTGGGTCTTAGAGGAGCTTCCTGGGAGATTAGAGGGCAGAAGGGAAGCAGTCATCATGTAGTATTAATACGTTGTTGCTGGTCTGCTGGCTCACACCTCACTGGTATGGAGCAGTGGCTGGGCCTGCAGTTGCTCTACCTTCCCCAGGATTCTCCTTTAGGCTCTTGGAATTCTGGGCTAGGGGTGTGCATTCAGCTTCATTAGAAATCTGACCTAAATTTTCATGTGCCTGTATGAACATACCATATGGATCTCATCTGTATGTATATCCACAAGTAACTAATAAAAACTATAAATAAATAGCAGATCAGCAGAGTAGAGGAAGGGATCAGAGGAAGGGAGGAGGAGAGGGAAAAGGGAAGTATGGGGATAAGGGCCTATTTTATGCTTTTTAATTATGTTAAAAGAAACCCAAATATTTTGTAGAATTCAAAAGAGCCAATACAAACAAAACAAAACAAAACAAAACAAAACAAAACAAAAAAACCCAGTGCCTAATTCCATAGGCAAGCAGACCTGACTCTTTTTTTGTTTGTTTTTTTGTTTTCTCTTGTGGGGTCACAGCTCATGCCTTTGGATTTAGTCTGTCTTTGTCTGTCCTGCTTTGTACTATATTCCCTTTCTACTGCTTGTCCTGTAGACTTAAAGTTACCACATCAGACTTAAACATGAAAGCAGTACACCAATTTCTTAACAACTTCTACAATGTCATAAGGCCAAAGTTCTGTAATGCAAAACTTAACAATTACATGATTAAATAGAAATGTCTTAGTGGTTCAGCTGCTCTTGTTAGAACCTGCCTGGTAAAATAAGAAACAAAATCTAACAATCATACAAACACAGACACACACTAACACAAATCATACATATGATTACACACATATGCCTATATTTAGTAAGAGGAGACATAAATTCTGGCCTTTAATAGAGGATTGGAATTTCAAATGACCATGATCATGATGACAATTTTAGGTTTCTCTTGTTTTGAAAAAATTGAATTTCAACAATTTCAGCTGCTGGATAATTACAAATAGAGAAAAATCTCTTCACAAATGTTTTATTGGATCAAAGTGCTTATCGCCTTGTACACAGGATCCCATATTTCTGGCATCACACTTTGTCTCCATTCCCTGTTTCCCCAGGGACTGAGAAGGGACCATGTGGCTGAGTAATCAGATGTCTCTTGCAGACTGCATCCTTGAAGGGCTCTTGGATGACTCCCCAACCCACCTTTTCCTTTTCTGCCTGACCATAGTGGTTGCACTGAGTGGCAACACCCTCATCATCCTCCTCATCTGTGTGGATCATGGGCTTCACATCCCCATGTACTTCCTGCTCAGCCAGCTCTCCCTCATGGACCTGATGCACATCTCCACAACCATCCCCAAGATGGCTACCAACTACCTGTTTGGCAGCAAGTCCATCTCCTTTGTGGGCTGTGCCACCAACACTTCCTCTATTTGTCTCTGGGTTGCGCTGAGTGTCTTCTGCTAGCTCTCATGTCCTATGACAGGTATGTTGCCATCTGTCATCCTCTGTGTTACACTGTGCTCATGAGCAGGAAGGTGGGACTGATGATGGCCCTCATGTAATGGTTGGGGGCATCTCTGAACTCCCTAATTCACACAGTCATCTTGATGCACTTTCTCTTCTGTGGATCTTGGAAAATACACCACTTCTACTTTGAGTATCCAGCTGTCGTGAAGTTGGTATATTTTGACATCACTATCTATGAGTCCACAGTGTACAGCAGCACCATCATGCTTCTCCTCCTCCCCATCATCCTGATTTTTACATCCTATGGCTTCATCCTGCACAGTGTCATTGAGATGCATTCAGCTGGGAGTAAGAGAAATGCCTTTGCCACTTGCAGCTCCCACCTCATTGTTGTCTTTCTCTGGTTTGGTGCCTGCATCTTCTCATACATGAGGCCCAGGTCCCAGCGCACTCCACTGCAAGACAAAGTTGGTTCTGTGTTCTATAGCATCATTACTCCCACTCTGAATCCTCTGATTTATCCTCTCTGAAATAAGGATGCAGCTAAGGCTCTGAGGTGAGTGTTGAGGAGAGATTTTATCTCCCAATGACTATACCTGTGTTTGTCCCAAATGTAGATGTTATTCTGGGTAAATCTCTAAGAACTTTCAAGAATCCAGATACCTGATGTTCTCTGACACCTCCAAGAATAAAGTAGTTTACATAAAACTTCACTATTTTAACTTAGTTGCAGGAAATTAAGCAGCTTTGTATATGTGTCTACAGTCATTTAGAGTAGTAGAGAAATATCTTTAGAAATCCCATTAAAAGAAGACATATAATAGTCAGTGACACTAAAAATATTAAGATAAATATATAAGGACCTTTCTATTATTATTTATCACCAAGACGTATGTAAATCATGCCACCAGAGGGTATTTATGGAGTGTAAAATTAGAATTTGTTGCTAAATATCATAATCATGGGAAGTAAAGGGTATTTTGAAAGAAAGGGTAGATGATACAAAATTTATACTCATAGACCTTTATAGTTCCTTGAATCACTGTTTATGAATTTATAAGAGAAGGAATAAAGAGATGAGGGTATGGAGAGGGGTGGAGAGAGTCCCAAGAAAACAAGAGAGGATGAGACTTCATGTTTGGCAATGAGGTGGTCCCCTCCTTTCCATCACACAACACATAGTACTGTGTAGAGGCACTGACCAAGCCCAGAGAAGGTCCAGCAACACTAGTAACTCAAGAGCAGCCTCAATCTATCTTCAATTCAATTTTTTTTATTCACAGAGCATATCAAGATATCCTTTGTTCTGACATACATCTTTCTTTAAGAACAGAGCATAAGTCTTTAGGGAGATTCAGATTCTAATTTACAGGCTTTTCTCTTGACATAATCTTTAGAACATTGGTTTTTCTGGCTGAAGCAATGATTCCCTGCTGAATTTCAGAGGAATCTGAAAAAATTAAACTAGCATACTTAAAAGTAGTAAATGAAGCACCCAAACCAGAAGGAATTAGAACAGGTAAATTTCAGAAAATAAAGCTGTATAAATATATGAAAATTACTTTTAACTTTGTATGTCTGGGATTCCTTCCATTTATTCTATAAGCTTTGTCAAGATTGGATAGTGAAAGAATATATACATCTGTTCGTTCAACAAAATATTTCATAAGCATCTATTCACTACCATGCCTGGGATAAAATCATGTAGGCTTGTGTTTTTTTTTTAATTTAAATTTTATCAAGAGAGCTGGGGATGAGGCTCAGTGGTTGAGCACTTGCCTAGCAACTGTGAGGCCCTGAGTTCCCTGTTACCACAAAGAAAAAATTTTAAGTAAAATGGATGAATTAAAAAAATTTAAACCAGAGTCAAACTCTGTAAAGCTAAATAAAGTGAACTTCATGGATGTTTGCTCAGGTTCCTTCATGCATGGGTTACACAGGAAACCCTGAGTAGGTTTTATAATTTGAAGTATATGAGTAGTCCTTCCCTTCTAAAAGAGTCCAGTCATGCCTCTTGATTGAACCCATGCAGTTTAAAGATGGACAAGACCTTCAGGGAAATTTTATGCTTTCCCCCTCCAAGGCTCCTCTTTGTCTTTACTTCCAAGAGAAGTGCAAATGAGGAAATTTTGAGTCCTACAGAGTTTTGAGGAGCACTTTTGCCCCATTCTGACCAAGGCATTCCTTTACTGTCAGGGGTACCTCCAACAGAGTAATCTTCTGATCCCAGGAGAGGGAAGGGAAAACAATTGTCATGGAGATTGAGAAATTCCTGCTGGGAAAGACTAGGAGCTTGCAGAAAGTACCTACCCCATCCCAGGTGTACTAGAGACTTATTTTCTATCAGATTTAAGTTCCCTATATGTACATATGTAAAGCATAGCTACATGACTGCCCTGGATCCTCAAAGAAAATGAGAACCATATCTCTCTTCTCATTTCCTAAATGGAAAACTAACAGATGGGGGAGGATATGCATATTAAATTAACAATCCCTAGAAATAAGCCGTATAAGACCTTGCTTTTTATGACTCAGTGACAACTTTACATTTTTCACAGAAGAGATTCCACATTGTTCCATAAATGTAACAAATTACTATTTTAAAATTTCAAATAGTTTGCAAATATTTTCTGCATATTTAGAAACACGTGTGTGCATGCACACACACACACACAGAGAGAGAGAGAAAGAGAGAGAGAGAGAGAGAGAGAGAGAGAGAGAAATATCATTTGTAAAATTTTAAAATTAAAAAGAGCAAAAAAATGACAGCCATGGAATCTAATTCTAATTCAAGTCACTTCTTAAATATTTACAGAACGCTTGCCATGGGTGAGGTCCCCTTACAAGTCACCACTGGGAGTTTATGAAAGGAATAAATAAGGTGATGTGGTTAAGTGGGATGATGTACTAAGATATAGAAAAAATAGGCATCCAGGGGCTGTGGTTGTGTCTCAGTGATAGAGTGCTTGCATAGCCTGTTTGAGGCACTGGATTCAAATCTCAGCACCACATTTAGAAAACTAAATTTAAACCAGAGTCAACTGGTTTAAATTTAGTCCTACAAATGGGATGCTTTAATAACAAAATATTAACTTAGATGATGAAAACAGTTTGCAGTAACCAATAACAAAATGGGGGAGTGAATGAGTCTTGCATTAGATGGGGTCGACTCCTTGGAAGAGTTTGTATATTGAACTAGAATTTGAAGGATCAGAAGAGGGGGGAAATAAGAGTCAGAAAGAGTTATTACTGAAATGTAAAAAAAGTAGTTTTCTGTAACAGAACTCCTGGGGGTAAATCAGGATTACTCTGAACTGTATAAGTCCTTCATAATGTTAAGAAATTATTGATATCAGTGATTCTCAATTTTGTCTGAGAATGAGAACTGAAGAATACAAGATCAGTACACAAAAACAAACTGATATATACTGTTTCTATACACTGTGATAAACAATCCAAAAGGGAAATTAAGAAATGAAGAAAATAGTTTAATTTATGATATCATTGAAAAGAACAAATACTTAGGAATCAAATTGACAAAAGTGCAAAACAGGTCTGTGCCTGTACCTCAGTTAGTAGAGTGCTAGCCTAGCATGTGTGAAGTAATGGGTTTAATCCTCAGTACTACATAAAAATAAAATATATTGTGTCCATCTATTATAAAAATATTTTTAGAAAACCAAAAAAGTGAAAAACAGGTACAATAATAACTATAAAACACTGTTGAAATAAATTAAAGAGGATCTACATGACTATCAAAAAACATGCCAGGTCCATGGATCAGAAAACTTAATATCAGCAAAATGGCAGTACTCTTGAAATCAATTTGCAGGTTTGAATGACCTTTGTAAGAGGATCTTAGCTGACTTTTTTTTTTGTAGAAATTGACAAATTGATTTAAAGGGACCCCCAAATAGCCATAATGATCTTGAAAATCAAGAATAAAGTGTAGGATTCACATTTCTTGATTTCAAAACTTAACATAAAGCAAAAATACATGTTTAGTGATAAAGCAAAATGGTAGAACTATTATAGAAAAGAGTTTTTGTGATTCTTTATTAAGTGAAACACAGAATTATTGGTCATGGCAGATGGGTAACATGTAGATAAATGGAATATGATTTGGAGTTCATAAAGAAACCCACCTGTCTATGACATGTGGAATTTTGAGAAAGGTGCCATTGCCACTGAATGGGGCAGACCCTCTTCAAAAAATGAAACTGGAACAAATGAATAGCTACATGCAAAACAATAAAGTGTTGTCCTTACCTGACTCTGTATGTAGAATTTAACTCAAAATGGTTGAAATACCTAAGTATAAGAGTTAAAGCTATACAATTCTTGACAGGAAATTACAAAAACTGTGTAAGTCCATATGGCCTCAATGGAGTCTGAGATTTGATACTTAAAGCACAAACAATAAAAGGAAAACACATAAATCACACATCATTCAAATGGAAGTTTCCGTGACATGTTGAGTTTTTAACATTTTTATAAATAGCATCACATTGCATGCATTTTCTGTCAATTGCTTTTCTTTTATGAACTTTACAGCTTTGAGATTAATACATTTAAGATTTTGAAATCTAGTTCATCCATTTGAATGGTTGAAGTATATATAGCTTCCATGAAAGGAATAAATTGCAAAAAACTAAAAACTTTGTCCTTCAAAGGACAATATCAAGAAAGTGAAAAGACATCTATAGAATAGGACAAACCTGTTGTAAATCATAATCCAATAAGGATCTCTGTGAAGACTATATAAAAATTCTTAAGCCTCAAAATGAAAAGACAAATGCTTTGGGTATACATGGGCAAAAGACATGGATAGATTTTTTAAAAAATATTTTTATTAGTTATGGATGGACCTTTATTTATTTGCTTATATGTGGTGCTGAGAATTGAACCCAGTGCCTCATACATGCCAGGCAAATGCTCTACTACTGAACCACAATCCTAGCCCATGGATAGATATTTCTTTAATATAGTGGATCTGTCTTAACTTTCCTATGTTCACAGATGAATATTCCACAGTGAATCTCCACATCATGTACATCCACAAGACTGGGATTCTAATTAGAAAAAGATGTACTCTATTTTTGTATAAATATGTCAAAATATACTCTCCTGTCATGTACACCTAAACATAACAAATAAAAAACTAACTAACATTGCTCAGTACTAGTAACCAATAGGAAGATACAAATCAAAACCAGACGAGATGCCATCTTACATCCACTACAATGTCTAAAATTAGAGGTGGAAACATAAAGTCTTAGAAAAGATGTGAAGTAATTGGAACTCTCATCCATTTTTGGTGAGAAAGCAAAATGGTACAACTATTATAGAAAACATTTTTGGTGGTTCTTTATTAAGTGAAACACAGAATTATTGTATAAGCCAGAAATTTCACTCCTAGTATACACCAGAAGAAATTGAAAACTAGAGTTCACAAACAAGTTTCACATGCTTTTTCATAATAGCACTATTCACAATGGCCAAAAGGTAGAAATCACCCAAATTTTCATCAATGATGAATGGATAACCAAATTGTGATATATAAATACAATAAAATATTATTTAGTCATAAAATCTGAGGTACTGATATATATTTCACTTGAAAACAAAATGCTAAATGATAGCCATTTACATCACAAAAGACTACAGATTATATGACTCTATTTTTATAATGTAAATGATATCTTTAAAAAGTTGTTATTTAAAAGAAAAAAAAAGAAATGCTAGTCCACATACTAATGATAATAAAAAGTGGATGAAAGACATCTAAATCTCTGATGCTCTTCATTTTTTTTTCCACAAAGGAATCTTGTGGATTGTTGAGGGAATCAACATTAACTTTGTCTCTGGCTTTAGCTGGCCCTGTGGTCATGCCCCTGCCAGCCCCTCTTCCACTCAATGTGAATGAAGATAGTGTGGCATCATTCCTCTGTGTACCAGGATGTGCTAGTGATTATGCCTGTGCTGTAGGCCCCAAAGATTCTGAGTAGAGAAAACACAGAATATTTAAATCTCTGCCATTTTACCTTCCTTCTGCTACACATGCAGCAAGAAGTAGGACCAGCACAGATCCACACACTGTCAGAATTATCTGTTGACCAAGTGGCTAGTGCTTGCTCCCATCACATGCCATGAGGCAGCTGCCCTTGTGCCAGGGGAGTCAGACACTACGGTGAATGAGACTCATCTCTCAGATCAAAGGGAGAGAGAGAGAGAGAGAGAGAGAGAGAGAGAGAGAGAGAGAGAGAGAGAGCCATAAGTGAACAAATTACAGCAGCGAGTGAAGAGTAGATGATAAAAGATGATTAAGGGGGGTTCCAAGATGGCAGGCCAGAGGGAGGCAGAATTCTGCATTGCTCAGTGACCTGGGGTTCAAGTTGTGAGAATATGGCTTCTATCCCAGCAATATTCCCGCCCCATGCAGGAAGCACCTTACCTGTCCAGGGCTCCAGGCCTGGGCATCAGAGTAGGTCTCCCAACTACTAGCCCACACAGGACTACTGGATACCTGAGTGAGACCATTCATGGCAGTGGAAGCAGTACCCACAAAGAACTTTTGGCCACCAAGTCGAGCAGAAATCACAGATGCTGCTTCCATGGAGGACATCTGGAGCTTCCCATGAGTAATAACTCTCAGTCTGCCACCCCTGTGTGGACCCTCATCTACCAATGTGGGAAATCCCCTGATCACTGCTATCTTGGGACTCTGCAGCAGCTGACCTAATCACCTATGCACAGTGCCTGCCAGCACCTAGGAACTTCACACAGGCTCTGAAGTCAGCTGACACTGCCAGCCACAGAGCTTGCTGCTGAACTCATCATTCAACACCATCACCAGACTTCCTCCACCAGAACAGACACCCCACCACCACTGCTGAAAGCAGGAGCCTCCATCTTGGGTCACCTTTATCACCATCTTCCTGGTACTCAGTTTCTAACTCCCCACTCTCCCTAGCAGCTGTTAACTCTGCACAATTACATCCTGTTTACTTTCACCATTCTGAAGGCAGAGATACCAGCTAACATCAGAGGACCCCACCTATTGGATGAGAAGGGAAGCAGGAAAGATACCGATAAACAACCAAAACCAGCCCTGTGTCTTTCTTCAATACTTTTTTTCTCTCTCCCTATCTCTCTCTCTCCCTCTCTCTCTTTCCTGCTCCTTCTCCTTTCTCCTGCCCTCACATCCCCAACATATGTGAAACCAAATAATTTGCATGAATTAGGATTTTGAGGTCTGGGACGTGTGAATAGTATATTACCTTATGTTGTACATTCTTTTAATACTATTGTATTTTTTAAATTTTAAAAATCTTTTTTTCCCACCAGGTTCTTCTATTTAAACATTTTTTACTTTTCTTTATATATCTGTGTGTTTGTTTTATGTACTCTACTGTCTTCGCACTTAATTGTCTACCCAAATGTACTTCCTATCCTTCTACTAATTTCTCTCTTTAGATTTCTCTTTTACATTTTCTAAGGTATAACAACTCTATATCCTCATCTCCCACCTCCTCACCATGTCATTCTATTCCTCACCCCAGTTTCCTTGTCTACCATCAGAATCTGTAAATCCTTTTACAAGCCTACTGAGTATATTGTAGAAGTCAATTCACCATTTTTGTACATTGTGAACAAACTGTAAACGTCTTATTAGCAAACATTTGTTTTCTTAGGGTGTATATTTGTTTATACTGGGATCTGATAACATGTCCTTCACTTCAAAGAAGAGGTATTGGGTTCCTACAGGGACACAGTAAGCCCAAAGTGTAAAATAGGTAATGCCTAGATACACGGTGCTAGAAGAAATGACACACAAGAAATATGAAAAGATAAAGGAAGAATGTGCCTCAAACAAATCAAGATACTGCATTATTAGAATCCATGGCTAGCACAGCAAAAGATATTACAGAGAAGGGGTTCAGGATGTACATTATTAAAATGTTCTGTGAACTAAGAGATGATATAAGAGCAAATACAGGCAGCAAAAGATCATTTTGAAAAAGAGCTACATCAAAAAATAGAGGAAGCAAAAAATGACTTCAATAGGAAGATAAAGGTTTTTTTTTTTTTAAAAAAAACCAGAAAGAAATCATGAAATGAAAGAAACAATAAACCAAATTAAAAGTTCAATTAAAAGCATCACCAACCCTCAGACAATGAAAACAAAATATATAATCTTTTTTTTTTAAATTTTTTATTGTTGGTTGTTCAAAACATTACATAGTTCTTGATATATCATATTTCACAATTTGATTCAAGTGGGTTATGAGCTCCCATTTTTACCCCATATACAGATTGCAGAATCACATCAGTTACACATCCATTGATTTACATATTGCCATACTAGTGTCTGTTGTATTCTGCTGCCTTTCCTATCCTCTACTATCCCCCCTCCCCTCCCCTCCCCTCCCCTCTTCTCTCTCTGCTCCCTCTACTGACATTCGTTTGTCCCCCTTATATTATTTTTCCCCTTCCCCTCACTTCCTCTTGTATGTACTTTTGTATAACTCTGAGGGTCTCCTTCCATTTCCATGCATTTTCCCTTCTCTCTCCCTTTCCCTCCCACCTCTCATCCCTGTTTAATGTTAATCTTCTTCTCATGCTCTTCGACCCTACTCTGTTCTTACTCTCCTTATATCAAAGAAGACATTTGGCATTTGTTTTTTAGGGATTGGCTGGCTTCACTTAGCATAATCTGCTCTAATGCCATCCATTTCCCTGTAAATTCTATGATTTTGTCATTTTTTAATGCAGAGTAATACTCCATTGTGAATAAATGCCACATTTTTTTTATCCATTCATCCATTGAAGGGCATCTAGGTTGGTTCCACAGTCTAGCTATTGTGAATTGTGCTGCTATGAACATCGATGTAGCAGTGTCCCTGTAGCATGCTCTTTTTAGGTCTTTAGGGAATAGACCAAGAAGGGGAATAGCTGGGTCAAATGGTGGCTCCATTCCCAGCTTTCCAAGAAATCTCCATACTGCTTTCCAAATTGGCTGCACCAATTTGCAGTCCCACCAGCAATGTACAAGTGTACCCTTTTCCCCACATCCTCGCCAGCACTTGTTGTTGTTTGACTTCATAATGGCTGCCAATCTAACTGGAGTGAGATGGTATCTTAGGGTGGTTTTGATTTGCATTTCTCTGACTGCTAGAGATGGTGAGCATTTTTTCATGTACTTGTTGATTGATTGTATGTCCTCCTCTGAGAAGTGTCTGTTCAGGTCCTTGGCCCATTTGTTGATTGGGTTGTTTGTTCTCTTATTGTCTAATTTTTTGAGTTCTTTGTATACTCTGGATATTAGGGCTCTATCTGAAGTGTGAGGAGTAAAGATTTGTTCCCGGGATGTAGGCTCTCTATTTACCTCTCTTATTGTATCTTTTGCTGAGAAAAAACTTTTTAGTTTGAGTAAGTCCCATTTGTTGATTCTAGTTATTAACTTTTGTGCTATGGGTGTCCTATTGAGGAATTTGGAGCCCGACCCCACAGTATGTAGATCGTAGCCAACTTTTTCTTCTATCGGATGGCGCATCTCTGATTTGATATCAAGCTCCTTGATTCATTTTGAATTAACTTTTGTGCATGGCGAGAGAAAGGGATTCAGTTTCATTTTGTTGCATATGGATTTCAAGTTTTCCCAACACCATTTGTTGAAGATGCTATCCTTCCTCCATTGCATGCTTTTAGCCCCTTTATCAAATATGAGGTAGTTGTAGTTTTGTGGATTGGTTTCTGTGTCCTCTATTCTGTACCATTGGTCCACCCGCCTGTTTTGGTACCAGTACCATGCTGTTTTTGTTACTATTGCTCTGTAGTATAGTTTGAAGTCTGGTATCGCTATACCGCCTGATTCACACTTCCTGCTTAGCATTGTTTTTGCTATTCTGGGTCTTTTGTTTTTCCATATGAATTTCATGATTGCTTTCTCTATTTCTACAAGAAATGCCGTTGGGATTTTGATTGGCATTGCATTAAACCTATAGAGAACTTTTGGTAATATCGCCATTTTGATGATGTTAGTTCTGCCTATCCATGAACAGGGTATATTTTTCCATCTTCTAAGATCTTCTTCTATTTCTCTCTTTAGGGTTCTGTAGTTTTCATTGTATAAGTCTTTCACCTCTTTTGTTACGTTGATTCCCAAGTATTTTATTTTTTTTGAATATATTGTGAATGGAGTGGTTGTCCTCATTTCCATTTCAGAGGATTTGTCGCTGATATACAGGAATGCCTTTGATTTATGCATGTTGATTTTATATCCTGCCACTTCGCTGAATTCATTTATTAGCTCTAATAGTTTCTTTGTAGAGCCTTTTGGGTCTGCTAGGTATAGAATCATGTCATCTGCAAATAGTGATAATTTAAGTTCTTCTTTTCCTATTTTGATGCCTTTAATTTCTTTCGTCTGTCTAATTGCTCTGGCCAGTGTTTCGAGAACTATGTTGAACAGAAGTGGTGAGAGAGGGCATCCCTGTCTTGTTCCAAAAAATATATAATCTTGAAAAGAATGAAGACCACACAATGAAAATGGTTAGAAACCATGAGCAGAAGATATACGAAATATGGGATAGCATAAAAAGACAAAATTTAAGAGTTATTGGGATAGAGGAAGGAATGGAGTTCCAAACCAAAGGTATGAACAATCTGTTTAATGAAATAATGCCAGAAAATTTTTCAAACAAGGAGAATGAATTGGAAAACCAAATTCAAAATGTTTACAGGGGATTCAGCCATAGAACAGGTAATTTCAGGCTGCAATTCGCCTGCGGCTTGCAGACAGATTGCTAGGGTTCAGTGCCTGGGTGCTTCTTAGAACCTGATCTTATCAGAGCGAACACCGAGTGCGGGGCGGCCGAGTTCCGGCTCCCGGAACCGTCCCGGAACCGCCCTGGCCCAGGGCTGCAGAGCCTGCTGAGGCTGCTTCTTGGACCCTGCTCCTCTCAGAGCATACACGAAGCACTAAGCGGCCGAATTCCGGCTCCCGGAACTGAGCCCGCGGGGACTGCTTCTTGGAGCCTACACTTATAGGAGCTTACACCGAGCACGGAGCGGCCGAGTTCCGGCTCTCAGAACTTCCCTGGCCCGGGGCTAGGAGCCCGCGGAAACTGCTTCTCGGTCCGGGTCCTGCTGAGGGCCGGTCAGGACTCACCCGTTGCTTTGGTTGCCCGGCAAGGGGAACGAAATGCTGCCATTCGCATAGGATACCAACATGGCAGAGATCTGATGTCATCAGAAAGCGGCGGAGGAGAGAACTTCATCAATACCAGCGGCAACATAAACAGTTGGTCTCCTGGTAGGGGGGGTGAGGCACAGACACCCGAGTCTCCTCAATTTGTCGTCGAGCCAGAGGGGAGGAGACGGGCCGCCGCCAGCGGCTTGCCAGCGTGGTGACCGCGTGACCCCAATTGGAGAGGGGGCGGAGCGGAGCCGCCACCCGCACCCGCAAGGTGGGCAGACCCGCGACCCAGTGGTACATGGGCGTGGTAGGAGGGGCAGGGCAGAGCCGCCCTTCGCGCTTGCAAGGTAAACAGACCTGTGACAGCCTGGTGGGTCAGGCCCAGTGGCCTGCCAGTGTGGTACACACATCACCCCAACTTGAGTAGGGGCAGAGCAGATCCTTCTCCCACGCCTGGATCAGGCCCTGCCAGTGTGGTGGTCACGTGACCCCAATTGGAGTGGGGGCGGAGCGGAACCACCACCCGTGCCCGCAGGGTGAGCAGACCTGTGACCAACCTGCAGATCAGGCCCAGGGGTCAGCAGGCGTGGTAGGAGGGGCAGGGCAGATCCGCCGCCCGCACCTCCAAGGTAGGCAGACCTGCAACAGACCGGCGGATCAGGCCCAGGAGCCTGCCGGCGTGGTACACACACCACCCTAATTGGAGTAGGGGCAGAGCAGAGTCGCCGCCCGTGCCAGGAACAGGCCCAGCGTCCTGCAGGCAGGGTAGTCACGACACCCCAATTGGAGTAGGGGCAGAGCAGAGCCTCCACCTGTGCCCGAAAGGTGGGCAGATCTGCGACCGACCAGTGGGACAGGCCCAGTGGCCTGCCGGTACGACAGACATGTCACCCCATTTGGAGTAGGGGCAGAGTAGAGCCGCCGCCTGCGCCTGCAGGGTAGGCAAACCTGCAACCGACCGGCGGATCAGGCCCGGTGGCCTGCCGGCGTGGTACACTTGTCACCCCAATTGGAGTAGGGGCAGAACAGAGCCGCCGCCAGCGCCCAGAACAGGCCCAGTGACCTGCCTGCGTGATAGCCACGACACCCCAATTGGAATAAGGAGAGAGCAGAGCTGCCGCCCGCACCTGCAGGAAAGATACGAAAGCAGTATGAAAAGACAAGGAAAGAAAGGACCACAAGCAATGCAGGTCAACACAACTTTAGAAGAGGTAACAGCTGCAGCAGATGGAATGTCAGATAAAGAATTCAGGATATACATGCTTCAGATGATCTGGAGTATCAAGGAAGACATTAAACAGCAAAATCAGACAATGAAAGATACTTCGACAATGAATTACGCAAACAAATCCAGGAAGCAAAGGATCAACTATACAGGGAGATAGAGGTTATAAAAAACAAACAAACAGAAATCCTAGAAATGCAGGAAGCAATAAACCAACTTAAAAACTCAATGGAGAATACTACCAACAGAGTAGAACACTTAGAAGATAGAACGTCAGACAATGAAGACAAAGTATTTCAACTGGAAAAGAACATAGACAGCTCAGCAAGACTGTTAAGAAACCATGAGCAGAACATCCAAGAAATATGGGATAACATTAAGAGACCAAACTTAAGAGTTATTGGGATACAGGAAGGTACAGAGCTCCAAACCAAAGGAATGAGCAGTCTATTCAATGAAATAATACGAGAAAACTTCCCAGACTTGAAGAATGAGACAGAATCCCAAATCCTAGAAGCCTACAGGACGCCGAATGTGCAAAATCATAAGAGATCCACACCTAGACACATTATAATGAAGATGCCCAACATACAGAATAAGGAGAGAATTTTAAAAGCTACAAGAGAAAGGAAGCAGATTACATTTAGGGGTAAGCCAATCAGGATAACAGCTGATCTTTCAACACAGACTCTGAAAGCTAGAAGATCCTGGAATAACATATTTCAAACACTGAAAGAAAATGGGTTCCAACCAAGAATTGTGTATCCAGCGAAATTAAGCTTCAGGATGGAAGATGAAATTAAAACCTTCCACAATAAACAAAAGTTTAAAGAATTCGCAGCTAGAAAACCATCTCTTCAAAACATCCTCGCCAAAGCATTACAGGAAGAGGAAATGGAAAATAACAATGAAAACCAACAGTGGGAGGTAGGACAGTAAAGGGGGTGAAAATAATCAAAGAGGAAAACAAACCATGTTTAGTAACAGAAGTAAACAAATATGGCTGGAAGAACAACCCATATCTCAATAATAACCCTAAATGTTAATGGCTTAAACTCACCAATTAAGAGACACAGGCTAGTAGAATGGATCACAAAACAAGACCCAACAATATGCTGCCTACAGGAGACGCATTTGATAGGAAAAGATATACATAGGTTGAAGGTGAAAGGTTGGGAAAAATCATATCACTCATATGGACTTCAGAAACAAGCAGGTGTGTCCATACTCATATCAAATAAAATAGATTTCAAGCCAAAGTTAATCAAAAGGGATAAAGAGGGACACTACATACTGCTTAAGGGAACCATACACCAACAAGACATAACAATCATAAATATTTATGCCCCAAACAATGGTGAGCTATGTTCATCAAACAAACTCTTCTCAAGTTCAAGAGTCTAATAGACCACCATACCATTATCACGGGAGACTTCAACACACCTCTCTCGCCACTGGACAGATCTTCCAAACAAAAGTTGAATAAGGAAACTATAGAACTCAATAACACTATTAATAACCTAGACCTAATTGACATATATAGAGTATACCACCCAACATCAAGCAGTTACACTTTTTTCTCAGCAGCACATGGATCCTTCTCAAAAATAGATCATATATTATGTCACAGGGCAACTCTTAGACAATATAAAGGAGTAGAGATAATACAATGCATCTTATCTGATCATAATGGAATGAAACTGAAAATCAACGATAAAAGAAGGAAGGAAAAAGCATACATCACTTGGAGAATGAACAATAGGTTACTGAATGATCAATGGGTTATAGAAGACATCAAGGAGGAAATTAAAAAATTCTTAGAGATAAATGAAAACACAGACACAACATATCGGAATCTATGGGACACATTGAAAGCAGTTCTAAGAGGAAAATTCATTGCTTGGAGTTCATTCCTTAAAAAAAGAAAAAACCAACAAATAAATGATCTCATACTTCATCTCAAAATCCTTGAAAAAGAAGAGCAAAACAACAGCAAAAGAAGTAGAAGGCAAGAAATAATTAAAATCAGAGCTGAAATTAATGAAATCGAAACAAAAGAAACAATTGAAAAAATTGACAAAACTAAAAGTTGGTTCTTTGAAAAAATAAACAAAATCGACAGACCCTTAGCGATGCTATGGAAGAGAAGAAGAGAGAGAACTCAAATTACTAGCATACGGGATGAAAAAGGCAATATCACAACAGACACTTCAGAAATACAGAAGATAATCAAAAACTATTTTGAATCCTTATACTCCAATAAATTAGAAGATAGTGAAGGCATAGATAAATTTCTTAAGTCATATGATCTGCCCAGATTGAGTCAGGAGGATATAGACAACCTAAACAGACCAATATCAATTGAAGAAATAGAAGAAACCATAAAAAGACTACCAACTAAGAACAGCCCAGGACCGGATGGGTATACAGCAGAATTTTACAAAACCTTTAAAGAAGAACTAATACCAATACTTTTCAAGCTACTTCAGGAAATAGAAAAGGAGGGAGAACTTCCAAATTCATTCTATGAGGCCAACATCACCCTGATACCTAAACCAGACAAAAACACTTCAAAGAAAGAAAACTACAGACCAATATCTCTAATGAACCTAGATGCAAAAATCCTCAATAAAATTCTGGCCACTCGGATACAAAAACTTATCAAAAAAATTGTGCACCATGATCAAGTAGGATTCATCCCTGGGATGCAAGGCTGGTTCAATATACGGAAATCAATAAATGTTATTCACCACATCAATAGACTTAAAAATAAGAACCATATGATCATCTCGATAGATGCAGAAAAAGCATTCGACAAAGTACAGCATCCCTTTATGTTCAAAACTCTAGAAAAACTAGGGATAACAGGAACATACCTCAATATTGTAAAAGCAATCTATGCTAAGCCTCAGGCTAGCATCATTCTGAATGGAGAAAAACTGAAGGCATTCCCTCTAAAATCTGGAACAAGACAGGGATGCCCTCTCTCTCCACTTCTGTTCAACACATTTCTCGAAACACTGGCCAGAGCAATTAGACAGAGGAAAGAAATTAAAGGCATAAAAATAGGAAAAGAAGAACTTAAATTATCACTATTTGCAGATGATATGATTCTATACCTAGCAGACCCAAAAGGGTCTACAAAGAAACTATTAGAGCTAATAAATGAATTCAGCAAAGTGGCAGGATATAAAATCAACACGCATAAATCAAAGGCATTCCTGTATATCAGTGACAAATCCTCTGAAATGGAAGTGAGGACAACCACTCCATTCAAAATATCTTCAAAAAAAATAAAATACTTGGGAATCAACATAACAAAAGAGGTGAAAGACTTATACAATGAAAACTACAGAACCCTAAAGAGAGAAATAGAAGAAGATCTTAGAAGATGGAAAAATATACCCTGTTCATGGATAGGAAGAACTAACATGATCAAAATGGCGATATTACCAAAAGTTCTCTATAGGTTTAATGCAATGCCAATCAAAATCCCAATGGCATTTCTTGTAGAAATAGAGAAAGCAATCATGAAATTCATATGGAAAAACAAAAGACCCAGAATAGCAAAAACAATGCTAAGCAGGAAGTGTGAATCAGGCGGTATAGCGATACCAGACTTCAAACTATACTACAGAGCAATAGTAACAAAAACAGCATGGTACTGGTACCAAAACAGGTGGGTGGACCAATGGTACAGAATAGAGGACACAGAAACCAATCCACAAAACTACAACTACCTTATATTTGATAAAGGGGCTAAAAGCATGCAATGGAGGAAGGATAACATCTTCAACAAATGGTGCTGGGAAAACTTGAAATCCATATGCAACAAAATGAAACTGAATCCCTTTCTCTCACCATGCACAAAAGTGAATTCAAAATGGATCAAGGAGCTTGATATCAAATCAGAGACGCGCAGTCTGATAGAAGAAAAAGTTGGCTACGATCTACAGTCGGTGGGGTCGGGCTCCAAATTCCTCAATAGGACACCCATAGCACAAGAGTTAATAACTAGAATCAACAAATGGGACTTACTCAAGCTAAAAAGTTTTTTCTCAGCAAAAGAAACAATAAGAGAGGTAAATAGGGAGCCTACACCCTGGGAACAAATCTTTACTCCTCACACTTCAGATAGAGCCCTAGTATCCAGAGTATACAAAGAACTCAAAAAATTAGACAATAAGAGAACAAACAACCCAATCAACAAATGGGCCAAGGACCTGAACAGACACTTCTCAGAGGAGGACATACAGTCAATCAACAAGTACATGAAAAAATGCTCACCATCTCTAGCTGTCAGAGAAATGCAAATCAAAACCACCCTAAGATACCATTTCACTCCAGTAAGTTTGGCAGCCATTAGGAAGTCAAACAACAACAAGTGCTGGCGAGGATGTGGGGAAAAGGGCACACTTGTTCATTGCTAGTGGGACTGCAAATTGGTGCAGCCAATTTGGAAAGCAGTATGGAGATTTCTTGGAAAGCTGGGAATGGAGCCACCATTTGACCCAGCTATTCCCCTTCTTGGTCTATTCCCTAAAGACCTAAAAAGAGCATGCTACAGGGACACTGCTACATCGATGTTCATAGCAGCACAGTTCACAATAGCAAGACTGTGGAACCAACCTAGATGCCCTTCAATAGACGAATGCATAAAAAAAATGTGGCATTTATACACAATGGAGTATTACTCTGCATTAAAAAATGACAAAATCATAGAATTTACAGGGAAATGGATGGCATTAGAGCAGATTATGCTAAGTGAATCTAGCCAATCCCTAAAAAACAAATGCCAAATGTCTTCTTTGATATAAGGAGAGTAACTAAGATCAGAGTAGGGACGAAGAGCATGAGAAGAAGATTAACATTTAACAGGGATGAGAGGTGGGAGGGAAAGGGAGAGAGAAGGGAAATTGCATGGTAATGGAAGGAGACCCTCAGGGTTATACAGTGGAGGGGGTAGAGAGAGAGGATGGGAGGGGAGGGGAGAGGTGGGGAGGGGGGAGGGGGGAGGATGGGAAAGGCAGCGGAGCACAACAGACACTAGTATGGCAATATGTAAATCAATGGATGTGTAACTGATGTGATTCTGCAATCTGTGTATGGGGTGAAGGTGGGAGTTCATAACCCACTTGAATCAAAGTGTGGAATATGATATGTCAAGAAATTTGTAATGTTTTGAACAACCCACAATAAAAAATTAAAAATTAAAAAAAATGTTAAAGTAACCCAAATGCATGGCATGTTTCAAATCATGGTTTAGAAATAATGTACTGCAAGGCAAATGATACGTTAAAAATGACTATAAAAAAATTTCCTGAGAAACATAAAATAGCCATGCAGATTCAGAATATACATCCATACACTGGAGTGTTATGCAACCATAAAAAATATAGCTATTGCAGAGAAACCCTTGAACTACAAAGATGTATATTTCATGTGAAAAAGAATCAGAAGACAGACCATATGTATGGTAAGATCTCATTTTATTAAAAGATAATAATCTATACCTAAAAAAATGTTTACAGGGTTCCAAATGTACAAAATTATAACAGATCCACACCAAGGCACATTATAATGAAAATGCCTAATATACAGAATAAGGAGAGAATATTAAAAGTCACTAGAGAAAAGAATCAGATTACATATAGTTGGAAACCGATTAGAATATATGCAGAGTTTTCAACCCTGAAAGCTAGAAGGTCCTGGAACAATATATATCAAGCTCTGAAAGAAAATGGATGCCAACCAAGAATCTTATATCTAGGAAAAACTGAGCTATAGATTTGATTATGAAATTAAAACCTTCCATGATATACAGAAGTTAAAAGATTTTACAACTTGAAAGTCTCTACTACAGAACATCCTTGGCAAAATACTCCATGAAGAGGAATTGAAAAACAACAATAAAAATCAGAAAAGGGAGATATTATACTAAAGGAAAAACTAATCAAAGGAGAACCCAAGTCAAGATAAATACCAAAAATAAACAAAAATGCCTAGAAATACAAATTATGTCTCAATAATTACCCTGAATGTTAATGGCCTAAACTCACCAATCAAAAGACATAGACTGGAAGATTGGATTTATTTTTTATTTATTTATTTTTTAATAACAAAATTCAGAAATATTTAATATCAATTTATTAGCCCAAGAAGATTGAAAAATTCTCAGTAGCCAAAAAAGTGCATGTTCACAAAAAGAGGAGAGAGGAAAAACTGGTTTCAATTGTAGAATGATGTTCATATTTCAGATCCAGCAAAATATTATGAGGTAAAAACTGAGAAAGGTATAGTTTTTTTATTGGTTGTTCAAAACATTAAAAAGCTCTTGACATATCATATTTCATACATTAGATTCAAGTGGGTTATGAACTCCCATTTTTACCCCTATTACAGATTGCAGAATCACATCAATTACACATCCACATTTTTACATGATGCCATATTAGTGACTCTTGTATTCTGCTACCTTTACTATCCTCTATTATCCCCCCTCCCCTCCCCTCCCATCTTCTCTCTATACCCCATCTACTACAATTCATTTCTCTCCCTGTTTTTTTCCCCATTCCCCTCACAACCTCTTATATGTAATTTTGTGTAACAATGAGGGTCTCCTTCCATTTCCATGCAATTTCCCTTTTCTCTCCCTTTCCCTCCCACCTCATGTCTCTGTTTAATGTTAGTCTTTTCCTCCTGCTCTTCCTCCCTGCTCTGTTCTTAGTTGCTCTCATTATATCAAAGAAGGCATTTGTTTTTTAGGGATTTGCTAGCTTCACTTAGCATAATCTACTGTAATGCCTTCCATTTCCTTGCAAATTCCATGACTTTGTCATTTTTTAGTGCTGTGTAATACTCCATTGTGTATAAATGCCACATTTTTTTTATCCATTCATCTATTGAAGGGCATCTGGGTTGGTTCCACAGTCTAGCTATTGTGAATTGTGCTGCTATGAACATCGATGTGGCAGTATCCCTGTAGTACGCTCTTTTAAGGTCTTCAGGGAATAGTCCGAGAAGGGGAATAGCTGGGTCAAATGGTGGTTCCATTCCCAGCTTTCCCAGGAATCTCCATACTGCTTTCCAAATTGGCCATACCAACTTGCAGTCCCACCAGCAATGTATAAGAGTACCCTTTTCCCCATATCCTCGCCAGCACTTGTTGTTTGACTTCAAAATGGCTGCCAATTTTACTGGAGTGAGATGGTATCTTAGGGTGGTTTTGATTTGCATTTCTTTGACTGCTAGAGATGGTGAGCATTTTTTCATGTACTTGTTGATTGATTGTATGTCCTCCTCTGAGAAGTGTCTGTTCAGGTCTTTGGCCCATTTGTTGATTGGGTTATTTGTTTTCTTATTGTTTAATTTTTTTTGAGTTCTTTGTATACTCTCGATATTAGGGCTCTATCTGAAGTGTGAGGAGTAAAAATTTGTTCCCAGGATGTAGGCTCCCTATTTACCTCTCTTATTGATTCTCTTGCTGAGAAAAAACTTTTTAGTTTGAGTAAGTCCCATTTGTTGATTCTACTTATTAACTCTTGTGCTATGGGTGTCCTATTAAGGAATTTGGAGCCCGCCCCAACAATATGTAGATCAGAGCCAACTTTTTCTTCTATCAGGCTCAGAGTCTCTGATTTGATATCAAGCTCTTTGATCCATTTTGAGTTAACATTTGTGCATGGCGAGAGAAAGGGATTCAGTTTCATTTTGTTGCATATGGATTTCCAGTTTTCCCAGCACCATTTGTTGAAGATACTATCTTTCCTCCATTGCATGCTTTTAGCCCCTTTATCAAATATAAGAAAGTTGTAATTTTGTGGATTGGTCTCTGTGTCTTCTATTCTGTACCATTGGTCCACCCGCCTGTTTTGGTACCAGTACCATGCTGTTTTTGTTACTATTGCTCTGTAGTATAGTTCGAAATCTGGTATTGCTATACTGCCTGACTCACACTTCCTGCTTAGAATTGCTTTTGCTATTCTGGGTCTTTTGTTTTTCCATATGAATTTCATAATTGCTTTATCTATTCCTACAAGAAATGCCGTTGGGATTTTGATTGGCATTGCATTAAACCTATAGAGAACTTTGGGTAATATCACCATTTTGATGATGTTAGTTCTTCCTATCCATGAACAGGGTATATTTTTCCATCTTCTAAGGTCTTCTTCTATTTCTCTCTTTAGGGTTCTGTAGTTTTCATTGTATAAATCTTTCACCTCTTTTGTTAGGTTGATTCCCAAGTATTTTTTTTTGAAGATATTTTGAATGGGGTGGTTGTCCTCATTTCCATTTCAGAAGATTTGTCGCTGATATACAGGAATGCCTTTGATTTATGTGTGTTGATTTTATATCCTGCCACTTTGCTGAATTCATTTATTAACTCTAGTAGTTTCTTTGTAGACCCTTTTGGGTCTGTTAGATATAGTATCATATCATCTGCAAATAGTGATAATTTAAGTTCTTCTTTTCCTATTTTTATGTCTTTAATTTCTTTCATCTGTCTTCCAGGATTTGGCAATCCATTCCATCTTTCATATCTGGGAAGTTTTCTAGGATTATTTCATCAATAGATTGTTCATTCCTCTATACCTTCTTCTATCCCAATGACTCTCAAGTTTTTTTTTTTTTAATAACATCCCATATCTCTTGGATAGATTGCTGGTGATTTCTTAGCATCCTTTCTGTGTTGACTGTATTCTTTTCAAGTTGATACACTTTGTCTTCATTATCTGATGTTCTGACTTCTATTTGATCTAGTCTATTTGAGTTTGAGTTTTTAATTTGTTTTATGGTTTCCTGCATTTCTTGGATTACTGTTTGATTTTTTAAAAAATCTCTATCTCCTGGTATAGCTCATTCTTTGTCATTTGAATTTGCCTATTTAATTCATTTTTCAAAGTATACTTTCATTGTTTGGACTTGCTGTCTAATGCCTTCTCTAAGATTCCGTTCCATCTGAGTTAGGCATGCCTTGAGTTCTTTCTCTGTCCATTTTTCTGAAGCCTCTAGGTTCTCCTGTGAATTTAAGTTGTCCTGCATTGTTTGTAATCCTTTTTTCCCTTGTTTTTTCATGGTGCTCACGTTGCTTTCCAACTCTGTTTGACTGCTGTGTTTCTGTTTTTTTCTTTAAATTTGTTTTGGTTTTTATAGTTCCAATATCTCTCCTTTGTGTTGGGAGACAATGTCTAGAGATGTTGGATTTAATTGTGAATTAAGGTAAATTCATTAGTTTCACTAGAGGCCTACAGAATTTGATGGCATGTATAGAATTGAGGTTTGAACTTAGGATTTTTTGTTGAGGTCGGGCGCTTTGATGTTATGGAGGTTAGTATATGTTAGCTTCTTTGGGGGGTTGCTCAAATGCAGGTGGATAGTAACAAGAGAATAGACAGGAGTACTTGGGGGTAGTTAAGGGCTTAGGCACACTATAGACTGATTTGTAGTATTCATCTATTTGCATTTAGTAAGTTGTACGTAATCTGGGTGGTCATGCTTAAGAGGAAAGATGGGGAAAATGTAAGGAAGCAAACCAAGAAAGAAAGGGAGAGAGGAAAGAAAGAGAAAAGAATAGAAAAGAAAAGGAAATGATAATAAAAAAATAATAAAATGCAGTAAAGTAAAACATTTAAAAAAATAGTATAATTGTATAAAAGAAAAAAAATTAAAATTAAAAAATTAAAAAAAATTAAAAGAAAAAAGGGACACTCTTAGGCTTCTAATTTCTTCGCTTCCAGTAGGTAGTGCTTTGCCTTCTGGGCCAAGATTTTTGCCCTCTGGCTGTAGGAAACATTCCATGTGAGGCTGTTCCCTCCTACCACCACTGGTGTCTCTCAAACGCTGTTAGCCTAGGTTTATTCCTGGTTTCTAGTCCCCTGGCTTCTCCTGTCAGCCAGGCCTTTTCCAGTGTGATACCTCTTGGCAGTTCAAGCTACGCTCTGTGCCTGCAGTTTCCTGGACATGGAGCGTGGCTTTTGGGAACTGGCACCTTATTGTTTTGATTCCCTCTGCTAGTCCCTCCTCCTAGAGCTGGTGAAACAGGTTTCATTTTCGCCGCTGGTGGGAGGGAGGAGTTGGGGGTCAGGTGCCTTTACCTTTCCCCTATGCCTCTACTCACACTCACTCTGTTAATCACACCCCCGGAAAGCCGGGGAGTGATTTTATGTGATTTCCCCGCTGTATGGGAGATGGACTAAATGTCACAGACCTGTTCTATTGCTGAATGAGCTGCAATCAGTCTAAAACTGGCGATGGTGATGTCAGCTCTCCAAGATGGTGGCCACTGGCTTCCTCGGTGGTCTGACAGGTGTGGAGGACAGAACTGGACTGCTTCCTTCCCCTGTCTCAAACCCAGAATTCAGCACTGAGCACAGTGAGGGCACAGCTGGCAAGAGCCCGCAGAATCAGCAGCGCCATTTCTCTGCGTTGCTAGCTCACTGTTTCTATGGACGCCGTTTCCTGGCGCATGTCACAGTCTCTAGCAGCAGGGCGAGCCGCTGAATAAGCAGCTTGAATCTCTGGGCGGACAAATCACTCACTGTTGAGCCCCAGTAACCAATCCTCAGGTGATGGAAATCCTTCCTCTAGGTTTCAGTGCACCCCAATTTTGCTGGAAATTCCTAACAAGATAGTTTTTGGCCGTTCTAAGTCGTCATTCACCCGCGCAGTGACGCGGTACACGGGGGTGATGCACTCCATTCGCCGCCATCTTCTGAAATGCTGGAAGATTGGATTTAAAAAAAAAAGACTCAACAATATGCTGCCTCTAAGAGACTCATCTCATTGGAAAAGCCATCCACAGACTGAAGGAGAAAAGTTGGAAAAAATCGTAACACTCACTTGGACTGTGGGAGCAAGCAGAGGTTTCCATCCTATAACAAATAAAGTAGACTTCAAGCCAAAGTTAATCAAAAGTTATAAAGATGGATATTACATACTGGTCAAGGAACCATACACCAAAAGACATAACAATCATAAATATATATGCCCCAAACAATGGTGCAGCTATGTTCATCAAACAAATTCTTCTCAAGTTCAAGAGTCAAATAGGCCACAATATAATAATTTTGGGTGACTTTAACACATCTCTTTCATGAGTAGATAGATCTTCCAAACAAAAGCTGAACAAAGAAACTCTAGAATTCAATAATACAATCAATAACTTGGACTTAACTGACATATATAGAATATTGTAATCCTTAACAAGAGAATATACTTTCTTCTCAAAAGCACATGGAACCTTCTCTAAAATAGACCATATATTATTCCACAAAGCAACTATTAGAAAACATAAAAAGTGGAGATACTACCCTGAATTTATCAGATTATAATGGAATGAAATTAGAAATCAATGATAAAATAAGAAGTAAAATCCACTCCAACACCTGGAAACTAAACAATATGCTATTGAATGAACAATGGGTTACAGAAGACATCAGGAGGAGATTAAAAAGTTTTTAGAGGTGAATGAGAACACATATACAACATATCAAAATCTCTGGGACACTATGAAAGCATTTCTAAGAGGAAAGTTAATTGCATGGAGTTCATTCCTTAAGAGAAGAAAAAGTCAACAAATAAGTGACTTAACACAACATCTCAAAGCCCTAGAATAAATCAACAAAAAAGGCATCAGAACAAATCAACACTGCTGGGAGCCATTAGCCAAGTAGGTATGACAATTTCCTTGCCAGCGTACCCCATGTTGCAGTGACATTGAATGTACTTAACCTTGCTCAAGGACCAAGGCAGATTAGGGTGTTCCCGGTTTTAAGATAATCTTGTTTAGGGCGTTCCCAGTTTAGGTTCCAGGTTTAAGGTTTAAGATTATTCCTGCTGGGAATAGGGCGTATCCTGCTGCCTGAGTTCCCCTTGAGTTCTCACGGGATTCAGACAGTATATTTTGGAGATAGAAGCCCAGTGGAGGTGGATTTGGGCAGAGAACGTGGATTTCCCCAGAATGTGATTGTAGACGGCTGGTGTGAGTTCGGGAATAAAGAGTTGCTGTTTGAATCTACAAGCTGTGTGGTGGCTCGTGATTGTGTGCCCAGCCAGACTGCGGCATTTGTGCCCAGCCAGACTGCGGCATTTGGTGGCCCGTACGGGGAACTTCTGAAGCTTAGAGGTAAGTGAAATTTCTCACCCTTGAGGAAGAGAGATAGAATGGGTGAACATTTCAAAAAACAATGTGTTATTGTTTTGATTTATTTTGTTTTTATTTCAAGTTGCCTGTTCCTAGAACTTTCTCAGGCAAACTGGGGAAAATGGTTGACTCAAGGTTTGAAGTTGTTCGCCTCCGAGGAAGAGAAATTGTTAGAGGAAGGAGGCACCCCAGTGAGACCAAGAACAATTAGGGCATATGTTGATACAATACAAAAATGTAGCCCATGGCTTTTTAAAGACAAATTATTAAGTATATCAATGGGACCATCATGGTATCCTGTAGAAGAATTTTTCCTCAACAAGAAAGAGATGGCTAGTTCTGTTTACTACATTTGTCTAAGATCTTGGTTTTTACAGACATCTGATTAATTTACAAAGCTAAAGTGTTAAAATATCAACCACTAAATATGAAATCAAGTACTCTTTACTTATTAAGTTCCATAAGGTAATATATTTAAACATTATGTGTGTTTTCCTAAATTGGTAAATGGAAAAATGTTTAATATTGCTTTGGTCTGTGTCTTTGCTGAAACAAGGTTACTAAGTGTTAAGATTCTATCATGTGTAATTTATATACAAAGAGTAGAAAAATTTTCAATTGGGTTTCAATTATAGTATTATAGGATCATAAAAACATGGAAGTTTTTCATCTTATTAAAGTGGAGTAATTTATCTAAATCAGAAATTTTATAAGAGTTGTTTCAAAATGCGAATTTATATAAAGGGTTAACGGTTAAAAAGAGATAGAAAAAGATTCAAGATGTGGAAATATATTTTAATATATAAGGTTAAAGGAAAAAAATGTTTTTAGATGAGATAATCTCTGTGTGGTAAAGTAAAAAGTTGTAAAATGCCATTTAAAAAATTTTTGAGGAAACTAGACTTACTTTAAAAGCTTGAGAAAAGAAGAAATAAAAAAAGGTATTTGTACATGGCAGATTGAGACAAAGTTTCTCAATGGAGTTAAAAAAAAAAGCCTTTGGTTGAAGGGCAGCCATGTAAACTAACATTAAAGAGATTTAAACAGAATCTAAGCCTCGTTTAAAAGAGTGAAGCTGTAGGTGGTGAAAAAGTATATTTAAAAGTACAGTATAGATGATAATTGGAAGGCTTTAAAAGGTTAAATTGAAGGTGGTCGAGATACCTTCATGGCGGAAAAAAGATTGCTTTATTGCATCATTCGAAGTCTAGTTAATCTTAAAGGCATTACTTAAAAAAAATGGGAAGATAATAGGATAAAAGATATTTAGATAAAGAAGATTAAAAATTTAAAGTGAAAAACTTTAAAAACAGAAATACAGAAAGGTAAAAAAAAGAGAGAAGATGTAGAAAGATAAAAAAGATATAGGAAGATTAAAAAGATGTAGAAAGGCAAGAATTTTAAACCCACAAAATAGGAAACAAAAAAACTAAGGAAAAAAAGCAACTAAGGGTGAATGTACAAACCTTAGGGGGAAAAAAAAACTGGAAGATAGAAATAAGATAAAAAATGGTTGAAAATGTCAAGTAAGGTATTTCAGATAGAAAAATGCAAAAAGCTAAGACAACTATTAGATACAGACATATACTTATTAAAGCAAAAAGAGGGAATTGGAAGGGGGTATATATCCCCCAAAGATAAACTTAAAATAACGCTTTTTACTCTAAACTTTTTAAATTTGGATTCATCAGGACTTAGTGCTGCGGAAAGGCATATGTATCCAAAAAATGTACATAAGCCTAAAGTACTTTGGAAAGATATTCTAACAGGACAATGGAAAGGTCCTGACCCAGTGATTGTCTGGAGTCGGGGGTCTGTTTGTGTTTTTCCACAGGGAGAACAGCAGCCCATTTGGATTCCAGAGAGATTAACTAAAACAGTTTCTACAGATCGAAAAGAAGATGATTTGACTCAAATCCATAACAGCTGATATCCAGAACTCCAGCTTGGCCATTCTTACATCTGCGACAATGATTAACCAGGATGCTTTTTTCAATAGCTATTTTATTATTGCTTTTCCCCATAACATGAGGTTCTATTTTTATTTTTTGAGCTCATACAAACCTAGGTTAATGTTTTTCTGATCAGTTTTATTTTTTGACTGTGGAGTTTTTAAACATTGCAATGGAGATTTCACCTAGGTAAAGCTACAAGGCCTTTACTATTTTCTTATGTGTTGTACGTTTGTGTACACTCTTGTGTTTTGTGTTGTATGTCTGTATGTGCGTATGTCCATATTTCTTGTATGAGGAGCGCTCATGAAAAAATGGATCCGAATTATTATTATTTTTTTATTCAAGTGATTTAAATCGTTTAATTTAAATTATGTAAACAGCTGTTAAGGATTGTTTTTAAAGGTGGTTAACAGATGTTTGTTTACTAATTTAAATTAGGTAAAAAGCTGTTAAGGATTGTTTTTAAAGTAGGTTAACAGATCTGTTTGTTTACTTTCACCTTTCCTTTTCATTATATTTAATAATTCTTTTCAGGATAATGTCTCTTTAGCATCATTGCCAGAATTCCTATCTCCATCCCAGTGCCGGTGAAGAACTCAACAAGTAATGCTCAATCAAAGAGTCAACTTACTTTGGGAGGAGACAGATTTTGGGGAGGAAATGGACATATTGATAGATTCCTCTGCTTTGAACTGCTTGCAGAACTTGCCTGGACTATGTAACTATCGTTTGGTGCAGCGAATTGTGGTAATGCTGGCATATCTTTGCTGATGGTGTCACTAGTGATGCAATTTTTCCTTGCCAGCGCACCCCATGTTAATTGTGGTAGTGCTGACATATCTTTGCTGATGGTGTCACCAGTGATGCAATTTTTCCCAAGGAGCCATCAATTGGCTTGGTGTCGTGGCATTTCTGTATCCTCCTCCCTTCTGCTAGTGATGGTCTAAAATTTGGGGGCCAATGGCTTATGCTGGACCGGTAGTCAGTGACGGGTATGATCCAATTGCAGTGGTATCAACCTAAGACAGGAGGCTGACGCCTAAAGGTCAGTTTTCCGATGACGGGTAAGAACCGTATGTTGAATTGGACAACCTACCAGGCACGGTCCATATGCCACATTAACCTCACTCCCCCACTGGCACCAAGGCCAAATTTGGGGGCCAAGAACCTCACCCCCCCACTGGTGCATAGACCTATCCACAAGTATGGCTGTATGCTGGACCGGTAGTCAGTGACGGGTATGATTCAATTGCAGTGGTATCAACCTAAGACAGGAGGCTGACGCCTAAAGGTCAGTTTTTCCCATGACGGGTAAGAACCATATGTTGAATTGGACAACCTACCAGGCACGGTCCTTAAGCCACATTGCTTGTTGTTTAATTAATCAGAAGGGGGGAGATGCTGGGAGCCATTAGCCAAGTAGGTATGACAATTTCCTTGCCAGCGTACCCCATGTTGCAGTGACATTGAATGTACTTAACCTTGCTCAAGGACCAAGGCAGATTAGGGTGTTCCCGGTTTTAAGATAATCTTGTTTAGGGCGTTCCCAGTTTAGGTTCCAGGTTTAAGGTTTAAGATTATTCCTGCTGGGAATAGGGCGTATCCTGCTGCCTGAGTTCCCCTTGAGTTCTCACGGGATTCAGACAGTATATTTTGGAGATAGAAGCCCAGTGGAGGTGGATTTGGGCAGAGAACGTGGATTTCCCCAGAATGTGATTGTAGACGGCTGGTGTGAGTTCGGGAATAAAGAGTTGCTGTTTGAATCTACAAGCTGTGTGGTGGCTCGTGATTGTGTGCCCAGCCAGACTGCGGCATTTGTGCCCAGCCAGACTGTGGCACAGCATCAGAATACAGGATATAATTAAAATCAGAGCTGAAAAAATGAAACTGAAACAAAAGAAACAAGTTAAAAAATTGACAGAACAACAATTTGGTTCTTTGAAAAAAAATAAAATTGACAGACCCTTAGCCATGCTAATGAAGAGAAGGAGAGAGAAAACTCAAATTACTAACATACATGATGAAAAGGGAAATATCACAACAGACATTACACAATACAGAAGAAAATTAGAAATTATTTTGAGGGGCTGGGGATGTGGCTCAAGCGGTAGCGCGCTTGCCTGGCATGCGTGCTGCCCGGGTTCGATCCTCAGCACCACATACAAAACAAAGATGTTGTGTCTGCTGATAAGTAAAAAATAAATATTAAAATTCTCTCTCTATATATATATATCTCTCACTCTCTCTTTAAAAAAAAAGAAATTATTTTGAAAATATGTACCCTAATAAAATAGAAAATATCAAAGGCACTGAAAAATTTCTAGAGTCATATAATTTGCCCAAATTGAATCAGGATGATATACAGAATTTAAACTGATCAATTTCAAGTGATAAAATAGCAGACACCACAAAAGTCTACCAACCAAGAAAAGCCCAGGAATGGATGGATACACATCCACGTTCTACAAGACCTTTGAAGAAGATCTAATACCAATACTCTACAAATCATTTCAGGAAATAGAAAAAGAAGCAGCACTTCCAAACCCATTCTATGAAGCCAATATCACTCTGATTACAAAATCAGGCAAAGACACATCAAAAAAAGAACACTTCACACCAATATCTCTAATGAATATAGATGCAAAAATTCTCAATAAAATGGTGGCAAATCAAATACAAAAACATATCAAAAAGACACTGTGCCATGATCAAGGGGGATTCATCCCAGGAATGCAAGGTTGGTTCAACATACAGAAATCAATAAATGTATTTCATCACATCAATAGACTTAAATATAAGAACCATATGATCATCTCAACAGATGAAGAAGAAGCATTTGACAAAATACAGCACTGCTTCATGTACAAAATACAAGAAATACTAGGAATAACAGGAACATATCTCAATGTTGTAAAAGTTATCTATGCTAAGCCCCAGGCCAACATGATTCTAAATGGAGAAAAGTTGAAAGCATTCCCTCTAAAAACTGGAACAAGACAGGGATGTTCTCTTTCACCACGTCTATTTAATATAATTCTTGAAACACTGACCAGAGCAATTAGACAGATAAAAGAGATTAAAGGGTTTAATTTCATTTTGTTGCATACAGATTTCCAGTTTTCCCAGCACCATCTGTTGAAGAGGCTATCTTTTCTCCAATGCATGTTTTTGGCACCTTTGTCTAATATAAGATAATTGTAATTTTGTGGTTAGTCTCTGTGTCATGTATTCTGTACCATTGGTCTACCAGTCTGTTTTGGGTGCCAATACCATGCTGTTTTTGTTACTATTGCTCTGTAGTATAGTTTAAGGTCTGGTATAGTGATGCCACCTGCTTCACTCTTCCTCCTAAGGATTACTTTAGCTATTCTGGGTCTCTTATTTTTCCAGATGAATTTCATGATTGCTTTTTCTATTTCTATGAGGAATGCCTTTGGGATTTTGATTGGAATTGCATTAAATCTGTATAGTGCTTTTGGTGGTATGGTCATTTTGATAATATTAATTCTGCCTATCCAAGAGCAAGGTAGATATTTCTATCTTCTAAGGTCTTCTATGATTTCTTTCTTTAGGGTTCTGTTATTTTTATTGTGTAGATCTTTTATGTCTTTCTTTAAGTTGATTCCCAAGTATATGATTTTTTTTTTGAAATTATTGTAAATGGGTAGTTTTCTTTCTCAGAGGATTTTTCACTGATATATAGAAATGTCTCTGATTTATGGGTGTTGATTTTATATCCTGCTACTCTGCTGAATTCATTCACTAGTTCTAGAAGCTTTCTGCTGGAGCTTTTTGAGTCTTGTAGGTATAGAATCATATCATCAGCAGATAGTGCTAATTAAGTTATTCTTTTCCTGTATGTATCCCTTTAATTTCTTTTGTCTGTCTAATTGCTCTGGCCAGTGTTTCAAGAACTATATTGAATAGAAGTGGTGAAAGAGGACATCCCTGTCTTGTTTCAGTTTTTAGAGGGAATGCCTTTAATTTTTCTCTATTTGGGATGATGTTGGCCTGAGGCTTAGCATAGATAGTCTTTATGATGTTGAGATATGTTCTTGTTATCCCTAGTTTTTCTAGTATTTTGAACATGAAGCAATGCTGTATCTTGTCAAATGCTTTTTTTCTGCACATATTGAGATGATCATATGATTTTAATCATTGAGTCTATTGATGAGATGATTACATTTATTAATTTCCATATGTTGAATGAACCTTGCATCCCTGGGATGAACCCCACTTGATCATGGTGCATGATCTTTTTGACATGTTTTTTATTCAATTTGCCAGAATTTTATTGAGAATTTTTGCATCTATGTTCATTAGAGATATTGGTATCCTTGCCTGGTTTTGGGATCAGGGTGATATTGGCCTCAGAGAATGAGCTTGGAAGTGCTGCAAGGACAGTCTTTCTAAAGATGGTGCTGGAACAAGTGGACATTCACAGGTCAATAAAATGAAACAACAAAACCGAACTTTATCTTGTTTAACAATGAACATGACATACATCATAGATTTAAATGCAAAGAATAAAAGTACAACTTTTAGAAGAGAAAGAAGAAAAACAGAAGTCAGAAGTAAAGAATTTTCAGATATTATGCCTAAACCACAAAGAAATATTAATATATTAGTCTCCTCCAAATAAAACCATATTTGCTTTAATGAAGACTCTGTTAAGAGGAAAAGACAAGATACACATTCAGACTCTAAAAGACTAGTAAGACAGGTCTTGGGGAACACTTTGTCTGGACTAGATGATAGTTACATTAACCACAGTAGCAAATTTGCAGACATACATAGTTACACATGCATGAAGCACATAAAAAAACTGGTGAAATCTAAATATGTTCTGAGAATTGTATCAATGTCAATTTCTGGTTGCTATAGTAAGAGGACTAGACTATATTCATAGATAAGCAGTGTGCTAGTAAAACATAACTGTTGGAATGCAGGAGAAATGGTATATGAAACCTCCCTGTATATTTTTTGGAGCAATCCTCTGTGAAGGTATAATCATTTTAAGACACAAATTTAATTTTAAAAATCTCATTTTAAAAAATAAATGCTTACAGCTGAGTTGTGAAAACAAACCATCACTGTTTTGATCATCTCTGGATCTGCAATAACCAACATTGACTGTGGATCATCACACAACCTGTAATGGTAAAGAAGAGCTGATTAAACTAAACTGCAGTTAGAGTGACCCCCAGGAATCCAGACTGATGTTCCATAACCCATATGCCTAATTGAATAATGAACAGTGACACTAGATACAAGGTCAAATTAGGATATGATACACAGTGAGATTCTGGCCATAGAAACCAGTCTGATTTTCATAAAATGAAGGTCATATAGCTGAAGTAGGGAAGAGATATTTAAAGAGAAAAAATTCTTCATAAGGAGAGCCTGATCAGAGAAGTCTAAATGGTTTATATGCATTTTCAATTCCATTCGCAACAATTTTTGTATTTTAAAATATTTCATTATCAGTGGAGTTTTAAATTTTCATTTCTTTAGTTGCTAAAGTGTTGAACCTTTTTTTATACATTCATTGATCATTTGTATTTCTTCTTTTGAGAAGATCTGTTGAATTCCTTTGCCAAGTTATGGATTGAGTTATTTGGGTTTTTTGTTTGTTTGTTTGTTTGGTGGTAATCTTATTGAGTTCTTTGTATATCCTGGAAATTAACACCATAAATGAGATGCAGGTGGCAAAGAGTTTCTCCTCTTCTGTATATTCTCAGCTCATGTTCTTGATTGATCTTTTGCTGTGAAAGAGTATTGGATTAGTGAAAATTTGAAGGAAAGTAAATTATTAAGTCCTTACAAGGGCTTCAGATGCTGGTGTTGTATCAGTGGAGATTCAGCCCTGTGTGTTCTTTCCCTTCTATGACATGCCCTTTATGATCCATGCCAGTTAGGCAGGATGCTGTGGTCAGCCTGTTCTTGAGAACTTGATGAGAGAAGATGAAGAGGTAGGAAGAGGCAAAGCCTTCTCCCACTTGCTTATAGCATACAAGAACTACAATAATACATGTTGTGCTGCTTTCACCAAACAGCATTAAGGAAACAGTTGCTGAAATTAGCTGAATTCACTCTACCAGATCCTGAAGAACATAAGCCCATGGGGAACACAGTGGTTTAAATGTATTGGACATCCATTCTTCATAGTCAATAGAATGATGTTGGCAAAGAAATCCTGGAATATACTTCTGCTGAAAACACCTGACAATAAAAAACAAATTAATCACCCCCAAGAGTTTACGCTTGTAGATAAAATTAAAATAAAACAGAGGACAAATCATGTCCCAATATGTTTATCTCTGTCTCTCATCTTTATTTTCAAATGCACATGATAAACCCAAAATTTATATAAAGGTGTTTGACTTGTAATCAAAATGACTATCTTGAAAGGAGATAAAGCCATGCATGGTGCATATATTAGAAGGGTTTGAAGTAATGCCTCCTATGCATTATTAAATGTTTTGTAAGGAAGGAAAATTGGAAAAGGGAGGATTGACTGGGCACTGGATAAAAGTTGTGACCAGGAGTTTCTGGGTCTTCATAGACTGAGAAAAGTCAGGAGTGTGGTGTTGTTGGCTTTGAGTCCTGACACCAGGTGACATATGGGACCCTTGGCAGGAATAGGAGCCTCCAAAAGCTTTATAATAATTAGTCACCAGTAATACATCTGGACTGGCATTGTCCTCATGCAGTGGGGTGCCTCATTACATCAAGTCTATCTAAGAAAACTTTCCAGAATACTCATTCCCACATTTTCCCATATTTTCATGACACTGGGTTCATATTTCCAAAAATCGGGGGAAGAGGGGAAAAAAGAAATTATATTGTTATTTTGAACATATTGAATTCTGATTCTAGTTGGTTCTAATCCATTGTCATCAGACTTATTGTCCAATGCTGGCAGGTGGAGAGAAGCACCTATTCTAAGACATATGAAGGAAAAGAAGAGAAAACAGAGGGAATATTTGAAAAGGGAGTTTATAGCATATCTTGAATTTTCTAGGTGTTGTACTATATCTATATCTATCTATCTATATCTATCTGTCTATATCTATATTTATAAATAGAGAGAGAGAGAGAGAGAGGGAGGGAGGGAGAGAGACAAGATCTTGCCATATTTTCTATGTCGTTCAGACTGTCCTTTAATTTGTTATTCTCCTGCCCCATCCTTGAGAGTAGTTGGGACTGCAGGTGTTTGCCACTGTTTGGCTAGTTGTCTTTGAGTATAAATATAAAGCTTCTGGGTTTCTGTATCATTATTGTGTTAGTTTTTTGTTTCTGGAATCCTGCCAACTTTTGAATTCTTTCCTCCACATGAATGTGAGAAAACTAAAACTAAGGGAAAGTGAGTGAGTTTCCCAGGGATGTTCACAATCACACTTCACTTGTTCTTTTTCCAGATTTTTTTCATTTATCTTATGAATCCCCTAGAATACTGGAAAAATTATGAAGTTAAAGGCACCAGTGAATTTAATTTTACAAAGTTTATGTGATTGTTTTAGTTCATCTTTTCACTGCTATGACCAAACAACCTGAAAAGAAAAATGTAGGAGAGGTAAAATTTATTTGGCTCACTGTTTCAAGAGGTCTCATTTCGAAGATGGTTGATTATTTTGTTCTGGTCTATGGTGTGGCAGAACAACATGGCAGAAGAGTGTGATGGAAGGAAGCAGCTCAGGGCACAGCACCAGGAAGCAGACTGAGAACCTCACTCACCAAGGACAAAATATAATCTCCAAAGGCAGGACCCAGTGACTCCCCTCCTCCAGCCACACCCTACCTGTTTACAGTTATAACAGTTAATGCACTGATCACATTAAGGCCCTCATAAGCCAATCACCTTATATGTGAATTTTTTTTTGCATAGTCTCACACATGAGCTTTTGGGGGACACCTCATATTTAAAACATAACAGTGGTCCTCAAACATGTTGTTGGGTGAGAACAAATGAGTGATGAATGACAAAATGGAGTCATCTTCAAGTTTCCTAGCTCAGTGTAGAAAAGAAAGGGAAATGGCACCAATACAAACAGGAGTCAGCAAATTAAATACTTGCTCTAAGTTTTTGTTATGACACTTAAAAACAAATCTTCCTGTTGTTAAGTTTCAGGGGTGATATTTTCATGCTGCAAAGGGAGTCCCCAACAATGTGGATCTTAGCTCCTATCTAGTAGTAGTTGACTGGGGAAGTATGAAAAGGAAATGATTGCTTTTACAGAGGGAACAGCAGTATAGAATTCTCAGGTGGACTTTAGGTCTCAGAATTATAGAATTAAAATATGATTAAAAAATTCTCAGATTTTTGGGAGAGGAAATCTGAGCATAGAGCAGCTTTTCTTCTGATCTTCTGAAATAGATCTCATTAATTTCTCTTCAGGAGTCAGGCCCTGAGTCAAACACCTAACTGTGTTAACCACAAAGGCTTGGTTAAAATTCACATTCCTTATGGAACATGTTACATTCAACTCAGTGAACTTACATTTTAATAATTTTAAAAATCATCCAATTAATGCTGATTTTATATAACTGATTCTGCCTTTGTTGAAACACAAAACTCATCTTGTGGACCAATGGTACAGAATAGAAGACATAGCGACAAACCCATGTAAATACAGTTATCTCATACTAGAAAAAGGCACCAAAACATACATTGGAGGAAAGATAGCCTCTTCAACAAATGGTGCTGGGAGAACTGGAAATCCACATGTAACAAAATGAAATTAAATCTCTATCTTTAATCATGCACAAAACTCAACTCAAAGTGGATCAAGGACTGGAATTACTCCAGAGACCCTGTACCTAATAGAGGAAAAAGTAGGTCCAAATTTTCATCATGTTGGATTAAGTCCCGACTTCCTTAACAAGACTCCTAAAGCACAAGAAATAAAATCAAAGATTAATAAATGGGATGGTCTCAAAGCAAAAAGCTTTTTCTCAGCAAAAGAAACAATCAATGAGGTGAATAGACAGCCTATATTTTGTGAGTAAATTTTTTGTCACACACACATCATATAGAGCAGTAATCTCCATGATTTTATATATCAGAACTCAAAACACTTAACATAAACAAACAAACAACCCAATCAAAAAATGGGCTAAGGAGCTGAACAGACACTTCTCAGAAGAAGATATATAGTAGATCAACAAATATATGAAAAAATGTTCAACATCTTTAGTAATCAGAGAAATGCAAATCTACTCTGAGATTTCATCTCATGACAGTCAATATGGCAGTTATCAAGAACAGGAAACAATAAATGTTGGCAAGAATGTAGGGGAAAACCCACAGTCATACATTGCTGGTAGGACTGCAAATTGGTGCAACCAATCAAGAAAGCATTATGGAAATTCCTTAGAAAACTTGGAATGGAACCACCATTGGACTCAGATATCCCACTCCTCGACCTCTACCCAAAGGACTTAAAATCAGCATACCATAGTAACACAGCCACATCAATGTTCATAGCAGCTCAATTCACAATAGCTAAATTTTGGAAGCAACCTAGATGCCTTTAAATAGATGAATGTATAAAGAAACTGATATATATATATTTGTGTATATATATATATATATATATATATATATATATATATATATATATACACACACACACAAATGGAATATTACTTAGCATTAAAAGAATAAAATCATGGCATTTTCAGGCAATTGGATGGAGTTAGAGAACATAATGCTAAGTGAAGTAAGCCAAAGCCCCAAATCCAAAGGTTGAATGTTCTCTCTGATAAGTGGATGCTAATCTAGGGAGTGGGGAGGCATGGAAAAAATGGAGGAACTTTGATTGGGCAAAGGATAGGCAGGGTGGGCAGGGTGTGGGAGGGCAAGAAAGATGGTGGAATGAGATGGACATCATTATCCTAGATACTCTAGATACAACAATCACCTTCCAGTAGTGCAGAAAGTTCCAAAGAGAGGCAGAGGTGTTGGCCCAGGCATTTTCATCTTCTTAAATAGCCCATGTGAAGATGTTCTGTATCTATAAAGTGAAAGAGAAACACACATCGCCATGACTATCATTCTATAAATAAAGGACTAGACAGTCTCTGACTGAGAAACTGGACCAGGCAGTGAGGGAGGTAACATGTTGGTGACACATAATAAAGAAAACTGCATCAGCAAATTCTCTCCTTTCCAACTTCAGTTAAAGAACACCCCCTCCTAACCCCAAAAGCACAATAATTAGCTAAAAGAAGTTTAGTCTTCATGACCCAAATTCTTGGGTTCATACTTGATAAACATGAACATAAGTGAGTGCTCCTGAGAGGTTCAGGCTGTCGTTCTGCCAGCGCATCTTACTTGCTATGTCTCTTTGGTATGTTGACTCTTCCTTAATGTAGAGATTCCTAGTCTAGGTAAAAAAGGTGGGGGGACTGATGTTTTGACATTATGTTGATGTTGAGATTTTGGGTAACCTAGTCCACTCAATTACAGGGAGTCCACTGAGAGAATATGGTGACATTTTTTTCCTTGCAATTTGTTCACAAAATTTTTATGCTTTTTCGTCTCTCTATGCCATATCCCTGGTTCAGCATCCAGCACTACTTTAAATCTGACTTCACATGGGAACTTGGAAGAAGCCATAGTATTCTTCTTTCTATTGAATGAAAAATGTGTCATTTTTTTTAAAAATGACACTTCCATTGGCCTAACACAAATGTGAGATCTGTTGAGTGACACCCAAGTCTGTTGTCAGACAATCAGGTTGACTTGAGCCACAAGGAAGGCTGATTTCCCTTACAGCCAGAGGAAAGGCCACTCTCTCCATTTCCTGAAATTGGAGGTTCAGGTGTCCTCTTTGCAGTTGGCAAAGAATCATGCACTGTCTTACTTTGACCTTTTATAATATTAACTTCAAGAAGCAACCTTTGGCAAATGCAGTGACTCTGAGGTCCACAGCTGTTCAATGGGTAACTTTAAAAGCAGGATAAAGCTTGGTGTTCTGCCTTCTTTGGGTATCATTAACTAACTTAACATTTTTGACTGCTCAGCTCTGCACATAGACATGTTAATCATTTAAGGAGTGCTCATCTAAAAACTAGAAATACCACATTTATTAAACCAAATTTACCTAATCTATCTGATACCCCCTTGAAACCTGAGGCAAGATGGAGGGAACATTCAATCGTCAGCTTTTACAGTACCTTGTTTCAGAGACCTGGTGTGGTGCCTAGAAGTTTTCAGTCATTGTTCAATTCCTTCCAGGAATGACAGAGCATTATAGTCAGATCACCATGAGGAGATTGTACCGTCAACAGGAGCAATCATTTCATGGGACCTACACTGCCCCTTCTAGCATTTTAGGTCTGGTAGATGAACATACTGTGCAGTAAGTTAAATTTACCCACTTCAAGTGATAAGGACTTCTCAGGAGCCACCTCAGAGTGCTAGAACTGAGATAATGATCCATCAGACTACAGTTTGGCCAAGACTACTTAAAAATGCATACCTCTTCCCCACTTCCCCATTCTTCTTCTATTTAAACCTTCAGGTCATGTCAGCACCCTGAAGATATGCCTAAAGCATGTATTCCCATTGTGGCTGGTATTAAAGTTCTTTTCTTGCTTTTCACAATTAAACATTTGGGTTTGTTTTTGGGGGTGAGTGGCCAGACCTGGCTTTTGTACCTGGCCTGGAACTCCTGTAATACTTTTAGTTCATATATTGTGGGAAATCAATAAATCACTGTGTAATTGGTAATGCCATAGGTTATTTGATATCATGAGAAACTGAAGCAAAGACACTAGCATTAAATCTCCTTATGTGTCTCTGAAAAATATTTGCTCTTGTTAAAAACAGACTTTCATCAAAATAAATGTTTCATCCAAACATTCTTAAAACTTTGCCCACACAATTTCATCTTCCTAGTATGATTTTGTGCCTCATGAGAGATTCCTGCTTAGCCTCCAAAACACATCTCCTATAGCACCTATTTAGTAGAGTCTTTCCTTATTTATCTTGAACAGTAGAACAATTTATATTTTGCCTGTAATCCCCAAGACTCTGGAGGCTGAGGCAGGAGGATTGCAAATTCAAAACCAGCCTCAGAAACTCAGTGAGGTCTTAAGCAACTTAGCTAGACCCTGTCTCAAAATAAAACATACAAAGAGAAGAATAATAGAATGAATCACACATTATTACTCTATGCATATGATTACACAACCCATGTATCTCCACATAGTGTACAACCAGTAGATTCATTCTACTATCCTTCTTACCTCCTATCCCCTCCCCTCCCTTCACTCCCTTCTGCCTAATTCAAAGTAATTCTATTCTTCAGTAACCCCTGACCTTTATTGTGAATTAACATCCGCATATCAGAGAAAACATTTGGCCTTTGGTTATTCTGGGATTGGCTTAGCACAATATTTTTCAGCTCCATTCATTTACTGAAAAATGTCATAATTTCATTCCCTTAGGCTGAGTAATATTCCATTGTGTATATATTACACATTTTCTTTATCCATTCATCTGTTGAAGGGCACCAAGTTGGTTCACTGTTTAGCTATAAATCTCTGCTCTAAGTACTTGGTTAAGTAGAAACTCAGCCCCAGATATCATGATGATTTGAGAGAGGAACACATAAACAGGCAATTGAAGGATGCCAAATGAAGTAATCATAGTGGAATGAGAAACAACATCCTATCAATCCTGAATGGTGGAGCTTCTTTCTGCCATGGGGATGGTCCATCCCCTTGTTCTTCATCAGCCCAAGTGACATCTCTTTGAGAAGCCTGTTCTGACTTCCACTGGCAAGTAAATTGCTCATGGTGTTGGTTTATGTTTTACATTCAAAACTCAGAGGTCATAGTCTTAAATATGCAAAAAGAAAAAAGAAACAAAAGAAAAGAAAATAGAAAGTTGATTTATGTAACTCTGTCAAATGCACTTTCTTCAAAGTAGGGACTATCTACATCTTGCCAGTTTTGGGGGGCAGGCAGTATCTAAGCTTTGTGGCTGAGAGAGGGAATGGCCAAATCTTCTGGCCTTTGTGTATGTGTTGGTGAGGAGAGGGTCAGGTCTAGGGACATTCCTTCTTGGCACTGGAGGAAGTATGTACCTCAACCCAGTGTCACTGCAGGGTGACTGGGCTGCATGCCTGCATGTGTAATGCATGGCTCAGATCATTCTTTAGGATCTGAGCCATGCATTACACATAATCCAGGAAGAACCTTGGCCTTCATGAAGTTTAACCTTTCCTGGGGGAAAGAGACACTAAACAGCAGCAACAGAAATTCCACTCATGTAGATTTTGAACTACAAATTGGGATAAATACTGTGAAGTAAAAAATTCTTTACTGAAGCTTGCAGCAGGATTTGACTCATTCATTCTTTCTTTTCTTCAAATCACTCCTCCTTTGAAAAATATAAAAACAACAGAATCAATGGGACTGGAGGCATGGAAAGTGTGAGGCTTTGGATTTGCCTGGACCTATTTCCTCATGTGGGAGAAGTTGACATAAGAGGTCCAAAAGCCTTGTTATCTCAATCACAAGACCCACTCAGCACTGCCTTCCTATCTCAGGCTTGGCATGAAACACACCCCTTCCTCATTATTCTAATTGTCTTGTATATTATAGTCCCCAAATTTCTCCAGTTCATGCAGAAACCAAGAGATCCTATGATCAGGATGCATAAAAGGTGGAATAAACCGGAACTGAAAGATGACACACCTGCCACAGATGTCCTGAGCTGTAAAATCTAGAGAGGTCTGTCAAATGGGAGTGCAAGAAAAAAAAAGGCACCACACACAGGAACCTGTCGGAGACCAGCTCCAACAGGGGGTCTCAGGAGAGGAACGGATGGTGAGGAGTCGGTGAAAGGGGGGTGGAGAAACAACACAGACACCAAAGTGAAGGGGCTAAATCCCAATCTTTACTTGTGAAGCTGATCATATATACTTTTCATTTTGGCAGGTTCACAGTACTTTGTGGTTACAAAACAGGAATCATTATTCAAAGAAACAAAATATTACGTAGCTACAATTAGAATAGAAGAATGTATCTTGGCTTATGCATAAGCAAGCATTTTTACTTTCAGTTCGTGTTTTCCTTTGAGTTGTTTCTGATTAGTTAACTTTTAATAATAGTTAGAAATGTCCCAGATTGTTGGCCTATACCTTGACTATTCTTTCTTGACTTACTGACTGGAAACCAGTGCCATGGTTACAGCAAGTGGTTAACTTGTTATTAATTTTACTCAAACAAGAGTAAGAGCACAAACCATTGTGCACAGGAACAAGAACAAGTTGCCCAGTACTAAGCACTAATATGTCTTCTTAACATTAATTCTTCTTCTCTAGATTTTAATTTAATTTCTCAAAAGCTTCCTTGACAGGAACACGGGGAGTTTTTCATTAGACATTAACAATTTACGTTCCACAGCTGAATCTTTGCATTTAGAGCAAACAGATCTATTCTTTAGAAGTAGTTGCATTAATTGGGAAAGTCATGTTTTTTCCTTCATACTTAATGGTCATATGAGAAGTCGCAACTATACTTATTAAAGGAATACAAAAACAAAGCAGCCCATTCCCAGAAATATACTGCGCTCCTCCAGAGGATGGATGCCTTGCGCCATCCACCTTAGTAGGGCCTTGCCATTGCCTGAATCAGGGGAGGGGTGCAGCTGGAATCAATAACTCAGGAAAGAATAGCTAGCACTTATTTACTTATCCATATTTTAAAATTTGGTCTTTTTAGGTATACATGACAGTAGAGTGTGTTTTGACATTACACATACATGGAGTATAACTTATTTTAATTAGAATAACATTCTTGTGTTTGTACATGATCTGGAGTTTCATTGGTCTTGTATTCATATATGAACATAGGAAGGTGATGTTCAATTAATTCTACTGTCTTTCCTAGTGTGTGTGGTTTTTTTTTTTTTTTTTTTTTTTTTGTTCTAAGAACTTCTTCTTCATTAACTGGCACAATCCATCCAACAACTTTATGAGATTTGTGTGGTTATAGTCATTATTTTATGAATGAGTAAACTAAGTCCCACAAAGTTTAACTTACCCACCCATGGTTACCTAGCTAATTACTACCAGAACCTCTGTTCTAATTTAAATCATCTAACTCTAGACCCAGGGTCTTAACCTTGCAACCTGGGCTCAGCCTCACCTACTGCCACACAGAATGAGTTAAGGGACTGGAATGTGGCCCAGATCTTCTGAAAGTGTTGTGCCCAGAGCTCTGTCTCCTACAAAGGCACAAGTTGAAGATACCATTTTAGCCCTGTGGGGGACATCCTATCTCTCCTCCTCACTCTGGAAGAGGGAACCTTATGAAGATTTTGAGGTTAAGAGTAAGAAGACTTCATCATGGCTGCTCACTTCCTACTCCATCCCTGAGCCTTTCTTCTTTTGAAAATAACCAATAAGGAAACAGAGTACCTCATAGTTTAGAAAGCTCATTTACATCTCTCTTAATGATGGATCCTATTTTTAGTCTGTGAGACAACTAGAGTTGGGTTGTTTTAATTCTCCTGTTATAGTCGTGAAACCAACACTGAAGAAGAAAATTGCTGAGGTAATTTAATCCTGAAGTGGGGCCCTGGAGCCAGAACTTGTGATTCCAAATTGTGCTGAAGGTGCAAGGGATTCTCTCAAAAACCTGGTTGATGTGTTAGCCTCAAATGGGTTAAATATTTCTTTTCACATCTCCCAGAATTCTCCCAACATAGTTATGAAATTGTGCAGAACTGCTTGTGAACACAAATCCACAGAGAGCATTTAGTTTATTACTAAATGTGAATTCACTGAATTTCTGGAGTCAGCCAACATTCAGAGGTAGAAAGAGTTCAGTCATTTTATAATCAGAATCATTTTGATAGTCAGGAAAGCAGGAAGCAAATGAGGACAAAGCCAATAAATCAAAGAGAAATCAGAATTCATTAAAGAGAAAATGAGTAAAGAGAAGATGAGCATCATGGGGTCATGTTGAAAAGCACTATAAAACCTGCACACTCTCCCCTCCACATAGGACAGTGAGCTTCTAACTTGCTTGATGGGACTGCAGGCTGCTCTTATCCAGGGAATGCCCTGCTCACCACCAGGCAGAGCCTTGTAAAATGGGTCTTTTAATATTTATTTATTGACTTTGACACTCAGACTTTTTACTTTTTATTTTGAATCTGGATCTTGCTAAGTAGGTTAGGACCTCACTAAGTTGCTAAGGCTGGCTTTAGACTTGTGATCCTCCTGCCTCAGCCTCCCAAGTCACTTGGATTATAGGACTGTACCACGATGCCCAGCTACCATTTCTCTGTTACTAAAATCCCTCCATATGCTACCAACACCCACAGGATAAAATCGAATTGCCTTCAGCAACACCTGATTCTTCTTCACCAGGACACACAGGCCTCTTCAGTCTTGTCTCACTCTATACCTCCATAAGATGTTTTAAGGGATTGTTATCATTTATCACATCTCAAGCTCCCTAAATGTGACATGTTTTTGTTTTCTTTTGTCTGTACAGGCTAGTCTTCTCCTGGAATGACCCAATCTGTTTTTCATTAAGTGAATTCCTAACCAACTTTCAGGAGTCACCCAGGGCATCATCTACTCCAACTAATCCCTTCCACTGACTCACCAGAGAGGTGGTGAAGAGTCCACTTCTGCCCTCTCATAATTCCTATAAAGAAACATACAGTGGCTGTCAACACAGGATTCCCATTAAAATTGATGTGCATGGGAGGCTTGAAAAATGCAGATACCATAATCATACAACATGGAATATAATTTGCTCCACTCCAGACCCTAGTAATTTCTCTGTCCCTCCCATTGTCCTTCCCTCTGTTACCCTTTCTCTATTCTTATTTATATTTATTTATACTTTTTGAAAATTAGTGCTTTATTGTTATAATGAGATTACAATAAATCACTGAGTCCAACTCAATATAGGAATTGGAACTTTTAGTCACCACTGGTGGGCCAAGAGAAGGCCACAAGTCTGTACTACTTGACCCACTCCAGGGGTTGGAGCACATCATTTATAGTTAAAAAAGACAAGGAAAGCATATCACTACATTAAACATAAGTGGCTGTTACTATGATTCAAAACCATACGCACAAACCATAAGCTTTAAAATCATAAGCAGAGGGGGAAATGGATCAAAACAACCCTAAATGAGAACAATTGAAAGAATCATTACTAATATCTAGACAGTTATTCTATGTGGTTAGGGTACATTGCCAATAAAAATGGGAACCAAAAAGAGAATAATTTTACATTGTGTAAGAAGAAGAGAAACATTTGCATTTCTAAGCAGGGTGTGCTAAGGAGGATCAGGATGGCAGTGGCAGGGTTTTCTCCTGGCAAAAGAATTTCTTATATGAAATGGAGTCTCAGAGTAAAATGGAGTTTGTCTGGTTAAGGCACATATATCCTGGCCCATAACTTTTCCCCCTTTTGAATGAGGTACGGGGTTGTAATGACCATTCATTTATTATATATATATATAATATAAATGAATGTATATATATATAGTGAATTAAATATATACATATTGTGAATTAAATATATACATATATATTTATAAACTTGATTAAAATATATTGTTTTAGTTGTTCTAGCCTTAGAACAAGTCTGAGCAAGAGAAAAAAACATAATTAATTTTTCATTTCTTTTTTTTTTGTTGTTTTATCTTTAGAGGGTGGTTGTGGTCTCTTATTCTTTCCATTCTTTTGCAGGAGATATTTTTGTTGTCTTGACTCAGGTGAGATAAATCCACCCTGTGTGTTCATTTACCTTCATGGCCATTGGGGTAGTCAGGATGAGTGAATAAGGTCCCATCTAACTAGATGTTAATCCTTTGTAAAACCCTTTGACACAGACAAAGTCATAGTCTTTGTTTTCTTTAATAATGAAATTAACAAGACTAAAAACATGCTTAGTTTGTGTAATAGCTATCTTGAAGTTTGGCTGTCTTATATATTATATTCCTCTTTGAGATCATAGTAATCTTTGAAAAAAGTATCACTCTTCTAAACATAACTTTAAATGAGCTGAAGTCCAGCTCATTTTGGAGCCACTCTAACGTTTAGTAGGTGGAAGGCAGAGTTTTATCTCAGGTAAGGCGGGACTCGACAAGTTTTAGGTAAAGTGTTTTAGGTTTGAGGCTGATTTTGCCTTTTTCTTAAATGTCATTTTATAAAATTTGCATATATTATTTCCTGAGTCTATATGTCCATTAGTTAACACAATATAACATTACATTTAAAACATGGATCAGGGAAAGGCTAAGGGGGCTGTTAGCTTTTCTTTTGTGTGGGTAGGTGGCAAATGTTTTGATGTTTTACAATATTACCTTTAAACAGATCAGGCTCTCATTATTTTTAAAAGTGCACTGAAATTTCAATTGTAATGTGAAGAGTAACACAAAATTTTATATGTAACTTATTGACAACAGATTAATTTATCTGGTTGTAAAACATTAAATGAAATGAATAAATATCAACCCAATTTGTTATTTTTATACACATATGAGACTTTTGTTACAGATAATTTTAGTTTGGAGAACATCAACATGATAAAGTGCTCTCTTAAGCTTTGCATTTTACTAATTTTAACGTTTACAGTACAGTTTAGAATCCAGAATACAGGAACAATTGTCATAGGTCTGCATGGGCTTACAAAAAACAAAGGATATCCTTAAATTTCTTATACATTTAGAAAACAGAGTTAATAATCAGAAACTGCTTTGGTGAAAGTAAAGAGATATAGGAGAGATCTCCTGGGACAACATGTGGAGGAGGTAGAGCAGACCAACCCGGCCCCACACATGAAGGAGGTGGACCAGAGAGATCTCAGCCCCATGAGCAGAAGAAGAGCAGACTGACCCCAGCCAGACACACAGAGAAGGAGGAACCTGAAACCAGCCCAATGTGGGTAGGAGGAGGAGACTGACCTCAGCTAGACACATGGAGGAGGAGGAGGAGATCGACCGCAGCTGCATGTGTGGAAGAGTAGCCCAACCAATGCATGGCTCTTCTGGCTCGTTTCCATCTAGAGACAACTGCCAGGACCTGGAAGACCATCACCAAGGTCCTGGTGTGGTTACACCAGAGGTATCCTTTGTGTGGACCCCATTTACCATCATAGGTTCCCCCTATAACCTCCATCTTGGGACACTGCAACCTCTGTCATGGTCCTCTACACACAGGAGGGAATCTTCACCTAGGGACACTGGCAGGGTCTGGAGACAGCTGCCAGCCACAACCCTGCACATCACATAGCTGCATCTCTGTACATGCTGCCCAAGATCACCACCCAGCCCAACCCAACCCAACACCCCATCTTTGAAAGCAACCCCTCTATCTTGGGACAACTTTATTGCCATCTTTAGTTGAGGCTACTCCCAACTGGGATAGGGCTTGATCCTAAAAGCAATATAAATATACCTATAGTCCCCCATTCCCCCTCTACCTCGCAGTCACTAACTCAGCGTAGTGCTTGTGGCTACACAGCTTCTCTGTAGCTTGAAAAGCCTGGTCCTTAGCTGCCCAATACAAAACAGCTCTACAAAACAGGTGTACAGCCCCAGAGTGCAGCCCATAAGACATCTGGAGAGAGAGGTTCCTGATTGGGAAGTAAAAAGGGAGAGGGTGAGTGAGATACAGTTAAAAGACTGAATTGAAAACCAGAAATTGTGAGGTCTACAGGTGATATAAGGAGATAAGACCAGGTACACACATCACACAAGCAGGCCCCAAAGGAGATATGTGGGGTGCCAGTCTCCCATCAGGACTGGCAATTGTTATCCCCCACCTCCAGAAGCTTTACCCAAAGACAAATCCTCCAAACCTAATAACATTCACCATCCTGAGGGAAGAGATATCAGCAAACAACAAGCAACTCCACCTATTGGATGAGAAGGGAAGCAAAAAAATATACTGAACTCCAACAAAATCAATTTATGTATTTTCTTTTAAGATTATCTCTCTCTCTCTCTCTCTCTCTCTCTCTCTATATATATATATATATATATATATATATATATATATCCATTTTTTCATGAATCCTTAGCAAGAAGAATTAATATGTTGGCATTACTATTCTGGACCTAAAAGTATAATATAGAACAATAGGACCTAAAATAGCATGTTATTGGTACCAAAATAGACTTGTAGTCTAATGGTACAGAATAGAGGACACAGAGTCTAACCCACATAACTTCAGTTATCTTATATTAGACAAGAGTGCCAAAAACGTACATTGGAGAAAAGATAGCCTCTTCAACAAATGGTGCTGAGAAAACTATAAATACACATGTAACAAAATGAAATTAAACCTCTATCTCTCACAATGCACAAAACTCAACTCAAAGTAAATCAAGAATCTAGGAATTAAACCAGAGACCTTGCATCTAATGTAAGAAAAAAATAGGCCCATGTCTCTATCATGTCGGATTAGGTCTCAACTTTATTTATAAAACTTCTGTAGCACAAGAATTAGAACCTAGAATCCATAAATGGGATATATTCAAATTAAAAAACTTCTTCTTAGCAAACGAATCAATCAGTGAGGTGAATAGAGAGCCTACAGAATGGGAGAAAATCCTTAGCACAAGCACATCAAATAGAGCACTAACCTCTAAGATATATAAAGATATCAAAAAACTTGACACTAAAATAAATAAGTAAGTAAGCAAATGAATAAATAAAAAACCCAATCAAAAAATGGGCCACGAAAATGAACTTACACTACTCAGAAGATGATATAAAATCAATCAACAAACATATGAAAAAAGTTCAACATCTCTAGCCAATAGAGATATTCAAATTAAAACTACTCTAAGAATTCATCTCACTCCAGTCAGAATGGCATCTCTCAAGAATACAAACAACAATAATTGTTAGCAAGGATGTGGGGGAAAAGAGACACTCATACATAGCTGGTGGCACTGCAAATTGGTGTAGCTAATCAGGAAAGCAGAATGGAGGTTCATTAAAACTGGGAATGGAACCACCATTTGACCAAGCTATTACACTCCTTGATTAATACACAAAAGACCTAAAAACTGTATACTACAGGGACACAGCAATATACATGTTTATAGCAGCATAATTCACAATAGCCAAATTATGGAACCAACCTAGATGTCCTTCAGTAGATGAATGGATCAAGGACCTAGGAATTAAACCAGAGACCTTGCATCTAATGGAAGAAAAAGTAGGCCCAAATCTCCATCATGTCCAATTAGGCATCAACTTTCTTAATAAAACTTCTGTAGAACAAGAATTAAAACCAAGAATCAATAAATGGGGTACAGTCCAATTAAATGTATGTATGTGTGTGTATATATATATATATATATATATATATATATATATATATATATATATATGTACAAAAAAATGGAACATTACTTAGCATGAAAAGAGAATAAAATCATAGCATTTTCAGGTAAATTGATGAATTTGGAATATAATGGTAAATGAAGCAAGTCAATCTCAAAATACCAAAGGACAATTTTTTTTCTAATATAAGAATGCTGATTCATAATGTGGAGGGAGCATAAGAGTAATGGAGGAGCTTTAAATAGTGAAAAGGAGAGGTAGGGGAACAGAGGGGGCATGGGATAGAAATGATGGTGAAATGATGGAAATTATAGCCCTAAGTAAATGTATGAAGACACAAATGCTGGGACTTTACTCTGAATACCACTAGAGAAATAAAAATTTGTCCTCTATATCTGTACTATGAATTGAAATGCATTCTGCTATCATGTATAACAAATTAGAATAAATAAATAATTTTTAAATTAAGAAAAATTACCTGAAAATGCAAAACAATAGGCCATAAAACATTAATGGTTGCCATAAATTTTTATCAAAAGATAAAATAAAAAAGACACTAATTAATAAACCAGCCTGTGCTTTCAGTCATGGCTTTATTGCCTCTAGAAAGTTCACTTCTGGATCCAGGTATTTGGAAGTAACAAGTTTGTTGACCTGTAATCTACTCAGACATACTGAGATTCCACAGAAGAAAACCAAGTTATGGAAGGCTAAGAGACTTCCTACAAACCATAGTTGTTGAAAGGAAAGAAGAAATAAATTTCTTGGTTTCCCTGCACTACTACTATAACTGCTTCCAATAATAACTGAAGGAAAGTTGGCATCTGCAGAGCACCCATGAAATGCATTCATTGTCTCAATTATTCTCTGCATCACCCTTATGACAGAGACACAACTGACTTCTCTGATTTCATGCTGCATTTAAGAACTGAAGCAAAAAACAATAACTGATTTGCCAAAGATCATACAACCAAGAGGAGGTAGAGCTAAGCCGTGAACCCTGGTGTGGTGTCTGATCCCAGGCTCTGCACAACAAGACTGTACTGACCACAGCTTCCTTTTCACTTCACTGATCTTTAGGGCATTGAGAAGGTACATCACATCCCTAAGATATACTCAGAAGCCTCTACATTTTGAAATAGTGCTAGTATGCTGAACACGGTATGCACAGCATCAAACAGAAATTAAGCAGTAGTTGTGCTGTCACCACAATGAGTATCTATTTTCCCAAAGCACTTAATAAACTGCCTGTCCAGGAACAGCTACAAAGAGTTTCTAGAGGAGTTTCCTTCTGGAAATCATCCAGACTTTGGGAATAAAAACTTTTTCTTTCTTTTAAATTGTATGTGTGCAGAATGCCTTTATTTTATTTGCTTATTTATGTATGGGCTAATAAGTATCAAATCCAGCATCCCACACATATTAGGCAAGCAATTTTTCCACTAAGACACAGACCCAACCTGGAAATAACACCTTTTCAAATACTGTTAGCAGGTGTCACATTTCTCTTCCTATTCCCTGTATCTAAGCTCTTGAGATGACTACAGATTCACAGATATTTTTAAGAAATAATAATTAATAGATGATGTATCCCCTTAACTAAATTTCCTGGAATGAACAGCCTGCAAAATCACCACTGGACACCTGACCAGAAGACTGCTGTGAAACCGTAAAGGCAGAGTATTTTCATACATGCCACAAGGCTCTATTGGGCTGTTCTTCTCTGATCCACTAACCTTTGGCCCTCCCCTACCTCACTAACCCCAAACAACTGTTATCTGATAATTTCAATAATGTTATATAAGTGGAATCAGTAGTATGTTCTGCTGTAGATACAATGGTACATTACTCAGAAAAATACTTTGAAAATAAATTCAGTTCTGTTTACAAAATATTTTAGCTTTGTTTAGTATTCATAGGATAATTAGCTATTCTTAGATTTTTTTTAACTTTCCATAGTTCCTTGTAAATGTAGAAACTTTGACAGTAGTAAAGAAAAGGCAAATACAACAGGGCAAGTTATACACCCCCAGGAGCAGTAAACAAGAAAGGTGGCCAACCACCTTGATTTTCCCAGGACCTAAAAAAAACAACAACAAAAAAACATTAACTGCTAAAACAGGAAAAGTCTAGGGCAAACTAAACTGATTTGGTTACCCCTACACTCACATGTGAAACCCCTAGACATATGGTCTAAATGATCTCTCTCTCTTCAACATACCCTTTGTGGTAGTATAAGAATGCTCTATATCAGCAGAAACTTCTAAGAGGACAGCTTCAAAGAAAGTAGAGCAACAAAACCATGATACCAAAGAAATAAGTCCCAAATCTAATCCTACTTCCATAAATAATTTTAGTTAAATATGTTAAGAGAAAGATAGATATATATGAAACAAGATTCAGCTTTTATTCTCCAAATGAAACTACTCTCACTTAGAGATAAAAACATGTATGTTCACTTCTCTGATGTGAGATATTTTATTTTCACTACAAATCTTTCTCTAGCTGGGGATACAGCTCAGTTGGTATAGTGCTTGTCTTGCCTGCAAAAGGCCCTGTGTTCAAAACCCAGCACCACCAAAAAAAAAAAAAAAAATCTTACTCTAAAAATCAGTATCACGATTTTACTTGAGACACAGACAAGAACCAAAACCTTTCACCCCATAATAGGTTATAATATATGAAAATAAAATAATGTAGTTATTTAATTATCAAATTGAAATTATCAAAGTTCCAAATGAAATAAAATGTGTATACTGGCTGTCTGAAACACATATGCATATTTGTGCAGATACACACACTTGTAGATACATTACATAGCTTTACCATGTAAAATGAGACACATTTTGAGGATGCAAAGAGCAAAATATCTGTCATTGCTGCCATGCACCTCCTTCTTTTACCTAGACTGTGAGTGCAGGACCCTCTCTTCAGCAGGCATAATCAGCACCATTTTTTTCCCTCAGAATAACAAGAAAGAAGGTCTGGATCTCCAGTACCTTCTCTGTCTGCTAAAACAGCACCTTGAATGACAAACAACATCTTTGAAGAGTTGTCCACAGGATGGGTTTTACTTTCAGGGATAATATGTAAGGTGAGAAAAGAAAGCAAAAAGAAATTGTGCTTCTCAATTCCAGTTTCATACCAAGAATCAAACCAAGAATGTTTTGTAACCAAGAACAATGTCATTTGAAAAGCACTGTGAGTAATTTGGATAGTACCTTTAAAACCTGCATAATTTAAACTCATCTCAAAGTGCTTATTTCACTACTACTTCATCACTCCTTTTTTCAACCTACTGCTATTAAGAATTTGAACTCTTGTTCACAAAACATTAAATAAATAATTTTCATATCTCAAGTCACATGAGAGTAATCAGATATGTAAAATTTTTCTAAGAGTTTCTTGAACTAACACCAACAGAAAAATTCCACCACTGCCTCTTTCTGTATTGGAATCACTCAAAAAAGTAATAACATAGCATCTCTCCCCCCTGGACCCCAAGGTATAGATATTTCAAGACCCCCCAATAGATTTATAAAACCATGAAAACTATCAACCTCCATACACATAAGTGATTTTTATTAGGTACCTTCCGTGCTGCCACAGAGTAAAGGAGTTAATCTGTCCTTCATGTTTATGCCCTGGTGCCTCCTTAGCATCACTATTCATGTGCTTTGGTGCCATTATTGAGTAAAATAGGCTTATTTGAACACAAACATATTATTGCGACAATCTGATAACATCCAGGTTGTGTATACAACATGGGTACTCCTGACAAAGGAATCATTTTTTGTCCTGAATGGGAAGGAATAATATTTCATCACTATACTCAGAATAGCACATATTTAAAACTCATGAATTCTTTATTTCTGGAATATTCCATGCAACTATTTAGGACTTTAGTTCACCTAATAACTAAAATTATGAAAAAAATACTGAATAATAGAGACTTCCTGTAATAAGAAAAAACAAGAAAGAAAGAAAAGTTATGATTGTCTTTCTATTACTCAGTTATTACTTCAGATTCATACATTTTTATTATTACACATTTTATTTACACATTTATTTATTTACACATTTCTATTAGTACACATTTTATTATTCTACAGCAATTCTGATGAAGGCTTTATTATAATGCCATCTTTACAGAAAAAGAAAGAAAAATTCTGTGATGTTGAGTAGTGTGCCCAAGGCTACATGTCTGTGCTGTGTCAGAGCCAGGATTTGAACCCAGGCTGTCAGTCAGATTTCTAAGTTCACATTTTTACCTACCATTTTGTATTGCCTCTTTCAATGATTAACTCATATATTCTTAAGGACATTAAGAAGAATAGTGAGAAAACAAAATTGTACTAAATGAAGGATGTTTTTCTATGAAGAATTCAGAAATAGTTGGGTTTTCTTTAAATTTAATTACTAGATGCTTTTCAAAAATTACATGACTGCCAGTATTCTTTGTTTCATCACAAGGTCAAAATTACTAATTTGTACTCAAGGCATTTACAATTTATTGAAATTCATAAACAGTCTAGTAGATGAAGGCCAAGCTCTAAATAACTAGATAGTCCACTCACAACCAAGGATCAGAGATCAGCCAAAGGCAGGTTGCCAATGCCCCCTTTCACTTAAAGTTGAATTGACACAAGAACTTTTTCACATTTATTTCTACAGACAAAATTCTTAAATTTAGCTAAAATTTGACTAAGTAACTTCAGGCCAAATATATCAGCTTAAAAACAGACAGGAATTAAGAAAAAATGTTAATAAAAGTGTCAGGAGTAAATTAATTTTCCAAAGTTCTTGGCATGATGTAGATTTCAAAATAGAATACCCAATTCTAAAAAAAGCACTGGTAAAGGATAATTAGAGTACTAAATTAGGCAATAATGGTATCTCAATGACTTTATAGAATAAAAGGTAGTTGTTAAAAAGACCATGAATACAGACTTCATAAAGGTGAGATTCTAAATACCAAAAATTACACAGCATAAGTCATTCTCAAAATGGCTTCATCATTAAGTTATAGACTCTAACTATGAAAGTATACACATTGTACATATCACCAGAGGACATAATTTTTCTCTCAAATAGAATAATTTACCTCTTCTAATAATGAATGTGAAAGTCTAGACTGAAGGAATGATTCATGCTCTCAAAGATAAATAAGTTCTAAGAATGCCTCCTAATTTATAATCATCCAAGGTAAAACAGTATAGTTTTGTGAGCAGGCACTAAAACTAAGCACTAAATCATGAAGAATAATTATCCTGGGTAAAGAATGAATTAGTGCTACTAGATTTGTCTGATCCTAAATTTTCTAATCTTTTCATAGCACATTTTTCCCAGGGGGATTTCCAATTAATAATTATGGTGAGATTGAAGCTGAACCTTTTCACAACCAGGCTGTTGAGCTGAGTCTGTTATATGCAAATTTTATCCAGAGATGAAGGAAACTATAAAGACAGGCTCACTCACTCCATGTTCTCTGCTTCTTACTTTTCTACCTAACGCTTCCCATTCTCTGCCTCTTATTTGCTGATCTTTTATTTACTCATTTTGTACTGAATCCATTTCTTATTGAGTCAAGGCTCCTAGGAAAGGGTGGAATCCGCTGAAAAGACTGATTTCTGGTGGCTGCATGCCACCAAGTTCACATGATGCCTCCTCCCCATATGTACACTTGTGGCAACTTATCTCTGTCCTTCTCCAAATATGGCAAAATCTCAGAGCCTGCATCTTTAAATCTGAAGTTTAATTTTGCTATATATAAAGATGTTGGTTGGAATCCACTTTTTTTAGAGTTGGATATCTATTATTCCAGGACCTTCTGCCATTGGGGTTCTGGGTTGAGAAATCAGCTGAAATCTGAATTTGTTTACTCCAATATGTAATTCTTTTCTTGCAGAATTAAAATTCTATTTTTATTCTCTGTGTTATTCACTCTTATTATAATGTGACTTGGTGTAGTTTTGCTGTAATTTTGTTCATTTGGGGTCTTGGGGTCTTGTAAGCCTCTTGTAGTTGATTTCCATTTCCTTTTTTAGATTTGTGAAACTTTCTGACATTATTATTTCTTTAAAAGGTTATGCATTACTTTGGTTTGTATCTTCAAGCCTATTCTATTCAAGCCTATATCTATTTATCTATTTTGATAAATCTTAAATTTGGTCTTTTCATGTTATCTCTATTTTTTAGAATTTCTGTTCATGATTTTATACCATCTTCTTGGTGTAGTTGACTTTATTTTCAAGAGTATATATTTTGTCTTCATTGCCTGAATTGTTTTTCTTCTAAGTAGTCTAGTCTGTTGGTAATATTTTTCATTGAAATTTTAATTTGATTTATTATTTCCTTCATTTGAAGATTTCTGCTGGATTTCTCTTTGTAATCTCTGCCTCTTTATTGACATGATATTTTACTTCCTGTATTTCCTCTACTGTATCATCCTTCATTTCAAAGTTCAGCCTAATTAGGTATTTTCTCAATTTTTTTCTGACATTTCTTCTACTCTGTTATCTATAGATTGCATTTTTGGGAAATGTTGGCTTTTGAGGCACTTTGATCCCTTGATTTTCATGTTGTTTTTGTTTCTTCTCACCTAGCAGTGTGAGTCCGAAGCAGTAGTTTCTACCCTGTAGTCTTATAGTGTTCCTGAAGTCTCAGAGTACCTCACCATTAAGGGGAAGACCAATGTTAATAGCAATCAATGCAAACAATATACATCTTTAATTTTAATAGCGCCTATTAAAGCAGCTACAGTTTTGTAACAATAAACAGAAATGGTGTGTTAAATTATTGTCTGCAATATAGATATTAAATTTGCTAAAAGGGTTCAAATGTTCTAATGATAGACAATGAGGGAAAAGGAGTAATGTAAGATGTGGAGTTTTTAAAGGAGAAGGAGAAAATATAAAGGTAAAAAATTTATAGTAAGAGTGAGAAAAGAATTAATAGAAGTTTGTTTTGGTATGAGAGAAGAGAGAAAGAGAATCCAGGAAGACAGAGAGGTGAGAAAATATATATATACAGATTTGGGAAAAAAGAAAAAAATATATATATACAGCAAAATTTTAATATATTATTAAAACATCCAATTCCTTAATAAATTTATAAATAAAATATATTTGCATTCAAAGAACATTAAGATATGAGATGGGGGGAAGAAAGTCTCAATTGAGTATTAAATGATAGCTTCCATTGGCTTTGAAAATTTTTCTCAACATTCCTTCTCCACAAATATGTAGAACTGTCTGAAATTTGAAGGTACCTTCATTCTGGTGGACAGGACAGTTGGGTATGTAAGCTGATAGCAAGATGCTCTTACACCCTCTTCCAGTCTTCCCACCCATTGTAGACAACCCTTTCTCTCCCCATGCAGTTCAAGACTCACTGAGCTGGAGAGAGCTTGGGTTTCTCCAGTTTCTCCAATCTGAGCTCCCCTGAGGACATTCTCCTAGTTTCTGGCTTCCCAAAGCTTCCTAGACTCACACTGGCCAACACAAACCTAGCTGCAATCTGATGAACCTGTTTTTCAACTGCCCCAGACTCTGCTTTGCTGCAGTTCCAAGATTGCAATGCCATCTCACCTTGCAGAGAGACCACAAGGGATGTACTTACACAAAGGAGTAACCCTGCAAAGAGGCATCTAGATGGTGACCAATAACACACCATGCAGAAAGACTTCAGGTGCAACCAGACCCACAAGTAACATGCAGATATATTTCCAGGCCCTGGCCAGTGTCCTCAGACTGAGGTGGCCATACCTCAAAATGGTGGCAGTGTTGGTGGCAAACCTGCAGTCTCCAATGGGTATTCTAAGATGGTTGTGGTCATGTGTAAACACATCTATGGGTACTGTGACAATGGACTTGCAGGCATCAGAGGGCAGTGATTGATGATCCACTTGTGGTCTGTGAGCAGCCTTCACATTAACATTGGGTGATTCGTGGATGGGTGGCAGGTAGCAGGTGATGGGCAGGCAATAGTCAGGTAAAAGGGCCTTGACATATATTTTTCATGTGTCCACTCTACTAGATTTCTTTTGTCCTGTCTTAAGCAAGGCTGCCAGGGCTCTTTGCCAGGACCTCTTAAAAAGCTTCCTAAATATTGTTTCCACCTTTACCCTTTTTATCCATTATCCACACAGCAGCAAGTTTTTCTTAAAAAAAAAATCAGATCATGGCACTCACCTGGTTTAAAACCTTCTACTGCTTCAGGAAAAAATCCACATCTGTGACCAAAGACAAAGCCCAAGGTAATCTGGGCCTGCTTCTCTCAACTGAGGCCACCCTCCTTATAGTACTGCAGCCACTCTGGATTTCTTTCAGGCCTCAGAACTCACCAGACTCCTGCTCATCTTAGCTGCTCAACAAATGCTCTGCCCAGTATCTAGCCCCATTTTTTTTACGTCACTGGATTCTTCTTCAAATTTTGGTTTAAATGTCTTATCTTTGGACAAGGCTCCTCTGATCATTTGATTATGTGTTTATGCTTTGTTCATTTTTTAAATTTTTACCTTTATCAGACTATAAATTTAGCAATGGGGACCAGTGGAATGTGACAAAAATGAGACTTCTGACAAGTAACTTGTTGAAGGAAGGTGTGACTTTTCTTTATTCCACAGAACACAGGCCATAAAATCACAAATAAAAGGTCTCAGTGAAGTATATCACGATGGTCAGCAAAAAATAAGAGGAAAGAAAAAAGAGTTAAGACCACAAATGGTGTTAAAAGGCCATGCACTGTATATTCTTCTGTATTGAATGTTCAGAGTGGAAAAATCCATGAGAAAGAATGATTCATGTTCCTGAAGCTAGAGAAGTAAGAATGGGAATGCCTACAATTGAGTAAAGGTTTGTCTTTTGGGGTAGGGGAAAATTTCCAATAGACAGTGGTGATAGGTGCAAAACAGTGTGGATTTGCTAATGCCAGCACCAGAACTGGGTACTTCACAAGTCACTTTTATTGTGGGTAGAGTACATCTCAATAAAAATATTATTTTTTTAAAAGGGTACATGAGATGAACTGCTGTGAAGGTGCTATATCACACTAATGGAACCAGAAGCCCTCAAGACTCAGCCCATATTATAGATTATCTTATCTTAAGAGCCTAGTACAGAGCTGGGACTTATTGGCTGAATGACAACCAGATACTAGGGACAGTTGTTTGGATGTGAATACCATAACCATTAGATGTAGCTAAGCTTTGTTCAGCTCTGATTTCAACAAAGAGTGAGACCCAATGAGATAGAATTTCACATTAACCATATATGAAACTTAGTAATCCACAGAAGACTTCCACATTTGTGCCAATATTTGATAATCATGCACAAATACAAAAGGCCTATAAGGTGGGAAGGCCAGATGACTATCCCTGAACTTCACAGAAATATAAAGAAACTTCCCAGAACTGAGCAGTCTCCCATGACACCTGATTGAATATGGCACCACAATTTCAGATTCTGGGTAAAGTGTCTTCTTCCACATCTTCACCCTCATGGGCAAGTGGAGATGAACTCTGTCATAAGCATTCACAAAAATGACCACAAATGTACCATTGTACAAATGTACAATGAGGTTCATCCTGAGCTCCACCTCTAATATATTCTTTGGCTTTAAATAATACAGTTACTTTCTTTCCCCATCTAGTAATCCACAGAATCTGAAGTGATAAGACTTCTTCCATTTTTATTCATAGTATACCATGAAGACTGAGAGCAGTCCTGCAGGCTGGTAAGCAAAGCATTTGCCTCCACGTGATTTACATGGGATGCATGTCTCCCACCTCAGCTTCCAGAATATTAAACTCTTGTCATCAAAGTTAAACATTACATTTACAACTTGAATGGAACCAAATCTTTCTAAGGGCCTACACTTCTAGGGCTGTTCAGCCTGCACAGAAAGAGTTTCTGGCCTGTCACACACCACCAGTAGCATCATGGCTTCAGAGAGATGCAGTCACCAAGAGAAGATACTAGAGACCTCCATCACTCCAGCTGCACTCAGCAGTGATGCAGGCCTCGAACTTAACCATCCACCTACTGCCAGACAGTGCCCATGATCTGGCCTAACACTGTCTGTGAGGCAGCCCTTCTAATGCCTCCTGACAATGTGACAGAAAATATGAAGTTCTCATCATAATCTTGGTCACTGAGGCTTTCATTATGCACAATTAGATTCTGTTTAAGTCACATTACAGGCAACTTAGTCAATAGGCTGGATTCTATAGGTTGAACAAACATAACACTTTCCATCTTTTACTTACTTACTCTCAGGGTCACTATTTTGCTTCAGAATAACATTAGCTCAGAGAAAAGAATTCTATGACTTCTCCTCCTGGATATGGTCACAAGAGAAGCAACCAAAAGGACTCTTTGGGCTTTGGAAACCAGGACTTGGATAAGCACCAGGGGCATTTTATATGAGCTGAGGCCACTGCAGCAGAGGGCTGTGCCCTGGACTGAACATGTCCTTTACTCACCCAGTCTGCTGTGAGTCACAGAAAACATCTGCACAGCCATGAAGAGAAACCCGTCTACAGCACCCTCAAGACTACATTCCCAGATTAGTTGTGCTTGATTGTTTGTTTGTTTTTTGGGGGGAACATACACACATTCTTCACTAATTTGGACCCATGTGGGCAAGTTACTTTCTGGCTTGGGATCTATTGCTGAATCTCACTACTTTAGCTCCATAAATCACTCTCCTTGCTCCATAAATGAAGCTGGGATGCGCCTGGACAAATAACGTTTTGGGTGACATTCCAAGCTGCCAGGATGGAATCAAATGCTTTCAAAAGCCATTCCAGGAGGCATTCAGAGCATCTAATCTACCCAGATGACACTCTCACCAAAGCCATGAGCAGGTATGAGTCAACCAATCTGCCCTGTCTCTGTCCAAGTCCCAGCTGCCTTAAAGCCCAGGAGATCAGGATATACTTGTGTTTGTACTCAGTGCTGTTTTTTCCAAGGCTCCAACTGCTCCCCTCACCCCATTTGCCTATAGCCTCTGATCTGCACTTTCCACTGACTACTATACTCACTCTAACACTTACCCAGGTACTTTAATCCTCCCACTGCCACTGACCTTTCCCTCTACACTATTTCAGCCCCTTGTTCTCATGGTAACTCACTAAAATTTGTCAATCCATCTCAAGTTCCATTCTGGTCTAGATTTCTAATAACCTACAAGTTAGTCCAGTTTCCAGGACAGCACAGTTTTTGAAATAGCTTGCACACCAACCATTTATGGCAGAGATTGAAGAACAGCAGGAGCAAGGAGGGTGCAACCCAAAGGAAAACCTCAGGGAGGGGCATGGAGCTTTACTTTATTTGCTGATACACATGCATTTAAATGTTCTAGTTCTTTAAGGGTCCAAATTTACCCAAGGAAAAATATTCAACTGTACCATATTCCTGGATTCTATCACCTGAGCTCTTTGAATGGGAGGAGGCCCAATGTCTGGGATGGGCTGAGTGGTAAAGGCGAGAACAAGAAGACTAGTCCTATACACCCACTTACTGTTCTCTGTCCACTCTAACTATTCATCCAATCAACAGGTGCTCACAGTCTTCTAACTGTACCATATTTGTCTACTTGTCATTCCATCCTTTATAAAACTCAGAAAAAAATTTGACACATATAACCCCCTTGCAAATACCCTTAACATTCTTTTTCCTGACCCCCTTTAGCTGACTTCTGCATAACTGCATGAGAAACTCTCAACTTTACTAGAAAAATCTATCTCTACACACTGTAACTCTGCACCTGCACTCAATGTTTCCCACAAAACAGTGAGTTCCCTGATTTGCTATAGACTCTGGTTGATTATTAACACTTTCACTTCCCTTCTAGTGGCACATGTCACCTAGAACTCAAAAGCTCTTTGCTGTATTCAGAGACAGTTCAAGTCCACAAAAAAATCCATTGATTTCTCACAAGTAATCTATCAAAACATGCATCTAGACCTTTTTTTTTGGTTTCTGATCTGTTACAGTGAATGCTGGTCCTGACATTATTAAGTGTCTCAAAGCATGACTACATACAGTTATGAGATTGTCACTTCATAGGTGTCAGGCCCTGGTCCTCATCTGGGAATGCCCTAGTCCCTAGTCCACATCCCCTTCAACAAGGTTTTGCTACTCTCATGTATTCACACTCTTCCCAACCTCACTCTCCATCAGATAATTTTCACTGGCATACAAAAATTATCTGATATCCTTCACATTAAGGGAAAATCACTGCACTCACCTTCCTGTACCCACTATGGACACTACATCATACTCTGCAGCCAGTCACAAGAACATTAAACAGTTACCTTAATTTGCTATATTTAACTTTTATGTACATATATTTAAATTAGTAAACCTTTTCTTAGTATAAAAATTAAATGAAGACCAGCATTTCTAACACCCTATTATCTTCCAATTTCAGTATATTTTCTTAACCTCAATTTTTTAGTAACTTGCTTAAAAATATAAATTTCAGTCTTATATTAAATTATCTTCACCTTCTCTCTACTTTTGAATGTTGGGACAAAATACTATCCTAATAGTTACATCCCATAAATTTTTGAAGGTATTATTACATTATCTTCTCCATTATTGCTGTCTGTTATTATCTAATTGTTCTTTTTGTGCTCATTTTAAGATCTTTTTTGTGGGATTGGAGTTGTAACTCATTAGTAGAGGGATTGCCTAGCATGTGTTAGGCAGTGGGTTTGATGCTCAGCACAATATAAAATAAATAATTAAAATCAAGTTATTGTGTACACCTATAACTAAAATGTACATATTAAAAAGAGATCTACTTGCTGGGAATGCAGGTGAATCCCTGTAATCCCAAGAGTTCAGGAGGGTGTGGCAGGAGGATCACAAGTTCAAAGCCAGCCTCAGCAAAAGTGAGGCTCTAAGCCATGCATTGAGACCCTGTCTGTAAATAAAATACAAAATAGGGCTTAGGGTATACCTTGGTGGTTGAGTGCCCCTGATTTCAATCCTGGTACCCACCTTCCCCACAAAAATGATCATCATTGTCTTTGAATTTCTCTAGTTAATATGTAGTATGAATGGATTTGGATTTATTTTTACTCTATTTGAATTTTGTTCTGTTTCTTGACTCTGAATATTCATCATTTTAGAAAACATTGTAGCAATTACCTCTTTCAACATTATCTAACCCCAATTCTCTTGATTGCTTTTGGAATTATTCTGACATGTCTACTGATTAATCTTCTAACCTCTTATTCTTTCTTTCATAGTTTCCATATTTCTAATTCTATGCTTTATTCTGAGTATTTTTCTCACACCTACCAGAATACCAGTTCTAATTTTAACTGCATATTGTCTGCCTTTTCACTCAAATGACTTTTTAAAGTTATAAATGGACATAATACCTTTATGTTATTTATTTTTATGCAGTACTGATGATTGAACTCAGTTCCTCACATGTGGTAGGCAAGCACTCTACATCTGACATACAACCCCAGCCCTTAACTTAAATGACTTATTAAATAAATAAATAAATATATTTTTTACCTGTATGAAGTGTGATTTTTCCTATTTTGTCTAACATCACTGGCCATTATGGAAAATTTAAATTTAAAACTCAATTAGATACTTCATAAACCTACCAGAATTAATGAAGTAAAATGTAGGAACAATACAAAATGTTAGAGAGAAAGCAGAGAAACTTGATCATTAAAATACTGCTACTATGAGTATAAAATTGAAAATCCACTTTGAAACATTTTCTAAACAACAACAACAAATCCTAAATACACAGCTTAGTCATTGCATTCATAATTATTTATTTCAGAGATGTAAAATCTTGTTTTCACAGAAGAATCTTTTATAGTAGTTTTATTCATAGTGGCTTAAACTAGGTACAACACAGACATGTTTCAACAGGGCAATGATAATGCAAACTTTAGTACATCTACACAAAGTGTACTACACAACAGTAACAAGGAACCAATACTACATGCAAGAATATTGACAAAATCATTAACAAATCAGAGAATTATGCTGAATACAAAAGTCAACTTTGAAAAAAATACACACTGCAGGATTTAACTCATACAAATTCTTGAAATGACAAAATTATACAAAGAAAAAGAAGATTAGTGATCACCAGGGTGTAGATAGAGGTTTAAGCAAGAGAAAAAAAATGTAGCCATAAAAGTGTAATGTGGCAGGTCCTTGTATGGACAAAAAAAAATCTGTTTCTGATTTGTGTCATTGTAAGTATCCTGATTGTGACACTGTGCTCATTTTTCAAGATGTACAAAAACTAATTAAAGTGTACAAAGTATAAGCCTGATTTAGTTTCTACAAGTGCATGTATATCTACAATTATCTTTAAACACTATTTAATTAAAAGTTTAAAATTGGGCAAAAATGAAAAATAATGTAGAATCCATGTATACAAGGTCCATAGAGCACTCAAATTCATAGTTGGAAAATAAAATGGTGGTTTACAAGGGCTGCATGGAGGAGGAAATTTAAAAAAAATAGTGTTTGATGAGTTTAGAACTCCATTTTCCCAAATTATGGAGATGGATATTAGTAAATTTTGCAACACCATGAATTTATTTAAATCCTCTGAACTACACATGTAAAAATGTTAAATTTATATATATATAATAAAAATTATTTTCAATAACAAAAATCAACACTCCTTCAAGAATTTCCAGATTATACTTAGTAAAATTTATATTTCTTCTAGATTCTGGGGCCTACAGGGACTCTAGTCTCATTGTCTACCAATCTGTCCCTGTCTCAACACAGTAGTCTTACCATAGATTCTTCAGTTTTGCAAATTCATGCAGCTTTTTCCTGCACCTGCCTGCCTTTATCCTCTGCCTGGGACATGCCTCTACTGGGTTCTGCACTGCAAACTGTTTCCCACCCTTGGATGTAATTCTAAGAGCTAACAGAGCACACAGGGTCAAGTGTGTTCTCAGGAATACAATGGCACTCTTGCTGTCTGCCTGTTGTCCTTTCTTCTAACCAGCAATTTGAGGATAATAACAGCACTGACTACCCAGGCTACTGTAGGGATTAAATGAATCATTATCTGCAAAACACTTTAAACAGTGCCTGGCACTCAAAATTCAATGATTCTAATACTATAAAATTTTAGGATAGGTAACAACTGTTAACCTATGTAAAATAAATTAGATTCTTGGCAGGGCAAGGCAGGAGGAAAGGGCAGAGGAAACTCTTACCACTAGAATGGTGAGTTCTTCTATGCACACAGTTGTTAAAATCCATCAACCTGTGTGCTTGTAGTTTGTGCATTTTGCTGTACATTAATTAGAAATTCATATAATGGTTTTTAAAATGTCACTTCTACAAAGAGGCTATCATTAACACATGATTTAAAGGATCCTTACCACAGCTAAGTGTTCCTTTTATATATTGCTTGTGTCCTCTGAGCCTTTGTCTTCACCTTAAAGAACCCTGCTTATTAACACATTAATCACCAACAATTTATTTTAGATTTCCCTCTCCTTTCTCTTCTTAGCAAACAGAATAGCACCTGGCACTAAATAAGTGTTCAGTAACTATTCAAAGACTGCACAAAGGAAGAAAAATAGGGGGAGAGGCTAAACTGGCCATAAGCTCCCAACATCCATCACAGCACAGTTGCATGTTAACACTGTAAAGAATCTGAAGAGTATTCAATACACCAGCTTCGTTTTTGATATGATTAAATGGAGAAAAGGGATACAAATAATTTTCTCAAGGTCAGAGTTGGAGAGAAAGCAGGTTTGGAATCCATATCTCCTAGAATTATTTTTTATTATTATTCCAACTCAATATTACTCAGTTTGTACATATGGCCTTACTCTATTATTACAATCAGATATTCATTTAAGAATTAAGTTGTGACTTTCAATACATTAAACGTATCTTTCTTGGGGCAATTAAAAAATGGTAATAATGTTTAAATACTTAACAATGAACAATTATGAGTCAGAATGTTTCCAATTCACTCGGGATGCCTTTGACTGCCCTTAATTCACAGTCAGGATCATTAAAGGCAAACCTCTATCACAATGTTCACTTAAGTTTTGAAATATTTAACCTATATAATTCTAATTCAAGTAAAACACATGAAAGAACACTTATCCTTTCAGATTCCTGTCATGTAGGCTACAGGATGTTATTTAAGCAAAAAAAAAAAAAAAAATCTGAAATTAAGCAGAAGATTACCATTGCTCAGACCCAGTGTTGGTGTCATAATCTGATTACTGGTTGCATAAATTTCCTCACAGAGGTAAAATAAGTATTACTTGACATCAAGGTTTGCATTTAATAGAGAAAGAGAAGAAAATGGAAAAATAAAAGAACACACAGAAGAATTTTATTTTAAAATAAGACTGTGTGTATAAAACAAAGCTATACTCATCACTGATATGCAAAGATAGAAAATTAGCTATTTGGAACTCAGTAAATCAAGGAAATAAACATGCATTTTTTTAATATTCTCAGAAAAATGAAACCCATGATTACCTATTCAAAATTCTAAATGCAACTTATTCTCAACTTTTCTAAATATCGTTTGTTCATCCAGGATATTTTTCTGCTCCAACAGCTTTATTTCTTGAGGTTTGTTAGTCTGATATTTTCCTCGATCTGATGAAGTTTACAGACAGTACCTAACTATCCATTAGATCCTATCATTCATTTAGCTGCACCAGGACTTTATATCTGCTATACATACCAGCAGGTCAAATATAGTTATAAAAAGAAAGAGGTTTTAGAGTGTTAAAACCTAGGGTTGGGGGCTAGGAAATATTAGAAAACTATCTGGGCCAGGTGTGGTGTCACACATTTGTAAACCCAGTGCCTCAGGAGACTAAGGAAGGAGGATCACAAAATTGACGCCAGCTTCATCAACTTAGCAAGACTCTGTCTCAAAATGAAAAAGGATCAGGGATGTAGATGTAGAATGCCCTGGATTCAATTCTTAGTACCATGAGAGATGGGAGGGGAAAACAATGAAAAACTATTTGAATATACAAGACCTACAGATTTAAACAGTTATTTCAATATAAAATAACCAGAATTTTTTTAAAAGAATGAAAGTTTTTTCTCTTATCTCAAAGTTTTCATGAAAACCATAATCTTAGGACAATGATAGTGTAAGAGCCCAAGAATGCAAAAGAGAACTGTTACAAGATGTGTATGAGGATCAAGTTACTACCTCTCCTACAGGCACTACAAAAGAAATGCTTAGGTTTTTTTTTTCCCAGAGTGAGCAGAGGAAACTTGGAAGAATTAGACCTTTGCTTCTGAAATGTATAGGTAACGTACATTGGAACATGACTCTTAGGGCTAAAGCCTATAAACAGCATGCAAATGCAAAAAGATGCCAGCATTTATGTATGTGTCTGACATAGGGTAGACATACTATATATTACTGTATTAGCTAGAAGGCTACATTTTTTTCCACTGGTCACTTCTTCCCATCTTTGTCAGTTCTTCACTGTTTCTTCAACTTTAATTTTTTTTCTGTCATATAACGTAACATGTTCACAAGTTTCTGTAATTAGGTGCTTGATGTCTTTGGGAAACCATTTTACTGTTTATTGCTTCCTTAACCACAGAGCAACCCTTGCAACTGCTAAGTTCTCTCCTAGTGTTCAGTTCTATGATTCCCTATATACTCCAAAAAATGTAATTTTACAAAAGATAACAAAAATCAACCCTCTGATTTCCAGATAAGAGCATCCCTGATGCAATGGGAGCCCCTGGGCTGGACCTACTGCCTCACATGTTTTACAAGTTTGCAAAAAGCTTTAAATGTCATTAACATGCCAGATTTAACCTAGATATCATTGATGACCTTGGGTCCAATACATACAACTCTCTATTCATTGGTTCTTTTTCGCTAAGCAATATACCTCTCAAATTTTACATGTCCAAAATAAACTTCAGACACCAGCATCAACCCCCACACACATATATACAAACTTACTTCTCCAAAAAAATTGTCTATTTCAGAAAAAGATCTATCCTATTGGTGGATCAGGCCAGAAATCCTAAGAGTTATTTATGGCTGGTTGCCATTACCATATCCAGAAGGAAATACTATTGATTCTAGGTTTGAATTACAGCAATAACTGACACTGCTACACAAATTGAGATTAACCTAAATAACCTACATAACAAGAAGTTCAATGTTTCAATGTGCACAATAAATTTTGGGCCAAATGTTTCAGATTTTAAAGGTACCTCTGTTAGTGCAGAACACATCTGAAGCCATCTGATTTTTGCCTCCAATTATCCAGATATCATCAGAAAAAAAATGCCTTTCCATTTTTTGTCAAAAGTGGAAATTTGTTTGAAATTGAAAGCCAGTCTTCTACATGAATGAAGAAAAAGACAAACAATTTATGGAATAAATGATCAAGAGCATGAAGAAAGTTCAGCAAGTAAAGTGAAAAGAAGAATTAGGCTGATGCAGAAGAGAGCATGATTTGTAGGACTGGGTTGAAATCCTAGCTCATTAGTTGTGCCCTTGGGTAAGTCAGCAGCTCTAATCTGCAGTTCTGAGGGTTTGAGGGAAACTAATTATACTTGCCTCAGAAGCCAATGTTGAAAGTAAAATAAGATATGTTTCAAGAAGTCCTCAATATATAATAGCCGCTATTATATACTTTTAATATATAATATATATTATACATTTTAATAGGCTATTTAACTAATTTTTCAAGTTGGAGAATAAGACTTACTGTTTCTCTTCAAACTGAAAAAGAAATAAAAAATAACCTGTAAGCCCAAAAGGTCAACATGAGACATTGCTAACAAATAGTGGGAGGGGAAAAGAGGTTCCTCTCTCTGGACAAAATTCTCTCACTTCTGTTGTGTCTGGGAACTGACTAAAGAAGTTTAAATCTGATGGAATGTTTCAATATTTAGGAGGCTTCCAACTACATGTTCCTATCGCCATCCAACAGAGGTGTTGACATATGTTGGGTTCACAACTCTGACTACTTCAAAAACTAAAAAAATGGTGAAAGAAGTACACAAACACAGAATTACCTTTTCAAACTCCAAAATGGCTCTCCAGCCTTAGGTATCCATGGAAAGAGAGAGAGAGCCACTGGAATGATTTGTTCTTAAATAGGGGACACACAAAGGGAGTTCCATGGAACAGTCTATCCCCAAAAGAGCAAAGGTGTAGGATTACTAAGGAACAGGAGAGTGTAACTCAACCCCACTGGGTGATGCCCAAAACAAGAGAAAGACCTTATTATCTGAGTGGGGTTAAAAGTTCAATGTACTGTGGGGTGCAAAAACTGTTCAGTACCCTTTACTCAGAGCTTAAATTTGTGTACTGTTCAGAGTGGTTCCCAACATGTTCTGTGCTAAAAAGCACCTCTGGTGGTGCAGAACCTCTCTGATGCCATCTGACTTTTGCCTGACAACCACTTGGCCAGGAGCAATGCAGGACTGTCTTTCCATCTTCAATAAAAAGTGAAATTTCGTTAGAAATGGAAAGCTATACATCTTTGAATGATATATAAACATGTAAACAAAGTCATGAACATACTGATTTATAATGTCTTACACAGCTAGGCATGGTGGCATATGCCAGTAGTCCCAGTGGTTTGGGAGGATAACGAGTTCAAAGTCAGCCTCAGTAGTGGCAAGGAACTGAGCAACTCAGTCATACCCTATCATTAAATAAAATACAAAAAAGGGGGTTGGGGTGCAATGACTATAACTCAGTGATTGAGTTTCCCTGAGTTTAAGTTCAATCTCCAGTACAAAAAAAAAAAAGAAAAATCAAAAAAAAAAAAAAAAAAAACCTTGTTTCACAGAGGTACTTATTAATATGAGACAATTATGAGATTGAAAATACAAACCTAAACCTAAAAGGCTTTGCAAATATGTAATATACATAATCAGTCTCATTTCATCTCTTTAAACAAAAAGGACTACCACCACAATATTCTACCATTTGTTTGAAGGTACACTAAGCTGAAGCCCTAAAAGAATTTTTACTTCATTAGATCATTAGAAATTAAGTACTCTTTGGAGTGAATCTGCAAATTAAAAAGAAAAGAAAAAAAAAACTCATGAAACTAAATATCATTTCATGTTATACCTTTTCACACTTCTTGAATAAACATTATCTTATAAATGAAGCTAGACCACAAGTTAATAAATTTATACATATTTATTTGCTATCAAGTTAAAATAATTATTTCTTCATAAATTATGTTGTAATTGATAATAATTAAGAAGAAGCTTAATTTGATCTCCCTCCCCATCCCTACTACAAATTTCTCTCTAGCACTTCTCCCACCTTCATCCATCATACTGTGTTCAACACTGTGAATGTCTGAAACATTTATATAAAACTCTGAGTGGTATTCCAGAAGAGTTGTATAAAACTCTGCACTGTCATTTGCTCAGCCTAACAATTTCCTAACACAATGAGTTATTGATCTTTCTTTTTTTTGTTTCACCCCAATTTGAAAAGCATCTGTTATGATTGAAATCAATATAAAGTGAATATCTAAATTACTTTTCATAAAACAAAGACAAAGGGATAGCAGTTGTCGAATTTTCTAAGGCCATTAGTAATTTTAGAATTTTTAAATATGACTTTTACGTGTATTTCAGGTTTGTATTCCTCTTTCAATAACAAATGTAGGAATCATGCTAAATATGTTTAAAAATAGTTCACATTAAAACAGTGTTTTTGTAGGCCTAGATGGACAAATGACAAAATTGGGCTTAAAGAGGATGGTCCATGGGTGATCAATTCAGGGAGAAAAAAAGTTTTTGCCACAAATACTTTTATAATTTCAATTAAAATCTTTTCAGTAAATTGTTTTACAGATATCTCTTTTTAACAACAAAACAAAGCAAAAGCATCTTTTTACATTTACATAAAAATTCTTCATAAATCTTTATATAAGTGCAGCCAGTTGGCAGCATAAATACATTTTATCCTAAGCTTACATCATTTCAGGATTCTTTTGGAAATTATCATCCTTGAAACCTTGATATTCAGAACATTGTCTTTAGATTAAATACTTTTAAAATATATACCAAATATTCTTGTTAACCACTTATACCACCAAATAAAGAAAACCTGCCTAGCATTATACAAATATTTTGAATGTGATATAGGCAAGAACACTTTGAAATAATGCTTAACTAATCACAAAGTGATGATTCTGTAATAGATTGCCACTTATTAGACAAAAGTAAATAAAACTGTCATGATAAGATAAAAGAATAAAGAGAAGTAAGCAGTGATTACTCTTTTATTATTAGAGAAAGTAATATCCAACACAGGCCAATAAAAAGAGGAGGGAAAGCCCACAACAAATAAACAAAGGGCCTGGTCGAGTCAGTACTATAAGGTAGAAACAATTCAGGGATAACAGTGACACCTAAACGTCCATCGAAGAACAGAACAATGGGCTGCACAGAGAGGGCAAGGGTTCTTTAGGTTCAGGGTATGCAACATACTGAAGAATAATATTACATGGATACTGGCTGAAAAATAACCAAGCTATTCTCAAAACAACTCTTTATTAAGGACTGAGTTAGGACTCTTAAGTGAGAATATTCTTTTCAAATCATTGGTGGCCTTAATTTGGTCACTTAATATGGAAGTGGTCCCAGAAAGTACAATCAGTTGTGTCTGAAGCTTTAATGTTTAGAGCAACTTACATTCTATGGACACAGAGAAGCCCAGGAAAATGTCATGCAAATATGGAGAAAGAAGATGGCAATCGACATGATAAAGGGTAGGCATCAAAAGAAATCATTCCAGCAATTACCTTGATATACAAATTCTAGAATTAGGACAAATAAATGTCTGTGTAACCCCATCTATGCATTGTCTTACAACAGCCCTGTGAAACTAATGCAGCCCATTTGGAAACACATACACTTTCTCTGCCTCTTGGCTGAATGAATGTACAATTGGATCCCATCACCTTCCAACAGCTTTGAAAAACTGACCTGCTGCAAGAAAAGACATTTATTACTAGAATATTCTTAAGGTATGCAAAAACAGAGCTTCTTACCTGATGGGGATATAGAGATTTGTGGTATGGCACAATAATAAAATACATATACTATTTTACCTCCTTTGTTTGTGTAACTCTCACTTCTTTTTGTGTCAAAACTTTTCTGGTGAGGATGTTTGTATATAAGTTCTGTAAATGGACTAGAAGGCCATTGGAGTTTACTGGTACATGGGCTACCTGGGGCAGGTAGTTAAAACAAAAACAGTAAAATCACATAAGAAATATCCAGTGCCCAACAAACACTGACAATGATGTGAAAATGACTTTTCTGTTATTTCTCCACGTATGTAATCTGAAGATATACACCTGTTATGTTATCAGGGTAATAATAGAGTCCAGATTATTTTTGAATGGGCATGTATGTCATTCAAGTGGTAAACTTCTCAGAGTTCAGGGGATTCCCCATCTTGAGTATTTGTTCTGGCATATTCTGGCCATCTCCAGTTTTGTCCTGTGGAGACAATTCTACAGAAGGCTCAGCTAACTTCAGACCAAGATATCATCATGGGTTTTGTGATGCACTTGCTGTTTCCACAGGAGACAGAACTAAAAAGTAGCTTTTTCGGTGGTCTACAATACGCTCTGCAACAGTTTATCTTACAAGGAAAACAATTAACACTAACCATCATGGCTGTTTTAACAGGTGACACTCCCACTGAAAATTTTTATACACAGATTAGAAATAGATGAATGTATGCATAGGCCTTCATACATTGGATTACAAAATCAGGTCTTTGGATAATTATTTCAGTAGAAAAACTAGAATCCAATACTTAAATATCCACTCTACCACCCATGTCCTGATATAGCAAAATTCTGCCATTGCAGGTGCCCCAAAATTATTGCCCTCGCCCAAACACACAGAGAGAAGGGGAAGGTCTAAAGACTTTTCAGATATAATCCCAGATGAGGACTTGCCTAGATTTTTCTTCTCTGGACTGTTCCCTTTTACCTGTAAATACCTTCTGATAAGTAGTCATAGGTCCTGGTGTGAAGGCTAAGACAACATGTAAATGTGCTCTGGACATTTTTGTGCCTAAAATCCTGGAAGGTTTGCATACATCATGGAAACATATTTTTAGCTTGTGCATCTCCATTTAAATGAGCTGAATAATGCAACCTCTCTGGAATGTGTATGCCTGGTTACTAGAGTTATAAGTTCTCTTTGGTTCTAATGCTGAGAAATTGAGGTTGATTCTTCTAAGTTTCATTACCTTTGTCACTTCCTTTAATAAGACTACCACAATATATTCTTTAGAGTGCTGAATTTTCATCTTTTTATCTGTGTAAAAATACACAAACGGATGTGGCCTTTTAGTCTCTTGGGAAGATGTCAATCCATCTTGTAAAAGAACTTGAAGGTGAGTGGAGTTGACTGATACATGGGCTACCTGCGGCAGGTAGCTCAAACAAAAACAGTAGCAACAGGAAAAAAAAAATCAGTCCACAATAAACACTGACAATTACATGTGCACACTTTGGTGAAGGCTTCCAGTAGGCTCGGCAGGTACTCTGAAGTAGAGTTGGACCTGGATGGCAATATTAGAGCCTGATTTTTCTCTAATTGAGTTTAATCTGGAGGCAAAATAAGAAGATCAGCACAGAAGAGACATCAGAGAGCACAGACACCTATAAACCCCCACTGTCCCTGGACTGCCTTGCTCACTGGTGAGCCATTTTTTGAGAGAAATACTTGTGGTGGCCACTTGATGGCAGCTTTGCACAGACCAATTCAAACCTGGGCATTCTCTCTGGCTCCCACCACTCTCCTGGATCCTGGGACCTGGGTGCTCACATGCCTTCCTACAAAAGTCAAAAAGGCACTGTCCAGGGGTGCATCCATATTTGCAGCTGGACACTCTGCATTTTACAAAGAAAAAGAAACAAAATTACTAACTGTTCACCTCTGCCTGCTTGTTTTGATGCAAACAGAGCAGATCTGATTCAAAAGAGAGCTCTGGGGCTGGGGATATGGCTCAAGCGGTAGCAAGCTTGCCTGGTATGCCTGAGGCCCAGGTTCGATCCTCAGCACCCCATACAAAGAAAGATGTTGTATCCACCGAAAAAACCTAAAAATAATAATAAGAATAATAATGAATAAATATTATTTTTTTTTCTCTCTCTCTTTAAAAAAATAAATAGAGCTCTGTATCTTGCTCTCAAAATATTAGGGGACAAAAAAATCACATAATATAGACAAGACTTATTGTTAAGGGAGGGTGAACAGTCTCTCTCTTCAAGGATAAAATTAATATTTGGTTTCATTGTGAATCCAGGAAAATTAATTCCAGATTTTTCAATTATATAAATAACTCCATATATGTGCCAATAAATAAATATATAACCAGGCACTCTGCTCCTCTCTGCCCTAGTTAAACATGGGGTGCCTTGAGATTACCTGCTCCCTTGGATCCCTTCACCTGCATATCAATGCAGTAGGGGTGCAGTCCCTTCCACTACTCTTTACAGCATCCTGAACTCCTACCTATTTTTTTAGGCCTGAACACCTTTTGAAGACTCCACTTGGGGAGAGATTCATAAAATTCTGGAATGAACCTAAAGGCATTTCATTATCAGGCTATCATGCTATCAATTTGGTTCTATGTTCCTATTCACTATTTTTTAATTTATTTTATTTTAGTTGTTCTTAATTATACATGACATATAATTCCATTTTGCTAAAATTATACATGCATAGATATTCCTATTTATGATTCATAATTATTTGGGGCTGGGGCTGGGGCTGTAGCTCATTGGTAAAGTGCTTGCCTCACACATGTAAAAAACTGGATTTGATCCTCAGCACCAAAAAAAATAAATAAGTAAATAAATAAAATAAATAAAGATATTGTGTCCATTTCAAAGATAATTCATAATTATTCTAATTATGAATTTCATTATAATGGGTCGACATCATTGTGGAATTTATTTATATTTTTTCTTTTTTTTAAATTTTATGTTCTGTATTGTGTAAACTTATTTTGAAAAGATTACCATTTAGGTGCTTCATATTTACAACTTGACAGAACACTGACACTTGTAAAGGGATGGATTACAGGTAACAGGAAAGGGAAAGATGATAGATTAGTTTTGTATTGAAACATCTTGAGAAATGTCTTAGTGAACTCTACTTCCAATAAACAGCTCAGTCACATACAAAACAACATCAACAAAGCAAAACTAGATTATACAAAAATGCAGAAAAAAACTATGATCATATATACAATTTATAATCCAACTTTTTCACTTTAAATATTTGCACAATAAAAAAATACAAATAGTCTGTTTTAAATGTACGTTAAGAGAAATAAACTCTTCCATGAAAATCAACATAATACAAAAATGCATCTAAAGGACCACATAATCTGTACAAGACATTATTAATGGAGAATATTAAGGGAATTCAGCTGCCAAAGTATTCACAGTCTCTTTTGGAATGTCAAGATGAATTCCTTCAAAATAGTGCAGAAACCTTCTTTTACTTTTTCCTTGTTCTTTCAGCTTCTCAATCCTACAGATGTTGCGGAGAACTGGCAGGTATTCAATTACACTAGCTTGTCTATTACCCAGGTTCAGAAGAGATCGACTAGAAAACACACTTTTAATGACTGATATCCTCTTCCAAGCACTGTCTAAATCAGTTGCTGACTGACTAAAGCATACATTATTGTGCTTTTGTGAAACACTAAAAGTAAGATCCTTGGTTGGATCTCTTCCTAATTTCTTGCAAGAATTCAAGGAGGATTCCAATGCTTTTGAAATAGTAGAAGAACATTTAGTAAAGGTAAGAGCTTCTGCAGTTGCCTTTAGTTCTCTAGAGCTTTGAGAAGTCCATCCATCATTACTCTCAAGACTAAACTCATCACAAAGTCCACTTTTAACCATTCCATCTGTCCAACGAAAGTCATTTTTCCCAAGTTCCTTCTGTTCCTTTATATCAGTTAAAAGGGCATCCAGGAAGGACATGTTATCCATAAACTCAGTGAGAGAATTTAAACAATGAGAGACAAGGACAGAACTTTTTTTCCCCGCTGGTGTTTTAGGAGGATGAGGAATAGATTCAATGCTAGACTCTAAACTATTGTTCAGGTTCTTTGTCCCTGAACTGCTGTCTCTGGTCTTGTTTTCTTCTAAATTTGAGGAAGATGCAGGTGATAGGTTAATAAATTCAGAAAAGTCCAAGTCATTGTCAAATAAATCACTATCATCTAGTGTCACTATCTTTTTCTTATGTTTCTTTTTCTGTGACTTATTCAATGGCCGCTCTCCTTCAGTACATTTCCTAGCAAGACACTTCATGCTCATTGCTGCACTGGCATCCACATTTATTGATAAGCCACAAATGGTTTTTGATTCTGGAATGATATCAACTGGTAATGGTAGAATAAACTCAAGATTGCTATATAAAAAATCTACATCCTGCATGTGGAATTCTGTAAGAAGCTGGATGAGTTTATGCCATTCTTCCTTTGTAGTGATTTTGTGCTTTAAAAATGAAAATAAGTCTTCAGATGGGGAAAAAATGTTCTTGAGTCCAAACAAGGTCTCAACACAGCCAGTGTCACATTTGGGAAGGTCCACATGATTGCTTTTGGTATTTCTAGTGTTATTTTTGGAAGCAGGGCCATCTTCAGAGCAAGGTAGTTGTTCATTTCTGCTACTTCCTCGACAATGAGATAATGGCCTTTCTTCTAAAAATCCACCTCCACTTCTAATCCAAAATTGTAGGTAAAGGATACTTTTTCTGATATCACAGCCATTTGCAGTTAACAAGGTTACAAAGTCTTTTACATCAGTTCTGAAATTTTCAGTTAAACATATCATTTGTAGGTAGGTGGCAACATTTAGCAGAGAAGGAGTACGGAAATTGATTTCTTCAAAGCAGCCATCAAACAGTAAACTAAATGTTGGATCACTTGTAGTAAGGATTACAGGTCATTTCATTGTTGCCATGAATGTTTTGATTGCATTCAAAAAACCAGAATCTTCATCAAAAACGACATCAACCTCCTCAAAAAGAATAAGAGATATTGCATTTTTCCTGTTGGGTTCTTCAGCTCCAAATTCTTTGACGTTTGAATTATGTACACTTGCAGATTTAGTCTGAGTAATTTGCTTCTGTTCCAAAGAATTTTTAATTCCTTTATTACTTTCCAGAAGTTCTCCTATTTCTTCATTATTTTTGGACTTGGAAGATACTTTAAAGTAATTTGCCAAAGTTTTAGGGGTAATTCCTCGCTTCTGCCCATTACTTTTTGGTGATGATGGAGGAAGTTTCCTTGGTGAAGTAACAACTTTCTTAGGAGAGTTTAATTTTTCTGGTGACTTGCCTATGTTGTAGCTATTAAAAAAGCAGGGTTTTTGTGAGTTTACACCTTGCTTGTCTACTTGATGGGACTGAGTAGCTTCCTTCAGCTGAGACAGAATCTGTCTACCACTGCGCTGGGAAGAGGCATTTACTTCAAATATCTTGAATCCAAGCTCCTGAGCACAAGCATACACTGCAGCAGTTTTTCCCACTCCTGTTGGCCCTGTTATAAGAACAGTATTGCAAAGACAACTCTCTTCCTCATCATCTGAACTGCCTTTAAAGTCTTTGCTATCTGACAAATCTTCCTGTTTCTCCTCTCTTTTTCCCTTCAAATTCTGTCTTTCTTCCAGTTCAGCTCTTCTCTTCCAGTCTTTCAACCAACTATGTAACTTTTTTATAGCTAACTCATTGCCTATGAGTTCACTGGCATTTTGAGGTTGATACTTTTCTGTCCAAAGCATGTCTTCAGTTCCAGAATCAGAAATGGAAGATATTTCTGCTGGAAACTCTCTGTCACCATCTATGATCAGAATATCATTATCTTCTACTGCTCCTGTTTTCACTTTACGTGGTGTACTCAAAGCAGTTTGTTTCTTCCGAGACATTTTAGAAAATATACCTTTGGAAGAACCTAGCTTTTTCTCAAAAGAGTTGTTTCTTTTGTCAAGTTCTTCTGGCTTCCCATTTATCTTTACTGGACTTACTGAATATTCATTTGGTTTCTTTCTTTTTGACTTCTGATTTTCTATTTCCACTCGTTTCCTTTTGCTTTCTTTTTGATTGTTATCAAGCTCTACTTGTGGATTTTCTTGTTTACCATGATACTCAGAAAGTGCCTGGTGCTCAATTTGTTTTTTTAGAAGCAAGGGAAAATATTTTCCCACAGAAAATTCAGGATTTGACCACCTAATTTCTTCTAGCAAAAGATTTCTTACTTCTTTAGTAAAATTCTTCCTTGTCCTTATAAGCATGACAGCAGAATTACTTTTTGAATTTGAATTCAATGTTGAAAATTCACCAAGAGCAATAACACATTTTGAGAGATCTATTACTTTAGTATTAGACTCCTTAAATGTAGTTAACAGAGGACAAGAAGGTAGTTTCAAATTCCATAACCAACACCCATCATCTTTTTGTTGTATATGAACAATTTTCTGGAAACTGGTACTCAATGAATTGTACACATCCAGAACAGCAGCTTTCTTTGCAATTTGTCATTTCAACAAATCTGGCAAACCACTCATTAGAAAATCACGCTTTGCTTTAAATTGTACATCACAGTCCTGAGATTTCTCAGATGTATCTTGACTGCTCTCTTCCAAACCAACGTCAGGATCAGCTGTTTTGGGAACCTTTCTGGCAATAAATAAAGGGGCAACTTTCATTTTTCCAGGTACATTTTTAGGAGACTTGTCAAGCTTTTTTCCTAGCACATCGTTCAAACACTGAAGTTTCTTCTGATTTTTCTCTGATGTCTTTAAAGAAGTAGGACTTGAATCTATTATTATAACATCTTCTGTTTTTGGTGGTTTCTCTCCTTCAGGAAGCCTCTGATGTCTAGAGGAACGCCTTAAAGGTATCACTGTTTCTTCAGTAGCCTTTGACCTACAGATGTGTAAAGCTTTTGCTTTTTCGATCAATTGTTTTGCTTTTGATATATTTTTTTGAGTTTTGCTTGCCTTTCTATTTTGAGAAGTAAAATCTCTACCAGTTGCCTCTGATTTCTTAGACTTTTTATTATATTTTTTCTTAGTTTTTTTGGGAGTACTAATTCTGGTAAATTTCATTCTAATAGGGCTCTCTGAATCAGAGGGTACTGTTAGTAATTCTGCTGTGTATAGGCTATGCTTTTCTGATACACTGGCTGTTTTGGGAGTAGAAAACTTGTACTCGACTATTGTCTTGTACATCTTCATAATCAGGACCTCTAATGGTAGTAGGTGTGCTGCTATTTCTTATAGATCGTCTGGATGATTTAGGTGTGGAAACATTTACCAATCTGTCTTCAGGTTCAGCCTTAGGATATATAATCTTTTCTTTAATTGATGTGCTGGTTTTCCTTGATGATTTATTCTTGTCACACAGAGAAGAAATCATTAGAGGGTCACCATTTGCTATACCTTCACAAACAAGATTTTCACTGTTAAGTAATGTAGTGCTTTTGAAAATTTCTGATTTCTTGTGTCTCAAACTCATTCTAAGTCTATTCTGATTTTGTTTACTTCTTAAGGAAAGAATTGTTTCTTTCTTTTGATTATTTTCTTTTTGGTTTTCACCTGTAGTAGCCCCAGTATCTAATGTTTCCTTATTCTTTTTCTTTAGCATTTTACTTTTCTCCGTAGGAAAACTTCTTCTATCAGCGTGTGACTGTGAACTACCATTTGAAACCATTTGAATATTAAGATTTTCCATGATTTTCTTAGAATTATTATCTCGTCCTTCTTCATTTAAATATTTTTCATTGAGGTCTTTCTGCTTATCTGAAGACTTTTTGACACCATTTTTAATTGCATCTGATGCTGGCTGCCTAAATGCTTTCATAAACTGCTGCCTTTCTTCTAGGGTACACTTTGGTTTCACAGCTTCAGAACTTCCAGCTTCCAACACAGCCAATTCTAATTCTTCCTCCTGTATAACAACATTAGATTTTCTTTTCTGAATTGTCTGTTCATTCTCAGGATCAGAAAGACTATTTTCCATCTCAAATTTCTTTTGTTTCAAGAAAATTGGGGGTATTTTCTTTGTCCTTTTTGGAGGAATGGGGTGAACTTGTGCAAGGACAGTAACTGTCTTAAAGTGCATCAGCTGAGATATCTCACAGTTTTCTGATTCACTTATATAACCACTTGTGCCTATTTCCTCAACAGTTTCAGAAGGTAAACAAATTGACATTGTTGAGTCTGGTATCTGTTCCACTTTATTTTCCTTGTGACTTTTTAAAAATTCTTCATATGAGACAGTTATCGTACAATCATTTAAATGGGCTGTTTCAGTAACATGATCACTAGAGTTTGCATCATTTGTAGTACTCTCAATTTCATTAGTTAGGGAAGATACTATCTCTTTGCTGTCTTATCACTATTTTGAAGCAGATTTAGTTCTTCTGCCAAGGGTAAACTTTCAGATAGATCTATTACATCTCTGTATTTCCTTTTTCCTAACCTTTTACAATCACCTTTTGTCATCCTTTGTTTAGGATTCACTTTCTTAGAATTTTTCTTGAAAGTCATAGCATTTGACTGTCTTTCAACATCATGAATACTTTCTACAAGAACCTCCACATGTCTATTGTAAAGTAAAACAGAAGCACTATTTTCCACAAAATCATTATTTAAACTACAGTCTTCTTTGCTATCATCACTGTTAATTTCAATTGGAGATTCATTCTCAGTTTTTATATTATTTAGCTGTTGAGATAAATTAACCCTCTTTACTTTCTTCTTAAATACTGTATTTGAGAATATGTCCAAAGATTTTTTACAATCTTTGTTATTGTCAACGTGCAATGGTGCAGATGACTTTATCTTACACTCTTTCACTGAGTGTGTCTTCTCATTTGTGGGTGAAGTCTTTCTAAAATAATCCATAATATTACTAGATTTTGGTGGAGAGAAAACTCTGTCTCCAGTCTTCCCTATCGGTGATAAATATTTTGTAATTGTTTTACAGGAAGATCGGTCATCATCTTTTCGTCGCTTCTTGCATGGCCAAGTAAGTTGAGCCAAGGTTATAATGAGCCCAGGTGTGGTTGAAGAAGATCCAGAGAGGCACTAGCTCAATCTCGTAGTCCTTCACTGGAGGGGGAGCAGCTGCAGCCGCCATGGCCAGGACCCCCACCATGCTCCCTGCTTCCCCGAATCCCAGCTCCTAGGACCTTGCGCGGTCTGGCTCAGCCTGCCTGGAGGCAATGGAGCTGGCCGGCTCCGGTAGGAGCGAATTGCTGGGCCGCCAAGTCAGTCTCAGGGTCCCACCGCGCCCACCGCCCAAAACGGGCGCGGAGACTGGGCCCAGCTCCGTCGAGTCAAACGCGGAAAAAGGCGGTGAGAAAGCGCGGGCAGCGAGGGCCCTGGGACGCGGCCGGCAGTGCAGGGTGTCTCAGAGGCGGCAGTTCCAGGCTGAGCGCCCAGGACTTGAGCCTGGGTGCCTACAGCCAACAGAACACAAATCGGGCCGCTGGGCTTCGGGGGGAGTTCTTGTCAATTGGGTTTTCGCGCCGTCCTGAGCCTATATATTTTCATATGCATACAATCTAACTTATTTTAGATTCATTCTACTGTCTTTCCTATTACTATCTATTCTACCTTTCTTGAATACTTCTTTGGATAATCTACTGAACTACTTTTTCCCTTCCTCATTTATTGTGGTTTAGCCTCGACATCCGCAAAAACATTTCACTTACAGTTTTTTGTGATTCGCTTGTTTCACTTAGCATGACAGTCCCCATATCCATTTATTTACTGACAAATGTCATAGAGTCATTCTTCTTTATGGCTGAGTAATATTTTATTGTCTATATATATTAAAAAAATCTCTATTCATTTATCTGATAATGAACATCTAGCTTGTTCCCATACCTTAGCTGTTGTGTATTGTGTTGCTATAAACATTGATTTGGCTGTGTCACTGTAGCATGGTGCTATTAAGTCCTTTGTATATATGCCGAAGAATGTGATAATTGGTTCAAAAGGAGTTTTAAATCCTAGTTGTTTTTTTTTTGAAACTTCATACTCCATTCCAGAGAGGTTGCACAAATTTTCAGTCTCACCATAATTTTTGAGTGTTTCCTTTTTTCCACATCCTCACAAAAATTTGCTTTTACTTATATTCTTGATAATTGGCATTATAATTGGAATGAGATGGTATCTCAGTGTAGATTTTACTTGCATTTCTCTAATTGCTAGAGATGTTGCCTTCTCAGTGTTTTTGAATTTTGCTTCTCAGTAACAACATCCATGGTATTTTGGGAACCAGTTTTGCTTTATTTATGAATTGGGGACAATATTTCACTTGAAAGATTGACTGGAAAGCTTAAGGCACATGACCATGAGTCCAGGGATGACTTTTACACAGTTGTCTTGCCCATGATTATGAGAAAAAAATTGATATGGTGTGAGAAGAGGGAAGGGAGAAGGGAGCAATTAAAATGAAACATATTGGGGCCCAAACCCATACTTTTCTCAATGAAGTGCAGGTGAATGGAAACCAGGCCTGGTTCTTGATCTTGGGGAGAGGGATGGGCCATTTCCCCAAAAACCAGTTTCTTAGCTAAGCCAAGCTGAGACTGGTACCAATGTGCCCAAGATCCTCCCAGCTATGGTGTGCCATGTGTGTCTGAGAGTCACAACTTGAGATAAGTATCCTTTTGAATTTTCAAAATTAAATTAATGCAGCCACCCCTCTTGGGCACGTTGGTCCAGGAGCTGAGTTTAATGCTGGCACAGACTCTCGGTCATGGCAGATGTGGCCCACATTCCCCTAGTATTTTCTGGGCAGTACAGGTAGCAGCCCCAATAAGGAAGGGGACCACAGCTCTAGTTTTATTTAAGTGTTAACAAGCAGCATGTCAAAATATGGCCTTACACAGTGCTGATGAAGGAACTCCCCATGGGATCCTGATGAAAAAGGTGGCCAGCAAAGAGAGAGACAGAGAAACAGACATAGAGAACTGTGGCCATGGCACTTGGCAGGACTAGTGACCTTGAGTTTGCTTACAATACAGAAGAAGGAGCAAAATGTAAAGAGTTAACCTGTGAATAGTCACCCTGAATTGTAAACCTCCTGAGGTCAGGGTCAGGTCTCAACCCCCAAGTAACACTGACACATTCATTCTCATATGAATGTCCATTTCACACCTTAAAATTTAGAAAAATACTCCTCAAAACCACATGCACTCTGCAAAACACAGTGCCATTCTTCTTGGTGTGGCTCCTCCTATGAAACAGAACAGGTTTGACACATCTGGATGATCTTTCTAGCATGATTTCTTAGGGACAGCTATGTAGGGTATGAAGGCCAAAGTTGGGTGTTGCAAGCCACTCTGAGGTGAGTGGAAAGAGGGATTATACTTGAGTTATATATTTATATATTTTTTTACCCTGGCCCAGAAGTTTACTAGGATCACTATAGTTGTATATGGGTTGAATTATTTTACTCCATAAATGCAGCATCAATTAGCACAGTAGTAATCTGATCACACATGCAATTAAATATTTCTTTTTTTTTAAACATATGAACATTATCTGAATTAAAGCATCCATATTTTTGAACCATTATTCTTAGGTCTGCATAAGAGCTTGTATAATAGTTGCACCATAGTTGCTCAGCCATATTTCTATCTTGCATAACTGGTTTCCTCACAGTTTTTAGCTATTCTAAAAATAACCTGTAAAATATAAACATATTACCCAAAAATGATTAAATAACAAGTGAGTTTAGAGGAAGTATTCTTGGTTGGGGAATTATTTCTGTTCTCTCTCATCCATTTTCAACAAGAACACACTTTCTTGGAATTCTAGGTTTTGGGGAGAAGCTCTGTCCTTAAATTTTTTGGACCTCTGCTCCTTTGACTCTTTATGTCTCTCACACCTACTCAGCTTTCTCTCTGGTGTAGTTGTACTGAGTCTGAGCAGGTGGGATGCATCAATCCCCCAAATGTAAAGCCTACTAATACTGAGAGAGGAGCCAGAGGAGGCCAAACTGAAGTCCAGTTTTGAAACATGGCTAAGCAGAAAAGAGCTGAGTGCCCAACTGTGAGAGAAAATGGCTCAGGCAAAACCTGTCTCTTTGAAGAAAAAAAATAACTTCATATTTTTTTCTGAGACTTAAGAAATGTACTTTATGTGCAGCTTTTGGTTTAAGCAGTCACATGAAGCTTTCTTAATCCACAGGATAAAAAATCTTGGAGTATTTAGTATGAGGGCAAAGAGTGGTGGACTGACTTCCTGTTCTGCACAGTGACTGGTATTTGCTCCCTACTCTCAAAGACCCTTCTTGCTTTGGGGGTGGGTGGCCTCTGTGTCTTCTCATGGAAATTGGTCTGAGACAGATATTTGAGCAGCAGGTATGCAGAAGGAAAGTGGAAAAAGATGTGCACAGCCTAGCACTGCCTGGTTTCCTGGGTACACTGCACAAACCTGGTGTCTTCTTCCCAGGACACTTAAAGCAATAATCACAGAAAAGGTAAAATGGGAGTTATAATATGATTCAATGTTCAGGCAAAAAGTGCTGGATAAAACCAAGGCCCCTGAATATATTTATACACCTACAAATGTATGAGTTCAGAAATTAGGGGTGCAGTGGCCAGAAGCTAGAGCCTTAGGATGAGGTGTGGAGACTTGGCCACATTTGGGGTAGAACAACCTGGCATTCTGGTTTAGAAGAGCTGCTAATTCCTTAGCCTTGCTCTCAGAGTGCGGGGTTGGGGGGATTGCAGGAATGGAGCATAGGGATCATTTGTGTTCTGGTGTGACCTTGTAGCTCTAATTTTTCAAATTGAGTCTGAAGACCCCACCTCAGTTGTGGGATAATATTGAATGGTGCACAGATGGCTAGCCTTTGATTTAATGTTTCTATGAGATTTTAAAGCTAATTTTCATTTAAGGCAAACATTACTCATCTTGATTCAAAATTGCCACAAACAGTTAAGGTTTTGAGTACATTTCTGTAAGTATAATAGGCAAGTTGACTTAAAATAAATAAGTGAACAAAAAACAATAGTAATGCCAAAATTGCAAAGGTGACATGGAAATAAATATGTGTATAAACCACTATAAGATTTTAGTAGGCAGAAAGCCTCCCAAAATCAGCAACATACTTACCAGAACAGGGTCTTTGTGAAGTTCTTTCAGGGAATCTTTATTCTTCCTGTTTCCCCTCTTCCACCTCTATGTCTATGATAATCTTCTTTTACTTGAGGGAGATTAGCAGTGAGCTGGGATGTCAAGGCTGAATCAGATTCATGTCTACCACTTTCAAGGCTGGTGGCCTTGGACAGGAAATTTAACTCCCTCTGAGTCCTGGTCTCCTCATCTATGAGGTGGGGATGTTCTGAACCCTGAGTGCCTGAACACTGCCATGAACTGACATAGACAGACTTCTCAGCTCTTCAGTATGGTCAATGGCTCCCCTGAAGATCAAAAGGGAGTGTGATGGGTTATCTGTATCCAGTGTCTGTTTTCTCTTCTTCCAGAAGTTTCTTGTTTTTTTCCCTTGTATTCCCCATCTGCATTCCACCCCAAGTTGGGTGAGTCAGACAGGATACCCAGTCCAAGAAGTCATAGCATGAAGCCCCCTGAACAAGAGGCATTTAACATGCCAAGTTGATTTGAGCTGGTCCAGACAGACTATTCCAGAGGCCCACAAATAACTGTAGGAAGTGAGCATGGAAACCTTATTGCCAACTTATGGCTTCAGGGAGGCCAGAAAATGAAATAGCAAGGTTAATGTAGATCTTGAGAACTTTTCAAATGTTTAGTGATACAAAGGAAACTGAGACATCAAGAAGACCCCCCTTTAACCTTAATTCTTTTAACTAAGTCAGAAATATTTAAGACATTTCATTCTGAATAACAGGCATAAATTTATTGAAAGGATAAACAGGGAAAGGGGACACTATTACAGAAGATAATGGGTCCTCTCAGAAGGGAGAAAGTATGATTTTCTTGCACTCCACTTTTGCTGGGTATCCAAGAGAAATTTCCAGATATTCCCACCTAGGCCTACCACTTGACTTTGAACTGACAGCTGGATGACATCAGACTGTCAAGTCCCCACAGCCTTGATAACTTTAGGTCACCTTGGCCAATGCTAATGGTTCTCTTTGGATTCTTAACCATAAATTCTAACAGATTTTGGAGTTAGGAATAAATATCTTTATCTCCCTGTGTTTTAGAATCTGGTATGTGGAAAGAGTCACAGAAGTTCCCTTCTTCAGGGTAACATGGTTTCCTCTTATGGGCATTATTTCATATCTGATTTTCTCCTGCAGAGAACAGATAGTTTGCTGAGGAGTGTGACATACACTTTCCACTTAAGGCAGGGCTGTAGGTTAATTTCTTTATGAAAAGGAAAGCATGTGTGGGTCAGCACAGTGGGCCCACTTTATAGAATTATTCCCCGAACCTCAGGTCCCACCATACACATCTGTCCCATATCATTTAGCAATAAGTAGTTTATCCCAAGCCATACTATGGTTGATCCTTGATCCCAAAGACTGGGCCCCAGACAAACATCAGTTTCACCAGAGAACTGGATAGAAATGTGGATTCTCAGGCTTCAGCCCAGCCTTACTCTATGAGACTCAGAGTGGCTCACAAATCTTAATTTTCATAATACATTCAGTTGCATGCTTGGGGCTGAGAATCTATGCCCTGATTTGGTCTTGCCTTCAAGAACAAGGTTTTTTTTTTTTTTAACCACTTTATAAAAAAATATTATGGCCTCATCATATTACACTTCACTAACCTGCATCTAAAATTGTCTACTTCAGATGGTGTACAGACCTGAGATCCATGGGACTGCTCAGATGTTCATGGAATCCTGTTGCAATATAACCTTTTAGAACCTCAACCACAATACCCACAGATAATAGTCAAATCTCTGTAAACGTTTTGACCTTTACCTCTCTTCCTGAGATAAAAGCAATACCCAACCTGTTGTTTAAGAAGATTAAAGAAGGCTGAAGTTTTGGCTCAGTGGAAGAATGTTCTCCTAGCATGCATGAGGCACTGGTTTTGATCCTCAGCACCATATTAAAAAAAAAAAAATAATTGTGTCCACCTAAAACTAAAAACAAACTATTTACAAAAAAATAAAAAAAGAATCTGTAAACACCATGTTACTGCACTTTAACCATGATTGGGTGGACCATGGTTATCTTAAATGAAGATTCTGGATCATGATGTGCAGATCACTTCTGTGACTCTCTCCACATACCCACAGTTGCCTGATAAGACCAATAGATGGCAAGCGTGTGTCTTTTTTGCTAGTGGTGGGCACTTTGCAGGTAGTTGCTGGCTTCTCTTGGTTTATCCCATCAGAGTCCATGAAGTGTCACTGTGCGGAGGCAAATTTTACTCCAAATAACAGGAAGTGATATGAAGCCAGGTTCTTTGACTACAGGAGCAATGGCCATAGTATCATAGCAGGAAATTGTTTGAGAATGTTACAGGTCCTCCTCCCCATAATGACAGGCTGATATTTTCTCCACAGCCTGACATCCTGGTGGTGGCAGAGATATGGTCACAGTCCCTGATAATACCAATCTGGAGGAGGAAAATGGAGACAGGATATTTTCTTCTCATGAAAAATATACTCTGGTTTTATGAACACCCAGAACATATGGCCTGCCTTTTTTGATTAATTTTCATATGATGAACAACTTAGGGAGATGGCTGACTATCTCTAAGGATTAGCTCTCTCCAGAAGGTCATGACTGGATGTAGTGGTCCATGCCTGGGTGCAATGGTACATGCCTGTAAACCAAATGATTCAGGGGACTGAAGCAGTTGAATTGCAAGTTCAAGGCCAGCCTGAGCAATTGCATGAGACCCCTGTCTCACAGTAAAATTTAAAAAACACATCCAGGGACCTTGTTCTGATATAATAGAACAACTGTAGAATGCTCCTGAGTTAAATCCCCAGTACCTTCCTCTGCCCCCAACACACACACACACACACACACACACACACACACATAGCAGTCTAAGAAGTCATCCCCTTCATGGTCATCAAAGCCACATTGTCAAAGAAATAGAGTCCCAACAGTAAAACACCTTGGTAACACAAGTATATCCCATTTCTAGAAAAAAAAATAAAGTGATTTTATAGGTGCTTCTAGCAGCCTGCTCTCTGCTCGCTCAGGCAAGGGCCTGTGTTTGTGATCTTCTAGGTCACATGCTTAATGGACCCTATGTAACCTTGTGGGTGACTGCAGAGCAGCAGGACTCCTTGTTTTAATAAAGTATCTTCCAATGAGGCATAAAGTTTGGCCATGAGAGCAGAGAATTCTGATGCCAGTCAACAGTATCTCCTCTGTCCTTTGATCCTCAAATTGTCACCAGATGATACCTGCCTGAGGTGAGCTCAGGATGTTTGGGACAAGGACAGACTACTCAGGTAGAAAGAAGAGAGCAGTGGCCTGGTTTTGCATGGCATTGCATCTCACTGGAGCTTTTATTCTGTCTGGTGGCACTTTAGAAGGGAAAAGTGAAACACTTCATAGAACACTCTGGAATGTGCAGGATCAGAAGTGAAATGTTTTCTTTGTAGATGGCAAGATAATGTCTCAGGCTACAAGCTCCAGCATGGGGCTGCAGATTCTGATGGCCTGCATATTAGTGTGTGTGTGTGTGTGTGTTTGTGTGTGTGTGTGTGTGAATGTGTGAATGCCAGTGAAGTGATCAATGACTCACTGTGCATTCTTGGGATAGAAGAGGTGGAAACACTCCTTCTTCAGTGGGATTCCTGCTAAGGAAGAATCTTGTCTGCTGTTCAAGCAGGGGCATCTAGCTCAACATTGACAACTGACCTGGGACTGGTAAGCTTTGGGAGGGATGGTATAACTCTTTGAAAGAGAGTTGTGGAGAAAATAATAAATTAGAAAAATATCAATGCTTTTTTTTGCGACATGTGTGATTTACCCCAGGGTTCCTGACCTCAGCAATGTTAAACTTAGAGACCAATGGCTTGTTTTTAGTGAGGAACTTGCCCATCTTGATGATGTTTAGTAATCCAATTCCCTGTCTTGAAAATAAAAAAAAATGCCACTAGAAGGCCCAATGTCCACTGGGTGTGACCACTGACATGGCTGAGAACTACTGAGCAGTGAGGCATGAAGCTAAGTCCACACCTGCAAAGGAGTTTTCGTGGATGTCTCTGTGTCCACTTGGGGTCTGTTTAGGGTCTGCTACTGCTCACAGAGTCTGGGTTAGTGGAACTTGAAGGAGGTTTAATACACACCTGTTGTGAGAGAGTAATTGAACAGAGGCTACCAAATAAAACCCCCACCAACAGAGGCACCATCTTAATATTGTAGGATTATCATGGAGTTATTTCTGTGACAGCAAAAGTCAGTGGAGGTATCAGTGCTTTATAGCACTATGGTGATCATTCAGTAACTATAGCTACTATCAGACTTACACATAGTGAAAACCAAGTCTGACTACCACAAAACCTGAGTCTATTTGTCTTCGTATTTTCTTTTTTTGTACCTGGGATTAAATCAAGGTGCTTGCTACCACTAATCCACATCCCCAAATCTTTTTTTTATTTGGAGTTAGGATCTTTCTAAGTTGACTAGATTCTTATGAAATTGCTGAGGCTGGTTTTGAACAAGTGATCTTCCTTCCTCAAACTTCCTTGCTGCTTGGATGAAAAATGTGTACCACTGTGCCCAGCTGAAGACTAATTCTTCTAGAATCCTGTGAGAACCTGAAGTACTGCAGCAAAAGAGATTTTCTCATACTTTATTCATTGTTAAAATTATCCTTTCCTGGGAAGAAGCACCTTGAAGTGTGAGATGGGTCCAGGGAAATATCTAACTTTCTGAGCTTTCACAGTGTGGCTGGGGATAGACCAGCTATTTCCTGGGTGACACAACTGTACCTTTGTAAGATTTACTGGCAGGATGGACTCATCAGTTCAAATGCTTTTCATTGACACCATTCTTCAACCATTCTTATTCTTGGTTTTTCAAATGTAACAAAATAATTGATTTGAAAAGTTTGCAGGGCTGTGGATTTCTTTTAAGAGAAAAAAGGGCAACTATGTTTCATCAGATACTGGCTCAGTGTTCTCTAAAACAGATGTCATATATATGCAAGCAGAAGGACACATTGGCACAAAGACACACAGTGCTTCACTTGGATTGTCTAGTAAATGCTATAGTATGTTTAGGTGTGGGTGAAGGGTAGTGTGCTTCATTCTCTTTGTGCAGGCCCTCTGGAGGCCCAGAGGCTCAAAGTCATGAATGGAAGCTCTGGGGCCTCAGGCGTTATGGGCCTCCTGCTGTCCATTCAGTGTGAGCATTCACACCCACTACATGTGTGGATTTAACAACAGGAAGTGTTGCATTTTGCTGTTCAATATATTTGTTTCTCAGCCACCTGGTTTCAAACTTGTGAACTCTGCATTTGATGTAGAAAGCTAAGTTGTATCATGCAAGACAATTTAAAAGCCAGAATCTGATGCCTTAAGTGTGACAAAAACATCTTTTGAATTCTTTTTATGGATACCAAATCCTGAGTAAAATTTTTTATCTAACTGCAGAGCAAAAGACATGACTTTTTGGTGCAGTGGTGCATGCCTGACATCCAAGCAGCTAGGGAGTCTGAGGCAGGAAAATCATGAGTTCAAAATCAGCCTTAGCAAATGTGAGGCCCTAAGGACTCAATGAAATTGTGTCTCTAAATAAATCCATAGTAGGTCTGGGATGTGGCTTAGTGGTTGAGTGCCCCTGAATTCAATCCCTGGTATCCCCCCAAAATAAAATAAAATAAAATAAGACATTAACAAAGACCATGTGGTCTATCTGAAGTTATGGGGGAAACTGTGATATGATCATAGACTTTGGGCATAAGACAATTTCATTAATGTGTTGGTTTGGTACCAAAGTGCCTTTAAGTCCAAAGATAGCTTTTGAAAAAAAAAACATGATTTTAATTCAATCAATACAGAGGGATTGGGGAAGGGACAAGTGAACCTGGAGAGGTCCATAGGAGGGGAAAGCACCAAGGAAGGTTTGAGCTCCTTGCCCACTTCCATGGGCTCCTGGGTCAAGGAAAGTTGGACAGGGGATGGGGTTTCATGGAGTCAGCACTGCAAAACTATCTCAGGGCAATTGTAATTTTTTCTTTTCAGTATAAAGTTTCTGGTGATCAATGAGGTGTAATCTCACAACAAATGATTTTACAGTCTATAGCTTTGTGAGGATTGTCTCAAGTACGAATGATCTGTTGCTTGCTAACACTTGAAGCATACTTAATACTTTGCCACATTCCATACTTTTATTTGCCTCTTATCCAATATGAATTTTTTTTTGGTGAACAATAAGACTTTTCCTAATAGAAATAGCTTTGTAACATTCTTTGCATTTGTATGATCTCTCCCCAGTGTTAATTCTCTCTTGTTGAGAAATGTGTGATCTTTGATAAAAAGCATTGCTATGTTCTTTACACTTGTATGACTTTCCAGCAGTATTAATTCTCTGGTGTGAATAAGGCATGATCTTTGAAAGATTTGAGATTTTATATATATATATATATATATATATTGCATTTGTATGGCTTTTCTCCCATATAAAGTCTCTGGTGTTGACTGAAGAATGATCTTCAATTAGAATCTTTGCCACATTATTGATATTTGTACGGTTTCTCCCCAGTATTAATTCTTTGGTATTCAGTAAGGCATGATATTTGATTAAAAGTTTTGCCACATTTTTTACATTTGTATGAATTTTCTCTCATATGAAGTCTCTAGTGTTGAGTAAGAAATGATTTTTTATCAAAAGCCTTGCCACATTCTTTACATTTGTATAGCTTTTCCTGCAATATGGATTCTCTGGTGTGGAGTAAGGCATGGTTTTTGATTAAAAGCTTTGCCGCATTCTTTACATTTGTATGGTTTTCCCCAGTATGAATTCTCTAGTGTTGATTAAGGTTTGATTTTTGATTAAAAGATTTGCCACATTCTTTACATTTGTATGGTTTTCCCCAGTATGAATTCTCTGGTGTTGAGTAAGGTTTACTCTTTGATTAAAAGCTTGGCCACATTCTTTACATTTGTATGGCTTTTCACCAGTATGAATTATCTTGTGAATAATAAGTATTGAGTTTTGATTAAAAGCTTTGCCACGTATTTTACATTTGTATGGCTTTTCTCCAGAATAGATTTTCTGGTATTCTGTAAGCTGTGATTTTTTATTAAATGCTTTGAAACATTCTTTACATTTCTAGGTTTTCTCTCCAGTATGATTACTGTAGTGTTTAAAACAGTTTGAACAACATTAAAGACATTTTCACATTTCTTATATTTGTAAGGTTTATCTCCACTTTAAAGCCTATGGTTTTTAGTAATGGATGAAGTTTGAGTAAAATATTTTCCACATTCTTTACTTATGGAGGCTTTATCACTGCTCTGGTAGACAATTGAGGAATCCTTAAATGCTTTTACATATTTCCTTAACTTGTAGAGCTTTCCTCCAATATTAATTCTCTGGTGTTCAGAAATGCTTGCAGTTTTATTAAAAGTGCTTTCACACACCTTATATTTGTAATTTTTCTCTTGATTATGAAATCTTGGATAAATAAATTTTGGGCATGAGTTAAAAATTTTCTCACTTTTATCATTGTAAAGCTTTTTCATATGACTACAGGGGTGTTTTCTAGGATTTAAAAAAGGAGTAAATTTTAATGAGTTTCACAGAATTGATATTGTTTTACACCAAAACAAATATACTGCTAATTACTTAGGGTAGAGACCTGTCTATAGGTCTTGAGAGATTTATCATAAATATAGTTGCCTCTTTGAGTATCTACATCTACATTTAGACTAAGCAATAGTAGGTAAGTACAAATATTTCCACATTCATTATAATTCTGTGCATTGCTGCAAGGAGAAACTGTTCATTGCACCATTTTTGTTAAATAACAATCAGACTAATCAAATTCAGAAATTTCTTTTTATTCTTCTTCTTTTTTCAAAAATCTCTTGTCTACAGAAATATTTGTGGATGTTTACTCAATGGTACATTTCAAGTTATTCCAGTGACTAACTGAAGCTTGAAATAGACTCCATAGCAATTTTTATTATTATTTTTTAGAGGAAGGATATAATTCCCAAATGCTGTGCAGATATATTTAAAAGCACACACAGGTGCTCAAATGTGACTGCTATATATGCTTTTTCTCCAGCTGAGCCAATGCCCCACATCCCTACAGTGCCACCTTGCCTCCAACACACTATTGTCTGCTTTTAATTTGCAGGGGATTCTGCTGGCAGTTGGACATAATCATGGCCCTGATGTGCCGGATCACCCTTCAATAAGCCAAAGAGAAACCTGCATCTCAGCTGGATTGCTCAACTTTCAAGCTAAAATATCTATCACTGTGGGTATTGCTAAAATTCTCTCTATGTAACTAGCTCACTGAAATCAGTCAGAGGATACTTTTAATTTGTTAAAAACCTCTTCCTTGGGATGCACAGATGAGTAGTGCTAGGGCCTCCGAAAAATCTAATGGCAAATGTATTAAGTTTACTGGGAACATGTATAAGATCCAGGAAGTCTGTGGGTCTCACACTTGGAAAGTTTTTCTGCTATGAAAAACCACAAAATGCATAGATCTTCTGGGATTTGAACTTGGAGCCTGGTTGAAATCCCTGTTGCTATAAAAGATGAGGCAGTGCATGTAAGATGGAGCTGCTGAAAGGCATTTATGAACTGTGCATGAAATTAAAAAAAAACACATATGGAAGTCATTAGGCAAGAAAGTATGGTATCTGGAAACTCACAGTTGAAATCCATCTGGTTTGGGAGTAGCCAGTACATGTTATATACTACCTAGCTTTGTCTTAAGTTCAGCATTGCACTGGAGATAGTATCATGCATTGGAGCCATATAGCCACATAGCATCTCAGAGATGGGTGACACTTGCCAGAATGTCAATCAACCTGTCTGAAGAAAGACTCTTCCTGCTAAAATCGTATTCCTAACTTTGATGTACACTCCCTTAAATAAAGAATTGGAAACATTATCTATAATCTTTTTTCAGATCCTATGTGGTCTAGAGAATCTATAAGGTGCTTTATCTCTTTTAGTAAGGTCTGGCCCTGTCTCATACTCCATTACTATTATTTAAGATATTCATTTTTTTCAGGTGGCTCATCACTACCCAAGAATTAAATTACTCAGGTGGGTGCTTGATATCCCATGACATGGAGTGATTATGCTAACTTATGAGCCATAAATAGGTTGGTAACTACACAAATACTGCTTCCAGTTGAATTAAAATTATAAATGAATATTTACAAGCACCTTTGACACAAACTACCAAATTTCAGGGAGAAGGGTCTACAAAAATGGGTTTCTGAAATGGTAGAAAGAATCATAAAATAGATCTTTTTTTTCCTATAGAGAAGTTTCATTGTAAGACATGCCCCATTCAAAGGTGGTCTTACCTAGCCACTATGGCTGATTCACTTTTCTGAAGAGTTTTACAATTACAAGCTTGAAACTTTTATTGTTCTTCATTTGCCCCACACTCTCCTTACTGCTTCTGTTCCAGGCATGTTTTCTACCTCTCAGCATGAGCCCAAAAGAGTCTCAGAAGACTTCCACTGTTCTCACAACACCCTCGGTTTTACTTTTGGCTTGTGATGCATTCCTGAAAGCCATTTGGGCTGTGGATTTTCTGGGAGACTGTGCTAGAAGTTCCTGAGTCTTTCCTTTGTTTCAATTGTCATACATAACAGATGAGCTGTATGCTTATATGATGTGTTTTAGAAGGATATACTGCTTCTCTCTCTGTCTCTGTCTCTGTCTGTCTCTCTCTCTCTCTCTCTCTCTCTCTCTCTCTCTCTTTGCTTAATTATTATTGCATTTAAAAAGCAATGCCTACCAAACTTCCACCTTAAACACATTTAATGACTGAATAGTTCTTTTCAACAGAAATTTCTTAGTGAGGATTACTGCAGCATTTCCATTTCTTCTTAATTGGCATGTTTTTAGTCTGTAAGTACAAATACTATGCATGTGTTCAAATGATAAGAAAATTTGTCTACACTGTGTAGGAAATCGCCTCCTTATTACTTCATTAAACAGACATATTAGAATACTGCAATTTTATATTAATGATCTATAGACTTTTATCTAATGTGCACCCATGAAGACATTATTAAAAGTTTTAAAACATGACTGATTAATAAGCATTTTATTACTTTTTTTGATTTTTTTAATTAAAATGCCTTTTTCTATTCTAATCCTATTTCTAAAGCTGAGCAAACTTGTTGAATCTTTATTTTCCTAAAGGTATTTTTAAGATACAGCTTCATAATGGCCTGTAAACATCACATATATATGTAGTTTGATACATGTTTTTGCATTTGAAAATATTGTGTATTGTAAGTGGTTGTACACAAAATACTGAGTAGTAAAATTTTTACAGTTACAATATGTATTAAAAGTTTTAACCAAACAAAAAGTGACTGGCACAAGTTGAGAAGTCACTCTTCTGAGATATTTGTGACAATGTAACCTGATAATTGTGTAATTTTCTGTATAAATAATTTTCATGTTTTTTTTCCTTGATTTAGACAAATTTTCTGAACTTCCCTTTCAATTTCTATTACTTGTTTAAAATTAAGTATTAACTGCCTTGGTATCCATACCTTCTCTTTATCAAGTTTTGCAAAAAAATTATTTCTGGCTCTCCTGATTAGGTTTTGATTAGGTTTTGATTAGAATTTGATTAGATTTGGTTTTGATTAGAAGACATTCCTGAAAAAAATTAAAATAGCAAGTTATTCCACTTACTACACTACTATATAAGTAAGTATATTCAAATACTCTGAATATACTTACTATATAAGTATATTCAGAGTATTTGAATATACTCTGCAAATATAGAAAACTTTATTAGGTGGGGGGAAATAGCCAGAGAACAGTATGATTTAAGACCATTATCCCAAGAAATATATAGAATTTACTACAATATGCTGGCAAAAGTTGTAAAAACTTTGAAAATCATCCTAAGAATTTATAGCAACACAGCTGAGGACAACATTCAAACTGAATAATGTTACCACAACAATATCAAATCACAGCCCTTTACTTCAACATATTTGGATTCCACCTCAAATGTTTCAGGAAATGAATATCTCTTATTTATTTATTTTTTATCTTTTGGTGGATTATTTCTTAAGATTGAATACAGGGGCATTCTATTGCTAAACTATATCCACAGATGTTTCTATATTTATACTTTTTTTTTAAATTTTGAGACACTTCATCACAAAGATGCTGAAATTTATTTCAAACTTGCATTTCACTGCCTCAGCTTCCCAGTTATATGAAATTGCATTGATATATCATGGCGCATGACATGTTTTTGTTTACTTTGTAATGTCCAAATATTTTCCAAACTGACTATACTGATTTAGTTTAACAGATTTTAAATAGAATAATCCCAATGAAAATAATAGCTCACCCAATAAAGGGTAAAATCAACACAAGAAAATAATATATCACTAGTAATTAAGAGTCAGAAAATTGATGTTGTTAATTATCTAAGCAATGCCAAATGACCAATTGAAAGATATTTAATAAACTAAATAGCAGTGTAGAAAACTGAAAGATATTCAGAAAAAAATAGCAACAGAAAAAGTAGAAATTATATACTAAAAATATTATTTTAAAAACAATGTCTCAGACTTGGGATACATCTCAGATGGTTGAATGCTTGCACATGCAAAAGGCTGGGCTTAATCCCCAGTACCACACACACAAAAAAAAGTCTCATAAATTAGAAATTTGAGGAAGAAAATACATCAAAGGCTAGTATTAATTAAAAGACACAGGTAGTGCTGGATGATGTGGTTCATGAATGTAATCCCAGAATCTGGGGAAGCTGAGGCAGGAGGATTATGAGTTCAGAGACCAACTCAGCAATGGTGAGGCACTAAGCACCTCAGTGAAACCCTGTCTCTAAATAAAATACAAAATACAGCTGGTGATGCGGCTAAATGGTCAAGTGCCCCTGAATTAAATCCCAGTATAAATAAATAAATAAATTTAATAAATTTATAATCAAACCTTTAAAACTCTTCAAGAAAAAAAATTGATATGACTAAGAAAAAGAGAAATTTTAATTACAAACATGTTCTTTTATGGTTAACAGTTGATTTTTTTGCAGAAGACTTCCAGAAGGGAATTGGAGTATATAGGTATATATGTTGAAAGAAAAAGAAAATATGAACCTAGAATAATTTACCCACCAATTCAAGTTTTTAAACTTTAAGAACAATACAGGCTTTCAAAATATGTAAATATTCAAAAATTTCTTTATTTCTTGACCTGCTCTAAGAGAAATAATCAATGGAATCTTTCTAATAAAATGAATCTGGACAACAGAAATCATATAAAATTTCAAAGCTCTTGTGGAAAAAAATATATACAAATATACATTTTATTTTACTTTCATTGTTGTACACAAAACATTTCATTCTACTATAGAGTTTGGAAAACTAAAGCATAAAATTATCATAAATCTTTGTTAATTAGTATGTTAGAAAAGCAGGTGTGACATCAATAACAAATCATGGCAACACATGTAAAGACACTGATTGTTTTAAGAAACAAAGTTAATTTAGTTTAAAATGTAGTGTAAAACTAAGTACTTTATTTTTTTTAATTTCTTTAGTTATACATGACAGTAGAATGTATCTTCACATATCATACATTCATAAAGTATAGCTACCTAATCTTTTGATGGTAAATTATATGAAGTTATGCTGGTTGTGTATTCATATAAGAGCATAAGAAAATTATTTCCAATTTATTCTACTGTTTTTAATTACTTTTATATAATTCCAAAGGAGTGAAAAAATAAACATCAAAGATAAAAAATAAAATAATCACCATAAAAATCTATGAACTACAAGTTAAGGCAGTTTTTTAATAGTAGAAAACATATCAACAAAACTTGAAAACAACAGAAGTAATTTGTTCCTCATCAGTAATTTAAGTACACATAAACTAATTTGAAAAAAAAAACTAATCAGAACACAATGTGACTAAGAATATTAAACCCAAAAATATGTTAATTATATGAAATGTAAATCTACAGAAGGTACTCTTTAGATATTAGGTCACAAAAAGACTAAAAAACGATAAAACAAATATTACATTTGAAATTGCAAAGATGATAATAATTATATAAATAAGAGAGAAAATAGAATATTACATAAAGATAAATATGGCCAATCCCTGGAATACAATCATAGTGAATATATTCATAACTGAAATCATATTTTTCACATATAGAAAGAAAACACAATAAAAAACTCAACATCATAGAAGGCAACAAAATAATAGTAGGAGATATCAATCTCCAATTAATGCAAGAAAAAATAGCATTGCATTAATATCCATGGAACAAAAGAACCTCAAAAAAGCATTAAAAACCCATTAGGTTTACAGAGGCAATCTTCTCTAGTGTGTATGGAATATTATTTCAAAGAGATCAGGTTAAAAGCACAAAACAATGTTAACAGATATTAAAATATTAAAGTTGCTTTCTAACATAACATAATAAGTTGGAAATCAAAAGTGAAAGTGATATCCAAAATTAACTAATATAAGTTTAAAGCAAAATTCAGCAATTAAGCAAGGCCCTAAGCAACTTGGTTAGACAAAATGAAATATAAAAACAGCTGCCAGCCAGGCATGGTAACACATCGCTGTAATTCAAGCATCTTGGGAGTCTGAGATAGCAGGACTGTGAGTTCAAAGTCAGCCTCATCAAAAGAAAGATGCTAAGTAAATCAAGGAGACCATGTTTCTAAATAAAATACAAAATGGGGCTTGGGATATAGCTCAGTGGGCAAGTGCCCTTCTCAAAAAAGTGCTGTCGATGTTGCTCAGTGGTTAAGCACGTCTGCTACTGGGGGGAAAAAGTGCCTATAGCACTCCAAATAATCTAAGAACTCCATATAATACCAACCAAATAATCAATGTTATTTTTACATAAAGAAATATATTTGAACAATTATTTATTTGAACAATTCTATGGAATATCCTAGGTGCATAAATAACTGCACATTAAAAATTTAAAGAAAATGCTTTCTTATATAAAAATAATAAAAGCCTCAGTATTAAATAGATTTATGTAAACTTGAGGTTAAATGATGAAACCAGGAAGAATAAAACTGAAAATACATCAATTAGCTCTCAACTTGATGGTCAAGTCAAAATATATTTTTACAGATCTATTCTAATTAAAACAACGTTCAATAGAGACCAATGTTGCAAGCCAATCAAATGTCATTTCACAAGACTGTATGAAGGCAATTTGGAATAAATTATGAAAAGTTTTCAAATTTTACAAAGATGAGAAATTATATAATATCCACAATGATTAACTTTTATGATAGTATGTTAACTGAAATAGTAATTCACGAAGAAATAAATACCAGATAATTCTACTTCTGAGAGATATCTACTGTAGCCAAATATACAGACCAAAAGAAATGACATCAGGGATGAAAAGGTGAGAAAAAGGAGCACTTGTTTGGAGGAAAAATAAACTTACTTTCTATGTGATACACAATTTTTATAAAAATATTACAAAAATTTAAATGAACACTAGTCACCAGTAAATTTAAAATATATAAGACAGTAAGTTCAGTAAAGTTATACAATTTTTATCACAATTAAAAATTTGACAAATATATAAAAGATAAACATAATTGTAAACATCTTTATGGTGCCATTAAAAAGCTAAAGTCTTACCCCTAGACAAAAGCACAGATTCATATACAGAGAGATGATGAATATGCAATTAATTCTAGCTACTTGAAAGGCTGAGGAATGGAAATAAAATTTCAGCTTCAGCCACTTATCAAGAGTCTATTTTAAAAGTCAAAAGGGGGTGAAAATGTAGCTCAATATTATAAGAACCTCTGAGTTCAATCCACAGTATATGTATATATTTCTAGACCAAAATTAAGATATGTTACATGATTAAGCACATGAACAGAGTAAACAATCAAGGCACTATATACAAATCATAAATAAAACATAAATATTTATACATGTAAGTAAATGCATAGAAAACTTGATTGAAAATTGGCAAATTGTTCACGTGCAGTCAATTTCACTTAATGCTTTCCTAAAGTGACAAGTCATGATCATTTCTATTTAATTATAACATATAGATATAAAAATAAAAACAATATCACTGATGTGAGAAAACCTAATGAACAACACTGAAGCTCTCTAAAGATTGGAATTAAAAAAAAAGACACAAGATTTAGAGACATGTTACCCACAAAATTGTGAATAATTGTATTACAATAGAAATCTTTCTTTTAAAATTTTGTAGTTACAGGTGGATAGAATGCATTTATTTAATCTGCTTATTTTTATGTAGTGCTAAGGATCACAGTGCCTCATATGTGTGAGGCAAGCCCTCTGCCACTAAACTACAGCCCCAGCCCTGAAAATTCTTCTTTAAACCACGTTTATCAGCTATACTTACATAACCACTAGGAGCAGGCATTGTGAAATACTACTATTCATTACATGGCAGAAAAATTTCACAGAATATCTAGTATATGCATTCATATAAAGCTCTAATAAGAAAAATTTGAATGAATAAATACTTAAATTATATTAAAGAAACTCTTCTATAATATTAATATATTACAATGGTTTTACCAGGAGATATTTGGAAATGAGAAGATTTTCTAGGGATCCCCCAAATACAAATAAATGCCAGGTTATGCATATCCTCACAGGCAATATGAAATACTTTGTAGGGATTCTGACTGTGGAAATGTAAAGAGAAGCATTTCTCTGATGATCAAACTCCCAGGCATTACAGGCACTCTGTTTTCCACCCTTAGAATGCCCTGCAATTTCCCCTAGGAACTAGTAAACTAATAAAATACATGTGCAATGCCAAGCTGCTATGGCAATGCCCTGTTTGAAAAGGCTCTGGACTAGAGTGTTATCAGCCTCAAACATGATCTCTGGCACACAGCTCCTGGGAATAAAGGAACTCTCTTTTTAGACAAGCACAATGTTTCACTGAGCCTAAATCTGTCCACATAACAGTAAGTTTATAAAATGGACTTTCTTGAGAGCTACACAAAACTCCCAACATTTCACATTGCAATTTAGTATATAACTGAGAAATAAGCTGCATAATATTGCTAAGGTTGTAACCTTCCTAGTAATAAAATGAACAGTATGTATTAGTGATGCCAATGACCTAAATTAACCTATTGATATAAATAAAGCTTGGCAGCTTGGGCTCTCTCCACTATGCCACTTTCCTGTATCTTTTCTCTGTTTCTTCTTTTTATTTTCCTACAATACTTTGTTAATTTGAATGTAGAGATATCACTGTAGAACAAGTACTAGCTTAAATAATTGATTTGCATGGTAAGCATAGAGCATAGAATGCTCTTTAATGATTGCAACAGAAACAAACCTAAGCTTGAAAAAATAATTTTTGTCAATTTTTTGTCACTGTGATTCCTCTTTGAAATTTGGATCTTTTCTCTGTATTCTTTGCTTCATTGATTTCTACCCACTTTCATACGTCTATTGTCAGGTTTATCTTTAAATTCCAAGGCTATAACTTTGAGAACACAAAGGAAACAAACGATTACTTAGAGACAGAAAAAATTTTTTTATGGAAAATGGAATATGACACATTTTTTATTTTCTTGGTAACTACAGAAGTCATTTTAATATTCTACGCAATCATTTTCCCAAACTTTTTTTTTTCAGACAAAAACACTAAAATACTTTGAAACAATTTTCATTCTCCACATTGTAGGCACTACTTAGAAAAAAAAAATAAGTTAAATATAAAAAGAAAAATCCTAACATTTTCTTTCCTACATAAACAAATGCTGGATCTTTGTCCTAAAAACAAGAAACTAAAACTTTTCATGCAGAATAGAAGCTACCATAAGATATTCTACAAAGTTAAAAATTAAATTTTTTAAATTAGAAATTCTGAATGAAATTTAGGCTCACCAATAAAGAGTAGGTTTCTAATGATCTCTATCAAAACATCTTCATATAATGTCTGCTGAGAAGGATCAAGGCATTTCCATTTCTCTTCAGAGAAATCAATGACCACATCCCTTAATGTTAATGATTCCTAAAATAAAGCATATGATTAGTGACATAGTATTTAATTTCTTACAAATTGTAATGAGAAGTAAACGGCTAGCTTTCACATATGGTAGTGACCTCAAGCATTTAATAAGATACTTTTTTGTGGTGCTGGGGTTTGAAGCCAGGGCCTTGTGCATGCAAGGCGAGCATTCTACCAACTGAGCTATATCCCTGGCTCCAATAATTATAAGCAGTAAAATTGGTGGATAAATTTGGTACAATGAAACCCAGGGAGCAGCACATGTGAAGCAAAACACTGAAGTAAAAAAAGTGGAAAATAAAATCCAACATAATTCCAAAGGATAAATAATAGTTGCAATTTGTTATTAAATATTCAAAAGAAGCACAACCGAACAAAGCAATGATACTTGAGACATGCATAGCAAAAATGTAAGTAATAACTATACTCATATGTCAGTGGTCACTTCAGTGAATAAGAGACTTAAGAGATCACTAAAGACACATCAAAACTTCCACAGTTCACATATTAATTTAATGGTCATCTCCAAAGTTGTCTATCTTCTCATTATTTAAACTTACCATAAAACAAGTACTGTATTTAAAAAAAATATTTTTACTTCTTCAGACAACAACATCACCACTCACTTCTAAACAATAGAATAAGCAGTTAAAGAAAACAATCGGAAAGGTTCTGGCACCCTAAATGCCACCCTGACAGCATGGATATACTCCCTTTTCCAGGGTCTCAATTATCTCTAGTGAACACTCACATAACCTGAAGTTAGTTTAAGGTTCTGATCTATGATGTCCTTTTTTCTGAAATAATAATAATAATAATAATAATAATAATAATAATAATAATAATAATAGATTTTAACCCAGGGGCACTCTACCCCTGAAATTCAATTCAAGAAATTTTATTTTATTTTTAATTTTGATAAATGAACTCACAAAGTTGCTTAGGGCCTCTGAATTACTGAATCTGGTCTCAAATTTTTATTTTTTGTACCTCATTTTTCCACATCACTGTGATTACAGGTGTGTGCCACCACTCCTGACTCTACAACCACTTTTGATACTAAATGTGCAAATTTGCAGAACAACCAATATTTCAAAAACTAGTATTTCAATAATTCAATTCTGATGACATTTAATACAGATCCTACAAGTTTGAGGTTCAGTTTTATCAAACTTTACTAATTGAGGTGCCAGTTTCAAGCCCTAGAATAAAATAACATTTATATTTATGATTCATTTCTTATAAATTAGGGGTCTCTACATCTACACACTCAAGTTATTCTAATTAAAAAAACACACTTATGTATACCAGCTTTTTATAAATTATATAAGTCAGGAAGTTGACATTTGAAAACTTGCATAGAACATAAAAAATATCAGAGGAAATTGGGACACTATATAGGCCATTTTAGGAAATAACTGGTTGAAGATATTACCTCCAAATTTTCTGTTCTGCCACAGCAGTGAAGAGACCCCTTCCTATTATGATTTAGAAGATCCTTACTATTTGAAATATGCTGATTCAGATACTCATTCTGAATTTTTTCATTTTTTTTCCACCAAAAATATTTAACAGACACATTTACATTCAGGGGTAAGAACAAAATATTTCTAAAGAACAGGAGGAGGAGGAGGAGGAGGAGGAGGAGGAGGAGGAGGAAGAAGAAGAAGAAGAAGAAGAAGACGAAGAAGAAGAAGAAGAAGAAGAAGAAGAAGAAAAACCAGCTTAAGTCTCTCCTCTATATCATTAGAAAATATTATTGAGTCATCTCATGTCAGCCCAAACCAACATACACACAATTTTCTTAAAACTCCTAAGTATTCGCTGGCTTCAGGGTAAAGAATTCTTCATTTGGAATTTTGATTATTATTATTATTATTATTATTATTATTATTATTATTATTATTTGGTACAGGGGCATTCTACAAGTAAGATATATCCTAGGCCTTTTAATTTATTTTATTCTTTTTAAACCTTGTCTCACTAAGTTGCTACACTAAGCTTGAACTTTGACCTTTCTGCCTCACTTCCAGGTAGTTGTGATTACTGGCATGTCCTAATATGCCCAGAAAGATAAAAATGTGCTAACCTCTTTTGATCCATTTGCCTTTCACCTTCTTTATTTTCTTTTTCTGCTAAAAACAAGCCCTTGAGAGCCTGAGATTTTTAGATACATCCATATCTTATGTTTGATGAATTTGCAGTATTCCAATATAGACTTAGAAAAAAAAGTTGCTTATTACCTATCTCTGAATTTTTTCAATCTGACATTCTAGAAATAGCTAGACACCAATGAAAATTATAGCCACAGATAGAAATAAGATCTTACATAACCTTCAATGATGTTCTTTTACAGGCTCAAAAATTGACTTTAGTTTGAATAAAATTTTATCCTAAAATTTTCCTCTATCTTTTTTCTTTGGAAACGTTTTTTTTTTTTTTTAACTTTCAAATATTTCTGTTAAATTACATTTCATAGGTAATGAAAATGTTAGATTAAATGAGACATTCTCTACCCACCATCCTATTTACTTAAATAATTAGTTATCTTCCCAAACTTGAGGTACTACATTATGTCTTCCAATTGGCATATAGTTAGTATTTGCTTGAAGACTTCTGCAAAAGCACACTAGGATTATTTTGTTTGATTGTTTGTTTGTTTTTCTGAATATTTGGTACAGTTTATTCTCCTTTCAAATTCTGGCACCTTATAATCAGTCTTTCCTAGATGAGTAAGAAAAGAGGACAAAAATCATATTTGCCTTTTTTTTTAAAGTTACAGAATCAATGGGTCTGAGCAGCAAAGTGTTTCTGAACCTAACATTTGGGGAAAATAATATTAATATTCCAATATTTGATCTATTTAGATGAAACCAACACAGAATATTCCTGATATCTCTAGAGGATCTAGAGTAACTAGCTAGTCCAACAAGGTGCTCCATTCCCTGAACACAAGCTGCTCTGAAAGAAGAGAGGACTACACAGAAGTTGGTATTCTCTAGGTAATTCAACAAACATGAGCACCTTGGGTCAGCTTCATGTAATTTTTACACCATGGCTACTCAAAGACATGGTAGATATTACAGAGATATCATACTTTAAAGTTTCTTAAGGGGACGCTAGACTTGCTTTCTATGCTTATGAAAGACAAATAAACACAAAGTTCAAAGATTTTTTTATTTTAATGCCAAGATTAAACTCAGGAGTGCCTACACATTTAGCAACATTCCCCTCTTCTTTTTATTTCTTCTTCTCAATATATTGATCCTTTGGTTTCAGCCTACTAAAATGCTGAGATTATGAACATGCATCTTCACACCTGGCATTAGGTACAAATACTTTTTAAACTGTTTTACATTATAACCACGTTCTTCTCATGTGAAAGTACAACCACACACATGCACGTGCACACACACACACTCACTTTTAAAAATTCCATCCAAACCTAAGAGGAAAAGATGAATTAAAACTCTGTGTAATTTGAAATATTCCAGGGAACCATACTTCATAATATAGTAAATTAGCTGAGAAAAGATGACTTTTAGGAAAATCATGCTTAGCACACACTTGGAAGATGCACTTAAAAAAATGAGTGACACCTGGTAAGGAAAAAGAAACTGAAACTCCTTGGACCACAGCTCCTCCCAAATATGAGTCAAATTTTCATGTCCTGATCCTGTCTTTAATATCCACTCTGAAGGGTGTAGGCAAGAAAGTACAGAGTTGGTTTCAGGCCAAGCAGAGGTCACCAATCTGCACAGGACAAAAAGTAGAATCCTGACTGTCAACCCCATTCTTAGGGCCAGAGGTGGCAGTATATTGAGCTCTATCAAATTTAGACTAGGGTTAAAAGTTTACAAAGGTGACCTCAGGAAAGCCCAGGTTCTCACAATTAGTTCTGACTACTTTTACTCAGCCCCTTTCTTCTGTTTCATAATGCCCATCTGTGAAGACTTATCATTGTTAAAAATAGTCTAGACCCTGAAAGTCTGAGGGAAAGGGCCTGTGACAGAGCCACTCAGGTATCACAAAACCTGGAGATGAATCAAGATATTTGCCTGAGACAGAGATGAATTATCTCCCAGAATTTGAAGACTACCTTGTATTCTTCAGTTGTTGCTCTGAGTCAATAATTATCACCCAATCACTTCTGAATGAATAATTTTTACCTGAATAGAAAAAATACCAAGCTAAGATCACTCTGCCACTGATTCTAAGGTGAAATAATTTTAATTCAGGCCATAGGACCCAAAAATAATAAAATATTAATTATATTCCTTCTCAGACAGAGCTTTCTATGTGCAAGAAGCCCTGGCCATACAAGGGGACATAAGTATTTAATGTTGAATATAATGTTATATCAATTATCAGTGACAATAATGTCAATGACAGATTCACAAATGCAAATAATATAGTGAGAATTATTTTACATTTTTGGGTATCATAACCTTCATACTCTGGCTAAATGAGGCTTATTTGTTTGTTTGGTTCCAGGGATAGACCCCAGTGATGCATTATTGAGGAACATCTCCAGTTGTATTCAAAATTTATTTATTTATTCTGTTTTGCCAGAATCTCACTAAATGTTGAGAGCCACAGCCGAAGGGGCCCCAGCAAACTTTCAGACTGCCAGCTGATGATTGGCTCACAGCAGCCCCAGCAACTTCTAGCTGATTGGCTCCTCTGCAGTGAGGCTCATTGGGCTGTTTCCCTGCCCTTTCAGACCACGGAGCTGCTCATTGGGGGACTTTTTTGGCTCCGCCCATGGGACCCAGCCAATCGGCCTCAAGAGCAGGAGGAGTGGGGGAGGTTGAGAGGCTTGTGGGAAGCCGGTGGTGGCAGTTGGGCTCTGAGGGTTTTTCCTGAGGAGCTGTTTTGTTTGGCCTGTGTGGTTCTAAAAATAAAGTTTGTTTCTTTTGACAAGTGGCTCCTGAATTGTGCCCAGCCAGACTGCAGCAACTAAGTCTTTGAGGCTGGCCCTAAGCTTGTGATTAACTTTCTTTAGTTTCCTGAATCACCAGCATTACAGGTATGCAACAACACACCCAGCTCATGTTAAGGAATATCGATGAAGCTGGATTTTAGAAAAAGTAGACAATCTTCTATAGCATCATAGTTGAAAGAAATAAAATGATAAATATATGTGTAACTGAACTTTTAGAGGTCATAAGTAAAACAAATACATAATTACAATAAGTTATAAATAAATTTCTATAAATTCTTATGATTTATAAGTTATCACAAAAATTGGTACTTTATAATAATTTAAGTTATGAAATAATTAAAACTTCTATTACATAATAAAATTATGATTATAATTTCTAAAAAAATTATTATACTTTTAACCCAATATATCCATAATTTTATAATTATTAGAAACAATGAAAATTGTTAGCTAACTACATGTATTTCTCATTAAACTTTCAAATTTCACACTTCTTTCCACTTCTGATACTTCTCAATATAGATCAGCTACATTCCAAGAACTCTAGCCACATGTGGCAAATGGCTGACACATCACAAGTATATACCTGAGTGCTGTGGTTCCCTGGACTGCAGAAAATTGAATGACTGAAACCCTCCTTTCTTATCCGAGGTGAGAAAACATGTCTTCCATACAATATTTCTCCTTTAAACCAAATGAAAAAAAATGATATTTTTAGACCCAGGAAGGTGCTATAAGATGAGAGTTGCCTAAGGAAGGCCATTTTTTTCCAAACTGATAACTGTTAAGGTCAGTAGCCTTTTCATATATTAGACAGCAAACAACAGATAAAGCAAATCCAGGCGGGAGGGTCCTCATGTCTTCATGTCTGTCTACACCTTGATACTGAAATTTAGTTGTGAACAAAAAGATAAGGCCCAATGGGCCTTCATCCTAGTAACCCAGCTATGGTTGTCTGGTTTATCTTTTGTTTAGATTATACTGTGAGTTCAAGTACTAATAACATTTTCATGTCTACATGCATTTTGGCATTACTCAAAGTCATTTTATAGGACTTTCAACATTAAATCAAGAAAAATGAATTCAATGCTTCTTCCATGCCTAAATCTAAGCAGTTACCTTGAAATTAGCATGTTTCCTGTTTCCATTAAATGTATTTAAGCGATCAAGTGTTACAAAGCTATCAAATATTACAAACTACCAGCTAATTAATGATTTATTTATTTATTTATTTTAAAGAGGGGGGGGGAGAGAGAGAGAGAGAGAGAGAGAGAGAGAGAGAATTTTTTTAATATTTATTTATTTTTTTAGTTATTGGCGGACACAACATCTTTGTTTGTATGTGGTGCTGAGGATCGAACCCGGGCCACACGCATGCCAGGCGAGCGCGCTACCGCTTGAGCCACATCCTCAGCCCTAATTAATGATTTAAATGAACAGTTTATTAAATAAGCCAAATTGAGACTGGGTTTATCTGGGCTATTCTGATTTCAGCAGAAATATTACCAGTGTAAACTCTGCTCTTTGACATGGTTATCCTGTTCCTGGAATAGATGGCTGTCCACTGTGTTCTTTTCATTCTCATCCACATGGCCTCTTCTCCTTCATAAGCCTAATCTGAGCTTCTTCTTCTTAAGATGGTGGGATTTACAAAGAGAAAAACAGGAAGAATTTAAGACACTTTATAACAAAACAGAACAATATTTAAATGTGATTTATATTTATAATATGTTATCATTAAAGTGTACAAATTGAAGTAACAAAATGGGGAAAAAAAACTAATTACCTCACATATGACAAAATGTATGCCTCATATTTGAGAAAGGAGTAACAGAAGCTAGGGCAAGAGGATCCCAAGTTTAAAGCTAGATTATCAACTCATCCTGGCCCATAAGTAAATTAGAGACCCTGTCTCAAACTTAAAAAAATAAAATAAAAAACATCAGGGGATGTTTCACAGTAGTTAAGAATCCTTGATTTTAAAACTGGGTACCAAATAAAAGTAAATAAAAATAAAAAAGAATGTCAAAAACAGACACTCCAAAAAAGAGAATGTAAGAGTTATGAATGGTGGCAGATTTCTATATTCCCAGCAGCTCGGGATACTTAAGAAATAGAATTGTGAGTTCAAACCCAGTGCCAACAATTTAGTGAGGCCTTAAGCAATTAAGTGAGACTAAGTATCAAAATAAAATAATAAAAAAGATCTAGGATTTTGTTCAGAGGTTAAGTGCCTCTGAATTCAATCCAATCAAAGGAAGGAAATAGACTTCAATAGCCACCTTTTAAAAAGAAACATAAGTGTTCAATAATTATAAACTAGCTCAATAGCTTTAAAAATTTGAAAATGGCAGATAAAATCATATCTTGAGACAAAATCAAATAGTATCATAAATATATGAAGCAAATAAATTCTCAAGAACTAAAGACAGAGTGAAAATTCTTATTTCTTTCAAGAAATGGCTATTGAAAATACATGTTCATTCCCCAGAAGAAGCATATGCTTATAAAAATTCCTGCATATCTGACCAATGAAAAGATATAAGGATATGGCAATGTTGATCCAAACAGATGAAATCCAGGACATGGAGAAAAGGCGATGCACATTGAGAAACATTTAATAAGAATAGGGTTAGAAAGACAAAGGGAATACAGTGAGAAAAATGATTTTCAGAACCCATTTTCATCATAATGTACCTAGTTTGACAAATATGTGAGCCATCACATAATTTTATGTAGATGTCACATACATGGATATTTTGCATTAATGCATGTTTAAAAATATGTAGATTGTGAGAAAATAAAAAAGTACACAAAAGAACATAAAAGACTTGATCCTACACACCATTGTGTACATAAGAAAAATGCATCATTACCAAGTTGTAAAATTTCTTCTAAATCTACAATATTACCTCATTAAAATGTTAGCATATTTTAATTTTAATGAAAGAAGTGACCAAAGAAAAATTCTTAAATTCATCTGGAATATTATATGTTATACATGAAATCAGCCCCAAAATTCTGAATTAAAAAGAACTTATTTTACAGTAATAAAAACCAAGAAATCATAATACAAAACAAAACCCATAGATGAATGTATATGTATGTAAAACTTTATGTGTACTTAATAGAAATTAAAAGGTCAACCAAGACTCCTTGTCATGATGGTACATTCCTGTAATATCAGCAGCTCAGGAGGCTAAGGCAGGAAATTCTCAAGTTTAAAGGCAACCTCAGAAATTTAGTAAGCCCTTAAGCAACTTAGTGATTTCCTGTCTCACACACACACACACGCACACACACACATGCACACACACACACACACAAAAACTGTGTATGGTGGTACATGACTGTAGTCTCAGGGGTTTAGAGGAAATTTAGTCAAGAAGATTTCATGTTGAAATCCAGTGTTAGAAATTTAGAAGATCTATAAACAACCTAGTGAGACCCTACTTAAATATAAAGCATAAAAAACCTGGGGATGTAGCTTAGTTGATATGCACCCATGATTTCAGTGCCTAGTACAAAAAAATTTTAAAAAAATAATATAAAATAATGAGAGAGAGAGAGAGAGAGAGAGAGAGAGAGAGAGAGAAAGAGAGAGGGAGAGAGAGAGGTTTTTGATGTGACTCAGTGGCTTAGTGTCTCTGGGTTTAATTCCTGATACTAAAAGCAGTACAAAACCAATTGGGAAACTTAGGCAGATATAATATTGCTCAATTATAGAGCAATGCTAGATTTGATCTCCAATACAAAGACAAAAAGAATAAGAAGAATAAAATAGAACTTGGTTTGTAATGGAAATAAAGATATGCATCCACGAAAAAAAATACATAAGATAATCTATCTACTGTAGGGAGAGAGCCACACATTTACTTAAGTCAATTCCACAATAAAATTAGAAAATAATTAATTAATCAGTATCTTAGTTAAGTTGGTAGATTTACAGAATTTACAACAGAGAGATGCTGCACATTCAATAAGAGAAAAGCTGGATTAACTGAAATTGAATGATAGTTTTTCCTCAGCCCATATGAGGACTATCCATTGATGAATAACTAATGTGACACTAAGCACATGGTAGATTGCAAGATATACATCCTGAAGCTATTTATTGCACCCTGAAAAAAAGTGTAAATTAGTAAAATTAAACCATGATTTTTCTATCAAACCAAATGTGTCTGTGTGCATGATGAATAAAAATGTTAAACACTTCAGTCTGCAGACGCTATTTAATTACATATTTTTATTCAGAAATCCAAAAATATGTTTCAAAGAAGATATGGAAGAATACTGAGAGTGCTTCCCACATGGTGTGAGGTCTTTTTGTTTTTGTGGTACTAGGCACATATATTCTAAATATTCAGTTTTATATGTTGCTTTCAGTATCCATTAAGAAAGTAGAAAAACATGTATTTTATTGCCTTTTATACTTTTGTTTTTATCTTTACTTGTCTGTTTTCTTAATCTACATTTCTGGGCCAGCAATTATAAATAGTTGGAATTGTGTTGCTTTCCCCTGTCTCCTGTTTATTAGTTCTGTTGAGCTGAACTTTCATGGATATCTTCATGCTGTCACACTAAAAGTCACTCAAAAGATCATATTTTAATGAATGTATACTGAGTGAATTATGAGCTATGTTTCTAATGGACACATTGTAGTAACACATTAATTACTAAGCAGAATTAAACTGAAACAACTCACAATCACCAATGAAGAAGTCACAAGTTTTTAATAGGCTTATCAGATGTGATGATGACCTTAATAAATTTGAGTACAAACCCTGAAAAGTGCATCTGAAAGTAATTATATTGGTGTCATCTAAAATTGAAGAAATATGAGCTAATTTATTTTTTAGTTACAACATAGCTACAAAAATATTAAATGTTGTAAAATACTGTCAAGGACATGACACTAACATAATGATATGTCATATATTTAATATAGTAAGTAATACTGAAAGATCTTAGAGAAACATTACCCCCCAAATTGCTACCCCCCAAATTGCTGCCACAATAATAGTTATATACTGAATGAAAATGTATTTCTCTAAGTAAAATATAGTTGTATTTGCAAGTTTTAAATAACATCAATTTAAGATGCAAGGTGGCACATGCCTATAATCCCAGCAGCTCAGGAGACTGAGGCTGGAGGATTTCAAGTCCAAAGCTAGCCTCAGCACAAGAATCTAAGCAAATCTGTGAGACCCTGTCTCTGAATCAAATAAAGAATAGGGCTGGGTATAAGGCTCAGTAGTTCAGTAGCCCTGAATTCAATATCCTCACCACCCATCAGAGACTTTGATGGGAAACTTTAAAGATACCAATATCAATGAGGTAGAAAAGTAGAGAATAGAAACCTAAAATTGATCAAACTACATTCATTCAATGCAAAATATGATAGAAAACTAGCCAACAAATTGACCAGCTTTAAACAGAGTAGGTTAAAAAGCTGAAAATGTAGCAGCCAATCTCCAAAATATAAAGCAAGAGTGATCAGGATATGTCTAACAGTAGAAAACCTCCTTCTGAGAAAATCAGTTTTCTTAGTTCCAAATAATAAAATGTATTCCTACTAGATTCATAAGAAAATAATAGTTAAGGCAGAAGTTACCAGAAATAATGAAAAGCAAAGAGAACATGTTACTGTCTAGCATGAAGGGAATAGTTTCTCAAAGAACACAAATAGTTTATATCACAAGGAAACTGGTACTGAGAAAAGAATCATGAATACACTTACTGTCTAGCATGAAGGGAATAGTTTCTCAAAGAACACAAATAGTTTACATCACAAGGAAACTGGTACTGAGAAAAGAATCATGAATACACTTACATATCATTCAGAAATTAAAAGCTGCCTGACCATCCTGTTTCTGATGCTCAGAAAAGGCAGGGAAATTTCAATTATGTGTTATAGCAACTTTGTTTAATGTACTCAAAAGTACTATTTAATGCTGATCTCATTATCATGATGGAAATTTTAATATACAGATTTAATTAGCAGTAATTTCTGATATTTTAAATGTGGCTAAAAATAGAATTAGACACTTATTGGAATGAAATAATCAGAAATTATCTCTTATTATTATGGATAATTTAAATACAAGACTTTCAAAGTGTAGGTGGCTGTGAATATACAAATATCAAAGTGATAAAATAGCCATACTACCCATAAAATCTCTAAAAGAAAATGATTTCTTGCATTTTCTCAAATCTCAAGGCTTCTAGTATTCCTTAGTTTGTGACCACAAATGCTTCTCTTCTGAGTTGCTGGAGCACTCAAAATATAGAAGACTAATAAACCCTCTCACAGGGAAGATGGTAGCAATACAGCAGGGAACTACCCTCAAACCCCACAGGGTCTGGGAACCATATTTTATAATATGTAAGACCCTCCAATAGCCTGGCTATTCCAAACATTGTTTGCAAAGATAGATAAAAGTCAGTTCACTTCATAAAATGAGTGAAGTGGGTCTGTGCCTCTGCAGAAAGGAATAATTTGTAAAAGAGTCATAAAAGTGAGTTCTGGACTGGACATTACAAGACATCATTGACAAAATCCTGAAAACAAAAGAAAACAACAATTCAGAGAGCAACTTACCCACATAAGCTCATCTGTGAGAATCAAATTCAGTTGAACAGCAGAGGACAGAGGCATATCCAAAGGAATTTAACAGTATCTGTTTTTACTAAATTTCTGTTAATATTTTCCACAATTATAGATTTCTGAATCACCTCAATTATTACTTTCTTTATCTTTTGGATGTTATCATTACCTTTTGCATACAACTCATGTGGCATACTGAATTTATCCCTGCATGTATGAATGTATCATTTATCTTTTTCTCTAAATAACTGTATATGTATGTGTATATTTTTATTCTACATTTCCAAGATTCTGCCATAAAAATTTCTGTGATACCACCTCCCTGAAATGCATTTTTTTTTACTTCAGTTTGGTACATCTAAATGTTCCATTTCATGTAGTTGGGAAAGATGGGACAATTGTGAAGTCTTTTTGATTTTACTAATTATCCACTAGAATTAAAGATCAACCTCAGAGCCTCCAGAGAATTTAATTCTCATTCACCTTTCTTATACATAGTGTTTCACTTTTTATGTGAGCAGAAGTAATTGTATTTAAAAGAAGAGTAAAATATTTTGAGTCTTACATGGTTTTTTAGAGGTTCCCAAGTCCCTAGGGTGCTGGTTCTGATACCACCTTACCACTGAAGCATCTTAATTGCATTCCAGCTTGGACACTGGTACTATGCTTCCACTGAAAGTGATTCATTAGTTATGAATATTGTCCTTTTTCTTCCCTCAATACTCTTGGAAATGTGAGGATTGGTGATAAGTTTAGAATCATAATTTTCAACATACTTATCATAGACCCATTTGTTAACAGGAGACACCCATATGCTAAAAACAAGAAAAAATACCATTCACCAAGTCCTAATGATGTAATAAAATAAACTCTGGTAATAAAATAGTAATCGTTCATTAAATTTGTTTCAAAAATATTTCGGTTGGTAATATTTTACTGCATTAGGGAAGAGTGTTATAAATGCAATTTCAATTTTCAGAGTTGTGACTGATTAAAGAGAGTATCAAAAGCTGTGTGCAAAATGGTTCATGCCTGTAATCCTGGAGTCTTCTGCAGCTATGGGTGTAAGATCACTAGTTCAAAGCCAACCATCCTTAGCAACTTAGTGAAGCTCTAAGAAACTCAGCAAAACTTTTTTCTATATAAAATATTTTATAAATGGCTGAGGATGTGCCTTAGCAGAAAAGCATTTCTGGGTTCCATTATAATATGAAAGAGAGAAAGAGAGAGGAGAGAGAGAGAGAGAGAGAGAGAGAGAGAGAGAGAGAGAGAGAGAGAGAGAGAGAGAGAGTGATAATAAGTGACACTTTAGGGTCAAGGATTTAAACAATTTAAAAACAATAGTGGTTTAGTCGATGGAAACTCATCTAGGTTTATTAACTGCTGATTTGAGAAGTTATTCTGCTCTCAAACATATACAAGCGAGAAAGAAGTCCTATTTTAAGGTTTGCATAGAAAAAAAGAGGAGTTTTGAAACAGCTTTTAGTTGACCCAGAGGCCCACTTTAGTTGGTGATTGGAGTTATGCTCAGGTGATATATTCTTGAACAATTTGAAGTAATGTGTTTTTTTTTTCTTTTATAGTTTTCTTTATTTCCATAGAATCAGTAGTAATGTCATCACTTTCACTTCTGATTTTAGCAATTAGAGACTTCTCTCTTTTTCTTAGTTGATCTAGCTAAAAATGTGTCCATTATATTGATCTTTTCAAAGAACCAACTTTTGGTTTTATTGATTTTCTCTATTGTTTTTCTTTTTTTCTTTTTTTTTTATTTATTTATTTTTTTTTTATTGTTGGTTGTTCAAAACATTACATAGTTCTTGATATATCATCTTTCACACTTTGCTTCAAGTGGGTTATGAACTCCCATTTTTAGCCCATATACAGATTGCAGAATCACATCAATTACACATCCATTGATTTACATATTGCCATACTAGTGACTGTCATGTTCTGCTACCTTTCCTATCCTCTACTATCCCCCCTCCCCTCCCCTCCCCACCCCTCTTCTCTCTCTACCCCCTCTATTGACCTTCATTTCTCCCCCTTGTATTATTTTTCCCTTTCCCCTCATTTCCTCTTGTATGTTCTTTTGTATAACCCTGAGGGTCTCCTTCCATTTCCATGCAATTTCCCTTTTCTCTCCCTTTCCCTCCCACCTCTCATCTCTGTTTAATGTTAATCTTCTTCTCATGCTCTTCGTCCCTACTCTGTTCTTAGTTACTCTCCTTATATCAAAGGAGACATTTGGCATTTGCTTTTTAGGGATTGGCTAGCTTCACTTAGCATAATCTGCTCTAGTGCCATCCATTTCCCTGCAAATTCTATGATTTTGTCATTTTTTAATGCAGAGTAATACTCCATTGTGTATAAATGCCACATTTTTTTAATCCATTCGTCTATTGAAGGGCATCTGGGTTGGTTCCAAAGTCTTGCTATTGTGAATTGAGCTGCTATGAACATCGATGTAGCAGTGTCCCTGTAGCATGCTCTTTTTAGGTCTTTAGGGAATAGACCAAGAAGGGGAATAGCTGGGTCAAATGGTGGCTCCATTCCCAGCTTTCCAAGAAATCTCTTATAAAATAAGATTAAGACCTAATATGAATCAAGCTTGGCAAAGGGGAAAACATTCAAATAACAACTAACTATATAAACACATACAGCAATATTAGATAAATTAACATACAGGATGTTTATATCATTATATAATCACCAGAAATGTAAAAACAATGACAACTAAAGAAAAAGTGAATGAATAAAGAAACAAATAAATAATGAAATGAATTAATGAGTGAATGGATAACTAAAAAGTAGAAAGATGTAATGTGACTGGAATTGTCAAAGATAGCTTGTAGCCTTGAAAAAGTGTAATGTTACTTGGAAATGGTGTTTTATTACTTGCTGAGGAATACCTTATGAACTATCAATTCCACTTATAGATGGGAAGATTTAAAGACAGAACCCATTCACCTGGCTCTCTCACTAGGGAATTGTGCAACAGTTACCTTTTTCTTTCTCCCAAATTTTATTTCTGCTTCCAAGAACACTATTCCTCTACCCTCATGCTGTCATTGTAGACTTGTTGCATCTGGACCCTTCTACTGCTTAAGTTTTTTCTTTATTCTTCATTTCTCTTTTCCTGTCTACCCCATATAGTCCACCAATTTTTCTTTAAATATTTATTTCTCAGTTGTAGTTGGGCACACTACCTTTATTTTATTTATTTATTGTTATGTGGTTCTGAGGATCAAACCCAGGGCCTCTCACATGCTAGGCAAGTGCTGTACAGCTGAGACAAAACTCCAGCCCCTCCACCAATACTTAAAAATAAAATAATGGCACCTACATATTCTGCATCCACCAGTCTTACAAGTCTTACATCCATCTACATCCATTTCCTGCCTTGTGAATGGGTAATTTATAGATCCTCTCCATTCACAATTGGGGGTAAAATATGCAGATTATTAGAGGTCAGTTACAAAACAATAAAAGTATAAAGAGTGGGATGCAACTAAATCTGAAGATAAAAAGAAAATCTGCAGACTTCACTAGTTAAAGTAAAGGATCTAAAATTCAGGGATATCAATAATTTTGAAAATACAATTTTATAAAAAGGAGAGTAAAGAACGGAACATACTAAGCAAAAGTGAATATTTCAAAACACACAAAATGTACATATGCACTGGGTGTCATGGGTGGGTGCTTCCAAAAGACAAATTAAACTTAAAGAAATATGATTAATTTGAGATGCAGCAGTAATATATTGATTGTATATAATGGTAATATATATATATTCACCTGTACAAAATATGCCTTATTTAATAATGGGTTTATATTGCAAGAAAGGCATTCTAAACTTTTTTTTTTAATTTTTGAAATGCTATCGTGAATACTGACATCTAGATTTTTATATTACCAAATGCTTAAGCTACATATTACATTTACTTGAAGTTTATCACTGAAAAACAGATAATTTTACAAAACATTAGGCTTGGCAAAGGCCTGATGTATACTATGAAGTTATGAAAACAAATATATACTTTCAAATAACATGAGTAAATATACCTTTGTAAGTAACACAGTACCTTTATTTAAAAAAAAACTTGAAATTTAGAGAAATTTTACAGTGCTTTGCAGAAATAGAAATATGACATTATTTACAATAAAAACTGTTGGGATGAGGGGATTTTTTTTGTAAAAACTATATTATATACCTTCTTAATACAAAAAAATCATTTTTAGAAGTAATATGTACTTCAATATAAAAATAAATATAGCTGTGAATGGTATTACACTTATAATTCTAATGACTTGGGAGGCAGAGGCTGAAGAACCAAAAGTTCAAAGAAAGCCTCAGCAATGTCCACCATGAGGAAGTTCCTGTTTCAAAATAAAATAATAAATGTCCTGGGTATATGGCTGTAGCTTAAGGGTATACCACACTTAGATTCAATAATTGATACATGTTTGTTAAAAGTAACTATAACAAGGGATTTATGCTATGTGTGGTGGCGCATGCCTGCAATCCCAAAACTCTGAAGGCTGAGGTAGCAGGATTGTGAGTTCAATTCCAGCTTCACCAAAATGAATCACTAAGAAACTTAGTGAGACCCTGACACTAAATAATATATAAAAAAAAATACTGGGGATGTGATTCACTTATCAGGTAGCCCTGTATTGAATCCCCAGCATGAATAAAAGGGATTTATATTGAAAATGTTTTAGTACATGCCTCTAATGCCATCTATTTGAAAGACCAAAAGATAAAAATTTCAAGCTCAGCCTGGCTACTTGCTGACAATCTTTCTCTGTATAACATTTAAAAAAATGGCTGGGGATGTGATGAGTGGTAGCTTTGGTTTAACTTTCAAGAACCACAAAACTGAGCAGTTATTTATTTTCAAAAAGTTACACAAATATGTAAAAAAATTATAAGTTGGGCAAAATTAAAATAAAAATTTTGTTTTTAAACAGTAGAAAGATGAGCTGGGGTTATGGATCAGTGGTAAATCACTCATCTGGTACATATGAGGCACTTGGCTCCATTCTCAGCACCACATGTCAATAAATAAATAACATAAGGGTATTATGTCTAGCCCCAACTAAATAATAAAATATTTTTTAAAAGTATAAGGAGAGGGGGAAGGAAGATGGCGGCGAGGGGAGTGCATTACCCCCGTGTGCTGCTTCACTGTGTGGGAGTATGACAAGTCAGGACGGCTAAAAGATATCTTGTTAGGAATTTCCAGCAATAGTGGGGTGCGCCGGAACCTAGAGGAAGGATTTCCATCGCACGAGGATCGGCTACGGGGACTCAAAAGAGGTTTGTCGCACGGAGGGTAAAACTGCTTATTCAGCAAATCGCCCCGCGGCTAGAGTCTGCAACGCGCGCTGGGATAGAGACGCAGGGTTACAGTGCTGCAGTTTCTGCCAGCCGCGCAAGCACCGCACTCAGGGCTGAATTCTGGGTTAGAGACGGGGAAGGAAGCGGTCCATCTCGGTTCTCCACACCGGTCAGACCACAGAGGAGGCCAGCAGCCACCATGTTGGTAAACTGACGTCACCATACCTGTTTTTGACTGACCGCAGCTCATTCAGCCATAGAACAGGTAATTTCAGGCTGCAATTCGCTGCGGATTGCAGACAGATTGCTAGGGTTCAGCGCCTGGGTGCTTCTTAAAATCTGATCTTATTGGAGTGAACACTGAGCGCGGGGCGGCCGAGTTCCGGCTCCCGGAACCGTCCCGGAACCGCCCTGGCTCAGGGCTGCGGAGCCTGCGGAGGCTGCTTCTTGGACCCTGCTACTATCAGAGCAAACACCAAGCACTAAGAAGCCGAATTCCAGCTCCCGGAACTGAGCCCGCGGGGGCTGCTTCTTGGAGCTTACACTTATAGGAGCTTACACCGAGCACGGAGCGGCCGAGTTCCGGCTCCCGGAACTTCCCTGGACCGGGGCTAGGAGCCCGCGGAAACTGCGTCTCGTTCCGGGTCCTGCTGAGGGCCGGTCAGGACTCACCCGTTGCTTGGGTTGCCCGGCAAGGGGAATGAAATGCTGCCATTCGCATAGGATACCAACATGGCAGAGATCTGATGTCAGCAGAAAGCGGTGGAGGAGAGATCTTCATCAATACCAGCGGTGACATAAGCAGTTGGTCTCCTGGTAAGGGGGGTGAGGCTCAGTCACCCGAGTCTCCTCAATTTGTCCTCGAGCCAGAGGGAAGGAGCCGGGCCGCCGCCAGCCCCCGGAGCAGGCCCAGCGGCTCGCCAGCGTGGTGACCGCATGACCCCAATTGGAGAGGGGGTGGAGCGGAGCCGCCACCCACACCCGCCAGGTGGGCAGACCCACGACCCAGTAGTACATGGGCGTGGTAGGAGGGGCAGGGCAGAGCCGCCCTTCGCGCTTGCAAGGTAAACAGACCTGTGACAGCCTGGCGGGTCAGGCCCAGTGGCCTGCCAGTGTGGTACACACATCATCCCAACTGGAGTAGGGGCAGAGCAGATCCTTCTCCCACACCCGGATCAGGCCCTGCCGGTGTGGTGTGGTGGTCACGTGACCCCAATTGGAGTGGGGGTGGAGCGGAACCGCCACCCATGCCCGCAGGGTGAGCAGACCAGTGATCAACCTGCAGATCAGGCCCAGGGGTCCACAGGCGTGGTAGGAGGGGCAGGGCAGATCCGCCGCCCGCGCCTTCAAGGTAGGCAGACCTACAACAGACCTGCGGATCAGGCCCAGGAGCCTGCCGGCATGGTACAAACACCACCCTAATTGGAGTAGTGACAGAGCAGAGTCGCCTCCCTTGCCAGGAACAGGCCCAGCGTCCTGCAGGCGGGGTAGTCACGACACCCCAATTGGAGTAGGGGTAGAGCAGAGCCTCCACCCGTGCCCGAAAGGTGGGCAGATCTGCGACCGACCAGCGGGACAGGCCCAGTGGCCTGCCGGTACGACAGACACGCCACCCCATTTGGAGTAGGGGCAGAGTAGAGCTGCCGCCCACGCCTGCAGGGTAGGCAAACCTGCAACCGACCGGCGGATCAGGCCCGGTGGCCTGCCGGCGTGGTACACTTGTCACCCCAATTGGAGTAGGGGCAGAACAGAGCCGCCACCAGCTCCCAGAACAGGCCCAGTGACCTGCTGGCGTGGTAGCCACGACACCCCAATTGGAATAAGGAGAGAGCAGAGCCGCCGCCTGCACCTGCAGGAAAGATACGCAAGCAGTATGAAAAGACAAGGAAAGAAAGGACCACAAGCAATGCAAGTCAACGCAACTTTAGAAGAGGTAACAGCTGCAGCAGATGGAATGTCAGATAAAGAATTCAGGATATACATGCTTCATATGATCTGGAGTATCAAGGAAGACATTAAACAGCAAAATCAGACAATGAAAGATCACTTCGACAACGAATTACGCAAACAAATCCAGGAAGCAAAGGATCAACTATACAGGGAGATAGAGGTTATAAAAAACAAGCAATCAGAAATCCTAGAAATGCAGGAAGCAATAAACCAACTTAAAAACTCAATTGAGAATACTACCAGCAGAGTAGAACACTTAGAAGATAGAACATCAGACAATGAAGACAAAGTATTTCAACTGGAAAAGAACATAGACAGCTCAGCAAGACTGTTAAGAAACCATGAGTAGAACATCCAAGAAATATGGGATAACATTAAGAGACCAAACTTAAGAGTCATTGGGATACACGAAGGTACAGAGCTCCAAACCAAAGGAATGAGCAGTCTATTCAATGAAATAATACAAGAAAACTTCCCAGACTTGAAGAATGAGACAGAATCCCAAATCCTAGAAGCCTACAGGACACCGAATGTGCAAAATCATAAGAGATCCACACCTAGACACATTATAATGAAGATGCCCAACATACAGAATAAGGAGAGAATTTTAAAAGCTACAAGAGAAAGGAAGCAGATTACATTTAGGGGTAAGCCAATCAGGATAACAGCTGATCTTTCAACACAGACTCTGAAAGCTAGAAGATCCTGGAATAACATATTTCAAACACTGAAAGAAAATGGGTTCCAACCAAGAATTGTGTATCCAGCGAAATTAAGCTTCAGGATGGAGAATGAAATTAAAACCTTCCACGATAAACAAAAGTTTAAGGAATTCGCAGCTAGAAAACCATCTCTTCAAAACATCCTCGCCAAAGCATTACAGGAAGAGGAAATGGAAAATAACAATGAAAACCAACAGTGGGAGGTAGGACAGTAAAGGGGGGGGGAAATAATCAAAGAGGAAAACAAACAATGTTTAGTAACAGAAATAAACAAATATGGCTGGAAGAACAACCCATATCTCAATAATAACCCTAAATGTTAATGGCTTAAACTCACCAATTAAGAGACACAGGCTAGTAGAATGGATCACAAAACAAGACCCAACAATATGCTGCCTACAGGAGACGCATTTGATAGGAAAAGACATACATAGGCTGAAGGTGAAAGGTTGGGAAAAATCATATCACTCATATGGACTTCGGAAACAAGCAGGCGTGTCCATACTCATATCAAATAAAATAGATTTCAAGCCAAAGTTAATCAAAAGAGATAAAGAGGGACACTACATACTGCTTAAGGGAACCATACACCAACAAGACATAACAATCATAAATATTTATGCCCCAAACAATGGTACAGCTATGTTCGTCAAACAAACTCTTCTCAAGTTCAAGAGTCTAATAGACCACCACACCATACTCATGGGAGACTTCAACACACCTCTCTCGCCACTGGACAGATCTTCCAAACAAAAGTTGAATAAGGAAACTATAGAACTCAATAACACTATTAATAACCTAGATCTAATTGACATATATAGAGTATACCACCCAACATCAAGCAGTTACACTTTTTTCTCAGCAGCACATGGATCCTTCTCAAAAATAGATCATATATTATGTCACAGGGCAACTCTTAGACAATATAAAGGAGTAGAGATAATACCATGCATCTTATCTGATCATAATGGAATGAAACTGAAAATCAACGATAAAAGAAGGAAGGAAAAAGCATACATCAATTGGAGAATGAACAATAGGTTACTGAATGATCAATGGGTTATAGAAGACATCAAGGAGGAAATTAAAAAACTCTTAGAGATAAATGAAAACACAGACACAACATATCGGAATCTATGGGACACATTGAAAGCAGTTCTAAGAGGAAAATTCATTGCTTGGAGTTCATTCCTTAAAAAAAGAAAAAACCAACAAATAAATGATCTCATACTTCATCTCAAAATCCTTGAAAAAGAAGAGCAAAACAACAGCAAAAGAAGTAGAAGGCAAGAAATAATTAAAATCAGAGCTGAAATTAATGAAATCGAAACAAAAGAAACAATTGAAAAAATTGACAAAACTAAAAGTTGGTTCTTTGAAAAAAATAAACAAAATCGACAGACCCTTAGCGATGCTAGCGAAGAGAAGAAGAGAGAGAACTCAAATTACTAGCATACGGGATGAAAAAGGCAATATCACAACAGACACTTCAGAAATACAGAAGATAATCAAAAACTATTTTGAATCCTTATACTCCAATAAATTAGAAGATAGTGAAGGCATAGATAAATTTCTTAAGTCATATGATCTGCCCAGATTGAGTCAGGAGGATATAGAAAACCTAAACAGACCAATATCAATTGAGGAGATAGAAGAAACCATAAAAAGACTACCAACTAAGAAAAGCCCAGGTCCGGATGGGTATACAGCAGAATTTTACAAAACCTTTAAAGAAGAACTAATACCAATACTTTTCAAGCTACTTCAGGAAATAGGCCAACATCACCCTGATACCTAAACCAGACAAAGACACTTCAAAGAAAGAAAACTACAGACCAATATCTCTAATGAACCTAGATGCAAAAATCCTCAATAAAATTCTGGCGAATCGGATACAAAAACATATCAAAAAAATTGTACACCATGATCAAGTAGGATTCATCCCTGGGATGCAAGGCTGGTTCAATATACGGAAATCAATAAATGTTATTCACCACATCAATAGACTTAAAAATAAGAACCATATGATCATCTCGATAGATGCGGAAAAAGCATTCGACAAAGTACAGCATCCCTTTATGTTCAAAACTCTAGAAAAACTAGGGATAACAGGAACATACCTCAATATTGTAAAAGCAATCTATGCTAAGCCTCAGGCTAGCATCATTCTGAATGGAGAAAAACTGAAGGCATTCCCTCTAAAATCTGGAACAAGACAGGGATGCCCTCTCTCTCCACTTCTCTTCAACATAGTTCTCGAAACACTGGCCAGAGCAATTAGACAGACGAAAGAAATTAAAGGCATAAAAATAGGAAAAGAAGAAATTAAATTATCACTATTTGCAGATGATATGATTCTATATCTAGCAGACCCAAAAGGCTCTACAAAGAAACTATTAGAGCTAATAAATGAATTCAGCAAAGTGGCAGGATTTAAAATCAACACGCATAAATCAAAGGCATTCCTGTATATCAGCGACAAATCCTCTGAAATGGAAATGAGGACAACCACTCCATTCAAAATATCTTCAAAAAAAATAAAATACTTGGGAATCAACGTAACAAAAGAGGTGAAAGACTTATACAATGAAAACTACAGAACCCTCAAGAGAGAAATAGAAGAAGATCTTAGAAGATGGAAAAATATACCCTGTTCATGGATAGGCAGAACTAACATCATCAAAATGGCGATATTACCAAAAGTTCTCTATAGGTTTAATGCAATGCCAATCAAAATCCCAATGGCATTTCTTGTAGAAATAGAGAAAGCAATCATGAAATTCATATGGAAAAATAAAAGACCCAGAATAGCAAAAACAATGCTAAGCAAGAAGTGTGAATCAGGCGGTATAGCGATACCAGACTTCAAACTATACTACAGAGCAATGGTAACAAAAAACAGCATGGTACTGGTACCAAAACAGGCGGGTGGACCAATGGTACAGAATAGAGGACACAGAAACCAATCCACAAAACTACAACTATCTTATATTTGATAAAGGGGCTAAAAGCATGCAATGGAGGAAGGATAGCATCTTCAACAAATGGTGCTGGGAAAACTGGAAATCCATATGCAACGAAATGAAACTGAATCCCTTTCTCTCGCCATGCACAAAAGTGAATTCAAAATGGATCAAGGAGCTTGATATCAAATCAGAGACGCGCCATCTGATAGGAGAAAAAGTTGGCTACGATCTACATTCGGTGGGGTCGGGCTCCAAATTCCTCAATAGGACACCCATAGCACAAAAGTTAATAACTAGAATCAACAAATGGGACTTACTCAAACTAAAAAGTTTTTTCTCAGCAAAAGAAACAATAAGAGAGGTAAATAGGGAGCCTACATCCTGGGAACAAATCTTTACTCCTCACACTTCAGATAGAGCCCTAATATCCAGAGTATACAAAGAACTCAAAAAATTAGACAATAAGAGAACAAACAACCCAATCAACAAATGGGCCAAGGACCTGAACAGACACTTCTCAGAGGAGGACATACAGTCAATCAACAAGTACATGAAAAAATGCTCACCATCTCTAGCTGTCAGAGAAATGCAAATCAAAACCACCCTAAGATACCATCTCACTCCAGTAAGATTGGCAGCCATTAGGAAGTCAAACAACAACAAGTGCTGGTGAGGATGTGGGGAAAAGGGTACACTTGTACATTGCTGGTGGGACTGCAGATTGGTGCAGCCAATTTGGAAAGCAGTATGGAGATTTCTTGGAAAGCTGGGAATGGAGCCACCATTTGACCCAGCTATTCCCCTTCTCGGTCTATTCCCTAAAGACCTAAAAAGAGCATGCTACAGGGACACTGCTACATCGATGTTCATAGCAGCACAGTTCACAATAGCAAGACTGTGGAACCAACCTAGATGCCCTTCAATAGACGAATGGATAAAAAAAATGTGGCATTTATACACAATGGAGTATTACTCTGCATTAAAAAATGACAAAATCATAGAATTTACAGGGAAATGGATGGCATTAGAGCAGATTATGCTAAGTGAAGCTAGCCAATCCCTAAAAAACAAATGCCAAATGTCTTCTTTGATATAAGGAAAGTAACTAAGAACAGAGTAGGGACGAAGAACAGGAGAAGAAGATTAACATTTAACAGGGATGAGGGGTGGGAGGGAAAGGGAGAGAGAAGGGAAATTGCACGGTAATGGAAGGAGACCCTCAGGGTTATACAGTGGAGGGGGTAGAGAGAGAGGAGGGGAGGGGAGGGGAGAGGTGGGGAGGGGGGAGGGTGGATGATGGGAAAGGCAGCGGAGCACAACAGACACTAGTATGACAATTTGTAAATCAATGGATGTGTAACTGATGTGAATCTGCAATCTGTGTATGGGGTGAAGGTGGGAGTTCATAACCCACTTGAATCAAAGTGTGGAATATGATATGTCAAGAAATTTGTAATGTTTTGAACAACCCACAATAAAAAATTAAAAAAAAAAAGTATAAGGAGAAGTGACAAAGTGGGAGAACTAATAACCTAACATAAAATTAACCATGTGTAGTAAAAAAAGAAATGACACTTTTTGAAAGAAAAACGTTCAAAAATTAAAACCTCTCAACATCTTAACAAATTAGAAAAATACAAACTAAAATCAGATACAAAAAAAATTACACAGTACTGATGAGAACAAAAAACAAATTATCTTGAATTAGAGAAGCAATGTAAATTGCTATTATTTTTGTGTGTAAAGTGTTTATTTAATATATATGATATTTCTCAATCAGTAGCATAGCCTATAGAAATTACTGTGCTTCTGAACCTTGAACCCTGATAATATATAGTGTACATGATAGCATAAGGTTATGGCTATGTTAGCCCATGCAATGGAAACCAGGGAAATAGGAGCAAAGAGGAGGCACATTCAAAATGAAATAAATAATAAAGTTTGAAAAAATTGTTTTTTAGGATGAGACACATTTTTAGTTTTATTGAAATGGCACTCCCTTTCTCCACAGAAATTATTAACTGGGTTTCTCCAGAAATCTTTACCTTGGCTGATTTTAGGACTGTCAGCTTAAGAACTCTACAAAAGAGTTCAATGTAGATAAACTTTCAATTTTCATGTTGCCCCATTTTAATTGGCCACTGACCAGGAAAAAATTAAGCACTCCAGGTGCTAAACACACCCTTACTAGTTTCTCATAAAGATGTATCCAGAAGAGTAGTTTGTAAAAAGGTGTAAACAAAGCCTCTGGCCTTGAGCTGGGGCTTTACACAGATGTCTACATTTCTAAGAGAAGAGAAGTTACCAATTGGGCTCCATGGCAACAGATGGCAGGGGGAGAAAAAATAAAGGGGGGAGAAGTTTTTCCCTTCTCAGGTGCTGTCCTTGAAGGGTTAACTTGACCAGAACAGTGAAAGAAAAAACTGATTTTATGTGGATTCTGCAGACTGTGAACTTCTGAGACCCTCCCCTTTCATGCTGGGTATAAAACTCCAAAACTACCTTAATTTGGAATTCAGGGGATTGATTGATTATAGCAAAAGCTATCCCCTCTGAACCTGGCTGCATCCAAATAAAACTGTATCCTGCTATCTTCAGTGCCTTGCCTCATCTGTCCCTACAACTTCATTATATCTGGTTTAATGGAAAGAACAACTATTACATAAGTATTATATACACATGATATCTGTGTAACACATCACATGTATATTGGCTTTCAAGGGAAATATGTGCAACTTATCACAAAACAAAATTTTACAGAGGACATAAAATGCTCCATTATACACACCATGTGTGTAAATAACACTCATAATTACAAATAAAGCTATTTATCTCAGTTTTATGAATAATATTCCCCCATTAAATTTTAGTATGTTTAAATACTTTTTCTGAAATTTATCTAGCAAAAAATACATAAAATAGCTTGAAACCTCCAATTTTGAAGACCAAATAAAGTTGATATTTCTATGTGACATTAGTGTGTATTTTGAAACTATATGGCAATAATACAAACAAATGAATCATAATTTAACCAAATCCGAATCCATATATATGTCATTTTTTGGCATTGTTAAGAGACTAGAGTAAGAGTTTTCCAGGCCTAGGCAGCTCTCAATCACCTGTTCAATACAGAGCAGGCATGTTGGGTTCTGCCAAAGCCTCTTCCCACTTTTCTGTCTGGGCCGGGAGAGCAATTGATGTGAGTACACAGTGTCCCTAATCATGATCTGCCTTGGATACGTGGAGATATGGAAGGAGTTTGGAACAACTGTGGAATTCCAGTCTGGGATACACTCAGACGTATTCCTAAGGTTCCTTTCTCTTGAGTCCCCTCCGGACAGCCCTAAGGGGTATCTAGGGTGATTGGTAGATGAATGGAACTGAGGGAAAGCCCCAATCACATTTGCCTCCATGTGGGCTAGCAATACTCCCAACCCCGAATCCATTCCCTCCGGATGCTCCCCTTCCTTTATAGGTCAGAAATGGTTAGCAATTCAGGTTGTAGGGCTGAGAGAGGCATGGGATAATTAGTAAAAGCTGCCCAGGTTCTCTAAGGTGCATAGGTAACTTTCACTAGTCTGTTTTATCGCTCCAATGTTTAAAATGTGCTGTGTTCTCTTTAAGCTGCTAGAGGGAGGCATTTTCAAAATCACTCTTCTGGTAGTCTCTCTGATATGAAGCACTACCTTACAGTCAGGAGATTTCCCTTACCCTCAGGAAATTCCTTTAGTCTACAGAACAAAGGCAACAAGAGGAGTGCGCTATTCTTTTTTTGCTGTGGGTTTTTAGTGGCAGGGAGAAAATCAGTAAGGCCTTGCCGCAGTCTGGCTGGGCACAATCAGGAGCCACTTGTAAAAAGAAACTAACTTTATTTTTAGAACCACACATGCCAAACAAAACAGCCTCTCAGGAAAAACCCTCTACAGGAGACTGCTACTAACACCTTTCTATCACCAGAGGATGTAAGTGTCCAACTAACAAGGCCACCTCCATATGCTGGGAGGTCCCCAACCCCTGCAGTTGATAGTTGGGATCCTGAGACAAGATCTCAAATATTAATATGCCCTGTATTTGAGGCAGGAGGGCAGCGATTTTACCAAGTTTTAAATTTCAAAACAGTGAAGCAGCTAAAAGAGGCTGTAACAACATATGGTCCTCAAGCACCCTTCACTGTAAGCATGGTCGAATCCATTAACAACTTGAACATGACGCCAGCAGATTGGGCTAATATGTGTAAAGCTGTGCTAAATGGAGGACAATACCTGTTATGGAAGGTTGCCAATGAGGAATTTTGCAAGGAGACGGCTAGGTGAAATGCAGCAGCTGGTTATCCTCAGAGAAATCTAGATATGTTGTTAGGAAAGGGACCTTATGAGGATCAGCAGCAACAAATTGCATATGATCCTGGCGTATACGCACAAATTGCTGTAGATGCAATTAAGGCATGGAAGACTTTACAAGGACGTGGAGGTTTACAAGGTCAATTATCTAAGGTAATACAAAGAGCTAATGAACCTTATGCTGAATTTGTAGATAGGCTTATTCAAACAGCTACCAGAGTTTTTGGGAATACAGAACAAGCAATGCCATTACTAAAACACCTGGCTTATGAGCAAGTGAATCGTTGGTGCAGAGATATCATTAGACCATGGAAACATGAAGATTTAAACACATATATTAAATTATGTAGAGACATTAATGAACAAGAGCAAGTCGTGGCAGCTGCAGTAAAACAGGCTTTAGATGCCAGAGACATTAATGAACAAGGGCAAATTGTGGCAGCTGCAGTAAAACAGGCTTTAGATGCCAGGCCAAGAACATGCTACAATTGTGAACAAACAGGACATTTTAAAAGGAATTGCCCCATTGGAGGAGGGTTTAACAAAACTAGGTATCAAAGGAGTAGAATACCAGGTATTTGCCCACGATGCCGTAGAGGGAGACATTGGGCTAATGAATGCCATTCTCAAACCACCATAGAGGGTACTCCATTATCAAAAAACGAACAAGGACCAGGAGTTTATCCACGATATCGTGGAGAAAGGCATCGGGCTCCATTGCCAAAAAATGGACAGGGGGGCCCAATGCTCCGGGGCCCAAAACCACAAATATACGGAGCACTGGAGGAACACAGCAACCCCATCAGGGTAGTGCCCAGGACACATTGTCCATCAGATCCCTCATCAGACAAACCAGAGGGAGCACAGGGTTGGACATCTGCGTCTCCGCCAGAGCAGTACTAACTCCAGAGATGGGAGTTCAAATCATTCCCACAGGGGTGAAAGGACCTCTTCCCAAAGGAACAGTAGGCTTATTATTGGGACACAGCTCTTCTACTCTAAAAGGACTTGTGATAAGTCTTGGGGTAATTGATCCTGATTATGAAGGTGAAATAAAAATTATAGCCAGTTCTCCAAAGGGTATATCAGTAATTTCACCAGGAGATAGAATAGCACAGTTACTAATAATACCCAGCCTACATGATAAATGTTCCAGTCGTACTGTAGAAAGAGGTTCCAAGGGATTAGGCTCCACAGGTGTAGATTGGGCTATGCTTTCTTTAAATTTAGATTCTCGCCCCATGCTAAAACTAAATATTCAAGGACATGAATTTAATGAGCTACTGGATACAGGTGCAGACCTTAGCATCATCTCTCGTCAAGAATGGCCAAAACATTGGCCATTACAACAAGCCACTCAAACGCTTCGAGGCCTAGGAGTGGCGACTAATCCCCATAGAAGTGCAATGGTATTAGATTGGAAGGATCCTGAAGGATGTGAAGGAACTATACAGCCATATGTATTGGATCATCTTCCTATAAATTTATGGGGACGAGATGTCCTAGATCAATTAGGTTTGACATTAACAAATAACATCAACCAAAATGCACCCACTATTATGACTAGACAAGGTTTTAGGAAAGGAAAAAGATTAGAAAAACAAGAACAAGGTATAGCAGCACCAATACAAATAGATCAAGGAACAGACAGACATGGGTTGGATTTTCAGAAAGGGCCACTGAGACAATAAAAATTACTTGGAAATCAGAAAGACCAGTATGGGTTCCTCAGTGGCCCCTGACTAAAGAAAAGATACAAGCAGCCCATGACCTGGTCAAACAACAATTAGCAGAAGGACATATACAACCTTCTGTATCTCCCCATAATACTCCCATTTTTGTCATCAAAAAGAAATCTGGTAAATGGAGATTATTGCAAGGTTTAAGAGCCATTAATAATGAGATGGTTATTATGGGACCTGCTCAATCAGGGATTCCTCAGTTGTCTGCTTTGCCAAAAACCTGGTATGTTTTAGTTATAGATATTAAAGATTGTTTTTTTTTTCAATTCCAATTCATCCTGAGGATAGTCCACGTTTTGCATTTACTATCCCTGCACTGAATCCTGAAGGTCCTGATCAGAGATATGAATGGAAAGTACTCCCTCAAGGGATGGCTAACAGCCCAACTATGTGTCAAATTTATGTTAACAAAGTAATCCAGCCACTTAGAAATCAAAATCCTGAACTACAAATATTTCACTATATGGATGATGTATTATTAGCACACAAAGATAAAACACACATTGCTAGAATGTTATGCCACACTTACAAACTTATTAAAAAATTATAATCTAGAGATAGCAATAGATAAAGTACAATTAAATTTTCCAATTAATTATTTAGGAGTTCTATTATCCTCAACCATGGTCCGTCCACCAAAAATTCAAATACGAGTAGATCAACTCAAATCACTTAATGACTTTCAAAAGTTATTAGGAGACATAAATTGGATAAGGCCTTATTTAGGTATACCAACAGGAGAGTTGGGACATTTATTTGATATCCTTAAAGGTCCATCAGATCCAAATTCACCCCGAATGTTAACGCCTGAAGCAAGAAAGGCATTAAAAATCATTGAAACATATATGGAAAATATGCATTTGGATAGAATTGATATAAGTTTGCCTTTATTATTTATTGTACTACCAACAAAAAATATTCCTACAGGAGTATTTTGGCAAGAAGGTCCATTATTATGGATACATTTATCTTATTCTCCTAACACTATTCTTACTAGGTATCCTGAGGCTGTAGGACAATTAATACTCAAAGGAATAAAAGCAGCAAAGGGAGTGTTTGGAATTTCTCCCAATAAAATTATTACTCCATATACTATGAATCAAATTGATGAGTTAGCTAATGAGTTAAATACTTGGGCAATAATCATGTGCAAATCTAATGTTTCATTTGATAACCACTTACCATCTAATCCTTTATTGTCTTTTTGGTCATTGCATCCTGTAATTTTTCCAAAAATGACAAGAAAAACACCTATCATGAATGCTCCAAATATATTCACTGATGGGTCAAATAATGGTACAGCAGCAGTAGTTACCCCTGATCAAACTTTTACATTTTTAGTACCCAAACAATCAGCTCAAAAGGTAGAGCTTAATGCAGTCTTACAAGCTTTTGTGATGTTTAAAGATTCTGTATTTAATTTATTTTCTGATAGTCAGTATGTAGTTAATGCTATAGTATCTCTTGAAGATGCTGGTAGGATTTCCCCTTCTTCTACTGTTTTCTCTTTGCTTTCCACTATACAAAGTCTAATCTGGGACAGAAAAGATCCATTCTTTATAGGACATATCAGGGCACATACAGGATTGCCTGGAGCCCTTAGTTTGGGCAATGATTTAGCAGATAAAACTACACATGACATACATATTTTCTCTACACTAGAAGAAGCTATAAATTTTCATAAAAAGTTCCATGTCAATGCTAATACTTTACAAAAGCGTTTTAAAATAACTAAGGAACAAGCTAGACAAATAATAAAACAATGTCAAAATTGTGTGACCTTTTTACCACAAGTTAATCTTGGAGTCAATCCTAGAGGATTGATACCTAACCATATTTGGCAGATGGACGTCACACACTTGCCAGAATTTGGAAAATTAAAATATTTGTATGTTACTGTTGATACTTCTTCTGGATTTTTGATGGGCTCCCTTCATGCCGGAGAAAAAACTAAAGATGTTATAGCTCATTGCTTACAAAATTTTGCCACTGTGGGTGTTCCAAAACAGTTAAAAACAGATAATGCCCCTGGTTATACTTCTACCTCTTTTAAACAATTTTGCTCAACATTTGGCATTACTCATATAACAGGAATCCCATACAATCCACAGGGACAAGGCATAGTTGAAAGAGCTCATCAAACTATTAAAATGTACTTATTAAAGCAAAAAGAAGGAATTGGGAAGGGGTATATATTCCCCAAAGATAAACTTAAAATAACCCTTTTTACTCTAAACTTTTAAAATTTGGATTCATCAGGACTTAGTGCTGCGGAAAGGCATATGTGTCCAAAAAATGTACATAAGCCCAAGGTACTTTGGAAGGATATTCTAACAGGACAATGGAAAGGTCCTGACCCAGTAATTGTCTGGAGTCGGGGGTCTGTTTATGTGTTTCCACAGGGAGAACAGCAGCGGATTTGGATTCCAGAAAGATTAACTAAAGCGATTTCTACAGACCAAAAAGAAGATGATTTGACTCAAATCCATAACAGCTGATATCCAAAACTCCAGTTTGGCTATTCTTACATCTGCAACAGAACCAGGATGCTTTTTTCAATATCTATTTTATTATTGCCCTTTGCCATATCATGAAGTTCTATTTTGTTTTTTGAGCTCATACAGACCTAGGTTAATGTTTTGCTGATCAGTTCTATTTTTTGACTATAGAGTTTTTAAACATTGCAATGGAAATTTCACCTGTAAAAAGTTATAAGGCCTTTACTATAATGTTATGTGTTGTATGTATTATATTATGTGTGCACACTTGTGTTTTGTGTTATATGTTTGAATGTACGTATGTCCATATATCATATATGATGAGGGCTCATGATAAAATGGATCCAAATATTTTTTTTTCACGTGATTTATATGGTTTAATTTAAATTGGGTAAACAACTGTTGAGGATTGTTTTAATATGTAAACAAAAAAGAAGGTTAACAGATCTGTTTGTTTACTTTCACCTTTCCTTTTCATTATATTTAATAATTCTCTTAAAGATAATGTAAATTGTTAAGAAAATTGTTTTCTTTTAGTGCCTTCTGTAATGTTACATAATTTTTTCTTTAGCCATTATTGCCAGAATTCCTATCTTCATCCCAGTGCCAGTGAAGACAATGTAAATTGTTAAGAAAATTGTTTTCTTTTAGTGCCTTCTGTAATGTTACATAATTTTTTCTTTAGCCATTATTGCCAGAATTCCTATCTTCATCCCAGTGCTGGTGAAGTCAAAGATAAAACCAGTCTACAGCTTCTACAATAGCCATCACTGAACTGCTTGCAGAACTTGCCTGGACACATTGTGAGCTCACCTGTATGCATTGTGAACTATCTGTTGGTGCAGCGACTTGTGGTAGTGTTGGGGTATTTTTGCTGATGATGTCATTGGTGGTACAATTTTTCCAAAAGGAGCCGTTAATTGGCTTGGTGTATCTTCCTCCCTTCTGCTTGTCATGATCGTCCAGCTAAAATTTGGGGGCCAACAGAGGTGAGGCAAAGAACCTCACCCCCCCGCTGGTACAAAGACCTCTCCACAGGTGTGGCTGTATACTGGACCGGTAGTCAGTGACGGGTAAGATCCAATTGCAATGGTACCAACCTAAGGACCATATGTACTATTGGACAACCTAAGGCAGGCATGGTCCCTAAGCCACATGCTTGTTGTTTAAACAGAGAGGGGGAGATGTTGAGAGCCACAGCCGAAGGGGCCCCAGCAAACTTCCAGCTGCCAGCAAACTTCCAGCTGCTGGCTGATGATTGGCTCACAGCGGCCCCAGCAACATCTAGCTGATTGGCTCCTCTGCGGTGATGCTCATTAGGCTGTTTCCCTGCCCTTTCAGACCACGGAGCTGCTCATTGGGGGACTTTTTTGGCTCCGCCCATGTGACCCAGCCAATCAGCCTCAAGAGCAGGAGGATTGTGGGAGGTGGAGAGAAGCTTGTGGGGGAGAGAGAGGCTTGTGGAAAGCCGGTGGTGGCAGTTGAGGCTCTGAGGGTTTTTCCTGAGAGGCTGTTTTGTTTGGCGTGTGTGGTTCTAAAAATAAAGTTAGTTTCTTTTGATAAGTGGCTCCTGATTGTGCCCAGCCAGACTGCGGCAAGGCCTGTAAGTCTGAATCCTCCCAGAGTCTTTGGCACAGGGCAAACTGAGACCCTAGCACTTTGCAAAAGGGGACCAGAAACACCCTTGGCAAAGCAAGGTGAGAGATGGGTTTTCTGGACCATTTAGGAAGCTCAAGCTTAGGGAGACGTCCCTAATGAGAATAGTTTTCTCCAGTGTGGGCGCCTGAGTCCTGAGTTTTTCTCTTCTCACTCAGATGGGAGCTTCTCTCTCCAATATGCCAGGTGCACCACTAACCTGCATATTGAAAAATTGGGATAGATTTGACCCTTAGACGCTCAATAAAAAGCACCTCATTTCCTTCTGCCACCAGACCTGGCCTCAATACAAACTCCCTGATGGAGAAACCTGGCCACCAGAGGGAAGTATTAATTTTAATACAATTTTACAGCTTGACAAATTTTGCAAAAAGGGAGGGAAATGGTGTGAGGTGCCATATGTTCAAGTTTTCTTTGCCCTAAGGGAAAACCCTAAATTATGCCAACAATGTAAAGTAGACTTAGCTATGATATCTGCCATGAAGAGAGAAAATCTTGGGGTCTCACCCACTAAGGAGAAAGAATCAGGAGGACCCACAAAATCTCCATCTGCTGTTGGTGTGCAACAGCAGCTCTCCTTTCCTCCATATCCTGGCCTCTCTGCATCTGCCCCATTAGACAGACCAAATATATTACCTCTCCAGGAGATGCTGGAGGAGAATTTGGACCAATCAAAGTACATACCCCCTTCTCCCTTCAAGACCTAAGGCAGATAAAAACAGACTTAGGGAGATTTTTGGAGGACTCAGATAAATATATTGAGGTATTTTGAAACTTATGCCAGGTATTTGACCTCACCTGGAAAGACATTATGCTAGTACTCAATCAGACCTTGACTTTCAATGAGAAGGAAGCAGCCCTAAGATCAGCTGAGGAATTTGGGGATGACATACACCTTGCTCTTTCCCCAGCAGAACAGACTAGGAGCAAACCTAATTACCCATCTGGAGCACAGGCAGTTCCCAGAACTGATCCTGAGTGGTACCCAAATGATGAGCAAGATGCTTGGAAAATTAGCCATTTCCAAATGTTGATCCTTGAGACCCGCAGGAGAATCAAGCAAAAGTCCATAAAATATTCTAAGGTTTTAGAAATTATTCAGGGACCCCAGGAAAGCCCCGCTATTTTCATGGAGAAATTCAGAGAGGCAATGAGAAAACACACCACAGTGGATCCTGAATCCACAGAGTGCTAATTACTTTTAAAAGACAAATTTATCACTTGGTCAGCCCCCGGCATTTGGAGGAAGTTACAAAAATTGGCATATGGCCCTGATCCATCTTTAGATAACATCCTCCAACTTGCTACTTCTGTTTTTTATAATAGAGATCAAGAGGAAAAGAAGGAGAAAGAGCTCAGACATAGAAAGAGAACTGAAGCGCTGGTATTTATTCTTGGAGGAGTAAGCTCCCAGGGTGAAGGAGGAAGATGAAATGCTCCTCAATCCACAAAAGGGACTTTTTTCCATTGCAGAGAGGAAGGACATTTCAAATGGGATTGTCCAAGAGCCAAGCAACCACCTCAAAAGCCTTGCCCTAAATGTCAAGGCAATCACTGGAAGAGTGACTGTCCTCAGGGGTGTAGGTCCTTGAAGCCAGACTCCTCCACACAGGCCTGAAGGGACCTGGACTCAACTTTGCCTCCTGTAACTCCTATCATGGCATATGATCCCCTGGTATGCTTCTCCCCAGGGAGCTGAAAGGTCAACTTCCTCTTAGATGCTGGTGCCAGTTATTCTGTGCTCACCTCTTACCCTGGACCTCTTTCCTCTAATACTGTAACCATACAAGGAGTGTCTGAAAGGCCAATCACCAGAAAGTTTACTTCCCCTCTGAGTTGTGAGTGGGATGGGGTGATGTTTTCTCATGAATTTCTGATAGTCCCAGAATGTCCTACCCCTTTATTTGGAAGGGACTTACTTTCAAAACTTCAGACATCCAATTAAAATAAATTTGGGACCTCGAGGACCATTATGTTTGCCTTTATTAGAATGTAATATAAACCCTGAAGTGTGGGCTACTGAATGCAAAATTGGGCAGGCAAAAAGTGCAGTTCCAATCAAAATAATCTTAAAAGAGCCTTCTGACTTTCCACATCAGAGAAAATATTCCCTACACCCAGAGGCGAAAAAAGGGCTTATTGAAGATCTTTCAGAACCTCAAAAGACAGAAACTTTTAGTGTCCTGCAACATCCCATGTAACACACCCATTTTAGGAATTCAAAAACCAATGGGGAATGGCAACTAGTTTAGGACCTGAGAATAATTAATGAAGCAGTTGTTCCTCTCCACCTTATGGTTCCTAAAGCATACACTCTGTTATCTGAGATTCCAGCAGCCTCTGCTTGGTTTACTGTGTTATATTTAAAAGATGCCTTTTTCTGTATACCCTTAGACTCCCAATCACAATATCTGTTTGCCTTTGAGGAACCAGATAGTGGATCTCAACTAACTTGGACAGTATTGCCCCAAGGGTTTAGAGATAGCCCGCATTTGTTTGGCCAAACCCTAGCTAAGGATTTAACAGAGTTCAGAGATAAAACATCTCTGACTATCCTACAATATGTAGATGACATACTTTTGTGTGCCTCTACTCAAAAGGAATGTCAAAAAGCTACTAAAGAACTCTTAAACTTCTTAGCTTATAAGGGTTATAAAGTCTCAAAGAAAAAAGCTCATTATGCCAAAAACAAGTTCAATATTTAGGATTACAGCTGTCTCAAGGAACTCGCAAGCTAGGACCAGAAAGAAAAACCCCCATAGGACAATATCCTCTAACTCAAACCATAAGACAACTTAGAGGCTTCCTAGGGATAACTGGATACTGTAGACTTTGGATCCCTGGATATGGGGGAAATAGCTAAGCCTCTTTAGCCTCCTCAAAGAGACACTATGCCAAGGTACAACTTCCCTGATATGGGAACCAGAACAGATTAAAGTCTTTAAGGCATTGAAAGGGGTCTTACTCCAAGCCCCTGCCCTCAGCTTACCCACTGAAAAAATTCAATCTATTTGTTACTGAAAGAGGAGGAATAGCCCTAGGAGTGGTCACACAAAAGAAGGGACCTGCTCAACAGCCAGTAGCTTATCTCAGTAAGGAGCTTGATCTAGTGTCTTGAGGATGGCCTCATTGTTTGAGGGTAGTAGCAGTTGTGGCCTTGCTAGTCCCTGAGGCAATTAAAATCACCCTGGGAAGAGACTTTAGAGTCTACACCTCCCATAATCTCTCAGGAATTTTAAGTACAAAATGTAAACTATGGCTCTCAGACAATCACCTTCTAAAATATCAAACCCTAGTTTTAGAAGGACCTGTTACTCAAATAAGGACTTGCTCTAATTTAAACCCAGCTACCTTCCTCCCAGAGAAATTAGAGGAAAATACTGAACATGACTGCCAACAAGTCCTAGCTATAAATTACTCAGCCTGGAAGGACCTTTAAAACCTTCCCCAATCCAATCCAGACCTCACCATGTCCATAGATTGGAGTTCCTTTATGGAACAAGGAGAACACAAAGCTGGATATACTGTGGTGACTTTACATGACACCATAGAAGCACAATCTTTTCTCACAGGCTGGATAAGAAGATGTACTATTGAGTATACACCTGGATGCAGGGGAGATGGACCCCAAATATAAAGCAGCCAGCAAAACTCCCCAATCACAAACATAGATGAGGATGATCTATGTTTCCTTGTTATGATCATCTAGCTTCACTGTTTATCCCACAAATTGATTTAGAAGATGTAATGTGGCATATAGAGACTGTAAACGATTTTATACTCAAACTACCTGACAGGAGTAAACATCAAGGATGAACAAACAACATGAATCAGCAAAAGGACTTGTTTTGGACTTGTTTTGGACTTTGCAGTGACTAAGTGACTTTTTAGTTGTAAACATGTTTTGGTTATAGGATGACTAGATAGTATGCCCATGTTAGATAAGTTGATGATGTAACTAGGTAGTGTGCTTATGTTAGATAAGTTGGACATAAACAAGTTTGTTGTAAACATATAGAGTATATAAGCGCGAGGGAAACTCCATGTATTTGCTCACAATCAACTCTCATCGCCTGAGAGTAAGATCGTGCAGTGTGAGCCAGTCACCTCGTGTATTGCTTTGTGTGGTGTGCGAATAAACCAGCATTTCAAAAGGCAATCGAGTTCGTGCTTGGTGTTCGCGTACGTCGCGGTCCGGGGTCCAGTGCAGATATCCGGAAGGGAACTCCTGGTAACCAGACAAGGCTGAGAAGCTGCTCATGACACTACCCTCCATGATGTTGAAGAAAGTATCTCTCTCCTTAACACTGAAATAATACTTATGAGGAAGGCCATCTTACAAAATCAGATGGCTTTAGATATCCTCACTGCAGCTCAAGGTGGTACCTGTGCCATTATTAAAAATGAATGTTGTGTTTACATCCCTGACAATTCTGGCAATGTGACAAATATTCTTAAAGATTTACATGCTCAGATAGAAGCCATGTCCTCACCAACCTTGTCATGGGAACAATATCTTAGCTCCTGGTTCTCTGGTATTTCCTGGTGGAAAACATTGTTAGTCTCTATCTTTGTCATACTCTTGGCATATTCCTGTGCTGTGTAATTTATTGTTGCATCAGTCTAGTTCCAGTACTAATGAATTCTTGTTTCTCTTATAGACCACCCATCAATGAAATAGTCCTCCAGCCTGTTACTCCTCAATTAGACTTCTATCATGGACCACTTGATAGACCTGATTTTTAAAAGGGGGACTCCAAACTGCTTGCTCAACATTGCCCCCTTTCATCCTGAAGAAGCCAGAATGGTCTCCACCCCTTTCCTTACAGCAGTAAGGAATTCCCAAAATTAGAGGGGAGAATGAAGCCATATTTAAAGATAGGTAGTTAGTGTAGTTAGGTAAATGGAGTCTAATATAGTAAAATAAAAAATGAAGGCCATGTTGAGAAAGGAGTCCAAGAAAAGCAGAACAACTCTTGGAATGTTAATGTTCCCAAGGCCCAGAGCCCATCCCAAAGAAATGTTAATGAAACAGCTCCCAGCAAACAGAAGATGTTAACCCAAAAGCCCTTCCTTACCAGATTACTCCTTTGGCCCACCTGTGCCCCACCCTCTGGGCCTTCCCACATACATTCCATCACTGAAAGATAACAGAACAAAGGACAGGAATTCAGGAAAGCTAAATGAAGACATTAGCTATAAAAAGGGGAAGACATTGTCCTCCCTTGGATTCCACCTCTTGGGTCCCCTTCTTCCTCTGGGAGAAGTCTTTTCTGCTGTCCTTTAATAAAGCCTCTACTTTCCACTCTAAACTTGCCTCAGCATGCTTCTCTGATGTTATACTTCAACTTTGGGGAAGCATTGGGGTAAATAATGATAACACTAGGACCAATGGCCTAGCATATGGTGATGCTGAACAGGCCACAGAGTGAGCTTTAAGCTCTCTGCAGCAGAGATGCCATGTAGCCCAGATCAAAGGTACAGAGCTCAGGATCTGGGAAACTATAGCCTCTACCCTGCACCTCTGCTGACTACCCTGAATGCAAAACAGCCCTCCTATCCACACCCTTGAGGGCTACCTAGGTACATGTGCCCCTCCCCTGTGGCCACAAAGAAAGCCACAGTGCCTTGGACTAACCTCACAGAGCAGCAGGTAGAGAAGGGTCTGAGGTGTACAGGGATGGGTAGGCCCTAGATGCCCTGTCTGAGAACCACTATGGGTGATGGGAGGGGATGCCCTATGGCCAGTGAGAGGTTCTGTGGTCCCCCACCCTTACTGCCAGAGCCTGTGCAGATGTGAGAAGTGCCTGGAGCCATAGGGCCACTTCTCCAGGGCAAGGCCACCACATGGTGGCACATTTGTGGCCCTCTCCTCAAGATTCATGTCAAGTCACCCACAGGAAGACACAGGTGGGAGGTTTCTAGGTTGCCCTTGTCCTTCTGGTTCTGTACAGACTGATAGTTCTTAATCATTCCTGACTCTCAGGCTCCAGTACATGGTCAGGTTTGTGCAAAGTAAGAGGCTAAGTTTTGGAAGGTGGACATGATTTGTCAGCTGAGGCCCAGCCTCTGCCCCTACAGGGGTCCTTTTGATAAGGTGACACTTTCCAGAGCTACCATTCCACCAATCCTGCTAGCCTGATCAGTAGGTTATGGCGTGTTCTTCCAGTGGTGTGCACCCAATGCCAGGCTGGTTGCGTGGTTGATGAGAGGACAGATATCTGAGGGGCAATGTTTGGCAGACCCAGGCTTGATGATCAAGGACTTGGAGGGGCTTAAAGTGTCTGGGAAAAGGGCCCATGGGGTCAGCCCAGGGGAGGGTGTCATGAACCACTTCTACCTCCAGCTGCCATGGTTCCATGGCCCCTCCAGGACAAAAGCAACAGTGGCAGGTGTACCTAATCCCAGTCCTGTGGCTTTCATAGGATGCTGATTTACTGGAGGGCAGGCAGTGCAGCCAGCTTGAGTGGACAAGAGAGTGGGCTGAGCCACTTCCGGCATGGAGTAGGCCTTAGCCTATAGGCTGCAGAGGTCTTCCTCCAACACTCCTTTCCTCACCTGTCCAGGAGGATCCATATGGCAAGTTTATCTCCTGGACGGGGCTAAAAAATACTGAAAAACCCCATTAGTCCACCTTGACTGGATCCATCTGTTATTTTTCTAACTTAGGAAACTTGTTAACCAATCAGGGGGTTTTATGCCCTCGGGAGTCAAAGCTGTAAGCACAGCCATGAGAGAAGAGTGAGGAAGGGTCATTACTGAGAAGAAAGTAAGTAGAGCACTGGAGAAGTGCCTAAGCAGTATGTCCTGGAACAAAGGAGCATGGGGATGTTACTGGGGACCTATGCATGTTTGTGCTAGGGAGACCTGTTATGGCCCATAGAGGTGGGCACATTCCTTCCCATGTGCAGTCCAAGGTCATGCTTTTTCATACATGGCATATTTCCAAATGCAGATAGTCACATGATAGTGCACACTTGTAATCCTAGTTCTTCTGTAGGCTAAGGCAGGGGGATCATAAGTTGGAGGCCAGCTTCAGCAACTGAGCAAGGAGCTCAGCAACTTAGTGATATCCTGCCTCAAAATAAAATGTTGCATGGGATTCTCACACAGAGATAGGGGACACCAGGATTATCAGCAGGAAGCAGTGTTTATTTGCAGATACAGCCTCAGTGGATTCTTATGTAAAGGCTGAGCATTTGGTGTAGGGAGTCATAGCCACAGACATTCTTATTAGTTTCCTTTTACATACTAGTTCTTGGTCTCTCATATGAGGTAATACACATTCCTGTTTGGGCATTCTATTTCTATACTACAAAGTAGAAAAAATGTTACAACTGAGTTGTGGAAGGCTCACAGTGATACTGACAGCCTTTCCTTTGTTCTGAGAAATCTCTACTACAAAAACAAAAGGTCTGGGGATGTAGCTCAGTGATAAAACACTCCTGGCTTCTAAGTACCAAACCAAAGAAAATCAAATAAATGGCAGGTGCATTTCATTTAGGGCAGATAACTTAGCATTATAATGAATCAGAGTGAGCAAAGTTTCCCCTAGGTCACTTGGATCACCTAGAAGAGAAGCTGCTATCTTTGGCTGGTTTAATCTGGTTCTTCCAGATCTTTTCAAAAGAGCTGTTTCTGAAACAAAGAACAACTTCAAGTGATGTTAGCAGTGAGCAGCTGTCTGACTGCAAACACAGGTGTTTGTAAGTTCCTGCCTGGCAGCTCTTCATTGTGCAGAATGTTTCCTGGTGGAGAAAGGCCTGAACTGGGGCAGAGCTTGACTTCTGGATCTCTTGGGGGATCACCCTCCTCTTTGGCTATCCTAACCCACTCCCTGGCAGCATCTCTAGTATCTGAGCTGCAGAGATCTTGAATGGCCTCCAAACCCCGAGGCTTTGAGCTGGCTCAAACCCAGGACACCTCATAATTCTAGGTGAGTGCTCTATCGCTGAGTCACAACCCCAGTCCTCAATTTTTTTTAATGCAATCCTTTTACTCAGTGTCAATGCTCTCAGGTCCATAGCATATTTGAGGAATATTGATATTCCTGAATATATGAATTTAACTCATTTCAGCAAAATTCTACCATACCCATTTCCTCTATTGTAGAAGAGTAGATGCTGATCAAGTGCTAGGAAATATTTCAGGCCTTTGGTAAAGCCACTATAGAATCAAAGAATCCCTGTAATGAATAGAACATTAGAAAATAATTCAGGTCTAATTGTTATTGGTTATCTATTTTTGGCTTGTATTTCTTTGATAATGGAGATATACCCATTTCCTTTTTAGATTAGTGTTAGTAGTTATTAAAACATAATCATGGGCTGGGGTTGTGTCTCAGTGGCAGAGCATGTGTGAGGCCCTGGGTTTGATTCTCAGTACTACATATAAATAAATGTCAACAACTAGAAAATGTTTTTAAATAAAACACTTAATTATATATGTATTAGTTTCATTCACTCATGCTATATTTCTCTACATAAGTCATGTAAAAAAGATTATTCCTTTAATTATGACAGCTCAAATATCACGAGGAGGATTCTTCTTTAGTTGTGAGTATTTTGATTTTTACAATAACAGCCAAATTATTTAGGTAAAGTACATATAAATATGTACTGTATATATGACTTCATTTTTGGACTTAGTACTTCCTTATTTTTCTATAAATTGCCATTTTTTGATGGACACAATATCTTTATTTTATTTATTTTTATGTGGTGCAGAGGATCGAACCCAGTGCCTTACATGTGCAAGCCAAACGCTCTACCACTGAGCTTTAATCCCAGCCCATATAAATTACCAATGTTAAATATTGTTTCATTTTATTTAACTATCATTTTCAGAGCTGTAAACAAAGTTGGAACCTGATTCAATAAATTGTGTCATATTTAGAAGGGCCTTTCAGGTTTTTCTTCTGAAGCTATAACTTTTTCTAGGACTGTATCATGGTATTCAGGCATTTCAGTTCTGTTTTCAACTTGAAATTACCTTATTTCCAGTTTCTTGCTGTAAAACAACAATACTAGCAACTATTCTCCCATAGTAGTTAGGGCAGAAGAGTTCTGGATTAACATCAGTGGGGGATCATCATCCATTTTATACAGACAGACCATGGATATAGACTGCCATCCACTCGTTTAGAGTGAGTAATGTTTTATGCTGGAAAGTGAAAATTATTTGTAGGATTGATTTAACAACCAATATTACTCTTGAAG